>NC_064628.1:0-2513750 GCF_023864275.1 Schistocerca cancellata | reverse complement strand
TAACACAGATAATGCTTACTGAGAGAGCAATTAAAGTTACAAATAATTATTCACTCATATTTATAATAATAATGAACTCTATTCTCAAGTAATAATTAACAAATAATTACAGTTTCTTAACAGACCTCAGTTTGATATGCGTCCGCAACCTGCAAAAGCCAACCAACAAAAGGTAAAAACAAAGGAAGACAAACGCAGATCATAAAAAGGAATTTACAAATATCATTGTCTTTGTATGATACACATCGATATGTCCAATTACATCATAGAATATTATATAAATAATTAATATTTATCATCGTTTTCATTATTTTTTCGTATGTCGAATAGATAATGTTTATAACTGTTACAGGCATAATTTCCTCTCGTAGCACTGTAGCTAAAATTTATCTCGTGGATGTTATAAGGGTATTAGCACTGAGCCAAGTCAGTACAACAGAAAACCTGCCAAAATTGCAAATTTTACTTTTTTTTATTCAGTCGGCGACTAGTTTCGGGCCGTGACCCATTTTCAAATCATCGTAACAGACAGTCAAAACGGTATTTCCGAAAATGCAAAAACTACATCAAAAATGTGTCAAATGGTTCAAATGGTTCTGAGAACTATGGGACTTAACATCTGAGGTCGTCATTCCCCTAGACTTAGACGTATTTAAACCTAACTAACCTAAGGACATCACACACATCCATGCCCGAGGCAGGATTCGAACCTGCGACCATAGCAGCAGCGCAGTTCTGGACTGAAGCGCCTAGAACCGCTCGGCCACAAAGGCCGGCCGACTTGCGATCAGGCCAAGGAGTACTTTGCCGAAAGCGCGAGTAATTTTAATGACTAGACGCGGCTGGGCCGGCTGTTGTGACCGAGCGGTTCTAGGCGCTTCAGTCCGGAACCGCGCTTCTACTACGGTCGCAGGTTCGAATCCCACCTCGTGCCTGGCTGTGTGTGATGTCCTTAGGTTAGTTAGGTTTAAGAAGTTCTAAGTCTAGGGGACTGATGACCACAGGTTTAATTATTTCTAAGTCTAGGGCACTGATGACCTCAGATGTTACGTGCCATAGTGTTCAGAGCTATTTGAACCATTTGATGCGGCTGGGAACCCGAGAACTTTTAACTCAATACCACCGCCGCGAACCTCTGCATTCTTACAGAGGCACACGTAATTTCGCACACTCCCCTCTTCCCCACCCCCGCCGTTTTATACCTTCACGTGCGTCAGTTTTCGCTACTAATTCCGATACATCCTGTATACCTATCGCGCACCAGGCGGCCGCTTGCGTCATTTCGTCCTTAAACTGGTCCTGCCTGCTATCGCCCCCCTCACAAACTACTCAGAGATGGGGCGACTACATTTGCAGATAGCGACGCGACTGTATTCCCACATTACGCAGCACTCCGACCGAATTACCGAGCGTCGGTCGGAATGCGACTGGATCACGTGACTCCCCGGCCCCCTCCTCCGCCACGACACACGTTGCTCGCAGCAGGAAGCAATAAGCGGCAAACAGCTGGCGGAATGAATTTACCGCCGCGCGGTTTAATTCGCACGCCGCCAACTCGGCTCTGCCCGCCTCTCGGCTATCACATCACACACACACACACACACACACACACACACGCACGCACGCACGCCGCCTCGGCACCTCTCAGCCGTTCATCGACCACCGCCATCTCGCTTCCACCTTGGCCTTCCCACTTACTCTGCCCCGCGCTCTCTATCGGATTTCTACCGACAGCGGGGCGGAAGGGGGGGGGGCGACGGAAATTGCAATCTAATTGCTGACGCGCCGGAAAATTATTTCCCGGAAGCAATAATTGAAACAAATTACAGCGAGTCTGTAGACCGCGGCGCGGCGTGGAAGTAATTTGAACTGAACGTGACTGCGGTGTGGTTCGCCGTCTGCTGCTCACTCCAGCCGCCCCGCGTCCCGACTGTGGCCGTTTGAGTTGGCAGCACTGCGTCGCGAAAACACCTTGCAGCCCATCACAGAAACACGCTGGGCGATTCAAGAGGGACGGAAAAATATTCCACGGGACGTTTGTACAGTATCTCTCAGGAGGTACTTTGCAAACTTCACGGCATTTCTCTCTGTGAAGACAATATCTTCCCAGGTTTTGTGCATTTGACGGTATGACCGACAAATGGGTGATGTCATATCTAACAAAAAGAATCCAGGAAGTTATACTTAATAATTCAAGTAATTTGAACAGTGGAGATTCTCCTGACGGGGGAGAAATCACTTACGGGATTCCACAAGGCTCAATCTTAGGTCCATTATTGTTCCTTCCATGTAATAGACAATAAGAAAAATGTTTTTGCAGGTGACAGTAATGCAATTATATAATAAAAATATTAGCGAAGCAACAGAAAAATTGGTAAATGATGTTCTTAAAAGTACGGTTAAGTGGTTTTCTGCAAATGATCTCAGTTTCAGTATCAAGAATACACGGCGTATTCAGTTCTCCCACATCTAGGTGTGCTATACGAATGATAAATCTACATCTATGTGGTTACTCTGCAATTCACGCTTAAGTGCCTGGCAGAGGGTTCATAGAACCATTTTCATACTACTTCTCTACCATTCCACTCTCGAATTGCGCTTGGGAAAAAGGAACACCTAAATCTTTCCGTTCGAGCTCTGATTTCTCTTATTTTATTATGATGATCATTCCTCCCTACGTAACTGGATGTCAACAAAATATTTAGGCATTCGGAAGAGAAAGTTGCTGGTTGAAATTTCGTAAATAGATCTCGCCGCAAAGAAAACCGCCTTTCGTTCAGTGACTGCCACCCCAACTCGCGTATCATATCAGTGACACTCTCACCCCTATTGCGCGATAACACGAAACGAGCTGCCCTTCTTTGCAGTTTTTCGATGTCCTCCGTCAATCCTACCTGGTAAGGACCCCACACCGCGCAGCAGTATTCCAGCAGAGGACGGACAAGTGTAACGCAGGCTGTCTCTTTAGTGGCTTCGTCGCATCTTCTAAGTG
Source organism: Schistocerca cancellata (assembly GCF_023864275.1). Classification (NCBI taxonomy): domain Eukaryota; kingdom Metazoa; phylum Arthropoda; class Insecta; order Orthoptera; family Acrididae; genus Schistocerca; species Schistocerca cancellata. Next base: position 2,510,758 of record NC_064628.1, on the reverse strand, counting down.
TTCTGCCAACAAAGCGCAGTCTTTATCTCGCCTTCCCCACAATATTATCTATGTGGTCTTTCCAATTTAAGTTGCTCGTAATTGTAATTTCTAGGTATTTAGTCAGATTGGAAGCCCTTAGGTTTGTGCGGTTTATCGTATACCCAAAATTTATCGGATTTCCTTTAGTACCCAAGTGGATGACCTCGAACTTTTGTTTGTTTAGTGTCAATTGCCACTTTTCGCACCATACGAAAATTCTCTCTAGATCATTTTGTAATTGGAATGGATCGTTTGATGGTTTTACTAGATGGTAAATTACAGCATCATTTGCAAACAATCTAAGGGGGCTGCTCAGATTATCACCTACATGATTTATGTAAATCAGGAACAGCAGAGGGCCTATGACACTACCATGCGGAACGCCAGATATCACTTCTGTTCTGCTCGATGATTTACCGTCTTGTCACTACGAACTCTGACCTCTCTGAGAGGAAATCACGGATCCAGTCACACAACTGAGACGATACTCCATATGCACGCAGTTTGATTAATAGTCGCTTGTGAGGAACGGTATCAAAAGGGTTCTGGAAACCTAGGAATGAGTTCAAAATTTGTAGGTATCCGTCTGTATTGATGAGAATTTAACTTGTACTAATAATAAAACCTCTGGCTAGCACTAAGAATCGTTGCTAATCTTGGGGACAGACAAATCGGCAAGTTAATCTCTTGTAGTATTTTCATTCAATAATTTCGGATGAATAATGTTCTGAGACAACTCATCTTCAAGGAAGAAAGTTTTTTAGCTCCAAACGGTCATCTTGAAGACATCTGTTTAACGAATTAGGCATTTTGACGGCTGCTTCGCAGTATATGTATTCTCCCATGAAAGTCTTTTGTAAATAACCCACTACAGCAAAACAAAAAGTAACAGTGCTGTACATACGAGTATCTACAATACCGCAAGAGAACATGGCGTTCATTATTTCACATTAACGTTGACTTTAGCCTAAAACGAGATGCACAGTGCTGCTACTAAAATATAAAATGCCTGACACCGCAAAGCAAAGCTAAATTTGAAAACAAAATGAAAATGTTTCTCTTTAACAACTTCTAATTCGCAGAAGAACGTACATTATTTAATTTGTGAAAGGGGATGCATAATTACCAACTCACATTATAACAAAAAAATTAAAAAATACCTAAAAATAGTCAGCATGTAGCCACATTTATATACGAATGTAAAATGATTCGCCGGCCTTTGTGGCCGAGCGGTTCTAGGCGCTTCAGTCCGGAATCGCGCTACTGCTACGGTTGCAAGTTCGAATCCTGCCTCGGGCATGGATGTGTGCGATGTCCTTACGTTGGTTAGGTTTAAGTAGTTCTAAGTTCTAGGGGACTGATGACCTCAGAAGTTAAGTCCCATAGTGCTCAGAGCCATTTGAACCATTTGAACCACACATTGCATGTTGTAGTAGCATACAGCGAGACCTACAGCCGGGGAGGTCCAGATTGCTGTACACACCGGTAGCTCTAATACCCAGTAGCACGTTCTCTTGCATTGATGCATGACTGTATTCGTCGTGGCATACTATCCACAAGTTCACCAAGGCACTGGTGGTCCAGTTTGTCCCACTCCTCAACGGCGATTCGGCGCAGATCCCTCAGAGTGGTCGGTGGGTCACGTCGTCCATAAACAGCCCTTTTCAATCTATTCCAGGCATGTTCCATAGGCTTCATGTCTGGAGAACATGCTGGACACTCTAAACGAGCAGTGTCGTAATCCTGAAGGGAATGGTTCACAAGATGTGCACGATGGGGCACGAATTGTCGTCCATGAAGACGAATGCCTCACCGATATGCTGGCGATATGGTTGCACTATCGATCGGAGGATGGCATTCACGTATCGTACAGCCGTTACGGCGCCTTCCATGACCACCAGTGGCGTACGTAGGCCCCACGTAATTCCACCGCAAAACAGCAGGGAACCTCCACCTTGCTGCACTCGCTGGACACTGTGTCTAAGGCGTTCAGACTGACCGGGTTACCTCCAAACACGTCTGCGATGATTGTTTGGTTGAAGATATATCCGACACTCATCGGTGAAGCCAATCCTGAGCCGTCCATTCGGCGTGTTGTTGGGCCTATCTGTACCGCGCTGCATGGTGTGGTTGCAAAGATGGACCTCGCCATGGACGTCTGGAGTGAAGTTGCGCATCATGCAGCCTACTGCGCACAGTTTGAGTCGTAACACGACGTCCTGTGGCATTATTCAACATGGTGGCGTTGCTGTGAGGGTTGCTCCGAGCCATAATCCGCAGGTAGCAGTCATCCACTGCAGTAATAGCCCTTGGGCGGCCTGAGCGAGGCATGTCATCGACAGTTCATGTCTCTCTGTATCTCCTCCATTGCTTTGGTTCACTGCGAGACGCCTGGAGACTTCCCTTGTTGAGAGCCCTTCCTGGCGCAAAATAACAATGCGGATGCGACCTAACCGCGGTATTGACCGTCTAGGCACGGTTGAACTACAGACAACACGACCCGTGTACCCTGTTTCTGGTGGAATGACTGGAACTGATCGGCTGTCGGACCTCCTCCGTCTAACAGGCGCAGCTCATGCATGTTTGTTTACATCTCTGGGTGGGTTTAGTGACATCTCTGAACAGTCGAAGGAAGTGTCTCTGTGATACGGTATCCACATCCAAGGTCTATCTTCAGGAGTTCTGGGAACTGGGGTGATGCAAAACTTTTTTTGATGTGTGTATTTTGGCGGCGTTTGAGAGCTGCCCAGTTCTCCATACACCACGATATGGCCAGTTACACGAAAACCAGTTTGCAGCATATTTGGTAAACAGCACATCCGTTGCGAAACGTTTCGCCGAGATGGGCCGAGAGTTCCTTGTGGAGGCAAGTTGCTACGCCGACTGGAAGTGGTGTCCGGCCTTGCAAGCGATCTGGAGGGGGAGAGGGGTGGGGGTGAGAAATTGTGCTGGGGCGCAAGCGACGGCTGCGCAGCCATTCAGCTGGCCGTGTTTTGTAGTCGCGCCAGCCTGCGTGACGGCAGCAGGGGCGGCGGGTGTGGGAAGGGAGGCGACAAAAGGCGGCGCCGCGACAAAAGGAGCGACTGGGGCGTGGGTGGAGGCGGGGGCGGCTGGCGGGCCAGCTCCCAGAAGGCGCCGGCGGGACCCGCCGCCAGCTATCGTAGCGTAAGAGTGATAGCAGCTGCAGGTGGTGCTGAAGACACTGCTTCCTGCTGGAGGGTATCTGTAGCAGTCGAAGCGACCTGGGACTCGATCTGCATTCACTGCTGGTCATTAAAATTGCAGCAACAAGGGGGATAGAAAACGATTAAATTGTGCTAACTGTGGTATCGCATGTCTGTAGCACTCCACTGGCGTCAACGTTGGCAACGGCGCTGCAGGTTTCCGTCAGACACCGATAGCGGTCGCGCGGGATCCGGCGGAACCAATGGGGCGTGCCCCGCTGAACCACACCCCCAGCAGCTCCGTATCACGAGCGCCCTCTGCCACCGCCATGGAAGGCCTTTGAGAGTCACTCGGCCCACCCACACTCGGGGCCACTTGGCTTCGTGTTGCTGTGCAGACGGCACCTGGTCACAGCTCTGTCATTCCTGCTTGCTTTAGCGAGACTCGTCCTTATGGACAGTGATGAGCTGGACTCCTGTTTCTTGCTGCATTGTTTGTAATGAGGCTTCACAACCTTGGAGAAATACAAGTTAAGAAAATCTTCTGTTTACTGTGTTAACATGTTCTGCTCTTGCCCAGCTTTCCTATGATGGCGATTACAACCCTACTCTACGAGGTGCATTCAAGTTCTAAGACCTCCGATTTTTTTTTCTCCGGACTGGAAAGAGATACAAACATGTGCATTGTTTTAAAATGAGGCCGCGTTCATTGTCAATACGTCCCAGAGATGGCAGCACCGTACGGCAGATGGAACTTTACCGCCAGCGGCGAGAATGAGAACTGTTTTAAATACTTAAAATTGCGACGTTTTCCTTACTTTAACAGCGTGCAATCATTCGTTTTCTGAATTTGCGTGGTGTGAAACCAATTGAAATTCATCGACAGTTGAAGGAGACATGTGGTGATGGAGTTATGGATGTGTCGAAAGTGCGTTCGTGGGTGCGACAGTTTAATGAAGGCAGAACCTCGTGTGACAACAAACCGAAACAACCTCGGGCTCGCACAAGCCGGTCTGACGACACGATCGAGAAAGTGGAGAGAATTGTTTTGGGGGATCACCGAATGACTGTTGAACAGATCGCCTCCAGAGTTGGCATTTCTGTGGGTTCTGTGCACACAATCCTGCATGACGACCTGAAAATGCGAAAAGTGTCATCCAGGTGGGTGCCACGAATGCTGACGGACGACCACACGGCTGCCCGTGTGGCACGTTGCCGAGCAATGTTGACGCGCAACGACAGCACGAATGGGACTTTCTTTTCGTCGGTTGTGACAATGGATGAGACGTGGATGCCATTTTTCAATGCAGAAACAAAGCGCCAGTCAGCTCAATGGAAGCACACAGATTCACCGCCACCAAAAAAATTTCGGGTAACCGCCAGTGCTGAAAAAATGATGGTGTCCACGTTCTGGGACAGCGAGGGCGTAATCCTTACCCATTGCGTTCCAAAGGGCACTACGGTAACAGGTGCATCCCACGAAAATGTTTTGAACAACAAATTCCTTCCTGCACTGCAACAAAAACGTCCGGGAAGGGCTGCGCGTGTGCTGTTTCACCGAGACAACGCACCCGCACATCGAGCTAACGTTACGCAACAGTTTCTTCGTGATAACAACTTTGAAGTCATTCCTCATGCTCCCTAGTCACCTGACCTGGCTCCTAGTGACTCTTGGCTTTTTCCAACAATGAAAGACACTCTCCGTGGCCGCACATTCACCAGCCGTGCTGCTATTGCCTCAACGATTTTCCAGTGGTCAAAACAGACTCCTGAAGAAGCCTTCGCCGCTGCCATGGAATCGTGGCGTCAGCGTTGTGAAAAATGTGTACGTCTGCAGGGCGATTACGTGGAGAAGTAACGCCAGTTTCATCGATTTCGGGTGAGTAGTTAATTAGAAAAAAAATCTGAGGCCTTAGAACTTGAATGCACCTCGTAGAACATAAGAAGCACGTCGAGTCTCTGGATACGGTCTTTAGTCAGTTCAACAGCAAATCATATTTGTGACTCCCGAATGCTGTTGTCGTGCAGTTTTCCCTAGAGGTGATGGGTGGTGGGCGAGAGAGGGGGGGAGGGAGGGGGATGTAAGGGGGGGGGGTGCCTTTCTGATCTGCGTATACTGCCACGCAGGCACCATGCGTCGGGGTCCGGAGCGACTAACGTACGCGCTGAGACAGGCCAGTGCGTGCATGAGTGCTGTCTTAAGATGACACCACTCCATGCCTTTGGTCGTACAATGCTGGCGTTGAGTGCCGAATCTTAACAACACTGGCCTTTACTAATTTATCGCCTCCGTAGCGGAAAGGTTTAGCGTCGCTGTCTTCTGTGCGGGAGGAATCGGGTTCGATTCCCGGTACCTGCTCAGGCTTTTCTACAGTAAGGAGGTCAGGAACGGATTTGGCCCAGCCTCGTGACGCCAGACGAGGAGCTGCCCGAATAAAGAATTAGCAGCAGCGCCCGGATACGTCTACTAGCAGTAACGGCTGGAGAGCTTTGCGACATGCTCGTCACGTGTCCCACAAACACGGACCTCTACACGTAGTGCGTTGTAGGAAGCAATCCGCCAGTCGGAACAGGGTTGGGTTGTTTTGGGGGAAGAGACCAAACAGCGAGGTCATCGGTCTCATCGGACAATGGAAAGATGGGGAAGGAAGTCGGCCGTGCCCTTTCGAAGGGACCATCCCGGCATTTGCCTGGAGCGATTTAGGGAAATCAACGGAAAACCTAAGTCAGGATGGGCGGACGCGGGATTGAACCGTCGTCCTGCCGAATGCGAGTCCAGTGTGCTAACCACTGCGCCACCTAGCTCGGTGGTCGGAACAGGCCTAAGACCTGATCCTTGTGTGGTGTTTCCTTATTTCTTAGGCAGGGCGTTCAGTAAGCAGTGTGACACTTATTTTCTGATAACTGGTTTGTTTTGTCAGGATCCCAAAACAGCATATTATTCCCCACTCTTTTAGCTACAAAACGCTACTATCCAATAACCTCCGTTCAAAGGGACGCCCTTATGCTACCTCACTGGGACGGCCCGTACGCCCACATGGTACCATTCCACTGCTCGACGTCGCAACCAACGTCTTGCTCCATCAGTAAACCCCCCACCATCCACGTACTGCTCCTCGCGGAGTGCGTCCCTCATCTAAGCAAACAGATGTCGGTAAATGCGAGATCCTTGCTGTACAGTGCACGAACAAAATCAGTACACTAATGGTTTCTGAGCTCCTCTCTGGTGCGCAGACTTGCGTTGTCATGGAAACGGAGAAGTTCGTTAGCATTTTTTGTCTCGACGAACACACGGAAGTTGTTTCTTCAGTTCCTTGAAGATGGCACAATACACTTCAGAGTTCATCATCGCACCATGAGTGAGGGCATAAAACAGAAAAAATAAGCCCTTTGGAGTCCCCGACGACCGTCGCCATGACTTTACCGGATGACGGTGCGGCTTTGAACTTTTTCTTCGGAGGAGATGGTGGTGTGGCGCTACTCCATAGATTGTCGTTTCTTTCCGGTTCGAAGTGATGAAGCCATGTTTCATCGCCTGCTGTGATGTTCGACAAAAAATTGTCACGAACAACCTGGTAATGTGCAAGCGGTATCGCACAGTGGGTCCTTCGCTGCTCCTCATGGTCTTCTCTTGGGTGGCGAGGTACCCAGCAGGCAGACACCTTTGAGTACCCCAACTGGTGGGCGAGCGTGTCAACACGACCAACAGAGACGTCCAGTCGATCAGCGAGATATTCGATTGTAATTCCTCGATCACACTAACCATGCAAGTACATTTAAAATCTAGTTTTTTTTTTTAGTTTATCACTATTACGTAAATTCTCTTCCATGGAACGGAAGGATATGTCCAAGAAAAATCATTACAGGTTAAATTTAAGACTTACTTTGGTACCTGCCACAGCTATTATGTTGTTGGCCAAATGATGAGATACACATTGTAAAGGTGTAGCTAAAACGCCCAACTCCTTGAAGGCATACCTACAAGACCACTACCGGTGAAAAACATATCATTTTTACTGCTCGCTGTTATGAAGTCAATACTTACTTTCTAGTTGATGAGCTACCCCAGAATACAGGGCGATTCAAAAGGAATACCACAACTTTAAAAATGTGTATTTAATGAAAGAAACGTAATATAACCTTCTGTTATACATCATTACAAAGAGTATTTAAAAAGGCTTTTTTCACTCAAAAACAAGTTCAGAGATGTTCAATATGGCCCCCTCCAGACACTCGAGCAATATCAACCCGATACTCCAACTCGTTCCACACTCTCTGTAGCATATCAGGCGTAACAGTTTGGATAGCTGCTGTTATTTCTCGTTTCAAATCATCAATGGTGGCTGGGAGAGGTGGCCGAAACACCATATCCTTAACATACCCCCATAAGAAAAAATCGCAGGGGGTAAGATCAGGGCTTCTTGGAGGCCAGTGATGAAGTGCTCTGTCACGGGCTGCCTGGCGGCCGATCCATCGCCTCGGGTAGTTGACGATAAGGTTTCATAACTAACCTTTTTCGTAGGACTCTCCATACAGTTGATTGTGGAATTTGCAGCTCTCTGCTAGCTCTGCGAATCGATTTTCCTGGGCTGCGAACAAATGCTTGCTGGATGCGTGCTACATTTTTATCACTCGTTCTCGGCCGTCCAGAACTTTTCCCTTTGCACAAACACCCATTCTCTGTAAACTGTTTATACCAACGTTTAATACACCACCTATCAGGAGGTTTAACACCATACTTCGTTCGAAATGCACGCTGAACAACTGTCGTCGATTCACTTCTGCCGTACTCAATAACACAAAAAGCTTTCTGTTGAGCGGTCGCCATCTTAGCATCAACTGACGCTGACGCCTAGTCAACAGCGCCTCAAGCGAACAAATGTACAACTAAATGAAACTTTATAGCTCCCTTAATTCGCCGACAGATAGTGCTTAGCTCTGCCTTTTGTCGTTGCAGAGTTTTAAATTCCTAAAGTTGTGGTATTCTTTTTGAATCACCCTGTATTATTCCATACGATTTATTTAGTGTGCTAAGCGACCGAGATACAGCAAATGGAACGTGCAGGCAAAGGGCGCTGTGGGCGGTAAGGTTACGAAGTGCGTTCTGGTGCGGTGTCACTTCGCGCAGAGGGGCCCTGTGTTCGTTGTCTGCCCCTCCGCCGGTACTGCTGGAGGTACGCGTACTCGCCCTGGAGCGTGAGTTCGTCTGCTGCTTCCGGACGCCCGTCGTACCGGCCAGTAATTAAACGAGCAGCCAGAAGTGGCGGCTGTGGGACGCGGCCGGCCGCCGGATTAAGTTGTAATCAGCTTTCCTTCAGGCGGCGGCGGCGGCATACACACACACACACACGCACACACACACACACACACACGCACACACACATGCGCGGCGGGGAACCCGAAATTAGCGCAGCCGCAGCCGCCGTGTGGCGGCCCGTGCCGTTCCTAATGAAACCAGGTGGGCCGCACCCAAAAACCCCGGTGCACCGCACCGCCAGTGGGTCTGGCCGGGACGTAACGAAGTGGCCGCGGACCCCCGCCAACCTGCGTCTCATTAGGCCGGCCTCGGCTTTTAAAGCGCTGCGCCGGCTGCGCGTGTTATTACTGCGTGCCAGGGTACCGTGTGTGGAGCAGCCGCTTTCGATTCTCCTCGAGGAGTCAGTTGCGGGTAGGACATTGTAACGCCTCACTTGCTGCCAGTTCGTTTATATATTTCAATATTATACCTCTATATCATGCTTCCTTTCAGTAATGAATACGAAACTCGGGACCTTTACCTATCGCGGACAAATGCCAAGGTCCCGAGTTCGAGTCTCGGTCTGGCACACAGTTCTGATCTCCCAGGAAGTTCAATATTCCAGAAAGAGATTTTCACTCTGCAGCTCAGTGTGCGCTGATATGAAACTTCCTGGCAGATTAAAACTGTGTGCCCGACCGAGACTCGAACTCGGGACCTTTGCCTTTCGCGGGCAAGTTCGAGTCTCGGTCGGGCACACAGTTTTAATCTGCCAGGAAGTTTCATATCAGCGCACACTCCGCTGCAGAGTGAAAATCTCATTCTGGAAACATCCCCCAGGCTGTGGCTAAGCCATGTCTCCGCAATATCCTTTCTTTCAGGAGTGCCAGTTCTGCAAGGTTCGCAGGAGAGCTTCTGTAAAGTTTGGAAGGTAGGAGACGAGGTACTGGCAGAAGTAAAGCCGTGAGGACGGGGCGTGAGTCGTGCTTGGGTAGCTAAGTTGGTAGAGCACTTGCCCTCGGAAGGCAAAGGTCCCGAGTTCGAGTCTCGGTCGGCCACACAGTTTTAATCTGCCAGGAAGTTTCATATCAGCGCACACTCCGCTGCAGAGTGAAAATCTCATTCTGGAAACATCCCCCAGGCTGTGGCTAAGCCATGTCTTCGCAATATCCTTTCTTTCAGGAGTGCTAGTTCTGCAAGGTTCGCAGGAGAGCTTCTGTAAAGTTTGGAAGGTAGGAGACGAGGTACTGGCAGAAGTAAAGCCGTGAGGACGGGGCGTGAGTCGTGCTTGGGTAGCTCAGTTGGTAGAGCACTTACCCTCGGAAGGCAAAGGTCCCGAGTTCGAGTCTCGGTCGGGCACACAGTTTTAATCTGCCAGCAAGTTCAATATTAGCGCACACTCCGCTGCAGAGTGAAAATCTCATTCTGGAAACATCCCCCAGGCTGTGGCTAAGCCATGTCTCCGCAGTATCCTTTGTTTCAGGAGTGCTAGTTCTGCAAGGTTCGCAGGAGAGCTTCTGTAAAGTTCGGAAGGTAGGAGACGAGATACTGGCAGAAGTAAAGCTGTGAGGACCGGGCGTGACTTGTGCTTCGGTAGCTCAGATGGTAGAGCACTTGCCCGCGAAAGGCAAAGGTCCCGAGTTCGAGTCTCGGTCGGGCACACAGTTTTAATCTGACAGGAAGTTTCAAGTTCAATATTAGCGCACACTCCGCTGCAGAGTGAAAATCTCATTCTGGAATTTTCTCAAGCCTTACACTATTGGTTTAGCATTGTCCTTTATACAATGAAGACCCAAAGAAACTTGTACACCTGGCTAATATCGCGGAGAGCCCCCGCGACCACGCAGAAGTGCCGCATCGCGACGTCCCGTGAACTCGACTAATGTCTGAAGTAGTTCAAAATGGTTCAAATGGCTCTGAGCACTATGGGGCTTAACATCTGTGGTCAGTCCCCTAGAACTTAGAACTACTTAAACCTAACTAACCTAAGGACATCACACACATCCATCCCCGAGGCAGGATTCGAACCTGCGACGGTAGCTGTCACGTGGTTCTAGACTGAAGCGCCTAGAACCGCACGGCTCTGAAGTACTGATGGAGTGAACTGAAACCATGAATCCTGTAGGGATGTCCACAATTCCGTAAGAGTACGAGGGGATGGAGATCTCTTCTGAATAGCACGTTGCATTGCATCCCAGATATGCTAAAGTGGAATTGTTTAAACTGATAAGAGTGTTCCTGGAGCCACTCTGTAGCAATTCTGGACGTGTGGGGTGCCGCATTGTCCTGCTGGAATTGCCCAAGTCCGTCGGAATGCACAATCGACATGAATCGAAGCAGGTGATCGGACAGGATGCTTACGTACGTGTCACGTGTCAGAGTCGTATCTAGACGTATCAGGGGTCCCAAATCACTCTGACTGCAAGCGCCCCACACCATTACAGAGCCTCCACCAGTTCAAACAGTCCCCTGCTGACATACAGGTTCCGTGGATTCATGAGGTTATCTCCATACCCGTACGTGTCCATCAGCTCGATACGATTTGAAACGAGACTCGCTCGACCACGCAACATGTTTCCAGTCATCAACAGTCCAACGTCGGTGTTGTCGGGTCCAGGCGAGGCGTAAAGCTTTCTGTCGTGCAGTCATCAACGGTACACGAATGGGCCTTCTGCTCCGAAAGCCCACATCGATGATGTTTTGTTGAATGATTCACAAGCTGAAACTTCTTGATGGCCCAGCATTGAAATCTGCGGCGATTTGCGGAAGGGCTGCGCATTTTTCACCTTGAACGATTTTTTTCATTCGTCGTTGGTCCCGTTTTTTTACAGGATTTTATTCCGAGCGCAGCGATGTCGGAGGTTTGATTTCTTACCGGATTCCTGATATTCAAGATACACTCGTGAAACGGTCGTACGGGAAAGTCCCCACTTCGTCGCTACCTCGGAGATGCTGCCTCCCATCGCTCGTGTGCCGACTATTACACTACGTTCAAACTCACTTAAATATTGATAACCTGCCATTGTAGCAGCAGTAATCGATGTAACATCTGCGCCACACGCTTGTTCTCTTGTTTAGGTGTTGCCGACCGCAGCGCCCTATACTGCCTGTTTACGTATCACTGTATTTGAATACGCATGCCTATACCAGTTTCTTCGCCGCTTCAGTGTAATTATCCACTTTGGAGCTATGTTCGAGGTCTTAAATACTGGTCAGGGAAGTTAGCTTTACTTTGTCAGAGTAGAATGAGAGTGTGCTAGTAGCAAGTATGTGTGGAGACGTACTTGTTTTGAAATGGACGGAAGTTGGCGCGCCATGGAGTGGAGACACTATTATTTGGAGCAATGTATAAACAGAGATATTAAGCAGAAGGATTACAATATTGTATGAGTGAGGAAAGTTAACATTTAAATCTAACATATTTAAAGCTAACTTGCTATGTTATATTTGTAATTATTTAGTATGCTGATTGTTATAACATGATTTAGATTTTCAGTAATGTTTTTTTGTAATGAAGTTATATGGTTCTGTCTTTCACTGCAGTGATAAATGCTGAAAAGATGTTATGCGAATTAGTTCGTGAGTGAGAAGTGTGCAATGTTTTATTGTTGCTATGACGTAAGTCAAGCTTATTTAAAACGTGAAGTGTCCCTGTAGTTATTTCTTTGTCAAGGAGATTAGTAGCCGATTTTTCATTTGCACTCACGGTTTTATTTGACTTCACACTCGCTTAGCACATCGCGAGTCATTTGCTGAGTAGCAGTTTTGAATACCGATGAAATCCCGTCTCGCTTTGCACATCGCGAATACAGTGAGTGAAACTTAATTTTGACAGTCAGATTATTATTTCATAAAAAAGCAACGTTGTAGAGCAGACGAGCCGTCAATTGCGCACTGGTAAGCCGTAAATTCCATTATCATTGTAGTTCACATCCAGAGTCATGCGCAGCGATTGTCAGAGCGCATTAACGAAAATAACATCATTATAAATTCAGAGGATTAATGTGAGTGAAACATTTTATGAAAGCGCTACATTATGATTTCGAACGGATTTAACAGATAAAGTCAGATGCGTTTTATTCAGTGATCATTTGTTGTGTAATTACGGTGATAGTTCTGGCACAGCAATTGTTTTCTAAACTGACAAAGAGTCACAAGATTCAGGGCCAGCATTTAACACGAAGTCATTTTGTCACAGAGTCAGATAGTGTACGCAAATTTGAGAACAGATTTCTTTCCGCAGTCGTATTGTTTGATCGACAGGTTACTCAGGGTATCACATTGCGTAGCGTGATGAGCTTCATATATTTACATCTCAAATAAGCGTCAAATATTTTAAGTCAACATTTCTCAATTACTCAGCTTTGCATATTTTACCATCTGATTCCACACTTATACGAGTATTAAAACACTTTAAAGAACACCTTCAAGCTTGTTACACATAAATTAATATATATAGCAGTAACATACAGGGATGATACTCATCTTTCCTGGTTGTCGGAATAGATAGAGGAGGAGATTAGTGTTTAACGTCCCGTCGACAACGAGGTCATTAGAGACGGAGCGCAAGCTCGGGTGAGGGAAGGATGGGGAAGGAAATCGGCCGTGCCCTTTCAAAGGAACCATCCCGGCATTTGCCTGAAGCGATTTAGGGAAATCACGGAAAACCTAAATCAGGATGGCCGGAGACGGGATTGAACCGTTGTCCTCCCGAATGCGAGTCCAGTGTGCTAACCACTGCGCCACCTCGCTCGGTTTTCCTGGTTGTCCAGCCGTCGGTAAAGGGATTGAATAACATTTCGCTGCAGAGTAATGCGAGGGCTATTCTGAAAGCCAAGGTCCGATCGGGCGCGAAATAGAAACCACAGTGAAAATCCGATGACGCTTTGCACAGACGTGTTGCTAAGTGCCCTTAGTATGACCAGCGATCGCGTCCCTTGGGTCTTGTCAGTTCTGAGGGCACAGTGAGCACATAATGATGTCTACAAAATAGTGTCTCCCGCCAAATAAGGGGGCCTGGTGAGAGACTTCGCCTGATGTCATGCAGCCCACATAACATAACCGTCATGCGTTTCTCGGTCGCACCTTGCAGGGGCTATCTCGATGCTCCTGAGCTGTAGACCAACGTAGAAAATTGCCAGAAAGCATAGGCGGCTGTCTTGTATGACGAGGGTACTGGACAGCTGGAATCAACGCTTCGACAGATGTCTAAGTCGGAGCAGCGGCTATGCGGAGTATCTGGAAGGTGTTGGTATGTGTTGCAAATAAAACAATTTTGATTTTCACAGAGGTGGAGTACCAGAGGCCACTGGCATGGGCCCTGATTGGTCACCATACTCTCCAGATCTGAACACAAGCGACTCCTTTTTGTGGGGCTATATTACGGACAAGATGTACAGCGATAACCCCAAAACCATTGCTGAGCTGGAAAAACAACCATTCCGGAGGTCGTCGACAGCATCGATATTCCGACACTTCAGCGGGTCATGAAGAACTTCGCTATTCGTGTGCGCCACATCATCGCCAATGATGGCAGGCATATCGAACATGTCATAACCTAACTCCGAATATCTGTATTGATGTATACATGTTGAATAAAGTGTGCGCACGCCGTAGTTTGTAACTACACCACTGGCCATTAAAATTGCTACACCACGAAGATGACGTGCTACAGACGTGAAATTTAACCGACAGGAAGAATATTCTGTGATATGCAAATGACTAGCTTTTCAGAGCATTCACACAAGGTTGACGCCGGTGGTGATACCTACAACGTGCTGACATGAAGGAAGTTTCCAACCGATTTCTCATACACAAACAGTAGTTGACCGGCGTTGCCTGGTGAAACGTTGTTGCGATGCCTCGTGTAAGGAGGAGAAATGCGTACCATCACGTTTCCGACTTTGATAAAGGTCGGATTGTAGCCTATCGCGATTGCGGTTTATCCTATCGCGACAATGCTGCTCGCGTTGATCGAGATCATACGACTGTTAGCACAATACGGAATCCGTGGGTTCAGGAGGGTAATACGGAACGTCGTGCTTGATCCCAACGGCCTCTTATCACTAGCAGTCGAGATGACAGGCATCTCATCCTCATGGCTGTAACGGACCCTGCAGCAACGTCTCGATCCGGGAGTCAACAGATGGGGACGTTTGCAAGACAAGAACCATCTACACCAACAGTTCGACGACGTTTGCAGCAGCACGGACTAGCAGCTCGCAGACCATGGCTGCGGTTACCCTTGACGCTGCATCACAGATAGGAGCGCCTGCGATGGTGTACTCAACGACGAACCTGGGTGCACGAATGGCAAAACGTAATTTTTTCGGATGAATCCAGGTTCTGTTTACAGCATCTTGATGGTCGCATCCGTGTTTGGCGACATCGCGGTGAACGCACATTCTAAGCGTGTATTCATCATCGCCATACTGGCGTATCACGCGGCGTGATGGTATGGGGTGCTACTGGTTACTCGTCTGTGTCACCTCTTGTTCGCATTGACGGCACTTTGAACAGTGGGCGTTACATTTCAGATGTGTTACGACTCGTGGCTCTACCCTTCATTCGATCCCTGCGGAGCCCTACATTTCAGCAGGATAATGCACGACCGCATGTTGCAGGTCCTGTACGGACACTACTGGATACAGAAAATGCTGGACTGCTGCCCTGGCCAGCACATTCTCCAGATCACTCACCAATTGAAAACGTCTGGTCAATGCTGGCCGAGCAACTGGGTCGTCACAATACGCCAGTGACTACTCTTGATGAACTGTGGTATCGTGTTGAAGCTGCACGGGCAGCTGTACCTGTACACGCCATCCAAGCTCTGTTTGACTCAATGCCCAGGCGCATCAAGGCCGTTATTACGGCCAGAGGTGGTTGTTGTGGGTACTGATTTCTCAGGATCTATGCACCCAAATTGCATGAAAATGTAATCACGTGTCAGTTCTAGTATAATATATTTGTTCAATGAATACCCGTTCATCTGCATTTCTTCTTGGCGTAGCAATTTTTATGGCCAGTAGTGTAATTTACGTTTATTTTTCATATAGTTCAAGAACTGTCACCCTGTATCTAAGACTCGACGTGATTTGTGAAGTAATCGAACGTTTGATGGTGTTGTATACATGGAAGTTCGATCCTGTGAAGAATTTGGTTTTGCTGTAAGTCGCGAGTTGCGGGTAGGAGAACGTGTCGCGTTGAAACTGGAGGAAATGGCGGCCGCCGACGTCCGAAAAAAATGTGTAGAAGCGGACGGAAATTTACATTCGTCTCGTGTTCCGGGCCGGGTGAGGGGTGGGCAGCGGTGGCGAACGTCGGTGGTGGGTGAAAATGAAAATAAGGCGGCGTGAGTCCTCGGTGGAGGGTGGGAGGGGAGGTAGGGTGTGGTTGCGAGGCGGCGACGTGGAAAAGAGTGCGCAGCGCTCCGGGATTGGATCGGCCCTCCGCGTCGCCGCCACCGACGACGATGACGTCGACGCCGCCGAAATTGGCGGAAAGGGATGTGCCAGGCCAGCAGGCGCCAGCAGCTGCCTGCTTCAGGGACAGCGACGGAGGTGGCACAGTCCACAGCTGTACGTAGAGGGATCACCAACGGTGACGGCCACGGAGAGCAGGTTTCCCGACATTGCAGGAGTCTCTGGTCCCCTCAGGTTGGACAGCAGGCGCGCTAACGTCCAGTAACTGGATCTAAGTGATTGCTAAGACATACCTGTAGTGTATTTCGTGCCTGTGGAGTATCGCCGCAGTTGTGCGATTGGATTCGCGATTTGCTGTCATAAATTTTACGTTTCGTAGTAATCGATGGTGAGTGTTCATCGGAGGTGAGGGTATCATCTGGAGTGCCCCAGGGAAGTGTGGTAGGTCCGCCGTTGTTTTCTATCTACATAAATGAACTTTTGGATAGCGTGGATAGCAATGTGCGGCTGTTTGCTGATGATGCTGTGGTGTACGGGAAGGTGTCGTCGTTTAGTGACTGTAGAAGGATACAAGATGGCTTGGACGAGATTTGTGATTGGTGCAAAGAATGGCAGCTAACTCTAAATATAGATAAACGTAAATTAATGCAGATGAATAGGAAAAAGAATCCTGTAATGTTTGAGTACTCCATTAGTAGTGTACCGCTTGACACAGTCACGTCGATTAAATATTTGGGCGTAACATTGCAGAGCGATATGAAGTGGGACAAGCATGTAATGACAGTTGTGGGGAAGGCGGATAGTCGTCTTCGGTTCATTGGTAGAATTTTGGGAAGATGTGGTTCATCTGCAAAGGAGACCGCTTATAAAACACTAATACGACCTATTCTTGAGTACTGCCCGAGCGTTTGGGATCTCTATCAGGTCGGATTGAGGGAGGACATAGAAGCAATTCAGAGGCGGGCTGGTAGAGCACTTGCCCGCGAAAGACAAAGGTCCCGAGTTCGAGTCTCGGTCCGGCACACAGTTTTAATCTGCCAGGAAGTTTCATTTTGTATGTTAATTAATTTTCATTATTATAGATGGATTCTTTGGAGAGTGTGAGAGTGTTTTATATATTATTGCATCGGATTACAGCAACGCTGCCTAAGATAAGCAATGCAACTTACATCATTCACCCAGGGTACAGATGAAGTAATTTTGATTGCCTACCTTCACGTGTATGAAATATTTTCCTGGCCATTTTTATTTTTCCCACCCCGTATTTCAGTCCAGTGAAAACGCTTCAGATAAACTCAGGCATAGCGCAAGTGGCAAACTTAAGTTTGTATTTATTACCTCTAATACATCCTTAAATTCGTTAATCTCATATACGCTCGTCAAGAGGTCATGTCATCTTCCTCCCAGTATACTGTTCCGTGTAATTTTATTTCGCTGGCGCCTCCTTCGCATCTCTCCTACAGCTGCGCTACTTTAGGGAATAATCTGTGGAAGGCCATCTCATATTTTTTTTTTATATTTATTAAGTTTCATTACTTAGAAGCTACATTATATTGTTTAACGTTAGTTCAAATGGCTCTGAGCACTATGGGACTTAACCTCTGAGGTCATTAGTCCCCTAGAACTTAGAACTACTTAAACCTAACTAACCTAAGGACATCACACGCATCCATGCCCGAGGCAGGATTCGAACCTGCGACCGTAGCGGTCGCGCGGTTCCAGACTGAAGCGCCTAAAACCGCTCGGCCACAGCGGCTGGCTTAACGTTAGTAAAGCTGTATTTGTGTACAGTGATTAGTGTACTGAGTTATCTACGTATACTATGTTTGCACTTTAGCCAGATTGAGTCTTTGCCAACGGGATGGCGAGCCTCTACTACTGCGAATCACTGTCTTCGTTTTTTTTTCTTTTTTTTAAACGTCTCCAAGAAAATGAAAACGTAACAGAAAAAAACACTACTACTACTGAGCAGATTTCCTGAGTGGCAAAGGGTGCAGGGCTACTTAGGGAAACAGGAAACGCAGTTAAGGTGGAGCGGGAAGCACCCACGTGCGTTTAGCGAGTATTTGGTCCATAATTCCAGAAAATACCTTCCGCCACTTTTCATCCGATAAGTCACCCCGAAAGTTGCAAAACGTTTTAGGGAAATGTTGGCGACACCCTCTGACGCCTGGAAAGCTACGTAACGCCTGTAAAAAAATAAAAAACCGAGGTCTTCGCGAGGTTCCGTGGAGGCAGGAGCATCTCGTCCTTTTGAAAGGCGCGCGAAGTGAAAAGAAGTGTCAAAGAAAGTCTCATAATCGCACAGTGGGGAGGCAAGTAGCAGCACGTGATGGATGACAGCTAGCCGGGTCTTCGCCTGTGTCTGCGGCGGCGGCGATATTGCCCCGACATCAATCACGCCTTGTTTTGGCTGCTGCGTCGGAGGACACGGGCCGCATCGAAAGAGTGCGTACACTTTGTTGGTGGAGAACGAGCAGCCACTAACACGCCATGCCGATTATTTTCCGAGATGAGTCGTATCTCCTTGTGGGGCGGTTTGTCGGAGATCGGACAAAAAAAAAAAAAAAAAAAAAAAATGGCAGTGTTTACCCGTATTCGGCCGGAGGAGGAAATTAAATGGGTAGCCATAAACAAGTTCTGTTAGTAGCTTGACTGCATGCTGTTGTGCGTGTGTTGTTTACGGATGCATAGTCTCAGGTGTGTAGTTTATGGATACATATTCTCAGGTGCATTGTCTACAGATACATGTTCTCAGGTGGGTTGTTTATGGATACATATTCTCAGGTGCATTGTTTACGGATACATATTCTCAAATGGTTCAAATGGCTCTGAGCACTATGCGACTTAACTTCTGAGGTCATCAGTCGCCTAGAACTTAGAACTAATTAAACCTAAATAACCTAAGGACATCACACACATCCATGCCCGAGGCAGGATTCGAACCTGCGACCGTAGCGGTCGCTCGGTTCCAGACTGCAGCACCTAGAACGTCACGGCCACTCCGGCCGGCACATATTCTCAGGTGCATTGTCTACGGATACATATTCTCAGGTGCGTTGTCTACGGATACATATTCTCAGGTGCGTTTTCTACGGATACATATTCTCAGGTGCGTTTTCTACGGATACATATTCTCAGGTGCGTTGTTTACGGATACGTATTCTCAGGTGCATTGTCTACGGATACATTTTCTCAGGTGTGTTGTTTATGGATACATATTCTGAGGTGCATTGTTTATGGATACATATTTTCAGGTGCATTGTCTACAGATACATTTTCTCAGGTGTCGTTTCTATGGATACATATTCTCAGGTGCATTGTTTATGGATACATATTCTCAGGTGCGTTGCCTACAGATACATATTCTCAGGTGCGTTGCCTACAGATACGTATTCTCAGGTGTGTTGTCTACAATACATATTCTCAGGTGCGTTGTTTACAGATACATATTCTCAGGTGTGTTGTTTACAGATGTATATTCTCAGGTGCATTGTTTACAGATACATATTCTCGGGTGCATTGTTTACAGATACATATTCTCGGGTGTGTTGTTTATGGATATATATTCTCAGGTGCATTGTTTACAGATACATAATTGCAGGTGCATTGTTTACAGATACATATTCCCAGGTGCATTGTTTACAGATAAATATTCTCAGGTGCGTTGTCTACAGATACATATTCTCAGGTGTTTTGCCTACAGATACATATTCTCAGGTGTGTTCTCTACAGATACAATTCTCAGGTGCGTTGTTTACAGATACATATTCTCAGGTCGTCTCCACTGACGATGGTGCATGGCGTGTGATTTATGTTTTGTACGAGTTGCGTTCAAATGTATCGGAAATCTTCTTTTTTTTAGAAATAATTTCATTTATTCGTCTACATTGATGTTGTCTCCTTCAGAAGAGTTCATATTAGATATTATACATGGCAGCGCTACTTCCAATCCCCCGAAACACTTCTTGAACTCTCTTTTCTCGATGCCCCTTTGATTTCATCTAGCCTTGGACAACGACGACCCTTAAAGATTACCTGAATTTTGGGAACATGCGCTACTGGCCTTTATACACCTGCTACACCACGAAGATGACGTGATACATACGCGCAATTTAACCGACTGGAAGAAGATGCTGTGATATGCAAATGATTAGCTTTTCAGAGCATTCACACAAGGTTGGCGCCGGTGGCGACACCTACAACGTGCTGACATGAGGAAAGTTTCCAACCGATTTCTCATACACAAACAGCAGTTGACCGGCGTTGCCTGGTGAAACGTTGTTGTAATGCCTCGTGTAAGGAGGAGAAATGCGTACCATCACGTTTCCGACTTTGATAAAATTCGGATTGTAGCCTATCGCAATTGCGATTTATCGTATCGCGACACTGCTGCTCGCGTTGGTCGAGGTCCAATGACTGTTAGCAGAATATGAAAATCGGTGGGTTCAGGACGGTAATACGGAACGCCGTGCTGGATCCCAACGGCATCCTATCACTAGCAGTCGAGATGACAGGCATCCTATCCGCATGGCTGTAACGGATCGTGCAGCCACGTCTTGATCCCTGAGTCAACAGATGGGGACGTTTGCAAGACAACAACCGTCTGCACGAACAGTTCGACGTCGTTTGCAGCAGCATGGACTATCAGCTCGGAGACCGTGGCTGCGGTTACCCTTGACGCTGCATCACAGACTGGAGCGCCTGCGATGATGTACTCGACGACGAACCTGGGTGCACGAATGGCAAAACGTCATTTTTTCGGATGGATCCAGGTTCTGTTTACAGCATCATGATGGTCGCATCCGTGTTTGGCCACATCGTGGTGAACGCACATTGAAAGCGTGTATTCGTCATCGCCATTCTGGCGTATCAGCCGGCGTGATGGTAAGGGGTGCCATTGGTTACACGTCTCGGTCACCTCTTGTTCGCATTGACGGCACTTCGAACATTTCTGATGTGTTACGACCAGTGGCTCTACCCTTCATTCGATCCCTGCGAAACCCTACATTCCAGCAGGATAATGCACGACCGCATGTTGCAGGTCCTGGATACAGAAAATGTTGGACTGCTGCCCTGGCCAGCACATTCTCCAGATCTCTCACCAATTGAAAACGTCTGGTCAATGGTGGCCGAGCAACTGGCTCGTCACAAAACGCCAGTCACTACTCTTGATAAACTGTGGTATCGTGTTGAAGCTGCATGGGCAGCTGTACCTGTACACGCCATCCAAGCTCTGTTTGAGTCAATGTGCATTCGTATCAAGGCCGTTATTACGGCCAGAGGTGGTTGTTCTGGGTACTGATTTCTCAGGATCTATGCACCCAAATTGCGTGAAAATGTAATCACATGTCAGTTGTAGTGTAATATATTTGTCTGATGAAAACCCGTTTATCATCTGCATTTCTTCTTGGTGTAGCAATTTTAATGGCCAGTACTGTGAAAATGTCACACCGTGCCATACCTGGTGAATATGGAAGCTAGGACATCACTGCAATGTTGTTTCGTAAAAAATTCACGACCTAGCAATGAAGTGAGAGCCGGTGCATTATCGTAGTGCAAAAGCCATGAATTGTTTCCCCACAAATCCAGACTCTTTTTTTTGTGCTTCCCATAAAACTTGTTGAACTTGTAGGTAGTAGGCCAACTACGTATTGAGCATTTGACTTTTGGGCAAGAATTCGTGATCAACTGTGCCGTTACAATCGAAAAAACAATGAGCAGTACCTTGACAATCGACAGCGCTTGCCGAGGTTTTTCGGTCTTGACAATCCAGAATGTCCCCCAGTGGGACGATTGAACCTTAGTTTGGACGCCATACCCGGACAGCCATGTTTCGGCACCTGTTATGACACGTTTCAGTAGTTCTGCATAGTTCTGAATTCATTTAGAGACTCCTGATCGATTTCTGTTCGCCGCTGTTTTTGCTCGAAACTCAACAGCTTCGGCATAAATTTTGCTGTCACACGTTTCATACACAAGGCATCCGAAAAGATTTCATTGCATGTGCCCCTTGATATTCCAACACCATCATCAACTTCCCTGACAGTGATTCGGCCATCGTTCATAATCATTTCTTTCATTTTTTTCCACTTTTCTGATGTGCTGGGGCGTCAGGAATGTTCGTCATCTTAACTTTTTCACGGCGCTTGGAAACGTTTGTACTACTCGTAAAACCTTGTTTTCCTCAGAGCAGACTCACCAAAAGCAATATTCAACATTTCTAAAACTTTGTTACGTTTTATTCCATTTTCGTGGTGAAATTTATTGTAAATTCTCTCAGTAATCGTCACTCGTGAGCGAACACATGGGGCCCGTTCCGAAACCAAAGGAATTTAACAAAACGGTTGTTTCCATATCTTCGTTGGCGGTGCTATATCACGTTTTCCAGTTTGGTTGAAATGTAATGCTTGCCATGGGAAGTGCGATGTGGTTATACCAGTCTTTTTGGTAGTATCTAAAATCCCTCCGGTCACTGATGTTTTTACATCTAGCTGACTTATATTTTCACTCTGCAGCCCGACTCTCACCGTTCGTCCAAGAAGTGACCTCAGAAACCTCAGTTCAGCTATTTCAGTTCTTCGTTCAGATCCTTAAGATCCACTGTCCACAGGAGCAGACTTAGCCTAATGGGCAATGGACAAAGGACAAGCTTAGTGCTGTTAGTTGTTTGTATATTTAATTTGTGTCAGCGAATTCAGAGGCTTAACGATCGAGGTGCCACTGTGGCACTACACTTGAAAAATAAAAATAAATTTTCTTTCAACTGGGCTGTTCTGTTGTTGTTGTGGTCTTCAGTCCATAGATTCTAGTCTGTCCTGTGGAAGCATCTTCATCTTTGGATAACAGTGGCAGTCTACATCTACTTGCGCCTGTTTATAACAGCAAGCCTTGGTTTCCCTCTACAACTTTTGCCCCCAAATCACTCTCCATTGCCAAATTATTTGTTGCCTTAGAATATACCCTTACAGTCAATTTCATATTTCAGTCAAGTTGTGTCATAAAGCTCGTTTCCCCACGATTCGATTCAATACATCCTCGTTGGTTACTCATCCTACCCATCTAAGCTTCAGCGTTGTTCTGTAGCACTATATTTCAAAAACTACCCTTTTCTTCTCGTGTGTATTATTTATCGTCGCGTTCCTCCATATACAAGTACATTCCAGATACTTTCAGAATAAGCATCATAGCACCTAAATTTATTTTATATATTAGCAAATTTCTCTTTTCTTGCTACTGTCTTGCTGCATTTTATATTCTGTTTATTTCGGCCATCGTCATTTATTTTGCTCCACCTACTACTTTTAGTGTCCCATTTCCAAAAATAATTCCCTAAGCGCATCACTTGATTTAATTCGACTACATCCATCCATCCTTGCTGTACTTCTGTTAATATTAATCTTATAAGCTCTTTTCAATAAACTGTCCACTCCGTTGAACTGATCTTCCAAGTCCTTCACCGACGAACTTTAAGACTCGTATTTCTTCTCCCTGAATTTTAATTCCCTTTTCAGAACTTCCTTTACTGTTTGCTGGATGTACATATTGAATAAAATCGGTCGGAGTTAGGCTACTACCCTGCCTCACTCCCTTCTTAATTGTTACCTCCCTTTCTTATCCCGGGTTCGATTCCCGGCGGGATCAGTGATTTCCACCTGCCTCGAGATGACTGGGTGTTTGTGTTCTCCTCATCATTCCTGAAAGTGAAGCGATTGGACTGAGCAAAGATTGGGAATTTGTACGGGCGCTGATTACCGCGCAGTTGAGCACCCCACAAACCAACCATCATCATCATCATTATCATCATCATCATCTTTCTTATCCATTGACCTTTAGAACTCAGTCTGATTTCTGTTGAAGTTGTAAATAACTTTTCGCTCGCTATTACATGTCTCTCCTAACTTCGGAATTTCAAATAGCGTGTCTAATCAACATTGTCGGTAGGCTTCGCTAAATAATGTACAGGTGCTATAAATGTAGGTATTCCTTTTCTCTTTCACAAATGTGTCCCCCCCCCCCTCCGCCTCTCTCCCTCCCCCATGCCCTTCCCCTGTTACGCAGCGACCAGCACACTCGACTCGTATGCGGCAGGACGGGACCATCCAGATTTAGGATTTCGATGTTTTCTTAAATCGTTCAACGCGAATGCTTCCTTTTGAAAGGTAGGCGCCCTATTTCCTCCCTAAATTCTCACGCCGGATTAGCGCTTCGTCACTAATTAACTTGTAATCGACGTTATTATGAAACTATTTCGTTCCGTGTACAAAAGTATAATTTTGTGGCTGGACGAAACTGAAAATGTAACGCTGTTCATTCTGTAGCAGGTGGAACGAGAGACGGCAAGTCTCGCGCAGCGCTTGCAGGTCGCAGATTTTGGCAGTTGCCAGCGCAGGGCGCCTGTTGTTTGAACCCTTTCGTGGGCAAAATTATTAAGCAGTTTTTTTTACTGAATGGAGAGCAGATAGTAGTTGACAGATAGGTATATTTATCATACAGAATATCAAATTTGCTCCGACTGTGAAAGTGAGGTCACACAACAAGGTGGGAAGTATTCTTCCCACCGCCCTTCCTTGGAGTTAAATGACAAAAACAACTTTTTCAATATATGTCATATTTATTTGATAAATTTACTTCTCTTGTTACAATGATTGTTGACAATTACTTGCCATGAATTTTTCTAAAACATGGGTCTATGCAAAATGGTATTTAACAGTATGTACAAACACGGCGAGTGCTCTTTTCCGCAGCTTTGGTACTACAATGACGGCAAGTCCAGTAGGTTACTCCTAAAATGGGTTGATGCTCCCCTACAGCCACATGACTAAAATCGTCAGGTACTTTACCCCTTTTTGCCAGAAAGACAGGTTTTTGTCCGCGTCTTTTTTGGGATGAGAAGGCAGCGATCAATTGTCTGGCTAGATGGATCCTGTATGTGAACTGATCAAGCTGTCCACTTTCTCTTTTACGTATTTTCCACAGGATAAAACTGTTCACTGCAACAACGTCCACCAGGAAATCAAATATTCTGTGCCATCATTTTACAGAACGTCTGCCAATAGCATACCTTTCTCGTAATTGATCAAACTTATCGACACCACCCATTATTTTGTTGTATTCTGCCACAACTTCAGGACAAGAAATCTCTATGCTAGTACCATCCTTGTTTTTCCTTTACACTTTGGCTGTTTCTCATGGGTCATGAATTGATGACACGAAAGTGATTGGACGGTTATCCGTCCATTTCACTGCAGAAATGGCTCCTTTTGTTTCAAACTGGAATTCTCCTCGTTCCAATTTTACGTTTTCCTTCATAAATTTGGGTAAATCAAAAAGTATTTACCGTATACCATAGCTTTGAGGAAAAAAATCACAAAATGTCACGCAAACAGCACTGAAAGGCTCCTGTACAGAGCAACACTCAGCTATACAATGCCTCTGCCAAAGGTACAGCAAAAACGGCGGGAACTTCCGATTGGAAGTAGTACCCCATACTGTTCACTAGGTGGTAGCACCGTACAGAGGTGGAAACTGTGAATCCCACGGGACTAGGAGCGAGTTCATTGTAGTGGGAAGCATGTTTCCCACGGCTCACGAAAGGGTCAAAGCCATTTTTTGGTGAGCCACTGAAGCCCCAGCGGCGGGCTGTCACCCGCTGACACCACGGCCTGTGTGCACGAGCACATAATTACCACCGCAGGCGTCGCACCCAAGTTAATTAACAGACGAACGCCTGCTGGGTAGGCAGCGCGCAGCACAGGCCACGACCCCTCGAGTCGGCCGCGTCCCCAGACGGTTCTGCGGGCCAGCGCGTCTGCCGCCGCCAAAGGGGCAATCCAGAAAGCCGAGAGGGCCGCGTTACACTCTCAAAGTTCTTCGACAAATCCTTTGCAGAAGCTACAACCACGCTCTGACTTTTACGAGGTGCATTCAAGTTCTAAGACCTCCGATTTTTTTCTCCGGACTGGAAAGAGATAGAAACATGCGCATTGTTTTAAAATGAGGCCGTGTTCATTGTCAATACGTCCCAGAGATGGCAGCACCGTACGGCAGATGGAATTTTACCGACAGCGGCGAGAATGAGAACTGTTTTAAACACTTAAAATGGCGACGTTTTTCCTTACTTCAACAGCGTGCAATCATTCGTTTTCTGAATTTGCGTGGTTTGAAACCAATTGAAATTCATCGAGAGTTGAAGGAGACATGTGGTGATGGAGTTATGGATGTGTCGAAAGTGCGTTCGTGGTTGCGACAGTTTAATGAAGGCAGAACATCGTGTGACAACAAACCGAAACAACCTCAGGCTCGCACAAGCCGGTCTGACGACATGATCGAGAAAGTGGAGAGAATTGTCTTGGGGGATCGCCGAATGTTTGTTGAACAGATCGCCTCCAGAGTTGGCATTTCTGTGGGTTCTGTGCACACAATCCTGCATGACGACCTGAAATTGCGAAAAATGTCATGCAGGTGGGTGCCACGAATGCTGACGGACGACCATACGACTGCCCGTGTGGCATGTTGCCGAGCAATGTTGACGCGCAACGACAGCACGAATGGGACTTTCTTTTCGTCGGTTGTGACACAGATTCACTGCCACCAAAAAAATTTCGTGTAACCGCCAGTGCTGAAAAAATGATGGTGTCCATGTTCTGGGACAGCCAGGGCGTACTCCTTACCCATTGCATTCCAAAGGGCACTACGGTAACAGGTGCATCCTACGAAAATGTTTTGCAGAACAAATTCCTTCCTGCGCTGCAACAAAAACGTCCGGGAAGGGCTGCGCGTGTGCTGTTTCACCGAGACAACGCACCCGCACATCGAGCTAACGTTACGCAACAGTTTCTTCGTGATAACAACTTTGAAGTGATTCCTCATGCTCCCTACTCACCTGACCTGGCTCCTAGTGTCTTTTGGCTTTTTCCAACAATGAAAGACACTGTCCGTGGCCGCACATTCACCAGCCGTGCTGCTATTGCCTCAGCGATTTTCCAGTGGTCAAAACAGACTCCTAAAGAAGCCTTCGCCGCTGCCATGGAATCATGGCGTCAGCGTTGTGAAAAATGTGCACGTCTGCAGGGCGATTACGTCGAGTAGTAACGCCAGTTTCATCGATTTCGGGTGAGTAGTTAATTAGAAAAAAACTGGAGGTCTTTGAACTTGAATGCACCTCGTATAACAGGTACGATAAAAGTACTACGGTACACCATTGACGGTTTTATAACCCGTCTTTTATAAAACACTTTTGACAAAGATCTTTTTCATTGTAATAATTCTTTCAATAAACATAACACATCAAAAGAAGTCAGTTGCCAGGGTAGAGCATACTAAGTTTTTGGGTGTATATATAGATGAGAATCTTAATTGGAAAATTCATATTTTGGATCTCCTAAAGCGACTAGGTTCAGCAACTTTTGCAATCAGAATAATTGCCAATTTTGAGGATGTAGAAATTAGTAAGCTAACATACTTTGCATACTTCCACTCTCTAATGCCATACAGAATAATATTCTGAGGCAACGCAACATTGTAATAAGGGCCTTAGCAATGAGAAACTCTACACCTATCTGGAAAAGATGTATCTCCTCATTCTCGACACTGCAGTCAATCTATAAAGAAGATTGCTAACGAAAATCTCATCCTAGACTATTACTCAACTGTGTAGAATCCACACCGAAAAGCATTCAGAGCATTTCAGAAATGCTGTTCCACTGAGACAGCAATATACAGTTTCACTGTCCACATAATAGAGTCTTTAAACAGTAAAATGTCACCAGTAGGAATATTCTGTGACTTAGCCAAAGCATTTGATTGTGTGAACAATGACATTACGTTAGAAAAATTGCAGTTCTATGGTATAAATGGAACAGCATATGAGTGGTTTAAGTCATATCTACAGAACAGGAAGCAAAAAGTCTCTGTATATGCTTCAAGTGTTTCAAAGGAGTTTGCCACTTCATCTAACTGGGGTGAAATTACATTAGGTGTTCCACAAGGTTCGATCATGGGTCCCCTCCTGTTCTTGATATATGTGAGTGACCCCCCCCCCCCCCCCTTATGTGCAACAAGATGCTGAACTGACACTGTTTGCTGATGATACAAGCATAATAATTAATCCACTAAAAGGACGTCCGATAGAAAATTACAAATAAGGTCTTTGGAAAAGTTATTAATTGCTTTTCTGCGAATGGGCTTGCTCTGAACTTTGAAAAAACACAGTACATCCAATTCTTTCAATAAACATAACACATCAAAAGAAGTCAGTTGCCAGGGTAGAGCATACTAAGTTTTTGGGTGTATATATAGATGAGAATCTTAATTGGAAAATTCATATTTTGGATCTCCTAAAGCGACTAGGTTCAGCAACTTTTGCAATCAGAATAATTGCCAATTTTGAGGATGTAGAAATTAGTAAGCTAACATACGTTGCATACATCCAGTCTCTGATGCCATACGGAATAATATTCTGAGGCAACTCAACACTTAGGAAAAAGGTATTCACTGCTCAAAAGAAAGTAATTAGAATACTGTATGGGGTTCATAGTCGCACATCGTATAGGCTTCTTTTTAAAAGGTTAGCAATTCTTACAACTGCTTCACAGTACATTTACTCAGTAATGAAAATTGTTCTCAGCAACAAGGATCAGTTTCAAATGAACAGCGACATTCATGATTACAATACCAGAAAAAAGAAAGACCTACACTGTCCTTTACTTAACATATCTTTGGCACAGAAAGGGGTAAAATATGCTGCTACAAAACTTTTTGATAAATTACCAGATGAAATAAAATGTCTGACAGACAGCAGTACTAGTTTCAAAAACAAATTGAAATCATACCTCCTTGACAACTCCTTCTATACCATAGATGAATTCTTGGATATGAGTAAATAAATCTGGAGATATAATACATGCATTTTTTGCCATTTAAGGGAATGGGATAGATAATAGAAATATTTTGGTATAACACTATAATGCAAATAAACAAAAAAAACCTTGTTTTCTGTGCGCATTTGTTGTGCATTTGACACGTTCTACATCATAACGGTTTTCCGTGCTATTGATCAATGGAACACGTAACTAACTAACTAGCACTAAGTGGTTATATTGAATGTATACAAAGAAAGACAGCAAGAACAGGTTTGTTTGGCCCACAGGAGTGCGTCATCAGAACGTTCGAAAATCCAAACTGTGGGACTACAAACGTGACTGGAACGATAAGAAATTCTAATACACAGTAGAACAGGGAGCACTCGGATTTCACTGTAGTCCACCTGCTAGCATTCGTCACTTCCCATTTCTCATGTTAACCCGTCAACTTTCGTCACACGTATGTCCAGAATGAGGTCAAAATTGTGCAGACAGCAAAGTATCCTAAACTGAACTGCGCAGTGTGATCTGCCGAGAAGTTCCATTGCGTTCTCGCTTGCATGCATTAAGACATCAGGGGTATGACTGACTTGGTACTAGAGGGAACTGTAGAGGCTGAAAACCAGAGGAATACAGAGATTGGAGTACATCGAGCAAATAGCTAGGGTGTCGGTTGCAGGTGCTACTCTGAGATGAAGAAGGTTGGCACAGGAGAGAAGTTCATGGCGCGTCGCATCATATCAGTCAGAAGATTGATCGCTTAAAAAAAAAAAAAAGAACTCATGAAACAATTTTGTTCTGGCGAACTTTGTAAGAGATTCGCTGTGCATCACATAGATGTTTACCGTACGTTCGATTAACAGTCAGGACAGGAAAATCAGAGATATTAGACCTCATGCGGAGGCTCACCGACAATCGCGCACTATTCGCGAACGTAACAGGAAGAAAATGGGGGACAATTATAAACTACCCCCCTACAGACACACATGTAGAGTCACTCACTCACTGAAATCCATATATGAGATTCATGAGTCATGTGCCGCACGAACTATCTTCTAAAATAAACAGTCATGATGCATTTCCAATTCGTGAAGGGCAATAAAAATATATTTACAGTTTTCTCTTAGTCTTCCTGAAGATGCAATCTGGAGAGTTTTTCTTCTGCCCAACAACCTTGTTATTCAACTCTCTCACTAATTCTTAGCTGCACGCTTAGCCATTCTCGTCTTTAATAACAGACTAAAAATTTAATGTAGGCTTGTCCAGAAGTAAGCAGTTTGCAGCAAGAGTTTAGGGCAAACAGAAAAAAAGGACACTAAATAAGTAATCTGCGAGGAAACAGTGCGCTACGGAAGCACATTTAAAATTTAAAACTAACCTCTCTCGCTTCGCAGTATCCCTCTGGGCTCGCTGTATAAAAATAAAACAGCCGACTCGGACAGTATGAAATTAAAGTGGCGTAAGAAACGTGGCTGAGTCGACGACGTGTCTTTGTTTTTGAAAAATGCAGGGACTGAGAAATGAAATTAAGTGAATACGTCGCACGTCTACATAGAACATTATAGAAATGTCGTTAGTTCTTCAACAAAACCTGAATCTCACTCAAGTAAAATAACAAGATTTTGTGGAATTTCAGCCGTTTTTAGAACTACTTTATTGGCGTGCCCTCATTCAGATACATAACCAGTACTTCAATCCTCGGTACTTGATTCATAAAATTTCTTATCAGATTTATTAATTGGTTTAAGTAGGCAGGATACATCAACTTTGGTTCACTACATGTAGAGATATAACGGGGTACAACGAGCGTTCAGAATGAGACAGTATACGATTTCGTGATATGTCAGTTAAAAAATGAGAGAGCAAAAGTGAGAGCTAAATAAAAATTTTATTAAAGTTACATATCACGTAGCTAGGTAGTTAGTAGTTCTACATGTTATAAAAAATATTAGAAATACATATGCTACATAGAGTCTACATGAGTCAGTTATGTCTACGGTATTAAATGGGACAAATAAGTATTAACAAGTAAATTCTAATATAAAAGTTACTTCTATCCTGTAGAAAGTTTTTTTGTCGCTCATAAATACCTCACGGGTTTCAGATGACGACATATAGGAAATAAACTCACCTGTGGATAGAGCATCTGTCCAAGTTTCAAATACACGCTGTAGCGTAGTTGAATTATGGGCTAGGCATGTCAGAACATGTAGACAAATCAACTGCCCCGTAATGTCGCTTCGAATCAGTTCGCGGATGCTGATGTGCAACCCAACGAGCGGGTGAGCGGTATGCTGTCGCGCCTTCCCTGGAAATTCGTGTCAGCGACTTCAGTGATGTATTGACGTTTGCCCCGTCGCAAACCGAACCAACACTGAAAATCTTTAATGCGAGTTGCGCCCTATGCACTGAAATGTGTCTGTTTTCTGTATATCTTGTGCTGTTCAATCCTAATAATGTGATTTACATCCTTGCAAGCCGGCCGCTGTGGCCGAGCGGTTGTAGCCGCTTCAGTCCGGAACTGTGCAACCGCTACGGTCGCAGGTTCGAGTCCTGCCTCGGGCACGGATGTGTGTGGTATCCTTAGGTTAGTTAGGTTTAAGTAGTTCTAAGTTCTAGGGGACTGATGACCTCAGATGTTAAGTCCCATAGCGCTCATAGCCATCTGAACTAATACCGCTTCAACCGCACGCAAGCTGTGTGCCGGACATCCATCATGTTGGAAGTACATCGCCATTCTGTCATACATTGAAACATCTTGTAGTACCATCGGTAGAACATTACGTAGGAAATCAGCAAACATTGAACCATTTAGATTGCCATAGATAAAATAGGGGCCAAATTATCCTACCTCCCATAATGCCGCACCATACATTAACCCGCCAAGGTCGCTGATGTTCCACTTGTCGCAGCCATCGTGGATTTTCCGTTGCCCAATAGTGCATATTATGCCGGTTTACGTTACCGCTGTTGGTGAATGACGCTGCCCAGTGGCAGAACTGTAAACGACGTTCAAAGTCGTCGCCATGCAATTCCTTGCGCATAGAAATATGGTACGGGTGCAATCGATGTTGATGTAGCATTCCCAACACCGACGTTTTTGAGATTCCCGATTCTCGCGCAATGTGTCTGCTACTGATGTGCGGATTAGCCGCGACAGCAGCTACGAGGTGCATTCGAGTTCTAAGACCTCCGATTTTGTTTCTAATTAACTACTCACCGGAAATCGATGAAACTGGCGTTACTTCTCGACGTAATCGCCCTGCAGACGTACACATTTTTCACAACGCTGACGCCATGATTCCATGGCAGCGGCGAAGGCTTCTTTAGGAGTCTCTTTTGACCACTGGAAAATCGCTGAGGCAATAGCAGCACGGCTGGTGATTGTGCGGCCACGGAGAGTGTCTTTCATTGTTGGAAAAAGCCAAAAGTCACTAGGAGCCAGGTCAGGTGAGTAGGGAGCATGAGGAATCACTTCAGAGTTGTTATCACGAAGTAACTGATGCGTAACGTTAGCTCGATGTGCGGGTGCGTTGTCTCGGTGAAACAGCACACGCGCAGCCCTTCCCGGACGTTTTTGTTGCCGTGCAGGAAGGAATTTGTTCTTCAAAACATTTTCGTAGGATGCACATGTTACCGTAGTGCCCTTTGGAACGCAATGGGTAAGGATTACGCCCTCGCTGTCCCAGAACATGGACACCATCATTTTTTCAGCACTGGCGGTTACCTGAAATTTTTTTGGTGGTGGTGAATCTGTGTGCTTCCATTAAGCTAACTGGCGCTTTGTTTCTGGATTGAAAAATGGCATCCACGTCTCATCCATTGTCACAACCGACGAAAAGAAAGTCCCATTCGTGCTGTCGTTGCGAGTCAACATTGCTTGGCAACATGCCACACGGGCAGCCGTGTGGTCGTCCGTCAGCATTCGCAGCACCCACCTGGATGACAATTTTCGCATTTTCAGGTCGTCATGCAGGATTGTGTGCACAGAACCGACAGAAATGCCAACTCTGGAGGCGATCTGTTCAACAGTCATTCGGCGATCCCCCAAAACAATTGTCTCCACTTTCTCGGTCTTGTCGTCAGACCGGCTTGTGTGAGCCCGAGGTTGTTTCGGTCTGTTGTCACACGATGTTCTGCCTTCATTAAACTGTCGCAGCCACGAACGCACTTTCGACACATCCATAACTCCATCACCACATGTCTCCTTCAACTGTCGATGAATTTCAATTGGTTTCACACCACGCAAATTCAGAAAACGAATGATTGCACGCTGTTCAAGTAAGGAAAACGTCGCCATTTTAAGTATTTAAAAGAGTTCTCATTCTCACCGCTGGCGGTAAAACTCCATCTGCCGTACGGTGCTACCATCTCTGGGACGTATTGACAATGAACGCGGCCTCATTTTAAAACAATGCGCATGTTTCTATCTCTTTCCAGTCCGGAGGAAAAAAAATCGGAGGCCTTAGAACTTGAATGCACCTCGTACCGTCCGCACTGGCGGAATGTTACGTGATACCACGTACTTATACGTTTGTGACTGTTACAGCGCGACCTATCAGAATGCGAAAAAAGTGGTCCAACTAAAACATTCCTATTTCTTTACGTACTATACGAATGTGTAATAAAAAAAGGGGGCTCGTATTAAAAAAAAAAACGCAGTTGACATCCGTTTGACCTATGGCAGCGCCATCTAGCGGGCAAACCATTGCGCCGTCTGGTTTCCCCCTTCAAGCTAGGCAAGTTTCGTCCTTGTAGTTTTTTCGTTTGACGCTTATTTCGTGAGATATTTGGCCCGGTCACGATCAGTGGACCACCCTGTATAATTTCTGTCCCAGTAGATGCCTTCCAGACAGTTACTACCAACTGTGTGAACTTCCTGACTGGAAATCACGAACGGAGACCTGAAGCGGTTCAGTGAAGAGACGATGAGAGAGAGGTGAGGTTGTAAATGGGCGGGGTTGCGGTCACAGTGGGCCTAGACCGCAATATCCTGAGTATTTCCATTAGCAGGCTGTGGGCCCTCGCCGCTGTACCTCGCTCCGACCCTCCCCCCAGGCGCTCAGTGATTTAGCGTCCAGCAACCATCGCCCGACACGGGCTCAGTCCCCCGGCCTAAGCCCACCCTCAGGGATTCTGCGCGACTGCGCCTAATCTCCTCTGCGGGGCGGAGAAAAATTACCTCCGGGAATAATTTACAGGCGCCGGGCCTGTCCGGGCAGTCTCTTGTTTTCCCTAAGTAACTGCAGCACTTGATTCGCGGTTTACTCTTACAACCCCAGGCTGGAGAGATCTATTACGCTCCGTAGGCACACTGCGCGCCCATTCTTCATCGTTGCTGCGAGTTTATTTAATTATGCAGGTCTCACGTTTCACAGACACACTGTTGTCGTCGCCGCCATCGATCCCAAGGCAGCCCTCCATTCTTTTCGTTACTTCTGTTACGGCCAGACGAAACTACAACTGTCCGGCCGTAACTGTGGGCTTTTTGCTTGGCCTAGGACAGGGCTTAACAACTGGCCGGTTTTGAGCGCGAGTACTCGCGTCTGCTCAGGCACGTGCTTGCGAGCATGTGCAAGGTCGCGGAGTAGGGAGGGAGGGGAGGGAGGGGAAATGCGCGCGCACGTTTGAATGTGATCTCGCGTTCTTAGCAGATTTAACTAGCCATCTGAATGCTTTGAACATTTTACTACAAGGTAAAGATCTGCTAATTACTCATTTCATAGATCGAATACGAGCTTTTAAAATGAAATTGACCCTTTGGGCGAGTCAGCTGGAAACAGGAAATCTAGCTCATTTTCTTAAATTATCATCCGTGCAAGATGTTCACAAAGACTGTGAACGTTATTCACATAGTTTAGTTGATCAGCGCTGTCAGGATCTGACAGCACTAGACAGTGATTTTGATCTGTTCTCTCCAAATTCAGCGAATATTTAAGAGATTCGTCCTGCGCTGCAGCAAGAAATTATTGACCTGCAGTGTGACAATACAGAGACAACTTTCAGAACAAGAAAAACATTTTGGAATTCTACAGACACTTCCCTCAGGATAGATTTCCTCGTTTGCACAAACTGGCGGCTACAATAATATCAATGTTCGGTTCCACGTGTGTTTGTGAACAACTGTTCTCTGCAATGAAATGTAACAAGACGCGCCTGACAAACGCATTGTCTGATCGAAATTTAAACTCCATGCTGCGCCTAAAATGCACAAGAACAATTACTCCGAACATGGACGCAATTGTAAAGGGCAAAAAGTACAAGATAACCGAGAATCCCACACTTCAGTGACACCTTTCATTGTGTAACAGTTCACAAATTAATGCGAATGTAGAGGCATACACTAAGCTAATAAAATTATGTGGCATGTGTACATTCTCCTTTATTTGTTTCGTTTGTCGCAGTAATAATTCGTGAGTGATATCCCTGCAGGTGGCCGCGGCTTTACATTGACTGGCGGCAGCTGTTGTGTGCCCCACGTGACTCTCCCCACTCTCCGCTCTGGTCCGGTAGTGGGGGTAGCGTGCTCGCGCTGCTCCGTGCTCGCGCCTTGCTGATCACAGCTTGCTCCCCGAGCACGTATATTGTGAAGCCCTGGCCTAGGAGATGGGTCGTCCGAACTACAACACATGAAATGTTACAATGCGGGCACTTCCTGAATATAAGTTTGCAAAACTAATACAAATCGAGCAATCAAATCAAAGGGCTCCAGGCACTATGGGACTTAACACCTGAGGTCATCAGTCCCCTAGACGTAGAACTACTTAAACCTATCTAACCTAAGGACATCACACACATCCATGCCTGAGGGAGGATTCGAACCTGCGACGTAGCGGTCGCGCGGTTCCGGACTGAAGCGCCTAGAGCTGCTCGGCCACAGCGGCCGGCCAAATCGAGCATTAATTTACTGATTCCAGTGGCAGAGACATGGTATTTGAAGAATTCCCTTTTTACGCATCGCTTCAAAATATTGTTGACGTATTTAGAAACATCAATAACAAAATATCGTTCTCCAAAAACGACAAACTTGGACACCACTTACTTCATACAGTAAACACAAACACCCCAGTCACAGAACATAGTGGTATATATAAATTACGATGTAACAGCTGCCCGGCTTTTTATATAAGAAAAACAGAAAGAACTTTCGACATAGGTTACGATGAACATGCTGATGCTTTTAGAGTTAATCACTGTAACAAATCCTCAACAGCCAACCACTTGTGCCTTAACAGACACAGACTACGTGACATCCACAATATTCTTAACAGTTCTCCACACAGAAAACCGTGGTAGAAAACTTGATATGTTAGAACAATTAGAAATAACGCAAAGCAAACATGTCGAATGAACGGAATTTAGGAGGCACAGCTTTTTCAATAGCTTTGACGCTCTGTAGATGACTTTACGGACTTTGGCTTCTATTCAAAATATTATGTACTTACTCCACTCAACAAGTCCTAGAGCCGGCCGGAGTGGCCGAGCGGTTCTAGGCGCTACAGTCTGGTTCCGCGCGACCGCTACGGTCGCAGGTTCGAATCCTGCCTCTGGCATGGATGTTTGTGATGTCCTTAGGTTAGTTACGTTTAAGTAGTTCTAAGTTCTAGGGGACTGATGACCTCAGAAGTTAAGTCCCATAGTGCTCAGAGCCATTTGAACCATTTTTTTTTGAGCAAGTCCTAGAAGTTTGTAACAGGAATTTCCGAACACCCTGTACAGGGTGTCCCACTTATCTTGAGCATCTGAAATAACGTTTTCTCGAGAAACGAAATAAAAACTACGTCAAGCAAATGATGTTTAGCTAACAGTGGCACATAACCAGCATCATGATCTTTCTTATACCCGTGTTCATTATGAAGATATGAATGAAATGGTTCAAATGGCTCTGAGCACTATGGGACTTAACTTCTAAGGTCATCAGTCCCCTAGAACTTACAACTACTTAAACCTAACTAACCTAAGGACATCATACACATTCATGCCCGAGGCAAGATTCGAACCTGCGACCGTAGCGGTCACGCGGTTCCAGACTGAGGCGCCTTTAACCGCTTGGCCACACCGGCCGGCTGACAGTAGGGAAGTAATAATTCTTATACATAAGGAATTCTGTAATGATATTAAAGGTAATTGTTCCGTCTCAGCTGCACACTTTTTCAATTCGATTACACGTTTCGCCCACTCCGGTATGTTGTTCTAAGCAGACAAGACTGGCTGCTGATACAGTTGCTTCGGTCTGACGATGATCCAGAGTGATCGGGACTCACGATTATCGGAGGCATCTTAAACACTCACTACACAACGTAAGCAAGGAAGAATCAGACTGTAATGGCGTCAGTGCGTACATTAAGGTACAGGCTTTCATGTAAATACAAAATTATTGAGATATCTTAGCACGTGTTTTTTAATTTCAAAACGGTACTTACTTAAAAAACACGCCTCGTATTTCTGCAGTGGATAAAATGGCTTTACCCCATATTCCAGGAGTCGGAGAAGTGTGCCGGCCGAAGTGGCCGCGCGGTTAAAGGCGCTTCAGTCTGGAACCGCGCGACCGCTACGGTCGCAGGTTCGAATCCTGCCTCGGGCATGGATGTGTGTGATGTCCTTAGGTTAGTTCGGTTTAAGTAGTTCTAAGTTCTAGGGGACTTATGACCACAGCAGTTGAGTCCCATAGTGCTCAGAGCCATTTGAACCATTTTTTTTTCGGAGAAATGCCCCTCCATCTGGCACCCCCCCCCTCCCCCAACCTCCAGTGTGTAAGTACGCACGCACCCACACACATACACACACACACACACACACACACGAAAAGATCACATCAGGGCGAAGGAGCCACGTCGTTTTGTGACAGAATGGCCAGATACAATAACGGCGGTCGTGATGGTGGAAAACGACGACAACATCGTGGAGTGCGTGGGCGGCAAGCCGCGAGACGCGGTCCGCGGCGGCAGGTGCCTCTGTGCGCCCCCCCCCCCCTTCGTGGGGGCGGCCGCCTCCCGCCGCCACGCCTCTCTCCGCCCCCGCAATATTAACGTTTTAATTATGCACCCTGGCGCCCCCCCTCCCCCTCCCCCGCCTGCTCCAGCCCGGCGTGCGCTGCAACAGACGGCGAACTCATTAACGCAAACAATGTGGAGTGCGAACACACAGCACATAACAATCGCGACAAAGGCCGCGCGCGCCCGAGTTAAAGCTGATAATTCGAAACGAGAGCGGAGCGCGCGAACGCAGACTCCTTTTGTGCGGCCGTAATACCGCCGTGTGGAGCGGAAGACAAGGTACAGGCGCAAACACGGCGTCTCGTGTTACACCGCCGGCCGCTATCTCTTATAAATGTTTGTCTTCCGGATTACCCTCGGAATAGGGAAAAAAAATAAAAAATAAAAAAAAGACGTGACTTGTCTGAAATGTTTGCCCAGCGCAAAATCCAGCGCCAGAAACAGTACATGTATTCTCTAGAATACAGAGCACTGGAGTTCACAGCTTCGTGTCTGCAATAAGACGACCCTCAACGGGGGAGAGCTACGTTGGGTAGTCATAAAGTTTTAATTATCGCCTCGAATAAATCACGCTGCGACCGTGAAATTTGATGTTTGGCATTTTCTTCGTAATCATCCGTCAATACGACACTTTTTTTTTTTTTTTTTTTTTTTTTTTTTTTTTTTTTGATGACTTAGCGGAGACCTTGGTTGTAAAAGTCTGCATTTTCGATGTAGCGGTGTCAGATAAAACAGAATTTTGCACGGGAGTCAATTACTTGTTTTCGAACGGCAGCGACAGACGTGACGTGGTTAAGACGTGCTCGGTACACAACACGGCGATCCTACCATATGGTGGTCAGACGTTCTCGACAAGAGCCTCAACGAAGGCCGGCCGCTGTGGCCGAGCAGTTCTAGGCGCTTCAGTCGGGAACCGCGCTGCTGCTACTGTCGCAGGTTCGAATCCTGCCTCGGGCATGGATGTGTGTGATGTCCTTAGGTTAGTTAGGTTTAAGTAGTTCTAAGTTCTAGGGGACTGATGACCTCTGTTGTTAAGTCCCATAGTTCTTGGAGCCATTTGAATTTGAACCTACACCAAGGTTATGACTACCCTCAAGTTCCCATCCACTCGATCCGCTGCCACATCCGAATAACCCTCAAACACAGTTCAGCCACCCAGCCAAATCGTGGCTCATAAAGAGGCCACTTTCAAATTCTGCCATGGGCTGATAGTGCTGTCTCCGTGTCCTTCATGGTGATCAGTCAACAAGTGACGCTGTTCACGCCCAACCACGACCGGTAACAACACGAAACAGGAACAACGTTAATGCACACTGGTGACCTTTGTACCTGTCACAAAAAATTTAAATATCATCCGGTAGTGAGTACGTGTGCAAAATTATTAGGTCTACAACTTTGCTTCCACCGTTTCGCAATAGACGGCATTACCCCAAGTGGCGTTCAGGTGGTTGGTCATAAATGTAATGCAATAAGCTTAGGCATCTGTAAACATAATGCCATAAAAGTATTAGTCGATTTGTGATTGCATCGTAAGATCATTCTCGATTAAGTACGCCAACTTACGTACCCATTTCTCGCCATTTGCGGCAAGTTTTAATTTTCTGCTTTAACGTGAAGAAATCTGCGGCTGTGGCTCTTGAAATCCTGGGTGAGACCAATCGTGAGAGAACTGTTAGTGGAAGAACGTGCAGAGAATGTTTTCAATGCCTTAAGAACGGCGATTTTGATGTCGAAGACCGGCATGGCGGGGGAAAAAGGTTCAAATGGCTCTGAGCACTACGGGACTTAACATCTGAGGTCATCAGTCTCCTAGACTTACACCTACTTAAACCAGCTAACTTAAGGACATCACAGACATCCATGCCCGAGACAGGATTCGAACCTGCGACCGTAGCGGTCGCGCGGTTCCAGACTGTAGAACCGCTCGGCCACCCCGGCCAGTACAATATTCACATGATGGTTCCATTTCATGTCGCTTTGCAGCGTTATACCCAGACATTTAATGTTGTATTTGAACATTATGGGTTTGTTTTTCCTAGTTATGTTCATTGATTTAGATATTTCTACATTTAGAGTTAGGTGCCATTCATCACACCATCTAGAAATTTTGTCTGTGTAACTTGTATCGTCCTGTAGTCACTCAGCGACGATATCTTTCCATACACCACAGCGTCATCAGCCAACAGCGACAGACAGCTGCTTACCCTGTCCGCCAGATCATTTACATATATAGAGAGCAACCGAGGTCCTATCACACTTCCCTGGGGCACTCCTGACTGTACCATTGTCTCTGATGAACACTCGCCATCGAGGACAACATTCTGCGTTCTATTACTTACGAAATCTTCGAGCCACTCACATCTTTGGGAACTTATTTCGCATAAGTGTTCTTTCGTGAACAGCCGGTAGTAAGCCATCGTGTCACATGCGTTACGGATATGTAAGAATACGGAATCCGCCTATTGCCTTTCATCCATCCTTCGCAGGCTCTCATTTGGGAAAAGGGCAAACTTGAGTTTCGCACGAGCGATATCTCCTAAAACCGTGCTGATTTGTGGGAAGAAGCTTTTCACTCTCAAGGAAATTTAGTATTTTCAGACTGAGAATGTGTATAACATTCTTCAAGAAATTGATGTTAAAAGATATTAGTCTGCAATCTTGCCGGTCTGTTCTTTTACCTTCCTTATACGAGGTGCGACAATAAAGTAATGAGACGGAAGTGAAAAAAAAATGTCGCTTACCGTTTTAGTCAAGTTTAGTGTTGCCTC
Organism: Schistocerca cancellata; assembly: GCF_023864275.1. Taxonomy (NCBI): domain Eukaryota; kingdom Metazoa; phylum Arthropoda; class Insecta; order Orthoptera; family Acrididae; genus Schistocerca; species Schistocerca cancellata. The sequence continues at coordinate 2,470,289 of NC_064628.1, read as the reverse complement.
CTTCAAAGTAGTTCCCTTCTGATTGCACACACTTTTTCTAGCGCTTCTGCCACTGATGGTAACATTTCTGGAACTCATCTTCCGTAATATCCTCCAAGACCCTCGTCACAGCTTTTTGGACATCTTGTCTTGTTTGAAAATGGTGTCCCTTGACCGCAGTATTGACTCTTGGAAATAGAAAACAGTCGCACGGAGCGATATCTGGTGAATAAGGTGGCTGTGGTAGTACTGAAATTTGTTTTGAGGTTAAAAATTGCTGTACTGACAGAGCAGTATGGGATGGCGCATTATCGTGATGCAGAATCCAATTATCAGCAATGTTGGCACGAACTCGAAGAACTCTTTTACGAAGTCTTTTTAAAATTTCTTTGTGCTAATATTGGTTAACTGTTTGTCCAGGAGACACCCACTCTTTATGAACAATTCCCTTGGAATCAAAGAAGCACACAAGCATGCATTTAACGTTTGGCTTTGACATACGAGCTTTTTTTTGGTCTTGGTGATCCCTTTGAGCACTATTGCGAACTTTGGCGTTTTGTCTCTGGATCGTACTGAAAAAACCAACTTTCATCACCAATGATAACACGGCTCAACGATTATGGATTGACTTCCGTTTGCTCTAACAGATCGGCTACCACATTTTTCCGTGTTTCTCGCTGTTGTGGTGTGAGATTTTTGGGGACTATTTTTGTACAAATCTTTCTCATACCAAGATCTTCAGTTGTTGTTAGACGAACCGTTTCTCAACTGATGTTCAGTTCTTCTGCAATTATTTTCATGGAAGTTGTTGGAGCAGATCGTACGAGTTCGCGCATCCTGACCAAGTAGACATCCGTCCGCGAGGTTGATGCGCGTCCACTGCGGTCTTCATCTTCAACATTCGTTCTGCATTCGCTAAACATTTTATGCCAACGAAAAACTTGAGCTCTTGACGTAATCTCCTCTCCAAAAGCCTTCAGAAGCTTACCGTGAGTTGTCGTCACGCTTTCACCCAATTTAACGCAAAAAGAAATGGTATGCCGTTGCGCAATACTATGCGGTTCCATTTCCGTGACGAGAGACACAAAAACACGTGTTACCTTATTCGAGTACAACTTACGACTGAGCAGTTGCATCGATGTGCTGCTTGGATTAGAAGCAGCTTATAGACCAAAGTGCGGCTAGAAAAAAATCGGACTGATGCTGGAAAAAACATTTATTTACAATTATTTACAATTTCATGTTATCTCGTTCAATGTACTCTCCTCCTCGGTCTCTACACCGCTCCATACGAATTTTCCAGTGTTCATAGCAATGCTGCAGATCATTTTCGGTAAGTTCATACATTACTTCCGTCGCTTTTTCTTTTACTGCTTCAACAGTCTCAAATCTAGTTCCTTTCAAAGCTGACTTGACTTTAGGGAAAAGAAAAAAGTCACTGGGGGCCAAATCAGGTGAGTAGGGTGGATGATCTAAGATGGGAATGTTGTGTTTTGCCAAAAACGTCTTCACTGACAACGCACTGTCAGCTGGGGAAGGATCCATGACTTTTTTCTCCACAAATCGTTCCGTTTTCTCCGTACTCGCTCACGTAGGGTAGCCAGGACACTAATGTAGTAATGCTGATTCACTGTTTGTCCCTCTGGTACCCAATCAATGTGCACAATCCCTTTGATGTCAAAAAAACAATCATCATTGCCTTGAATTTCGATTTTGACATTCGTGCTTTTTTTTGTCGTGGAGAACCAGGAGTTTTCCAATGCATCGATTGGCGTTTAGTTTCGGGATCGTAAGTAAAAAAAACCACGATTCATCGCAAGTAATAACATTTTGTAAGAAGGTGGGATCACTTTCAATGTTTTCCAGGATGTCAGAACAAATCATTCTTCGGCGTTCCTTCTGTTCAATTGTGAGACACTTTGGAACCATTTTTGAACACACTTTGTTCGTGTTGAAACTTTCATGAAGAATCTGCCTAACACTTTCCTTGTCAACTCCTGTTAACTCAGACACTGCTCTGATTGTTAAACGGCGATCTTGTCGAACAAGTTTACCGATTTTTTCAATGTTTGCATCAGTTTTTGCTGACAATGGTCTGCCAGTGCGAGTGTCATCACTGGTGTCTTCGCGGCCATCTTTAAATCGTTTAAACCACTCAAACACTTGTGTTCGCGATAAACATTCATCGCCGTACACTTGTTGTAACATTACAAACGTTTCACTTGCAGATTTTCCTAGTTTGAAACAAAATTTGATGTTAACACGCTGTTCTTTCTGTACACTCAACATTTTCCGACGCACAGACAAAACGTCAACTACTTAAAACAGACGCCACGGGCAGACTGAGTGCAGGAGGCAGATGAAACTCGAGCAGTAGGCGGAGCGAGTGTCACGTGACAGGCCACGCGACTTTCAGCCTTATTGCATTCGTTTTATTGTTTCACCAGTACTAGTCCGGTTTTTTTCTAGCCACACCTCGTATTGTTCCTACGCAAGCCTGCAGGGTTGCCACATCTTGCAAAGTAAATCAGTCTCATTACTTTATTGTCGCACCTCGTATACAGGACTCACATGCGCTTTTTTTTCCAGTTGCTTAGGACTTCACCTTGGACGAGAAATTCGGTATAAATTCAAGCTAAGTGAGGGACCAAGGCGGTATAGTACTCATTGTAAAAGACAGAAGAAGATGGTCCTAGAAAACAAGCTAGGCTGCGTGCTTCGCTGTAAACAATTGTGAGCTGTACGTGAAGCGCACTTCACTCGAACTGCTTTCTCACCAAACACTTTAGCATAGTTGTTCAATTTGTACGACAGTTTTAATTGCACGCAGTCAGTGCTGCGAGTTTACTTTGAACGTGAAGCGTGAGATATAATTGCCCCCCAGTGCTACTGTAACACAAGTGCGCTCGTAAACCAGTAAACAGTCGTAGCGTAAACATATGGAGGCCTTTCATGCGACACGTTATAACGCACTGACTGCGTTTGAAACCAGATCCGTCTGGCTCATCATTAGCTACGCGCCCATTAATGCAGTTTATTGCTTTTTTGCGGAACACTGGCTTGTTTGCGTCACTCACCAGCGACTGCGTCACTTTTTTTAATGATATCGTAAATTGCCAGCGTAATTTGAGCTGAAGTTCACTTTTTTAATGGTACTTACGCGTGATGGGTTGTAATCAGCAATTTACAAAGTGAAAAGCAAGAGTTTTTCGGGCCTCTGAATCTCGGTTTAGCTGTCCTAGTATAAATTTCCGATTAATGGCTGTTTTCTTTTTTTTAATCAAGAGGACTGTTTTTACATATAATGAGAAATCATGATTAGCAAAAATCATTCTGAAATAGCTGTTACCAAAAGATAACGTCATATCAAACCGTGCATTCTTGTTGGTGGAGAATAATTATTCTCCGGATTGGATTGTTTGGGGGAAGAGACCAAACAGCCAGGTCATCGGTCTCATAGGATTATGGAAAGACGGGGAAGGAAGTCGGCCGCGCCCTTTGAAAGGAACCATCCCGGCATTTGCCTGGAGCGATTTAGGGAAATCACGGAAAAACTAATTCGGGATGGCCGGACGCGGGATGGAACCGTCGTCCTCCCGTATTCTCCGGGTGAACAATCAGTTTATTTATAGATTAAATTCAATTTACGAGGTGCATTCAAGTTCTAAGGCCTCCGATTTCTTTTCTAATTAACTACTCACCCGAAATCGATGAAACTGGCGTTACTTCTCGACGTAATCGCCCTGCAGACGTACACATTTTTCACAACGCTGACGCCATGATTCCATGGCAGCTGCGAAGGCTTCTATATGAGTCTGTTTTGACCACTGGTAAATCGCTGAGGCAATAGCAGCACGGCTGGTGAATGTGCGGCCACGGAGAGTGTCTTTCAGTGTTGGAAAAAGCCAAAAGTCACTAGGAGCCAGGTCAGGTGAGTAGGGAGCATGAGGAATCACTTCAAAGTTGTTATCACGAAGAAACTGTTGCGTAACGTTAGCTCGATGTACGGGTGCGTTGTCTCGGTGAAACAGCACACGCGCAGCCCTTCCCGGACGTTTTTGTTGCAGTGCAGGAAGGAATTTGTTCTTCAAAACATTTTCGTAGGATGCACCTGTTACCGTAGTGCCGTTTGGAACGCAATGGGTAAGGATTACGCCCTCGCTGTCCCAGAACATGGACACCATCATTTTTTCAGCACTGGCGGTTACCCGAAATATTTTTGGTGGCGGTGAATCCGTGTGCTTCCATTGAGCTGACTGGCGTTTTGTTTCTGGATTGAAAAATGGCATCCACGTCTCATCCATTGTCACAACCGACGAAAAGAAAGTCCCATTCCTGCTGTCGTTGCGCATCAACATTACTCGACAACATGCCACACGGGCAGCCGTGTGGTCGTCCGTCAGCATTCGTGGCACCCACCTGGACGATACTTTTCGCATTTTCACGTCGTCATGCAGCATTGTGTGCACAGAACCCACAGAAATGCCAACTCTGGAGGCGATCTGTTCAACAGTCATTCGGCGATCCCCCAAAACAATTCTCTCCACTTTGTCGATCGTGTCGTCAGACCGGCTTGTGCGAGCCCGAGGTTGTTTCGGTTTGTTGTCACACGATGTTCTGCCTCCATTAAACTGTCGCACCCACGAACGCACTTTCGACACATCCATAACTCCATCACCACATGTCTCCTTCAACTGTCGATGAATTTCAATTGGTTTCACACCACGCAAATTCAGAAAACGAATGATTGCACGCTGTTCAAGTAAGGAAAACGTCGCCATTTTAAGTATTTAAAACAGTTCTCATTCTCGACGCTGGCGGTAAAATTCCATCTGCCGCACGGTGCTGCCATCTCTGGGACGTATTGACAATGAACGCGGCCTCATTTTAAAACAATGCGCATGTTTCTATCTCTGTCCAGTCCAGAGAAAAAAAATCGGAGGCACCTCGTAATTTTGCAGCTAATAGATGTATGAGCAACTGCTTTCCTTCACATTTGATTTTACTGTAATTTATGTGGTGTGAATACTTTGCTTCTTTGCAAGGTCTTAAAGTATTTCCTGACCGGTATGGGATGTATTTTACCATTAATATCACTAATATAATGTAAACATTAACAGAACTCTAAAATGAATGAAACTACATATCGAAAATACTTGTTCGCAGTAAACGGATAAGATGAGAATCATACGATTAGCATAACTTCCCTATAGGTTGCAGTAGGATTTATACGTGCTGAGCAATACGTCTAGTAAAGATAACAAGCGTGAACGTCAAAGTAACAGGCAGAAAAGTGGAGGCAATCCTTTCTGAAATCAAAATGCCATAATGTTTCTATCGGAACAAGTGAGAAGTGCAATAAATGCGCTAAAATGGAATTACGTGCATCAGTATAGTACACTGACGTGAAATAATGGCAATAAAATTTAATAAAAAGTAAAATCTGTTGTGTATTGGTGAGCCTGCAATGTAATGAATACGTATAAACAAAAGTAAATTTGTCCCAGACCGCAATTCGACTCTGGGTTTATCGGTAAAAGTCAGATTAGCCAGGTCACAAAGCACTTCTCCACGATTGACACGAAAATTAATTGTCCGTGATGTCCCCCACACTGTTATTTCAGCATAATACGACTACATCCTCTGAAACTCCCGGTTTTCTACGTACGTTATTGAGATATTAAAGGCAGTAGATAGTGGAGTGTCTTGACTACCATACATCCTACACTGCAGACAAATAAAGCGTATAAGTGCAGAATATCTGGACGGAAATGCGAACGGACTGAAGATTTCCAAGTTGTGAGATGTCCTTATGCCGTACTTAATCATGAAGCTACGATCTGAGCCGGTAGAGCGTCCTCCGAACTCCGAACGCTGCATTCATCGTCGGCTCAAGCTGACGCACAGTGGTTTTTGAGGCCACCATGGGGTGATGCTGAAAAGCTATGAAGGGGCAAATAGTCACAAGAGCTGTTATAGAAATCTCCTGAAGTTGTTCCGGAAGCTTTCAAGACGAAGAGTCGTGGGAAGTTTTCCAAGTGTGTGTTTTTGATCCACGACAAGAGCCCAGCTCATTCTGCACAGAACTCAACAACGCAATTTTGCCTCATAAAATGGCTCTGAGCACCATGCGACTTAACTTCTGAGGTCATCAGTCGCCTAGAACTAATTAAACCTAACTAACATAAGGACATCACACACATCCGTGCCCGAGGCAGGATTCGAACCTGCGACCGGAACGGTCGCTCGGCTCCAGACTGTAGCGCCTAGAACCGCACGGCCACTCCGGCTGGCTTTTGCCTCACCCTCCGTTTTCTGCTGACATGGCATAGAAGTCAGCTTAATGTTGCGTCGAGAGCGAAGTGTTTCGCGACAGCACTGTTGTATAAAACATTCTCGCACTTCTTGCCGCGTCAATTCAGATTAAAACCTCGACCTTTCGACGATTACCTCCACCGCCTTCGTCAGTAACATCTGACTGTGTAATCAGCTGCTTCGGCGGCCTTATACAGTCCATAGGCGACCTGTGATTGGTCAGTAATTACGTCATGCTGTCGCAGATGGTGTCAATGTTTGCGTTGGGGGCGCCACTGGTCCCGTAGCAACGTAAACTTTGGGACGAATATATACGCCTCTTCTCTTCAATTGAGAACTCTCTTTGATGCACCGTGTGGCAGTGCGCCACATCATGCGATAAAAATGATATTTAATAACGTCGCAAATATATCAAAATTGACGTCGTAACAAAACATAAATATTATCTCAGAAAAATAACAAAGACTCTGTAAACAATTAATACGAACTGCGAATGTAATTGCAATCTCTGTTTTCTACAAAAAGATCGCTCTCTCTTGACTTTTGTTTCTTCGTGGTGTGAGAAGCCAGTTTGTGACGAGGCACGAAAACGTGTAAGTTTCATGCAATATTTAGCTTAAATATAATCAAATCTTACTTGAAAGTGTTGCTTATGTTTATCTGTAACAGCTCCTATATTCATGAAGTGGTAAATTTGAATTCTTTATGCAAGTTTTATAAGGGAATATTGATGCAGAGGTCAGCGCCATTGTTCTAAATGATAACGGCCCAGAGTCGTAATAAATATCCCAGTATTCGCTAATTTTGACAAGTAAAAATAAATGTAAATGTAGGAGATTTCTCTTGATTAGCGGTTTTTCCTTTGAAACAATAAAAGTAATCAGTATTTCCAATATTGTATCATACACTCCTGGAAATGGAAAAAAGAACACATTGACACCGGTGTGTCAGACCCACCATACTTGCTCCGGACACTGCGAGAGGGCTGTACAAGCAATGATCACACGCACGGCACAGCGGACACACCAGGAACCGCGGTGTTGGCCGTCGAATGGCGCTAGCTGCGCAGCAATTGTGCACCGCCGCCGTCAGTGTCAGCCAGTTTGCCGTGGCATACGGAGCTCCATCGCAGTCTTTAACACTGGTAGCATGCCGCGACAGCGTGGACGTGAACCGTATGTGCAGTTGACGGACTTTGAGCGAGGGCGTATAGTGGGCATGCGGGAGGCCGGGTGGACGTACCGCCGAATTGCTCAATACGTGGGGCGTGAGGTCTCCACAGTACATCGATGTTGTCGCCAGTGGTCGGCGGAAGGTGCACGTGCCCGTCGACCTGGGACCGGACCGCAGCGACGCACGGATGCACGCCAAGACCGTAGGATCCTACGCAGTGCCGTAGGGGACCGCACCGCCACTTCCCAGCAAATTAGGGACACTGTTGCTCCTGGGGTATCGGCGAGGACCATTCGCAACCGTCTCCATGAAGCTGGGCTACGGTCCCGCACACCGTTAGGCCGTCTTCCGCTCACGCCCCAACATCGTGCTGCCCGCCTCCAGTGGTGTCGCGACAGGCGTGAATGGAGGGTCGAATGGAGACGTGTCGTCTTCAGCGATGAGAGTCGCTTCTGCCTTGGTGCCAATGATGGTCGTATGCGTGTTTGGCGCCGTGCAGGTGAGCGCCACAATCAGGACTGCATACGACCGAGGCACACAGGGCCAACACCCGGCATCATGGTGTGGGGAGCGATCTCCTACACTGGCCGTACACCACTGGTGATCGTCGAGGGGACACTGAATAGTGCACGGTACATCCAAACCGTCATCGAACCCATCGTTCTACCATTCCTAGACCGGCAAGGGAACTTGCTGTTCCAACAGGACAATGCACGTCCGCATGTATCCCGTGCCACCCAACGTGCTCTAGAAGGTGTAAGTCAACTACCCTGGCCAGCAAGATCTCCGGATTTGTCCCCCATTGAGCATGTTTGGGACTGGATGAAGCGTCGTCTCACGCGGTTTGCACGTCCAGCACGAACGCTGGTCCAACTGAGGCGCCAGGTGGAAATGGCATGGCAAGCCGTTCCACAGGACTACATCCAGCATCTCTACGATCGTCTCCATGGGAGAATAGCAGCCTGCATTGCTGCGAAAGGTGGATATACACTGTACTAGTGCCGACATTGTGCATGCTCTGTTGCCTGTGTCTATGTGCCTGTGGTTCTGTCAGTGTGATCATGTGATGTATCTGACCCCAGGAATGTGTCAATAAAGTTTCCCTTCCTGGGACAATGAATTCACGGTGTTCTTATTTCAATTTCCAGGAGTGTATTTGAGTAAAACGAGTTCGGTATACTTTTTCGATCCCCGCTTAACGAAATCGCGAGATTTTCCTTAGCCTTGCATTATCACAAAAGTACAAGTATTTAACAATAATCAATTTTTACGACATACAGCCTTACATAACTAAAATTTGTTTGCTTATGGTGTCTTTTAATATAAAACCGCCGTGCAAACGAACTGCGAGAAGTACCACAACTGAGTTACTGACGTAAATACTTTTCCAGTTGTGAAGCGGGCACAATAACATTAACTCCAACTTTTCATAATACATAAAAACCAATACATAAAGAACCACCACAACCGCTAAAATTACATCCCCTCTCGCATTTGAAGTTCTTCCCACGCAACAGCATTTCTACATCCTCTTTAATTACAGAATACCAGTACGTAGGAGGCTGGATCAAAATTATTGCTTCGTCAAGCAGTATTTTGTGTTTGTGAGGCTGTGCTCGGCAACTGCAGATTTCTCCAGCTCGCAATTTTTAATACGTCGTTGATATTCTGCACAGCTGTCGGAAATCTACCGTGTAGAACGTCACAAGCGTATTAAAAATCGAGAACTGGAGAAATCTGCCGTTGCCGAGCACAGCCTCACAAACACAAAATACTCTTTTACGAAAGAATAATTTTGATCCAGACTCCTACATACTGGTATACTGTAATTAAAGAGCGTATAGAAATATGAATGTATGAGAAGAACTTCGACCGTGACAGCGTATATGATCTTAGCGGCGCACGGGGTCGAGCTGTCGATGCAGAGAAGAGGCAGACATTCGTCGTGATGTTTACGCTATTACGGGAGCCGTGGCACCACCAGCGCAGACGTTGACACCATCTGCGACAGCATTACGTAATTACCGACCAGTCACAAGCATCTACGGGCTATATAAGGTCACCACAGCAAAAGTTTAGATCCTGTTCCACTAGAATTTTAACCAACTCCCATTTCCCAAAGATGAAATCCATCCCGAAATATACCCATCCCTAATCACAACGCTCCTCACTCTACACTCCAATTTCGTCCTTTCTCTTTAATTCACCTTGCTGACTTCTAGTCGCTACCTGCAGTTCTACAGCGCCCCGTAGTCATACCCACCATCGCACGCACCTTCATCATGACAATCTTTTCACGTTTCACCTAGCATCACCATTACACCATGGCGTCATTCCTCTTCATCAGTGACTGTCTTTTAACTGTAATATAAATCGTCAAACGACTTTTAAAATCCATCAGTATTTTCCATCTACGGAATTTTACAAAATCCTCGTTTATTGTCATTCGTTTTTATATAAAAGTCATCAGTATCGTCCATCTATGTATTTTTTAGAAAATCATCTCGTAACGCCACCTTTTATACATTACGACCATCTTTACAGACAGTCGTGTAACCTTTGGCTGAAATGCGGTTTTTATATGCTGTCAGCCGCCCCCCCCCCCCCCCCACCGCCGCTGTGGGGAATTGAAATAACGATAAAGAAAGAAAAAAAAGACTTCTTTATTAGTTGACGGGCATCGCGTCGATAGTGTTATGAAATGTGCACAATTTATCAGCAACACAGCTGCTCGTCGTTTCTAGAAGCTTACTGACGCGTTGCTGCAATGGTTCGCCAGTATATGAGCTAGCGCTAGGAAAGCGCTTGCGGTAAGGGGTGGGGCTATAACGTCGTCATAGACGATCGTGGAGCACGGCGACATCCAGTGCCCTGTGCTGGAGAAACGGTCCACGGCCTTCGCATGTGTGACGCAGCAAAATGATGCGCTTTTCCAGCCAGACAGCTCCTATATTGGCGAGCCACTGTAGCAACATGTCAGTAAACACCTGAACGTTACGAACAACTGTCCCGTTGGAATGCTGTGAAACTTTCCAACGTTATCTGGCGCGACGTTTGTGAACCGATGAAGCAGTTATTACGTCGGGAAAGTCTCAAACAGCACAAAAATAGCAGTTTGGACAGCCAATTTCTCCTGACGAAGGCGGTGAAGGTAGTCGTCGAAAGCTCGAGGTTTTATCCTGAATTGGCGCGGTAAGAAGTCCGATAATGTTTTAATCTTGTGTTATTTGACTACCATACTCTGTCGCTGTAAAATACAGGCCGCGAAAGGCTATTTACAATTTTTACAGAAACCAGATGGCAGTTGTCAGAGTCGAGGGGCATGAAAGGCAAGCAGTGGTTGGGAAGGGAGTGAGACAGTGTTGTAGCCTATCCCCGAGGTTATTCAGTCTGTATATTGAGCAAGCAGTAAAGGAAGCAAAAGAGAAATTTGGAGTAGGAATTAAAATCTATGGAGCAGAAATAAAAACTTTGAGGTTCGCCGATGACATTGTAACTCTGTCAGAGACAGCAAAGGACCTGGAAGAGCAGCTGAACGGAATGGACAGTGTCTCGAAAGGTGGATATAAGATGAAGATCGACAAAAGCAAAACGAGGATAATGGAATGTAGTCGAATTAAGTTGGGTGATGCTGAGGGAATTAGATTAGGAAATGAGACACTTGAAGTAGTAAATGAGTTTTGCTATTTGTGGAGCAAAATAGCTGATGATAGTCGAAGTAGACAGGATATAAAATGTAGACTGGCAATGGCAAGGAAAGCGTTTCTGAAGAAGAGAAATTTGTTAACATCGAGTATAGATTTAAGTGTCAGGAAGTAGTTTCTGAAAGTACTTGTATGGAGTGAAGCCATGTATGGAAGTCAAGCGCGGACGATAAATAGTTTGGACAAGAAGAGAATAGAAGCTTTAGAAATGTGGTGCTACAAAAGAATGCTGATGATTAGATGGGTAGATCACGTAACTAATGAGGAGGTATTGAATAGAATTGGGGAGAAGAGGAGTTTGTGGCACAACTTGACTAGAAGAAGGGGTCGGTTGGTAGGACATGTTCTGAGGCATCAAGGGATCACCAATTTAGTATTGGAGGGCAGCGTGGACGGTAAAAATCGTAGAGATGAATTAACTAAACAGATTCAGAAGGGTGTAGGTTGCAATAGGTACTGGGAGATGAAGAAGCTTGCACAGGATAGAGTAGCGTGGAGAGCTGCATCAAACCAGTGTCAAGACTGAAGACCACAATAACAACAACTCTTGTCTTCATTCTCTTTCCTCGGATGAAGGGTCCTTTGCGTGTCTGGCAGTTCTAGAATGATGACGAGTTGGTTATAGAGGTGGACTGTTTCCTGAACACCCAAAAATGCTGACTTGTACAACCGAGGTCTCCGCCAAGGCTGACCGAGGTGGCCGAGCGGTTCTAGGCGCTACATTCTGGAGATTGCAGGTTCGAATCCTGCCTCGATTATGGATCTGTGTGATGTCCTTAGTTAGGTTTAAGTAGTTCCAAGTTCTAGTGGACTGATGACCTCAGAAATTAAGTCGCATAGTGCTCAGAGCCATTTGAACCAATATCCGCCAACTCACCTATCCTTGGGGCAGATGCGTGTAATTAGAACTTGAGGACATTTCGTCGTAACTGCGCGCCAGACCAGCACACTCGCACGCTTTGCCTCCTGCTGTCCGTAGCGTCGGCAGCGCCGGGTGGGGCGGCGAAATGCGTGGAAGCGGCCTTAACCGCGCTAACGCAATCACGCAATCAGCCGGCGGCGCCCGGCCTAACCGCGTTACCGCCCACGCATTCAGCGCAGACACTTGTCGCCTGCCGACCCGACTCCTGCCGTAAGGACCACTTCTGCTCGCGCCGCCAACACTCCGCAGTCTCGACACCTCGTTTCCGCGTCCGGACCGCCGACTGCGATTCAGGCAGCCGCGAATCGCTGGCCGTTTCCACACCTCCCTGTGTCGGAACACCGGCCTTAACACTTGCACGCACGACATCTGGGGAATCTGCGCTCCTGTACACCACTGAGGGACAGCGAGGTCAGGCGTCCTTTCTTCTACAAGACGTACTGAATCTTGCCTCCGCAGAACTTTCCTACTTCAGTTGAAATGGTCGAGTCTGTATAAATTTCGGCCTGATTTGAACTAAATTTCATACTTACATTATACAGGGTGTTCAGAAAAATCTACATTTACATCTACATCCATACTCCGCAAGCCAGAGACGAGTGTAGCGTCCTCTTATAAAGGGAGAGTTTACACGCGTTCGTGCTGCAGAAGTGACAGTATTGGTTAATATTCATATGGCTACCATATGCGTGAAAACTGCCCCTTTGTAAGAGGGCGCGACACTCGTCTCTGACAGTGTTCTAGCAGTAGTGGACACCAGAAGATCCTGAGGAAGATCCCAGCAGAGGGGTCGAAACGTCCATCATTTTAGAAGAAACACGACGCGGCCTAATAACGCAGAAGATTTTAACTTCAGGATTTGTTTTGCAGACTTGGACAGTTCGTATTTTTCGGAAGGGATCAACAAATTAGAACAGCGTTTGACGAAGTGTATAAGTCTAAAAGGAGACTATGTCGAAAAATAAAAAAAAGGTTTACCCCAAACACTTAAGTAGGTTTTTATTTTTGCACGGACTTTCCAGACGCCCCTCGTAAACCTAAAACGATTTTGTTTTCCTATTGATAATAACCCGGGTATTTACGATTATTCCTTAACTGCGCGCTCTTAGGTACGGTTCGCAGGTAGATGCCGTGTTTCTTGACTTCCGCAAGGCGTTCGATACAGTTCCCCACAGTCGTTTAATGAACAAAGTAAGAGCATATGGACTATCAGACCAATTGTGTGATTGGACTGAGGAGTTCCTAGATAACAGGACGCAGCATGTCATTCTCAATGGAGAGAAGTCTTCCGAAGTAAGAGTGATTTCAGGTGTGCCGCAGGGGAGTGTCATAGGACCGTTGCTATTCACAATATACATAAATGACCTGGTGGATGACATCGGAAGTTCACTGAGGCTTTTTGCAGATGATGCTGTGGTGTATCGAGAGGTTGTAACAATGGAAAATTGTACTGAAATGCAGGAGGATCTGCAGCGAATTGACGCATGGTGCAGGGAATGGCAATTGAATCTCAATGTAGACAAGTGTAATGTGCTGCGAATACACAGAAAGATAGATCCTTTATCATTTAGCTACAAAATAGCAGGTCAGCAACTGGAAGCAGTTAATACCATAAATTATCTGGGAGTACGCATTAGGAGTGATTTAAAATGGAATGATCATATAAAGTTGATCGTCGGTAAAGCAGATGCCAGGCTGAGATTCATTGGAAGAATCCTAAGGAAATGCAGTCCGAAAACAAAGGAAGTAGGTTACAGTACACTTGTTCGACCACTGCTTGAATACTGCTCACCGGTGTGGGATCCGTACCAGATAGGGTTGATAGAAGAGATAGAGAAGATCCAACGGAGAGCAGCGCGCTTCGTTACAGGATCATTTAGTAATCGCGAAAGCGTTACGGAGATGATAGATAAACTCCAGTGGAAGACTCTCCAGGAGAGACGCTCAGTACCTCGGTACGGGCTTTTGTTAAAGTTTCGAGAACATACCTTCACCGAAGAGTCAATAAGTATATAGCTCCCTCCTACGTATATCTCGCGAAGAGACCATGAGGATAAAATCAGGGAGATTAGAGCCCACACAGAGGCATACCGACAGTCCTTCTTTCCACGAATAATACGAGACTGGAATAGAGGGGAGAACCGATAGAGGTACTCAAGGTACCCTCCGCCACACACCGTCAGGTGGCTCGCGGAGTATGGATGTAGATGTAGAATCTGCGTGAAACTTCCGACGTCAGAAGACGGTCTAAACGCTCAAATGGTGAGTCAGCGAGACTGAGCTCCTTGCTACCACGTAATACCGAGGACAGCGCAGTTCCAGAGGGAGCGGGTGTCGGCAGCGCCTACGCTCCGTCACGTGTCTCACGCGTCACGCACCACAATCTTTTCCCCCTCGCCCAGGCGCTCCGCGCTGCGGTCGGCGTCGTGTAAGGCGAGCACGGGAATAGCCGCTTCATCTCCCGCGCGACGCAAGCTCCGCATCTGGGCGACAACGGGCGAGGAATCACCTCCCGCTACCTCCTCTCCGCCGACACTCCGGCGTGCGCGCCGAGATGAAACTCTTCCTCCGAGCCATCGATACGGTTGACACCACCGTCGGATATCCTACAGCCACGCTTCGCCTTCGGCGGAGAAAGGAGAAAGCCAGAGGGGGGGAGGGGTTGGGGGAATAAGCCGATGGGGGACCTCCTCTTCCGCGATAGACCTTGCACGTCTTTCTCCCGGCTTTCCGCCGCTCCTTCCAGATTCCCGCCATAGCCACTGGTGGTGGTCTCATTTTTACCTGCACTGTGCCGCCGACGCCTTCCTGAAAACGATACCATTTAGATGACTGTCCTAGTTTACCGTACACTCGTGAACACAGAAAAAAAAAACGGAACACCTTGAACGACTAGAGATAGGACGTTCATAATCACAGGACGTGTACATTAGGGTGGTTGCAGAAATGATTAGCATTTGAACCGTGTCGGCCGGCGGGTTTAATGTCAACATCGATATCGCGGCGCAGCATTACCCTCAGGTAAAATGTGCGCGCCGTTCTCGTCGTCGCTACAAACCGAATGTAATGGTTGGTTGGTTGGTTGGTTTGGGGAAGGAGACCAGACAGCGTGGTCATCGGTCTCATCGGATTAGGGAAGGATTGGGAAGGAAGTCGGCCGTGCCCTTTCAGAGGAACCATCCCGGCCCGAATGTAATGGATTTTAGCAGACTTGCAGGATGCCTCGCGTATCGAACCGTCAGATCAGTCAGTTTGAAAGAGGCGGCGTTATTGGAGTGAGAGAATGTGATGCATCCGTTTGGGAAGTTGCTGCTCGCATGGGACGAAGTGTTCCAGCAGTACAACAGGTTGAGGCGTAGCGCCGTATACCGATCCTGCCTTGGAGGCGGTTAAGTGGGAGATGTGTCGCAGAGCTGGGTAGTGACAGATGGTGACGCGAGACTGGACGCGCACGTAGTTTATGTATCAGCCGATAGAGGACAGTATTGGATAGGGGGACTGTGATTTTAGTTTCGATTGTGCCCACTAGAGCGCACTAAAGTAATAGAATGTTTTTCAAAAACTGTTTAGTATTTTCATAAAGTGTTATTATGTCTTTTTGTGTATGTAAAATGTTATAAATGTGTTTTAGCAGTATGAATTATACGTGGGTGTGGTTTAAGGTTAATAGGAAGATAATTGTTTAACGAGTTATGTAGTAGGATTTAGTGTGGGAACAATTCGAAGAAGTATGGATATGGACAAAGGGGATTTTTGTCGAATAGATTTGTAAACTAAGTTTATGGTAAAGGGAAAGTTAATTCAGGTATAAATAACAATAGTAAATAACTTTAAGGATAAGCAAAACTTCAGCATATTAAATAATTATGTCGGTAAAAAGTACAGTCGTTAGGTTTACTATTTTGCGATTGGTTATGGATGAAAAGCGTGGACTGACGCGGGAGAATGTTGTTTTGCTATTGGCTGTTGAGTAAACTGACCAATAAAACAATATTCTTCGCGCGCCTTTCTCTGCTCGTAGAGAAGACAGATTATTCTAGAGAGGAGTCGGAGCCTAGCCATGAAACAGATCGTACGTGTGCAGTAGTAGTAGTTCCGACGGAAACGATAAGTTGCCGGATCTAGCAGTGTTTCATGCATCAAAAGTGTTGGAAAGTGACGGCATAATTATTCCGAAGTGTGTGTAGAAATTTCGGAATTTTTAAGTGAACTTTGTGACGAGATAAGACATAAATTCCGCGTGACGTATTGAGCGGGTCGGTGGCTAATTACTGTGACTGCATTTGGTACCGACACACTTCATATTTGGCGAGCATTCTCAACCAAAAACAATCCGTATTTTTGTAGCTATTACGTTTTCGGGAAATGCAACACCATAAACTTGCTAACGTGAGTGAAAGGGATTATGAGTGACTGTGTTAAGACTAGCACGGGCTCGGCAGTGATATTTGTTCACGTAAGTTTCAGAATATATAAATTGAGGACAAAATTTTCAAACTTTCATTTCGTGTTTCTCCCGAAACGTAGACTAGTGACTTAAATTGCAGCCTTGTTCACGTCGAAGTACAGTGGGTTACACTCGGCTTTCCTACTGACGATCTGCTGGGACAGCCGGCAGGAGTGGCCGAGTGGTTCTAGGCGCTACAGTCTGAAGCCGCGCATCCGCTACGGTCGGAGGTTCGAATCCTGCCTCGGGCATGGATCTGTGTGATGTCCTTAGGTTAGTTAGGTTTAAGCAGTTCTAAGTTCTAGGGGACTGATGACCTCAGAAGTTAAGTGCCATAGTGGTCAGAGCCATTTGAACCATCTGCTGGGACAATGTTCACAGGTAGGTGCAGGTCCGTCGTAAAGGGACGGAAAGAACCGCGCCGCCGCAGAGTGAGTCACAAGACTGACCCCAAGATCCTTTTTTTTTTCCTTTATTGAATTTCAATTCCCCCCGAAGGGGGCGGGCTGGCAGCCGCTCCTCAGCCTACAGACTTTGTTAGAAAGATGAAGAGGATAAATAATAAAAACAGGCGATAAAATCGGAGACTTAAAGAGTAACATGGCGAAAAGAAATCGTGGAACTTAAAACAAAGAACAGAGGGATGATGACGCTAAGAAAATACATACAAAGCAGACAGGTAAAACAATAGACAGACAATTAAAAAAAAACACGGCGACAGTCTGGTTTCTGTTCGCAAAAGACATAAAATTCACACCCAATGACAGCATGGTTTCTGTTTGCAACACGAGAAAGACGAACAACACTGAACAGTCACTGGAACACTGCACTAAAAAGTTGGCAAATGTGACATACCACAGTCGAGAGAAGGTGGGGGGAAACTGGACAGATGATGGGAAAATAAAAAAGGGAGGGAGCCAGGAAAGGAGCTGACGAAGGATGTTGACCCATAAGAGGGGTGGGGGCCGCTGGGCAGACGCGACAGGGAGTGGGGTAGGCAGAGGAGGGGAATACAAAAGGACTCGGGGGGGGGGAGAAGGGAGGTAGGGAGAGGTTTAGTGGGGAGAAAACAGGACGGAAGGGGGGAAGAGGGAGCCAAGGGAAAGGACAGAGGAAAGGAGGGGGAGTGAGGATTAGAGTCGATAGGAGGGATAAACGGAGGGAGAGAGGGCATCATCCGGGAGGGGGAGTTGATGGAAGCCACTTTGGGAAAGGAGATGTAGGGTGTAGAGATGGAGGGTGACCCCAAGATGCCAAGCGCGGCCTAATATGCTCCACCGGGACGGTACTGCGCATGCGCCTCATAGACCCTGGTCGGCGGCAAAGAAAAACGCTTAAACATGCGCCGCCTGTGGCGAAGGCGTACAGACATTCGAGTCGCTTATCGATGTATGATCGGTGGCGGTCATACCACTACTTCTGTGCAGTTTAATTACACCAAGAGCCGGATTCCATGCTTTTTCCAAATTAAAACCCTTATCTCTCTTTATTAAATTATTAGGTAATCTAATCTCTATAGCTTCCTTGAACACAGAATCAGAAAAGGAACAGGTGAATGTTAAAATCTTCATATCATTGTAATTCATGGAATGCCCTGTATCGATAGAATGTTCGGCCAAAGCTGACTTGTCTCTGCCTGTGATAAGCGCGTGTATCTTCGATGCTCCACACATCTCTCATGAACGGTACGTGTTGTCTGACCTATGTATGACTTCTCACAATTTCCGCAACGAATCTGATACACACACCCGCTTTACGAAGCAGCAAATCGTCCTTTACAGAGCCGAGCAAAGCTGCAGTCTTGGTGGGAGGCCGGAAGATCACCTTAACACAGTGTTTCTCAAGAATACGACCTATCTTCGAGGAAAGAGCACTCACATGCGTGCAATTTAGGTTTTGCATTGAATGCTCTACGAATTTGTTGCGGAGAAAATCGATTCACTTTAAAAATGCTCTTGAGGTACGTGAGCTCTTCTTGCAAATTGTCTTTATCGGATATACAGTGCACACACTATGCACTACGGTCTGTGAAGGGTGATGGCACCTACTCACATGTATATATAGATTTGTGTGTGTTGGTTTCCGATATACGGCGTGTCCTAATGTGCCATCAACTTTACGGCGAACGACAACACCCAAAAAGGGGAGGCAGCCGTCTTTTTCTATTTCCATAGTAAATTTTATACTAGCATGGATAGAATTCAAACGCTCAAGAAATCGATGTAATTCATCCAGCCCGTGCGACCGTACCACAAATGCGTCGACCACGTACCTCCAGAAGACCGTTGGTTTAAAACTTGCTGAGTGCAGTGCCTTGTCCTGGAAGTGTTCCATCAATAAATTGGCCACCAGAGGGGAGAGGGGGCTTCACATGGCAACACCATCATTGTGCTCATAAAGTAGTATGTTTTAAGCTGGTTAGTACCTCTAAAATAAGCAAGGCAAAAAGTAAGGCATTAACGTGTATAATCAAAGTGGCCTACGAATAACTCTAGTGTTCACTCGATGTCTTTTTTTTAATTTTTTAATTTTTTTTACCCTACTTGCAGTATTCTCGAAACGATTACAATGAGATCGCATAATATCAAATCAAAAACAATTATTTGTTTCGCGAGTGCCAGGGTCCGTTCTAGCCATTTACCTGATTGTACGCGCGGCGTCGGACGTAATTCGATTACAGAACAAAGAGCGAAGCCCGCAGTCCAGCCACTCTGCAAATTATTTCGCAGCGCTGAGCGTAACGATGTTAGAGGAAGGGACGCAGCTCCGAGCTGCCGAAGTCGTAATTGGGAATTCGTGTTTACAAATTATTTGTAAAAAAAAAGAACTGCATGAAGGCTTGAAGAGGTGGGGTTGGGGGGAAGGAAGCCGGTAAATGCGGACGGCCACAGGAATAACGGTGTTCGTTTGTACCGAAATGCACCGAGCTGCAGTCGGCGCATGGTTGCCCGTTCCACTACGTCATCCGAGATCTTCAACCGAAAACAGCTCTAATTACCAGGGCGTCCTCTCGCCGGCCGAGTTAGCTAACGCCGACATGGAGCTGTACAAGCTCTGTGACATCACTTCCTTGTATTCATGTTGAGAACCCAGCGGCTCGTGTGAAACACAAAATAATTTCTGCGATATTCCGGCAATGTGCTACGAAAGGTTGAACCAGTGAAAAGGCAAGAACGGGCTTTACGTCACAAGCAGAACCTACGAGATACCGTATTGTATCTGTCGTTTCAGTTGGAGCCTATACTTGGTATGTTTCGTATTACAGTTGAAGCGCATATTTGGTAAGTTTCATGTTACAACTTGCACCCTATGTGTTGTTTCTAAGCACGTGCATACTGAGAATCTCTCTAAAACGCGCCGTTATTGGTTGTCATATTAGCCGGCCGCTGTGGCCAAGCGGTTCTACCCGCCTCAGTCCGGAACCGCGCTGCTGCTACGGTCGCTGGTTCGAATCCTGCCTCAGACATGGATGTGTGTCATTTCCTTAGGTTAGTTAGGTTTAAGTAGTTCTTCAAGTCTAGGGGGCTGATGACCTCAGATGTTAAGTCCCATAGTGCTCAGAGCCATTTGAACCAATTTGAAACGTCATATTGCTGCCTAAAGAATTTTCATATTTAGTTATTTTCGTTTTATAACTCGCGTGTTATGAAAGAACGTCGTTGTAAGGCTATACGATACATTGAAGACTCATGAAAATCGCGTTGTTCATGGTAGTATTGTTATAATTAAATTTCAGTTAATAAAATATCGCTGATTAAAGCCTATAGAAGATGTATCATAAAATACAAGGCCGTTTGTTGTAGAAGTAATCGTCGCGCAGTTGGTAGTGAAACGTCCCCTTAGAACAATTTATACATGACTGTGTTTAAACTGACACACAATAATTTTAGCGCAACGCAATCTGACTTTCAGAAATCCCTACAAGAGAATGGCCCAGACAAACATTAACCTGTACCTTTCACAAATCACTTACCTCACAGAAATCTTCATTACTCGAAGTACTGCAATACAGCGAGCGCCACTACTGCCAGCTAAATAAAAGATTCAAACTACGGAAGGCACTAACTACTGATAGGGATAGTTAGCAAATGAAAGATATTAATAGAGAACAAACAATGTATTTACCTTAACAGTCATAATATATATAGTAGTTCATAACATCCAGTATTACAAATTATCAAAACTCCGCCATCTCTCTCCCCACATCCACCACTGCTGGCGGCTCACCTCCAACTGCGCAACGCTACGCGCTGTTAACATCCAGCTGCCGCTGCCAAACACTACAATGGCAGACAACAATGCAAACTAGCCACAGACTGCACACAGCACAGCCAGTGATTTTCGTACAGAGCGCTACGTAACGTTGCCAATAAGAAAACATAAGCAGCCTACTTACAGTAGAAGCGCCGATTTACAAAACAATGTGTTGTGGGTTCACGTCTTCGCGTTTTCTATAAGGTTACGAGACTTCAAATGGCTCTGAGCACTATGGGACTTAACATCTGTGATCATCAGTCCCCTAGAACTTAGAACTACTTAAACCTGACTAACCTAAGGACATCACACACATCCACGCCCGAGGCAGCATTCGAACTTGCGAGCGTTGCGGTCTCGTGGTTCCAGACTGTAGCTCCTAGAACCGCACGGCCACTCCGGCCGGGTGTAAATACAGGTTGAACAGTAATAAAAGAGACAAAGTCCAAGGGCGGTGTGTTTGCATCGACGACAAACCGTCCCGGAACGCAGTACAGAGCTGCATCGCATCCACGTCACAACAGGTGTTCCAAGTGGCCTCCATGAGATGCAGTTCACACGTCGCATCATGCATTGCCGTTCCAGCCTCTCTCCAAATAGCCTCACAGGCGTCGTGGGCACACTGTTAAACGGTCTACACGTCGTGAACTGGTTCAGCGTACACATTGCTTTTCAGGTAACCCCAGAGGTAAAAATCTAGGGGGTTTAAGCCCAGTGATGTAGCAGGCCTCACTACAGGCCCTCCGCGTCCTATTCAACGCCTGGGGAAGATGTTGTTGAGGTGTCGGCGAACAGTAATGCGGAAGTGGGGAGAGGTGCTCCGTCATGCAGAGACCACATAACCTGTCGTACTGCCAAAGGCGCATTCTCAAGCAGCTCAGGCAGAATATTCCGCCGGACGTTCAGGTGCTTTTCTCCGTCGAGACATTTTGGCTTAATAACCGGTCCAACTACGTGGTCGCCAAAAATCCCTGCCCACACATTGAAGCTGAACCAATGTTGATAAGATGCTTCGACCTCTCCCCGAGCATTTTTCTGTAGCCCACAGATGACGATGATGATGACTGATGATGTCAGTTCTGGTGAAGAGGACTGATGACAGAAATCCCATAATTGTGATGGTCTGGTGAGGAATCACCGACAAAATGCTTCCTGAAGAAGAAAATCCGCTGCTAATAACCCTCACACTCGTCGAAGGTGACAGGGATAGTAGCGGTCGTCGTGCAGGACTTTTTGCTTACATCGTGTTGGCGGGCCACTTGCCTGGTTCCTCTCAATATACTGCAGGACCTTGTCCTCCACATCTGGTGTACGGTCACTCAGCCACCTCCCTACACGTTAGTCTGTCTGAAAGGACCCAAGTTCACACAAACGCCCAAAAAGACTTTGGAATGTCGTGTGATGTGGTGGGTGTCTCTGAAGGCACCTATTTTCCTATAGCTGTGCTAGCTCCCCATCGTTTCCATCTGCTTGGCCGTACGCAGACACCTCCTCGGCCTGTTCCCGAAGTGATTACCGAACCATTCCGTTCCTTGCGGTGCTCCGCGTCAACCACACAGCCTGCAACACACAAGGAACACAAGGCCCCTGGTCAGAGGAGCCTCCATTCGTCAGTGCCATCTACCGTGGCAACGATGCATTTCCAGGCACATCTTCACAGTACCTTTTTTCCTTCATTTCCAGTCAGGAATCCATCCATACAGTTTGTCGGTTTTATTAACGTTCATCCTGCATCAGCGCACCCTCTCCCAGGAGTGAGTTCGCCCGATTTTTGTCAAGTTTTATAAGCTGATGTTCTTACCGACTCGACATGGAACTTTCCTTCTTGTGATGCTATAGCATGTTCATAGATATTATAAGTTTGTCCCCTCTCTGGCCGGACATGGGGGTTGAACCCCTCTACCATCCTCCACACCTACAAATCCGTGATCTGTCCCATCCTCTGTTATGACAGTCCCACCTGGATATTCCCCCCTCCCCCACCCCCCACCCCCAAAATTGTAAAGTCCCTCCAGATCCTCGAGCGCCATGCACTCCACCTCGCCTTCCGTATACGCCTCCTGTCCCCCACGTGGATCGTCTATGACCTGATTCCTTTCCCCCATCTGCTCCTATTCCTCGAACATATCTCCATGCTCTGCACCTCCCACTGCCTTGATCCCCCTCATCCCCTGGCTGCTCCTCTCCTCTCCCTCTGCCGTGCCTTCACTGTTGTGTCCCCCCTACCCTCCACCTCTACACCCTTCATCACCTTTCCCAAGGTGGCTTCCATCAACTCCCCCTCCCACATGATGCCCTCTCTCCCTCCATGTATCCCTCCTTTCAACTTTGATCCTCACCTCCCTCTCCCTTCCTGTCTCCTTTTCCCGAGCTCCTTCCCCTCCCCCCCCTTTCATCCTATTTTTTCCTCACCTACTCTCTCTCTGCCCCCCTTCTCTCCCCCGAGTCCTTTTACATTTCCCTCCTGTGCCTTTCCCCAATCCCTCTCGCGTCTGCCCTGCCCCCCCCCCCCTTTACGTGTCCTCTCCCTCCGTCGGCTCCTCCCCCCCCCACTTCGTTTTTCCTCTCCTCCCCCTTTTTCCCCTGATTTGTCCAGCCCCCCCCATCTGCCCTTGGCTGTGATGTGTCATCTTCCTGCCAACTTTTTAGTGCAGTGTTCCCAGTGATTCTTAAGTGTTTGTGCGTCTTTTCCGAAGTGTTGCAAACGGACATCATGCTGTTACAGGGTGTGATTTTTATATCTCTTCCGAACAGAATCCAGACTGTCGCCCTGTTTTTTAACTGTCTGTGTACTATTTTCCCTGTCTGCTTCCTGTGTATTTTATTATCACCACCTACCATTTGTTTTACATTTTAACTTTCCACAATTTTCCGCAATTTTACATTTTACATCACCGTTTTATCGCCTGCTTTTATTGTTTATTATCTTCTTCTTATGTTTAAAAAATTCTGTAGGCTGAAGAGCGGCGTACTAAGCTGCTGCCAGCCCGCCCCCTTCGCGGAGAATTGAAATCCAATAAAGGAAAAACAAAGAGAGGGGGTATAAGTCTGTATTTATGTGTACTACAGTTTTCGTAAACAAACTGTGTGATCTGCGAGTCACGTACAGCCGACAGCCGCCGCTGGAGTGTGCCAAACGAGCACGTTCCATGTCACGCGGGGGCTCCGACTCGGTGGGGTGGGACCTCCCGAATGTGTCAGAAGTCAACGTCAGTTACCTGACTCGTCCCGTGCGAGGACTGCTTTACGTTGCACTCAGTTGATTGTGGCGCCCGATGCAGAATCACGAATCACCCTCTCAATGTCAGTGCACGCTGAAGGATTCGCCAAATCTTTCAGCAACCAAATTCCAAGACTTGTTCAAACCAGGAGGGGCAGAAAGATATTTTGTCGTGGACGCCGATCAGTGATGCGACCTCAATTTATGAAGCTCTTTTCTCTTGAAAAAATCAGACAATTTATTTTTCTGAAAATGTAATCATATGTTTGTCTGTGGATGTACATCACATCTACCGATTTCCGTCCCATTTGGGTTTCAATAATTCCTTCGTAGTGCGTCGGTCCTTCTTTTGTTTCGTTGACTGTGTGTGAATAAAAGTATAAAAGGTGGAGATTAGAAGTTACAAATTAAACGAAATAATAAATAAGGGATGAGGACAGTTGCACAGAATACGCTAGCGTGGAGAGCTGCAACAAGTTTGATTACAGCAACAGCAGCAGCAGATGCTGCTCCATTACTGATGAGAATTAATATATTAATCGACCTGACTTTTCTTGGCGAGACTATTATCTGTAAAAGGGAAAATATTAAAAAGATAAATTGATATAATAAATGAAAAAAGTCAGTGGATAATTTTGTGCTACACAGTTCAAAAGCAAGTTGCAAAATGATTTGTAGAATATCTGTATAGTCAAACAGTGCCCCACAAGTGAAGAAAAGGTTATGTTAGACAAGGAAAAAAATCAGAGAAGAAAACCAGACGTGTCTCGCTTGGCCCAAAAGCCTATGATGACGGCCTTTTGGACGTCAGGTAAATCGCTCCGTTTCCGCATTGTGACAACTGAATTCCGCGTCTCTACGACACGCCTTATGCACCGTCCACTGCTAGTGTTGCCATCTGAAGTCTGTGGGTGGTTACTGCACGAAGACTTTAGGCGGTGGTACCGTTAATGTGACTGGACCGTGCAGATAACAAGTCCTGAATAAAAGTACCCACGGATGGTAGCGCAAATGTGCCGCAATTTGTTTGGGCTGACCGAAATTGCCGTAACCTGTAATCTTTGATCGTGTACGTAACTGTCTTCTTGAGACAAAACTATAATGTCCGTGCGTCCATATTTGTGTGCATATCCGCTTATTTAGATCGATTATCGACACGCGTACACCAGACCCTCACTCGCCCGTAATTGTGGCTTCCGCGAGGATCCGCCTGTTACTCCATCGCCTGGAGCGCCGTCGCTGGAGACAGGCAAGCCATGAAATATGGATGCGACGAACAAGAGCGAATAATGCATGGGCGGTCGAGTTTTATAGCTCTCCAGATCCTTAGGGATTACTCAGGCGACATCCCGTCCCCATCCTCTCTCTCTCTCTCTCTCTCTCTCTCTCTCTCTCTCACACACACACACACACACACACACTACATACACACATTGTGGGCGGCATCACTCCACGACACCGGTAATTTACCTATCTCCATCCAGGCGAAACCCTGGGGGAAGACAATGTCGGAGTTTTTAACTCGTACATGACACGCAAATTTAGTGTTTTTGTTTAGATGGAGAGGAACGGAGATGAAGGAATAGAAAGGCGCCAGCTGAAGTAGGTGTAAGAACTTGTGAGATCGGAGGTCACTTACTCGCCATCGCAAATGGAGTTTACTGAGGCTGTAGCATCTCAAATATCGAGAGCCTTCTCTTAAATAACTGTATCATTTAATTAATAAAAAGTTAAAGTGAGGTATTCCTAGGCTTCATTTAAATTTTTATATGCTAATTAGGTTAGATTAAAGGAATATTTCAGGCTGAATTTGATGTGTTTGATTTCGTTGGATTAAGCGAGGAGAACTATCAGTAAAATTTACCAAAATCATCATCTATAGGCGTCAGTGTTCTTCAAGTTTTGGTTTGATGGCATTAGTTGTTAATTCAGTAATAAAAATCGAGAATTTGGCCGCCAACGAGAAGCAGTTGCCGCTCGTTTGAATGTGCCTACTTCCTTGTGGAAACCAGAACATTGTGACCATGCGTTTGTTCACGAGACCCAGAAAATATTAGATACAGGCTCCCAGGTAGATGCCATTTTCCTTGACTTCCGGAAGGCGTTCGATACAGTTCCGCACTGTCGCCTGATAAAAAAAGTAAGAGCCTACGGAATATCAGAGCAGCTGTGTGGCTAGATTGAAGAGCTTTTAGCAAACAGAACACAGCATGTTGTTCTCAATGGAGAGACGTCTACAGACGTTAAAGTAACCTCTGGCGTGCCACAGGGGAGTGTTATGGGACCATTGCTTTTCACAATACACATAAATGACGTAGTAGATAGTGTCGGAAGTTCCATGCGGATGATGCTGTAGTATACAGAGAAGTTGCAGCATTAGAGAATTGCAGCGAAATGCAGGAAGATCTGCAGCGGATTGGCACTTGGTGCAGGGAGTCGCAACAGACCCTTAACATAGACAAATGTAATGTATTGCGAATACATAGAAAGAAGGATCCTTTATTGTATGATTATATGATAGCGGAACAAACACTGGTAGCAGTTACTTCTGGAAAATATCTGGGAGTATGCGTACGGAACGATTTAAAGTGGAATGATCACATAAAATTAATTGTTGGTAAGGCGGGTACCAGGTTGAGATTCATTGGGAGAGTCCTTAGAAAATGTAGTCCATCAACAAAGGAGGTGGCTTACAAAACAAAGAAATGGTTCAAATGGCTCTGAGCACTATGGGACTCAACATCTGAGGTCGTCGGTCCCCTAGAACTTAGAACTACTTAAACCTAACTAACCTAAGGACATCACATACGTCCATGCCCGAGGCAGGATTCGAACCTGCGACCGTAGCGGTCGCGTGGTTCCAGACTGAAGCGCCTAGAACCGCTCGGGCGCTCCGGGCGGCGATCCGTACCAGGTCGGGTCGACAGAGGAGATAGAGAAGATGCACAGAAGAGCAGCGCTTTTCGTCACAGGGTTATTTGGTAAGCGTGATAGCGTTACGGAGATGTTTAGGAAACTCAAGTGGCAGACTCTGCAAGAGAGGCGCTCTGCATCGCGGTGTAGCTTGCTGTCCAGGTTTCGAGAGGGTGCGTTTCTGGATGAGGTATCGAAATATTGCTTCCCCCTACTTATAGCTCCCGAGGAGATCACGAATGTAAAATTAGAGAGATTAGAGCGCGCACGGAGGCTTTCCGGCAGTCGTTCTTCCCGCGAACCATACGCGACTGGAACAGGAAAGGGGGGTAATGACAGTGGCACGTAAAGTACCCTCCGCCACACACCGTTGGGTGGCTTGAGGAGTATAAATGTAGATGTAGACCATCGGTGATGGACGTTGCTGCAGTGGTAGAGCATTCTATAGTCTGCTTCATCAACTGGGTGTGAGGACGCGAATCCGTTTGACTTCCAGGGGAACAGGTCCTCGACATCTGTAATGAGGGGCGGAGACAAGCGGCGCCACTATACTCTGGGGAAGATTAACATAGGCTTCCATGGGTCCAGTGGAGCTCGTGCAAGTCACCATGACGGCCAAGGAGTATCGTGTACTGGTTGCAGACCACGTACAGCCCTTGCTGACGACCATGTTTCCCGACGGCAGTGGCATTTTTCAACAATATAACGCGCCACGTCATAAGGCCAGGAGTGTGCTGGAGTGGTTCGAGGAAGACAGTAACGAGCTCCATTTGATATGCTGGCCTCCTTACCTGTCATATCTGAACTCGATCGAACACATCTGCGATGTGGTTGAACATGGTTCAGAGATCATCGCCCCTTCCCGGAATTTACTGGAATAACATGACGTGTGTGTGCAGGTGTGGTGCCAAGTCCCTCCAGCGACTTACCAAGGCGTCATCGCTTCCGTACCACGATTGCGTCGCCGCTTTTAACCTTGCCAAAGGCGGACATACCAGCTGATACTTAGGTGATCGTAATGTTCTCGCTATCCGTGTGTACTGCAGGAGGCCGGCGCCCGCTTCATCTCGATAACAGTTCCGTGCCTTGCGTCTGCAGTGCGCGGGCGGTCCTGGCCCGGCAGTCGCCATCCGCCCACCGGCTTTCTCCGGCGACCTGTGTCGCCGAGAGGGCACAGCGGATGACTAATGTCCTGCTTTGTATTCGCGAGCGCCGACCTCGGGGACGGGGCAGATAGCCCTAAACGCATCGCCGATGCCGGCCGCGCAGGCGCGGAATCCCGAGCGCCGTAATAAAATGTCCGCGACCAGTGGCACGGACGATAAAGTAGGGCGTCGGAGGCGGCAGCGCAACTGCGCGGAGTAATTCGGCAACTATCTCCGCCGCCAGCGCGAGCGCCGGAGTTATCGGAATAATTAAGCCACGCTCTGGTTGGCGCGCAGCCATCGGCTGCTTCCAGCGCGGCCCGGCCGTGTGTGTGTGTGTGTGTGTGTGTGTGTGTGTGTGTGTGTGTCGCGCCTCCATTTGCCTGTATGGTGTGCGCTCTCCGCAGAGACAAATGTGGCAGAATGACGTCGCTCTAGACGGGACACGTGTCTGCTCCGGGAGACAGTTAATCCGGTGAGCAAACAACGCGTTTCGAGGCCCGAGTGCTGTCAACCTGACGGCGGGCAGCTGTTTTTTTTATCGGATTGCGGATGTAAATTAACGTTCGGCAGCTGAGCGAACGAAGTTATACCCCTTCCATCGGCCCACCGCCGATTCGTGCTTTCTCTTTCCCGCCGCGCGCAGTCTCTGGCTATACATTTTTTAGGCGTGTTTTCGGCGTACCTCACCTGGCTGACATTTAATCTTACTGCTTTTTAGACTGAAGACATTTGTGCTAGGTTTATTGACACGACTATTATCATTGGACAAATGAAGAGTCGAAATGTGAGACATTAAAAGTGCCAAATCTCACATTTGACACGAGAATTAAAAAAAAAAAGTTTCAAATGGCTCTGAGCACTATGGGACCTAACTTCTGAGGTCATCAGTCCCCTAGAACCTAACTAACCTAAGTACATCACACAGATCCATGCCCGAGGCAGGATTTGAACCTGCGACCGTAGCGGTCGCGCGGTTCCAGACTCTAGCGCCTAGAACAGCTCGGCCACTCCGTCCGGCAATTAAAAAAAAAAAAGGATCACTTTTTGTACCTAACTTATTTGCACCCAAAAAACTGAGAAGGTGTTCTGATACCACAGACTTATACTGCTCACATCATCACCGCAAAAAATGAGCCAAATTACAAATTAAATAATAGACCCAGAAGAAGACCACTATAACCAGGGCTGCAACGGTGGTTTCTCCAGTGCAATTTGATTTACTTTTTATTTTTTAGATTTTACGTTACAGCGCGATACGAAACTCAGAAAACTTATTTGTCAGCTGATTCTGACCGCGGAAGCCTACGCAGCTATATTATAAGTTAAATGATTTATTCAGAACATTCTAAATACCATACCAGGGAACTGATAGATTCTTAAATGGCAATAAGGATCAAATGGCTCTAAGCACTATGGGACTTTACATCTGAGGTCATCAGTCACCTAGAACTTAGAACTACTTTAACCTAACTAAGCTAAGGACATCACACACACCCATGCCCGAGGCAGGATTCCAACATGCGACCGTAGCAGCAGCGCGGTTCCGGACTGAAGCCCCTAGTACCGCTCGGCCACAGAGGCCGGTTTAAATGACAATAAGAATTTTTTTTTATTTTTAGTGCCATTAAAACTGAGGTATTACGTCTTATTTTTGATAGTACATGTACAAAAATACAGCAGTAATGTTTCAGCTATTAGCACGAGACTCAACAAAAACTATCTCTCGTGTGTTTCATAAACTTTTGCAAGAGAATACCAGAATCAAATTTAAGAAATATTCTTTCATTATTGATTTTTGTTTCTTGCACAACTCTGTTTTTGTGACAAGATGTTTTAAAGTTTACTGCAGAACTCGGTGTGCTACTGAAGAAGGAGTGGCAACATTGTCAACAAAAAAATGGTTCAAATGGCTCTGAGCACTATGCGACTTAACTTCTGAGGTCATCAGTCGCCTAGAACTTAGAACTTATTAAACCTAACAAACCTAAGGACATCACACACATCCATGCCCGAGGCAGGATTCGAACCTGCGACCGTAGCAGTCCCGCGGTTCCGGACTGCGCGCCTAGAACCACTAGACCACCGCGGCCGGCTATTGTCAACAAGTATTTCTGTTTTGCAACCGACGAATTACGGCATGGCATACATCATACATGGTACCTCGTGCTTTGAAGGCATTCACATTTTTCCCTTCTACTGTTTCAGGTTAAGAATTTTTAATATCTATTTGAGACGGATGGATATGAGTCACTTTCATTATACTGCATTAGGAGATATTGCTATCTGCATTGATAACAATGTTTCAGCAGAATCTTTAAACTTTAAAGTCAAAGAAGTCGGTTGCAGGCATTGGAGTTACATGGACTGTCCTCATCAACAATCTCAAGTAAATCTTGCGGAAAAAAGACCTTGCTTACCTTTCTTCTACCATATGTCATACAGTAATGAATGTTTGAGACATTTTCTCCATGATTTGTCTCTTGAAACGAATCTAGGGAGATGAAGCGAGCACTGACAACACAACAGCAGTGAAATAGCGTTTTGTGAAAGTCGCTTACGTTAGAACGTTTGACATTTCCTGTCTTCACATGGTTTATGGATATCATGCCACGTCAGATGTGGTTTGCAGTCTCAAGCTTTCGACGACTTCTTCCGTCGTCGTTCCCAGGAGTTATCAGTAGATCGTGTGGTACTTCGTTTATTTGTCCTATGTGCCTCGTAGAAGCGTCATGAAGTCACGTGACTCCAGTATGCAACCAGAGATTACGTGTATGTATCTGACGAAGCAACTTCGATAGCGATTTCATTAGACGGTGGATAATTCAGCTTATTTCTCTGTAGCCTTTCAACATCAAGCACCTACTTCCACTTTGGAAAAAAAAATAGCTCTCGTAAAGGTGGCCCGGAAAATACTTCATGCACCATAATAGGCAA
This sequence comes from Schistocerca cancellata, assembly GCF_023864275.1. NCBI lineage: Eukaryota > Metazoa > Arthropoda > Insecta > Orthoptera > Acrididae > Schistocerca > Schistocerca cancellata. The sequence continues at coordinate 2,439,280 of NC_064628.1, read as the reverse complement.
CCTATCTTACCAGGTGTAGAGGTATGAAACCGGAATCTGGTTGCAATAATTACTCGTCTGTTGTTTGAAACTGATAAACAATACTTTGTTCAGAACATTTCTCCCACCTCTCCGGTTGGCTATGAATGTCACAGCAAGAAAACAGTTCTTCTTTTGAAGCGAACCGGTCAGCGAGCCATTTTCGTACATTTTCATACGAATTGAAGCGTTCTTCTAGAAGGGCGTCTCCCAGTGATGAAAATAGATGAAAATCGGTCGGAGCCAAGTCTGGAGAATAAGCCGCATCCTCCAGTATTTCCCAAATGAACGCGTCGATCGTTTCCCTGACCCGTTTTGCTGTGTGTGATGGGGTGTTATGATGGAGCAATATGACTTTGTGTTGCCATTTTCCAAATTCCTGTCGTTTCCCACGTAATGCTCGATTTAAATCGATCATCTGCTGTTCTTTGCCTGGTTTCACCAGGTTTTACCAGCTCCTAATTGATGACACCCTTCTGATCCCACCGAACACAGAGCATTGTCTTCTTTCCAAAGCGTTTTGGCCTTGCAGTCGATGTCTACATCTACATCTACATCTACATCCATACTCCGCAAGCCACCTGACGGTGTGTGGCGGAGGGTACCTTGAGTACCTCTATCGGTTCTCCCTTCTATTCCAGTCTCGTATTGTTCGGGGAAAGAAGGATTGTCGGTATGCCTCTGTGTGGGCTCCAATCTCTCTGATTTTTATCCTCATGGTCTCTTCGCGAGATATACGTAGGAGGGAGCAATATACTGCTTGACTCTTCGGTGAAGGTATGTTCTCGAAACTTTGACAAAAGCCCGTACCGAGCTACTGAGCGTCTCTCCTGCAGAGTCTTCCACTGGAGTTTATCTATCATCTCCGTAACGCTTTCGCGATTACTAAATGATCCTGTAACGAAGCGCGCTGCTCTCCGTTGGATCTTCTCTATATCTTCTATCAACCCTATCTGGTACGGATCCCACACTGCTGAGCAGTATTCAAGCAGTGGGCGAACAAGCGTACTGTAACCTACTTCCTTTGTTTTCGGATTGCATTTCCTTAGGATTCTTCCAATGAATCTCAGTCTGGCATCTGCTTTACCGACGATCAACATTATATGATCATTCCATTTTAAATCATTCCTAATGCGTACTCCCAGATAATTTATGGTATTAACTGATTCCAGTTCCTGACCTGCTATTTTGTAGCTAAATGATAAAGGATCTATCTTTCTGTGTAATCGCAGCACAGAACACTTGTCTACATTGAGATTCAATTGCCATTCCCTGCACCATGCGTCAATTCGCTGCAGATCCTCCTGCATTTCAGTACAATTTTCCATTGTTACAACCTCTCGATACACCACAGCATCATCTGCAAAAAGCCTCAGTGAACTTCCGATGTCATCCACCAGGTCATTTATGTATATTGTGAATAGCAACGGTCCTATGACACTCCCCTGCGGCACACCTGAAATCACTCTTACTTCAGAAGACTTCTCTCCATTGAGAATGACATGCTGCGTCCTGTTATCTAGGAACTCCTCAATCCATTCACACAGTTGGTCTGATATTCGATATGTCGATAGTTTGCCTGGATTCAACGATGATTTACGACGCTAAGGATTCTCAAAATGTATCCATTTCTCGTCACCTGTCACTATTCGACGGAGAAACGACTTTCTTTTGTATCTGGTGAGCAGCATTTCACAAGTGGCCTTTCGCCTTGCTTGCAGCCTTTCATTCACTTTATACGGAACCCATTTTCCCACTTTCTGCACCTTTCCCGTAGCTTTCAACCGAAGACAACCGAGTTTCCGTCTCACATTCAATTGTTCCGCGAGTTCTTTGCGTATCGACGTCGTCCAATAAGGCCTGCAATTCGTTGTCTTCGAACTTTTTCGGTTGTTTCCCGCGCCCGTCGTTTCTCACGTCAAAATCACCACTTTTGAATTTTTTCAACCTTTCGAAACACTGTGTTTTCCCAACAGCATGTCCGCCGAAAGCTTCGAAAGGCATTCGATGCGATTCTGCAGCAGTTTTCTTCAAGTGATAACAGAAACCAATGCTGTCCGCAAATCATAGTTCTTAGGCACAAAACTCGACATGTTTACGGGATTGAAACAGATACCGATGTATGGTACTTCATCTACATCTACATAGATATTCCGCAAATCACATTTAAGTGCCTGGCAGAGGGTTCATCGAACCACCTTCACAATTCTCTATTGTTCCAAAGAAAGAATGAACCCCTATATCTTTCCGTACGAGTTATGATTTCCCTTATTTTATCGTGGTGATCGTTCTTCCCTATGTAGGTCGGTGTCAATAAAATATTTTCATATTCGGAGGAGGAAGTTGGTGCCGGCCGGGGCGGACGAGCGGTTCTACAGTCTGGATCCGCACGACCGCTATGTTCGCATGTTCGAATCCTGTGTCGGGCATGGATGTGTGTGATGTCCTTAGGTTAGTTAGGTTTAAGTAGTTCTAAGTTCTAGGGGACTGATGACCTTAGAAGTAAGTCACATAGTGCTCAGAGCCATTTGAACCATTTGAGAAGTTTCGTGAGAAGATTCCGTCGCAACGAAAAACGCCTTTGTTTCAGTGGTTCAAATGGTTCTGAGCACTATGGGACTTAACATCTGTGGTCATCAGTCCCCTAGAACTTAGAACTACTTAAACCTAACTAACCTAAGGACATCACACACATCCATGCCCGAGGCAGGATTCGAACCTGCGACCGTAGCAGTCGCGCGGTTCCGGACTGAGCGCCTGAACCGCTAGACCACCGCGGCCGGCTTTGTTTCAGTGATTTCCAGCCCAAATCCTGTATCATTTCTGTGACACTCGCTCCCACATTTCGCGATCATACAAAACGTGCTGCCCTTCTTTAAACTTTTTCGATGTAGTCCGTCAGTCCTATCTGGTAAGGATCCCACACCGCGCAGCAGTATTCTAAAAGAGGACACACAAGAGTAGTGTAGGCAGTCTCCTTAATAGGTCTGTTACATTTTCTAAGTGTCCTGCCAATTAAACGCAGTCTTTGGTTAGACTTCCCCCACAACATTTTCTGTGTGTTCCTTCCAATTTAAGTTGTTCGTAATTGTAATACCTAGGTATTTAGTTGAATTTACGGCTTTTAGATTAGAACGATTTATCGTGTAACCGAAGTTTAACGAGTTCCTTTTAGCACTCATGTGGATGACCTCACACTTTTCGTTATTTAAGGTCAACTGCCACTTTTCGCACCATTCGGATATTTCTTCCAAGTTGGGTTACTGTGTGCTGACGTTCGTGGTCAGCCGTAACAGGAAACAGATGGCGCTGCAGACGCGGTCTCAGGGACGTACACTGACTGCTAGTACCATCTGTGCGGAAATTCCGGTTTCATACTTCGACACCTGGTACATCATCCGTGCCAAAGATGTGTGGTGTAAGTTGGGTTGCCTATCTTAAGGGGCTCCGGAAAGACTCAAAATCATGAAAAGTTCAATTTTTACTTTTTTGCGTTTTCTGAATCTGCAGACTATTACCTTTTAATAGATATATAATGTATTTAATTCCGAAGACAACAACTATTTTTAAATTTTTTTTGAAATGTGTTCTACATGGGCGTGACCCACTGTGGCGCTGTGCGATATGTTAATTACCTTGGTGACGGTGATTCTAAAAGTTTCAAACATGTTCAAGGACTGAAGCCCTATGGTGATGATGTTGTAGTGCAGAAATTTGAGTGTATTGGACACGTACAGAAGTGAATGGGAACAAGTCTTCGGCGACTGAAAGCTTCGTACAAAAAACAAAAACTCGGTGATGGTAAAGGGTTGGATGGGAAGGGAAGGTTAACTGACAGTGTAATTGACAAAATACAGAACTATTATAGAATGGCTATTAGGCAAAATACACAAAGTGTCGACGAAATGGAAAAGGCTGTTTGGGCTCTTTTTTTTCATACTTCTTGAACCGATGAAAATCCCCAACACAGCTTGTGTCCCAAAGAAGAAGACAGTTGATGTAAATATAACAAAGGATTGCTAACAGGTGAAGTGTACACTTATAAGCATAGTCTGCCTCATGCAATAATGGAGGTGATAAAACCTATTTTCAGAGACATAGCAGCACCTGAACTGTTGAAAAAGTGTATTCACGGAAAAACTCAAAACCCCAATGAAAGTGTAAATAGTGTTATATGGTCGAGAATGTCCAAGACTGTATTTGTTGGAATAGAAACACTTCACTTTGGTGTGTATGATGCTGTTGCGACTTTCAATGATGGCAACATTGTAAGGTGCAAGGTATTTAGAAATATGGGAATGAAGATAAGTTCTAACATGGTACGAGCGATGCTTGCTTTAGACAAGGAACGCCTTCGGGCTGCAGACAGGGCTGTAAAGAGTCTAGAAATACAAGCAAGAGTAAACAGGAGGAGGAACAAGAGGAAGCTGGAGGAGGAGTTTGCAGAGGATAAAGATAATCCATCCTATGGACCTGGAATGCACTAAAAAGTTAATCCAATCTTTGTCGCTCGATTCCCAAAACTTTTATTTTCTCACACTAATTACATGTATTCTAAGGATCTTCCAAACATATTTGTTTCAAACTTTCAGTAAATGTTACACAGTACCTTCTGCATAATTTAACACAGCCTTTTTCCAAAAAACAGTATATTTTTGAATATATAAATAAAATATTGCAAAAAAATGTTGTGAATTTTCATTACAATTGAAAAAAAATCATCTTTAATAACTAAACTAAAATTTTGTACAATCCCTGTGTTAAGTTGTAGCCCATATTCCAATAAATAATCTGTAAAAAGTTCAACTTCCTACCTCAAATACTTTGTGAGGAAAGATGTAATTTATAAGCGTTATTTTAACATTGCAAGTATAGGGCGTTCCGGAGCCCCTTAAGGTCGACGAAATATTTTCCAGGCTATTTTACTTTGCTCACCCTGTGCTTTCCAAACGTGTGGGAACTTTTCGTGTGTCTTACTGGATAGCTCAGTCGGTAAGGGCACTGTCCGGCAAGGGAAGGTGCCGGGTTCGAGTCCCAGTACTGCACACAATTTTAATCTGTTGGACAGTTTGAAAGCAGCACACACTGCACTGCAGAGTGCAAGAGTCATCCTAGAATGCCGGTAGGTGTGAGAACGGCGCCGCCCCCTGGGTTTCTGTTCCTCCCACTGGGGGGAGCCACCGCAGTCGTAGGCAGGTAGGGTGGGTGCGCTACGAGCGGGCCGATGGGAAGCGCTTTAAAATTGAGGCGCTATTGGCTGCCTGCGGCGGTACACGTGTTCCGGGCCTTCGCCCCCGGCCTAACAAGAATAAAGCGCTCTCCGCCCCCGGCAGCAGCAGCCGCCGCCGCCTCCGCCTCCGCCTACGCCGCCCCCGGTCCCCCGTCGCGGCATAAGAAATCCATTTACCGGCCGAGTGGCAGGCGCGCACTTTGCCCGACTCTTCGCCGCCGCGTCTTATTTTATTTAACGCCTGCCGTCGCCCCGCTTCGCGCTGCGTCCGTCTCCTTCTTTATCTGACTTCCCTTTCTGCCCTTTACGTCAGTCACGCAGCAACCGCCAGTCTCAGGGGGGACGTGGAGGCGGCGAGTAAAGCACCAAACGGATATGCGTGTCGCTGGTCCACCCGTCGGACGGAGGTGACGTCCCACGGGCCAAGGGCACAAGCGTCTCTCCACGTTTCATACACTGCCGGCGGCCAGTCAAATGGCAACACCGGGACTGATAGCAAATCATCAAATTTTGCTTATTGTGTTTACGAGATGTGACTACAGGGTTGTTGTTGTTGTGGTCTTCAGTCCTGAGACTGGTTTGATGCACCTCTCCATCCTACTCTATCCTGTGCAAGCTGCTTCATCTCCCAGTACCTGCTGCAGCCTACATCCTTCTGAATCTGCTTAGTGTATTCATCTCCTGGTCTCCCTCTATGATTTTTACCCTCCACGCTGCCCTCCACTACTAATTTGGTGATCCCTTGATGCCTCAGAACATGTCATACCAACCGACCCCTTCTTCTAGTCAAGTTGTGCCACAAACTCCTCTTCTCCCCAATCCTATTTAATACCTCCTCATTAGTTATGTGATCTACCCATCTAATCTTCAGCATTCTTCTGTAGCACCACATTTCAAAAGCTTCTATTCTCTTCTTGTCTAAACTATTTATCGTCCACGTTTCACTTCCATACATGGCTACACTCCATACAAATACTTTCAGCAACGACTTCCTAACACTTAAATCAATACTCGATGTTAACAAATTTCTCTTCTTCAGAAACGTCAGTATTGCCTCACGTGTTCCAACATTTCTACGGAAACCAAACTGATCTTCCCCGCCCGAGGTCGGCTTCTACCAGTTTTTCCGTTCGTCTGTAAAAAATTCGCGTTAGTATTTTGCAGCTGTGGCTTATTAGACTGATAGTTCGGTAATTTTCACATCTGTCAACACCTGCTTTCTTTGGGATTGGAATTATTATATTCTTCTTGAAGTCTGCGGGAATTTCGCGTGTCTCATACATGTTGCTCACCAGATGGTAGAGTTTTGTCAGGACTGGCTCTCCCAAGGCTGTCAATAGTTCTAATGGAATGTTGTCTACTCCCAGGGCCTTGTTTCGACTCACGTCTTTCAGTTCTCTGTCAAACTGTTCACGCAGTATCGTATCTCCCATTTCATCTTCATCTACATCCTCTTCCATTTCCATGATATTATCCTCGAGAACATCGCCCCTGTATAGACCCTCTATATACTCCTTCCACCTTTCTGCTTTCCCTTCTTTGCTTAGAACTGGGTTTCCATCTGAGCTCTTGATATTCATGCAAGTGGTTCTCTTTTCTCCAAAGGTTCTTTAATTTTCCTGTAGGCAGTATCTATCTTACTCCTCATGAGATAAGCCTCTACATCCTTACATTTGTCCTCTAGCCATCCCTGCTTAGCCATTTTTCACTTCCTGTCGATCTCATTTTTGAGACGTTTGTATTCCTTTTTGCCTGCCTCACTTACTGCATTTTTGTATTTTCTCCTTTCATCAATTAAATTCAGTATATCTTCTGTTACCCAAGGATTTCTATTAGCCCTCGTCTTTTTACCTACTTGATCCTCTGCTGCCTTCACTATTTCATTCCTCAAAGCTACCCATTCTTCTTCTACTGTATTTCTTACCCTCATTCCTGTTAATTGTTCCCTTATGCTCTCCCTGAAACTCTGTGCAACCTCTAGTTCTTTCAGTTTATCCAGGTCCCATCTCCTTAAATTCCCGCCTTTTTGCAGTTTCTTTAGTTTTAATCTACAGTTCACAACCAATAGATTGTGGTCAGAGTCCACATCTGCCCCTGGAAATGTCTTACAATTTAAAACCTTGTTCCTAAATCTCTGTCTTACCGGTGAAAAGTATTTAAACCGACAAACTCTGGGAGGTTGTAGGGGACATCAAAACAAATATTTTTCCCTAATGTCATTTTTTCCTACGAGGATTATTTAAACCGGTGGAGGCCGTATTACGCTCTTCAGTTGTAAGAAACTGCTGTTCACCAGTGTAGTAGTGCATTGCCTGTGTTTACTAATGGAGCGATACACCTGGAGTGAGTACACTGATATGGTTGGTGCGTACTACGTAGCGCACCACAACGGACGAGCTGCACAGCGGGTTTATCAGCAACAATATCCTAATCGCCGTATCCCGCATCATACGTTCTTAGATAATACAAATCTCCTTCATCATAACCAACATGGATTCCGCAAACAGAGATCATGTGAAACTCAGCTCGCCCTATTTGCCCAAGAAATTCACAGTGCCGTAGACACTGGCGAGCAGATTGATGCCGTATTCCTGGACTTCAGGAAGGCATTTGATACGGTTCCGCACTTACGTTTAATGAAAAAAATACGAGCTTACGGAATATCGGACCAGGTTTGTGATTGGATTCAGGATTTCCTAGAAGAAAGAACACAACATGTCATTCTTAACGGTTCAAAATCTGCAGATGTAGAGGTAATTTCGGGAGTACCGCAAGGAAGCGTGATAGGACCTTTATTGTTTACAATATACATAAATGACTTAGTTGACAACATCGGTAGCTCCGTGAGGCTATTTGCAGATGACACGGTTGTCTACAAGAAAGTAGCAACATCAGAAGACTCGTACGTACTCCAGGAAGACCTGCAGAGGATTAATGCATGGTGCGACAGCTGGCAGCTTTCCCTAAACGTAGATAAATGTAATATAATGCGCATACATAGGGGCAGAAATCCATTCCAGTACGATTATGCCATAGGTGGTAAATCATTGGAAGCGGTAACGACCGTAAAATACTTAGGAGTTACTATCCGGAGCGATCTGAAGTGGAATGATCACATAAAACAAATAGTGGGAAAAGCAGGCGCCAGGTTGAGATTCATAGGAAGAATTCTAAGAAAATGTGACTCATCGACGAAAGAAGTAGCTTACAAAACGCTTGTTCGTCCGATTCTTGAGTATTGCTCATCAGTATGGGACCCTTACCAGGTTGGATTAATAGAAGAGATAGACATGATCCAGCGAAAAGCAGCGCGATTCGTCATGGGGACATTTAGTCAGCGCGAGAGCGTTACGGAGATGCTGAACAAGCTCCAGTGGCGGACACTTCAAGAAAGGCGTTACGCAATACGGAGAGGTTTATTATCGAAATTACGAGAGAGCACATTCCGGGAAGAGATGGACAACATATTACTACCGCCCACATATATTTCGCGTAATGATCACAACGAAAAGATCCGAGAAATTAGAGCAAATACAGAGACTTACAAGCAGTCGTTCTTCCCACGCACAATTCGTGAATGGAACAGGGAAGGGGGGATCAGATAGTGGTACAATAAGTACCCTCCGCCACACACCGTAAGGTGGCTCGCGGAGTATAGATGTAGATGTAGATACGACCTTTGCTGCTGTGTACCAACGTCTGCATGAGACCGGGCCATTTAGCAGATTACCCGGACAGGGATGCCGTCGCACGGTAAGAACGCCGCAATTTGAGGAAGCTGTCTTGCAGCATGTGGAGCGGGATCCTTCAGTCAGCACTCGTGCAATTGCACGTCACATGGGGACGAATCAGACGAATGTAAGAACAGTCCTTCGAGAGCAATCGTTACGTCCATTTCACTTACAGCGTGTCCACAACCTGGAACCAGTTGATTATCCACCCAGAGCACAGTTTTCGCAGTGGTACTTGGAAAAGTGTGAAATGCATCCTACATTTCCATCCTCTGTGTTGTTTGCCGATGAAGAAACGTTCGGCCGTGATGGAGTCTTCAACATTCACAGTGCGCATGTTTGGAGTGGGGATAACCCACATGCCACAGTTTCTTTTGCTGCCTTCCTTGCTGCCCAAACTTCCCTCATTCGCTCGCTGTGTTTCTGTCTCCGTTCCTCTGTCCATGCTTCTTGTCGGCTTTGTGTCTTCGGCTTCATCTTGATTGCCTTTTTGGTTGCTCATATTTCTTTCATCTTCTGGCTGTGATCTTGCTTGCATTCTTCGGTCCATTTCATGCCTGTTCGTTTGTCACATTGTATCTCATGTAGTTTACTTTTCTTAATGATGTTTCTGAACTTTATTCTGTCGTTTATTGTGTCTGCTGTTATGTTGAGTTGGTTCAGGTCGTTTTCTACTTCTGCCACCCATTTGTTGTTTCTAGTGGTTACCCAGTCAGATCTGTTTGGTCAGCCTGTGTGATGGCATTCTGTATAGGTGTCCATAGAATTGTAGTCTGCGTTTTCTAATCTTTTCTGTGATTGTCTCCGTATGTTTGTACAGTTCTTCTGTAGGTTTCTTGATCCATATTCCATTGTTGTTAGTTGCGCCAAATATTTTCCTAAATATTTTCCGTTCTACTTTTTATAATTGTCTGATACGTGTATGCCCTAGGATTAGTGTGGTCTCTGCTGCATATAGTGCCTCGGGGAGCACCACCGTGTCGTAATGGCGTAATTTGGCTTTTTGGGAGATAGACTTCTTGTTGTAATGATTCCACATTACTTTGTATGTCTTGTCCAGTTTAGTCTTTCTTTCTTCGTTTGAGTCTCTGTTATGTCCACTCATTTGTAGTGTGTCACCGAGGTATTTGAAGTTTGCCGTTTTGTAAATCTTGCCATACTTTGTGTTCAGAGATGAGAGTTTCTTTGTGCTCATAAACTGTGTCTTTTCGTAAGAGATCTGTAGTCCAGTTTTGGAAGCGATTTCGTGCAGTTTTTCAATAGCGTCTTTGTTTCCTTTATACCTTTCGTGACAATCGCCAAATCGTCTGCAAAAGCCAGGCATTTAATCTGTAGGTTTCCTAAGGTTATCCCTTGTTGCGATGTTTCCCATTCTTTTATGACCTTATCTAACACCAGATTGAAAAGGAGAGGTGAGAGGCCATCGCCTTGTCGGACACCTGTGCGAATTTCAAAGGGCTCTGATAGTTCCCCACAGAACTTTACTTTGGAGTTCGTGTTGGTTAAAGTTTGCTCTATGATAGTCCGTGTTTTGTTGTCTACTTTGTATTCTGCTAGAATTTTGAAGAGAGTTTTCCGGTCGATAGAGTCGTACGCCTTTTTGAAGTCAACAAAGGTAATGATCAGGTTCTGTTTGTGTTGTAAAATCATTTTAGGTTCCAAATTTGTTCCGCACAAGACCGCCCTTTACGGAAGCCTGCTTGGTATTCCCCAATCAAGTGGTCTGTCTGGCATTCTAGTCTGTTCAGTAAAGCTTTAGAGAGGATCTTGTATGTGACCGGTAGTAGGGATATTCCTCTGTAGTTGTTCGGGTCAGTCTTGTCACCTTTTTTGTGTAGTGGGTGTATCAGGGCAGTTTTCCAGTCGTCAGGAATTTTCATGGTCTTCCAGATGTCTTCCAAGATCCTGTGGATGTCTTTGGTGAGTTCTGGGTCTTGTAACTTCCAGATTTCCGCGATGATGCCATCTTCTCCTGGTGCTCTACGATTCTTGAGTGACTTTATTATTTCTTTAACTTCTTCTAGAGTTGGAGGTTCACTATCTGGATTGTATGTGCTCGTTTCTGTCATCATTTCTTCCATGGGGGGTCAGTGTTGAGCAGTTTTTCAAAGTACTTTGCCAGAATGTCACAATTCTTTTTGGTATTGGTTTCTAGGGTTCCATCCGGTCTTCTGAAGCACAAGTTGGGTGGTCGATATCCAGTCATATTTTCTCTGAACGTTCTGTAGAAGTTTCTTGTATTGTTCTTCATGAAGTCCGATTCGATCTCTGTCAGTCGCCGTTTGTCATACTGTCGTTTTTCACTGCGAATGATTTTGCTTGATTGCTTCTGTGTTTTCAAGAAGTTCATCCAATTCTCTTGGGATTTATGGCTACTAAATTTTTTCCATGCACTGATTCGTTGGTCAATAGCTTGGTCACATGTGTGGTTCCACCAACGGTGTTTCCGTGTGCGTGGTGCTTGTGCTAGTTTCATGGCCTCTCGGATTCTTCGTGAAAGTTGTGTCCAGTCTGTCGTTTTCTCCATTTTAGTTTTGTGTAATATTTGTGTCTGGTTTAAAGTAACGTATTCTGAATCTGGTCTAACAATTTTGTTCTTCTGGAGCTTTTTCTTGGGCAAAAGACGAACCCTGATCTGTAGTAGGTGGTGGTCTGAGTCGAAGTAGCCTTTACGGGTGTCTATGTTCAAAATTTCTTTTTGTGAGTCTTTCTGCACTATTACGTGGTCGATTTGTAGTTCTTGCTTTCCGCTGGGGAATTTCCATGTGGTAAGTTTTCGTGTTGGTTTCTTGAATTTTGTTGACATAATGGCGAGGTCGTGGCTTTTGCAAAAGACTATCAGATGTTTTCCGTTTTTGTTGGTGTCCTTGTGTGGAGTATGTTTTCCTGTGATATGTCTGTATATCTTTTCTTTTCCTAGTTTGGCGTTGAAGTCTCCCAGTATTATACTCACCATATATATATATATATATATATATATATATATATATATATATATATATATATATATATAGGGTGAGTCACCTAACATTACCGCTGGATATATTTCGTAAACCACATCAAATACTGACGAATCGATTCCACAGACCGAACGTAAGGAGAGGGGCTAATGTAATTGGTTAATACAAACCATAAAAAAATGCGCGGAAGTATGTTTTTTAACACAAACCTACGTTTTTTTAAATGGAACCCCGTTAGTTTTGTTAGCACATCTGAACATATAAACAAATACGTAATCAGTGCCGTTTGTTGCATTGTAAAATGTTAATTACATCCGGAGATATTGTAACCTAAAGTTGACGCTTGAGTACCACTCCTCCGCTGTACGATCGTGTGTATCGGAGAGCACCGAATTACGTAGGGATCCAAAGGGAACGGTGATGTACCTTAGGTACAGAAGAGACTGGAACAGCACATTACGTCCACATGCTAACACCTTTTTATTGGTGTTTTCCACTGACACACATGTACATTACCATGAGGCGTGAGGTACACGTACACACGTGGTTTCCGTTTCCAATTACGGAGTGGAATAGAGTGTGTCCCGACATGTGAGGCCAATAGATGATCAATGTGGTGGCCATCATTTGCTGCACACAATTGCAATCTCTGGCGTAATGAATGTCGTACACGCCGCAGTACATCTGGTGTAATGTCGCCGCAGGCTGCCACTATACGTTGTTTCATATCCTCTGGGTTGTAGGCACATCACGGTACACATTCTCCTTTAACGTACCCCACAGAAAGAAGTCCAGAGGTGTAAGATCAGGAGAACGGGCTGGCCAATTTATGCGTCCTCCACGTCCTATGAAACGCCCGTCGAACATCCTGTCAAGGGTCAGCCTAGTGTTAATTGCGGAATGTGCAGGTGCACCATCATGCTGATACCACATACGTCGACGCGTTTCCAGTGGGACATTTTCGAGCAACGTTGGCAGATCATTCTGTAGAAACGCGATGTATGTTGCAGTGCTCTTCGATACACACGATCGAACAGCGGAGGAGTGGTACTCAAGCGTCAACTTTAGGTTACAATATCTCCGGATGTAATTAACATTTTACAATGCAACAAACGGCACTGATTACGTATTTGTTCATATGTTCAGATGTGCTAACAAAACTAACGGGGTGCCATTTAAAAAAAAAACGTAGGTTTGTGTTAAAAAACATACTTCCGCGCATTTTTTTATGGTTTGTATTAACCAATTACACTAGCCCCTCTCCTCACGTTCGGTCTGTGGAATCGATTCGTCAGTATTTGATGTTGTTTACGAAATATATCCAGCGGTAACGTTAGGTGACTCACCCTGTATATACAGGGTGTTACAAAAAGGTATGGCCAAACTTTCAGGAAACATTCCTCACACACAAAGAAAGAAAGTATGTTAGGTGGACATGTGTCCGGAAACGCTTACTTTCCATGTTAGAGTTCATTTTATTACTTCTCTTCAAATCACATTAATCATGGAATGGAAACACACAGCAACAGAACGTACCAGCGTGACTTCAAACACTTTGTTACAGGAAATGTTCAAAATGTCCTCCGTTAGCGAGGATACATGCATCCACCCTCCGTCGCATGGAATCCCTGATGCGCTGATGCAGCCCTGGAGAATGGCGTATTGTATCACAGCCGTCCACAATACGAGCACGAATAGTCTCTACATTTGGTACCGGGGTTGCGTAGACAAGAGCTTTCAAATGCCCCCATAAATGAAAGTCAAGAGGGCTGAGGTCAGGAGAGCGTGGAGGCCATGGAATTGGTCCGCCTCTACCAATCCATCGGTCACCGAGTCTGCTGTTGAGAAGCGTACGAACAAAAAAAAAAAAAAAAAAAAAAAAAAAAAAAAAAAAAGGGCTCTGAGCACTATGGGACTCAACTGCTGTGGTAATAAGTCCCCTATAACTTAGAACTACTTAAACCTAACTAACCTAAGGACATCACACACATCCATGCCCGAGGCAGGATTCGAACCTGCAACCGTAGCGGTCGTGCGGTTCCAGACTGTAGCGCCTTTAACCGCTCGGCCACTCCGGCCGGCGCGTACGAACACTTCGACTGAAATGTGCAGGAGCTCCATCGTGCATGAACCACATGTTGTGTCGTACTTGTAAAGGTACATGTTCTAGCAGCACAGGTAGAGTATCCCGTATGAAATCATGATAACGTGCTCCATTCAGCGTAGGTGGACGAAACTAAAATGAGCTCTAACATGGAAATTAAGCGTTTCCGGACACATGTCCACATAACATCTTTTCTTTATTTGTGTGTGAGGAATGTTTCCTGAAAGTTTGGCCGTACGTTTTTGTAACACCCTGTATATATAAAGTCGTGTTAGTTACACTATTTATAACTAAAGAACGGCGGGACCGATTTGGCTGAAAATTGGTGGAGAGGTAGCTTAGAACCAGGAGACGGACATAGGATACTTTTTATCCCTTTCGACCGCTATAAAACGTGGTATAACAAAAACGCATCTGGCATGGAATAACAAAACGCAAATGTCAGCTAAACGTCACCATAAAACGTGGTATAACAAAAACGCATCTGGCATGGAATAACAAAACGCAAATGACAGCTAAACGTCTATGGTTAGGTATCGGTATATATCATTAATTAAAAATTTAAAGAAAATAAGTTGTATTTTCTTTGAATCTTTATCAACAATGCCGCGACCAAGACGATCGAATATTTCTCGACAAAGCCGTAATGCAAGAAGTAAATTGATGAACAATGTTATTTACGCGACGATACTCACAGGAAAATTCGAAGGTGAGGAAGTTCTCATTCCGAGGATCCCGATGATCGCAACCGATATGCCGTTTGAGTTTAAAAGACTTCAGTTTCCGATCCGTCTTGCATTCGCCATGACCATGAACAAATCACAAGGCCAATCCTTGAAAGTTTGTGGTTTAAATCTGGAATATCCATGTTTTTCACTTGGTCAATTATATGTGGCATGTTCACAGGTCGGAAGACCATCTGCGTTGTTTCTTTTCATTCATGTTCGTTAGCCAAAAATTACGCTGAAAATCCTGCAAAAATCGCTATCATAATTGAAAGCCAACATAGAAATGTGTAATCAACGTTGAAGCCAGAACCAAATAATCATGACCTCGGCTGATCACATGAAGTGAATTAAAACTGCAGTACTTATTAGTTGTAAAACGCTAAGACCAATGTTTTCTTTTGTTGCAGGTGAGCCAGGAATCAAAATAGAGTCCACTGCAGTTCGTGTGTCCTTGGATATGACGGTAAGGTTACTTGGAATACGTGCATTCGTTGAGGTATGGCATCGGTTCCATTCATATCGTTATTACCACCGCTATGAACGCCATCCTAAATGACAGACGCGGTGGAAAAATTTTTCATCCACAGTAAATGGTGCAATTTTTTCTCTAATTCTTGTTTGCTGTTGGTGTAATTCCATCATTATAATTGTAATAGTAAATGAGTAAATATGTGAGACCGCGGGGAAGTGCAAGTGTTTCGTCACCTTTGGTATCCGTGTATTTATGGCAGCGCACACAGGTAATACAGAAGGGGGTTGCAGGAGGGATGAAGGGTAGCGGATGAGTAGTAGGTGAGAATGAGGTGGATGAGGAGGAAGAACAAACTCAGTTTGAGGAACCATTGATCTGGTACATTTTTACTGTGAATGGGTAGAATGTACTACTTCTGTCCGATGTCAGTTTCATGGAAAGGTAGTCTTAGGTTCGAATTACAGAATCACTTGTAATTGTGTGCTGTAAAATCCTGTTTCACATTGTTTCCACAATGTGTAGCTCGTTTATGTTTCCGAACAATATTCGACGCGAAGGGGTGCTGATGAAAACCATAAGCGCATCTAAGTTGTATTGGGCTGGTGCATAAGTTCGTAGCGTTTTTGCATAAGTTTAATAAACAGAACAGATACTCATAACAGAGACTTTAGTCATGAATGATACATTCTCCTTCAGTAATTGCAACAGTCTGCCAATGCTGGGGTAATTTTTCGATTCAGCAACTGTAGAAATCACGCGGTGTTTAATGCGGAAAGCTCGTCGAACTATGTTCGGAGCGCCTTTTCATCCGGAAAGGAAGTTTTTTTGAAGGTTGTTCGATAGAGAGTGGAACAGGTGAACATTTAAGGGCGCAAAATCAGGGGAATAATGTGGGAGCGGATTGACTTCCCAACCCAACTCCTGTGCAGTGTTTTTCGTCAATCTAACAGAACGTAGACGGACATTTCGTGGAGTAGCATCATTTCACGCACTCTTCCGCTGCTGTCAGCTCTCTAATAAAACTCAAACAGAAGAAAACGTCGGAAATGTTCCGGTTTTTCCACATGGCACTCCATTCAGTAGCGTCGACAGCTCCACTCACTATCCCCAACTGACAGAATGACAATTGAAAACTCAAATAGCAGCAGTCAGCTACAAATGAAAAATGACAGTCGATAAACAAACCCATAGCAACCGGAATACCAACATGCAAACACACGGGCTGATTATTCTTTCACAGATCATGCTGTTGCACTTTTACAAAAATGGTTAGGAGCAAAGTGACTGTTTGAAAGGAATAACTAATGACTCGTTTTATTAAAGATAGCTCGTTTACTATCGGTTTCGGAACAAATGAACTATTACCGGTCAAAACCATAGTTCCACGAACGCCTGTAAGCTGTTATCTAAAATTACGGTTTATTGGTTTATCACGACTGCCATTTTAAAATGAAGTGAAGGGCAGCTTCTCGATATCACTTGGTGCATAGTTTAAGGACCAATTTTATTTTAGGTAAAGAAAAAAGATTACCCAGGCGAATACGGTTAAAATGAAGCTTTTTTTAGGGTTTGAAATGATTTTCATTATTTTATTAAACAACATCATTTTCAACACATTCCGTGCTATTTAGTTTCATCTTGTGGACCTGTTACAAACTTTAGGTTCGTTAATACCGCATATAAAAACAGGAACATACATTTCATTAGATCTTAATTACGCATAAGTTTTTAAATAATTGCAATTAGTTCATGTACACGCGGCGGTAGAAATTAAAGTGCGAATAATGTTGGAAATAAATACTTTCGTGGTTAGAGCCAGCCGCGTTCCGCGGAATGCACTTCCCGGGAAACATGTGACGGTCGTGCGCGCGGAACAATGGTGTGACAGGAATGCCATCCAAGACTAGTGGTTGTGTGCATAACAAACAAACGAAAAAAATTAAAATTAAATGTGAGATTAGAATAGTCAGTCGATGTATTGCATTCATTCTGGAATTGTGCTTTCACTTCAGTGAACAATGGTTTAATTTAATTTACAGAGCAAATTTAAATGAAAGCGTGCCCAAATATTTTTTTGTAGTTTTGCATATTGTGCTGCTTTTAAATCGCTGCGTGAAGCGGAGACAAACATTTATAACTTGTTTTTACACTTTATATTCATATGTTTTATGAGAGGCGTTCGTAGCGGTGGCACATGTTTTAATGTATTCAGACGCTACCTACGGGGCTCCAGGTATGACTTTTATACTGGTAACTTATATTTTCCCGAGGATTTTCATTTTAAACCCCTCATTGCCGTTTTTCATCCGAGTAAAACCATCATACGCCTAGGTGGAACAGTAGCGCTCGGGATTTTTAGATAATTTCAGGCCTTATCATAAGGAATGGAGCCAGCACAAGCTGTTGCGCGCTTTTACCTAGAACACAATGTATGTCTTACACTGAAGCTGCAAAGAAACTGGTATAGGCATGCGCATTCAAATACAGAGATATGTAAACAGGCAGAACATGGCAACGACTACATAAGACAACACGTATCTGGCGCAGTTGTTAGACCGGTTACTGCTGCTACGATGCCAGGTTATCCAGATTTAAGTGAGTCTGAACGTGGTGTTATGTTCGGCGCACGAGCGATGGAACCCAGCATCTCCGAGGTAGCGATGGAGTGGGAATTTTCCCGTACGACCATTTCACGAGTGTACTATGAATATCAGGAATCCGGTGAAACATCAAATTTTCGACATCGCTACAGCCGGAAAAAGATCCTGAAAGTGTGGGACCAGCGACGACTGAAGAGAATCATTCAACACGACGGAGGTATAACCCTTCCGCAAATTGTTGCAGATTTCAGTGCTGGGCCATCATCAAGTTGTGATGATGTTTGGTTTTGTTGGGAGCTCAACTGCGGAGTTATTAGTGCCCGTACAAATTTCCAACCTTTGCTCAGTCCAATCTCGAGCCTTCCATGAATGATGATGAAATGATGAGGACAAGACAAGACAAACACGCAGTCATCTCGAGGCAGGTGAAAATCTCTGACACCCCCCCCCCTCCCAACCCCTACGGAATCGAACCCGGGACCCCGTGCTCCGAAATCGAGAACTCGACCGCGAGTAATCGATATGCGCTTTCGGAGCCGAAAGCCCACTCGTGTACCTTTGATGACTGCAGTATTCATATCTTTACGCCTAGCCTGGGCCCATCAACACCGACATTGGACTGTTGGTGACTGGAAACATGTTGCCTGGCCGGACGAGTCTCGTTTCAAATTGTATCGGGCACATGGACGTGTACGAGTATGGAGACAACCTCATGAATCTATGGACCCTGCACGTCACTAGGGGATTGTTCAGGCTGATGGAGGCTCTGTAATGGTGTGGGACGTGTGCAGTTGGAGTGATACGGAACCCCTGACACGTCTAGATACGACTCTGACAGGTGACACGTACGTAAGCATCGTGTCTGATCACCTGCATCCATTCATGCCCATTGTGCATTCTGACAGACTTGGGCAGTTCCAGCAGGACAACTCGATACCCCACACGTCCGTTATTGCTACAGAGTGTGTAACCTCCCCCTCACTTATCGACCTTAATGACAGTGAAAAATTAAACCGCGTGTACCTAATGGAAATTTGGGAAAAGCAATCGTCATCGAAGTTAATCTGTCGGTAAAGAGGGAGGAAAGGTTTACATCTAAATGAAAGGAAAAATGCAAATGAAACTGGTGGAAATTAATTTTGGAAAGGGGTAAAGTTAATAAAGAAAGTAAATGTTCGGCCGTTACGTTAACAATTAACTAGCGGTAATTAGATATTTGAGATTTGGGGGAAATTACGGTCGCCAGTCCTATGGAAAATTACTATAGTAACTGAAAAAGAAAGGTTATTACACATATAATTAGCACTAGAAGCGTGGCAACTGAAGGTTGACAAGTGTAGTGTGAAAACTGAAAGTTTGTCAGAAGTAATAAATTTCGCTACACTCTGACTTAATTTGGCAAAAGAATTAATAAAACCGGAAAATCGAAAGCTAATTTAGTGACTGAAGTTAATAGTGAGCTTTCTTTCTGAAGCACATCGAAATTCAGTAAAATACGGTTAGTCTTGGACTACCTCAACAATCATTTCAAAAGCTACTTGAATCTACGCAATTTAGAAATAAGGGATTTAACTTTGAACTTGAGTTAAATGATTCTGAACAATTAACAGTAGTAAAATTTAGTACGTACCAAGCTGAGCTGCAGTCACAGGTAACTAAAATACGGTAACAAAACTCTCACTCTTAATTTGTGCTTGTGCAATCTAAATACTGTAGCCAGCTATGAATACCTTAACTGAACTTTGAAATTAAAGCAGTGAAATAAAATTATGCTGGCGTTTGAATTTCAACGACACTCGGGTTCATTCCGGGAAAGGAAGGGACCCTGCTTGGTAATGCAACTGGGACAATGAGCAACAAAGGTTCATGCTAAGTTGCTGTAATTTTGCGAGGCAAATGGAACAATTTTAAAAGCTGAGGTCTGCCATACAGTTCTAAAACTTTACGTGCTTCCAGTCTTCCTTGTTGGTTGAGTGAAGGTTTGAAGCCGTCGATCGAGGAGGTGGCGACAGTCACTCATTGTCGGCCGTCGCTGTTGCAGAAGCTGGATGTTGGCGCGCCTTCTTCTCGACACGGTCAACAGACGAAACGGGCTCTTGATGTGCGCCAGCTAATGCTTCCCGTCCGCGACACCGTGTCAGAAACTATCATCGCAAGTCGAGCGCAATTACATGCTGCCAAACCCCGAAAGCGCGGCAACTCGCGGGAGCTTCACACAACACACCTGCTCCACTCGCTACTCCAGCCAGACTCTCTCTGCCCGCGCTCCACGCGGCAGAGTTAACACTACCAAAGATCCTACACACTTTGATTCTTCACACGACCTATCGATGTAATCGTTCGATAGCAGTTTTCCCTAGGCAAGACCCAGCGTAAAAATACAAATAATATTTACGAAACAAACCAATTATACATCGACATAAATGCATATAATATATATATATATATATATATATATATATATATATATATATATATATATATATATATATATATACAAATAGTAAAACAATTACAATATACGAAGACACAGAAATGTTATATATTCAGGTAACAAAAATAAGGAAAACAAATTTATAGTACAATAGATGGAAGTAGGAGGATATGCATTTCCGGCGTTACAAGTGGCTCCAGGAACACGCTTCTGAGTTTAAACACTTTCACTGGCCACCAAACTCCCCAGACATGACAGTATTGAGCATATCTGGGATGCCTTGCAACGTGCTGTTCAGAAGAGACCTCCACCCCCTCGTACTCTTACGGATTTACGGACAGCCCTGCAGGTTTCATGGTGTCAGTTCCCTCCAGCACTACTTCAGACATGTCACGTCGTGTTGCGGCACTTCTGCGTGCTCGCGGGGGCTCTGCACGATATTGGGCAGGTGGTGAAACTTGGTCCATGCATAGAAAAAGCTGCTACAGTATGCTGAAGATGACTATGGTGATGAAAATGAAGAGGACAACACAAAGACCCAGTGGATTTTTACTGCGGTTTCCATTTCGCACCCCGTCGGACCTTACTTTCCGAATAGCCCTCGTACAATAGCTCCATACTTTGCAGTCATACACAACCGCTCCCTCTTCGAAAGTGCCAAGATTGCAGTGGCCTTCTTCTGGGTCTACCGATGTGCTGTTCAAAGCAGTGTTCCTTACGTTTGCACAGATGGACATGATCCACTCCAACGGTTCCTACAGTCATAAAGGAATGTAAGGTCTGAAGATGATGTCTTAGAAGATCGAAAATTGTCATGTAAATATAAAAATAAACAACTTAAATGCGAGCACACCGGGGTGGCCAAGCGGTTAAAGGCGCTACAGTCTGGAACCGCGCGACCGCTACGGTCGCAGGTTCGAATCCTGCCTCGGGCATGGATGTGTGTGATGTCCTTAGGTTAGTTAGTGTGGTGTCACCGCCAGGCACCACACTTGCTAGGTGGTAGCCTTTAAATCGGCCGCGGTCCGTTAGTATACGTCGGACCCGCGTGTCGCCACTGTCAGTGATTGCAGACCGAGCGCCGCCACACGGCAGGTCTAGAGAGACGTCCTAGCAGTCGCCCCAGTTGTACAGCCGACTTTGCTAGCGAAGCTACACTGACAAATACGCTCTCATTTGCCGAGACGATAGTTAGCATAGCCTTCAGCTACGTCATTTGCTACGACCTACCAAGGCGCCATATCCTTTGCTATTTATCTTGTGAAGCATGTACCGTCAAGAGCGATGTACACCAATTATGGATTAAAGTTAAATATTCCAGCAGCAACGTACCTTATTGGCTATATTAATTACATTGTCCTGTTCCAGACCTCACGCCAGTCTGCGTGAGCTTAAACGCGTGCCTTTCGGCCTCCTCTAGCAAAACGGTGTTGGCTCTTCTGCCAACACAGCAGTTAGGTTTAAGTAGGTCTAAGTTCTAGGGGACTGATGACCTTAGAAGTTAAGTCCCATAGTGCTCAGAGCCATTTTTTTGCGAGCACAACTGTATGTATTGAAATAAGTCAAAATATTAATACATCTCTGTTTTTCCTGGAACGATGTTCCAAAAGTTTTTACCAACGTCTGTTTAATATTTAACCTCTGCCTGAACAATTATCAGCGACCTGCGTGAAGAAGTCCGTATGTAAAAATTGTGCTGACTTTGAAGATGTCTGTCACATTTCGTGACAGTGGCTAGATGGGATTGTATAAAAATTGGACTTGTGCAGGGGCACCCCACAAACCAAACTGAAACAGTGGAAGTCCAATGAATCTTTGCACAGATGCATTGGCAGTGCCACTAGCATGGCCGTCTATCGCGACACGTCGCTCTTTTCACTTCGAAACACACAGTGAGCACGTAAAGACGCTTTAGAACAATAGTGTCGCCCGCCAAGTGTGAGGGCCTGATGTGAGATTTCGCCTAATGCCATGCAGCCCACATAACGTAGCTGCCATGCGTTTCCTCCTGCGTGACAATTCTCGGCTGCACTCTGCAGGGGCAATCACGACACTCCTGCAGCGTTTTCAGTGGGAAGTGTTTGATCACCCACAATAGAGACCGTAATTCACTCTCCCTGAGTCTCATCTCTCCTCACACGAACCTCTGGCTGTGAAGACAATATTCTGGCACAGACAACGAACTGTGGACCAGCGTAGAGAATTGGCAGGAAGCACAGGTGGCTGCCTTGTATGACGAGGGTATGGGAAAGTTGGTACAACGCTACGACAAATGTCTAAATCGGAGCGGCGACTATGTGGAGAAGTAGCCGGAAGGCGTAGCTTATTGCTGCAAATAAAACATATTTATTTTCTCAGTAGTTTCCATTTTGCGACCGATCGGACCTTACTTTCCGAATAAGCTTCGTATCAAATGGTTCAAATGGCTCTGAGCACTATGGGTCTTAACTTCTAAGGTCATCGGACCCCTAGAACTTAGAACTACTTAAACGTAACTAACCTAAGGACATCACAGACATCCATGCCCGAGGCAGGATTCGAACCTGCGACCGTAGCGGTCGCGCGGTTCCAGACTGCAGCGCCTAGAACCGCTCGGCCACCCCGGCCGGCGCTTCGTATCAGCATTGTCCGAAAGGAACCCGACTGATGCAATCTGGACTGGAAGGTAGTAGTCTCATGTATATTTCTTTATCTACAGGTTTTACATGACGGCGTTTGAATGTGCACAGTATAGTATTGTAGTACTCGATTCAAGGCAACCAGTGTTGTAGTATCAGCTTCCGGGCTTGATTCGTTACAGTATGTACCAGAATCGTGCGAGAGGCGAGCGAAAGCGGTGACCGTTTTGAGTGTACGCTTCCGCTGTTAGACGCCGAGCACAGTGATGAAACAGCGGAGTGGACGCGCGAGGCCAGCTATTCGGAAAATGCGCGAATTCCTGCGGACCGCTGCGCCGGACAGAGGGCGTCCAATAAGTCTCCGCGGAATATCGGACGTCACCTGCAGGCCAGCCGGCCAACGTCAGCAGAGTGGGGGCTCCAGCGGCCCTGTTGACCCCGCGGCCCAGCTGCTGTAAACACTCCGCTCTCCCGAGTAACGGACGCGGGCCATCTCTTGCTCGAGCGGAGTGTGGGATTCCATTTAGGGTGCCCCATTTGTCTTTACCGCCAAAAAAAAAAAAAAAAAAAAAAGTCTTTGTCCAAAAGCAGAATTCCAAAAGTGTCAACAAAGTAATAAATGTTCTTAAGCTACGAGGTCTACATTAATTTTGCTCGTTATGGGGATATGAACAGCTATACAGGGCTATTACAAATGATTGAAGCGATTTCATAAATTCACTGTAGCTCCATTCATTGACATATGGTCACGACACACTACAGATACGTAGAAAAACTCATAAAGTTTTGTTCGGCTGAAGCCGCAATTCAGGTTTCTGCCGCCAGAGCGCTCGAGAGCGCAGTGAGACAAAATGGCGACAGGAGCCGAGAAAGCGTATGTCGTGCTTGAAATGCACTCACATCAGTCAGTCATAACAGTGCAACGACACTTCAGGACGAAGTTCAACAAAAATCCACCAACTGCTAACTCCATTCGGCGATGGTATGCGCAGTTTAAAGCTTCTGGTTGCCTCTGTAAGGGGAAATCAACGGGTCGGCCTGCAGTGAGCGAAGAAACGGTTGAACGCGTGCGGGCAAGTTTCACGCGTAGCCCGCGGAAGTCGACGAATAAAGCAAGCAGGGAGCTGAACGTACCACAGCCGACGGTTTGGAAAATCTTACGGAAAAGGCTAAAGCAGAAGCCTTACCGTTTCGAACTCATTGATGGGGACATGCTGCGCCGAGTGTAGGAGGAACTTGATTATCGGCTTGATGTCTGCCGAATCACTAAAGGGGCGCATATCGAACATTTGTGAATGCCTAAAAAACTTTTTGAGTTTTTGTATGTGTATGCAAAGCATTGTGAAAATATCTCAAATAATAAAGTTATTGTAGAGCTGTGAAATCGCTTCAATCATTTGTAATTACCCTGTATATTTTTTTTTAAACAGCGTTTATATTTTTAGGATTCCGTACTTCGATCAGTAGAGACGGAACCCTTATAGAACCACTTCGTTGTCCGTCTATCTGTCCCACTGTTAAGACCCCTTTTTCTGAGGAACAGGTGGAAGTATCAAGTTGAAATTTAAGTCAAATACTAAGTTATATGGTCATGTAGCGCAGTAAGTAATTTAAGCTTGTAACCCGGTGGAATGAAAAGTTGCGGCCATATATGTCACATGCACTGACGGAAAAATTCGTAACACCAAAAATGGAGAGTAATTAAACTTCGGGAATACATTTGTCTAGGTAACATATTTAAGAGATTAACATTGCAAGATCACAGGTTAATGTATGCTCGAGATCAGTCATCGCAATTGTGAAATTCTGGTACATACACCTTCACTGCGCAATAACAACGGTGAAGTCACTGATGCTAGTGCCACTAAAGCAAAGATATTAAACACGGTTTTCCGAAACGCCTTCACCAAAGAAGACGAAGTAAATATTGCTGAATTCCAATCAAGAACAGCTGCCAAGATGAGAAACACAGAAGTAGATATCCTTCGTGTAACAAAGCAGCTTAAATCACTTAATAAAGGCAAGGCCTTCGGTCCAGATTGTATACCAGTCAGGTTCCTCTCAGAGTATGCTAATAAAATTGCTCCATATTTACCAATTATTTACAACCACTCGCTCACAGAAAGATCCGTACCTAAAGACTGGAAAATTGCCTAAGTCACACCAATACCCAAAAAGGGAAGTAGGAGTAATCCTCTGAATTACTGGCCTATATCACTAACGTCGATTTGCACTAGGGTTTTGGAACACATACTGTATCCGAACATTATGAAGTACCTCGAAGAAAATGATTTATTGACACATAGTCAGCACGGTTTCAGAAAATATCGTTATTGTCAAATACAACTAGCTCTTTATACTCATGAAGTAATAAGTGCGTCAAATTGATTCCACATTTTTAGGTTTCCAGAAGGCTTTCGACACCGTTCCTCACAAGCGTCTTCTAACCAAACTGCGGGCCTACGGAGTATCGCCTCAGTTGTGCGACTGTATTCGTGATTTCCTGTCAGAAAGGTCACAGTTCGTAGTAATAGACGGAAAGTCATCGAGTAAAACAGACGTAATATCCGGCGTTCTCCAAGGAAGTGTTATAGGCGCTCTATTGTTCCTGATCTACATTAACGACATAGCAGACAACCTGAGTAGCCGTCTTAGATTGTTTGCAGATGATGCTGTCATTTGCCGTCTTGTAAAGTCATCAGATGATCAAAACGGCTTGCAAAATGATTTAGATACGATATCTGTGTGGTGCGAAAAGTGGCAATTGACCCTGAATAAAGAAAAGTGCGAAGTTATTCACATGAGTACTAAACGAAAACAGCTAAATTCCGATTACGCGATAAGTCGCAGAAATCTGAAGGCTGTAAATTCAACTAAATACTTAGGGATTACGACTACAAATAACCTAAATTGGAACGATCAGATAGATAATATTGTGGGTAGAGCAAACCAAAGACTGCGATTCATTGGCAGAACACTTAGAAGGTGCAACAGGTCTACCAAAGAGACTGCTTACTCTACGCTTGTCCGCCCTGTTCTGGAGTATTGCTGTGCGATGTGGGATCCGCATCAGGTGGGACTGGCGGAGTATATCGAAAAAGTACAAAGAAGGGCAGCTCGTTTTGTATTATCGCGAAATACGGGAGATAGTGTCATAGACATGATACACGAATTGGAGTGGCAACCATTAAAACAAAGGCGTTTTTCGTTGCGACGGGATCTTCTCATGAAATTTCAATCACCAGTTTTCTCCTCCGATTGCGAAAGCATTCTGTTGGCACCCACCTACATAGGGAGAAATGATCATCACTATAAAATAAGAGAAATCAGGGCTCGCACAGAAAAATTGTAAGTGCTCGCTTTTCTTGCGTGCCGTCCGAGAGTGGAACGGTAGAGAGACAGCATGAAGGTGGTTCGTTGAACCCTCCGCCAGGCACTTTATTGTGAATAACAGAGTAATCACGTAGATGTAGATGTACATTAATAACCGGTGTAACCACCAGAATGTTGAATGCAAGCATGCAAACTTGCATGCATTCTGTTGTACAAATGCCGTATGTCACTTTGTGGGATGGAGTTACACGGCTGTAGCATTGGTCGGTCAATACAGGGAGGAGGGTTAAGTGCTCTTTGTGGATGACGTTTCGTCCGTTGATGTCCCCACATGTGCTCGACTGGAGACGGGTCTGGTGATCGAGCAGGCCAAGCCAGTATGTCGACGCTCCGTAGAGGACGTTGGGTTACAACAGCGGTGTGTGGACAAGCGTTATCCTGTTGGAAAATACACCCTGGGCTGCTGTTCATGAATGGCAGTATAAGAGGGCTAATCGTCAGCCTGACGTACAGATCTGAAATCTGGGTTTGTGGCATAACCAGGGGGGTGCTAGTGATGTCATACGAGATAGCGCCCCAGACCATAACTGCAGGTGTAGGTCCAACGTGTCTACCACATAGACAGCTGGCCTCTTCCTGACCAAGACATTGGGCGTTACTGGCATATACCTGACATATACCAACGAACTGCAGAATCGAGGGTACGCAGAATCAGTGATAGATTGCGTTACTAAAATGGCCCAACAAGCCATTAAGCAGGTGGTCGTAATGTTTTGGCACGTCAGTGTGGATAGGCGGAACACACCATCCCGACGATTCGCTTGAAGATGATGGGCACGAAACCCGTTGAAACGTTGCGACAAGACAACGCCACCACTCGGCTGTTCACCTGAGAAGATTTCATCACTGGAATACGCCGAGAAAGCCTGCAATCACATAGAACAATATTGAGTTACGCGACCAGTAGCTCGAACCAATCACGACGATAAAATACCGGGAAGTACGTTTCAGAAGCGACGTAAAATGCCGTGTACTTGTCAAATTAAATTAATGTCCCCCGGTTTCGAATGGACACTGAACTGTAACCATTCTTCTGAGCGAAACTACTACCACTGCAAACAAAACATATGTGATATCAGAACGAGCATAATTGTCATCACTTATAAGACGTATACTTTTAATGTACAAAATACAGGATGATTCAAAAAGAATACCACAACTTTAGGAATTTAAAACTCTGCAACGACAAAAGGCAGAGGTAAGCACTATCTGTCGGCGAATTAAGGGAGCTATAAAGTTTCATTTAGTTGTACATTTGTTCGCTTGAGGCGCTGTTGACTAGGCGTCAGCGTCAGTTGATGCTAAGATGGCGACCGCTCAACAGAAAGCTTTTTGTGTTATTGAGTACGGCAGAAGTGAATCGACGACAGTTGTTCAGCGTGCATTTCGAACGAAGTATGGTGTTAAACCTCCTGATAGGTGGTGTATTAAACGTTGGTATAAACAGTTTACAGAGAATGGGTGTTTGTGCAAAGGCAGCCCGTGACAGAGCACTTCATCACTGGCCTCCAAGAAGCCCTGATCTTACCCCCTGCGATTTTTTCTTATGGGGGTATGTTAAGGATATGGTGTTTCGGCCATCTCTCCCAGCCACCATTGATGATTTGAAACGAGAAATAACAGCAGTTATCCAAACTGTTACGCCTGATATGCTACAGAGAGTGTGGAACGAGTTGGAGTATCGGGTTGATATTGCTCGAGTGTCTGGAGGGGGCCATATTGAACATCTCTGATCTTGTTTTTGAGTGAAAAAAAACCTTTTTAAATACTCTTTGTAATGATGTATAACAGAAGGTTATATTATGTTTCTTTCATTAAATACACATTTTTAAAGTTGTGGTATTCTTTTTGAATCACCCTGTATAATTGTGCATTCTAAATACAATGTGAACCCACTTTTTCTATCACACACATTTCTTACACTTTGTATCCTGTCACGTTTACGTGTGTTCACTGATCAGTGATTGCTATCGAATGACGAATGTCCGTTTCACTTCGATGCATTTCAGTGCTGAATTAAATCTCGTAAATCAACAAGATAATTGCGTACGTGTCCGTACAAAAAGGATTCCTCGGGCAGAGCAACGAGAATTATGGTTGCAGTTTGAGAATATACGAGTTACAAATAAGAAATAATTGCGTTTCACCGTTTGAAGCAACGCAGGTTTATCCCATTACGAAATCGTTACAGTAATGCAATCAGCAGAAAGCCGATCACGTATGCGCCGAAATTTTATTACAGAGTTGAGATTTGCTCTGGATAATTTCAGTCTGAAGCTGCGAGTAGCTAACACAGTACCTGCGATCGCGCTCTGCAGAGCTGCATTTTATATGCGAGCCATTTTTCTGGCTCACAATTTCCCCCGGGATTTCGACGCTTCGTGCGTAAAAGCCGTTAATTCGTGCCGACGTCACACGGAGTGGGGGAGGCGTGTTACCACTTCTCCCACGCCGCCGTCTTTAGAATTGCCCAAATAGCCGGTTCCACGCCACGCATTAACATTCGCGAGCCGTTCCTACAGAAAATTACGGGAAGTAATCCTCCTTGTAATTATTCTTGGTTCCCATACTGATAAACGCGGCTGCTTGCCGTGCGGGTATGCTGAGAAGACTGCAGCAGCGCACGCTTTGCTAAAAACTTTCAGAACTCCTCAGTCTTGTCGCGGCTGCTTTATACACTGATCATCCAAAACGTTATGACCACATGCTTAGCAGCTTGTTTGTCCGTCTTTCAACGCAATACACGATTCTGCGTATCAGGGATCCGGCAGTCTGTTGCACAATGTTTGCGCAGTCTTGGTAGGGAACAAAAGCACGGTGAGTCGTTGGGCAAGACGTCTGTTATCATCGCAACAAGGTCGCGCATAACGTGTAACAACAATAACGTTATCCTACTGTATATGTAATAAATTTTTGTCTTCTGAATTTCGATAAATTAGTATAATCGATATTCGGGTTTCATTTCTTTTTTGTTTCATGACATTATGTTGAAAAAGCTATAAACAAATTTCGATGTAAATTTTAATATTTATGTCAAATTTCAAGTAATGTTGTAATCGAAGGGAAGTGTACCTAATGTTGAAACTATTGTAAGATGTGAAAGTTGTATTTGTACGCCTGGTCCATACGTAGGCAATGTATTACAATATGTGGAATGTAAAACCTTTGGTGAATACCCTGTCTGTAGGGGAGCAGGAAAAGGTGGAGTTAGGCGAGCGCGGGAAAATGCACACGGGCACGGTACGGCATAAGGGACTCAGCAAAGTAGTCGGAGTTGGGCATCGATCTGAGAAACACGTGCTAGATCGAGGAGGCTCTCCTGGAAAAAGTGGTTTCGTTGAGCCTCGGATGCGCTGTTTCCGACGTCTATACAGCATGGCAATATTCCACAGGCACTAAATGGAAAAGCATTGCGACGCCATGAAGAAGTAAAGTGCCGATATTTCATGAGCCATTGCTGCAATTGCACGTGTGCTTTGTGCCTCGCCGTCTCGCCGCCTGCCGACCGCCTCATCGATACGAACAGGTTGAAGCTTTCAGTACTGTATTCGTGTGGACCAGTGTCACTTTTACTACATACTCTTCAATAATAACTTAAATTTACCAGAACTCTCCTATCAATTAATTATCCTCACAACTAACCTAGACAGGGTCCTTTCCACATGTTGTGCAATCCGAGTATCCCAAGATGAAGATTTAAAGTTTATGTTAATAATAATTACCTGCAGACCTATCTATGTTAGAATGATGTTTAAAGAACTTTGTTATTAATGAAGTACTGGACGAATAATATATGCATGACCAAGTTGGAAGATAATATTGAAATTGGTTTAGTAATGAAGTTTATTTAAATTGAGACCAAAATAACGGTAGTTAAATGAGCAGGAAATAAGACAAAAAGAGTGGTAAATCATATATTGGAATCCTTGAATGCTTAATGTTTTCAATGAGCAATCTTTCACTACAGTGATCATAACAGTTTCAGGGTCTTCCCCTCCCCCCTTTTTTTCTATTCATTTGAATTCTGAAGTGTACTGAACTGCTTTGACCAGCAAAGTTAAAGTCAATATAAAACCTAAATTTATTAGTGTTTCCCTTCTTAAAATTGACTTTATATGTGTGTTTCAAAAGTGCTATTTCTAGGGTAACCTATGCCCGATTTCAGTCGGATCATAGACAAAACGCAGTCTGTAGTAAACATTATAGTGTAATGTTGTGTATTTATAGCTTGTCCAAATTAGTACAGATAGTGAAAATATTAGTTCATTAGATTTTTCTGGTTCTAAAATTTACCATATAATGCAGTATTACTACGTGTTGTTATGCTTGTACGTACATCCACTTGTACAAGGAAAAAACTCACTTAATGCCTAATTAGGCTGGCGACCGTATTATTATTAATTGGTAGCATCTACTGTGTATGTTTCTTGCCCATCCTAACGTGTAGTTGCACTCTAGACTTGCTTGACGTATCATTGTTATTACTGAGTGGGTGGAAGTCTGATTTTGCCTCCATTCAGGTACACGCGGTCAACATATTTAATCAAATCCTTTCTTACAAGGTGAGGCCCGTCAACTTACCATAGTACAGGCTTTATAGAGTTAACGTGCGCAAGAGCGTAGACGTTACAAACGATCCGATTTGCCTCGTGCCGGTCGGCCATACACATCTGTGACTCCTGCGGTGTTGCAACGTTCGGACTCTTTGATTCGAGGTCATCGACGGATCGCTGCACACGTGGACGCCTGTGTTCCAGTAATGCCGACACAGTCGTTCACCAGTGTGCCCGCTGGATTTCTAGCCGCCTATTATACTGAAGAGCCAAAGAAACTGGTACATCTGCCTAATATCGTGTTGGACCCCCACGAGCACGCAGAAGTGCCGCAACACGACGTGGCATGGACTCGACTAATGTCTAAAGTAGTTCTGCAGGGAAATGACGTCATGAACTCTGCAGCGCTGTCCATAAATCCGTAACAGTACGACGGGGTGGAGATTTCTTCTGAAGAGCACGTTGCAAGGCAATGCTTCTGTGCGACACATCCTGCCTACGAACAAATGTTATGGCTACGTGGCGATACATTCCCTCTTATTTATCTTCAATCCTTAAATTACCATCTGAACAACATAGCAGATATACTCGTTCTCAACAAAGTAAAACCGTCTCTGTACCACTACATAACACTGCCATGTCTTCTAAATCGGTTTCCATATCAGGAATTTCACTTTGGATAAATCGTAATATCACAGAAATTAAAAATCTTCCACACTTCAAAGGACCAGCTAATGCTCAGCCTCCTATCACAATATAGTGTCGTCAGCCCTTCCTCCACCACCACTTTTGCCTCGCCTTATCTGCAGAGTTCTTTGTCGAAATTCTCTTCTTTCCTAATAGCCATTGTCACGTTCATTTCAATCTTCTCTCTTTCATTATCCCTTCCTTCCACTTACGATAATACCAAACACAGCTTCTAATGTGCTAAACTAATCAATGTCATTCTTAATTACCTCTATTATTATCTTTCATGCTAATTACTATTACTATTAGATGGGTAGATCACATAACTAATGAGGAGGTATTGAACAGAATTGGGGAGAAGAGGAGCTTGTGGCACAACTTGACTAGAAGAAGGGATCGGTTGGTAGGACATGTTCTGAGACATCGAGGGATCACCAATTTAGTATTGGAGGGCAGCATGGAGTGTAAAAATTGTAGAGGGAGACCAAGAGATGAATACACTAAGCATATTCAGAAGGATGTAGGCTGCAGTAGGTATTGGGAGATGAAGAAGCTTGCACAGGATAGAGTAGCATGGAGAGCTGCATCAAACCAGTCTCTGCACTGAAGACCACAACAACGACAACAACAACAACAACAACTAATGTTGTGACTGTTATGTAAAATTTTTTGGTATGTGTTTGTCCTGATCAGATGCAAGAAAGGGCATAATGGCCTAACGTGGTTCAAATGGCTCTGAGCACTATGGGACTTAACAGCTTAGACCATCAGTCCCCTAGAAAAAAATGGCTCTGAGCACTATGGGACTCAACTGCTGTGGTCATAAGTCCCCTAGAACTTACAACTACTTAAACCTAACTAACCTAAGGACAGCACACAACACCCAGCCATCACGAGGCAGAGAAAATCCCTGACCCCGCCGGGAATCTAACCCGGGAACCCGGGCGTGGGAAGCGAGAACGCTACCGCACGACCACGAGATGCGGGCCCAGTCCCCTAGAACTTAGAACTACTTAAACCTAACTAACCTAAGGACATCACACACATCCATGCCCGAGGCAGGATTCGAATCTGCGACCGTAACGGTCACGCGGTTCCAGACTGAAGCGCGTAGAACCGCTCGGCCACACCGGCCGGCGGCCTAACGTGGCCAGGCTGAATAAATAATACATAATTAAACTTCCTTCCAATGGATCTCAGTGTGGCTTCTTTGTTTCTTGCGATTACATGTGGATGTTACACTTTTAAATCGCCTCGTACCCATACTCCCATATGTTTCATGGATGTGACTGCTTCCAGTGACAGTTCGACAATCTTGTAAACAATAACGGACCTATTCGTCTGTTTGTGTTCAATACGTTATGTTTGTTTGCGTTTAGGGTCAACTAATTATCTGCGCACCAATCATCAATTCTCCAGACGTCTTCCTGCCTTTCGCTACAATTTCCTAGCTTTGCTACTTTTCTGTATACTACAGCAACATCGAAAGCTTCATGGAGCTTCCAAGGTTATCCATTTCGCTCTTCCTAGTACGATCCTGTTTGTACTTTCTCCTATTGCTTTAATTGAGGCTTTCTGATTCAGATATAATGAGTTTAGAAATTTCTGGTTTTCCAGTCCACTCTCTTTTCCCTCATTATAGTCGCCAACTTGTCCCAAGCCACATTATCAAATGTCTTTTCTAGATCGATGAAGCACATATAGAGGTCTCTTCCTTTTTCAATAAACCTTTCTCCCAAGATTCGTAGGAGCCCTATTTCACTTCTGGTGCCCGTATTCCGTCTAAAGCCAAACTGCTCCTCGCCAAGAATCTCCTCCAATTTCTTTTTCAAGTCTTTTATTAATTATTCTTAACAAAACTTTGGCTGCATGTGAAACGAGGCTAATTATCCTGTGCTCACTGCATTTTTGGTTCCTTGTTTTTCGGGTAATGGAATAATTACTGTTGTCAGAAAGTCCTCGGGCCTTTCACAACTGTCAAATATTTTATTACATAACCTCAATATTTCTCTTATTCCATCTTGGTTCAAGCATTATTTTTACAGTCTGTTGATACATTCTTGAGATACGAGACGTCATTTTCACAGATAATCTCCTGATCCTTTCAGCTGCCCTACGCCACAATCGGACAGAGGCCTGCTCATCTGCACGAGAGAAGTTAGCACCAGTAACGTCTGAGAGACTGTTTCAAATATCATTCCGCGAGGCGACCAACAGCGTCATCTCCACACAGCTTCTTCGGTTTGGCGTGGATCTTTCTCGCCGTCTTATTCTTGAAACACAGGAACTGTACAACACCGCGTTGCTTCAGACGAACATGAGGTGCAACAGTCACCTCGACGCATTGCTAGGACAGCGCAACTTGCGGAAATAGGTTGAATTAAATTTAATACACTCCTGGAAATGGAAAAAAGAACACATTGACACCGGTGTGTCAGACCCACCATACTTGCTCCGGACACTGCGAGAGGGCTGTACAAGCAATGATCACACGCACGGCACAGCGGACACACCAGGAACCGCGGTATTGGCCGTCGAATGGCGCTAGCTGCGCAGCATTTGTGCACCGCCGCCGTCAGTGTCAGCCAGTTTGCCGTGGCATACGGAGCTCCATCGCAGTCTTTAACACTGGTAGCATGCCGCGACAGCGTGGACGTGAACCGTATGTGCAGTTGACGGACTTTGAGCGAGGGCGTATAGTGGGCATGCGGGAGGCCGGGTGGACGTACCGCCGAATTGCTCAACACGTGGGGCGTGAGGTCTCCACAGTACATCGATGTTGTCGCCAGTGGTCGGCGGAAGGTGCACGTGCCCGTCGACCTGGGACCGGACCGCAGCGACGCACGGTTGCACGCCAAGACCGTAGGATCCTACGCAGTGCCGTAGGGGACCGCACCGCCACTTCCCAGCAAATTAGGGACCCTGTTGCTCCTGGGGTATCGGCGAGGACCATTCGCAACCGTCTCCATGAAGCTGGGCTACGGTCCCGCACACCGTTAGGCCGTCTTCCGCTCACGCCCCAACATCGTGCAGCCCGCCTCCAGTGGTGTCGCGACAGGCGTGAATGGAGGGACGAATGGAGACGTGTCGTCTTCAGCGATGAGAGTCGCTTCTGCCTTGGTGCCAATGATGGTCGTATGCGTGTTTGGCGCCGTGCAGGTGAGCGCCACAATCAGGACTGCATACGACCGAGGCACACAGGGCCAACACCCGGCATCATGGTGAGGGGAGCGATCTCCTACACTGGCCGTACACCACTGGTGATCGTCGAGGGGACACTGAATAGTGCACGGTACATCCAAACCGTCATCGAACCCATCGTTCTACCATTCCTAGACCGGCAAGGGAACTTGCTGTTCCAACAGGACAATGCACGTCCGCATGTATCCCGTGCCACCCAACGTGCTCTAGAAGGTGTAAGTCAACTACCCTGGCCAGCAAGATCTCCGGATCTGTCCCCCATTGAGCATGTTTGGGACTGGATGAAGCGTCGTCTCACGCGGTCTGCACGTCCAGCACGAACGCTGGTCCAACTGAGGCGCCAGGTGGAAATGGCATGGCAAGCCGTTCCACAGGACTACATCCAGCATCTCTGCGATCGTCTCCATGGGAGAATAGCAGCCTGCATTGCCTGCGAAAGGTGGATATACACTGTACTAGTGCCGACATTGTGCATGCTCTGTTGCGTGTGTCTTTGTGCCTGTGGTTCTGTCAGTGTGATCATGTGATGTATCTGACCCCAGGAATGTGTCAATAAAGTTTCCCCTTCCTGGGACAATGAATTCACGGTGTTCTTATTTCAATTTCCAGGAGTGTGTAAGCGGGAAAAGTTTCTATGAACCCAGTGGAAAGCAAAGATGTGGAACAAAAGCTAGATTTTTGAAAAAAACATTCGTCCGGTGTGACCCGGCCGCTGTTCACCCGCTGGTGTGAGTTGACGCTGCTCCCAATTACTCGGAGCGCCTCGTACCTCAACAGGGCTGTGCGTTCCTCGCTGCATAAAACGCCGCATCATGTAAATCAGACGCTTCGCCCTGTCGCTAATAACTAACACGGCAGCAGTCTGTATTTTTTTTTGTATTCCCCGGCGGTAATCCAATTAAAGACATCAATTTTGAACGAACTTAATTGAAGCGCCGTGAGCGGCCTCTCGTGATTTACGAGCCGGGAGAGCTTAACGCCACTGTGCTGGCGGCTGGTCGATGCTGCACCTGCGCTGCGAGGCGTGCGTCGATACGCGATATCGATAACTATGCCAGAAATCCGCCCAGACGGACGATCGCTGCCGCCTCCCCAAGTATCGCGTCTCCAGTAGAAAGGAGTCCGCCCGACCCAAGGAATTTTAACCGAGGACTTGATCGACTGTATGCTGACGTGGCGTCGCGTCGAAAAGTCTGCAGTCCGCAAAACGAATCGCAGCATAGCTAAAATCGTTATTTCGAATTATTAATTTTAATTTTAGTAACCAACAGCCTCAGTTACAATGTTTACCTAGATTTACCTACGTTTCAGTCGGGATAACCCAAGCTTCTTCAGAATAAGAGTAACTACCGTTTGTCCATAGTGGACATCGTCGAGCTAAAACTACAAATCCATAAATTATCGTCAGACTGTAAAAACTTATCTGAAACTGAGTCGGTCCCACTTCGCGACCGTGATGTGGCAGCCACGAGTTGCTGTACTGGAACTGACGGTAGCATCGTGAGGCCCGCCTAGGCGGACACAGTACCTTGCGCCTGCGCATAAACTGTGTGATAGTTACTTGTTGGGACAAGACGCGAACCTAACTCCTAACCTCGAATTTACTAGTAAAGTGAAATAAAAGGTACAGCTGAGGAAAAGGGCGTATATGTTATCCTGTGTAGAATGTACTTAGATCGACTGTCTTAACATTTATGAAGTATTCGTTGGTCACGATATGAGGAAGACATCATGTGCTTACAACGTACGGCCTGTCTAGGAAAATTTTGTGCTTAAGCACCAAGTTTAAACACCTGAAAAGAACTTAGGAGTGGGAACGATAATATAAAGCCAACATCGTCATTATTACGACTAGGTCTAAAAATTCCTTTAAAATATTTATACAGTTGCTGATACGGCCGCGAAATGTTGAAAATATTTAATTTCGAATTATGTTCACAATTGCATTCGGTGTGGGCAGAATCGAAAAAAAATGAGTACGATGAAAGCAATGTAATACCTACAGACACCCTATAATTACTGAAATGGCACCCTTGTTCCATTCAAAGTGTTAACGTCCAACTTAAGTGTTAACGACGGTCCGAGCATGTGAAACAAGTTCCCAAATATGTTGACTGGCTCTCCTGGACGGCAAGTGTTCAGCAGAAACTAGGGTTATCGTCAGTAGTGCCCAAGGAAAGTGTGATAGAACCGTTCTCTTTCTCTTTAAACATAAATTATCTGACGGATAGGACGAGCAGCAATTTGCGACTGTTTGTGATCATGCTGGAGTGTACGGGAAGTATCGTCGTTAGGTGACAGTAGAAGGACACACGATTACTTTGACAGAACTGCTATTTGGTGTGATGGAATTACAGCTTACTATAAACGTAGAAAAATGTAAGTTAATCCAGATGAGTAGGGAAAAAAATACCCAGTATGCCCAATGTCGGAATACAGTACTGATGACGTGCTGATTGGTACAGTCACGATGGTTAAATGTCTAGGCGAAACGTTGTAAAGCGCAATGAAATGGAACGAGAATATACCATCAGTCGGGAAAGTGAACGATAAGACCTCCGCTCGTCTGTGAAGGAGAGCGCGTATAAGAAACGAATGCGATCCATTCTTGAGTACTACTCGAGTGTTTTGGATCCGCACCAGGTCGGGTAAAGGCAGACACCGAGGTACTTCAGAGGTGTGCTGCTAGATTTGTTACCGACAGGTTCGGTCAACATACGAGTATTACGAAGAGGCTATGTGAACAGAATGAGATTTTCACTATAGCTGTGTGTGCGCTCATATGAAACTTCCTGGCAGATTAAAACTTTGTGCTGGACCGAGACTCGAACTCGGGACCTTTGCCTTTCGCGGGCAAGTGCTCTACCATCTGAGCTACCCAAGCACGACTCACACCCCGTCCTCACAGCTTTACTTCTGCCAGTATCTCGTACCTAGTGCCTAGTACTTAGTACAACAGAACTACCTTACACCATGCACTTCATAGGAATTTACACAGAATACATGTACATGTAGATATAGATGTTACGATGGAAGCATACCAAAGTTAAATTTGGAAATTTCTCATTTCCGTTTATAATTTTTGTCTCAGCCTTTTCCAGAACCAGGTACCATATCCCAATTCGATGCATTATCCCTCACCATCATCATGAAAACGGTGCTATAACCGGTAGGGGGAAAATGATTGTTGGATTTATAAACGAAAAACACACATAATTATTTAAATAAAACTAATTTGTTACTGTAAAACGGTTTTGCACTGGACTAAAAAGTATAAAATAATTTCTTTCAGGACTTCATAACCTCATACATATAATTCTGAAAATTTGTAATAGAGAATTTTTAACAGCTATGAAAATAGTTGTAAGATTTATAGCCGAAAACATGGGGTGCATGTACCACATAACTTGCCTCCTATTATGTACTGAAAGTGCTCCACAATTTTCGTTATAAATCTTACAAGTATTTTCATAGCTATTAAAAATTCAAATTTACAAATTACTGAACTATCAGTATAGGGTTATGAATCTATATGGGGCACGGAGAAATTATTTAATACTTTTTCGTCCAATATAAAAACGTCTTATATTAAAAATATGGTTTTGTTTAAACAATTATTTTCTGTTTTTAGTCTTGTATGTGTGAAATTTGCAATCAGTTTCAAACATTTTGATGAAATTACAACAGAAACATTTAGAAAATTTCAAGTTTATTTCAGTTTTCCTTCATGTGAGTCAACCAATATTTTGGTTCCTCGTAACATTCCACGACAAAGCCATGAATGTAAAGTTAGAGTGTTTCGGACTCACACAGAGACTTACCAGCAATTGTTCTTCCCTCGAACCAATCGTGACCCGAACAGGAAAAGGGGGAAACGGCAGACGAACACAGAGTACCCTCCGCTACACACCAGACAACACAGGGAGTTACCACTGCATTGTAATCCAGTTCTGAGCTACACTGAAAGTTCAAGTTCTACCTCATCGCGAAATGACAGTGGTAAATGAAGTATCCTCCGCCAAACACCACACAAGAAAGTGAATTAATGTTGCATTGTCGACCAGTTCTAAGCTATGTTGGAAGTTACAAGTCTCTAGCTCATAAGGAACTTAATTTAAGCCAGTTGCACAATTTATCCGAGACAGACAAGAGTACGGGATAAGAAAACGGCAGTATAATCAGCCACTGTATATACAGGATTTCGTTGAAACTGCTCCATGCAACTGAGTTACGCTTTTACATCACCCCTTTTCACCTTCGTTCTCAACCGTTGGGGTACTAGGGGAATCTTGCTGCCACAGTACTTTTTTTTCCAGGATGGAAGTGATACGCGTGTCCAATGTGGCACAAACTGCTTCAGACATTATAGAGGTGCACTTGTAACTCGAAAGAGTTGTCCCAGATATTCTGCGCCGCGCGGGATAGCCGCGCGGTCAAATGGGTCTTGTCACGGTTCGCGCGGCTCCCCCCGTCGGAGGTTCAAGTTCTCCCTCGGGAATGGGTGGGTGTGTTGTCCTTAGCGTAAGTTAGTTTAAGTTAGATTCAGCAGTGAGTAAGCTTAGGGACCGATGACCTCAGCAGTTTGGTCCCATAGGATCTTACCACAAATTTCAAAATTTCCAGACATTCTGCAATCAGGTGATCTACTCACATTGCACCTGCAGGGGTTATGAAGCAACATGCTACGCACAGCCATCGTACAGTAACTCGAAATGGACAGGCGGTGTTCTGCCTTATGCTTCATTGTCACCCCCTTTTCACCCCACGCCCTCTCCTCTTGCAAGGAGGTGGTTCTTACCCCACACTATTGAATTGTTATCCAGTTCCCAGCTACGTTCAAAACTTCAAATTGCCAGTTCATCGGAACGTTGGTTTAAAATTAACAGTATAAGTTGTACCCGGAGACAGGCAAGAAAGTGACCTAATAAAAACGTTATAACGTGTTAGAATGTGTATGGCCCACAGTGAGTAAACACGACTGTTAGATGTTATGGACCTAGGCTCCATTTAGGACGCTAGGAAACGTTATTGCAGAGGGAACTAAAAGGAACAAGCCGTTAAGGAAAGGGGATATGTAAAGCAGATTGTGTGTAACGCGAACGGCAACAGATATACGGAAATGAAGGAAATGGCACAGGACGTTGGAATCTGGAACACTGCACCGAATCAGCTTAGCTCGTAACAACAGAAACAACTGCTACTGTTTCTGGAACGAGATGGCCTTGTAAATGAGTTTGTGAGAACTGGCGTACCGCGCCGGAGTAGGGGCATAACGGAAGGCGAAGTGACAGAACAAGTGGCGGCAGATAGCACCGCCTGGCACAGTAATTAACGGTGACGCCTCGCGAAACAAAGGGCTTGCTGAGGCCGGTACAAAACAAAGCACGACGCGACACGCGATAAGGCGGGGGACGACTTAATTAAACGCCTCTTGTGGACAAATTGTAACCGCCAGGCCCGTCTCGCTACACTTCATTCAACAGCGTTCCCGTTTTATTTCTCTGGAATTGAGGATGTGCGTATGAGCCTCGGGGAGTGCCTTCTGGAGGGACGAATAGCGCGAAAAGCGAAATGGATAACCTTGGAAGCTCCATGAAGCTTTCGATGTTGCTGTAGCGGTCGCGCGGTTCCAGACTAAAGCGCCTAGAACCGCTCGGCCACCGTGGCCGGCTCTTTCAACTCATGGTTAATGTCACATAATAGTACTATATCGTCTATTTATGCGAGAGAACTGAAATTACCATCCCTCTGTACTCCAGCCGACTCCCGTTGCCTACGTTCTCTGATTACCTTCACTGCTACCTTAACAATCGGAAAATATTCCACAGTCGCCACCTGTAATACGCCTGAACGTGGTTATTCTAAAACGTTTCCTTACGCAGTGCCTAACGTAAATACGCCTTACAAAATACTAGTCACCCCAAAGATATATAACGCTAATAAGTTGTAACACCATATCTACCCTTCTTCGGTGGGACGCCCCATCTGTAACTTCTATCGGGATTTTTACTATTATCCGTCTATTTGTCAGAGCCATCGGAACAATATTACGCAACAATATTACGATCTTCTCGTCTTGGCGCAGTGTTGTTGTGAATCCATCTCGTCAACACTTGTTCTCCAGTGGGTTGCACGTTAAAATCTCCGCTTGAAAAGTTGCAAAGACATCATACATACCCAGTAGCCATCACTTAGTTCTTCTGTGCTGAAAGTAATCTCCCACAAGGACGAAATTTTAATTGCCACATCCCACAGGCGTGCAGGTACTGGTAGCCTTCGGTCAAGGTGTTCGTCATCATCATCATCATCATCATTTAAGACTGATTATGCCTTTCAGCGTTCAGTCTGGAGCATAGCCCCCCCTTATACAGTTCCTCCATGATCCCCTATTCAGTGCTAACATTGGTGCCTCTTCTGATGTTAAACCTATTACTTCAAAATCATTCTTAACGGAATCCAGGTACCT
Source organism: Schistocerca cancellata (assembly GCF_023864275.1). Classification (NCBI taxonomy): domain Eukaryota; kingdom Metazoa; phylum Arthropoda; class Insecta; order Orthoptera; family Acrididae; genus Schistocerca; species Schistocerca cancellata. Next base: position 2,398,085 of record NC_064628.1, on the reverse strand, counting down.
TCTCCTTGGTCTTCGGTCTTCGCGCTGTAACAATTTCCATACCTGTCGGTGTAGTGTGAAGTGTAAAAAGTCGCGGTCAGTGGACAACCTCGGAGATCACAACCGACAGATGGTTTAACGCCGACAGAGATAATTACCCGAATGGAAACGTTTAGGAAACCAAGTACCTTCACGCTCCGAAAAGTCTCGAAGTATATCGCGTGTTTGCCATGACGGTATGCGTGTTCGCCCGAGAACTTCGCGTGTATTTAAAATCCTCACCAGCCATCTGAAAATGGCAAAATGTTCACGAAAATGCTTGTAGGGCCGACAGTTCACATCTGCAGAATACTCCAGGTGAATTAAAATTACATATTCGTCAGGAGAATATCCGATCAGTTTTCAGGTGCGTTATTCAGTTTAGTTGAAATTATTACTAATTTAATGCATCACATGTATCAGCACAGCTGAAATAAACAGAAGTAAGTAGTCATTGAAAAATCCTACAGACACTTAGCTCAAAGTAAAGAGATTACACACCTGCCGTCAGTTGTATTCCAGCCTCGAAACCAAGGGAAGGCTTTGTGACGGTCATGTACGAGTATCTCCCCACCCCTCTGCCCCCCCCCCCCCAACTCGCCAAAACACTATTTCGTAGAAGGATATTTTCCATTTGCGTCCATGAAGGCCAGCCCACGTGGATGGTTTGCGGTAACATTCCAGTCAGGTAAATTCGCTCATTCAGAGGCTGACCGCATCTGCTGTCAACAACAAATGCGACGCGATTCTCGAGTCCACAGGTAGAACCGCCAAACCACAGGAAGCTGAGTTAGGGGAGAATGAAGAGCAAAGCTTCGCTAAAAATCAAAGGAAAAATTTAAAAAATAAAAAAGATACTTTTGTTCCCGAACGTAGACGAAACTGCATTTCCCTCATTTACACACCATAGTCAGCAGAGCTGTGTTCGTTGGCGTTCTACCTAATGAAATACGGGAGGACTCACATCAATTACAAATTAGGTGAGTTATGACGTTGTCAAAATTGTGAGATTTTGTTACTATTGTTGTTGTTGTTGTTGTTGTTGTCTTCAGTCCGAAGACTGATGTGACGCAGCTCTCCACGTTTTCTGTCCTGCGCAAGCTTCTTCCTCTTGTGCGAGAACCGACGGATTTTAACAGCCGACTGGCTGGTCGACTGCTTTTTCTTCCCATTCAGTCGGTTTTTTTCAGTCGAACGAAACAAGAGAATGGTACTGGTCTCTACGGCCACGTCAGCTATATTAATGTTTCCAGTCACTCTCCGGATCTGAGAGCGTTCACTTAAAGTGAGACAACTGATTGACAAGTAACTGACAGTTAACGGCAGTTATATGAATCTTTTTACTCAGTCTCTGGTTTCACTTAGTTTCTCTGCCTTTTCGGTTATACACGATCCACGATCAGCGTTGGCAACTTTTGTAGAGGTAAATAACGCATTTTATTTGAAGGAGAGGTAAAGAAAAAGTATATTTCTAAAATTGAAATACTTTTAAAATTTGTGTATTTATTTATATAAATATGAATTTTTTGTACTTTTGGCATTAAATATGAATTTTTGGCTGTTTTTAAAAGATTAACAACTGGTGCTACATTATAAATTTACATTGCAATAAATCGTCAATTTCTCTTTCGTTTAAATTTATTGAAGCTCTGTCTCTCTCTTTCCTCTGTTTTGCACCCATCACCCATAATCCTATTTCGCTACTTGCTGAGGTGACGTAAACAGAAAACATATCGGATACAAGTTGAGTAATTGTTTGGTGACTTAATCACTCACTTTTTAAGCATGCATTGTCACTTGTTCGATGTGTTTTTTGGGAGAAATATGTGTGATCATTCGTTAATTTTCTTTGAATTTCTTTAATTAATGTAGTTTCGGAATGTGACTCATCCTTTTATATGATTTTACCAGTATCCATGCCACTGAATGTATCGGAATTTAGACGTAGACACAAAGTTCCGTCTTAAGTAGACGTCTATTCAAGAACGTGGACGAAAAACTGGAGTAAAAGGTACTTGCTGACACTCAATAAAAAGCAAATATCGGAATGGTAACAACCTTGAGGAGGTACTTATTGTACTCTCGGTCTCCCTCTGCAGTTTTTACCCCCCACCCCCTCCCACACTCTTTTCCAAAACTAAACTGACGATGCCTTGATGTCTCACAACGTGTCCTATCAATCGATCCATGCTTTTAGTCACGTTATGCCACAAATTTCTCTTCTCCTCAGTTCTATTCAGTACCTCCTCATTAGTTACGCGATCCACCAGTCTAATCTTTACCATTCTCCTGTAGCACCGCATTTCGAAAGCCTCAGTGCTCTTCTTGTTTTAACTGAACGTTTCACTTCCATACAACGCTACACTCCATACAAATACCTTCAGAAATGACTCCCTAACCATTAAATCTATATTCGATGTTAACAAATTTCCCTTCTTAAGAAATGACTTTTTTTTCCCCATCGCCAGTCTACTTCAGCCGCCGTCAGTTATTTTACTGCCCCCGTAGAAAATCTAATCTACGACACTTAGTGTCTCATTTACTAATCTGGTTCCCTCTGCATCGTGTGATTTAATTCGACTACATTCCACTACCCTTGTTTTTCTTTACTTAATACTCATCTTATGTCCTCCTTTGAAGACACTGTGCATTCCATTCAACTGTTCTTACAAATCATTTGCTGTCTGTGACTGAATTATAGTGTCATCGGTAAACCTCACGGTTTCCATTTCGTCTCCGTGAACTTTAATTCCTACTCCAAAGTTCTCTTTGATTTCCTTTACTGCTTGTTCGATGTACAGATTGAATAACATCGGGTATAGGCTACAACTCTGTTTCTCTCTCTTTTCAAACACTGCTTCCCTTTCATCCCTCTATTCATATAACTGACATCTGGTTTTTGTACAAGCTGTAAATACCTTTCAATCCATGTATTTTGGCCCCTGCTACTTCAGAATTTCACAAGACAGTATTCCAGTCAACATTATCAAAAGCTTTCTCGGAGTCTACAAAAGCTATAAACGTACGTTTGCCTTTTTTAAAGCTATCTTCTAATATAAGTCGTACGGCCTGCATTTCCTTGCATGTTCTAACGTTTCAACGGAGCGCAAAGTGTTCTTCCCCGAGGTCTGCTTCTACCAGTTTTTCCAATGTGCTGTAAAACACTCGTGTTATTATCGTGCAACCTTGACTTGTTAAAGTGATAGATCGCTAATATTGATTCCTGTCAGTGCCTGATTCCTCTGGAGATGGAGTTGTTACATTCTTCTTGAACTCTGCGGATATTTTTCCTCTCTCATGTATCTTGCACATCAGATGGAATTATTTTTGTCGTGGCCAGCCGTCCCAAGGGTATCGGTAGTTCTGAGGGAATGTCGTCTACTCCAGGGGTCTTGTTTCGGTTAGTTGCTGTTACAGTTCTTAAACTAACTGCATGACACATGTTCTTCTGAAATTTTCTGGCATATCTACTTAAAATGACGTATACCAATGATCTGTAAAGACTCGGATGTTATGCTGAAATTATGTACAAAACGCTGATGTAACTAATTATTATAACAAAATATTTTACGTATTTTACTGAGTGGTGACAAGTTATGTTATTTGGTGAAGGGGAGGGAGAAACGCTAGCAAATAATGACTCACCCACCAAAACCGCAACGTGTTCCCGCGGATGCCTTCTCGCTGTATTTTTATTCATTTGGAAATTTTTATGTACTGACAACAGCGAAATCGTTTTGTGGAAGCTGCTTTCGATAACTATGTTTGATTAGAACATGATTAAGGTTGTCATCTGACCAGACTTGCAAAAACTGTGAAGTTAACGCGTTTCCAGTGTGTGTTCAGAAACATCTCTTTATGTCTATCATGCACACAGAATGAAAAACCTTGACCATTAGATGAGTACATACGCTGATAACGTAACTTTGAAGGACCAAGATTGCATTTAATCTGACAGCTACCCAGCTAATTTCGTTTTTTACAAAAGAACCCGACAATTCTTGAAACTAGAATTACTATTTTTGTTTTGGGTTAGGTTGTTCACCCCCTGCAGGAAACCATACTTCTAACTTGCTTATCCGGTTAGTCCCGTCGTCAATAGTAATAAACACATCCCGTTCATCTACACTGTGTAACAGACACGTAGTTTTATAAAGCATTTCCTGTAGCTTGTTTCAGAATTTTTTTTCCTGCGAAACGAGCCCTAACGAAGTTACACAAAACCACAAAAAAAAATATCAGCCCACAAATTAACGCTTTCGAGCTTTTATACTCGTTAAGGCATTTAAACAAGGACGGCTTATTTGCAAAACATGGAAATTCATAATTATTATCTGCTGGAATATACCAGTAATTTAAAATGTGTTACGTAAATACGATCACCACATCCTGCTTGTTATCAACTCGGCTTCCATTATTTTTTCCGCGATGCGTGTAAACAAAGGCCATTTTTTTTTTGCTCGAGCTGTATCACTTACACACAAACCTGTAGCACTGCCCTCTCATTGCTCCCTCATACCTCCCATTCAGTCCACGCATTCTCCCTCCCAGCTACTACCCACCCCTTTTCCACGGCCATCATTTTTATGTGACGAATTTTATGTCCGTTTCTTCGTTCCTGCCCTGACGAGCTTAGCAAGAATGTTTTACGTTTTGTCAACCGGTCATATTTACATTCGTACGTTAACAAAGGAAACTGCACATGTCGATTTTGCATATCGACCATAACTTTAGCTGTATGCCTGAGTTAGCAGGTTATGATTTTTCGTTTCCTCAATACGAGCTGCCATTTATTTCTGACCGCGTTACCAGATCGGAAATATAGAAATTCGGCAGATACGTACGCGTAATATCTCTACCGTAATGCTGCAGTGAGCATACAAACAAACTCGAATGTACGATTCTGTTAGTTTCTTTGTGTGATAATAAATATTGAAACATACATGCCACGAATTCATAACAAATACAGCCACATTGTTTCAAACAATCGGAGGTACAGTAGTTTACATATTCCCAGTAATTTGTCAATTATGCGTAAAGATGTGCAGGACCGAAAGTACAATTCCTTCGATCAGACATAGTTGAACAATTTATGTATGACAATCTTCCGTGTGTAAATCATGTTCAAATTATAAGTCTCTTTTCAGTTAATACACAATTTCATCTGTGTAGTTCTCATCCCAAGCGTGGGCTAGCATTCGGCACAGAGCCTGATTTATGGTGATCTGTTGTTTTATAAGGGGCTTTTACAACACAGATGCAGGAAACGCCAAATTATCCTAATACGTTATTAAATACGTGCAATCAGTTATAAAAGGTGTCCCATCTATCTTTGCCACCATAAATAACGTTTTTTCCATAAGCAAAATGAAAACTTTACAAGCAAATAGTAAATGTTCTTTAGCTACCAGGAAGACTTTAATCAGCACTCCTGCCTTTCTTTTAACTATGTTCGTTACGAAGATTTGAAGAAGAGAAAGTGTTTTTGAAATAGCACCCTGTATTTTTTATTCGGTAATTCGCTTCCTCTCCTGAAGGCCTGATGAAAAACATATCACAGTGTACCATTAATGTAAACATAACACTATTAAAAACGTAACACAACGGTGACTTTGGCCCTCTTGCACTAGCACGCAATGGTAACATACATTCGTCTTCAGTTGAAGATCACACGAAGACGAGAAAACACCGGTCGGGATGGTGATAGGATATCGCTCTGAGTTCCTCTGCCTGGGTAGCATTTACACCTACCTTCATCCACTATAAAAGAAGGACAATGTTGATGCATCTTTTAATCAAGGACTGCTTTTGCTGTAAACGACAAGCAGTTTAAAAGGACTACCGTTCTCCACTACGTGTACCCGTATCGTAAATAAGAAAACATTACTGCAATTATTGTTCTGCTAAACATAACATCTCCATAAATGAGTAGCACTTCTGTTTTCTCTTCGCCGGCGTACAGTGTACTCGCAACAACCTTCAGCTGAAGGTCTCTCTGGTAGCTAAACAACAGTTGCTTGATACATTTTTTATTTTGCTTCTGGACAAAAAGTTATTTCTGCTGATCAAAATAAACGGGATGCATTTAGTATTTATAGGATGACTTACCTGCCCCTGCCACTGGGTTTTATGCACCCTACAGTGCCTTCAAATTCCACGACTTTTCATATTCTCACTATAGTCGACATAACCGTCTTGAGAGATTCTGCAACTTTTTAGATAATTGAGATATTTCTCATTTATTGTTCCGTCTCAGTTGCACGTTTTTAATTGGATTACATGTTTCGATCACTTTGGATCATCTTCAGATCTAAGTAGTTGCATCAGACAGAACAATAAGTGAGAATTATCTTAATTTTCATATTCTCCCTTTCTCTATGTGAAAACTATTAATTCTGAAAAAAAAACAGGATCTTTTTGTAGTAAATTTATTGTGGGTAAATTTTGCACTGGAATGCATTGTTAGAGGCTGTAGTTATTCATGAAAAACATACAAAAGTGACCTTCAAACGCGTTGTTTTTGAATACCTCGAAAACCGTTCCCTCTAACGAAAAGGCATCACAGTACGAAATTTAGCTAGATTAAATTTCTTTGAAAAGCTTCCTGTTAATTTTTTTCTCTAAGACTAATAGTTTGCGAGTAGCCAGCGGGAGAATATGAAAATCCTGTGCGTGGGATTTGAAGGTGTTGCATGCTGCATAAAACCCAGCGGTAGGGGCACCTTGTAGCTAACAAGGGAACCTCCCCATCGCACCCCTCTCAGATTTAGTTATAAGTTGACACAGTGGATAGGCCTTGAAAAACTGAACGCAGATCACTCGAGAAAACAGGAAGCAAAATATACAAACTAAGTAGTCCATGCACAAGATAGGCAACATCAAGGATAGTGTGAGGTCAGGAGCGTCGTGGTCCCGTGGTTAGCGTGAGCAGCTGCGGAACGAAAGGTCCTTGGTTCAAGTCTTCGCTCGAGTGAAAAGTTTAAATTTTTATTTTCAGACAATTATTTTGCGAAGCTGCACAGGTACACAGAGCAGTATTTGTTTACGTGATCGTGTGTCAATTATCAAAGTTCAGGCACTCACACATAATCAACTTCACTCTCCAAAATTCCAGGACATGTTCAGCTTTGCTTGTACATATGCAGGATTTGACGGTCTACACACGGAAAAATTTGAGAACGTTAAAAACATATGTTTTGACAGAGCACAGGGAAAACTGTGCGACTGTGAAACTGTTGCATTTATTTGTTGCAGTTTATGTGACAAACTCTTATGTTTTAATCACTTTTTTGGGAGTGATTATGACATCAACAAGAAAATCTAAATCGGGCAAGGTAGAAGAATCTTTTTAACCATTCGCCAAGTGTACAAGTTAGGTGGGCCGACAACATATTCCTGTCATGTGACGCACATGCCGTCACCAGTGTCGTATAGAATATATCAGACGTGTTTTCCTGTGGAGGAATCGGTTGACCTATGAACTTGCGATCAAATGTTTTCGGTTCCCATCGGAGAGGCACGTCCTTCCGTCTACTAATCGCACGGTTATGCGGTGCGGTCGCAAAACACAGACACTAAACTTATTGCAGTGAACAGAGACGTCAATGAACGTACGGACAGATCATAACTTTGCGAAAAAAAAAGTAAACTTTTCACTCCAGGAAAGACTTGAACCAAGGACCTCTCGTTCCGCAGCTGCCCACGCTAACCACGGTACCACAGCGCTCCTGAGCTCACATTGTCTTTGATGTTGCCTATCTTTCACATGGATTACTCAGTTTGTATATTTTGCTTTTTTTTTCATAGTTCCACACAACTTCTCACTGTTTTCTCGATTGATCTGTGTTCAGTTTTTCAAGGCCTATCCACTGTGCCAACTTATAACTAAATCTGACGGGGGTGCGATGGGGAGGTTCCCTTGTAAGTATTAAAAATACTTGAGCCGAATATCAAAGGAGGTATCCCCGTAAAGGCTAGTTGAAGAGTAGGTATTATGTCTGCCCTTGTGGATGGCAGTAATTATCGTCAACGAAAATCAGTTGGAGCGTTTTGCGAATGTCGTATTAGGAGTGCAGGGCTTTGAGACGTTGCTCCGTTGGCTCGCAAGTATGCCCTGCTTGTGTTGCCTGTTAGGGAAGCAGCCCCCCCTCGTTGCATCGCATAATAAGGCGCCGGCACAAGGGCTGTACGTCGCTCTTTGAGGCGTGTCCTCCACATTACTGCCAGCCTTCCCCTGCCCTCTGCGCTCTACCTTTCGCGCCGTCTGAGCGAGTATTCCTATGGCGAAATGAATTTCCAGAAGAACTGCCCTGTATGGGGAATACCGACCCCGTTCAGAAATGTGGAGTAAACTGCTTTCCGTCCTCTTTATAGTAGGCTAGTAATCACTCCTCAGAGACCGCCAACGCGATTTCGTCAAAGCGTCTTATTGCTGCTTCACTTGCCAGGACCTGTGCTTCCTCTTCTGGATTCACGGTTGTTTCATCGGCGTATCTAAGGTATTCATTTCAATCGTTACTTCATAAAATGTATGACCATCTTCTTTTCCCTTTCATTTCAATGAGCATCCATTCGTGAAAGACCTTAATGTGTGTCTTTTTCTGGCGAGAGAGTCAGAATCAGTGGTAAATACGTAACAACATTTTCGAACTTCAAAGACTAAAATAGCTGTCTGTGTCCACCCATAGTTACACTACTGGCCATTAAAATTGCTACACCACGAAGATGACGTGCTACAGACGCGAAATTTAACCGACAGGAAGAAGATGCTGTGATATGCGAATGATTAGCTTTTCAGAGCATCCACACAAGTTTGGCGCCGGTGGCGACACCTACAACGTGCTGACATGAGGAAAGTTTCCAACCGATTTCTCATACACAAACAGCAGCTGACCGGCGTTGCCTGGTGAAACGTTGTTGTGATGCCTCGTGTAAGGAGGAGAAATGCGTACCATCACGTTTCCTACTTTGATAAAGTTCGGATTGTAGCCTATCGCGATTGCGGTTTATCGTATCGCGACATTGCTGCTCGCGTTGGTCGACATCCAGTGACTGTTAGCAGAATATGGAATCGATGGGTTGAGGAGGGTAATACGGAACGCCGTGTTGGATCCCAACGGCCTCGTATCACTAGCAATCGAGATGACAGGCATCTTATCCGCATGGCTGTAACGGATCGTGCAGCCACGTCTCGATCCCTGAGTCAACAGATGGAGACGTTTGCAAGACAACAACCATCTGCACGAACAGTTCGACGACGTTTGCAACAGCATGGACTCTCAGCACGGAGACCATGGCTGCGGTTACCCTTGACGCTGCATCACAGACAGGAGCGCCTGCGATGGTGTACTCAACGACGAACCTGGGTGCACGAATGGCAAAACGTCATTTTTTCGCATGAATCCAGGTTGTGTTTACAGCATCGCGGTGAACGTACATTGGAAACGTGTATTCGTCATCGCCATACTGGCGTATCACCCGGCGTGATGGTATGGGGTGCCATTGGTTACACATCTCGGTCACCTCTTGTTCACATTGACGGCACTTTGAACAGTGGACGTTACATTTCAGATGTGTTACGACCCGTGGCTCTACCCTTCATTCGATCCCTGCGACGCCCTACATCTCAGCAGGATAATGCACGACCGCATGTTGCAGGTCCTGTACGGGCCTTTCTGGATACAGAAAATGTTCGACTGCTGCCTTGGCCAGCACATTCTCCAGATCTCTCACCAATGGAAAACGTCTGGTCATGGTGGCCGAGCAACTGGCTCGTCACAATACGCCAGTCACTATTCTTGATGAACTGTGGTATCGTGTTGAAGCTGCATGGGCAGCTGTATCTGTACACGCCATCCAAGCTCTGCTTGACTCAATGCCCAGGCGTATCAAGGCCGTTATTACGGCGAGAGGTGTTTGTTCTGGGTACTGATTTCTCAGGATCTATGCACCCAAACTGCGTGAAAATGTAATCGCATGTCAGTTCTAGTATAATATATGTGTCCGATGAATACCCGTTTATCATCTGCATTTCTTCTTGGTGTAGCAATTTTAATGGCCAGTAGCTTAATTCTGAAAATCTAGAAATGAGAATAACGACTTCTTTAAGATCAAAGCTGAGAACGTCACAGTAAAAAAAAAAAAAAATGATTTTCCCATCAAGGAGGCAAGAAGACACAGGGCGCCCAAGGCAAGGGAGTATATCGGAGTCAGACAGGAACAGGTGAAGAAATCTTTCTTCATCAAAAGAACTCTACCGGTATTAGGTACTGATATCATCCGCGAATCCTCCGGCTCTGTATCATTTCGAAGCGACTGACCAATAGTGTCTCTTCTGAGCATAATGGACAGGCGCACAGCTGAAATTTTGTCATGTTGACTTCAGAATGCGGTGGTGAAGCCGAGAAGACTACTACTTGCCTTTAGGCAGGAAAAGTGTATCCAGTCATTTCAATATTCTTCTAGCTTAAGGAATAAAATAATCTAAAAAAATGAAATAATCGTATGGCGTTGTTGGCCGGGAGGCCCCATTCGGGGAAGTTCGGCCGCGGTATTGCAAGTCGTTTTTAGTTGACGCCACTTCGGCGACTTTCGAGTCAGTGGTGATGATGGACACACAACAACCAGTCCCCTGCCGGGAATCGAACCCGTGCCCTCTGCGTGGTAGGCCGCAACGCTACCGCTACGCTACGGAGGCGGAAAAACTAAATTCACGAAAACGGTGTAATATTTCAGCAACACTTGAATTTTTTATTCAATTTTAATGTAGATGATGTGTACCGGAAACGGACGCAGAAGATTAAGAACTACCGTAACATCTTACGGAATACTAAATACGTCGTCGTACCAAAAAGTTTCGAGAGTGGACTAAGAGAAAATAGTGCTTCAGGTGTTCTGTGTATTCTATATATAGCAGGTGAGTACAACGTACAGGACGTTTATACAACCGTGTGAAACTGCAGAGAAAGTCGTTCTTTTGGATGCCAACTCGCGCGTCATATTCGCACATTCTTCGGCCTCAGCGACAGTTAGAGACCTATTCTGCGCTTTGCCTTTTTGTGGCAGTTCGTGTAGATAACATCGAGACCCGTTACGCACGATGATTTTCTCCACGTAAGAGTTGTCACAGTTTTTCGTTTTAATCAAATCGCCACAGGCGTCGACGCGTCGTTGTTTTTGTTCGGCAGTCAAGGTGAGTAGTACAAATTTTGCTCACAGTTCCCTCTGCTTCAAACCATCCTGAAGGACGCCTTGAACACTTGATACAAAGATGTTCAGTTCGTTGCTCCATAGCGATTTGTGACACAACAATGACGACACGCTACGGTTGCACGTCCACTACTTAGCACAGAGCGCTCAAAATAACTGGTCGAATGCACATCTGTTGTTTCCAGTTGTTATTTCAAGACGCCACCGTGGTTACTGTGCTGACGTCGGCCATACGCCAGGAATAAAACCAGCCTGGCAACTTTTTGAGCAGACGGTCTATGTTCGTAATATTTCATTTCCTGATGGACTAAAAATAATTGCTGGCAGTGAGGAATTTTTCTAAAGAAGCGTCCATGAAATCCACGTAATAGCTACGTTACAGAATCGCCGCGTATTTCGACAAAATGGCTGAAGTGTCCAAAGAAGGAAACCCTATAAGATGTAAGACTGTTGTGAAAGTAAAAAAAAATAAAAATAAAAATGGCAGATCGATTCAACTTCCTAGAATAAATAACGTCATTCTAAGAAAAGTCATAAAAAAGAAAATGTAGGAAAATTGATGGAACAGTTTACAGAAATAAAAAAAACGTAAAAGAGAGACCACAATGAAATTTAACTCAACCACGGGTAGACGTACTCCAGTGGGAGCGAATTGTGAAGCCAAAGGAGAGAGCAATGAGGCCGCAAACGAAGTTACTGAGATAAAAGCAAACTGCACAAGAAGCGTAAAAAAAGAAATGTGTGATTAAATACCGTATACAGCAATAGAGAACAAAATTGATAAATAACTTAGACATTATCAACCACACCCGTACCCCCACACACCCGTATCAAGGAAAGGGAAGGACGGTGAATAGAAAGTACAAGATAGTCAATAGAGTTAGTAAAATGTTACGCGGCCTAAACAGTGAGGCAATAAAAAGAATATAATACGAAATATTTTCTGTAAGCATTAACCATAGTTTCTAAAGATTTGGAGAACGTCAATGATAACCGCTGAAAAATACTCAAAATGGTTCAGATGGCTCTCAGCACTATGGGACTTAACATCTGAGGTCATCAGTCCCCTAGACTTAAAGCTACTTACGGGGGGTAGGACGTCAAACGGGCCGACTTGGAGCAGGAGAGCCACCACAGGACATTTTAATTTCCACTGTCTATACTTTTACAAGTAAATTCATAAGACTTTGTCAGCATGACCAGGAAGCATTCAGAATTTACACTCACAGCAGTGGAATTCCGAAAACATAACAAAATAATTTTTTTTACATGTGAAATTTCATCATTCTTTCACTTACTAATGGCTGCATTTGTTGCTATACGTACTCTTTTCTTCATAAGTAAGAGAGATTCTTCGATTATTTTTGCACAGGATACAAACCATACTCAAAGGTGTATGAAACTCTAGAATTTTACAAATCTATTAAAAACTGTGGTAAAAATTGAGGTAATTAACTATAAAATTTGTGTTTTTTTCTAAACATGAAGTTGAAAATACAACAGACCATTCGTTTTCTCATAAATTAAATAAATTCTACAGTTTCATACACCTGTAAGTATGGTTTGTAAGCTGTGCAAAATTCATCGAAGAATCTCACTAACTTATGAAGAAAAGTGTACCTATAGCAACAAATGCAGCCAATAGTAAGTGAAAGAATGATGAAATTTCACACGTAAAAAAAAAATTATTTTGTCATGTTTTCGATCTTCCACTGCAATGAGTGTGAATCCTGAATCCTTCCTGGTGATGTTGACAGAGTTTTATGAATTTACTTGTGAAAGTATAGACAGTGGAAATTAAAATGTCCTGTGATGCCTCTCCTACTCCAAGTCGGCCCATTTGACGTCCTACCCCCCCTTAAACCTAACCTAACCTAAGGACATCACACGCAGTCATGCCCGAGGCAGGATTCGAACCTACGACCGTTGCAGCAGCGCGGTTCCGGGCTGAAGCGCCTAGAACCGCTCGGCCACAGCGGCCGGCTGAAAACTGCTATCGATACTGGTTGCGAACGAAAGAGCGTTTCCAGTCGATGAAAGTTTTTGTCAGAACTTGCCCCGTAAGCGTTTATTGCAACGATGACGTCCGTCGCTGAAGATGATCATTTGATCGAAACGTTTCGGCATTAGGAAATATATCATCGCTGCTGCTTTTTGCCTGTTAATAATGACACTTTTCAAAGAATAGATGAAGGAGGAAAACGACGTTGCGGACTTAGCTGACCTGTTCTAATGCTGTCGGTAGCGGCTGCGACCGAAACACGTAACACCGACGAATGGAGGGGCTGCACTTGCTGCGGAGCGAGTTTGAGTTGGCTGTTTGGGACGAGTCGAGACATCGGGGGAAGCCTGCAGTCCCGGTGCGGCGCCGTGACGGCTTTATAGCGATTCCCTTAGCCAAACTTGGAACTCATTAGAAGTTTCCCCCGAGACAAAGGCGAAATTAATACAGCACCCCCTCCCCCACCCCTCTCGTACCAGCTCCCGCGACTTACCCCGGGCGGCGTTCACTCTGAGACGCCCTTCTTGTAACCGGCTGCCCCTTTTTACGAGTGGAAAAATAAGAGCACATAATCCGATGGCGACGTTTCCCCCGACTCGTATCTTCTCCTCGGTTCTCACTCGCTTTCGAGCGTTTCCCGGCGCATGGTAATTATTGCAGCTGCCCGTGGCCAGACTGACCTTGTGTTTCGCAGCTGTTGTCTGACGAAACAAGGCAGTGTGCTGCAGAATAAGTAGTTTATCTACACTGGGTTGTTATTAAAATTACACTAGCATGAAGCGGCCCGCGACAAACGTCAAGTTGCTGTGATTTACACAGCGTGCTTGGCTATGCGAATCAATAGCCTTTCAACGCAACCACGCAAAGTGGGAAGGTCACTAAACTTCTTTTTAGGCTTCTGTGCTTCAATCTGTAAAAACGGAACCCTTACAGGATTACTTTGTTTTTCGTCTGTCCGACTGTTCAGAAACCTTTTTCTCAGGAACAAGTACGAGGGTAATCCTAAAAGTAAGGTCTTGGGCGCTCGAAACATGAAAACGAGTCGGTCATGTCTTCGTTTCATGAGCGCCCAAGGTCATTTACCCAACGGGGCCCCCGGGGTCAACATGGCGGCGGTCCCTGCCCCGCTGAGATAATTTGTCCTGTTAGGACAATTACCTGAGCAAGCACTCACGCCAGCAAAAGGTTGCCCGGCACGTGTAGAAGTTTTCGTTTTGGAGTGACAGACATGTGAGTATTGATAACTGAAGTTGCTTAGCAACCACTGCAGTATATAAGGGACATGGTATTGTCGTCTGTACATTATGTCCTTTGAATCTACTTCGAGAACTTCTATTGTCGCTAACGAGCTGCCAGAAATAGTAAGTACACTTCTATTACAATGGAAACTTTGTACAAACTTGCACGAATTGCTGTTTGTGGAAGACTGCAAAATGCGTTGGATGTTTTTCAATTAGATTTAGTACAAACTATACGGGAAGATATTCTGTTGGAATTTCGTGTTTCGAAATTTAATTACATGTTAAATTCGTATAGGTTGCCAGAATGTTATATATTTAATAAAAGTGAGAATGTTCCAATGACTTGTGAGATCGTAAATGATGCATTAGAAGCTTGTGCAAAAATAAGAGCAGGAATTCCAGTTCCATGGGAAACACTTGGTTTAATCACAATGTCTTCTTTTGACATTTGTACATTCTGGCAAAGTAGATTCAAAATTAAAGTATTTTTTTACGAAGTAACTTACAAGCATTTTGTATATACTGTTTGTGAGAACTGTTTATATAAATTATCCGATTCATGACAAAACGTGCTATTGCAACCACTTCTTATTGAAACGAAAATTAATATGGTAACTAAGACACCATCATTTTCATATGGGGTAACTTGTCCACCACATATTAAACAATATAGAACTGTAGAATGAAGGCTTTCACGACCGGGTGACATGGCTGTTGATATACTTTCCGGGATGTGAGGTCGTGGTACAAGAACTTTGCTGCTCCTTACGTTTCGTCCAGGACTGCGCTGGACTTCCTCAGAGGCGCTGCTCCGCTGAGTCTTGCCGACTGACTGGTCGGGTGTCTGAGAGCGACTTATATATTGTGGGAAAGGGGGGCGTGGTTCAGGTGACACGTGATGAGCAGTGATAATCCATAGCAAAGATAAGGTTGACTATCGATTACCACCTTGTCAAAGATAAAAATTGTTAGCAATTTTGTAGAGCCACTGTCCATATATCGCTAAGTTTCATAGCCTCCTCTTTCCTATTAAAATTATCGTGATGTTTATAAATTTCGATAGCTTCTCTATAAAGCCGTGGATAGTAATTTAACGTTGTAGATAAAACTTCGGTATCCGAAAACTTCACTTGGTGGTTGCCTGCCTGGTTGAAGAGCATCTTCCGCTACAGCTGACTTTTCTATTTTTCCAAGTCGACAAAGACTTTTATGCTCTTTCACTCGCGTGTTTACGCTTCTTTTGGTAGTACCAATGTAAACTTTACCACAGGTACATGGAATTTTATACGCACCACGTGTCGACAGGGGAGGGCGTTTATCCTTCACAGATCGTAGTACTTGACTTATTTTCTTTGTTGGTTTAACGAAAACATGACATAAAACCGATCTTCAAACCAACAAAGACAATAAGTCAAGTACTACGATCTGTGAAGGATAAACGCCCTCCCCTGTTGACATGTGGTACGTATAGAATTCCTTTGCCTTTCGCAGAAGTAAAGGCGTGAGGACAGGGCGTCAGTCGTGCTTGGGTAGCTCAGATGGTAGAGCACTTGCCCACGAAAGGCAAAGGTCCCGAGTTCGAGCCTCGGCCCGGCATACAGTTTTAATCTGCCAGGAAGTTTCATATCAGCGCACACTCCGCTGGAATAATGAATATATTTCCAAAGTGTGCTACTGTCGCGTCTTAATGGACAATTCATTCCAGTATTGACGTTTGCGAAGTCACCAACAGTGCCCATGCTGAGCACGTGCAATGTGAGGTAAAAACTTGACGAGATTATTTATTTATTGTTCCGTGGGACCAAATTAAGGAGAAGTGTCCATGGTCATGGAACGAGTCAATACATGAAATTATAACACGACAGTAGAAACAGATAAAATGAAATACAAGAAACGTATTCAGGCGACAATTCGTAATTTTAAATAAAGAAAATCAACAATGAAACACTGGAATTTGCTTAATTTTTCAGCTCTTCCAGGAGCTCCTCGACAGTATAGGAGGAGTGAGCCATGAGGAAACTCTTCAGTTTAGACTTAAAAGAGTTTGGGCTACTGCTAAGATTTTTGAGTTCTTGTGGTAGCTTATTGAAAATGGATGCAGCAGAATACTGCACTCCTTTCTGCACAAGAGTCAAAGAAGTGCATTCCACATGCAGATTTGATTTCTGCGTAGTATTAACTGAGTGAAAGCTGCTAACTCTTGGGAATAAGCTAATATTGCTAACAGCAAACGACATTATAGAAAATATATACTGTGAGGGCAATGTCAGAATTCCCAGACTATTGAATAGGGGTCCTGCTGCACTCCTTTCTGCACAAGAGTCAAGGGAGTGCATTCCACATGCAGATTTGATTTCTGCCTAGTATTAACTGAGTGAAAGCTGCTAACTCTTGGGAATAATCTAATATTGCTAACAACAAACGAAATTAAAGAAAATATATACTGTGAGGGCACTGTCAGAATTCCCAGACTATTGAATAGGGGTCGACAAGAGGTTCTCGAACTCACACCACATATAGCTCGAACAGCCCGTTTTTGAGCCAAAAATACCCTTTTTGAATCACAAGAATTACCCCAAAAAATGATACTATATGACATAAGCGTATGGAAATATGCGAAGTGGACTACTTTTCGTGTTGAACCGTCACTTATTTCAGATACTAAAAATGGCTCTGAGCACTATGGGACTCAACTTCTGAGGTCATCAGTCCCCTAGAACTTAGAACTACTTAAACCTAACTAACCTAAGGACATCACACACATCCATGCCCGAGGCAGGATTCGAACCTGCGACCGTAATAGTCGCTCGGTTCCAGACTGTAGCGCCTAGAACCGCTCGGCCATCCCGGCCGGCTTATTTCAGATACTGTTCTAATGGTAAAGAAAGCAGTCTGTCCACTGACATGTGTCTATTTTCTGTACGTCTTGTAGTTTTCGCGGAATCGTCTTCTGAAGTTCGGGGGGGGGGGGGGGGGGGAGGTACTTATGAATAACCCTCGTATGCGCTACATGTGAAGCTCTGGAAACATGTAGAGAACGCGAGACGCCTCGGAGTTGCCAGACTGGATCTGGCGCGGTGCAGGCAGTCTGACGACTGTGGGGAACTCCTCCTACACACACACACACACACACACACTTCATACACGCGAGCACACACAGCCCCAGGACGCGAGATATTGCGGCAGCCGTGGCGGGACAACTTTATGAGGAACCCGGCGGAGCTGCGGCCGCCCCCGGGCTGTTTGCGGGGGCGGCTAGACGGCGGCGGCGGCGGAGGCGGACTCGGCGTATAATCCGGCAGTACTCACAAGGCGGGCCGACCACTCACCCCTAATGAGCTCCCCGCCCCGTCCCTCCCAGCGGCCGGGCAACCTGCCTGCAGGGCGCGCGGCCGAATACTTTCCGTACGCTGGCCGTCTGCACTCTGGCGCCCCACGGGAATAATTCCTGCGCTGCTGTTGCCTCAGGCTGCGTTCACAGTGGCGCCATCAGCGGTCGTCAGACACCGTAGCTGGATTTAGAGTTATATTGATACCTTCAGCTGCTAACGGGCGTCGATGTATATCAACGGGGACAGACGAAAATGTGTGCCCCGACCGGGACTCGAACCCGGGATCTCCTGCTTACATGGCAGTCGCTCTATCCATCTTTTTTTTTGCCTTTAACCGCTTTATTTTTCTTTTTTTTCTTTTTTTTAATTAACAGCGCGACGCGAACCAACGACATTTTCTGCGTTTTTTTTTTTTTCAAAAGAAAACAAAGACTCCAATTATACTGGTGTCTCCTTCCAGTAAACAAAAATGAGTCTCCTTCGCCTTGTTGGCGAAGAAGCAATCTTTTGGAACAAAAAAAAGTTTCTCAAATCCAAAACCAATTTTCTTTTTCCTTTAAGAACAAACTATGAGGAATAAATAAGGAAAAGCTTCTTAAGTCGTCGTGCGACTTGTAGTTAAAGTCCAGTTCTTACAGGAGCTCCTGAAGTGTATCCGCCTACAGCATGCCAGCTCGTCCAAACGTGTCTTCTCCTGGCGTAGCCGTGGGTTCTGGACAGCAGATCTATTCAGGTCGGTTCGTTTTATACAGTTTTCAGCTTCTCAGGGCTTGGACGTTCCAGCTACTAGGTGGGTCATCGAAAGTGCTCCGTAAGAAATTGGAAAAATATTGTTTATAGCGTGGGTTGCGTATCAGGACGCAGTGTCGTTCGTTGAGATAAGTCCAATATCCTAGTGTAGACTTGTCGCCAGTAGTAAAAAGATAGCGGATCGTGTGGCCACAGATCCAATTCACAGAGTTAGTTTTAGCGGAGGGGTAGAAAGTCTTATCGGCGTACAAAAGCATGTGGACGTCTATCTGAGCCGGTGTCTGGCGAGTAAGAAACGCCAAAATTCGAGGCGCAAGTGTCCAGACGCCTAGCGCTGTGCCACAGTGGAACCGGTGGACATCCGTGTCATCCTTCCATCTGAGCCACCGAGGGCACAGGGGATAGTGCGACTGCAGGGACTATCTCGCGCACGCCTCCCTCGAGACCCACATTCTCACCTTGTGTGTCCACACACTACATTCGTAGTGTCCCACCCCAAAACACTCATTACTCGTGGAAGACATTCTTACCAAGTCCCGTAAGAGTTCGGGGAGTATGTGTGCATCCGCACAGAAGAAGAAGGTCATTGCGGCTGTTGCCAGAACTGTATTGTAACACCCCACCCGTCACTTATCTGGTTTTGGCGTGTGTTCACTCCAGGTAATTGACTAACAGATCAACAGAGAGTGCAAAACTGCCGCAATGTCGGATAACGCAAAGAAAGTAATAAGGCCCTGTGACTCCCGATTGAACTACGGTGGCAGTACTGACATTAATTGATTCAGAATTGATCCGTTTTAATTAAAAAGGGGTACACACCGATGTTATATTCAGCTATTGAACACCAGATGCAAATGTTGAACATAAAATTAATTAAGAAAGTGACTTGGGATTTCAACTACTTGATTGAAAACAGATGGAGTCGATTAGCACAGATTTATTTTTAACTCACGACCTTCAATCATCACATTACATGGCATTAAATTGCGTTTGCGTGGAGTAAAGCGCGATAAATCAAAAGTAATTCCTATCGACTGACCCAGGCGTAATGCGAAGTGCGAGACGAATTCTACAATACACGGCCCATGAAACCCCTCGTGGAAACTTCGCCGACGTGATCCAACAAGTTAATCAGAGGCCGGAGCGGGCGCAATATCACCGAATACAGCGTGGCGGGGCGGCGTCGTTGTGCGGACGTCGGCCGACCTCGTGGTGCTGCAAGGCTGCGCTCGTCCATTCACTCCTAGCTATCTTGCTCAGTACATAGATGAACCAAAACTTTCTATCTCCAAGCACAATCGTTTCGTTTGCTAAGTCCTAAACTGCAGAGATGCTCACTCTCTCTCAGGCAAGCTGAGTAAAGAACGCCACATCCGCACTCTAGGCAAGCTGGGAACGCAAGACCACTACGGGGACTTCTCCCAGTCCGCTCTTCGCCTCGGTTTCCCCTCCAGCAAAATCACTTACGCCAATTGCAGCGCAAGTCGCGTTAATTATGCGTCGCTTCCCAGCGCCGACCAGTGTCTGCTCTGGGAAGTGAACAAATTCACACAAAATTTCCCTTCCTCTCAACTTCTGCTATTTAGGTCCTCCCAGGCCACCCATCAAGGTTAGCATCTGCACAAAACACCAATTTTTCCGGAATTCTGACTCCCAGGAGAGTACTTCAAATTCCTCGGTCCTATGTTCCCATCGGAGGTCGGCGTATTTCATTCTGTCGCTCTTCGCCTGATTTACTTCAAACTCTGCAGACCGTGAATTCAGCGTGAAGTTGCTATAGTCACGAACACGCATATTTTGGCCTCTGTTGACCGCTCCACCGTAGCTTTGCGCGGCTTTCTCGCATGTTTCACTGAAAACGGGCCGACAGACATTTATCAACAGGCGTACAAGTTCTCCGTCTGCTTCCCGGTACATCAGCATGGGGTCAACCACCCATTCACTGTCACTCATCTTAAGGCAGCTGGAGGCCGCGCCCCGTTACCGCTTTCTCAGAGCTTGAGCCGCCCTAAGCTGCCTATTGTCGCTTCCCTTCGCCGCTCCCCAGTGGGCCGCGGTCAACTCTGTATACTTCCCTGGGATAAACTAGCCTCCAGTAAATCGACGCGTTTCCACAAAGTTTTCATGTCAGTCATTTTTGTTCAGCCCTACTGTTCGCTCAACGTGAGTTAGGTGAGCTTTAATGACTTCATGTAAGGGGCATAGTTCTTGCCATCTTACAATATACTTATATGGATATGGTGTCTGTTCTTTCGTACATGTCCGAAAGAAGACACCATTGATGACCTGCAGCCTTCTAGAACGAATTTAGAATTATATTAATACCTTCAACTGGCAATGGGCGTTGATATATATCAACAGGGACAGGTGAAAATGTGTGCCGCGTCAGCAGCTGAAGGTATTAATATAATTCTAATTTCGTTCTAGACGGCTGTAGGTCATCAATGGTGTCTTCTTTCGGACATGTACGAAAGAACAGACACCATATCCATATAAGTACAAAACCTTTGCTGGATATCGACCGACAGCGTGCTCATAATGCGCCTGATCTCCTTCGTCGGTTATTGGCAGGATCAAGGAGGTTGTGTTAGGTCAGGTTAGGTTAGAATGTACTCTATGTCTGAAGTGGGTTAGATTTTAACCTCTTTGGGTGGGGTGGATACTACGCCGCCTCTGCGCTTGGATACAAGAGCTGCATAGCGGCTTGTACCATTAAACAGACGTCCAATGCGTGTCAATGAGCTTTACTGTCTCGTAAAGAACATGGCAAGGAGCATACACTCTG
This sequence comes from Schistocerca cancellata, assembly GCF_023864275.1. Lineage (NCBI taxonomy): Eukaryota > Metazoa > Arthropoda > Insecta > Orthoptera > Acrididae > Schistocerca > Schistocerca cancellata. Next base: position 2,376,749 of record NC_064628.1, on the reverse strand, counting down.
TCCTCAGTTATCGGAATAACCAGACAAGTTTTACGAATATATGAGATGATGAGAGAAACGTTCTGTTACTCGAAATAATTCGTGATGATGACCTTGAATAGCAGGTTAGATACACTCTTGTTTCGCTGTATTTATTTAAAGTTGTGCAGACGTACGTCAATTAACCTTCGATAACTGTCGTTTAGCACACGAGTGAAAGACAAGCATGAAGCGTAGCGTAAGATACTCTGATAGCCCAAAGCACTTAAAAGTGGAAGTACGTACCAGACACCACATTAACAAAACACTTCATATTAACAGAATCACTACCCTACTGCCGGCCGGTGTGGCCGTACGGTTAAAGGCGCTTCAGTCTGGAACCGCGTGTCCGCTACGGTCGCAGGTTCGAATCCTGCCTCGGGCATGGATGTGTGTGATGTCCTAAGGTTAGTTAGGTTTAATTAGTACTAAGTTCTAGGCGACTGATGACCTCAGAAGTTAAGTCGCATAGTGCTCAGAGCCGTTTGAACCACTACCCTACTGGCATAAAACGCCAGTAAGCAGTGAGAATAATTTGTAGACAACTAATGTCAACCTACCACAAAAGAGATCCACCACAATAGCTACAAGCATATAAGATACGTCACCCTTTCCACTTGAACAATTTATTTTTCGACGTTATAATCTATGCCTAAAACTTCCAATAAAGATTTTGCCTATTTGAGGTTTCGAATAAAAGTTTGATTTCAGTCCACAGTTTCTGAACTACTTCCAGATTATGGTATTGTCATCCCCCTGGATTAAATTTATCAGTTTCCCACGCTACATATTTCGTGCGCGAGAACGTCGGTCGATTTGACCGAAGAAAACGAACTGATTTGAATTTCACCGATTGCTGCCCGAAGTCTGATACGTTCGGAAGATAACGTCGGCTATACTGTGACCGCAACGTAGTGGCGTACTGCTCTGAAAAGATCGGCCGTCTGCGGCCGATGTCGGTCGTCTGCGGAATCCACCGATATCGGAGCAAGCGTGACCGCAGCCTAATGTGGACGCTGCTGTATAACAGCTGCTGTGTGACGAATAAGCAAGGCACAGGTTTGGGGAATTTTTTAAAATTTTGCGCGTCTATGTCCGGAAGGTGGAAGTTAAAGGACCGATTACCACATCGCGTAGAAGGAAGCGGGTTGGAACCGTCGTCCTCCCAAGTGCGAAGCCAGTGTGCTAACCACTGCGCCACCTCACTCGGTGGCGCCGTAGGGAAACCCAATCGGCGCACGAATATTCGTCCACACCACCTGGGGAACGGCATAGCAGGATAGGTGTGCACACCCACAGCTGCGAAAGTGGTAGTGTTTAAAGTAACTTTAGTTGCTCCTTCTCTCCCCAGCTCAGGCACTGTCGCCTACGTCCTAGGTGACGGTCGACTCCCTCCTGAGATCCAGACCCACACCGAACGCCTCTTAGGGGAGTGCATCCCAGGACGAGACTGCTGTAGTCTGGCTGTCTCACGCCCCCAACCTAGGGCAGGCAGCCGAGTTGGTAGCACTGAAGGAGTGGCGGCCATTCCTCCCACCCGGAGAGTAATCTGGTCCCGCCTTTCAGCGTCCGGCGCCCAGATTGGCCGCGACTCTTAAATCTCCATTTGTCTTCATCTGCCGACAGCTCCCGCGCTGCCGCCGCCTCCGCTGCCTCTGGGTACTCGCCGCCGCCGCCCCCATCGGCCCCAGCAGGCAAAATCTGCAGATACCAGAGCTCACGGCGAGGCCGCGATTCCTCCAGAAACCGCACCGTCGCGTAGTAAATAGAATACGTAACTACGGAATTACACTACTGGCCATTAAAATTGCTACACCACGAAGATGACGTGCTGCAGATACGAAATTTAACCGACAGGAAGAAGATGCTGTGATATGCAAATGATCAGCTTTTGAGAGCATTCACACAAGGTTGGCGCCGGTGGCGACACCTACAACGTGCTGACACGAGGAAAGTTTCCAACCGATTTCTCATACGCAAACAGCAGTTCACCGGTGTTGCCTGCTGAAACGTTGTTGCGATGCCTCGTGGCATCGATGGCAATTGAATCTCAATGTAGACAAGTGTAATGTGCTGCGAATACACAGAAAGATAGATCCTTTATCATTTAGCTACAAAATAGCAGGTCAGCAACTGGAAGCAGTTAATACCATAAATTATCTGGGAGTACACATTAGGAGTGATTTAAAATCGAATGATCATATAATGTTGATCGTCGGTAAAGCAGATGCCAGACTGAGATTCATTGGAAGAATCCTAAGGAAATGCAATCCGAAAACAAAGGAAGTAGGTTACAGAACACCTGTTAGTCCACTGCTCGAATACTGCTGACCGGTGTGGGATCCGTACCAGATAGGGTTGGTAGAAGAGATAGAGAAGATCCAACGGAGAGCAGCGCGCTTCGTTACAGGATCATTTAGTAATCGCGAAAGCGGTACGGAGATGATAGATAAACTCCAGTGGAAGACTCTGCAGGAAAGACGCTCAGTAGCTCGGTACGGGCTTTTGTTAAAGGTTCGAGAACATACCTTCACCGAGGAGTCGAGCAGTATATTGCTCCCTCCTACGTATATCTCGCGAAAGAGACCATGAGGATAAAATCAGAGAGATTAGAGCCCACACAGAGGCATGCCGACAATCCTTCTTTCCGCGAACAATACGAGACTGGAATAGAAGGGAGAACCGATAGAGGTACTCAAGGTACCCTCCGCCACACACCGTCAGGTGGCTTGCGGAGTATGGATGTAGATGTAGATGTAGATTTAGATGTAAGGGGGAGAAACGCCTACCATCACGTTTCCGACTTTGATAAAGGTCGGATTGTAGCCTAACGCGATTGCGGTTTATCGTATCGCGACATTGCTGCTCGCGTTGGTCGAGATCCAATGACTGTTAGCAGAATATGGAATCGTTGGGTTCAGGAGGGTAATACGCAACGCCGTGCTGGATCCCAATGGCGTCGTATCACTAGCAGTCGAGATGACAGGCATCTTATCCGCATGGCTGTAACGGATCGTGCAGCCACGTCTCGATCCCTGAGTCAACAGAAATGGGACGTTGCAAGACAACAACCATCTGCACGAACAGTTCGACGACGTTTGCAGCTGCATGGACTACCAGCTCGGAGAGCGTGGCTGCGGTTACCCTTGACGCTGCATCACAGACAGGAGCGGCTGCCATGGTGTACTCAACGACGAACCTGAGTGCACGAATGGCAAAAAGTCATTTTTTCGGATGAATCCAGGTTCTGTTTACAGTAGCATGGTGGTCGCATCCGTGTTTGGCGACATCCCGTTGAACGCACATTTGAAGCATGTATTCGTCATCGCCATACTGGCGTATTACCCGGCGTTATGGTATGGGGTGCCAATGGTTACACGTCACGGTCACCTCTTGTTCGCATTGACGGCACGTTGAACAGTGGACGTTACATTTCAGATGTGTTTCGACACCTGGGTCTACCCTTCATTCGGTACCTGCGAAACCCTACATTTCAGCCGGATAATGGACGACTGCAAACCCGTAAGTTATTTGAACATTCAGTTCGCTGGGAAAAGTTAAGGTCTCACAGAGGAAATTTGTTTTTTTCTTGATGAGTAACCCTGTAGATAAATCTCCGTGGCCTGCTCGACCTATCTACTTGTTACTACACAAGGCACACCGAATACGTTCCCTTGTCCGCTTTAGCGCCGTGGTCCTGGATTTCCATTGTCGGTAATTACCCCTCGAATCCGAAGATGTCCCGCGTGACAGCACGGAATTCGTAATTGCCTCGGCGTGGGCGTGTTTTGACAGCGCGTCGCGATAGCGACAGCAATCAGAGGCGGCAGCAGCGGCACGGGCTTCGCTTTCGCGCTGGCGCGATTTCTGATCACTCGGCAGTTGCGTCGGACGCCTGCCGGCTACGAAAGGGGGAGGGGGGGGGGAGGGCGCGGCTTCTCATAAAGGCGTAGCAGCCTGGAGCGCCGTCAGAGCACTATCTGGTGTATTGGTTTGTTTCGCTGCCACCCCCTCCCCCCCCCCCCCCCCCTACCCCTTTCCGCCATTGTCTCCAGCTGTGGCGGCGGTCGATGGCCGACCGGGCGTCGGTCGAGGTTATACTTCAGCGTCGGCGTTACGCCGCCGGCTGGAGAAGCGCAACGGCAGAAAGAGGACCCCAACCAGCTACGTGCTGCTCTCCCTGCTACGTGCCGATACCAGCAGAGTGACTCCGTATCTGTACAGGGCGTCCCAGACCTTGGGGTCAGCATCTAGACGTATACTCCGCAATGCTGTGTACGGTCCACGACTTCTGCCTCTACATACATGCTCCGCATACATACATGGCGGAGGGTACGTTGTACGAGGTGCATTCAAGTTCTAAGGCCTCCGATTTTTTTTCTAATTAACTACTCACCCGAAATCGATGAAACTGGCGTTACTTCTCGACGTAATCGCCCTGCAGACGTACACATTTTTCACAACGCTGACGCCACGATTCCATGGCAGCGGCGAAGGCTTCTTTACGAGTCTGTTTTGACCACTGGAAAATCGCTGAGGCAATAGCAGCACGGCTGGTGAATGTGCGGCCACGGAGAGTGTCTTTCATTGTTGGAAAAAGGCGAAAGTCACTAGGAGCCAGGTCAGGTGAGTAGGGAGCATGAGGAATCACTTCAAAGTTGTTATCACGAAGAAACTGTTGCGTAACATTAGCTCGATGTGCGCGTGCGTTCTCTTGGTGAAACAGCACACGCGCAGCCCTTCCCGGACGTTTTTGTTGCAGTGCAGGAAGGAATTTGTTCTTCAAAACATTTTCGTAGGATGCACCTGTTACCGTAGTGCCCTTTGGAACGCAATGGGTAAGGATTACGCCCTCGCTGTCCCAGAACATGGACACCATGATTTTTTCAGCACTGGCGGTTACCCGAAATTTTTTTGGTGGCGGTGAATCTGTGTGCCTCCATTGAGCTGACTGGCGCTTTGTTTCGGGATTGAAAAATGGCATCCACGTCTCATCCATTGTCACAACCGACGAAAAGAAAGTGCCATTCATGCTGTCGTTGCGCGTCAACATTGCTTGGCAACGTGTCACACGGGCAGCCACATGGTCGTCCGTCAGCATTCGTGGCACCCACCTGGATGACGCTTTTCGCATTTTCAGGTCGTCATGCAGGATTGTGTGCACAGAACCCACAGAAATGCCAACTCTGGAGGCGATCTGTTCAACAGTCATTCGGCGATCCCCCAAAACAATTCTCTCCACTTTCTCGATCGTGTCGTCAGACCGGCTTGTGCGAGCCCGAGGTTGTTTCGGTTTGTTGTCACACGATGTTCTGCCTTCATTAAACTGTCGCACCCACGAACGCACTTTCGACACATCCATAACTCCATCACCACATGTCTCCTTCAACTGTCGATGAATTTCATTTGGTTTCACACCACGCAAATTCAGAAATCGAATGATTGCACGCTGTTCAAGTAAGGAAAACGTCGCCATTTTAAGTACTTAAAACAGTTCTCATTCTCGCCGCTGGCGGTAAAATTCCGTCTGCCGTACTGTGCTGCAATCTCTGGGACGTATTGACAATGAACGCGGCCTCATTTTAAAACAATGCACATGTTTCTATCTCTTTCCAGTCCGGAGAAAAAAAATCGGAGGCCTTAGAACTTGAATACACCTCGTACCACTTGTAGTCATTTCCTTTCCTGTTCCACTCGCAAATAGAGCGAGGGAAAAACGACTGTATATATGCCTCCGTGCGAACCATAATCTCTGTAATCCTATCTTCGTGGTCCTCAAGCGAAATGTACATTGCCGGCAGTAGAACATTTCTGCACTCAGCTTCAAATACTGGTTCTCTAAATTTTCTCAGTAGCGTCCCTCGGAAAGAACTTCACCTTCCCTCCAGGGAAATCCATTTGGATTCCCGAAGCATCTCCGTAATACTTGCCTGTTGTTTGAACCTACTCGTAACAACTTCGTAACAGCAGCAGGCAGGTTGCATATTCCTAGATTCCCTGAAAGCGTTGACACAATGCTACACTACAGACATTTTAGCAAATGTTTGAGCGTACGGAATAGGTTACTAAGTAATACAGCCCAGTATGCTGTCCTGCGCGGCGAGTGTTCGGCAGATACAAAGTGTCATGCCTTGTAATAAACGATCAGATTTTCTGTTCCGTAACTAGGGGCTTTCCATCGTAGACGGAGTACACATGTCCAATCCCCCATGCGATACTTCCTTGTAATCAGCTTCCCGTAGTTAAATATTATTCTCAGTCAATACCGTCCCATTTCTGTTGGCTGTGACAGGACTTATGGTCACACTAGTACTTACGTCGTAGACTCGTTAGCGACGTGCATGTACTTGTCGTATATGGCTGCCGAGCCTTCACTCTGCTTAGCATGGTGACGTTGGTATGGATCTCTATTTAAATAAAGATTCATATGGAGTTGGATACTTATTATACAGTAAAATGGAAGACGAAAGTAACGAAACGTGGCAGAAATGATAACAGCGAGAAACTTAATATCAAAATTGGTGACCACGAAGTTTGGGATCCCTATCAGGTCGGATTGAGGGAGGACATAGAAGCAATTCAGAGGCGGGCTGCTAGATTTGTTACTGGTAGGTTTGATCATCACGCGAGTGTTACGGAAATGCTTCAGGAACTCGGGTGGGAGTCTCTAGAGGAAAGGAGGCGTTCTTTTCGTGAATTGCTACTGCGGAAGTTTAGAGAACCAGCATTCGAGGCTGACTGCAGTACAATTTTACTGCCGCCAACTTACATTTCGTGGAAAGACCACAAAGATAAGAGAGATTAGGGCTCGTACAGAGGCATATAGGCAGTCATTTTTCCCTCGTTCTGTTTGGGAGTGGAACAGGAAGATGCTAGTTGTGGTACGAGGTACCCTCCGCCACGCACCGTATGGTGGATTGCGGAATATGTATGTAGATGTAGTGAAGTTAAGGGTTTCTGCTACGTAGACAATAAAATAACCCATGTTGGACAAAGTAATGAGGATATAAAAAGCAGACTAGCCAAAGGGCGGTCCTGGGCGAGAGAAGTCTACTAGTATCAAACGTAGACCTTAATTTCAGGAAAAAATTTCTGAGAATGTGCGTTTGCAGCACGGCAATATATGGTAGTAGAACAGGGATTGTGGGAAAATCGGAAAGGAAGACAACAGAAGCACTTGAGATGTGGTACTATAGAACGGTGTTGAAAATTAAGTGTGCTGATAAGGTAAGGAATGAGGAAGTCCTTGGCGGAGTCGGCAAGAAAAAGAATTATGGAAAACATTGACAAGAAGAAAGTACAGGACATCTGTTAAGACATCAGGGAATAACTTCCATGGTACTACAGATGGCTGTAGAGGGAAAAACTGTAGACACAGGTAGAGACTGGAATATACCTAGCAAATAACTGAGGACGTAGGTCGCAAGTGCTACTCTGAGATGAAGAGGCTAGCGGAGGACAGCAATTCGTGGCGGGTCGCATCAAACCAGTCAGTAGACTGATGACTCAAAAAAAAAATTACAATACGGATCTGAAACAATAATCTAGCACTTCGATAGATTAATACTCTATCTTTAGTTACATTACATAACAGTCGAGCCATAAACTAAATGATAATAATTAAGATTCAGAGTAGGACCATAACACTGAAGCACTTTTCATAATTCATAATTGGAAGCTGATCATCCATCCTACCCCACATGACTATAATTTTCTGTGAGCTATAGTTTTTTTTTTATTCACAATTGTCTTGATAGCAGTTGGTAGATGTATGACTGTTACTCGGTTTCAACTCTAATGTGTCATTATCAGACCAAGTTACTACAGAGGTATGACGGTTACTCGGTTTCTACTCTAATGTGTCATCATCAGATCAAGTGACTATCATCAGCGGTAGATGATCACTTGACTTGTTACTTTCGTGACAAAATACTGCTTCTAATGATGACACACAGTCGAAACGGGTAACCGTCATATGCCCATTAAATACAACAAGCTGGTAAGTGTTAAACCAGGGAGTATTTCTGTGGTACAAATAGATATCTTGAGTTGCCCAGTTGTGCCGCAATGCGAACTGCCAATGATGAGATAGCTTCAGTGTTGTAAATAGACATGTTTGGTTACCTAGCTGTATTACTTAACTAGCGTACAATGTTGGGACAATAATAAGGAGATGAAATATTAGCGCATCAGTTATATATTGTATGTGCCCCTCGTTTTTAGTGTTAAACCTTACAAGTATTTCCATAGCTATTAAATATTCCCAACCACAAATTTTCAGGACTCTCTGTATAGGTTTAGGAATCTGTATGGGCTGGGAGAAATTATGTTATACTTTTTAGTGCGACTTAAATCGTGGTATATTAAAAATTTATTTTTATTTAAGTAGTTATTTTATGCTGGCCTGAAGATGGTTCGATGAACCCTCTGCCGAGCACTTGTGTGTGAATTGTAGAAAAGCGACGTAAATGCTTTTTAATCCTGCGTGTGTAAAGTTCCTCAATCGATTTCAGACAGTTTGATGTGATTACAACAGATTTATTTCAGCTTTGCTTCACGTGATTCAACTAATGTATCTCTCCCTCCTATGTCCATCTTGCGAAAAGACCGCGAAGGTTGAAATAAGAGAGAGTGGAACAGAGAGAAACAGCAGCGATACGCACACTACCCTCCGCCAAACACCAGACAAGTAAACGAGTTAATATTGCATCGCCATCCAGTTCTGAGCTATGTTGAAAGTTTCTAGCTCTCTGGGAAAATAACTTAAAATCAATTGCAAATTACATAACAAACAAACAAACAGAAACCGATTAATAAAAATGTAGACAAATGAGTCATATGTACACCATATTATGTTGAAATTGTTCCAGGAGAGCCCTTTTCGTCGCCACCAGGTTGCAAGCGCCCATTTTGCTATAAATTGCTTCAGGCGCTACAGAGAGGCATCCGTAAATGGAATGGGTTGACACGTACTTGTTGCAGCCGGTACTTTACGCATACTGCGCCTGCAGGGGCTGTGACGCAATCCTCTAAGCACAGGCATCGTGCAGGAACTCCAATACGACAGGCGGTGCTCTGCGTTAAGCTTCAATGTCACACTGTTTTCACCCCCCGCCCTCCCCTATTACAGGTAGATGGCTCTTGTCCCCATACTATTGCATTGTCCCTAAGTTCTGACCTATTTTTAAAAATTCAGGTCTGAGACTCATCGGGAAGTTAGCCTAAAATCAACTGCGCAATATGCAGCGAACGGACAGAGAGACAAGAAAGGAGCTTAATACTAGGTTCTCATTCAAATGAGCAAAAAATAGGCAGAGTCTGAAAAATTTTGTGAGGCATTGAAAATTCAGAGGAAGGATTTGTTTGGGGATTGTGATTGATCATATTTTGAAATTTATTCTACATTTTCAGTTAAAAAAATAAAAACAGAAGAAAACGAAATGGCGCTCGTAATTATGGTTTGATCCAAAGGGCTGCGAGTTTGAAGTATGCAGCCTGCGTGCAGTGTAGCCCCCTCAGGAGTTACCTGAAATCAAAAAATGGACAACAGCAGTCGATACTACATTAAAGTTATGGGGGATTATACCTAACCACAATCGATTAACCTTAAATTTACCGATGTGGTGCTAACTCGAACTTTGAGTTCGATTTTTGGGGGTTTGTTTCACTATTTTTTTCGGCCTTACAGAAAATGGTTGATATTAACAATATTATAGGTATAATCTCCAAGAGAAGTATTTACTTTTCGGAGGTCAAAGGTAGAAGTTAGTATGGTGAACCGTTTTTATTTTATGCTGCACAAAGTTTTGAAAACTTTTTTCTCGAGAAGAACCTGTTTAAAGTGTATGGAAAACTTTTATATGTGTTATTAGTTCAATTTGCATAAAAACTACTTGTTATTATAAATTTTTAATGTCGCTGAACACAAATCTGAAGCTAGAGTCTCAAAATTCAAAATGGCTAACCCAACATGGCGAACCAAATCTTATGTTTTGACCGATTTTGACCAAAATTTAACCAAAAAAATGTGTTTTCGTTAGTCTGAAACTCCATGTAACTCGAATTATTCCTGCACAGCAATTCGCTCCTTCTTCTTGGAGAGAAAAACCAAGCTGGTTGAACTGGATATGCTGCGTTGGACAGACTGCACACGTTATTCATCACCATTTTCGGCGAATATGTTTGCATGCATACTACAATAAAAATCATTTTTGCGAACGTGCACCACATCGCGACAAGTTTTCTACCTGGGCCGGCCGTCTTCGGCTGAGAGCATCCCACGGCGGTCGCGCCACTGCTCCAAAGAATGGGCTGTAGAAACTTTTGTAACAGGCGGATTAAAAAATCTGTTCGTCCCAACATTCTAGACACATATACGTTTCAAAAATGCAATAAAAGAAATATCGAATTTTCGATTATTTTCAATGGGAACGTGGCCTTAATAGAGACGTATTAAATAAAACCTTTATTGGTTAAACTAACATTTGCTGTAGCTAACATAGTTTCTTAGAAATGAATTTTTGTCATCAGGGGAAGACTTTATACTCCTGTGTACTTTCATACGCAAAGCTCCGCGTTAATTCAAAAGTCCCAGCGACAATACATCTGTGCGAGTTCGGCGTAAATTGAGATTCTTTGCAGCGGATTTCTGGTAGTACCTGTTAAGTATTTCGCCAGTTGGGTGTAGGACGCACTTTAATTTCGAACGCAGACCTCCCCGGGACAGGAAAAGAGCTTCAAAATTAGACGCTGTATCGCGTGCACTGCTCTAGCTAGCGTTCCTTCGCCGGGTGGGCGTGGCCTCCGATGAAAAAGCGGCCCGGAGCGATGAAATCTGCCGGTGGCCGCTGCAATCTGTCTCCGCCGGGCGGCGATAAATCTCACTTAGCGCCAACACGCACCGCCAGTACACAGCACGAACAACGCGCCGCTTATTAAAATCGTGCGGCCCATGCCAACGAATTCCTCCCGTGTGAATGGCCGGTGTTAAGACCTGCAGTAAACAGCGCTCAAAGTGCTGCAGTTGCTTATCGGGAGCCGGCCATCACAGAAATACCGCTCATCATAGAGCGAATCTCATGTTACTTCAAAGCAGAATCTTAGCTATTGCATTCGAAGTCGTCGTCGTCGTCGTTGTTGTTGTTGTTGCTGTGCTCTTCAGTCAGAGGACTGGTTTTATGCAACTCTCCATGCTAATCCATCTACATCTACACACATACTCCGCAAGCCACCGACGGTGTGTGGCGGAGGGTACCCTGAGTACCTCTATCGGTTCTCCCTTCTATTCCAGTCTCGTATTGTTCGTGGAAAGAAGGATTGTCGATATGCCTCTGTGTGGGCTCTAATCTCTCTGATTTTATCCTCATGGTCTCTTCGCGAGATATACGTAGGAGGGAGCAGTATACTGCTTGACTCTTCGGTGAAGGTGTGTTCTCGAAACTTTAACAAAAGCCCGTACCGAGCTACTGAGCGTCTCTCCTGCAGAGTCTTCCACTGGAGTTTATCTATCATCTCCGTAACGCTTTCGCGATTACTAAATGATCCTGTAACGAAGCGCGCTGCTCTCCGTTGGATCTTCTCTTTCTCTTCTATCAACCCTATCTGGTACGGATCCCACACTGGTGAGCAGTATTCAAGCAGTGGGCGAACAAGCGTACTGTAACGTACTTCCTTTGTTTTCGGATTGCATTTCCTTAGGATTCTTCCAATGAATCTCAGTCTGGCATCTGCTTTACCGACGATCAACTTTATATGATCATTCCATTTCAAATCACTCCTAATGCGTACTCCCAGATAATTTATGGAATTAACTGCTGACCAGCTATATTGTAGATAAATGATAAGGGATCTATCTATGTATTCGCAACACATTACACTTGTCCACATTAAGATTCAATTGCCATTCCCTGCACCATGCGTCAATTCGCTGCAGATCCTCCTGCATTTCAGTACAATTTTCCATTGTTACAACCTCTCGATACACCACAGCATCATCTGCAAAAAGCCTCAGTGAACTTCCGATGTCATCCACAAGGTAATTTATGTATATTGTGAATAGCAACGGTCCTATGACACTCCCCTGCGGCACACCTGAAATCACTCTTACTTCGGAAGACTTCTCTCCATTGAGAATGACATGCTGCGTTCTGTTATCTAGGAACTCTTCAATCCAATCACACAATTGGTCTGATAGTCCATATGCTCTTACTTTGTTCATTAAACGGCTGTGGGGAACTGTATCCAACGCCTTGCGGAAGTCAAGAAACATGGCATCTACCTGGGAACCCGAGTCTATGGCCCTCTGAGTCTCGTGGACGAATAGCGCGAGCTGGGTTTCACACGACCGTCTTTTTCGCAACCCATGCTGATTCCTACAGAGTAGATTTCTAGTCTCCAGAAAAGTCATTGTACTCGAACATAATACGTGTTCCAAACTTCTACAACTGATCGACGTTAGGGATATAGGTCTATAGTTCTGCACATCTGTTCGACGTCCCTTCTTGAAAACGGGGATGACCTGTGCCCTTTTCCAATCCTTTGGAACGCTACGCTCTTCTAGAGACCTACGGTACACCGCTGCAAGAAGGGGGGCAAGTTCCTTCGCGTACTCTGTGTAAAATCGAACTGGTATCCCATGAGGTCCAGCGGCCTTTCCTCTTTTGAGCGATTTTAATTGTTTCTCTGTTGCTCTGTCGTCTATTTCGATATCTACCATTTTGTCATCTGTGCGACAATCTAGAGAAGGAACTACATTGCAGTCTTCCTCTGTGAAACAGCTTTGGAAAAAGACATTTAGTATTTCGGCCTTTAGTCTGTCATCCTCTGTTTCAGTACCATTTTAGTCACAGAGTGTCTGGACATTTTGTTTTGATCCACCTACCGCTTTGACATAAGACCAAAATTTCTTAGGATTTTCTGCCAAGTCAGTACATAGAACTTTACTTTCGAATTCATGGAACGCCTCTCGCATAGCTCTCCTCACACTACTTTTTGCTTCGCGTAATTTTTGTTTGCCTGCAAGGCTTTGGCTATGTTTATATTTGCTGTGAAGTTCCCTTTGCTTCCGCATCAGTTTTCTAACTCGGTTGTTGTACCACGGTGGCTCTTTTCCATCTCTTGCGATCTTGCTTCGCACATACTCATCTAACGCATATTGTACGATGGTTTTGATCTTTGTCCACTGATCCACAACACTATCTGTACTTGAGACAAGACTTTTTCGTTGAGCCGTCAGGTACTCTGTAATCTGCTTTTTGTCACTTTTGCGAAACAGAAAAATCTTCCTACCTTTTTTAATATTCCTATTTACGGCTGAAATCATCGATGCAGTAACCGCTTTATGCTCGCTGATTCCCTGTTCTGCGTTAACTGTTTCAAATAGTTAGGGTCTGTTTGTCACCAGAAGGTCTAATATGTTATCGCCACGAGTCGGTTCTCTGTTTAACTGCTCAAGGTAGTTTTCAGATAAAGCATTTAAAAAAATTTCACTGGATTCTTTGTCCCTGCCACCCGTTATGAACGTTTGAGTCTCCCAGTCTATATCCGGCAAATTAAAATCTCCACCCAGAACTGTAACATGGTGGGGAAATCTACTCGAAATATTTTCCAAATTATCCTTCAGGTGCTCGGCCACAACAGCTGCTGAGCCAGGGGGCCCATAGAGACATCCAATTACCATGTATGAGTCTGCTTTAACCGTGACCTTCACCCAAATAATTTCACATTTCGGATCTCCGTCAATTTCCTTCGATATTATTGCACTGCTTATCGCTTTTAAAACGCCTCCCCCTTCACTGTCCAGCCTGTCTCTGCGATATAAATTCCAATCTGAGTTTAGGATTTCATTACTGTTTACGTCTGGTTTCAGCCAACTTTCTGTCCCTAGTACTATATGGGCATTGTGACCGTTTATTAATGAGAGCAGTTCTGGGACCTTTGTATAGACGCTCCTGCAGTTTACTATTAGCACATTAATATTGTTATTCCCTGTTGCATTTTGCCTACTCCTACCTTGCCGCGTCTCAGGAGGCGTCTTGTCGGGCCTAGGGATAGAATTCTCTAACCTAAAAAACCCACATGTGCACTCCACACGTACTCCACTACCCTTGTAGCCGCTTCCGGCGTGTAGTGCACGCCTGACCTATTCAGGGGGACCCTACATTTCTCCACCCGAAAGCGGAGGTCGAGAAATTTGCACTCTATGGAAACCCCTCCCTTCTGCATGATCATTCCGACACACAGCCTTTTGATCTTCAGTATTATAGTTCAGCCTTCGTCTCCTTCTGCAGTTTCTTCGCCACACTTCCCTTCACAACCAAATGTACTACACTACTGGCCATTAAAATTGCTACACCAAGAAGAAATGTAGATGATAAACGGGTACTCATTGGACAAATATATTATACTAGAACTGACATGTGATTACATTTTCACGCAATTTGGGTGCATAGATCCTGAGAAAACAGTACCCAGAAGAACCACCTCAAGCCGTAATAACGGCCTTGATACGCCTTGGCATTGAGTCAAACAGAGCTTGGATGGCGTGTACAGGTACAGCTGCCCATGCAGCTTCAACACGATAGCACAGTTCATCAAGAGTAGTGACTGGCGTATTGTGACGACCCAGTTGCTCGGCCACCATTGACCAGACGTTTTCAGTTGTTGATAGATCTGGAGAATGTGCTGGCCAGGGCAGCAGTCGAACATTTTCTGTATCCAGAAAGGCCCGTACAGGACCTGCAACATGCGGTCGTGCATTATCCTGCTGAAATGTAGGGTTTCGCATGGATCGAATGAAGGGTAGAGCCACGGGTCGTAACACATCTGAAATGTAACGTCCACTGTTCAAAGTGCCGTCAATGTGAACAAGAGGTGACCGAGACTTGTAACCAATGGCACCCCATACCATCACTCCGGGTGATACGCCAGTATGGCGATGACGAATACACGCTTCTAATGTGCGTTCACCGCGATGTCTCCAAACACGGATGCGACCATCGTGATGCTGTTAACAGAACGTGGATTCGTCCCATAAAATGACGTTTCGCCATTCGTGCACCCAGGTTCGTCGTTGAGTACACCTGTGTGTGATGCAGCGTCAAGGGTAACCGCAGCCATGGTCTCCGAGCTGATAGTCCATGCTGCTGCAAACGTCGTCGAACTGTTCGTGCAGATGGTTGTTGTCTTGCAAACGTCCCCATCTTTTGACTCAGAGATCGAGACGTGGCTGCGCGATCCGTTACAGCCATGCGGATAAGATGCCTGTCATCTCGACTGCTAGTGATACGAAGTGGTCGGGATCCAGCACGGCGTTCCGTATTACCCTCCTGAACCCACCGATTCCATATTCTGCTAACACACATTGATCTCGACCAACGCGAGCAGCAATGTCGCGATACGATAAACCTCAATCGCTAGTAGTGTATTTCTTGGTGTCTCACCATATGTTCTATCAACTGGCCTCTTCTTTTATTCCAGTTGTGCCATAAAATTCTTTTCTCCCCCATTCGATTGATTACCTCCTCAGTAGTTATTCAATTCGTGGAACACAGCCTGCTCTTTATACTCATGCAGTAATGAGTGCTATCGTCAGGGGATGTCAAATTGATTCCATATTTTTAGAATCCCAGAAGGCTTTCGGCACCGTTCCTCACAAGCGTCTTCTAACCAAACTGCGTGCCTGTGGAATATCCCCTCAGTTGTGCGACAGGATTCATGATTTCCTGTCAGAAATGTCACACTTCGTAGTAATAGACGGAAAGTCATCGAGTAAAACAGAAGTAATATCCGGCGTTCCCCAAGGAAGTGGTACAGGCCCTCTGTTGTTCCTGATCTACATTAACGACATGGGAGACAATCTGAGTGGGCCTCTTACATCGTTTGCAGATGATGCTGTCATTTACAGTCTTGTAAAGTCATCAGATGACCAAAACGAATCGCAAAATGATTTAAATAAGATGTCTCTACGGTCCGAAAAGTGGCAGTTGACCCTGAATAAAGAAAAGTGTGAAGTTATTCACTTGAGTACTAAAAGAAATCCGCTAAATTTTGATTACGCAGTAGGACACACAAATCTGAAGGCTGTAAATTCAACTAAATACTTAGGGATTACAATTGCAAATAATCTAAATTGGAACGATCACATAGATAAAGTTGTGGGTAGAGCAAATCAAAGACTGCAATTCACTGGCAGAACACTTAGAAGGTGCAACAGGTCTACTAAAGAGACTGCTTACACCACGCTTGTCCGCCCTGTTCTGGAGTACTGCTGTGCGGTGTGGGATCCGCATCAGGTGGGACTGACGGATGAAATTGAAAAAGTTGAAAGAAGAGCAACTGGTTTTGTACTATCGCGAAATAGGGGACATAGTGCCACAGACATTATACGCGAATTGGAGTGGCAACCATTAAAACAAAAGCGTTCTCCGTTGCATGGGATCTTCTCATGAAATTTCAATCACCAGTTTTCTCCTCCGACTGCGAAAACATTCTGTTGGTACCCACCTACATAGAGAGAAATGAGCATCACGATAAAATAAGAGAAGTAAGGGCTCGCACAGAAAAGCTGAAGAGCTCGTTTTTCCCGCGCGCTGTTCAAGTGTGGAACGGTAGAGAAAGAGCTTGAAAGTGGTTCATAGAACCCTCTGCGAGCCACTTCATTGTGAATAGCAGAGTAATCACGTTGATGTAGATGTAGATATGGTAATGGAGGGAAGTGTGTGCGGTGAGAAATGTAGAGAGAGATCAAGCGAACGATACAGTAAGCAGATTCAAAGGGATGTGGATTGCAGTCGTTACCAAAGGTGAAGGGTCTTGCATGGGACGGACTACTGTGGAGAACAGCCGTCGTATCAGAGTTCCTTCCGGTACACTTGGACGCTACTTACCTTCTGACATTGTCTACCATGTAAGTGTGATAAACTGACTTTGATTAAATAGGGAACCTTGGGCCTACCATCATTTATGTTTAGATATGCCGCATGTACAGTACGTATTTTGCTTATATAGTCGACGTTAAGGAACTATAGAGCAATTATTCAGATTAGTAAAGAAAAACTTGTATCAACCAAGCAAGTTGTGTTTCAAGTGGTCGGTATTTGCGGATACCGTGTTCATTTTTAGATCAGAGGTGCTCAACCTCTAGAAAGGTTATCAGTGTTGCTTATGCGAGTTTCCACGGAATGTAATGACCTCTCATGGGACGTGAAAACGTTCGTGGAAGAGGAGCTGGTGACGTCAGAGCGTGGAATTCGACGTTCTACTAAACTGCGGGGCGTGAACCGCAGAATATGCCATGTCAAATTTCTGCCTCGTGTAGAGGAATGTGGCCAGTGAGATGCAGAATCGGTTTTACGTCAGAAGCATAACTTGGGAAATGCAATATCGTATTAAGTCATACTGAGTCGAACTCCGCATTTGCTGATTTTTATGTTATAGCGCACGCGGTATGAATATAAGGTGTTTCAGAGCACCAGCACATTGACGAATCTCGAAAACGCGTCGTTTTAGGTACGATTTGTTATATTAAAACGACGGGAAGGTACGTATCGGTAGCTTCTTGTATTTGATGTTTTTCATGTTATATAACTTGGATGTTACGAGCGTATACCGATTAAGTGCTAAGGCAGAATGACGATTTATTAACAGAGCGTCGTTTTTTATACAGTTTGCGTAGTTAAATATCAAATAACGACATTTGTAGTTACAGTTTTTACATACTGTGTACCATATACTTCAGCCGCTGCTGCCATGTTGAGGCCGTAGCGTAGTTGTTGTAAATTATATAGAGAAAGGTAGCAGATTTGCGTCTAGCTACTTTCAGTTTTTTTTCCAAAAGATTCAGGGTCTACCTTTTAAATATAGCAGTAGTATTATCTGCAGTAGTCGACGTTATTTATTATAAATAACGTTTTTGCTGCAATTCTTGTTGCACTGGCCTACGAGTGGAATGTTTTACCATTGGCCAGAAATCTTAACGTAACTGCCAGTTTGTGTCAGAAAGTGAAGATAAGTTACACACTTGAAGGTTTTGCTGTTCTGAAACTTTGTTTAAAAGGCATGTCTCGGTTTTACGGACTGCCTTATGTTTATATCTTGCCGGTAAATATCTTTTTCAGTTATGGTGAGTTGCTCCCAAAAAACCTTTCTACCAGCAGAATTAAATTACGAAACGAATCTCTATCTTGAAACCTGTGTGATGAAGTACGTTACCACGCAATGATAGTAGTCACTACAACATCGAGAAAATGGGTATTATGCAAGCACAAACTGACACCGTACACTATACTTTAACTACATTCAATTTAAAACCGAAAATGTGATGGGAGGATTCAAATGAGTTAACGAATAACTTGTACTAGTTTGTATTTCACGTCGTTGTGTGGCACATGTAGTGTTCCTTTACCAGCAATTGCTGTTCAGTCCATCAACGAGTCCAGAATGTCCTTCGGGATTTTCTCCTCTCTTCTCCAACGATCGCCAACGGAGTTAAAGCAACTATTTTACGCGCGTCAAATTTCGTAAACAAATTGTGTGATTTGCGCGCCATGTGCAGTGGAGAACTGCAGCTGGAGAGCTCTGCAGTCGCGAATCACGACGAGGAGCACGTTCCGTGAGATATAGCTGGTCGTTTCAGAGCGTGCACGACCACCATGTCTGCATCTACATCTACATTTATACTCCGCAAGCCACTCAACGGTGTGTGGCGGAGGGCACTTTACGTGCCACTGTCATTACTTCCCTTTCCTGTTCCAGTCGCGTATGGTTCGCGGGAAGAACGACTGCCGGAAAGCCTCCGTGCGCGATCGAATCTCTCTAATTTTACATTCGTGATCTCCTCGGGAGGTATAAGTAGGGGGAAGCAATATTTCGATACCTCATCCAGAAACGCACCCTCTCGGAACCTGGACAGCAAGCTAAACCGCGATGCAGAGCACCTCTCTTGCAGAGTCTGCCACTTGATTTTGTTAAAGACCTCCGTAACGCTATCACGGTTACCAAATAACCCTGTGACGAAACGCGCCGCTCTTCTTTGGATCTTCTCTATCTCCTCCGTCAACCCGATCTGGTACGGATCCCACACTCATGAGCAATACTCAAGTATAGGTCGAACGAGTGTTTTGTAAGCCGTCTCCTTTGTTGATGGACTACATTTTCTAAGGACTCTCCCATGAATCTCAACCTGGTACCCGCCTTATGAACAATTAATTTTATATGATCATTCCACTTCAAATCGTTCCGTACGCATACTCCCAGATATTTTACAGAAGTAACTGCTACCAGTGTTTGTTCCGCTATCATATAATAAAGCATCCTTCTTTCTATGTATTCGCAATACATTGCATTTGTCTATGTTAAGGGTCAGTTGCCACTCCCTGCACCAAGTGCCTATCCGCTGCAGATCTTCCTGCATTTCGCTGCAATTCTCTAATGCTGCAACTTCTCTGTATACTACAGCATCATCCGCGAAAAGCCGCATGGAACTTCCGACACTATCTACTAGGTCATTTATATATATTGTGAAAAGCAATGGTCCCATAACACTCCACTGTGGCACGCCAGAGGTTACTTTAACGTCTGTAGACGTCTCTTCATTGAGAACAACATGCTGTGTTCTGTTTGCTAAAAACTCTTCAATCCAGCCGCACAGCTGGTCTGATATTTCGTAGGCTCTTAGTTTGTTTATCAGGCGACAGTGCGGAACTGTGTCGAACACCTTCCGGAAGTCAAGGAAAATGGCATTTACCTGGGAGCCTGTACCTAATATTTTCTGGGTCTCATGAACAAATAAAGCGAGTTGGGTCTCACACGATCGCTGTTTCCGGAATCCATGTTGATTCCTACAGAGTAGATTCTGGGTTTCCAGAAATGTCATGACACGCATGCAAAAAACATGATCTAAAATTCTACAACAGAGCAATGTCAGAGATATAGGGCTATAGTTTTGCGCATCTGCTCGACGACCCTTCTTGAAAACTGGAACTACCTGTGCTCTTTTCCAATCATTTGGAACCTTCCGTTCCTCTAGAGACTTACGGTACTCGGCTGCTAGAAGGGGGCCAAGTTCTTTCGCGTACTCTGTGTAGAATCGAATTGGTATCCCGTCAAGTCCAGTGGACTTTCCTCTGTTGAGTGATTTCAGTTGTTTTTCTATTCCTTGTAGCCGGCCGGAGTGGCCGAGCGGTTCTAGGTGCTACAGTCTGGAGCCGCGCGACCGCTACGGTCGCAGGTTCGAATCCTGCCTCGGGCATGGATGTGTGTGGTGTCCTTAGGTTAGTTAGGTTTAAGTAGTTCTAAGTTCTAGGGGACTGATGACCTCAGAAGTTAAATCCCATGGTGCTCAGAGCCATTTGAACCATTTCTATTCCTTGGACACTTATTTCGATTTCAGCCATTTTTTCGTTCGTGCGACGATTTAGAGAAGGAAGTGCAGTGCGGTCTTCCTCTGTGAAACAGCTTTGGAAAAAGGTGTTTAGTATTTCAGTTTTACGTGTGTCATCCTCTGTTTCAATGCCATCATCATCCCGGAGTGTGTGGATATGCTATTTCGATCCACTTGCTGATTTAACGTAAGACCAGAGCTTCGTAGGATTTTCTGTCAAGTCGGTACATAGAATTTTACTTTCGAATTCACTGAACGCTTCACGCATAGCTCTCCTTACGCTAACTTTGACACCGTTTAGCTTCTGTTTGTCTGAGAGGTTTTGGTTGCGTTTAAATTTGCAGTGAAGCTCTCTTTGCTTTCGCAGTAGCTTCCTAACTTTGTTGTTGAACCACGGTGGGTTTTTCCCGTCCCTCACAGTTTTACTCGGCACGTACCTGTCTTAAAACGTATTTTACGATTGCCTTGAACTTTTTCCATAAACACTCAACATTGTCAGTGTCGGAACAGAAATTTTCGTTTTGATCTGTTAGATAGTCTGAAATCTGCGTCCTATTACTCTTGCTAAACAGATAGACCTTCCTCCCTTTTTTTTATATTCCTATTTACTTCCATATTCAGGGATGCTGCAACGGCCTTATGATCACTGATTCCATGTTCTGCGCTTACACAGTCGGGTCTGTTCGTTATCAGTAGGTCCAAGATGTTATCTCCACGAGTCGGTTCTCTGTTTAATTGCTCGAGGTAATTTTTCGGTTCGTGCACTCAGTATAATGTCACTCTATGCTCTGTCCCTACCACCCGTCCTTAACAACTGAGTGTCCCAGTCTGGTTTGGTTCGCGTTGAGAAACACGTCTCGTCTGGGGAGGGCGGAAGTCACGTTACAACATCGCACAAAAGGTTTTGCGCAGTACGAAATTGTCTATAATACTTGGCGATTGTCAGCATTGTGTCCGGTGCAGGCTGCTGGAAACGACGACGAAAAACAGCTCGTAGCGAGTGTTGCCGAGCCGGTGCGAGGACAGGAAGGAAATTGTTTTGCGTCCTCGTAAGGCGGCGCCCTCTAGGCGAGATGGTAGGCGGCGCGACGCCACAGAGGTTATTTTGCGCGGAGCGGCGCGGCGCGCCCGGGATGAGTTTTTGCTCATCAGGCCGTGCGCGCGTGGAGTACGGGGCTTGCAGACTCCGGCCCTGTGTGCTGACGAATGCTGCTTCATATTCATGGCGCCGAGCCGGCACTCGCCGCGGCGTGTTTCACTTTTTAAAAACAAAAGTAACGCGAGCCGCGGGCCTGTGCGCGCAATCACTCGCGTGTCCGCCGCGCCGCTCAGCAAGTTGGCTTACGCCGTGTTTTGTCACTGGCGCGGAGATACGGAAATGCC
Organism: Schistocerca cancellata; assembly: GCF_023864275.1. Lineage (NCBI taxonomy): Eukaryota > Metazoa > Arthropoda > Insecta > Orthoptera > Acrididae > Schistocerca > Schistocerca cancellata. The sequence goes on along the minus strand of NC_064628.1, from coordinate 2,354,968 downwards.
CTCGCCCGCTTCCGCGGAAACAGCGTACAACAGCGCGACGCGAGACCGCTAGCTGCTCCCTGATGGTCGACGACTATCGTTGGCTGGACACTTTTTTTTTTTTCACTAGCTGCTTATATTTTATGACCCACCGTCTAATTTCTTATGGTGGGTCGTATATTGCCACTTAGCCGCTGTGACTGGGTCCGGGGTCCGCAGTGACTGAAAGTAACACCACACCGGCTCCCGTCCCCACTCACACCGTTGCCCGTGTCCCGCCACGTGGAGGCGGGCTCTGTTTAGATCCATTTGATATCTTTTTTTTTGTGCAGCATTAGAAAAACGTATAACTAATACAAAATCAAGTAAGATATTAATAAACAAAACGAAATTAAATATTTAGAAAGAAGGAAGGAAGAGAACTGAATAGAGAAGTTATAGGTATAATATTGCCCGTCACCTGGTTGTGGGCGGCGGCCCGGGTCTTGGAATGAACCTCAAGACGCTGGCCGTTGCTCACCATGCTTTTAACATCTACCATCCTAAAAACTAACTTAACTAGAAGAGATTAGGGTACGTTAAAGCTAGAAACTAAGACTAAGACCTCCATGTCCAGCCTACTAAACTATTTACGATATACAATAGAGAGGTAACTGATTTTGTGCTTGGCTCAAAGTTGCTAGTGAAAGGGTACTTGTGGTAAAAGTAATGAAGGTAATGACGCTAACGGTTTGTGTTGAGCCTACAAGGCTCCTAGTAGATTACATCAGGCGCAAGCACCTCCCGGCCCCGCCGACAACACGACCTGAACGGTGGTTTTCCCCGATCTACCATAGGTATCCGTCGGGTTGGGCTCAAAAGAGAGGAACCACAATTAAGATCCTTCCATCCAGGACGTGCGCCGCCACTTACCAGGGGGGCGTGGGTCCCTTGAAGAGATGGCTGGACACCGGGCGAGACTGTGAATTGTGAGAACGCTAGATAAGCGCATCTCCTGATCGCTGCCTGCCACACTTTAAGGCTCTGTTACAGCCGCGCCCAATGGCTACGCTGCGGGGTGGCCACTCCAGAGTAGCGATGGAGGTTATCGCTAAAACAACTACTGGTTTCCGGATACATCGGTTCTTCTCTCGCCAGTTTTACCTGACTGTTAAAACCGCTCGAAATAAACTGTTTCTGAAATAACCGATTTTCCAATTTTTTTTATTCCTATTACTTCCCTTAATAAACGCAGGAATCGAGAAACATCAATGAATTTTGACTCTCGCAGTTCCAGGATACTTAAAGTCACACCATTAAATTAAATATACAAATAAAAGCTAACTTAAACCGTACACGGACCGCTACTTTAGTCAAAAAGTCGTAATTGTTTGAATGCTACATAAAATCGCCACTATTCTCCAATTGATTCCAATTTTCTAAAACTTTGCTCAAAAATCGTGCTGCAATCGGGGATCATACCGTTATTTGGTCAATACAAATATCCAGTATCCTAAAACGTGAATACTGAGCTTGGAGAACTCTGAAACTTCCTGGCAGATTGAAACTGTGTGCCGGACCGAGACTCGAACTCGGGACCTTTGCCTTTCGCGGGCAAGTGCTCCACCAAACACGTTCTCACAGCTTTACGTCTGCGAAAGGCAAAGGTCCCGAGTTCGGGTCTCGGTCCGGCACACAGTTTTAATCTCCCAGGAAGTTTCATATCAGCGCACACTCCGCTGCAGAGTGAAAATCTCATTCTGGAAACATCCCTCAGGCTGTGGCTAAGCCATGTGTCCGCAATATCCTTTCTTCCACGAGTGCCGGTTCTGCAAGGTTCGCAGCAGAGTCTCTGTAAAGTTTGGAAGGTAGGAGACGAGATACTGGCAGAAGTAAAGCTGTGAGGACGGGGCGTGAGTCGTGCTTGGGTAGCTCAGTTAGTAGAGCACTTTCCCCTCGAAAGGCAAAGGTCCCGAGTTCGAGTCTCGGTCCGACACACAGTTTTCATCTGCCAGGGAGTTTCATATCAGCGCACACTCCGCTGCAGAGTGAAAATCTCATTTTTGAAGAACTCTGTTTTTCGTGTTAATTTGTACGCTTTTAAGAGCTACAACCTGATAAAGGCATAACACGTAAATACAGGCAGAAGAGCAGATGCTCTTTATTGCATACTACACTGAAGAGCCAAAGAAACTGGAACACCTGGCTAATATCGTGTGGGACACCCGGGAGCACGCGGAAGTGCCGTAACAAGACGTGGCATGGACTCGACTAATGCCTCAAGTAATGCTGGAGGAATCTGACTCCATGAATGCTGCAGGGCTGTCCATAAATCTGTGAGAGTAAGAGGGGGTGGAGATCTCTTCTGAACAGGACGCTGCAAAGCATCCCAGTTATGCTGAATAATGTTCATGTTTAGGAAGTTTGGTGGCCAGCGGAAGAGTTTAAGCTCAGAAGAGTGTTCCTGGAGCCACTCTGTAGCAGTTCTGGATGTGTGGCATTGTCCTGCTGGAATTGCCCAAGTTCGTCGGAATGCACAATCGACATGAATGGATGTAGGTGATCAGAGAGGATGCTTATGTACGTGTCACCTGCCAGAGTCGTATCTAGACGTATCAGGGGTCCCATATCACTCCAGCTGCACACGCCCCACACCATTACAGAGCCTCCACCAGCTTCAACAGTCCCCTGCTGACATGCAGGGTCCATGGATTCGTGAGATTGTCTCCATGACCGTACACGTCCATCCGCTCTGTACGATTTGAAACGAGGCTCGCTCGACCACGCAACATGTTTCCAGTCATCAACAGTCCATTGTCTGTGTTGACGGGCCCAGGCGTGGCGTGAAGCTTTGTGTCGTGCAGTCATCAACGGTACACGAGTATGCCTTCGGCTACGAAAGCCCATATCGATGATGTTTCGTTGGATGGTGCGCTCGCTGGCACTTGCTGATGGCCCAGCACTGAAATTCGCCGCAATTTGCGGAAGGGTTGCACTTCTGTCACGTTGAACGATTCTCTTCAGTCGTCGTTGCTCCCATTCTTGCAGGATCTTTTTCCGGCCGCAGCAATGTCGAAGATTTGATGTTCTTCCGGATTCTTGATATTCACGCTACACACGTGAGATGCTCATACGTCAAATTCCTCACTTCATCGCGACGTCGGAGATGCTGTGTCCCATCGCTCGTACGCCGACTATAACACCACGTTCAGACTTACTTAATTCTTGATGACTTACACATTGTAGGAGCAGGAATCGATCTGACAACTGCGCTAGACACTTGTTGTCTTATATAGGCGTTGGCGACCGCAGCGCCGTATTCTGCCTGTCTACATATCCCTGTATTTGAATACGCATGCCTATACCAGTTTCTTTGGCGCTTCATTGTCGGAATGGTCAGGTTTTGAATTTATTACTGTTACCGTAAAGTCCTTCCTCTTTTATTATTCCATAGAAATGGCGGACAGATCATTAATCTTTTAAACGGGATGAAGCATTGTCCTTCTTTGCTAAGTCACTTCATAAAAATATTTCCAGACTGGTCTTGGTGCCTTTCTGCAACATGGCGAATGCGCGGCGACACCAGCGAAACGCCAACGCAGGTACCAGGGGGGAATCTTGCTCATTGCTCGCACACGGGAAACTTAAGCTACGTCACATGGGAACAGAGACGTTATTGTCTCAGCAATGCTGCACCAATTCTTGTACCAACTGTTTGTTCGTCGTTTCCGTCGGCATAGTTATTAAAATAGCGCCGATCGGTTTTCCCATTTTCTATAATAATACGATACTTCAATACAGTGCAAAACTTTACCAATAAATATTATTTCTTTCTTTTTTTTTAAAAAAAAAGTTCTATATAAAAACGAAAAATCCAGGATGGAATGTAACTATGTTATGAAAAGGGTAGTTGCTACTCACCATATATGCTGAGTCGCATATAGGTACAACAAAAAAACTGTCACAAAATAAGCTTTCGGCCCAATGCCTTTGAATAGAAGACAGACAGACCGACACACACACACACACACACACACACACACACGCAACTCATACACACGTGACCACAGTCTCTGGCAACTGAAACAAGACTACTGACAGTAGTCACTTGTGTGTGTGTGTGTGTGTGTGTGTGTGTGTGTGTGTGGTGCCGGTCTGTCTGTCTTCTATTTTTGACAAAGGCATTGGGCTGAAACCTTACTTTGTGACAGTCTTTTGTTGTGCCTATTTGCAACTGAACATCTCCGCTATATGATGAGTAGCAACTATCCTTTCGTGCTGACCTGCTCTTACAATTCATTGCATGCGACAGAATTCGAACCAGCTGCCTCCAGCTCGAGTAGCACTAACTCCAGCAGGGGTAGTACCCTCTGTTGCCGGCCGGAGTGGCCGTGCGGTTCTAGGCGCTACAGTCTGGAGCCGAGCGACCGCTACGGTCGCAGGTTCGAATCCTGCCTCGGGCGTGGATGTGTGTGATGTCCTTAGGTTAGTTAGGTTTAAGTAGTTCTAAGTTCTAGGGGACTGACGACCTCAGAAGTTAAGTCGCATAGTGCTCAGAGCCATTTGAACCATTTGAAGTACCCTCTGTTATGTGGTCGGGTGTAGCCCTCGCAGGCTACGGTGGCCGAAGTCCAGTGACCAGTTTCCCTCCTAAGTGCTGGCCAAGTTCATTCGTCTGTTCAGAATGGAAGGCCAGCCGGTCTGAAATCTTTCGGCCTGTCGGCGATGACAGAACCGAGGCGCGCACCCCGCAGTCTTCCTCAAACGATTTTCCAGAAACTACGCGGTAAAAAAAAAAATCATTTTTGTCTTACTTATAGCGCTGTATGTCAGGTTCATGATGGCATGCTCATCATTTCGTTCATGGTCATAGTTCATTTGATATTTATATGGAAGTAAGACACTGCGTGAAATTCGAAAAAGTTTGTAACGAAAAATAGAAGCCACTATGATTTTGTGTTTGGTGTTTATTACATAATATGTTGCAGCATATGAAATTGCTGTTGAACAAATCGCCTCCAGAGTTGGCATTTCTGTGGGTTCTGTGCACACAATCCTGCATGACGACCTGAAAATACGAAAAGTGTCATCCAGGTGGGTGCCACGAATGCTGACGGACGACCACACGGCTGCCCGTGTGGCATGTTGCGCAGCAATGTTGACGCGCACCGACAGCACGAACGGGACTTTCTTTCCGTCGGTTGTGACAATGGATGAGACGTGGATGCCATTTTTCAATCCAGAAACAAAGCGCCAGTCACCTCAATGGAAGCACACAGATTCACCGCCACCAAAAAAATTTCGGGTAACCGCCAGTGCTGAAAAAATGATGGTGTCCATGTTCTGGGACAGCGAGGGCGTAATCCTTACCCATTGCGCTCCAAAGGGCACTACGGTAACAGGTGCATCCTACCAAAATGTTTTGAACAACAAATTCCTTCCTGCACTGCAACAAAAACGTCCGGGAAGGGCTGCGCGTGTGCTGTTTCACCGAGACAACGCACCCGCACATCGAGCTAACGTTACGCAACAGTTTCTTCGTGATAACAACTCTGAACTGATTCCTCATGCTCCCTACTCACCTGACCTGGCTCCTAGTGACTTTTGGCTTTTTCCGACAATGAAAGACACTCTCCGTGGCCGCACATTCACCAGCCGTGCTGCTATTGCCTCAGCGATTTTCCAGTGGTCAAAACAGACTCCTAAAGAAGCGTTCGCCGCTGCCATGGAATCGTGGCGTCAGCGTTGTGAAAAATGTGTACGTCTGCAGGGCGATTGCGTCGAGAAGTAACGCCAGTTTCATCGATTTCGGGTGAGTAGTTAATTAGAAAAAAAAATCGGAGGCCTTAGAACTTGAATGCACCGCGTACATACTGCGGGCCACATGTAGTTCAGAGCGGGTATGCAAAGCCGCGAGGCACATGTGTAATACATGTGGCCGACGTATCAGGGGCAGCCGGCCACCGCGCGGATCGAAAGTCGCCCGCCACTCATCAGCGCTGGCAAACATTTTTCAGCCGCGTGCGTTTTTTACTGGCACGCATTTAATCAACGTACCGCCTAGCAGGGCAGCGCGGCCTTTTTTGAAGGACTGCCCCCCCCTCCCCCCCCCCCCCCCCACCCCTGCGCTCTGCATGTTGCCGGAGCGTTGCGTGCGTATATTAAAATTGTAAGGACCACCTTTGATATTCCTGCGCCGTTCCTCGCAGCTAATTTTGATCCGTGTGTAAAGTCCTTGACAAACAGGAGTCTCTGTTATTGTAGGAAACGTATGAGGTGAGGTGTTGGCTATAGCTTAGCCAACAGAGGCCGCGAAATTGTATTGTTCTGCGGGTAACTGGCCTGAGCACTTGAAAAACTATACCTCATATACAGAGCTCGCACAGGCTGCATCTCATCTCTTAATTATCTTTCAGCATCTTCCTCTGGTTGTGTTTCAGTACGATTTTTCGATAAATAATAGAAGCAAAAAAAAAAGGAAAAAAAGGGATGTTTGGTGTACGACCAACCCTACTGTGCTGGCATTCAAGCACTCTCTCTATGAAATTCTGCACGATAGCGTGATAACACTCCACATCCATTTCGAAAACAACACGTCGAATCTCTTCCTTTAAATAGCGGATGTTTCGGGCTTTGTTGGCGTACACTAATGATTTAAGGGGCTCCGGAAAGGCTCAAAATCATGAAAAGTTCAATTTTTACTTTTTTGTGTTTTCTGAATCTGCAGACTATTACCTTTTAATAGATATATAATTTATTCAATTCCGAAGACTACAACTATTTTTAAATTTTTTTTTAAATGTGTTCTACATGGGAGTGACCCACTGTGGCGCTGTTAAACTGCTGTCAAATGGTGTTATTATTAACGTCCGTGTTCATCAGGTACATTTTAGTGATGTGAGATAAAGTATGTGTTGTGGCTAACCTGTGATGGTTCAATATATATCGCTGGTGTGATTGTCGATTGTTTCATGTTTATTTACTCTGTCGTTATCTCGAAAATATTCGTAATTAATTCTGTTTCTTGAGTCTCTGTTTTGTTGAAATATAATAATGAGTAAAACTAAAGTTATTATAAATCCTCTGAAGGCTTTTAAGAAAAGGAGAAATGTTGGAAAGCCAAAGGTATGTGTTATTACTGTAAATAATAACATTCTAACATGGTACGAGCGATGCTTGCTTTAGACAAGGAACGCCTTCGGGCTGCAGACAGGGCTGTAAAGAGTCTAGAAATACAAGCAAGAGTAAACAGGAGGAGGAACAAGAGGAAGCTGGAGGAGGAGTTTGCAGAGGATGAACATAATCCATCCTATGGACCTGGAATACACTAAAAAGTTAATCCAATCTTTGTCGCTCGATTCCCAAAACTTTTATTTTCTCATACTAATTACATGTTTTCTAAGGATCTTCCAAACATATTTGTTTCAAACTTTCAGTAAATGTTACACAGTACCGTCTGCATAATTTAACACAGCCTTTTTCCAAAAAACTGTATATTTTTGAATATATAAATAAAAAATTGCAAAAAAAATGTTGTGAATTTACATTACAATTGAAAAAAAATCATCTTTAATAACTGAACTAAAATTTTGTAAAATCCCTGTGTTAAGTTGTAGCCCATATTCCAATAAATAATCTGTAAAAAGTTCAACTTCCTACCTCAAATACTTTGTGAGGAAAGATGTAATTTATAAGCGTTATTTTAACATTGCAAGTATAGGGCGTTCCGGAGCCCCTTAAGACAACTGCAAAGGGTCAAGTCACATGACCTTGGTGGCCGTAGTTGGTGACCATTACGCGAGATGAGGCACTCCGGAAATCGCTCATCGAGCTACTCAGATGAATCTTCCTGGCAGATTAAAACTGTGTGCCGGGCCGAGACTCGAACTCGGGACCTTTGCCTTTCACGGGCAAGTGCTCTACCAACTGAGCTACCCAAGCACGACTCACGCCCCGTATTCACAGCTTTACTTCTGCCAGTACCTCGCTTCCTACCTTTCAAACTTTACAGAAGCTCTCCTGTGAACCCTGCAGAACTAGCACTCCTGAAAGATAGGATATTGCGGAGAGTTGGCTTAGCCACAGCCTAGGGGATGTTTCCAGAATGAGATATTCACTCTGCAGCGGAGTGTGCGCTGATATGAAACTTCCTGGCAGATTAAAACTGTGTGCCGGACCGAGACTCGGAACTCGGGACCTTTGCCTTTCGCGGGCAAGTGCTCTACCAACAATCTGCCAGGAAGTTTCATATCAGCGCACACTCCGCTGCAGAGTGAAATTCTCATTCTGGGAGCAACTTAGTTGTTCCGCGGGAAGTCAGATAAGGTGAAAGCACCCAGCTGAAATCGCAACACTTGAATGTCCATCGCATGAATTGAGACCACAAAAAAATGTGTTTATTGTCGCACCGTGTCATTTTCCATTATCTGTCACAGCTAGTCCTGCCACATCTGCTAAAAAATAAGCCTTGATGATGCAGTCCATCCAAAAGTCACACCAGATCGTCTTCCGCGTGTAGATGCATTTCTCTCTCTCTTGAACCATGCGAGTATTTTCTGACCAACAGATGAGGCAGTTATATCTATACACAAATCCAGTTAAGAGGAAGTGTGTTTCGTCACTAAAATGATGTCCCCTCACGTCGTCTTCTCATAAACAACCAAGAAAATGTCACCTTTTGTCATGACTTGCTTCTGTCAGCTGCTGCGTCAACTGAATTCTGTAAGTATGACAGTGGAAATCATACCGGAGAATTTGCTGCACCGAGGAATATATTATGTCCGCTTCATTGGAACGGCGAAGACACGACTTCACTGGACGAACAGCCATACTGTCTCGAACCACCGCAATGTTTTGCGCCGATGGGTCAGAATTAGGGCGCCCAGAACTCTTAATGTTTACTGCTGGACCCGTTTCGTTAAACTTTACAATGGATCTGCTAACGGTTGGTTTATTCGGCGTTTCATTGCGCCCTATACGAACCGCGCGAAGACTTCTCACAGTTACTGGATAACTTTCTCCGCTCTGATAAATTTTTTCACTGTTAGTACACGATTCGCAATAGTAAACTGCTCCGTGGTTGTACACACAATCAAGAAGTACGAGATATTCTGAATGTAACAACAACGAGATGTTTATGGAAACCGCAGTGGTACCAAACAGTGTGGTCAACCGATAAACAGAAATATACCGCCCGATTCAGGCGGTGCGCTTTGTGAAGGAACAACTAAAACAAGCTCCTTTTATTGACCTTCCCACCACGCGATTCATAGGATCTACAGTATTATTATTAAGTGACTATTGCGGAAACAGGAATCAATTGCAGATTGCCTGTGAGGGCTTCCCGGGGCAACAATAGTTTTAATTTTCAATATTTCGAGAAATTATTGACCGAATTTAAAAAGTTAAAATGATAACGCAAGTATTATAGTTAGAAATTGTGTATTTGTTTTGAAGAAGCGTAACTGATGGCCTGCAAATCAAATAGCCAGAGTTTATTCGCCGAGCATTTGAGAATCAGACCACTTAGCTACTTCCAACAAACTCTACACATAATTTCAGATCTTTACGAAACTTTTTCTTGCTGACACCCCCACCAAATGCTGAACGAAAAAATGTTTATCGCTTACTACATCTTCGTTGTTCATGCAGTAATACTTCAGCACCAGATATGACGTTTTAATTTATCACTTCTTCACTATCAGCGCTATTCGTATCAAAGTTTACCGACAGCATCCACATATATCAATGAGTGTACCAGCTCAATTATATCGTTGTACAACACGTATTTTAGGAGATGCGAGGTCATAAACACTTAAAACATTAAAAAGCATTCTGTAATTTGAGCACGACGATCGGTGTAAAAACAGTCTCGATGGAGTTTTCGCATTTTTATTTGTTACCAAACCGGTTTCGGCCCTTTCCTCAGACCATCTTCAGGTTTCTCCCAACAATTACGGCTGCTGGTGACGGCGGACAGAGCGAGAACCGTAGAAATAACCTAGTGGGGCAGTGACAACGTTACTTCTAAGGATCTCACTTCGTCTGCTGTCGCCAGCAGCCATAATGGCGGGGAAAAGCCTGAAGATGGTCTGAGGAAAGGGCCGAAACCGGTTTGCTAACAAGTAAAAAAATCTGAAAACGCGATCGAGACTGTTTGTATTCCACTTTTGGCATAATCACTTAGATACCTGAAAACTAGGCTCTGCTTGAAATTGTGCGCAGTAAAACTTGAAAATCAGGCATGACGCTCTATTTATTACATCGTTACTACCAACTCTGTTAGCAACGCACTTTGCAGACAGTATCGACATATATCACTGAGTGTACGTGCAAAAATCTTACGACAGGTATTTCAGAAGTGACGTCATAAACATGGAGAAGCGTGAAAAACTTGCTTCTCCTTAAAATTCGATGCAAATTACGGAGACTGTATTCGTGTAGTGTTTCATATTGAGAACTTCCAGCAGACTTCAAGCGTATTTTCAAACCTTTTCTCGCTTACTTGCTTAACTTCAAATATTTAGTACATTGACTCTTTTGTAATCAGATGTTTGGAGCTGTTTTGCACGGGCAATTCTATTCTTTACAGAATCTGGGCTTTCCTGGTTATACCTCTGTCGCGAGATAGAGCGTGGTGGCAAAATCAGTAAACGTTACCCACTGTGATTTCATGTCTATTTCAGTCGCTTCAGCTTTGGCTGCTTTCGTCGATTCTTATTAAGCCTCTTTTTTTTACGTATTCGGACGCTTGGCTTGTTAGTACAGTGGGCCCCGTCGCCGTACTGAAGTTTGAGTTCGGTGTCGTTTCCTGGGAATCACGACCGGCAAACACGTAGATCCCCCCGTCGCCACCGCGCGGCGAACCCAGCCCCGCTATTTGCCGTTCGCAGACAAAGCAAAGCTTCGGGCGTCGGCTCTCTAATGTTGATTCTCAGGTTTCCCACAGAGCAGGCACCGGCCGGACCAGCGTGTGAGCACGAAATGCCGTGCGTACTGTGAAATACAGGAAGCCAGAAGACTGCTGAAACACTTGTGCCACACCTCTGTCACAGAGGTTTCCGTCCATATTACCCGCTCAAGTTTTATCAAAGGAATTCGTACCTTCCACTACTTTTTTTTTACTTTAAAGTATCCTATCTTTTTCCTCCAGTTCTCTCTCTCTTTCTCTCTCTCTGTTGTTTTTTTTCCCGCTATTTCACTTCGGAGACGTGTGATTCATTTCGGAATGTGATACCTGTCTTTTGCCAGTATAAGAGATGCCACCCAAAATTTCCGAGAATACGAGGGTTGTTCGGAAAGTAAGGAACGATCTGTCGCGAAATGGAAACCACAGTGAAAATCAAAAGTTTAGTCGCTGTTCCGACTTAAACATTTGACGGAGCGTTATACCAAATGTACAACACCGTCGTCCTATAAGGCAGCCGCCCGTGCTTCCCGATAATTCTCTACGCAGGTCTGTAGCGCGTAGCCTGCGCCCAAGTGTTGTCTTTGTATCCAGCGTTTCACGTGAACAGAGATGTTACTCGGGACGAGCCAGTTAGGGCTGTGTTGTGGGTGACCGAACACTGCCCATCGAAAAGGCTGCAGGAGCGTCTACACTGCCCCTGCAGAGTGCGGCTGAGAATGGCCACGAAGAAGGAAGTGCGTGGCAGTTGTGTTAGGTGGGCTGCATCCATTAAGGCGAAGCCTCTACTACTTGGCGGGAGACATCTACGAGGGCAGTTCAATAAGTAATGCAACACATTTTTTTTCTCAAACAGGGGTTGTTTTATTCAGCATTGAAATACACCAGGTTATTCCCCAATCTTTTAGCTACACAACACTATTTTCCAACGTAATCTCCATTCAATGCTACGGCCTTACGCCACCTTGAAATGAGGGCCTGTATGCCTGCACGGTACCATTCCACTGGTCGATGTCGGAGCCAACGCCGTACTGCATCAATAACTTCTTCATCATCCGCGTAGTGCCTCCCACGGATTGCGTCCTTCATTGGGCCAAACATATGGAAATCCGACGGTGCGAGATCGGGTCTGTAGGGTGCATGAGGAACAACAGTCCACTGAAGTTTTGTGAGCTCCTCTCGGGTGCGAAGACTTGTGTGAGGTCTTGCGTTGTCATGAAGAAGGAGAAGTTCGTTCAGATTTTTGTGCCTACGAACACGCTGAAGTCGTTTCTTCAATTTCTGAAGAGTAGCACAATACACTTCAGAGTTGATCGTTTGACCATGGGGAAGGACATCGAACAGAATAACCCCTTCAGCGTCCCAGAAGACTGTAACCGTGACTTTACCGGCTGAGGGTATGGCTTTAAACTTTTTCTTGGTAGGGGAGTGGGTGTGGCGCCACTCCATTGATTGCCGTTTTGTTTCAGGTTCGAAGTGATGAACCCATGTTTCATCGCCTGTAACAATCTTTGACAAGAAATTGTCACCCTCAGCCACATGACGAGCAAGCAATTCCGCACAGATGGTTCTCCTTTGCTCTTTATGGTGTTCGGTTAGACAACGAGGGACCCAGCGGGAACAAACCTTTGAATATCCCAACTGGTGAACAATTGTGACAGCACTACCAACAGAGATGTCAAGTTGAGCACTGAGTTGTTTGATGGTGATCCGTCGATCATCTCGAACGAGTGTGTTCGCACGCTCCGCCATTGCAGGAGTCACAGCTGTGCACGGCCGGCCCGCACGCGGGAGATCAGTCAGTCTTGCTTGACCTTGCGGCGATGATGACACACGCTTTGCCCAACGACTCACCGTGCTTTTGTCTACTGCCAGATCACCGTAGACATTCTGCAAGAGCCTATAAATATCTGAGATGCCCTGGTTTTCCGCCAAAAGAAATTCGATCACTGCCCGTTGTTTGCAACGCACATCCGTTACAGACGCCATTTTAAGAGCTCCGTACAGCGCTGCCACCTGTCGGAAGTCAATGAAACTATACGAGACGAAGGGGGAATGTTTGAAAATATTTCACAAGAAATTTCCGGTTTTTTCAACCAAAATTGGCCGAGAAAAAAAAGTGTTGCATTACTTATTGAACTGCCCTCGTATGTTCTAGGCACCTTTACTCGCTCACAGTGCGCTCACATCTGCAAAGAGCCTCTTGATACGATACACGGGCATACTAGAGACACTGCCCAAAACGTCTGTGAAAAACCTCGTCGGATTTTCACGGTGTCTTCCATTTTGCGACCAATGGTTCCTCACTTTCCGAATAGCCCTCATATAAATATTGCACCCAGACTATCAGCAGTGCAGACTTCCGCCGCTAGGCTACTGTGTACCTGAATTTCGAAATGGCTGACTTGAAGGACAAAGGATCTGCATGAAGTTTTGTTTTTAAGCTCCGCAGAACTGCAGGTGAAACCTACCGCATGCTGAGGGAGGCTTCTGTTGAGCAGCCTTTCAGGCGAACGGGACCACTTGAGTGATTTAAGTGACGGGAAGATTGTCGGGATTCTGCCGAGCAGAATAAAGGCCAGGGTCGCGTGTCATGATGCACAAATCCGAAAACGACAGCGAAAGTGTGCGAAGTGATCCACAAGGACAAAAGGCAGACGATCCAATCAGTAAAATCGCTGGAATTTCGTGCGGGTCAAGAATTTCGATTCTCGTCATTTGACCACCGACCAGTGAGGCAGTCGGCTTCTGCTGTGCACTGAACGGCAAACAACAGTTGAGATGTTCAAACAAATTTCGGGCTTGCAGCCGGTCGTCGTTCAATACTTCGCACGATATTTCGACTGGACACGTGCCAGTCATCTTCAGGTGAGCCGTCGCAGACTGTCTGCGACGGCTCACCTGAAGATGACTGGCACGTGTGCAGTTGAAATATCGTGCGAAGTATTGAACGACGACCGGCTGCAAGCCCGAAATTTGTTTGAACAGTCAATCCGCCGGGAAAATTTTAAAATTCACAATAGTTGAGATGATCCAAATTTCCTGTTCAGAGTCATGACTGCCGATGATTAATGGCACTGAAACAAAACAGACATCTTCGCGGTGGAAATCACTGTCACCTCCTCATCTCCGCGGACCAAAAAAAAGACAGCCAAGTTAGCAGCAAAAAAGTCAATACTAATGGTAGTGGAGTTTTTTGTATTTTTTTTACATTAATGTTATTGTCTATAAAGAAATTCCATGACAATGTACCTGCACACACCTCACTCATTGATAGGGAATTACTGATTTAAAAAATGAAAGCATGACTACTGTTCCTCACGCACCATACTCTCCCGAACTCTAGCCCCTTCCCATTTCTGTCTCTTCCCGAAAATGAAATGAAGTTTAAAGGACAGTTTTTTGAAAGACATCATGTTTACGCCAGAGGCTGTTAAACTTTTTATTTCCACTCTTGCAATTTCGGCCCTAGGCTATTATCATGCGCAGATGCTTTGGCTTTAAGCCATGTCAGCTTTATACACGTCGACACATTTATATGTCTTTGTCATTTGCTGTTATAGACATTCGTAACACTGCTAAGTAGTGCAAGCACACATGTCCATACGTCGTAAAACAGCACAGTCTGTACATACACATGTTCGTTCCACCATCACTAGTAACTTTTGCACTAAACCACAGCAGCTACTGGACCAGTAGCCTGTAAACAAGCGTTCGCTGCTACGGTTTAGTGCAAAAGTTACTCGTGGTGGTGGAACAAACATGTGTATGTACAGACTGTGCTGTTTTACGAGATATGGACATGTGTGCTCGCACTACTTAGCAGCGTTACGAATGTATATGACAGCAAATGACAACGACATATAAATGTGTCGACGTGTATAAAGTTGACATGGCTTAAAGCCAAAACTTGATCTACATCTACATCTACATCTACATCCATACTCCGCAAGCCACCTGACGGTGTGTGGCGGAGGGTACCTTGAGTACCTCTATCGGTTCTCCCTTCTATTCCAGTCTCGTATTGTTCGTGGAAAGAAGGATTGTCGGTATGCCTCTGTGTGGGCTCTAATCTCTCTGATTTTATCCTCATGGTCTCTTCGCGAGATATACGTAGGAGGGAGCAATATACTGCTTGACTCCTCGGTGAAGGTATGTTCTCGAAACTTCAACAAAAGCCCGTACCGAGCTACTGAGCGTCTCTCCTGCAGAGTCTTCCACTGGAGTTTTATCTATCATCTCCGTAACGCTTTCGCGATTTCTAAATGATCCTGTAACGAAGCGCGCTGCTCTCCGTTGGATCTTCTCTATATCTTCTATCAACCCTATCTGGTACGGATCCCACACTGCTGAGCAGTATTCAAGCAGTGGGCGAACAAGCGTACTGTAATCTACTTCCTTTGTTTTCGGATTGCATTTCCTTAGGATTCTTCCAATGAATCTCAGTCTGGCATCTGCTTTACCGACGATCTACTTTATATGATCATTCCATTTTAAATCACTCCTAATGCGTACTGCCAGATAATTTATGGTATTAACTGCTCTCCTTTGAGAACGACGTTCTGTGTTCTGTTTGCTTGGAACTCGTCAATTCAATCACAAAACTAGCCTGGTATTACGTGCACCCGTACAGTGAGGTGACAAAGTCATGGCACAAAGATACGCACATATACAGATGACGGTACTCCTGGTCACGATCGTGTCACCTACCGCCACCTTCGTGAAGCTCCTGCCTCTTTCCTCTCCACCCTGGCCAGGCTCTACAATGTAGTCCTGTCCACCGGTTACTACCCCGACCTGTGGAAAACCTCCCGTATCCTCATGTTCCTTAAACCTGGCAAACATCCGTCCGCCGTCTCCTCCTACCGTCCCATCTGCCTTACCTCGGTCTTCAGCAAGGTCCTGGATCTATCCTCACCCGACGCATCCACCAGCATCTCCGCCAGCACCGCCTCCTTCCCGTTACCCAGTGTGGCTTTCTGCCGTCCTTCTCCTCCGACGACCTTCTCCTTCACCTCACTCATCTCCTTTCCGACCAGCTTAATTCCCGTCGCTCCGCAATCTTCCTCTCCCTGGACCTCGAACGTGCTTATGACCGGGCATTCCGGTCTCCTCTTCAAGCTTCAAACCTTTGCCCTTCCCATTAACCACGTCCGGCTGATCGGCTCCTTTCTCTCCCGCCGTCCTTCCTATGTCACGCTCCATAACACAGATTCCTACACTTTTTTCCCCTCCGCCGGTGTGCCCCAAGGCTCCGTCCTCTCCCCCCTTCTGTACCTTTTGTACACGGCGGACATGCCGCCGCCGTCACCCCCCGTCCACCTCCTCCAGTTTGCCGATGACACCGCCTTCCTTGCCCTTGCCCCCACGCTGCAGCGCTGCCAACACCTTCTCCAATCCCATCTTGACCGGTTCACCGCTTGGTGCAACCAGTGGTTGCTCAAGGTCAATCCTTCCAAAACCCAGGCGATCATTGTAGGCAACACCACCACTTCCTTCCGCCTCCTTGATTTCTATCTCACCATCTATGGCCGTCCTATCGCCCTCACTCCGACCCTTAAGTACCTTGTCGTCACCCTCGACCGTCGCCTCTCGTGGACCCCCCACCTCCGGACAATCCAAGCCAAGGCACGCTCCCGCCTCAGTCTCCTCAAGCTCCTCTCCGGCCGTACGTGGGGTCTGGACCCCTCCATCATCCTCCACACCTATAGATCCCTCATCCGCCCTATCCTTTGTTATGCCCATCCGGCTTGGATCTCCGCCCCCCCCCCCTGCCTTTTACAAATCCCTCCAAATCCTTGAACGCCATGCTCTCCGCCTCACCTATCGCATCCGTCTCCCCTCCACCACGCGGATCCTGTACGATCTCACCCCCTTCCCCCACCTCCTCCTTTTCGTTGAAAGGATACGGATCCTGTACACCTCCCGTAAACTCGATCCTCCTCACCCGCTAGTCTCCCCGACCCTCTCCCACCCCCGCCCGCTGCCGCGCCTGTATTCCCACGTCCCACCCGGTCTCCATCTCTCCACCCTCCTTACCCTGTCCCAAGGTGGCTTCCGCCAGCTCCCCCTCCCTGATGATGTCCTCCTCCATCTCCCCCTCCTATCAACTTTGATCCTCCCCCCCCACTTCCTGTGTCCTTTCCTTTAGGCACTCTCCCTCCCTCCCTTCCCTTCCCTTCTCTTTCCTTTCCCCCCTCCCTCCTCCCCTCTTCCCCCGGGCTTCCGCTCCCCCTTCCTCCTTCCCCCTCTCTCCTCTGCCCATGGCATCTCTGCTCTCTCCTCTCCCATACCCTTCCCCTTCTTCCTCCTCCTCCTCCTCCTCACCCTTCTTCGCCTCTTGGCAGGTCCCCGGACTCGCACACGCTCAGTGGACATTCGCGCGCCGGAGATCATCGCCGTCAGTGTTTCGTGTGTGTGTCTTCGTTTGTGTTTAGTGTATATTCGCCGTCACGCCACCACCGTTCACGTGCCGTCGCCATCATCCATGTTACGTGCACCGTGTCGCCTAGTGTTAGTGATGTTTCTCGTCCAGCGTCCAGTTTTTTCGATTTTTAGTGTCTACATTTTTTGCCCACCTATTTACTGTCTTCTGTGTGCCACCTTTATGTACTACTTGTTGTCAAACTCAAGGCTGAAGAGCGGCGTATTGTGCTGCTGACAGCCCACCTTTGTATAAGGCGATGAAGAGAAAAAAAAAGGAAAAAAAAACAGATGACGGTAGAATCGCGTAAACGAAACATAAAAGGGCAGTGCATTGGCGGAGCCGTCATCGGTACTCAGGTCAGTCGTGTCAAATGGTTATGGACGCGATTATGACCGCGCGACGGGAATTATCAGACTTTGAACGCAGAATGGTAGTTGGAGCTAGACAGTTGGGACATTCCAACTGGGAAATTGTTGAAGACTTCAATATTCCGAGATCCACAGTATCAAGAGTGTGCCACCATGTCAAATTTCAGGCATTACCTCTCACCACGGAAAACGTAGTGGCCGACGCCCTTCACCGAGAGCAGCGGCGTTTGCGTAGAGTTGTCAGTGCTAACAGACAAGCAACACTGCGTGAAACAACCGCAGCAATGCGGGACATACGCTGAACGTATCCGTTAGGACAGTGCGGCGAAATTTGGCGTTAATGGGCCGTGGCAGCAGACGAGGGACGCGAGTGCCTTTGCCAACAGTACGACATCGCCTGCAGCGCCTCTACTGGGATAGTCAGCATATCAGTTGGACCATACATGACCAGAAAACCGTGGCCTAGTCGCCGATTTCAGCTGGTAAGGTTTGAAGGTAGGAGACAAGGTACGGGCGGAATTAAAACTGTGAGGACGGGGGCGTCAGTAGTGCTCGGGTAGCTCAGATTGTAGAGCACTTACCGGGCAAAGACAAAGGACCCGAATCTGAGTGTCGGTCGGGCACACAGTTTTAATCTTGCAGGAAGTTTCATATCAGCGCACACTCCACTGCAGAGATATAATTTCGTTCAGAAAAGCAGTTGTTGGTCAAACATGCATTTTACACAGGATAGTATACGATTCGCTAGAAAACGATACGTGGCCTTTATTTATCCATTAGGAGATGAGTGGAAGTTGTTTTTAATGCTGACGGGTTTCCTACGACGGATTAGGCACGGTGACGTGCTGTGTTTTCGGTGTTTTTATATGTATACTACTGGCCATTAAAATTGCTACACCAAGAAGAAATGCAGATGATAAACGGGTATTCATTGGTCAAATATATTATACTAGAACTGACATGTGATTACATTTTCACACAGTTTGGGTGCATAGATCCTGAGAAATGAGTACCCAGAACAACCAGCTCTGGCCGTAATAACGGCCTTGATACGCCTGGGCATTGAGTCAAACAGAGCTTGGATGCTGTGTACAGGTACAGCTGCCCATGCAGCTTCAACACGATACCACAATTCATCAAGATTAGTGACTGGCGTCTTGTGACGAGTCAGTTGCTCGGCCAGCGTTGACCAGACGTTTTCGATTGGTAAGAGATCTGGAGAATGTGCTGCCCAGGGCAGCAGGCGAACATTTTCTGTATCCAGAAAGGCCCGTACAGGACCTGCAACATGCGGTCGTGCATTATCCTGCTGAAATGTAGGGTTTCGCAGGGAACGAATAAAGGGTAGAGCCACGGGTCGTAACACATCTGAAATGTAACGTCCACTGTTCAAAGAGGCGTCAATGCGAACAAGAGGTGACCGAGACGTGTAACCAATGGCACCCCATACCATCACGCCGGGTGATACGCCAGTATGGCGATGACGAATACTCGCTTCCAATGTGCGTTCACCGCGATGTCGCCAAACACGGATGCGACTATCACGATTCTGTAAACAGAAACTCGGTTGATCCGAAAAAATGACGTTTTGCCAATCGTGCACGCAGGTTCGTCGTTGAGTACACCATTGCAGGCGCTCCTGTCTGTGATGCAGCGTCAAGGGCAACCGCAGCTGACAGTCGATGCTGCTGCAAACGTCGTCGAACTGTTCGTGCAGATGGTTGTTGTCTTGCAAACGTCCCCATCTCTTGACTCAGGGGTCGAGACGTGGCTGCACGATCCGTTACAGCCATGCAGATAAGAGTGCCTGTCATCTCGACTCCTAGTGATACGAGGCCGTTGGGATCCAGCGCGGCGTTCCGTATTACCCTCCTGAACCCACCGATTCCATATTCTGCTAACCCTCATTAGATCTCGACCAACGCGAGCAGCAATGACGCGATACGATAAACAGCAATCGGAATAGGCTACAATCCGACCTCTACCAAAGTCGGAAACGTGACGGTACGCATTTCGCCTCCTTACACGAGGCATCACAACAACGTTTGAGCAGGCAACGCCGGTCAACTGCTGTTTATGTATGAGAAACCGGTTGGAAACTTTCCTCATGTCAGCACGTTGTAGGTGCCGCCACCGGCGCCAACCTTGTGTGAATGCTCTGAAAAGCTAATCATTTGCATATCACGGCACCTTCTTCCTGTCGGTTAAATTTCGCGTCTGTAGCACGTCACCTTCGTGGTGTAGCAATTTTAATGGCCAGTAGTGTAGAAGCTAGTAGGTCTAAACGTCGGTGACACTTCCTCGGCGAGCGCTGACAAGTCCAGAGACGGGGACCTCTCGACTGTGGGAACGCCCCTCCAGAGCGCCGGCGGCGACAGACGGAACTAATGGAGCTTCATTAGGAGGCTGCAGCGTCGCGAGTGGCCGGACACCGGACAGAGGGCTGCAGCGTCCCATCGCAGCCGCGGGCCGGGCATTCGTAGCGGCGGCGGCGGCGGCGACGACGACAGAGCCCTCGTCTTCAATTAGGCCGGCCACTGTCGCGGCCGCACTTCAAACGCAGCCGGGGCTGGCTCTCACTGCAGCCCGGGAAACCCTGTTACGGCGCTGCAGGGGGCCGTACCGGTGCAGACAGCCACTGTGCGTTCTGCGCATGCGCCGGGTCCAGAATTGGGAGGCAACTATGTTACCGATTTGGAGCGCTCTGTCCGGTTGAGTTTAAGCTGCCGCCTTTAGGCCGGTATTACACTATCAAATTTCTTTGTCAAAGATTTGATCAAAGATGTGATCCAATATTCCGTCCAATATATTTGACAAAGATCTTTGACGTAGCGCTAGAGGGGGTATTACACTGTCATCAAATTTTTCGTCAAAGTTCAAGATGGCTGACAACAACTTGTTACTAACCGCAGCAGTTCTACGTACTCCAATTGTATTGTGTGCACATGCGGAAAAGAAGTGGGGTAAAAAATGGAACCATACATACGAGGTTGACAGTCTTAAAAGTCCTGGGATTACAACTTGATAATAAATTCAGTTGGGAGGAGCACACCACAGAACTGCAGAAAGGCCTTAACAAATCTGTATTTGCAATTCGAGTGTTAGCAGACATAGGCAACATAAAAATGAAAAAAACTTGCATACTTTCATTCCATAATGTCATATGGGATAATATTTTGGGGTAAATCTTGAAGTCAAACAAGTTTTCAAGGTCCAAAAGCGTGTAATACGTATTATTTGTGGAGTAAATTCACGGACCTCCTGCAGAAACCTCTTCAAAGAACTGGGTATACTAACTACTGCCTCTCAGTATATTTACTTCTTAATGAAATTTGTCGTAAATAATATATCTCTTTTTCCAACAAACAACTCAGTTCATACATACAATACCAGGAACAAAAATGATCTGCACAAGGACTTAAAAGCGTTTGTGATCTATTCTGTTACTCGTTTTTATTCTCTGTGGGTGTTTTTAGTATTTGGAAAAAGGGACCGATGACCATCGCAGTCTGGTCCCTTTAATCTCACAAACCAACCAACTTACTTTAGTTCAAAAAGGGGTCCACTACTCAGGAACACTCATCTTCAATAATTTGCCAGGAAACATAAAAAAATTTAGTTAGAAATAAAGATCAGTTTAAAAGGAGCCTTAAAGACTTACTACTGGCCAACTCCTTCTACTCCATTGGCGAAATTTTTGATAGAAACAAATGATGTATTGTATTTATTCATACTATTAGTATTGTTATTTCAGCTTTAAAAAATCGACATGTTCCACATCCACGAGGCTCTCCTAAGCACGGATCTATGGAACGAAAAACTAATCTAATCTGGGTGAAGTCGTGGGTTTTACGACGACACGATAAAAGCATTCAACAAAACTTGTTATGTGAGCTTACAGTGGAAGACGTCAAGTCGTACATCAATTACTTAAGAATGGATGAGCATACATTTCTGTATGTGCTCAATGAAGTGTATCCTCATATCACAAAGCACAATATTCACTTAAGAACTGCTACATCTTCAGAAGACAGGCTCACTATAACACTCCCATTCCTTGCTACAGGAGAGGGTTATGTTAGGTTAGGTTAGATCAGGTTAGGTCTCCAATCTTCTTAATCAATTTTTGTATTCAGGGTGCCTCACGTTGTAAAGCGCCTCATCAGCTTCAGACATCTCTATTAATTTTGTAGTTGTCGGCACACACCAATTGTATTTACCGGCAATGGTATAAAAACACTACAGACGACAGTACGCTGCAGCGATGCTAGCGCTCCATGTGGTAACATGTCACATTGCAGTGAACAGAATACAAGCGGTTTCTTTGATCAAATATACAGCGAGGCCCTAGATTTGATCAAATATTGGACGACATTTGACAAAGTCCCTATTACACTATCAAATATCTTTGACAAAGATATTGGACAAAGAAATTTGATAGTGTAATACCGGCCTTAGAATATCCTTGCGCTGGCAAAGGGTTATATTTACCGACGTAGAGGATTTGCATTTTTTTGGTAGCGGTCCCTGTACAGTGTGTAAACTTTTAGATGGCAGACCTCTCCCTAGTCCTGAATCGGTAGAAGTCGGTGAACGTCGGGAGGCTTCGGTAGGCACGCAGTTTCGGCTGCTGCCAACATTACGTAGCTGACTGTGTTGTACAAGGTAGCCATTGTCGTCTGCTTCGTTATTGTTTTGTGCTGTACCGTTCTGCGTGTTTTTATTGTGCAGTTGTGCTAAACATTATCAAAATGAGTGAAGAGGCAGTTGCTGGCCCATCTCGGGAGTCGTCAACAAACCCCTCCCGGTAGGCCTACAGTTAGAAGGAAACCAGTATTACGTAGCGATGCTCGCAAAATTATACTGCGTGTGACTGAATGCTGCGCGGCACTTTTTGACGCATCTCGATGTTTACCACGTCGTATCTCCTGAATTATATGTCGTGAAGAGACATAAATTTGCCGGCGCATTTACTGATATATGTGGACACTGTATGCGAAATATGTTGCGATTAGAGTTAACAGTAACGAAATAATACATTAAAACGTCATGCCTACTGCGGCAGATTTACGGTATGTACTGAGAAAATGTAGTAAGCGATAACCATTTTTCATTTCGTTATTTTGTGTGGGGGGGGGGGGGGGGTGTCAGCGAGAAAAATTTTCGTGAAGGTTTGAAATTGTATGTAACGTTTGTTGCTAGTCGCTAGGTGCTCTCATTTTCAAATAGTGGATGCATAAATCTGGGTATTTTCCCGCGGTGGCATCTCATTGTTTATGACGTCATATCTCCTCAAGAATGTGTCTTATTTCTTTTTTTTCGGCTAGGAACCTTCTTGGGCGTACGGAGAACAGCTCACCAAAGTTTCATTGCAATCGAATGAATGGTTTGTGAGTGCATAGTAGACAAACGAACATACATTCAGAATGAGATTTTCACTCTGCAGCGGAGTGTGCGCTGATATGAAAGTTCCTGGCAGATTAAAACTGTGTGCCCGACCGAGACTCGAACTCGGGACCTTTGCCTTTCGCGGGCAAGTGCTCTACCAACTGAGCTACCGAAGCACGACTCACGCCCGGTACTCACAGTTTTACTTCTGCCAGTATCTCGTCTCCTACCTTCCAAACTTTACAGAAGCTCTCCTGCGAAACTTGCAGAACTAGCACTCCTGAAGTTTCATATCAGCGCACACTCCGCTGCAGAGTGAAAATCTCATTCTGGAAACATCCCCCAGGCTGTGGCTAAGCCATGTCTCCGCAATATCCTTTCTTTCAGGCACTGCCTGGGCATACTGATCTCCGAATGGTGAACAGAATCTCCACACAGTCCGTTAAAATACAGGGCTATTACAAATGATTGAAGCGATTTCATAAATTCACTGTAGCTCCATTCATTGACATATGGTCACGACACATTACAGATACGTAGAAAAACTCATAAAGTTTTGTTCGGCTGAAGCCGCACTTCAGGTTTCTGCCGTCAGAGCGCTCGAGAGCGCAGTGAGACAAAATGGCGACAGGAGACGAGAAAGCGTATGTCGTGCTTCAAATGCACTCACATCAGTCAGTCATAACAGTGCAACGACACTTCAGGACGAAGTTCAACAAAGATCCACCAACTGCTAACTCCATTCGGCGACGGTATGCGCAGTTTAAAGGTTCTGGATGCCTCTGTAAGGGGAAATCAACGGGTCGGCCTGCAGTGAGTGAAGAAACGGTTGAACGCGTGCGGGCAAGTTTCACGCGTAGCCCGCGGAAAATTGGCTTATGCCACAACTGGAGAGCGACAGCGCCGACTTCATCTTTCAACAGAATGGTGCTCCACCGCACTTCCATCATGATGTTCGGCATTTCTTAAACAGGAGATTGCAAAACCGATGGATCGGTCGTGGTGGAGATCACGATCAGCAATTCATGTCATGGCCTCCACGCTCTCCCGACTTAACCCCGTGCGATTTCTTTCTGTGGGGTTATGTGAAAGATTCAGTGTTTAAACCTCCTCTACCAAGAAACGTGGCAGAACTGCGAGCTCGCATCAACGATGCTTTCGAACTCATTGGTGGGGACATGCTGCGCTGAATGTGGGAGGAACTTGATTATCGGCTTGATGTCTGCCGAATCAGTAAAGGGGCACATATCAAACATTTGTGAATGCCTAAAAAAACTTTTTGAGTTCTTGTATGTGTGTGCAAAGCATTGTGAAAATATCTCAAATAATAAAGTTATTGTACAGCTGTGAAATCGCTTCAATCATTTGTAATAACCCTGTAGATGTAAATGTCTTTGCTGTCGTCGTCATCTCTCGAGAACACCGACAACGTGTTGTAATCGTCAATATGTTGCCAGCGCCCGTCTCTCGGGATTGTCCAACGCTGGTGTTCCCGCAGGTAGGGGGAGAGGTTACGAGTCGGCGTTGACCCGCGGCAGCCGGCCGTCAGTCGCACGTGGCGCGGTGCCCCCCCACTCCCCCTCCCCCCCACCTGTGGCTAGCCGCGGCCGCGCCTGATGCGGATTGATTTTCCCATCTGTGGCGCCTCTGATGGATCGCGTCGTTAGCCGGCTGCCAGCCGCTCCTTAATGACGCCCCCGCAATCGCAGATTACGGCCGCGTTATTGCGCCCCCACTACTACTCTGCCCCCCCCCCCGCTCCTTCGCGCTCGCTGCTAGGAGGAGTGGGGGGGGGGAGGAGTAGGGGAGGGGGAGTGACGCTTGGCAGCAGTTAACGGCCGTCGTATAATACGCGCCGGCCCTCGACTCCAATTTGTGCTTTAATCGCGGCGTGCCAGCAACGCCAACAGTTCAGCTTCCCCGTAGTCGCACCTCCGCCGATTTCCGTCCTTCATATGTAATTCACGTCTCGCAATACAGAGTTAAAAAGTCACCAAGGTGCAAATGGCTTCCCGTGAACGGAGATACGGAACAGACGCAGTAACTGTCTTGAAACAGGTCATTGACGGAAGAAAATAGTACGCAGAATTTAATCGAGAGGCTCAGTTAACATTTGTTGATACGAAAAGAAATCATTAAAGGAAAAATTGCGAGACAGTACGCTGACCGGATTTCGAAGAGGAAAGACTGAGACACTTGTGTTTATACTTAACTCATTACTACACTTACACTTATCTTTGTTGTCAGTTATCGTGGCTTTTTGAGATGGATAATAAGCCTACGACGTATCTTAGAAGAAAGATTAAGGAAAGGCAAACCTACGTTTCTAGCATTATTGACTTAGACAAAGCTTTTGATAATGTTGACTGGAATACTCTCTTTCAAATTCTGAAGGTGGCACGGGTAAAATACAGGGAGCGAAAGGCTATTTACAATTTGTACAGAAACCAGATGGCAGTTATGAGTCGAGGGGCACGAAAGGGAAGCAGTGGTTGGGAAGTGACAGGGTTGTAGCCTATCCCAGACGTTATTCAATCTGTATATTGAGCAAGCAGTAAAGGAAACAAAAGAAAAATTCGGCGTAGGAATTAAAATCCATGGAGAAGAAATTAAAACTTTGAGGTTCGCCGATGACATTGTAATTCTGTCGGAGACAGCAAAAGACCTGGAAGAGCAGCTGAACGGATTGGACAGTGTCTTGAAAGTAGGATATAAGATGAACATCAACAACAGCAAAACGAGGATAATGGAATGTAGTCGAATTAAATCGGGTGATGCTGACGGAATGAGATAAGGAAATGAGACACTTAAAGTGGTAAAGGAATTTTGCTATTTGGGGAGCAAAATAACTGATGATGGTTGAAGTAGAAAGGATATAAAATGAAGACGATGTTGTTGTTGTTGTTGTCTTCAGTCCAGAGAATGGTGATGCAGCTCTCCATGCTACTCTATCGTGTGCAAGCATCTTCATCCCCCAGTACCTACTACAACCTACATCCTTCTGAATCTGCTTAGTGTATTCATCTCTTTGTCTCCCTCCACGATTTTTACCCTCCACGCTGCCCTCCAATACTAAATTGGTGATCCCTCGATGTCTCAGAACATGTCCTACCAACCGATCCCTTCTCCTAGTCAAGTTGTGCCACAAACTCCTCTTCTCCCCAATTTTATTCAATACCTCCTCATTAGTTACGTGATCTACCCATCTAATCTTCAGGATTCTTGTGTAGCACCACATTTCGAAAGCTTCTATTCTCTTCTTGTCTGAAATATTAATCGTTCACGTTTCACTTCCATACATGGCTACACTCCATACAAATAATTTCAGAAACGACTTCCTGACACTTAAATCAATACTCGATGTTAACAAATTTCTCTTCTTCAGAAACGCTTTTCTTGCCATTGCTAGTCTACATTTTATATCCTCTCTACTTCGACCATCATCAGTTATTTTGCTCCCCAAATAACAAAACTCCTTTACTACTTTAAGTGCCTTATTTCGTAATCTAATTCCCTCAGCATCACCCGACTTAATTCGACTACATTCCATTATCCTCGTTTTGCTTTTGTTGATGTTCATCTTATACCCTCCTTTCAAGACACTGTCCATTCCGTTCAACTGCTCTTCCAAGTCCTTTGCTGTCTCTGACAGAATTACAATGTCATCGGCGAACCTCAGTTTTTATTTCTCCTCCATGGATTTTAATTCCTACTCTGATTTTTTCTTTCGTTTCCTTTACTGCTTGCTCAATGTACTGATTGAATAACATCGGGGATAGGCTACAACTCTGTCTCACTCCTTTCCCAACCACTGCTTCCCTTTCATGCCCCTCGACTCTTATAACTGCCATCTGGTTTCTGTACAAATTGTAAATAGCCTTTCGCTCCCTGTATTTTACCCCTGCCACCTTTAGAATTTGAAAGAGAGTATTCCAGTCAACATTGTCAAAAGCTTTCTCTAAGTCTACAAATGCTAGAAAGGTAGATTTGCCTTTCCTTAATCTAGCTTCTAAGATAAGTCGTAGGGTCAGTATTGCCTCACGTGTTCCAACATTTCTACGGAATCCAAACTGATGTTCCCCGAGGTCGGCTTCTGTCAGTTTTTCCATTCGTCTGTAAAGAATTGGCGTTAGTATTTTGCAGCTGTGACTTATTAAACTGATAGTTCGGTAATTTTCACATCTGTCAACGCCTGCTTTCTTTGGGATTGGAATTATTGTATTCTTCTTGAAGTCTGAGGGTATTTCGCCTGTCTCATACATCTTGCTCGACAGATGGTAGAGTTCTGTCAGGACTGGCTCTCCCAAGGCTGTCAGTAGTTCTAATGGAATGTTGTCTACTCCGGGGGCCTTGTTTCGACTCAGGTCTTTCATTGCTCTGTCAAACTCTTCACGCAGTATCATATCACTCTTTTCATCTTTATCTACATCGTCTTCGATTTCCATTATATTGTCCTCAAGTACACCACCCTTGTACAGTCCCTCTATGTACTCCTTTCACCTTTCTGCTTTCCCTTCTTTGCTTAGAACTGGGTTTCCATCTGAGCTCTTGAAATTCATACAAGCGGTTGTCTTTTCTGCACAGGTTGTTCTTTTCCTGTAGGCAGTATCTATCTTACCCCTCGTGAGATAAGCCTCTACATCCTTACATTTGTCCTCTAGCCATCCCTGCTTAGCCATTTTGCACTTCCTGTCGATCTCATTTTTTTGAGTCGTTTGTATTCCTTTTTGCCTGCTTCATTTACTGCATTTTTATATTTTCTCCTTTCATCAATTAAATTCAATATTTCTTCTGTTACGCAAGGGTTTCTAGTAGCCCTGGTCTTTGTGATCGTAACTCCTCCGATTTAGGGTGAAGAGGTTTTTCGAGTGCCTCGAATTCTTTGTAGAGTCGTGAGCGCGACGCCACGGAAGCTCGGAGGCGCAGACGGAAGGAACGTTTCGACCCGGGGTCTCCTCTTCGTGGGCGAGAGTGGCCCGAGGCGAGCAGGTAGGGAGGGAGCGGGATGACAAATGTCGGCGGCCGGCGGCCAGATGGGGCGCGGATTGGCCGCTAACCGCCGTCTGATGGCTTTTCAATCGAATTAGGCCGGCGCGGCCCTGCCGCAGACGGCTTCTGTTCGCCGCTTCGCGCCGCTCCGCCCCGTCCCAGCTGAGATCTGTTCCGCAGCGAATGAGCCAGCGCGGCGCCGTCTAGAATTTGTCCGCAGTCCGCAGCGTAAAAGGCCACGCGGTTCTCCTCTGATTGCCGCGCCCTAACCCCGATGTCCTTCTGTCCCGCGTTCCGAAAAATTTCCACCCCAGCCCGCGACTCTAAAAGGATTCTACGTTAAGAGGCAATCCCTTGCTTTTATTCGGTCGCGTCTTTTCGATTTTACTGTGCTAAGAAAGGCAGTTCAGTATTATTGGCTGGAAGAGCTGGAATGGGTTGTTCAGCTACCCAATCGGAAGGGCTTATCGTTTTCCACGAGTCGCGCGGAGTGGCCGCGCGGTTTGAGGCGCTATGTCACGGATTGCGCGGCCCCTCCCGCCGGAGGTTCGAGTCCTCCCTCGAACATGGGCGTGTGTGTTGTTCTTAGCGTAAGTTTAAGTAGTGTGTAAGTCTAGGGACCGATGACCTCAGCAGTTTGGTCCCTTAGGAATTCACACATCTTCCACATTCACAACACACGTGTGTGTAGCTCACTTTCAATAACTGATAATAACAAATCTTCGGACCAATCGTGTCCCTAACAGCGAACATTTGTGTTAGTAATATTATACTTCTTGTAGTCGAATTACATCAGGCGATGCTGAAGGGCCGGCCGGAGTGGCCGAGCGGTTCTAGGCGCTACAGTCTGGAACCGCGCGACCGCTACGGTGGCAGGTTCGAATTCTTCCTCGGGCATGGCTGTGTGTGATGTCCGTAGGTTAGTTAGGTTTGAGTAGTTCTAAGTTCTAGGGGACTGATGACCTCAGAAGTTAAGTCCCACAGTGCTCAGAGCCATTTGAACCATTTTGAAGGCTACGGTCGCAGGTTCAAATCCTGCCTCGGGCATGGATGTGTGTGATGTTCTTAGGTTAGTTAGGTCTAAGTAGTTCTAAGTTCTACGGGGCTGATGACCTCAGAAGTTAAGTCCCATAGTGCTCAGAGCCATTTGACCCATTTTTGATGCTGAAGGATTTAGATTAGCAAATGGGACAAAAAAGAGTCGTAGACGAGTTTCACCTACATCTACATGGATACTCTGCAAATCAAATGTAAGTGTCTTGCAGAGGGTTCATCGAACCACCTTCACAATTCTCTGTTATTCCAATTTCGTATAGCGCGCGGAAAGAATGAACACCTGTATATTTCCGTACGAGGTCTGGTTTTCCTTATTTCATCGTGGTGATCTTTCCTCCCTATGTAGGTCGGTGTCAACAAAATATTTTCGCATTCGGAGGAGAAAGTTGGTGATTGGAATTTCGTGAGAAGATTTCTCCATTACGAAAAACGCCTTTCTGTAAAATGATGTCCAGCCCAAATCCTGTATCATTTCAGTGACACTCCCTCCCATATTTCACGATAATACAAACCGTGGTGCCCTTCTTTAAACTTTTTCGATGTACTCCGTCAGTCCTATCTGGTAAGGATCCCACACCGCGCAGCAGTATTCTAAAAGAGGGCGGACAGGCGTAGTGTAGGCAGTCTCCTTAGTATATCTGTTACATTTTCTAAGTGTCCTGCCAGTAAAACGCGCTCTTTGGTTAGCCTTCCCCACAACATTTTCTGTATGTTCCTTCCAATTTAAGTTGTGCTTAATTGTAATTCCTAGGTATTTAGTTGAATTTGCGGCCTTTATATTTGACTGATTTATCGTGTAACCGAAGTTTAACGGATTTCTATTAGCACTCATGTGGATGACATCACACTTTTCGTTATTTAGGGTCAACTGCCAATTTATGCACCATTCAGATATCTTTTCTAAATCGTTTTGCAGTTTGGTTTGATCTTCTGATGACTTCATTAGTCGATAAACGACAGCTTCATCTATAAACAACCGAAGACGGGTGCTCAGACTGTCTCCCAAATCGTCCATATACATATGGAACAGCAAAGAGCCCATAACACCACCTCGGGGAACGCCAGAAATCACTTCTGGTCTACTCGATGACTTTCCTCCGACTGCCTCTTATACTAATTTTAAAAATTTCACATATATTCACGCCCAACACACAAAGTACGAGGGATGTAATGCAACACATTTTAGTTTCTTGAAAGCAGGTCGGTTTTATTCCGGATTCCAATGCACCATATTATTCCCCCATTTTTCTGGCTACAAAATACTGCTTCTCGACATCATATCAAGCAGTATATTGCTCCCTCCTACGTATATCTCGCGAAGAGACCATGAGGATAAAATCAGAGAGATTAGAGCCCACACAGAGGCATACCGACAATCCTTGTTTCCACGAACAATACGAGACTGGAATAGAAGGGAGAACCGATAGAGGTACTGAAGGTACCCTCCGCCACACACCGTCAGGTGGCTTGCGGAGTATGGATGTAGATGTAGATGTAGATGTCCGTTCAGTAGTTCAAGTTCAAGTGGCTCTGAGCACTATGGAACTTAACTTCTGAGGTCATCAGTCCCATAGAACTTAGAACTACTTGAACCTAACTAACCTATGGACATCACACGCATCCATTCCCGAGGCAGGATTCGAACCTGCGACCGCAGCGGTCGCGTGGTTCCAGGCTGTAGCGCCTAGAACCGCTCGGCAACTCCGGCCGGCTCAGTTCAGTGCGACGAGTTTACGCCACCTTACTGTGAAGGCCTGTATGTGTGCATGCTACCATTCTTCTGGTCGATATCGAAGCCAACGTCTTGCTCCATTAATTACCTGCCAACCATCCATGTACTGCTTTACGCAGAGTGCATCTTTTCCTGGACCAAAAAAACGGAAGTCGGGAGGTGCGACATCCAGGGTGTACAGAGTGCGTTAGCATGAACAGTCCAGTGAAGGCTTGCGTTGTCATGGAGAAGGTGAAGTTTGTTTGCATTTTTGTGTCGGCGAACAAGCGCAAGTGTTTTTTTTTTTTAATTTTCTGAGGGTAGCACAATACGAGATGCGACAATAAAGTAATGAGACTGATGTGAAAGAAAATGTTGCTTACCGTTTTAGCCAAGTTTAGCGTTGTCTCCTTCAAAGTAGTTCTCTTCTGACTGCTCACACTTTTCCCAGCGCTTCTTTCTGCCATTGATGGTAACATTTCTGGAACTCATCGTCTGTAATATCCTCCAAGACCCTCGTCACAGCTCTTTGGACATCTTGTGTTGTTTGAAAATGGTGTCCCTTGACCGTCGTTTTGACTCTCGTAAATAGAAAACAGTCGCACGGAGCGATATCTGGTGAGTAAGGTGGCTGTGGTAGTACTGAAATTTGTTTTGAGGTTAAAAATTGCTGTACTGGCAGAGCAGTATGGGATGGCGCATTACCGTGACGCAGAATCCAATTATCAGCAATGTTGGCAAGGACACGAAGGACTCTTTTAGGATTTCTTTGTACTAATATTGGTTAATTGTTTGTCCAGGAGGCACCCACTCTTTATCAACAATTCGATTGGAATCAAAGAAGCACACAAGCATGCATTTCACTTTTGACTTTGACATGCGAGCTTTTTTTGATCTGGGTGATCCCTTTGAGCACCACTGCGTAGTTTGCCGTTTTGTGTCTGGATCATACTGAAAAAATCAACTTTCATCACCAGTAATAACACGGTTCAACGACTATGGATTGACTTCCGTTTGCTCTAACTGATCGGCTGCCACATTTTTCCGTGTTTCTCGCTGTTGTGGTGTGAGATTTTTGGGGACCATTTTCGCACAAATCTTTCTCATACCAAGATCTTCAGTTATTATTAGACGAACCGTTACTCGATTGATGTCCAGTTCTTCTGCAATCAGTTTCACGGATAATCTCCGATCTGATCGTACGAGTTCACACATCTTGACCAAGTAGACATCCGTCCGTGAGGTTGATGCGCGTCCACTGCGGTCTTCATCTTCAACATTCATTCTGCATTCGCTAAACATTTTATGCCAACGAAAAACTTGAGCTCTTGACATAACCTCCTCTCCAAAAGCCTTCTGGAGTTGTCATCGCGCTTTCACCCAATTTAACGCAAAAAGAAATGGCATGCCGTTGCGCAATATTATGCGGTTCCATTTCCGCGACGAGGCACAGGTGTTAACCTATTACAGCACAACTCACGACTGAGAAGTTGCATCGATGTGGCACTTGGACTAGAAGCAGCTTATACACTCCTGGAAATGGAAAAAAGAACACATTGACACCGGTGTGTCAGACCCACCATACTTGCTCCGGACACTGCGAGAGGGCTGTACAAGCAATGATCACACGCACGGCACAGCGGACACACCAGGAACCGCGGTGTTGGCCGTCGAATGGCGCTAGCTGCGCAGCATTTGTGCACCGCCGCCGTCAGTGTCAGCCAGTTTGCCGTGGCATACGGAGCTCCATCGCAGTCTTTAACACTGGTAGCATGCCGCGACAGCGTGGACGTGAACCGTATGTGCAGTTGACGGACTTTGAGCGAGGGCGTATAGTGGGCATGCGGGAGGCCGGGTGGACGTACCGCCGAATTGCTCAACACGTGGGGCGTGAGGTCTCCACAGTACATCGATGTTGTCGCCAGTGGTCGGCGGAAGGTGCACGTGCCCGTCGACCTGGGACCGGACCGCAGCGACGCACGGATGCACGCCAAGACCGTAGGATCCTACGCAGTGCCGTAGGGGACCGCACCGCCACTTCCCAGCAAATTAGGGACACTGTTGCTCCTGGGGTATCGGCGAGGACCATTCGCAACCGTCTCCATGAAGCTGGGCTACGGTCCCGCACACCGTTAGGCCGTCTTCCGCTCACGCCCCAACATCGTGCAGCCCGCCTCCAGTGGTGTCGCGACAGGCGTGAATGGAGGGACGAATGGAGACGTGTCGTCTTCGGCGATGAGAGTCGCTTCTGCCTTGGTGCCAATGATGGTCGTATGCGTGTTTGGCGCCGTGCAGGTGAGCGCCACAATCAGGACTGCATACGACCGAGGCACACAGGGCCAACACCCGGCATCATGGTGTGGGGAGCGATCTCCTACACTGGCCGTACACCACTGGTGATCGTCGAGGGGACACTGAATAGTGCACGGTACATCCAAACCGTCATCGAACCCATCGTTCTACCATTCCTAGACCGGCAAGGGAACTTGCTGTTCCAACAGGACAATGCACGTCCGCATGTATCCCGTGCCACCCAACGTGCTCTAGAAGGTGTAAGTCAACTACCCTGGCCAGCAAGATCTCCGGATCTGTCCCCCATTGAGCATGTTTGGGACTGGATGAAGCGTCGTCTCACGCGGTCTGCACGTCCAGCACGAACGCTGGTCCAACTGAGGCGCCAGGTGGAAATGGCATGGCAAGCCGTTCCACAGGACTACATCCAGCATCTCTACGATCGTCTCCATGGGAAAATAGCAGCCTGCATTGCTGCGAAAGGTGGATATACACTGTACTAGTGCCGACATTGTGCATGCTCTGTTGCCTGTGTCTATGTGCCTGTGGTTCTGTCAGTGTGATCATGTGATGTATCTGACCCCAGGAATGTGTCAATAAAGTTTCCCCTTCCTGGGACAATGAATTCACGGTGTTCTTATTTCAATTTCCAGGAGTGTATACCAAGGTCAAAGGTACTGTGCCTACGCAAGCGTGCAGGGTTGCCACAACTTGCAAAGTAAATCAGTCTCATTACTTTACTGTCGCACCTCGTACACTTCAGAGCTGATCGTTGCAGTGTGAGGAAGAATATTAAACAGAATAACCCCTTCAGAAGACCGTCGCCAAAACTGGTTGTTTCGCCACTCCATGGATTGCCATTTTTTTCCCTGTTCGAAGTAACGAACCCATGTTTCGTCGCCCGTGACGATGTTCGACAGAAAAATGCCAGCCTTGTAACGGTTAGGCGATTCCGCACAGACGGTCCTTTGTTGCTCTTTGTGAATCTCCTGTTAGGTGGGTAGCAACTCGGCGGGCATATGCCTTTTGAGTACACCAACTTGTAGACGAATGTGTCAGCACTACCGATTGAGATGTGTAGTTGAGCAGAGAGGTGTTTGATTGTGATCTGTCCATCTCCTCGAATGAGTGTGTCGTCACGTTCCAACACTGCAGGAATCACGGCTGTGTGCAGTCGGCCGGCACGCAGGGGATGGGACAGGTTTACACGACCTTGATGCGATAACGACAGACGCCTCGTCCAACGACTCGCCGTGCTTTTGTTCACGGTCAGGTCTCCGCTGGAATTCTACAGTCGCCCACGAATATCTTCTGTGCTCTGGTTTTCCCAGGCCCCCACAACCGCACGAGTGGTCGACTGTGAAGAGCGGACAAATTGAATAGCTGGCCGGCGGCCATTAGAGTGGTAAACTGACGCGCGGAGTTCGAATGTTTATACATCGCTTTTGGTTGTAAAATGCCTTCCCTAGAGTTAGGTCACAAACATAAAGGCCGAAATACTAAATGTCTTTTTTCAAAGTTGTTTCACAGAGGAAGATTGCACTGTAGTTCCTTCTCTAGATTGTCGCACAGATGACAAAATGGTAGATATCGAAATAGACGACAGAGGGATAGAGAAACAATTAAAATCGCTCAAAAGAGGAAAGGCCTCTGGACCTGATGGGATACCAGTTCAATTTTACACAGAGTACGCGAAGGAACTTGCCCCCCTTCTTGCAGCGGTGTACCGTAGGTCTCTAGAAGAGCGTAGCGTTCCAAAGGATTGGAAAAGGGCACAGGTCATTCCCGTTTTCAAGAAGGGACGTCGAACAGATATGCAGAACTACAGACCTATATCTCTAACGTCGATCAGTTGTAGAATTTTGGAACACGTATTGTGTTCGAGTATAATGACTTTTCTGGAGACTAGAAATCTACTCTGTAGGAATCAGCATGGGTTTCGAAAAAGACGGTCATGTGAAACCCAGCTCGCGCTATTCGTCCACGAGACTCAGAGGGCCATAGACACGGGTTCACAGGTAGATGCCGTGTTTCTTGACTTCCGCAAGGCGTTCGATACAGTTCCCCACAGTCGTTTATTGAACAAAGTAAGAGCATATGGACTATCAGACCAATTGTGTGATTGGATTGAGGAGTTCCTAGATAACAGGACGCAGCATGTTATTCTCAATGGAGAGAAGTCTTCCGAAGTAAGAGTAATTTCAGGTGTGCCGCAGGGGAGTGTCATAGGACCGTTGCTATTCACAATATACATAAATGACCTGGTGGATGACATCGGAAGTTCACTGAGGCTTTTTGCAGATGATGCTGTGGTGTATCGAGAGGTTGTAACAATGGAAAATTGTACTGAAATGCAGGAGGATCTGCAGCGAATTGACGCATGGTGCAGGGAATGGCAACTGAATCTCAATGTAGACAAGTGTAATGTGCTGCGAATACACAGAAAGATAGATCCTTTATCATTTAGCTACAAAATAGCAGGTCAGCAACTGGAAGCAGTTAATACCATAAATTATCTGGGAGTACGCATTAGGAGTGATTTAAAATGGAATGATCATATAATGTTGATTGTCGGTAAAGCAGATGCCAGACTCAGATTCATTGGAAGAATCCTAAGGAAATGCAATCCGAAAACAAAGGAAGTAGGTTACAGTACGCTTGTTCGCCCACTGCTTGAATACTGCTCAGCAGTGTGGGATCCGTACCAGATAGGGTTGATACAAGACATAGAGAAGATCCAACGGAGAGCAGCGCGCTTCGTTACAGGATCATTTAGTAATCGCGAAAGCGTTACGGAGATGATAGATAAACTCTAGTGGAAGACTCTGCAGGAGAGACGCTCAGTAGCTCGGTACGGGCTTTTGTCAAAGTTTCGAGAACATACCTTCACCGAAGAGTCAAGCAGTATATTGCTCCCTCCTACGTATATCTCGCGAAGAGACCATGAGGATAAAATCAGAGAGATTAGAGCCCACACAGAGGCATACCGACAATCCTTCTTTCCACGAACAATACGAGACTGGAATAGAAGGGAGAACCGATAGAGGTACTGAAGGTACCCTCCGCCACACACCGTCAGGTGGCTTGCGGAGTATGGATGTAGATGTAGATGTAGATAATGCCTCATTTAAATACGTTACTACAATATAGTTTTTAATTTATGAACAAACAGCAACTAGTCACTGTTTATGAATTTATGTTACGTAGTACATGGAATCTGCCTTAGCTAAAAGTTACGTACTGGACCCCTAGCATTTTTCGTAGTTCATTTACGATAGATGTACGCCAAATGCATCAAAATACTCGAAGATTTGCCCACTATGTTAATAGATATTTTCTGACGCTACCTTGCTTTAGATTTTATGATGAAAAGTGCGTTATATATGGCTTAGTGCTTTGGCAACTCACGACCAAATTATCAAGTTTCAACCTAACCTAGACCATCAAAACACTACCGATCAGCCAGCTACAACAAACAAGACTTCAGGCAGGCAACCAGTATCGCATTAGTCACAATATTTACTTTCGTAGATGTACACTTCAGTTTATATGTGTGGTTTTTTCATATAATAAATAAAACTCAACAACTGTTCCATCGAGAGAAGTTGTGAAATCAGATTACAATTACACACATTCAGTTGCATTTTATAACGATAAAAAGCCTGCTAACTCAAATTTCGTGTTGCTTGCAACTCAACTTTTATAGTTAAAATAAAATGTGGTTCACAAAGAAAAATTTATCTTCTCCTGTATATGGTCTGGAAAACGAAAGATGGATGGAACAGCAACATCTTTCAGCTTTCTGCGATTTACGTAATTTTCAAGGAAACAACTTTCTTCAAAATGATCGGAACACATAAAATGGCATTCTGTCGGTCGGAAATCTTGCCTCCTGACAGCGTGTAACTATTTTTGTAACAGCTGTGGTTTTGAGAAAGGAAACCTGCAAATATATGCACACACATTATGCTAATACCGTGTTACAAAAACATTTACTAAGCAAGTGCACTGACATACAAAACAACTTAAATCGCTGCACAACTCTTCACCATTGTACTTCTTTTGATTGGAACGTACAGACAGTAGAATTTCGAGTAACAAATACTGTATGTACGCCCCAACAAATATACAACGTTGAATCAGGATCTTCATAAACAACAATACTACACAACACATCAGACTACCACCACTATAATGGCGTCCAGCCGAAGGTTCAAATTACCCCGCGACTGCAGCGCCATCAGTGAGTCTAGTTATTTTTTACAAGGTCTTTGGGTTTTCCACCAAATAAAATCACTGCGCTGTGCTTGGATCGCAACTGCGTTACAGATGACATTTAGAAGGCTTTCTACGAGGGGCGTTTGAAAGTCCGTGCAAAGTCCGAGAGATGGCAGCACCGCCGCGTATCGCGGTCATGTTTAGTTAGTAGCATCTTTGGTAAGAACGCACACCAAGCTTAAGCCATATTGGTCTATTTCTTTGTGTTTGGCATTCGTGTGAATCAAGGAAGTCGAGTGATTGTCAAAAAATGGACGAAAAAGAATTTCCTGTGGTGATTAAACATTACTTTATGAAAGGCAAAACGCCTCAGGAGACTAAAGAGAACAGAAACATTACGGTAACTCTGCATCTTCGATTAGAACAGTTAATAAGTGATTTCAAAATTTTCGGAGTGGCCATATGGGCACAAGTGATGCTAAACGTTCCGGACGCCCTGTGCAGGTTACGACTCCAGAAATCATTGATAAAATCCATGATATGGTGATGGATGACAGAAGAGCTAATGTGCGAGTGATTGCTAGTGCTGTGGGCACCTCGAATGGACGGGTACATAATATTTTGCATAAACATTTGGACATGAGAAAGCTATCCGCAAGATGGGTTCCGCGATTGCTCACTCTTGACCAAAATCAGAATCGTGTGAAGTGTTGCAAGGATGGTTTGCAGTTGTTCAGGAAGAATCCGCAGGACTTTAAGCGTCGTTTCGTCACTGTGCATGAAACATGGATACATTACTATACTCCTGAGGCCAAACAACAGTCTAAACAATTGGTTACCAAGGATGAATTTGCACCAAAAATGGCGAAGACTATTCCTTCGGCCGGAGAGGTTATGGCGACTGTCTTTTGGGATTCGCAAGGGATAATCCTCAAATGGTTCAAATGGCTCTCAGCACTATGGGACTTAACTTCTGAGGTCATCAGTCCCGTAGAACTTAGAACTACTTAAACGTAACTAACCTAAGGACATCACACACATCCATGCCCGAGACAGGATTCGAACCTGCGACCGTAGCGGTCGCGCGGTTCCAGACTGTAGCGCCTAGAACCACGCGGCTGTAGAGCCTAGAACCGCTCTGCCAACTCGGCCGGCGGATAATCCTCATCGACTATCTGGAAGAGGGTAAAACTATTACAGGTGCATATTATTTATCGTTATTGGACCGTTTGAAAACCGAGCTGCAAGAAAAACGCCGGCAAGAAAGTCCTTTCTCATCACGACAATGCACCAGCACACACCTCAGCAGTTGTGGTCGCAAAATTATTGCAAATAGGATTCCAGCTCGTTTCATATCCCCCCCCCCCCCTATTCTCCAGACTTGGCTCCCTCTGATTGCTATTTGTTCCCCAATTTGAAGCAATGACTGGCGGGCCAAGGACTTTATTCAAACGAGGAGGTGATTGCAGCAACTAATAGCTATTTTGCAGAGTTGGACAATTCCTATTATTCGGAAGGGATCAACCAAATGAGAACATCATTAGACGAAATGTATAAGTCTAAAAGGAGGCTATGTCGAAAAATAAAAAAGGTTTACCCCAAAAACGTAAGTAGTTTTTATTTTTGCACGGACTTTTCAAACGCCCCTCGTATAGCTCCTCCACTGATCGGGACGTCGTGAAACTGTTGTCCCGCAACAAAATTCTGCATCTTTTCAACCGGAACAGGCTGAGAAAGAAATGTGTTGCATTACTTTTTGAACTCCCCTCGTAACTACAATTTAATTTTGGCTCATGTTTCCGAATTTTGTACGCTGTTATATGGGCCATAGCCGGAGGCCAATTGATGTAAAATACGCAGACAGAATGTTGGGGAGTGATACGGATCTACAGGGGAACAAAGAGAAAAAGGAACGAATATTCTTCTAACGGAAACATTTTCCATGTCAGTTTTACAAACGTAATAAAAAAGGACGTCCGGATAGCCTTATGCTGCTATTTCGGTCCACGGAGAAAGCTCTCGGGGAGTGACAAGTCGCAGCCTTAAGATTAAGCGGAACAGCGGACGCAGCGGTTGTACCGTGCCGTCTGGAGACGAGCGATCACTTTAGGTGCTTGTCACATTCGCCCACTGCAGTCGGACACGGCGCTCCCTCGGCCGAGTAGCAGCATTCTCGCAATAAAAAAGCTTTCGCTGCGCGGAATGTAGGCCTCGTCCGCTCCGCTTTTTATTCCCTCGAGAGGTCAGCCCGACGGCAGGAAGAATGACGCGAAGGGGGGGCGGCGGGGGGGGGGGGGAGGGGAAGCGCCGTGAAAGGAACGCGCAATAGCTGCCGATAAAAGTTCTCCCCCGGCAGCGGCGAAAGAGAGACGCAAGTTTCCGCTCTTTTTGCTCCCTTTATTTTTCCCGCGCTCTCTATACCGCCATCGATGCCCTGACTGCCAGATCTGGTCGTACCACTTGCGAAACGAGAATGGACCTCGAGCTGCGACCGAACCCACACACAATTCGGTATCCTTTCCGCACTCTTACGAAGGAATTATATTGCAAGTGAGGCGAACCAATACCACTCTCTGTCTCTCCCCCTCTCTTCCGGTTATAACTTTACTGGTTCACTGTAAATAGAGTTGTAGAGCTAGCCACATAGAAATTTA
The DNA here is from genome assembly GCF_023864275.1 of Schistocerca cancellata. Lineage (NCBI taxonomy): Eukaryota > Metazoa > Arthropoda > Insecta > Orthoptera > Acrididae > Schistocerca > Schistocerca cancellata. The sequence continues at coordinate 2,315,001 of NC_064628.1, read as the reverse complement.
CGCTACTGGCCATTAAAATTGCTACACCACGAAGATGACCTGCTACAGACGCGAAATTTTACCGGCAGCAAGAAGATGCTGTGATATGCAAATGATTAGCTTCTCAGAGCATTCACACAAGGTTGGCGCCGGTGGCGACACCTACAACGTGCTGACATGAGGAAAGTTTCCAACCGATTTCTCATACACAAACAGCAGTTGACCGGCGTTGCGTGATGAAACGTTGTTGTGATGCCTCGTGTGAGGAGGAGAAATGCGTACCATCACGTTTCCGACTTTCTACATCTACATCTACATTTATACTCCGCAAGCCACCCAACGGTGTGTGGCGGAGGGCACTTTACGTGCCACTGTCATTACCTCCCTTTCCTGTTCCAGTCGCATATGGTTCGCGGGAAGAACGACTGTCTGAAAGCCTCTGTGCGCGCTCTAATCTCTCTAATTTTACATTCGTGATCTCCTCGGGAGGTATAAGTAGGGGGAAGCAATATATTCGATACCTCATCCAGAAACGCGCCCTCTCGAAACCTGGCGAGCAAGCTACACCGCGATGCAGAGCGCCTCTCTTGCAGAGTCTGCCACTTGAGTTTGTTAAACATCTCCGTAACGCTATCACGCTTACCAAATAACCCTGTGACGAAACGCGCCGCTCTTCTTTGGATCTTCTCTATCTGGCAGAGCAGTATAACACCTTTGATAAAGGTCGGATCGTAGCCTATCGCGATTGCGGTCTATCGTATCGCGACATTGCTGCTCGCGTTGGTCGAGATCCAATACTCTTAGCAGAATATGGAATCGTTGGGTTCAGGAGGGTAATACGGAACGCCGTGCTGAATCCCAGCGGCCTCGTACCACTAGCAGTCGAGATGACAGGCATATTATCCGCATGCCTGTAACGGATCGTGCAGCCACGTCTCGATCCCTGAGTCAACAGATGGGGACGTTTGCAAGACAACAACCATCTGCACGAACAGTTCGACGACGTTTGCAGCATCATGGACTACCAGCTCGGAGACCATGGCTGCGGTTACCCTTGACGCTGCATCACAGACAGGAGCGCCTGCGATGGTGTACTCAACGACGAACCTGGGTGCACGAATAGCAAAACGTCATTTTTTCGGATGAATGCAGGTTCTGTTTACAGCGCCATGATGGTCGCATCCGTGTTTGGCGACATCGCGGTGAACGCGCATTGGAAGCGTGTATTCGTCATCGACCTACTGGCGTATCACCCGGCGTGATGGTATGCGGTTCCATTGGTTACACGTCTCGGTCACCTCTTGTTCGCATTGACGGCACTTTGAACAGTGGACGTTACATTTGAGATGTGTTACGACCCGTGGCTCTACCCTTCATTCGATCCCTGCGAAACCCTACAAATCAGCAGGTTAATGCACGACCGCATGTTGCAGGTCCTGTACGGGCCTTTCTGGATACAGAAAATGCTGCACGAACAATTCGGCGATGTTTGCAGAGGTCACTCTGCAGATCTCTGACCAACTGAAAACGTCTGGTCTATGGTGGCCGAGCAACTGGCTCGTCACAAAACGCCAGTCACTGCTCTTGATGAACTGTGGTATCGTGTTGAAGCTGCGTGGGCAGCTGTACCTGTACACGGCATCCAAGCTCTGTTTGACTGAATGGCCAGGCGTATCAATGCCGTTATTACGGCCAGAGGTGGTTGTTCTGGGTACTGATTTCTGAGGATCTATGCACCCAAATTGCGTGAAAATGTAATCACATGTCAGTTGTAGTATAATACAGGGTGATTCAAAAAGAATACCACAACTTTAAAAATGTGTATTTAATGAAAGAAACATAATATAACCTTCTGTTGTACATCATTACAAAGAGTATTTAAACAGGTTTTTTTTTTCACTCAAAAACAATTTCAGAGATGTTCAATATGGCCCCCTCCAGACACTCGAGCAATATCAACCCGATACTCCAACTCGTTCCACACTCTCTGTAGCATATCAGGCGTAACAGTTTGAATAGCTGCTGTTGTATTTCTCGTTTCAAATCATCAATGGTGGCTGGGAGAGGTGGCCGAAACACCATATCCTTAACATACCCCCATAAGAAAAAATCGCAGGGGGAAAGATCAGGGCTTCTTGGAGGCTCGTTCTCGGCCGTCCAGAACTTTTCCCTTTGCACAAACACCCATTCTCTGTAAACTGTTTATACCAACGTTTAATACACCACATATCAGGAGGTTTAACACCATACTTTGTTCGAAATGCACGCTGAACAACTGTCGTCGATTCACTTCTGCCGTACTCAATAACACAAAAAGCTTTCTGTTGAGCGGTCGCCATCTTAGCATCAACTGACGCTGACGCCTAGTCAACAGCGCCTCAAGCGAACAAATGTACAACTAAATAAAACTTTATAGCTCCCTTAATTCGCCGACAGATAGTGCTTAGCTCTGCCTTTTGTCGTTGCAGAGTTTTAAATTCCTAAATTTGTGGTATTCTTTTTGAATCACCCTGTATATTTGTCCAATGAATACGCATTTATGATCTGCATCTCTTCTTGGTGTAGCAATTTTAATGGCCAGTAGTGTATTTGAGACATTAGTGGTGTGCAAGCCACATCGTGTTGCAGCACTTCTGCGTGCTGGCGTGGGCCCTACCACGATATTAGGCAGGTCTTGGAGTTCCTTTGGCTCTCCAGTGTAACAGGCGCGTAAAACTTCTCTCGCGATTTTCTCGTAACTGCTAGGTTAGTGCACCTTTCTACTTGGACATTGGGCTGTTTTGATGGCCAGCTAGCCCGCATCTCGTGGTCGTGGGGTAGCGTTCTCCCTTCCCACGCCCGGGTTCGATTCCCGGCGGGGTCAGGGATTTTCTCTGCCTAGTGATGGTTGGGTGTTGTGTGCTGTTCTTAGGTTAGTTAGGTGTAAGTAGTTCTAAGTTCTAGGGGACTGATGACCATAGATGTTAAGTCCGATAGTGCTCAGAGCCATTTGAACCATTTTTTGATGGCCAGCTAAAGGTGTAAAAAGTTTGAAGTAAGTTTGTGATCGGAAAGTCGTTGCCTCCCCTTACGAGCAATATTTGAGGGTGGACAATTTGCATGCTTTTGGGAATCGCACTTGGTGTACCTTCATGAATACTTTACAAGGTGTAGATGAGGAGATCACGAAATGTGCTAACTTCATATCCCGACACGATACTTGCCTTAAGTTTCCGCGTCGGCGCCTACTGACGTGGCTGCTATAGCGAACTGGCGCAATTTGCATAACGCTGTATCACGAGTGCAGCCGCTGTACGGAGACGCGGGGCAGCCGGGGTTGTTTGTAGCGCAGGGCATGGCGGGCTGGCAGTATCAGGTAGCCGCGGCACGTACCCGGCGCTCCGGACTTTGCGCCGCACGGCCGACGCACGGGTGAGGGGGTGGGGGGGGAGGGGAGGGGCTGTACACGCCGCCTGCATAATGCGGCCGGTGTCGTGTCGGGCGCGTGTCGGAATATCGCGGCCGTGTACGGCGCACACGCCGAGCTGCTGCGTGACTCACAATAGCCGGCAACGGCGACGGCCGTCAGCGGCGCAGTCGTGTCAACGATAGCGCGCAGCGCTGCTTGAACCTGTCACGCTGCTCAGGCACTCTGAATGAGATGGCCAAGGCGGCGGAGACATGCACAATCTTAACGAAACCGTCCGGAACCTATCAGTGGGTATCGCACCGAGGTGACACGAGCCATACGATACCTCATAATATCGTGCCGGACCTCCTTTCGCTCGGCGAAGTTCAGCAACTCGACGTGGCGTGGACTCAACAAGTCGTTGGAAATACAGAGCCATGCAGTCTCTATGTTGTTGTTGTTGTTGTTGTTGTGGTCTTCAGTCCTGAGACTGGTTTGATGCAGCTCTCCATGCTACTCTATCCTGTGCAAGCTTCTTCATCTCCCAGTACCTACTGCAACCTACATCCTTCTGAATCTGCTTAGTGTATTCATCTCTTGGTCTCCCTCTACGATTTTTACCCTCCACGCTGCCCTCCAATACTAAATTGGTGGTCCCTTGATGCCTCAGAACATGTCCTACCAACCGATCCCTCCTTCTGGTCAAGTTGTGCCACAAACTTATCTTCTCCCCAATCCTATTCAGTACCTCCTCATTAGTTATGTGATCTACCCATCTAATCTTCAGCATTCTTCTGTAGCACCACATTTCGAAAGCTTCTATTCTCTTCTTGTCCAAACTATTTACCGTCCATGTTTCACTTCCATACATGGCAACACTCCATACAAATACTTTCAGAAATGACTTCCTGACACTTAAATCTATACTCGATGTTAACAAACTTCTCTTCTTCAGAAACGCTTTCCTTGCCATTGCCAGTCTACATTTTATATCCTCTCTACTTCGACCATCATCAGTTCTTTTGCTCCCCAAATAGCAAAGCTCCTTTACTACTCTACGTGTCTCACTTCGTAATTGCCTCAGCATGACCCGACTAATTCGATTACATTCCATTATCCTCGTTTTGCTTTTGTTGATGTTCATCTCATATCCTCCTTTCAAGACACTGTCCATTCCGTTCAACTGCTCTTCCAAGTCCTTTGCTGTCTCTGACAGAATTACAATGTCATCGGCGAACCTCAAAGTTTTTATTTCTTGTCCATGGATTTGAATACCTACTCCGAATTTTTCTTTTGTTTCCTTTACTGCTTGCTCAATATACAGATTGAATAACATCGGGGAGAGGCTACAACCCTGTCTTACTCCCTTCCCCACCGCTGCTTCCCTTTCATGTCCCTCGACTCTTATAACTGCCATCTGTTTTCTGTACAAATTGTAAACAGCCTTTCGCTCCCTGTATTTTACCCCTGCCACCTTTAGAATTTGAAAGAGTATTCCAGTCAACATTGTCAAAGGCTTTCTCTAAGTCTACAAATGCTAGAAACGTAGGTTTGCCTTTCCTTAATCTTTCTTCTAAGATAAGTCGTAAGGTCAGTCTCTATAGCCGTCCATAACTGAGGAAGTGTCGCCGGCGCAGGTTTTCTGCACGAAATGACCTCTCTGTTATGACCTATAAATCTTCGATGGGATTCATTTTGGGCGATCTCGGTAGCTAAATCATTTCCTCAAATTGTCTAGAATTTTCTTCACAATTGTGGCCTCGATCTATGAGGCATTGTTATCCATAAAAATTGCATCGTTGTTTGGAGACGTGAAGTCCGTGAACGGCTGGCTGCAAATGATCTCCAAGTGGCCGAACTTAACCGTTTCCAGTCAATGATCGGTTGAGCTGGACCAGAGGACTCGGTGTATTCCACGTAAACACAGCCCACACAATTATGGAGCCACCAGCAGCTTGCACAGTGCCTGAGGTCCACGGTTTCCTGCGGTCAGCGCAACGCTCCACCTCTTACCAGCTGAAATCGGGACATCAGACCAGGTGACGGTTCTCCAGTCGTCTAGGGTCTAACTGGTAGGGTCATCATCACAGGAGAGGCGCTGTAGGCGATGTGCTGTTAGCACGCGCGACCGCTGCGGTCGCAGGTTCCAATCCTGCCTCGGGCATGGATGTGTGTGATGTCCTTAGGTTGATTAGGTTTAAGGGGCTCCGGAAAGGCTCAAAATCATGAAAAATTCAATTTTTACTTTTTTGCGTTTTCTGAATCTGCAGACTATTACCTTTTAATAGATATATAATTTATTCAATTCCGAAGACTACAACTATTTTTAAATTTTTTTTGAAATGTGTTCTACATGGGCGTGACCCACTGCGGCGCTGTTAAACTGCTGTCAAATGGTGTTATTATTAACGTCCGTGTTCATCACGTACATTTTAGTGATGTGAGATAAAGTATGTGTTGTGGCTAACCTGTGATGGTTCAATATATATCGCTGGTGTGATTGTCGATTGTTTCATGTTAATTTACTGTGTCGTTATCTCGAAAATATTCGTAATTAATTCTGTTTCTTGAGTCTCTGTTTTGTTGAAGTATAATAATGAGTAAAAGTAAAGTTGCTGTTGCGACTTTCAATGATGGCAACATTGTAAGGTGCAAGCTATTTAGAAATATGGGAATGAAGATAGGTTCTAACATGGTACGAGCGATGCTTGCTTTAGACAAGGAACGCCTTCGGGCTGCAGACAGGGCTGTAAAGAGTCTAGAAACACAAGCAAGAGTAAACAGGAGGAGGAACAAGAGGAAGCTGGAGGAGGGGTTTGCAGAGGATGAACATAATCCATCCTATGGACCTGGAATGCACTAAAAAGTTAATCCAATCTTTGTCGCTCGATTCCCAAAACTTTTATTTTCTCATACTAATTACATGTTTTCTAAGGATCTTCCAAACATATTTGTTTCAAACTTTCAGTAAATGTTACACAGTACCTTCTGCATAATTTAACACAGCCTTTTTCCAAAAAACTGTATATTTTTGAATATATAAATAAAAAATTGCAAAAAAATGTTGTGAATTTTCATTACAATTGAAAAAAAAATCATCTTTAATAACTGAACTAAAATTTTGTAAAATCCCTGTGTTAAGTTGTAGCCCATATTCCAATAAATAATCTGTAAAAAGTTCAACTTCCTACCTCAAATACTTTGTGAGGAAAGATGTAATTTATAAGCGTTATTGTAACATTGCAAGTATAGGGCGTTCCGGAGCCCCTTAAGTAGTTCTAGGAGACTGATGACCTCAGAAATTAAGTCTCATAGTGCCAAGACCCATTTTTTTGCTCTTAGCAAAGGTATTTGCGTCGGTCGTCTTGCTGCCAGAGCCGATTAACGCCAAATTTCGCAGCACTTTCGTAAAGGATACGTTCGTCACACGTCACACACCGACTCTGCAGTTATTTCACGGAGATGTTGCTTGTCTGTTAGTACTGACAACTCTCGGTGGTTTAAGCGAAGGCTGTAAGCCACCGTGTTGCCCGTGGTGGTAGGTAATGCCTGAAATTTCGCGTCTGTAGCACGTCATCTTCGTGGTGTAGCGATTTTAATGGCCAGTAGTGTAATTGCGGACGGATCTGACACCTTGAATCCTGCAGAGCTGTCAATAAATGCGTGAGAGTACGAGGGAGGTCATCCTCTGAACAGCACGTTGCTAGGCATCCCAGATATGCTCAATAATGTTCATGTCTACGGTGTTTGATGGCCAGCGGAAGAGTTTAAACTCAGAAGAGTGTTCCTGGAGCCACTCTATGGCAATTCTGGACGTGCGGGGTGGCGCATTGTCCTTCCTGGAACTGCCCAAGTCCGTCGCAATGCACAACGGACACGAATGGATGCAGGTGATCGGACAGCATGCTTACGTACGTGTCATGTGTCAGAGTCGCATCTAGACGTATCAGGAGTCCCATATCACTTCAACTGCACACGCCCCACACAATTACAAACCCTCCACCTGCTTGAACAGGTCTCTGCTGACATGCATGAGGTTGTATCCATACCAGTAAACGTCCATCCGCTCGATGAAATTTGGAACGAGACTTGTTCGAGCAGGCAACATGTTTCCAGTCATGAACAGTCCAGAGCCGGCCGCGGTGACCGAGCGGTTCTAGACGCTTCAGTCCGGAACCGCGCGACTGCTACGGTCGCAGGTTCGAATCCTGCCCCGGGCATGGATGTGTGTGATGTCCTTAGGTTAGTTAGGTTTAAGTAGTTCTAAGTTCTAGGGGACTGATGACCTCAGAAGTTGAGTCCCACAGTGCTCAGAGCCAACAGTCCAGTGTCGGTGTTGACGGGCGCAGACGAAGCGTAAAGCTTTGTATCTTGCATTCTCCAAGGATACAAGAGTGGCCCTTCGGCTCCGAAAGCGCATACGGATGATGTTTCTTTGAATGCTTCGCACGTTGACACTTGTTGTCGGTCTAGCATTGAAATCTGCAGCAGTTTTCTGAATGGTTGGTTGCACTTCTGTCACGCTGAACGATTCTCTTCGGTCGTCACTCGTCCTGTTCTTGCAGGATCTTTTTCCGGCAGCAGCGATGTCGGAGATTTGATGTTTTACCGGATTCCTGATATTCACGGAACACTCATGAAATGGTTGTACGGGAAACTCGCCACTTCACCGATGCCTCGGAGATGCTCGTGCGCCGACTATAACACCATGTTCAGACTCACCTAAATCTTGATAACCTGCCATTGTAGCAGCAGTAACCGATCTAACAACTGCGCCAGACCCTTGTTGTCTTACTTAGGTTTTGCTGACCGCAGCGCCGTATTCTGCCTGTTTATATACAGGGTGTTTCAAAAATGACTGGTACATTTGAAACGGCAAAAAAACTAAACGAGCAGCGACAGAAATACACCGTTTGTTGCAATGTGCTTGGGACAACATTACATTTTCAGGCGGACAAACTTTCGAAATTACAGTAGTTACAATTTTCAACAACAGATGGCGCTGCAAGTGATGTGAAAGATATAGAAGACAACGCAGTCTGTGGGTGCGCCATTCTGTACGTCGTCTTTCTGCTGTAAGCGTGTGCTGTTCACAACGTGCAAGTGTGCTGTGGACAACATGGTTTATTCCTTAGAACAGAGGATTTTTCTGGTGTTGGAATTCCACCGCCTACAACACAGTGTTGTAGCAACAAGACGAAGTTTTCAACGGAGGTTTAATGTAACCAAAGGACCGAAAAGCGTTACAATAAAGGATCTGTTTGAAAAATTTCAACGGACTGGGAACGTGACGGACGAACGTGCCGGAAAGGTAGGGCGACCGCGTACGGCAACCACAGAGGGCAATGCGCAGCTAGTGCAGCAGGTGATCCGACAACGGCGTCGGGTTTCCGTTCGCCGTGTCGCAGTTGCGGTCCAAATGACGCCAACGTCCACGTATCGTCTCATGCGCCAGAGTTTACACATCTATCCGTACAAAATTCAAACGCGGCAACACCTCAGCGCCGCTACCATTGCTGCACGAGAGACATTCGCTAACGATATAGTGTACAGGATTGATGACGGCGATATGCATGTGGGCAGCATTTGGTTTACTGACGAAGCTTATTTTTACCTGGACGGCTTCGTCAATAAACAGAACTGGCGCATATGGGGAACCGAAATGCCCCATGTGGCAGTCCCATCGTCCCTGCATCCTCAAAAAGTACTGGTCTGGGCCGCCATTTCTTCCAAAGGAATCATCGGCCCATTTTTCAGATCCGAAACGATTACTGCATCACGCTATCTGGACATTCTTCGTGAATTTGTGGCGGTACAAACTGCCTTAGACGACACTGCGAACACCTCGTGGTTTATGCAAGATGGTGCCCGGTCACATCGCACGGCCGACGTCTTTAATTTCCTGAATGAATATTTCGATGATCGTGTGATTGCTTTGGGCTATCCGAAACATACAGGAGGCGGCGTGGATTAGCCTCCCTATTCGCCAGACATGAACCCCTGTGACTTCTTTCTGTGGGGACACTTGAAAGACCAGGTGTACCGCCAGAATCCAGAAACAATTGAACAGCTGAAGCAGTACATCTCATCTGCATGTGAAGCCATTCCGCCAGACACGTTGTCAAAGGTTTCGGGTAATTTCATTCAGAGACTACGCCATATTATTGCTACGCATGGTGGATATGTGGAAAATATCGTACTATAGAGTTTCCCAGACCGCAGCGCCATCTGTCCCAAGCACATTGCAACAAACGGTGTATTTCTATCGCTGCTCGTTTAGTTTTTATTGCCGTTTCAAATATACCGGTCATTTTTGAAACACCCTGTATCTCTGTACTTGGATACGCATGCCTGTACCAGTTTGTTTGGTGCTTCAGTGTATACAACGTATCTATATGTGCGCAGGAGCCGGACATTAGAGTTGATGGTGGTCAAATCTTGGCGTTCGAGCTTCGTAAGGCGAACGTGTATGACACGACGCCTCGACTATCGCTCACACCTTCATTTTTGTAGTTCATGTGTAAATAATGTGACATTCAAAAAAATTGTACTTACACTATTCGTTGTTGCTACATTAGTCGCGTCTCACTCCTACGCAGATTAGCTGCCAAATGGGGCCTTCCACTGTGTCTCCAGCGCGAAGCGTCGAGATGCGAAATAGTTCCGGATACCTTACCAGATTGATGTATAAGGGATTTCTAAAATCGCGACAGACGTAATTTTTCAGGAAAACTCTATGCGTTTTTTCATTTACCTGTCGATAGTTATAAATATGTTTGTTCTAATAATTAAATTTAATTAAAAATAGTAAGTAGTAAAGTAACATGAAATTCACTAAAACTTCCTTCCCCATACTCATCGAGTGCTTGTAATTAATCAAGAATAGCTTCGATATAGACTGCACATTCTACTGCTATGGTTCCCAACCTGGAGGGAATTACCCCCTGACGGGTAAAATGAAATTTTCCGAGGCATAAAAACTAAACGATTCGATTCAGTTTCAGATACGAAACTAAATTATTTTCAAAAGATCATTATTACAATTTTGTAAGACTCTAATACTGATTATATAAGTTATCGACATATACTTTTACTCACTTAGTAGCATTAATGCGGTGGAGGTTACGGGTTCCTGACTTAGCCCACCCACGACACAAATAGATTGTGCTCTGTCCCGTACATTGCTGATGGTAAAAGTGAGACAGTTATGTAACAAATGCTAAATATCTCAAGAAACACTCTTCTCCAAGTTGCAGATAGTAGGCCTACCTGCAGTAGTCAGAAATTGCGTCATTACTCGGTTCGAAACAGATAAATGAATGAATTGACAGCACGACAAAGCAGTAACTGCATAAGGGCTACTATAGTGCAGTGCACAGTTTTATTACTATTATCATTAGAGTGGTTAGACACAAAGCATTAACAGGATGAAGTCCTCCAATTTCTGTCAGTTCAGAAGTAAGGAGTGCAGCAATGAAGTGATTTACGAACAGTAAGTAAAGTGCAAACATCTGAACTTGTTCAAGTGGTGTTGCTGTGTGCAGGTCACGCAAGTGCCGCAGTGCAGAGGAGTAATGCAGGGGAAGCGTGTTTAGTAACAAGTGTCTGTCCTCACTGTGGATACTTAGCTTTTTTTTTGAGAATGGGTTACGGGTAGCACTTGTGATGCACCACGAATTCCTTCGTAATTCATTCTAACGCGCGCACACACACACACACACACACACACACACACACACACACACACACACACACACCATTAATCTTTCATCACTTTAAAAACAAAAGTGTTCCAAGAAAAGTCTTTCAGTACAGTTAGGTTCTAAAGTTAGTGATAAAGTGTGGGGGAGGAGGAGGCAATAGATGGCAGGGGGAAGGGATAGCGGTAGTACTAGCTAATGTCTAATTGCACTCAGGGTTAGTGGTATACTTAAATTTGGGAGACACTGGTCTACAATGTATAATATAGGCAACCAGAAGCACAAACCGTTACCAAATGTTTCAAATGGCTCTGACCACTATGGGACATAAGGGGCTCCGGAAAGGCTCAAAAATCATGAAAAGTTCAATTTTTACTTTTTTGCGTTTTCTGAATCTGCAGACTATTATCTTTTAATAGATATATAATTTATTCAATTCCGAAGACTACAACTATTTTTAAATTTTTTTTTGAAATGTGTTCTACATGGGCGTGACCCACTGTGGCGCTGTTAAACTGCTGTCAAATGGTGTTATTATTAACGTCCGTGTTCATCAGATACATTTTAGTGATGTGAGATAAAGTATGTGTTGTGGCTAACCTGTGATGGTTCAATATATATCGCTGGTGTGATTGTCGATTATTGCGTGTTTATTTACTCTGTCGTTATCTCGAAAATATTCGTAATTAATTCTGTTTCTTGAGTCTCTGTTTTGTTGAAGTATAATAATGAGTAAAAGTAAAGTTGCTGTTTCGACTTTCAATGATGGCAACATTGTAAGGTGCAAGCTATTTAGAAATATGGGAATGAAGATAGGTTCTAACATGGTACGAGCGATGCTTGCTTTAGACAAGGAACGCCTTCGGGCTGCAGACAGGGCTGTAAAGAGTCTAGAAATACAAGCAAGAATAAACAGGAGGAGGAACAAGAGGAAGCTGGAGGAGGAGTTTGCAGAGGATGAAGATAATCCATCCTATGGACCTGGAATGCACTAAAAAGTTAATCCAATCTTTGTCGCTCGATTCTCAAAACTTTTATTTTCTCATACTAATTACATGTTTTCTAAGGATCTTCCAAACATATTTGTTTCAAACTTTCAGTAAATGTTACACAGTACCTTCTGCATAATTTAACACAGCCTTTTTCCAAAAAACTGTATATTTTTGAATATATAAATAAAAAATTGCAAAAAAGGTTGTTAATTTTCATTACAATTGAAAAAAAATCATCTTTAATAACTGAACTAAAATTTTGTAAAATCCCTGTGTTAAGTTGTAGCCCATATTCCAATAAATAATCTGTAAAAAGTTCAACTTCCTACCTCAAATACTTTGTGAGGAAAGATGTAATTTATAAGCGTTATTTTAACATTGCAAGTATAGGGCGTTCCGGAGCCCCTTAAACCTAACTAACCTAAGGGCACCACACACATCCATGCCCGAGGCAGGATTCGAACCTGCGACCGTAGCAGGCTGTATTCTGAGATCCAGTGTGTCAAGAATGTGCCGAGAATACCAAATTTCAGGCATCACCTGTCACCACGGACAACGCAGTGCCCGACGGCCTTCACTTAACGACCGAGAGCCAGCGGCGTTTGCGTAGAGTTGTCAGTGCTGACAGACAAGCAACACGACATTAGGGATGTATCGCATGACTTTCGTTACGTCAGTGCGTAGCTTCTAACACTTTTTAAATATCAGACCTGTTTGCAACTTCAACACGTTCTCTTTTTTTCAGTGACTAGCACTCCAACGTGTTGGCTGAAGCAGCATCGATTGACCTGCCTCCGTTTCGAACAGCTAGCTAAAAGTTCTCTAACTGGCCATTAGTTGTCGAAAGTTTCACTAATAGCCTTTAAATTGATGTGCGCGAAATTAAATCTGCAGAAAATGCGGCGCCTTGCGACGCGTAGTCTCCGTCGCCAGTAGAAACTTGGTGGTTTCGCGAGATTACCGAAGAGATATATGGACGGGCGTTTCGGAGGCGGCTGTTAACGTCACCGTATTAATTTGCGCTCATATTGCGCGCTTTTAGGATGGAAATGCAATTACGTCGCCCGTCGGCTACCAGAACACTTGGCAGCGTTCAGGAGAGGGCGGTGGGGGAGGGGGGAGGGGGGTGTTTGAGCAGAACGGTAATGGCGGCGTGGGTGGTTGGACGGCTGGCCCTGCCTTTTATTGGTCCTTGAGCCCAGTGCGAGGGCTGCCGCATCCATTAGGGCACGCTAGATGTCGCCCGTGGAGTTCCGCTCGTAATTATGACGCGGAAATGTCGTTAGGCGGTAGCTGGATTGCTACGTCAGGCGCCACTTGCTGTGCGATTAGTCGGCCGACACAGGCGAGTAAACCCTTCAGACACAGTAATGGTTGCAGCAGCCGGGAATGCCGCAGCGTCGCAGCAATACCGCAGTGATCCGCTGAACTTCGGGAGTGCGTAGTGTAAAATGGAAGGCGCCAAGGCGCCATTCGAATTGGAAAAGCGGCGAGCGCATACCCGTGTCGTGAGGGTGCAGTCAGTTGACATTTGCAACAGAAGTCACGATTGTAGAATACTGACACGGATTACAGACAGAAGAATGAGAAGCCAGTAGAGGCCGGCCTCGTGAAAGAAAGTTCGGTTTGCTGAGAAATTTCGAAACGCGCAACGCAGTGGTGGCCCTAGAATCCGTGTCAGAAGATAAGTTAAAGGAAGGCAAACTCTTTTATAGCATTTGTAGACTCAGAAAAAGATTTCGACAATGGTGACTGGAACACACGTTGAAAGGGCACAGTACCGCCCGACATTGAAAATAGGTACAACATACTTCATTATTTTTGTCAGAACAACACATTTTTTTTGTAAAATAACTCAATTTCAATTAATACAGTGAAGCCGGATACCAGTGTGGGAAAGAATGACAATTTATTTATTTAATTGATCACATGTGTACTCCCACAAAATAAATCCCTACGTCCAGTTTGGTGAGATCTTTTGAAATGAGTGAATGTATGGTCGTCTGCTAACCACAGATAGTGAATGTGAATATATCATCATCTTTGAGTCGATCCTTTGGCCACCTTTGGTGGGACCAAAGAGATGAAATTTACCTGAGCTTTGAGCGCCTGAAATTTGGCTGACCAATACGGTAGCAAGGTGCTCCCCCACTTCAGCAGAGGTGCGAGAGGACCTCGAGAACGGCCATGTTTCAGCACTCTGCCGCTGGATCTTGTGCTGTAATGACCTGTTTTAGTTGTGCTCTGTAATGACGAAAGAGTGGAGACATGGTATGCATGTGGAATATTTAAGAGTAGTTTGAAATAATAATTTCTCTATTTCAGGAACTTTTGTGGGGAGAATTAAATGTCAGGCAGGTAATATTAATGGGATTGTAGTAATCTTCGGAAGTGATCAACGGTCACAATGAAACCACGTGTAGCAATAAGTTGAAATACTTCCGTGTGCTTAAGTTAAGCTGAATTACTAGCGTGTGTACAATAAGTTGAAATATTTAAGAAATAGCGTGTGTACCATCAGTTGAAATATTTAAGAAATGGCGGGTGCAGGACTTGAAATTAGAGACGAGTACTTCCACGTGGTGAGTACTGTGTGAGTCTCAAACTGTGTATGAGACAAAGGATAAAGAGAAGTACTCGTCCATGGTATCAGTTGAGGATTCGCGTGTGTGATGAATATGTTATTAATATTACTTTGCGTGATATGATTCCGTGTGACGCTAGATTCAAACTCTGAGAGAGAAACAAGGTGAGTCGGCCGTCTATCCAGCAACGCCACTTGGCTTGCATTGCACAGGAAGACGTGCATATATCTCCAGAGTTCATAGTAGGAAAGTAGAATTACGAAGTGGGGCAGTGTCGTGTGAAACTGGGATAAATATTAATTGAAGTGGGAAAGCTGAAAGTGATAATGTTGTGACTATTACCTGTGTAGTATTTCATATTGTAGTGTGGTGTATGTCATGTAATTTGGGTGTGTGTGGATTGCATGGGAGAGTAGCGAGGTAGTTTAAAAAGATTAGTGGGTTATGCTTGTTCCTTCTGTACCGCTCGGTCTGGAGGAAAGTTTCGTGATGATGATTGTGAGAGTCGAAGTGTGAGAAATAATAAAAGATCCACCATCCTATCCAGAAAGTGCACTGTAGCGTTAAATAATTACGAGACCATAATATAGAGATTCACCAATGTAAAGCCATGCCCACTGGGCGGAATTTCTCATGTGTTATTGTTGTAGGTTATAGAATTTGTGTGTTTAGGTTATAGAATTTATCGGAATAAATAAGATAGTGAAAAGAAAAAGATTGGTGGACTTTTCCTTCGAATTGTATGTTGTCATGATGTCCCGAATTTATAATGTGTGCGCCATTCATATTCAGTGCGGTGGCCACGTGTTGATAAAAGCCGTTAAATAAAAGACAAAAAGAAAATGTGGTATTGCCAATGCGTAGTGAACAGTCAGAGTTCTGTAAATCACTGATAGTCAGATGTGCGTTTCCGTTGCATATTATTCATAGAGGAGGATAATTTGTAACTTAATTGTGAGTACGAGAGTCCATGTTACTCGATAAATAAGAATGAATCCACTCGCTTGGCAGACCACTCATCTGGCAGGCCTGACTGCTTGATGCCACAGTATGAGCAAGGCATGTGGGTGCCTCTCAACGTTTTGGAATTCTGAAGGTAGCAGGGATAAAATACATGGAGTGAAAGGTCATCTACAATTTATACAGACAGCAGAATGCATTTACAGAGCCGGCCGCTGTGGCCGAGCGGTTCTAGGCGCTTCAGTCCGGAACCGCGCGACCGCTACCGTCGCAGGGTCGAATCCTGCCTCGGGCGTGGATGTGTTTGATGTCGTTAGGTTAGTTATGTTTAAGTAGTTGTAAGTTCTAGGGGACTGATGAACTCAGATGTTAAGTTCTGCAGTGCTCAGAGCCATTTAAACCATTTTGCACTTACAGAAGTCTGTTGTTGTTGTTGTGATCTTCAGTCCGAAGACTGGCTTAATGCAGCTCTCCATGCTACTCTATCCCGTGAAAGCCTCTTCGTCTCCGAATGACTATCGCAACTTACATCTATCTGAATCAGCTTACTTTACACTTCCTTGCAGTACTAAACTGGTGGTCACTGATGTCTCCTATCAAACGATTCTTTCTTCTAGTCAGGTTGCACCACAAATCTCTTTTGTCCCCAGTTCTATTCGGTACCTCCTAGGAGTCTAAGGATATGAAAGGGAACCAGTGGCTGAGACGCGAATGAGGCAGTGTTATAGCCTACGCACGATGTTATCCACTACAAAAAAAAAGTCGAGCCAGCAGTGAAGGGAAGCAGGAAATAAAATTTGGATAGGGAATTAGAGTTTAAAAAGAAATATGACATATACTAAAAGGAGGGATGTACTGGTGGGAATCATCTAGAGTCGTCATGGAAGAGTCAGCTTGGTACTGGAAAGAAGTGGTGGATGGGAGGGAGAGGAAAGAGGATAAAAATTGTAGAGGAAGATCAAGGCTTGACAGCAGTAAACATTTGGAATGAATGTAGGGTGGAGTAGTTATACAGAGGCTTGTGCGGATAAACTAGAGTGTAGAGGCGCATCAAACTAGTCCTGGATCTGAAGTCCACAACAACCGTGACAACAATACAGACGAAAATATATAGAAACCAAGGAAAATTGTTATCTGAGGTCGGACAACAGTACCTCGAACTAGCCAGTGCTGATTATTACTTGCCTCAAGAAGGGTTTCCCCGGTTGACGTCACACACCCCGCTCCCTTCGTCCTCTTCCATTCTCCAGTCCTGCGCTAAGCTCCCTCGAGGTCCGTCTGTAATTTCTTTTTTTTTTTTAAATTTGTGGTTCAAATGGCTCTGAGCACTATGCGACTTAACTTCTGAGGTCATCAGTCGCCTAGAACTTAGAACTAATTAAACCTAACTAACCTAAGGACATCACACACATCCATGCCCGAGGCAGGATTCGAACCTGCGACCGTAGCAGTCGCTCGGTTCCAGACTGTAGCGCCCAGAACCGCACGGCCACTCCGGCCGGCTTTAAAATTTGTGGTACGGTATTATGGGACCAAACTGGTGAGGTCATCGGTCCTTTAAGCTTACGCACTACTTAATATAACTTAAACTAACTTCCGATAAGGATAACACACACACACACACATCCATGCCCGAGGGAGGTCTCAAATCTCCGACGGAGGGAGCCCCGCGAACCGTGACAAGACGCCCCAGACCGCGCGGTTACCCCGCGCGGGGCCCGTCTGAACATGGGCGCTATATGGTACAGTGTGACCACCGACATTATCTGGATGCTGTAGGGCTGGCATCGGTCCAGCACCATCCTACACACTGGCAGTATAAAAAGCAACAACGCCTACTAATACATCTTTCACTCTGTGGGTAGAGTGTCATAAAGCCGCCAAACTGTAGGTGTAGAACAATGTAACACCAGTGATCAGAAAGCAATTTTCACGCAACACGCGATGTAGCTGAGTGTAATAGAACAGTTTCGCACGCATGAATTGGCCAGGATACGATGTTTAAACATGCCTTTTTGACACAATTACCTTCTACTCATAAGAAGTTCAGTGATTCTGTAAGAAAAGATGTACTATCTCTTCAGTAAATATATATATATATATATATATATATATATATATATATATATATATATATATATCGGAATTTGTCATGAGATCACATCTCTGTGCTGACGAAAACGGAGCAGCTGATTAACAGGCAACACTGTATTCCTCTGAAAGAACTAAAGCTGTAAAAACGGGTACATCGTCGCGTTACCGAAATCGATTCAGACTTAACGTGTATAAGTGAAAGTAAAAATAGATTTCCGAAATCCGGTTTTCTTTTTCCGCAAGTTATGTCGCATGCCAAAGTAGTGTATTATTGCCCCTTGGAAGCCTTCTACGCTAAATATCCGTGGCTCGCCATTCTGTTTCACACACCTTAGTGATGAAACATGCACTGAGGTGAAAGTCGTGGGCCGGCCACTGTGACCGAGCGGTTCTAGGCGCTTCAGTCTGGAACAGCGCGACCACTACGGTCGCAGGTTCGAATCCTGCCTCGGGCATGGATGTGTGTGATGTTAGTTAGGTTTAAGTAGTTCTAAGTTCTAGGGGCTGATGACCTCAGAGCCGGCCGGAGTGGCCGTGCGGTTCTAGGCGCTACAGTCTGGAGCCGAGCGACCGCTCCGGACGCAGGTTCAAATCCTGCCTCGGGCATCGATGTGTGTGATGTCCTTAGGTTAGTTAGGATTAATTAGTTCTAAGTTCTAGGCGACTGATGACCTCAGAAGTTAAGTCGCATAGTGCTCAGAGCCATTTTTGATGACCTCAGATGTTAAGTCCCATAATGCTCAGAGCTATTTGAATCATTTGAAGGTCATGGGATACCTCGTAATATTGTCTCGGATCTCCCTTTGTCCGGTGAGGTGCAGGAACTCGACGTGGCATGGAATCAACTCGTCGCTGGAATTACCAAACTGAAATATTGAGCCACGCTGCCGTTCATAACTGGAAAGCGTTGCCAGTTCAGGAGTGTCAGGATTTCGTCCACGAAATGGCCTGTCGATTATGACCGATAAATGTTCGATGGCATCCATGTCGGCCGATCTGGTTGGCCGAAACATTCGCTCGAATTGTTCAGAATGTTCTTCAAACCAGTCGCGAACAATTGTGGCCTGGTGACGTGGTGCATTGTCATCCTTCGTTGTTCGGGAACGTGAAGTCCATGAATGGTGATATTGAAGATGTTTGGTTTGTGGGGTGCCCAACTGCGCGATCATCAGCGCCCGTACAAAGTTCCAGTTTGCAAAATGTCCAATGTTTGCACAGACCTGTCTAGCCACTGTCACGAATGATGATGATGATGATGATGATGATGATGAAATGGGGAGGACAACACAAACACCCTGTACCCGGGAAGAGAAAATCCCCAACGCGGCCCGGAATCGAACCTGGGTCCCCGTGATCCTGAGGCAGCAACTCTGGCCACTAGACTTAGAGCTGCAGACGTCCATGGTTCAAATGGCGCTGAGCACTATGGGACTTAACTTCTGAGGTCATCGGTCCCCTAGAACTTAGACCTACTTAAACCTAACTAACCTAAGGACATCACACACATCCATGCCCGAGGCAGGATTCGAACCTGCGACCGTAGCGGTCGCGCGGTCCCAGACTGTAGCGCCTAGAACCGCTCGGCCACCCCGGCCCGGTGGACATCCATGAATGGCTGCAAATGGTCTCGATGTATCCGAACATAACTACAGTATTTCCAGTCGATTTTCGGTTCAGTTGGACAGGGGACTCGGCCCATTCCATGTAAACACAGGCCACACCATTTTGGAGCCGCCACCAGCTGGCACAGTGCCTTTTTGACAACGTGTGTCCATCGCTTCGTGAGGTCTGCGCCACGCTTGAACCTTACGATCAGCTCGTACCAGCTGAAATCTGGACTTATCTGACTGGGCCACGGTTGCCCAGTCGTCTAGGGTCCAACCGATGAGGTCACGAGCGCAGACTAGGCGCTGCAGGCCATGTCGTGCTGTTAGCAATGGCATTCGCGTCGGTTGTCTGCTGCCATTGACCAGTGACGCCAAATTTCGCCGCACTGTCCTAAAGGATACGATCGTCACATGTCCCACATTCATTTCTGCGGTTGTTTCAGGAAGTGTTGCTTGTCTGTTAGCACTGACAACTCTACGCAAACGGTACTGCTCTCAGTCGTTAAGCGAAGGTCGTCCGGCCACTGGTTTGTCCGTGGTGAGAGGTAATGCCTGAAATCTGGTACTGTCCGCACACTCTTGAGACAGTAGATCTCGAAATATTGAATATCCTAACGATTACCGAAATGGAATGTCGCCTGCGTCTAGCTCCAACTACTGTACTGCACTCGAAGTCTGTTAATTACCGTCTTGCGGCAACAATCGCGTCGAAACCTTCTCAAATGAATCGCCGGAGTAGAAGTGACATCTCTGCCAATTCCTTGTCTACGCGAAACCACCGCCGTTTGTATATGTGCGTTCTAACAAGACCACCACTTGCAAAGTAGATTAGAAATCTGATTAATAATGTTGCTCACGCAGCATATGTTCGCTTTATCGGGCAACAACAAAACTATTGACTGTGGATGGTATCGTCAGAATCGAAATAATGAGGTCACTGTAAAGAAGTCATTAATTTGGCACTCATCTTGAACGGATTCCCACGTAGATTTCGTCGAAGTCGTTATGGCTCGTTTTGTTGATTCTAGGGTGATTCCACTTTGGCTGCTAGAAGGTCCGGATCTGTATTTTAGTTACATTTGAAGACCTAACAAATGCGTTTTTCAGGAAATTCTTAATGATCAAACAATCAAATTGGTTCAAATGAGTCTGAGCACTATGGGACTTAACATCTATGGTCATCAGTCCCCTAGAACTTAGAACTACTTAAACCTAACTAACCTAAGAACAGCACACAACACCCAGTCGTCACGAGGCAGAGAAAATCCATGACCCCGCCGGAATCGAACCCGGGCGCGGGAAGCGAGAACGCTACCGCACGACCACGAGGTGCGGACATCAAACAATCCCAGATCGGAACAATGGCATGATAGAAATAAGTTTTGACTTGGTCTTCACGACCCACGTTTTTAATAAACTTCTTGTAAATTCACATATACTTCTTCTTAATTGTCACATCATCAAGAAAACAGTTTTGTATCAATCTTCACATATTTAATTTCCACTTTAACCAAACACAAGACTTGACTGTTCTTTAACAAAGTGAAATAACAACAGAACTTCTGCAAAGTGAAACAAAGACTGCTCTGTGCGCATTCGCGCCAAGACGGATACAAGTAAGTCAAAGATTATGACAGTCTGACAGAAATGAATACACACAAGAACTATATCACTGTAATACATCAATAGATCGGAGTAACTATACATTAATAAAACCCAATGTGAATATTGTCACAAAAATATGTTCGTTACTTCACAGAAAAGTAGTTCGATATTACTGGTATCGAGAACTGGGGTCGGAGTGGCGTAATGCTTACGTAAATAAAGAACCATTACAGCGTATTGCTATCCCATAACTTTTGTCGCCTCAGTTCGTATCGGAGAAGACCCCTGGCTACGGTCCTTGTTGCGAGAGCCAACGAGGCAGTGGAACACCGACGCCTGTGATCTTTCCCTGTGGTGACGCGAGTGCGGAGACTATTCTCACGTGGCCAACACGTGTATCCCGTCGTACAGGCCGCGCTGTACCCGCCTTGCTCCACTCCTCGTTTCCTCCACGCGGTAATTGGAGTTGCGGTTCGTCAAAGGCCCTGCTGCGGCAGGGGCGAAGATTGCTATGCAAATGGCCGGGCGCGACCAATTTGGCGCCGGAGACGGCTCTTCACCGGCGCGGCGCAGCGCAGCCTGTCCCGGGGAATCCCCCAAACGCCGCAGCGCAACAAATGACGCTCAGACGCCGCGGCCGGTGCTTCCCCGCTCTCATTTAATTGTCCCGCGCGTACGGGCTGATAGTTAATTCGGGCACGGAAGACTGTGTTACGTGGCACGCCGCAGGCAAGGAAGGAATACGGCGCCGGATCCTGCTGCTAGCCCGCTGTCCGACATTTACGTCGCCAGCACTGCTAATTCAATTGCGGCTCAGCGCTAGTTGCTTTCGTGTCCCATACGACACAGTTCTTTCCCTGCAAAGTGAATCTGGTACGACTGTTGCCTTACTTTTCGCTGTAGTTGCTTTTCTGTCATTACGTGAATGGGTTGCTTGTCAAAGTGACCTCTTTTGGCATTATTTCGTAGACTTTTTAAACCGCAAATGCAGGCTATATCCAAGTTTTAAAAAATTGGCCAAGTACTAGTAGGATCGCTCAGCGAGAGTTCCGTACAAACTTAATTTTATATATATATATATATATATATATATATATATATATATATACTATTAGTGGACATTAATATACACGTCTGGCCATTAAAATTGCTACACCAAGAAGAAATGCAGATGATAATCGGGCATTCATTGGACAAATATATTATACTAGAACTGACATGTGATTACATTTTCACGCAATTTGGGTGCATAGACCCTGAGAAATCAGTACCCAGAACAACCACCTCTGGCCGTAATAACGGCCTTGATACGCCTGGGCATTGAGTCAAAACAGAGCTTCGATGGCGTGTACAGGTACAGCTGCCCATGCAGCTTCAACACGGTATCACTGTTAATCAAGAGTAGTGACTGGCGTATTGTGACGAGTCAGTTGCTCGGCCACCATTGACCAGACGTTTTCAATTGGTGACAGATATGGAGAATATGCTGGCCAGGGCAGCAGTCGAACATTTTCTGTATGAAGAAAGGCCCGTACAGGACCTGCAACATGCGGTCGTGCATTATCCTGCTGAAATGTAGGGTTTCACAGGGATCGAATGAAGGGTCGAGCCACGGGTCGTAACACATCTGAAATGTAACGTCCACTTTTCAAAATGCCGTCAATGCGAACAAGAGGTGACCGAGACGTGTAACCAATGGCACCCCATACCATCACGCCGGGTGATACGTCAGTATGGCAATGACGAATACACGCTTCCAATGTGCGTACACCGCGATGTCGCCAAACACGGGTGCGACCATCATGATGCTGTAAACAGAACCTGGATTCATCCGAAAAAATGACATTTTGCCATTCGTGCACCCAGGTTGGTCGTTGAGTACATCCATCCTGTCTGTGATGGAGCGTCAAGGGTGACCGCAGCCGTGGTCTCCGAGCTTATAGTCCATGGAACTGCGCCGGGCGGTGTGGCCGAGCGGTTATAGGCGATTCAGTCCGGAACCGCGCGACCGCTACGGTCACAGGTTCGAATCCTGCCTCGGGCATGGATGTGTGCGATGTCCTTAGGTTAGCTAGGTTTAAGTAGTTCTAAGTTCTAGGGGACTGATGACCTCAGGTGTTAAGTCCCATAGTGCTCAGAGCCATTTGAACCATTTTTTGAACCATGCTGCTGCAAACGTCGTCGTACTGTTCGTGCAGATGGTTGTTGTCTTGCAAACGTCCCCATCTGTTGACTCAGGGATCGAGACGTGGTTGTACGATGCGTTACAGCCATGCGGATAAGATGCCTGTCATCTCGACTGCTAGTGATACTAGGCCGTTGGGATCCAGCACGGCGTTCCGTATTACCCTCCTGAACCCACCGATTCCATGTTCTGCTAACAGTCATTGGATCTCGACCAACGCGAGCAGCAATGTCGCGATACGATAAACCGCAATCGCGATAGGCTACAATCCGACCTTTATCACAGTCGGAAACGTGATGGTACGCATTTCTCCTCCTTACACGAGGCATCACAACAACGTCTCACCAGGCAACGCCGGTCAACTGCTGTTTGTGTGTGAGAAATCGGTTGGAAACTTTCCTCATGTCAGCACGTTGTAGGTGTCGCCACCGGCGCCAGCCTTGTGTGAATGCTCTGAAAAGCTAATCATTTGCCTATCACAGCATCTTCTTCCTGTCGGTTAAATTTCGCGTCTGTAGCACGTCATCTTCGTGGTGCAGCAATTTTAATGGCCAGTATTGTATCTGGATTTCGTAGTTTTCTCTTGTAGGTGTAGCTGTGCTACCTGGGGATCTCTCGGAAGGCAAGAAGTGTGAGGACAATTGCAGGAGTATACGACTGTGCGGCGCGCTCGCGTATTTTGGGGAGTGGAATGCGCCCGACGCGGCTTAACTGCCGGTTGGCACCGCAATTCGGCGAGAGGCGTTTCGCGACAGCGACACAGTGGGGCACGCTACGGCACGGCCGGGGGACAGGAATGCCTGCGCATTTCTGCTCCACAGGGACGCGCGGATGGCGCATTTGTCATTGCGCGGCGACGTCTTCTTTGCTCTTAGCCGCGGCTCGGAAAGCCTGCGGCTCCCAGGGGCAACTACTCTACCTGCAGCCGCCATTACGTCAGCCCCCACCCCTCCCCCACTCGTCCCGAACATGCGCACTCACCTCAGTATTACGCAATCCTGAGTGCAGTTTGTAATGACACAGTTGATTCGAGATATTAACCCTTTAACGCATAGTGAAGCTGATTAGCTGCAGACTTCATTTATTCCATGTATCCTAAACTGAGCAACATTTTGTAACAAATTCGTTATGTAGCTAAGTGTATCTGCAGCTGCTAAGCTGCTAGTAGTTCTCCATAGCCATCGTAAATGGCAGGATGAACTGAACCAGATCGACAATCAGCTGTGGGGATGTACTGCCGCCCGTGTGTTTTGGCAGAAAGTAGAGACTTTTTTTTGTGTTTGTGCACTGACTTGTGGGTTTGAAAATTACTTTTTTATTTCGAAAACGTAAGTAGATATGGTGTAGACAGTTAATTCGAGTGGCTTTACGATAGATTTGAAATTAGGTCTGTTTTTGTGTTTGTAGCGATTGTAAACAATAATGCTTTGTTAATTTAATTAAAAAATGTTTCAATATTTTTTTCGTAATGTAGGCACTATAAACTAAACGTGAAAATTTTTACAGCTTGAAATAAAAAATCATACATTTAAGGGTTAACATTCGTGTAAGGCGCACACTTTCAAAGCAAAAAGGTACAACATAATTTTCTTTTTATCACGTATTTATTAGGTCCCTTTCTTGTTCGTCTGTCTGTTCGGTACAAATCTTGCAATTGATTTTAAACTAAATCCTCGATAAGATAGAGACATAGCTTGGAACTGGATGCATTGCAATAGTTTGAGGGTAAGAACTACCTGGCTACAACAGGAGAGAGGGTCAGAGTGAAAACGGGGCGACGAAGAAGCTAACTAGAGTTATAAAACTGCTGTATGCTACCGTAGACAGTCTTAAATAAACATTAACTATGCAAGTTCTCATAGTAGCATTGGCCAGTTGACATAGTTTCCACATTACCTGTACGTTAGGTGTGTTGCATACCTATAAGGCGTTACTTCCTTTTGTAACGCTTTGTTAGCGTATGCAATCAGTGTCTTACTAGAAACTGGAAGCCGTAAACAGCCTAGAAACTGAGTCAGGATGCATAAAGAGCCACGTAACCCTCGGAACACTCCTATTCTACATGTGTAGCAATACTCCTGTCTGTTACTGAACAATACATAATGTTTGTAGCAAAATTGAAACTGCCGGCCGCGGTGGTCTAGCGGTTCTAGGCGCTCAGTCCGGAACCGCGCGACCGCTACGGTCGCAGGTTCGAATCCTGCCTTGGGCATGGATGTGTGTGATGTCCTTAGGTTAGTTAGGTTTAAGTAGTTCTAAGTTCTAGGGGACTGATGACCACAGATGTTAAGTCCCATAGTACTCTGAGCCATTTGAACCATTTTTTTTTTTAAATTGAAACAATCTATCGATCGATGGTCGTGTCCAGGTACGCCACCATCCAGGTGAACGCCCACTCGAAATTATACAGATATTGAGTAGTACTTTTTAGTGTGACCAGCAGCTCCTTGTACCGGCTCCACATGTCACCATGCAATGACAAACTGGCTAGCAGGGTAATTAAATATTAGATGCGATCTAGACTGACATTTTTGTCATACTGCGTAACAAGATCGCTGTCACTCCAGTATGACTTCAAAAATTGTTACCTACGTTCTTGCAAAATTTCAGCTCAACCTCTTCCATGGTTTGTGCTTGAGTTCTTGCAAAATTTCAGTTCAACCTCTTCCATGGTTTGTGCTCGAGTTTTTGCAAAATTTCATCTGAACCTCTTCCGATGTTTTCTGCTTGACTGATAACCTCTTGAACACACAGACAAACACCACTTCGTCTTTACATGTTAGTAAATACAATTTGCCACTTTATCTGACGCGAAAATATTGTAATGTTGTTGCTTTAATTTGCTATGAAAGCGGTGCTGATTGACAATAAAAGCGGGTTAACAGCTGTGAGCTGTCTGGGGAAGTTAACCTTGCATTACTGCGCAACTGTTTCACCAGGTATCCTGTCTAGCTTACCAAATTCCCAACCAGACTAACATTAATTATAATCTTTTAATAGTCATACGACAACCGGTGATATATATATATATATATATATATATATATATATATATATATATATATAAGAGAATTTAAATAAAAAGAAATAATCAGTTTATATTTGGAAATTTATTTTAACATTGATCATTGAAATTTCAGCATATTAAACGTGAGTCATAACTAAGCTGGTGCCTTATTTAGGACTGTGAAAATGTGAGTTTGTAATCTTACAGAACACATCAAATATGGAGCCAAGAATGGGAGACTGCATGCAACACTGCATTCATAAAATAACACACGAAGAACGTTGAAACATATGCAAGAGGAAATTAATCACAACCAACCGATTCAATTTTCACCCAAAGAAATTACGTTCGTAGCACAATCCTGTCCGTCATGTAATTACCACACACTGGTATACTAAATTCATACTAACTCCCTGTGAAATCTTCCCGAAAAGAGTAGCTGAGGGCTACTTTGATGATTACACCACATGCTTCACGTGGTCAACTTGGTTTACACAAAGAGTGTAACTCCACAATAAATTTCGATAATTAAAATAAATTAGATCGAAAAGAAATTTACAAAAGAAAAACCTGAAACTGGTTACTATCGTCTTATTATTAACCTGATGGGTCAAACAATTGTATAAGCACGTGGTACTGGTCTCACAAAGTACACCGCACGTGGGTTGAACATAAAGAAAAGTTGCTATATTGAAAAATATTGTCAAGACGAGACGTTATAATCTCACGCACATTCGCATTGAAGATTGATGATGCTAGTTAGAGTTACTGATCAACACGTGGTTCCACTTTACTCATAAAGTAGTGACAAAGCAACTACCGGAATATATTCTGAACTTCACACTCGAATTACACTGTGTTGCAATTTAAGATAACATTAGATATTTTAGAGCTAAACCTGAAATAAAGGTGATTAAATTTTCAGTTAGGCTGAACTTAAGAAATCCGTTGTCCTACGGACTTAGCAGACACGCCCTTACCCGGAGATCTTACCACTTCAGACGCTCGCCGCGGACAGACTGACCTGGTCCCTTCCTGAGGGTGGCTCACAAATACAAACGGAAGTGGCCAGAGGGGCAGCTTCCTATACCAACATGACAAGGGACAGACAGGACCATACTAAGGATAGAAACCTCTTTGCTTTTAGAAAGCGTAGCTACCTGTTCTGACGTTGGTCCTACTGTTCTCTAGCAGACAGGCTTGTCTGCTACCCTCAAGCATGCAACTAGAAATACATTTGCTCATTCATCCTCTCACACAGAAGGGAAGGGGGGTGACAGTATATTATCATATACAGTATACAAAAGAAAGCGGATGTAGGTTCCGTATGAGACTGTGTGACATGAATTACATATAAACTGTGTTTTAAAGTGTAGTAGTATGACAGATCGTTCTTGTTTATGTGTAAAAGTAACACGTTCCACTACTCAGTCTCCTCCCAGATAGTCAGAAACGCCACAGTAAATTTAGAAGAGGAATTTATGCCGTAAATGACTACATATTTATGAAATTAACATGAAAGGAATCCAACATAGACCTTTCAATATGGACTCCTTGCAACCAGTAACATGCCTTCGCCCGATGTGAAAGACGCGTCGAGAACAAAACCTAACAGTAAAAGGAGAGACTTTTTCGGCTGAAATGTTGTGTAACACAGCATGAAACTTGCGCTAGTCTCGGCGCGATGAGAGTTTACTGTCGTCTTCTCGCTTTTCTGAGAAATTTATCAAGCTCTGGCGGTAACTGAAAACACTGGAAGTGCGTGAGAACTATTCGATACTGCTCTGATCGCCTCCCAGCAGCCGATAAAATGTCGTATCTGTGCCTTCCGAGTCTCAGTTAATGTATTAGCCCGTCCCCAGGTCAGAGAATTCAGCTGCGGAACTTTGTCGTTCGCATCGGCCGTTATTCAGAAGCGGGAGGCCCCTTCCAGGGAGGCAGAAATTTTCAATCTAAATTCCGTTCGGATATTAATTTGTACGACGACGCTAATGTCAGTCGAAATAAGCGGTCGTCGCTAATACGATATTACAAAGATGGCTTCATAGTTGCTGTGACGCGCACTCGAGTGGTCCTACGCATCAAACATTAAAGTACAGGGTGATTCAAAAAGAATACCACAACTTTCAAAATGTGTATTTAATGAAAGAAACATAATATAACCTTCTGTTATACATTACTACAAAGAGTATTTAAAAAGTTTTTTTTTCACTCAAAAACAAGTTCAGAGATGTTCAATATGGCCCCCTCCAGACACTCGAGCAATATCAACCCGATACTCCAACTCGTTCCACACTCTCTGTAGCATATCAGGCGTAACAGTTTGGATAGCTGCTGTTATTTCTCGTTTCAAATCATCAATGGTGGCTGGGAGAGGTGGCCGAAACACCATATCCTTAACATACCCCCATAAAAAAAATCGCAGGGGGTAAGATCAGGGCTTCTTGGAGGCCAGTGATGAAGTGCTCTGTCACGGGCTGCCAGCTGCAGACAGTGCTTGAACCAATTTCAGACGATAAGGTTTCATAACTAACCTTTTTCGTAGGACTCTCCATAGAGTTGATTCTGGAATTTGCAGCTCTCTGGTAGATCTGCGAGTCGATTTTCCTGGGCTGCGAACAAATGCTTGCTGGATGCGTGCTACATTTTCATCACTCGTTCTCGGCCGTCCAGAACTTTTCCCTTTGCACAAACACCCATTCTCTGTAAACTGTTTATACCAACGTTTAATACACCACCTATCAGGTTTAACACCATACTTCGTTCGAAATGCACGCTGAACAACTGTCGTCGATTCACTTCTGCCGTACTCAATAACACAAAAAGCTTTCTGTTGGGCGGTCGCCATCTTAGCATCAACTGACGCTGACGCCTAGTCAACAGCGCCTCAAGCGAACAAATGTACAACTAAATGAAACTTTATAGCTCCCTTAATTCGCCGACAGATAGTGCTTAGCTCTGCCTTTTGTCGTTGCAGAGTTTTAAATTCCTAAAGTTGTGGTATTCTTTTTGAATCACTCTGTACAATGGTATGTCAAAATTTTAAACATGGCTGAAGCCGCAACTGTTGAAAATCTTCACGTTAAATGATAACAGCCAACAGCTCTAACGTAATGTAGTCTGACTGACTAGGGGTTAGTTTTCTTGTCTGTTGATGCTGGTGAGATGCTTCTTTCCTGTCTTGTTGGGATTGTAAGTATGTTTGATGTTTGCTGTTCGCGGTTTTCGATGTGTATGTGTGGTTTAAATGATTCTGTTATGTTTTTTTATTCACGACGACGGATGGTTTAGATTTACTACAATATCTTGTTCGTTTTCGCTAGTATGTATCGTAGTCTTAAGTTACGCGAGATTTTCGCGCATAACACTGCCCTCTCTCGTTAGTTGTGTTCCTTAGCGCAAGCTTGACACTAGGACACAGGCAAATTGGTTTCATATTTTCCATTGTATGCAGGTGTCTTAAATGGTTTTGATATGTTTTATTTATTAAGACAGAGGGTTTGAATTAGCACAACTTTTAAAATTTTGACGCCCATCAGTATGTATCCCTGGGTTTTAATGTACGCGAGTGTCTCGCGCATACCACAAGTGCCCTCTCTCAGTGAATCTGTCTGCCCTAGGGCTTCTACACCCTCTTCACGCTAGTTCACAGGCTAAGTACTGATGATATGCCGTATTCGCATCGACCTTCTCTTCATAATTATGCTATACAAATGGAGGTGATATTTAATTTTAACTACTGACGACGCCTTTGGCACTATTGTTTTATGTATCTCCACTGCAGGATGTGATTTTAGTACGTTTTTGTGCTTATAATACTTTGGTAATTTTACCGGGTAATTTTACAGTTACTTAAAGCTATAAGGTTTTTTTTTCTGCCACTTGGCTGTGGTGTGTCATCTTCGTGCCGACTGTTTAGTGCAATGTTTCCAGTGAGTGTTTTAAGTGTTGTGCGTCTTTTCCGAAGTGTTGCGGACGGAAATCATTCTGTCGCTGGATGTGATGTTTTTATCTCTTGCGAGCAGAAACCAGACTGTCGCCGTGTTTTTTTAATTGTCTGTCTACTGTTTTACCTGTCTGCTTCCTGTGTATTTTATTAGCATCGCAAACCCTTTGTTTTATGTTTTAACTTTCCATAATTTTTTCGCCGTTTTATAATTTAAGTTACCGTTATATCACGTGCTTTTATTATTTCTTTTAGTCCGCAGCTCGTGGTCTTGCGGCAGCATTCTCGCTTCTTGCGCACGCGGTCCCGGGTTCGATTCCCGGCGGGGTCAGGCATTTTTTAAAATATGGAGTTTCAGTCTTCGATCGCTATTCTTTATTTTCAATTACCGGTTTCGGGCTAGCTGCCCATCTTCAGATCATATGTTGTAGTTACAGAGTAACTTGTCCGTACAGAACACACAGTTCACTGTCATAAGTAAAGTGAACTGTGTGTTCTGTACGGACAAGTTACTCTGTAACTACAACATATGATCTGAAGATGGGCAGCTAGCCCGAAACCGGTAATTGAAAATAAAGAATAGCGATCGAAGACTGAAACTCCATATTTTACTTAATGAACGATCGCGGAATTCCCAGTCTAGTTTTGATAGGGATTTTTTTTTCTACCTCGTGATGACTGGGTATTGTGTGTTCATCATCATCATTTACTTGCAAGTCGCCGAAGTGGCGTCAACTAAAAAGGAATTGCAATACGGCAGCGGAACTTCCCCGCAAGGGGCCTCCCGGCCAACAATGCCATACGATCATTTCATTGTTTCTTATCTTCTTCTTATGTTTTAAAAGTTCTGTAGGCTGAAGAGCGGGGAAATCGAAAATGAAAAATGAAAAAAAAAATTTTTTTCTCTCTCAGTTATGGTGCTAAGTTTCTTTTGTTAATGAAAGTGTCTTCCTGTTCAGGTGTATTTTTGCTTCTGATGAAGGTATATTTAGATGTACCGAAACCGTGGTCAAGGATTTCAATAAATATTTATCCTGCAAATGTTCGGCTGTTATCATTTACCGTGAACGATTGTATGTGGCTTTTATCTCCTATGTAGTAGGGACTACGTACCAGCATAGTAAGCTATGACAACAGCAAATCATCAGAAATTTTCTAGCGCGTTGTTTGGCGCGTCGTTGTGGTCTCAACTGAAGGGAGAAAGGAGAAAAGGTTGGGATTTGATTTTCTGTCGGCCGTCTCGGTTTTGATTGTCAATAGGTTTCTTAAATCACTCTACGCGAATGCCGATGTTGCATCAATAAGAAGCTGACAACCGGTTCCCAACCTCGTTTCTGCCGGAATGAGGAAGTACTCTGTCTCTAATGACCTCGAGAAAGCAACAAATTTTGATTCCTTTCAAAAACTGCTTTGTCAGTCGCCTCATCAGATAGCCCACGACAGACAGAGGCGCTTGTGAATGGCGACAAGAGTCTCTTGTACGAGGTGCATTCAAGTTCGAAGGCTTCCGACATTTTTTTCCTAATTAACTACTCACCCGAAATCGATGAAACTGGCGTTACTTCTCGACGTAATCGCCCTGCAGACGTACACATTTTTCACAACGCTGGCGCCACGATTCCATGGCAGCGGCGAAGGCTTCTTTAGGAGTCTTGTTTTGACCACTAGAAAATCGCTGAGACAATAGCAGCACGGCTGGTGAATATGCGGCCACGGAGAGTGTCTTTCATTGTTGGACAAAGCCAAAAGTCACTAGGAGCCAGGTCAGGTGAGTAGGGAGCATGAGGAATCACTTCAAAGTTGTTATCACGAAGAAACTGTTGCGTAACGTTAGCTCGATGTGCAGGTGCGTCGTCTCGGTGAAACAGCACACGCGCAGCCCTTCCCGGACGTTTTTGTTGCAGTGCAGGAAGGAATTTGTTCTTCAAAACATTTTCGTAGGGTGTACCTGTTCCCGTAGTGCCCTTTGGAACGCAATGGGTAAGGATTACGCCCTCGCTGTCCCAGAATATGGACACCATCATTTTTTCAGCACTGGCGGTTACCCGAAATTTTTTCGGTGGCGGTGAATCTGTGTGCTTCCATTGAGCTGACTGGCGCTTTGTTTCTGGATTGAAAAATGGCATCCACGTCTCATCCATTGTCACAACCGACGAAAAGAAAGTCCCATTCGTGCTGTCGTTGCGTGTCAACATTGCTCGGCAACGTGCCACACGGGCAGCCGTGTAGTCGTCCGTCAGCATTCGTGGCACCCACCTGGGTGACACTTTTCGCATTTTCAGGTCGTCATGCAAGATTGTGTGCACAGAACCCACAGAAATGCCAACTCTGTAGGCGATCTGTTCAACAGTCATTCGGCGATCCCCCAAAACAATTCTCTCCAGTTTCTCGATCGTGTCGTCAGACCGGCTTGTGCGAGCCCGAGGTTGTTTCGGTTTGTTGTCACATGATGTTCTGCCTTCATTAAACTGTCGCACCCACGTACGCACTTTCGACACATCCATAACTCCATCACCACATGTCTCCTTCAACTGTCGATGAATTTCAATTGGTTTCACACCACGCAAATTCAGAAAACGAATGATTGCACGCTGTTCAAGTAAGGAAAACGTCGCCATTTTAAGTATTTAAAACAGTTCTCATTCTCGCCGCTGGCGGTAAAATTCCATCTGCTGTACGGTGCTGCCATCTCTGGGACGCATTGACAATGAACGCGACCTCATTTTAAAGCAATGCGCATGTTTCTATCTCTTTCCAGTCAGGAGAAAAAAATCGGAGGCGTTAGAACTTGAATGCACCTCGTACAAAGGGAAATGACTACGCGCTTCACACCGCAGCCGACGTCGGTAACTTATGAGGGCGGATATAAGCTCAGTACAGTCCGCGATCTAAAACTGCTCCTGTGTTTCAAACAAACCTCCGCAGCCTGTCTCAGGCGTGGCAATGAGTCTTGTGTGCTCCAGCGCTCAGCTCCCTAGATCAGTGTTGAGTTGAAGAAGAGAGTAGAATATCAAAGACACAAGGCCTAATAAGTGATATTTCTCCAAGCTCACGATTCGACAACGCGTACAAACTTTCTTATAGACTACATTGTAACTTCATTTTGGTCATTCAGCATTTACGAGATGTTCTAGTGCTCCAGTTAATTTCTGTATTTATTACTGGTTTTACGCTCTTATCTATGTATAAGTAAAAAATAAACATAGGACACCATGTCACCTCAAATATTGTTTCTCTTTGTCGTTTGTTGTCTTCAATCCGAAACTTGGTTTAATGCAACTCTCCAGTGTAGTCTCCCCTGTGCCAGCCTTTTCATCTCTGCATAGCTAATGCAACTTACGTCCATTTGATCCTGCTTGCTGTGTTGTAGCCCTGGTCTCCCTCTAGAGTTTTTACCCACCACTTCCGGACTGACGATTTCTTGATGCCCCAGGATGTGTCCTGTCAGCCGATCGAAGCTGTGCCACAAATTTCCTCTTTACCCAGTTCGATTTAGTACCTCCTCATTAGTTACTCGATCTACTCATCTGATTTTCAACATTCTTCCGTAACATCATATTTCAAAAACGGCTCTGAGCACAATGGGACTTAACTTCTGAGGTCATCAGTCCTCTAGAAGTTAGAACTACTTAAACCTAACTAACCTAAGGACATCACACACACCCATGCTCGAGGCAGGATTCGAACCTGCGACCGTAGCGGTCGCGCGGTTCCCGACTGTAGCGCCTAGAACCGCTCGGCCACACCTTATTTCAAAAGCTCGTATTCTCTTCTTGCCTGAACTACTTGTCGTCCACGTTTTACTCCATACAAACATGTCCAGTAAAGACACCCTAACGCTTAAATTTATTTTCGTCATTAACAAGATCCTCTTTTTCAGAAACACTTTTCTTGTCATTGTTAGTCTACACTTTATATCCGCCCTACTTCGCCGGTCGCCAGTTATTTTGCTTCCCAAATAGCAAAACTCAACCTCTCGTTTTGCTGTCTCTCATTCCCTAATACAGATCTCCGAGCATCGTCTGATATAATTCGGCTATATTTTGTTACCGATGTGTTATTTTTGTTGACGTTCATCTTATAACTGCTTTTCATGACACTATCAATTCTGCTCAGCTGTTCTTACAAGTCCTTTGCCGTCGCTGACAGAATTGCAGTACCATCGGGAAACCGCAATGTTTTTATCTTTTTTCTTCCTGAACTGTAATCCTCTTCCTAAATTTTTGCCTGTAGCTGTAATAATTTGATTAGTCTCCACTCTAGGGTAGGCGAATGCAGTGCATGTGTCGTATGACACATCGTGTACCTCAGCTTCTAACGGGAAAGAATGAACTACATCATATCAGTATTTGACGTAAAGGACAATCTAGGAATTCGACAAAACTGTCCTGTGCTAGGTCCTGGTGGAGAAGTTAAAATAGGTATTATCTGTAGACTCGCTGAAAGCAAAAGTTTGTGTTGAAATTTAATTGATAAGCAATATTCGTACAGAAGAATGCTGAAGATTAGATGGGTAGATCACATAACTAATGAGGAGGTATTGAATAGAATTGGGGAGAAGAGGAATTTGTGGCACAACTTGACTAGAAGAAGGGATGGGTTCGTAGGACATGTTCTGAGGCATCGAGGGATGATCAATTTAGTATTGGAGGGTAGCGTGGAGGGTAAAAATCATAGGAGACCAAGAGATACACTAAGCAGATTCAGAAGGGTGTAGGTTGCAGTAGGTACTGGGAGATGAAGAAGCTTGCACGGGATAGAGTATCATCTACATCTACATCTACATCTACATCATTACTCTGCAATTCCCACACCGCGCAGCAATATTCTAACATGGGACGAACGAGTGTAGTGTAAGCTGTCTCTTTAGTGGACTTGTTGCATCTTCTAAGTGTCCTGCCAATGAAACGCAACCTTTGGGTCGCCTTCCCCACAATATTATCTATGTGGTCTTTCCAACTGAAGTTGTTCGTGATTTTAACGCCCAGGTACTTAGTTGAATTGACAGCCTTGAGAATTGTACTATTTATCGAGTCATCGAATTCTAACGGATTTCTTTTGGAACTCGTGTGGATCACCTCACACTTTTCGTTATTTAGCGTCATCTGCCACCTGCCACACCATACAGCAATCTTTTCTAAATCGCTTTGCAACTGATACTGGTCTTCGGATGACCTTACTAGATGGTAAATTACAGCATCATCTGCGAACAACCTAAGAGAACTGCTCAGATTGTCACCCAGGTCATTTATATAGATCAGGAACAGCAGAGGTCCGAGGACGCTTCCCTGGGGAACACCTGATATCACTTCAGTTTTACTCGATGATTTGCCGTCTATTACTACGAACTGCGTGCGACCTTCCTGACAGGAAATCACGGATCCAGTCGCACAACTGAGACGATACCCCATAGGCCCGCAGCTTGATTAGAAGTCGCTTGTGAGGAACGGTATCAAAAGCTTTCCGGAAATTTAGAAATACGGAATCAACTTGAGATCCCCTGTCGATAGCGGCCATTACTTCGTGCGAATAAAGAGCTAGCTGCGTTGCACAAGAACGATGTTTTCTGAAACCATGCTGATTACGTATCAATAGATCGTTCCCTTCGAGGTGATTCATAATGATTGAATACAGTATATGCTCCAAAACCCTACTGCAAACCGACGTCAACGATATAGGTCTGTAGTTCGATGGATTACTCCTACAACCGTGGAGAGATGCATCAAACCAGTCTCAGGACTGAAGACCACAACAAGAACAACAACAACAAGCAATATTGGTAGTTCCCTTTTTTTGTTGTCTTGAAGAAGTCAGTGTGGGAATCGCTGAGGGCGTTCTTGAGGATGCAGACCATGGAGGTAAGAGTAAGGGGAGATGGCGCTGCGTATCCCAGCCGTACAACGTTTTGAAGCCGTGGGGGCGTGGCTCGCTGTCATGACACTCTGACCAAAACATTGCCAGTGTGCTATAGCGCTGCGTGTATTAAACTCGCTAATTGCACCATATACGCATGTAACGTCATCAGACTGGTTGTTTCAAAGTTTTTGTTTAAAATAAAATCTCGTAAAGGCGAAATTCCGCATTTCTTCTGATTAAAAATAGTTTTTAATGTACTATTACGAATAGCTAGCCTTCAATGCAAACGATACAATTTTGTTAATTCAGTAATAAACGTGTATCACAAACTAAATAATAGAAACTGAAAACTAAGTTAGCTACACCCTCCCTCCAAAGCCCCATAAATACGTCTTGTTTGTAATACGTACTGGGACATTTCAGTTACGTTACACTACTGGGAAACACTGTTCATTACCACCAATATTTACTGAAATACGGTACATAGAATGCCAAATCTACACAGTGTCCTGTTTAGGCCTATGCTTTACGCCAGTTAATGTAATGTTAGCTTTTAATTTGGTACATGATGAAGACAAAGTGAGTTACTCAACACTTGGATTATCGACGATACGTACGTATTATACTGAAACGTGAACTTGAAAACTAAGAATTTAATTCTTTGAATTAACATACCTTTTGCAAATGTTTTGGGTGTGTAGGGAAAACTGATGGTACAGCATGTTCGCGGAGCCTTACTGTTGAAAGGGAAGTTCGGTATGTCCTCTTCTCGGAAATGCTGAGAACATATAGTGCTCCATTTAGACGCACGCCAATTCTTCCTCCTCACGGCATTCTCCCACAGAGTTTTCCGACTTTCATTTTTAGGAAATCTAAAATCATACAGGAGAAAAACACGCTATAGTACAAGTACCGATGTAGCACTCGGTCATTCGCGATGAAGTTGTAAAATCACACTTAACGAGACAACTTACACACGAAATGTTATTCCCTTCGATCTCGCATCACAATCAGAACGATTCGTACATCCGAACACCACACAAGTCACCATAATAGCGCAAAATCCTTCCAAAAGCGGGCGACAAGCCTATGCACACAAGCTTACAGCAGCAATGTTTTGGTCGGATTGAGATGGCTACCCTCGGCTGCACATAGCTTCACAGCTGTGACGTCACGGCGTCTCCCTCTATTCTTACCTCCATGATGCAGACAGTGTCACAGCTGTCAAGGAGCAGTGCTCAACCTTGTCCTGTCTTGTTGTGTTGCAGATGGAGCGACGCAGTGCGGTCCGGGCATGTTCCGCTGTCCAGAGGGGAAGTGCATCCCCTCGCTGTGGGTCTGCAACTACCAGAAGGACTGCGAGAAGGGGGACGACGAGTTCCAGTCCTGCCGTAAGTCCCACCTAAAGACAAACACTGATGATGTGAACTGGAGTGCTGTTCACACCCATGATTCTCCCGGCACTTTGGCCTGGTTTGCACTGTACTGGGTGCGTCAAAAACGACTTGGCAACTTTGGAATGACGTAGAAATCTACCGAGATAACTTTACAGATTCGGTAGATGTGTCATTTTGTAGCAAACAACTTCAGCTTTGATTCACTCACAAGGGAACCTCCCCATCGCACCACCCTCAGATTTAGTTATAAGTTGGCACAGTGGATAGGGCTTGAAAAACTGAACACAGATCAATCGAGAAAACAGGAAGACGTTGTGTCGAACTATGGAAAAATAAGCAAAATATACAAACGGAGTAGTCCATCAGCAAGATAGGCAACATCAAGGATAGCCTAAGCTGAGCAGTGACGTGGTCCCGTGGTTAGCGAGAGCAGCTGCGGAACAAAAGGTCCTTGGTTCAAGTCTTCCCTCCAGTGAAAAATTTATTTTCTTTTTTTTTTTTGCAAAGTTATGATCTGTCCGTTCGTTTACTGACGTCTCTGTTCACTGTAATAAGTTTAGTGTCTGTGTTTTGCGACCGCACCGCAAAACCGTGCGATTAGTAGACGAAAGGACGTGCCTCTCCAATGGGAACCGAAAACAGTTGATCACAAGGCCATAGTCAACCGATTCCTCCACAGGAAAACACGTGTGATATATTCTATACGACACTGGTGACGGCATGTGCGTCACATGACAGGAATATGTTGTCGACCCACCTAACTTGTACACTTGGTGAATGGGTAAAAAGATTCTTCTACCTTGCCCTGTTTAGGTTTCCTTGTGGATGTGATAATCACTCCCAAAAAAGTGATGAAAACATAAGAGTTTGTCACATCAACTGCAACAAATAAATGCAACAGTTTCACAGTCGCACAGTTTTCCCTGTGCTCTGTCAAAACATATGTTTTTAACGTTTTCAAATTTTTCC
This sequence comes from Schistocerca cancellata, assembly GCF_023864275.1. Lineage (NCBI taxonomy): Eukaryota > Metazoa > Arthropoda > Insecta > Orthoptera > Acrididae > Schistocerca > Schistocerca cancellata. Next base: position 2,276,731 of record NC_064628.1, on the reverse strand, counting down.
GTGTGTAGACCGTCAAATCATGCATATGTCCAAGCAAAGCTGAACATGTCCTGGAATTTTGGAGAGCGAAGTTGATTATGTGTCAGTGCCTGAACTTTGATAATTGACACACGATCACGTAAACAAATACTGGTCTGTGTATCTGTGCAGCTTCGCAAAATAATTGTCTGAAAATAAAAATTTTAACTTTTCACTCGAGCGAAGACTTGAACCAAGGACCTCTCGTTCCGCAGCTGCTCACGCTAACCACAGGACCACGACGCTCCTGAGCTCATACTATCCTTAATGTTGCCTATAAGAGTTTGTGACATAAACTGAAAATGAAAAATTAAATTTTTCACTCGAGGGAAGTCTTAAACCAAGCACCTGTCGCTCCGCAGCTGCTCACGCTAACCACAGGACCACGACACTGCTGGGCTGACATCGTCCTTGATGTTACCTATCTTGCACATGGACTACTCAGTTTGTATATTTTGCTTATTTTTTCATAGTTACACACAACTTCTTCCTGTTTTCTCGATTGATCTGTGTTAAGTGTTTCAAGGCCTATCCACTGTGCCAACTTATAACTAAATCTGAGGGGGGTGCGATGCGGAGGTTCCCCTGTCAGTGGGCCAGTACCCCATTCCGCCGCCGGGAGCGCCAGCGCAGTGCTCAGTTAAAATGGCTACTTTCTCTGGTGCGGGGCGTGCTGTCTTGTGTGTTTTGGTTTCATGAAACGAACTCTGCAACAGTTGTTCGTGTGTCTGTTCCTCACCCACCAAACAATTTAGTACACTCTGCCGCTGCGCATGTTACGCCCGATCTCCCGCTAGGAGTTGGAAAGAAAGATGTTTGCCACATCACAAGTGTTAGTCACGTCGAACCGAAATGACGCTTCACACTTTTATGTGAAACTTGAGGTTGTTTACTACAAAATGACACATCTACCGATTCGGTGACTTTCCTCAGTAAATGTCTACATGATTCCAAAGTTGTAAAGTCCTTTTTGACTCACCCTGTATTATTAAATTTTATCGACGTTGTCGAGCTAATTTTTTAAATCTTTTAACGATGCCACTTTGACTTAATAATATTGCAGTAATATGAAGCTTCACCCGTTTTAATATCTTCTGGCGTTGCTGCTTTGGTATAGACAACTGCATCATCCGCGAATAGCCTTAAAGAGCATCCGACGCTTTCTACTAGATCATTTACAGTGAGTCCAAAAAGTATTCGTCTAGCTGCAATTCTTTTAGAAAACAAAGTCTGTGTAACATTAAAAGAAATGTATACAAAATCTAAAGTCATGTAAGAAGTACCTCGGTAAGTCATTTTTGCTGAAAAGCAAGGGAAGAAATACATCCAAATCGACAGCAAGGTTAACAAAGTAGAAAATGTAATACAAGAGCTTGTTCATAAACTATTCCTCCACCATCTGAACATGCCTAAATTCTGTGTGCAGTGATAAAACTACAGGGTGATTCAAAAAGAATACCACAACTTTAGGAATTTAAAACTCTGCGACGACAAAAGGCAGAGGTAAGGACTATCTGTCGGCGAATTAAGGGAGCTATAAAGTTTCATTTAGTTGTACATTTGTTCGCTTGAGGCGTTGTTGACTAGGCGTCAGCGTCAGTTGATGCTAAGATGGCGACCGCTCAACAGAAAGCTTTTTGTGTTATTGAGTACGGCAGAAGTGAATCGACGACAGTTGTTCAGCGTGCATTTCGAACGAAGTATGGTGTTAAACTTCCTGATAGGTGGTGTATTAAACGTTGGTATAAACAGTGTACAGAAAATGGGTGTTTGTGCAAAGGGAAAAGTTCTGGACGGCCGAGAACGAGTGATGAAAATGTAGCACGCATCCAGCAAGCATTTGTTCGCAGCCCAGGAAAATCGACTCGCAGAGCTAGCAGAGAGCTGCAAATTCCACAATCAACTGTATGGAGAGTCCTACGAAAAAGGTTAGTTATGAAACCTGAACGTCAACTACCCGAGGCGATGGATCGGCCGCCAGGCAGCCCATGACAGAGCACTTCATCACTGGCCTCCAAGAAGCCCTGATCTTACCCCCTGCGATTTTTTCTTATGGGGGTATGTTAAGGATATGGTGTTTCGCCAACCTCTCCCAGCCACCATTGATGATTTGAAACGAGAAATAACAGCAGCTATCCAAACTGTTACGCCTGATATGGTACAGAGAGTGTGGAACGAGTTGGAGTATCGGGTTGATATTGCTCGAGTGTCTGGAGGGGGCCATATTGAACATCTCTGAACTTGTTTTTGAGTGAAAAAAAACCTTTTTAAATATTCTTTGTAATGATGTATAACAGAAGGTTATATTATGTTTCTTTCATTAAATACACATTTTTAAAGTTGTGGTATTCTTTTTGAATCACCCTGTATAACGCTGGCCCACGGCACTCACTGGAGTCAACCGTGCTCGGCCCCACTCTGTCGCCTGTTGTGGTTCTGAACGGCGCCGATACAGTGCAATTAGCGCCGTAGGTCGTAAGGGTAGTGAGACGACGCTGATCGAAAGGAAACTTATTCTGCACTTACATAATGAGTGCAAATCTTCTTGCGAGATTGCTGAACTAGTCGGTAGACATAGATCTACGGTTCAGTCCATAATAGATCTATTTTGTGTAACAAAATCATTAAGGAACCAATCACGTGCCGGACGACCTCACGCTTTGACTGATGCAGACGTGAGATTTATCATGAGGGAAATGAAGAACAAACCTAAATCCCTCATCCGCCCTATCCTTTGTTACGCCCATCCAGCTTGGATCTCCGCCTCCCCCCCTACCTTTTATAAATCCCTCCAAATCCTTGAACGCCATGCTCTCCGCCTCGCCTATCGCATCCATCTCCCCTCCCCCATGCGTATCCTGTACGATCTCATCCCCTTCCCCCACCTCCTCCTTTTCCTTGAAAGGATACGGCTCCTGTACACCTCCCGCAAACTCGATCCCCCTCACCCGCTTGCCTCGCCCATCTTCTCCCACCCCTGCCCGCTGCCGCGCCTGTATTCCCACATCCCACCCGGTCTCCATCTCTCCACCCTCCTTACCCTCTCCCGAGGTGGCTTCCGCCGGCTCCCTCTCCCTGATGATGCCCTCCTCCCCTCCATCTACCCCTCCTACCAACTTTGATCCTCCCATCCTCCTCCTGTGTTTGCTCCTCTGGGCACCCTCCCTCCCTTCCCTCCCTCTTCCCTCCCTCCTCCATTTCTCCCCACTCCTCCCCCGGGCTTCCCCTCCCCTGTCCCTCTCCTTCTCCCCCCATCTCCTCAGTCATTGGCATCCTTGTTCTCCCCTCTCCCCCACCTCGCCCTTGTTCCCCTCTTGGCAGGTCCCCTGACTCGCACACGCTAAGTGGACATTCGCGCGCCGGAGATCACCGCCATCAGTGTCTCGTGTGTGTTGTGTTTAGTGTTCAGTGTTCACTGTCACACTCCATCGTTCACCAGTGCCATCGTCATCTTCAGTGTTTGTGCTTCGTGTCAACAGTTTGTAGTGTGGATTCTCATCGAGTGTGAACGGCTTCATGTTTTTTATGTTCGTGTGTCTACTGTTTTTTCCCGCCGTTTTGTTCCAACCCATCTGTCTTCTCTGTTTATATCATTGTACTGTCTTCGGCTGAAGAGCGCCGTATTGTGCTGCTGCCAGCCTACCTGTTCTACGGGTTTTAAAATCACAATAAAGAAAGAAAAAAAAACCTAAAATCAACGCTCCTGTATGCTTGGGGAGTTACAAAGTCTTGGGTAAAGAAGGTATGTGCCAACACAATCAGAAATACCTTCAAAACATATGGGTATTACGGTCGGGTAGCGCTCAAGAAATTTTGGGTTAGTAAACAGAATCTAAAGAAACGTCTTCATTTTTCGATGGAACATAGATTCAAAAAGGAAGACTTCTGGAATAGAGTAATGAGAGCAAATATAACGTATTCGGGTCGGATGGCAGGCGATTGGCGTGGCGTAAGAAGAATGCGGAGATGTTGCCAGGCAATCTTGTGCCACTAGTTAAACACAGTGGTGGCTCCCTGATGGTGTGGGGCTGTATGAGTGCTGCAGGTGGTGGAAAATTACATTTCACAGAAGGTACAATGGATCATCACAGCCGGGCACCGTGGCCGAGCGGTTCTAGGCGCTGCTGCTACGGTCGCAGGTTCGAACCCTGCCTCGGGCATGGATGTGTGTGATGCTCTTGGGTGTGTTAGGTTTAAGTAGTTCCAAGTGCAGGGGACTGATGACCTCAGATGTTAAGTCCCATAGTGCTCAGAGCCATTTGAACCATTTGGATCATCACATGTATATCAACATTTTAAAGGACAATCTGAATCTTAGCGCCGAAAAATTAGGTCTGCAAGGAAATTAGATTTTTCAACAAGATAACGACCGAAAGCATACGGCTATAAATACAAGGCTGTGACTCCTGTACAATACCCCAAAACAACTTAACACCCCTCCTCAGAGCCCAGATGTTAATCCTATTGAACACCTTTGGAAAGTACTGGAAGACAACATCAGGAGAAGACACATTTCTAACAAGAGAGACCTAAAAGAAGCGCTTCGAGACCAGTGGAACAAAATTCCAGCCTCTGTGACGGCAAAATTGGTCAAGTCGATGCCCAGACGACTAAAAGCAGTAATAGCTGCAAAGGGAAACCCTACTAAACATTAATTTTTGTAACTGAAATCATATTTTCAGATTGTAAATTCAATGTGTGGTGTCACCGCCAGACACCACACTTGCTAGGTGGTAGCTTTAAATCGGCCGCGGTCCATTAGTACATGTCGGACCCGCGTGTCGCCACTGTCAGTAATTGTAGACAGAGCGCCACCACACGGCAGGTCTAGAGAGACGTACTAGCACTCGCCCCAGTTGTACGACGACTTTGCTAGCGACTACACTGACGAAGCCTTTCTCTCATTTGCCGAGAGACAGTTAGAATAGCCTTCAGCTAAGTCCATGGCTACGACCTAGCAAGGCGCTATTAGCCTTACAGTGCTTGTAATTAAAGACTCTCAATTGTATCGTCAAGAGCGATGTACCACAATGATGGATTAAAGTTAAGTATAACCGCAGCTACGTACTTTTCTTTGTAGCATTCATTACGTATCCTGTTCCAGACTTCACGCCAGCTGGCGTGTGTGTACGCGTGCCTTTCGGTTACCCGTCACTGTGGACTGGCTGTCTTGTCAGTCCACAACACAATGAGTGGACGAATACTTTTTGAAGTAGTCGTTGAATAAATTCTCCATTTTGTCAAATTTGTTATCGCTATGGGTGTATTTATTTCCTTGTCCATCAATAAAAATGACTAACCAAGGTTCGTTGCATACGACTGGATGTTCATATTTTATGTTCCCTTCCTTTCATGTGACATATACTTAGTTTTTTTTTTTTTTTGAATTACAACTAGACGAATACGTTTTGTAATCACTGTATTTATATTGTAAACAGCAACGGTTCTATCACACTTCCCTGTGGTACTCTGGATATTACCTTTACAAGATGCATTCAAGTTCAAAGGCCTCCGATTTTTTTTCTCCGGACTGGAAAGTGATAGAAACATGCGCATTGTTTTAAAATGAGGCCGCGTTCATTGTCAATACGTCCCAGAGATGGCAGCACCGTACGGCAGATGGAATTTTACCGCCAGCGGCGAGAATGAGAACTGTTTTAAATACTTAAAATGGCGACGTTTTCCTTACTTGAACAGCGTGCAGTCATTCGTTTTCTGAATTTGCGTGGTGTGAAACCAATTGAAATTCATCGACAGTTGAAGGAGACATGTGGTGATGGAGTTATGGATGTGTCGAAAGTGCGTTCGTGGGTGCGACACTTTAATGGAGGCAAGAACATCGTCTGACAACAGACCGAAACAACCTCGGGCTCGCACAAGCCGGTCTGACGACACGATCGAGAAAGTGGAGAGAATTGTTTTGGGGGATTGCCGAATGACTGTTGAACAGATCGCCTCCAGAGTTGGCATTTCTATGGGTTCTGTGCACACAATCCTGCATGACGACCTGAAAATGCGAAAAGTGTCATCCAGGTGGGTGCCACGAATGCTGACGGACGACCACACGGCTGTCCGTGTGGCACGTTGCCGAGCAATGTTGACGCGCAACGACAGCACGAATGGGACTTTCTTTTCGTCGGTTGTGACAATGGGTGCGACATGGATGCCATTTTTCAATCCAGAAACAAAGCGCCAGTCAGCTCAATGGAAGCACACAGATTCACCGCCACCAAAAAAATTTCGGGTAACCGCCAGTGCTGAAAAAATGATGGTGTCCATGTTCTGGGACAGCGAGGGCGTAATCCCTACCCATTGCGTTCCAAAGGGCACTACGGTAACAGGTGCATCCTTCGAAAATGTTTTGAAGAACAAATTCCTTCCTGCACTGCAACAAAAACGTCCGGGAAGGGCTGCGCGTGTGCTGTTTCACCAAGACAACGCACCCGCACACGTTACGCAACAGTTTCTTCGTGATAACAACTTTGAAGTGATTCCTCATGCTCCCTACTCACCTGACCTGGCTCCCTAGTGACTTTTGGCTTTTTTCCAACAATGAAAGACACTCTCTGTGGCCGCACATTCACCAGCCGTGCTGCTATTGCCTCAGCGATTTTCCAGTGGTCAAAACAGACTCCTAAAGAAGCCGTCGCCGCTGGCATGGAATCATGGCGTCAGCGTTGTGAAAAATGTGTACGTCTGCAGGGCGATTACGTCGAGAAGTAACGCCAGTTTCATCGATTTCGGGTGAGTAGTTAATTAGAAAAAAAAATCGGAGGCCTTAGAACTTGAACGCACCTCCTACATCTGTCGATTTAGTTCCGTTAAGAGCGACGTGCTGAGTTCTGTCTGCAAGAAAGTCTTGAATCCAGTCTCAAGTCTGCTCCGATACTCGGTAAGCTCATATTATTTTCATTAAACGGCAGTGCGGGACGGTGTCAAATGGCCTACTGAAATCAAGGTACACGGCATCAACCTGAGCGGCGTTGTCCAATGCGCAGGATCTCCGTTTGCGGAATCCGTGTTAACTTTTATAGGGGAGATGTTCATTTTCCAAACCGTCACAATTCTTGAGCATAAAACATAATCCACATTTCTACAACAGATTGACGTGAACAGTGTAGGTCTATAATTGTGCGGATGTGGCCGTCTTACGGCCCTTCCTAAAAACGGGAATGACCTGCGGTTTTTTTCAGTCGTTAGGTATCTTCAGTTGCTCAAGCGATCTACGATAAATTACTGCTAGAACGGGTGCAAGTTTTTTCGCATAATTTTTAAGTACTCTTGTAGGTATCTCATCTGGTCCTGACGCCTTTCCACTACTAAGCGACTGTAGCTGCTTTTCAATTCCGCGATCGGTTATCTCTGTGGTGTCACCGCCAGACACCACACTTGCTAGGTGGTAGCCTTTAAATCGGCCGCGGTCCGCTAGTATACGTCGGACCCGCGTGTCGCCACCATCAGTGATTGCAGACCGAGCGCCGCCACACGGCAGGTCTAGAGACACTGCCAGCACTCGCCTCAGTTGTACAGCCGTCTGTGCTAGCGATGGTTCACTGTCTACAGACGCTCTCATTTGCAGAGACGAAAGTTTAGCGTAGCCTTCAGCTACGTCATTTGCTACGACCTAGCAAGGCGCCATATCCAGTTACTATAATTACCGTCATCAAGAATGTATTCTGAACAGATAATATTGTCAATCATGTACCGTCAAGAGCGACGGTCATCATTAATGGATTAAAGTTAATTATCAAAGTAATTACCTCCGCTTTCTGAATTCTAATTCCTTGTCATGTTCCAGACCTCACGTCAGTATAGTCTTCCACTCCTCACGCCAGCCTGCGTGAGCTAAAACGCGTGCATTTCGGCTTCCTCTAGTATCACGGTGTTGGCTCTTCTGCCAACAAAACGATCTCAATATCTGCCAATGTCGGCTTTCGCACGACGATTGAAAGGAAGGACAGTGTTACGGTCTTCCGCGGTGAAACAACTTCTGAAGACCGAATTCAGTATTTCGGCCTTCTCTCTTGTTATCCTGCGTCTCGGTGCCGGTGTGGTCGCTGAGAGAATGAATAGATGATTTTGACCGACTTACTGGTTTTACATACGACCAAAATCTCTTAGTGTTTTTACTCAGGTCGGTTGACAACGTCTTGTTTTCAGAATTATTATCTGGTTGTAATGTCTCTTGCAGCGGTCTCTCCGCGATATTTTCAGAAATTTTATAAATTATATAACTCAGTACATATCTCGAAATATCTCTTCTTATCTTACCGATTATCAATGCAAAGTAGTTTCAAGCCCAATTATTCCTTGGAGCGTCCATTTACTCCATGGAATAGCTTCTCTGCTATCTATGTTTTCTCTTATGAAAAGAATGGAGGACTTCTTGCCGATTAGCCGTGAAAGAAGGAGGATGTATATGTATGTATTGTTGAGCTAGTCGCCATCTTGATGAGATTCTGTATGAGAAGGAATTTAATACATGAACTAAACTAAAGTAAGTGTGTTCGCGTATTATTTAAGTGATTATTATTGACAGTGTCTGCTTACTACGCTGTGTTGCACGGGATCAGTGGGGAACGTCTGATTTAAACTGGACGAACCTGCCGTTTTGTACGCTCAAGATATCCAGTTACTTCAAATAAATAGGCTAACACGGTCTTACCAGCAGCTCTCCGGTCTTCCCCATGTGATCACCGAAAGTTAATAATTATTACAAATGTTTCCAGGAGATCGACTGACAATTTTCGTCGCACCGAGACTTCGAAATTGCTTCACTGCCTTATGGAATTTAAGTTAAGCTCAATTTAATCAGGATAGAACAGTATTGAACTGTGTGAATGTGATAAGACTGCTTTGTCTATGAAAATTCCCTTAATATACGCATGTTTTTTACTATCCTGATCAGTGAAGCTAAATCAGGCCGGTGTGAGAGAGGTTTTAAAATTTTAGATCCCACACAAAAAATATATTAAATGGTGTATTTTCGAAGTGGGAGACATCAGCAGAAAAGGGATTTTTTCCGGTCCATTATGAGCTCTCCATCAGTGGCTTGGGTTGGGCGAGGTCATTGGAGGTAGGGAGCACAGTGGATTGAAAAATCAGAAGCAGGAAACAGCTCAGGGAGGAATGTAACGGGCGGAGCGCAGCTAACAGCCAGCCAGCCAGCTAGTCTCTGCTGAGATCGGCCAGGTGGGCGACGCCGCAGCAGCGGCCAATGAACCGACAGCCGGCCAGACCTGTTGCACGGGCTCTCTCTCTCTCTCTCTCTCTCCCTCTCTCTCCCTGTCGACGTCACGCCGTGCGCTTCCGTAACGGTTCGCTTCCTGCTCCTCTTCCGCCGTCTAAGCGTCTTTACACCTACTGTGAGACTCTATAATGTATTTAATTTATGAAAAAAATGAATGAGCTGTTACATTTTAAATTTCATGTTTAGAAAAAATTCAAATTTTATAGTTAATTATCTCAGCACACTGGACTCGCATTCGGGAGGACGACGGTTCAATCCCGTCTCCAGCCATCCTGATTTAGGTTTTCCGTGATTTCCCTAAATCGTTTCAGGCAAATGCCGGGATGGTTCCTTTGAAAGGGCACGGCCGATTTCCTTCCCCATCCTTCCCTCACCCGAGCTTGCGCTCAGTCTCTAGTGACCTCGTTGTCGACGGGACGTTAAACACCACTAACCTAACCAAGTTAATTATCTCAATTTTTATTCACATTTTTTAATAGATCAGGAAAATTCTAGAGTTTCATAAACCTGTAAGTATCGTTTGTATGCTGTGCAAAATTCATCGATGAATCTCATTAACTTATGATGAAAAGTGTACCTATTGCAACAAATGCAGCCAATAGTAATTGTAAAAATGATGAAATTTCACATGTAGAAAAAATTAATTTTTTTACGTTTTTCAACTTCCATTGCTATGAGTCTGAATCCTGAATCCTTACTGGGCATGCTGACAAAGTTTTACTAATTTATTTGTCAAAGAATAGACAGTGGAATGTCCGCAGCTCGTGGTCGTGCGGTAGCGTTCTCGCTTCCCACGCCCGGGTTCGATTCCCGGCGGGTTCAGGGATTTTCTCTGCCTCGTGATGACTGGGTGCTGTGTGCTGTCCTTAGGTTAGTTAGGTTTAGGTAGTTCTAAGTTCTAGGGGACTGATGACCATAGATGTTAAGTCCCATAGTGCTCAGAGCCATTTGAACCATTTAGACAGTGCAAATTAAAATGTCCTGTGGTGCCTCTCCCGCTCCAAGTCGGCCCGTTTGACGTCCTACCCTCCTCAACCTTGACGATGAGCGGTGGGAATTGGCTCGCAGCGTTTACTTTGGAGCCCCATGACTGTTTGTAAAACGGAAATAAAGAAACTTATCACCTGCAGACCTATCACCACTGATGGGAAACCAGTCGCGACATTTTAATAAAAGTACAGGGTTATTACAAATGACTGAAGCGATTTCACAGCTCTACAATAACTTTAGTATTTGAGATATTTTCACAATGCTTTGCACACACATACAAAAACTCAAAAAGTTTTTTAGGCATTCACAAATGTTCGATATGTGCCCCTTTAGTGATTCGGCAGACATCAAGACGATAATCAAGTTCCTGCCACACTCGGCGCAGCATGTCCCCATCAATGAGTTCGAAAGCATCGTTGATGCGAGCTCGCAGTTCTGGCACGTTTCTTGGTAGAGGAGGTTTAAACACTGAATCTTTCACACAACCCCACAGAAAGAAATCGCATGGGGTTAAGTCGGGAGAGCGTGGAGGCCATGACATGAATTGCTGATCGTGATCTCCACCACGACCGATCCATCGGTTTCCCAATCTTCTGTTTAAGAAATGCTGAACATCATGATGGAAGTGCGGTGGAGCACCATCCTGTTGAAAGATGAAGTCGGCGCTGTCGGTCTCCAGTTGTGGCATGAACCAATTTTCCAGCATGTCCAGATACACGTGTCCTGTAACGTTTTCTTCGCAGAAGAAAAAGGGGCCGTAAACTTTAAACCGTGACATTGCACAAAACACGTTAACTTTTGGTGAATTGCGAATTTGCTGCACGAATGCGTGAGGATTCTGTACCGCCGAGATTCGCACATTGTGTCTGTTCACTTCACCATTAAGAAAAAATGTTGCTTCATCACTGAAAACAAGTTTCGCACCGAACGCATCCTCTTCCATGAGCTGTTGCAACCGCGCCGAAAATTCAAAGCGTTTCACTTTGTCATCGGGTGTCAGGGCTTGTAGCAATTCTAAACGGTAAGGCTTCTGCTTTAGCCTTTTCCGTAAGATTTTCCAAACCGTCGGCTGTGGTACGTTTAGCTCCCTGCTTGCTTTATTCGTCGACTTCTGCGGGCTACGCGTGAAACTTGCCCACACGCGTTCAACCGTTTCTTCGCTCACTGCAGGCCGACCCGTTGATTTGCCCTTACAGAGGCATCCAGAAGCTTTAAACTGCGCATACCATCGCCGAATGGAATTAGCAGTTGGTGGATCTTTGTTGAACTTGGTCCTGAAGTGTCGTTGCACTGTTATGACTGACTGATGTGAGTGCAATTCAAGCACGACATACGCTTTCTCGGCTCCTGTCGCCATTTTGTCTCACTGCGGTCTCGAGCGCTCTGGCGGCAGAAACCTGAAGTGCGGCTTCAGCGAACAAAACTTTATGAGTTTTTCTACGTATCTGTAGTGTGCCGTGACCATATGTCAATGAATGGAGCTACAGTGAATTTATGAAATCGATTCAATCATTTGTAATAGCCCTGTATTTTAACGGACTGTGTGGAAGATTCTGTTCACCATTCGGAGGTCAGTATGCCCAGGCAGCATAACGCCGGCCTACACCGTAACACGTAGCCCACCAAACTGATCCTGTTTGACAATGTTTCCGACTGCATCACGCTTTACCCGGCTCTTACCACATGGAGGTACGTCCAGCATTATCGAACGTGATCGTGGCAGAGCAAGAATCGCCGTCCCTGCTGGTCACATACCCTATTAAGAACCAAGTCCCGCCTTTTGTAATGTCCAGGGGACCGTCATAAATCGCGGCGACTACAGCGTAATTATTTTCTTTGGATAAAAGTGTCATTTCTCCTCGCCTCATTGTGTATTTCTTTTACACTACTGGCCATTAAAATTGCTACGCCACGAAGATGACGTGCTGCAGACGCGAAATGTAACCGACAGGTAGAAGATCCTATGATATGCAAATGATTAGCTTTTCAGAGTACTCACACGAGGTTGGCGCCGCTGGCGACACCTACAGCGTGCTGACATGAGGAAAGATTCCAACCGATTTCTCATAACACAAACAGCACTTGACCGGCGTTGCCTGGTGAAACGTTGTTGTGATGCCTCGTGTAAGGAGTAGAAACTACGTTTGCTGCAGCATGGACTATCAGCTCGGAGACCATGGCTGCGGTTACTCATGAAGCGACATCACAGGCAGGAGCGCCTGCGATGGTGTACTCAACGACGAACCTGGATGCACGAAAGGCAATCACGTTTCCGACTTGGATAAAGGTCGGATTGTAGCCTATCGCGATTGCGCTTTATCGTATCGCGACATTGCTGCTCGCTTCGGTCTAGATCCTATGACAGTTAGCAGAACATGGAATAGGTGGGTTCAGGAGGGTAATACGCAACGCCGTGCTGGATCCCAACGGCCTCGTATCACTAGCAGTCGAGATGACAGGCATCTTATCCGCATGGCTGTAACGGATCGTGCAATCACGTATCGATCCCTGAGTCAACAGATGGGGACGTTTGCAAGACAACAACCATGTGCACGAACAGTTCGACGGCGTTTGCAGCAGCATGGACTATCATCTAGAAGAGCGTGGCTGCGGTTACCCTTGACGCTGCATCACAGACAGGAGTGGCTGCGATGGTGTACTAAACGACGAACCTGGGTGCTCTAATGGCAAAACGTCATTTTTTCGGATGAATCCAGGTTCTGTTTACAGCATCATGATGGTCGCATTCGTGTTTGGCGACACCGCGGTGCTCGCACATTGGAAGCGTGTATTCGTTATCGCCATACTGGCGTATCACCCGGCGTGATGGTATGGGGTGCCTTTGGTTACACGTCTCGGTCATCTCTTGTTCGCATTGACGGCACTTTGAACAGTGGACGTTACGTTTCAGATGTGTTACGACCCGTGGCTCTGCCCTTCATTCGATCCGTGCGAAACCCTACATTTCAGCAGGATAATGCACGACCGCATGTTGCAGGTCCTGTACGAGCCTTTCTGGATACAGAAAAAGTTCGACTGCTGCCCTGGCCAGCACATTCTCCAGACCTCTCACCAATTTGAAACGTTTGGTCAATGGTGGCCGAGCAACTGGCTCGTCACAATACGTCAGTCACTACTGTTGATGAATTGTGGTATCGTGTTGAAGCTGCATGGGCAGCTGAACTTGTACACGCCATCCAAGCTCTGTTTCATTGAGTGCCTAGGCTTATAAAGGCCGTTATTACGGCCAGAGGAGGTTCTTCTGGGTATTGATTTCTCAGTATGTATGCACCCAAAATGCGTGAAAATGTAATCACATGTCAGTTCTAGTGTACTATATTTGTCCAATGAATACCCGTTTATCATCTGGATTTTTTCTTGCTGTAGCAATTTTAACGGCCAGCAGTGTACTTTAACGGCCAGAGCGGAAGATCCTGTTCACCATTCGGAGGTCAGTTTGCCCACGCAACATAACGCCTGCCGACACCGTAACACCTAGTCCACCAAATGATCCTGTTTGACAATGTTTCCGACTGCATCACGCTTTTCCCGGCTCTTACCACATGGAGGTACGTCCAGCGTTATCGAACGTGATCGAGGTAGTGCAAGGATCGCCGTCCGTGCTGGTCACACACCGAATTAAGAACCATGTCGCGCGGGATTAGCCGAGCGGTCTAAGGCGCTACAGTCATGGACTGTGCGGCTGGTCTCGGCGGAGGTTCGAGTCCTCCCTCGGGTATGAGTGTGTGTTTGTCCTCAGGATAATTCAGGTTAAGTAGTGCGTAAGCTTAGGGACTGATGACCTTAGCAGTTAAGTCCCATGAGATTTCACACACATTTGAACATTTTTGAAGAACCATGTCCCACCTTTTGTAATGTCCAGGGGACCATCATAAATCGCGGCGACTTCAGTGCAATTATTGTCTATGGATAAAAGTGTCATTTCTCCTCGTCTCATTGTGTATTTCTTTTAGTTAGGTTCCGTACTATAGTGTAGCAGTTCTTTCTCCGTATATGGTACAAGTTTCACCGAGCTATGTTACTGTGCAGCGACACGCCATGCGGAAGTTACTTTCGTACTTAAATTTTGCACGCCAGTATGTTTCAAAAGAAAGCGTACTGTTTGGTGCAGGGCTGCTGCAACGGCATCGACTGCTGGCGCCACTTATTTATTGACCGTGTTGGCTTGCTTTTTCTCCTGTTGCCCTGCTCTTTTGAGAGGACCGCGGCTGTTTACACAGGAGTCCGCGATGTGCTGCATTATTCCACAGGGAGCACAGCCGCAACCCTGCGGCCCTCTGGTCTGGTTCAAAAATGGCTCTGAGCACTATGGGACTCAACATCTGAGGTCATCAGTCCCCTAGAACTTAGAACTACTTAAACCTAACTAACCTAAGGACACCACACACATCGATGCACGAGGCAGGCTTCGAACCTGCAACCGTGAAGTGAAAGCAGAAAGGTGGAAAGAGTATATAGAGGGTCTATACAAGGGCGATATACTTGAGGACAATATTATGGAAATGGAAGAGGATGTAGATGAAGATCAAATGGGAGATACGATACTGCGTGAGGAGTGTGACAGAGCACTGAAAGATCTGAGTCGAAACGAGGCCCCGGGAGTAGACAACATTCCATTAGAACTACTGACGGCCTTGGGAGAGCCAGTCCTGATAAAACTCTACCATCTGGTGAGCAATATGTATGAGACAGGCGAAATACCCTTAGACTTCAAGAAGAATATAATAATTCCAATCCCAAAGAAAGCAGGTGCTGACAGATGTGAAAATTGCCGAACAATCAGTTTAATAAGTCACGGATGCAAACAATCAGTTTAATAAGTCACGGATGCAAAATACTAACACGAATTCTTTACAGACGAATGGGAAAACTGGTAGGAGCCGACCTCGGGGAAGATCTGTTTGGATTCCGTAGAAATATTGGAACACGTGAGGCAATACTGACCCTACGACTTATCTTAGAAGTTAGATTAAGGAAAGGCAAACCTACGTTTCTAGCATTTGTAGACTTAGAGAAAACTTTTGACAATGTTGTGTGGAATACTCTCTTTCAAATTCTGAAGGTGGCATGGGTTGTAGCCTCTCCCCGATGTTATTCAATCTGTATATTGAGCAAGCAGTGAAGGAAACAAAAGAAAAATTCGGAGTAGGTATTAAAATCCATGGAGAAGAAATAAAAAGTTTGAGGTTCGCCGATGACATTGTAATTCTGTCAGAGACAAAAAAAAAAAAAAAAAAAAATTGGTTCTGAGCACTATCGGACTTTAACATCTGAGGTCATCAGTCCCCTAGAACTTAGAACTACTTAAACCTAACTAACCTAAGGACATCACACAGATCCATGCCCGAGGCATGACCGTAGTGGTCGCGTGGTTCCAGACTGTAGCGCCTAGAACTGCTCTGCCACAACGGCCGGCCCTCTGGTCTGGGGTGATACCCTTGAGTCGCGGTGCCCTTCTCGGTGCTGCCCTGCCACGGACCCTCAGAACAATCTGCACTGCCCGCCACAGCACCGGTGTATAGTGCTACTCCGCCACACGGCAGCCGGGCTACACCACCACAGGCTTAAAGGGAACTGCAGAGTTGGAAACTCTGGCACGGCCGTTCGCGAACTAGTCCTAGACAATATGCTACGTACTTTATTGGGGCAAGAAGAAAACAAACCCTTACCCTGGCGCAGATACGGCGCTGCTATCAATGAAGGACAGTTTTTGTTTCAGTGGCACACGGTACGTGGCGTGGCTAGGAATCTTAAGTACAAGCTAGGCAATAACGCAAGTAGACTAAAAATTAATTAAAATACAGCAATCGGTCGCTAATAATCTACTTAGCTAGCTAGATTTCAACTACTCTGTGGCTATCATCAGCTCTAACAAGTCCGCCCCCGGTAGCTGAGTGGTCAGCGCGACAGAATATCAATCCTAAGGGCGCGGGTTCGATTCCCGGCTGGGTCGGAGATTTTCTCCGCTCTGGGACTGGCTGTTGTGTTGTCCTAATCATCATCATTTCATCTCCACCGACGCGCAAGTCGCCGAAGTGGCGTCAGATCCAAAGACTTCCACCTGGCGAACGGCCTACCCGACAAGAGGCCCTAGTCACACGACATTTACAGCGCTAACAAGATATCAGAATGCATTAGAATAAGGCATATGCCTGAATCAAAGCCGGCCTGTGTGACCGAGCGGTTCTAGGCGCTTCAGTCTGCAACCGCGCGACCGCTACGGTCGCAGGTTCGAATCCTGCCTCGGGCATGGATGTGTGTGATGTCCTTAGGATAGTTAGGTTTAAGAAGGGTCGTCGAGCAGATGCGCAAAACTATAGACCTATATCTCTGACGTCGATCTGTTGTAGAATTTTAGATCATGTTTTTTGCTCGAGTATCATGTCGTTTTTGGAAACCCGGAATCTACTGTGTAGGAATCAACATGGATTCCGGAAACAGCGATCGTGTGAGACACAACTCGCTTTATTTGTTCATGAGACCCAGAAAATATTAGATACAGGCTCCCAGGTAGATGCCGTTTTCCTTGACTTCCGGAAGGCGTTCGATACAGTTCCGCACTGTCGCCTGATAAACAAACTAAGAGCCTACGAAATATCACACCAGCTGTGTGGCTGGATTGAAGAGTTTTTAGCAAACAGAACACAGCATGTTGTTATCAATGGAGAGACGTCTACAGACGTTAAAGTAACCTCTGGCGTGCCACAGGGGAGTGTTATGGGACCATTGCTTTTCACAATATATATAAATGACCTAGTAGATAGTGTCAGAAGTTCCATGCGACTTTTCGCGGATGATGCTGTAATATACAGAGAAGTTGCAGCATTAGAAAATTACAGAGAAATGCAGGAAGATCTGCAGCGGATATGCACTTGGTGCAGGGAGTGGCAACTGACCCTTAACATAGACAAATGTAATGTATTGCGAATACATAGAAAGAAGGATCCTTTATTGTATGATTATATGACAGCGGAACAAACACTGGTAGCAGTTACTTCTGTAAAATATCTGGGAGTATGCGTACGGAACGATTTAAAGTGGAATGATCATATAAAATTAATTGTTGGTAAGGCGGGTGCCAGGTTGAGATTCATTGGGAGAGTCCTTAGAAAATGTAGTCCCTCAACAAAGGAGGTGGCTTACAAAACACTCGTCAGACCTATACTTGAGTATTGCTCATCAGTGTGGGATTCGCACCAGGTCGGGTTGACGGAGGAGATAGAGAAGATCCTAAGAAGAGCGGCGCGTTTCGTCACAGGGTTATTTGGTAACCGTGATAGCGTAACGGATGTGTTTAAAAAACTCAAGTGGCAGTCTCTGCAAGAGAGGAGCTCTGCATCGCGGTGTAGCTTGCTGTCCAGGTTTCGGGAGGGTGCGTTTCTGGATGAGGTATGGAATATATTGCTTCCCCCTACTTATACCTCCCGAGGAGATCACGAATGTAAAATTAGAGAGATTAGAGCGCGCACGGAGGCTTTCAGACAGTCGTTCTTCCCGCGAACCATACGCGACTGGAACAGGGAAGGGAGGTAATGACAGTGACACGTAAAGTGCCCTCCGCCACACACCGTTGGGTGGCTTGCGGAGTATAAATGTAGATGTAGATGTAGTTCTAAATTCTAGGGGACTGATTACCTCAGATGTTAAGTCCCATAGCGCTGAGAGCCACTTGAATCAAAACATGTCACAGTTGTATAAGCTTTGTAGAAGAGCAAATGATAAACATACCGGTAAGATTCAAGTCATATCATCATGCCCATACTAGACTATCCGGGTCAGTATTCCAGTTCACACTGAAACCGCTATTTACAGTTATTATACGGCTGACCTCGGCGTGCGTTGTAAATGATATGCACAGCTCTCTATACATATTCCGCTTATTACAGAATTTACTGGCCTTGTTCATACAATGTTGGCTGATATTTGGAAAACACCAAATACAGTAGATGAAAATATTACCAAACGTAGCTTAGATATGTATTATTCGAAAGGCAGTCGCTACTCATTTGCCGATCGACCTGCGTGGTGGCTGCTGTGTAAACTAACAGTAGTTTGTACCTGTTGCTGTTTAAAAACGTAAATAAATAGAAAATAAATAAATACAATTACTCTTGCTTACAGGTAGAATCAAAAATGTACACCAGGAGGTTTGGGAACCTACGTATCAGTAGAAAGTGACTCAAATAGCTCTATAGTCCTAACCACAAATTTCAAATTTGAGCAGTAAGGATTCAGGATTCACACTCATAGCAGTAGAAGTCCAAAAGCATAACAAAATATTTTGTTTTTACCTGTGAAATTTCATCTTTTTTTTCTCTTACTATTGGCTGCATTTGTTGCTACACGTATGCTTTTCTTCATAAGTAAAAGAGATTCTTCGATGAATTTTGCACAGCGTACAAACCATACTTACAGGTGTATGAGCCTGTAGAGTGTATTTAATTTATGAAAGAAATCAGTGAGCTGTTACATTTTAAACGTCATGTTTAGAAAAAACTCAAATTTTATAGTTAATTATCTCAATTTTTATCACAGTTTTTAATAGATTTGGAAAATTGTGGAGTTTCGTAAACGTGTAAGTATGGTTTGTATGCTGTGCAAAATTCATCGAAGGATGTCTTTTATTTATGAAGAAAGGTGTACCTATAGCAACAAATGCAGCCAATAGTAAGTGTAAAAATGATGAAATTTCACATGTAAAAAAATTAATGATTTTGAACATCCACTGCTATCAGTGTGAATCCTGAATCCTAACTTCTGAGGTCATCGGTCCCCTAGAACTTAGAACTACTTAAACCTAACTAAGCTAAGGACATCACACACATTCATGTCCGAGGCAGGATTCAAACCTGCGACCGTAGCGGTCGCGCGGTTCCAGACTATAGCGCGTAGAACCGCTCGGCCACTCTGGCCGGCGTACCAGTGGAGGCACGTTGTGGGATACAAGACGCATTACACCTTACGATGCATTCAAACCCAGATTCCCCTTAGTATCATATAACTGTTGGTCAGTTAGGTGCTAAATTCATTAAGCTTTAAAGTACGCTGGCTGCTGGTGTAGAAAAAAAAACTTTATTTTACGTAATACCGACCATGTTCTCTTATGTGAACCTGGAGGGGATACCCTACATGCTTCTCCCGTATTTGTTTCTTTTTCATCTAATTACATTGTTTTGTCAGTTGGCTGAAGAGTGGGTTGCCTGTAACGCTGATAGCCCCCCAGCACCGCACTTCCATCATGATGTTCGGCATTTCTTAAACAGAAGATTGGAAAACCGATGGATCGGTCGTGGTGGAAATCACGATCAGCAATTCATGTCATGGCCTCCACGCTCTCCCGACTTAACCCCATGCGATTTCTTTCTGGGGGGTTATGTGAAAGATTCAGTGTTTAAATCTCCTCTACCAAGAAACGTGCCAGAACTGCGAGCTCGCATCAACGATGCTTTCGAACTCATTGATGGGGAGGATCTTGATTATCGGCTTGATGTCTGCCGAATCACTAAAGGCTCTGAGCACTATGGGACTTAACAGCTATGGTCATCAGTCCACTAGAACTTAGAACTACTTAAACCTAACTAACCTAAGGACAGCACACAACACCCAGCCATCACGAGGCAGAGAAAATCCCTGACCCCGCCGGGAATCGAATCCGGGAACCCGGGCGTGGGAAGCGAGAACGCTACCGCACGACCACGAGATGCGGGTCGAATCACTAAAGGGGCACATATCGAACATTTGTGAATGCCTAAAAAAACTAATGCCTAAAAAAACTTTTTGAGTTTTTGTATGTGTGTGCAAAGCATTGTGAAAATATCTCAAATAATAAAGTTATTGTAGAGTTGTGAAATCGCTTCAATCATTTGTAATAACCCTGTATTTTATGACTGTATAAATCTGTGAATAAAGTAACATTCTCTGACTTTGAAGAATAATGAGCTAGGAAAAAAAAATCATTGTGTTACATTACAAATAAACATCGTTGGGACAAAATCTTTTTAGCTCGAGATACGGACGTAAACCGTGATGAAATGAAATGTCGTGTGTCTAGGGCCTCCCGGCGGGTAGACTCGATCGTCCGGTGCAAGTCTTTTGAGATGCCGCCACTTCGGCGACTTGCTCGTCGATGGGAATGAAGTGATTGAGATGGAGACGACACAAACACCAGTTCCTGAGGCGAGAAAATCTCGAACCCAACCGGGAATCGAACCCGAGTCTCCCCGGCATGACGAGGCCGCACACTGCCCAGTCAGCTACGATGGCGGACTACCGTAATGGAAATATTAATGTTTAGCCGTCGCCGATGACATTGTAATTCTGTCAGAGACAGAAAAGGACTTGGAAGAGCAGTTGAACGCAATGGACAGTGTCTTGAAAAGAGGGTATAAGATGATCATCAAAAAAAAGCAAAACGAGGTAATGGAATGTAATCGAAAGAAGTCGGGTGATGCTGAGGGAATTAGATTAGGAAATGAGACACTTAAAGTAGTAAAGGAGTTTTGCTATTTGGGGAGCAAAATAACAGATGACGGTCGAAGTAGAGAGGATATAAAATGTAGACTGGCAATGGGAAGGAAAGCGTTTCTGAAGAAGAAAAATTTGTTAACATCGAGTATAGATGTAAATGTCAGGAAGTCGTTTCTGAAAGTATTTGTATGGAGTGTAGACATGTATGGAAGTTAAACATGGACGATAAATAGTTTGGACAAGAAGAGAATAGAAGCTTTTGAAATGTGGTGCTACAGAAGAATGCTGAAGATTAGATGGATAGATCACATAACTAATGAGGAGGTATTGAATAGAATTGGGGAGAAGAGGAGCTTGTGGCACAACTTGACTAGAAGAAGGGATCGGTTGGTAGGACATGTTCTGAGACATCGAGGGATCACCAATTTAGTATTGGAGGGCAGCGTGGAGGGTAAAAATCGTAGAGGGAGACCAAGAGATGAATACACTAAGCAGATTCAGAAGGACGTAGGCTGTAGTAGGTACTGGGAGATGAAGAAGCTTGCACAGGATAGAGTAGCATGGAGAGCTGCATCAAACCAGTCTCAGGAGTGAAGACCACAACAACAACAAGGGCCGTACTGCGTTAGCAAGAAGCCTGTTTCAGCGCGTATTACATACTCTCATCGACAGTCTCCAATATTTCTTTCCCTGAAGTTCGTTTAAATGGCTTTGAAAGCTCGATAGCTGCAAAGATAAATTGAACTGCTGAACAGGATGTTGGTCGTAAACCTGTTTGTGTTTACCAAGTTGTAAAATAGCGTCGGTAACTGTTTCCTCGCCCCCCCCCCTTTTACAATTCAGTCTGATGTATGGCTTAGAAATTTATCTGAAACTGTCTCTTGGCGTATTTTTTTGTCACCGGTAGACTTCTTCTTTTTTTTTTTTACTCTGGTCATTGCCCGTTCCTCTCCCTCTACATCCGCTGACCGTATATTGCAGATTAACCTCACACACCTTCGCAACAAGAAACTCATTAAAACTGCACCGCCGTAACGGATTAATTATTTTTACCTCGCGCGGGATGCAATTTCAGTCGCATGTAATAC
Source organism: Schistocerca cancellata (assembly GCF_023864275.1). Taxonomy (NCBI): domain Eukaryota; kingdom Metazoa; phylum Arthropoda; class Insecta; order Orthoptera; family Acrididae; genus Schistocerca; species Schistocerca cancellata. Next base: position 2,254,897 of record NC_064628.1, on the reverse strand, counting down.
GGCAGGACATCACTCTTCGGAGCGGGGCGCCAGAGAAATTAAGTTTTCCGCTTCGCCCCCGAGAAGACAAAATAAATTGAATCGTCTGCCTTATAAATCACGTCGGGATGTTCGGGCGGGCGAGAGGAGGGGGTTCGCGGAACGCCCCCTGCCGCTGCTCGAGTTCGCGTCTACTTTGCTGGTGGCTCCTGGCTGGGGACGGCAGCTGGCCGGGGTAATTAATTGATTGCGCCAGCGCCCCTCTGCCCCGGCCGAATGCACCAGAAGTTGTTCCCGCTCCTCAGCTCGGCGCAGGCTCCTGTCTAGCCGGTCACGATATACGGATTAGCTCTTGCCTTCTGGACAGTGCCGAAATCTTCTACGTAGCTGCGCAGAAAGACCCGCCACGTTACTGAACTAGGTTGTACTTACAAGGGAACCTCCCCATCGCACCCCCCTCAGATTTAGTTATAAGATGGCACAGTGGATAGGCCTTGAAAAACTGAACACAGATCATTCGAGAAAACAGGCAGAAGTTGTGTGGAACAATGAAAAAAATAAGCAAAATATACGAACTGAGTAGTCCATGTGCAAGATATGCAACATCAAGGATAACGTGAGCTTCGGAACGCCATGGTCCCGTGGTTAGCGTGAGCAACTGCGGAGCGAGAGGTCCTTGGTTCAAATCTTCCCTCGTGTGAAAATTTTTCTTCTTTTATTTTCGCAAAGTTATTATCTGTCCGTTCGTTCATTGACGTCTCTGTTCACTGTAATAAGTTTAGTGTCCATGTTTCGCGACCGCACCGCAAACATACAGTTCGGAAAATATTCATTGACCTTGTTATTGAAGTCGCGAGCTATATTTGCTGGATTCATATTGCCCACGGAATACATCTCACGTATTTAATGCACTCCCGTCCAAAGTAGCGAACAGTCGACTGCCAGCCAGGGAGCCTCGTTAGCAGGAATACTCTCTCTGCCGTGCGCTGTAGTCGACTGACGTCGTGTGTTTCGATGTTTGTTTAGGTGTAGCGTCCCCATACTACGGCGCGGTTACCTTGCATCGGACGGACGGACGGACAGATAATAATTGTCTGAAAATAAAAAAAAAATAAATAAACTCTTCACTCGAGGGTAGACTTGAACCAAGGACCTCTTGAACCGCAGCTGCTCACGCTAACCACGGGACCACTACGCTCCTGAGCTCACTTCATCCTTGATGTTGCCTATCTTGCACATGGACTACTCAGTTTGTATATTTTGCTATTTTTTCATAGTTTCACACAATTTCTTCCTGTTTTCTCGATTGATCTGTGTTCAGTTTTTCAAGGCCTATCCACTGTGCCAACTTATAACTAAATCTGAGGGGGGTGCAATGGGGAGGTTCCCTTGTTAGTTTCGTAGGTGCGCAGTAGTTAGTTTCGTAGGTGCACAGGTAGTTCTCACTCTACCAGACTGTAGGCCTAAGTATCCCAGCTATCCCTACGATTTTTATCCAAAATTTAACGTAATTTACACCTCATAGCACCTCACGGTTTCCATACGAGAGAAAACTGTCAACCTGTTACCACAAATTCTCTAGTGCTGGGAGTCAAACAGATTTTTTTGTTTTTGTAAATGGTTCAAATGGCTCTGAGTACTATGGCACTTAACTTCTGAGGTCATCAGTCCCCTATAACTTAGAACTACTTAAACCTAACTAACCTAAGGACATCACAAATATCCATGCCCGAGGCAGGATTCGAACCTGCGACCATAGCGGTCGCGCGGCTCCAGACTGTAGCACCTAGAACCGCTCGGCCACTCCGGCCGGCAGATTTTTATTTTCATCATTTTTTTTATATATTCTTCAATTAGGTATCATAATACAGTACTGGCCATTAAAATTGCTACACCACGAAGATCACGTGCTACAGACGCCAAATTTAACCGACAGGAAGAAGGTGCTGTGATATGCAAATGATTAGCTCTTCAGAGCATTCACACAAGGTTGGCGCCAGTGGCGACACCTACAACGTGCTGACAGAGGAAAGTTTCCAACCGATTTCTCATACACAAACAGCAGTTGACCGGCGTTGCCTGGTGAAACGTTGTTGTGATGCCTCGTGTAAGGAGGGGAAATGCGTACCATCACGTTTTCGACTTTGATAAAGGTCGGATTGTAGCCTATCGCGATTGTGGTTTATCGTATCGCGACATTGCTGATCGCGTTGGTCGAGATCCAATGACTGTTAGCAGAATATGCAATCTGTGGGTTCAGGAGGGTAATACGGAACGCCGTGATGGATCCCAACGACCTCGTGTCACTAGCAGTCGAGATGACAGGCATCTTATCCGCTTGGCCTTAACGGATCGTGCAGCCACGTCTCGATCGCTGAGTCAACAGATGGGGGACATTTGCAAGACGACAACCATCTGCACGAACAGTTCGACGACGTTTGCAGCGGCATGGACTATCAGGTAGGGGACCATGGCTGTGGTTACCCCTGAGGCTCCATCACGGACAGGAGCGCCTGCGATGGTTTACTCGACGACGAACCTGCGTCCACGAATGGCAAAACGTCATTTATTCGGATGAATCCAGGTTCTGTTTACAGCATCACGATGCTCACATCCGTGTTTGGCGACATCGCGGTGAACGCACATTGGAAGCGTGTATTCGTCATCGCCATACTGGCGTGTCACGCGGCGTGATGGTATGGGGTGCCATTGGTTACCCGTCTTGGTCACCTTTTGTTCGCATTGACGGCACTTTGAACAGTGGACGTTACATTTCAGATCTGTTACGACCCGTGGTTCTACGAAACCCTACATTTCAGCAGGATAATGCACGACCGCATGTTGCAGGTCCTGCACGGGCCTTTCTGGATACAGAAAATGTTCGACTGCTGCCGTGGCCAGCACACTCTCCAGATCTCTCACCAACTGAAAACGTCTGGTCAATGGTGTCCGAGCAACTGGCTCGTCACAATAAGCCAATCACTACTCGTGATGCACTGTGGTATCGTGTTGAAGCTGCATGGGCAGCTGTACCTGTACACGCCATCCAAGCTTTGTTTGACTCAATGCCCAGGCGTATCGAGGCCGTTATTACGGCCAAGTGTGGTTGTTCTGGGTTCTGTTTTCTCAGGATCTATGCACCCAAATTACGTGAAAATGTAATCACATGACAGTTCTAGTATAATATATTTGTCCAATGAATACCCGTTTATCATCCGCATTTCTTCTTGATGTAGCAATTTTAATGGCTAGTAGTGTACATGTTTTTAGTAACACACCTCAATATACATTTCTTCTTGGTGTAGCAATTGTAATGGCCAGTAGTGTATATTTGGTGGGGTAGTGTCGTTGGCTGGGTCCTCTTCGCCATTCGTGCCTTTTGGGTTCTCCGGTACGGTTATTCTAGGGTTGAGGAGACTACCAAAATACATGCGCCATCTTTCGCATATTCCCTTCCCTTCACTTATTATATTCCCTGTCTAAAGATGAGACGATAGTGGAAAAAAAATGAAAAATAGCAAATGCGAAGCAGTAGGAGCTGTCACGCGCTGCCTAGATGGCCAGAACAGAAGGAGCAAAAGAAGAGTTAACACCAGAGTCGATCGATCACTGTCAGTTGTTGTAGCCGAGTGGCGGCGGGAAGCGTTTGATGCCGGTGTGACCTCGAACTTGACCCGGCCGGTGCCGCTAGCCAGCCGTCAGTGACGGGCCGTGATTGTCCCCAATTGACACGGGCTCTGAAGGCCCGGCACCACTCGGCCGGCTGCCGGAGTGGCCAGCGGCTTCCTGCTTACGTCCTTACTTTCTTCCCCACGGCACCCCCGGGGCTCTTCGGTCTGCGCGCATTTCACTGTGGTGGAGCAGTAACGTTTACCATCCCGGCGAGACGATTAGAGAGGTTGCAGCAGCTCGGATGGAACATTATCAGCCGCGGCAACTTGGCCACGCATCACGAGGCACTGCAGAAAAGTTTAGAGTTTTCCACAGGTCACTGACGCTAGGTTGAGAACCATAACGCCACCAACTCTCCAATCCTTGCACGTCAGTAACATAGCCGCCCGCTCCCGGTAGCTGAGTGGTCAGCACGACAGAATGTCAATCATCTACATCTACATCTACATTTATACTCCGCAAGCCACTCAACGGTGTGTGGCGGAGGGCACTTTACGTGCCACTGTCATTACCTCCCTTTCCTGTTACAGTCGCGTATGGTTCGCGGGAAGAACGACTGCCGGAAAGCCTCCGTGCGCGCTCTAATCTCTCTAATTTTACATTCGTGATCTCCTCGGGAGGTATAAGTAGGGGGAAGCAATAAATTCGATACCTCATCCAGAAACGCACCCTCTCGAAACCTGGACAGCAAGCTACACCGCGATGCAGAGCGCCTCTCTTGCAGAGTCTGCCACTTGAGTTTGCTAAACATCTCCGTAACGCTATCACGTTTACCAAATAGCCCTGTGACGAAACGCGCCGCTCTTCTTTGCCTCTTCTCCATCTCCTCCGTAAACCCGACCTGGTGCGGATCCCACACTGATCAGCAATACTCAAGTATATGCCGAACGAGTGTTTTGTAAGCCACCTCCTTTGTTGATGGCCTACATTTTCTAAGAACTCTCAGAATGAATCTCAACCTGGCACCCGCCTTACCAACAATTAATTTTATATGATCATTCCACTTCATGTCGTTCCGCACGCATACTCCCAGATATTTTACAGAAGTAACTGCTACCAGTGTTTGTTCTGCTATCATATAATCATACAATAAAGGATCCTTCTTTCTATGTATTCGCAATACATTACATTTGTCTATGCTAAGGGTCAGTTGCCACTCCCTGCACCGAGTGCCTATCCGCTGCAGATCTTCCTGCATTTCTCTGTAATTCTCTGATGCTGCAACATCTCTGTATATTACAGCATCATCCGCGAAAAGCCACATGGAACTTCCGACACTATCTACTAGGTCATTTATATATATTGTGAAAAGCATTGGTCGCATAACAATCCCCTGTGGCACGTCAGAGGTTACTTTAACGTCTGTAGACGTCTGTCCATTGAGAACAACATGCTGTGTTCTGTTTGCTAAAAACTCTTCAATCCAGCCACACAGCTGATCTGATATTCCGTAGGCCCTTACTTTGTTTACAGTGCGGAACTGTATCGAACGCCTTCCGGAAGTCAAGGAAACCGGCATCTACCTGGGAGCCTGTATCTAATATTTTCTGAGTCTCATGGACAAATAAAGCGAGTTGGGCCTCACACGATCGCTGTTTCCGGAATCCATGTTGATTCCATAATGTTACTTAAAATCCGTCTTGACTGCAAAAAATTTTTTTATTATTCATATGACCGGTTTCGGTTCATTCAGAACCATCTTCAGATCTGATATTTCAGTTACAGGAGTAACATGCTACGTCACATGTGAAAGTTGCTGGATTTGGACGGGTTACTCCTGTAACTGAAATATCAGATCTGAAGATGGTTCTGAATGAACCGAAACCGGTCATATGAATAATAAAAAAATTTTTTGCAATCAAGACGGATTTTAAGTAACATTATAAAATCACTGATTGCTGTTATCCCATAAGACATTATGTCTGTTTTTGCATGTTGATTCCTACAACAGAGTAGATTCTGGGTTTCCAGAAATGACATGATACGCGAGCAAAAAACATGATCTAAAGTTCTACAACAGATCGATGTCAGAGATATAGGTATATAGTTTTGCGCATCTACTCGACGACCCTTCTTCTCTCCTAAGGGCTTGGGTTCCATTCCCGGCAGGGTCGGAGATTTTCTCCGCTCAGGGACTGGATGTTGTGTTGTCCTAATCATCATCATTTCATCCCAATCGACGCGCAAGTTGCCGAAGTGGCGTCAAATCGAAAGACTTGCACCAGGCGAACGGTCTACCCGACGGGAGGCCCTAGTCACACGACATTTACAGCAACATAGCTGGACGTTAAAATTGCTATATCCTCACGGTGTTCGTTGTACGTGAACATGGCATCGCGCATAACACTGCAGAGTCACGCGGAGGTAACACTGAATAAAAAGTTCTCTGGTTTCCAGCTCCGTCAAGTGATTAAAATTACACGAGCTTTCGGCGAGGTACTCCTTGGCCATTGTCAGGTGTTGCGACTGCCAGTGGTCGGGTTGGTACGCCACGTATATACACTATGCGTGAAGCGTTCAGTGAATTCGAAAGTAAAATTCTATGTACCGACTTGAAAATCCTAGGAAGTTCTGGTCTTACGTTAAATCAGTAAGTGGATCGAAACGGCATATCCAGACACTCCGGGATGATGAAGGCATTGAAACAGAGGATGACACGCGTAAAGCTGAAATACTAAACACCTTTTTCCAAAGCTGTTTCACAGAGGAAGACCGCACTGCAGTTCCTTCTCTAAATCCTCGCACAGACGAAAAAATGGCTGACATCGAAATAAGTGTCAAAGGAATAGAAAAGCAACTGGAATCACTCAACAGAGGAAAGTCCACTGGACCTGACGGGATACCAATTCGATTCTACACAGAGTACGCGAAAGAACTTGCCCCCCTTCTAACAGCCGTGTACCGCAAATCTCTAGAGGAACGGAAGGTTCCAAATGATTGGAAAAGAGCACAGGTAGTCCCAGTCTTCAGGAAAGGTCGTCGAGCAGATGCACAAAACTATAGACCTATATCTCTGACGTCGATCTGTTGTAGAATTTTAGAACATGTTTTTTGCTCGAGTATCATGTCGTTTTTGGAAACCCAGAATCTACTATGTAGGAATCAACATGGATTCCGGAAACAGCGATCGTGTGAGACCCAACTCGCTTTATTTGTTCATGAGACCCAGAAAATATTAGATACAGGCTCCCAGGTAAATGCTATTTTTCTTGACTTCCGGAAGGCGTTCGATACTGTCGCCTAATAAACAGAGTAAGAGCCTACGGAATATCAGACCAGCTGTGTGGCTGGATTGAAGAGTTTTTAGCAAACAGAACACAGCATGTTGTTCTCAACGGAGAGACGTCTACAGACGTTAAAGTAACCTCTGGCGTGCCACAGGGGAGTGTTATGGGACCATTGCTTTTCACAATATATATAAATGACCTAGTAGATAGTGTCGGAAGTTCCATGCGGCTTTTCGCGGATGATGCTGTAGTATACAGAGTAGTTGCAGCATTAGAAAATTGTAGCGAAATGCAGGAAGATCTGCAGCGGATATGCACTTGGTGCAGGGAGTGGCAACTGACCCTTAACATAGACAAATGTAATGTATTGCGAATACATAGAAAGAGGGAGCCTTTATTGTATGATTATATGATAGCAGAACAAACACTGGTAGCAGTTACTTCTGTAAAATATCTGGGAGTATGCGTGCGGAACGATTTGAAGTGGAATGATCATATAAAATTAATTGTTCGTAAGGCGGGTACCAGGTTGAGATTCATTCTGAGAGTCCTTAGAAAATGTAGTCCATCAACAAAGGAGGTGGCTTACAAAACACTCGTTCGACCTATACTTGAGTATTGCGCATCAGTGTGGGATCCGTACCAGATCGGGTTGACGGAGGGGATGGAGAAGATCCAAAGAAGAGCGGCGCGTTTCGTCACAGGGCTATTTGGTAAGCGTGATAGCGTTACGGAGATGTTTAACAAACTCAAGTGGCAGACTCTGCAAGAGAGGCGCTCTGCATCGCGGTGTAGCTTGCTCGCCAGGTTTCGAGAGGGTGCGTTTCTGGATGAGGTATGAAATATATTGCTTCCCCCTACTTATACCTCCCGAGGAGATCACGAATGTAAAATTAGAGAGATTAGAGCGCGCACGGAGGCTTTCAGACAGTCGTTCTTCCCGCGAACCATACGCGACTGGAACAGGAAAGGGAGGTAATGACAGTGGCACGTGAAGTGCCCTCCACCACATACCGTTGGGTGGCTTGCGGAGTATACATGTAGATGTAGACATGTAGATGTAGATGTAGTTGCCGGCTGTGACGTCACTGTTGCTCGCGGCATCGCCACAAATGATCATACGTTGACTCGTCGTTGACGTACCCGCTGAATCGCACGCCGTGCTGAGCTGCGGGCCACCGTCTCTACCTAGGTTGTTATCGGTGATTTTTATCTTATATAGACAATCCCAGAAGCCGTTAGTGCGAGTCGCGGCGGATGCTTCGTCAAATTTATCAGGTGTCTCTTTTCCAAAGCATGTTCTGCTACAGCAGATTTGTCGGGGTAGCGCAGGCGCTAAAACCTCTCATGCTCTTCCCGCGTTGTTCCCCAGTGTGTCGAATTGAGCTTACGAGGGCTTAAGCCAGGGGAGTGCAGTAGGTGGTATGGCACGTAACAGCCCCGTCAGTCAAACAAACCAGTAACAGCTCGATTGGCGACTCCATGGCGTGATGTGTGCACCACGACCAAATTGTGGATAGAATTGGAAGGAAAATCAGCATTGGCCGTATTTTGTCGTTTTACTGTCAGCAAAATCGATTTTCGGTCACTTAGTGACCGTCCTCAGTGCTGTAATATACAATTAAAATTGGTAGGCACTGGTATCAAACTATAACCACAAGTTTAGAGCGATCACATAAACTCCAGTTATGTGATCGCTCTAAACTTGTGGTTATACAGGGCTATTACAAATGATTGAAGCGATTTCATGAATTCACTGTAGCTCCATTCATTGACATATGGTCACGACACACTACAGATACGTAGAAAAACTCATAAAGTTTTATTCGGCTGACGCCGCACTTCAGGTTTCTGCCGCCAGAGCGCTCGAGAGCGCAGTGAGACAAAATGGCGACAGGAGCCGAGAAAGCGTATGTCGTGCTTGAAATGCACTCGCATCAGTCAGTCATAACAGTGGAACGACACTTCAGGACGAAGTTCAACAAAGATCCACCAACTGCTAACTCCATTCGGCGATGGTATGCGCAGTTTAAAGCTTCTGGATGCCTCTGTAAGGGGAAATCAACGGGTCGGCCTGCAGTGAGCGAAGAAACGGTTGAACGCGTGAGGGGAAGGTTTCACGCGTAGCCCGCGGAAAATTGGAGACCGACAGCGCCGACTTCATCTTTCAACAGGATGGTGCTCCACCGCACTTCGATCATGATGATCGGCATTTCTTAAATAGGAGATTGGAAAATCGATGGATCGGTCGTGGTGGAGATCATGATCAGCAATTCATGTCATGGCCTCCACGCTCTCCCGACTTAACCCCATGCGATTTGCTTCTGTGGGGTTATGTGAAAGATTCAGTGTTTAAACCTCCTCTACCAAGAAACGTGCCAGAACTGCGAGCTCGCATCAACGATGCTTTCGAACTCATTGATGGGGACATGCTGCGCCGAGTGTGGGAGGAACTTGATTATCGGCTTGATGTCTGCCGAATCACTAAAGGGGCACATATCGAACATTTGTGAATGCTTAAAAAAACTTTTTGAGTTTTTGTATGTGTGTGCAAAGCATATTGAAAATATCTCAATTAATAAAGTTGTTGTAGAGCTGTGAAATCGCTTCAATCATTTGTAATAACCCTGTAGTTTGATACCAGTGCCTAACAATTTTAATTGTATATTACAGCACTGAGGATGGTCACTAAGTGACCGAAAATCGATTTTGCTGACAGTAAAACGACAAAATACGGCCAATGCTGATTTTCCTTCCAATTCTATCAGTAAGAGCTTGCACTGTACATGCTTGAGCATTGTCCTGCAAAATGACGGTCAGGTCCTGCAGAAAGTGTAATCACTTCTGTCTCAATGCTTCTCATTTTTGGAACAAAACCTACGACCAGCTTGGAGACACAAGTTATGACACTTTCTGCAGGACCTGACCATCATTTTGCAGGACAATGCTCCAGCACGAAAAGTGCAAGCTGTTACTGATTTCTTTGACGGATGGGGCTGCTAAGTGCTATACCACCTACTGCACTCCCCTGACTTAAGCCCTCGTGAGTTCAACTCGATTTCTAAACTGAAGGAAACACTTCACGGCATTCGCTTCAGATCTGCTACAAATTCGTCGGGCAATAGACCGCGCCGCTCGAGCTGTCAACACAACTGGCACTGCTAAGAGTATCCTACGACTTCCACATCGCTGGCAACGGGTTGTACACAATGGTGGTGACTACTTTGAAGGTCATTAAAACTTTGAAGCACGAACTGTAAATAAATTGTTGCCACTATTAAACTTCCAACCATCGTAGAAGCAATCCAAAGGCGATCTGCTAGATTTGTTACGGGTAGGTTCGATCAACACGTAAGTATTACGGAGAGGCTTCTGCAACTGAACTATTGAGAAAATTTGGACAACCGGCATATGCAGCTGACTGCAGTACGATTCTGCTGCCGCCAACGAAACTTTCACATAAATATCACGAAGACAACATAACAGAAATTAGGAGATGTAGGGAGGCTTATAGACAATCGCTTTACGTTCGCCCCATTTGCAAGTGGAACAGGAGAGGGAAAGACTGGTAATGGGGTACAAGATACCCTCCGCTATGAACCGTACGACGGCTTGCCGAGTATGTATGCACATGTAGATGTAAAAATTTTAATAAACACAGTCTACAGAACTTCCTGGCAGATTAGAACTGTGTGCCGGACCGAGACTCGAACTCGAGACCTTTGCCTTTTGCGGGCAATTGCTCTACCAACTGAGCTACCCAAGCACGACTCACGTTCCTTCTTCGCAGCTTTACTTCAGGTAGGAGACGAGGTACTGGCAGAAGTAAAGTTGTGAGGACGGGGCGTGAGTCGTGAAGGGTAGCTCAGTTGGTAGAGCACTTGCCCGCGAAAGGCAAAGGTCCCTAGTTCGAGTCTCGGTCCGGCACACAGTTTTAATCTGCCAGGAAGTTTCATATCAGCGCACACTCCGCTGCAGAGTGAAAACGTCATTCTGGAAACAGCCTACAGACATAGAGATAGTGGAATATCAGTATGGTGGCATTCGGGCAAGATGTTATGATTTAACGACTTCCATTCCGTAAGTGAATATCTGTCGAAGAAAATGTGCCAGATTACTGTTCCAGTCTCGTCACTACATCGATCACGTTTATCCCTTTACGCCAGACAGTTTCGTGTCCTCTCGTCGCCGTACGGCCCGTAGTGGTTTAGGCGGTTTGGTGCGGTGTAACGACGTTACCGCGCTCGTAATTACAGCGGTTGTGGTCGCCGGCGCAGCCGCCCTAATGAATGGGCGACCGCTCGAGCCCAGCTGAGGGTCCAATGAAAGGCCAGCCCCCTGTTCTACACTGTTATTATTGCTCCGCCCTTTCCCTCTCGGGCTCCCCCGCCCGCCGGAGAGTATTCTGGATCCCCACCGGTAATTTAGCTGCATTTACACTCCAAAAGCGAGAAGAATAGGTGGAAATTTATACTCCTGCGTTAACGCCCCCCCCCCCCCCCCTACGAATGGAGTAGCTTTTCTTGTTCGGTAATCTGAGAAGATGCACAATTTTCCGCTGCCATGAAAAGATAGTTACTAACCGATTCATTGTTGGGCATGTGTTTGTATGTCCAAGTCAGGTAACAGCGCTGATTTCCGAACTGATATCACTCTGATATTTTTTCCTTGTTCTGGGCTAGCACTGGTTCAACATTCCCGGCTTCAGACACGACCGTTTATAATAAAGGTTGGGGCAAAACATCATTCCTAATTTGAAGTTCAAATAAAAAAAAAAAACAGGCGGATCAAAGTAAAGGAGCTGTATTGACATTAATTATATTTACGGAGTGGGAAGTTTTGTTTAAATGCTCTGCCACGGTCAAACTTTAAACACATGAAGGGCTTCAGCCACAAAGGGTGCAGGCCGAACACAGGAAGAACGTAGATACAGGAACCATCGGTGTAACAGTTGTAAATTGTCGTAGCTGTGTTGGGGAAGTACCAGAGCTCCAAGCGCTAATAGAAAGCACTGATGCTGAAATCGTTATAGGCACTGAAAGCTGACTAAAGCCGGATATTAGCTCAGCCGAAATTTTTGCGGAGAACCCAACGGTGTCACGAAAGGATAGGCTAAACACGGTTGGCGCTGGCGTGTTTGTTGCTGTTAGAAGCAGTTTATCCTGTCGCGAAACTGAAGTAGATAGTTCCTGTGAGTTAGTATGGGCAGATGTCATTGTTGGCAACCGGAATAAAATAATAATTTGATCCTTTTACCGACCTTCCAGTTCAGATGATGCAGTTGCTGAAAGGTTCAAAGAAAACTCGAGCTTGATTTGAAACACGTTCCCGACTCATACGATTATAGTTGGTGGTGACTTTAATTTACCCTCGATGTGTTGGCGAAAATACATGTTTAATTCCGGCGGTACCCGTAAAACATCATCCGAAATAGTGCTAAACGCATTCTCTGAAAATTATTTCGAGCAGTTAGTTCATGAACCCACGCGAATAGTAAACGGTTGTGAAAACACCTCTTAGCAACAAATAATCCCGAGTTAATAACGAGGATCAAAACGGATACAGGGTTTAGTGAACACAGGGTTGTCGTAGCGAGATTGAATATTGTAACCCCCGATCTTCCAAAAATAAAAGAAAAATATACCTATTCAAAAACGCAGATAAAAATTTACTTGAGGCCTTCATGAGAGACAATCTCCACTCCTTCCAAATTAATGATATATGTGTAGAGCAGATGTGGCTTGAATTCAGAGAAATAGTATTGGCAGCAATTGAGAGATTTATACCAAATAAATTAACAAACGACGGAGCTGATCCTCCCTGGTACCCAAAACAGGTCAGAACACTGCTGCAGAAACAACGAAACAAAACATGCCAAATTTAAAGAGACGCAAAATCCCCAAGATTGGCGATCATTTGCAGAAGCTCGAAATTTAGCGCGGACTTCAATGCGAGATGCTTATAACAGTTTCCACAACGAAACTTTCTCTCGAAACCTGGAAAATCCAAAGAGATTCTGGTCGTATGTGAAGTTTGTTAGCGGCAAGAAACAATCAATGTCTTCTCTGCGCGATAGCAATGGAGATACTATCGAAGACAGTGCTGCCAAAGCAGAGTTACTAAACATAGCCTTCCGAAATGGCTTCGCAAATGAAGACGAATTCGAGTCGAGAACAGCTGTCAACATGAGTAACGTAGAAGTAAATATCCTCGGAGTAGTGAAGCAACTTAAATCACTTAATAAAAACAAGTCTTCTGGTCCAGACTGTATACAAATTAGGTTCCTTTCAGAGTATGCTGATGCATTAGCTTCATACTTGACAATCGTATTCAACCGTTTGCTCGACGAAAGATCCGTACCCAAAGACTGGAAAGTTGCACAGGTCACACCAAAATTCAAAAAAGGTAGCAGGAGCAATCCACTTACTTACAGGCCCATATCATTAACGTCGATATGCAGCAGGATTCTGGAACATATATTGTGTTCGAACATTATGAATTACCTCTAAGAAAACGGTCTATTGACACACAGTCAACATGGGCTTAGAAAACATCGTTCTTGTGAAACACAACTAGCTCTTTATTCACATAAAGTGTTGAGTGACATTGACTAGAGATTTCACATAGATTCCGTATTTCTGGATTTCCAGAAGGATTTTGACACTATACTACACCAGCGGCTTATAGTGAAATTACGTGCTTATGGAATATCGTCTTAGTTATGTGACTGGATTTGTGACTTCGTGTCAGAGAGGTCACAGTTCGTAGTAACTGACGGTTCTAGGCGCTTCAGTCCGGAACCGCGCTGCTGCTACGGTCGCAGGTTCGAATCCTGCCTCGGGCATGGATGTGTGTGCTGTCCTTAGGTTAGTTAGGTTTAAGTAGCTCTAAGTCTAGGGGACTGATGACCTCAGATGTTAAGTCCCATAGAGCTTAGGACCATTTGAACCATTTGCTCCTCAATTTGGTCCTATGGAACTAGACGTGTAAATAAATAAATCAGGAAGGATAGCAAATAACGAAGTTTTACTTGTTGTGGGTAGACCTATACAGTACAGCAGGGAGAGTACATGATTAAAGTTCTGGGTAATTTGGGCTTAGGCATGTTGCAAAGTTTGGAGCACAGAGCTGCCGTTTCTGGCTCCAAAAAGGCCCCTAACTCGACCGGGCATGGAGCTGGATTGAGCATAGACGGTAGACACGGCTACGTCATTCTGTGATGCTTTAACTCTATTTAGACTCCACCGATCTTAGTGGCGTCTTCAGTGGTGGCGTGCCAGTCTCTTGACAAAACATGCCAGGTGTCTTCAGTGGGTGAGAAATCTGGCCAAGACACTGCACTGCACTGCACTCTAAATCTCTGGTTGCATCTACCAGGAGGGAGACAGGCTAAGCAGCGAAGCTGCTGTTCCTGTGTGGACCTCAAGAACTATTGTGTGGCCTCACGGTTAGGATTGGCCTATGTGAGCGTCCGCGTGGGGGCGGACGCTGCGTCAAAGAACGTCAAAGGGGCCGCGGAAGAAGCTACTCCCGCAGCAGATCAGGCCAACGCGTGGTCGGCCTGCGGTGGACTGGGTGGCCCAGTCCGCGTATAAGACGACTGCCAGAGCGTTCTGCAGAGGCATAGAACGCCCTGGCGGACTGCCTGATGCGATCCCGCAGCAACGGGATGCCAGCCTCCTCATGAAGCAGCCTCGTGGAGTAACGAGGCGGCTTGTGGAGAGCGAGTCGCAGCGCCCGATTCTGGACACGCTGGAGCATCGCAACGTGCGACGGAGCGGCATTACCCCACACGACGGCGGCGTACTCGAGGACCGGCCGGACGAGGGCCAAGTACACGGTCAGGCCGTGCCGAGGGGGGAGGGTGGATGTCGGGTTCAGCAGCGGGTAGAGCGCCCGGAGACGCCCAATCGCCCGCCCCCTGATGTCTCGGATGTGCGGCAGCCAGGGGAGACGCCTGTCCGGCGTCACACCGAGGTATCGGCCGGCCGGTGGCCACGGGATGGGGCCTCCCGAGATCGAGACAGGCGGCAGGGCAGGAGGCAGCCGTCTCCGAGTGAAGACAACCGCAACAGCCGAACACCCTTTTTATTGTCATGCGGTCTTGCGTTATCTTGTTGGAAGGTAACATTACCGTGACCTCGAAGATAGGGCACACACACTGGCCTTAACGCTTTAGAAATGCAACAACTGCCGTCCGAATTAGCAACTATGCGAACCAGATCGCGTTGTGTAACCGAATGGAACCCGCGGACCATCACACCAAGACCTACGTCGTTATGATTATGATTAATGCAATCTGGCAATTTTCGTTCTTCTCGGATTCTCCAAACACTGATACGTCCATGGTGATGCTGAACAAAAAACTGGAACTCGTATGAAAAGATGGTGTGATGTCACTCCTGAGTCCTAGAGCCTCCACCCTCGATACCCCCCCCCCCCCCCCCCCCCTGTGCTATGTGCGTCAGTGAAAGCCGCAACAACGGTTGCCATGCTGACAGTCCGAAGCACTCCAAACGTTGTCGCACTGTACATGAGAATATATAGCTTGATGGAAACGAACTCGTTTCGTGACTGAAGGCGCCTCACGTAGACGATTCTTCTCGGTCGCGTGAACAATAATTCTGCCCTCTCAGGTGCTAGTCGAGTGGGGCTGTTGAGATCCGGCATGGTGTGGAGTACGGACTTAAGGATCCAATAGATTTCATATCCACATGACAATCAGGGGATACTGAACAAAGCCAGCAGGAATATCATGGAACGATAAATTCCAGTCTCGATAAGCCATGGTCTTGGCATTGTCATGTACAGAAATCCTCTGCCTAGCCTTTCCTTATATAGGGAACGTAGATGACGTTCTCCTACTACCTTTTTGTGGTTGTGCTGAAATGCTAATTACTTGCATCCGCAATCATATTGTTCACTTTTTCACTTCATGCGAATTTGACGTTTGTTTCACTCCGTCTTCATGATGGAGTGGTTTCCATGATCGGCAGCATATTAGAAGAAGATTTACATTGTTTTTAAAGTTACTAAAATGACGACTACGCGGTAATGGTATTTAAAAAGAAAGAAGGCAAAAAACTCAACTTTTAAGAGAAAACCTGATAAAACTTACGTGCACCATAACAAAAAGACCTGCACCGGTGGGGAAAGGGGGAAGGTTTCTGGTAGGTTGTTCTAGTGGTGCAAAGTGTGGCGTATCAGTGGAACGGCAGGGTTGGTACCACGGGTGGGTGGTAGGGAAACGTGATGTTTGGGATAGGTGTGATTATGAAAGTGAGTAGACCATCGTTATGACGAGGATCGCTGGGGTAAAAGGGACCCTGATGCGGTGGAGGGTAGGGTGTGGGTTGGGTCTGATGGGTTGGGTAAAAGCCATTGCGGCGGGTATCGTTGTCTGGACAAGGGAGTATGTTAAAACTGCGTAGGGAGACGATGGGGAGTGTCAAGGTTTAGTGTTGGTGTGATTGTTGGTGTAGGTGTGGCAGCATACCAGAATGGGAAATAAGAGTAGAAACAATGAGGTAATTAGATTCGAGTTTATGGGATGTGTAAGAGGAAGACAAGGGCATATCATCTCCAAAAGGACCCTTCCTAGTAACGCACAGCAATGTGGACTGAAGACAATTTATATTTTTACCAACATGGAATTGTCATTGCCAGTGTAGGAGGTTCTAAGTTACTGGAAGCGCATACTGATGAAATATATACTGGAATATTGTAGATCTGCTAAAACGTTTAGACATGATTGATCGCCAGTTTTTGGGACCTATTTTCAATCGTTAATATCATTTTGTATCATATTTTGACGTGATTTCCCACTTAGACAAAGAAACACTTGTTACACAGAAGGAAGTAATTAGAATAATGTGTGAGGTACAAAGCACAACATGCAGGCATCAGTTTGAGCCGTTGAGAATATTAACCGCCACCCCAGAGTACATTTATTCGCTGATGACATTACTTGTCAACAATTCATTTGAGTTTCAGGGTAAGAGAGACACACAGAACGAGAGGCAAAGTTTTAGCACAAGAAGGAGCGAAATACTTGAGGTTAAAATGATCTACAGCGCTCTCTAGTGAAGCTTTGGTACAAAAATCAAGAGCTAAATACCTCTTTACCAACCTACTCACAAAAATAAAATGTTCGATTCACTTCAGTAGCGTTTTGAGTTGCAGATGAAAGTTGTAATCTGTGGTTCCAAAACTTAACGCTTTTTGCTTCTCCTATTTCAGTGCCCGTGTTGATTATCATTATAGAGAGAAATACTGAAATTTATGCACTGAATTTTGTCCAGATTTTATGTTAATCTGATGGATTTTTGTGTTCAAATATTTCGTTAACTACCTTTTCAGTAAGAGAAATAGTACTATTTTTTATTCCTACGTTTGTATCATCTACAGAAATGAAAGAAATGCATCTTCTAACAGTGCATTAATCATTTATGTAAGTCAGAAACAGAGGACCCGAAATGGAACCCTGTGGTCTGTGTCTGATGGCTTCTAACTCTGACCATTAGTTGCTATGGGGCCTACATGAACTTCATACGCATTGGCTTCTGTGTAGAGATGAAGTATGGTATCTACTCACTGTTGTGGCCTTCATTCCTGAGACTGGTTTGATGCAGCTCTCAATGCTACTCTATCCTGTGCAAGCTTCTTCATCTCCCAGTACCTACTGCAACGTACATACTTCTGAATCTGCTTAGTGTATTCATCTCTTGGTCTCCCTCTACGATTTGTACCCTCCACGCTGCCCTCCAATACTAAATTGGTGATCCCTTGATGCCTCAGAACATGTCCTACCAACCGATCCCTTCTTCTAGTCAAGTTGTGCCACAAACTCCTCTTCTCCCCAATTCTATTCAATACCTCCTCATTATTTATGTGATCTACCCATCTAATCTTCAGCATTCTTCTGTAGCACCACATTTCGAAAGCTTCTATTCTCTTCTTGTCCAAACTAATTATCGTCCATGTTTCACTTCCATACATGGCTACACTCCATACAAATACTTTCAGAAATGACTTCCTGACACCTAAATCTGTACTCGATGTTAAGAAATTTCTCTCTTCAGAAACGCTTTCCTTGCCATTGCCAGTCTACATTTTATATACTCTCTACTTCGACCATCATCAGTTACTTTGCTCCCCAAATAGCAAAACTCTTTTACTACTTTAAGTGTCTCATTTCCTAATCTAATTCCCTCAGCATCACCCGACTTAATTCGCCTACATTCCATTATCCTAGTTTTGCTTTTGTTCAAATGGCTCTGAGCACTATGGGACTTAACTTCTGAGGTCATCAGTCCCCTAGAAATTAGAACTACTTAAACCTAACTAACCTAAGGCCATCACACACATCCATGCCCGAGGCAGGATTCGAACCTGCGACCGTAGCGGTCGCGCGGTTCCAGACTGTAGCGCCTAGAACCACTCGGCCACCCCGGCCGGCTTTGCTTTTGTTGATGTTCATCTTATATCCTCATTTCAAGACACTGTCCATTCCGTTCAACTGCTCTTCCAAGTCCTTTGCTGTCTCTGACAGAATTACAATGTCATCGGCGAACCTCAAAGTTTTTATTACTTCTCCATGGATTTTAATACCTACTCCGAATTTTTCTTTTGTTTTCCTTACTCCTTGCTCAATATACAGATTGAATAACACCGGGGAGAGGCTACAACCCTGTCTCACTCCCTTCCCAACCACTGCTTCCCTTTCATATGCCTCGACTCTTATAACTGCCATCTGGTTTCTGTACAAATTGTAAATAGCCTTTCGCTTCCTGTATTTTACCCCTGCCACATTATAACTTATCGAAAGCCTTAACCAAATCACAAAATATATTTTCGGAGAAGCATATGCACCATTTTCTTTCAGTTAACACGTTCCATATCATAACGTTTGTCATTAATATGGTACCTATATCTAACTAAGCAACCAAGCTGCGTACGCTACGGGCCGGGCACATGCATGAGGCGGTGTGTCAGTTGGTGTTCGACGCCATAAGCGGCGAGCAGCTGCAACAGCGCCGCGGGCGGCGGTAGACCGCATTAAACAGTAACGTGCCTGGCCGCTAATAAATTCATATCACCATTCGGCGCCAGCCGCGACGCTCGGATTTTGCGGGGCGGACACAGCTCCCACACGGCCACATATGAATTTTGCAGACGACGCATTATGCGCGATTTGACCCGTACCGCTGCACCTTCACAGACCTATTACGTACAGCTGTGAGCGACAGCATTTTAACTCGAAGCAACTAAAACCATAAATGTATCGGAAAGATTAACCTTTGATCGCTACAGCCGTTCTTTCTCATTCCGTGCTTAGCGTCATCAGTGATCTGTAATTAAGTTCCTTACATTTTGATTTGCTTTTAAATTCGAAGACAGTTCGTTAACAATATGTTGGTTTGTACTTATGGTGATTTTCGCTTGATTTCTCTCTTACATCGGGAAATGCCGTCTACTAGCTAGAGGATTTTTTTTTTTTTTTTTTTTTTTTTTTGGTGTCTGTAAGCGAGAAATCAATCGAAAATCGTAAGTACTAACCAACATATTGTTAACGAACTGTTTTCGATCTTAAAGCAAATCAGAATGTAAGGAACTTAATTACAGACCACTGATGACGCTTTACCTCAATAAAGCGAAACGCATATGGTGGAAAAAAATTCGCATTTTTGAAGTCGCAACGACAGAACAAAAATACATTCAAGAATATCATTTCTGTACTAATAACTCTATTCGCAGCACAGTTTGCAGATACTAGCCACATGTACCGCTGAATGTGCCTGCAAACTTTATCACTGTAGGACACATAGAGTACCAGATATGACGTAATAAACGTTTTCATTAGTCTGTGTGTGAATCGAAACTAAGAAAACCAACATAATTAGAGCCGGCCGCTGTGGCCGAGCGGTTCTAGGCGCTTCAGTCTGGAACCGCGCGGTCGCTACGGTCGCAGGTTCGAATCCTTCCTCGGGCATGAACGTGTGTGATGTCCTTAGGTTAGTTAGGTTTAAGTAGTTCTACGTTCTAGGGGACTGATGACCTCAGATGTTAAGTCCCATAGTGCTCAGAGCCATCTGAACCTTTTCTGAACCAACATAATTATGGTTTTGCGTCATCCACCATAAAGGTTTTACAGGCTTGATGTCAAATATTTAGCACAGTAATTAATTTGTTTAGTAAACAGACGTTTCAAGCTGTTTCATTCATGCCACTTCGATTGTTTAAGGAATCACAAGTGGGACGTTACCTGTCTGTACGTTCCGGAATTTCTCTTAGTTTTAGCGACATGAACTGTGTGTTGGAGAGGAAGTAGTGTACTTTGGAAATGGATTCTCCAAATTTTCTGAACAAGTCTTTTCACAATGCAGAATGACTCTCTCCACTATAGTTCGATGGCCATCAATTACAGTCTCGCACTGACTGAAGAAACTTGCAACAGGTAGTGCAACTCTTGAAACTTCCTGGCAGATTAAAACTGTGTGCCGGACCGAGACTCGAACTCGGGACCTTTGCCTTTCGCGGGCAAGTGCTCTACCAACTGAGCTACCCAAGCACGACTCACGCCCCGTCCTCACAGCTTTACTTGTGCCAGTACCTCGTCTCCTACCTTCCAGGTAGTTCGAGTCTCGGTCTGGCACACAGTTTTAATCTGCCAGGAAGTTTCATATCAGCGCACACTCCGCTGCAGGGTGAAAATCTCATTCAGAGCACCTCTTCTCTGCATCTTTGCTATCTCTTTCGTTAATTCAACATGGTAAGGACTCCAGATAGACGAACAATACTTAAGAATTTGTAACCTCCCCCTCACTTACCGACCTTAATGACAGTGAAAGATGAAACCGCGTGTACCTAATGGGAGTTTTGGAAAAGCAATCGTCACCGAAGTTAAGCTGTCGGTAAAGAGGGAGGAAAGGGTTACATCTAAATGAAAGGAAATGTGCTAATGAAACTGGTGGAAATTAATTTTTAAAAGGGGTAAAGTTAATAAAGAAAGTAAATGTGCAGCCGTTACGTTAACAATTAACTAGCGGTAATTAGGTATTTGAGATTTGGGGGAAATCACGGTCGCCAGTCCTAAGGACAATTACTATAGTAACTGAAAAAGAAAGGTTATTACACATATAATTAGCACTAGAAGCGTGGCAACTGAAGGTTGACACGTGTAGTGTGAAAACTGAAAGTTTGTCAGAAGTAATAAATTTCGCTACACCCTGACTTAATTTAGCAAAGAATTAATAAAACCGGAAAATCGAAAGTTAATTTAGTGACTGAAGTTAATAGTGAGCTTTCTTTCTGAAGCACATCGAAATTCAGTAAAATACGGTTAGTCTTGGACTACCTCAACAATCATTTCAAAAAAACTACTTGAATCTACGCAATTTGGAAATAAGAGATTTAACTTTGAACTTGAATTAAATGATTCTGAACAATTAACAATAGTAAAATTTAGTACGTACCAAGCTGAGCTGCAGTCACAGGTAAGCTAAAATACGATAACAAAACTCGCACTCTTAATTTGTGCTTGTGTAATCTGAATATTGTAGCCAGCTAACTGAACTTTGAAATTAAAGCAGTGAAATAGAATTAGCTATATTACTTTAGTGCTGGCGTTTAAATTTCAACGACACTCGGGTTCATTACGGAAAAGGAAGGGACCCTGCTTGGTAATGCAATTGGGACAATGAGCAACAAAGGTTCATGCTAAGTTGCTGTTATTATAGTTACGAAAATGGTACAGTTTGAAAAGCTGAGGTCTGCCATACAGTTCTAAAACTTTACTTGCTTCCAGTCTTCCTTGATGGTTGATTGAAGGTTTGAAGCCGTCGATCGAGGAGGTGGCGACAGTCACTCATTGTCGGCCGTCGCTGTTGCAGAAGCTGGATGTTGGCGCGCCTTCTTCTCGACACGGTCACCAGACGA
The DNA here is from genome assembly GCF_023864275.1 of Schistocerca cancellata. Classification (NCBI taxonomy): domain Eukaryota; kingdom Metazoa; phylum Arthropoda; class Insecta; order Orthoptera; family Acrididae; genus Schistocerca; species Schistocerca cancellata. The sequence continues at coordinate 2,233,082 of NC_064628.1, read as the reverse complement.
AACGGGCTCTTGATGTGCGCTAGTTAATGTTTCCCGTCCGCGACACCATGTCAGAAACTATCATCGCAAGTCGAGCGCAATTACATGCTGCCAAACCCCGAAAGCGCGGCAACTCGCGGGAGCGTCACACAACACACCTGCTCCACTCGCTACTCCCGCCACACTCCTTCTCTCAGCCCGCGCTCCACGCGGCAGAGTTAACACTACCAAAGATCCTACACACTTTGATTCTTCACACGACCTATCGACGTAATCGTTCGATAGCAGTTTTCCCTAGGCAAGACCCAGCGTAAAAATACAAATAATATTTACGAAACAAACCAATTATACATCGACATAAATGCATAAATATACAAATAGTAAAACAATTACAATATACAAAGAGACAGAAATGTCATATCTTGAGGTAACAAAGCAAGGAAAAAAAAATAGTACAATAGATGGAAATAGGAGGATATGCATTTCCGGCGTTACACGTGCCCCACATTGTCTGAGGATGTTCGTGTAACGTAAACAGACTCAGAAAATGTCCCAAAAAAGAAACAGCGGAAATGCATATGCTCAAAACATCAAAAAAATTTAGCATTCGTCTAATTAATCATAAACCAATTTTTAGACAATAATAATTGAGTGGAGACACTCCTAATCTTATTCCACTCTGTCATCTTGCACAAAATAAAACAGGTTGACAACATATCAAAATTCATAGAAAACATAGAAAATGGTTTAGCTATTCCAAAATCATTAAAATTCGTAACACTATAAAAAAATGGAATACTATTTGCAAAATTGATCAGAGTACATGGTCATAAAAAACAGGTATATCAAAATACGCAAACTAATAATTAATTGCATAGAATACACAATTTTATGTAACCTTTTCATAATTAATATTCTCGTCATGTCCAATTAACGCTAAACAAGAAAATAATATACAGCAGATAAAATAAAACATAAATATTGACAGCAGAATCCTTTCACATCAGCTGTCCGGGAAAAAAAGCAACTCCACATTCCGTACTCGCGAGTACAAAGAATGCCGACAGCGGAACAAGAGCCGACAGCGACACAAGAGCCGACAGCGGCTCGGTCTTTCCATTATTGTTGCGCCCGCCGGTGCGGCACGCTTGATCTCACTCCCCCTTGTAACGGCGTTTCCAGAACGTCCGTTTGACTGAATTCTTTAGGAAAAACTCACTCCCGAGTAATCTCAAGGAGTCCCTTAATACTATCACAGTGGATAACTCAACACTGTCCATCATCACACGCATGTACTAGCCTGAAACTTAAAACAGCGTCTAAGTACATCGGCAATGACTAATAAAAACACACATTCATGAAATATTACAGAAAGTTACAAAATCATATTTACATTGCTTAATCTACTGTGACTCAGCTGAAAACTTAAACTAGCAGCTTGGATTTTTCAGATGATTACTAATCAGTTACTCTTAAATCATTTAGTCAAAATTAATTACTTATTAATTACAACTTCTTTAATGACCTCTAGGTCAGGCAAAAGCATCGTAACATAGCACATCCTTAAATCTTACACTCTATATTTACATACTGTACAAATTACCCATTGTGTGGTATTAATCGATCCTAGGTTGGTACAATTTCAAGTCTACAATATTCCGTATACCTAATCGTTTTCCAGAGCTTGGATACTATAAGCAATAAGCATTTGTGTGAGGTATACCAATGACTTTATATGGCCCATTATAAACAAACTTAAATTTAGAGATTTCATTGTCTATCTCGCTCGATTTCTCATAAGCTTTTACAAGTACTAAGTCTCCGATTGCAAACTTAGCAAAACGCGTTTTAGCGTCATGACGACGTATGCGAGCATCGGCTTTTAGCTTCATTACTTCTCGCAAACGATCTTTTTTCACACCAATACTAATGTCAATCCGTGGAGGGAATTTGATTATCTCTTCCAATTCACTTTCTACACTTTTGTCACTGCCGAAATTCCTCACGTTACGGCAGTTCAAATTCATTCCTACGTCAATGTCATCCGGCCAGTTAACAATGTGTATAGGCTGGTATTGCCTATGCACACCGTCTCCTGCCTCGTCAAAACCAACTACTATTGTTTTATCTAGTGACGTACATGTCAAAGTTTTACTTTCGCAATTAATCACTGCACGGTACTTTAATAGCCAATCTAACCCGATAATTACTTCCGTAGTCAAGTCTGGCACGACGACAAACTCTTGTTCAAATCGTGCCCCACATATTTCGAAGTTGACAAAAATCTGTTTTGTGACCGGTTTACAGGCCTTCCCAGTAGCACCGATAATTTTCACTCCTGCTACTGGCATAACTACGATGCCAGGTCTGTCTTTCAGTAACTCAAATATTTTCCCAGATACAGCACTCAATTCTGCACCGGTGTCAATCAACACGTTTAGTTGTAGGTCATGCATATTAACAGACACTACTATCTGTCTACACTTGTCCTCGGCTGTCTCTTTATTTTCCCACAGTAAATCCTCGTCTATATCCAGGTCATTCCAGAAAAAACCATCCGGCTTTGACCCTAAATCCGGCTTATCTGGCGGCTTTTTCAGCCTCTGTTCACATACAGTTTTAATTTCAACACGTTTGTCCTGAGGCTTAGCCTGTAGCTTCGCCTCCAATACCGAAACCTTTTCCTGTAACTCGTCAACTAGTGAGTGTTGCTTTGCTATCAATTCATTAATCGTCACCTTCGTTGATTCCACTTTGGTCAGATTAATCTCATCCGCCAATCTACCTGGAGGAATGTGTCCAGTAGTTTCTGCAATTACTTCCGCTAGATCTGCGCAACCCACACTGCTATCGTCTGACCGTATAATGTCAGCTCTAACCTCATACACGTTGTAATCTATGTGCTTTTCTACCAATCGTGTCCGGCTATCACTAAAATTTTCGCAATCTTTCTCCTTAATACTCTCGCAATGTTTAAACTGGAGGTTTGCGTCGGATGGGTCGGTTACTTCTACCACTGAAACTTTCGGTAAGGTCTGCCGGTTAGGGCCAGAACTTTCCGTTACTATTTCAACATCTAACTCCTGCGGGACGAAACACGACGAATCTTGCTCGTGCTCCCCCTTAACATCAACTATTTCTAGTAAAGTCTGCCGATTAGGGCCAGAACTTTCTATCATTTCACAAACACTATCTTCCTGCGGGACGAGACGCGGAAAATCCTGCACGCGCTCCCCATAAACACTTCTCCCATACAGACCCCTATAATCTCTTAGTTCGTCGTATAAGCGACCGAACTGCCTTAACCAGACCTCATCCCTCTCTGCATCCCCTCGCTCGATGACGGACGTGTTATCCGACATCTCATCTTCTCTCAACAATTGCGAATCATTCTTAAACTCAATCTCCAGTTCCGCTGTGGGTATTACAGCTGCCACTTTATGATCGATTTCCGGAACACTACTTAAATTGTTCTCACTGACAGCGAATGTATTTTCTACTGCCGTGTATACAGCTGATCTACTACTTGTGGGCGCACTCTTTTCTCTTAACACTGGCACACTCTCCCGCCGTTGATTATTCCATACGGAATTTTCATAACGGCGACACCTGGGTTTTCTCTTGTTATTGGGCCGCCAAAATTTCTCCACGCCCGCTCGGCCCCTCACCGGCGCGGCTAATGGTTTCCCTGTCTCGTCCCAGCAGATACGCTCCCCGGATGCTGCTGAGGTGGCTGATCACACCCTCTGGCGTTATTACTATTCTGTGAAGCCCGTATCACGTTAGTATGATACTGGTTTCTGTCATTCCTGTTATTATTTGCATTGTACCGATTGTTATTACGGTTCGAACCATTATTGTTATTGCTGCGGTATGCATTATTCCCATGGTTATCATTGTTGTGGTTGCTGTGGTACTCGTTATTGTTACCACGGCCTCTACCACTGTCGCGATTATTGCGCCAATTGTCCTCGTCCTCAACTCTTTCCAGGAAATCATTCACTGTCCTATAATTGCTTCCTACGTAGCGTTTTGTATCATCTGGAAGCTTCTTGTAGAGTTCCCAGACTATTTCGGATTCCGTGCGGCGATCACGCAAATATTCCAACTTGCGGATCCAGCCCTCACAAAACTCCTTCATCGAGCCGCGCGAATTCGCATCGAAAGGCCTCGATACGACAAATTCGTGCCAAACACTTTGCTGTTTTTGCTCTGACCAGTATTCAGCCAGAAACAAATTTTTAAACTCGTCAAAAGTCAGGTTCGTAATGTTGAGGTTTATGCCCCAACGCTTGGCATCACCAGCCAGCACATCAATAACCGCATTAATTTTTCTCTCATTAGTCCATGATCTGGGTAAAACTCTTTCACAATTTTTAATGAAATCCGTCGCGTGTATACCGCCTTTTTTCAAGGGGTCGAACCGCTCCTCTTTCGTCAACAATTCCGAACTATGTGCACAGATTGGCACATAGCTCTGTTTTTCGTCAAGTTTCTTTTCTAATTCCGACACTCTCGTAATTACTTGGCAAGTGGTTGTCGCAAGCGTTTCCACCTCCCTCTTTTTCTCTTCGCAGGTATTAGCCTGCTCCCTCACTTTAGTGTCTACTTCGGACACTAAAGCCTTTAAAGTTTCCACCTTCTGTTGATCCTCTTTTTTCACTAATTGAATTTGTTCCGTCACCTTATTCTCGATGATCGGAGCAACTGCTTCTCCTACACTTTTCTCGATTCTGCTAATTTCGGAATCAAAACGAGTATTTATGCTCGCAATTTCCGCCTGAACGCCTATCATTTCCTGTTTAAGATTACCGATTTCGGTATTAATTACAACAATATCTTCTTTGATTTTATCAACTTTTGTATTAACAACTCCAACATTGTTGTTAACAACGTTAATAGCTTTGTTCTGATTGTCTAGCTTGGCCGATTGACTCTTGATTTCGTTAATCAAAACATTCAATAAATCAGTTAAATTCCCGAAAACTACCGGTTCCACTTCCGTAGCGGCTTCCTCTTTAATTGTCCCCCCGTATTCGTCATAAAGGGATTCAGGTTTGATTTTCACTTCCGATTCCGAAACATTTTCTAAAGTTTGGAATTCCATTTCTGCTCTTTGTTGCGTTTCGGCGGTCGCGTCTTTCATGCTAGCCGCCTGCCCCTGAACAATGGGTACCGCGGTGCGCGTTTCCCACTGTTCGACCGATTGTTCCGTATCCAAGTCTACCAAATTTTGGCAATTGTTGCCTTCACTCATTTTAATAATTTTCAATATAAATGCCAAATCTCAAATATAATTAGGATTACTCCCACTACTTATTCTCGCTGACGTAACGGCATGTACGTAACCAATACTTTGTTACGAGATTCGCACAATGCAAAATTCGTGTCCAGAACAACCTCAAATCTGAAGATTGTCCTGTCACCAGGTCGCCACGTGTAACCTCCCCCTCACTTACCGACCTTAATGACAGTGAAAGATGAAACCGCGTGTACCTAATGGGAGTTTTGGAAAAGCAATCGTCACCGAAGTTAAGCTGTCGGTAAAGAGGGAGGAAAGGGTTACATCTAAATGAAAGGAAATGTGCTAATGAAACTGGTGGAAATTAATTTTTAAAAGGGGTAAAGTTAATAAAGAAAGTAAATGTGCAGCCGTTACGTTAACAATTAACTAGCGGTAATTAGGTATTTGAGATTTGGGGGAAATCACGGTCGCCAGTCCTAAGGACAATTACTATAGTAACTGAAAAAGAAAGGTTATTACACATATAATTAGCACTAGAAGCGTGGCAACTGAAGGTTGACACGTGTAGTGTGAAAACTGAAAGTTTGTCAGAAGTAATAAATTTCGCTACACCCTGACTTAATTTAGCAAAGAATTAATAAAACCGGAAAATCGAAAGTTAATTTAGTGACTGAAGTTAATAGTGAGCTTTCTTTCTGAAGCACATCGAAATTCAGTAAAATACGGTTAGTCTTGGACTACCTCAACAATCATTTCAAAAAAACTACTTGAATCTACGCAATTTGGAAATAAGAGATTTAACTTTGAACTTGAATTAAATGATTCTGAACAATTAACAATAGTAAAATTTAGTACGTACCAAGCTGAGCTGCAGTCACAGGTAAGCTAAAATACGATAACAAAACTCGCACTCTTAATTTGTGCTTGTGTAATCTGAATATTGTAGCCAGCTAACTGAACTTTGAAATTAAAGCAGTGAAATAGAATTAGCTATATTACTTTAGTGCTGGCGTTTAAATTTCAACGACACTCGGGTTCATTACGGAAAAGGAAGGGACCCTGCTTGGTAATGCAATTGGGACAATGAGCAACAAAGGTTCATGCTAAGTTGCTGTTATTATAGTTACGAAAATGGTACAGTTTGAAAAGCTGAGGTCTGCCATACAGTTCTAAAACTTTACTTGCTTCCAGTCTTCCTTGATGGTTGATTGAAGGTTTGAAGCCGTCGATCGAGGAGGTGGCGACAGTCACTCATTGTCGGCCGTCGCTGTTGCAGAAGCTGGATGTTGGCGCGCCTTCTTCTCGACACGGTCACCAGACGAAACGGGCTCTTGATGTGCGCTAGTTAATGTTTCCCGTCCGCGACACCATGTCAGAAACTATCATCGCAAGTCGAGCGCAATTACATGCTGCCAAACCCCGAAAGCGCGGCAACTCGCGGGAGCGTCACACAACACACCTGCTCCACTCGCTACTCCCGCCACACTCCTTCTCTCAGCCCGCGCTCCACGCGGCAGAGTTAACACTACCAAAGATCCTACACACTTTGATTCTTCACACGACCTATCGACGTAATCGTTCGATAGCAGTTTTCCCTAGGCAAGACCCAGCGTAAAAATACAAATAATATTTACGAAACAAACCAATTATACATCGACATAAATGCATAAATATACAAATAGTAAAACAATTACAATATACAAAGAGACAGAAATGTCATATCTTGAGGTAACAAAGCAAGGAAAAAAAAATAGTACAATAGATGGAAATAGGAGGATATGCATTTCCGGCGTTACAAATTGTTATTTATAATCCGTCTTGACTGCAAAAAATGTTCATTTGCATGACCGGTTTCGGTTCCTCTAGAACCATCTTCAGGTCTGCAATTTCGGTTGCAGGAGTAACCCGTCCATATACACCAACCTTCACATGCTGCGTCACGCAGCAAAACATTGTAAAAACCAGTGATTGCGGCTATCTCATCAGACATTATGTTTGTTTTTGCAGTGCTGAAGAACTGACCGAACGACAATCTAGTGCAAGTGCAGTATCTAGTCTACGAGGCAACGGTACTTGATTGTATCCAAGGCGTTCAGGAAATTAAAAAAAATTATTAAAAAAGTAACAGATCGGATCGGTAAGATTTTACGAAAACATGACATAAAACCGATCTTTAAACCAACAAAGAAAATAAGTCAAGTACTACGATCTGTGAAGGATAAACTCCCTCCCCTGTCGACATGTGGTGTGTATAAAATTCCATGTACCTGTGGTAAAGTTTACATTGGTACTACCAAAAGAAGCGTAAACACGCGACTGAAAGAGCATAAAAGTCTTTGTCGACTTGGAAAAATAGAAAAGTCAGCTGTAGCGGAACATGCTCTTCAACCAGGCAACCACCAAGTGAAGTTTTCGGATACCGAAGTTTTATCTACAACGTTAAATTACTATCCACGGCTATATAGAGAAGCTATCGAAATTTATAAACATCACGATAATTTTAATAGGAAAGAGGAGGCTATGAAACTTAGCAATTTTGTAGAGCCACTGTCCATATATCGCTACCAGTTTTTATCTTTGACAAGGTGGTAATCGATAGTCAGCTTATCTTTGCTATGGATTATCACTGCTCATCACGTGTCACCTAAACCACGCCCCGTTTCTCACAATATATAAGTCGCTCGGCAAGACTCAGCGGAGCAGCGCCTCTGAGGAAGTCCAGCGCAGTTCTGGACGAAACGTAACGAGCAGAAAAGTTCTTGGACCACGACCTCACATCCCGGAAAGTATATCAACAGCTTGACTGACTTTTTTGTCACAAAGCGTATGTTCCATGATTCTACAAGAATCATAGCGGCGAGATGGGTCCACAGTTGTGCTTGTTGATCTGGCAACCTTCCCTATAGACTGCTATGACTTGCGCCTTGTTGCCAGGCAACTGTCACCCTCTATTGTTCGAGACATCTACTGTAAATTGATGCTAGAAGAGGGGCCACTTCCTCAGAATTTGGAGTCCAGAATCCAACGTGTGCCCGATTAGGTCCTATTTTTCTATTCTTCAATTGTGCGCTTACTTATTTCTACATCTCTCAGTTTCGCATGCGTGCCGTGGTTGAATGCGCCGTGATCTTATTCGGTGAACTGCCGTTACGGTGTATCATGGACAAAAAGCCCCTGGACACTGATTTACCGTAGGACCAATATTTTTAAGGTTTTTTAGACAACTCAGAAGGCTACAGACACGATAACACGCTATATGTTTTTTCAGCATTCTTTTACATGTATGTTGGCCACTTTAATTGCTCTCGTTCCACGGTGCTCCGACCTCGCTGCTTACCTGCCAAAGCGCTGCGCCTAGACCCAGCGTGCCGAGCCCGCAGTGAGTTTGTGTTTTGTGTCGCAGCGCCTCCGGACTGCGAGCCGGGTCAGCTGTCGTGCGGTCAGTACGTCTGGAACAAGACCTACTGCATCCCGCCACACCAGCGCTGCGACATGACCATCGACTGCGTCGACGGCACCGACGAGGCCGAATGCAGTGAGTACACCTCTCCACACGTCATAACGTAGAGGCTTTTTCCTTTTATTTGTACTCCATAATCTTGGTAAATGTGTTTTGTTCGAGTTCCATTACTTCCGTGTATTGTTTCCATTTATTCGAGTGGCACAACACCGATGAACAACTTTTTGGTTTCAAGTTCCATAGCCTTGTTGAAGTCTTTTTCATTGGACTCCAATAATCACTACGAATTAACGTCATTCGAGTTACTGTTTGTTCACGATAAGTTGACGATCCTCGCAGTGGCCAGCGGGAAGGGCCCTGCCTCCGCATTAATGTTTATAAAGTGTAATTGACTATGCCTGAAAGAACTGTCAAAATGACGTCCAATGAGGATCACTGTCACCTGTGTTTGATCCAAGATCATCATAATTGCTTGACGACGTGTTACTGACGACCGTAAACATAAATCCATTACATTTCCAATAAAAGTAGTAAATGCTGCTCTGAAAAGTCGAAGAATAATTAAAAGGCAAGGCTAATTAAAAAGCAATCTCTTCGTGTCAACGAATATATGGTAATACAATAGATAAGAGATGCTGAAAATTTGCATACCACTTCCTCAGAAAGTTTTTAATGTAAGTTTAAATCCTCTGATTTTAGTTTATTCAATACGAGGTGCATTCAAGTTCTAAGGCCTCCGATTTTTTTTTCCCAGAGATGGCAGCACCGTACGGCAGATGGAATTTTACCGCCAGCGGCGAGAATGAGAACTGTTTTAAATACCTAAAATGGCGACGTTTTCCTTACTTGAACAGCGTGCAATCATTCGTTTTCTGAATTTGCGTGGTGTGAAATCAATTGAAATTCATCGACAGTTGAAGGAGACATGTGGTGATGGAGTTATGGATGTGTCGAAAGTGCGTTCGTGGGTGCGACAGTTTAATGGAGGCAGAACATCGTGTCACAACAAACCGAAACAACCTCGGGCTCGCACAAGCCGGTCTGACGACACGATCGAGAAAGTGGAGAGAATTGTTTTGGGGGATCGACGAATGACTGTTGAACAGATCGCCTCCATAGTTGGCATTTCTGTGGGTTCTGTGCACACAATCCTGCATGACGACCTGAAAATGCGAAAAGTGTCGTCCAGGTGGGTGCCACGAATGCTGACGGACGACCACACGGCTGCCCGTGTGGTATGTTGCCGAGTAATGTTGACGCGCAACGACAGCACGAATGGGACTTTCTTTTCGTCGGTTGTGACAGTGGATGAGACGTGGATGCCATTTTTCAATCCAGAAACAAAGCGCCAGTCAGCTCAATGGAAGCACACAGATTCACCGCCACCAAAAAAATTTCGGGTAACCGCCAGTACTGAAAAAATGATGGTGTCCATGTTGTGGGACAGCGAGGGCGTAATCCTTACCCATTGCGTTCCAAAGGGCACTACGGTAACAGGTGCATCCTACGAAAATGTTTTGAAGAACAAATTCCTTCCTGAACTGCAACAAAAACGTCCGGGAAGGGCTGCGCGTGTGCTGTTTCACCGAGACAACGCACCCGCACATCGAGCTAACGTTACGCAACAGTTTCTTCGTGATAACCACTTTGAAGTGATTCTTCATGCTCCCTACTCACCTGACCTGGCTCCTAGTGACTTTTGGCTTTTTCCAACAATGAAAGACACTCTCCGTGGCCGCACATTCACCAGCCGTGCTGCTATTGCCTCAGCGATTTTCTAGTGGTCAAAACAGACTCCTAAAGAAGCCTTCGCCGCTGCCATGGAATCATGGCGTCAGCGTTGTGAAAAATGTGTACGTCTGCAGGGCGATTACGTCGAGAAATAACGCCAGTTTAATCGATTTCGGGTGAGTAGTTAAATAGAAAGAAATCGGAGGCCTTAGAACTTGAATGCACCTCGTAGTGTTTTCTGATAACATCAGTATGCACTCCTCTAACACCGTTTTTTCCTGTTTGTTAATTTTTGTGTTTTGTCACGATTTTTATTCATTAATAATAATGCAGAAACAGTGGCGACTGCTCTGGTTTTTAAGCACGATTGCCCTTCTGCAACAAGTACTTGCAGCGAGTTCCTGAAATTAAGTTGCCCCAGCAACTTGAAGACGTAAACTTGAGAAAGTTTTTGTTTTAATGTTAACACCTCAGCAAGTGCTTACAGAAGTTACTTGCTAGTGAAAACAAGCCTTTCAAAGCGTACAGTTATACTTCGCGTCTATGGACAACTAAACGTTGGCAGTGCTTGGAGACAAATGAATTTCTTTCAACTAGTGCCGATTTCCTCCGCTTCTGGCAGCACTAGTGAAATCGTTATCGTGGACAAACAGTACATAATCTTGACCATTTTGTTATACAAGTTACACAACAGAATGAATTTTTTATTCATGTTCGATAACTACGAGGAACATTTTTATTTGAGTTCCATAGTTCAGACGCATTTATGCATTTATTTTTAAATAAGAGTCCCATAACGTCGGTGCACTGTTTTTATTTACTCGAGTTCCAGAATCTCGACTGTTATTCTTTTTTTGGGTGGGGGGGGGGGGGAGGGAGAAGTAAGCGGCTTTTGACGATTGCGGACCCCCTGCATCCCTTCATGCTTGCTGTCCTCCCCGACGGCGATGACATTTTCTAGCTGGATAATTGTTCGTGTCACAAGGCCAAAATCGTGCTACAGTGGTTTGAGCAGCATGATAGCGAACTCGCGCCGTGTCTTGGCCACCAAATTCGCCTGATCTGAGCTCGGGGGAACACGCTTGGGTCTCTATCGGGCCCGCAATTTCGCGGACACACGCTGCCGGCTAATAATTTACGGGAATTGGGTGACCTGTGTGTTGATATCTGGTGCAAAACACCTCCGGAAATCCACCAAGGACTTGTTGGAACCATTACACACAGAATCGCTGTTATATTGGGTTCCAAAGATCGACCAACACGCTATTAAGCTTGTGGTCGTAATGTTTGGGGTCAAGTGTTCGTTTACGAGTACGAAAAAGCGCTGAGCTCAGTGTCGTCTGATAGAAAGTTATAAGTGCGGAGAGAAAGCTGAGGTTTCCGACCCAGACCTTTCGACTTCGATATAAGTAGGTACCGACATCAGTCGTCGCGCCGAAAGTCTTCATAAGCCTCCTTTACAATGGAGTGAATGGAAGTGAACACGAGCGTTTGCATACAGTTCGCCATTGTTTACTATCATTCGCCTGTACCTGTGAACAAGTGTTTACATAAGAGGTAATGGAAGCGAGCACGGGAGACCGAGCATAATGTGTTAAACCTAGGCTAGTTATAACCGCCAACCGCCATGCGGGTGATATTAAGAGGTAAGCGGGAACGAGCCCAGGTGGTGGCTGGATAGGCAACCCGCACTACAAGCTGGGGGAACTGTACCGTAGGCGGCAACACCTAAGCTTAGAATAGGGGGAAAATCACACAATAATGGGGCTGGGTACGTAGTCTGCATTGTTGTCAGATCACCTCCCACCACCTATTCTACGCCAAAACCTAAATGTGTAAAAATATAAATGTATCTAAAAAGTTGAGGGAGTCGTTTCAGGTGTGTGTGTGTGTGTGTGTAAAGATACGTAATGTGACTCAGTTCACCAAATTAATTAGAGCAACTATTTAGTTTCGGTGGTAGCTATTTTTTGCTAATAAATTAGAGGGGGCTTTAGAGGTGATCAATTGTACTAATAAATTATAACCACCATCTTTGATAAATCTAGCATACAAGTAGGCTATGCCACCTTTTCCCACCAACAGGTTAACGCCTCACCTCCAGTTTTTTATTTTCCCACCGGTAGTGGGGGAAAAATCTGAGACAGACATTTCTTTGAGGTCATAAACTATGGTAATAAATCATAGAGGGGGCATGACAGGTCCTAAATTGTAATAACTGTGTGATTAATTAGACAAGGCGTGGGTGAAAGTGACATACACTAATTAGGGATAAATCTGGCAACCATGCAGGCTAGGTTCTTTCCTCCAGCGAATAGGAACTCCAGTTTTTAATTTCACACCACTTATACCTCATCCAAATGACCTAGAACCGAGTACGGAGCGAGGCGGCGCAGTGGTTAGCGTGCTGGACTCACATTCGGGAGGACGATGGTTCAAATGCGCGTTCGGCAATCTTGATTTAGGTTTTACATTATTTCTCTAAATGGGGGACCGATGATCTTGCTGTTTCGTCCCCTCCCTTAACTCAACAAACCAACCTAGAATGGACGGGGAGGGGAGAGGAGGGAGGAGATGTGGCAACAATGCAGGAAGCGCTCGTCGTCATGCAGCCCCGTTGCTGTTTGAATTTCCCGCCATTCTGTACCTCGTTAACTTAGTTAACTTATAGTGCAGGATGCCTCTTAGGCTTATGCCTGCTTACCTATACTACACTACTGGCCATTAAAATTGCTACACCGCGAAGATGACGTGCTACAGACGCCAAATTTGACCGACAGGGACAAGATGCTGTGATATGGAAATGATTAGCTTTTCAGAACATTCACACAAGGTTGGCGCCGGTGGCGACACCTACAACGTTCTGACATGAGGAAAGTTTCCAACCGATTTCTCATACACAAACAGCAGTTAACCGGCGTTGCCTGGTGAAACGTTGTTTTGATGCCTCGTGTAAGGAGGCGAAATGCGTACCATCAAGTTTCCGACTTTGATAAAGGTCGGATTGTAGCCTATCGCGATTGCGATTTATCGTATCGAGAAATTGCTGCTCGCGTTGGTCGAGATCCAATGACTGTTAGGAGGATATGGAATCGGTGGGTTCAGGAGGGTAATACGGAACGCCGTGCTGGATCCCAACGGCCTCGTATCACTAGCAGTCGAGATGACAGGCATCTTATCAGCATGGCTGTAACGGATCGTGCAGCCACGTCTCGATCCCTGAGTCAACAGATGGGGACGTTTGCAAGACAACAACCATCTGCACGAACAGTCCATGCAGCAGCATGGACTATCAGCTCGGAGACCGTGGCTGCGATTACCCTTGACGCTGCATCACAGACAGGAACGCCTGCGATGGTGTACTCAACGACGAACCTGGGTGCACGAATGGCAAAACGTCATTTTTGCGGATGAATCCAAGTTCTGTTTACAGCATCATGATGGTCGCACCCGTGTTTGGCGACATCGCGGTGGACGCATATTAGAAGCGTGTATTCGTCACCGCCATACAGGCGTGATGGTATGAGGTGCCACTGGTTACACGTCTCGGTCACCTCTTGTTCGCATTGACGGCACTTTGAACAGTGGACGTTACATTTCAGATGTGTTAGGACCCGTGGCTCTACCCTTCATTCGATCCCTGCGAAACCCTACGTTTTAGCAGGATAATGCACGACCGCATGTTGCAGGTCCTGTACGGGCTTTTCCGGATACAGAAAATGTTCGACTGCTGCCCTGGCCAGCACGTTCTCCAGATCTCTCACCAATTGAAAACGTTTGGTCAATGGTGGCCGAGCAACCGGCTCGTCACAATACCCCAGTCACTACTCTTGATGAACTGTGGTATCGTGTTGAAGCTGCATGGGCAGCTGTACCTGTACTCACAATACAAGCTCTGTTTGACTCAATGCCCAGGCGTATTAAGGGGCTCCGGAACGCCCTATACTTGCAATGTTAAAATAACGCTTATAAATTACATCTTTCCTCACAAAGTATTTGAGGTAGGAAGTTGAACTTTTTACAGATTATTTATTGGAATATGGGCTACAACTTAACACAGGGATTTTACAAAATTTTAGTTCAGTTATTAAAGATGATTTTTTTTCAATTGTAATTAAAATTCACAACATTTTTTTGCAATTTTTTATTTATATATTCAAAAATATACAGTTTTTTGGAAAAAGGCTGTATTAAATTATGCAGAAGGTACTGTGTAACATTTACTGAAAGTTTGAAACAAATATGTTTGGAAGATCCTTAGAAAACATGTAATTAGTATGAGAAAATAAAAGTTTTGGGAATCGAGCGACAAAGATTGGATTAACTTTTTAGTGCATTCCAGGTCCATAGGATGGAATATCTTCATCCTCTGCAAACTCCTCCTCCAGCTTCCTCTTGTTCCTCTTCCTGTTTACTCTTGCTTGTATTTCTAGACTCTTTACAGCCCTGTCTGCAGCCCGAAGGCGTTCCTTGTCTAAAGCAAGCATCGCTCGTACCATGTTAGAACCTATCTTCATTCCCATATTTCTAAATACCTTGCACCTGACAATGTTGCCATCATTGAAAGTCGCAACAGCAACTTTACTTTTACTCATTATTATACTTCAACAAAACAGAGACTCAAGAAACAGAATTAATTACGAATATTTTCGAGATAACGACAGAGTAAATAAACATGAAATAATCGACAATCACACCAGCGATATACACTCCTGGAAATGGAAAAAAGAACACATTGACACCGGTGTGTCAGACCCACCATACTTGCTCCGGACACTGCGAGAGGGCTGTACAAGCAATGATCACACGCACGGCACAGCGGACACACCAGGAACCGCGGTGTTGGCCGTCGAATGGCGCTAGCTGCGCAGCATTTGTGCACCGCCGCCGTCAGTGTCAGCCAGTTTGCCGTGGCATACGGAGCTCCATCGCAGTCTTTAACACTGGTAGCATGCCGCGACAGCGTGGACGTGAACCGTATGTGCAGTTGACGGACTTTGAGCGAGGGCGTATAGTGGGCATGCGGGAGGCCGGGTGGACGTACCGCCGAATTGCTCAACACGTGGGGCGTGAGGTCTCCACAGTACATCGATGTTGTCGCCAGTGGTCGGCGGAAGGTGCACGTGCCCGTCGACCTGGGACCGGACCGCAGCGACGCACAGTTGCACGCCAAGACCGTAGGATCCTACGCAGTGCCGTAGGGGACCGCACCGCCACTTCCCAGCAAATTAGGGACACTGTTGCTCCTGGGGTATCGGCGAGGACCATTCGCAACCGTCTCCATGAAGCTGGGCTACGGTCCCGCACACCGTTAGGCCGGATTCTGCTCACGCCCCAACATCGTGCAGCCCGCCTCCAGTGGTGTCGCGACAGGCGTGAATCGAGGGACGAATGGAGACGTGTCGTCTTCAGCGATGAGAGTCGCTTCTGCCTTGGTGCCAATGATGGTCGTATGCGTGTTTGGCGCCGTGCAGGTGAGCGCCACAATCAGGACTGCATACGACCGAGGCACACAGGGCCAACACCCGGCATCATGGTGTGGGGAGCGATCTCCTACACTGGCCGTACACCACTGGTGATCGTCGAGGGGACACTGAATAGTGCACGGTACATCCAAACCGTCATCGAACCCATCGTTCTACCATTCCTAGACCGGCAAAGGAACTTGCTGTTCCAACAGGACAATGCACGTCCGCATGTATCCCGTGCCACCCAACGTGCTCTAGAAGGTGTAAGTCAACTACCCTGGGCAGCAAGATCTCCGGATCTGTCCCCCATTGAGCATGTTTGGGATGGATGAAGCGTCGTCTCACGCGGTCTGCACGTCCAGCACGAACGCTGGTCCAACTGAGGCGCCAGGTGGAAATGGCATGGCAAGCCGTTCCACAGGACTACATCCAGCATCTCTACGATCGTCTCCATGGGAGAATAGCAGCCTGCATTGCTGCGAAAGGTGGATATACACTGTACTAGTGCCGACATTGTGCATACTCTGTTGCCTGTGTCTATGTGCCTGTGGTTCTGTCAGTGTGATCATGTGATGTATCGGACCCCAGGAATGTGTCAATAAAGTTTTCCTTTCCTGGGACAATGAATTCACGGTGTTCTTATTTCAATTTCCAGGAGTGTATATTGAACCATCACAGGTTAGCCACAACACATACTTTATCTCACATCACTAAAATGTACCTGATGAACACGGAATTTAATAATAACACCATTTGACAGCAGTTTAACAGCGCCACAGTGGGTCACGCCCATGTAGAACACATTTCAAAAAAAATTTAAAAATAGTTGTAGTCTTCGGAATTGAATAAATTATATATCTATTAAAAGGTAATAGTCTGCAGATTCAGAAAACGCAAAAAAGTAAAAATTGAACTTTTCATGATTTTGAGCCTTTCCGGAGCCCCTTAAGGCCGTTATTACGGCGAGAGTTAGTTTGTCTGGGTGCTGATTGCTCAGGATGTATGCACCCAAATTGCGTGAAAATGTAATGACGTGTCAGTTCTAGTATATTTGTGCAATGAATACCCGTTTATCATCTGCACCTCTTCGTAGTGTAGCAATTTTAATGGCCAGTAGTGTACTACTACTGCATACACGGTGCCGATTAGGAGACAGCCGTGCGAGTCTTCGGTGCTGTGACCACTGTGTGCGACGGACCTCTTCCGGGCAGGGCCAGCCGCAAGTGGCCACTTGCCGACGACAGGGGCCCCATGCCGTCTGCGGCAGCTGTCCGCCAGCCTTTGTCGGCAAGGCGGCGGCCGAGCAGATTCGCACAGCAGCCACTTGCCGAGATCCCGTCGGGTCGCGACCCGCGAATTGGCCGCGAGGCGCGGGCGGCGGCGGCGGCGCGGCGCTCCCTCCAGTGCGCCTTCGCCAGCCGATGCGACCAGAGGCCAGCTACACAGACCGCGCCTGCTCCGGAGGACCCCCGCCAGCCAGCCCGCCATGGGCCCCAAGCGACTCGTCAGCCGGCGGGCGCAGCTATACGTGGCCGCCGCCGCGCTCCTCTTCACCTCCTGCGCCTTGCTGTCCACACTCTACTTCCGGGATTTGCAGCGGCGTGAGTCCTGCAGACCGGAAACGGAGCGAGTACCATTCCGGCTTCCCGGCGTTGCGGTCACTCCCCCCTGCTCGTCGGCTCGTTCCCTCTTACCGAAGCTTCCGGGAGTGTAAAGCCGTGGCTTAGCACGGAAACTTGAGTGCACGATCTGGCTGTTGTACTGTAGTACCGACTGTGCGAAAATTACCGACACTCGAGATCATATGGTCACGAGCTGTATTTTGTGAGACTGTGGAAGACGGGGCCGTGTGTGCAGTGTATACAACTGCAAATTGTCCGCCGCTCGTGGTCTTGCGGTGGCGTTCTCGATTCCCGCGCACGGGTTCCCGGGTTCGATTCCCGGAGGGGTCAGGGATTTTCCCTGCCTCGTGATGACTGGGTGTTGTGTGTCTTTCTTCATCATTGACTCGCAAGTCGCCGAAGTGGCGTCATCTAAAAAGGACTTGCACTTTCGGCGGCCGAACATCCCGCATGGGGTCTCCCGGCCAGCAATGCCGTACGATCATTTCATTTCAACTGCAAATTTCACCATCAGAGGAGGTGTAATGTCTGGAAAAAGTCCGATGACATAGCCTACATTTCAGAGGGAAAACACACAAAATTCGTCCAATCAAAACAAATAATAAATTTACAGCGGTCTTCGAATTTTTTTATATATAAGCACACACACACACACACACACATATATATATATATATATATATATATATATATATATATATATATATATATATATATATATATACAGGGTGATTCAGAAAGAATACCACAACTTTAAAAATGTGTATTTAATGAAAGGAACATAATATAACCTTCTGTTATACATCATTACAAAGAGTATTTAAAAAGGTTTTTTTTCACTCAAAAACAACTTCAGAGATGTTCAATATGGCCCCCTCCAGACACTCGAGCAATATCAACCCGATACTCCAACTCGTTCCACACTCTCTGTAGCATATCAGGCGTAAGAGTTTGGATAGCTGCTGTTATTTCTCGTTTCAAATCATCAATGGTGGCTGGGAGAGGTGGCCGAAACACCATATCCTTAACATACCCCCATAAGAAAAAATCGCAGGGGGTAAGATCAGGGCTTCTTGGAGGCCAGTGATGAAGTGCTCTGTCACGGGCTGCCTGGCGGCCGATCCATCGCCTCGGGTAGTTGACGTTCAGGTAGTTACGGACAGATAAGTGCCAATGTGGTGGCGCTCCATCCTGCTGAAATATGAATTGCTGTGCTTCTTGTTCGAGCTGAGTGAACAGCCAATTCTCTAACATCTCCAGATACTGTAGTCCAGTTACAGTAGCACCTTCGAAGAAAAAGGGACCAAAAACTTTATTGGCTGAAATGGCACAGAAAACGTTCACCTTAGGCGAGTCACGTTCATACTGAGTTGTTTCCCGCGGATTCTCAGTGCCCCATATACAGACATTGTGACGGTTGACTTTCCCGTTAGTGTGGAAAGTTGCTTCATCACTAAACACAATCTTTGAAACGAAAGATTCATCTGTTTCCATTTGAGCAAGGATAAAATCACAGAAATCGATTCTTTTAATCTTATCAGCTGCAGACAGTGCTTGAAGCAATTTCAGACGATAAGGTTTCATAACTAACCTTTTTCGTAGGACTCTCCATACAGTTGATTGTGGAATTTGCAGCTCTCTGCTAGCTCTGCGAGTCGATTTTCCTGGGCTGCGAACAAATGCTTGCTGAATGCGTGTTACATTTTCATCACTCGTTCTCGGCCATCCAGAACTTTCCCTTTGCACAAACACCCATTCTCTGTAAACTGTTTATACCAACGTTTGATACACCACCTATCAGGAGGTTTAACACCATACTTCGTTCCATATGCACGCTGAACAACTGTCGTCGATTCACTTCTGCCGTACTCAATAACACAAAAAGCTTTCTGTTGAGCGGTCGCCATCTTAGCATCAACTGACGTCGACGCCTAGTCAACAGCGCCTCAAGCGAACAAATGTACAACTAAATGAAACTTTATAGCTCCCTTAATTCGCCGACAGATAGTGCTTACCTCTGCCTTTTGTCGTTGCAGAGTTTTCAATTCCTAAAGTTGTGGTATTCTTTTTGAATCACCCTGTATATATATATATATATATATATATATATATATATATATATATATATATATATATATATATAATCGAGTGATCAAAAAGTCAGTATAAATTTGAAAACTGAATAAATCACGGAATAATGTAGATAGAGGGGTAAAAAGTGACACACATGCTTAGAATGACATGGGGTTTTATTAGAACAAAAAAAAAAGTATTGCTAGACGCGTGAACGATCTCTTGCGCGCGTCCTTTGGTGATGATCGTGTGCTCAGCCGCCACTTTCGTCATGCTTGGTCTCCCATGTCCCCAGACCTCAGTCCGTGCGATTATTGGCTTTGGGGTTACCTGAAGTCGCAGGTGTATCGTGATCGACCGACATCTCTAGGGATGCTGAAAGACAACATCCGACGCCAATGCCTCACCATAACTCTGGACATGCTTTACAGTGCGGTTCGCAACATTATTCCTCGACTACAGCTATTGTTGAGGAATGATGGTGGACATTTTGAGCATTTCCTGTAAAGAACATCATCTTTGCTTTGCCTTCCTTTGTTATGCTAATTATTGTTATTCTGATTACATGAAGCGCCATCTGTCGTCCATTTTTTGAACGTTTGTATTTTTTGGTTCTAATAAAACCCCATGTCATTCCAAGCATGTGTGTCAATTTTTACCTCTCTATCTACATTATTCCGTGGTTTATTAAGTTTTCATCAAATTTATACTGATTTTTTGATCACCCCGTATATAGGGTGGTCCATTGATTTTGACCGGGCCAAATATCTCACGAAATAAGCGTCTAACGAATAAACTACAAAGAACGAAACGTGTCTAGCTTGAAGGGGGAAACCAGATGGCGCTATGGTTGGCCCGCTAGATGGCGCTGCCATAGGTCAAACGAATACCAACTGCGTTTTTCTAAATAGGAACCCCCACTTTTTATTACATATTCGTGTAGTACGTAAAGAAATATGAATGTTTTACTTGGACCGCTCTCGTAGTGGCGTACTGATGTGGAAAGATCGGTTGTCTCCAGTCGATCACTGTCTTCGGCGCAATCCACCCATATCGGAGCCACTGCGATCGCAGCCTGACGCGCTGACGAACCCAGTACATCTACATCTACATATATACTCCGCTAGCCACCAAGCGGTGTGTGGCGGAGGGCACAATTCGCGACGAAGTCATATTCCCCCCCCCCCTCCCCCCTCTGTTGCTCTCGCGGATCGCGCGAGGGAAAAACGACTGTCTGAACGCCTCGGTACGAGCTCTTATTTCCCTTATCTTTGAATAGTGATCATTGCGCGATGTGAATGTTGGTGGTAATAATATATGCCCTACATCGTCGGTGAAGATCGGATTTCGGAATTTAGTGAGCAGCCCCTTCTGTTTAGCGCGCCGTCTGTCTGCAAGTGTGTCCCACTTCAAACTTTCTATGAGATTTGTAACGCTCTCGCGATGCCTAAATGTACCAGTCACGAATCTTGCCGCTCTTCTTTGGAGCTTCTCAATCTCTTGAATCAGACCCAACTGCTAAGGGCCCCATACAGACGAACAATAACTCCAAGACTGGACGAACTAACGTATTGTAAGCTATTTCCTTTGCTGAACGACTGCATCGCTCCAGGATTCTACCAATAAACCGCAATCTAGAGTTCGCCTTACCCCTTACTTGTGTAATCTGATCATTCCATTTGGGATCTCGAACAGTCACACCCAGATACTTGACGGACGTTACCGCTTCCAAAGACTGGGCATTTATTTTGTACTCGTACATTAATAGGTATTTTCGCCTTGTTATACGCAGTAGGTTACACTTACTGATATTGAGAGAGAACTGCCAGTCATTGCACTACTTTGCATTTACTTTATGCAAATCCTCATTGATTTGTTCACAACTTTCGTGCGATACTACTTTCCTGTAGACTACAGCATCATCGGCAAACAGTCTAACGCCGTTGTCAATACCATCAACCAGATCGTTCAAGTAAACCGTAAAAAGCAGAGGACCTAATATGCTGCCCTGGGGCACACCTGAAGTTGCGCTTGTTTCTGTTCAAGTCACCCCGTACAGCAGGATCGTCCAAACTGTGCCCCTGGGGCTCCAGCGCCCGCAGCCAGCGCCCCGGGCGAAATCGTATGTTGTCGCAGTGGGCGAGCCGTACCGCCTAGCTGGCCGTGCAGACCTCATACCACTAAAAGACACAACCACGGGTTTGGATATTTTACTAGCTGTGGAAAACATGTTAGAGTCAATGGGTTTAAAATGGGAACGCCTGACCAGTGTCACAACGGATGGAGCCCCTGCGCTACGAGGGATACGTACTGGATTCCTGGGGTACGTCACGTCAAAAATGGCTGAAGTTGGCTGTTCCTTATTCGGGACAGTCTGATACACCAGGAGCCACTTTGTGCGAAATTTGTCAACATAAAAAAAATGTTATGGACACAGTTCTTCGAACGGTTAATTATCTTCGATCGCATGGACTCACACACACCTCCAATTTAAAGAATTTCTGGCTGATATCGAAGCGGAATATCCGGACATCCCCTACCACACCGAAGTAAGATGGCTGAGCAGAGGAAAGGTGCTTCACCGGTTTTTCTCTTTGAGGGGTGAGATAAATACGTTTTTGAAATGAAAGGACGTCCAGAAGAATTACTTTGTGATCCTAAGTGGGTGGCGAATTTGGCCTTTTTGAGTTACCTTACTGGTCATTTAAATACTTTGAACATTTCACTCCAACGCGAAAATCACTCTGTTGCTGATTTAGTGCAGACGATTCAAGCATTAAAAAAAAAAAAACCTTACTTTATGGGGAAAACAGTTGCGCGAGAAGAATTGTGGACACTTTCCTGCATTAGACAGTGTTACAGAAGATGTGGATTTTTCAGATTATGTTCAAATCATTTTCGAATTACAGGAACAGTTTGAAAACAGATTTTTGGAGATAAGTGAGCTTCAGCCGGCCTTAGATATATTTGTTCGCCCGTTTTCCCTTCGGGCAGAGGACGTCTTACAAATGCTTCAACTACAGCTGATTGACCTGCAATGCGATATCCGCCTGAAGAACCGCTTTCTTGTGTGTAAAACTATGGATGACTTTTACAGATGTCTTCCACGACAGAAATATCCCCTTTTGCACAAGCACGCGGCCAAATTTCTCTCAATGTTTGGTTCTACGTTTATTCGTGAGCGCTTTTTCTCTCTTTTAAAGCTTGCTAAAACTAAGAACCGTTCATTACTTGGCGATAAAAATCTGACGAATTCTTTGAGGTTAGCAGTCTCACGGAATATTGTACCAAACCTAGACAAAATCGTTTCCTCGAAAAAGAAAAACGTGTAAAATGTTAATTGTCTTCTTTAACAATGTTGACTGTAAGAATTAAAGAGCTTTATAACAGTAATTCTATTTTTAATAAGTTTTCAAACTTGGTCAGTTAAAATTATTACGTACAAAACAGCAAACTAAGGATCCGATTTCTAAACTCTGAAAAGGGATACAAAAAGCTGTAGCACGAAGTATAACAAAAAATATTCACTTATAACTACTAACAGTAAGAACGAGACACTATATCCCTTACATAAAACTATTTCTAAAATAGAATATTTTGTTTACGTTGGATCAGACCGCGGGACAGTCCAGCGCAGAGCAGTGCTGTGCGCTCTCTCTCTCTCTCTCTCTCTCTCGCCCCCATGCCGACACTAGCGACACACGGTCGCGGACGGGGCGCTGAACTACACTGCCTTGCGCCCGCGGGGCGCAATTCTTGGATGAGCCTGCCGTACAGTGACTGACGTAACGCGACCTTCAAAGTCCCCTTACCCAACCACACAGGCGCTATGAAGCTACAAGCATTTGTTTATTTTTAATAGGCAGTCAGAGGCTAATTTACGAATAGTGGTCGTGTTGTGTCCTATTTTGTTGCATGTGAGCTCGGGGTGTGACGGTTGGTTTTGCCCACAGCATACCGGAAGTGCCAGCAAGACGACTTCCGGTGCCGCTACGACGGTGACTCGGGCGGCCCGTGCATCCCGCGCGAGAAGCGCTGCAATGGCTACTTCGACTGCCGCAACCACCGCGACGAGATGGGCTGCCCGAACGCGGGCCGCGCCTGCGAGCTGGACCACTTCCGCTGCGCCAACGGCCAGCGCTGCATCGAGGGCTACCAGCGCTGCGACCACCGCAGGGACTGCTCCGACAACAGCGACGAGGAGAACTGCGGTCAGTGCGCATGCGCGTTCTTCCTTTGTCTCAGCCGGCAATCTTCGACCATAGATACTAGTAGACTGGCCTTGCTGTGCAGAAGCTATGGGGCTGGTGTGGCTCCAACATAAACCACGTGACTGTTGGCAAAACGTGGCGGGATTTCAAATCAGCGGTCTGCGATCCTATGTTTGTATCGGATTTTCCCCACATTTCTCAATTGACTGCCAAACGCTTCCAACAAAAACTACTTTTTTATTTGTGAAAAATTATGCCAGAACTACATTTGACCTGGATTTGTTCAAAGTACCATTTATAAAATCTAACAAATACATCGAACGCCACTCTGGTGGGCAGCGGGACGAAATTACTATAAACGTCGTTAAAATTCTTTTAAACAGTAAGAGTGGGCTCGTGTCAAAACTTTAAACATTGTATTCGCAACGTTTCGAGCTCTAGTCACTTATGAAAGAAATTGGCTATGGGAATTATGTCAACTATAGGTGTCAAAATTGTTTACTTTAGGAGCAGGTCCATTTTAGAGTATCAACTTTAGGTGCACTTCAAAGGTTCAGTTCCCACTATTTTTACAAAAGTTTAAACTATCAGTTTAAAAAAATTGATATTTTAGATGAAAGATGAGACTTTGCTGTTTCAGAAAATAATTTTGGAGCCTAGGTTTAAAAATGACAGACACTGTAAATACAAATTATAGATATACATTGTACATAATAACTAACCTATCGAAACACTTCTCCGCGAAGTGCTTCGAGCAAAGGCGCGTATGTGCAAACGGCTTAAAGTTTTTCCGTTTCAGGGCCTGTATCCAAAGCTGCCTTCGGTTTTCATCCTCACGGGACCTATGACTAGGAACGAGAAACGATTATACTTACTTCTGTAACCGAATTATCACAGATACTTTCCAAAATGTAAAATGAGTCTGACTTTACAGGCATCGCTTTCAACACTTTAATTTACGTGATACTCTATTTCAAGCGTAAAAAACATATAAAAGTCACTTCAGCAGATTTCAATAAACGCATCTGCACTATCATAGAAACACACGTGAAATGTAAAGCCATTTCCCCGACAAAACGCTGAGTACAGCCATAAGCGCAACACGAAACAACCATGTTTTGCCAAAATTCACGTGACTTTAGCCCAGAGATGTTGGAGCCACGAAAATGACGTCAGGGCCAGTCTATTACATTTATGGTCGAAGCCGGCATTACACTATCGTATTTCTTTGTCAAAGTTCATACGTCAAATGGTTATGGCAAAGAAATTTGATAGTGTAATGGGGATCTTTGTCAAATCTCCCCTTTCGTCAAAGAAATATGACTACATCTAGAGCCCCGACGTGGATTTAAAAGTCGTTCGTCTGCTGTTCGCTACAATGTGAAATGTACCCGCTCGAAGCGCTGGCGTCGCTCAGCTGTTTGACGTCTTTGTAGTAGAGTTGGGCAACACGATTCTTTTTCCCGATTCGATTCCTACGATTCAATCTCACATTGCGAATCGATTCCTACGATTCTTTCCCGATTCATTCTAGTCTGCGATGGCACGATTCTTACGGAATGCAAAAAGTTCTACATCTGACTCACAGATGGGAGGACATGTTTGAAATTGTCAATGAGGTTAGAATCGAACTGTGTCATGATAAGATACGCCAGAAATAGTTTATTTATGAGTAAACATACATATGACGTTACAAGTGTGATTCTCGATTTATACGTGTAATGCCCTAATTGATGAAAGCTGACGTCAGCGCGGTGCCTGATGGTAGCGATAGTAAATGGGAAATGCCTTTACGCTCGTTCCCGTTAGCCACCGCCAAGTGTCAGCTTGGTTTTGACTAGTAATATTACGGCCCACGAACTTCGTTTGTTCGTTCCGAGCTTCCTTTGTTCACACGCATCCTCCACTTGACTGCCATCTGGCGGTCGTAATCATTCGGGACGACTCAGCATGATTCGGAAGTTCCCTTTGAAGCATAAGAATCGATGAATCGCTGGAACTTGGAATCGTCACGACTCGGAAACACGCAATCGTTCTTACGATTCTTTTGAACGATGATTCGTCGGTATCACGATTCGATTCTTAGGATTCTTTACCTGAAGTCGTTCAAATGAACGACTCATTCACGAATCGCCACAACTCTACTTGGTAGTGTGCTTGTAAAAATGGCTTCAAAGTTTAGGTGGTGTGTTCCTTCGACTCTTTTTTAATAACCTTGCTTCGACTGGGGTAGGGAGTGCGCAAGGGGCACAAAGCATGCCATTAATCTTGTACTGATGGGCAAGTGGAATATGCTGCAGGCGACTTCATATCCATAATCACAATAACTTAGGTTAGGTTAGGTTCTGGAAACACCCAGGCAGCTTTTCGGCAAGACGGAATAGAGGAGGTGGTCACACTATAAAATATTTTTTTTTCTTAGCATTCCATTCTACTTTGTCTATTTTTGAACTCTAGAGCGCCACATCAGAGATCTTTGTCAAAGAAATTTGACGAAATATTTGATCATATTTCTTTGAGAGAGAAATACAATAGTGCAATACCGGCCTGACATACCGCTAGCTGATTAAAAGTATCCGGACACCCTATGTAAGGCAGAGTTGACCGCTGGATACCACAAGAGACGAGACTGTCAGCATAAAAAAAGGTAGAGAGGATTATGTTGTCAATCACGAGGGTGAAACTCATATAGGGATTTCCGGTAACACGACCTCGGTTCGCTAACAGGCCACTTGGAGCGCTGCAAGCTTACGAATCTTTCAGCATTTCGTTTTCTTACTAGGTGATTTAAAGTCCTCCATATTTGTTTTTGTTTCGTAGTAAAGAGAAACTGGTTTCATTGCATTGTGTTTCTGATAACGACTTCTTGTGTGTATTTCACTTTGAACTGCATTGTAAATATGTTGCTTGTATTTTGCTTGGTTTTTGCTCGCATCCGTAAACTAGGGTGGAGTAAATGATCCCATATTTGTTTCTGTGTCATATATAACAGAAGCTGGTTTAATCGCGTGGTGTTCTTTGGACTTATATTTATTATTGCTTACGAGGCCATGTAGGAACTGCTAGGTTTAAATCCATTGTAAATATATTGCTTTTATTCTACGTCATTTTTGTTGTATCCGTTTTCTATACTTTCTACCGAGCGAGGTGACGCAGTGGTTAGTACACTGGAATCACATTCGAGAGGACTACGGTTCAAACCCGCGTCCGGCCAACCTGATTTGGTAGAGCACTTTCCCGCGAAAGGCAAAGGTCCCGAGTTCGAGTCTCGGTCGGGCACACAGTTTTAATCTGCCAGGAAGTTTCATATCAGCGCACACTCCGCTGCAGAGTGAAAATCTCCTTCTGGCAACCTGATTTAGTTTTTCCGTGATTTCCCTAAATCGCTTCAGGCAAATGCCGGGATGGTACCTTTGAAAGGGCGCGGCCGGTTTCCTTCCACTTCCTTCTCTAATTCGAGCTTGTGTTCCATTTCTAACGACCTCGTTGTCGACGGGATATTGAACTGTTCCTCCTCCTTCTGAGCTTTCTCACATTTGATGGGCCGGCCGGAGTGGCCGAGCGGTTCTAGGCGCCACAGTCTGGAGCCGCGCGACCACTACGGTCGCAAAATAGAATCCTGCCTCGGGCATGGATGTGTGAGACGTCCTTAGGTTAGTTAGGTTTAAGTAATTCTAAGTTCTAGGGGACTGATGACCTCAGAAGTTAAGTCCCATAGTGCTCACAGCCATTTGAACCATTTGAATCACATTTGATGAAGAACTCCATATTAACAGCTTTTGAAGGTATTGCTATTCAGATTTTTTGCAACTTGTCACGAAATTGTGATGCTTGTTGCTTCTGAGTGTCATGCATTTCACAGTTATGAGTCTGCTTTCTAGTCTTAGTGACTAAACCATTCCTGCTTGCAGATGCTAAAAATGCTGCAGTAGTTACGCAAATATATTTACATGTTATTAACTGCTACAACAAACTGTACATTTTATCAGAAAACAATTTACTAGAATCATCCTCTCCCTCCAATGAAAATTTTGGAGGTCTTCATTAAAGGCGAGAAAGTACGAAAAACGGATGCGCACAAAAGTACTTACAACTCATTTAAATCGAGAAATTCACACTCGTAAGCAGTAATAAACAGAATATCATGCAACAAAACTAACTTCTGTTTTGTATGAAACAAAAACAAATATCGAATCATTTACTCCATCCAGTACCGTATTACGGATACTAGCAGAAATCAAGAAAAATACAAGGAACATACTTACAGTGCAATAGACACAGGACGATTGTAATCAATAATAGTGTGCGATGACGCCTAGCCTCGGTGTCATGTCGTGTCAAATGATTTTTAGGTTTTGACAAGTGCTAAAGCGCAATTATTTCCACTTGATAATGACCCAAACTGTTGAAATTGTAATATTAGGTTTTACAAATAAATAATTTTACTGTGAAAAGGTGACCATGATGTCATATACTGTACAATATTTTACATGTCTGTGTAACTCAGCTACGAGAGGCTACTCTTAGTTTTTGATTGAGATTTCTCGAATATATTAGTTTGTAAGGTCACAAAACCTTTCCAAGTACACTAGTGACAAATTGGTCTAGGGAAAACTGTTAGTAGGGCAAGTTTGGTACTTTTATGGCTGTAAGTTGGCATCACTGGATGAGCCCTGATCAGCTGATGTATATATAACCTCAAAAATACAATTCAAGATGGCGAGTCCGCTTGAAACGTCCATATTGGTTGAACAACGTTCACTTATTCGTTGACCGATGGCCTTTGTAGTCTGCTCCCTTCAACCCCAACAAACCAACCAACCAACCAACTTATTCGTTTTTTACTTGCTGAAGGCGAGAAACTGGTGAAAATATACTGTAGGATATCTAAAGTTTATGGTGAAGGTTGTATGAATCGCTGGCCGTTGTGGCCGAGCGGTTCTATGCGCTACAGTCTGGAACCGCGCGACCACTACGGTCGCATGTTCGAAAACTGCCTCGGGCATGGATGTCTGTGATGTCCTTAGGTTAATTAGGTTTAAGTAGTTCTAAGTTCTAGGGGACTGATGACCTCACAGTCATTTGAACCATTTTTGTATGAATCGCGCAAATTTTTACAAGTGAGTAGAGCAGTTCAAACATGGTCGTGACTCAGTGACTGACGAACACAGTTCTGGCCGACGAGTTGCAGTTTCAACTCCCTCACTTGAAAGTCGAATTGACGACATTATTCGTGCCGACCGCCGTGTGACTGTGGATATAATACACTCCTGGAAATTGAAATAAGAACACCGTGAATTCATTGTCCCAGGAAGGGGAAACTTTATTGACACATTCCTGGGGTCAGATACATCACATGATCACACTGACAGAACCACAGGCACATAGACACAGGCAACAGAGCATGCACAATGTCGGCACTAGTACAGTGTATATCCACCTTTCGCAGCAATGCAGGCTGCTATTCTCCCATGGAGACGATCGTAGAGATGCTGGATGTAGTCCTGTGGAACGGCTTGCCATGCCATTTCCACCTGGCGCCTCAGTTGGACCAGCGTTCGTGCTGGACGTGCAGACCGCGTGAGACGACGCTTCATCCAGTCCCAAACATGCTCAATGGGGGACAGATCCGGAGATCTTGCTGGCCAGGGTAGTTGACTTACACCTTCTACAGCACGTTGGGTGGCACGGGATACAAGCGGACGTGCATTGTCCTGTTGGAACAGCAAGTTCCCTTGCCGGTCTAGTAATGGTAGAACGATGGGTTCGATGACGGTTTGGATGTACCGTGCACTATTCAGTGTCCCCTCGACGATCACCAGTGGTGTACGGCCAGTGTAGGAGATCGCTCCCCACACCATGATGCCGGGTGTTGGCCCTGTGTGCCTCGGTCGTATGCAGTCCTGATTGTGGCGCTCACCTGCACGGCGCCAAACACGCATACGACCATCATTGGCACCAAGGCAGAAGCGACTCTCATCGCTGAAGACGACACGTCTCCATTCGTCCCTCCATTCACGCCTGTCGCGACACCACTGGAGGCGGGCTGCACGATGTTGGGGCGTGAGCGGAAGACGGCCTAACGGTGTGCGGGACCGTAGCCCAGCTTCATGGAGACGGTTGCGAATGGTCCTCGCCGATACCCCAGGAGCAACAGTGTCCCTAATTTGCTGGGAAGTGGCGGTGCGGTCCCCTACGGTACTGCGTAGGATCCTACGGTCTTGGCGTGCATCCGTGCGTCGCTGCGGTCCGGTCCCAGGTCGACGGGCACGTGCACCTTCCGCCGACCACTGGCGACAACATCGATGTACTGTGGAGACCTCACGCCCCACGTGTTGAGCAATTCGGCGGTACGTCCACCCGGCCTCCCGCATGCCCACTATACGCCCTCGCTCAAAGTCCGTCAACTGCACATACGGTTCACGTCGACGCTGTCGCGGCATGCTACCAGTGTTAAAGACTGCGATGGAGCTCCGTATGCCACGGCAAACTGGCTGACACTGACGGCGGCGGTGCACAAATGCTGCGCAGCTAGCGCCATTCGACTGCGGTTCCTGGTGTGTCCGCTGTGCCGTGCGTGTGATCATTGCTTGTACAGCCCTCTCGCAGTGTCCGGAGCAAGTATGGTGGGTCTGACACACCGGTGTCAATGTGTTCTTTTTTCCATTTCGAGGAGTGTAGTTGATAGGTTCAAGTTAGTACTGGTACAGTTCATAACATTGTATATAACAAGCTGAAGTACGACAAAACATGTGGTAGATTGGTCCCAAAGGAGTTGACGCGTCTACACAATGAAACAAAGTTGAGAGTGTGCACAGAACTAAAGGAACGTTATGAAAGAGAAGGCGAGCACTTCCTCAACAAAATTTTAACTTGTGATGAAACTTGAGTTAACTGTTTTGAGCCAGAATCAAAAAGAAGCACACCAACTCACATGTCAATAAAAAATTCAAAACCCTAGTATTAGTAGGAAAACTCATGTTGACGGTGTTTTGGGATGCTGAAGGTCCAGTTTTTTTGTGATTATCTCGAAGAGCGGCGTACAATCAACAGCCAATACTACTCGGATTTGCTTTTAAACGAGGAGAAGCCAGCCATGAGAGAGTGGTGTCCTCGATCTCAGAGGAGAGGTGTGATTCTCCAGCAAGACAACGCACGTCCTCATATTGGTCAACTAACCCTTGAAAACATCGACAAAATGGGCTGGGAAGTACTGCCTCATCCCCCTTACAGTCCTGATTTAGCATCTAGTGATTTCCATTTGTTTGGTGCGCTAAAGGAGGTATTACGTGGGAAGACGTTTCAGGACAACGAGGACGTGAAGAAGTTTGTGGGAAATTGGTTCAAACACCAAGATAAAGAGTTCTTTGCAGCGGGAATAAAAAAGCTTGTAGCCCGTTGGAACAAGTGCATAAATGTTCAAGGGGATTATGTTGAAAAGTATAAAAAGTATAGTTTTGTAAAAATAAACTCTTTTTTCTCCAGAACAGTTTGTCTCTTTAGTTATTGAATGACCCTCGTATAAATGAAAAATATTACCATCTAATACTCTTATTGCGCAAAGCTACAGGGGTTTATGTGCCATATTTACCCGTATTCGTACACTCCTGGAAATGGAAAAAAGAACACATTGACACCGGTGTGTCAGACCCACCATACTTGCTCCGGACACTGCGAGAGGGCTGTACAAGCAATGATCACACGCACGGCACAGCGGACACACCAGGAACCGCGGTGTTGGCCGTCGAATGGCGCTAGCTGCGCAGGATTTGTGCACCGCCACCGTCAGTGTCAGCCAGTTTGCCGTGGCATACGGAGCTCCATCGCAGTCTTTAACACTGGTAGCATGCCGCGACAGCGTGGACGTGAACCGTATGTGCAGTTGACGGACTTTGAGCGAGGACGTATAGTGGGCATGCGGGAGACCGGGTGGACGTACCGCCGAATTGCTCAACACGTGGGGCGTGAGGTCTCCAC
The DNA here is from genome assembly GCF_023864275.1 of Schistocerca cancellata. Taxonomy (NCBI): domain Eukaryota; kingdom Metazoa; phylum Arthropoda; class Insecta; order Orthoptera; family Acrididae; genus Schistocerca; species Schistocerca cancellata. The sequence continues at coordinate 2,201,316 of NC_064628.1, read as the reverse complement.
AGTACATCGATGTTATCGCCAGTGGTCGGCGGAAGGTGCACGTGCCCGTCGACCTGGGACCGGACCGCAGCGACGCACGGATGCACGCCAAGACCGTAGGATCCTACGCAGTGCCGTAGGGGACCGCATCGCCACTTCCCAGCAAATTAGGGACACTGTTGCTCCTGGGGTATCGGCGAGGACCATTCGCAACCGTCTCCATGAAGCTGGGCTACGGTCCCGCACACCGTTAGGCCGTCTTCCGCTCACGCCCCAACATCGTGCAGCCCGCCTCCAGTGGTGTCGCGACAGGCGTGAATGGAGGGACGAATGGAGACGTGTCGTCTTCAGCGATGAGAGACGCTTCTGCCTTGGTGCCAATGATGGCCGTATGCGTGTTTGGCGCCGTGCAGGTGAGCGCCACAATCAGGACTGCATACGACCGAGGCACACAGGGCCAACACCCGGCATCATGGTGTGGGGAGCGATCTCCTACACTGGCCGTACACCACTGGTGATCGTCGAGGGGACACTGAATAGTGCACGGTACATCCAAACCGTCATCGATCCCATCGTTCTACCATTCCTAGACCGGCAAGGGAACTTGCTGTTCCAACAGGACAATGCACGTCCGCATGTATCCCGTGCCACCCAACGTGCTCTAGAAGGTGTAAGTCAACTACCCTGGCCAGCAAGATCTCCGGATCTGTCCCCCATTGAGCATGTTTGGGACTGGATGAAGCGTCGTCTCACGCGGTCTGCACGTCCAGCACGAACGCTGGTCCAACTGAGGCGCCAGGTGGAAATGGCATGGCAAGCGGTTCCACAGGACTACATCCAGCATCTCTACGATCGTCTCCATGGGAGAATAGCAGCCTGCATTGCTGCGAAAGGTGGATATACACTGTACTAGTGCCGACATTGTGCATGCTCTGTTGCCTGTGTCTATGTGCCTGTGATTCTGTCAGTGTGATCATGTGATGTATCTGACCCCAGGAATGTGTCAATAAAGTTTCCCCTTCCTGGGACAATGAATTCACGGTGTTCTTATTTCAATTTCCAGGAGTGTATTTCACCAGCAGGACACAATGGGCGATGCTGTCGTTCCCCGTCTACATATTGTGACACGGTCCTTGAACTTCTAATAATTTGGTGTTCTGCGTTGTCAGTAGAGAAGCAGTAACAAAAGTGTTGATGAGTCAGGGCTGCTCAGGTACTTCGAATGCGAAGTAGTCACTGGATGTCGCCTGAGTAACAAATCCATGTGGGACACGCCTAAAACTGCCCAGTCGGCTGTTGGCTATGTGATGATGTGACAGTGAAGTGTAAACGTGAAGTAACAGCCAAGACTAGGCGCGCGTCGTGTACTGGATGGGCAGGGACCGTTGAGCATTGCTGAGGGTGGTTACAAAAGCCAGCATGAAATCTGCAGAAGGAACGGTGATATTCGGGCAGTAATGCGTGCAGTGTCTACTCATCGGTGGCAATTACTGGTAGAATTAATTACCTGACATCCGCGTAACAAACATAACCGTCTGTGTTTATTCAGAGTTTTGAAATAATTTTGCGTGGAAAAGAATGTTGGCCATCGCCGTGACATAAAACTTGCCTCAGTTATTAGTAATTCCTCCACAACTGAGTTTTAAGACCCTGGACTTGCTTTCGGGAGTATGACATTTCATACCCAGCTACACAGATTTCCGTATTCCGAGGCAAATGTTGCAATCGTTCCTTAGAAAAGAACTCTGTCGGCTTCCTTCCACACCCTTTCCAAATTCGAACCTGTGCTCTGTCTCCAGTATCATCGCTATTCATCAAACCTTGTAACCTAACATTCCTTCTCTTTTTTTTTTTTTACAGTGCTGATCACGACTACGTATTTTTGTTTGCTGACGTTAGTACCAGTCTGGGCTTCAATGGAAATGGATAGTTATTATAAAAGAAATTTATTTATTACGGCTTGTGTCTTAGTTTTTTCATAGTTAATAACATACTCTTTGTTGTTAATGTATATGTGTGTGTCTTTATTTTCACAGATTTCCCCCCGTGCCATAAGAGTCAGTTTAGATGCGCAAACGCATTGTGCATACCGGCTTCGTTCCACTGCGATGGATATAGGGACTGCATTGATGGTAGTGACGAGCAGAATTGTACAGCAATAGCATGCCCAGAGAACAAATTCCTGTGCCCGAAAGGTGGCCCTGACGGCGCGCCACGTTGTATTTCGAGATCACAACTGTGTGATGGCAAAAACGATTGCGAAGATGGTGCCGATGAAGAAACAGCTTGCTGTAAGTTCCAAGTTAATAATACCGCATTTATTCAAGTCTCGCCAAACAAAATCTGTAATAATACGCAATACGTTTGGTCTTTGTAATACTCAGTTTCACATATCGATAGTCAAATTTCGTGGGTCACGAAATTGAGCGTCGGTACGCTGCTATTCGATTCTGTACGTAAAGTGTCATTGTTGTTCCTGTAAGTTTTGTTGCACAGTGATGATACTTCTCTCTCAGTTTTTATTAAATACTGCATGTTTGTTTCGCTTTGTTGATTCTTTTATTACACTTCAGTGTAATGATATTGCTGCCTTCTTCCGTATACCATTAATTATTGCAATAGAACTATGAAGCGCCAAAGTAAATATTGAGGGCGTTTAGTGTTTATAAAGCGAAGTGAATGGAGAAGTGATTTTGAGAACACATTTACTTCCATACTGAGAAGAAAACAGACGTAGTTAAAAATGTTTAGAAGTGTTAGTTTAAATGACATTTATTTTTTATGTATTTTTTAGATTATTTATTTAGCATCCTTGTATCTCATCAGTATAAAATGATATATGATTTGTCATACATAATTTTTCAACATGATTATCGGAGTTGTAGTTTTTTGGTACTAGAACAGATACTGTTGTGATACTCAGCTAGAGTAATAAAAATTTCATCAGAAATGAACATGAACTAATGAAGAAGCTTAAAAGTGTACATCTTAAAGATAGTTGGGCGAAAAAGTCATTACAAGGTAAGGTGGGAGTGGAACAGCTCCAGAGAGAGGTTTGCAGGATTAACTAGTAAGAAAATGAACATTCACCATGAATGAAAGATATAAAGCCACAAAACACAGGCAAACATTGCGGCTGGCAGTAAATTAGAATGAAAATTGTGAAGTACAACCTCTCATTTTATGCTGCTTGGAGCATGTTTGTGATTTGGACAGTAACTGAATTCAAGCCACCCTTGATGTGGAGGTCATGGACTGCCCAGAAAACTCTTTCTCCAAGCATTCGTTAAAAAAAATTTTTTTTCTTTACATTCATAATCACTCCTTTTAAAGACTCTCATATGCTATCAGTTTATTCGTAAGAAAAGGTCTCTCTACCCAACGGAATTTTATTGATCCAACGGTGGGAAACCACTGCATATTACAGTAAATTTCAGTGAGCAGTTTTATGTGATTTTTATTCTGGCAAGTAATTTGCACAAGAAAAACTTTCACCATATTCCATGTTATTTCCTGTCTAAATTCCACCTTAGATAGATTGACACAAAATGAGTTATTTGATAACAGTGAAAAAAGTAATCCCTTTGATTACCCCAGAGAGCAAGCATTATAGATGAAGCAACTAGGATGACAAACAGGCACAATCATACAATAGGTTATTTTAATGACAGAGATGCTGTGCAAAGAAATCTTTATCTGTGTAGGAGCTGATATGAAGTGGTTTGTGGATGATCACAATGATGAATTGGTTTGTGAAGAACCTAAGAACTTCAAAAAATGAGAGAAAGAGAGAGAGAATGCAAATGAGAGTGTATTCACCTATATGGGAGTACAAATAATAATAAATAGTGCTTTGGCAATAACAATTTAGTAAATTTTGCCGAGGGAAGACAGTATACATGTTTAAATGTCACCACAAAAGAGCTGATAATAGACAATGAGATTTTCCAATAAGAATGTGATGTACTGGGAGCACAGCATTCATCAGCTCCTCTTTATTATAATGGGTTAGATGAGGCCTATATGACTAGGATAAAAAGATCCCTGTGTGCACGCTTACCATTGGAACATGTAGTGTACAAAGTTCTTTAACATATAATGTAAAAATACAGCACAAGATGAAAGTAATATGATCTATTTATTCTGCTATCAGTGTTAATAGAAATGATTTAGGATATAGGAGTGCATAGTTTCACGACGGTATGTACTAATAAAGGTTTCTCGGGCTTCCAGCTGCATCAAGTGGTTTAAAAGCAATGAGAATTCTGTGGCTCAATAACAGGAAAGATAAGCTGGCTCCTAAAGAGGCATAAAATCGATTCGGTCTTCAGGGCTCCAGCAAAAATTCGACAACTCTTGAGGCCTGTGAAAGATGACGTAGGCCTCAGAACACCAGGAGTATATAAAATACCACGTGGGTGTGGACGGTTCTATATCAGACAGACTGTGCGTACCATTGAACAGTGCTATGTAGAACACGAGAGATGTTCTCGTCTACGGTACCCAGAGAAATCAGTGATATCAGAGCATGCATTAGAAAATGGCCATCGCATTGCATTCAATGAGACATCTATTATCTCGTGAACTAACAGTTTTTGGTATAGCCTAATAGAAGAAGCAATCAAAATAAAAAATTTGTGACAACACGCTCAATAGAGACGGCGGCCTGCAGCTAAGCACAGCGTGGGACCCGGCCATTGGAAGTTCGAAGCGGGCGCGGCGACTGCACAACACAAACTTTACCATACACGGTGCTGGAGAGGGTACCAGTGATGTCATGGAAGGCAGCGCGGCTATATAAGGATGGCAACAGCAACCAGAAGACAGTCACCACTTGACAATGGCCGAGGAGTACTCGACCGAAAGCTCGTGGATTTTAAACTACTTGGCGCAGCTGGAAACCCAAGAAACCTTAATTAGTAAATGATTTAGGAGTCTGAAATTAAGTTATTCTATATTTGTTGACTTAACTACACAGCAAATTGGCACAGTTCAGTAGTACTGCAATATGAAATGTGCTTGATATGATAGTTTTCAATGTCATCAGTGAGGCTGCACTTTAATATTGGTGGAGTATTTCAGATTGTCCATTGGAGAATCTCTGAAATCTTGAAGCAATATTTTTTCCTCATCTGATTACTTCTGCTGTTATTGTCTTTATTTTTCAATTTCTTGTATGCTTGTTTTCCTCATCTGACTACTTCTGTTGTTATTGTCTTTATTTTTCAGTTTCTTGTATACTTCTGTTGTTATTGTCTTTATTTTTCAATTTCTTGTATGCTCTCACTGTAAATATGTAAATCTATTTGTTATTTAGCTACAAACAGTTGTCCAGCTTTGGGATGTGAGTACAAATGTCAAGCCTCATTGACTGGTGGGAGCTGTTACTGCCCTGAAGGAAGAAGTTTAGCTAATGACAGCAGAACTTGTGTTGGTAAGCTTTACTATTACGTACTTATTTATATATTTGTTTTACAGTGGTGGCTAATTATTTAGATATTAATTTTACAGTGGTGGTTAACAGTGTGTTTCTGTTTGAAAAGTGAATATGTGTATAATGTGAAATGTGTATGTGAAATGTGTATAATGTGCAGGAACTGGTCAAAACAAATATTACATGACACTATTCTGTTTGCACCATTACTGAAAATATATTTGGCTTACTTTCAATATCTCGCTTACTTCCACTTTCAGACTATCCTCATTTGTAAAGGCCACATAATGGAAGATACAAACAGTACAAATACTAGTAAGAAATTCAAAAACTGTGTAAGCAATGCATTTTGCACACTTTGACGCAACTTTAAAGGGAACCATTCTTGGAATGAACAGTGTCAAACTACCCTATTTCTGGCCTGTGTTTTTGGGAATCTCAATTGTCTGATAAAATTTGAAAATTGATTACCAGTAAGTGGCTCTCAAGATGAGAATTCAATCTGCTACAATCAGATACACCAGTGAGATAGAACATTATGACCTATGAGCATTTGCCGCCCCCCCCCCCCCTCCCATGAGATAAAATGCCAGCTGGTGCCTCTGTGGACACATGTTGAGATAAGGAAAGCATACAAATGTAGCAGAGCCCCATTGACAATCATGCTAGTGATGGTACCTGCTGCAAATGGAGAAATCCACTGACATAAATGACTTTGACAAACCCCACATTGTTATTGCCTGGGATTGAGCAGCTCAGAAATGGTGAAACTGGTCAGCTGTTCACATGATACTGTCATGACCAGCGGCGGATAGTGGTTGAAGGACGCTGAAACCATGACTTGGTGAATGGGTGTTAGATGTCCATGCTTCATCACAGGATGTGGAGGTCTGATGCATGCCCACTCAGTAAAGCAGGATAACCAACGATTCATGGCAGACCTGACAATAGAACACAAGTGTTTCAGAGCACATCATTTAGTGCATGGGTGAATATGGGGTTCTGTAGCAGACAACCCCTACATGTTCGCATGCTGGCCCAATGTCATCACCAATTAAGATTGCAATGACCCTGGGATTGTCGAGATTGGACTGTGGATCAATGGAAACATGTGACCTTGTACAGTGGATCACATTTCATGTAACTCCAGGTGCATGGCCGTGTCCAGATAAACTGTTATCGTCATGAACAGATGCTTGAAACACGCACCACAACATGGACACAAGGTGGGAACAGTGTTATGTTACATGCATTCTGTCCCGTAATTCCAGAAGAATAACTACAACGTGTAATGGCTGGGGAAAGTAGTGGCCATAGAAAAGTCTTGTTCTGCCTAATCTGGTAGTCAGGAAATTTACTAGTCAGTAAATTGTAAACAGCTATAGTTTACTGGGGATGCATCAGTTAATGTTATGCTGTAGATCCCATCATGAAGGGAATGTTTCAGAAAAATTGAATAGTGTTTACATTTATGTTTTATCGAACACTGGTTTTATTGACCTGGAGATACGCAGGTAGCTGCAGCATTTCTGATTTCTGAAAAGTCTTTGATTCGGTGCTTTGACTCCATGCTTTTTGTCAAAAGTATGACCATGTGGGATATCAAACAAAATTTGTAACTGGAGTGAGGATTTTTTGGTAGAGGATGCAGTGTGTTATCTTGGATGGAGAGTAATAGTCAAATGTAGAAGTAAATTCGGGTGTGCCCCAGGAAAGTGTGTTGGTATTCTTGCTGTTCATGCTATATATTAATGACCTTGTGAAAAATATTAATAGTAACCTCAGACTATTTGCAAATGACGCAGTTGTCAGTATTGAAGTGCCATTTGAAAGATGCTGCATAAATATTCAGTCAGATCTCAATAAGATTTCAAAGTGCTGCAAAAATTGGCAGCCTGCTTTAAATGTTCATAAATGTAAAATTGTGCCCTTCACATAATAAAAAAAACTTAGTATCCGGAATTTGAATGTGGTATTATTGGCTATTCTTAATGTCTGCATTGTCATTCACACAACAAAGCACATCTGTAGGAAACTCTTATCACTCAATACTCTGCCATGCCCCATACTTCCAAAAGAGATATAGTTTATCACCATATAAACAAAGTCCTTGATATGCTACACAGTCTAAAATGGCTCACAGCACATTAAATTATCTTTATGTTTCACTTATGGGCTTGCAAGTGTTTTTCATAAATTCTGTTCTCACACCTGCTAGGTGAGCACTATCCACTAGTTCATAATTTCTTTGCACTGACATGTTCACTTATCTTCCTTCGTATTTAGTAAGAACCAATTTACTTCACATGATTGCTGTGCATTCTGGCCAACAGTTATGATAACTTCATCCGGATAAAATGATATGAGCAATAAACATTTACCTCTTCTAATAATTTTACTGTTAAGTAGTTAAAATAGGCATCAAACACACCATTGTGATGGTTTCAGTGTCCAAACATTTGTGTATTTTTTTTTAATCTGTAGTGTGACAAGAAAAAATGGAGTGTCAGTTTGACCCAAATGTATTCTGTGCCTGTAATATATATTTTTTTAAATATGCTTTATTCCTATTTGTTTGTAGTACATCTTTTGCATTTTCTGTAAATATTTCATCCAATCTTTTACAGATCTTGATGAGTGCACAAAGTGGGGATACTGTGATCAATTATGCGTCAATTCTGATGGCTCCTATGCTTGCAGTTGTGTTGATGGCTACGAACTTAGAGATCGAAAGAACTGTTTTGCTGTTAATGGTTCATCCCTTCAGCTGTACTTTGCTCATGACCTGTCAGTTTGGCGCATGAATAGTAAGGGACAAGACTTGCAACTCATAGCTAACTCAACTGGTGCTAGTGGCCTGGACTACCACTACAGGCGCAACCTGCTCTTCTGGTCCGATACCAAAACAAGAAAGGTAATACAGATTTGTGTTTTGTTTTCATCTTTGTGATCTATATATTTACATAAAATTATGTATGAAACAGAGTATTAAAATGTCAAATGTCACTTTAGTGTTGATGTGTTTCCATTTTCATTTATTATTCATACACACATTAAAGAATTTTATGCCTACAGTTTCATTCTCCAAAGTACAGTACCAAATTAGCAGTTGTCAGTTTGAAATGATACTACGTTATTACATTACGTTACAGTAATACTTGTTCCATATTTCATGAACATGTTTCTTGGTATGTGTCAGCTTAACATAAGTTTTCTTTACATAGTATAATTTATAGTACATTTTTTATCTTTGTATCTAGAAATTCCTCATCTTAGTGGAAGGAGTTATCATCCAGACATTCTTTTAATTTGTTTTTAAGTGCTGGTTGGTTATCTGTCAGAGTTTTAATGCTATTTGGTAGATGACCAAAGATTTTTGTAGCAGCATAATTCACCCCTTTCTGTGCCAAAGTCAGATTTAACCCAGAATAGTGAAGATCATCTTTCTTCTAGTGTTGTAGCTATGCACTTTGCTATTATTTTTGAATTGGGAATGGTTATTAATAACAAATTTTATAAGTGATTATATGAAATGCAAAGGTACAGCGAATATCCTGAGTTTGTTAAATAAATGTCTGCAAGGTTATTTGTGTGGGCTCCAGCTGTTATTCTGATTACTTCCTTTTGTGCAATGAATACCTTTTCTCTTAATGATGAATTACCCAAAATATGATACCATGTGAAAGCAGTGAATGAAAATAGGCATGGTAGGCTAATTTAGTGATATGATTATTACTAAAAACTTGCAATAACCATAATAGCATAAGTAGCTGAACCTAAACATTTCAGTAGATCAGCAATGTGTTTCTTTCAATTTCTCATCAGTGTGTACATCCAGCAATTTTGAAAATTGTGCATTTGCAACCAACTTCTGTTCAAAGTCTATATTTATCAGTGGTGTTACGCCATTTACTGTACAGAACTGTATATACTGTGTTTTTTCAAAATTTAGTGAGAGCCCATTTGCAGAGAATGACTTAATAACTTTCTGAAAGACATTATTTACAATTTCCTTAGCTAATTCTTGTTTGACTACTGTACTTGTGTCATCATCAAAAAGAACTAGCTTTGCATCTTCGTGAATATAGAGTGGTAAGTCATTAATATATATTAAGAACAATAAGGGAATTAAGACTGAACCCTGTGGTACACCATTCTTGATCCTCCCCAGTCAGATGCCTCTGTTGATTTTTGCAGACTGTTTGTACTGTTAATTTCAAACTTTTGCATTCTTCCAGTTAAATATGAATTAAACCATATGTGCACTGTCAGATTCATACTACAATACTTAAGCCTCTCTAGAAGAAATTCATGATTCACATAGTAAAAAGCCTGTGAGAGATCACAAAAAATCCCAATGGGTGATTTTGTTTATTCAGTGCATGTAATATTTGATCAGTGAAAATATATATAGCATTTCTGAAAAACAAATCGACATTTTGTTAATACTTCATTGTTACAAATATGCAAAGCTACTCTTGAATACATTATTTTTTCAAAATTTTGGATAATGCTGTCAGAAGTGATATTGGGTGGTAGTCGTTAGCATTAGACCTCTTCCTTTTTTACGAAGTTTTTTAACACCACAATATTTCAGTCTATCCAGAAAAATGCTCTGTTTCAGTGATCTACTATATATGTGGCTGAGAGTCCTACTTATCTGTTGTGAACATGCTTTTAGTACTCTGTTGGACATGCCATCAATTCCATGGAAGCTTTTACATTTGAATTAATTTATTATTTTTCTAGTTTCAGTAGGAGATGTGGGTCGAATTTCAGTGTTGTCAAATTGCATAGGTATTGCCTCTTCCATATACAGTGTTGCATTTTCTATTAAACAGCTTGATCCTATTTTCTCTACAACATTTTGAAAAATGATTGTTAAAAATATTTTCCACTTAAGACTTTTTGTTAACAAACTTTTCATTGAGTTTGATACTAAATACTGTATCCACTAATGGGTTTCTTTTAAGAGAACATTTATTATACATTTTATTTCCAGACATTATTGCAGTTAAAACTTCCCTTTTTTGGGTAAATATGTGGTCTGTGCAAAAGCTGAGTGATTATTTCTGCTTATCTACCCACTTAGAGAAATTATAAGTAATGTACATATAGTTATGGCTCTTGTTAGACTCCACATTAGCTTTTGCAGATCTTGATCAACATGTGACACTGACTGCCACTATTTACTCGATGGTTAGCTGTAATTTCCGGACTACTATCACCTTCTGAAGTACAGTCTTAATGTATTTGTATACATATGTAATCATTGTCCATGAATTCATTCCAGATTCATTCTCAAGCCCTGATGTCAGAAGTATCCGCATATGGTGCAAAAGACTTTACACTTCCTGGAACGTGGGCTCCTGTTGCTCTTGCAGTAGACTGGGTTGGTGATAAAGTATATGTAGCTGATGCTGTTGGACAGAAGATTGACATTTTCGAACTGAACGGCAGATGGAATGCCATAGTGCTGGGAAGCAACTTAAGTAATCCTGCTGATATTGCGCTAGATCCTACAGTTGGGTAAATAAGCAGCACATACTTTTTTATTATCATTAGAAGTCACAAATTTTACTATAAACTGAAAAAAAATGAAAAATTATGTTTTAGATTTTGATAATAGTTTGAATCCATCTCAGAATGATGTCAAATTTTCTAATATTTATGTTTCATTTCCTGTGATAAATTATTTGCTGTTGTTGTTATTCAGGTACATGTTTATAGCAGATAGCACTCAGATTCTACGTGCAAATATGGATGGAACAAATTCTCGTGCTATTGTATCAGAGGCAGCGTATAAGGCCTCAGGAGTCTCAGTCGACATCATTGCAAAAAGAGTATTTTGGTGTGATTCACTGCTTGATTATATCGAAACTGTGGATTATGAAGGCGGTCAACGATTTCTTGTTTTAAGAGGTAGCTATGGCAGGATATTTAATTTGGACATAAACTCTGGGAAATAAATTCAGTAAAAATATTGGTCACATATGCTGCCACCCAATGAATATTCATTCTCAGACTCACAGATATGTTAATGTGTACTTATCCATTAACCTGGAACTTTAATTTTCTAGGGCAACCAGTACCATCTCCATCTCGACTCACAGTATTTGAAAATCGTATTTACTGGTCTGATAGCACAAAGCAAGGCATTGTTAGTGTAAACAAATATGAAGGAACGAAATCGATATTAGATATTTACCGTATGAGGGATGTTAAAGAACCAAAGGCTGTGAAAGCTGTACATGGCTTAATTCAGCAACAAGGTAAGAACGAAAGAAAGAAAAATCATTTAAATTCAATATTTTACTCGTTTAATGTAAAAATCGGAGCTACATCAAGAACCAGAAGTCATTTGAGTACCTCCTAAATAAGTGTCTTTAGTACCAATCCTATTTATAAATGAGACTTATTCCACACCCATGAAGGTTCTTCTCCCTGATGAGAACTACAAAAAATGATGAATAAATGGCTGGAAGTGTTGTTGCTGTTATTAGAAGAGGTGGTGTTGTTGTTATTGGTGATGGTGGTGGTAGTTGTGAGTGAGTGATGATTGTGTGCAAACCACACAGCCTGTTTGGTTATTTGATAAACATTATTTGCAGCAAGCTTTTGTGTACCTGATGTTCTGAGTCTCACTAACTTCTGTTCAGGAAATTTACTGGTAGGTACCTATATGATTGTATAATAGCCTTTGTCATTGGGGCTATCAAAATATCTTCCTGGGTAAGGATGATGAAGCAGTCATGTCTCTTGAGATTAGAGTAAAGTGGTGAAATTGTCTTGCTAGTGATGAAATACTGAGATAGTCTAATTTGGACTAGACAATTAGGAGGTAAAAATTGTGAAATATAAAATTAGACTCAGGGCAGCTGATCTCTTATTTTGAGTTTCTAGGCCCTAAGATACTTTTTTTCTTAGGCAGATAAGGGTAAATTAGAAATTTTTACAAAGCACATATTGTTCAATGTGATGTATCAGTTATCTGTGAAGAAATATCAAGGATCAGGCAATATATTGAGACTTGCTGTTTTTTAAAGTTAAATATGTCAACAGTATGCTGCAAGAGATAACAGTAATATGGATAACAGAGAATTCTGATCTGAGCTGCCGGAGTTGGTGGTCATGTGTGCATGATGTGTGCTTACTTCCGTGTGTGAGTGGTACGGGTTTCTCTTTCATGTTCTGATGAAGGCTGTGGCTGAAAGCTTTGTGTAAGTGTCTTTTAATTTTGCCTGTCTGCAACTTAACATGTCATCTTCATGGTAAGTAGCAGTCAATTTGTTCTTACATTGTGGACAACAGGGAAGATAGACATATTCTGTGACAAAGTTCAGGGACTGTTAAAAGAGAAAAATAGAGATGTAAAGAAGAAATGTTAGGAAAAGGAAAATAGTAAATGAAAAATTGAATAAGAAAATGAATGATTGTAAACATAAGGCAACTAAAAAAAGGTGCCCTAGTGGGAGAAAATGCAGAGAGATTTTGGTGAGAGGTAGGGGGGGGGGGGGGGGGAGAGCAGCAATAAAAGAAAGTATAGTTCCAAGTTATTGGAGCTGGCACTTTAGTGGTTGAAGGAGAAAGGTTGGAGATGAAGGACACATCAGAACATGGCCTTTTTATTGTTTTGATACTGTTTCTGTGGATGCATAACTTGTGGTTTGAGGCTGAACATCTCATTTTAATGTTAGTTAATAAAAACTTAATTTTTTTAACTATAAACATATGAGCCTGGATTAAAAGTTTAGATATGAATTTAGGTACTGACACACTCACAGTGAATAATAAATATTCAGATACATTACTCTCCCAATAGAAAGAGAATAGAGATAAAGAAAAATCTTAAAATTGAAGAAGTAGTTTGAACCTGCAGCACGCACTTGAGCAATGACTTGCTTTGTCTTTTTGGTAACCATTAAGATAACAAAAACAAGCAAAAATGACACAGGTGAAAATTGAATACATCTTTTAGACAGAGCTTATCAACGGCAAACCTGAATTAATACATACAGTTAAGAGTTGAAGTAATGTTCAAAATAGACAATAATCCAATAAAAACTGAATAAAAAGAATGAAGTATTGAAATTGAAAGAACCAGTAATGATAGTTACAAAACTGAGAACATTTTTGAATGATGTTTCAGTTAGTGAAGTGGTAGGGGCTAGCTATCAGCCAGTTGTAGTTCTTTCTTTATCACCAGTGCATGCTGTGTTGCCTCTTTCGTAGGTTCATGTAGAGTGTTGTAAAGCATGGCTGTTTGAATGCTGGAAACACTGCTCCACAACCACTGCAATTTGTCAGTCACAAAGTTATTTTATTTGATCAATAGGTTGATAATAATTTCATGAGATGAGTGGCCAAAAGAGGGAGAGTATTTGAATTGTAAAGAGATACTTCATGCGGTGACGTGATGGTGCGATGATGTGATATGAAATTAATCAACAACCAGCTATACTTTTTCATGCATTCTAATTGCTGTTTATTTTGGTATTTTAGACAACCATGCTTTAAACTTGTAAATCTCCTGGTGTGTTAAAGATCAGATTTTAACACAGATAGTCCAAATATTTTCACATTGTTTAGATGGGTGTCATTGAGATAATAAAGGGAAAGGGAGTGAATAAGAGTTAATGGAAATTTTTTCTTCAGAGTTTTGATTTTAACATTTTAACCACATTTGTTGGTAACAATATTAGCAACTACAGTAATAACAACTGTTGAATTTCCTAGTAAGTTAAAGTAACATTCACACTTCAGTCATCTGTTATTAACAGTTTAAGCTATCATTCATTTCAAATCCTTGTTAGATAATTACTATAAACTTAGCAGTTGGCATTTCAGGGACTGAAGAACTCCATGAACTTTTCTAATCAGTAATGCTATTCCTATTAACTGTAACAACAAATTTATGTTGTGGGGAAAATGGAAGACCGATAAACAGTATAATTAGTTTTTTTTTTTTAAAAAAAAAAAGAGTAATGTGTTTGCACAAGGCAAAAGAAAAATAAAGGAAAGAGGAAGGTGGAAGTGTGAGATTATGTGAATGCAGAGCTACCTCTGTTCCAAATTCTTATAAAAGAAACCCTTTAGCTGCCTTGTTACTGATGGTTGTACAGGGCAATCAGAAATTTTAGTTTCATGGTGTTCCATTTATGGTGTTGTTAATCTCAGGACTCCAGTTGTTGATTATGGTGTACATATTATGGTGTTAAGTGTTGTGTGTGTTTAATAACTTTGTGAAATTATTAAAGACACTGTATTTATTTTGAATGCTTTTTATTTAACAGTATCAAATCCTTGTCACACAAATAATGGTGGCTGTCAGCACATGTGCATTGTGACAGTTGGAGATGCACCAGGAATTCTCGGCTATCGCTGTGCATGTAATATTGGGTTCAGGCTAGCCCAAGACCGGAGAAGCTGCAACAGTAAGTTTACTTCCATTTATTATTTTAATAATGCCATTTAGTGAGGTGAAATACATTACAATTGATTGTCCTATTGTGGGATGAAATACATCAGACATTTCATTGATCTGCTCATGCGAACTGGCTTGTGTTCACACCTCGCCAGTGAGCAACTGGCCAGATCACAATGAGTAATGGTGGAGGAAGGGGTGGGGAGCACTAATGTTAGTTATACGGAGATGAATTGCTTCACTGTGGCTGATTAATGCATTTCATGGTGAACTAATGTCTTAAGACTGATGAGGAATGACAATGGAATGGAACTCAGATTTACTTTAATTGATAAGGTAAAGAGCAAGGGACAGCTAAGTACAAAACTTGTATGTCTTACAACTGATGCAGCCCTATAGTGAATATCAGTTTTGGACGAAGCTTAAATTGGCATCGCCTTGTATTTTGTAACTATTGTGTTTACACATTAAACATAAAAACACTGCATATCAGTTAATACTAATTACTATGCTTTTCTTTAAACCATCAGTGTCAGCTAACACTTTCTGAACACTGTTGATCCGAAAATAAGCTTTTAAGTTTCAATCTTTGAGTGAGTTTCTGTGCGTGGATTTAATTCTGTTCATTGCGAGAAAGAGCTGCTTGCAGAAGTATGTATGTCCAAACATCGACATAATTGAAGCTGCAAACTTGCCAAGTCATTTAAGTTTATGATGAGGACAATTTTTATGTAAGTTCACAAGACTTATTTTATTACAAAATTTATCACGCAACTGCCTGTCCATAAGTTACAACTGTAGCTAGCCATCATGGTGTGTCTGACCTTCACGCTGAGGTTGTCAGGATAAGCAGAACATAAAAAAGTGTTTTCAGAATTAGTGATATTTACAATCTACCACAACTACTACTGATTTTTGTGATACTAAGGTACAAAAACAACAATATTTTTGCCTTTAATCTTTTTTGTCACCACTTACGCCAAACATTAATCAGATTGCAGAAAGTCCAACTAATAAGTGGAAGAAATAAAGTATAAATTATGGTTCTGATTATTTTAACACACCACTGTCATACACTGTTTCATTATTTTTCTATGGTGTTTTAGAACCAGAAAGCAACTGGAGTATATTTAAAATTTTTGTTTTTTTTTTTTCAGATGTTGATGAATTTTTGATGTACTCACAACAAAGATTCATTAAAGGGCGTGTGTTGGATCCTGTAATTGAAGGTTTCAGCGATGCAATGTTACCAGTTGTTTCTCGTAGAGCCCGATTTGTTGGTCTGGATTTTGATGCTTTTGATGAATTTATTTATTACTCAGATGTTCTGCAGGATGTTATACACCGAATTCACCGCAATGGAACAGGTCAGTAATAACAGAAAAGGAAATGAATAAAATGAGAATGGACAGTTACTACTGTATTTTGAAACAGTTAAATCAAAATTACAAGTAAAATCACATCCGTTTATTTCTTGGAGTATTCTCGTTTCTGTTGCAGGTCACGAAATAGTACTAGCCTCTCAAAATGAAGGAGTGGAGGGAATGGCTGTTGATTGGGTTTCAAAGAATCTTTACTACATTGACAGCAGGAAGGGGACTCTAAATGTGCTGAGCACAAGAAATGTTACTTACCGAAGAACTCTTCTGAAAAACTTGAAGAGACCGAGAGCAATTGTTGTGCATCCAAACAAAGGGTAAGTACTGAACAATAAAATAGATTTGTTGTGGGTCGACATCAACATTTGTTTTCTACCAAGTCACCACACAGTGGGTCTGTTGTGTACCATTACTACTACCTAACTTTGTCTTACAGTGAGGAAGGGTGGATAGAGTGTAGGGCTACACCTATGTATGTGGCCTCAGTTGATTTACTTTTGTCAACATATTTATTATTGTAGATGATGATGATGATGATGTTTTCCTACAGAAGCTTGGTTCTTGGAATTTTTTGAAAAATAGTTTTTGTGGTGTACAATAACTTGTTTCAGTGTTTGCCTCATGAATTTGTTGAGTATCTACGTGATGAAAAATATTTATCTGCAAAGTTCTCACTCTCACTTAACACACTTCTCTTTAGATCTCCTGTTTGTTGTTTTGTAAGGGTTCGAGAAGTTTAAAAGATAGTCTAGAATTGGTTAGAGAAGAGTTTTGTAAGCAGTCTCCCTCACAAATAATGTACATGTTTTAAGAATCCTTCCAATGAATCATAGCCTGACATCTGCTTCCCCAACAACTTAATTTTTTTGCTTGTTTCACCCCAATTCAATCTGGTTGCTAAAACTGTTGAAATAAATTTATATTGTAACAAAATGAAAATTCAGTTCAGAAAACTACAAAATTACAAAGACACAGGACAGCTGGCCACTACTTGACTTCAGGAGATGAAATTTCACTGCCGCCAATAAACAGACTTATAGCATTTTTCTCACTTGTCCCCACTGCAGATGGATCGCTCTCATTCAGGTTGTTGAATGGCCTGCCCCTCCTTTCTAACTTTCCCCAGCCTATCCCTCTTTCATCCGTAAGGAAGAAACTGATAATTCCAGAAGCCGGGTAGAATTTCTTCACTTTAAAATGTGTCTCTTGGCAATAATACTGGTATTTCATCGCCTGAAGGTAAATACTATGCTACTAGTTGAAAAATCACGCTGTTGGCATACATAAGTAGACTGTTGTTGCACTATTTTGCATTTCTTACCCAAGTTGTTAATATTTATATATGTATTCTTTATCATAAAAAAATTATGTCATTTTCACTATTCATTGTGTAATTTGAAGGTAATAGAATAGTTCATGCAGAATAAAATATTATCTTGTACAAATGTTGTTGTGCTATAGAACTCTATAAACAAATGAAAATCACTACTTATATTGTTATGGATTGCTAGCTCCATTATAAAGTTTTTGTGCTATTATTTGGAAATGTGAACATTTTTCTGTTCCTAAAAGTTTGCAAGACTTTAAATTTTTTATGTGTTTACAGGTACATATTCTTCTCAGAATGGGATCGTCCTGCAAACATTAGCCGTGCACACACTGATGGCAGTAACCTGATAGTATTTCGAAATGTTACTCTTGGTTGGCCCAATGGGTTGTCTGTTGACTTTGATTCTGATCGACTTTATTGGTGTGATGCACTTCTTGACCATGTTCAACATTCCAACTTAAATGGCACAGATGTCAGGACAGTTAATTCACGTCTGATTAGACATCCTTTCTCCATTGTTATACATAAAGGTAAGTTCATAAACTTTATTTCTCTCCTGCACTCTCATATTCTGTGTTGGGCATTATTGAAAGTTGTAATATTACTTATATTTGTATGGAATGGAGAAGTGTGGTGATGAAGTTGCTGAACTCTTATTTGGGAAGTACAAATTTCAAATTGAAAGCCAATCATGCAGATTCAGATATTTTGTGGTTGTCATATATTATTTCAGACAAATCCCCTATTGCATCCTTCAGAAAGACCATGGTCAATTTCCTTTCCTTCTGAGCTCATGCCCCTATGCCAATAATCTGACGAACAATGGGACAATAATTGCTAACTGGGTACCTGTCTTATAACTTACATTAACAAAATTAGTGTATAACAGTAAACAATATGTGTCACATGTTTGTTTGGGCAAAGGGAAAATAGGGGCCATACAGTAAATCACCACAGTTTAGACCTGTGACCATAATTTTAGTTGTTTTTGCTGCACTGACTTTAGAGCACCTTTCAAGAAGCATCATTTGGTCTCTTATACATAATTTCTACTTAATGTGTTTCCTGTGATGTCACTGACACAATGTTAAACATTAACAAATGGAAGGGAGAAGGGTATCTACAGAAAGTACAGTAGCTGGTCCTCGGATAATGTTTTGTGATTGCCCTAAATTATTTCAGACAAATGTCCTATTGCATCCTTCAGCAAGACCATGGTCAATATCCTTTCCATCTGAGCTCATGCCCCCATGCCAACAATCTGGCCAACAATGGGACAATAATTGCTAACTGGGTACCTGTCTTATAACTTACATTAACAAAATTAGTTTATAACAATGTGCAGTGTGTTTGGATTTTATTTATGAGAGGATAAGCTGCAAACAGATTTTAAAGGTACAGAATTCCAATCGTTATGTCTTTTTGCAGTGCAGGTGTGGTAGATAGATTGAAAGAAGGTTCACAAGGCATGACTGCGGGAGTGTTGATTTGGTATCAGTGTGGTTGTGTAAGTGTATGTGTGCACTTTTTCCAGAAAAAGAGCAAGAATACTGTTTTCTATTATGTGTTTCTACACTCCACCATCAGCCTGTGGTAGGTGAGTGGGTTGCCTTTCCCTGTTTATTAGCCTTGTTGACGTACAAAATATGTGTCAGACTCACATCTGGAAGTCTGTATTATATTTTGATGCTGTCATGCGTTGAGAGAATAAATGAAAAAGGCAACAAATCGGCAAGGAGAGCTCATTATGAAATACAGAAATTACAAATAAAACACACTCGGCTACCTAAGTAAGTTGCTGTAGCTGTGTTGTCTGTCTTCTAAATAATTCATAGCTTTATCAAGAAATATTCCTGTGGTTGAAATAAGTTAGGAGGCTGAAACATTGATTGGTCAGTTGAAAGAAAGTTAGCAACAACAGTCTGTTTTTGCAGGTGAAAATGTGAAATTATAAGATGGAGTACAGATCCTGCAGCCACCTCCCCCCCCCACCGCCCCCCCCCTCTCTCACCACAATACCCCCCACCCCCAACCAGGTCCCCCCTCCCCAGTTGTAATGGAATGAAGCGAGAGAACTTTCAGATACATTGTGCATTCAAAGAGGTGCCACATGTGGGACTTACTACGAAGTAGTATGTAAAATTCTGCAAAAGTTTATAGTATCAGCAGTGAGCATTGTTTGTTAATGTTAGTCACTTAATAAACTTCAGTTCTCAAAATGATTTCTGTTATTTAACTTACTGCTATTTGATTGTCTATTAATATTGCAAATGGATCTTGCTCATCTGATCTTAATAAATAAAATGAATCTGGTTTAATTTGTTGTTAAGGCTCAATTAATTTGCTATTTGTGGAAATAAAAATTTTTCTAATTGGGAAAAAAAGTACATAAAGTTCGTGAAGCCTGTTTATAATTCATGAATCCTATTTTGTTAAAAAAATATATATGAATTTAATAAGTTTGACACCATCAATTGGCAACAGTTTTTTTAAAGTATACATGCAGAAGAAGAACTAAAATACTGACAATAAATAATGGTATAAACTTTCTCCTTTTTCAGACTTCATGTACATTACTGATTGGCGACTAGATGCAATAATAAAGCTACACAAGTTAACAGGTGACAAGGAAGAGATTCTTGTTCGAGAACCAACTACAAATCGGCTGTATGGAGTGAAAGTATACAGTCATAAGGAACAGATATTCAGTGGTAGTCAGCCCTGTGCATACAATAATGGAGGATGTGAAAAATTATGCTTTGCTGTTCCACGCAATGACTCTCTTGGCTCCCTTCAGGTAAGATAGCTGATTGATGAGCAGGTTTTTTCATATAAGCTGTCAGAAAGTAAAATATTTGAAGGTAGCAGTGCTAGACAGATTGCATACAGTATTCACCACCTGCTTCTTATTGTTGCTCTGGTGTTTGACAAGCTAAATTTTGTATTCTGGAGTTATCATCAGCTGCCATTTGAAATCCATTTTCTTTGTTATTTCTGTGTGTTTTCTAATGTCATTTATCCATCTTTCAGTAGATCATATCTTGGTCTACACTCATCTCTTCTAGTCCAGCAAAGGACTTCCATGGTCCATTACCATTCATTTGCTCAGCTATGTGTGCTACGTACCTCACTTACAACTTCCATTTTA
Organism: Schistocerca cancellata; assembly: GCF_023864275.1. Taxonomy (NCBI): domain Eukaryota; kingdom Metazoa; phylum Arthropoda; class Insecta; order Orthoptera; family Acrididae; genus Schistocerca; species Schistocerca cancellata. The sequence continues at coordinate 2,180,622 of NC_064628.1, read as the reverse complement.
AACTTTTCGTTGATCTGTTTGTTTATTTTCCTGTCTGCGCTAATAATTCCCAACGTAGATCTTCCAATAATTTATTGAGTTGCCCTCAATATGTGAATGACCCAGCAGCAAACATCCATGTCTCACAGCCATGTCTCACAGCTGTAACTCAGTCTGGTAAAGTGCACTAAATGTAAACTTTCCCTTTAAGAGAAATTGTATGGTTGGTTTTGAAAAACCTATTTTGTTCACCAAAAGCACTTAAGGCCATTTTTACTCTTATGCCCTCCCCCTTCTCCTTGACATACGGTCTAAATCTTCAGCTGTGCTTAGTACACCAACTCCTAAAATGGTTTTAAGACTTCATTTATACTATTTTTTCTCAATGTGTTCATTGTATATTATTTTAATCTTATTATCAAACAATGGAAAATCCAGGATGGAATGTAACATATTATGAGAAGGAAAAACATATAGTGGAGATGCTGAGTTGCAGATAGGCACAACAGTTTCAGTTGCCTTAGACTGCAGTCGTGCGTATGAGTTGTGTTTGCGTTGAGTGTGTGTGTGTATTTGCGTATGCATGTCTATTGTTGATGAAGGCCTTAATGGCCAAAAGCTATAATTGTGAGAGTCTTTTGTTGTGTCTATCTGCGACTCAGCATCTCCACTATATTTAGTCTTATTATAATTGATTTCAGGTCAATTTTCAGGCCTAGTTTCAAAATGACCTTGTTAAGTTCTTCCATTAGTTGTTGAAGTTTACCTATACTAGAGGCAAACAGTAAAATGTAGTCAGCAAAATTAAGATGGGTCATAACCATTACGAATTCTGACTTTTGAAATAAGAATCCAACTGTAATATTGATTATGTACAAAACATTGTCAGAGGTAAAAATTGTTGTTATTTTCTCAGTTAACCAACAGTAATTTTTCTACAACTTAAATGCGCATGTCTTGCACATGATGGAGCAAATAAGATTTGAGTTAATAGAGAAATTTGCTTCGTATATTTTTAAACTGCCCTCGAAATCAATGGTTATATTGTTCTGTTAGTAAATCACCAACAGAGAAGAACTAATAACCTTAGGAAATGGATTTCACAACTTTGTATTGTTGGATGTTATCAGTATTATTCTCCTAACAATTTGCTGTATAGGTGAAGTGCGGCTGTCCTTACGGGGAGAAGCTAACAGAGGATGGATCAACTTGTGCTGCAGACCCAAATGCTGAGCCACCGGTTCAGGCATGCCCCAACTCCTGGGACTTCACATGCAACAACCAGCGGTGTGTTCCAAAGGCTTGGGTTTGTGATGGTGATGATGACTGTCTAGACAATTCAGATGAAGAACAAAACTGCTCAAGTAAGTATAGTAACAGAGAGTGAAAACTGGTGTGAATATATTGCTAACAAAGCAAGCTGTATCTAGCACAATATGTGTTTCTGTGTAATGGTTAGTGATTTTGGCCATGTGGGAACAAGACTTGCTGAAGGTTAATTCTCAGTTTTGAGTAGTGTAATCTGATAATCAGTGTACTACAAAATAGATAACCTGCAACTAGTGAATAGAACATATGGTGAGTGCTGTGCCCCCCCTATAAGACAGCAGCCTGCGACCAACTACAAGTTTACATCCCGAGGGTGGCCACCATTCAGGCACCATTTGCTGCCCCTGGCACAAGCTTCTACAAGCCACACACCAATCCACTGTCACTTCTTATGTTGGTAAATGATCCGGACAGCAACAACATGCCAGCTTGTTATTCACGGAGTTTCTGGCAGCCCTTAAGAGAAGTGCCAGGGCTGCTACCAGCAGAACACATTTCAATGTGTGATCACAGGCACTATTTTTCTACACGATGTCACATGCCTACTTGCATGCCAGGTTTTATCTGTCCCCAACAACACTATTTATGCTGGTGCACAACCACGAAATGATAGTTCAGTCTTAACTATTGAACATGTCATTCCTTGGAGTGATCTGGGCCTGGTGCTGACCACAGCAGCGGTTCCTCAATCAGAGCTCTAGCAAAGGAACCATAATCAGACTGTCGCCGTGCTGTTCTTAACTTCTAATCCCTACCGAGCTTTGGGCTCTGACTCCACTTATTCAGACTTTGCATCTGGTCTCCCTTTACAGAGACCATGACTGATTGTGTTGTTATCTCCAGAACATTCCAAGTGAATCTAGACTTAAACCATTTTGTTACTCACTTTGGTGTTCGACCACTTAATTTTCATTTGCCTTCCTTGTTGGGACTCAGAGTACCAAAAGGACTTTTATTTATATGTACACTAACTTAAAACTCCATGAAGGAGTGTTTTGTTTATGGATAGTTAATAAACGTGGTCTACATTGTTTACGTGGGTGGCGATCTCTTTGTGTCTCCACCAGCACAAGACATAGCAGAGAGTTATAAACAAACTGAAACAAAAGTGCTTTTAATTGAAGAAAACTGTGCCAATTTGTTTTCATTAGTCTGACTAGAGCTATCATGATTATTATTGATAAAAGGATTTGGAAACTTTGCAAAAGATGTTTGGATTGCTGTGACAACCGTTTTACTTATTGTATTGAAAGGATAAATTATTTGAGAAAACTATAACATTAAAGGGACACAGGAAGGTTAGCTATTACGTATCTCCAGGAAAAGAAAATCCATTACTTCTGTTAGACACACATAAAAGCACAAAAGGCTATTCTAGTTTTGGGAAGTAGTAATTCCTTCCTCTGAGAGGAAAGGATAGGTTGGAAAAGAAAAGAAAGAATTATCAGTTTCCACAGAAAAACAACGTTTGCACTGATTCAGTGAAGATTTTAAATTAGAGATACCTATAAAATGTTTCGTGAATGGATCACAGTGTTGGCAGCTACATGTACTTCCATAAAAGTTCATTGACATCTCCATAGAAACCGTCCTCCATTTTTATTAAAAAGTATTACAAATATATTACTAGCATCACTTTATCATCCTGATGAAACAAAAACAGCTGGGTTACACCACATTCATGTGAAACAACTGATTCTCAGAAAACATATCTACTTTGATACTTGTTTTAATCATAACACGTAAATGATACGGTAGAAATGAGTTTCCAAAATTTGGTTTTTGTCTTGTAGAATTTATGTAGCCTGAACGTAGCAAATGTCTTTACAGCTGCTTCAGACATTTGTAGGACTGTTGAGAATGCTTATTTTCAGGTAGACTGCCAATTAGCATAAAATTATATAAGTGAGGATTAGCAGCAGCATCATCATTAATACAATTCACTCACAGAGATGAGATTTTGGCAGTGGAAAGATCTGTTCATGATTTATGCCACATAAACTGAACAGTGAGCAGAAGGCATCACTTATGAAAACTACTGCAGATTTCATTTGTATATGTAGTTGAGATCTACTTTTTGGTGCATATTGTCAGTGTGAAGAATGAGAGTGCTGCAACTTTGATCCATTGCAGTATTGGCAGTCAGAACAATGAAATGCTTTCAATAGTTTAAGAACAATGAGCTGTTATAGGGTACAGAAAAGTTAATTTCTAAAATATGATGTAAAAAGGCATAAGCCATTTGGATTACTGGAGAAGAAAAGATTTATGATGCACACATTTCCTCGTACATCCCTGTTATGTAACACATTATGTTTATCAGACCAAATGGTATGCTACTTGTATACTGACTGTGGTTAACGAACAGACTGTATAAAGACAGAAAATTGCTGTAATTATGATAATATTTTCTTAGAACATTCAAGCTAAGGATGAAGGGAGTTTGTTTGGAAGATGAAGAGCTGGAAGTGAATTTTTTCACTGAAAGACTAAACTCAAGCAGCACCAGTCATCAACATACACAAATAGGAATCAAACTTATGTTGCCTTACCTTATGAGTAATTAATATTTTACCACCAATCTGAATTTTAAAACACTTCTCTTTCTTAATTTCCCTCTCTTGTCTGTTATGTGAAATCTAAAAGTCTCCAAGTTCTTCGTCTTCTTTTTTTCCTCTGATTTTTATTTTTTGTTTCATTTTTTTATACAGTTTTACAAAGTTTTGTCTACATTTATCGGCTTTGTAAGTTTTTGTGGGCCTTTGTAATGAATCTTGGTAGTCTTAGAAATAAGCATAATGATCTAGATGTAATTTCACAGATTGACAAACCCGATATATTAGTTGTAACTGAACATTGGTACAATGAAGCTCTGATTAACATTAGTCAACCACTGTGTATGAAATTCTGCACAGCCTTCAGTAGAAAAGACAAGACTGGGGGAGGTGTAGCAATTTTCACTGTAAATGAAAGTAATTTTAATGTTATTGATGTGAGTGCCTTCTGCTTGGAAGGAGTCTCAGAATTTGCTGCAATAAACCTAAAATGGGGTAGAGATAACATAACAGTTATTGGTGTTTACAGGCCACCTGCAGCAAATACAGATAACTTTTTTGTAAATCTTTCTGACTTGCTTGTATATATAGACACAACATTTTCTGGGCCAAATGGTCATATAAATATTATAGTTACAGGGGATATAAATATAGATTTATTAACAAATGATGTCAGCACCAAAAAATTACATCGCCTGTGTGATGAATTTAACCTGACCCCACTCATTCGGGAACACACTAGAGAAATTGGAAATAGTAAAACATGTCTTGACAACATAATAACAAACATGACCCACCTATCCCACAGTGCTTCAGATTTAAAACTAGCCATCTCAGATCACCATGCAGTACAGCTTAAATTGGAGCTCCATGAGCCCCCCACTGTCACCACAAAGCAACAGTTTGTAACTAAAAGAATAATGTATAATGACAACATAAATAGTCTAAACTGCTTGCTAGCACAAATAAAATGGTTTGAAAATAATAGCTTTTCATATGATACCTTTACTGCTGACTTCTATTACTGCTTTGATACCACATGCACAGTTGTAATCACAAAAAAGAAACAAACACAAAATATAAACAAAAATATTTGGGTAAATAGTAATGTCACTGAAGCGAGGGAAAAATTAAAACTACTCCACAGTGCAATGCTGAATAATAGAGAGATTCCTGAGCTAAAGGAAGCCTCCAAATATCAAACACACTATAAGGACTTACTCACCCAGACCAGGAACAACTATGTTGCAAATAAGCTTCAAAACTCACACAACATAACTGCTGGCATCTGGGCAGTTTTAGCACCTGCAGTGACAAATCCTGTATGGACTTTACTATTAACCACAATGGCATACTCATAAAAGACCAACTGGAAATTGTAAATATTTTTAATGAATATTTATCTTCCGTAGGGGAAGCCATAAATGACAAACATAAAAACATGCACTACGGTTTTAAAGGTAATACATGTGACCATAGTATATATCTAACCCCCACAAACTGTGCAGAAATAATGGGCATCATTAGCTCTCTAAAACCCTCTAATTCAGCTGGGCATGATGGCCTAAATATTAATGTTTTAAAAGCCTGTAGCCAAAATGTCTCTGTACCTCTGTCTGTAGCAGTCAACAATATAATAGAATCAGGCACCTTTCCAGACAGACTAAAAATAGCACAGGTAACACCCATTTTTAAGAAAGGTGACAACAACAAAATAGAAAACTACAGACCAGTCTCAATCCTTCCTGTCTTTTCCAAAATACTTGAGAAAGTTACATATAACAGGATTATAAACTTTCTTAACAAACACAACCTGATTTTCGAAAATCAAAATGGATTCCTAGAAGGTAAATCAACTAGCACTGCAGCTGCTCAACTAATTGAAGAGGTGTTGGGCCCCCTTCTGTTCTTGATCTATGTAAATGATATTAAATACTGTACTAAAAATTCCAAAATTGTTCTGTATGCCGATGACACGTCCATTGTGTGTAAAAAGGAATCATGTAATGAACTAGAGGTCGAGTGTAATAATGTGACAAAAGAAATTGTTCAGTTTTTTAATGAAAGCAACTTAAATGTAAGCACCAGTAAAACCTGTTTGATGGAGTTTAACAAAAGTAGTTTGAATAATGAAATTAAATTATACATTGGCAACGAATTGGTAAAGAAAGAGTCTAGTGTAAATTTCCTTGGTGTAACAATCCAAAGCAACCTGAAATGGGACACACATATTGACTCCCTAGCAACTAAGTTGTCAAGAAATATATTTGCAATCAGTACTATTAGCAAGTTCTGTAGAGACACTGTAGTCCTAAAGACTGCATACCATGCTCTTTTCTCCTCTCACTTTAACTAGGGTATTGAAATTTGGGGGGCAACAACCAAAGCTAATCTAGATAAGCTACTCATTCTTCAAAGAAGGGGTGTGAGAATAATTTGTGGAGCAAAGGACAGGGAATCTTGTCGCAACTTGTTTCCAAAAACAGAGGTGTTAACTGTTATAAACACATACATTCTGAAAGCCATATTGCTTGTGAAAAGACGGCACCCGAACACTTATTCAGATTTCCACCAGTACAATACTAGAAATAAAGAAAGATTTTACAGTGGCAGCCACAGAACAGCACTTTACGAAAAGGGGCCTCAGTACGCAGGTATAAAATTAGCTAATGCACTGCCTAGTGCAGTCATGGCTCTTCCTGCAATTAAACTGAAACATCAGCTTAAGAAATTTTTAGTAAAACACCCTTTCTACACACTAGAAGAGTACCATATTTATATGAAGAACAACAAATGCTTTGTGAAATTATGTGGATAGAAATCAGTAAACATCTTATTGTAATTTTGTTGTAAATTAATGACGTATTCAGAAGAATGTGTCGTGTGTATTGTACAATTAACTTTAATCATTACTGTTTCTTTGTACATGTGCACGGTACCATTTGATGTTGAATAAAGCTATTATTATTATTATTATTGTTATAATCATGCAACCTTCCAGAACCAACATGTGGTGCCAGACAGTTCCAGTGTAAAACAGGTCGCTGCATTCCAATGAGCTTCAAATGTGATTCTGAAAATGACTGTGGTGACTACTCAGATGAAAGTGGTTGTGTAAATGTGACATGTGCTCTGTCTCAGTACCTCTGTGATAATGGACGCTGTATTCCTGAAACGTGGAAATGTGATTCAGAGAATGATTGTGGTGATGGCTCTGATGAGAATGTGTCATGTGTATTGTACAATTAACTTTAATCATTACTGTTTCTTTGTACATGTGCACTGTACCATTCGATGTTGAATAAAGCTATTATTATTATTATTATTTTTATTATTGTTATTATTATAATCATGCAACCTTCCAGAACCAACTTGTGGTGCCGGAGAGTTCCAGTGTAAAACAGGTCGCTGCATTCCAATGAGCTTCAAATGTGATTCTGAAAACGACTGTGGTGACTACTCAGATGAAACTGGTTGTGTAAATGTGACATGCGCTCTGTCTCAGTACCTCTGTGATAATGGACGCTGTATTCCTGAAACGTGGAAGTGTGATTCAGAGAATGATTGTGGTGATGGCTCTGATGAAGGAGAATTCTGTAAAGAGAAGACATGTGCCTATTTTCAGGTAAATGTTGTGTACTATGTAGCTATTCTACTCACTATTTGTGAACTATATTGTAAACTCTAGTTGTATATTCTTTTGTTATTAGAAATATGTTTATTGACTGCATAATATATTTTATCTTCCATAACTTAATTGAAAGTCAATTTTTTAAAAAGTTGGCTGATTAATTTTAATTACTTTTGCCAAAACATATGTAAACTTTATATTAATTACATACTTTGATATATACAGACTGAAACCAAAATCTATACTGTTTTTTGTTATATAATTTTTCAGTTTACTTGTCCACGGTCTGGTCATTGTATTCCACAGTCATGGGTCTGTGATGGAGATAATGACTGTTTTGATAATCAGGATGAAGAAGGCTGCCCACCAATAACATGTACAGCATCACAGTTCAAATGTGCTGATTTGAAGCAGTGTATACAGGAATCATATAAATGTGATGGTATACCTGACTGCAATGATGGTAGTGATGAACAAGGCTGCCGTAAGTAGTGATTTGTTGTATTGTTTGTGAAAAAATTACAAAGTCCATGCGGGATGATAAAGTATTGAATGTTTATGTAAAACAATCAGTGAAAATTGTGATCAATTTGATATTGTTCTTTTTGGTGGTTAGTGAAATGAATCTTCATTTGACAGTGACAGGATTAGTGATTTATTTTAAAATCTGTGTCTATAACATTGACATAAAATACTTAGATGTGAGTATGCCATGGATACTGGAGTCATTTTAGAATGTGTATTCAACTGATGAGAAAGCAATATTTATGAAGAGGTGAACGTTGCCCATAGAGATTTGACTGGGATATATTTGTTTTTATGTTATTTCTATTTATTTATTTAACATGGCAGTATTATGACCAATCAGCCATGTCTTACATTTAACCAGGCATTCCACATATTTTGCATTACATCCATTGCAGCAAGCAAAGTTATATCTAATATACAGCTTTATAAAAATTTTAATAATTACTGAAGTGCAAAAAAGTTAACATTCACTCATGAGTACAATGATAGGGACAGGTTACAGGAATGAATAACCAGAATAAGAAAGAAAGGAAGAAATAAAGATGAAACTGTTTTTAAGTACATTGAAATCAAAATACCAAAATGTTACGTCTATTCATAATGTTCACAATATCATCACAAAGAATCTGGAGAGGAATTCCACCTTATGCAAGACACCTTTGTAATTCAGAACTGCAACATTCACAAAATGATCGTCACAAAGAATACTTTTCAGTGAAGAGAAAAACTTGTTTGGTCAGAAAACATTCTCAATTTTCAGTATGTTTGAAGAATGAGGCCAAGTATGAGAATTTCAGTGGAGGGGGGGATGAAATGATATATAAAAATATAAGCTGTGTATATGATTTTTTATTTTTTAATTGAAGTTTCCATTGCATGTGCTCCAAGAGTTGCTAAATGGATGCACTTTTATATGTAATACAACATTAAATAATTCTGTTTTCTACTTCTCACCCATCAGTTTGCTGAAATGTTCTCCCATTTTGCAGCATCCTTGGCTCCGAATCAGTGTGACAGTGAGAAACAATTCCAGTGTAAGTCCTCAGGGATATGCATTCCCCGATCATGGCACTGTGATGGTACACCAGATTGTGATGACGGCTCAGATGAACCATCATCTTGTGGACAGGTAAAATAATTTACTGATTTGGTACAACTTTGCAGAGTAATTGACGACCCCCCAAGTTGAACAGTAGTTTATTTCAGTGGTAAACACTGCTACTTGCTCCTCCCAGTATTCATCATGAATTTATAATTCTAGGACAGTAAGAAATACGTCACTAGGTTTTGTGTGAATATAGGCCCCAATTTTTTTCTTAAATTTTTGCTTGAAAAATTGTGGTGTGGCCTATAATTGAGATTTTCCCCTCAAATCATAAGTTATCAATTTCAAAAGGACATGTACATGTATCTTGTGGATCAAAATTAATACCATTACATGTTAGTGCAGTTACTTTTGTAAACCTTGAGAAACTAAGAAGAAAATAGCAGAAAAACTTATACCTTGTTTGTAAATAAAGTTATTGTTCTTGAAAAAGTCTCCAGTCAGCAGCGGGAGAACACCCACTCAAAAAGGTTTAACTTATGCAAACTTTTGAAGCCAGTGGCTCCTTCTTCTGGCAGAAGAGTTGAAGGGAAAGGGATAGAGGTGAAGGAAAAGGACTGGAGAGGTTTAGGAAAAGTGGTACAGTTTGGATAATTCACGCAGAACCCCGGGTCGGGGAAAACTTATCGGATGGGATGAGAAGTAAAGACTGATTGTTGGGACTGCACCAGACGAGGTTTGAAAACCTGGGAGCTTAAAGGTGCAAGATTGGGTAATATGCAAGACAGAGATTATTAATAAAACATTGTGCACAAGTTAATAAGAGTAAAAAGCTAAGTACTTGTATATAACAGAGATGGGAGGGGGGCTGTCGAAAAATAGACAGGTCAGAAAATAAAAGATGTAGAAAACTAAAATGGAGTGAAGAAATGCTGAGACGGAAGGAATAAAGAGCAGGTGGGTGGCGAGAACCGAGGACGTATTGTAGCGCTAGTTTTCGATCTGCGGATTTCTGAGAAACTGGTGTCTGGGAGAAGAATCCAGATGGCGCGCGTGTTGAAACAGGCACCAGGGTCACAACTGTCATGTTGTAGAGAATGTTCTTAAATAGGATAATGTGTGTTGCTATTAACACACCTTCTGCCTATGCCCATTCATCGTGACTGATGACTGGGTGGTAGTCATGCCGATGTAAAAGACCAAACAGACTTCACACAACAATTGGTATATGAGTGTCATTTCACAGGTGGCTCAATTTTATACTGTTATATCTTCTCAACTGGAAAACAATTGTGAAATTTTGTCTACTAATTAATTGTATATTACATGCTATTTTTTTCAGCTTGCAGTGGTTCTAATTTTTTTATACAGACTATTGCTTTTATTACTGAATCTAAAAGCTGAGCAAAATGTAGTATACCTAAAGAGAAACTGAATTGTTAAGGTCAGTACAAGACAAACAATGTGAACATTACTGTACTGCTCCCAAGGAGAAGCACAAAAAAAGAGTAGAGAAAAGCTGTACAAACTATTTAAGCTGCTGGCATAGTATCAGGAAGAACAGTCATTGTTGAAAAGGCACTAGGAAAAAATGATTTTGATTTGATCGTACATTGTCTTTAAAAGATGATATACCATTTCATTGGCGCGTCATGTTCCGTAAATAGCAAGAGGCTTTAGTGGTGTAGAGTGAGAAACTACAGACCACATCTCAGAATGCCCTTAGTAGCAATTTTCTGTCTGCGGTTGAATTGTGATTTTTTTTCTTTGCTTGAGGCCGTAATTTTTCCTCTTCACACTTTGCAACTGTTTGTTGTTCAGTCTCATATACTCAAGCAAAGTGGTACCACACTTTCACTGAAACAACTTTGAACTTCCTGAACCTGAAATCTGGCCATTTTGTGTAAGTTTATGTGTGTTGGCCACTAGCTTCCTTGAAACCTTTAATGTTTTCTGATCTTTCTTTTTATTTGGAATACAGAATTTGTTGTATCAGCACTTTCATTGTTGAACATTTCCTTCAGTCATGACCTATATGTCTTCTTATATAAATTCATGAATGTAAGATTCAGATATTTTAAAAGCTGCAACCTGATGCAATAATTAGTTTATTTTCAAAAGTTTGAACAATTAAAACAATTGATTCCAGTCACTTGAGTATTTCGGGATAAAATTCGTATGGATTTGACTTACGAGAATAGCTTCAGTTTGAGATTGCTTCATTATACAACACTGATTTTGTGAATGTATTGAGCAGCTGAGGTAGTGAATGGTGATGGAAAGAAGGCAAACTGAAATATTATTATTCTTATACACACTCCTCATCTGATTTGCAGTTCTTTTCAGTTTATTGAATGAAATTATTACATTGTTAAAATAAATCAGGAAGTGTCCTCTGGTAACAGATACTGTTGTTAAAGAATGCAATCTTATACAATCTTGTCAAGACTGCTGCTGCAGATAACAGAATGTTGAGGGAGGACTGGCTAGCTATGCAGCACAGAAATGTCACTAAGGTTTATTATTATTATTATTATTATGCGTGTTAACTGCTCAGTGATGAGACTGCAGCTTTCAATGGTTTCAACTAGAGGTGAGTACATAATAGTAAGCAGCAGCAGATCCAGAAATATCATCTGTCATGGGCAGAGACAAAAAAGAATAGTATGTAATTTGTTGTCCTCATTTTTGTATATTGTTTCCATTTTTCAGCTCCCATTATCTTAATAATTACAATGAAGCTGTTTTAATCTACCCTTATGTACTTGAACTGCATTTTTCTTCTTTTAATGCTGTTTGTATGTTTACTGTTGTAGATTGACTGCCAAATGGGTTTCTTCAGGTGCAACAATTCACAGTGTGTGTTCAAGGCTTATATTTGTGATGGTAAAAATGATTGTGAAGATGGATCAGATGAAGACGCGAGACATGCATGTGGCCCACCTCCATTCAGGTATTGCCTTGGGATATGTCTTAACTTTTGTTAATGTTTTCCTTTAGTTTGTATGTGGAATTTGGTCAAATATATTTCACCATACTGCCAAATTTATTTATTTATTCAGCCAAAAACTCTTTACAAGTTGTGGGACGCACACACACACAAAGTACAGAAACAGTAATATTTCAACAATAAATGAATTTTCTGCTTTATTATTAAAAGAGCTTATACTACTTGCAATAGCTGCACTGTCTTGCATCAAATCTACTCTTTTCAAGTTTATAAATGTTGCTGGAAATATTAAAATATCTGTCTCATTTGAAAATATCTTTTCCTGTGAAACTGGCCGGTATTTATTCCTGCCTCAAAAAAGATGAGAAGTATCTTCTAAGGTGTGTGTGTGTGTGTGTGTGTGTGTGTGTGTGTGTGTGTGTGTGTGTGATCGTTCTGAACACTGTCTTTTGTAAAACATCTAATAACACTGTCTGATGGAAAACACCTAACGTTTTCCTTTCCATTTTTTACCCAGACCTGTTTAATGACTTATGCACCATCTTCAGTGAGTCTTGCTTCATTTGGTATGGATTTGAGTGGTTTTCTGTGTCTATATTTTCAGCCTAGTTAGTTTGTTAACAACATGGAAAACCAGTTGTATTTGTGCTACATTTTTAATGTAAATGATGAATTGAGATGCACTGAAGTCCTAAAATGTACCGAAAGAGGTAAGAGAAAATATTTATTATTTGTCAGCAGAAGTTGATGTTAAAAACACTATATTTAGTATTAAAGAGGTTCTGAACTTTTGTTTAGTTCTGTGTGTGAATCCAGCAGTATTGCATCCTCCTTTTTTGTTGGGGGGTGGGGATGGGGGAAAGGGGGGGGAGGGACATTTCAAACTGGTTGCTGACATGATTTACCGTGAGAGACAACTTTTGCGTTACCAGAAAGGAGACAGAGATAAGTCTGCATTCATTATCTTGTTAATAAAGGAAAATGGTCTAAAATATATTGTCTCGGTTAAAGTGAGAGATTTGTTAACATCTTTCCAGGAAACAATTTCATTTAGAAGGAAAAAAGAAAATTCTTGTTTAATGTCCCATTGGCTAGGTATGGAGCACATCAGCAGATAAGACAAGGATGGGGAAGGATATTGGTTATTTAAACTACATAGGACCCAGCCTAGTTTTTTCCACAGTAGATCCTGGAAATCACAAAATACATAAATCTGGATCGCTGGGTGATGAATTGAGCCCCACTTTACTGAAGTGTGAAACCAGAAAGTGCTATAATATTTTCAGTTGTAACAATGAACAAAAAAACTTGCATGTCATTTTTTGATGTAGTCTCCCTGATGTTGAATGCACATATTTCACCACTTTGAAAGTGCATAGATACCACTATGAAAGGATTCATTTGGTCATGTGTGTAGCCAATCATGGACTGAGGTTTTCACTACTTCATTACTTCTGAAATGCTTGCCTCTCATTGCTTCTTTGAGTGTACTGAACAGATGAAAGTCATCAGGAGCAAGGTTGGGTGAATAAAGACGTACCAGACATTGAAATGTAATTTTCTGAAGAGTCTCAATTGTCTTACAGGCTGTATGTGGTCGAGCATTGTCATGCTTTGGCACTACTTCTGAAGTCAGAAGTCCTTGTCGTTTACTCCTGATTTTGGGTCAAAGCTGATTTTTCAGAATGTCTGTATAAGAAATACTGGTAACCTTCACTCCCCTATCCATGTAACGCTCCAAAATTCCACCATTTGCATCCCCGAAGAGAGTGAACATGGTTTTTCCAGCAGACAGCTGAGTGCAGAATTTTTTTGGTTTTGGTATGAGGTTTTCATTTCTTGTTGGGACTCGGTGGTAGAGGTCCCAAGTCTCGATCACCTGTTATAATTTTTCCCGGAAATGCATCACCATCAATATGGAAATGATGCACAAGTTCTTCACAGGCATCTATGTAATTGGTAATTGTCTTTCAATTCGGCAGTCAACTGATGTGGAAGTCATCTTGCAAACACCTTGTTGAAGTGCACTACATTGTGAACAAATAAAATGAAATTATCGTGTGGCATAGCTGACCAGGAGGCATAGCTGACCAGGAGGCCCCATCTGGGGAAGTTCAGTCGCCGGCTTGCAAGTCTTATTTCAGGTGACGCCACGTTGGGCAACTTGCGCATCGGTGATGATGAGATGATTATGGGGACAACACAACAACTGGTCCACGAGTGGAGGAAATCTTCACCTGGCCGGGATTCGATCCCAGGCCTGCTGCAAATACGTTACCATTCATCTAAGCAAGTGGACATTGTGAACAATAGTCTACTCTGAGCCAATACTAATCTTCAGACTTGTGGCTATTTTGTTCAGAGTTATGCATATGCTCTCCTTTACAAGCTCATCCACTAACCACAGTTTTCTTATGTTGAGAGTCTGCCCTGGTCTTGGAGCATCCTCCACAGAAGTTACACCGCTTTTAAATGTCCTACACCACTTACACACTCGCTGCAATGACAAATCGAATCACGATACTGTGCTGTCATTCTGCGATGAGCTTCGATTGGTTTGACACCTCCATTACACAAAAAATGCACCATAGATTTCTGCTCAATCACGGTACATGTTGACAGTGGGGCTGCCATCTTGTTGTGAACATTGCTGCATTGAAGCATCACTCTGCCATCGGTCGGTCACTTTCTGAACCTCAAGGAACACTACTGCCACATAAAAACACCATCACACAATTTTCAAAATTGTTTTCATTTGACCATCCTCATATGTATTATTACAACTTTTCTTTGACATGTCTAACATCAATTTTACAGTTTGTGCTGTGTGATAAAACTGGACCAATAAAAAATCAAATCAACCAATCAGTTGTGTTTGGGCTTTGGGGCTTGCCTGTTCCACCTTTCCCTCTCTTCTTACTGCTGTTTTTAGTTTGTTCTGAGGTCTGATGGCAGAGGATGGCAAAATATTCATTTCCTTACATGTTACATTGTACAATGTAGCCCATAGTGGCCATAAAATCAGACAAACTTTATGATTAATGAATGTAAATAAGGGAAAATATCCCCATGCACACAGTATCCTGTATGTGGGGTAGTTGTATAGTTTTAACTATCATCACAAAAACTAAATCACATAATTAATTTTTGCAGCCTGTTGACAAAGTTGAGATGGACTTTGCCATTTTGATCAGTTTCTTCTGGTGCTGTGGTACGGTACCACGGTGCAGGGATTTCAGTGTCTACCAGGACTGTAGACATGAATCAGCAAACAAATGAAAAAATAATTTTGAATGACATATTAAATGTTTTCCGCTGCACAGTGATTTTATGGGCTGTCAACAATTATGCCTTGTGTATTACAGAAACAACACCTGAGTACACCCTAATAATAGCAATTTAAGACATGTGCATTTATTTATCAGAGAAACTTCTTTTGCTACAACAGAAATTACAATGGAAATTTTTTTCAGATGTGCATCTGATGAATGGCAGTGTCCAGGAGTGACAGGGCGCTGTGTGAAATATCACCAAGTATGCAATAATAAGCCAGATTGTCCCAATGGTGCTGATGAGGGTCCAGGATGTGACAGGAACAGCTGTGCATTCAGAGGACTCCTGTGTTCAAATACCTGTCTTCAGACACCTTTAGTAAGTACTCAAGTCTTAAAGTCATTTAGTTCTCTCTGTAAGCCTCAAATTTTTATTACAAAAGGATCATTTTGAGAGCCAAGGTTATCCCTAAGACATCTATAAAAATTCAATGTTGTTTTTGTTTCCTCTTTAGAGTGTAGTTTATTTCATGTTTGCAACTTAAAGTACAAATTCTCTCTCACATTTTAAACTGATAGAAATAGTGTCTTTGAAACAACTTCCTATAGGCAAATAGCTATGTCCACATGCTTACAAACATCACTACCCCAGAAAAAGAGGGAACAGAGAAGGGAAAAAGACAAGTCAGTGTGTTGGCAGAGAGTGGTGCACAATGAGGATGGGGGGCATGAAGTTTCAGGCTGCTCTTGAAATTATCACAGCCGTAACCTGTAGTAAGCTACTATCCCCACACCCTCACCAAGTGAGGTGGCACAGTGGTTAGCACACTGGACTCACATTCAGGAGGGCGGCGGTTCAACACTGTGTACCACATCCTGATTTAGGTTTTCTGTGATTTCCCTAAATCACTTCAGTCAAATCCTGGGATGGTTCTCTGAAAGGGCATGAACGACTTCCTTCCCTAATCTGATGGGACCGATTACCTCACTGTTTGGTCCCCTCCTCCGAATCAGTCAATCAACCGACCGACCCTCACTTCCACCCAACAGTTTCCGCCCCCTCTGTCATATCACCTCTTCCCATTTCATGTCCCCTCACCTTCATTGTTGTACCAGTCGAAGCCAATGCTTCATCTGCTGCATCTGGCAACTTTGTCTTGCCACGATCTAGTCCCTGCACACTCTGCCAGAGAGCACTCTTCTCTACCCCCACACGTACCCTGCTATCCCTCTCTCTTCCTCACCCCACTTCGGACTGCTGCTTTCATTCAGTGTGACAGTTGCATTCTCGCTGAAGTGACTGGAGATAGAGGTCATTTGTTTTTGACATGGAATTGCTTGTGTCAGTGTGTGTGTGTGTTTTTCCTGATCTGAAGAAGGCTTTGGCGGACAGCTCAGTGTGTAACAGTCTTTTTTTTTTTTTGTGCCTGTCTGCAACTCAGTGTGTCATCTTTACAGTGAGTAGCAATCTATCCTTTTCATAATATTGCAAACATGGTTGTAGTTTGCTTCTTGCTTCACATAGCAGACAGGAACATTGAAAGGGGCTGTAATATTACACTGAAATTGATTGTCAGTGTAATTCATATTGTGTACAGGATTGGAAGAAAATCCTTGCAGAATATAATCAATAAAACAACATTCAGTGCTCTGCCTCTTTTTCTAGTAGAAAGCACGCACATTCACACTTGCCGTAGAATTGTTAGTTCTGGGGTTTGGTGTGATGGATGCAGTAGTTTTTTTCACTGGGGGGGGGGGGGGGGGGGGACTGCAGTGGCGTGGGCGTCGGGGAAGTGGATCAGGCTCATCAGTGGTTATGTAGGATTTGCAGTAGAGATAGGAAGATAGTGGAACAGGAGGGGAAAATTGCTGCCCTTCAGGCTGAGCTAGATCAGGCTAGGGAAGATCTGGACAGGTTAAGGAGGGAGAAGGGCAAAGAGAGGTGGGAAGTGGCGACAGGTAACAGAAGGAACAGGCCTAGAACTAAGTCTGACAGTTTTGTGGTGAATGTCAAAAATAAGTTTGACCTGTTGCTTCAGTTAGAAACTGATGAGCCTCAAGCAGAGGTAGGTGTAGACAGGACACAACAAACTTTCAATAGGAAATTGAAAAAGAATGTAGGAAAGTCATCAAAAAGGAAGAAAGTTTTGTTGTTATGCAGTTCTCATGCCAGAGGTGTAGGCCAACTTCTGCAGGAGGAATTAGGACCAGAATACCAGGTCACAAATTTTTTCAAACCAAGTGCTAGTCTGGATCAGGTGACAGAGGATTTAGGTTCACTCTGTAAAGGATTTACCAGGGAAGACACCGTGGTTATTGTGGGAGGGCCAGGGAACAGCATCGACTGAGGTCCTGGGTACAGTATAGAGTGTGACCTGGTAAAGATTGCGTCGGCATCGAGACACAACAATGTTGAATTTGTATCTGCCCTGTGACGCCATGACCGACTTCATTTGAACTCTTCTGTTGGGAGAGTTAATTTGGAGTTGGAATGGCTGCTTGGGTCGGGTGCGGGGGCTCATATTGGTGTGGTTCCTGTTGATTCTCTCAGTAGGTGGGACTATACCAGGCACAGCCTACATCTCAACAGGAAAGGGAAGGGGAAACTGGCTGGGGTAATAGCAGGAAATTTAAGGGGGGGAGGCACTGCCATGAATGGTAAAATACCAGTGGTCACAGGTGTTGGAGCAGCACCTTTTTTAGGATAGGTAAGACAGAAAGATGTCAAGTTCTACGAGAGGTCAGGATTGAAACAAATCTTCAGTTTAGGAAAGAAATTAAGCAGCACAATTCTAGCACATTGGATCACCAATCACAGCTGTCAATTACAAATTTTCACCAATCACCAGAAATTTTATCTCCACCAAGTTGTATCTCAGTCCTAGGTAATTGCATTGATGAATTAAAGTCACCCAACCCAGTTGACATAATCTGCCTCTGTGAACACCATGTGACCACTGGTATAGCAACTAGGCCTAAGCACAATGAGAAACTCAGACAGGAAAGTACTGCAAATGTTAGAATAAGGAAAGGTTCTCATAAAAGTATAATTAAAAATAATGTAAGTATATTTCATCAAAATATTGGGAGTTTAAAGTATAAAGTAGATGAGCTTCTGGTTTGTTTAGAAGATTTAGAAGCTGAGGATGAAATAGATATACTACGCCTGTCTGAGCATCACATTGTTACTGATATGGATAAGGTAAATGTAAGTGGATATAAGCTCTCTGCACATGTAATGAGAGAAAATATGGAGAAAGGAGGAGTTGCCATATATGTCAAAAGTTATCCTTGTGCAAAAAGTATAGAAACAAAAAAGTTTTGTGTAGAGAAACGTATAGAAGCATGTGCCTGTGAGCTTAAATTAAATAAAGGCACATTTATAATTGTAACTGTATATAGGTCTCCATCAGGAAATTTTCATATATTTCTGAAAAATTTGGACTCCTTGTTGTGCTATCTGTCAGACAGGGGGAAGCAAATTATTATTTGTGGGGACTTCAATGTAGATTCTCTGAAAGAGGGTAATAGGAAAAATGACCTTGAAGTATTACTCGGTTCTTTCAATTTGACACCCGTTATTGATTTTCCTACTCGGGTGGCAGCTCACTGACAGATAACTTCTTTATAGACCAAGATATGTTTAACCAGATAAATGCTCAGCCTGTTGAGAATGGTCTTTCTGATCATGGTGCACAGCTAGTTACAATACATGACATAGCTCCATTCAGCAATACTAAACAGTCCTCCAAAGTAGTACGTTCAGTCAACGATTTAACAATTGTAAATTTCAGGGAAAGCCTACAGCAATTAGACTGGGATGAGGTGTACCGTGAACCTGATGCCAATTTAAAATATAATTTATTTCATGACATTTTTGTAAATGCATTTGAAAACTGCTTCCCCAAGAAAATAGTTAAATATACTCGTAAGAAACCTTGTAACAAACCATGGCTTACTAAGGGTATAAAAATATCTTGTAACCGGAAAAGGGAAATGTATCTGACAGCAAGAAAGAGTAGTGACCCAGAAACTATCAAACATTATAAAAACTACTGTGTTATATTAGGAAAAGTTATTAAAAAATCCAGAAGTATGTGTATCATGTCTGAAATCAGCAACTCTGATAACAAAATTAAAATAGTTTGGAATATTATTAAAAGAGAAACAGGGCAACCAAGAGCACAGGAAGACAGTATTACCATCAAATTGAATGAAAACTTCACAAACAAAAAGTCAGAAGTTGAAAATATTTTTAATAATCATTTTCTAAATGTTGTGGATATAGTAGGATCCAGGTGTTCATTAGAAGATGCTAGGCTGTTAATGGAAGAGGCCATACCTATGCAGTTTGATACAATTGAAATCTCACCCACTTCTCCCTCTGAAATTAGGAAAATTATAAACTTGCTTAAAAGCAAAAACTCACATGGAATTGATGGCATTTCCAGCAAAATACTAAAAGCTTGTTCTCAACAGATAAGTAAGATTCTCAGCCACCTGTGTAATAGCTCTCTGGAACAAGGCATTTTCCCTGATAGACTGAAATATGCTATTGTTATACCTTCGCATAGAAAGGGGGATAGATCTGATGTCAACAATTACAGTCCAATCTCCCTTCTAACAGCTTTATCCAAAAATTTTGAGAAAGTAATGTATTCAAGAGTAGCTTCACATATCTGTAAAAATGAAGTACTAACAAAATGTCAGTTTGGTTTCCAGAAAGGTTTTTCAACAGAAAATGCCATATATGCTTTCACCAATCAAATTTTGAATGATCTGAATAACCGAACACCACCCATTGGGATTTTTTGTGATCTCTCAAAGGCTTTTGATTGTGTAAATCATGAAATTCTGCTAGACAAGCTCAAATATTGTGGCATGAGTGGGACAGTGCACAAATGGTTCAATTCGTACCTAACTGGACGAGTGCAGAAAGTTGAAATAAGCAGTTCTCATAATATGCAAAGATCAGCACATTCCTCAAACTGGGGAACTATCAAGAATGGGGTTCCACAAGGGTCAGTCTTGGGTCCTTTGTTGTTCTTAATATATATTAATGACTTGCCATTCTATATTCATGAAGAGAGTTCTCTTTGCTGATGATACAAGTATAGTAATTCTACCTGACAAACAAGAATTAACTGATGAAATTGTCAATACTGTCCTTCAGAAAATTACTAAGTGGTTCCTTGTAAACGGACTCTCACTGAATTTTGATAAGACACAGTACATACAGTTCCGTACAGTGAATGGTATGATGCCATTAATAAATATAGACCTTAATCAGAAGCATATAGCTAAGGTAGAATATTCCAAATTTTTAGGTGTGTCCATTGATGAGAGATTAAATTGGAAGAAACACATTGATGATCTGCTGAAACGTTTGAGTTCAGCTACTTATGCAATAAGGGTCATTGCAAATTTTGGTGATAAACATCTTAGTAAATTAGCTTACTACACCTATTTTCACTCATTGCTTTCATATGGTATCATATTTTGGGGTAATTCATCACTGAGGAATAAAGTATTTATTGCACAAAAGCGTGTAATCAGAATAATAACTGGAGTCCACCCAAGATCATCCTGCAGACATTTATTTAAGGATCTAGGGATATTCACAGTAGCTTCTCAGTATACATACTCTCTTATGAAATTTGTTATTAACAACCAAACCCAATTCAAAAGTAATAGCAGTGTGCATAACTACAATACTAGGAGAAAGGATGATCTTCACTATTCAAGATTAAATCTAACTTTGGCACAGAAAGGGGTGAATTATACTGCCACTAAAGTCTTTGGTCACTTACCAAATAGTATCAAAAGTCTGGCAGATAACCAACAAGTATTTAAGAAGAAATTAAAAGAATCTGAATGACAACTCCTTCTACTCTATAGAGGAAATTTTAGATATAAATTAAGAGAAAAATAAATAAAAAAAACACAAAAAAAAAATAAAAAAAAGTTCTTATATTAACTTAAGTATGTTGTTAAATTAACTTAATTATGTCATGTATTGGAAAATTTGACGCGTTCCACATCATTACGAAATATCGTATTCATGATCCATGGAACTAGTATTAATCTAATCTAATCACATGCAACCACCCAAACGTATACCGCCACAGCCATGGGGACACTGATTCTGATCTGATTTGATACATCAACTTAAATATGAGTAATGGAGCCATGAAAGAAAATTTGAGAGCTGTGACATGTCAGTACTTTAGATCACCTGGTAAAGTTGATGGGCAAGTTAAGAAAATATCATGCAGAAATAAAATATTTTATCCAGTCAGTTATGGAAATAAATATGCTCTTCATGAATTTGACTTTAATTTCTGTAATATATATAACTATACAAAGGTAAGTCAATGTTCAATGTTATTATCAAATATCTCAAAAAGTTCATGATCGATTTACTTCAAACTTTTACACTATACATACTCAAATAAACATTTATATCTAAAAAAAAAAGATGCAGTAACTTACCAAACAAAAGCATTGGTATGTTGATAGAGACAATAACAAACACAAACACACACACAAATTTCAAGCTTTCGCAACCCACGGTTGCTACATCAGGAAAGAGGGAAGGAGAGGGAAAGACGAAAGGATGTGGGTTTTAAGGGAGAGGGTAAGGAATCATTCCAATCCCAGGAGCGGAAAGACTTACCTTAGGAGGAAAAAGGGACAGGTATACACATGGGTTGCGAAAGCTTGAAATTTGTGTGTGTGTTTGTGTTTGTTATTGTCTCTATCAACATATCAACGCTTTTGTTTGGTAAGTTACCGCATCTTTGTTTTTAGATATATTTTTCCCACATGGAATGTTTCCCTCTATTCTATTCAAATAAACATTTAAAAACAAAGATGATGTGACTTACTAAAGGAAAGTGCTGGCAACACAAACATACACACAAAATTCAAGCTTTCGCAACAAACGGTTGCTTCTTCAGGAAAGAGGGAAGGAGAGGGAAAGACGAAAGGATGTGGGATTTAAGGGAGAGGGTAAGGAGTCATTCCAATCCCGGGAGCGGAAAGACTTACCTTAGGGGGAAGAAAGGACAGGTATACACTCACACACACACACACACACACACATATCCATCCGCACATACACAGACACAAGCAGACATTTGTAAAGGGTTTAAAACGAAACTTGGGGATTTCTGCATAGTATTATAATTCATGCAACATATCACATTTGTGAGGCTTAACAGTGATTTTGTTGGTCATATAATGTTATATATGCTGTCATCATAATCATCTTCTCACAGCTACTGAACCTGAAGGTTAGTTGTTTGCAATGGCCGCAACAGATTATCTGCCATATCTTTGTTAATTCAAGCTTGTGTTCCATTTTTAACAACCCCATTTTCGTTGCTTCTTTCACACATATAAAAAGTCATGAGAGAAAAGTAATATTTTGACCAAGTAATAGGTTTCACAGAACACAACAAGATAGGTGTTGTTTTGAGGCTGAGAAACTGACTTCAAAATAGTATATTTCTAGGGAAGCAGTGATATTGTTGTAAATGTTCAGCTTTCACATTAGTAGCACATATGATGGTCCATGTTAAAATTTTGTAGCAAAGTGCACTATTGAAGCTTAACAGTGTTTTAAAACTAAAAAGGTAAACTTGTCATAGCACTCTTTAGAAACAAATAATGGGCCAGAAAAATTATATGAAACAAGTGTGCTATTTTGTTATAAAGTTTGATTCTGAAGGTCTAATGCATTGTACTTGTATCTTTTTAAGGGTGCAGTGTGTACATGTCCTCCTGGAGAAGTAATGAGCAGCAATGATAGCCTCACATGCCAAGACCTAAATGAATGTGAACCTCCTGGTATGTGTTCTCAACACTGTCAAAATACCAAGGGCAGCTTTATTTGTTATTGTGAGGAAAACTATGTACTGGAGAGTGATAATCGTACCTGTAAAGCTATCAGTAAGTACAAAATTCTTAATAAATGTATAACAGTTATTGTAAATAAGACATATATGAAAAATAGTATGTTTAAAAACCAACATTAATTGCAGATGAGAGTGGAGCATTCCTTATCATATCAAATCGTCATTCCATATTAATTGCTGACCTGAAAGATAATGGATTAGAAAGGGTCCCAATTATCGTTGAGAACGTTGTTGCTACAGCATCCAATATGCATACTGGGACTATATTTTGGTCTGACATGAAACTGAAGAAGATTTCACGACTTGATAGGGGCAGTGATCCCAAGGAGGTAATGTTACTACTTTACTTATTACAGCTTTGTGTAAGCGAATTTCCTTAATTTGTCAGTTTTTGTGTATTCTTTGTCATTGCACTGAGCTTCTAAGTTATTTTCCTTGTACAATTTTCTTCAGGTGATATCAAATGGCCTAGATCTTGTTGAAGGCTTGGCTTATGATTGGATTGCCGGAAACTTGTACTGGCTTGATTCAAGGTTAAATACTATTGAGGTAGCTAAGGAAAATGGATCAGACAGGATGGTGCTGTTAAAGGAAAACATTACTCAGCCTAGGGGCATGGCACTGGATCCTACTGATAAGTAAGTTATCTTGACTTCATGGAAAAACAATACTATAAATTCATGAACAGTGTCATATGTACCTTCATTCATACTCAGTGCACAAAGTAAGTGAAGAAAGGCTTTGTAAATTGTGAAAGTGGAAATTTTGTCTATGTCTTTCCGTGTATTACTCATGTGACTCATACAGAAAGAAACAGTGTCTTGTTTTGTAATGGATTGGTGGGTATTGCATTATTTTTGAACAAAAATGGAGATCCATTTGAACATTACCAGCTATGCAGTGGAGCATGTTTTAATGTGTTTCCAATTTTAAATAAATAAATTTGATTCCTATGGCCTGACAACCCGAGTAAAATTCACACAAATTCCATGTAGCTGTCCCATTGTTTGGAGCCTTTTCTCAGTCATTGAGGGCTCCCGCTTTTCAGTGATCTCCATATTGTAATGCCATAATTCTGTTCGTGGAGATCTTCTTCCTTCTGGCACTACTTATGTTGTTTAATGATTGCCATTAGTTTTGTAAATATGTATAACGTGTCGTGTGTAAACTAGTCCCTACATCTTAAGCAACTTGTTATATGTAACTGTCTGGTTTCCAGTCTTTTCTCTTCATACTGTCTTTATCTTCACTGCATTTGTTTCACCTTATCTAGTTCTGACCAAGGGCTCCTAGAGTTACTGAAGTCCAGTTTCATTGCCAACCAGAATAGAGGGACATAGTGTAATAGTTGTTGATAAATTATTTCTAAATCCAACATCCTTTCTGAAATGGGTTCGAGCCCCATAAAAAATGGTTTGATTTAGAGTGGTAGACAAATGGTGCCAATAAAGTACTGGGTTTATACAGCTACTAATCTGCAGACTTTCAACCAACCCCAGCCAGCCCAAATGCACACTGTTCAAAGGACCTTGATTCATCAAGCAAAATGTGCGTATGATGCTGAAAACTTGCCACAAGAACTGAACCACCTATGAAATGTTTTCCATGTGAATGACTACAACTACAAACCAAGTGAGGTGGCGCAATGGTTAGCACACTGGACTTGCATTCAGGAGGACAGCGGTTCAAACCCACATCTGGCCGTCCTGATTTAGGTTTTCTGTGATTTCCGTAAATTGCTTCAGGCAAATGCCAGGATGGTTCCTTTGAAAGGCTTCAAAGGGTTTAAATGGCTCTAAGCACTATGGGACTCAATATCTGAGGTCATCAGGCCCCTAGACTTAGAACTACTTAAACCTAATTAACCTAAGTACATCACAGACACCCATGCCCGAGGCAGGATTTGAACCTGCGACTGTAGCAGCAGCTCGGTTCCGGACTGAAGCGCCTAGAACCGCTCGGTCACAGTGGCCGGCCTTTGAAAGGCCACAGCTGATTTCCTTTCCCATCCTTCCCCAATCCTAGCTTGTGTACTCCTCTCTAATGACCTCCTTATCGACATGACATTACACACTAATCCCCTCCTCTTCCTGCCTACTACAACAACAAATATTTGCAAGCAGTTTCAGGAGGCATCGGTAAGCAAAATATCACACATGATGAAAGTAAAATGCTTAAATTCTTGACATTCTGTTGTTCAGGGACAGGGAAGATTAGCCAGTTTCTGAAGAGTCATGACATCAAGTCAGTTTTCAGGCCTCCTGCTACAATACATCAATTCATTGAGACCTGTCAAAAATGAGACAGAACTCAGAGCTCCTGGTGTTTACAAAATACAATGTGAGTGCAGGTAGTATTGAATCAGAGAGACCATGAATTTGATAGAAGAATGTCAGATTGAAGATGAGAGGTGTCAGCAGTTGTCCTATCCGGAATCACAGATGATAGCTAAACAAGCTTTGAAAAATGGACTTAAAATTGCATTCAACAGCAGCTGTATCATCATTGATGCTTACTGCTATGTAATTAAAGGAGCTATAGAGATCAAAACAGCTGATAACATTACTAGTAAAAACAGTGGTTTGCAGCTGAACACCTCTGGCCATTGTGAGTTTAAGTGGGCAAAGCAGACATGTGAGACAAAGACATGGCCGTATGTTATGATACAGTGAACACCAATGATGTCATAGCCATTACTGAGGATGAGAACAAGGATCATACAGCAGTTGGTTATCACTTGATTATGGGCAAAGAGCATTTGGCAATAAGCTCACAGAGATACATAACACTTAACAGGGCTGGAAGCCTGAGAAGATTGTATTCAGTCATATCACTGTGAACCATGCATTCATAAATCTTGAAACTACATCTCAGTTTGGCTTGTGCACAGATAAAGCAATACTTACACGTATGGATTTCATCTTAACATTAGAAAACAGAGAGCCACATTTGCAAATTATACAACAGGAATAACTCTAATATTGTGTCCCATAACATACAGTGCATGGCCCACACCTGATCTTGGGCTTCATAAGTGATTTACTAGGGATATAAGCAGACAGTAAAGCTTGCTGACCAAACAGGTGTTCTGATGGGTCTCCGTGTGTGTAGTTCTTTGATATCCAGATGGATAATAAACTGAAGTGGCACCAGTACAGGAATAAGTTAACCAAAAAGCTCAGCTCTGCCAACTTTGAACTTAAAAATGTCTCTCATTGTGTTGTCCTGTCTTGAGGATTGTTGGTATACTGTGAATACTTTCCCTCAGCACTGTTGTATGCCTTGATCTTTTGGGGCAATGCAAATAATATCAAAAAGTATTTATTCTACATAAATGTGCGATATGAGTATTGTGTAAAGTGGATCAACTAGTATCTTGCAGAAACCTCCTGTTGGTCGTAGATACTTGTATTTTTACATGCCAATGCATGTATTCTGTAATGGTATTTGTGGTTAATAATGAAAGTGAATTTGGAATGAACTTTGCAATTCCCAACTATAATGCTAGAAGTAAAAATAATTCCCATACGCTATACATTAGTATCTAGCGTTCAGAATGGAGTTCAATACTCTGGAGTAAAAGCCTATAACAGGTCACCAGTAAACTTCAGACAACAAATTAAAAGACCCCAGATATTCAAAAAGAAGTAAGAGAATATGTTATTAGCCACTCCTCAAATTTATCTGAATATTTGGACTCTACATATCTCCAGTGTTTGTGATAAATAAATAGCTCTTGACTTTTTGAGTGTGTAGCCAACTGATAGTTTTTTGCATAAAGTTACGTAAATGCTTTGTATGAAGTATTAGCAGCTGTGTGGAATGAGAGAAAGAGCAGTGGCTTTTTTCAATACGCCTGTTTTCTCCTAACCTAGATATATAAAGGAACCTACAAGTAATTCCCATAATAACCAATGTGAATAAATTACCACTACTCAAAAATTTTTGTGGCATTCCTTACAGAAGTAGCATGTGTTGTTAATGAATGACTTTATTTGTTTCACATTCGTGAAGGCTCTCTTTCATAATGGGTTTTATTACCTGTATGTGTTATATTTTCTGGAATCAGGAGGGATAACTGGCAACTAAGGTTACAAGGTCCTTAGTTCTACCAGGGAATTGAGTTTTTCACAGTTGGTACCACTGTTGCATATGGTAGTGCACACTGAAACAAATTAGTGTGAATGGTTATCAGTAGTGCCCCAACTCTCATTGTGGTGACAATTAAAGATGAGCACTCTCATTCTGTCTCCCATCCAGTGCGAAGTGCGTGCCATGATACGCTGTTTGAATTGTCAAGGTCGTGAGTGCTGCTGTGATTCATTCCAAAATTGTGTAAGTGTATGGGGAGGAGGTAATATTGTGGTAACATGTGACAAAATTGGTACAGATGGAAATTCACAATGAAGTGAGAAGTGGACACCTGTCCATTATGACTGATGAACTGATGCAAAAACTTGCAGAGTGTATTTGTTCTGATTGCCATGTGTTTGTTGATGACCTGCACAAACTATTTCCTGAAGTTTGTCAAACTGTTGTTCATGAAATCGTGAGTGATCAACTAGGATATCGCAAGATGTGTATGCAATGGGTTCCAAAGATGTTTACTGCAGAACACAAAATCAACGGACTCAAGGCTATGCAAGAATATTTTGATCATTTTGCAAGTGACAGAGAGATGAGAGTGGAACATGGGATTACCATCATACCCTGGAGAACAAGCAACAATCAGTGCAGTGGTGCCACAATCATTCTCCCTCAACAAAAAAATTAGAAACACAGCAATCTGCTCAAAAAATCATGGCAACTGGCTTTTGGGACACAAAACTGGTTCTGCTTGTTAAGTTCTTTCCAAGGGGTGAAACAATCATCTCTGCACGATACTGTGAGACTCTCAAGAAACTTCACAGAGCCGTACTGAACAAACACTGTGGAATTCTGATGAGGGGAGTCTGCCCCCTTCATAGCAACACTAGGCCACACTCAGCACGAGCAGTGTAAGAGTTGTTGGCCTCATCCCACTGCAATCTTTGAAAAGAACACTCTCATATGTCCTGATATCACACCTGGCAACTATGATTTATTTCAAAAATATGTGTGAGGAAAGCATTTTTCCAATGATGAGGAGAGAGGTGTAAATCAAAGTGGCGAATTGGTTAAGTGGTTCGCAGGAAACATATACATCGCAGGTATTAAAACACTCATCCTATGGCTGACAAAATGCATTGAAGCAATTGGTGATTATACGGAAAAATTATGTAATACCTATACTGCTATTCCTGTATGTTTCATTGAAATATATGCATTTGTGTTTGTGTAAGAAATCTTGCACTCTCTGGATATCCCTCATAAGTTTAAAGTATGATCTTTCAGCTATGTTCATACAGTTTATTTGTCTGTTTGTTTCTTACTCCATCAATCCATCTGTGACAAACTCACAAAGATATCTAGTGTGAAATTTTTAATGTCATTTTACATAATCTTTCTAAACAAATTGATACATAGTTATAATAGAGGGAAACATTCCAAGAAGGAAAAATATATCTAAAAACAAAGATGATGTGCCTTACCAAATGAAAGTGCTGGCAGGTCGACAGACACACAAACAAACACAAACGCACACACAAAATTCAAGCTTTCGCAACAAACTTGCGTCATCAGGAAAGAGGGAAGGATAGGGAAAGACGAAAGGATGTGGGTTTTAAGGGAGAGGGTAAGGAGTCATTCCAATCCCGGGAGTGGAAAGACTTACCTTAGGGGGAAAAAAGGACGGGTATACACTCGCGCACACACACACACACACATATCCATCCGCACGTATACAGACACAAGCAGACTACTGCTTGTGTCTGTATACGTGTGGATGGATATGTGTGTGTGTGTGCGCGAGTGAGACTACTGCTTGTGTCTGTATACGTGTGGATGGATATGTGTGTGTGTGTGTGCGCGAGTGTATACCCGTCCTTTTTTCCCCCTAAGGTAAGTCTTTCCACTCCCGGGATTGGAATGACTCCTTACCCTCTCCCTTAAAACCCACATCCTTTCGTCTTTCCCTATCCTTCCCTCTTTCCTGATGAGGCAACAGTTTGTTGCGAAAGCTTGAATTTTGTGTGTGTGTTTGTGTTTGTTTGTGTGTCTGTCGACCTGCCAGCACTTTCATTTGGTAAGTCACATCATCTTTGTTTTTAGACGAATTGATACATAGTTAGTCATGTTACAAAAAAGACAAAAGTAATATTAGGTCACTTTTGCATTATACGTAAGTGCTATGTCCATGATGCAAATTCATACCGAGTGATTTGTCACAAAGAAACCAGTCATCAACCAGTAGGATGGCTTGAAAATATAAGCACTTTGGTTGGTTAAGGTCCTGTTGGAAATAGAATGCCCTATCATTGCTCTAAACCGGTAACTGGCTCATCCAGTCAGCAGCTAAATGTGAAATTAGTTTTATATATATGCAAAACATTGCCAGAGGTAGAAGTAACATTGTTGTTGTTGTAGTCTTCAGTCCTGAGACTGGTTTGATGCAGCTCTCCATGCTACTCTATCCTGTGCAAGCTTCTTCATCTCCCAGTATCTACTGCAACCTACATCCTTCTGAATCTGCTTAGTGTATTCATCTCTTGGTCTCCCTCTACGATTTTTACCCTCCACACTGCCCTCCAATGCTAAATTTGTGATCCATTGATGCCTCAAAACATGTCCTACCAACCGATCCCTTCTTCTAGTCAAGTTGTGCCACAAACTTCTCTTCTCCCCAATCCTATTCAATACCTCCTCATTAGTTACGTGATCTACCCACCTGATCTTCAGCATTCTTCTGTAGCAAGAAGTAACATTAAGTATGAGAAAAACCATAAGATTTATTAACATCAAAACCCCAAACCTTCACAGCTGTAACCTGACATTGCTAAACCATCAAACCACAGATTCATTTTCCATTATTAAAGGGAAATGGGGAGTAATATAAATTAAATGAATACGTTGGATTTTTTGTGTCCTTATTGATCTGCATAATGTAGTCAACTGGAAAAACATATTGAATAATGAGGGAACAAGAATATAGAACAAACTGACTAGCAACACTATTACCACTGTATAACTTTTTTAAATTAATCTCATTCGTTGGAAAATGGTTATGCAATGACTACCACTTTGCATTTGGAGACTGCTGCACATGGAAGTAGAAAATATTAACACCAGTGAAATCTTTATTCAAAACTAAAATTTTCTTTAACAAATGGATATTGGAACAGTAGTGAATTATTTGATAATGACAAGCAAATTATAATTTATTACATATATCAATTGGAAGTATAAAGTTGTCGATTTTTAAAATTATGTTATTGTTATTTATTTCCTTGTAGAGCTCGTTGGTTATTTTGGACTGATTGGGGAGAAAATCCTCGCGTTGAAAGGGTTGGCATGGATGGAAGCAACCGCACCATTATCATCAATACAAAAATCTATTGGCCCAATGGACTTACGTTGGATATCGCTAACAAGCGTGTGTACTTTGCAGATTCTAAACTAGACTTCATAGATTTTTGTTCGTATGACGGAACTGGTCGCCAACAGGTCAGTAAAAGTATTAGATGATAATGCTGCTTAATTTAGGACAAGAAGTGAAGTAAATCTCAGGTGACTAGCTCTGGCTTGTCACATCTATATATTTATTATTGCACTTGTTTTCAATATATGTTTATTAGTACTTTTATAATTTCATTTATCTTTTATAGTTTTTTGAAGTTATATTTATACTTATGTGTACGATGAGGTGTAATGTGAATAAGTGCTACTCACAAAATAGAATAGTTGCTGAGCAACATACAGTCATATAAAAAAGGTAACAACTTGCTAAAATTGTGGGTGATATCAAAAAAGTTAACAGCTTGCTAACTAAAATTTTGGATCATATGCTTATTCAGAACAAACTAAAAACAGGTTGATGATAAATAAACACATTGAGACGAAACAAATATCTGAAGTAAATGTTGTATTTAGTATGGGAAATACATGTTCAACAAGAGGGTAGTGCTTGTACACAGTAGTAGACAGATAACTTTTGTGTTTAAGTAACTGAAATTTGACAGCAGAATTCAAAGACTTAAAGTACTCTTCAGGTTTGTAGGATGTGGTGTATCATACATTTAGTCTTAACACTATGGAAACTGTAATTTCTGAGCAGATTAAACCCATTAAATCAAATTAAGAGGGAGGACTTATAAAATATATTTCAAGTGAATCTTGAAATGTAGCAACTTTGAGACAGACACAAATATTCACCATATCAAGCACCGTTATGTCACAAAAAGACTTTAATTTGTAACAACAACACATTACATCTTTCGGTAGAAGTGTGTACAAATTATATTCAAAAGTTTTTCACTAGATAGAAAAGTTTTTCCCAGTTGTTTCAACTAGCTCCTCAGTTGGTTGTGGGAAATAAGATGTTCCTTTTAAAACTTTTAAGACAAACTTTGTACTAGATGTATAACTTTATACTGTCATGTTACGCAATATGTTGCAGGTTTTGGCAGCAAGCCATTATTTACTTCATCCACATTCTCTCACACTTTTTGAGGATACTGTATATTGGACAGATCGGCAATTGAATCGTGTCCTGTCTGCTCACAAGTTCCGTGGTCACAACCAAACTGTGGTATCACATCTGATTTCACAGCCACTCAGCATACATGTGCATCACTTTGCACTGCAGCCCAATGCAAGCAATCCATGTAAAACAGCACGCTGTACCCAGTTGTGTCTTCTTTCTCCTACTTCACCCACTGGATATACCTGCAGATGTAGGCCTGGTTTCCGAATGTCAATTGAAGGGGTCTGTACAGTTGGTAAGTATACATATCTTTGTTTTTGATAATTTTTTTCAAATGTGACATTGATTTAAATACATAGTTACTTAATGTTTTCTTTTGTGCAACACATACACTCCTGGAAATGGAAAAAAGAACACATTGACACCGGTGTGTCAGACCCACCATACTTGCTCCGGACACTGCGAGAGGGCTGTACAAGCAATGATCACACGCACGGCACAGCGGACACACCAGGAACCGCGGTGTTGGCCGTCGAATGGCGCTAGCTGCGCAGCATTTGTGCACCGCCGCCGTCAGTGTCAGCCAGTTTGCCGTGGCATACGGAGCTCCATCGCAGTCTTTAACACTGGTAGCATGCCGCGACAGTGTGGACGTGAACCGTATGTGCAGTTGACGGACTTTGAGCGAGGGCGTATAGTGGGCATGCGGGAGGCCGGGTGGACGTACCGCCGAATTGCTCAACACGTGGGGCGTGAGGTCTCCACAGTACATCGATGTTGTCGCCAGTGGTCGGCGGAAGGTGCACGTGCCCGTCGACCTGGGACCGGACCGCAGCGACGCACGGATGCACACCAAGACCGTAGGATCCTATGCAGTGCCGTAGGGGACCACACCGCCACTTCCCAGCAAATTAGGGACACTGTTGCTCCTGGGGTATCGGCGAGGACCATTCGCAACCGTCTCCATGAAGCTGGGCTACGGTCCCGCACACCGTTAGGCCGTCTTCCGCTCATGCCCCAACATCGTGCAGCCCGCCTCCAGTGGTGTCGCAACAGGCATGAATGGAGGGACGAATGGAGACGTGTCGTCTTCAGCGATGAGAGTCGCTTCTGCCTTGGTGCCAATGATGGTCGTATGCGTGTTTGGCGCCGTGCAGGGGAGCGCTACAATCAGGACTGCATACGACCGAGGCACACAGGGCCAACACCCGGCATCATGGTGTGGGGAGCGATCTCCTACACTGGCCGTACACCACTGGTGATCGTCGAGGGGACACTGAATAGTGCACAGTACATCCAAACCGTCATCGAACCCATCGTTCTACCATTGCTAGACTGGCAAGGGAACTTGCTGTTCCAACAGGACAATGCACGTCCGCATGTATCCCGTGCCACCCAACGTGCTCTAGAAGGTGTAAGTCAACTACCCTGGCCAGCAAGATCTCCGGATCTGTCTCCCATTGAGCATGTTTGGGACTGGATGAAGCGTCGTCTCACGCGGTCTGCACGTCCAGCACGAACGCTGGTCCAACTGAGGTGCCAGGTGGAAATGGCACGGCAAGCCGTTCCACAGGACTACATCCAGCATCTCTACGATCGTCTCCATGGGAGAATAGCAGCCTGCATTGCTGCGAAAGGTGGATATACACTGTACTAGTGCCGACATTGTGCATGCTCTGTTGCCTGTGTCTATGTGCCTGTGGTTCTGTCAGTGTGATCATATGATGTATCTGACCCCAGGAATGTGTCAATAAAGTTTCCCCTTCCTGGGACAATGAATTCACGGTGTTCTTATTTCAATTTCCAGGAGTGTATTTTCCAAAAAGAGTCACATGCAAGAAGTTGAAAGACATTGCTACAAATAATTTGGTCAGTAGTTACATATTTTGACAGTAAAAGAACTACTGAAGCCACTACGTTCCTCTGGAATAACTGATATGTATGACAAGGAAGTGCTTAGTGAGGTAGCCATACAAAAACAATCATTTAATCTGTAAGTGACACCACATTGTCAGGGTTGTTAACTTGTACTATCTTGCAGAGTATGCACATTGCTTACCTATGTGTGAAATTATAATTGTGGTGGAGTGGGATTTGAACATAGAGACCAGTATCCTCACATATAGTCAACAAAGTGAATATTCTACAACAGAGCAGACAAATTAAATCTCAAAATGTATTTAGTTCAGATGGTTTTGACACAAAACACCAGCCCACAACATGAAGTCCTTGCAAGACATGAGTGGAAAGTAAATTGGATGTAAACTAAATATGAATTTGTCCATATTCAGTTATATTTTAAGAACAATTATATTATGAGTAGCAACTTTCCTTCTCATAATATTGTTACATTCTATCCTAGATCTTCCACTGTTATATTTTAAGAACAGTATTTACATGTTAGTTTCATAATACTTATCAGTAAAGGAGGACAGAGTGACAAGACCCCAACACAAATTTTTCCTGTAGTCATGATGAACCACTGTGAAGTACATGGCAGAGGCTACATCCCACAGTACCAGTTATTACGGCTTTATCCCATTCCATTCATGTATGGAGTGCAGGAAAAATGATTGCTTAAATGGCTGTGTATGCTGTAATTAATTTTGCTTAAATGGCTGTGTATGCTGTAATTAATTTAATCTTGTCCTCATGATCCCTATGGGAGCGATATTTAGGGGGTTGTAGTATGTTGCTAGACTCATCATTTAAAGCTGATTCTTGAAACTTTGTTAGCAAGCTTTCAGAGGATGGTTTCTGTCTGTTGTCAAGAGTCTGTCAGTTCAGTTCTTTCAACATCTCAGTGACACTGTCCTGTAGATCAAGCAAACTTGTGACCATTTGTGCTGCCCTTCTAATGTACATGTTCAGTATCTACTGTTAAAATCAAACAATGGAAAATCCACGATGGAATGTAACAATATTAAGAGAAGTAAAGTTGCTACTGACCATATAGTGGAGATGCTGAGTCATAGGTAGGCACAGCAAAAAGACTCAGAATTATAGCTTTCGGCCATTAAGGCCTTTGTCTACAGTAGACACACACACACACACACACACACACACACACACACACACACACACAATTGCCTGAGACTGCAGTCGTATATGTGAGTTTGCATTGTGTGTGTGTGTGTGTGTGTGTGTGTGTGTATTGTTGACAAAGGCCTTAATCGCCAAAAGCTATAATTGTGAGAGTCTTTTTGTTGTGCCTATATGCGACTCTGTATGGTTAAATGATGATGGCGTCCTCTTGGGTAAAACATTCCAGAGGTAAAATAGTCCCCCATTCGGATCTCCGGGTGGGGACTACTTGAGAGGATGTCGTTATCAGGAGAAAGACACCTGGCGTTCTACGGATCGGAGCGTGGAATGTCAGATCCCTTAATTGGGCAGGTAGGTTAGAAAATTTAAAAAGGGAAATGGATAGGTTAAAGTTAGATATAGTGGGAATTAGTGAAGTTCGGTACAGGAGGAACAAGACTTCTGGTCAGGTGACTATAGGGTTATAAACACAAAATCAAATAGGGGTAATGCAGGAGTAGGTTTAATAATGAATAGGAAAATAAGAATGCGGGTAAGCTATTACAAACAGCATAGTGAATGCATTATTGTGGCCAAGATAGATACGAAGCCCATGCCTACCACAGTAGTACGAGTTTATATGTCAACTAGCTCTGCAGATGATGAAGCAATTGAAGAAATGTATGATGAAATAAAAGAAATTATTCAGATAGTGAAGGGAGATGAAAATTTAATAGTCATGGGTGACTGGAATTCGTCAATAGGAAAAGGGAGAGAAGGAAACGTAGTAGGTGAATATGGATTGGGGTAAGAAATGAAAGAGGAAGCTGCCTGGTAGAATTTTGCACAGAGCACAACCTAATCATAGCTAACACTTGGTTCAAGAATCGTAAAAGAAGATTGTATACACGGAAGAAGCCTGGAGATACTAAAAGGTTTCAGATAGATTATATAATGGTAAGACAGAGATTTCCGAACCAAGTTTTAAATTTTAAGACATTTCCAGGGGCGGATGTGGACTCTGATCACAATCTATTGGTTATGAACTGTAGATTAAAACTGAAGAAACTGCAAAAAGGCGGGAATTTAAGGAGATGGGACCTGGATAAACTGAAAGAACCAGAGGTTGTACAGTGTTTCAGGGAGAGCATAAGGGAACAATTGACTGGAATGGGGGAAAGAAATACAGTAAAAGAAGAATGGGTAGCTTTGAGGGATGAAGTGGTGAAGGCAGCAGAGGAGCAAGTAGGTAAAAAGACGAGGGCTAGTAGAAATCCTTGGATAACAGAAGAAATATTGAATTTAATTGGTGAAAGGAGAAAATATAAAAATGCAGTAAATGAAGCAGGCAAAAAGAAATACTAACATCTAAAAAATGAGATCGATAGGAAGTGCAAAATGGCTAAGCAGGGATGGCTAGAGGACAAATATAAGGATGTAGAGGGTTATCTCACTAGGGGTAAGATAGATACTGCCTACAGGAAAATTAAAGAGACCTTTGGAGAAAAGAGAGCCACTTGTATGAATATCAAGCGCTCAGATGGAAACCCAGTTCTAAGCGAAGAAGGGAAAGCAGAAAGGTGGAAGGAGTATATAGTGGGTCCATACAAGGGCGATGTTCTTGAGGACAATATTATGGAAATGGAAGAGGATGTAGATGAAGATGAAATGTGAGATATGATACTGCGTGAAGAGTTTGACAGAGCACTGAAAGACCTTAGTCGCAACAAAGCTCCGGGAGTAGACAACATTCCATTAGAACTACTGACAGCCTTGGGAGAGCCAGTCCTGACAAAACTCTACCATCTGGTGAGCAAGATGTATGAGACAGGCGAAATACCCTCAGACTTCAAGAAGAATATAATAATTCCAATCCCAAAGAAAGCAGGTGTTGACAGATGTGAAAATTACCGAACTATCAGTTTAATAAGTCACAGCTGCAAAACACTAACACGAATTCTTTACAGACGAATGGAAAAACTAGTAGAAGCCTGTCGCCCTTCATCCATAGTTCACAGAATATCATGGGAGAAAAGGGCAAGCTGAGTTTTGCACAAGTGATGCTTTCTAAAACCATGATGATTCATGGACATAAACTACTCTGTCTCAAGAAAAGAATATGCTCTAGAATTCTTCATCAAACCGATGTTAGAAATAGTGGTCTAGATTTTTGTGAGTCCATTCTTTTAGCCTTCTTACATAATGGAGTCACCTGCACTTTTTCTGTCACACAGGACATTAGTGTGACCTATTCTTGAGTACTCTTCAGGGAAGACATCAGAATAATTCAGAGTTGGGCTGCTAGATATGTTACTAGTAGGTTCAAACAACACGCAAGTGTTATCGAAATGCTTTGGGAACTCAAATGGGATCCCTGGAGGGAGGACAACATTCACTTTTGAGGAACACTATTGAGAAAACGTAGAGAACCTGCATTCGATGCTTACTGCAGAATTATCCTGTTGCTTCCAACATTCATTGTGCATAAGGACCATGAAGATAAGATATAGAGGTATATAGACAGTTGCTTTTCTCTCGTTCTGTTTGCGAGTGGAACAAGGAGGGAAGTAACTAGTAGTGGCACAGGTTACTCTCTGCCAACTGCCATAAGGTGGATTGCAGAGTATCGATATAGATATAGATGTAGATGACTCATTAATATTATATAATATATATTTATCTGGATAGGATATAAAATACAATTCAGAGCTGATGTAAATCTGCTGAAAATTTTGAGTAATTTTCAACTTTTTTTGAATTGTGTATACAGGCTTTAGTATTTTTTAAATATACCAGAATAGTATTGTGTAATCACTGTTGACTGTATTCTCTCTCTTTTTTGCTTGTACTGTGTAGTTTTTAACACTGTTATATGAAGCAGCTTCGATATTTGCATAATTTTATGATTTTTGCAGAAGAGACATCATTCTTAATGGTCATGAGGGCCTCTCAAATTGTGGATGTTAGTTTGACACCAGGTGACAAAACAACTGGTTTTCTCACACCAATTGTGGGTATTGAAGGAGGAATTCAATTGGACTATGATCGTAAGATGAATACTTTGTATTGGGTTGAAGGCAAAGAAGATGATGACGAAAATGTGAGTATTTTACTTCTTTCAACAAATTATAATTTCAGCAGCCATAACTGCAGTGGACATTCTGATGCCATTCTGTATGTAATCATTGTGTCAGATACGTTTTGACTTCCTGCAAATTAAATCAGTAATGTTTAACTTTTTATGTGTTCTTAGTGCACAATTTATACCACTCCATATGGGGGTGGAAACAGAACAGAATTGTTGGGAAATGGTGACACTGGAATTGTTGGTGCCCCATACACAATTGCATTTGACTGGCTTGGGCGCAATCTGTACATTGGAAACCGAATGGCTTCAAATTTTGAAGCCATCAAAGTTGATGGCAAGTCAAAATACCGTGCCATTATTTTAGCAAACGATGGCAATAAAACATCTGTTGCAAAACCCAAATCAATGTGTCTGGATCCAAAGGAAGGGTATGTTTCATATCGTGAGTGAGTGTTTCATCATACTGAAAATAAAAATACAAATTTTCACGCTCATGTTAACTGTTACAGGAAATTGTACTGGGCAGATGAAGGTGGCTTTGGTGTGCCATCCAAAATAGGAAAGGTTAACATGGATGGATCAAACCCAGTAGTGCTCAAAGAGGTGGATCAACCAGAGGCAATTACAATTGACCTTGACAGCCATATACTGTACTATAGTATACAGTATCCTCCAAGTGTAAGTAGAAATTATTTACATAACTTTTGTAAAGTGATTTTCAGCACTAGTTATTAAAATGTGTCACTGTCTTTTCATAGATAAATATGATAACCACTGATGGTGTAGATCAAGGAGCACTCCTCAAGGAAGATAAGAATGTAGCATTACCAAAGGCTCTGGGTGTATTGGATAGCAGATTATATTATTTAGATCCTGTTTTCGAAAAGATTGAACGAGTGGACCTGCCAACTGGAGGGAATCCGAAGTTAATACTAGATAATGAACCTGATCTGAAAACATTCACAATATTCAGGAAAAGACAAAGTAAGTAAATATTGAAATATGAATACTTAAAATGTAGCAAAATGGAAAAAAAGATGATCAGAGATAAGACAATGAGAAAATTCTTCCCCATCAGATAAAATGCTTATTGACTGCTGAAAAGTCATTTTTATATTCATTAGACTGCAATGTCCATAGCAACAGCCCATAAGTTATGTGATGCTGAAAAAGTCAGAAGTAAGCTGCCCTAAGATATTTATTATTTACTAGATCAGCTAATTTCCATATGATACAGGAAACGTGTTATCTTTTTGTAGACATACTTAGTGTGGGTTTGTCAGTTTAATTTTGAATCAGTATGTATTCCAAGCAGTTCTACAGATTTTGGTTCTACATCTTAAGCTAGTCCCAGTTCCAAATGCTGAGATTTCTGTGGATTACACAGTAGTTTTTTTAGATGAGAACCAGTTTAGTTTTGAGAAGAGAGTGTCATGATTTCTGGTGTAGCCTCGATATATCTTGATCTGTGGTGATTAAAGTTATATCATCCACTTAGCAGATAACTGACTGAACCCCAGCACAATGTGGCTAATCGACATCTTTAACGACAACAATGAAGAAAGCTGGTCCAAGGACGGAGCCCTGAGGCACACCAGACACGACTTTTTTCGAGGAAGAATGCCCGTTTTGAGTCAACACAAATTGTCTCCTGTAATTTAGTTAAGACTTATTTATTTATAATGCTAACAATATTATGACAAGGACAGTTTGCTTCTGACCATGAAGATGGCATGTTGAGTTGCAGATAGGCACAACAACAAGACTGTGACACTGTTTGTTATGCCTGTCTGAAACTCCACATGTCATCTTTGCAGTGAGCAATCTATCCTTTTCATAATATTGTTGATATTCCAATATGGACTTCCCATTATTTCTAATGCTGTATTATTTATTCCATAATACTGTAGTTTGGCTAATAAGACGTCAAAGGGAATGCAGTCAAATGGCTCACCGAAATAGCATAGCTGAAGAGAGACCATACATCTACATCTACATTTATACTCTGTAAGCCACCCAACGGTGTGTGGCGGAGGGCACTTTACATGCCACTGTCATTACCTCCCTTTCCTGTTCCAGTCGCGTATGGTTTGTGGGAAGAACGACTGCCGGAAAGCCTCTGTGCGCACTCGAATCTCTGTAATTTTACATTCGTGATCTCCTCGGGAGGTATAAGTAGGGGGAAGCAATTCGATACCTTATCCAGAAACGCACCCTCTCGAAACCTGGACAGAAAGCTACACCACGATGCAGAGCACCTCTCTTGCAGTCTGCCTCTTGAGTTTGCTAAACATCTCCGTAACGCTATTACACTTACCAAATAACCCTGTGACGAAACGTGCCGCTCTTCTTTGGATATTCTCTGTCTCCTCTGTCAACCAGACCTGGTACAGATCTCACACTGATGAGCAATATTCAAGTATAGGTCAAATGAGTGTTTTGTAAGCCACCTCCTTTGTTGATGGACTACATTTTCTAAGGACTCTCCCAATGAATCTCAATATATATGATCATTCCACTTCAAATCATTCTGTACGCATACTCCCAGATATTTTACAGAAGTAACTGCTACCAGTGTTTGTTCCGCTATCATATAATCATACAATAAAGGATTCTTCTTTCTGTGTATTCGCAATACATTACATTTGTAATACTCGTATTTTCAGAAGCAGAAGTGGTATTTTTTCTGTGTCAAAGACCATGTAGTCGTTTACAAACAAGGTCATGTTTTGCAAAGTAGTTACTAACCTGTACATTGCTTATAATATTTTGAAAAATATTGTAACAGTAGATCTGTAGGTTTCAGGGAGATGCTTTTTCCCCTTTTTGTAAATAGGTATAACTTTTGAAATTTTAAGCTGGTCAGGGAAAACTCCAAATTCTAGCCACATATTCATAATAAAAGCAAACGATTTGAAAATGTGGTGTATTGTCATTTTCATCGTGTAGTTAGATAGCCAGTAGCAGTTCATACTTTTTGAGTTTAAAAATTTTGAAAGTATTTTGTAATCTGTGGATGTGACAAGATCCCAATGGGATTCACGCCCTCTAGGAAGATGATCAGCAGTTGCTGATGTGTTTGATGGTTAATTTTTTTCTTAATTCATTTACTGTAGAAGTAAAGTATTTATTGAGCTCTCCTGGCTCAAGAGAATATGTTGAGTTTGGGTAGAATTGAATTCTTGTGTTATAATATCACAATCAGCCTTGCATTTATTGGGAGCTCCTCAGTGTAACTTTCATAGGCAGCTTGTATGGCAAGTTTAGATTTGGCTTCATAATGTTTTTTAAATTTTAGATAAGCTTTATAAGAAATATCATGCTGCTGTCTGTGCCACATTTGCAATTATTTTTGTGCATTTTGTGTAGTGAAAGCATCTTTTTACCGGATACAGCAAGGTCATCAGTGTACCATGTAAGCTTTTTGCCTTTTCAATTTGGTTTAGTTATGTTTCTTTTCAGTGGTGAGTAAGAGTACCATAAGTCGGTATATGTCTGAAAGAAATTATTAAAGAGTGATTTGACAGTTGATTTATCTACATCCTATTCCTAAACAAAGTTCCACCTTGCATTTCTAAGCAGTGTGTGTATAACTTACTATGCTTCTCTTTCTGACATTATGTGAGGAGTAGGGGATCACAATATGTGAAACATTCACCTGCTTTGCTTACAGTGCATAGGTCTCTTGAGAAATTGACTATAATATTGTCCAAACAGGCGTTCCCACATGTAGGGCTATTGTTAGCCCAAAATAAATGTAATGATGTCAGTAGGTTTAGAAATGTTTTTAATTTGAGCTCATCCGAGGCAGACAACTCTGTTTTTTAATCACTGCAAGTTGCGACGTTTTTATTGAGCTTCAAAATTTTTCTCATCGTTAGTTCAAATTTCTCAAAAAATAAATTAACATCACCATTTGGAGATCCATACAAACTAATAATTCTAATATTCTGGCCGATCAATCTTGTGCAGCTAAATTCTCCATTTCAATTTAGAAGAGTATAAGTTTTTATTTTTCTAGAAAATTTCATGTATTGTCTTACAAAACATTGCAGCACTCATCTACTCTCATAACAGTTCTCTGTAGTGCCAATTTTGAAAGAACCAGAAATATTTCGTGACCTGTGAGTATACAAGGGGTGGACAAAAATATGGAAACATTACAAACACAACACATTACCATGCCTAATATGGTAAGGGCAAACCATTGGCATTCAAAACAGCTTACGATCATATTGAAATGGATAAATACGTGTCATGAGTGGTATTCAAGGAACTCTTATAATCTTATACCATTCTTCCTGCAAAATAGTGGCTAGTTTGCCTAATGCTGTTGGAGGTGTTATTGATCATACACCCTTCTCTTCAAAGCAGACCACAAAGGCTCAATAATATTGAGATCTTATAATAGTGATGGCCAGGGGAGATGCAACAGTCCATCTTCATTTTCCCAAAATGAGTCGTGGATGATGTAAGCTGTGTGAGCAGGGACCATGTCATCTTGGAACACAGCATCATCACTTATCATGGGCAGTAAGGCCTCTTTGCAGAGTAAATGTGGGGCCCATGGAATACCACAATGTGGCTGTCCAAATCATCACTGAACCCTAACCATGTTTCAATCTCGGGATATAAACTCGGTGATAATTTGGAAACAGCATGAAACAAGACTCATCAAACCAAGTGACATTCTTCCACTGCTACACAGCCCAGGTTTTTGTGGCTTTGGGGCCATGTTTTCTTGTTACAGGCATTTTACACCGTTGATAACTGTTTTTTAAATTCCATCTTACCCTACAATTCTGTGCTTATGGAGTCCATCTGCTGAGCTGAGGGTTCAGTACATCTGACTGAGATGCAGCAGGTCCAGGTTTGATTCCCGGCCAGTTTGGAGATTTTCTATGCTCGGGGACTGGGTTTTGTGTTGTCCTCATCATCATCGACACACAAGTCGTCCAGTGCGTTATCAACTGAAAAAACTTGCAACTCAGCAGCCAAACTTCCCCAGTTGGGGGCTCCTGGAGATCGATGCCATACAATCATTTTGTGTGTATGTAGTTTCCTTCATGTTGTTTTGATGCTGGCAGGATTTGTGAGTGTGACATTCAGTTTTCCAGTGACTTTTGCAGCTGTTGTCTCTTTATTTTGCATCACAATCCCCTTCAAAGACCATCCATCGTGACTGCCCAAGACACAGTCTCATCCACGTTGTGACCTAGTGGGTGATTATTTTCCCAGGTGTAACTGAATCTTTGATATGATGCCTCTTGAAACACCAAACACTTCAGCTACCCTGGCAATGGACGCACCCATTGTATGAGTACCAACAATTTAGCTACTTAAGCATTCACTTAGTGCCAACATCATGCACTCACAACTACACATAATACTGTTCTGGCCACAACTGACACTCGCAACATATTGAGGACGTTGCACAGGCACCGATCGTGGGTAAATACAACAGCCTCACCTGCAGGCTTGGCTAACATCTGCATTTATTTCCAAGCGTGCGTTTCTCGTTGTATTTCCATATTTTTTCAAAACCCTGTACATTTTAGAGGCCATTTCATTTGTGAATAAGAATCTCCATCAGTTTTAAACAAATAATGATATGATATGTGTGATCACTACACACATAATGGTGGCAACATTCATCTGATGAACCAGAGACTGAGTAAATACCATGGCAGCATGGGCCACAGAAACATCATATTTTATTATAAATTGCCTCAGTCAGAAATAATAAGAACTCAACAGGAAGGATGTCACCATTATCCTGCCCTAACATCTTTTTTATTCAGTTGCTGAAAGACTAGTT
This sequence comes from Schistocerca cancellata, assembly GCF_023864275.1. Lineage (NCBI taxonomy): Eukaryota > Metazoa > Arthropoda > Insecta > Orthoptera > Acrididae > Schistocerca > Schistocerca cancellata. The sequence continues at coordinate 2,136,924 of NC_064628.1, read as the reverse complement.
TGATGCAGATCTTCAAGATACTCTGTCCTCTTCATTTCGGAATAATTACTACAATCCGCATCCATTTGAACCTGTTTACTGTACTCGTTCCTTGGTCTCCCTCTACAATTTTTACACCCTCCCCCCCCCCCCCCTGCCCCTCCACACACACCCAGTTCCCTCCAATACTAAATTGACAATTCTTTGATGTCTCAGAATATGTCCTTCAACCAGTCGCTCCTTTTAGTCAAGTTATACCCTAAATTTCTTGTACCTCCTCATTAGTTACATAATCTACCAGTCTAATCTTTAGCATTCTTCTTTAGGACCACATTTCAAAAGCTCTGCCAAATCTATGAGACCAGTACATGTCATAATTACATTACAGTGCTATGGTCTTGTTATGTTGTTTTATTCAGTTCTAGACGAGTTTATATTAAGTGGAACTAATTTTCGTTGCATTGTTATAATATTGCATATTAATTAATATTCTAGAACAGTATCCTACCTGAGAAACAGTGATATCTTTAGTAAATCAGTTTGGGTTTAAGAAGAGTTGCTCAACTGAGAATCCCATTTACATTTTTACCTGCAAAATTTTACAAGCGTAACAAAATAGAACGAATTGTTCTGTGACCTATCTAACACATCTGACTGTGTGAATCATAAATTGAGGTTTTTTGGGATAGATGGAATAGCCAACCATATAAATAACATTATACCTAATGAAAAGAATTCAGAAAGCTGTAAATAATAATTCAGCCAATGTAACTAGGCGAGTTTATTCTGACCGGGGAAATCACAAATGTTCTACAAGGCTCAATCTTATGCCCACTGGTGTTTCTCACATATATGAATAAAGGGGCTTCCATCTAATATACAAACAGAATTAGTTCTTTTTGTGGATGGCACCAGTGTTGAAATTAAGAAGAAATGTTAAGTAATGCCCTTAAAAGTATTATTGAGTTGTTCTCTACAGATGGTCTCACTATCAATTTCAAAAAGATGCAGCATAGTCAAATCTGCACATCCAAAGATACTGCAGCAATGATAAATGTAACACACGCTGAAGAAATAATAACTAGGTTGAAAATTTCAAAAATTTTGTTTTCCATATTGATGAAAATTTAAACTGACAGAAAGAAGGAAAAGAGAAAAGACATTTTTCAACTCCTTAAACAACTCAGTCCAACCACATTTGCATATAAAATCATTACAAAACTTGAGGAGAGAGAAATCAGTAAGTTGACACACAATATTTGGGTTGTTACATTCGGTAATTTCATGTGGAATAATGATATGGGGTAACACATCTTTAAGACAGAAAGTTTTCATCTCCAAAAATGTGCTGTGAGAATAATATTAGGCGCTCACTCACAGTCATTTTGTAGACATCTCTTTAAGGAGTTTGGCATTATAAATAACCAACTAAAGCTCAAAAGAACACTGATGTATATAATTAAAATACAGAAGATAAAAAGACTTCAGTGTTCCACATTAAGATTGGATTTAGTGCAAAAAGGGATGCACAGTGCGGATGCTAAAATTTTTGAAAATATTTTCACGTCCAGAGAAGAAATTAGGTGATTAAAATTTCATGAAAAGATCTCACTGCAATGAAAAAGTTTTTGTTTTAACAGTTACCACCCTAACTCCCATATCACATCTATGACACTCTGTCTCCTATTTCATGATAATACAAAATGAGCTGCCTTTCTTTGAACTTAAGCCCATCATATAAAATGCGTGATGGACAGAAAAATTAAATCTGAAAATACACTGAACACATTTCTCCTTGATAACTCCTACCCTGTAGAAAAATTTCCATTTATGTAATACTTAATGACTAATTTGTATATGGGGGGGGGGGGGGGGGGAGCATTTGGCCATATTTGTATAGAAATATATCATATAAATGTAAGTTGAATTGTTCTTCATCATTACAGTTAATCAAACAAATTATCTGTGGAATATGAAAGTAACTAACTGTTGATATGTATACACTGTCATTTAAGTACATTTGTGTATAAAATTATTGTAACAAATAGCTCTATGCTTTTTCAATATGTGCATTAACATGTGATCCATATCACAAACATGATGCTTTTGATAAATAAATAAATTTCCATATATTTATTAACAATGTTGGAAGAAGGCAGGTGAATGCATTAATATGTAAGTGTACCAATGACAGTGTATTTTTAATGCAGATAAGACAAGGTTGGAGTGCACATAAAATATTTACAGTGGCTACTGGGGTATTGTTTTTGTTCCAGTAAACACATCTTCAGTTAGAGACCTGACTGTTTCTGTGATGGTTCTTAAATGCTGTCAACTTTTACTTTTAAGCACAATAGACAATTCGTAATTTTTTTTAATACAGTTGAGATACCTAGAATTTTAAATATATTTGCCTTCCAAACCATCACATTTGGTAAAAAAAAAAAAAAAAAATAAATAAAAAAAAAATAAATGTAGCACTGCGAAGAGTAGTTTAAATTAGATTTGTTTTCAAATTTATTGTTTGATTTATCACAATTATATGTGACAACTTTCAACTATTATAAACACATAACACTATATTTTCTGTGATATAATTTTTTCAGCTGGAAATCATCCTTGTGTGGCTAATAATGGTGGGTGTAATCAGTTGTGCATACCCAGTGAAAGTAATACGAGAGTGTGCATGTGCTCTGTTGGTTACAAGAAAGATAATGAAGTGAGCTGTGTGCCCTACAAGACATTTGCTGTAGTGTCACAACTAGACATTACAAGAGGCTATAGCTTGAAAGATTCAGCAGAAGCTATGGTTCCAATTTCTGGACTAGGTGAGAAGAATAAGATCAGCATAGTATTCCCATATGTACTGTGTTCAGCATGGCAATAAACAAATGGTCATCTAAAAATTAATAGTTTTAGGGTTTTTGTAAGCTTGTTAACTAGAATGTGGAGAGGCTGACAGTACAAGACATTTGATAATGGGAAAGGAAAAATTTATATTAGGATATATTGTTTTCTAAAACTATATCACCTTCTCCTTCACCTACAAATACTCTTTCATGCATTCAGTCCCCACTTTTATGCAACATGCATTGTTTAATTTCCACACCATTTGAATACAGTCTGCCATGATTACTAAGTTAACTTTGTACGTTCCTTATTCTTGTTGTATGAATCATTTTAACTTGTATTTACTTTGATGTCTAATATACGTTGTAACGCACAGGTATTTTTTCTACTCTTCTGCTCATTTCACTTTTTGCTTACAGTGACTGAATCTTCGTTTAAATTGTTCAGCCATTAGATACCACTGTTTTTGTAAATCATTAGCAATTTCTTTGTTGTCCCCCATGTTGTTGGCATAATCTTTACAAAACTTTTTATTAACATATTTCATTAGCTCATTTACATTTTGTTTTCATTTCCTGGTAATTGAGGGAATTTATGTATTGTTTCCAGGGCATCACATCTTGCATGTTGACGTTCATTATGCTGAAAACTGGATCTACTGGGTGGAATTCAATAGAGGTATATGGAATGGTATTTTCCGTATACATCCAAATGGTACAGATCTTCAACCCGTCATTAAAGATGGAATTGGTTCCAATGGTATACGAGGACTTGCAATTGACTGGGTAGCAGGAAACTTGTATTTCACGAATGTCTTTCCACATGAAAATTATCTTGAAGTTTCCTGGCTTGATGGTTCAAACAGGAAAGTTCTTAGGAAAACAACTACCGATTCACCAAGAGAGCTTGCAGTAAATCCAGTTAAAAGGTTTGTGGAAAGTGACTTCATAATTATCCAAAATAACATTTTTATATCAGTATAATCATTATCTTTTTTAAACAGGCTTCTTTACTGGATTGATTATGGACAGTACCCACGAATCGGAAAGGCTTTGCTAGATGGTTCAAACTGGTCCCCTGTTGTCACATCAGGTATCAGCAATCCAAGAGATCTCACTGTGGACATGCTGACTCATGATGTGTATTGGGTTGATTCAAGACTAGATATGATACAAAAAATTTCATATAATGGTGGTAACAGACAGGTAATAACAATACACTGTATTCTGTCATAAATGTATTCTGTTTGTTGGAACAAGTCAGTAGACGTTTTTGTTATTTTCAGCTTATACGACGTAATTTGCCCAATCCAATGGGAATAGCTGTACACATGGGTGATGTATATTGGGTTGATCGTAATCTAGCTACAGTTTTCAAGGCATCAAAAGTGCCTGGGAATAATTCAAGAGCCATCTCCCTCCGAACAAATCTGCCACGTCTAAGAGACATCGCAATTTATGATCAGTTAAACCAACCACGTGATGAGGGCAATCCTTGCGTGAAATTAGGAAATGGAGGCTGTGAGCAACTATGTTTTTCATTCCCACCAGAACCAAATGGTGGAAAACCACAGTTTAAGTGTGACTGTGCTACAGGGGAGCTGTCTACAACAGGAAATGGACGCAAATGTGAAACTGTAAATGAATTCTTGGTGTTTGCAACTCGAACAGAAATAAGGGCCATTAGTCTGGATCCTCAAGTTACAACGTATCCGTTCAAGCCTGTGGTATGTAACTCTTATTTACATTAACTGCAGTATGAAACATTAGTTTGTATGCCTCTTTATTATGGAAAAGCAAGGATGGAATAATGACAGTATTATGCTACTCGCCATATAGAGGAGACGTTGAGTCCCAGCTAAAAGGCTGCTACATGTTTACCCTTTTGGCCAAAAGGCCTCCTTCTAAAGTAAAAAAACACACACACATTCACACAAGCACAATTCTCAAACACATGACACTGATTCTAGCTCATGAAGCCGCACAGCCTCAGTGGACAGAAATAGTGGTCGTATATGTGTGTGTGTGTGTGTGTGTGTGTGTGTGTGTGAGTTGTATGAATGTATGTGTTTTTTCTACTTTAGAAAAGGCATGTAGGCCAAAAGTGCAAATGTATAGCAGTCTTTTTGTTGTGCCTGCCTGCTACTCAACATCTCTGCTATTTGGTGAGTAGCAATATGTCCTTTTAATAATATTGTTGTTGCATTTTTGTTTTATCAGTCATACTTTTTCTTTGATACACATGAAATTATGGTAACAGTTATTACGAATTTTGTATTTTTTGCTACGTATCTGATATTATTTGTGAACCAACATGGTCAGTGTACATATTTTAGATGTAAAAATTTTGACATATCCACAGATTTATATAGTAAACATGAAATTGTAATTGCAGGTCAATTTAACAAATGTTGTCGGAGTTGATTTTGATTTTGCTGATCAGAGACTACTATTTACGCAAATTCGTCCCTGGGCAAAGATTGCATGGATTCCAAGTGCAAATCCATCAAGTGAGACTCATACTATTTTAGACAAAGGCATCAACCCAGAAGGAATTGCATTTGATTGGACACAAAAGAAGATTTACTGGACAGATTCTTCAAATAGTAGCATCTATGCAATGAATTTTGATGGAACTGATCTTGTAATGATAGCTCGAGTTGAAAGACCAAGAGCTATTGTTATTGATCCTTGCAATGGGTAATTGTTCATTGTACTTTTAACTTTTGAGTATGAATATTCCTATTTTAAGTATGATATCAAAAGTGAAACGTAATTTGTCAAGACATCCTTCTCCATAAGAACACAATTACCCTATGCTTTGTTTCTTTTACTTCTTCCTGCACCAGTGTGTAATATCTTGGTCCACTTTTACATATACTTCAATCAATGATACATATCTATGTTAGATCTGATGAAGTTTTTGCCAGCACTTGCCAAGCCCCCACAGTTATTTGTTTTGTATTCCACATTTACTTTCTTCTGCTACTACACACATTTTAAACAATGAAATGTTTTAGTACTGTATGGGATATTTAGAAATATCTATACTAGATCTGATACACTATTCATGAGTACTTGTTAGAAACTGAAGCACTCAGTGATGGGTCCACTTGTGGCATGAGATAATCTCCACTCATAACATAAAAAAAAGGTAGATAAACAAGTGCCCCATGGACTGAAAAGGAGCTCGATAGAATTGAGGAGGTTCCAAAGATAGTGACAGTTGGCCATATTATGAGAATAACTTTGATTAGGATTTCAGAATAATATTTTGGAAGAACTGCCTGCTGGTAGTCTCACAGTGTTGTGAGGGAATCATATCTTGAACACAGTGGTAAGAGATTCGCCACTGTATATGAGAACTTTGTTTGGGCAAGAACTTTGTTTGGGCAGTACAGACAGGAGGTACTCATACAGAATAACACTCAGTCTATTGTAGAAATGGACTGCTGAATTGTTGATGACAGTAGAAACGCTATTATTGTAGTTTTTTCTTGCAGTCTCCAATTTTGTGGTGTCTGAATTGGCAAGCTGTAACTTAACCAACATGTTTTTGGAGTAGTATTCATGGTGCTGTTAATGACAACTTTTCTCCCATGTTTTGAAAGTAGAATGTGACAGGAATGAAGAAAGGTTATCATCATGTATTTGGGATTGTTGTATGTTTATGGGTATGCAGCTCTGTCATTTCCATTCACAGTATTCTAATGAGTTAACTTCTGCATATACATCTACATCATACTCTGCAAGCCACCTAATGGCATGTGGTTGAGGAGAAGTACAACTAAGAGATCCCCACTCGCAAATTGTTTGTAGGAATAATGGTTGTTGGTAAGCCTCTGCATTGTCTTGTATTTCTCAGATTTTCTCTTCATGATCATTACATGAGACGTATGTGATAGGAAGTAATATGTTGTCCGACTCTTTCTGCTAAGTGCTCTCTCAAAATTTCAGTAGTAAACCTCCCTGTGATGCACAGCACCTCTCTTATAATGTCTGACAATGGAGTTTGTTGAGCATCTCAGGAGCACTCTCATACCAATTAAACTATCCTGTGACAAAACATGCTGCTCTTCATTGGATCTCTCCATCTCTCGTATCAGTCCTACCTGGTAAGGATCCCATATTGAAGAACAGGTCTCCAGAACTGATCGAACAAGCACCTCATGTGGCACTTCATTCATGAATGAGTTACATTTCCTTAAGACTTTTCCTATGAATCTCAGCCTGGTGTCTGGTTTTCCTAATATTTGTTTTGTGTGGACCATCCCACTGAAGATCGTTCTGGATAGTTACTTCTAGATATTTTATGTTAGACATAGTTTCTCATCAATAGGGTAGTTGTACAGTAGTGGCTTTCTTTTCTTAAAATCTTCTGCAGGTCATCATCTGCAAACAGTCTTAAAGAGCATGTGTCACTTTCTACTAGATCATTTACATTCATTGTAAACAGTTATCGTCCTATCACATGTCCTTGGGGTACTCCAGAAATTACATATACACCTGTTGATTTTGTTCCACTAAGAGTGACATATTCAGTTCTGTCTATGAGGAAGTCTTTAATCCAGTCACAAATCTGGTCCCGCACTCGATACGATTATATGTTTTCATTAAGTGGTGTGGGACAGTGTCAAAAGCCTTCCTGAATGCAAGGAACACTTCATCAACCTTAGTACTGTTGTCTACAACACTATGCATCTCAAAGAGGAACAGAGTGAGCTGAGATTTGCTAGATATCTGTTTACAGAATCATGTTGATTTTTATAGAGCATATCTTTGTTCTCCAAAAACGTCATAATTCTTGAGCATAAAACATGTTCCATAATTCTACATCAGATTGACTTCAATGATATAAATATGTAATTGTATGCTGCTACCCTGCAGCACTTCTTGGAATCGGGACTGACCTGTGCTTTTTTGCAGGTGCTAGGTACCCTTTGTTGCTCTAGCGAACTACGATAAACCGCTGCTAGAAGGGGAATTACCACCTCACATGATCTTTGTAGAATCTTATAGATATCTCATCTGGCCCAGATGCCTTGGCACTGCCAAGCAATTATAGTTGCTTTTCTGTTCTGCAGTCAGTTATCGCAGTATCTCCCATTACAGTGTTCATATGATGATTGAAAGGAGGGACTGCATTATGATTTTCCACAGTGAAACAATTCCAGAAGACTATAATGGCCTCCTCTCCGTTATCTTCCATTTCGGTGCCAATATGATCTCTTGAGTGATTGGTTTCAAACTGCTTACTGACTTCACATAATACCAAAACTTTTTAGTGTTTTCACTTAGATCATTGACAAAATTTTACTTTCAAACTCATTGAACACTTTTCTCATTACTCATTTTCGCTTCATTCAGCTTTTGTTTGTCAGTTAAGTTTTTACTTGTCTTGAATCTGAACTGAAGTTGTCTTTGTTTATGGAGTAGTTTTCTAATACAGCTGTTAAACCACAGTGGGTCTTCCCCATCCTGTAAGACCTTGTACCAAACATGCCTGCCTAAGGCATATTGAACAGTGCTTTTGAGTTTTTTCAGTTGTGGGCCACATCTTTGTCCTCATCACTGAACATTTGATGCTGAATACTCAAATACTCTGCAATTTGTATCATGTCACTCTTGCATAGTAAAAATATCTTCCTATGTTTCTTAACCCTTTCACAGTTAAAATTTATTTAGCATATATTTGAAAAAATAAAAGGTCAAAACCTGTCTTCCTTTGTGATAAATAATACACTTTCTCTACCAAAAAAATGTGATGTGACCTATTTTGAAAATCAGTGAAGGAGGACATATGTCCAATGAATCTAACTAGATCCCTGTTTTTATGTGAACCTAGAATTCTCTGAGTTAAATTTTTCATTTCAGAATGTTTTTATCAGGATGGCAACTACAGAAAAAGTATAACAAATTAGTACCAAAATACATTGTTTCTCCTGACATTGAAAAACATGAAATATTGCACACAATTTTCAACATAACATTTGAAGATGGCTTTTACAAACAGCACACCTACGTTTTCTACATTCTGTGAAGTTTTCTGGGATATATATGTCCCACTACATATAAATTATGCGCAAACCAGCAGAATTATGAGGTGTATGGCAATGTTTCAAAACAATGTCTATAATGTGTAAGAAACCACAGTTAGTTACTTCAGATATTCTTGGATGTAGAAGGTAGTGATTTGATCTGATTTTCCTTAAACAGACACATTATAAATACATGCCGCCCCATTTGATCACTCATAGCCTTCTATATATCCATCCCATGGTCCGTAGTGTTTTTCTCCAAAAGTTGTGAAAACATCTCTCTACATGCTAGCACTAGACAGATATGTGATGTAGATGTCCTAACACTCAGAACTGCATATTACTTTAGTGAGATGTTTGTATCTCATCAACTCCGAAAGGGTTAATATTCCTTGTAAAACACATAGTCATAGTTGCTATCACAGCCTTATGGTCACTGATACCTTCCTCTGTGTTAACTGATTCAATAAATTCAGGTCTGTGTATTGCTAGCAAGTCTAAGATGTTACCTTCATGAGTTAGTTCTCTAACTATCTGCTCAAAATTATTTTCAGACAAGACATTCTGTATAATGACACACAAATCCCTGTCTCTGGCACCAGTTTTAATAGCAAAACTCTCCCAATCTTTACCTGGCAAGTTGAAGCCCCCCCCCACCCCCCGCCCCCTCAATTACAACTGTATGATCAGTAAATTAATAACAATATTCTATAAGTTCTCTCTTAAGTGCTGTACCACTACAGCACCTGACCTAAGTGGTCCATAATAGCATTCGATTACTATTTTTGATTGACTTTGATACATAACTTTACTATGACTAATTCCCATTCAGGATTCATGATAACCTCACTAGAAATTATCGATTTCTTTACAGCAATAAATACACCACCACCACTGGCTGCTAAGGTATCCTTATGATAAATATTCCAGTCGGAATGCAGGCTTTCGTTGATATTCACCTGCTGTTTCAATCAGCTTTCTGTTCCTATTGCTATCTGGGCATTATAACTTGAACAAGCAGTAGCAATTCTGAGACCTTTCCTTGGGTGCTCCTGCAGCTTACTAATATCGTATTAAACTTTTCTGTATCCGATTCATGAGAACAATCAGTCTGTGAGAACATTGTGGCTGATGTCTGATGTAAATTCGATTTGGCAGGCAATTCATCTCTCATACCGGGAGGGGGGGTTTCTCTAACCTAAACAACTTCCATGTGCATGCCACACGTACTCTGCTGCCCAAATAGCCACTTTCTGCGTGTAGTGCATACCTGAACTATTAATGGGCAGATGCTGTAAATGATGGTCTTATTACTGCTCACTGCCTGAACTCCCAACAATTGCTTGCAACATATGGTGAAACCAGCTATGTAAGTTATTGATTTGTCATGCATAACAATGAGATTGTGTGTGACTTGACTCTGAAAACACATCATCTGTCATGATTGTCCCACAGCCCAGTAATGGGCAAACTTTTCCTCTTAAATGTTCATGCCATAAAAATAAATTTTTGTCAGTTTATTTATTCTTACCTTTCAACATTGTCTTTCCTACTTTTATTTCACTTCCACTAGCTTGCAAAGTGCACCACTTTTCAATTTCTGCTCAGTTTTTCTTGCAGTCTCCAACAGTACTTTTTCCTACCCTTGCTCCATATAAATAGTTTTGGCTGCTCTCCCAGAATCCTGTCAATTTACAGCATGTAGTTTCTGATTCATAGCCACTACAAGCTTTTTTTTGTCATTTATCACTCATTTCAGACTTTTTAATTAAACACAATGGAACACACAAAACAACAATTTAACAACCTTCGCACTTTGGATGTCTGATATGCTACTGGAGAAACAAAGAACACAGAGTTGCTCTCTATGTGTGTTCTTTGCTGTTTGTGAGTGCTGGAAGAGGACATTGTTGTATCATTTGTTGAAGGGCAGTTTTGATACTTGAACAGTAGACTATATAATTTGTAACTGTAATCCAGATGTGCTGGAACACAAAGATACATAAAACATTTTGAAAGGCGACACAGCATTGTAGCAGGTGCCATCTTGCTAAAGCTTTGGAAAAGTACAGTACATACAATACATTAATCCTCATTTTATCATGCAGATGTATTATTGTATTTATTAAATAGACTGGGTAGTACAGAGGCCAATAGCTATGAACCAGATAGTCGAGAGTTTACTGTGGTTGGGAACTTATCTCAGATCTCACTCTTCAGTCAAACCTTTTGCATTCCTATGTATGTGTATGTTCAACTTTCTTGTAATATGCCTTTACATTATTCTTCCTGTTGTAAATATAAGAAACAACATGTAATATGAAGTATTTTTTACTTTGTATATTATTAATATATTTATACACCATTAATACAAGCAATATTTTTAGTGTGTTTCTTTAAGCTCAGTGTAATACAAAACAAGTATGTTATTTTTGCAGGTCCTTATACTACACAGACTGGGGACGATTTGGGACATCTGGTAAAATTTATCGCACCACTATGGCAGGTTCTCTTAAGAAAGCCATAATTGACAAAGACCTGTCACAACCCAGTGGTCTTGCCATTGACTATGATGACCGGATGCTTTATTGGACAGATGCTGTTCGTGAAAAAATTGAGAGATCAGATCTGGAGGGCCAGAATAGAGAGGTCATTAATTTTTTAAAATGTTTCCACCTGTGTGTAGAATAAAAGACTACTGCCACAACAGTTTAAAGTCTAATAATGGTGGTAGCATTTTTCCATTTCACCTGTATTTATTTAAATTACTTCTTCATTACACTACTAATTTTAGATTTTTAAACCATTATTGAGTGTCTACCTAAAACATTGTACCATAAGTTTGAAAATGGAATTGTTTTCACATGATGTGCTACTACTCATTTTGGTTACAAATTTTGCTGTTCTTGATAGTTTGTCAGATAGTAGGTGCACTTAAGCTGGTAAAAATTTGCAAAGATGAAATAGTGAGAAAAATCTGTTCTTCATTTGATAAATTCATTTCCATGGTGCCTACAGTGAAGGAGAAAAACAGTAATAATATCATGGCTCCATTTTCCTGATGATGCTACTATTAGTAGTTTATGATGTTGAAGTGCTCAAAATTTTGAAGAGAGTAGCAAAATTGCAGTGTGTAACTGAGCTTTATAAGAAGCACTCAAAATTTTGAAGAGAATAGCAAAAGCGCAATCTGTTACTGAGTTTTGTAAGAAATCTAAAGTACTTTTCCTGTATTTTAAGTTTATTCTCACGCTCATAAATGACAACATTGTGTATACATATTTCAGATTTTAATAACGGCCACTATTTATCCATTTGCTATCACTGTACATGGACAATATATGTACTGGACAGACCTACAGCTCCGTGGTGTCTACAGAGCTGAAAAACATACTGGTGCCAATATGATAGAAATGGTAAAGCGGCTGGATGATTCACCTAGAGACATTCAAGTTTTCTCTTCACTTCGACAAGCATGTGTAGAAAACTCATGTCACATAACCAATGGAGGCTGTGAACAGTCCTGTCACCCAGGACCCAATGGAACAGTAAGTTCACTGGAAATCTTCATAATTAATAAATTAATGAGTGAATTCTATTTAAGAAATTGCATCAAATTCACTTTTTTAATGCGGGAGAAAAGGGAGTGGTATCAGTATACACGTGAATGTGTATGGGCCAATGGCCTTGCCACAGCGGTAACACCGGTTCCCATCAATTCACTGAAGTTAAGGGCTGTCGGGTTGTGCTAGCTCTTGGATGGGTGATCACTTGATTCGTCGAGCACTGTCGGCAAGCACGATGCACTCAGCCCATGTGAGACAAACTGAGGAGCTACTTGATTGAGAAGTAGCAGCTCTGGTCTCGTAAACTGACATGCGGCCAGAAGAGTGGTGTGCTGACAACGTGCCCCTCCATATACACATCCAGTGATGCCTGTGGGCTGAGGATGAGATGGCAGCCAGTTGGTACCGTTGTGCCCTCACGGCCTGTTAGGGCGGAGTTTAGTTTAATTTTTACGTGAATGTGTATCTTCCATACTGTTTCCTTTTCTGTGTTTTGACAATTTATTTCTGTGTTGAATAGAAAACACTTTTCTAATTTTGTGCGTAATTATATTTATTTGGTCATGAACTATGGGAATTAGGTTACCTGAACATGAGAGAAATTAGTGATTCAACAACTTAATGCATGAATAAATTTCTGGATGAAAGATAAAAATGATGGTGCTTTAGCGGTACCCGAAACACTCAGGAGAATGTAGCACTTGTCATAAGTATTGGCAGTGTCATGAACAATCGGCATCTACTGGCATTGCCATTCAAAAACATTTAAGCTTCCAGTTATTAGCACAGCGTTCATATGGTGCGAATTCATGACACTCAGTGTTAGGGGATTAAGAAAGACAGATTCAACATCTTTTACTAGAAAGCTGCCCATGTGATGTAGATTATGAAGTTTTACCTACTGTTCAGAAAAGCAGAAAGATGATCCTACTGGACTTACTTGAAATCAATGAACATATAACACATGACCAATTTAGTCTCCCCTTTCCCTCTCTACCAAATTTATGTTTTAGTTATGCAAATATTAGCTTACTGTTGCAAATTCAGCTTTATTTTTCATTGGCTGTTAAATGCAATGACATGTGCATAAAAACTTTTTTTTTTTTCATTTTTAGGTAAATATAACTATTTCTGTGTGACATAAAACTGTAGTACTCTTCTTTGTAAACACTCTGTATGTTATCATTTTTGTATCATTTATATAAGTAATATCTGAGTAAATTTTACATTAGTTGCTCTGTGTTAGCAACATTCAGTTGCTACCTGATATGGCCTAATAAGCTGAAAGTTGGTTCATTAATGAATAAATCTAATTGTACAGAAAGTTGGGAAAGTGTTTCGTATTTGACATAATTGTCATCGTCTACCAACCACCAAATTCAGTTATTTTATTGCTAAGCATTTATATTAAACAATAGAAAGTCCAGGATAGAATAACAACAATATTATGAAAAGGATAGATTGCATAGAGGAAGGATTGAGTCGCAGACAGGCACGATGGAAAGTCTGCCAAACATTTAAGCTTTTGGACAAAAAATCGAACAGAAATAGAAAACACACACATTTCACAAAAGCAAAATTCACACACACGACCGCTGTCTGTGGCACAAATGCGGACTGTGACAGAGACTGCATCTGAATGTGAGCAGTAATTTGGTGAGGTGTAGATCAAGCTTGGGCCAGGGAGGAGGAGGGATAGCAGAATAGTTGTGGGGAGGATGTGCTGCATGTGAGAGTGTGCAGGGGCATGGTGGAGATAGGATAGGGCTGCTAGGTGCGGAGTTGTGTGGATACCGTATTTACTCGAATCTAAGCCGCACTCGAATCTAAGCCGCACCTGAAATATGAGACTCGAAATAAGGGGAAAAAAAATTCCCAAATCTAAGCCGCACCTGAAATTTGAGACTCGAAATTCAAGGGGAGAGAAAAGTTTTAGGCCGCACCTCCAAATCGAAACAAAGTTGGTCCATCGTAATATGAGACACAATTTAGGTCGAATGAATGACGATACAGCTACAGTAGTTTGGTTCGAGTCGAAAGCTTAGCAGTTAAGCTTTACCAGGTAGCCATTGCTATGCGTCAGGTGCTCCGTCCGTAGTTATACGGATACCCTTCCTTTTTCACGTGCTTCGTCTGGTTTGAATCGATTGCTTATTTTGCTTTGATCTGATAAGTGCCGTTTTCTATGTTATAGGTGTTTACGTCAGTCACTCTAAGCTGAAAATGCATTACTATACTGTGTCATGCATTATTTGTCGCATTCTGATAGTGCGTGTTTACAGCCTGTCGTTGCTCGCGGCATGGCTTGCTTTTGTACGTGCTACCGCCGCCTACAATTACAAAAAGAGAGGAATCGTCGCATTAGCGAAACAATGGCAAGAGACTGCTATTTGTTGTTACTTACACTGCTGCTTTCTTTGATAATGATCAACAGGAACCAAATAATAGACTGCGTATGATAGAACATGTTCTGAACGAGAGTTTGGCGAAAATTTTTCAATGTTTGAAAATCTTTGCGGCCGCTTCTTTAGTACATCAAATTCTGCACAGAAATTAGTCATCTTAGATTTAAAAATCTAGTCAGTTGCCGTGCTTCATTTCTGACTGTATCACTATTAGGCATAAGAGTAATACGAATATAAACATGACACGATACGTATATTCTTCCGCGTTTGCTGTTGTCTCACTCTAGTTTCGTAGTTTATTTGGCAGACAGGATTTAAATGAGATAGAAGCAAACATGAAAGAATACATGGCAAAATGTTTATATTCGTATTATTCTTATGGTGAAGAGAATACTGCACGTGATTCACATTTCATCAGGTTGCTATTAGCAACCATCTCTTCTCACAGCTAGGAAAAAATTCAGAACGTAGAGTTGGCCATATTGACAAAAATCCCAGTATTACCAGTCGGATTTTCGTAGTACATTGAAATTCGAAGATGAACAATACGGAATTTGTATTTACTTCGTTGGATAATGTATGAAAATGCAGTGGTCGAAACTCGGGCGGAGAAATATCCTCGTCTTCCATTTTTTTTTTTTTATTTCATTTACTGACGCAGAGGTTTTGGCGCCAGTATTTATCTTTGTGCCTACAAAGGATGCCTGTGTAGCGCTACATATATTCGACGGCAGAAGTTATTTGTGGCGGCACCTATCAACATTTTTCAGAACTTCTGCTTGCTTTGCACTCGATTCTAAGCCGCAGGCGGTTTTTTGGATTACAAAAACCGGAAAAAAAGTGCGGCTTACATTCGAGTAAATACGGTATGCTTGGGGAGGGGGGGGTGGGGGAGAAAAAGCAGAGGAGAGAAGGGGAAAAGGCTAGTAGATGTGTTGGCAGAATAGGAGGCTTGTAGAGTGCTGGAGTGGGAGCAGGGGAAGTAGATAGGTAAGATGATGACAGGGACTAGCGGAGGTCAAGACCAGGGGGCTGTGGGAATGAAGGGTTACGTTGTAAGAAGGTTTCCATCCTGCACAATTCAGAGAAACTGTTGTTGTTTGAAAAGGTCTAAATGGTGCAGGATGTGTAGCTGCCATTGAAGTGAAGCACATCTTGTTTGGCAATATGTTCAGGAACTGGATGGTTCAGCTGCATTTGACCACAGACTGATGGTGACCGCTCGTGCAGAGATCTTGTTAATTGTCCTGCCCACAGAGAAAACAGCACAGCAATGGCAGCTTAGTTTGTAGATCACATAGTGGCTTTCACAGGTAGCCCTGCCTCTGATAGGATAGGAGTGCCTGTGGCAGGACTGGAGCAGGTGGTAGAGGGAGGACGTACACATATATATGCAACAGGTCTTGTATTTAGACCTATTGCAGGAATATGAGACATAAGGCAAGGGTTTGGGAGCAGGGGTGGAGTAGGAGTGGACGAGTTTATTGTGTAGGTTCAGTGGGCAGTGGAATACCACTGCGGGAGAGGTGGAGAGGACAGTGGTAGAATATTTCTCATTTCAGGGCGCAACGAGAGGTATCAAAACCATGGAGGAGAATGTGATTCAGTTGCTCATGTGTGGTACTGAATCATGAGAGGAGTGGTCTTTTGTGGCCAGATAGTGAGCATGCAGGAGGTGATCGGTGAGTGAAGAGACAAGACATGGGAGATTTATTTCTGTACCAGGTTGAGAGGGTAATTACATTCAGTGAAGGCCTAAATGAAGCCGTCAGTATATTTCGAGAGGGACTGCTCGTTACTACAGATCCGACTGCTGTGGGTGATTAGGTTGTATGGAAGGGGCTTTCTGGTATAGAATGGATGGCAGCTGTTGAAGTGGAGGTTATTAGGTGTGATGTGAATGGAGGAACTGATGTGGCCATCCTTGAGGTGGAGGATAATGTTGAGGAAGGTGGCTTGTTAGGTTGAGGATGATCAAGTGTAGCAAACAGGGGAGAAGGTGTTGAGATTCTGGTGGAATGTGGCTATGGTGTCTTCACCCTCAGTCCAGATCACATAGATTTGATTAATTAATCTGAACAAGATGAGGAGTTCGGGGTGGTTAGGAAGCAGTTATTTAGATTGTCCATAAATAGGTTGGTGCAGGTTGGGCCATTGCTGTACTACAGATTTGTTTGGAGGTGGAGGATAATGTTGAGGAAGGTGGCTTGTTAGGTTGAGGATGACCAAGTGTAGCAAACAGGGGAGAAGGTGTTGAGGTTCTGGTGGAATGTGGCTATGGTGTCTTCACCCTCAGTCCAGATCACATAGATTTGATTAATGAATCTGAACCAGATGAGGAGTTCAGGGTGGTTAGGAAGGAGTTATTTAGATTGTCCATAAATAGGTTGGTGTAGGTTGGGCCATTGCTGTAGTACAGATTTCAGGAAATCCCTGTGGTTGATAATGACAGTGGTGGAGCCTTTGGTAGCAGGTAGCACTACAAGGCTGGGATCAGTTTTTAGGTCATGTTTCTGCAGATGTAAGCTTGCTTTGTGTGTTGAGGGACTTGGGGTATGATGGTGAGGAAAGCTTCAAGATTAGGAAATTCTGGAAAGTTAACAGGGCATTATTTGGGCGCAGTGGGGGCAGATGATGGTTGGTTGGAAGAGTGAACTGAGTCAGGCAGCGTTCAGTAATGGCTCTGGATTGAGTCCAAGTTCCGGTCACAAAAACTGACTATGGCTGGGAGAGTGATGTGTTAACCATATGCCCCTCCATATCTGCATCCAATGATGTCTGTCAACTGAGGATGACACAGTGGTTGGTCATACCATTAGCCCTCCAAGGCATGTTCGGATGAAGTTTGGAATGAGTCTAATTGATAGAGCTGGTTGCAAAAAACTGTTTCCACTATAGGAACTGGGAGAAGGAGAGGTTGTCAACAAGTATCTATGCAAGCTGGTGGTGGTTCCATAATGGTGTGGGCTGTGTTTACTTGGAATGGACTGGGTGCTCTGGTCCAACTGAACCGATCATTGATTAGCATTGGTTATGTTCATCTACTTGGAGGCTGTTAGCAGCCATTCATGGACTCCACATTCCAAAACAACATTGTAATTTTTATGGATGACAATGCTCCATGCCACTGGGCCATAATTGTTTGTGACTGATTTGAAAAGCATTCTGGACAGTTTGAGCGAATGATTTGGTCACCCATATGTCCCACCATGGTACATAACATTGTGCACAAAATCCTGCACCAGAAACACTTTCACAATAATAGACAGCTGTGGAGGCAGTATGGCTCAGTATTTCTTTAGGGGACCTCCAAAGACTTGTGG
The DNA here is from genome assembly GCF_023864275.1 of Schistocerca cancellata. Classification (NCBI taxonomy): domain Eukaryota; kingdom Metazoa; phylum Arthropoda; class Insecta; order Orthoptera; family Acrididae; genus Schistocerca; species Schistocerca cancellata. The sequence continues at coordinate 2,118,764 of NC_064628.1, read as the reverse complement.
AATCCATGCCACGTCAAGTTACTGCACTATTCTGGACAAAAGGAGGTCCGACACGAAATTAGGAGCTATCCCTTCACTTTTGTCATGTCTGTGTAACTTGAATTTACATTTCACTTTTTAATTTCGCTATGATACAGTAAAAATTCAATTTTCAAAATTTAACAATGGAAAATCCAGGATGGAATATAACAATATCGTCTGTCTAACCTGCAGAACTTCTCTGTCTGTCGCCCCCACCAAACTATTCCTCCCCATCCCGGCCCCAGCCTCCTCCTTACCCCCACCCAGTCGCCACTCCCATCATGCACTGGTGCTGCTGCTCACAGTATGGTTTCAGTTGCCTGAGACTGCAGTCGTATGTGTGAGTTGCGTTTGTGTGTGTGTGTGTGTGTGTGTGTGTGTGTGTGTCGTTGACAAAGGCCTTAATGGACGAAAACTATAATTGTGAGAGTCTTTTTGTTGTGTCTATCTGTAACTCAGCATCTCTGCTTTAGGGTGAGTAACAATTTTCTAAATTTGAAGTATGAGTATTGTATGAGAGGCTTACACAGCATTTTTAACAAACATAGCAGTAAACATACTTCCTACTTGTGCTTTACTAGCAGTTTCATAAATTTTAAGAGAGATTTTGGGTGTCATAGTCAAGAAGAGAACAGATTTGTAGCAACTAGAACAAAGTTCAGTTTTTTTTAACCTTCTCAGATTTATCTTCAGATGGATCATGCAGAAGTTACTTATTTATTTTTGTAATGTTATGCTGTATATTAGAAAAATAAAAACCCAAAGATGAGCCCAAAACACCCAAAAACTGGTTTATGGAAATAAATTAATATTTCATTAAAGACTGGGTGCAGATATTTTTATTTTCTATTAATGCACTGTCTTGTTTTCTGCAATATCTGTAATAAATAAACATAAGCATTTGTTAAGTATTATTTAGTGACTGACATTTCTTTAAATGAGATTGTTATTGGATTTCAGGCAGAATGTAAATGTGATGACAACTCCAAATTAGTAAATGAGAACAGAATGTGTGTGCCAAAGAACTATTCATGTGACGCAAGTAAATTTTACTGCAAAAATGGCAGGTGCATTTCACGTATGTGGGCATGTGATGGAGATGACGATTGTGGTGACAACAGTGATGAAGATGTATACTACTGTGGTAAGTATCAATTTATTGTTTAGCTTAACTGTACTTATAGAAGTTGTGATGTTGTACATCTGAAAAGAACATGACAGGCTATTGCCAGTGTTCTAGTTATGTTAGTGATGAAAATAATGCACTTAATTTATTTTTATAATGTTAACGAATATGTTCATTTTTATTCTTTTGGTCTGAAAGGATTTTATTGATTCTTTTAATTGATACATTGCTTCTTGTCACACTGAATCCATGAGTTCCCTTTTCTCTTTTTCATACACTTTTTCTTATGTGCTTTGCCTGTCCCAATGTGCAAATTTCTTATACATTTTTATGTAGAACAGAAGTCAGATTTTATTGTAAACATTGAAGAAAAGTGCTAAAATAAGCAGAAAGTGTATAATTGCATTTTCTTCCAAGAGTGCTTCAAATGCCATTAACCTCATCTAGTTGAGTGCAGTATTCATAGAAACTACTTTCATCTTCTTAAAACTGCATAGTAAAGTGAACCTGAATTCAGATTTTTATGTGAATACACATATTCATTGTATTCTTTGCTGATTTGATCATGTACCGTCCCCAGCAGATGGTCTATCACTGAGTGGTAGAAACCAAGCTTAGAGATGTGATTCAGAATGTGGTTATTATTTATTATTAAGTTTCATGTCAGTGTACATTCCTCTGCAGGATAGAAGATTGTAATTAGCACTGAATGTGATTCAGATGGTGTGTGTTTCCAGATATTTGTGGTAGTTACTCATGCTACACCTGTAATTAAAATCTTTTAAAAAGCTGCCCACTGTACAATCTTAAAATATCTCATATAGCGTCTTCCCTGATTATAAACAGATGCTACTAATAAATCAGAATAACCAAGATTACACTGTTGATGTTTGATGTTTTAACTTATAATCAATGGGCATTTTTTTTATTTTCCACACAATACATTATTTTGCAGTTTACAGTGTTCATCCAGGTTAGTAACCTAAATTATACAACTGGCAGTTTACACAGTTCTTCCAATCTACATCATATAATTCACAGTGGTTAACTCAACATTACTTATTGATAGAGGCACCTGTCTGTGGTGAAAATTTTTGCCTGGTGTATTCCTTTTTAAAAAGCTATTTCAGTACACTTTTCACTATTTGTATATCATTTCATCAGTAATTTTTCTAAGTTTTATTTCCACTTCTGAGCAGTAAAAGCTAAAGCAAAAATCATTGATAGCATATTTGCAGGGAAACATCTTTTTTTGCTTGCTATCTTCTGGAGCCAGTGGCTCCTTGTTCTGGCAGAAGGGTTTAAAGGGAAGAAAGAGGGGTGAAGGAAAAGGACTGGTGAGGTTTAAGAAAAGGGGAAGAGTTCAGAAAAGTCACCCAGAGCGCTGGGTCAGGGGAGACTTACCTGTCAGAATGAGAAGAAAAGACGGATGGTTGGGGACTGCTCTGGACAAGATTTGAAAAGTGAGAGCTTAAAGGTAGAAGGTAGGATATATGCAGGAGAGAAATTACTGCTGAAATATTGTACATGAGTTAATAAGACTGAAAAGCTAAGTGCATTGTATTTGATAGAGGTGGGAGGGGGACAGCAAAAATAGATAATTCAGAAAACAAAAATGTAGAAAACCGAAAGGGAATGAAAAAAGGAATGGTTTCTGTGAAGAAATGCTGGGACCAAAGATATTGACATAAACTAAGACCAGGTGCGTAGCGAAAACCAGGGATATGTTGTAGTACCAATTCCCACCTGCAGAGTTCTGAGAAACTGGTGTCTGGGGACGGAAATAACATGTCTTTGGTTCTTGCCACCTATCTGGCCTAAATGTACATTAATTTCTTTGGTCTCAGCTTTTCTTCACTGCAGCTGTCCCTTTCTTCATTCCCTTTCAGTTTTCTACTTCTTTCATTTTCTGACCTGTCTATTTTTCGCCATCCCCCTCACACATCATTACATACAGTGCACTTAGCTTTTCACTCTTATTAACTTATGCAAGATGTTTTACCAGAAATCTCTGTCTTGCATATGCCGTATCTTCTGCATTTAAGCTCTCAGGTCCCCTGCAGTCCCCAGTTGTCAGTTTTTCCTGGGATCTGTGGAACATGATAAATGAATGAATGACCATATCTTAACTAAAACTCAATGAAGACTGACTGACACTCTCTGCTGCACCTTTTTAAACACCCGTGAAGTGAATTGTTATTACAAATTGAATAATAATGTTAAAGACAGGAATGGTAGGCAGTACTTGAACACTTATAACAATTAAGTTAGACATTTGAGTATTAGGAATTCTTTGAATGTCATTAATATTCTATTTCCAAAAGTGGAGCCTTAGGCATACTGTTTTCTCCACATTTTCTAATACAGCCAGAGAAAATTTCTACTAACAGAAATAAGGTATTTCATCACTAAAGGAAAATTAAGATATTTCATTAACTATCATGTATCTCAAGCGATAGTATACACTTTTTTCAACAACAAAATATGAGGAATATAAAATGGTAATTGTGCATTATTGAAAGGTGTACAGTCTAAAACTCAGATAATCTGTGTCTTAAAACAACATTTTTGAATGCTGACAATATTATGAGAAGGAAAGTTGCTATTCACCATACAGTGGAGATGCTGAGTCGCAGACAGCCATAACAAAAAGGTTTTCACACTTAAAGCTTTCGGCCAATGGCCTTTGTCAACAATAAACACACATACGCACACACACACTCACTTAAACGCCTATCTGCGACTAAGCATCTCCACTATATGGTGAGTAGCAACTTTCCTTCTCATAATATTGTTACAATCCATCCTGGATTTTCCATTGTTTGATTTTGAATGCTAATATTTCCGCAATGACAAAATTTTGAATGAAGGTAGGATTTTCTTTATGTGTAGGAAAAATAGGGCTTCTAAATGAAGTATATCAATCCTGAAACAAAACCTTAGTAGCAGAGTCAAAGTTTTAAGTGCAGATGATTTTCCTGTATCTTAAATGTTGAATATCTTAAACAAAATGTTTCCATTCAGGATTTTTTATAATAGTTATCAACCACATATAAGTAATAAGGGTCATAAGTGTGGTGTCACCGCCAGACACCACACTTGCTAGGTGGTAGCTTTAAATCGGCCGCGGTCCATTAGTACATGTCGGACCCGCGTGTCGCCACTGTCAGTAATTGCAGACCGAGCACCACCACACGGCAGGTCTAGAGAGACGGACTAGGACTTGGCCCAGTTGTACGACGACTTTGCTAGCGACTACACTGACGAAGCCTTTCTCTCATTAGCCGAGAGATAGTTAGAATAGCCTTCAGCTAAGTCCATGGCTACGACCTAGCAAGGCGCCATTAGCATTACATTGCATGTATCTAGAGAGAGTCTCACTTGTATCATCAAGAATGCTGTATACAAATGATGGATTAAAGTTAAGTATTCCAGCAGCTACGTACTTTTCTTTATAGCATTCATTACGTATCAAGTTTCAGATCTAACGCCAGTCGGCTTGTGTAAACGTGTGCCTTTCGGTTACCTGTCACTGTGGACTGGCTGTCTTGTCAGTCCACAACAATAAAAATACAGTTGGTAATAGAATTTTGAAATTTCGTGTACATACCGCATGTGGATTAGGAAAGAGAAAGAATTTAAAAAGTGGTATTTATGCTAGGATTGATATTAGAGAAAGTGGATCTAGTTCATCTAGCTGTGTTTCTACTTGTTCAGCAAATGATAACACAAGTGAAGCTAAAATTGCAAAAACTCTTGCAGCAACTAGTTGATACAGGCTACCAATATTCCATTTCTTTGATGCAGAGCATGCTCTGAATATTATATGGTGTGTGTGTGTGTGTGTGTGTGTGTGTGTGTGTGTGTGTGTGTGTGTGTGTGTAGGGGCAAAGAGTGCACACTTTTTGTGATGTGTTTAGATTAAAAATATTCAAGATAAAATTAGTTGTCACTTAGTTGGACTAGTTGTTGCTAAATCACATCTTTATTCCACAGCTTGTCCTGATTGACAAATCATTACTGATATACTGACCAAGTGAATAAGCAGTATGAAAGCATTTTTGTATTTTAAGTTCAATTAATTTAATTATTTTCAGCGTTTCATTCTTGTGGCTCCAACGAATTTCGATGTGCAAATGGAAGATGCATTTTCAAAACTTGGCAATGTGACCATGAAAATGATTGCCGTGATGGTTCTGATGAATTAGATTGTGATTACCCACCATGTGCTGCTGGAGAATTTACCTGTGAAAATCATAGATGCATAGCAAAATCTCAGGTAAGACACATGTTTTTAAGAAATCAATTTTTTAAGTGTTTGTAATGCAGCAAAGACTTGAGATTAAAGCATTTATTTGAATGTATGTTCTCAAAGGTACTTTCTCCTAGTTCCTCCAAAAACTTTATATCTTCTTCATCCTTCTGTCCTCAAATAACCACATTCCTCAACATCAACATACATCAATACCTCTATTTTTGTCCACATAAGTAAACTACAGTTAGTATCAGCACTTTGACTACTGTTGTCTTTGTGCACAAAAAGCCCTCCACTAAAGTCTGTGGATACATAAATTTCATTGATGACCATTATCAGCCCATGGTGAAGTGCAGACTCAGCCAACCAGTGGTAATGCCTTCATTTCAATAGCTATTTTACAACTCAAGTCATCTTTAACTCCCTCCTGCCCTTCCTAGTGCCATTAACAGCTCCTATGAACAGTCCTTGTGATTATCATACTCCCACTATATCTGTCTTACAGTCCCATAAATCTCCTGGTCTCAGTTTTTGCTCATACGTATACCCAGTTTGGCTTGGTTTCTGTATCACTTTCTTCATCTGCTGCAGTGACTTTTTCTTTGTTCTGTGTTCTTATTCCATCCTTCTCTTTAGTAGGCTTCAGAACTTCTTAATTCGCTCAGTCCATTTCTGATGTTTACTGTTGTATCTATCTTCATATTCTCTTTCATACTTGTTCGATATTTTGGCCACTTAGTGTTATACCTCTGCCCTTCTCCCTAGACCCTTTACAGCTTGCCATTACCTACAACCACCTCTGCATTTGTTGTCTGTGGTTTTTGGTGCATGCATACTTCTCCTTGTGTATTTAACTTCCTGCCATTTTCAAGTCATTTATCTTTCCTATCTGGACACCCCATCCTCTTTCTGGTTCACTGCTTACATCAAACATACCAAAGTTTCTTGAGTTTCGTATGCACATATGTGTTTAGATCTTCATATTCAAGGTAATTGAATAGTCATTGTTTATTTTCCATTGGGACTTGACATAAAATTATTATCATCACTATTATTATTTTGTTTGAGAAAGACAGTATTATTTCACACTCAGAGAAAGAACATTGCTTCTATTAGTACTAAAAATTTGAGGTTTATTATACACTGAGAAATAAGAAAATGATAATATGAGTCTAAGTTGATATTTTGAAATTTAGAAGACAGTAGTGAGGTGGAAAGATGATCAGGGTTTAACAGCCATCCACAACAAGGTCATGCTCTTTTCAAAGGTACTGTTCATGGCCATCTAAACTAATTCAAGGAGACCATGACAAATGTAAATTAGGATGTTCAGATGGGGATTTAAATACTGTTACTCCTAAATGGGAGTTCAGTGCCAATTAAAGTTCATTTGAGGCTATTCTGAATCTCGTGACACTTTCCTTGATGTTGACCTCACCACAAGTCAGCTACATCCTTCTGTTGACATTAAACCTACTAACAAACAGCATTACATACATTTCGACAGTTGCCATCCTTTCCATGTCAAATGTTCACTACCATACAGCCTTGGCATTTGAGGCAAACAATTTAGCTCAGATGCAGACTCCCTACAGTAACACACCACGAGTCTAACCTCCTCCTCTTGTCACTCAGCATTATCCTGGTCATGAACGTATTAATTGGATACTTCAAAAAGACTATAACCTCCTGAAATTACGTCCTAAAGTGGAGTTCATTCTGTCTGACATTTTGTCCCCGACTCCTAGAGGAGCTTTTCGTCACCCTCCCATTCTCTACGTTAACCTTGTCAAACACTACACTAGTTCTACACCCACTTCCCTACCCTGTGGCTCCTTCCCCTGTGATCATCCCCACTGTAAGACTTGCCCTATGCACTCTCCTATACCAGCCATGTAGCTGGCAAGGCATATAGTATCAAAGGGAGGGCCACCTGTGAAGAGACACATTTATGTACCAGCTATTATGCAAACACTGTTTGACCTTCTACATTGGTACCACTACCATCCAGTTATCAGTTAGGATGAATGGGCATAGACAGAGGGTGTACACCAGCAACACACAATATCCTGTTGCAGAGCAAGCTCTTCAACAGGACAGTCATGGACTTCGGTATCTGTTTCACCACACATGGCATCAGTATTCCTCTCCCTGACACCATTTTCTCATTATTCTGCAAGATGGAAACTGTCATTACAACATGTCCTTGGATCTCACTACCCACCTGACACCTGGTTTTAGTTTACATTAATTCCTTTGGTCTCAGCATTTATTCTCAGTAACTTTTTCTAACTTCACCTCCATGTAGTTTTCTATATCTTTTATTTTCTGACCTCCCCCCCATCCCCCACCCCTACCATGTATAATGCATGTAGCTTTCTGCTCTTATTTACTCTTGCACAATGTTTTGTTAGTAATCTCTGTCTTGCTTATTACCCTATCTTTCACCTTTAAGCTCCAAGGTTTTCAAATCTCATCCTGTGCAGCAAAAATTGGTGTTTTCTACTCATTCCCTTTGGTAAGTCACTCCTGACCCAGCATTCTGCGTGACATTTTATAATCCTCCCCATTTCCTAAACCTCAACAATCCTTTTTCTTCATCCCTCTTCCTTCCCTTTCAGCCCTTCTGCCAGAAGAAGGCACTGGCTCTAGATGCTTGCACATACCCTTAACTTTTGTATGTGTTTGCTTCTGATGCCACTTGCTGAGTAGATTTATGTTACATTACATATTCAAGGGTGTGAAGTCGTTATATAGGACTATTTGAAGTATTAATTTATGGTTTAATAAGTGTTATGTAATAAATGTTTTTTAAATCTTTGACTAAAGATTCTGGAATCATTTAGACCTACATCTTTCAATTTTCTGTGTCAGCCTGTTGTCCAGTGTCAGTCCATTATATAACACACTGTTTTGTGTTTTATATTTGTTTTTAATGTTTAGATGTAAATAATGACTCGATTTGATTCCCTGTTCATGCATTGAGATGTTCTTGGCATACAGATGAAGATTTTTCTTAATGTGCGCGATATTCTGAAAGATACATTGACAAAGGACGTCAAAATTCGTAGCACAATGCAATGAACCCTACTGCTGCTATTCTTTTTATTATTTGCACCACCTTTATCTTTACCTTGAAGGCAGACTGTATATTCCTGGCACTTATTCTCCAAAGCATGATATGATAACTGAGGACTGGATGTATATATCCAAAATGGGTCACTTTGGAGTCATGAAATGGTGCATGTTGGAGCAAGCATTCAAAGGACATAACATAATGTAAACATTCTCTTTGCCAAAGTCTTTACATGTTCTGCTACATTACAATGAGAAATCTCATATATTCTGGTCTGCTTTACACATATTCCCAGTATAGTTTAACATGGGTAATAAAATTCTGTGGCCAGCAGTGTCAAAAACATTTTTTTTTTTTTTTAGATATAATTGAACATTGTTATACAAATGAACTAATTAGTGGATGTCACAGCCACTCTTCATGATCTTTCACTCTGCCTTTGATAGAAAAGAGCAATGTGGTGATGGGGTAGCAATCTTTGCTGAAAGAGCTAGAAAATGAAATGTAATAGATGTGAGTAGAGTGTGTGCTGTATCACTTGTCCACTAGCTGCTCAGAAGGTGCAATGGTAGTAGTGGGGGCTCCCTTGCGGACGGGACAGTGCAGTAGGATAAGTGTAGTCCTACAGCTTCCCAAGCCTTCACATGAATGCATATCTCACAGAACTTGTAAGCTATAGTAAATGAGCTTGCAAACAATTGTATTAACAGGCTGTACCAGCACAACAAACAGTTCGACAAGTCAGCAGTTTATTATTAAAAACACAATGGGTGCAGGATTAGAATGGAACTGGATCAGAGACAGCGATTTATTTTTTCTTGTCTTGTACACCTTTTTTCCTTTATCTTGTTGACATGTTAAAATTAGCTTCTTTCCCAAAACAAAGCATTGTTTACACAATTTCACCTCATAGTTATGCTAAAGCAGCTCCAATTGTGATAGAACCCTGAAACAGCCTTCTGTAAATCAAACAATTGAGGCCAAGTTAAGGTTAGTAATTTATGAAAAGCCTTGCTTGGTAAAAAAATAAATGTGATTCCTTCATTTATGGTGTTACAAAATCTGTACTAATTCTCATTTCACCAGCTGTCAATAGCTGTTGGATGGGTAACATTATTTCAGTGAAAAAATCTGTAATCATTCATATATCACAGTAGATAAGAAAGTTTTGCATGTTAGCTATGTATCAAATGCTCTCCACTTTACAAGCTGTCATTTGCCAAAAATTTATTTCGGTATCTTGAACTGTCTATGAGATTTGAAGGATGATATGAATATTTCATTTCCATCATTGTTTGCGCAGACAGTCAGCAGCTAGTGCACTACATACAATCCATTTTCTCGAGGTTAGTGACAGATACAGATCTCATCTCCAAGTTTGAAGAAAAATTCAAAATGTTAGCTCCATTTCATAAGCAATAATACATGAACTAACGTGCACCACATGCAAACTCATAAGCGACCCTTTTTTTTATTGCAAAGTATTTGAATTTAGCATAGTACATTGCTAGGTATAGAAATATCACAATAATTATGACCGTTAATGAAATGATAGGCAGTTGATAGTCAAGCTGATGAATGAGACTAGCTGATGTGTGAGAATCAACTTCTGTTATCAAATAGTTTCCTTAACACTTTCAACGCTGCCCTCTTTACACCCGGCACTTGGCTGTGAACTGGCATATTTAATGAATGTTTGAAATTAGATTGCAAAGAACAGGAAAATGATAGGAATATGGTTCTTGCATCATTTAAAAGGAAAAAGTAAGAGCTTTACATGATAGTGAGTTTATTTTACAATATAAAATACAAATGGGTGTTATAATTAAAAAAAGAAAACACAAAAATATCATGGATAAAAAAGTTTTACATGATCTCTCTCTTGAGTAATGCCATTATTACTGTATCTAAATTTAAAACAAAATATCATTTGACTGTCTAACTGCTGGTACCTGTAAACTAGAGTATTTTAATAGTTCAGATGTAGTTAGCCTTCATGTGAAAATCCTGGAAACACTGTGGGACGCAAAGGCCAACGCCACAGTCCTTGCACCACCATCTACTTCCTTCCTGATGCACTTACCCGTCTCTTTCTTCCCACTATCTGAACATACTTTGCAGTACCTGGTAGTATTCACCTTGTTTGCAGTGAGTGGGACCTTCTCTGCAAAGTGCCTTGCAAATGTCCTCTCAATTTGTGAGGATGAAGCGGCTTATTGCTGAAAAATATTTCCGCCCTTCTCAGCCAATTTCTTCCCCACTCTGTGAATAAAGTCTACTAGTAATGCATTCTACCTAGTGTTCTCTTCATATAAAACAAAACTGTTGACAGTTGACACTATAAACAAGTGGAAAAACAGCTTTTACCACCACTCAAAGTTTTTCGGGCAAACGGGCTCTTCACTTTATGAACAATTGAGACATATACATAACTGAATCGTCACTTGTACTTTCGTCTGGAGAGTATGAATCCTCTTTGTCAGAATCATCAACTTCAGATCCTTCATCTCCATAAAGAATATCTAAGATCTCTGCCTCCGTCAACTCGCTGCGCGATATTTTCACGATCGTAAACACCTGTAAATGAACTGCAGATAACTTCGACTTTGCAGTGCTCACAGCTGCTCCCAGGATGAGATAGCCAATAAGTGCTTGCCTCTTGCAGAAGAAGAATGAAATACGTCCACATTAGTTGACGAAACTTCTTCGGAGACGCGCTAAATGCGCTTACGGAGCCAAATAAAGGCTCGCCCGTATGGTATACGGGCGCCGTCGCCAACGTCAGGGCGGCCGCGCCTGTATGGCGTACGGGTACCGTGCTGTAAGTGTTAAAATCTTATGAGAAAGGTAGCTGTCCAACTGGCCTGTGCATGCCTCTCTTCTCACAGTGTAGTCGAGATGGGCACGCAATGATTTAGTTGTAATGGACGAAGCTCACAATTGTGTAGGCGATAGGCAATTGAGATGACTGCCACTTCAGAAAAGAGGTGGACTCACCCAGTGCTGACAACAAGAATGCATTTCTGTGCACTGGCCAAGTAATCTTGTGCGAGCTCTACTTTTAGTGTAGAGGATATAAAAAAAACTTGCAGCAGCTAACTACCAGTGAGGTTAAGGCAGCTTGATCATTTTAGGTCTGTACAGACTGTCCTGTGGTAGTCAAGATATTTTCTTTTAAATTCTTAATGCCCTACTTGTTGACATAGGCAGTAAACATTGCAATAAAAAAGGGTTGGGTTAACATCATACTGACTGGAGATAAAAAACATAGACTTGCTATCTCCTGACACCAACTGGATGGCCATTGGGAGGGGGGAGGGGGGGGGGAGAGAGAGAGAGAGAGAGAGAGAGAGAGAGAGGCGTGAAAAGAACCACCCACGATAACAATTTTGAGAAACTCAAGAGTATGCTAAAAAGCTTACATTGCTATGAGAATAACTATATTACTTTTGGTGAATTTGCGTCAGACCTTTATTATTGTGTCAGTTTCTCACATCCAGGAATAAAAAAGGATAAATCATGAAGTGAAAACAGTGAGAGAAAAACTTAGACTTTTCCAATGAACAATGTTGAAGGATGGCAATAATCATGGACTAAAGGTAGAATTTAAGAACTGTCATGATTTTTACAAAGATCTACTAGTAAAAATTAGAAGTAAATACATGTCCACAATGTTAAAAAAAAAAAAAAGTTGAGTAACACGGGCATAGCTGTTAGGAAAGTTGTAAATAACTTTATGGATTGTAAGGGCAAATCAGCAGTGATCTTACCGTCAGCAATAGTGGGAGTATCATCAAATGCCAATCTCAGATCACAAATGCTTTTAATGTGTGCTTTTCTTCTACTGGAAAATCCACCAATGACCTTTTCAGTAATCTCCAGTACAGATATGAGGGCATTCAAACTAAACAAAACATATAATTGGCCCCAACTAACAGTTAAGAGATAAAATACATAGGAAGGTTTTAAATCAGCAGGCTGTGATGGTATGTCTATCAGCACATTAAAAAAGTGCATAGAAGACAGATCTGATGCCATGGCCACAGCAGTAAATGATGTAATTGCATCAGGTAGTTTCCCAAACAATCTACAAATAGTACAAGTAACCTTGATTTACAAGAAAGGTGATAAATTTAAAACTGAAAACTATCGACTCATCTCACTGTAACCACCTGCATGATTCTAGGTAACTGAGAAAGTTATTTACACCAGGCAAATGACATTACTGAGGTTACACAATCTAATGTTTCAAAATCAGAATGGCTTTGTGAAAAACAAGTCAACTGCAGTAGCTTCAACACAGTTGATAGAAAAAATAAAAACTGCTGTAGCGAACAATGACTATGTAACAGGAGTGTTCCTTGATCTTGAAAACACTTTTGATTGTGTCAGCAGCACTACATTACTTGACAAGCTTTAGAACCTGGTATTAGAGGAACTTCTTTTGAATGGTGAAATCGTATATGAGCAACAAGAAACAATTTGTGTTGCTTGAAAAAACAGTGGCTCATTCAAATTCCAAATCCATGATATGATACATCAGTTGTCTCAAACGTAAGACTGGAGTTGTTGTCTAACAGTGTTACCAGTGAAGTAGTCAAGTATTTCAATGAAAGCTATCTAAACGCTGGAGCTTCAAAGATTGCTTTAACAGAATTAACACCGGGTAATAGATTTTGGTTTGAAATTATCTTTAGCAAATCACATAAAAATGGAAAAAAAAAATGGATGAAATTCTTGGGAAATACTATCCACGTCAACCTCAAATGGGACATGCATATACATTCCTTCGCCTGTAACCTATCTAAAATCATATTTGCCATAAACATGATTAGCAAATATGGTAAAGATAAGTATGTATCAAATTTGTACTATTTGGTAGAAACTTGCAGCAATACAAATCAACCTAAATTCATTACTATCGCTGCAGAAAAAAGCTGTCAGATTTATTTGTGGTGCCGAACGGAGAGAAGCTTATCGGAACCTGTTTCCAAAATTTATTAAAAGTAATATTGCTTGTGAATATAATAAATCCAAACTTGAACTGTGACCTATGGCAACTTAATACCAGACAAAATTAAGATACCGTGTAATTTGCGGTAGAACAGCATTGTATGAAAGACTTGCACTTCATGCTTGGCTGAATGTAGCCAGTGGACTACCTAAAAATGCCACAGACCTTTCTGTTAGTAAATTAAAAGACCAACTAAAAGGAATTTTTGTTGAACATCCATGTTATTCCCTTATTGAGTTCATTATCTCTATGAAAAATGCTTTGTAAGAATATCAGGCTCATAGTTTTAAGTAATTCACATACAATCTAACGGTAATAAAAATTTTATAACTTTGTTTCTTATATATTAATAAATGTTAAATGTATTAAAATGTAAAATTATTTGTAAAACAATAAACTTTCATTTATAAATTATAAACTGACAAGAAGAATATGCAGAAGAATAATTTGTATGATATTGTGAAACTGTTTTGTTTTTAAGGATTGTATCTGAATATTCAGTGTTGCATAAATATTATTATTATTATTATTATTACTCTGTGTTTCAGTAATTTATTTCATTTTTTTTTTTCAGGTTTGTAATGGAGTGAACGACTGTAAAGATAATGCAACATCTGATGAGACACATGACCTGTGTCCACGAAATAAGACATGCCCTCCAAATCACCTTAAGTGTGAGAAAACAAATATCTGTGTGGAACCTTACTGGCTTTGTGATGGAGACAATGACTGTGGTGACAACAGTGATGAGGATCCGCTGCACTGTGCAGAGAGATCTTGCCCACAAAACAGCTTCAGGTCAGTTTACATCACTTGTTCCTTCCAACAGTTCTTTACACTGGACTCGCATTCGGGAGGATGATGGTTCAAACCCGCATCCGGCCATTGTGGTTTAGGTTTTCCGCAATTTCCCAAAATCGCTTCAGGCAAATGTCAGGATGGTTCCTTTGAGAGGGCACGTCTGACTTCCTTCCCCAGCCTTCCATAATCCGATGGGACCAGTGACCTCACTGTGTGGCCCCCTCCCCCAAATCAACCAACAGTTCTCTCACAAGAAGTACCTGTGACTCACATAATGAGACTGGAAAATCCTGCATGGAATATAAACAGCTTAATGAGTGAAGGTAGTCACTTGTGGTATAATAGAGGCGTTGACAGGTACATCGACAAGAACTGATTGGTAACATGGCAAATAAAACCACAAAACCTTCTTCATTAGAATCACAGATGTTGTCCCGTGGATGTATATGACCTGTGTATTTCAAAGAAGAACGCTTTGTCAAGCTGAACTACTGTGTTACAGCACTTGTTTATTGCTTATTGATGGGGGCTGTAGAAGTAACGATTAAAATTTGAACCATGTGTATTCCAGTCTACTGAGCCACATTCCAGTTACATAATATTTGTTACTTACTACTTTTATTACTGGTATACAGCCAGGTGTTTTTTGAGAATGTTATAACATGACTAATGTGAAAGGGAGACGGCATGTACACTTCATTATAAAACATTGTTGACACTGCGATAATTATTTATTAGTGTAAGTTGCTAAAAAAATTAATTACAGACCAGCAATCCTTGTAATTGAACACTACACACAGGATTAAATTGTGCACCAAGTATAAATCCTGTATTGGTGATTAGTTTCCTAACTGTATGCTATGCTATGCAAATATATTCCAACCTTGACATTTCCAGATATTAATGCTTATTACTGCCACTCCCAAACATCATCAGATGAGTTATATAAATATTTTTCTTTAAAGAGGTCAATCATTAGCTATATTAGCTGTATATTTTCTGAAAACAAATTAATAAATTAAGATTTTCAGTTAAATATAACTACATTATGAATATTTATCATCATTCCTGCTATTTATAATATTCAAATAAGAAATGACAGACAAGCTGAGACAACCCTCTTTACCTGCTTTGCACTCAGTTCACTTAGTTTGAAGTGACACATTTTGATGTTCTGAAATAGTTTTTTGAAAACTAAATAGAAAAGACAGTACCAAATGCTGTAGACCACACAGTACTTGAATTTTAAGTGGCTTTTTTTCCATGTTATTGGCACTGTAATGTTTTTGGTTGTCAGTTCCAGTCTTTCAGTTTGCAGATCAAACAGATAAAGAGAATCACATCTCTTCCTTCATCAACAGATCCAGAAGATAAATAATGCAGTCATTAATCAGTGACATATGCACATGTTATTGTCATGTAGAAAGTTAACAATATAATTAAAACATCTAGTAAATAAGCTTTATGATGCAGTTCACAGTTGTACTTATATGTTGCATATTAACTATAGTATACGGGATTTTAAGGTGTGTAGATATTATGCAGTTACTTGATGGTCACAGACTTTTACACAAGAGGTTAACATTACAAGTGGACCCTGCAGACTCTGACACGAATCAATGTAAGGATCTTGCATGATTACTCGGAGGTTACAGAGCCTAACCAGTATAGTTATTACACATATCGTACCTGAAGCGAGACTCATAGATAAATAGATATTACATGTTTAGTGTCAGGATGCAGCCTTTTTCATACCAGCCAACATAGTTGTTGCTTGTACAGATGCTAGTGGCAGACAGGTGATTTTGGGGTGTTGTGGGCTATTTGAAGACAACGGTACAAATATTTGTTTGTCTCAGAAACTACATAATGTTTTGAAAATTGGCTTGGTTAAATTTTGCTATTTTGAAAGGACTATGAGACTTAACTGTTTTCAGAATTGAGAAAAATGTAGAAGGTTAGTAAATTATAAAAGTTTACTGAACTATCTTATACTTCTGCATTGGGGATACCCTAATTACAAGTATCTCATCCATATTCAAGAGAAATTTATATTATGCAAAATAATGCAAAATCTTAATTTAGTGGTTGAGTGGCACCATCTGATTTGGAAAAAATTTAGCAACAAAAGTACAGTGTCAAAGTTCAGAATTTAGCAAGCACAAAGCAAAATTGGCAGTTCAAATTATGATGGCCCATATTTTCATTGTCAGTTATGCCATAAGTTAATTAGTTTCAGATAATTTAAAGTATGTTCTTGGAAAGAGTAGGAAGTCTGCTTTCGAATAAGTGGTAACAACATGTCAGGTTCCACAGATTAGCTCAGAATGTTTTCTCATTATGTACTGTAATAGAATTTTCAGTTAGCTATAACTTTTAATTAACTGATCTTCCCATAAAACTAATTGGATCATTACGTCACAGATACCAGTAGAACCAACTGAACAATCCGTCTACATGGATCTTGGCCTAAATAACATTCTGAAATATTATGTATTTTGTGTGCAGTTGCATTGAAAATAGAATGAAAAATGAGGAAAAACTTTAGTAATTCATGGGAGGATAAAGCATAACAGGCGAATAGTTTCCAGCTTGTTGCATCTCAAAACTGCAAATAATTCTTCTGTACCACACATGCACACATTCCTCATACTCAAGTGTTCAGTTGCTAGACATATTCATGGTGAAAAAGAATTCACAGGACCTACCAGATGTGTTTGATAGTAATAAATTAGAATATGAAAACTATTAGCTTGGCTTTAGTTAGACATGAATTATGTGAGGGATAGAAATCATGCGAAAAAAGCAAAATACTCAGCACTCCAGTTTAACATGCAACAATACTGAATTGATAATTCAAGATAAATCTAATAGATTATGCTAGCTTTGGTCTTTATTGTCTCCATACTCGTGGTTTTTGCATTTTCTTTTATGAACCCCTCAATAACAACTCTGTTCATTTGCAGAAAATTGGTGTTTGCTTTTAAAAGGCCTTTTGAATATCAGATACAACTTTAACATCTGGCTAGTTCACAATGTTACCAATATTTTGTGTGTCTGTATTCATATACAAAAATACTTATGTGGTGCAGTGGAGCTCATGCCCTCACCCCCGACCCTCGAACTTCATGTTATACGATAGCACGCTTTTGCAGATGTCCAAACCACCGATGCATACCTGCTACATGGTACTGTGATGGTGATGATGACTGTGGAGATGGATCAGATGAGCCACCCGAATACTGCAGGTTGGAGGGTCGCACCTGTTTTGGTGATCTTTTCACTTGTGATAATGGAAACTGTATTCCAAGGATCTACATATGTGATGGGGATAATGACTGCCTTGATAATTCTGATGAAGATAAGCGTCATCAGTGCAGTAAGTAAAAAAAAAATGTATATTTTTATTCATGTCAGCCATTCTCTGCAGTTTCAAAATAAGTTTCAATTGTTGTAAATAAATTCCTGAGCCTCACGTAATATTCCTACTTTTTATGCTTCAAAAAAGAATCATCTCAATTTATAAACTGACAGATCAGTTTTAAACTTCTACTTACTTAAAATATCACCATTGGGCCTCCAAAGTTCACAAGAGGACTGTCACATGTTTTATCATAAATTCATTCACATCTTCGTGGCTGAAGATTTGGCTACATTATAAAACTGTAATATCTGATTTTTATATGCCATCACACATACTGCTTACACAGCACAAACTGGACTGCAGTAATTATGTTCCAAAATGATATACATTCAAAATAAATGGCAACAGGTCATTAATCAGATTACTTGTATTTGTTGCATCAGATGTAAAATTGCTATATGTTAAATTCACACATTTAATTACATTGTATGAAATTAAATATTTCATATGTTTTCTTGAACCAGTTACCCTACAGATGCTGAACAGGCTTTGACCATCTGGTGTAGAAACTGTCATTACATATCGAATTGAGAGCATTCACTTTCAATACAAAAGAAAACATATAATAACACTCATTTCTCATCAATGACTTTCTTTTCAGGCATAATGCTTTTAATACAGCAAAATCGATACATGTCTTATCCCCATAATTTCAAGAAAACTGTGGGAATTCTTCCTCTATAGCGTGAAAATTTTTTTAAGAAATTTGTTCAGTGCCAAACCGTTGTCCCTGATAGTGTGTGTGTTTTTGGGATGGAGATGTGAAAGACAGTAATAGTGTGTGTTCATTTTAATTAATGTTGCAGTTAGAAGTAACAATATGAAAAAAATATCATTTACAATGTGCGGAGGGGTGGGACGTATGTGTCCCACTGGTATTTTTATTTGGGTCTATTTTGTCCCAGTGTACATGAAGTGAATGCTCATCTTGTATTTTCATCTATGAGGTATGGGCTGAACCGTAACTCCACCAACAAACTTGCTCAGGTTGTTCACTGGATAAGTTCTGAGTGTTTCGCTATAAGGGACTTGCGATCTTCAGCAGCTCTTTATAAAGTAATAATGTAATTATCATTTATCCTGTTTGTCACCCCAATTACCTTTCCTTCTGAGAAAACACCTTCACAACAGTGAAAAAGCCTATAATGTGTATTCACCAAACTGTACATCCCAAAAAAAAACAAAAGATTTTGTTTTTCGTAGGTGACTATGTACAGCTGAAGTGGTTGGCATCACTGGCTCAGCATAGTGTCATTGTGCCCCTCTGCCATTGCATTCATTGAATCTATACAAAAAATGCACATTGGCCAACTCGTCATCAATAAACCTATCCATAACACTGCTGTGTATCATTGTTAATGCATAACTAACACTGCCAGAAAACACAATTGTAGACAGAACTGAGCATTACTGAATACTAATTTGTAGACGAATTAAAGTGGACTTTACTTGTGTCAGCAGCAGGCACTGTGAGCAAGTGGAAACAAGAGACACAGCTGATACCATTCAAGTTTGCAGTGTTGTGCACTGTTTTCAGTATTTTCAGTACAATACAGATACAGTGGTAAATGGGGCAAGCAACTAAAGGAATGCAATAACGCTGTAATTAGAAACTGGAGATCATAGGTCTCATGTTCCAAAATACTCAGAAGATATGCCAGAACAACAACTGAAAGTTGTTAAGTGTAGTTTTGGTTCACACTGTATATTTTCCAAAAATCATGTGGACTGTATGATTACAAATATTTGACTTTTCAGTGGGTAAAGTAAAGGAAAGATGATCACTTGCTTTTAGGGGACTGTTGTGTGATGCATAGACACAGTATTAAATAGCTTTTGATCTCTGGCTCTTCTACTGGCAGAAAGTACACATGTTCACACACACAACCACACAGACACCTAAACACACACTACCGCAGCCACTGTGACACTTTAAAGCTAGTTAATACTGTGTTCTGTTATGTGTGTTCATGCATCACACATCAGTCTGCTAAAGGTGAGATTGCCTTTCCTTTATTTTATGTAATGTTCCATTCAGTAAGTTCCATTATTAAGTTTGCAGGGCACTCACAAGTTCCAATCAATAATTTTTTATTGACTGGTATAGCTCTATTAGAAAGAGTATTGTCAGAAACTGGAATTTACTTTGAAATGTAAATACCACAGTTTACTTGAACTGTAACTTCTACGTTCCTATTATGTTCTTGTCAAATCGAGCAAAACTGGTGTATAAAAAACATTGATTGGGACTTACAGCAGTCCTGCAAACTTAACTTCAACAGCTACTGCTTCTCCTGCCATCAGTGCCAGGTCTTTCTAAATTTCCATTATTGTTTGTCATTTCAGTAGATTATTTCAACTGACAAGATCTTTATATCTAAAAACAAAGATGATGTAACTTACCAAACGAAAGTGCTGGCATGTTGATAGACACACAAACAAACTCAAAAATACACACAAAATTCAAGCTTTCGCAACCAACGGTTGCTTCATCAGGAAAGAGGGAAGGAGAGGGAAAGACGAAAGGATGTGGGTTTTAAGGGAGAGGGTAAGGAGTCATTCCAATCCTGGGAGCGGAAAGACTTACCTTAGGGGGAAAAAAGGACAGGTATACACTCGCACAAACACACATATCCATCCGCATGTACACAGACACAAGCAGACATTTGTAAAGGCAAAGAGTTTGGGCTAAAAAAAATGTCTGCTTGTGTCTGTTTCCCTCTATTATATTCATATCATTAATTTGACAAGATCTTTATCATTACATGAAAATGCAAGTATCTCATGCAACAGTTACATGTATCCTACTTGTGATATGGTGTCAAACAGTTTTTGCACAAAGAAGTTTGACAATAACATGCAGCAAATTCTCACTGGTTCTTTGGTAACCTAAGTGGCACGTACATGTCTCAGTGGCAGTGGAAGAGTTGAGACATTTTTGTTACTGCTTTTCTTATGAATTATTGAGTGAGGTGGTTCACTTTTTACACTGGATTTATATTTTGGTTGGTGATGGCAAATCCCTTCCTGATCGTCTATCTAGCTTTTCTGTGCTTTCCTTCAGTCACATAAGGTAAATTCTTGGATGGTTCCTTTGAAACCTGTTTGCTGCCCTATTATCTAATCCACATCTCTACCAAGTCTCTAGTGATGTGTTCTCCGTGGGACATTGAATGTCAATCTTCCTTCCCTCAGAAAATTCTTGAATAAGAAATGGTGATTCTAAGAGACAGCTCCATCAGTTTTTCAGATTTTAAGTACTGGTTATTTACAGTGTTCGTGTTAATTTTTGGTTTTTATGTAGATTTGAGGATGTCTCATCGTGTTTCCAAAAATCTGTTTTCAATGCAATTTAACTGGAATATATCTTTTTACCATGAAAGACTGTAAAATGACAATTCACAAATTATGTTTCTTTATAATTTACAACAGTCCCGTAACAAAATAATATAGCTATAATTTTATTGAAAATTTTAGATGATAGAAAATGTGATGAGGAGACAGAATTTACATGCAATGAAAATAAGAAATGGAATCGTGCCCAATGTATTCCCAAGAAATGGCTTTGTGATGGTGACCCAGATTGTGTTGATGGGGCAGATGAAAACTCGACCCTCTTGAATTGCCCAACTCCAGCTCCTTGTGGTGAAGAACAGTTTAAGTGTGCCAATGGACGCTGCATTAACAAGGTAAATACTACTTAATTTTATTGTGCGCTGCCGCATAATTTATGACGGCAAAACTCTTGGATATTTCTGATCCTGTGTGCATTCTAAGTGCTGCATTTATTGCAACTAACATTATTCTTCCTGAAAGTTATAGTAACAATAAATAAAGTGCAATGTAGTGCCCCACATTTTTATTTCTGTCCGTCTTATTTGTGTACTCAGTTGGATTAGCATGTTGTGGTTTCTAATCATTTCTTTGCAGATTTTTGAGACAGGATCATCCTGCAACTAACAAGTTTGCTTTAGCATACTACAAATAATCGAATTAAAATATGAAAGCTTTTAATGTTGATAACAGTTCTAGGAAAATTCACATGAACTGTAGAGAATGAAACAAGTGATATCTAGAACCTTTGATTTGTATATGCCATCATACCGTCATCATCATCTTCTTCTTCTTCGTGTTTCTGTGTGCCAGTCTATGTTGATTGTTAGCTAGCAGCAGTAGAAGGTTCTCGGCAGAGCTTGTGATTTCCTATTAGAGAGTGTTTTAATATATTTAGCATCATCTGCAGCAATGTGCTCACTGCAAATCTACAAAACTCTAATGGCCATCACAAAAATAGACATGTCAAGTTCATCTTACATCCAACAGCATGGCCAGTTCTGATAATCTCAAATGTTAGTAAAAATTCCGAAAAAAGTTAGATATCTCTATTAGTAGTCTAGAACAAATTTGGACTGAAAATTAAATGAGAACATTCTCAAAGTTTGCAGATTCATTTGATACATATTTCTGGGGAAAACTTAAAAGTATTCCAAGATAAAAAAATAAAATACCATGAGAGGCATGAAACTGTTCCTCTTGTGTAAAGAAAAATGTCATCACTAATGAATTTGCATTCTGTTGGACCTGTAGAAACTTACAGTGAGAAATTGTTAAGAAAACTATAAAATTAATTTTGGTAGCATCTGAGACATCATTATTGTGCCGTGTGCCACAGTGCAAGTAATTACTTGCCAAATGAGCTTTTGCGTATTTGTTGTTTAATTTTTATTGTTGTTTCATATGGCTTCAATGTATTCTTCTATTTGCTTTCATTTAATGCTATAAAACTACACGAAAAAAAACTTTTTTCTGTTATGTCTGAATATGAGAAGGAACTAAAGTCGTTGCTGATTGCTGAGTTGATTACTGCCCACAACAAGCTGGAAGCAACACACTCAATATTTTGTCAGAGAAACTCAGAAGGTTGTTACCCTGTGGATTGGAAAGCTTTCACCCTGCCAGTAACTAATCCTGCAGCAGGAGACAATAAAATGAAAACTCAAATCTTATATCCTGCATCTAATGCTGTTGATCAACTATTTAAAACCAATATTTGATACAGATAGTAAAATGATGAAAGCCGTACTTTCATATATTTTAGTATAAGGATCATAATAAAAGGATAAAAGTGATTTTACATCTATACTCTGCAAGCAACCTTACAATCTGTGGCTGAGGGTTCGTCTGGTACCACGATCTGTTCCTATGTTCCCCATTCTATTTGTGAGTGGTGTGTGCAAAGAATGATTGTCAGTAAACCATGTTAGGTGTATTTTTTGGGATTTTTTCATTGCGGTCATTTTGTAAGATATATGTGGGAAGAAGTAAATTGTTGCCCGACTCTTTCTGGAACCACTCTCTTGGAATTTTAATAGTAAACTTCTCTGTGATGCACAACACTTCTGGAGTTTGTTGAGAATCATGGTAATGCTGTTGTGCCAACTAACCATCCTGTGATGAAACATATAACTTTTTGGTGGGTCTTGTCTATTTCTTCTATTAATCCAACCCAGTAATGGGTCCAGACCGATGTACAATACACAAGATTTGGTCAAACTAGTGTTTTGTAGATCACTTTACTCATGCACGAATAAGATTGCCTTAAAATTATTCTAATGAATCTCGCCTCGCGTCTGCTTTTCCTACTATTTGTTCTATTGGTCATTCCACATAGGTCACCCCAGATGGTTTCTCCTAGGCCGTTTCCAGTGATTTGTCACCAATAATGTTATCATACAATAGCGAATTTATTTGCCTATTTATCTGTAATATGTTACATTTATGTACCTTCATTGTCAACTGCAATCCCTGCTTCAGTCATTGACCTTCTGCAGGTTTTTCTGGTGTTTGCTAGTTTTCTGGGATTGCTAACTTCTTACAGACAACCACACCATTGCAAATAGTCTCATGGAGCTTCTGACATTATCTGCTAGATTAGTTACAACCAGTGACCAGTCTTCCCAGGTGTACTCCTGAAATTACCTGTACATCTGTTAAATTTATTCCATTAAGATTGATGTGTTGAGTTCTATCTGCAAGGATGTCTTGCATCCACTCACAAATCTGGTCCAATATTTGGTAGGCTCATATTTTTTCCACTTAACTACAATTCACAACTGTTTTGAATGCCTTCTAGAAGTCAAGGAATATGGCATCCATCTAGTTGCTGATGTCTGCAACAATGT
The DNA here is from genome assembly GCF_023864275.1 of Schistocerca cancellata. Classification (NCBI taxonomy): domain Eukaryota; kingdom Metazoa; phylum Arthropoda; class Insecta; order Orthoptera; family Acrididae; genus Schistocerca; species Schistocerca cancellata. The sequence goes on along the minus strand of NC_064628.1, from coordinate 2,094,865 downwards.
GGATCGCATGGACAAAGATAGCAAGCCGAGTTTCAGAAATCTGTGTTTGTAGGATTCATGTTGTTTTATGTAGAGGAGATTTTCATTCTCCAGAAATATCATAATATATGAACATAAAACATGTTCCATTATTCTACAACAGACTGATGTCAGTGATATGGGCCTATAATTACATGTGTCTGTGCTATGACTTTTATTGAAAATGAGAGTGCCCTGCTTTTATTTCCCCAGTCACTAGGTACCCTTCATTGTCCCAGCAGACTGTGATAAACTTGATAAACTTCTGCTAGAAGAGGAGCAAGTTCTTTGTATAATCTCTGTAGAATCTCACAGTTATTACGTCTGGACTGAGATACTCAACAAACTTCATTAAGCGATTGTAGTCGGTTTTCTGTTCTGAGATAATGTGTCTCAGTACCTGACATTTTCATATTCATGTGATGAGTGTTGGTTCTTCATCATCTTGACCTGTTTAAGGTGTTTAATGAGGCCTACAGTTAGCCATTTCTTCCTCATTAACAGGAACAAAAAAGAAATTGACTAACAACTACACAGAGAATCTTCGGCATTGCCTCATTCAGTGACTAGAAGATATAAACTGCTATACTAAAGCAAAGCAGTTAAAAAATCAAGATGGCAGACCAATTATAATGTAGAACTCATTTCTCCAAGTGGTATTGATAAAGAAGCGAATAAAAGAGGAGCTAGGGAGGTGAAACAGTTTAGCAGATAGACATAATATAGAGGTTAATGCAGAATACATCAACAAAAAAGTGATTACCAAAACATAGGTAAAGCATAACACTACAACATTTTATAGTGAAAACAGAAGCCCATAACAAAAACAGAATCATGTCAAAATGCCCGATATGAATAAGAAATTGGAAATGGAGTACCTCGAGAAGAAAGAAAGAAATTGCTTACGAAGGTAAAAGGAAAAAGTGCTCATAGAGGCAAAGGAAACAACAAATATGATATGCGAGAGAAGGCTGTAATTCTATGGAAGTTTACTATAATTAGTGGTAGTACATTAACAAACGTAAATGTTGAAAGTGGATGCAAAATGGGTTGATGAAGTAAAAACTATAGTCGAAGTAGTTGAGATTGGCCCAAAAGATATTTAGACTAAAGAATCATTTCAGACTAAGGCCAATAACTTCAAGAGTTTACAAAAAAATTATCTGATACAGGATGGAGAACTTCAGTGAAAGAATGAAGACATTCTGGAAGGAGAAGAGACAAAGCAGTCATTAAGTTCATGTGTGCGACTCACAGTATGCCAAACTGTTGAAGAACAAGTAATTCAGCTTTCTGATAATCTACTGTCCCAGCTCTCCATAAATGTTACATTTGTTTTTTCATTCTTTGCTTAATTTACCAGATGTAGAATTTAGCAGTCAGTGATCTCGTAATATGTCGCCTTGTATCAAATTCCTATTATTAATGGGATTGATTGACATCTGTTAAATAATGTACACAACACTGCAGTAAGTAATTTTTAGTCTCTTCACAATATTCCCTTGTGATAATCAGCTTTTTATCAAGCAGGAGCCTCGATGTTTATAGCAGATAGGTAAGCTACACTCATTACTAATATTTGCACAGTTCTTTGGAGGCAAATTAATTCAAAATATGGTAGATATAGGCACTTCTCCTGAGCACTGATTCATAAATAGGTGATATTAGTATAATAAAAGTTTCCCTCTGATTCATTGTAAAATCCATTTCAACAAGCTACCAACTACATGTTGTATACATTTTGGTTCCTGAGAAGGAACTGACACATAGTAAATGTACAGTTTTGATACTGGACACAAATTAACTTATAAGTAAATGTACAGTTTTGATACTGGACACAAATTAACTTATAACATGATGTTTATGTTCTGGTATCAAAATAGAGGCTGACTAATAGCAATGTATAGATGTTAGTAATTTAACTACTTTCCAGACTGTTGTTGTTCTGTTTGCCACACCTATTTGTAGATGAGCACAGTATAAAAATTACAGAACATTGAAATACACAGCAATTATATGTTGGTTAGAGATACAAATGACAGTAAAATGAAAGGACACAAAGATACAATAGGAAAAAGAGAAATTCTGTTCAACTATGAGCTGTATAATTAGAAAATTCCAAAAATATCAGGCACTACATTATGAAGTTGAACTTAAATTTTTCAGACTGAATAATTAACGAATTAACAAATTATTCTGCCGAAAGTAGGCATTTTTGGGATGAAAAAAAAGAAAAGAAAAAAAAGAACTGTGCATCAAAACTATGGTACTGAGTTTTGGAAATAATCACAAGTTAGCATCGAAACATTTTGGAACACAGACATTGTGAATATGAATAACTTGTGAAATATGAAGTGTTTGGGAAAAGTTAGATGTTTGTTGAAAAGAGGAGAATGAGGGCTTTCAAACGAGCTGTGTTACTTTAGAAATAAACTCCTGTTTGTTCATTGAAAATTTCACCTCCACATGTTTTTTATGAATCGCAAACCCTGAATTTTTCTTTAAATAAAATAATTCCATAATAACCAATGGTATCACTATCATAAATAGTCTGTAAATATCAAGTGAATAGTATATTTCATTGGAATAAATCATGCATAAAAAATTAGCTATTGTGTGTAACTATTGCATATTCCTTTGTAACAGAATGAGATCAAATAAAGAAAAAAAAAAGTTAATACCAGGAATGGTATAAGAGAAATTATGATGGTCCTGCCTTACTTTCATACATCTACAATAAAAAGAATCAGTGGTTTCTTTAGACACATATGTTTGTTTGACTTCTCAGTCAGCTGTATTCATTTTTATTCTAACTTTATGTGTACTATCAACATTTTATTGATTTGGGCTCATTTGAACTCACATTTAGGGTTGGGTATGTGACCATGATAATGACTGCGGTGATGGAACAGATGAAGGGAAATTCTGTAATTCTCAGTACAAAACATGCAGTCCTCAAGAATTTACTTGTCAAAACTTCAAATGCATTCGTCGTACCTACCATTGTGATGGGGAAGATGACTGTGGCGATGGTTCTGATGAGTTCAATTGTCCAGGTAAGATACAGCAAATTGATTTGTGCATATCAGTAAATGCTGATGGTTATTAAAGTCACTAAAACATTTCAGTAAAGCAAAGTGTCTGCGTGGTGTTGAGGGTAGAATAATGTTGTATTGTGTTTGTGATTCATTTATTTGGTGTCAGTTACAAGTCATATAACTACATTCTTTGTTATTTGATTCTCGAGAGAAAATAATAATTAGAAGCAAAATTGGTTTACTGTATAATATTTAAAAAAAATTAGTTTAGACATGGACGTAACACCTGTAAATATTTCTGGCTAGCGGATATGGTATTAAGAGCTCTTGGAATGTCTTGAGTTGCATCACTGTTCAGTAGTATTTCTAGAATACACAATAAATAATGATTAAGAGACTACAGCTATGTACAATGTCTTGTTGTATGACATACATATTTAGTTGTGAAATACGTACGTGGTCCAGTAAACAGACTACACTAATTTTGTGTCAGAGATGTGCTACAAATAGATGAGCATTAAAAAATGATAGTTTTTGTGTAACACTCTATAGTAAAAATTTTTACGTAGCACTGTATAATAAATTGTTTTTAACTGTTACAATTGTTAAAAATTGTCGACATACATGAAAGTTGTTCTTTAGGCTATAAGGTTTATTCACCCTGCTCACTGATCAGAATACCAATTTAGGTACACAGATTCATTTTTCAGTCCCATGTGGAGTTTAAACCATGATTTTATTTGTAAGTTATCATTTATTTTTATGACAGGCTTACTGTGCATAATTTTATTGAGATCAACAAAGAAATTAATTAAATAGTTTGATTGATCTCACCCCTGTTCAGAGGCTCTTCACTTTCCACTTTAAAGATACAGTATACTTGCTATTACATGCAGATTATTGAGATTAGGGTAATTTTTTGTAGTGGTTTAGCCAGAAATAAGTAAAAGCTGTCCATGTTTCAGGCATGATTACCAAAAATACTAAGTTTTTTCATGAAGCAATCGTGTTAGAGGGAGAATTTAATGTCTTGTGTGGATAGCTAACCAGGCTCAAACAGTGTCATGTGATTTGCAAACTTACTGTGCAAGGATAGTGGCTTAGTTCAAATGTTGTGGCAGCTGATGTCTTCCAGGAAGAGGCCCAGAAATTTGTGGAATAAGAGAATTTCACACATGACCAAATTTATGATGCGGATGAAAGTGCTATGTATTGGAAATGTCTACCAACCACAACCCTTGCTTATAGGAGAAAAGTTTGTGCTCCTACAGATAAGTCATCTAAAGAATGCATTACAATTTTGTGCACCAAAATGCTTCTGGGAACCACAAACTGAAACTACTAGTGATTGGAGAAAAACTGTAGCATTCAAGGATATCACAGCTAAGGATTTCCTGTGCGTTTTTATGACCAAACAGGAGCTTGGATAGCGAAATTTTCAAAAACTGGTTCCACCCACATTTTTTATCACAAGTTTGGCGATTTATAGAAGAGAAAGGATTGCCACAAAAGGCTGTTCTATTGCTTGATAGTGCCTGTTCATATCTTGATGATAAGATCCTCCTACCTGATGATGGTCTCACTGTAACGAAGTTTTTACCTCCTAACGTGACAGCCATTGCACAGCCAATGGACCAAGGCATAATTGCATAGGTAAAATGGCACTAGCAAGCTGGTCTATGTTAGTTGATGAGGATGATTTGGTGGTGTTCTGGAAGAATTTGGCAATTCTAGATGCCATATGCTGGATTGCTGATGGCTGGTAGGAATCAGCCCGCATACACTAGTTCGATCCTGGAGGAAAATTCTTCCACATATAGAAGAAAGTGATTTTCAAGGTGTTAGTGATGAAGAAATAATGACTGCACAAATAATGAATCTAGAAATTGGTTTAAAAGTTTTTGAATCTGTTGATGAAGAAAATTTGAATGAGTGGCAGAAGATCAATGCATGGGAAGCCGTCTTTCAGTAATGAGGGGCACGAAAATTGTGACTGCTGTTTCACAATAAAACAAAGAAGAGGACAGTGAATATGAAAATGGGGATGAAGACAATGACCTTGTCAGTCATTTTGCCACACTGCAATGTGCTGAAACTCTTCTAGACTATATGGGTCAGAGAGGGTATCAGTACAAAAACATAATTGTGGCAAAAGAAATTTGAAATGCTCTGCAGAAAAATGTCAACTCCTTTCACAAGCAGACCAACATCACAGAATATGTTTATAAATAAACAAGGCTACAGTACTTAGGCATAGAACTTCAATAAATTTTTGAACAAAAAATACATGTTTGAAAATATCTCTGTTATTCGTGTTTTTTTTTATTATTCTTGCATTTCTCCCCCGTATTATCCCAAATAATCATGAGTATACTGTACTCCAATTTCCTTTCAGTCTGAAGCTTTGAGTCATGCTGAGGCAGCACAGTTGGTGGCAAAAGGCAGGAATTTGAGGTCGAATCCTGTTCTGGCGCACATTTGCAGCTTGTTTCTTATAACAAAGGCGCCGCTTATATTCTGCATGGAATGTGAGAATTCTTTTTCAGTTTTCATGCCACCTTTTCTCAGGAGATTGTATTTTGAGTTAAACTTCTTTGTGTCAAAGACCTGCCTCCATAGCTGAGTGATAGGAGTAGATGGCTCCCAGGCGGAGGACCCGGATTCGATTCTCATTAGTGCCAATAATGTTTCCTTGGTGGGAGGACTGATACAGGGTGGACTCAAGCTGATGATGCCGATTGAGGAGCTACTTGATCACTAAGTAGTGGCTCCTAGGTTTGGCATGTTGGCAAAGAGAGCAGGAGGGAGGTGTACTAACCACATGCCCCTCCTTGCGGCATGATACTGTGTGGCAGAGGATGACATTGTAGCCAGTCAACATGCCTTGGACGTTCAGGGTCAGGATGAGGAGCGTGTGTGTGTGTGTGTGTGTGTGTGTGTGTGTGTGTGTGTGTGTGTGTGTCAAAAGGAAAATTCGCTTGAGAAAATTATAAAATTGCAAGGAGACAAAGTGACTACCCAGTACTCACCAACAGGAGGTACGATCCAGTAAGGGTGATAAGCACATTAAATAAATAAATAAATAAAGCATCATTCATACCTTTCAGATCTGTTAGTGTGCTCCTCAGATATGAATGAAGGGTACGTTGGTAAGGAGGGGTTAGTCATTATTTCTTAAGAAGGAACTAATAATTCTGAAAGCTATGAATAGTTTTCTTTTTTCTCTATTTTTCGTGTATCTCTCGGATATCTGGTATTTTGACTGTTGTAGAAAAGTAGCAGCCAGCCGTTCTGTCTGCTCATAATTTTACAACATGATTAAGCCTTTACAACTCTTTGAGTTCTGCTTTCAGTTTCCTTGTTGACATTTCCTATTGTTGAATCTGGGATCACCTGTTACTCTTACATGTTTGTATCTTATTTCAGAGAAAAATAAGACATGCCCACAAGGAAAATTCCGATGTAACAATGGAGACTGCATCGATAGCAGTTTGGTGTGTAATAAGGTATCTGACTGTTCTGACGATTCTGACGAGCCTCTGCATTGCAATGTTGACGAGTGTGCCAAAGTAGAAGTGCATCAGTGTGGACACAAGTGTGTGGACACACCCACAGGATATTACTGTGAATGTAACCAAGGATACAAGTGAGTTCACAAAAAAAGTGCTTGTCCAAATATAGAATTCTGTTTGAACTTTCATAAAAGAATGTTTCTCATATTCTGTTGTTTCTTTCCAGGTTAATGCCAGACAATAAAGCTTGTATAGATATAGATGAATGTTTGGAAACCCCTGGAGTTTGTTCACAGTACTGTTCAAATACACCTGGTTCTTATTACTGCAAATGTAATGATGCATTTTATGAGAGAGAAACAGATGAACATACATGTAAAAGGAGAGATGGCACAAAACCCTGGCTGATATTTACCAACAAGTATTACATACGGAACATGTCACTGGATGCTACACAATATTCATTAGTCCATCAGGACCTCATGAATGTAGTAGCACTGGATTTTGATTATAAGGACCAGTACTTGTACTTCTGTGATGTCAGTGCTAAGACAATCTATAGGTAAATTGAAGTAGTTCTACTCTGTACAATAACATTAATTTACTGGTGAAAATTATAATCATCCAGTGAAATTTGATCACTCACTGACATTTTGTGATGTATGCCATTACTTAAAGATTTATTCTAGGACCCCCATAAGATCCAAACAAAGAGCTTGCTTAAAGTCCTGATAAGTTTAATTTTAATATTTTATCCATCTTCAGCAACTGTAGCTTATATCAAAATAATCAGTAGTCATTTGTATAAAAGAAATTTTAATTTGCTTAACCGGTTTCAGGCACTTAGTGCCGTCCTTCAGAAGGTTATAATTATGTCATTATTTGTGTGAGTCAACAATATTAATTTACAACATTAAAATGGCTCTACAGCTATTGTGCTCACTTTGAACTAATATAATAGTTCTACTGTGACAAAAAAAGCAATAAATTCAAATTAACATTGACCACTAGAATAATTGATGTATGGCATAACACATTAGCAATTTTTTCTAGCATGAAGGAACTAGCGTTCCAGAACATTAAGTTGCAAGCAAATAAATGGATCACAGTGATCAGGGTCAATGATTTCTTTATTTTCTAAATCAAGCAGCTGTATTTAAAAAGCTGAAGGAGCAACAAAGTAGGCATACATAATCCTCTGTGATTGAAAAATATGTAGCTTATTCTCCCTCTTCCAATAAATATGTAACTGTTGTGGACATATTTAGACTGTTTCTGTAGAAGTCCAAAGAAGAACTCTGTAAAGATATCAAAATTAGTAATCTTGTATTTACAGAGGTAATAGAGTTTTTTAAAGATTAATTCTTTACGTGCTTATTTGATGTTATAATTAAAATATTCAAGGTCAGGAAGGAAATATAGGTGGGTGGGCGGGGGGTGGGGGTGGGGGTGTAATGCCACCTCAATCCATTGATGTTGATATATTGTAATGCAGGAATATTTTCTTTACTTCCCAGGAAATGCCTGTGTTCTGATAAGTCTCTTAATTTGTTCTGATTCTTTTGTTGCTGCAGTATTTCACTAACTGAAAAAGACAAACATAAATAAATTTGTCAAGCTATGGTTGAAGTTAGGACACAATTGCTGTCTCCATTCATTGATGCAACTCTGTGATATTAGGCAGTCGTCTGATGACATCACAAACAGACCATTTCATGAGCATGTGTAAAGAGTTTGGCTTTAAATGTGAATCTGCCAGCTGAGTGCTTATACCCCTAATGATGATGTTGTGATGTGTGGCATTGAGAGACAAATGTTAGACAGAGAATTATTCTTTGGACCACTGTGTGAGGCCTGTGAAACAAAAATCACCAATGGCTCAATGAATATTGTTTCTATTGTTCAATTTTTTTCTCTTGTTGCAGATCTCCAATTGGTAGCACAGACAACAACCAGACAAAGGAGCCAGTTATTCGCCATGATAGCCACGGTTTAGAGGGCCTTGCTGTGGACTGGGTTGGCCGCAAGCTGTATTGGCTTGACCGGCACAGTAAGAATCTGGATGTTGCTGAACTGGATGGCCGCAGCAGGAAGACTATCATGTCTGGCATTGCAGACCCACGTGCAGTTGTAGTGCATCCTGGCATTGGTTACCTCTACTTTACCAGCTGGCATCTGCAGGTAACCTTTCAAGCATGTCTTAAGTATTAACATATTTTGTTAACACCAAGTGCACAGGAACAATGATTTGGTGACATGACACTATGAAAGACAGCTTCAAATCCTCTGTATATGAGAAACTACAGTAATCACTTCAGGCTACTGTTACTAAACAGCATTATGGTCTGTTCCTTTCCACAACCTCTCCAAACAGAGTTAATGACCCATTTCTAGCAAAATAATGGTAAATGAGAAGATAACACCCTTGATCACACGCAGACAATTGTACAGGCACAAATGTACACCCAAACAAACACACACCCATGTGCATACACACACAAAATTACTCAAAAATGTTTTGGACCACCCTCATGACTAACATGATTTGTGTTTTTGGATTAGAAAGCTCTTTTCTAATATTCTTTTGACCATAAGAAGTCACTGTGTAATGAGGGTGAAAGTAGCCCGGCATTAACAGTGCTGCTTTGTGTGTGCGCTGTCTCCAGTTGTGAAGTGGACAACATGGTACGTGTGCACTTGTAAATCTGTCAGACTGCCATGAAAGGTTATGTCAAGCTTCGACCATGTTCACAGCATCAGTTTGAGGTAAAAAGAGTTGCTAGAGTGGGAAGTTACCCACCAAACTAGTGGACACCACAGCACTGTCATCTTCACATTCACCTGCTGTCGTGAGACTCAAAATATTGAAGATCTGCCTTGTAGTTGTCACCTGCACTCAACAAAACTAACTGATAACTACAATCTAGACATTGATAGCTAATAATTATTCTGAGGAGAAAGCAACAGAATAGCACACTGGCTTTTTGGAGGCAAATGGGAGGACTGGGTGGACTCTAAAACAGTATGGAATCATTTCTACATGTTCAATTTGGCCTTCAGTGTCCATTAGGCACAACATTTCTAACGTTTTTCGGACGACAAGAGACAGCGTGGTATTGGGTTGCAAGGCACACACGTCTCTCAATTCAGTTAACTTGCTCGTTGTGTGTAGCTGATCCTCTTCTCTGGGTAATCAGCTTTATTGATCTCCCACAAGCTTCTTCTCCGAAGACTATAGCTGGTTATTTATTAAAATACTTTTCTATCCTTGAAATAATTTTGATACTCGTATAATACTTTTCAGTTCAATCACTTTATATTTTCAACTTTCACAGATAATAACTTCTGCAAGCTAACTTATTCCTTACACGTTAGACTTATTTACACATATTCAAATAGCATTCATGTGTCTTGTTTCATTCATAGCCAAGACATGAAATAATTTGAAAGTGTCTAGTCTCAAGCGAGTCCAATACATGAATGTGCATAGCAATCTATATTCAATTGTTCAATAGTATTTTTTACAATCACCACAGACACTAATATATCAAAGAATACGACATAATTATTCGTTGCGTTCTCACGTCTTCTGTGGCGCTGGTGGCAAACACTTGTTGTCGTCAGTGACTTGCCCCTCTCCCACTCTTCTAATAACAAACTTCTGACCTGCACATAGAAACAGCTGGATCACTAGAAATGTTCTCACTCCCCGCACTTGTACCTAAAATATCGGATGTTTGAGACGGTTAAGGCCGAGTGTTTCTAGAATTTACCCCAAAATTCTTGAGGCACTACACAGTGCAAACTCCACAGCACCATGGTACATGAAGAAGGTGAGAGAGGGATCAGTGGAATGGAATCTGGATCAGTGGTGTAGGATTCTGTCATCAATGAATGCACGGTTTGTCTGATATCTGGCAGTCATTGTAGAAGAGTGTGGAACCATCTGAGTACCAAGACAGGACCAGTAGGGAGGTATTTAATCTTGTTTTGGGGTGGTATCATGTAGGGATCTCTGAACGTTTTCATTGCTATAAAGGATAATTTGAGATCTGTGCAGTATCAACCAACCTATTATTCAGTTCTACTGTCAACATTTTGGCAATGGGTCTGTCTTTAGATACAAAATGCATGAGCATGTTGCTTCCACTTCTTGAACATCTTCACCCAGGTGACAAGAATTAACTGAATGGAATGGGCTACTGCATCTGCAGACATGATATCAATTGAGATTGCTTGGGACCAGGTGGAGCTTGCAGTGCATTGTTGCAGGTACGCTCCTCACATACTGGAGGACCTCATGAGGGCTGCCATGAAAGAGTGGTAAATCTTGACCACTTTGCAAACTGCATGCCAAGGAGAATCCAACCATCCAAGGGGTATAGCAAAACTGTATTGAATGTTACCTTACACCAGATTTTAATTCTGAAGCTGAGAGAAGATATGTTCTTTTGAACAGACCGTCTTATTTATTTTGATTGTTGTTTTGTTTAACAATTTTGTAAGACTTATCCTATCCCACACATATTCACAAGTATGCATGTAATAGAAACATCAGTTTTCCACATTTGACTCCAGAACACCTTCATCATTGTTTTTGTAGTGCACAATGAACAACTCTTCAGATTTCACCGTGCGAGATCTTTATTTACCTGTAATGACTTTTTGTGCATTCACATTAATAATATCACATTATAAAATTAGTTGATGTACACGAAAAATAGAACATGTTAGATACTATAGTTCAGACAGGTTTCAATAAATATTTGCTGTTATCAATATATTGGAACTGGACATATACAAGACATACTGCTGTAGATGGTGAAGTTCAAAGCCTTTTAAATGTATATACACATTTTTCAATTAATAACTGTTTCAACTTGTACTTAGAACACTAGGCAACCTGTTAAAGAAATACCTTCAAGCAGCAACTGGTTTATTTACTGTAATTATGAGTGTGTATATTCATTATGTTACTTTATACATTCTCTTTTACGAACATGATTGTGATAAGAACATATACAGAGTACACAATTAGTAAATTACACTTAATGAAATAATACTTACAATGTTGGCATTTACTCTGTTAGTCGTTACTCTTAACTGCCTGTATATTTTACCCTTGTAGATTGCACAGTGTCCCCCCCCCCCCCCACCCCCCCCCCCCACCCCCCCCACACACACACACGCACACAAACACACACACACACACACACACACACACACACACACCAAATCACAATCTGTTGTTACAGATATGTGTAGATAAACCCATAGTCAATTTGTTTTAAGACAGTGGGAGTTGCTATGGTTATGAGCTATCTTTTTCGTGGATGTAGCTGGTATGCTCTTTCCACCTAAGATGCCCATTCATCACAACGCTTAAAATAAAACCATTTACTGCATCAGTTACTAGTTTACTTTCCTACTACGCATTTCAATGGTTCACACAATCGTCTTCTCATGGAGAACTGTGTAACATTTTATAGTTACAGAGAACTGTATAGCTACATCTTGGTGTCGTTTAAGAAAACAGCCATCTTTTCACAGCAGCAGACCATGTGCAAGGCAAGTCATGTTTCATCTTTTGATTGGAAGTAGATTCGAAAGGATACTGCATACTGCTACTAGTTGCATGTGCTCTTCGCCATACATTATGTTCACACTGTCTCTCTGAAGATGTTCTGGTAGCCAGTGGGAAGACTCGTATGATGATGTCCAAAGGCTGGTATGGTGCAGATTCCTAAACTAGTCTATCCTAAGAGTTCATCTTTATATAACTACTGCAACCAACATTCACTTGAATCTGCTTACTATGCTCATGCTGTGATCTTCCTCTACAAGTTTTGCCCCCACATTTCCTTCCATTACATGACTGACTATTCCTTCATGCCTCGGGATGTGTCCCATCAACTTATCCCTTCCTTTAGTCAAGTTGTGCCATAAATGTCTTTTTTCCTCCTGATTAGCTACTCGATTTACTCATCTAATCTTCAGGATTCATCTATAGCATCACATTTCAAAAGCTTCTATCCTCTTCTTACCTAAACTGTTTGGCATCCACATTTTGCCTCCAGACAGTACAAGTACCTGTGTGCTAGATACGCCAGACCTACACCTGGACGTATGGTCTCGGGTGTGATTTCGCGTGACAGTAGGAGCACTCTCATTGTTATCCCACACGCCCTTGCACTCAGGAGAATGACAGATGAAAACCGCGTCCGGCCATCCAGATTTAGATTTTGTACAATTTACCTAAATCATGTCAGGTAAATGCTGAGTTGATTCCTTTGGAAGGGCACGGCCGACTTCCTTCCCTGACACCGAGCGAGGTGGCGCCACGGTTAGACACTGGACTCACATTCAGGAGGACGATGGTTCACTTCCGCGTCCGGCCATCCTGATTTAGGTTTTCCGTGATTTCCCTAAATCGCTCCAGGCAAATGCTGGGATGGTTCCTTTGAAAGGGCACGGCCGACTTCCTTCCCCGTCCTTCCCTAATCCGATGAGACCGATGACCTCGCTGTCTGGTCTCCTTCCCCAAACAACCCAACCCAACCCCTCCTTCCCCACCCTTGATACAATTCAAGCTTATGCTCCATCTGTAATGATCCTGGTGTCAACAGGACATTAAACCCAATCTTCTTTTCTTTCCACACTCATACTGACTGCAAATTTGTGTTTTCCGACAGGATAACATTTGCCGACGAGCTGCTGTTATAACCCAACATCCTGTACACCGTTTCAACACGTTGCCTTGTCTTGCTCAATCACCAGATCTGTCTCCACTCAAGTTTGGTGTTGCAATTTTTTTTCCTTCCCACAGCATCATTTGATTTAATTAAACTACATTCCATTATCTTTGTTTTACTTATGCTGGTGTTAATCTTGTGATCTCTTTCCAAGTAGCCAACAGCCTTGCATTTGGAATACACTGGTTCCTGTCAGATTACCAAAATTAAGCAGCATCAGGCATTTGTGGTACTTTGATGAGTAACTGTCCGAGTATGCCATACACTTTTGGCAGCTTTGTCTTTATGACAGAAGGGAAGGACAGATGTTGGTGTATAGTTCCTGATAACCAGACTTTGCGTCACTGTCCTGGATTAAAATCAAAACCTGTCTGCAGTGTTTGATGAAGCAAGGGCATGTGACACTGTTTGATGGTGATCCATCTGTCAAAGGAGAATGCTGAGCTCAGAGGTACTCTTGGTGCTATTTGAAAGCAGTGGCCTGTATGCCAGCACTAGGTTTGATGCTCTCCCTTCTCTCATCATCATACAACACAAACATAACACTACACTACACTACACACACATCCATCTCGGTCACTTACATTCCTCAAGATAAACCGGAACACACAACACGCACACTTCACAAAAAGGTGCCACTGTGCACGAAGGAAACAGAAAACCTTTCTAACTAGGTGGCTGCACCTGCCTTTCAGGCTGTCCAGTCAACCATGTCATACAACTTCACTTTTATTTTTCAAGACACTATCAGTTCCACAGAACTGCTTTTCCAAGTCCTTTCCTGTCTATGGTAGGATTACAGTGTCAGCAGCAAACCTCAAAGTTTTTATTTCCTATCCTTGAACTTTAATGCCCTTTCCAAATTTCTTCTTGGTTTCCTTTACTGCTTGCTCAATGTACAGATTTAATATAATTGGAGAGAGGCTTCAATCTTGTCTCACACCCTTCTCTCCTTTAACTGAGAAATGTATGTTTATTACATTTTTTGCCAATAGACATACATACAAAAAAAAGAAATGAACACTTTACATAAAGTAAATTCACACATATTTGTCATATATTTTCCCACTGCTGATAGCCTGGTTTAAAGTTTCAGAATAGGACAAACCAAAACACTTCAGGAAATAGTTGTAACCAAAGAGAGAATGAGTCAGGTTGAACATTTGCCATCAGGCAAGAGTTCAAAAACATTAGATAGCATAGATTGTTTATTTAGCTTTCATATTCACTATTGTAAAAGTGAAGAGAGCACATGTAATAACTGAAAACATACTTCATTAGTCACAGAGTAATTGTTTTGTTGAGATGATTCAAATAACAATTTGTAGAGTGATAAAAGAGGATGTGGTGAACAAAATTAAGTGAAATAAAGACTGCAATCTATCCATGTGTAATTGACAGGTGAAGGTAAGGACACTATCCATGCACATGGGAGGATTTTGGAGACAGATGATAAAGAGCAGGAAATGGAAGAAGATGTGTTGCAACAAGAGTATAAAAGCAATTGAGCTGCATAAGTTTCTTGGAATTTCACAGATGAAGCAATATCTTATATTCCCACAATCCACCCAGGATGCGACTTTCTTGTCTCTCCACATCCCCTGGTCTCAAAATCACCCCCTCCCCCCCTCACAAACACGCATTTCATTTCTTGTGTATTGTATGTCGTTATTAGTGTAATAGCAAGAATAAGTAGCAGCTTAAATGTTTTTTAACTTTGCAGGCTTATATTGGAAAGATTGGTATGGATGGCTCTAACTTCACAAGAATACTGAAGTGGGATCAAGACATTGCTTGGCCAAATGCTTTAA
Source organism: Schistocerca cancellata (assembly GCF_023864275.1). Classification (NCBI taxonomy): domain Eukaryota; kingdom Metazoa; phylum Arthropoda; class Insecta; order Orthoptera; family Acrididae; genus Schistocerca; species Schistocerca cancellata. The sequence continues at coordinate 2,079,734 of NC_064628.1, read as the reverse complement.
CCATTGATTATTTCACCGATCGTCTGTATTGGGCAGATGCACATCTTGATTACATTGCATCTGTAGACCTGGAAGGCAGGCACAGACATGTGGTGTTATCTGGTCAGCAAGTGCCACATGTATTTGCAATAACTTTATTTGATGATGATCTGTTCTGGACAGACTGGAACCTTAAAGCCATCAGTCGAGCAAATAAATTTAATGGGCATAACTTGGAAGTAATTCGCAATACCACGCACAGACCATATGATATTCATGTGTTCCACCCTCTGAGGCAGCTAGCATACCACAATCCTTGTGGTAATGGGAATGGAGGTAAGATGGACTGAAGTCAATTGTTCAACTATACCAGTGGAGACATACACTTTAGTTGCTGAGTATTTCATTTCTTTATGAAATGAATCTATAGATTCTTTACAAAATGAGTCTAGAGATGAAAAGCTGACAGAACTCAATAATAAATTTTATTTGAATGCTTTTCATGGTTTTAAATGTCATTATCTTTTTCTAATTGAGTACAGTAATCTAGTTCCTTTGACGTTTTGTTGACAAATGTAGAACAGTGCATTGTCAGCTTTTGTAAAACAAAAAATTATGTTTTTGTGCAGGTTGCTCACATTTATGCCTGCTAGCTCCAGGCTCAGGACAGTACCAAACCCCAGAGGGTTATGGAGAAGGTGAGGGTACTGTTGGCTACACTTGTGCGTGTCCCAATCAGTTTTTCCTCTCTCCTGCGGATAACAAGACCTGCATTGCCAACTGTACAGTGGGACAACATCGTTGTGGTGCACCAGATGAGAGTTGCATCCCATGGTTCTGGAAGTAAGTTCTGAAAGTATGCATTGAAATTACAAACTGTCTGGGACCAAATGAAATTGTAGTTCCATAATATATACTGTGGCAGTCATAATTTTTACTTTGATTTCCTTGTGTTAATGTTACCACTGAAGTAATCTAACAGTGGATAGGTTCTCTCTGGATCTGATTTATAATAATTAAAAATGTTTGTGTAGGAGTTGTAAAGACCATATAAATACTGTATTAAGTTACTTTCTACCTTGTAAGCACATTCTGTTTGGAATAGACAAATGTCTATTGTTTAGTGTACGGCAGAGAAGTCAGTAAATGAATAGATTTTTATTTATTGCGGCAACAAAATGTGAGCTACTGTAAGTCAGGCATCCTTCAGTTGCACCAGTAGTGAAGGATATTAGTTGTAGACATTTAAAACTGCTTGTGAGTGCTATCTAATGATGACAAATTGTGTTTATATATGTTGTTTGATCCATTTTTAACGTACTTGTAGGTGTGATGGGGAAAAAGACTGCAGGGATGGATCAGATGAACCTTCAGATTGTCCTGGCCGGCAGTGTCGTGCAGGGACATTCCAGTGTGAGAACGGAAACTGTACTGCAACTGCCACTATATGTGATGGAGTTGATGACTGTGGAGACAATTCAGATGAGAAAAAATGTGATTTACCATGTCCTGATCTTGAATTTAAATGCAAAACTACTGGACGGTGTATTCTCAATGCCTGGAAGTGTGATGGTGATGCAGATTGTAAGGATGCCAGTGATGAAGACCCTGCAATATGCCGTAAGTACACTTGAAATCTATAATTCATCTTTACATTCCTTACACAGCCAAAGTAAATTAAATTTTCCCTCCATTCAACAGCTTCAACTCATTGAATGGATGAAAATAAATTTATTTTAATTGGTTTTTAGGAAACCGACAGTGTGATCCTGAAACAGAATTTGCTTGCAAGAATGGCCGGTGTATCCCTAAATTGTGGATGTGTGATTTTGACAACGATTGTGGTGATGATTCTGATGAACCAGCTTACATGTGCAGGTAAGTTAAATCCTTGTGGATAAATGTTAACTGAGATAAATGTCCTAGGAAAGTTCTAGTAGAATGTAAATACTTTAGGATTAACGGACACCTATCCCTGAAAAGCAGAAGCATTGAGTTGTCAATAGGCACACAACTTTAGCCGGCAGTGCGTAGGGGCATAGGCATATGTGTGAAAGTGTGTTTTTGTGCTTTAGCTTGTCAAAGGATAATTCCAAAAGCTAGCAAGTTTCCTTTTTTGTGTGTGCTTATCGATGACTCAGTGCCTGTGCTTTTTGGATGTGTTGTCTCTTTTATTCCTAAAATACGTAACTGTTAACTGAGACAAATTTATATTGAGCAGAAGATGTAATTAATAAAATATGTGAAGATTTTAAGTGCTCCAACTAAGACTGAAGAATAAATGAGAGTTGCTTTAAATATCAATACAGCTGCTGATACCGGGTGAATATGTTGTTGGTTATAATGAGACTGGAGATGTATATGAACAAAAGTACAGGTAGCAGGTGAAATTCAGAAAATTATGGTTAAATAACAGTATTAAGGGAGAAGACTGTTATTTTTCTGAGACGTGCCATTTTCATGGATTGGAAAACTAAGAAACACGATAAAAGATGGGAATTAAATGTAAAGGTGGGAAAAATGTGGGAAATGAAAATAATAAAAGCACGTATACTGCCACAAGTAAAATACTGCAAGACAAGTAGCGCTACTCGAGATGGTTTGATTGCACAAGAGTATTGTAGTTTGCACAAGAGTATTTGTGACAGATTAGGAACAAATATCAGCAAAGAGAAAAGGCTCCCTTATTCTTCTTTGTATGCACATCTCATATTTATTCTCTCTCATTTCAGTACAACAGTGTAGATTCTGTTCTTCCTCCTACATTATATATAAACTATAATTGTTTTTGTTTTGAAGTATAGGCTTTTCTGATATTTTACCATGTTTAATATAATCTGTTTAACTACAAATATATTGTGGTTTTATGATTATTTATTGCCAATACAATGTTTGCAATGAATTTCTAAGAACCAGCTTTCTTTATTAATGTATGCCTTGACTCCTTCTACTTCTCTGAAGATTCTATTTTAGGATGGGATCTACAGAACACACTGAATGAATGAAATATTAATTCTTGAACTCTTACTGCATTTTCTGTGTTTTTTATGTAAATGTTACAAAAGAAACATGAATAAAACACTTTATTTTAATTCCATTAGGCAGCGTAACTGTACAAATGGGTGGCAGCGTTGTCCCGGCCGTGCAAATTATCGTTGCATTCCAAAATGGTTATTCTGTGATGGAAAAGATGACTGCAGAGATAACAGTGATGAAATGGTAGAGAACTGTCCGAAATGCCATGAGACAGGTGACTTCCAGTGTATGAACAACAGATGCATTCCAAGGTAAGAGGGGACATTCCTGCATTGGCAAAAAATATCTGTTATGTAGAAGAAAGAGCCCTAATTCTAATAGCTAACTGTCACAGAATCAACACAAAGTGAATATATATCATGCCTATGAGTTCCTCTGGGCTTATTCATACTTTTGTCAAGTTTCCCTGTTGGCTGACTTCCATTGTTATATGCCTTTCTCTGTCATGTCCAGCACTTGCACATTTTTTATATCGCCTAATTACATTAAAGCATTGATTGTTGACTAATGTTAATATTCCATAATTGAATATGGTAGCTAAGAAGATAAATTGGTTTTTAGCAACTTAACCCATAAAAGAAATTGCAGTCAGCCAAGCTTATGGGGAGAAGGGGGGGGGGAGGTCAAGTTCATAATGTGTATCTAGGCAATGACATATGGACCATTGAATCTGACAGATCTGCAGGCTGGCTTTTGTAGGAACTCCAATCTTCTTTATGTTTAAATTCTTAAATGTTACGTACTCTTTTACCCTTTTTTTTCACACAGCTATCTAAGGTAACATGGAAAGTACACAGTGGCAGTTGTATTTAAAAATGTACATATACCTCAAGAAAGTGTCACAGTCGTACCCTTTCAGAAACCTTTCCCTTACAAGATTTTTGTGACAATAATATGGATAATAATTTATGGTATGATTTACTGCAGCTCACTAATCTGTTTTCCAAGTATGTTTCCAATTAGTTAAGTACTTTGTTTGTTATGTGTTGAGTGCATTGTCATGATAACTTGAATAACAGTTAAAATGATATTCCGGTATAGCACAGATTATAAATTAGCCTGTGCCAACAGATAACATAAGGATCGTGTATCAGATTTAAAATATTATTAATAAACTCTTTAACAGACATATCAGAATTTTCTAATTGCAAACACAATAGTTCTTACTTTCAGTCAAAGTTTTACAGCAGTTGTCTTTTATCCATGGGTAGTTACTTTCAAATGGTATGTGACTCAAGCATAATTTTAGACTTTTGGTTCTCCATATGCAGTGAAGCCTTTCCTTGAAAAATATTATATAACTTTCTCACACTGAATGACGAACTGTGAAATTTAAACAACAATGAGGAAAGGCAACAACTCATATGTGACAAACAAAAGTTTAACTAATTTGTGAGTTACCACTTTTCTTCATTTGTAAGTAGACACATTCACACATACAACTGCACATACGCACTTGTAGGTATGTGTGCTTGGCTCTATGTGTTGTTATTTTTATTTTAGAGAAAATATTTTAATAGAAAAGGAACAGTAGCTCAAAAGCTTCTTAATCTTAGCAATACCAAGCCATTTTCCATAACACACATTACGGAGAGGGGGAGGGGGGGGGGTGTACGTTGTGACCACCAGGAAAAAAATTTAAAAATAGGCCATTAATTGTTGTTGAATTATATTAACATACTATTTGAAGAGGTATTGATGTGTCAGTAGGGGCCAGAACCTCATAATATCTTTTAGCCCACACTTAGCAGTTTCAACTCGCTTTATGAGTACCACAGAAAAAAATTTAAAATGCAAATTTCATTCATTGTTGTTGATTTTTATTCTCAAAATACTATTTCGAAGAAGTATTGCTGTGTAAGTTAGGCCCTGAATCTGGAATAGATATGACATACATTGGGGAAAGAGATCTAAGTTTCTGGGTTAAGTTTAACTGAAAAATTTAAAACTTGTATGGAATTTGGTAGAACAATTCACTACAGATAATAAATAATGTTTTTCAGGATTTTAAAATATTATGTATTACAATATTTTCAAGAAGTGGGCATAAACTAACCCGCCTCCCAGTATTGCAAGGGTTAAGTATCTGTGCTGCTGGGTATGTCTTTGCACCACACAGCTTTAGACAAGTGGTTGTCTTGTTTCTATCCTGGAATTTCTGTTATTCTGAAAGTGTGATTTTTTTTTTTCAGGCGGTGGCTATGTGATTTTGAGAATGACTGTGGTGATAATAGTGATGAACATGAATCAGTGTGCAGTGGATCATACAGGGAATGTTCAGAATCAGAGTTCCGTTGTGCAAATAACAAATGTATTCCAACAAGATGGCGCTGTGATCATGACGACGATTGTGGAGATAATTCAGACGAAGTAAACTGTGCAGGATTTCAGTGCAGGGTATGATTACTTGTCAGTTACTTCACTTCAAAGTAGTGTAATAGTGGACTTCTACAATCCCAAAAACTTAAATGCTTCAGAGTTATTAAATATAATACATACTGAGATTTTGTCATTTGTGGGTTCAGTACATTTTTCTTTTAAGACCTCTTTTTTATGAAAAACTGTGAATAAGCAGGGAAAATCTTCATAATATTTACATCACATGTTGTAAGCAATTTAATATTAGTAGTGAAAAGAATGAACAGATTACTTTGTAGATGTACTAAATTACAAAATTAGTCAGCAAATGCAGAAAGTTATTAGGAGGCTATTTGAAAATTGGACGATTTGCAAATGATTGATTAAAATTTTTTGTTTGACTGGTATAATATTGTGAGATATAATGTATAATCATATAATATTGTGAAATATAATGTATAATAGTTTCATATTTCAGCAATTCAAAAGTCATAACTGTCCACAAAAATTAAATCTAAGTATTTAACAGACAAAGTTATACGATTCTCAGGCTTTATCAGTGTTGTTGATCATTGGAGTGCTTCCAGGTGTTTTGTGTTGTTGCTTCCATTTACGCACAATATATCAGTGACTGATCCAGCCTTCCTCTCCAGGAACTCTTGAGTTTTGCTGTTACGAACACTTGCTGCCTGTGCTCCAAGCAAACTGTGAACTATTGCTGGTCTAGCACCATTAATTATAAAGGAGTTCAATCCCCTTTGATGCTCTTTTATTTTTCAGAGCATGTTCTGTGAAACTCAAATTCTCTCAGCCTTTTCCAATTCGGGTTAGGTGTGGTGTCTGATGAGATCTTAATAAATTGAGTGCCAGACCACAAATGTTTTATAAATTGAAACCTCCATCCCTGTTTGAGGTTTTCTGACGTTTTTATTTTGATAGGTTCCTTAACTGTGCTATCCCAGAAATTTGGTGATTGTATCACAATACTGATCTCATCATACTTAATTTCAATATTATATTTGAGGCAATGTTCAGTAGCATCTAATTTGCTTCAGTTGTTTTAGACGTAAGGCATGCCACATCTGCAGTGATGAATGTACCTTTTAGTATATGATTGGCTCCATTTGCCATAATCGCAGATCGCTAAAGGTGTCACTTAGTGGTCTGATGATGATTTCAGAGATTGAAATCAGTTACCATGAATAAAGTATTGTGCAATCAAGACTGATTACTTTACTAAAGTTCAGCTATAAGTCAAGTGTGGTTAAAAATAATTCAGTCGGCTGGAGTCCAGGCAGAAAGTGCATGCAACAGTGAAACTTGCAGCGCCTAAGAAGATGTCTGGGTTGGTCATCAAAATATTGTGCAGAAAATGTAAGCAACAACTTAGCAGAACATCCGGAAGCACACTTAAACAAATTTATACTTTTTCCCCCTATTCACAGACTAGCTTGATTCCATTGTTTCAAATTATTTTAGACTCGCAAATATCCAAAGTGTGTCAGTATACATAATTTTACATTTTTCTTAACTCTTTCTTTATTTACCAATCAGTTTCAGATATTTAGTTTTTAATACTTTATAAAAATGTGCAGTTTCCAGCATCACATTTTCCACACACACAAAATTTCTTTTGATTAGTCTGACCCCTCAGTCTGTGTGTCTAAATCAAAGAACAACAATATTATGGAAAGGATAGGATTGATTGCTACTTACCATAAAATGATACATTAAGTTGCAGACAGGCACAACTAAAAGACTGTTACACATTTAGCTTTTGATCAGTGCTTTCTTCAGAAAACACACATTAACACAAGCAAGCACACGTCTTGCACACATGACCATTATCTCCAGCCACTCTGGGTAGAAAATAATCAGATTGGTTTGTGTACAGTGGAACAGAAACTTCCTCTTCGAATAAATGTCACTGATCAATTTATAAAAATATGCGTCCATATCAGGTCTGATATGCTCAAAAGCTCCCCATTGTTTCACTTTTAGTCTGTTAATACAACATTTCACTGTAAAAACAAAGAAATTCTGTCAGCATAACTTCATGTTATGAATGGTCCGTATCAACAATGGATGCGTGAATGGTTGTAAACGCAATAAAAATTATGATATTATACCAGAAATAATTTATGGCCTTCTTTTTTCGTTTGCAGAATGGAACATTCCAGTGTGCTAGTGGCCACTGCATTGCAGCATATTTCAAGTGTGATGGAGACAGAGATTGTCTGGACATGAGTGATGAAATGCATTGTCCACCACGATATCCTAATGGTAGATATTGTCCCGAGAGTAAATTTGAGTGTTCCAATCATCTGTGCGTAAACCAAGGGGACCTCTGTGATGGAACAGATGACTGTGGTGATAATTCAGATGAAAGTCCAGCATTGTGCAGTACGTTTTTTTGTCTTCTGTATAAATATTTTGGATTAGTTGGTTGTAGGAATTAAACTGAAATTTCAGACGAAGAAAGACAAATGGGAATGTGACAAGAGGAAAGATTTGAGAATGTATTACCAAAGACGTGTTATCTGTAAAAAAAGGGGGTTGGGGGTGGGGGGTGGGATTACATTGATCCTTATAGAAATACTTGATAAATACTATTTTTTGTTGTTAGACAACTGCTATAAGTTTTAACTTTGTTTTGCAGATGACTTTAACTGTGATACCCTAAGAAGATTCCAGTGTGATAATCATAAATGCATTCCAAGATATCAGGTGTGTGATGGAGCAGACAATTGTGGTGATGGAAGTGATGAAAATAATATGACATTGTGTGCCTCTCGTATCAAACCATGCAACCATTATTCAGAATATCACTGTGCAAATAAGAACTGTGTTGACAAGAAAAAATTGTGTGATTTTGCAGATGACTGTGGTGACAATTCTGATGAGCTTGGTTGTCGTAAGTAATCCCTCTGTGTTATTTATATAAAGTAGTTAATTATTCAGGCTAAGTATCTTAATTTGAGATATACTGCACAGTTGTATACAGTGAGAACAAACCCAAAAATGTGGACAGATTTGTAAGTGGTGATCTTTAATTTTTGGAGGAGTAAAGATAGCAAGAGTGTGGGATACTGACAGTGTCTATAACTGCAATGTGCTCATTTTGAAGAAAGAGAGTAACATTTTTCCAAAATTCTTTTACCTGTTTAGTGTTACGAGTCCATGTAATGGATATTTTTAGTGACAGAAGTTCCATTTAATGGACATTTTTGGGAGAGAAGTTACTATTTTGCATATACATCTTAGTTACGCATTATCTGTTGTTGTGCTGAAACCGGTGAAAGTAAGTATAATGTATGTGTCTTAATTTTGCTGTATCAGTTGATAACCAATGGTATTTATTTTTATATATCATGTCAGTAGCAAAAAATACCATATAACAATGGATACATGACTTAACTCCGAACAAAATATAAGCATTAAAAATAGTAAACAACTTCACACCAGAAGTAGATGACGTCAAAGGCACTGACTGTAGATTTTACTAAGTCCTCCATGGTGTACAACACTGGGCTAAACAACACTACAAGAAGTAGTCTGAAGTCTGCTTGCCCTCTTTCATGCAGCACCGGTTTCACACTAAGACTCCATCCCTGGATATTAGTTTTTCTCCTTGTGATGCCAAAAGAGAGTTGGTTGAATGCCCTCCAGGTAATCCATTCTTGTGTGTGACCATAGAAATTAAACAGAATGTAAAATCAAAAATCCTTTCCCTTTAATATAGTTTTTTCAAAAACTTGTTTGATGCAAGATAGCACTCAAAGGAATTATGTTGGGAGTTTTGATATGCGGCAGTACAGTCTTATGTTGTCTTCAGCCTCATTACAAAGAGCTTCAATAATGCAGAAAATCTTGATGTTTCTACTTTGTTCAGTGTAATCCATTTGTTGTTGTTGTTATGGTTTTCAGTCCTGAGACTGGTTTGATGCAGCTCTCCATGCTACTCTACCCTGTGCGAGGTTCTTCATCTCCCAGTAACTACTGCAACCTACATCCTTCTGAATCTGCTTAATGTCTTCCTCCCTTGGTCTCCCTCTACGATTTTTACCCTCCACACTTACCTCCAGTACTAAATTGGTGATCCCTTGATGCCTCGGAATGTGTCCTAACAACCAATCCCTTCTTCTAGTCAGGTTGTGCCACAAATACCTCTTCTCCCCAATTCTATTCAGTACCTCCTCATTAGTTACATGACCTACCCATCTAATCTTCAGCATTCTTCTGTAGCACCACATTTCGAAAGCTTCTATTCTCTTCCTGTCCAAACTATTTATCGTCCATGTTTCACTTCCATTCATGGCTACACTCAATACAAACACTTTCAGAAACGACTTCCTGATGCTTAAATCTGTACTCAATGTTAACAAATTTGGAAACCATAGAAGAATGAAAGCTGTATATGGCGATGATTGTATCAACACTGGGTTGTTCATGCTCGTAATGAAGGAAATGGTGGTGCAAACCTCAACTTGACCCCATCCGATTTTCACCTGTTTACAAAACTGCCGTGACAGTATCAACAAACTGGTCTCTCGTTGGGAGGAATGTATTGGTCACCAGGATGACTATGTTCAGAAATAAATAGGTAGACATGAAGAATAAAGATGTAGATTGTTAATAAATTTTGTTTTATTTAAAAAGCTTTAAGAGTTTAGACATAAAAAAATTCATAGGCTTTCACAGTCCCTTTGGGAATGATATGTAGTGGATTGTAGCATATTACTTGATTCATCGTGCCCTCGTAAATTGTATACCATGTTGAACATATGCTTTTTCCCTTGTTTTCAGACCATTTGAAATCATGCACAGAAGCAACAAGAGGAGGGTGTGAACATCACTGCATCAATATAACAGGTGGTGGATATATCTGTGCTTGCTACAGTGGGTACATTATATCTCCTGAAAATAAAAAGAAATGCCTTGGTAAGATTTTCTGTGTATTTGTCATGAACTAATGGCTATTTATAGTTGTATGGTTGTGTAAGTGAATAAGTGCAGATATGTGATCATATGTAAGGTCTGAACATTTCATTGCAATGTGTTTGCACTGAAAGTTACTCACCTGTTGTTACATCTACATCCATACTTTGCAAATCTCTGTGAAATGTTTGGCAGAAAATACTTTCTATTGTACCAGTTACTAAGGTGTCATCCCATTCCATTGGATCGTGGCAGGAGTGGGTTCTTAAATGCCTCTCTCACATGCCAAAATTAATGTAATCTTGACTGAAAGATTCCTCCAGGAATGATATGTAGTGGGTTGTTGTATATTCATAGATTCGTCACTTAAAGTTGGTTCTTGGAACTTCATAAGTAGGTTCTCATGGAATATTATGCGTCTGTCTTCAAATGTGTGCTATTTCAATTTTTTTTCAGTCATTACGTTGTGCTGTGCAGTGTTTTTATGTACTACAAGAGCTGTGCCTTCCTGATCATTCACTCAGTGATAGCATCAATGAAAACAATACAGTGTATCATTTTAACTTATCTTAGTTACTGTTATATCAATGAAAATAATCAGTTATTGACAATACAATGTAAACAGATAGATAAAAAAATGTACTCAAGAAGCAGTGGCAGGGGAACACACAGACAAAAGGGTTTGACTTTTACAAGCTTTTGGAGTCAGTGGCTCCTTCTTCTGGTGGAAGAGTTGAAGGGGAAGGAAGGAGGGTGAAGGAAAAGGTTTAAGAGACCGAGGATCAGAGGAGACTTTCCAGAGGTGATGAGAAGGATTAGGTTTTCTTAGTTCACTTTAACTTCTCATACTTGTTAGTATGTATATTCTTTTCTAAGTGCTGTCACAACCACTGCCTCAACTTATAAACTGATTTATATATGACTGAGCTCTCTTTCCACATTTTAGTAAGTTTCATTCTAGTATTTTCTTTCAAGGTTGAGTTTTCCCAGCTTCCCAGGCTTTAAGATATCAATAGTTTCATTGCCTGACAAAGGAGACAATGTATAACACATTTAATAAATTATTAAAAATTCGGAGATATGAGGCAGGGCTAGTAATGAAATGTGAAAGAAATGCATGTTCTTACAGTCAAAAATGTGTGTAATGTTCAAAAATGGGGAACTGTTTTACAGAAAGCGTAGAATGAAGAAAGATGAAGATTATAAAATTCATAAGGCAGGATGGAAAGCAATAACAACTGTACTTGACAGTGCTTCAAGTAGAGAGAATAGTAAACAGTTATGTGTATGCTAAGAAATTTAAGAACTGCAGACTAAGAAAATATGTGTATGAAGAATCAAATTTACCAAAGAATCTAGCTGATTTGCCCTAGTTCCAAGTTTGCAATGTGACTTTCTAAATACGAGCATCAGTATTTTTTGCTTGTTATTTGTTTTACTTTTTGTGTTTATCATAAAACAAAATTCATTGGAAAGGGGAAGAAAAACAAAAAAATATCATTTTCACTTGTGATTTGTTTTGTGAACCTTATCTCATTCACAACAAAAGCCACAGTACTTATTTTTAAAACGATTAGCAATAAAATCTCTAGAGGGAAATGTTGTTTCTTATAGGTTTAAACACAGGTTATATAAAGATTTAAAATGTAATGTAGAAGGAGTTTTTTTTTCAAGTGGCATAGTCAGAAATTCATTTGCAACCTTGCATTTGTCTCCTCAGGTTTCTCCACTCTTTGTTATCAATCCTCTTTCTGTCTCCTCTTCTTCTGGTACACGTGTACTTTGAAGTGTGGAACTGTTGTGAGGAAATATGCAAGAGAACAGAAATAAAGGGAAAGTAAAGCTCTTCATGAAAGAACACTAATCCTCAGGATGGCACTTTATGTGAAGTTTCTGTCTTTATTGACTTTATCATTCATTGCAACTGTGAAAGTAATAGAGGTGCATTTTCTTCAAAATTTTATAATTCATCTGTAATTTCTGTGTGTTATTCATTTCACTGATGGATACTTTGTGACTCAGTTTCATGTGTTTCCAGCTAACAAAAAAGAAATGGATATTTATTGTTATCTGCTTGCAGTAATTTTGCTCACTCTTCAGGTTATTTTTGAGATAAAATAATTTCTAGAATATTTATGTATGATAGTTTATATTTTTATTAAATTTGATTTCTTTGATTCTACAGATATAGATGAATGTGAATCTGGGACCCATCACTGCTCACAGACTTGTACCAATCTAAATGGAACTTTCAGTTGCGCCTGTCGAGATGGGTTTGTTCTCTCTGATAGACTGAGTGGTGTATGCAAGGTGGCAGACGGTGATATTACATTACTTTTTGGCAATGGACCTGAGATAAGAGCATATGAACCTAAAGAACGAAGAGCACAAAATGTAATTCAGAATGAGAAGAGGATTGAAGCAATTGACTATGATCCAAGAATGGAATATGTGTTTTGGGCAGATTCATATGATAAAACAATTAAGAGGTCATATATGATTAATGCTAAAAATGGAGAAGTAAAAATGGGATATGCTCAAGATCTGAATATGAAAGGTAAAATGCTTTACTATAAATGTGTGTAAATTTGAAAGAAAAATCTGTGCTGGAATTTAATGTGTTTATTTACACTAGAATACCAATCATTTCTCACCTAAAGGTTATATTAAAAATGTAAACTTGAGACTGGAACCTACAAGCCTCCCCCAGTTTTGGTTATGATAACGTTTGGTTTCTGATGTTTCCTATTGATATTATTGGCATCAGACTACAAGGTTAATGACATCACTGGAGTACAAACTTACATTCTAGGTAATCAGGTCAAAACTATTAAAGTCTCTGTGTGCATGTTGCACCTACCTTATAGAAAATTGTGTCATTCTTATGTATCATTCCCCATCAAAATAATAACGATGATGAAAAGTGTCTCTTCCAGTTACATACAGTTTAGAATGAACAATGAATTTACTTGTTCTGTAGAGTCAAAGAAAATGTCCCTATTGTATAGCCTAATCAGTATTCACACCAGAGTTACAATCACTCATATTTCGAAGTTTCTTCTAAGTTAGCCATTACTATTTAGTTCAATGTGATCACTGTACTATGAAATAGTCTTTCATCAAGTACTAAATTAATCTCAGTCTTTAACAAATAAATTTCTATACATGATCACACACATTGTGTTCTCTTGCAACTTGGTCAGTATGCAAGCTCAGACTAGACTGACTACTTCATGTATGTCAAAACCAACTGATGCCAAACCTCACATTGCTCATGGTATGGAGCACCCCTGCATCATCTGTGTTGATACATCTGAGCAAATCATCTCTGTTTATACATCTGAGCAAACATATGCAAGGCCGAATTCAATAAATTACATGCAGGATCAGTATATATAATCATATAGGATTTAGTCATGAAATGCTTACATATTCAGGATGCAATCAGTATATACAAAATTAGCATGAAAGAGTTTCATGTGTACTTTAATTCCAGTAGTTGGCCTACCTACTTCTTTGCACAACCTTCCAGACTTAATTAAACCAACCATCATGTTTTAAATGACATTCCTAAGTATGAAAATTTACTTACTGAAATATTTATACACATAATGGTTGTGTATGGCCTTTGTGTCATTTTCTTTCATCTTCTTACAAAATAGCTTAATGCCATTTTTATGGTCTTATATACTTAAGACAATAATGTACAAAGATAACAGTCAATCAATTTTGGAATTTCTTAGCACTATATTATTTTTTATAGAAATATGCCAATAATTGAAAAACAACAGGTTTTATTTGTATTAACAATGTAAAATTGCTACATTGCCAGATACAACCTTATAGTAGGATGTACAAATATATGGAAGATGCAGTTATATAGTTATGTAATGCAGGTAGACATGAGATCGTCAAGGCTTGATGCAAAGACTAATGAGTCATCACTCAACACAACCAAGTATGCATAAGTAGGCGAAAAGATCTAATATTGCTACAGTACTACATTGGCTGTCAGTCACAGTCATCAAATCTAGGGATATTCATCCAAAATAATTCAAAATGGGAAGAACACAAAAAATTATGTTAGAGACAGATGACAGGCTGAGATTCATTGGGAATATTTAAGCTAGTCCTGTTCATTAAGGAGATTACTTACAAAATGCTTGCTGACCAAACTTTGAATACTGTTTGTCAACTAGAATCTCTTACGAAGTCGTTTTAATGGAATTGATAAGGAAATACAGAGAAAAGCAGTGACAATCATCATGGGTTAGCTGCGTCGGCATGACAAAAATGCCCAACAAATGCCAGCGAAATCCATGACTAAACATATGTTCTGAATTACCATCAGGCTCATACATTACTTTTCAAAAGCATCTAGTCCAAGATGTCATGAGAAATGTATTATTTCCATCTACATACAGCTTGTGTAATGCCATGAGAAGAAAAGAGGTATATCACAAGAAATGAAGAGGTATACCACAGTAATTTTCCTTGTTTACTGTATGCAAATGGAAAAGAGAAAGAGAGGAAAAGGGGGGGGGGGTGATACTGGTTATTGTGAACCCTCCACCATGCATTGTAAGAAGGCTTGTGTAATACGGGTATAGGTGTAGAGAGAGCCTTCTTTGTCTTTTTGTAGATGCTGCCACATTTCTTGTCTTCTTTTTCCCCCCCCCCCCCCCTCTCTCTCTCTCTCTCTCTCTCTCTCTCTCTCTCTCTGGATATACTTTTTTAAGTCTGTCTTGGAAAAGTCTATTATTTGTAGGAGGAATTTCCTTTTGTATTTTGTGTCCATCCATTGATTTTTATGGATCAGTTTAAGACAGCTATGACAAACAAATGTGTGTGACCTGTCTAATCAATGAGTGACTTACAACTTAATACCAACAGAAGAAATTTGTACTTACCAAATGCCAGCAGAAATGGTTACACACTGATAGTCGTAAAAAGTTAATAGAATTCAAAAATTCCAGTATCTCCATCTGGTGAAGCAAAGAAAACGGCTGGTTGGAATGATACTATTTAGAAATTAAATAGGATATATAACCAGAAGATCTTGTATGAAGTGAGGAAAGGCAAATCAATAGCAGAATACAGTAGTGGTGTGCAGTTTGGAAGGGAGCTGTGTGATGTATTCTCTGCAGAGATAGTGAGAGAGGGACAGAGAATATCAATGTATTTTATGTCTCAGTCCCACACCATATTCTCTAACTGTTCTCTGATCGAGCAACTGCTAATGCTGTTGGTATTCTCCATGAGGACACTTTTTTATTGCTTCTGGCTCTCTTGAAAAATTCACATATTCTGAAAACCATCACTATTGGTTGTTAATGTAACGAGTTGAGCTGGCAAATGTCACCCATAGTAAACACTATGGTGACAAAGTAAGTCTCACCATATCTTCACTAACATGAAAAACACTGCTAAATATTCTACCCTACAAGTACATATTATAGACAGGTGTGGCAGAGTGATGCTATTGGCTGGAGCGTTGTGTGATATACTGCTTCTTGCTGCCTGTCATCTTTTGTGCACGTCACTGTAGCAAACAATTGAAGCCTGAAAATAGTAGAATTTAGAAGTTGCAGGGAGGGTGCAAGCCAGAATAGCACAGGAATGGTCAGAAAATGGAAGTACAAATGAGGCATAAACTGACAGAACAAACAGAAAGAAATGAAGAAGTAACTATTGTCGAAACAGTGGCTAAGGAAAGTCATGACACAAAAATATACATAAAAAAGAAATAATTACAAACAAGAGTAGCAGTAATGGTGTGAAGAGAGGACAGAGATGAATAGTAGTGGACAGTGACCAGAGTGATTAGCATATCTTTAGGCCGGCTCATTCCATACAACAAAAATGACCAATCATTCATCATGGTAAAAATAAACATAAATTAACAGCTTCAAAAGTCACTAGTCACATCTATATCTGACAATAACCTAACCTTACTGATCCTATCTGATGAGTTTCAAACAGGGTCTTATAACTCCAATGTGACACCCTGGAAGTCGTGAAATGTATCACGAAACAGTCGTTCACCTTGAAAGTTCTGTCGTTCTAAGTTCCTTGTAGAGGTAATAATTTAAATTGTTCAAGACAGTTAACATAAGTACATTGTTGACACAGTATGTTCAGAAAGGTTTTAATTTCATCTAAATAACTGCTTGTATGCTGCTTGTCTAATGCTTAGGTTATGGGTTAGCCTTCTATTTGCTAAACATTTTTGCTGAACGTTATGTACATAGTCGTATCCAAACTACAAATTCCCATTCAATTTTGTTTGTATGTTCCATAAAAATGTATTTTTCATCATTTAGAGTGAGAAAAGCATTAATCAGTATAACTGAATGAAACAACAAGATTACTGTTACCAATCACTGTCCATCACTTGTAACAGTAAGATTGTTGTTTCATTTGATAGCAGTAACAGTCATGATAAAGCCTAGCCTAAAATGTTGACATTTGGAGTTATCTTTGTAACTATAATATCAGTGAATGAGCCCGTTCGCTTTGCTTGTAAAGAACTTGGATGTTTCTTTTAACACTTATCAGAAGATGTGTACATAGATTATTCACATATGTCCTGAAGCAAGTGATTTACATTTCATCTGTGGAACTGTTACTTAATGAAGCTTAATGTTTTCAACAGGTAATTCAAAGCCAACTGGCATTGCAGTGGATTGGGTTGCAGAAAATCTGTATTGGACAGAGACTGATCGTTCAGGCAACAAACCGAGAGGCAGAGTAATGGTTGCAAAGCAAGATGGACGCTTCCGCCGCTCCCTTGTGACGACTGGACTGGAATCACCAACTTCAGTGGCTCTCGATCCTCAGTTAGGCCGCATGTTCTGGGCTGATGCTGGGGCAGCACCAAAGATTGAGACAGCTTGGATGGATGGGAGCAAACGCAGGCCACTGGTCACAGATGGTATCAGGCACCCGACAGGCCTTGTTGTTGACTACGCTATGGACCACACGTTATATTGGGCCGACACTAAACTGAACTACATTGTGAGGATGCGACAAGATGGATCCAACAGAGTTGATGTTTTGAAAGGAGGTAGATATTTGTTCTCATTTATTTTGAATAGAAACTGAAAATTCTCCAGCATTATAGAATTCAGTGATAAAGTGATAGTGTTTTCCAGTCCCTGAATTGATACTTAGAAACAAAATCTTCAGTTTCCTCTTTGAGGACTTGTTATTGGCTCAGTGAAATCAATAGCACCAGGTTAAATTACGTGTCACTTCTCTAGCTGTAGGAATATTAGAAGAAAAATTGTTTTAATTCAGCAGTGTCATTCAGAATAACTTAAGTATAGTAGTAGATTGCTGACACTATATCCTGTCAGTCAACAGTGAGTGTAAACAAACAAGAACTTAAACCACTGCTAGGGGAGAGGAGCAAGACGAGGTCCACTACCCTCTCGCAGAGTCAGCAGTCTGCGTTCGTGTTCTGTGGCTCAAATGGCTCTAAGGACTGTGGGACTTAACTCTGAGGTCATCAGTCCCCTAGACTTAGAACTACTTAAACCTAACTAACCCAAGGACATCACACTCATCCATGCCCGAGGCAGGATTCGAACCTGCAGCTGTAGCAGGAGCGCGGTTCCAGACTGAAGCACCTAGAACCGCTCGGCCACAGCGGCCAGCTCGTGTTCTGTGCTAGCAAAAATACAGAACTGATATATGGTCTTGGGTATCATTGGTCTCTTCTGACATTGAGAGAATCATACTCAACCCGGTGATGGATCGGGATTAATCTCTTCACTCGTTTCAAAATTAAAAATAGAAACAATAATGAATGATTGCACAACACAAAACAAAACAGAGTACAGTAAGCTTTCATTAATGATTACAGTGCAATTCTTGACTGAGGTCGGCACTAAAGTTAACAGTACAGGCCTGACCTCTGCCAATATTCTATGATCACGTATCAAAACGCCCCCTCTCCCCAACTAAAAACTGCCATGTTAAATTGTCTGCAAAATATTAGTGTGTGTGTGTGTGTGTGTGTGTGTGTGTGTGTGTTTGTGCGTGTGTGTGAATTTTTATACAAACTTTTGATAATGAAGAGAGCTACCCCTCTATCAGGGCTTTTGATACAGCATTGATTATGACACATTGTTTCCATAACTGATAATGTTCATTTGGCATTTTAGACTACTGTGTGACCCAGATTGAGAATTTGCAGTTTTTTCTATAACTTCACTGACAACTTTTTTTTTAACTTGCTGGCTAAGTGTATGGGATGTCTAGTGAAATAGCAGAAAATATTTGGAATACCCACTGAACTTGTTTACATCGTCTTTGCTATTTAGAGACAAGATCACAGTATTGTGGGCAATTGGCCAATATTTTAGAGACTCCGTTGTGAAGCACATTTGGACTGCAGTGAAGCTCTGATGTTAATGCACCATGAACTAAAATGGCATTTTACCATTTATGAAGTGTTTGAGAAGAGTATGAATGTGTATGGATGGCAGAGTACACAATGTTGAAGACATGTTTGGAGTTGTATGCAACAGTGAGAAGAAACAATTTCAAGTATGAAATCACATGAATGAGGCTGATTATCAGTTGTTGTACTGGCTACCAGTTTCAAAAGAAACAGCTGAAATTTCCTTATAGACTCTTAATAAAACAGTATCTACACTGAATTAATAGACTTGGAAAGTCACTTGCAACTGAGAAATCATTGATCATTGTACCACATGTGCTCCATCATTCTATTAGTTACTGGTACAAGATTCCGATTTTTAAAATGTGAATTTAAAGCTAATTGCATTTTGTTGTTGTTGTTGTGGTCTTCAGTCCTGAGACTGGTTTGATGCAGCTCTCCATGCTACTCTATCCTGTGCAAGCTTCTTCATCTCCCAGTACCTACTGCAACCTACATCCTTCTGAATCTGCTTAGTGTATTCATCTCTAGGTCTCCCCCTACGATTTTTACCCTCCACGCTGCCCTCCAATACTAAATTGGTGATCCCTTGATGCCTCAGAACATGTCCTACCAACCGATCCCTTCTTCTGGTCAAGTTGTGCCACAAACTTCTCTTTTCCCCAATCCTATTCAATACTTCCTCATTAGTTATGTGATCTACCCATCTAATCTTCAGCATTCTTCTGTAGCACCACATTTCGAAAGCTTCTATTCTCTTCTTGTCCAAACTATTTACTGTCCATGTTTCACTTCCATACATGGCTACACTCCATACAAATACTTTCAGAAATGACTTCCTGACGCTTAAATCTATACTCGATGTTAACAAATTTCTCTTCTTTAGAAACGCTTTCCTTGCCATTGCCAGTCTACATTTTATATCCTCTCTACTTCGACCATCATCAGTTATTTTGCTCCCCAAATAGCAAACCTCCTTTACTACTTTAAGTGTCTCATTTCCTAATCTAATACCCTCAACATCACCCGACTTAATTCGACTACATTCCATTATCCTCGTTTTGCTTTTGTTGATGTTCATCTTATATCCTCCCTTCAAGACACCATCCATTCCGTTCAACTGCTCTTCCAAGTCCATTGCTGTCTCCGACAGAATTACAATGTCATCGGCGAACCTCAACGTTTTTATTTCTTCTCCATGGATTTTAATACCTACTCCGAATTTTTCTTTTGTTTCCTTTACTGCTTGCTCAATATACAAATTGAATAACATCGGGGAGAGGCTACAACCCTGTCTTACTCCCTTCCCAACCACTGCTTCCCTTTCATGTCCCTCGACTCTTATAACTGCCATCTGGTTTCTGTACAAATTGTAAATAGCCTTTCGCTCCCTGTATTTTACCCCTGCCACCTTCAGAATTTGAAAAAGAGTATTCCAGTCAACATTGTCAAAAGCTTTCTCTAAGTCTACAAATGCTAGAAACGTAGGTTTGTCTTTCCTTAATCTTTCTTCTAAGATAAGTCGTAAGGTCAGTATTGCCTCACGTGTTCCAGTATTTCTACGGAATCCAAACTGATCTTCCCCGAGATCGACTTCTACTAGTTTTTCCATTCGTCTGTAAAGAATTCGTGTTAGTATTTTGCAACTGTGGCTTATTAAACTGATTGTTCGGTAATTTTCACATCTGTCAACACCTGCTTTCTTTGGGATTGGAATTATTATATTCTTCTTGAAGTCTGAGGGTATTTCGCCTGTTTCATACATCTTGCTCACCAGATGGTAGAGTTTTGTCAGGACTGGCTCTCCCAAGGCCGTCAGTAGTTCCAATGGAATGTTGTCTACTCCGGGGGCCTTGTTTCGACTCAGGTCTTTCAGTGCTCTGTCAAACTCTTCACGCAGTATCGTATCTCCCATTTCATCTTCATCTACATCCTCTTCCATTTCCATAATATTGTCCTCAAGTGCATCGCCCTTGTATAGACCCTCTATATACTCCTTCCACCTTTCTGCTTTCCCTTCTTTGCTTAGAACTGGGTTTCCATCTGAGCCCTTGATGTTCATACAAGTGGTTCTCTTATCTCCAAAGGTCTCTTTAATTTTTCTGTAGGCAGTATCTATCTTACCCCTCGCGAGATAAGCCTCTACATCCTTACATTTGTCCTCTAGCCATGTCTGCTTAGAAATTTTGCACTTCCTGTCGATCTCATTTTTTAGACGTTTGTATTCCTTTTTGCCTGCTTCATTTACTGCATTTTTATATTTTCTCCTTTCATCAATTAAATTCAGTATTTCTTCTGTTACCCAAGGATTTCTACTAGCCCTCGTCTTTTTACCTACATGATCCTCTGCTGCCTTCACTACTTCATCCCTCAAAGCTACCCATTCTTCTTCTACTGTATTTCTTTCCCCCATTCCTGTCAATTGTTCCCTTATGCTCTCCCTGAAACTCTGTACAACCTCTGGGTCTTTCAGTTTATCCAGGTCCCATCTCCTGAAATTCCCACCTTTTTGCAGTTTCTTCAGTTTTAATCTACAGGTCATCACCAATAGATTGTGGTCAGAGTCCACATCTGCCCCTGGAAATGTCTTACAATTTAAAACCTGGTTCCTAAATCTCTGTCTTACCATTATATAATCTATCTGATACCTTTTAGTATCTCCAGGGTTCTTCCATGTATACAACCTTCTATCATGATTCTTAAACCAAGTGTTAGCTATGATTAAGTTGTGCTCTGTGCAAAATTCTACCAGGCGGCTTCCTCTTTCATTTCTTAGCCCCAGTCCATATTCACCTACTACGTTTCCTTCTCTCCCTTTTCCTACACTCGAATTCCAGTCACCCATGACTATTAAATTTTCATCTCCCTTCACTATCTGAATAATTTCTTTTATTTCATCATACATTTCTTCAATTTCTTCATCATCTGCAGAGCTAGTTGGCATATAAACTTGTACTACTGTAGTAGGTGTGGGCTTCGTATCTATCTTGGCCACAATAATACGTTCACTATGCTGTTTGTAGTAGCTTACCCGCATTCCTATTTTCCTATTCATTATTAAGCCTACTCCTGCATTACCCCTATTTGACTTTGTGTTTACAACCCTGTAGTCACCTGACCAAAAGTCTTGTTCCTCCTGCCACCGAACTTCACTAATTCCCACTATATCTAACTTTAACCTATCCATTTCCCTTTTTAAATTTTCTAACCTACCTGCCCGATTAAGGGATCTGACATTCCACGCTCCGATCCGTAGAACGCCAGTTTTCTTTCTCCTGATAACGACATCCTCTTGAGTAGTCCCCGCCCGGAGATCCGAATGGGGGACTATTTTATCTCCGGAATATTTTACCCAAGAGGACGCCATCATCATTTAACCATACAGTAAAGCTGCATGCCCTCGGGAAAAATTACGGCCGTAGTTTCCCCTTGCTTTCAGCCGTTCGCAGTACCAGCACAGCAAGGCCGTGTTGGTTATTGTTACAAGGCCAGATCAGTCAATCATCCAGACTGTTGCCCTTGCAACTACTGAAAAGGCTGCTGCCCCTCTTCAGGAACCACACGTTTATCTGGCCTCTCAACAGATACCCCTCCGTTGTGGTTGTATCGCTGAGGCACGCAAGCCTCCCCACCAACGGCAAGGTCCATGGTTCATAAAATTGCATTTTATTAGTAGCAAATTCAAATAATTAGTTAATTTTACTGTACAGGTTTATATAGAAAGTATTTAGTCTTTTATTTCTTTTTTTATTTGTTTATTTTTATTGGCTAAATGCAGTACCGCCTTGCTCTCTTGCTTCATAAGGCTGTGGAGGATGAGCTTAACTGACGTTTTTTGCTGCCACTTATTGATGTTAGTGTGCATCTTTTTTTGATAAAGGAAATAGTCTCCTGACTTTTCTCTGTCATTCATTTTCTTGTTCTTTCTTTTTTTGCCGTTTTCTTCTAACCTCTCATATTTACCCTGGTTGCTCCCACTTTTTTCTTTTCTTTTTTATGCAAGTTCCTGACCAGCTAGTTTATGCTTAGATCATTTCAGTGTTAATTTGCTGTTGTTACGTCTGAACAGTCTTCATTCAGATAGCTTGTTGGGATGCTCATAAGAGTCTTGTTATCTGTCCACTTAATATTCTCTCAGAAAATCCTGATTAAGGTTATTCCCATTCCACCGGTACATTAATTTCTTGTTCTACAATCTTTCAGACATAATTTAATTTCAGTGCTTTAAATATACACGTCCTTCTTTGTTAGTGGTAATACTTAATACTTAATAATTTTTGAATTAAAATCTTGACATCACATGCGCTTACAACTTCTCAGTCCAAAAATCCTTTGAATACAAGTAGGCTGAAATACAGTTCTTAGGTTGCTTAGCAGCAGTTGCCACTAACTACATCAGTTCCATTTGCAACACTCGTATGTGCACATTTTTTTCATGGATGACGCACTCCTGTGATATCCTGATTGCTGGCGGAGCTGCAGTCTGTCAAACAGTTCCTGATTGAACTGTGCAGCACACCATTGTAACAGTCGTAGGGCTGTTATTATGTCCCTGCACACACCACCAATTTTATATGTTGACCATATGTGAAGTGACAGAAAGCTAAAGAAAGGAAGATAATGGAGTTTGTCAGTTTTTTATTGTACTTTTTATTTTTGCACTTGGAAAATGTTAGTCACTTACTCATTATCACATTTTATTTAACTAAATTAACATGTTTTCACAGGTTTTCTTGGCATGATTTATTAAAATTGTACTTCTGGGTGTACATTTGAGATATTGCTTCCATTTTTGCAGCAAGTGCTGTTACATGCACTTGCTGAGTCCAGGCAACGAGTAAATGTAAGAGTTCCAAGATAATATTATTGTAACACCACATTTTGCAGCGCCAGAAGATGATGATTGGGTCGGTTGTCAAAATATTGTGCAGAAATGGAAGCAACAGCTTGGTTTTACACTTGTATGTACACCATTGACATTTACACATTGCATAGGCTACAATTAAACTTACTTAGTATCTGATGTGGAGTTTTCCATGCAGTGCCCCAGACATTGCAGAGCTTCTTCAGATCTCCAACCATTGTTGTTCTGAGACAGTGCCAGTGCCATCAATATGTAAAGAAGATGTCAACCCTCTCGCTCCAGAAATTTCAGAGCTACAAGTTTAGCACATGCACATTTTACCTACCAGAAATGTTGTCTAGAAAAGCTGTGTCAGTTGTCTCTCTCCCACTGCAGCACTTATGAGGATGAAACTCACCAAATAATACAAACCACACCAGAATAACTGAAACAGAATCTGCATCGTTGTATTAGGTTTGGGTTTTGACAGTGTCCTTTATACACCAAAAAATTTTACCTTCATGATATAATTGAAGAAATTAAGTAATTTATTGTTACTGTGGTTTTACAGATTTAAATTTCTGGTAACCTTGGAAACGAGAAATTGAGAGTAATGTATCATTCACAACACATGCTCATTTCTATTTATCTTATTGTTGTCCTAATAGAGAGGTGACCATGTAGTCATCTCAGCTGTTGATAGATATTACATGTTTCTCTTTCCTAGCCTTGTACAACAGGAAGCAGCATTAATTTCTAGTCTCATAGAACTGCTGTATGCCCAATTTGATTTTGGTACTGGGAAATTATGAGTGAGCTGAATGTGATTTCTAGGCTCTCTCCTGAACTGGTTAGGATAAATTTTGAACAAAGAATGCCCATTTCCTCCTCCTTCGATGTCTCCCGTAACATCCTGCAGCTGAAATTTTGACAAATATTGTACAGAATCTAGTTTTGTAGTAGCAGTGCTCATGTTGATGTTTATTGTTACCTCGTTCGTATATTACCCATATATTAATTTCCATTATCAGTCTAGCTTGTGTAAGCTATATATAATGTAGTGCACCAATTAACACCCTACTTTAAGTAAAAAATTGTGCTCTTTTTCTTTTTATAATTGCCTTTATATATCTATTATCTCCAGATTTTTTATATTATTGAATTATTTCTCTCTTTCCTATTAAGAGTCCTTGCGTCATCCCATATCATTGGATGTTTTTGAAAGCAGCCTGTATTGGGTGAACAGAGACAATGGAGAACTTGTCAGACAGGACAAATTTGGACGTGGTGTTCCAGTAGTAGTTGCAAAAGATATTGAAAGTCCATCAGGAGTGAAAGGTAAGTTTCGTTTGTATCTGTATGTTTGTGGCTTCATATGTTTGTGTATGAGGGTGAAGTGAGCTATTGGATTGGTGTACTATTAGTGATTTGCAAGCTCAGAGTGCATATTTGAATGAGAATGTGGACATTTACATGAGACACACCATATCGTCTGTCAGATCACACAAGTACAGGGTTCTTACTAATACCAAAGTCGAGATGCCTCATAAGCTAAAGCTAAGGAATAAATTAGGTAATGTCTTCAGAATAGAGCAAATTAATTTCTTCTGTTTGATAGATTTACACATTTTGAAAGTTACATATGAACGCATCATGTAGGCAGTGGCAGGAAGTAGCTGTTTTACACATAGATGATAGATGAGTTGGAAGATGAAACAAACAAGTTTATGATATCTGCTTTTGTGTGAACCCACATTAATATCAATCTTGTATCAATAGTTGGTAAATTGCTAGAAAATTTTGAATTGATTTTAAATAGAGACTTAATTTTTGCAAATTCGCCAAAATGAATGCAATTATTGATAACAAATAACAATTCAATTGGGCACATGTTACAAGGCTAGTGCGGAAATCCTGTTATTTGATTTTAAGTAGTTTAGGATAGCAGTATTTAGAATTACAACATTCATGTTAACAATGAAGAAGAGAGATTTTTGACTTTTCACTTGCTCTAAATAGTCCACCAGATTGTGGTACATGGATATGATGGTCAACAGACCTCCACATATCGTTAATACATTTTCATGATAATCCTAAAAATATTTAATGACACAGTAATTGAATGTTTCAGTAGATATGTATGAGTTGTGGACTGGAGTTAGGCTTACAAAAGGAAGATTAGGCTTTAATGTACCATTGATGATGTGTCCATTAGAGATAGAGCATAAGTTCATATCAAGCAAGGATGGGGAAAAAAATTGGAACTATCCCTTCAAAGTAACCCTCCTGAGATTCACTTTAGTTGATTTAATGAAACCACAAAAAAACTAAATCTGGATGGCTAGACATGGACCAGAAGGCCAGTTCTCTCGAATGCAAGCTAATTGCATAACCACTAAGGAGTTAAGTTACACGTTAATAGGCAGAAACAACCACTGTTGACTACTACTTAAAGTGTACTAACAATAAATTATTAGCAGCACAAATCTACACACTCTGATAATGATAGTAAGCACTTTTTAGATTACTTTGCATATGCATATTAGGAGTAGAACAGCTGCTCTGAAAATGCCACTGCTCCACCTCCTGTACTATTCAGCTTCTGTTTTTATCAAGCACATCAGACGTAATGTTGATGAGATGTTAAACTCTTAACTTTCCTGCCTTTTCCCTCTCTGCCTTTCTCTCCTCTTTGCTTTACCAACCTTTAAGTGTTTAATGAAAAACAAAATATGTCTCATTTCTTTTGAACTAAATGAGTGAGTTAGGACTTAACTCCTCTATTCCTCGTAGCCATCTTTGTGCAGCGGAAAGCTCCCTATGCCTTCTTTTGAAAATGACAAAAAGGTATATGGATGGTATACTATTTACAGGGTTGACTTTTTTATGTATTAGTGAAAAAGTTAATGAATGTGTTTCATACTCACTGACGGGAATAAAATACTGTCATGCAATCAGTGCAAATAATAATGTATGGGAGGGAGCAATTACAGACATGGTGTGTGTGTGTGTGTGTGTGTGTGTGTGTGTGTGTGTGTGTGTGTGTGAGAGAGAGAGAGAGAGAGAGAGAGAGAGAGAGAGAGAGAGAGGAGGTGGGGGTGGGGGATGGAGACCTTACTTGGATTAGACTAGTACTGAATTTTAAACACTGTTAATTATTTAAGAATGAACTTGAGTATTCTACATTCAGTACTACATGGCAGGAAAAAAAATTATTACACCTGGAAAGACCCATGTTGATTTTGATCTGATGATGGTGTATGCCAACTAGGTGATAATGTATGTAATGATAATCGTTTCAACATTGTCTGCCAACAAACAGCATAGTAGCATTGGTACCAGTGTGCCATCTCTGTCTACCCTTTACTAGGGAATGTTCACAGCCAGAAGGCTCAGTGTTGTGCAAATGTGTAAAGCAAGCAGGCAAGCATGCCACTGAGATGCACTCGTGCTCCCTACAGCCAATGGAGTGAGTTTGAAACGGGTCAAATTGTAGCCTCCCGAGTGGTGGGATGGTTCTTTTGCAGAATTACCACACAAGTTGGATGTATTGCATCAGTTATGCAATGCTGCTGGTACCAGTGGTCATGTGAACATCCTCACAGCTGTAGATGAGGTTTTGGACATTCACACTGCACAGATGCCTTCCAGGATTATCGCATTGTAAGGGCAGCAGTGGCAGATCATACAGCTACCACAGCACAGAGAAGAGAGCTTTTGAGCCAAGATGTGTCAACACGAACTGTGGCGAACTGGTTATTAGCAGTGGGACTATGACCACGCACACCTGTAGCCCATTTTCCACCTGCGCCACAACATCGACAACCGTGGCTTGACTGGTGCTGTCAGAGGATCACTTCCCTCGGAAGATGGATTGACACGTCACGGTCTTCAGTGATGGAAGATTCTGCCTGCATGCAAGTGATGGTTGTTTGTGCCTACAGCATAGACCTGGTGAGCACTGTCTCATAGAGTGCATCCTTCTAAGACACACTGGCTCCATCCCATACTTTATGGTGTGGAGTGCTATAAGCTACAACCCTCGCTTAACATTGGTGTTTCTGAAGGGGGATGCTAACCACTGCTCAGTATGTGCAGAATGTTGTTTAGACCTGTTCTTTTGCTGTTCTTGCAACAGGAATGTGACGTGTTGTACCAACAGATTAATGCTCATTCACATACTGCCTATGAAAATCATTGTGCTCTGCAAGACGTGCAACAATTTCCCTGACCAGGACAGTCCCCAGACTTGTCTCCAATCGAGCACATGTGGTATATGATGGTGGAGAAGTGACTCGTGTGGCTCGTCAACCATCAACTCTTACTGAACTAACTGGACAGGTCGAGCAGGCAGCACATAACATATCCCAAGACAGTATTCGTCACTGTGCGATCAGCTGCATGCCAGAATCAGTGCCTGCATTGCGGCCTGTGGAGGCTACACCAGCCACTAATATGAGTGCTTCGGCATGGGTCGATACCTGGTACTTAATCATTTCGTGTACTCAATATGCTCTGTTGCAACAATACATCTTGAGTCAATTGGAAACCCCCTAAAATGCGGTACTAATTTTTTCTGGCTGTGTGTATACACTGATTACCACTAAAAAAAATGTCGTGTGGCGAGGGTGTCCCGTTGCGTAGACCGGTCGCCTGGTGCAGGTCTTTCAAGTTGACACCACTTTGGCGACCTGCACGTCGATGGGGATGAAATGATTATGATTAGGACAACACAACGCCCAGTTCCTGAGCGGAGAAAATCTCCGACCCAGTCGGGAATCGAACCCGGGCCCTTAGGATTGACATCCTGTCACGCTGACCACTCAGCTGCGGGGGGGTGGACACCACTAAAAGTGTAACATTGTGAAGGCAACGTGCAAAAATGTAAAATTGGCCTCAGATGTTTTACCCGTTAGGATATACAAATGGTTAGCCTTTCAGTGCAGCACGCAAAGTATGCAGAAGTAATATTACCTATGTTCTGTTTGTAAGAAAAGAATACACAGTAGGTTTTTCATTCAGAAGTCCCATCTAAATGTTAGGAGTCATGTAAGAAGAAACATTTACCAGCAAGTGTCGGACCTCAGCACTGGAAGGATTTTGTGCACTATCGAGACTGTGGTTTATCGTTCCACAGTCGGACCTTCGTGTTGGACAGTATGCCACAACTGTCATGCAAGTACGGTGTCTATGGGCTCAGGAGCCTCATAATCGTTGTCAGGCAAGATCTAGGTGCCCCTCTTGGCTTGCATCTGAGATAACAGGCATTTTGTTTGCTCAGTTGTGCCAGGTGTACAGTCATGTCAGGAAATTGGCTTATTTGTGGCAAGACAAGTACCTACACTGACAGTGGGATGACTTCTAGAGCACCAAAGACTGTCAGCACATTGTTTTGGCTTCCTTCCTTGTTGCAGCAGAGGGAGGCATAATGGTACGGGTTGCCAATGGGCACACATCATCGTCACCTCAGATTCACTTAGCTGGTAATTTGGACAGCAGCTATTACATTTCTGACCTATGTTTGAGGTCTCTTTGACACTTTATTTTGACGAGATGATGCAAAACCCTGTGTTGTCTGTGCTGTCCCGACCTACATAGATACAGAAGCTGTTTGACTGTTCCCATTGAAAACATCTGGCCAAGAGACTGCAAAGCCAAAACTCGCCAGCTACAGAAGTTCGTGAACTGTGGCATGAAGCAGCATGGAATGGTGTACCCAAATCTGTCATTTGAGCTCAGTTCAACTCGATGCCCTGTCGTGTTAGGGCCATCATTGCTGCCAGAGGTGGGAGCTCTTTGTATTACATTTTGCAACTTGTGTGCCCCAAAGTCACCTACTACTTTAATCCTGTATTCTTCTTACTATACTGTATTGAATCATTATGCAAAACTGTCTTGCCTGGTGTTGCAATTTTAATGGTTAGCAGTGTACTTCCCAAGCACATGTGGTTCTGTCATATGAAACTAACTGTCTTCAATGGAGAGTGATATTGGTACAAACTAGTGATGGCAACACTTTGTACCAGAATATGTAGTATTTGCTGTCATGGACCAATTTTTTTTATATTGTAGAGTACTGAGCAGTCCGAATAAATAATTGCTATGTCTTTGTTTCTCTTCCAGTGTACCACAAACTTCGTTACAACATGTCACTGATTGATCCTTGCTATAATAGCCCATGTTCCCACCTGTGTGTTATTGTGCCTGGTGGGCACCGGTGTATGTGTCCAGACAATACACAGACACACACAGGCAACAATGAAGTTCAGTGTGATGCACCTAACGAAGAGCCACATCCAGAACCACGGATATGCAGGTGTCAGAATGGTGGCGTATGTCAAGAAGCAGATGACGGTTCCAGTGATCTTGTTTGTGAATGTCCCAAAGAATTTGCTGGCAAATTCTGTGGAACCTATCTTCAGCATGCAACAGAAGGTGGATCTGGACCTAATACTGCAACAATTGTTGTGCCTATTGTGGTTATTCTTCTTGTACTAGCATCTGCAGTGGCATTGTTTATAGTTTTCCGGAAGCATCCATTGTAAGTACAGCACATAACATGTTTTCTTATTATTTATTTATTTAATTATTTAAGTGAATTGTGTCTCTGGCTTTCAGTTAAAGAGTCTTTCTTGCAAAAGGAAAATGCGCATAGGTTTGTAAATATATTTTAATTTCCTGTCATATGTAATCAAACACGTGCTTTGTTGTTTATGATCAGCTTGCACTTCTGGATATACAATGACTAGAAGAATATACGTAGCAAACTAATAGGCTTTTAAAATTGCCAGCTTCAAGGCATTTGTTGTCAAGGTCTATGGGACTCGTGCATATCACATACATGAGTGTATGATGGCAGCAGTTGCATTTGAGATCTCAATCTATAAGATAGAGAGAAATAGTTTTTAAACTCAGATTTCAGTTTTATTCTTCATTTTATGCTTATAGCAAGAAACACTCCTAAAGTCTTATGGGTGTGAGAAAAGCACTGATATAATTTTTAATCAGTCATCGTAAGTATTTTACTTTATCCATGTGCAATACATGATGCCTCATAGACCATCACAGATCAGTGCAGCCTCGCAGTGTCATTATGCTTTGGTCTCCACCCTAGTTGTCAGTTTGTCTTCTGTCCTTTCCGTCATATTTTCCAAACTTCAGGCAATTAAATATGCTACTGTAAATGAATGCTTGTTTAGGCATTACTTGTCATTGTGAGACATTATTCATTATTGGAACAGTGTCTATTAAGGTTCTGATATTCTGTTGCCTGTGGGTTGATCCAGCAATGGAAATGATTGAAACAGCTTATGAGGAATATACTTGTGAGAAAACAGGTGTTTTCATTTGTATGCATTGTTCTGAAACCTTTTCTCTTCTGAATGTCAAACAGTGCGTTTGTTTTTTTATTGTCAACTAAGAGAAACATGCACTGGAAAGAAAATTAATGCAAAAATTAATTGTTTTATGCACTGAAGTATGTGTGGAAGTTTCAATAATTGCCAAAGAGGACTCATTTTATAAGTATTCCTACAAGTCAATAAAGAAAACTTAGCTTTTAAACTGAAATTACATTAGCAAATATGACAATTAAGAACTTGGGATGGAATATAATTTCTGTATCCCTGTAAGGGATGGAGGAAGTGTTAAGCAGTAGACAGCATGTTTAAAAAAGAAAAGGGGGGGGGGGGCCTAATAAACAGCAGAGCTGTCCTTGATCGGAAAGCAAACAATCTCAGGTGAAGAACCAGCTGGAAAGCTCAGCTGGTGATAGTCTATTTCCATGTGCTTAACTGACACTTAGTGCCTCATTTATTCAATGAGTAGTGATTTATTCTCACATAAACATTTAAAATTCTAATAAAATATAGATTTTTAAAAAGTCTCATTATGATTTGTCTGAAAAAACAAGCCCAGAGGAAACACCAAATTTTTCTCAATTAAAGTTTCCATCATACGGCACAATAGGGGAACAAGTTGTAGGAAATAGAGTATAAATGGTGATTAAGCACAGAATTTATCTGGAACCTGAGTCAAGAAAGACACAGAAGGGCAAACCGTGAAAGGAAACTGTTAAAAAAATCTTAGTAGAATAAAGACACTGTGATTTATTAGTGAGTTCTTAGCGAACTATGAGTGCTCGATAAGAGGTGCTACACAATTGTAGCATTCTTCCACAAAATGATAATGCAGTGGAGAGAAGTGTGTATTTTCTAGCTGAGCCATAAAGAGGCATCTGTTATAAATAAATAAGAAAATGAACTAGAAACTTTCATAAGCAACTGAGAAAAGACTACTCTTCTTTTATTATTCATAAGTCACTGTGGAAACAAAACTAACAGTGTGTGTTGTTAGACATGTATTTTTTTAACAGATCAATTGCACTGTGTGTGGAATAATCATTTTGCTCTTTTGCAGTGGAAAGGCTCCTGGCCTCGGTGGACTAACGAATTCCCAGAGTGTTTCCTTCAGACAAGGAACGAATGTTGAATTTGGTTCACCAGCTTTTGCAGCTAATGGCCCGCAAGGGACACGAGTAGTAAGTAACCTTGCCATAAATATTAATTAACGAAAATACACCTGGCGAGTAAAAACTTACCTTCTGTAACCATGAATTGCTTATCAGATTCCCAGAGTTAAAAAAAAAACTGTCATTGTTTCAGCAATCTCATTGTTCTTATTAGTAATTATTATTATTATTATTATTATTATTGCAAAGGATAGCCTATTTTATTAACATGATTACTACATATAATGATTGCATGTGCATGTAAGTCCTGTGAGAGAAACACCACTGTAGTGCAAAGAAGTGCAGCAGATCATATGTAGGCAACAATTTTATGCTGTGATACTTTATGGCTTGAATCTTTACTGCATATAATAGGAAATCTCAAAAAATCATATCTCTGCCCTTTCACAGTACATGTACATATTGCTGCTTTTAGATGATGCAGGATATCTCTCTTAGGTGAGGCAGAAATAAGGCATTCGTAAGTGCATGTTTGAACTATAGGATACTGTAGCTAACAGGAATTTATGGATACATTTTGGGCATTTTACAGAAATCTATTACTTGAAAATATTTGAGCTCAGGTGGTAGATAGGGAGACGTAGCGTTAACAGAAGGATTGGCTGTAAGAAAGTAATCAATAGTTTGTCTTTTTGATATTGAAAAAAATGTGAAATTGATTGTATACTGAGGAAACAATATCAGATTGCTCAGTGTTATGTTTTCTATTAATCAAGAGATACAAGGAGATTCAGTAGAGCTAGTAAATACATGGATTCTTCTGCATCGGAAAGACAATGCAATATGATTGTGGAGCCCAATTTAATTTGATACCTGCTAGAAGTTTTCCAGTGGAGCTATTACGTGGAATACAAAGCCAGGCATATCTGAACATACAGATTTTTGAAACAGTAGTATTCCTGTAATACAAAGTATAACTGTTCTTAAAGTGGTTTGGGATATGTGCTACATTAAAATGATGCCATGTGGAGATATGTAGTAGCAGCAACAACTATTTTAGTATTTTTTATTTCAGCTTATAATCACATTTATGTTTATAGCCTCCAAAGTCACTAATAACAGACATTACAGAGTCAGGAATTACAAAGGAGTGTCGGTTAGCATGTTATGAGGTGTTGCCCGCTACATATGGTACATCAAGATGATGAAGTCACTATATTGAGAATAAACCATTGTAAAGATATAATAAAACTATGGCCAGCATATGAAACTAAAATCAGGTCGGAAGAGAATGTCACTGTTCATTCTCGATCTCATTTTCTTCAGTCTTACATATTAGTTTACTTCTTCTGATCCTAATTTTATTTTACCTTTGTAACTGTTTTGTTTGGACACAGTGACTTATGGAGGCTGTGCTTTGCACATATAATTAACTGGTTGCTCTGCAACTACAATACATCCAGAGGTGTTCTAAAATGTAATGAAACTAGTAATCGTTATAAACGGATATTTGACTATGGATTGAAATAAAAAAAATATTAGCCACATTTGACATTGCTTTGATCCCTGTAACACTGAAATATTTAGTAGTTTTCATTTTAGTCATATTCCAAAAATTATTAACATTACTGGCAGGAATTGCAGTTCTGTTTCAAACATTTGTTGTTATTCGTGAGCAACTCCTGTGGGCAGTTAAGGCATAAGCATATGTAGTGAAAATATATCCATTTTTCAAACTGAAGCATAAATATCTTTATATATTTTTTGCCCAGTCAATATACTTTTACCAGCAGTTACAGTTAATAGTGGCGTTGTATAACTGCAATAGACAATTCCTTATTTCTTGTAGATATGACACTTCAGGCTATAATTGTGTCTAAATCAGGTGTAGTCAACCTTTTTTGCCTATAGCCCAACTCTGTTAGTAGTAAAATTTTGTGACTGGCCACCAGTTCCACAGTAATGCTGATTCATACTGTAGAGAAGTAACGTTACTTAATAAAATTTATGAAGCAGAGCTACAGAAGGTTAAAGCATATAATAATAATTAAATCATATAATAATAATTACTAATCAAAATTTTATAAAAACATATTAAAAATGTATTTAAAAGCCCTGCCCCTTACTGCCCACCATGAAAACTGGAATTCCCAATAGTGAGTGGTGGGGAGCAAGTTGATCATCATTGGTCTAAATTAACACACTTTAATATGTTCATGATATGTTTGTATAAAACACTATGTTCTGGGTGTGTCAGATGTAAATTAAAACTCACAATTTCAAGGATTACTGCCATCCTTCTCACTAGGAGTAAAACTCACTATTATTTTTACTGTGTATATGTGCACTAGGTCTGCTGTCGTAGATCAGTGTACCAACATCTTGTATAGACGCCATCCTCTGCATGATGACATTGTGAAACATTTGAGCAATGGTAGCAGGCCTAGTGCATATACACAGAACAGTTGTACTACCTACTTATATGGATATGGTGTCTGTTCTTTTGGACATGACCTCCTTCTTCTGATTACAAATGTACTATGTGGACATACAAGGTGAGAACGTGGGTCTCACGGGAGCCGTGCACGAGATAGTCCCTGCAGTCGCGCTATCCTCTGTGCCCTCGGTGGCTCAGATGGATAGAGCGTCTGCCACGTAAGCAGGAGATCCCGGGTTCAAGTCCCAGTCGGGGCACGCATTTTCACCTGTCCCCGTTGATGTATATCAACGCCCATTAGCAGCTGATGGTATTAATATAATTCTAATTTAGTTGTACTATCTGTTTTATTTCTGACAAAGAGGCTAGAGATAATCCACAATAAATTAAGTTTCAATCCACAGTTGAGGCAGTTAGAACATGCAATTCATATACACGAAGGCCTCTTCAATATCCTATGTGCACATCTACATTACATTCAAAATAAGAGCTGTATATTAGTATTATATTGTTGGTGAAGAGTAAAATAAATGAAACTGTTACTAGGACATTAAATTTTATAGGATACCCATAATACATTGTCATTGCCTTATTGTATAAATTGGCATTATTGAAAACCTACTGTGATTTATATGCTAACATTTGGCTTTCTTGTACTAGTATGTGGACACTATTGACAGAATATGTTATTACAGGAACCAATAGATGCTGAATACAACATGCGTGATGTTGGACCAAAAAATAGAGACTTCAGCAATCCGATGTATGATGCCCTTGGAAATGTAACTGGAGGACAAACTGGGAATGGAGGCGGTGGTGGGGGGATATACGAAGTTCCAGCAGATGTTGCTAAATCAAAAATTGGAAGCAATGGAGAAGTAGATATGATGCCTGAACCAGCATCAGCTATTCTCGCACCTTCAAGTATAATTCAGAAATCATCACCTCAGATTCACATAAGGCACAGAGAACTGGATCCCACCTCTACAGATACTGGCAAAGACACTCAAAAGCTCGTAGAGGAGGACAAATCAGAATGCTGAAATATGCACACACCTATTGAACTGTTAACACAACAAGTTCTCTGAGAGAATTCGGATACTGCGTATCTCAACCAGTGTGGTGCAATTATTATACCAACTGAATATTTACAAACTTGATTGTGAAAGGACATCACTGGTAGGCCGTGTGTTAATAATTGACATTAAAAATGTAAATATTCTTAACTTCAATGCAGAAGTCATAATGAAGACAAAGGCAGAAATACTATGATATATTTTCATAACAGGTACATATGAATTTGTCACAAGATATTTCTGTAGAGGATCCTGTTGTCTCTGTTAAGAGCTTGTGCAGTATTACAATTTTTAAATCTGTTGTGCATCCCAGGAGTGTGAGAAAGAAGTGTATATTGTTGATATGTTTTATTGTTGAAGTTGAAGCAGATTTGTGAATATTCATATGTAAATATGACCAGAACATCATTTTATGTGAGGCTGCAGCTAATACTCTATAAAAGCAGAGGAAGACTGACTGGACTATGACACTTTGATATCAGGGCCGTAAACTGTAATTCCTCCCTGTATTTTAAATTACTTCCCCCAATCTGAAAATGTTGAAGGTCTTAACAACTTACAAGTGGCACAGAGTGATAACTATCATTATAAATAGTGCAGAGTTATTTTTATATAAATGTTGCATGTAAAGTATACATACAAATGTGGCATTCCAATGGGCCAAACAACTAAGTAAAAATCTTCCATTAGTATAAAAAAAGTATTCCACATGTAATTTAAGACAGGGTAACAGTTTTGAACAAAATTTTATCCTGTATGAATTT
Source organism: Schistocerca cancellata (assembly GCF_023864275.1). Classification (NCBI taxonomy): domain Eukaryota; kingdom Metazoa; phylum Arthropoda; class Insecta; order Orthoptera; family Acrididae; genus Schistocerca; species Schistocerca cancellata. The sequence continues at coordinate 2,043,426 of NC_064628.1, read as the reverse complement.
ACATATCTGTTTCCTAAAATGTGGAAATCTATATTTCTGTACATACTTCAGACCTTTACATGGGACCATTTATGACACTTCATCACTGTTGATCTAAAAGTATTTTTTGTTGTGTAAATTTTTGATTTGTTTTTAATGTTAAAATATGAAAGTTTAACTATGCTGTTGAAATTCCAAACAACTGCCTTATTTATTTCATAAGGATACGGGTGCTCTCCTGCACACTTTCCCCTATGCATTGTTTTGAATTAAGATTTGTGAAAATACACAAATATTGTAATGAAACCGTCCATGTTCATCTTCTTTGTATGCAAAGTTTTTGATTTTAACAAAAACTTCATACAGGAATATGGAATTATAGTACTATATAAATATATTTGTTACTACTCCAGAATGTTTCCCAAAAATTAGTGGATTTTGGGAACTGACAGTTGTGATAACCATTTTTGTCACTGAGCACAAATGATAAAGTGGATGTTATTTTTCTAGATGAATAGCAAATTTTATTTTGTCACACAAATGTGGCTCCATATGCATCTTTGCAGTTGTAAATCTCTTTTGTGGTGTGGTATGCTCTATATTATTAAAAAAGATGAATAAGAAATTAATAGGAATTCAACAATGCTGTGGAAAAACTGGAAACTAATTTGTTTGCTGGACATTTCTATTTAAAATGTTATATGTTTTAAATTATTAGTGCCAACACATAAATAATTAAAGAAACCTTGGAAAAACTCTGGCAAAAGTTAAGGGAGATGTTTAAGATCAAGTTGTTCTTGTTTCAGAAATTGTATTATATTTAATGTGTGCCTATAATTAAAAACAAGCAACTGAAAGCATAGTGAGATGACATGATTTCCAGAAGATCCATAGCAAACTTTTAACTAATAACTGAGAATAAATGGCCAATTACAACTGCAAAATAATATGAAATACATTTAATTTGTGTGCATTTAAATCTTCAGCTTGTTACCAAATTCTGTGATATCAGAGCAGTAATGTTATCACAATTCAAGCTTTTTAGAGTAATTACTGAATAATTACTCATCATGTAAATTCTTACAATGACCTGTACCAAGATATTGAATATTTTTTTACAAAAAAATGTAATATATTGACTGAAAATTGTCAGCCTGAAATAAAACACTTTGTACAATAGTGATTGTTATTGCATATTAAGAAACCCATAACTTTCCTTGTAAAGGATCTGAAGGGTCCTTGATGATTCTTAAACCCTGCAGTAAACTTAGCAAGTTTTATTATAATGTTAGTGCAGAGTAAGGACAAACTGTTTTAAAGTTCTTGAAAAATTATGTGAATTACAGTTTATTATCTTGAAATTATCGAAAAAATGACAATTAAGGTGGTGAGTGGGTGCCACTTGTGTGTTATATTAAAGAAAAAGGAACATGTAAAGGAATTTCAACACAACGACCGTTGTTACAGCACCACAAGTAGATGATTACATCTTAATGGGTTCAGCATCAGAAGACAATCCCTACTATATAATATCATAATGTTTTTTGAACTACACACACACACACACACATTCTCTCTCTCTCTCTCTCTCTCTCTCTGCAAGTGATAATATGTGACTTAGAGTACCCACCTTAGTGTGTACCAAATGAAATTTTGAGTAAATTAAGATCTATGTTGATTGCAGACTTTTGTTCATATAATAAATTTGACATATTGATGTTGTTGTTGTGGTCTTCAGTCCTGAGACTGGTTTGATGCAGCTATCCATGCTACTCTATCCCGTGCAAGCCTCTTCATCTCCCAGTACCTACTGCAACCTACATCCTTCTGAATCTGCTTAGTGTATTCATCTCTTGGTCTCCCTCTACGATTTTTACCCTCCACGCTGCCCTCCAATACTAAATTGGTGATCCCTTGATGCCTCAGAACATGTCCTACCAACCGATCCCTTCTTCTAGTCAAGTTGTGCCACAAACTTCTCTTCTCCACAATCCTATTCAATATTTCCGCATTAGTTATGTGATCTACCCATCTAATCTTCAGCATTCTTCTGTAGCACCACATTTCAAAAGCTTCTATTCTCTTCTTGTCCAAACTATTTATCGTCCACGTTTCACTTCCATACATGGCTACACTCCATACAAATACTTTCAGAAATGACTTCCTGACACTTAAATCTATACTCGATGTTAATAAATTTCTCTTCTTCAGAAACGCTTTCCTTGCCATTGCCAGTCTACATTTTATATCCTCTCTACTCCGACCATCATCAGTTATTTTGCTCCCCAAATAGCAAAACTCCTTTACTACTTTAAGTGTCTCATTTCCTAATCTAATTCCCTCAGTATCACCCGACTTAATTCGACTACATTCCATTACCCTCATTTTGCTTTTGTTGATGTTCATCTTATATCCTCCTTTCAAGACACTGTCCATTCCGTTCAACTGCTCTTCCAAGTTATTGATAATATACAGCAAAAAGGCAGTCACCAAGAAAGCTTATTTAAAGACAGAAAAACTGCATTATAGCTTTGACACGTACTTCAGAAACATAATTGACATGAAATTTGAGTTATCACACTTCGTGAGGTTTAAAAGGGATCCTTAAATTAGCAGGTGGCATAGTAAATGGTACTTCAACAAGGCTGACTACCCATTAAAGTCTAATATGAAAAGGTTCTTTGGGGAGGTTCTTCGGTGGGGTAGACACTTAGAAGGCAGCAACAGATTAGAATGTTTGCGATCACCCAAAGATCAACCAGCACCCAACAAAGAGATTAACCATGACCAAATACTATACTTTTTTTCTACTTTGTTTTTTTTGACTGCTTCAATAACTTTAAACCTTTCCACTCCAGCAATGAGTGGTGTGTGACATGACAAAATTTGTCTTCCTCTTCTAACGATTTGATGACTAAGAGTGTGTGAAGTGTATGTGCAAACTTCCCACTTCTCTTATACAAGTCGACTTACATGGTGTACACAGCCGATCTTCTTCTCTGGATAGCCGGCTTCTTGAATCTCTATAAACTTCTTCTCCAAAGAATGATGCTAGTTACAGGAACCTTAAAGACTCTCTCTCTACTTGCAAAGTAATTAGGTACTCATACATCTTGCCTCCGGCAAGTCCAAGATAAAGAGTTAGTGTTTTATTTTTTATTTAGAATCTCGGTTGTTCCACAGTTCTTCCGTATACTTTCACTAGAACTTCCATGGATCGCCATACAGTAAGCGGATCTGCTCACTCGTGCACAGAATTTATGGTTTTTCCTCTAATGTAAAAACATTAAGTTCAAGGAGACAGAATGGCTGTCCAGTACTTATATATCTTCATGATGTTACATTCTGAATATTGCTGATAGATGCAAAAAACTGGAAACTACCTTAGCTTTTCGAATGGTTAGTTTCTTTGTCAGGGAGGAATGAGGGATGGATTGGGGAAAATAAAAAGGGAAGTCACTCAGATCCCACTCTGAGAGGGACCTACTTCTTGTGATGAAGAGAAGCAACAGAGATATTTGCCTCCTCGTCTTCACAACAGGTGGGTTCCCGGCAATCTGACTTCAGTTTTTAGCTTTCCCCAATCCATCCCTCTTCCTTCACATTCAAAATACAAGCTGTTCCCCAGTAGTAGCAACATATAAGCAGCTCCACATCACTACTAATATATATATATATATATATATATATAGTTATTTTTTGTGGGGGACTCCAAAAATCATATAGGTAACACAAAAAGATTGTCAGAGAAATGAAACAAATTAAATGCATAGAGTCCTGAAGACCAATATTTAAAAATCTCAGTATACTGCCTTTGCTTTGTTTGGACACCAGTGAAATAAATTCACTGTTTCCGAAAACAATTCTCCAGGCTACGGCTAAGCCCTGTCTCCACAGTATCCTTTCTTCCACTAGTGCTAGTCCTGTGAGGTATGCAAGAGAACTTCTGTGAAGTTTGTAAGTTAGAAATGACGTAATCGCAGAAAAAAACTGTGAGGGCATGTCATGAGTCATAGCTCAGTCAGTAGAGCACTTGCCTGCAAAAGGTTAAGGTCCCAGGTTCAAGCTTGGTCCAGCACACAATTTTAATCTGCCATTAAGTTTTATAAGTACTGTTTTGACTTGAATGAAACTGCTAAGGAGTTCAATCTAAATAAATGCAAAACAAGAGTGAATCATGCTGGATATGCTATACAACTACATGCCTCCCTACACAAAATATAGATATGAGCAACTGAATTAAAAATACTCCTACCTGCTGGCATATTGCATGTCCTTTCACCCTAATAATGGTGGTGATGTGCTGTAGCATGGACTACATAAGGCACTGATAGCTTTCTGGAGCTATCATAATCCATGACAGCTCAAATGCAGATCACTGAGACTGGTCAGATGTGCGCCCTGTATTATAGAAATCAGGAGACATGGAGGCCATGCAAGCACTGTGTGTAATCCTTAAACTATTCTGACAAGGTTCAGGAGTGATGGTGTAGTGTGTACTCTTGCTGAAGGTACATGTCACATGTGAGTGTTTTAGGCAGACACACACATATAATCAGACACTATGTTCTTTTATTGTTCTCTAACGACAGAGAATGGTGGACATATCAAGGGCCCCATCATGAGCACTTGTTGCCCATGGCAGCTGACTCAGGTAGTAATGTTGATTTACCTTTGATTCAGTGGCACTAAAAATTTAGTACCTCCTCACCTCAAGGGGGACTGTCTGATAAGTCAAGCGACCATAATTTAGCTACAATCAAATGAGCTAATTTCATGCACCTTTGTTGTCCTGGGTCAATTCTATTTGGTATTTAACCTCAGACAAGTCATGGATGGCTTGCTGCTTTATATTTCTATAACAGGATTTGTTTTCAAACACTTTATTGATAAATACATTTTTCAGGCCACAGAAAGACACACTGAAGGTTCAAAAAATACTATCAAAGACGATAAACCGTAAATTAATTATATTTAGTTACGAACAGTTTTAGTGGATATTGCCTGAAACTACTTGTGAAGCAGCAGTCTCAATAAAATGCAGACCACTTTTTCCCAATAAGTCGTATTCTAGAAGCAGAGTGTCTTGTCAAAGTGAGAATTTTTCTAATGTTTAGGATGAAAACTTTTGCATGAAAAATAAAATCTGCAATAGTAGTGGGTGAAACACAACCATAAAAAAAAAGGTTTTTCATTTATTTCTGTGGGAGGTACCAGTCATCAAAAGTCAGACAATTAACATATTCTTCAGTTCTCGATTCATAACTGCTCTTTTCCTTCTCTAACAGTCAGAAACAAATGGAAAGAAAAATATTTTAAATTACTGAGGGGAATCAATAGGATATGAAAAGTCAGCTTTTTTCTATTTTAGCAAAGTATAGAAATATGTTTAGCATGGTTGGATAGCAGAGGTGGAAGTTCTGTATTTCCAACAGATTTCAGTTTTTAAAAATAATTTCTATTCATTAAAGTAAAGGAAACAAAAGAAAAATTTGGAGTAGGTATTAAAATTCATGGAGAAGAAGTAAAAACTTTGAGGTTCGCCGATGACATTGTAATTCTGTCAGAGACAGCAAAGGACTTGGAAGAGCAGTTGAACGGAATGGACAGTGTCTTGAAAAGAGGATACAAGATGAACATCAACAAAAGCAAAACGAGGATAATGGAATGTAGTCAAATTAAGTCGGGTGATACTGAGGGAATTAGATTAGGAAATGAGACACTTAAAGTAGTAAAGGAGTTTTGCTATTTAGGGAGTAAAATAACCGATGATGGTCGAAGTAGAGAGGATATAAAATGTAGACTGGCAATGGCAAGGAAAGCGTTTCTCAAGAAGAGAAATTTGTTAACATCGAATATAGATTTAGGTGTCAGGAAGTCGTTTCTGAAAGTATTTGTATGGAGTGTAGCCATGTATGGAAGTGAGACATGGACGATAACTAGTTTGGACAAGAAGAGAATAGAAGCTTTCGAAATGTGGTGCTACAGAAGAATGCTGAAGATAAGGTGGGTAGATCACGTAACTAATGAGGAGGTATTGAATAGGATTGGGGAGAAGAGAAGTTTGTGGCACAACTTGACTAGAAGAAGGGATCGATTGGTAGGACATGTTCTGAGGCATCGAGGGATCACAAATTTAGCATTGGAGGGCAGCGTGGAGGGTAAAAATCGTAGAGGGAGACCAAGAGATGAATACACTAAGCAGATTCAGAAGGATGTAGGCTGCAGTAGGTACTGGGAGATGAAGAAGCTTGCACAGGATAGAGTAGCATGGAGAGCTGCATCAAACCAGTCTCAGGACTGAAGACCACAACAACAACAAAGTCTACTACTATACAATACTAAACTGTGAATAAGGGATTTATAACATTTCTTAATTTATGGTTTAAATGTTTCGCACTTTACCGGCTACCTAAATTCATGTCAATTTCTTCTTGACCACAGAGCATTTCTTATCATTGTACTACAGTAGTTGCTCCCTGTTTTCTGATCTGAAAATTTAGGTTCAAAACAGATAAAACATGTCACTTGTGGATACAATGCATAAATATGATATTACCGTGGAGGTTTTACTGAATAACTGCAAATTCTTGTATTAACACATCCATCTTCTCATTGCACTCTCCTTCACGTCATCTGGAGTGGTTAAGATTCTAAAACAGAATCAAAATCACCTGAGACAAGCTTGAAACTGAGATAGAGAAAGAGAAGTCAAGAATTACTTATATACCTCACGTTATCTGGAAAGATTGTTAGACTCCTACAGAAATATGGCATCCACTGTATTTCACTCCCTTCAACTAAAACAAAAAGTCTGCTTCGTGACATTAAAGATGACTGAGGCCTCCAAAAGGTGAATGTGTACCACATTCCATGTGAATGTGGCATGTCTTAATGGGAGCAGACTATCAGAACAGTCGAGGAGAGATGCAAGAACATTAGTAACACACCCAACTAAAACAACCAAGGAAATCAGCTGTCACAGAGCTCTACCTTGAATATAATCATAAGATGAGATGCAATGAGAACAGTATTGTGGTGCAAATGTCAAGTTTCTGGGACAGCATAATTACAGAGGTCAAATAACCTAATAAACAGGGATGGGGGTTTCAATTTAAACAAGGCTTGGGGTCTAGCACTCAGTTTATTAAGATCTTGTCAGTCATTACACCTACAAGAATGTGTGTTTCATTGAACATCAGAACGGGCTCTGGGGAGGGAGGTGAAATGCATCAAAGGACACAGTGGACATCAGGAATCAAACTCAACTATAAAAAGCAGCCAAAGATCGTTAATAGTTCACAGAATGACACGTTATTTGTGAAAAAGTTAATGCGAAAATTTATAGGTGAACAGGGCTTTTGGGGCTCATAAATACAGTCACAGATATTTCATTTACTTTTCGTGAAGTGAAGGAAATCATATATAGTGTATTATTGTCATTGTACTAGGTGATTGTGAGTTATTGTGTGATTTGACTGTGTGTGTGGGTGTGTGTGTGTGTGTGTGGGTGTGTGTGTGTGTGTTTGGATCTGATGGGCAACCAATGGTGAGGTTATCAGCGCCCTTGCACTTATAAAAACAAATGAATGTGGAGATGAACTACAAGTGTTGTACACGCATGCACTAGAAACAACCACACGGTCACTCTGTATCACATGCACTCTCACATGGACTAAAATCAATAAGTAGGGAAGAGAGCTAATCACGAAATCAGTACACAGAGGAAACAAAACACAGAAGAACTAAAAGAAAACAACAGGGAAATGTGACTGACTCACCAGTTACGAAAATCTAGGATGAGCTAGCCACCCTTCGGTGCATTAAGAACATCTCCCTAAAATATTGTTAAAAATGCTGGACAATTCACAAAACTTTAAAACCCTAACCACATTCATTTCAGCATTACATAAAATAGATGGCAAATACACTGCAGTCCCGGTCGGCAAATAAAATGCAGTCCAACAAAATGTGGCGCACCATGACCTGCACGCCACATGCACCACACATTGGAGCGTCCTCTCGCCGGAGTAAGAATACGTGTGTAGGCTGTGGCCTATGTGAAGACAAGTAAGAAGGTCCTCATCCCACTGACATGGCTGGAAGGAAGTATTCCACGGCCGAGCTGTTGGCTTGATGACACGGAGCCTGGTATAGGTCACTACCAGCCACTCCTCATGTGTCTTCCCATCGACACATGAATTTGTACTTCTACAGCAAGGTGATAGCATGCAGGGGGATAACACACCGAAATACGAGAGGATCACGACACGCCTCCTTGGCTACTCGATCCACCCTTTCATTCCCTGCAATTCCAATGTGCCCAGGTACCCAGCAGAAAGATGCTTCCTTCCCCAGTCGTTCTAGCTGTAGGAGAGCATCCTGGATATTCTGGGTTACTGTATCTGCTGGGTACAAATGTTGGAGAGAGTAAAAGGCACTCAGAGACTCTGACCAGACGAGAAATCTAACACCGGGAGAACGTCTCATCTGCTCCAGCGCTCGCAAGATCGCCTATAATTCTGCGTCGAAGACGGTAAATTCTGGAGGCAGTCTGACCTTGAGGACACGATCCGGGAAAACAACAGGGCAACCAACAGAGTTGCCCTGCTTGGACCCATGCGTAAAAACATCTACATGGTTGTGGTACTCAGATAAAATATCAGAAAATATCGCATTAAAAATGGAAGCAGGAGTGCTCTCTCTCCTGTACCGCACCAAATCTAAAATCACTCTGGGCTTCTCCAGTAACCGGGCAGTAGGCATTTAAAAACCTGGATTTGGGGTCATACTGGCTCCACACAGAGTGACTCCAGCAAACGCTGCATGCGGACCCCAAATGGCATCGTGGCTCGTGGGCGGTTGGAAAAAAGGCATTCCAGAGGTGGACGGGCAACAGTAAGGGGTACTGGTGAAGTTGGAGCTTCAAGGAACTTACACGTACCATGAGGATCTCGCACTGGATGCTAAGTGGCAGTTCCCCTGCCTCAGCACAGATGCTAGGTATGGGACTCGTACGATAATCACCCATGGACAGCCAAATCCCCTCATGATGGACAGTGTCAATTATACGCAAGTAAGAGAGCTTCACTGACCCATACACCGTGCAACCATAGTCCAGCCGTGGACGCACAAAAGCCCGATAAAACTGAAGGAGATGCACCCTGTTCACTCCCCAAGACCTGTCGCTAAGGTACTTGATGATGTTCAATGCCTTCAGGGTTTTGACTTTCAGGTCTTGCAGGTGTGGTAACCATGACAATTTGGAGTTAAAATGAGGCTCAGAGACTGCACTGTGGCTCTAAAATGTAGGATGGTGTCCCCCATATTCAAGGCAGGCAAATTAAAAAAGATGATGAGAATGATTAAAATGAACACACATACACACTTATCTGCAGAAAACTGAAAACCCGTCTTTGCAGCCCACTCCGCTAAACCGCTGCACTGTAAGTTGCAACTGCCGGCTCACCGTTACAACACTGGAGGAGGAACATAAAACAGAAAAATCGTCTACAAATAAGGAGCACTGTACAGGACTCCTAACCGTAGATGTGATACTGTTGATGGCTATTGCAAAGAGGGTAACACTTAAACCATTGCTCTGAGGAACAACATTCTCCTGCTCAAATCAATCAGACAGTTGTCCGAGTGTATTCTCCAAGCAGTATCACATGCCTTACTTATATCGAAGAATATACCTATACAGTGATGCTTATGGAGAAAAGCCTGCTGAATAGCCGCATCTAGGAGGGTCGTGACTGGGTGCAGTGTCACGAATCTCAGTCAGTGCCGATTCAAGCTCCCACATGGAGAAAGGGGAGTTGTAGGCCTCAGAACTGTTGGACCTGAAGTCCAACTTTTTCCTCTCTACAGTCGCCTGATAGCAATGAAACGCCAGATCCTAGCTTGCATAGGCAGTAGTTTGTGCAAAATGTTCGGATAGCATCTGAGCAATATCTCTGGGTGTTGTTTGGAGGCACCCCTGTTTCAGCACTGCTGCCATCAGTAAACAGCTGCCTTTACCAGAAATCCTCCGGATGGCTTCCCATACTTTTATAGAAGAAATGGAACGATTGATGGAGTCCAGGAATGCTTGTCATGACCTTTTCTTACTCTTACTAATGATGTATTGAGCCTCGGCCATCGCGACTCGAAAGGCCCTAAGATCAGTCGGTCAGCATTTAAAATGTTGAAGTGCCGCACACCTTTCCTGAATCGAGGAATGGCACTCATGTGCACAACAAGGTACTGGTTGCCTCCTAATATGACCTGAGGACTGTGGGATGGAGAAGTCAGCAGAATGATGGATCACTCATGTGATGTGGTCCACCCATTCTTGGATGCTGTTGCAGTGTTCTCGCACAACCAGCTGGCTGAAACGTGTCCAGTTAGCCCTGCTGACCACCCATTTTGGGAGCATACTCTGAGGTGGTGAGCCATTTAGTAGGTGAAGGTGGATTGGAAGTGGTCACTGGAATGAAGATCGTCAATGACCGCCCACTGAACAGAATCGGCAAGGGCAGGAGAACAGAAAGAGAGGTCGATGGCTGAGAATGACGCAGCAGCAGTAGAGAAATGTGTGTGAGTACCCGTGTTAAGGAAGCACAGCTCGTGAGACATCATGAGGCCCTCCAAACCCCGACCCCGTGGGCACTGGAGTCTCCCAGGAGGAGGAATGGTTGCAGGAGTTGTGCGATAAGATCCGTGAAAGCCTCAGAGTCTAGTGCAGCTTATGGAGGTAAATACAGTGAGCAAACAGTGATCCTTCGATACACTTGAATTTGAACTGCAACTCCTTGCAGGTCAGTAGCCAAGGGGGGGAGCAGAGGAGTGGTGCACATTAGTGAAAAACACTGAGACACCTCCCTTGGTCCTTTCCCGAGAGTTCATCCTTGTGGTACAGCGTATATTCCTGTGGCATGACATCTGTATCTTTGAAATGCATGTAAACAAAAGCACAAGGGACGTGCCTGTGCTAGGAGTTTCAGTTCCTCTACACAAGTCCTGAATCCATTCATCTTCCACTGTAGTATGGAAGCCATGTCATCGGTGCGGTTTTAATTTACCCCTATCCTTGCACCGGGGAGGTGAAGCACTTGAAGAGCGAGGGGGAGTGGAGGGGTTCCCTGGATCCAAAGCATCTAACTCCACGATATCCTCCTCATCAGTCAGGTGGGAAAGAATGACGTCTGACGGAGCGCAGGGCAGCTTTTGATCCAAACGTCATGAACCTTTCCCTGCACCTGTCCACTCGAGGATGAGGGTGCAAGGGGGTGCTGAGAGGCTCTCTGCTTTTCTTGTACCTTTTGGATGCTCGCTGTGGAACTGTTATTGGTCTTTCCTGATGCAACTGCCTGGATTTCTTTGTCCTTACTCTTTTTCCCTTGACATGAAGGCATGCAAGTGCAGGCACTTGTGATGGATACAGGCACACTAGGCGTCGTCTGTGTCGAAGTGTCCGCCTTGGGAATAGGTTTCTACACCGTGGAGGAATATGAGGTGGCACAGATGGAGTTCTGTCGCCTTATATTCTTTTTTGGCTTCAGCACAGGGGATCCGCTCGGTCTCTTTTATCTCCTGTATTTTGCGTTCTTCTGCAAAAAGTGGGCAGTTTTGGTTCCAGACTGGGTGGTTCCCAAAGCAGTTGATAGAGATCGTCAAAGACGGGCAGTCAGTCCCAGTGTCATGAGCGGCTTTTCCACAGTTCCTGCAGATTGCTTCACCTCCATAAATCATGGTTGTATGGCCGAAACGCTGGCATTCATAGCATCGCTTAGGGTTTAGAATGTAAGGCGGAACATTAAGTTGAAGGAACCCCACCATAAGATATTCAGGCAGTGTTGGAGAATTGAATGTGACAATGAAAGTGTCAGTCTTTTCAGTTTCTCCAGTATTCCTCCAAGTTCATTGCTTCACATCGGCTATTCCCAGGGATGCTCAATCTTGCTTCAGTTCTGCTATGTCCATGTCCATGGCATCTTGGCATGTGACAAGCCCTTATTGGAGTTGAGAGAGGCGTGCAACTCGACAATTATATCATAGTCATCCAGTTTCTGCGACTTCGTAAGAAGGTCTACCTGCTTTGACCTATTAGTTTCGACCAACCGTAAGGCATTACACAATCATTTTATAGATTTTAATGTTCCAGCAAGGCCTTCCAAACCCTTATGGACATAAAAGGGGGACACTTTTTCAAATGTCCCCTCCTTCCTCTTTATCACCAGTAACAAAGTGTTATTCATGACTCCATGAGCCCAGTTCCTGCAGTCCAAAGTATTCTTATTATTAGGAGGAGTAGGCTCTCTCATTGATTTGGAAGAATGGGCGTGAATACTCCCAGGTGGTACACCAATCCCGCTGGGAGGAGGAGAAGAAGATGATTTCGAGGGTTCTGTCTCGGTCCCACGAGCAGCTAGGGAAATAAGGATCCACTCAGACAGAGCCCCGCGTGCCTGAGTAAGTCTTACACAACTGAGGTGCGGCAGGTTCCCCAGAGGTTGCCCGCTAACGACAGTTCAGCCTTAACAGCCATGCATTCCATCAGTGCGCAGCACGCCTTGAAATGGCGTTTTTTTTTTAAGAGGTTTATCCAGTCCTCAGGATCCGGGCAGTCAAGCCAAGATCCCCATTCCCTGAGACACACAACGTTCCATCGCTGTGCCACACGGTGGTCGCTGAAGCGTGCCCAGAGCTTACGGTGACAGAGGACTGGTGGCACTTACCAGTCCCCAGCTCAAGAACCCCGGGGTTAGCAAGCCGATACCCAGCAAATCAATGCTGAGCCCCTGAAGGGGTGTGATTTGATTAGACTTTATCTTCACTAATTCTAAACTCAAATAAATTACTTTAAAAACGCTTCAAAGAGCTAAGTTTGAAGATTAGACAATGACTTTGAGTAAATTCAGTGTGAGCTCGGTATGTAATCATGTGTAATAAGACAGGTGTCCACACTGTAGTAACATATTCAGCAAGTTTAATATGCATAGTTCAATGTTCTTGACGGTTATGGTAATATGCTTATTCAGTTCCAGCAATATATTATTGAAAGTGGAAAGAAAAATGACAAAGTGAAAAGGAAAAAGATTTTATGTCATAAAGCTCTGGAACACATGATTACTTCTCCTGCAGGATAATCAGAATAACAATAATGGAGGATAAATACAAGGCTTTGCAGGCGGACACAAAACATAACCACAGCAGCTGCCCACGAGGTTAACCACCGAGACATACTGGGAAAGTGGGTGCTCCAAATTAGCCGGGATGACCCTGGGGGTTGTGTTCTGCTGCACAGTCTGACAAACCAACCAGGCTGGCCTTTACAGGCCAGGCTGCGGGGTACAGGTTGAAACCGGCACTGTGGAAGGGTTTATTCAGGAACCATTGCCAGGTAGTTTTGGTAGAAGTGATACAGAAGGTCTAAAAAAAGCAGTGCACTTTATCTTGGTTTCATTTAGTAAGCAAAAGACGATCATGGAGATGACCACCAAACTCAATGGCAAACTCTGCAAGAGATGGATTGTGCCTTGTTGAGAGGTTTATTGCTAAAATTCACACACTGTATGTTCAAAGGAGAGTCAGGCAATATAAACTTCCTCCAATAACATCCCACAAAATCAGCAGGAGAGGAAACATGAGAGAAACTTGAGCTGATTTAGGGTCTTGGTGACAGTCAATCATCATTTGAATAGAATAAGAAAGAAAAAAAAGGGGGGATGATAGTGGGAAGATAAGTATCCTCTTCCACACTCCATAAGGTGGCTTGTAGAGAATGGTTGAACATGTAGAAGACAAATTCATAGAAGATAAAATTAAAATAAGTAAATGAATTAAATAAATAAAAAAATAAAATTAATTGATTAATTAGTGCTTACAGTGACTGGCATGTTCACGAGTAGCTTTCAGCATGACATGTACACTGACAGGAAAAAAAATTTGCAACACCACAAAATAATTAGAGTAATGAAATTTCAGGAATACCTTTGTCTTATTTAAGTGATTAACACTGCAAGATCACAGGTTAATGTAAGTGCAAGACAAGCCATCGGAAATGTGAAATACTGATACATTAATAGCTGGTGTAACTGCCAGAATGTTGATGCCGGATGTCAGTTTGTGGGGTGGAGTTCCTTGGCAGTTGCACTTGTCCAGTCAATACAGGGATGGTGGGTTAATGCCGTTTGTGGATGACGCTGGAGTTGTCATCCGATGATGTCCAATATGTGCTCAATTCGAGACAGATATGGTGATCGAGCAGGCCTAGGCAACATGTCAGCATGCTGTACAGCATGTTGCCTAGGTACCTGGGTAAGCGTTATCCTGTTGGAAAAAAAAACCTGGAATGTTGTTCTTGAATGACAGCACAACAGGACAAATCACCAGATTGACATACAATTTGGCAGTGAAGGTGCACTGGATAACCATTAGAGTGCTCCTACTGTTATACGAAATCGCACCCAAGACCATTACTCCGTGTGTAGATCCACTGAGTCTTGCACACAGACAGGTTGGTTACAGACCCTCAAATGGCCTCCTCCTAATCAACACATGGCCCTCACTGGCACCAGGCAGAACAAGGTTTCAGCACAAAACACAACAAACCTCCATATTCCCCTCCAATGAGCTCTGGCTTGACATCACTAAAGTTGCAAACAGCATTGGTTTAGGGTCAGTGAAATGCATGCTACAAGATATACGAGGGGGGACCCAAAAGAAACCTGATTGTTGTTATAAAAAATTTATTGATGAACCTTTTTACAAAATTACTTCAGTCACCTTCAAAATACTCTCCATTACATGTGATGCACTTGTCAAGTCTCTTTTCCCACAGTTGGAAGCATGTTTGGAACTCTTCCATTTTGATATTGTCCAGTGCCCTTTGCGAAGCTGTTTATACCACCTCCACATCGTCATAACGCTCCCCTTTTAGCGTTTTTTTCATTTGTAGAAATAGGAAAAAGTCGCACGGGGCTAGGTCCGGCAGATACGGAGCGTGGGGAACAACAGACCACCTCTGAGATGCCAAATAGTGGGTCACTCGTAAGGCCGTGTGTGCTGGAGCATTGTCGTGATGCAGAAACCAGTCACCTGATCGCCAAAGTTCCGGGCGTTTCCTCCTCACATCCTCTCGCAGGCTCCTTAAAAACATCCAAGAAAAAGTGCTGGTCAACAGTCTGGCCAGGGGGTACAAATTCCCGATGCACAATTCCACGAACATCAAAAAAGACAATGGTCATCGTCTTCACATTTTACCTCACTTACCTTGCTTTTTTTACTCTGGGAGAGTTGGGAGTCCTCCACCGGCTTGACGCTTGCTCGGTTTCTAGGTCATACCCGTAACACCAACTCTCATCCCCTGTACTGACTTCGTTCAAGAAGTTTGGATCACGTGCAATCTCTGTTTTCAAGTCCTGACACACATTCATGCGGATGGTTTTTTGCTCCTGTGTGAGAAGGCGCGGAACAAATTTAGCAGCAACACATCTCATGTGCAAATCCTCACTCAAAATCCGCTGGCACGAGCTCCAACTGATTCATGTGTCTGCTGAAATTTGGTCGATCGTTTGGCGACGATCCTCATTGATCTTTTGATGGACCTTTTCAATGTTCTCTTCATTTCGCGATGTTGAAGGGCGTCCAGAATGAGCTCGGTCTTCAACACACATCTCACCACGTTTAAAGAGCCCAAACCAGTCAAAAACCTGTGTGCGGCTCATAGAGTCGTCCTGGAAAGCTTCATGAAGCATTTGGTGTGTCTCCATTGCAGTCTTTTTAAGCAGGAAACAAAATTTCACACACACTCTTTGTTCTTTTAAAGTTGCCATAACGACTTCGCAGAGGTAACTCGCCAACAGTCAGTGAAACGCAATACCACACTTGCACGTACAGCTCTACACTGATGCCGTCTGCACAGCTGTTTCATGAAGGTCTCTACTAACACCATCTAGCGTGAGAACCCTGCACTACATCTACGAGTGGCAGCGCCCTCGGAGTCCGGTTTCTTTTGGGTCCCCCCTCGTATGTATCAGAACTGTCCTTGAAGTAATCAATTTGTAATAGCTTGTTGTGTCATTGTGGTGCTGCTGAAATTGCTGTTGCAGATGTATTACGATGCGCTGGGGCCGTACATTGAACACAATGGTCTGCTCTCTTGGGATTGCCACATCACTGTCTGTAGTCTGGTCTTCTTGCGACTGTAGATTCTCATGATCACCACAATGAACATAAGGGTTCTCATAGCCCTATTATACGACCTCATTCAAGCTCAGTGAGGTGTTGATAATGGTGTCTTTGCCACCTTGAACGCATTCTTGACTAACATTCACTCATCACATCCAGTCTCAAATGTAACTAATGCTCACAACTGTTACAGCATGTATTTAAAGCAAACCTGATTTGCATCCTCATAGCAGTGTTACTGGCACCACCCTCATGCGACTGGCACAAAATCTGAATAGACATCATTTTTCAGATCTAGAAACACACCTAGGAAATTCCGTTTATGTCGTACAACTCCTTCTTGGTGTAGTGCTTTTTTTGCGTCAGGGTATAAATTGATGGTATGCCACTGACGAAAAAGCAATCACTTGGTGACTGGAGAACATTGCTGTTCTGGAAACATTGCAGACCTTGACACTGTGAGGGCAGTGGAGGTTAATACCAATATTTATTGATTATGTAAGAAGGTAGATTAGCATTTCAAGGTAAGAGATTTGAGTTTTTCTTTATGCATCAAGTGAGGGAGGTGATCAAAGTAAAAATCTAAGTGAGTTATTAATATACCTGATGAACAGTAGAGCAAATTACAAGTGAGAATAAAAAAGGGCAAGGCATACTTAGGGTTTTCCACATAAAACACTGGAGATACAATACAATAATAATGAACAGGTAATAGAGAAAAAATATTTCCATTATATGCACATAGGCACAACTGTGGTTTCTGTTGCCTGATACTGTGATCGTGTCTGTGAGTTGCGTTTGCGAGTGTGTGTGTGTGTGTGTGTGTGTGTGTGTGTACGTACGTCTATTGTTGATGAAGGCCTTAATGGCTGAAAGCTTTATTTATTTGCGACAGTCTTTTTGTTGTTCCTATCTGTGATTCAGCATCTCAGCTATATGGGGAGTACCAACTTCCGTTTTCATAATATTGTTCCATTCCAGCCTGGATTTTCCATTGTTTGATTTCCATTATATGCCTGCTACAAGCTAGATAGTATATTTTCTAATATCACTGACCTCCTGAAAGTGACACACAACACTTGATAGAAACACAGTAAAATCCACATCAGTATAATTTTGATGGTGTATCAGCATTGCCCACCAGAAAAAAATATATCACGAAATAAATAAACAGAATTATCTTATTTGCCACTGAATGGCATGTATAATGAAAAAAATAGCTCAAAAAATCATTAAGAGGGCACATCTTTCCTTCTACATCAATACATCTCCTATTATGACCTATTTTAGTTAATGATCAGGGCAGTATAGAATCACTTTGTTTCCTACTTACACACTTAAAAACCGAATTGTCATAAACTGACTCAAATTAGCACATTGAAAAGCTTCTCTTTCTACTTCATTTATTTCTTTAAAAGCTTATCAAAAACGTTTGTTCAGATTTCTTTGCAGTTACCTTGTACACAAAAGTTGTGTCTGCTGGTGTAGTGCATCAACACGCAATACAATTATCCTGTAGAGGCAGCAGTTAGACTGCTGTTTGAGACCTATGGTTAAACATCTTAAAAGATCTGTTAGGTTAGTAATACCGACACAAAGTATGTGTGTCTCTCTCTGAATGAGAAGGTGGATTCATATGCTGGACCATCACTCTACACACCCACTATACAGTGAGTGGTTACCTTCAATGATTCCATTGCTTATATTTTACATAGATATGCCCAGTACCTTTTCAAGCATTAGCATGTTTTCTACACGGAAGATAAATGAATATTACTACTCTTTTCCTCTTCTCTAGCTTACTTTAATAGTCTTTTGACTATCACCAGCCACTTTTTTATACATTCCGAGAAAAATTCAGAAAAATAACAGTACAAGTTACCTACATAATGACAATTTTATGCAGAAATTTCAGTTTCAACAAGGGCAATATCATCTATGTCTTGTAACACCTATTACCCCACTGTTCCCCACACTGATTATCAGATAATGCAATCCAGAGGCAACACAGACAACATTAGCAAAATATCAAATATAAGAAAAGCAGGAATCTAGACAGGAAAGTAAAAATGGAAAATATTCAAATTAAATACATAACAAAATAATTTAGGACAATTTTTAAAATGGAAAGTAGTATGGTACATTTAATAAAACCCCGTAAAGTTCATATAAATTCTGTAAAAAACTTTAACAATCATATTGTCTTACTACATTTTATAAAAAGTAAATTTAAGCAACATCTGCTTTAAATTTCTATAAAATTATAAAATTTATTGCACAGAGAGGTAAGAGGACAGTTTCTTCTGAGTTTTTGAAGAAACTGGTTGAGACAGCCACGAAGAAAAGTATCGCTGCAAAATAGCATGTTTTCCAACATTCACTGTCGGAACAATATGTTCTGGCTGCAGAAACTGTACAAACTCACGTAATTCTGAATAGCTGGAGTGTTCGCTATAGGGGACACCTGTAAAAAAAATACATTAGAGATATATTAATGGCACAAATTAAGAGTAACTCTTATGCAACTGACACGTATGAAAGTTTTCAGAAACAGCTACTAGATGAAAATGCTACTTTTTAAAAAAAATGTTATTGTTAAAACAATTACAGCTCAGAAATTGGACATGTTGGCTGTTTACAGTGAATGTTTAAAACACAGTGTTATCAAAAAATGGAAATTTCAGGTAAAGAGTTCCAGTGGATGAATTTTTACAATTTTGATGAACACTTATCAACAATGTTGCGAACAGCTTCATTCAAATGGTAACAATCAATAGTCATCAGAAAAGACAGTCTGTGATTGGTTTACAGAATTTCATTCTGGTTGTGCTCCTGTCAGTGATGAATTTAGGGATGGTCAACCAAAATCAGTTTCTATCCATGACTGAAGAGGACTGGCTTGACACTTAAATTGAAAAAGAGGCATCATCAAGCATTTCGAAGATTGTG
Source organism: Schistocerca cancellata (assembly GCF_023864275.1). Lineage (NCBI taxonomy): Eukaryota > Metazoa > Arthropoda > Insecta > Orthoptera > Acrididae > Schistocerca > Schistocerca cancellata. The sequence goes on along the minus strand of NC_064628.1, from coordinate 2,024,322 downwards.
GTCTGTTTGATTTTGCACAAACATTTAGCCGTAGACAAATCTGTTCCTGATGGATTCTACAACAACTTGAGCAAAACTCAGAAACATGCTCAAGTCAATTGGCCTGAGGAAATGTTCAAGAAACTATGCCAAAAAAAAGCAAAATCACCATGCAACACTGTAATTGGAGAAAATGTGTTTATATTTGTATGAGCCAGAAACTTACCAGCAACCAACTGTTTTGGTATAATTAGATGAACTGAATCATCAAAACCAGTTCCTTCGAAAAGCACTTCCAATCTGTGTGTGATTGCTTGTCTTTTTGGTTATACTGCACATGTCATGATTGTTGTACTTGTGGACACTAGTGACTGTTGCATTTGTGGACCAAAGAATAGCTAACTCTGGATAGTATACAACAATTTCTGTATCACAAGTCATAAATGAAATCATGAGAAAGAACTGAAAACAATATATCATTCTTCATCACGACAATATCACCTGTTGCACAACACATCAAACAGTTAATTATTTGATAACAAAACCATTTAATTGTGATGTCTCACTGTCCTTATTCAGCTCATTTATCATCTAATGATTACTTTTTGTTCCCTTGAGAGAAACAAAAACTACAAAAGCAGCAATTTTTCATCACCTTAAAAAATTGTTGAAATCTTTCAAAACAGTTTTTGAAGTAGCAAGATGAGGGTGAAACAAAATATGTCTAGAATTAGTTCAAACATATTCAAGGGTGTATAAATTTTAAAGGGAATTATTTTTGAGAAAATAAAAGGATTTGTAACAAAATTGTTTTTCTTTTATTATTTATGTAAAAACTTCTGGAAGAAGGCCTTTCATTGCAGACATTATTGTAAAAACCTAGCAGTAGTGTACAAAAATTAATGAAGAAAAAACAATTAGAGCAGCACTGAAAATACACTGCTGAGCACTAAAACTGCAATACCATGAAGGATGAATGCAATAAACATGTAACTGGTGCAAAGGTGGAGCCACATAATATACAGGGCGATTTTTTTCACTGTGTACAAACTCCAGGGATTGATCGATGAGAGGATACGGAAAAAAAAGGTCTAATGAACTTACGTTCATAAATGCACGGTTTCCATGCTATTTATTCAATAATGGACAGAGACAGAGTCTAATGTGCATTGTACCATGCAGTCACAGTTACAGTACGTGTCGAAAATGGTTTCCATGTGTCTCAACGCATGCGTGTATGCACCATAGCACGTTCATGTAGGCCAGGCTGTCAAAGGCAGTATGAATATGGTGCTTCAGTGTCTCTGCATCTGGAATGGGCTCTGCATACACGACACTTTTGAGATGGTCCGATAACCAGAAATTGCACAGATTGAGAGCCAGCGAACGAGTAGGCCATGCAACTGGATTCCCTTGTCTGATCCATCGGCCACGGAAGACACGATTGGGATATGTCCGGACTTTAATAGCGAAGTAGGCCGGAGCACCATCAAGTAGCAGCCACATAGCCCTTCGAATCATCAATGGCATATCTTCCAGCAGCAGAGGCAAAGTCACCCACAAGAAATGCTGATAGTTCTGGTGACTTGGAAGGAACACATTCTGGCTGCACCGATGCTGGTGATTTGCTGTCACCATATCATGGGAGTTCTGCATAGTATCCCACAGATGACTGTTATGAAAGTTGAAGACAGCACTCCAGATAAAGGTGGCCTTATCTGCTAATAGGATGGATGACACAGATCCCGGAATCATGGTTGCCTAGTGAAGAAACCAGTGACAAAACTGTTCCTGCTGTGGAAAGTCTGTCGCTAGTAAGCCCTGTACATGATGTAAGTGATAAGGGTAGTAACAATTGTCATGGGGAATGTTCCACATGATCGCCTGGCTTACTCTGTACTGGTGGGCCAACTGCCTGGTACTGGTATGGTGGTCACCTTCCACAGTGTTAGTCAGTTTTTCCTCCAAGTCTGGTGTCTGAACATTTTCTGAATGTCATTCATGATTTCCTCCTTCCTGAAATGACCCTGTCTCAGACAAACGGTGAAACACTGTTGCAAACATTGAATGCTGTGGTTGTTGTCAGTGAAGATAGACCTCCGGATACAACCTTGCTGCCCGCCGCACGCTACCATTTGCCTTTCCGTAAGTAAACACCGTGTCGAAAAGCTCTCGAATCGAATATGGAACTATTGTGTACAATCCTGTATCAACATTCATTACAAGGTGAGTCAGCTAGAGAAGTGAATCGGACACTACATTACAAATTATTATGGCAGGAGAGGGTGCTAGAGCATGACGTATGAGGAACAGTACCACCCTCTAGGAGGAAACCATGGATACTTTAACGGTGGCTGCATGGTATAGTGTGTATTAGACTGCAGTATCTGTAACGAAGTATAACTGAATAAATGGTCTCTGGGCTGGTGTAAGTTGGCACCAGCACACCAGGTGGCAAAGAGGTTGTGAGAAAATCAACAGAGGCCAAAGACGGTCTTGCAAGAAAGGCGTTGCCAATGCCGTCTTGGCCGCCAGTATTTGGATCGCCGCTGCGGTTCGGAGGGCCCAGTCAATTCCAGTCTGTCATTCTGCGAGTCACCGAGACATCAGTAGCAGCCCAGTCACTTGCTGTTACAGACAGTCACAGGCAGCATGCAGCGACCCGAATAGTGTACATAGTGGGATGTGTACTTCACCAGCAGTGAGGCTAATGTGGACTATTACAGAAGAGCTTGTACCACGGCAGCTGGACTACCTCGAGTCAACTAATTTTCTATTTTAATATATGCATGCAGTTTGTGATATAGACAGAGGGTACTGGCTGGCAACCAGCATCCTCTCCTTGCTTCCCATGGTACAAGCCTACATTGACAACAAGACAACACAAAAGTCTCTAGCATGCAAACCATACATTTCTGGACATAAATTAATTAGACTGTTTTTGTTCTGTATCCTCTCTTTGATCAATTCCTAGAGTTTGTCCACGATGGAAAAAATCACAGCTGAAGGTAGGAGAAACACCTTCTACATTCTGCATGTAATGGAAGACTACCATGCAGGTTTCTCACTCACAAATCACACCTGAATACCGTCAATGTGTCTTACTGTAAAGAAGACACGTTAAGTTGAAGACAGGCACAATTGAAAGGCACTTGCATAAAGCGTTTGGCCACAGCCTTTATTAGTAAAAGAAAGAGAGACACACCATTTACACACAAGCAAGCACACCTTATGCACACTGCTTGCATCCCATGTGATAGTTGCATTCCAGACCGAGATGCTGGAGTTGGTGATCATGTGTGCATGAGCTGTGCTCTTTTACTGATGAAGGCTGTGGCCAAAATCTTTCTGTAAGTGTCTTTTAATTGTGTCAATCTCCAACTTAACGTGTCTGCTTTACGGTAAGTAGCAAACTGTCGTTTCCTACATTGCTGACATTCCTACCTGGAGTTTCCGCATCTGAACATTGGCTGTTTGTGAGAAGGTCATGTTATGCCTCATGCAAGACAGAGAAACATCTACCAGTGCATGCCAGAATTAAAGGGCAGCCAGATCATGGGCAATCAGGACTACATTTCACCATTCCATCATAATACTGATCGTGTTGATCAGGACCCCATGACTGCCACTCAACTATGAGATCAATGGCTTCAGGAGGGTGTAATATACCGAGACACTAGCAAATAAATGAAAAATGTAGTGAGGCAAATACAGACCAGAGCCATCTACAATCGTGTAATTGAATCAGTCATACGGAACATGCCAGAGCCACACGCATACCAATTGGAGTAACAATAGACGTTAACGTTCGCTAGTGGAAACCCATCTACTATTCAGTACTAACATTTTAAGTCAAATGACTTCCAAAGATGACATTTATACAGCTATATCAACAAATAATTATTCTATATTTTGTAAAGGTAAAATGTAAAAATACTGTTATACATATATTGACTTGGTATTTCCCTTTTGTAAACTGTTACGCTGTCAAGAGAGAGCAAGTAGTTTTAAACGTTTTTGGATTACATATCTTGTTAGGGAAAGGCATCCGCCATATATTTTACTGCCAAATATTCATACCACTAACAATTACATAAGAATATTGGATTATTTGTTGTGAGAACTCTATACACACAATGGTATTGTGGCACGAAGGTCACAAGTACTCACTAAAAAAAATTAATTTTACAACAGTCTGCCATCAGAAATAAAATGTATGAAGAATCTGTTTTTGTATGTAGAAATCTGAAATCCTCTTTGCTTCATCATTACTTTTACACTGTATCTAAATTTTGGTCCATGTGCATACAAAGCTATGAAATCGATTGCAGGAATGATTTTTGTAAAAATAATTTACTGTGTGTGTGTGTGTGTACTCTAGCTCATCAAAGGATTTCTTCCAAAAGCTAGCAAAGTTTTCATTCCCTTTTGTGTGTCTGCTGACAAGTCAATACTTCTGCTTTTCGGAGAGTCCTTTACTCTAAATTATTTACATCTGGCCATAATTTTCCTTGCTATATCTATCTGTACTAACTACATAAGCCTCTTTAGATATTAGGTGAGTATTTCACAAACACAGAGTGGAAAAGGGAGGGGGGGGAGGCAGCTTCAAGTATTCCAGGTAAGTCTTTCCAATGACAAAGATAAGATTAACAACAAATTTCCGTTGTACACTCTAAGGGGAGAGGGGGGATGGGGAGAAGGAAAGAACCACAAAGGAACTGCCCAAATTGGACGGAAATTGGTATGTGCGATATACATGTAAAGAAAAACAAATGAAGAAAACTTCTATGATTTATTCAAGAGAAAGAGCTTTACAAATTGAGGAAATCAATAATGTGTTGGTCCACCCACCTCTGGCCCTTATGAAACAGTTATTTGCCTTGGCACTGACCGACAGAGTTGTTGGAGGTCCTCCTGAGGAACATCGTGCCAAATTCTGTCAACTGGTGCATTAGATCCCCAAAATCACGAGCTGATTGGAAGGCACTGCCCATAATGCTCCAAACGTGGGGAAAGATCTGGAGGCTTTGCTGACCAAGGTAGGGTTTGGCAAACATGAAGACAAGCTGCAGAAACTTTTGTCGGGTGCGGGCAGGCACTATCTCACTGCGATGTAAGCATAGGATAGTTTGCCGCGAAGAGCATCGACAGGGGGCAGAGAATATCATTGACATACCTCCATGCTGCAAGGGTGCTGCAGATGAGAACCAAAGAGGTCCTGCTTTGAAATAAAATGGCACCCAATACCATCACGCCTGTTGTCAGGCCATACAGTGGTCGACAGTCAAGTTTGGTATCTCACACAGTGAAGACATGTCCGAAGATGCTCCACACAGTGGTGGGGCACCAACTTGACTGTCGCCCACAATACGGCCTGATGAACAGGAGTGGTGGTCTGGGGTGCAATTTCTTTTCACAGCAGGACCAATTTAGTTGTTATTCACGGCACTCTCAAAGCATAGCGGTACGCCAAGGATATTCTATGCCTCGTTTTGTTGCCCCTTGTGGTGAGCCATTATGGGCTTACATTTAAGCAAGATAATGCCAACCAGCACATGATGAGAGTTCCTTCTACTGCTTGTCTTTGTGCCTGACAAACCCTATCTTCGCCAGCAAGGTCACCAAATATCTCACCAGTTGAGAACTTTTGGAACGTTATGGGCAGAGCCCTTCAAACAGCTTGGAACTGAGGACCCCATGCACCAATTGCACAGTATTTAGCATGATATACCTCAGGAGAACATACAACAAGTCTACTAATCAATTTCAAGACAAATAACCACATGCATAAGAGCCAGAGGTGTAACAACACATTATTGACTTTCTCAATTTTTGAGAAAATATATGACCACACACTGCACACACAAATTGAAATAAATGAAATATGGAAGTAAGTACCTTTACATTTATCTACTAATTTCAGTCAAATGACCAAAATAATTGTCCAGGCAGCAGCAATACTGCAATATTTCTTTCTCTTGAAATAAATCATCCAATTTATCTGAAATTGTAATCATTGTTTTGTCTGTTTACGTACTTCACATCTACCAATTTCCATCCCAAGTGGATAATTCCTTTGATCTCACATCTTACAGCACTGTAACCTTATTAACTGGATGAGATATGTGGTGTTTCTTTCTCACACAGATTCCAATATGACCACACACTGCACACACAAATTGAAATAAATGAAATATGGAAGTAAGTACCTTTACATTTATCTACTAATTTCAGTCAAATGACCAAAATAATTGTCCAGGCAGCAGCAATACTGCAATATTATTATCAGAGCCCTTTGAATCTTCAGAAGGAAATTGAAGGAAGAAGGTGCAAGGTTCTGGTGTTGTGGGAAGTCTAACAGAGTTACAGATGCAATTTCTTATTTTCCATCTACCTGTTTTTCCTAAATGACAGTATTATGAAAAACATAGAGTGCTAATCACCATACAGCAGAGAACTTGAGTCACAGACAGGTACAACAAAAACTACTAAACATATAAACTTTCATCCAGAAGGCCTTCTTCTGAAATAGACCACACACACACACACACATTCATGCCAAGGCAGTTCACACACCCACGACCTCTGTCTCTGGCTGCCAAGTCTTTTTGTTGCACCTGTCTGTGACTCAACTTCTCCACTATACGGTGAGTCACAATCTATCCTTCTCATGATATTGTCATTACTCCACCCTGGATTTTCCATTTTTGTTTCTCCTTAATATCCTTCTCTCCTGCCCCTTGGCTGGCCAGCGTATTTCAACTACTAGCATTGAACACACATTCAGGCCTTACATTGAACACTATCTTTAACAATTTTGTCTCTCATTACAATTTGATCGATAAATTTTCCATGAGAACCAGCCTTAGAAGAATTCTTTACTTGACACCTTTTATTTATGTGTATTCTAATACCTTTGCACAGCTGTTCCAAAGTAGCATATGTTTACTTGGTACTGCAAGGTCAAACTTAAACCGCTATAAACAAGTAAATGCTCTACAAATACATGTGGTCCTTCTGCTCGCAAAACCATGACATCATTTCTCATTACTTCCATCAATCTCATTCTAATAAGAATTTCATCTTTGAAAACCAAATCCACAAACAGACTATTATTGTGAGAAGTACGAGGGCAGTGTCCTACGCTAATCTCCTTATAGCCCATCTTAAACAGTTTACTTAAAGTAAAAGGCTCTCACGTAATTCCTTAGGAAAGGAGTTCTTTTAGATCTCTCACTGGTGTTATCAACATAACTATAAATTGGTACAAAGTTCACAAAGACTGTATTCATTGCCACTTTCGGTTCATTCCTGTAAATGATCCCATACTGTGATATGTATATATTGGAGAGTGCTTCAGACTTACCGTAAATAGTGACATTATCATCAGCTGTTCGTCTGAAGGTTAGTGAGGATCCTGAGTCTTGCAACTCCCATCCTGATGGCCGGAAGGCAAGAACATTGGAATATATCCCCTGTAAGCTCTTGAGATGATCCTTCAAGTCCTGTAAACAAAAATGTTTTAATTAACTGGCTGTGACGTGAGGTCTGAGTGGGGTACGGTCAAATTGGGGGTGCCCCCAGTGACCAGTGTTGGGGCCACTCCTGTTCCTTATTTATATAAATGATGTGCCCTCTAGTATTACAGGTAATTCTAAAATATTTCTGTTTGCTGATGACACTAGCTTGGTAGTAAATGATGTTGTGTGCAACATTGGCTTAGTTTCAAATAGTGCAGTTCATGTCTTGTAGAAAATAAACTAATGCTAAATCACAGTAAGACTCAGTTTTTACAGTTTCTACCACACAATTCAACAAAACTCGACGTTTTAATTTCACAGAATGGGCGTATGATTAGTGAAACTGAACAGTTCAAATTTCGAGGTGTTCAGGTAGATAGTAAGTTGTGGAAAGCCTATGTCCAGGATCTTGTTCAAAGACTTAATTCCGCCATTTTTACTATTTGAATGGTGTCTGAAGTAAGTCATTGTTTAACACGAAAATTAGTCTACTTTGCTTACTTTCATTCGCTTATGTCATATGGTATTATATTTTGGGGTATATCTTCCCATTCTAAAAGGATATTTTTGGCTCAGAAATGGGCTGTACGGGCAGTAAGTGGTGTAAGTTCGAGAACCTCTTGTCAACCCCTGTTCACTAGTCTATGTATTTCGACATTGCTCTCTCAATATATATTTTCTTTACTGTCATTTCTTGTTAACAATATCAGCTTATTCCCAAGAATTCCCGAGTATTAACTCAGCAGAAATCCAATCTGCATTTGGATCGCACTTCCTTAACTCTTGTGGAGAAAGGTGTGCAGTATACTGCTGCATCCATTTTCAGTAAGCTACCACAAGAATTCAAAAATCTTAGCAGTAATCTGCATGCTTTCAAACTGAAACCGAAGAGTTTCCTCATGGGTCAATCCTTCTATTCTGTTGAGGAGTTCTTCGAAAAATTAAGCTAATTTGTATGTTATATTGTTCATTGCATTTACTTAAACTTATGGCTTGACATTTTTTGGGTTCATAAACATTTCATTTTTCCTGTTATTACTTTTATGCTATAATTTCATGTACTGAAATGTTCCATGACCTTGGAGATTTGCTCCTCAACTTGGTCCTACAGAACTAGACGTGTAAATAAAAAAAAATAAAAAATAAAAATAAATACCTCTGTTGGTTTAATAAAATTCAAATGTCCATAGTTTGAAAAAATAAGCTGATAGCCTTAATTTAAGATGATTTCATATTTCTAGATTTCCAGAAGGCTTTTGACACCATACCACATAAGCGGCTTGTAATCAAATTGTGTGCTTATGGAATGTCATCTCAGTTATGTAACTGAATTCGTTATTCCCTGTCAAAGAGGTCATAATTCGTAGTAATTGGCAGATAGTCATCGAGTAAAAGAGAAGTGATTTCTAGGGTTTCCCAAGGTAGTGTTACAGGCCCTCTGTTGTGCCTTATCTATATAAGCTATTTAGGAGACAATCTAAGCGGCCACCTTAGGTTGTTTGCAGATGATGCTGTCATTTATTGTCTAGTAAAGTCATCAGAAGCTCAAAACCAAATTGCAAATGATTTAGAAGATATCTGCATGGTGCAAAAATTGGCAATTGACCCTAAATAATGAAAAGTGTGAGATCATCCACAAGTGCTAAAACGAATCCATTAAACTTCAGTTACACGATACATCAGTCAAATGTAAAGGCTGTAAATTCAACTAAATACCTTGGAATTACAATTACAAAGAACTTAAACTGGAATGAACACAAAGACAATGCAGTGGGGAAGGAGAACCAAAGACTATGTTTTATTGGTAGAACACCTAAAAGGTGCAACAGATCTACTAAGGAGACTGCCGGTCCTCTTTTGGAGTACTGCTGTGTGGAGCGGCATCCTTACCAGATAAGATTAATCGAGTACATCGACTAAGTTCAAAGAAGGGCACAACATTTTGTATTATCAAGAAATAGGGAAGATAGTGTCATGGACATGATACAGAATTTGGGGTGGAAATCATTAGAACAAAGGTGTTTTTTTTGTTGCAGCATTGCAGTATCACCTTTTTCCCATTTCATTTCTCTTGTAGAACAAATGTTTATGCATAACCAAGCAAAAGATTTATATGGCTCAAAGACTCATTACAACTGTGAGATACAGATTAGCTCTGACTCATGATATAAAAACTCTGCGGATATAATGTGGAACATTACGCGTAAAAGGAACTCACTGACTTCTGATTGAGAATTGCAGAGACTTGGATAGTGGTGAAACTATAATTAACAGCATTATTGTAAGCTGCTTTTTTGAATACTGAATGTAATTTGATGGAGTACGATAACATTTCATTTTGTACAAGAAGATGATGTATACTTAAATGTAGCTAGGAAGATCATTTATGGAAAATATAATTTCATGGACAAAAAAGGTACGTTCAATTATATGGTTATTTTAACTTCTCCCATGTCTGTGGCTCAGAACAATATTTGGTGTGTCGTAACTCGTAGGGAACTTTGTATCCTGGAAAACCAGTAGAGCCTGCACCACAACTCTATTTTAAGAGATTAAATTTTGGACTTTATCAAAACTGATACACACCTTGGGCACTGATTACCACATTGCATAGCGAGTATGTCATAGCACCCAAGCCGCGCGGTCTGAGGCACCTTGTCACGGTCCGTGTGGCTCCTCCTGTCGGATGTTTGGCGAGTCCTCCCTCGGGCGTGCGTGCGTGCGTGTATGTGTGTGTGTGTGTGTGTGTGTGTGTGTGTGTGTGTGTGTGTAAGTTAGTTTAAGTTAGATTAAATAGTGTGTAAGCTTAGTGACTGATGACCTCAGCAGTCTGGTCCCGTAAGGCCTTACCACAAATTTCCAATTTCCATAGCACCCAAAACGGCTTCCCCATGGCATATGATTGTGCCTCTGATTATTTTAAGAATTTTCAGAGTTGACAATCGCCAGAATTCTGCAGAGCCACAGAGATTTTATTCCAGGTGCTGACTTCAACAATAAGGGTTAGACAAAATATGATTATGAACCATAAGCTCTAATCATTTTGTTTTATAGACTTGAGAATTCAAAATTAGCAAAATTTCTACCTGGAAGTGTGGGAGATAATTTTGTAAAACTATTGGGGATGTGAATTCTCTTGCCCAAAAGTTTCCAAGTAACTAGATATTATTCAGTCACAATAATTTGACTTCAGTTACAGGGGGAAAGAAGTTAAAGCATGATTTCCTATTGAAATTTTAATCATCAACGTTCTCCTCCCAAAGCGAAAATATTTTGTTGACGCTGATCTACATAGAGAGAAACAATCACAATAATAAAATAAGGGAAATTGCAGTTTGCATGGAAAGATATAGATGTTCATTTTTTCTGCAAGCTGTTTGAGAGTGAAATAATAGAGAATTAGTGTGAAGGTGATTCGATGAACCCTCTGTCTGACACTTTAGTGTGATTTTGAGAGTAGCTATGTAGATGTAGATTTACGTTATGATAATGGAAAATATCAGGTAGGATATAAAAGGAATAATTACATGAAGAAAAACCTTCATTACTGTATGGCTTATGGAGAAAATGTTGAGCAGCAAATACATACAGGTTATTCATAAGTACCTCTGGAAGCTTCAGAAGAAGACTGTCAGAAAACTGTAAGACATACAGAAAACAAATACATGTCAGAGGACGGAGCATCTCTCCAAGTCTTTGACTCACATTACTGGTGTTCAATATGGGCACCATTTGCAACACGGAAAATATCAATATGATAGTCATGGTCGATATCAGTGAGCAAATTAATTATATTACCTCGGAATTCTTCCAAATTAAATGGCTATGGCCGCAAGAACACATGATCTTTGATATAACCCCTTAAGAAGAAATTACACTGAGTTAAGTCAGATGATTGTGGGGGGTCTCTGAAGAAGAGGAGTGTTATGATGCGAAGCATGTCCAACAAAACACTGAGGCAGTTCGGCAGTGAGGTAATCACAAATGTCTGAGAGAGAGAGTGTAGTGGGCACCATCTTATTGCTCTTTACAGTCCTACTGTAACTGTGGCACAGACTACAGCTGCAGCATGTACAGATGCATGAAACAGTCACAGTTTTCTCTGCAAGGAAAAACAGTCCATAAACTTTTGAAGAGGGCATGGCAAACAGATGTTAACTTACGGAATCAAGAATGTGCTCCATAATCCTGTGTGGGTTTTCAGAGTCCCAAAGAGACACCTCATGATGATTCACCTTTCCAAATACATGAAACATTGTTTCATCACTAAAAACAAACTTCTGTGTCAACCCATCTTCCTCCAGAGGTGATTCTTGTTGCACGCTGTTGAAGTGAGATGTGACGTCATTATGACACGCAAATGTTGTATGGAAGATGATAGGAGCCAAGCACTGACTTTTGTGATCATTTGACAGACATTAAACTGTGGTAGCCATTTTTTAGGATGGATTCAAGGAGAGGATCATTATATCCTCAATTAGTATATTCACCACAATTTTGGAAGCTGTTGATGCCTTTACATTTTCTTTGGGCATATGAACCTGACAACTTTTGGAAAATTTGACTCCAAAGTAGTCTATCTAAATGGTAAAACTGGCTGTATTCAAAGCAAAGTCACTGTGGCTCAGTCAGTTAATTGCATATGTTCGGTGACAGAGGTCCCATGTCCAAAACTCCCCAAAGTATGATTTTTTATGCGAAAATTACCATTATCTTCAGAAGTGACTTAGTTGTTAAAATGGAAGACTGAAATGTCTAACGCCAAAGAAGAGCTTGACAGGTACCCTCTATACTGTCAACCAATCACACATACCGATATCGCTGAAGAATTGCATCAGTGTGTCTGAAGTTGACTAGTAGGTTATTACTAATGGGGTAAGGATTACTGGATCTGACCTTTAAATACACTTTTGAGATTTTCAGTCTCACCAGCGAGGAAGACAGGTGCCAGTCCAACTTGTTCGCCATGAGACATCAGGGAAGTCATACAGCATTTCTGCTGAAAATAGGTGCCCCTTAAATACTAGTTACTCATCACAATTCTAAAAGCTTACAGCATATTTAATGACAATGTACGAAGCAAAGTAGTCTTTACTGACACAAGAAAAATAACATGTTCCTCTTGGATGTAGAAGGGCATACTATGCCACAGATTATTTTTCAAGGTAATTTAATATCTTCATCCCATTTTACTCAAAAGTCAGCAAGTACAGAATTCAATATTCATCAACATTTCGAAACTGCAGTGAAAGTACTGCTGGAAATTTTAATATGTGTTGAAAGTAAGTGAAGATGGGTAATATTAACATAACTTTGCATTTTACTGTTATAAGGAACCATCTGCAAATACTGTCAGCTCAGTATAGCCACCCGAAACTGGTATTTCAGAAAAAAAGCTTTTTGGTCAACTATTTTCAGCAAAAATGCTGTACCTATCATGTACACAGAAATGAAATGAGAAGTTACATTTAGCATTAGATGTGAATGATGACTTCCTTGATGTCTCACAGCGAAAGTCTTTGTCCCTAATGAAATTGAAAAATTTCTAAAGTGATTTTGAATGTCAGATCCAGTAATCCTTACCAGTAATAATAAATTACTAGGACAACTTCAGGCACACTGATAAAGTTTTTCAACGATATGCCGATATGTGTAATCTGTTGACAATATGGAGGGTATCCCCCAAACTTTTGAAAGGGAAATTAGAAATTTACTGTATTGCATACATCATGATATCCCTAATGAAAAATTACCTTAAGCATCTAATACTATGGAATCAAACCAAAATACTGATAATACTTACCCGGCTGTTGAGCTCTTTCATAGCAAGCACATGCACCTGAGCCTCATATGGTTTTGTTACAAGTCTCGTTTCAATGTTTGGATCACACAAACATTTTAGTACACCTCTCTTATCAGGGCGTGCCCACAGTTTTGCTCCTATTGCTTTACTGATACCTAGAAAAACTTTTTCCTTTCCTGAAAGTAACACTGCCCTATTAGAAAAATTAGAGGTTACACCATATAATGTATCATTACAATGATGCTCACTGTTATAGTGGCCAAAGAGACAGGTATATTATATACTATGACGTGATTGACAGTACGGGAAAATTCTGTGTGAGGAATATTACACCAGCTTCAAAATTGTAATTTTGTGGTTGTGCAAACACAGTTGCACATTTAGTATATCTCTATGACTAAAAGGTAAAATGTGAACAACTTACCAATGAGATATGTTCCACACACTACCAAAGTTTTAGGACATCTTTGCAATGTTACTTTTGTTATTTCTATGGCCTTTGCAATAACTTCTTCCTGTGATGGAAAATCATACTTTGGATCACAATATCTGTAAACAACACATTTCTATAAGACAGAACACTTTAATGTGAATCCAGCTGCTAAAGTATTTCCCAGACAACTACCAAAGTTCCTGATTTCATCAAGGAATAATGAAATTATGTTTACAAATGACAACATTATTACTGATAATACTACAGAAGTGTAGTACAGCATATACTATAATAGAAGCAGCACTGAACAGACCAATTGCTTCAGAATGTTATATAAACTATTTCTGATCGCTAGCAGAAGAAATTAAATGACCAGTTGTGATACATCCCCAATAACTATGTGCTGCAGTTTCTATAGTCACTGCAATGCACAGGAATAGATAAATGACTGTACAACTGTAATATGGGAAAGGAAAGAGACATAGACAAAAATACATGTATCACTAAGATTTCATCACATGATGACGGCATTGTAGGCACACTGAAAAAAAGACTGTGAGAAGCAAGAGGAAAAACTGAGCACACCGAATAGGAAAGACAAAGAGAGAGAAGAATTTGATGACTTGTGTATGACAAGAGGAATGGCCAAAGAAAAAAGATGAGTAAACAAGACAGTTAACCGAAAATTGCAATTAACTGGATGAAGAGGGAACAGAAGTAATGTAAGGGAAATAATACAGGAACAAAACACTCCTTGGTTACAATTAGCACTGAAAGTACAACAGCTACAAAAGTCATCAATGCTGTGTTATGTGGTTTGGTCAGTAGCGAGGCACAACACTTCCCTGTCTTCATCACAGACAAAAACACAACAAGAAAACCAGGAAAGATAGCGCTAACTGTATCAGAAAGTTCTTTGTATTTAATCGGTATACATAACTTCCTGACAAGCACTATCCCTCAGATACAGTCTGCAAAAAGGCCTCAGATGCTATTTCCCCTCACAAAGGAGTGCATCTTATGTTACCCAGCAACACCTCGGATTGCAACAACTGAACCACATCCTTTGCCAGGGCTTTGATTGCCTATTATCGTGCCCTGAAATGAGGGACATCCTACCTGAAATCCTTCTCACTCCTCCTAAAGCAGTGTTCCATCACCCACATCATCCAACATCTTAGTCCATCCCTATGCCACTCCCAATCCCAACCCCCTGCCACAACGATCCTATCCCTATGGAAGACCCATGTGCAAGACCCACCAAATCCACCCACCCAGCACTTCCTATTCCAATCCTGTCAAAGGTTTATCCTACCCCATCAAGCGCTGGGCCACCTGCAAAAGCAGCAATGTCATTTACCAGCTCTTCTGCAATCACGCAGCAAAGCTTTTTACATTAGTATGACTACCAACCAGCTGTCCACCAGGATGAACGGCCACCACCGAACTGCAGCCACGAGCTTAGTGGAACATCCTGTGGCACAACATGCAGCTGAACATAACATCCTTGATTTCAATGGCTGCTTCACTACCCGAGACATCTGGATCCTCCATTCCATCACCAGCTTTCCTGCGCTGCAAAAATGGGACTTATTCTTACAACACATTTTCCGCTCCCATAATTATCCCGGCGTCAACCTACGGTAACATACTGCCCCACGCCGTTCACCCAGCAGTTTCCAACCCCTCTGTCCTATCACCTCCTCCCAATTCCCATCTCCTGTACTCTTTGTTTACCACCCTGTACCAACACACCTACTCAGCTTTCCCTGCTCCTCTCGCTTTTTGCTGTTTTCCCCACCTCCCTGCCACACAACCAGACATTGCACCTGTTGGCATTCTAGTCCCTGCACACACTGCCAGTCAGTGCTTCCCCCCACCCATACACTGCTATCCGTTTCCCTTCCCAAACCCCTCCAGATTGCTGCTACCAGCCCACTTGATAATTGCATTCTGGCTCGAGCTGCTGGAGTAGGTGGTAATGTGAGCGTAAAGTGTGCTTGTTTGTGTGAATGAATGGTGCGTGTTTCTGTTCCTCCGACAAAGGCTATGGCCGAAAGTTTATGTGTAGATGTCTTTTAATTGTGTCTGCCCGCAACTTAGCGTTTTATCTACATGGTGAGTAGCAGTCTATCTTTTCCTACATTTTTAACTTTCTGTAGAGAATTATATGACTTATAAGTGCCCTTCGATAGTTTATGCTTACCTTATTTTGCACCACGGGAATGAAAAGCCCTTGCAGGAATACAGATACTGGTAAGAGTAAAGATAAGAATCAGCACAGAATAACATGGCCGGTAGATGCACAGTCAGCAGTGCACGTGTGGGGAGAGCAATAGTGGAGGGGATTAATGGGCAAGTGCTGTAGGGGAGATGCCAAGAGCTGGAGGGGGAGTGCCGTTCTAAACATTTTTTTGTAAATATTAAGTGGAGCCCAACCTTGCCCACACTTGCATGGTGACCATTCAAAAATATCTGTCACTTCTGCTTTGGTTACTATCTAAAAGGAATTCTGCTGAGAATGCAGTGATTTATTTTTGCCTGGTTTGTTAACCATTTGGAACTTTCAGAGAAGCATCACGAGTGGCAAATTTTGGGTAAAACCTACACATTTCTCTTGGTGCCATGTTGAAATTTGCTTCTTTTGCCAAAACACAGGGAAATTTACACTGTATCACCTTACTAACATGTTGTGCAGACACAATTGTGAGAGAATTCTAAAACAGTGGTTTACTAAGTTTATTAAGTGAGGAACTGAGGACAAGCAAAGTCAGTAACTTATTAAAAAGCATGTCCTTGGCACTAACTAAACGTGTAATGTCTTCACATATGTTGTTCCAAAACCCATAGCATTTCTCATTTCACTAGCTATTGGTGGCCCTTAAAAATTACATTCTCTCATCAAAAAAGTCTGCTGTTTGTGGAATAACACGGTACCCTCCTCTTTCTATGCTACCATTTCCCAAAGTCTCATTTCGATGTCTTAAAACATTTATGAAATATGTGGAATGTTTCAAATATTTTATTCTGGCTTTATCACTGGCACAGCATGATCCCAAATGAGTGTGCTAAATCAGTCCCCCCCCCCCCCCCCAAACACACCTGCCTTTTTCTGGCTGACTAAATTGTGCCAACTGTACAGTTCAACTGAACTGGGATGATGGGTTGTGGCACATAGAGTGGGCAAGGAGAAAAAGGACACAAGGAGTGAGGGGAAGGGTGGCAATGGCTGTGAGGGAAAGGACAGATGCACAGGTTAGGAATGTGGCACTGCTGAGCTCTTCCTGGCTGTAAGAATCCTTCAAGAACTTACTGTCATCTGCTAGCACAGATTTCATACAAAATACAAGACATTAAAATTGCTCTACAAACTGTGTATCACAGGTGCATTTCTTAACTTTTCTTACTGGTTTACCCGATTTGCCTGTCATCTATGTGCAAATAACTCACACAAAAGTAGTGGAAAAAATGAACAATAACAGATAAACTGTTTGTAACCCTAGAATTCAGTTACCCAATACGCACAACAGCATGATTCAACACTGGAACCATCTGAGGCCTCCCTTTGACACACTGTTCCACACTACTACCTCCCAGTTTCAAATTACATCAGTCTTCTACACTTGCTTACACACTCCCCCCCCCCCCTCCTTCCACTACACTTCTTGCATGTGATTTCCTATCCCCCCCCCACCCCTCCTGACTTGTCACATCAATCTGCTACTCATGCATTTCTTTCTTTGTCTATCTAAGCTCTTCCTTCTCTGTTCTATTACATTTTGTATGGCAAATGCTTGCTATCCTATTTATTTCACCCCATACCCCACATATGTGTTCTATTCTTCCTCCTTTCTTGCCATGAGATTGTGGTTCTGAAATCTAGGGGTTATTTTTCTTTAAGTGTGTGTGTGTGTGTGTGTGTGTGTTTTGAAAAACCAATAAAAGCTGTCTGAAATACATATTACATAATCTTTGTTCTACTTTCCTTACATATGATTTGCAAAGTTTCTCAGAATTTGTGGTTGGGATTCAAGATCAACCTGAAATGTAAACAAATAAGATGAAAGCCTGATAAATGCCAAACTTCATCATCTTGCTGCTCCACGTAAGGAATAACTAAATATTGCCTGTATATAGGAATTTTCACCTTGGAAAATGATTTCTCCTGCATTTGATTCAAACAGTTTCAGTACAGTGGTCCTAGACGCTGATATCTCCCGACACCATTATCCTTACCTTTCTACGTGATGGCAACACACATCACATGCCAACTGGATGTTTAAATCACTTACACTACTATCACCCCCCTCTCCAAACTTCACAAAGGTTTTCCTTTGTAAATTTATGGAGAAGCATCAAGGGTAGGAGGATATGGCAGATGAATGGCTTAAACATAGCATCAGAATTTTTTCCCACAGTGAATCTATCTCACAACAAATTAGAGTACACACTTAAACATAACTTCCTGGCATGCCGGAACAAGATTCAAATCCAAATACTTAAAGCAAGCAAGATTCAAACCCAAACTTTTAGTGTGCAGATGACAATTAGTAAGAGCACTTCCCATAAACAACAACAGTGCCAGGTCTCAGTCTACCCCAAACTTTTAATGTGAAATTTCCTCCTGGCATACATTTCTGCAACTTCACAGACCATTAGAGTTCATTTGCCAATTGTCTCCTCCTGCTAGAGCCGACCTTAATTCAACTCTCTGTCAAATTTCTATGCATGTTTCATTTCAGTTTCTAAATTATTAATGAGTACAGTGTTAACTAAGTAGTGAAAATGAGAAACAGTAGTTGGTGCCATGGTTCCAAATGCTAGTTAAGCAGGCATCATCTATCAAGAGAGCTGGACAAAAGTATTTGATGAAAATACTAAAAAAAAGATGAAGAACTATTTTACAGAAACAGGATGAAAATAAAAAAGCAAAAAAATTTGCTTACGTGGTGTCGAGGAATAGCTTGTTTATAGAGCAGTGTTGAATGGCTGGAAATGACTTCATGATTCCGTCATAACGAAAATCACCCACATGTAAAAAATTTCTACCATCAGGTAGCTGAAACAGCAGCATAATTGAACCAGGACAACTGCAAAAGTAAAACAGAATATATGTTATGAAAAAAAAAATCACCAAGTCAGTAAAAACTTCCCTTATTTGTCATTCCACATACTCCTACTAAAATTGTTATGCTAGAATTACATTTTTAATAAACAATGCTCTTACATTTAAGAAAACTGTGAAATGAGGTTTTCCTAGATTATACAGTACATTCCTTGCTAAGTTGAATGTTTGTAATTTTTACGCAAGAGACATAGTATATATTGAGATGACAAAAGCCATGGGATACCTACTAATATCGTGTCGAACCTACTCTTGCCCAGCATAGTGCAGCAACTTGACACTGACCCGGCAGAAATATTGGCCATGTTGCCTCTACAGCCGACCATAATTGCAAAAGTGTTGCCAGAAAAGGATTTTGTGCATGACATGCTCTCTCAATTATGTCCCATAAATGTTTGATGGGATTCATTTTGGGCAATCTGGATGTGCAGGTCATTCGCTCGAATTGTCAGGAACGTTCTTCAAAGCAACGATTCTGAGCCAGTGACATTGTCCATTGTTATCCGTAAAAACCTCATCATTATTTGGGAATGTGAAGTCCAAGAATGCCTGCACATGGTTTCCAAGCAGTCAAACATAACCACTTCCAGTCAGTTGAACCAAAGGATCCGGTCCATTCCATGTAAACACAGCCCACACCATTATGCAGCCATCACCTGCTTGCACAATTCCTTCTTGACAATTGGGGTCCATGGCTTCATGAGGTCTGTGTTACACTTCAACCTTACCATCATCTCTTATCAACTGAAATTGGGACTCATCTGAAGGTTTTCCAGTTGTCTAGGGCCCAACTGATATGGTCAACAGCCCAGGAGAGGCACTGCAGGCTATTTCATGCTGTTAGCAAAGAGACTCGTGCCAGTCGTGTGCTGCCATAGCCCATTTACGCAAAAATTTGCCGCACTGTCTTTACAGGTACGTTCGTCATACGTCAAACATTGATTTCTGCAGTTACTTCCACGGCTTGGTGCTTGTCTGTTACCACTGAAGACTCTACACTAGTGCCGCTATGCTTGGTCATTACGTGAAGGCCGTCGGCCACTGCGTTGTCCGTGGTGAGAGGTAATGCCTGAAATCTGGCACTATCAGCACACTCCTGACATTGCGGATCTCAGAATATTGAATTCTCTTATGATTTCTGAAATGGAATGTCTCATGTGTCCAGCTCCAACTACCGTTCTGTATTCAAAGCCCATTAATTCCCACTGTGTAGCCATAATCTGTTACAAACCTTTCCACACGGATCAGTTGAGTACAAATGCCAGTGCACTGCCCTTCTATACCCTGTGTACATGATACTACTGACATCTGTACATGTGCATACTGCTGTCCCTTGACGTTTGTCACCTCAGTGTAAATAAAACAGCAACAATAGAAAACATACACAACATTTTTCAACATTTTGAAATTTTTATTCAATACTTGTTGATATTAGTAATATTACTGAACAAAAATACTTTAACTTTTTAGAAATGTAGTGGTGTGGAATTTAAGTCACATCTCTAGTTATATTTTATTGTAAGGCAGAAGTGGAGATACAAATTTGTCAACTTACTGATTTGCATCTAATGCTGTAACCCGAACCATTCCAATAACTCTTTCATCATTAAGTTCTAGGACAGTCAAGTATTTCTCATCCACACCAATTTTTTTCTTGACAAGGGCAGCTAGTAAGCATAAAAATTAACAATCATATATTTTATTCACTTTCAGCAACACAATAATATTCTCTGCAAAATGACACAATAGGTTTGGTTTAAAAAAGCTGAATGTTAAACAAAATTTTAAGCCACAAAATTGTCATTACAATACAGTTACACAACATGTAATGCGGTTGTCACCACCAATAGACTATAAATGTTTACCATGCCTCCATTTTGCATTCCAGTTCCTCTTGCTTTGCTCACAACAGTTCCTATTTTTAATGAATTGTCCTGATGTCCCCAGGCACTCTTTGTGGACAGTAAAATGTCCTGGATTTTCATCTTACACAATACAAATTAGTTTTTTTTTACTAATCATCTGATCTGATTGGATGGTTTCTTTCAGAAGACTGGGCAAATTTTCCTATATTATTCCAATTATTGCGTGAATTTGAGGACTGTTGGTATTATGCTTAGTTCCATCAAAAAATTAAGCTGTCTCAAGCCTCTAGCTCAATAAATAACATTGATTTTATAAGGAATTTGAAGGGGTTGGTGTCCAATCAGCAACGCAATGCTTTCAGATTTTGGTGTTCACTTGCGTCTGCATTATTGTTTTTATTCGGTAACACTTTTCTGAGTATATGCCCACCTTTCTGAGTGTATGGTCACACTGTCATGTTGTTTTGTAGACCACTGTTGCAAAAAGTCTTCATCAGAGTTATTCTTCATACTATTGGCCATTCCTGTCTTAAGATGTTATATAGTGTTAATTTCATCCTGCTCCTAGAGCCAGTTTGTCCTGAACATCATTGAACTCTATTTTGATTCAAGGAGGAAGCTGAGAGTGACATCCTTTATTAATATTAGGTCTTATTTTAATTTCCATTGGCTCATATCAGTGAGAGAGGAACAAACCATTTCACTCCCACAGTGGCAGCCTAGACAACTGAGTGCACTCTGAGCCTTCCGTCTTTACGTTTATTTCCACATTTGACT
Source organism: Schistocerca cancellata (assembly GCF_023864275.1). Taxonomy (NCBI): domain Eukaryota; kingdom Metazoa; phylum Arthropoda; class Insecta; order Orthoptera; family Acrididae; genus Schistocerca; species Schistocerca cancellata. The sequence continues at coordinate 2,002,817 of NC_064628.1, read as the reverse complement.
GGGGAAACCATGTGAGCAATGTCAGCCCAAAGGCCAGTTATGGCTGTCAGTCAATATGACCGAAGCCTGTATTTGTCATTTACAATTCATATTGGCATGCTGCCTCACAATTCCAATCACCTCTCACATCTCTCCCTTGAAGGTAAGGTTTCATAGCCAGCATGCAAGCTTATGGAAACTGTATAATATATAACCGTGGCAATGTTCCACCACTGCTGACTTCCTGTGTTGTGTGAGCCACATGTGCCTTTGTTTTTCATAAGACATGTATTAACTGGACACTAGATCTCACAGTGTATACTATAACACTCCCAAAGTCAACTTCATAAAGTCCAGATGTGGAGATCATAGCATGCCCCATTTAATTGCTACCTCAGTATATTGGCTTGCCACCCACTTGGCAGATAACTTTTCCAACATATTCGCTGACACCCTGCACATACATTTCTTTCAGCAAGACTGGTGAGGACAATGATGATAGGATATGAGAAATTAGAGCTCAGATGGAGGCATAGGCACAGTCATTTTTCCCTCGCTCTATTTGCGAGTGGAACGAGAAAGGAAATGACAAGTACTAGTACATGGTACCCTCTGCCACAAACCATATGGTGGCTTGCAGAGAATCTATGTAGATGTAGATTTAAGGGTTTAATGTGTCATTGACATCGAGGTCATTAGAGACAGAGCACAAGCCTGGACTATTTCAAGAATGGGGAAGGATATCAGCCACACCCTTTCAAAGTAATCATCTCAGCATTTGCCTGGAGAGATTTAGGGAAATCACAGAAAACATAAATCTGTATGACAGGATGTGGATTTGAACTCTCGTCTTCCCGAATGAAAGTCCAGTGTGCTAGCCATTGTGTCACCTCAATTGGTCTTGCAAAGTGAGCATGACTCCTTTAATGGCATCTCAAATGTGTTCAATAGTATTGAAACCACATGAGCTGGAAGCCACACAAGACCTTACTGCGTGTCAGGTTTTCTTAAACCTTTCTTAAACAATTCAGTAGCAATGAGATGAAGTACATTGGTTTTCTGAAGATGCAGGTCACCTGTGAGGTGCTTAGGCAAACCAGTGGATGCATACAGTCAGGCAGTAAGTTCCTACATTGTTCACCAGTTAAAAACAATGACAGACAAATCAGGGCTCTAAAATTCAGTATTCACCTTAATTACATATCTCTCATTTGAGAATATTTCCACCACCTATTTGAAAGTTGAGAGGTGGCATATACTCCTCATGTGCCTATGATGTGCTAATACTTTGCCATCACTAGGTAATAATGGGTTTCACATGTTAGTCCAGCTGTTCTGCTTCCATATTTTAAGCATCCAATGGTAACACTCCTTTACCCATGGCAATCTCTCTGTTCTGTGGTGAACAGTAAATAGAAGTATACATCCGGGGTGGTGGCTTCTGTGTCCCCTGCAGTGCAGAGGTGGTGTCTACAATTTGCAAGAGTTAACAGTGATCCCCGTCATCAACACATTACAGCCCAGAGCAGCTCATTCTTATGGCAGTGGTCCCCGCCCCCCCCCCCCCCCCCTCAACAGAGGAATTTGTGCTACATCCTTCATAAAGCAGCTATAAAAAGCCCCAGGGCCTGTATGACCTCCATTATGAAGAGTCACATACTGCCTGTATCCACAATCTGGCAACAATCAAACTTAATGAGATATCATGAGTTTTGCCCTTCCTGAATTTGACTGTCACCCCATTTGTCAATATAAGGTCTGATGATACTACAAATCATACCAAACTATTCAGACTGCCACGATGATAAGAGTGCTGAGTTTCCATCACAATGGCTATATCTAATTCAACTGTTCATATGTGTATTTATGTAATAATATCGTTTACATAATTATACTTCCTGTATATTCAACAGGTATTCCTAAACTTGCCTGTAACTGCACTGCAGTAGATTGGTTTACTGAACCCTTTACGAAGACCTATATAGTGGTCTGAATGAAAATGTGTCAGGAAGTATGAAGTAATGCCCGGAATGATCCCATACTGGAACGCATCAACAACAAATGTTGTATCTGAAAGAAGAATGCACAGAAAGACAGAATTACATCTCGGTTCATGTTAATAAAAATCAATGAAATTTATACACACAAACAATGGAAATTATTGACCAGACTAAATCAAATTTTACAGAAATTTTTCAACTGTCTAAATATTAGCAAATGAGAAACAAACCAAGAAGTAACAGACGGACTGCAACACACTCAAAACGGATTTAGCAGGAATCAACACATAATGAGCAAAACATCTTTCATTAAGATATCTGCAGTGCACGTAAGACACACTGTAATACCAGATATGCCATTTGAAACTTAACTATGGAATGGATACTGTAACTATAAAGTTTACAAGTATGAGAGGAAAATTTCATGAGACACAACTTCTGTTCATTTAGATCAGTTACAATCCCAATCAACACAGTGAAAGCTAAGTATTCCTAAACTGAAGCAGTTCCTTTGGATATATCACAAACCAAATGGCTCCCCCCCGGCCACACAAGCATTCATTTTCTAGTAGTCTCACTGCCTGCTCCAAAAAGAAAGCCTTCCAACCACTGTTGATATCTTTTTTGCCAGGGTTTAATACATTATAAGCAATGACAAGATCCTGTTGATATCTTTTTTGCCAGGGTTTAATACCTTATAAGGAATGACAAGATCCAAGTGTTTCGCTGACTCAGACCAGGTTTAATAATGACCCAAACTCATAATAATTCCATGGGCTTCACTAGGACAGTGATGTCCGTAAGATTAGTTGTGTCACTATTCTGATGCCATGATCATGGTTCAATAGCAGTGACTCGCAGTCAACAGTATTACAAGCCAACAGTCCATGGCTAGCTGAAGCCAAATAGTGCAATTGTCAACATGTAGAATCCAGAAGATTTATGAAACTATACACAATATTTTGTTTAAAGAGGTTGAAAAATCAGCCAACCAGTTGTAAAATTTGGGCCTTGTTACATCATATGATGGTACATTAGATTAGATGAAGCTGAGTGGCTCCTGTCATATATAAAATTGACAAAACAAGAATTATCTCAAGCCATGGCTTTAGATAGTACCGTATTTACTCGAATCTAAGCTGCATTCGAATCTAAGCCGCACCTGATATTTGAGACTCGAAATTCAAGGGGAGAGAAAAGCTTTAGACCGCACCTCCAAATCCAAACAAAGTTAGTCCATTGTAACATGGGACACAATTTAGGTCGAATGGGTGAAGATACAGTTACAGTAGTTTGGTTCGAGTCGTAATCTTTAACAGTTAAGCTTTACCAATTAGCCACTGCTATGTGCCGGGCGCTCCGTCCGTATTTATATGGGTACCCTTCCTTTTTCAGATGCTTCGTCAGGTTTGAATGGATTACTTTTTTTTGCTTTGATCTGTTAAGTGCCGTTCTCTTTCTTATAGGTGTTTACGTCAATGTAAGCTGATAATGCATTATTGTACTGTATCACGCATTGTTTGTCACATTCTAATAATGAGTGTTTACAACCTGTCGCCGCTCACCGCATGGCTTGCTTTTGTGCGCGCTACCGCCGCTTTATTTATTTATTTTTTAAAAAGAAGAGGAACTGTCTCATAAGCAGAACAATGGCAAGAGACTGCTATTTGCTGTTACTTACACTGCCGCTTTCTTTGATAATGATCAACAAGAACCAAATAATCAAAGGCAGAGCCACGTGTGAAAGCACCCACGTGATCTACCAACTGACCTGCCTACACTGTGATGCATTCGTGGGAATGACCAGCAACAAACTGTCCATTCGCATGAATGGACACAGGCAGACAGTGTTTGTTGGTAATGAGGATCACCCTGTGGCTAAACATGCCTTGGTGCACGACCAGCACATCATGGCGCAGTGTTACACCGTCCGGGTTATCTGGATACTTCCTAGTAACACCAACCTATCCGAACTCCGGAGATGGGAACTTGCTCTTCAATATATCCTCTCTTCCCGTTATCCACCAGGCCTCAATCTCCGCTAATTTCAAGTTGCCGCCACTCATACCTCACCTGTCATTCAACAACATCTTTGCCTCTGCACTTCTGCCTCGACTGACATCTCTGCCCAAACTCTTTGTCTTTAAATATGTCTGCTTGTGTCTGTATATGTGTGGATGGATATGTGTGTGTGTGCGAGTGTATACCCGTCCTTTTTTCCCCCTAAGGTAAGTCTTTCCGCTCCCGGGACTGGAATGACTCCTTACCCTCTCCCTTAAAACCCACATCCTTTCGTCTTTCCCTCTCCTTCCCTCTTTCCTGATGAGGCAACAGTTTGTTGCGAAAGCTTGAATTTTGTGTGTATGTTTGTGTTCGTTTATGTGTCTGTCGACCTGCCAGCACTTTCATTTGGTAAGTCACATCATCTTTGTTTTTAGGTATATTTTTCCTTCGTGGAATGTTTCCTTCTATTATAACCATATCAATAATAGACTGCGTATGACAGATGATGATCTGAGAGTTCAGCAAAAATTTTTCTCCGTTTGAAAATCTCTTAACCGAATCCAGGTACCTTCTTCTCCTTGGTCTGCCCCGACTCCTCCTACCCTCTACTGCTGAACCCATGAGTCTCTTGGGTAACATTGCTTCTCCCATGCGTGTAACATGACCCCACCATCTAAGCCAGTTCGCCCTGACTGCTACATCTATAGAGTTCATTCCCAGCTTTTCATTGATTTCCTCATTGTGGACACCCTCCTGCCATTGTTCCCATCTACTAGTACCTGCAATCATCCTAGCTACTTTCATATCCGTAACACCAACCTTGTTGATAAGGTAACCTGAACCCACCCAACTTTCGCTCCCATACAACAAAGTTGGTCGACAGATTGAACGGTGCACAGATAACTTAGTCTTGGTAGTGACTTCCTTCTTGCAGAAGAGAGTAGATCGTAGCTAAGCGCTCACTGCATTAGCTTTGCTGCACCTCGCTTCCAGTTCTTTCACTATGTTGCCATCCTGTGAGAATATGCATCCTAAGTACTTGAAACCGTCCACCTGTTCTAACTTTGTTCCTCCTATTTGGCACTCAATCTGTTTATATTTCTTTTCCACTGACATTACTTTCGTTTTGGAGATGCTAATCTTCATACCATAGTCCTTACATTTCTGATCTAGCTCTGAAATATTACTTTGTAAACTTTCAATCGAATCTGCCATCACAACTAAGTCATCCACATATGCAAGACTGCTTATTTTGTGTTCACATATCTTAATCTCACCCAGCCAGTCTATTGTTTTCAACATATGATCCATAAATAATATGAACAACAGTGGAGACATGTTGCAGCCTTGTCTTACCCCTGAAACTACTCTGAACCATGAACTCAATTTACCGTCAACTCTAACTGCTGCCAGACTATCCATGTAAAGACCTTTAATTGCTTGCAAAAGTTTGCCTCCTATTCCATAATCTCGTAGAACAGACAATAACTTCCTCCTAGGAACCTGGTCATATGCCTTTTCTAGATCTATAAAGCATAGATACAATTCCCTGTTCTACTCATAACACTTCTCCATTATTTGCTGTAAGCTAAAGATCTGGTCCTGACAACCTTCAAGAGGCCTAAACCCACACGGATTTTCATCCAATTGGTCCTCAACTAATACTCGCACTTTCCTTTCAACAATACCTGAGAAGAGTTTACCCACAACACTATAAGGGGGCTATGCTCCAGACTGAACGCTGAAAGGCATAATCAGTCTTAAATGATGATGATGATGAAAATCTCTTTAGTACATTACATTCTGCACAGAAATTAGAGTCATCTTAGATTTAAAAATCTAGTCAGTTGCTGTGCTTTATTTCTGACTGTATCACTATTCAGCAAAAGAATAATACGAATATAAACATGACATGATATGTATATTCTTCCGTGTTTGCGGTTGTCTCGTTCTAGTTTCGTGGTTTATTAGGCAGACAGGATTCAAATGACAGCAGCAAACACGAAAGAATACCTGGCATGTTTACATTCTTTTCTACCTTTTCTATGAATTTATTTACTCACACACAGGTTTTGGCGACAGTATTTATTTTTGTGCCTCTAAAGCATGCCTGCATAGCACTACATAATATTCGACGGCAGAAGTTAGTTGTGGCGGCACCTATCAACATTTTTCAGAACTTCCACTTACTTTGCACTCGATTCTAAGCCGCAGGCGGTTTCCTGCATTACAAAAACCGGAAAAAAGTGCGGCTTAGATTCGAGTAAATACGGTAGCCAGGTTACACATATCATGCTTCAGAATGAATGCTCACTAGCAAATGCCCATGGGTAGAGGCTGTAACAGGAGTCACAGGATAAAATATTTGCATACGTTACGTGTACATCATGCTAGAGACAAAGGCCAACTGTTATTTTGTTTAGTACTAAAATTTTCTATGTTTGTTTAAAACTGTGCATTCCATTGCTTAATCAAATCTTTTTACTGTATTAAAATCTGAATTTCAATTTGCCAACTGAAACTACTGTCTAATAATATAACGTGCAGGCCCACTTACGAATGGGAACATTATACAGTAATTACCTGGAATCTTCTTATAAAAAGGACATTTCTTCTCTTTCGAAGTATCAGACACATTGTTTCTTCCAGAAACGTTTCTTGGAGCACTGTTTCTTGGAGCAATACTTTCGCTACTTGATGACACACTTTCTGATGAAACGACCTGCATATCTTCATAGCCTCTTGCCTTCATACGACCCATAAGTTTTTTCCACTCATCTTTTGCTGACTTTTTTCCTGCAGAATAGTAAACAATGAGGCTTACAAAAGGCAATATGCATTTTCTCTGCCATTAAGCAATGAAGGAACGTTTGGAGCATAAACAGTGTGGAATCCAATATGTATAGAAAATTGCTATGACTAGATATGGATTGTGAGGGAAATTGTTGGAGATCTTGTTAGAGGAACCATCCTATCATTTACCTGATGTGACTGAGAGAAACCATGGAAAGCTAAATGTCAAAGGTAGAACAGGAATTTAAACCTTCAGCTGCCAAATATATGCTCATATCTTAAAACACTGGGGTACCTTGCTCAATTCACCATTAGCCTGAAAATACATACAGACCAGGCCTTGCAACAGAAAACTGTAAAAGTAAAATGAACTGTTACAAACAATGAAACTTGTACTGTTTACTCAGACATTCGATCTGTCTCGTCAACTGAGATTTCACTAGAATATAATGCTAGCAGTTCCCAGTGTATATGAAGCATCAGGAGTATAAATGAAATACAAACTATAAAAAACTACATATACAACATTTTAGTGTAGTTCAAGGAGATAAAGGAAATACTTTTTTATGTGACAAAAACGTCACAGATACACCGTTCCCCACTAGGGATCCATAAGGCTTTGACACTAGTGATGTTTTAAGATGGTGTTCAAGCTGCTGTCAGATTCTGCTGAAAATGTCACCCACTTACATTAATGCAAAACTGGCATCTACATGCTAATGATTGTCTAACACACTCAAATCAACCAGATGTTTTGCAAATAATGGCTGCAGTATCAGCCAAATGGGCAACTAGCTCTTTGGAGTATCTAATACACCAAACACTTCATCTCCCCCTACAAAAAGAAATTCACGGGCCAGGAACATCTCTAAAACAAGATTCATCACAGACAGTTTGAACACTGTCTCTAAACATCACTAGTGCACAGACGGACACCAAACCTAAGACTAAAATTACTGCTTACTGATCATTTTGATTCCGAGAACTGACTTTACTGATTTGAACATAAAAAGATGATCTAAATACTGACTCATATTTTTCTTTAGGGAAGAAGGGGCAATTGCATTTTTTAAAATCTAGTTTCCACCATACTCATAACCAGCCAACTCAAATTTGTGTGTTGTTTTAACTATGGTCAACATATAAACCAGTAAAGGTTTTACATAGAAAACATACACTTCAGAAAAAAAGTGGTAAAGACGAGTTTAGAGAGATCTTTACTGCTGTCTTTCATTGAAGCTGCATATTTTCATAGTAAGTAAGTACAAATATGAACAGTGACAAATATGGCAAGTTAGCTTTGCAGGCACTGAATTTTTCACGATGGCAACTACTTGATTTTCTTCTGTCAGTCAATCAGAGCACAGGACATGTGATTATTTCAGTAGTGAACATTTATATTCTCGCTTGTCACAAATATTTAACTGTTCTTGCAAAAAAATCTAGTCATGGTAACAGACTGATAGTTGTAAACCCATTCTACAATATAAAGGATTTCATGACCTGTGATATTAAACTGTAACGTTAATAACAATTCTGTTCTTTTATAGCATGTACTGTATTGTATTATGCGTATGAATTTGTCTATTGCTGTAATGGCTTAAAGACAGTAAAATTATTATTATTATTATCTCATCTTCAGAGTACTGCTTATGTCTTACATGAGCTACCCCTGCCAATTAAAAAAGTTCTTGAGTGATAATTACATAGTGAACCTTACCCTCACATTTGTCACAACATCTCTTACAGTCAAATGAGCATCTACTGTGCTTTTACACATATTTGTGGTGCCTTCATTCCAACTGTTCCCTGACAATGACAATCCCCTTCCCACATTCCCACTCCCAAGTGGAAGTGTGAGTTCAGCCTTCACAATTTTCATAACAGTATAGTATTTTTTTTCTCCAGAAGTATATATCTTCTAAAAAGACTGAGTTCAGTAAATCTCTACCGGGTTCATGTCACTGCCTGGTTTTTATTCCTCTAATGTCAAAGTTTCCATTAATCAACTAGTGCATGTTCACTGCACTCTACTGAAAGAACTGCAGCTAATTTCACTATGTAGTTGAATAATCCTTCTTTCACCCTCTTTGCTGGATGAAACAATGTAAAACAGGACTATCAAACGAAGTTCCAAAATATGTGTACAAACATACACACAGTGCTTTCCAGCTTGCATAACATCTTTCCTGTTGGTTGGGAGTTTTTTTTTTTCCACTGTAAAATGATCCAAAACAGGAAAAGACAAACATATCTGCTTGGACATTCTATCTGTACATTTATATTCAGTTTTTAGAATTACTCAATCATGTCAGGTTTTTACTAGCATTCCATCAGCATTATTTAGTTGGAAAAAGAAGTCTTGTAAGATAATCAATAATCACAACTGCAAAGTATTTAATATAGACAGACATATATTAGGCCAGCAAGTCAACACAGAAAAAAAGTAACATTTAGCTATCTTGAGGTGTCGGATATTCTGCCAGATATCAGTACTGTCCATGCACAATATTTCAATAACGTCACTCGTCATCGGCTACCTGAGGCTGCCAGCTGAGTGGAATGGGTCTGTTATTTATACCTACTGCCTTATCACTCCATGGTTGGCTCCAGGTGTTTGTGGTCCATTCCCACTAGAATCATCCTGGTATGTCCTGTTTTTGGTTTGGTGCATTTGGCAATAAGCTGATATGCCATTTTTGGTCTGTTGTGGCTGACAGCGATCTGGCATTGAGTTCTCAATATGGTCCATATGGTCCACCAGATGCATAGGGTTCACACCTTGTCAGACCAAGATAGGCTGACATCAGAGATAGACTCTTTGCTTAGTATTCTGCAAAACTGATTCAGAAGACTACTCAGCCAGCCACCCTGCCACACAAAAGAGAAGAAGAGCAAGATGAAGCAAAGTCTATGGCTTGCCACCTTATGCAGATATGATAAGACCTGGAAGATTCTCAAGAAACATAACACTGTATGTGTTTTGTCTGTCCACCAAAAGAAGAGGACTACTGGGAAATGTGTAAGATCGCCTTGATTCACAAAACCCAGGAATCTATAACATACCTTGCCAACATGATATGTCATACATTGGCCAAACGACTAGGACAGATGACATCACATGCCAAGAACATTAGAGGCACACCTGGATGACACAGGCAACTGAATCACCTATTGTCGAGCACTGTCAGGAACTTAATCATACTACGATCTTTGAAAAAATTAGGTTCCGGCACAGACCCCTAGATGATGGGACAGTGTTATGAAGGTGGCAGAAAATCTCATGAATCATGACACTAGGTAGCAATTCAACAAAGCCTGGCATCTTACACAGAAGGCTTTAAAAATGCAATAGTTGCTACAGCAGAACTAACAAAAAGAAGAACAGAGAATGTGGACACAGGGAATGAACATCAGACAAAGCACTAGGTACACCGTATCGAGAACAGAATGCCAGATTGTGGTCAGGTATCCCCTGGTCACTTTCCAGGAATTCCTTACCTAAAACTTGGCCTCACCATCCTTCCCCAAGCCGTTTCCTAACAACACTAATCTTTCACCACAGGAAGCAACAGCCATACACAACCTCAAAGCAGATCCTAATCTAATCATCCTCCCAGGAGACAAAGGCTCCACCACTGTCAAGATGAAAGGCAGCGACCATCTAATAGAAGGTTTCTAGCAACTGTCTGACTTCTCCACCTACCAGCTCTGCCACAATGACCCAATCCTAGAAGTCCAACATAACCCCCAATCTTTACTGAAGTCCTCATACCTATACCGGGATCTCTCACCCAGGTCCACCTCCCTCCTCACTTCAATGAAAACCCTTCACACCCAACTTCTACATACTCTCCAAAATCAATACACCCAATAATCCCGGACACCTTACTGTAGGTTGTTATTGTACCTCTACTGAAAGAATTACTGCTCTTATTGTTCAACACCTGCAACCAATTGCACAGAACTCCAAAAATTGAAGGTACTAACCAGTTCTTTCACCAAATCTCCACCATCCCCATTTCTTTACCTTCTGAATCCCCACTCACCACTATTAATGCCACCTCATCTCCATATACACAAACACCCCTCATGCCCAAGGTCTCGCTGCTACCAAACACCACCTCTTCTAACATCCTCTACATTCCACAACAACTTCTAATTCCTCATACACTTTACCAACTACATTGTGTCACACAACTACTTCTTCTTAGAGGGAAAGGGATATAAACAAATATGCAGCACAGCATTAGACACATGCAGGGCACCCCCCCCCCCCCCCAATGCCAACCTTTCTATGGGCCATCTAGAGGAAAACTTCCTAGCCTTGTTTGGTTAAGGTTCACTATGAAACCACCAACTGCAAACAGATTTCCTGTGTCGTATTCTCAAACTCCCCCAATCCTCCCAGCACCCCCAAGAATCAGTTGCAAAGAAGTAACCCGCAACCCTCATCACCCAATACCTTCCTGGATTGGAACAAACTGAACCATATTCTTCGCCAGAGCTTTGATTATCTTTTATCATGCCCTGAAATGGGGGACATCCTATCCAAGATCCTTCCCACCCCTGCTAAAGCAGGGTTTTGCAGCCCACCCAACTTAGACAACATCCTAGTCAATCCATATACTAACTCCTGCTCCTGACCCATTGCCACAGGGATCATATCCCTGTGGATGACCCAGATGCAAGACATGCTTACCCACACACCCAGCACTTTTTTTTCCCAGCCCTGTTACAGGCTTACCTTACCCCATCACACGGAGGGCCACCTATGAAAGAAGCCATGTCATTTTACAACTGTTGCTGTAATCACTGCACAGCTTTTCATGTCAGTATAACTACCAATCAGTTGTCCACCAGAATGAATAGTGACTGCCAAACAGCAGTCAACAACAAAGTGGACCACCTGATGGCATAACACGAAGCTGAGCACAATTGCCTTGATGTCAATGGTTGTGTCACAATGCAGGTCATCTGAATCCTTCCTTCCACCACCAGCTTTTGTGAACTATTCGGTGAACTTTGTAGCACATCCTCCACTACCGTAACCCTGGCCTTAATCTTCATTAACCCACTGCTTCCATACCCTCCATGCAACAGTTTCCCCTTCCTCTGTCATATCACCCTCTCCCAATCCATGTCACCTTCACTGTGTGCCACTCCCCATCAGCTGCGACACCCACCCACCTACACCGCACATCTGCCACTCCTCCCAGTGATCTCTTTTGTTCTTAAAGTATTTACAGTGTTTCAGTGTTTTATCTCTCTCTCTCTCTCTCTCTCTCACACACACACACCGTATTGGTATTGTGTCTAGAAGATACTTACTACAATTGCTACAATCAGAGTTTGCAAGAAGTAAAATTTTTGTCACTTACTCTCTTTATCATCGGCTACAACTGGTTTCTGTGTGTATGAAACATTTGTAGAGTAGGTGCCTCCTGAGCTAACACATGACACAACAGATACTTCTTTCATAGGTTGTACAGGTGCTTGTTTCCCAGAAAATCCCAGCCCATCAAGCGATGATTCAAATCTTGGCTCCAAGCACCTCCTCTTTGGTGATGGTGCTTTCACTGTACTTCTCCGATTTGCTACTGTACATTCTACATGCATAGCACTCCGGCAGTTGCACATTTCTACATTTACCTGTAAACATTACAACTACATTTCATGACATGAAAAATGCTACAAAGGCATTAAATGGTTACAGACAGACAGTAAAAATGTGTCATTCCCATAGTCGAGTATCTGATTTTAACTGACTCAATACATTACAAGAAGTTAATATACTAATAGAAACTCCAGGATGGAAGTTACAAGACATTATATTATATTGCATAAACTGTGTAAAGCTTGCAAACTGTCACATATTTTGTAATTACCTGATATACTCAGCATTAAGACAGTGCCCTCTACACTTACAGATGTTGTAGATTTTATTAAAACCTTCATTTGGCCATGATCAAATGTCGAATACAGTGCTTACGAGTTGCAACTGCTTAAACTGTCATCTTCACCTCAGGATACAAACATGCAGTGTCTACATAAAGAGAAGAGTTATCACAGTTTGTCATCACAATACAATACAATATATGTATGTGAAGTACAAACATCTTTTTAGAAATCTGAATATTACAAAAGATAAAGTAATAATGCCCAATCACAGTATCACTCAAAATTTTCCAGGCCAAGGTAGCAAACAGTCTATCTGCTGCACATATGTACACTGCTGAGGGCAGGAGAAAATTAGAACACCTGGAAAGACACTGTCGATTTTGATCCGATGATGGCATATGCCACCAGGGAGAAAGTAAATGTACTGATAATTATTTCAACATCATCCACCAACAGATGATGTAGTTGCATAGCTAGCAGAGTGCCATAAGTGTCTACCCTTTAATAGGAAATGCTCACAGCCAGAAGCCTCTGTGTGTTGCAACCGTGTGAAGCAAACAGGCAACCATACCACGGAAATGCATTCTTGCGTCTTACAGCCAAATGAGCGAGTTGGAAAGGGATCACACTGGGGCCTTCCGAGTCGTGGAATGGCCTTTTCAGAGATTTTACACACAAGTTGGAGGTGCTGCATCAGTTGTGCAACGATGCTTGTATCAGTGATCACACGAACATTCTCACACCTATTGATGAGGTTCTGGATGTCCATGCAGCACAGACACCCACCAGGATTGTCGAACTGTAATGAAAACACTGGCAGATCATACAGCTACCACAGCACAAATAAGAGGGCTTGTGAGCTCAAATGTGTCCACATGAACTTTTGCCAACCAGTTATTAACAATGGGACTGCGAGCATGCACACCTCTGGACTGTCTTCCACCCTCACCACAGCATCGACTTGTACTGCCTGACTGGTGCCATCAGTGGATCACTTGGAAGAAGGAGTGGCATGCCGTGGTCTTCAACAATGAAAGCAGATTCTGCCTGCAAACAAGTGAGGGTCGTTTCACATACAACGTAGACCTGGTGAATGCTGTCTCGTAGAATGCATTCATCCAAGTCACACTGGCCCTAAACCAGGCCTTATGGTCTGAGGTGCAATAAGCTACAACTCTCATTTACCTCTGGTATTTCTCGAGGGGCGCTAACAGTGCTCGGTACGTGCAGGATGTTGTTAGACCCATTCTTTTGCCGGTCTTGCAAAAGGATGGTGATGTGCTGTTCCATCAGGATAATACTTGTCCTCATACTGCCTGTGAAACTCAACATGCTCTACAAGACTGGCCAGCATGATCTCTTAAAGCACGTGTGGGATATCATGGGACGAGAAGTGATGATGCATCTTGTCAACCAACAGCTCTTGCAGAACTAAATGGACAGGTCGATCAGGTGTGGTATAACATATCCTAGGACTGGATGTCAGAGTCAGTGATTGCAATACCACTCATGGACCTACACCGTGTACTAATACGGATGTCTCAGCATAGGTCAATACCTGGTACCTCAGAACCGCTTCTGCTATTGATCTGTAAATGTAATCATTTCACATAATCCATATGCACTGTTGCAACATAAATCTTGAATTAATTGGAAATCTCTAAATGGGAGTACTGTAAATGCAACTCTTAAGTTGAAATTTCATTAAGGATGTTAATACCATAATGATAAAGTGTCTTAAAAATTCTCTTGCTGTAGACACCACATGTTTATACCCTTATCTGAAGATGACCATTTAAGCACTCAAAACTAGTAATAACTGTTTTCTACACTGTGATCTTGGCCAAATAAAGGTTTTAATAAAATCTACAATATGACAATGGAAAATCCAGGATGGAATAATGACAATATTGCGAAAAGAATAGTTGCTACTTAGCACGTATTGGAGATGCTGAGTCGCAGACAGGCACAATAAAAAGACTGTCAAACAAAGCTTTCGGCCAAACAGGCCTTCATCAGAATAGATAACACACACACACACACACACAAAACATACACAAAAGCACAAATGAAACTTACACACATATGACCTCTCTAGCTGCCAACACCAGACTGCCAGCAGCAGCGCATGATGTGAGAAGCTAAGAGATGGTGCGAGTAAGGAGGAAGTTGGGTTGGGGTGGGATAGCACAGTAGGGGTGGGAGACAGTAAAGTGCTGGTTGTGGGAGCATACAAGGATGAGGTGGATGAGGTGGGGTGAGGTTAAACAGAGGGCAGATGGGGGGGGGGGGGGGTAAATGACAAACAAGATAAGTAAAAAGACTGTGAGTGTGTTGGTGGAATGGCGGTCTGTGTAGTGCTGGAATGGGAACAGGGAAGGGTGAGGACAATGACTAAAGAAGGTTGAGGCCACCAGGGTTAAGGGAACATAGAATATATTGCACGGAGAGTTCCCACCTGGGCAATTTGGAAAAGCTGGTGTTGGTGGGAAGGATCCAGATGGCACAGGGTATGAAGCAGTCATTGAAATAAAGAACATTATGTTTAGCAGCATGCCCAGCAATGGGTGGTTCAGCTGTTTCTTGGCCACAATTCGTCAGCGGCCTTTAACGCGGACAGACAGCTTGTTAGTTATCATGGTAACGTAGAATGCCTCATGGTTCGTACCCCCCCATAATAGACCTAGATGCAAGACCTTCCCCATACATCCTCCTCAACTACCTACTCCAGCCCTGTCACTAGCATCACCCATCCCATCAGAGGCAGGGCTACCTCAGACCAGTCATGGGATCTACAAGCTAAACTGCAACCACTGTGCTGTAGTCTACAACCAACAAGCTGTGACCAAGAAACAGCTGGACCACCCAGTTACTCAGCACACTGCCCAACACAATGTTCTTCATTTCAGTGACTGCTCCACAGTGGACCGACAAAGCTGTCCAACCAGATGTTCTTCATTTGAATGACTGCTTCACAGCCTATGCCATCTGGATCCTTCCCACCAACACCAGCTTTTCCAAATTGCACAGGTGGAAACTCTCCCTGCAATATGACCTACATTCGCATAACCATCCCAGCCTCAACCTTCATTAGTCACTGTCCTTACCCAGCTATACCCTTCCCTGTTCCCGTTCCAGCACTATACAGCCCTCTCCACCAACTCACCCACAGTTTTACTGCTTCTAGCTGCCCTACCCTCCTCCGACCTCATCCCTGACTGCACCCACAACCAGCACTTTACTGTCCCTCACCCTACCCTGCTACTACTCTCCCTCACTGCTTCCACCTCCCCCTTCTGGCCTTGACAGTCGTGTGTGTAAGCTGCATTTGTGTGTGTGTGTGTGTGTGTGTGTGTGTGTGTGTGTGTGTGTGTGTGTGTGTGTGTGTGTGTGTTCTGATGAAGGCCTGTTTGACCGAAAACTGTCTTTTTGTTGTGCCTATCTGCTACTCTACAATATGACACATATCTGTACAGGGGTTTCTAATACGATGCTGTGAACAACTACAGCTGAAATTACATTAACTAGTATTTGGCTTTTCCTTTCATAGCTATATTGCAAATTATGAAAATTTTTCATTGAATATGTTTCACTAATATTGGTCAAACATCATCAGTTGCTACAAACAACTTTCTGGGGAGGGTAACCACAGTTTAGAGACATTGTAAATAATAACTGTACAGCTATGCAGCTTTTGGAAACACCTCATCATTCCTGACTTTTTAGTTGTTATAATGTTATGGAGTGTTAGGTGTTTTTTTATTATTATTCACATCATCATTTGTGATTCCGTGAACACTTTGCATACATAGCACATTTTTTAGAATTGAATTACTACAGAATTCAATACAGTGTAGTTGATGATTTGTACACATTACTTATGGAGTTTATCACTTTCTACCTGTTTTGCTGACAGCTGGTTACTTTTCTCCTTGTTGATGGTGGTTGCAATTGGAAAAAAGCTTGATATCACATTCACTACTAGCTCTTTTTGGATTCAGGGATGTGGAATGGTGAGGAGGATGGAGTGGTGGAGTAAGGGAGGAGGGAGGGAGGGAGGGAGGGAGGGAAGAAGAGGAATACAGAGAGAGAGAAAGTAAATTGTTAGGCGACGAGGGGAGAAGGTGTAGTAGAAGAAGGCAACTGGGGTGTGAAATCTAATATGGAGAGAGGAAGGATCCTATGGTTATATTTAATACTGTACTGTATCGTCTATTAAGTCATAAAATGTGTGGTTTGCCATACTGGTCTGATCATTTATGAATTGCTACTTTTCTGTTATTATCTCATGACTGTAATAATTTTTCTGCAGGATGAGGAGATGTTTCTTGTCTCTTACAATTATGATATGCATGTCCCTATTCCTTGTAATCATTTTATGGTGACGCTGGTGCACAAGTTGAGTGGTTTATTTTGTGCTTCTATGCTCTTTGTCTTGGGTATCAAATGTTCTACTAGCTTTCCATTCACACCTTCCATCGTATGTTGCACTTAAATAGGTACATACCTGATTTCTGATACAGGTGGGTTGAGGCCCCCTGTCCAAACTCAATGAAACATAGGATGAGACAGAAAAGACCAAAACACTAAAAGTCTTTTTCCAAAACTGTTTCAGAGAGGCAGATCGCACTTCAGTTCCTCTTTTAAATAGTCACATGAAGAACAAAATGACAGATATCAAAATAAGTGACCACGAGACAGAACTGCAACTGAAATTCCTTAACAGAGGAAAGACTGCTGGACCTGATGGGACACCAATTTCACTCTACAAAGACTATGCAAAACAACTTACTCCTTAAGAAGCAAAGCATTCCTAACGACTGCAAAAAAGCACAGGTCATTCCCATTTTCAAGAAGTGTCACTGAAGAGAGGCACAAAATGGTACGACTGTACTCTGAAGTTGGTTATGAAATATCTGAAGACTGAATATCCCCTCTTTAGGAATCAACATGGATTCCAGAAACAACAACTGTGTAAAACCCAGCCTGCTCCGTTTGACCACAAGACCCAAAAAGCAGTTGATACAGGCACCCAGGTATGTGCTGTGCTCCTTCACTTTCCATTCTAAAATGATATTTTTGGCTCACAAACAGGTGGTTTTGGCAATAAGTGGTGTAAGTTTGTGAACCTCTTGTTGACCCCTGTTCACTAGTCTACATATTTTGACATTGGCTTACTGTCATTTCTTATTAACAATATCAGCTTATCCCCAAGAATAAACAGCTTTCACTCAGTTAATACTCGTCAGAAATCAAACCTGCATTTGGATTAGACTTTGTTAACTCTTGTGCAGAAAAATGTGCAGTATACTGCTGCAGCCATTTTCAATAAGCCACCACAAGAATTCAAAAATCTTAGCAGTAATTCACGTGCTTTCAAATCAAATCTGAAGAGCTTCATCACGGGTCACTCCTTATATTCTGTAGAGGAGTTCCTTGAAAAATTAAGCTGATTCTTATGTTGTATAGTTGATTGTGTTTACATGAACTTATAGCTTGATTTTTTTTTTGTTTCATAAACATTTTATTTTTATCTGTTATTACTTTTAAGTTGTAATTTCATGTACAGACACGTTCCATGACCTTGGAGATTTGCTCCTCAACTTGGCCCTACAGAACTTGACATGTAAATAAATACATAAAAAGGTATTCAATAGAGTACTGCAACCCTGTCTAATGAACAAAATACATGCATATGAAATATCAGACCAACTATGCGATTGGATTGAAGAATTTCTAGCAAAGAGAACATGGCATGTCATTCTCACTGGAGATAAGTCTTCACACATAAAAGTAGCTTTGGATGTATTCCATGGGCATTTTATACGATCATTGTGTTTAATGTAATATATAAATGACCAGGTAGATAATGTTGGAAGTTCCATGAGGCCTTTTGCGAATAATGCTGTTGTATACAGAGAAGTCACAGCACTACAAAACTGTACTGAAATGCAGGAAGATCTCCAGAGGATTGACACTTGGTGCAGGGAGTGGCAACTGACCTTCAACAGAAACAAACGTAACATATTTTGCATACATAATCAGAAAGACCTTCATTGTATGACTACACAATTGCAGAACAACCACTGAAAGCAGTTACTTCCATAAAATGTCTAGGAACATGTGTACAGAGTGATCTGACGTGGAACGATCATATAAAATTAACGGTGGGTAAGGCAGATGCCAGACTGAGATTCACTGGGAGAAACGCCAGGAAACATACATGTTCATTTAGTAAGTGTGTAAGTGTCATGAAGATGATCCTCCAACTCTCGTTGAATACACTGCAAGAGAGGTATGTCGTCTACTGCTAAAGTTTGAAGAGTGTGTACTTAACAGCAGAGAAACTAAACCAGTTCACTATAGACAAAATGACAGAAAAATCAGACCATTTGGCAGTAGAAGCATGAATCTGAGCCAGCGTGTGATGTCAGGCACAGGATGTGTAAGAAATACAACGCTCACTCTGTATTCGCCTATGCCCCTTGTGCTAAGGATTGCTTGATTCATCGCACTGATTACGGACCCGTAATAGTGTTTGAATTACAGTGACAGCATCTGAATACCATCAAATATGCTATATATGTACATATACTACTATATATATATGTGATATATGTTCATCGGAGGTGAGGGTATCATCTGGAGTGCTCCAGGGAAGTGTGGTAGGTCCGCTGTTGTTTTCTATCTACATAAATGACCTTTTGGATAGGGTGGATAGCAATGTGCGGCTGTTTGCTGATGGTGCGCTGGTGTAAGGGAAGGAGTCGTCGTTGAGTGATTGTAGGAGGATACAAAATGACTTGGACAGGATTTGTGATTGGTGTAAAGAATGGCAGCTAACTCTAAATATAGATAAATGTAAATTAATGAAGATGAATGGGAAAAAGAATCCCGTAATGTTTGAATACTCCATTAGTAGTGTAGCGCTTGACACAGTCATGTCGATTAAATATTTGAGTGTAACATTGCAGAGCAATATGAAGTGGAACAAGCATGTAATGGGAGTTGTGGGGAAGGCGGATAGTCGTCTTCGGTTCATTGATAGAATTTTGGGAAGATGTGGTGCATCTGTAAAGGAGACCACTTATAAAACACTAATACGACCTAGTCTTGAGTACCGCTCGAGCGTTTGGGATCCCTATCAGGTCGGATTGAGGGAGGACATAGAAGCAATTCAGAGGCGGGCTGCTAGATTTGTTACTGGTAGGTTTGATCATCATGCGAGTGTTACGGAAATGCTTCAGGAACTCGGGTGGGAGTCTCGAGAGGAAAGGAAGCATTCTTTTTGTGAATCGCTACTGAGGAAATTTAGAGATCCAGCATTTGAAGCTGACTGCAGTACAATTTTACTGCCGCCAACTTACATTTCGCGGAAAGACCACAAAGATAAGATAAGATAAGAGAGATTAGGGCTCGTACAGAGGCATATAGGCAGTCATTTTTCCCTCGTTCTGTTTGGGAGTGGAACAGGGAGAGAAGGTGCCAGTTGTGGTACGAGGTACCCTCCGCCTGGTGGATTGCGGAGTATGTATGTAGATGTAGAAATATGAAGCACAGAGGCTATACAAGCTTTAAGAATGCGCTTACAATGGCTCACTATCTACCATCGCGGCTTAACACAGAAAGAAAGCCAGTTTTACCAACCTTTGTTTTTTGTTTCTTCTAAAATCGCTTATCTTCATCATTTGCATCTTGAAATGATACCTTCACCTGTTTTATAACGAAGATAAATACTACAAAATTACCTTCGATGGGTATATGGACTCAAGCATTCAAAGTGACTGCTCTGAGGTCTTTCTCTCATGGCATAATGGTTAGAATGCTGAAGTGGTAATCTGAAGGTGCAGAATTCAAAGCTACTTGTTTCCATATTTTTATCATTTGTAAGAATTCACTGGAATGAAAAAGACAGCAAAATTCTGGCCAATGTTTACCCAAATTATGAAATTGAGTATGAGAGTAACGAAATAGATGGCCTTACTGCATATTGACTTTGCTACAATTCAAATATTTTTTCTTCAAGTGGCTAAAGTTTCTGTGAGATCTGATGTGCCTGATTTCCTGTAACTGTTGGATCTTCTTTACCTTGAAAATGGTACTGAGAATTTTTCATTGCTCAGATTTTTTGTCACCATGCAGTGTTTCAGCTGGGAGTTAAGTAGAGTCAGTTAAGTGGAGACTGGTAGCAATGTATGTTTCTGGTTCTGTGGGAGTAATTTGCAACTTAACTTAATGTAACAAGGTTGCAACAGAGCTGATAGTAGTAGTATATGTGTGGTACTGCTTTTATCTTTGGCTCACAGACCAAGGCGAGGCTGGGGACCCTTGCTAAAGCTATTTCAGTAATACTCAAGTGTTGGGAATTGATCTGCATCTGCTGATAAATTTTTCCCACAATGGGTATAATTGCCCCGTGGAGTGAGCCTGCATGCCTTATTGCACTAGCTCTGCGTTTATGCTTGTCACCACAAGCTGCAAAAGTAAGAAACCATCTATGATGTTTGTTAGGTGTTCTTTCGTCATTTGGGGAAAAATAAAGATAGCAATGAACTTCCTTTGGTGCCTAAATTTTTAATCTATTCACTTCTCATATAATCTAAAACTGCTGGTTTATCGTTCTTTCACCTTCTCAATGACTATATCATCAAGTTCTTGCATGGCAATTCCTACTGTGGGGCTGCAAGTCTTGATATCTATTTGTCATTCCATTATCCCTTTCCACTCTGGCTCGCACAATCGTGCGGGTTCGATTATAAATTTTTCGTGTTTCAGCTACATCATGTTTCTGCGTCACTCCAGACTGCAGCGATAGTGTGAGCTCCCAGCTTCTGTTTGGCAGCTGTTTTGTTTCATGCTGTGACCACCAGAGTACAACAGATCATTTAAAACTTCAATGACAAGACAAAGCCATGTGTTACTGAGATAAATGCGTTCTGTTTTCCTACATTTCATTAGTTTAAGGAAATTCCTATATCATTTTAGACTGAGGATCTTTCACTTAAGTTGTGTAAGGTGTCTAGACACTTCCATGAAATGCTACTTGCATTTTATACATGTTTGAATTTTGAGTAGCACGATAATGCTGGTGACTTCTTGAACAAACTATCACTATGCGAATTTTTTCAGTATTTTTACCTGATTCTACAGGTAATAATGTATGGTAATTGGTACATATCAGAAAAAATTTTAAGAGATTTCCTCTCAGTGTGGAAAGGGTTATGTTATATGAGACCCACAATTTTTTCATTTAAGCAAGACCTGATGAGCAATAGCATGAGGAGATAGGTTGATTTCCCAGGAGCTATACTGAAGACATTAGTCTACCTTTACAATATTCTCCACGTATTTCAGCTGGTTTAAGACATGCTGAACACAATACAGGTTCAAACGAAACGATTTTGTTTATCTGTTGTTTACCATTTCAGCTACATCTCTCTGAACAGAGGGTTTAGCTGAAACACTGAACAGTCTATGCACATCATTAGATTACGCCCAGAAACATAATTTACATTCCACTCATATGCTGCGGGTCTATTGTCTGAAACTACTGCTTATCTTTACCACAGGAAGCTGTCAATCTACTACAGCCAAAAGTGTGTTGTCTACTTACTTAACAAATTGTTAAGTGGCATTCAGTATTTGATAAAAATTACAAATTCGCACTTTTTTGGGAATAACGTTGGCTAAAGCAGAAAAATGCTGGTATTAACAAGTGTGTAATCAGGAATTTCATAAGCTTTTCACCTTCAGCTCCAAAATGTAGTAATAAAGGTTATGAGAAGGCTTATGATGCAGACAGTTCCTTAAAATATCCTTGCTGACTTGGTCTGACAATTTAAAAAAATGTAAAAATACACGAATATAAAAATCCTCCAGTGAGCTTTGAACCCACAGCAAAAACAGGCATTGCTTCAGACAGTGATCACATTACCACTACGCTGGCGAGCCAATGCTGTGGTCCATTCTCTCTCTCATTGTCATAGTTTAGCTAACAAAGATACTCTGTGACATAAAAGATCAAAGTGGTTTTATTTTCTCTGTGCAATAACCTTTCTGGATTCAAAACCATAAATCTGACAACCCAACGTCAGCACCTTACATGAAAATCACTCAGATTATTTCAAGCAACTGACACGAAAATATCAAGTGAATTTAGCAGGATAAATCTATGGCATTCCTGGAAGTAGCTTGATGGTCACAAAATAGCCAAATATATTATGCAATGCTGCCAATTTTACTAGTCACAGGAATAATATTTTTATAGACCAAATGGTTTTCCTGTGGGGGCTCAGCAGTGCAGAATGTAGCGCCAAAATATCAACAGTATTAGCCAATGACTTCTACTCTCATTTTTGTAGCTAGTCTTAGGGGCTAGAGTGCAGATACTAATAACACTCTATGCACTGACGGGAAGCTGAAAATCCTAAATTAATAGCTGTCACAGTTATTACTGTTTTTCTTGCTTAAGCATACCGCAAATTGAAAAGCTCATTCATCAGGTGTGATTCCTTTTTTGGAGTGTTGCTGGTTAAGTTTAACACATTTTTGATCTTTATAGACTTAAAGAAGATATTCCTTGAGAACACTGTCATTGGCATAACCCCAAAATGGAGGGACACAAATGAAAAGACAAAAACAGAGCACTGATTGCAAAAGTCAAACATCCACAAACAAATTAAATAAGCCACAAGTAACATAAAGCCTCAACTTATTAAGTGAACTATGCAAAGAAACAATGCACAATTCTTGCAATTTCCAGAAAAGTGTGCTGCAAAGGCATACAGAAATTAAAGCAGGGCATGTAATAAGGAACACAGTACCCTGTCAGCACAGTCTTTAATATGTAATTCAAAAGTAAAGCTGTCATTCAGTCTACAATAATCAGAAGAATGCAAATTAACTTCTACCCATGTAATTACAAAACAATCCTTGCTGACACATGTTCATAAAAGCGAGAAAAAAAAGAGAGAAAAATAGCAATAAGGGGTTTATCTCATTGAGTGTGAGGCATATTGCATAGTAATGCCTCACAGTCAGTGCAGTTTTTTCTTTAGTTATTGCCTAATGGTTTGATATTAACTTACCAACTAGGTCATCACAATACTAACATGAGAATCATCGAGGCACAATTGTTAGAACAGACAGCTACGTTATGTGGCAGTTTGCAAAATTAGGTGCCACTCATTGTTTGATCTAAACCCTTGTAGTATTCCAAAACAGTCATAAAGTCCATCGACTACTGTACTGGGTAGGCAACTAGCGCATAACCAGAATGACCAACAGACATGAAAACTAGTGACCTCCCTGGTGACATCAGAATGGGCAAACATGAAAAAATCATTGGAAAATCATAAAATGAAGGAGAAATACACATTGCTTAACCCAAACTAGCATCCTACAATGTCATCAGAAATTTCAGCAAAATATAAAACAAAGTCAAATAAAATAAAATGGTTTATTCCGAATTTAACGAACCTAATAATAGCTATTAACTCCATAGCTAGTTATTTGCTCTCTACAAGGCTGCCTTCGCTTTGTCACACCATTGCCTACTGTCTCCATACAAGAACAAGAACCATGCATGTTCACTAAGCGCTGCTGTAGCTACAGTTTGGCATCTTGACACGTTTTTGGGAGGACACAGGAGACAGTAATAGAGGGCAAGAGAGAGACGAATTCAAAATAACAAAAAATAGCATTACAAGTACCACATAATGTATTACTTCTTAAGTGTGTAGGGAAAGGGTAAATGAAAGACAAATGAATGAAGTCTACAACTTTGCTTCCACTGTTTTTCCTCAAAATTTGAGGCTTTACTGTGAAAAACTTACAGGACATTTACAATTCAAAGTACTGGCCATTCGGTAGCTTCAAAAGCCTACTCTCATTCACCACCATGATGGTCTTTGACATCAGAAGTACCATTCTTGAAATGCTGAAAGCATTATCTGCACATTCTTTCACTAACAGGTGCCTCACCATATATCTTACCAAGCATTTTATGAGCTTCGGCTGCAGATTTCTTCACATTAAAGCAGAAAATTAAATTTTCCTGCAAATGATGAGAATTGGGCTCATAAGCTGACAAATTCCATTGAGAATAACTTTATGATGCAATTGCAAATCAATTAATATTTCGATGGCATTATGTTTACAAATGCCTAAGCTTACAGTATGATGCTTTCAACCTACAACGTGCACCACCACTTGCTGCTATTGTCATTTACTGCAAAACAGTGGAAGAAAAGTTGCAGACCGAATGATATTTTTTTAAAAACATATTTAAAAGAAATTTGTTTCAATTAAAAAAGATAACTTAAAGCAAACTAACTCATGTTTAATCATCTCGGGTTTGACACTTCTGTCTCACCGAGTGATCTTCTACCGGCTCTTACTGACAGAAAATTGATCAAAAGAATAAGTAAAGAAAATAAAATGTTTTCAGTGCTCTATCTTGTCTAGAATCCCCCATTATTTCTGACTTTAACCATGTATCTTCACATGGACTCTATGAGGAGTCAAATGTAATTGCCAGAAGAGAGACCTTCCTCACAGGCTTCAAGAACACCATCTCAAAGGGAATGAGATGTATCTCGTTGGTTTTGTGACCAGTTATCTGACAGTTTTTGTGCTACCTCGTCTCAAATGTTCTGCACTGGATTCATATCAGCAGCCTTTGGCAGCCAGTCGATGATGCTGAAGCCCTTGTTGGACAGCTGCTGCTGAACGAATGCAGAACTATGATCACGAGAATGATCTTTCCTCCATTCCAGATGCTGTGTGTGTACGTGGACAAGGGAGGGGAGGAGGGGGGGGGGGGGGGCGTGTTCTGTCCTCATCACAAACACACAAATTGCCGAAGTGGCATAAAATAATATGGCTTGCACCATACAGCCAAACATCCCAAACGGGATCTCTCAGCCTATAATACCATACAAAAATTTCATTTTTTCCTACAGTGTATAGCATTCACAATGAAAGAAGCATCACATTCTTCACTACGCGGGTGTACTGCCCACTATCATAAGTTCCATCATTCTTCATGATGTCTTGTCCCTCCCAGCCTTTAAATCACTCCTGGACCATCGGAAAACCTTCTCGTCAGCTTTTGATGCTGCATTGAGGACGAGATCCACAAATGCGATCCACAAATGCCAGCTGGTATAAAACACTTTTCTCTCTGAGTTCCTGTTACACAGAAGATCTTTGTGTGTGCAGTGTATTTTTCCTCAGCCTTTGGCTAACTCTGTCACTGTAGTTGAGAAAGTTGGTCTCTTGCCGTAATTGCTTCATATTTAGGAAGTGGAACAGTTGGCTCTTATGCACAGACTCTCTGTCCTGGTGTGTTTCCAGTCTCTTCCTGCCTGAGGAAGGACTCTGTTGGCACTGACTGTTTCAAAATAATCCCTGCAATAATACTTTGCAATGGTAGGTGGCACACCACATCTCCTCCCAGCATCTCTAGCTGAAGAGCCACCATATTCAGCCAGAGCGATGAAACTGTCATGAAATGAATGCTCTCAGTGAGTAATTGCGACTGACTGCCAGCGACATGATGTCTGGTTGCCATTCTTATGCTGATGCTTGGGGAGGAAGCGAACGTTTATACCTCTGTCAAAAGGAGTGGTAGTTGTGTCAGACTAAGGATGATCTATTCAAAAATTCTTGCTGGGTCAAATGGCTCTGAGCACTATGGGACTCAACAGCTTAGGTCATAAGTCCCCTAGAACTTAGAACTACTTAAACCTAACTAACCTAAGGACATCACACACACCCATGCCCGAGGCAGGATTCGAACCTGCGATCATAGCAGTCCCGCGGTTCCGGACTGCAGCGCCAGAACCGCTAGACCACGGCGGCTGGCAAATTCTTGCTGCTTTAGGTCTTCCCTTAAGCCAAGCTTGTGGAGGCCAAGTGGGCTAAGGCACTAAGACGTTTTTTCGAGAGGTCATGGATTCAAATCCCACCTGTGACAGTGATGATTTTGTCTTGAGTTTGTGTTCGTCCATGTGTGTCTGTATGTGTCCCAGAATAAAAAATTGTAAACTAGTTCTTAAGAAACTTGCTTGAATTTTTAACAAATACTTTACAGCTGCACTGTACAGTTGCCCCTTGCCGTAGTGGTTACACCGGATCCCGTGAGATCACCGAAGTTAAGTGCTGTTGGGTGTGGTCGGCACTTGGATGGGTGACCATCCAGGCCGCCATGCGCAGTTGCCATTTTTCGGGGTGCACTCACCTCGTGATGCCAACTGAGGAGCTACTCGATCGAATAGTAGCGGCTTCGGTCAAGAATACCATCATAATGACCGAGAGAGCGGTGTGCTGACCCCACGCCCCTCCTATCTGCATCCTCCACTGAGGATGACACGGCGGTCGGATGGTCCCGGTAGGCCACTCGTGGCCTGAAGACGGAGTACCGTACAGTTGCTAAATGCCAGTTATCAGGGTCTACAGCACACATGTGTCTGAGGTCGGTTTCTTTAAGAATTATATGTCTAAATAAGGGAAAAAGGTCTGCTTGGCCTACCTCATGTTGTATATAGAACTAAAGCAGTAAGACGGAGATCGCTGGTTTGAATATAAAAGACACAGCGATTTTTGTACAGTGTTGGCATTGTCTCTTTCTGTACTGGTAGTCAGTGACTATTAACGATAACAATAAAACGCAGTGCATGGTTGTTTAGCCTAATTGCTAAATGCCAATTTCGTGAATATGAACCACTGTAACATTTATGTGAGCGATGTTGAATTCCCAAACAAAAGGAAAAAGGATCACACATACTGGAAATATCTGCAGCACACATGTATGTAATGTATGTCAGGCTGTTGTTGGTCTGTGTAATGTATGTCAGGCTGTTGTTGGTCTGTCCTGAATACCATGCATTTATTAGGTCCGGAGCTCCAGCCTAGGC
This sequence comes from Schistocerca cancellata, assembly GCF_023864275.1. Classification (NCBI taxonomy): domain Eukaryota; kingdom Metazoa; phylum Arthropoda; class Insecta; order Orthoptera; family Acrididae; genus Schistocerca; species Schistocerca cancellata. Next base: position 1,975,222 of record NC_064628.1, on the reverse strand, counting down.
ATACACCCTTGTCATGCTGAGGTTCCAACCATCCCAAAGGTGGATATTTAATCCACAGTTCCCACCATATAGGCAACCTCCACTTCCATAGTCATTCTTGAGGTGAAAATGCTTAGCCGTTGACAATATGTGTTACTGCCACCTAATTGCTGTTGTGTGGATCCAGGGTACATAAAAATTAATAAGTGTGCTAGATACAGGACATGCACAGATAGCATACTGCAAGTGATCGCTGAATCATGTGTGGCTGCAGCCAGGCTCACACTGGAGGACAGGCTGTGTTGTCGAAGAAAACAGCTTTAACACCTTCAACATCATCAGCATAAAAAGAAATTGATTGACTGACTGATTAATTGAAAGGGGGTATGGGACAAAATGGCGAGGTCATTAGTCCCGCGATTTCAAAGTGAATTACAGAAGAATGAGGATTTGCTAAAAGTGGACAGATCCAGTCAGGGGAGTCAAATTATAAAATAACAAACATTAAATACACACAGTAAAAGCATAAAAGGTAAACCAGATCTACGAACTGTAAAAAAGGGGGGTGGTCATGGGGCCACAGACCGAGAAGACTGCAAAAGAAGTCCCAATCACAACCAACCCAGCCCTGCTCCAAGTCTAAAGGAGAACATTATATCTGGAAATAAAAAGCACTTTCACAAAGGAAACCAAGGACCAGGTCAACCATCCGTGGCTCGTATGCTAATATTAAATTTAAGGATTTAGGAAGACCATACTTAACACGAAGGGCCGAAACAAGGGGACATTCCACCAATATGCGAGTTACTGTCAGTCTGGCTCTACAACCACATTGTGGGGGGTGGGTCGTTACGTAGGAACAAACAATGGGTGAACCGGGTATGACCAATGCGTAAACAGCACAAAACAGTGGACTCCTTCCGAGTAGCAGCAGAAAGAAGAGCGTCAAACTGCAGTAGACTCCTTGTTTGTGCTGAGTTTATTACTATGAGCTCTAGCACTCCAGATGGCATTCCACTGTTGGGCAAAGAGAGATTTGATGTAGATCTGCATATATGCAGCTGGAATCATGAAAGTAAATGGGGAGTAAGTATCCGCTTCTCCAGCCAAATGGGCAGCCAATTCATTCCCTGGGATGCCCACATGACTTGGTACACAGAGAAAGATGACGGAATAGGCGGTACGCTGAAGGGCTGAGAGAAGGTCAAAGATAGCAGATCCCAGCATTAAATGGTGCTCGAAGCCAGTAGGAGATGTGAAAGCGTATTCCACCTCATCAATAGTCTTAGAACTATCAGTGTAAAAGATGGTGACACCCTGGAAATCTGCAAGGACGGCACATACAAGACACCGGTAAACCATAGGAGCAACAGAGATCTTAGGACCCTGGAATAGATCAGTTCTAATCTGTGGTTTAGGCACCATCCATATGGGGAGGGGGGGGGGGGTGTTACGGGAGGAAAAACATGGGATGCAGTCCAATGAGTGGAGACGAAGCCCCTGACAGAGGTAAGTGAGATGCATGCCAAGTTTAAAAGCGGAAAGAGTTGCTGAGCTATAAACCAGACTACCATAATCTAGTCTGGACAAGACCAGAGCATGGTACAGAAGGAAAAGAGTGGAGTGGTCTGCATCCCAAAATGTGTGGGCCAAGAGGCAGAGAGCATTAAGCTTCCACATACATGTAATCTTTAGTTGGCGAATGTGGGGCAGCCATGTCAGGTTGTTATAAAAAATAAGGCCCAAGAAACAGGACTGTGCTACAACATCGAGAAGCTGGTTGCCTAAATAAAGTTCTGGATTGGATTGTACTGTGGGTCGACGACAAAACTGCATAACCCGCATTTTGCAGGGAGAAAACTGGAAGCCGTGGACGGTGGCTGACGCAGAGGCCCGTCGGATGGCACCTTGGAGCTGGCACTCAGCAGACGCTACAGAGTGGGAGCTGCACCGGACACAAAAATCGTCAACAAACAACACCGGCGTAACCAGAGGTCCAACAGAGGTTGCAAGCCCATTGATGGCAATGAGGAAGAGTGTGACACTCAGCACAGTACCCTGTGGGATACCATTCTCCTGAACCTGAGGGGCACTAAGTGTAGTGCCAACTTGAACCCGGAAGAGCTGGTAAGATAAAAACTTGTGGATAAAAATTGGAAGGGGGCCACAGAACCCATTCATGGAGGGTAACAAAACTGTGATGGCGCCAAGCCATGTCATATGCCTTATGTAGGTCAAAGAAGACTGCGACAAGGTGCCGCTGGTGAGTAAAAGCCCGTTGGATGGCTGATTCCAATCAGAGTAAATGGTCAGTTGGAGATCGCCCTGCCCAGAAGCCACACTGAAACAGGGACAAAAGGCCCCGAGATTCGAGTAACCAACGTAATCTGAAGTCGACCATCCTTTTAAGCAGTTTACAAAGTACAATTGTAAGGCTAATGGGGCGGTAGATGTTGCGAGATGTTGAGTTTTTCCCGGGCTTAACGTTGGGGTAACTCTACTGTCTCGCCGTTGTGACGGAAAAGCACCCATGAGCCAAATGTGGTTGAAGACCCTGAGGAACTGTGGCCTTTGGGAATGTTCAAGTGTTGGATCATCTGGTTGCGGATGGAATCCGGCCTCGAGGCTGTGTCTCGTGTAGAGCTAAGAGCCTGCACCAATTCCCATTCAGCGAAAGGTGCATTATGGGGCTCAACATGGTGCGGGATGAAACAGAGGGGAGGTCTGTTCAACTCTGCGTTTGTGCCGGAGAAAGGTAGTAGAGTAGGAAGAAGACGACGATGCCGTCAAAAAAGTGTGTCGTGAGATGTTCTGCAAGGAATGATGGATCAGTGCACAGAGAACCTTGGAGGTTCGGACCCTGAACAGTTGACTGTTGCTGGTGGCCCAGAAGGCTAGGGAGCTTTGACCAAACTTGCGATGAAGAGGCATACATTCCCAGGGAGAAAACATAGCGCTCCCAGCATTCCTTTTTACTCCGCTTAGTAAGGTAATGAGTCTTAGTACGGAGACACTTAAAAGTGAGGAGGGTGGTTTGTGACGGGTGTCACTTAAATTGCTGCAGCGCCCGTCGGTGGTCCTTGTCAGTAACTGCAACGTCCTCGGTCCACCACAGTACTGGCCGATGATTAGGGGGGCCTGCGGATAGGGGGACAGCAGAGCCAGCAGCAATGAAGAAGAGTGGCAGAGATGCCTTGCACGACTACATCAATGGAAACTTCCAATACTAGTTTTTGTTCTGGTTTTTGAGTTATGGTCTTTTTGATTGTTGGGGATTTTGTCTGCTTGTTTTTTGCATTAATATTTGTTCTGGTATGTCTTCATTATTAGGAATTCTGTATACTTAGTTTGTTTCCACTCAAAACTCTCTCATTCCTGCAATTGTCCTGTCAGTTTGATGTTACTTCTGCAAATAAATAATTTTCATATTATCCTTGTCTGTAATGAGTGATCTTCACCATATTGTGTAAGTTTCGTGGTGTTCACCATCTTGATGACATCAGGCATCAAGGCCATCGGGTGGTGCCACATTCTTCAGTTCAGCCAATGGTCAACAAGCACATAAAAAACATCGCTCAAAGTTTAATGGCAATCTTTGATTTCAGTCGTACTCATGTTCATGTTGATTGTTCAACTATATAATGAGTGATTTACCTTCATTCCACCCACAGCTTGCCAATATTATTACATTGATGCGTAAGTTGATAGTGTTTTTGCTTTGCACGTTGGTATTCCAGTTGCTATGAGCTTATTTATCAACTGTCACTTTTATTTGTAGTTCACTGTTGATGTTTGAGTTTACATATTGTCATTTTGTCATCTGGGATGTGAGTTGAGCGACAGATGCTAGAAAATGAAGAGCCAAGTGGAGACACCAGAATATTTCCGACATATTCTTCGGTTTGAGTTCAGCAGTGGGGTGACAGCAGCGGAAGCAGCCAGAAATGTTTTTGCCTTGTATTGGGATAATGCCGGTGGACAGAGCACGGCAAGAAAGTGGTTTTCTCATTTTAAGGTGGGTCGTTCTGATATCAGTTACTCTCCACGTTCACGAAGACCTTCTCGGTTTGATGACGATCATTTAAATGCACTAATCCACAATGATCTACGTCAACGTACTCGAGAACTGGTAAATGTAATGAATTGCAATCATTCCAATATTGTGCAAATTTTCATGCAACGGAGAAGGTTCAAAAATCAGGTATATGGGTATCACATGCTCTAAGCCAAAATCACAAAAGTCAGCAGCTGGCCATATGTAAATCTCTGCTTGCTCGTTATCAATTGGCTCATGAGCAACACTGGCCATTCCTACCCTGTGTCATTACTGGTGACAAGGAATGGTGTCTTTGTGCTAACATGACAAAAAGAAAGGAATGGTTGAGCTCCAACAAATCAGCAACTTCCCGTACATAGAACTGCACTCATCCACAATGGAAATGGGAATGAGCTTATGGCATCGTTGGCCGAGAGGCCCCACTCGGTGAAGTTTGGCCGCCAAGTGCAAGTCTTATTTCATTCGATGCCACATTGGGCGACTTGTGTGCCAGTGATAAGGATGGAATGATGATGAGGACAACACAACACCCAGTCCACGAGCAGACAAAATCTCCAACCCGGCCAGGAATCGAACCCATTCCCATTTGCATTGGAGACAAGCACATTACCACCCAGCTAAGCAGGCGGACACACATCCTCAAAAGATGATGTCATGCGTCTGGTGGAACAGCGATCGTGTGGTGTACTACGAATTGCCTCCCCGAGGTGTAACTATCACTGCTGACATTTACTGTAATCAGCTGAGACGTCTTGCAGATGGAATCCAAGAACAATGACCAGGAAGGCTGCACTAAGTGATGCTACTCCACAATATCGCCCTCTTACCTCTGCTGGATTGACAAAAAACACTATACGGGAGCTGGGTTGGGAAGTCATTCTGCACCCAACTTATTCACCTGATTTTTAGGCCTCAGACTTTCTCTTTTTCTGCTCTCTGTCTAACAACCTTCAAGGAACTTCCTTTCCAGATGAAAATCCGATCCTAATATGGCTCGACAAGTTCTTCACCTCAAAACCACATGATTTCTGCAATAATGGAATTGGAAAGTTACCCCAATATTGGCAGACTGTTGTAAATAGTGAAGGAGAATATATTATTGATGACTAAAGTCTCTATTATGTGTTACCTGTTGTGTTTATTAAACTTAGGGATAAACACAACAAACTTATCCACCAACCTAATATATTAAACACATAAATGGTATACATACACATGGAGCTGCTATTTACTGACTTCCCTGTCTCTCAAATTCTGTAGCTTCAGATAGTGGTCACATTGATTATTTCTCAGCCTAATAACAATATACTTTTTGTAACAAGTAGCATGACACTTTGTTGTATCAGTTTTCTAAACCAGTTATTTGGTAAGTTGTGACCTGCAACGTAATCATCCATCTTTCAAAATTTAGGAAGTTTTAACATATCCTTAATCTTTGATTTGGATGATAGGGACCACCACAAGGTGCATGAGCAAGTGAATCAACACACTTAACAAATAAGGGAATTGCTGTTGACTTTACAGGACTGTAGCTGCTAGCATGATGCACAACAGTCTAGTGAATTTCATTAAGACAGTGGTATTTTGTTTTACCAAACACTGTTTTTCACTTGAGTATGCTCAAGTCTTCTACTCGTCTGAGTATATTATTCTTTATAATTTCTTTTGTTTCCTTATACTACATATTGTCACTTGTCACGTTTAATTACTTCCCAATAATATATTTTATATCACAAATGAGCTGGATTGCAGCACAACTGAAACCTGACTTAACTCGAGTAAATTCCATGAGGGTGAATGGTGTAGTACTGTTTATGTACACAGTTCAATTAACTAGAGATATCAGTGTTTCATAATGAGCAAAGAATAGTCACAAAAAGCATAAAAACACAGTAATACAACAAACTAACACATAATTAAGTTACCGCACACACAGTTTTATGGCAATGCACATCTGTTACATGCCCACACACACTATTTTAGTTTTCATCAGTCTAAAAATAACAAAACTGAGCTTTGTTTGTCAGAAATGTTGTCTTACCTCATCAAGTAAAGTTCCAGGGACAGTATCAATGCCGAGACCCTGCCACCCAGTTTTGTTGTAAGTAAGATGAACTTTGACAGGACTTACTAGGGACTTCTTTGGTGAATTAATCTCCATTTCTACAGAAGGTACTTCAGAAGCGATCCCATGGACACAATTGCATGGAATAGTCTTAGACTTAACTGGACTTTTAACATTGGTGGTATCAGCACTGTCACATTTGCCTTTAAATTTAATGCTACCTTTAAACTGAAGACTTTTCTGAAGAAAAATTTCTGTTTTATCAGTTCTTGCAGAACTATCACTGTCTTCATCACAGCTCAGGTCCACTGTATTTGATTTCAGACTATTGGAACTGTCGCAAGCTGAAATTTCTTTTTCAGTATTCACCAATGCAGCTTCCACTGACTGATTATCTTCCAGATTACCTAAAAAGTAATTGTCCTTACCACCACTTAAGTTTCTTAAGATGTTACTAGGCTTTTTAACTTTGAATGGGTTTTTGGTAAGTTGTTCAACAGGCGAAGAAACTTTGAGAATTGAAACAGATTTGGACGATTCATCAGAACCCGAAAAAACATTTGTTCTGCTAGTTGTTAGGTCATTATGGCGTATAAATCGTTCTGAGGGCACTTTAGTAGAGCTATTTCCTTCAAAACACTTGGACGAGATACTTTTTGTATGATTTGTTTTGTTAAAATCTGCTACTGATTCACTAGTATCCACATTACCGTTGTCATCAACATCAGCTTCAAAATATGTTGACTGTGATGAAGAAGAAACTGACACTTCTTTCCTCCCACCTGAAGCAGCATTTACACAGGCAGCTTGATAAGTTGTTTGCTTAATACAGCCTCCTTCATCTCCCTCATCCGAAAATAAATCTAAAGAACTCTCAGTACTGGTCTCTGATATTATCCTCTTATTGGCCGACAACTGACTTCTGTCCACATCGCACAAATCGTCTTTTGATGGGCGACGATTGTAGTCAATGACTGTTGCTCGAATTTCTGCCAATAATTTGTGGGAGAAGTCTTTAAAGTGAAAAATGCTTGTTTCACTACACTCCTTTCCTTGGGGACATTCTGAAAAAGAGTAAACCAAAGGGATGGTATCAACAGGTTGATACATTAAGACTTGACTAACTGAAAACAAACAAACAAAAAAGTTTAAAGTTAATATAGTGACTGAAGTTTCACAATATTGATATCCATTTCTGCCATTAAGTATTTTGGAACAACAAACAAGTATGAAAAGGATATTCACATTAAGCAAAGGAACAATTGGCAATCATTCATCTGTTCAATATAAACAAAATAAATCCAAAACTCTAAAATTTATTTCATTATTAGGTAATACATTCAGAGAGCTTGGGTCCAAGCTAAAAGGACACCACCCGAGGATTTAGACAAAACTACAGAGTCTTAAAAATCCCGTGCCTTCAATTTCTTCTGTAATGGTGGAAATGTACACACAGAATATGTCCATAAGAAAAAACTGAACATACCAGATGAGAGTCTCTAGATGCTCCCTTGGAATCTCCTGAACAAGCCATATTCAAATAGTGAAATACTGTTAATTGGAAATGAGTCAGAAATTTGAATATTTCACCCAAGTGATGGAGCAACCTGAGGGTTATGTATCTAGCATTTCAAAATAAAATGACCACTAGATCTGGGTGAAGAACAATCTAACAAATTTCAACAAGCTAATTTGTACGCTTTGTCTAAGAGCGACATGAACACTCACTCACTCTCTCTGTCCTCGTGCTGTGCAATCATTATATGAGTATTTATCTTGGTGGCAGTTGGTGAGGTGGATAATGGTGATAGGAAGTGAAGGGCAAGAGTAAAGATGGGACAATGACTATTAGTAGGTAGAGGACGCTCCTAAACAATGAAACCAAAGTGGGAATAGAGAGAGGTATGAAACATGTGTATGAGTGTGTGTGTGTGTGTGTGTGTGTGTGGTGGCGGTGGTGAGGTTTGGGGGGGGGGGGGGGAGGGGGGAGGAGGAATAAGAAGAGGGACCACAAGGAGTTTTATCCCATCATTCATCTCACACACACTGCTTACTTCCCTCTGGCCCCCCACCTTTTCCATTTTAGTAAATTTTCAAGTATAAGGAGCCTGACCCACACACATATCTCAAAAATATCTTTCTACCCTGGTCCTCAACAACTCTTCCAATTTATCTCCATGATCAATTTAACACTACTCCTGCTGTGATGAGACTGAGCATTCACTTACACTGTTTTCCATCTCTCTTCTCCTGCTGTGTATCTTTCGCCTTAGCACCTTTGCTGCTGCTCCTACCTTCCCCCCACCTCTTCCACATTCAACTCAGCCAAGAATACCACTCATTCTATTCAGTCAGTTGCAAATGTATTTTTATTACATTTTACTGGTAACCGCAAAGTGTAAAAAAACATATTTGTTTCTGACGACTTAATTTTATTCCGAAATCAAACCTGGTAAAGCATAATAAAAATATATTTGCAACTGATGACTGAATTTTATTCAGAAAAATCTTGTAAACATGGGCTCTAAAATGCATATATTAAGAGATGTTTCACATGAGTGAAGATAAACAAGTGCTCATACCTCTTAAGATATGCACTTTAGAGCCAATAGTTACTGGGCAGTTTTCCCTTGTTTTGGTCCATACTATCACCTCTCAAAATACAGAAAGCAAAGAGCTGACAGCAGAAGAGATTTGTTTCAAAGTATCAGAGATGAGGAAGTCCCCATATACCTTCAGGTATGCATTTTGGAGCCCATGTGTCCTCAACTTTATTGCTTTGAATGATCATTCCTCCTAGGACACTATGTTGCGGGAGGGAAGAGGGGTGTATTGGAGGTAGAGGATATGGAGGTGTAGGGCTTCTTACTATTAAGAAGAACAAATTTTTTTGAACACTGAGCTATGATGTTAAGATTCTTTTTTCTGTGCTGATCAGCTACTTAACATCTTCATTACGTGGTTTAGTAACTGTTTCTACTCTCTTCATTAGTTGCATTACTCCCACATTTCAGCCATTACTACTTTTGGACATAATCCACTGTGGGCAAAGTTCATTCCACGTTTAATAAATTTTGCTTGATAAGTGAATGAATCACATGGGAAATGGAGAGGTGTTTCATTATCTAGTACAAAAAACTCTGGCATGTATTTTCAAGTATACTGTTTAAATATACCATACATCAGAACAATCAAAAGTGTTCTTGAGGTTTTAAAATTGTCAGTACACACACAACAGCCTACTGAATGATTATAATGATGTAACAAAAAAAAAAGGTTTAAAAAAAATATATCCTCTTCGGAATATGGTTGGATACATTAATGAAATAACTAGGCCTAGTCCCACATCTAACATGTTTCCTACATGAACAATGTATAGCACACTTGTTATGTTGTTACAGAACCTTGTTCCAATCTTCACACTGGGTATCATCTAATACAAAAAGTGACACAGGAAACTTGTGATAAACGGTGTAGACAACATGGCGACTATCACATGATGTCAGTGGCGATTTTTTCAAATGGGTTAAGTTAGAGCTCAGTCTGTCACCACAACCAGGTCTTTTCAGTTTCACACTTGTTGGCTTGGCCAACTCACAACCAAGCTCCAACTTTCAACCTAACCTACACCTCACACTAGACCATGATTCAATCTGCCATTACAACCTTTTTTTCCCTTTCTTTCTTTTAGTTACTGCATTTATCAAGACATTGCTCTCAGATTCGGGATCATGGAGGATTAACGCTATGTCAATTTGGCCATCTTGATTTAGTTTTCCTAAATCAGTTCAGGCAAATGGTGGGATAGTTCCTCCCACAAAGCCATGACAACCACGTATATAGTCATATACACACATATGATTTATGTTTCTCCTGTATTAAATTTACAGATTCTATACCATCATACAATGATCCTCGGATAAATAAACTATGTTGGTAATACTAACAACAATCAAGGATGCATCTCCAGTGGCTTCATTAGGTTTGGTCTGCTGGTACACAACCAGTCATGAGGTGGACAATAAGTCAGACACTGACCACAGCAAAAGCTTCAGAACATTTTATGTCACAGTTAGCAACTATGTCACTGAAAGACCTGCAGACCTACGTGCTAGGCATCACCCAGTATATTTTCAATTTGGTTTCCTTCCAGCATAAAATAATATCAAATCTAAAAAACAATCTACAGCTGTAAAAATGCACAAGGATCCAAAGATTGTTGACTAAAATATATCAGGTTCATCAATAATTTCAAATATCTGCTTTCAAAATTATGGACTTGTGACAATCTTTTGTCGAAGATAATAGCCCCATCACTATATTTTGGTTACTGAAAGCAATCTTCTTCCAGCCGATATTAACTGTGAGAGGCAATATATGTAGCTTAATGTTTATAATAGGTCTCCAAGGAAGACTACTATCTCTAAAACAGCAATTAGTTGGAATATTTACGAGATGGTAATAAGATTTTGAAATGATGAAGCACAGCAATCAGTCGTCTTTTACTTTCATGAAATGAAATGAGCATATGGAATTGTTGGCCGGCAGGCCCCATCCAGGGAAGTTCGGCCACCAGGTGCAAGTCTTATTTCAATCAATGCCACACTGGGCGACTTGTGTGCCGGTGATGAGGATGAAATGATGAGGACAACACAACACCCAGTCCACGAGCGGAGAAAATCTCCAACCCAGCCAGAGATCGAACCCAGGTCTGCTGCATGGGAGGCAAGCATGTACCACACAGCTAAACAGGGTCACGATATTATTAAGTAAATCTAGATTTCGGCTAGTGACTAGTCATTATCAATGCACTATTTCGAAGTATCAGTGCATGTTCTAGTACATCAGTCCCCTACTGCTCCCACTTCTGTCACAGTTCGTTCAAGACTACATTCTTAGAAATTCAGTAGTCTTAACACAAACTGTGACAGAAGCCTGAACAACAGGGGCCTGACATACTAGGACATGCACTGATACTATGAAATAGTTTTCGAAAGACATATCACAGTCGTTGAGTGCATCCACATTAATAATGGAAGGTAACTTTATGTGTAACAATCTTTTCAGTTTTCTGCCATAGCATTTCTGAGATCTGAAATATGTGGCGTAACTATACAAGTATTATTGTAAATGATAATTCAAAACATCTGTTTCTGTAAAACGTGTACGATTAGCGACAATTTGTGGCAGAAAAAAATCCTTCTGGAACAACAATTTTCCATTTTATTTTGAGACTGTATCTGTATTAATGTTAAATGATTGATACATTCTTCTTCACATTTTTAATCCCAAGGATTCCGCAAGATTTGTAACATAAATTATCTTGAACAGTGAAAACACTGATTGCCACTCTTATAATAAATAAGTTTCTCGATCTTATTACACTTGGAGGGCAATCGTATAACTTACCTCTGAGATCATCCCAAACCACTGAGCATGTACTAACATGAACTTCGGGCAAAATATTCAGTGACGCTAAAGGCATCTGGCACAGTGGACAAAACTGCTGCTCGTCATCCGGTGTCTCTCTCTTTTGTGCACGGTTCTTTTTACACCCCTTCTGCAAGTTTTTATCTTCTTCCTTAGCACAATCGGAAAACTTCGCATTTGCAGTGTCAAGACTACTCTTAGAAGCTTTCAGTCGCCTGCGAACTTTCTGCTGTGAAAAAGAAAGCTTAGTTCTTGTTACATCCTTACGAATTGGGCTCGATTGCAACTGAGACGTCCTCGCAAATGAAACAAAGTCTTCAGATAAATCGTCACTCATTGATGTAAACAGAATCTTCATTTGGGAAGTCACAAATTATGAAAAGATTTCGTCGCATAAGTATATAAACCTCACAATATAAATATTTTCAATACTACACTACTTGCACAACCCGCTTCATGTTTTGTTTTGATGTTTTGAACACAGCACATGTGATGGGCGATACATTGCAATTAATCGATTAATCGTTATTATTCTCATAATCGATTATGGATAGACCAAATCATACTGAATTGAATTGAATTAAATTGAACTGAACGTATGAATTGAATTGAATTTAATGAAATTTTATTGTCGTTTAGCTACTACAGCAATTGAAAAAGTCAAGTTACATATATACAAGTTGTGGCAGTGATATTTTTCATGTCTGGTGCAAAGTGAGATCAAAGGTGCGCGAGAGTTTTTTTTTTAGTCATGTGTTGATTTTTATCTTTGCCGTAAGACTATATGATCTCCTAGCTTTTGTTACTTCTCTGTTGTTTTTAGTTTCTTCTCATTGTGAGTTTTCACGAATAAATATTACTTCGTTAACTCATTATACCGGACGGCTGTGCAATTATTTGTTGTAGGCAAGTCGCCTACATAATTGGTGACCTCCGATTAAGGAACTTTAACTCTTTCGTTAGCTACGTCGAACATTAACTGCACAAGCAATGACCGACGGCGGCAAACGATACGGTTCGATAACGGAACAAATTCATAGGCTTCAGAATGAGATAGAAACTTTACAGTTGCATATTTCGAAAGATATGAACTTAAAGCATATACCGGACGAAAGGAATGACGTTGGTTCAACAACCATGGCAGCACAACCACAGCAAGTAACAGCAACGGAAGTACCCGCTGGTTTCAATGCTTCACCAACTCAATGGTTGCAATTACGGGCGCCCCCATTCATGCCTTCTCAGCCACACACATGGTTCGCGGTAATGGAAAATATATTTCTACAACAAAGAATATTCAGTGATCACGAGAAGTTCACCTTGGTGATAAGTAATTTGGACCATCAGACCTCGGTTTTGATATCTGACATTATAGTGAACCCGCCTACTGAAGGAGCATACTGTAGACTGAAAGAAGAATTAATTTCTCGGTGTGTGAAGTCAGTCGACATCAGAGTCAAACAAGTACTGTACCAAGAGAAACGGGGAGATAGGACCCCGTCAGAATACTGGCGTCATTTACGCAGCCTGGTAGATAGATCGACAGTCTCTGATAGACTGTTACTCCACGTATGGCAACAACAGCTACCAATGCAAGTAAGAACTACTGCTAAGACGTTCCTGTGTACGTGGGTTGCCCGTTTTTGATGCCCCCTTCATGTCGCAACTGACCAAGGACGTCAGTTCGAATCTACGTTGTTCCTCGAGCTATCCAAAATGTGCGGTTTCCAACGCCACCACACGACTGCCTATCACCCTGCCAGTAATGGTATGGTCGAACGATGGCACAGAACACCCAAAGCAGCATTGATGTGTCATCAAGAGAGATGGACTGAAGCATTACTATTAGTGTTGTTAGGACTGCGGACAGCTCACAAACCCGATATTGGTGCATCAGTTGCCGAGATGGTTTACGGCGAGCCGCTACGGATTCCTGCAGATTATTTAGTACCAACCTTACTACCTGGATCAGAGGGCCTCACACACTGGGTGCAGCAGCTAAAACGTCACTGCACAAATATACGTTGCCCGCCACCTTCTCGCCATGGTAACCATAAGGTGTTTGTACACAAAGACTTGTACAATTGCTCTCACGTAATGTTGCGAACAGACTCAGTCAAATCGCCTTTACAACCACTATATACGAGCCCATTTCAGGTGCTGAGTAGAAATAAGCATACCGTGGACATAATGTACAATGGTGTTCCGACAAAGGTATCGATTGAACATGTCAAGTCAGCATGGGTTTTACCCTCTCCGACCTCTGACACCACGCCTGTGCATCAACACATGATGGACGCAGAGCATACCAAAACACCGCTCAGTACATCGTCCGAGACAGGTGAATCACCACCACAAACAACAACGTCACCGCCCCCGAGACACCCGACGCACACCAGAGCTGGACGTCGAATAAAATTCAAGTATCAAGATATCCCTGGGGCTCCGCACTTTAAGGAGGGGGGGCGTGTGGCAGTGATATTTTTCATGTCTGGTGCAAAGTAGAGATGGGCAAAACTGTTCTTTTCAGAGATCGGATCAGAACTGTTCACTCCCTGAAATGAATTAGCTCTTTTTCATGACTCACCACTCATTTACAATAGAAAATAAATGGAAGGCACATTGCCCTTTAAACTTGGTTTATTCCAGTACTATACCTGTATTTTGATCTTATTTGATCCTATTTTGAAGTAACACAGATAATGAGTAAGAATTTTGTATTGTTTATTGAAATCTCCACGATATGACAAAGTTTTTGATTATTGATTTATTTTGCACTATCGTGGTTTTTTGGGTGATCGGAAAATGTTGTAACTTGAGATTTACGTTAACAATATATTTGGCTATAATGTATTAAAATTTCATTAACCTCATACAAATACATCGCAAGCCATATATTTTTAAAGTGAACGTTTTCTTCCGAAGACGCCTAAAATCGCAAAATCCGTACCAGAATAAGAAAAAAATATAAATTTGACTGTAAAACGAAAGTGCTGCATATAGCCTTACGCAGAATAAAACAAGGAAAATATTGGTGTATCACATTTTGCGATACGTTTATTGGTTCGCTCGTAATTAAAGCGTAAATTCGAGTGTCCGTAATAAAAATCCTATAGTAAGAGGAGTCGTCAGGAACCTAATCTGATCAATTTAAACAAATAAAAATAAAATAAAAACAAATGATGTATACATAACATAATAATGTAATATACATGGCGGTATTACTACGAAGAACAATATCCAGTAGAGACGAACTCCGATGCAGAAGCACTGAGTCGAGCAGGTCGAGTCGCGAGCTGTATTACTGCGTGAGCTCTGACCGCAGAGACCAGAGTGACACCTGAGTTGCTTTGCTCAACGCTCTGGCTAGAGTCGAGAACGGTGGGGTGAGCATTGAGCGGGCGAGTTCCAAGGGGGGGGGAGCGGTGAACTCACCCACTCCAAGACAAATCGTCCGTTCCCTTGCGAGCAGGTTGTTGCAAGTAGTTCCTATGTTATCCGCTAGGTGGCTCTCTGTCCTGTTGCTCGCATCAACTGCCCAGAGGGCAAGACGTGCGACTGAAACGATCGCCGACAGAGTGCGATGCGAAGTTAAGCTGCGCCAGACACTGCACGCGGCAGACGACGCACAGAGACGGCACGGCATATGTGAAACACAAAATCCAATGGGGCACTGCACAATGCAGGCAGCCAAGGTAGAAGCAGGGCAGAGGCCGGCGCTGGCTGTGTTGTGTGGCGTGCACTGTGCTGTGACCAGCAGAGGCGCTGCTGATATGCTCCGTCTCTCTCTCTCTGCCTTGGGAAACGTTTGGAGCTACTGTTCTTTTTTTCTGAATCACTGATTGTTCACTCCTTTGAAAGATTCAACTCTATGAATCAGTTCAAAAGCGGATCCCCCATCTCTAGTGCAAAGTGAGATCAAAAGTGCGTGAGAGTTTTTTTTGGTCATGTGTTGTTTTTTATCTTTGCCGTAAGACTATAGGATCTCCTAGTTTTTGTTACTTCTCTGTTGTTTTTAGTTTCTTCTCATTGTGAGTTTTCACGAATAAATATTACTTCGTTAACTCATTATACTGGACAGCTATGCAATTATTTGTTGTAGGCAAGTCGCCTACAAAGTTATACAGCATAGGGGAGCAAGGAAGGTGCCTCCACGTGTGCATTTTACTTACATGCTACATAGAAAAAAGTAAAATGCCGGCGCTCCCCGGAAACGTTGCCGAATCGGACAACGGCCAAACCTTCCACCACCGGAAACCAATGCAATCAAAAGCCAAAAACAAAAACAGGTCCTCTTCAGGGCCAACCCTGACGATCGTCAGCCAGAACGTCGAGGGAATCACCAAGAATAAAGAGGATGTAATATCGCAACTATGCCAATCATAAAAGTGGGATGTACTGTGCCTGCCGGAAATGCATAGAGATGAAACAGCAAACAGACCCAATATCAAAGGAATGCGCTTGGCAGTAGAAGCACCTCACAGAAGGTACGGGAGCGCAATATTTACCAGACCCGAGATGCTGCTCTCTTCCACGAGTAAGACAACCACCAACAACACTGAAGTGTTAGGCATAGAGAGTGGATCATTTACGATATGATCCGTATATAAACCCCCCGGCCAGAACTTACACATTTCAACGCCAGAAAGCTTCAACAACCAAAGCACACACTTCGTTGTGGGCGACTTTAACAGCCACAGCACCACCTGGGGCTACGACGAGACAGATGCCAATGGTCAGCTGCTAGAACAATGGGCTGAGCCAAATAACCTCTCACTTCTCCACGACCCCAAGCTCCCCTGCTCCTTCAACAGCAAAATTTGGAAGCGAGGTTACAATCCCGATTTTTGCTTCGTCAGCCGGAGCATCTGCGACACCTGCTGCGAAAGAGCATACGAGGCAATCCCAAAGACACAACACCGACCTATTGGAATCCAAGTCTACTGACAGACATGCAAAAGTAAAGTAAAGTAAATATTCAGCATATATACATGGGCTAAAGATCACTATGTCACTATTGGTTTTCCATAAAATACAATATTTAAAATGAAATATAAAGAAAACATTGCATCATAAATTACACAGTTAAATAAGTTATGCTGCACTTTCCAAACTGGTACCACTATAATATTTTACAGTCATAAAATTCCTGAAGTGAGTAGAAAGGATTTGCAGTTAACCAACTGAATAATTTGTCTTTAAATAAATCAAATGGAGCTTCTACCCATTCTAGTGGCTGTTTGTTAAACATATTCATACCCAGTGACTTGGATAATCTGTAGTAGATATGTCAAGATGGCTACTATTTCTATGAGAGTGTACATCTCTTCTATGCTGGTATTCTGATAAGTTGCTCTTCATATGCATAGGGCAGTGTAAATATACATGTTTATAACAGTTAATATTTTTAAGTTGTGTAAGTAGGCTGTTTAGGTTTTCTTATTGGTAACGCCACGTAGCGCTCTGTATGGAAAATCACTGGCTGTGCTGTGTGCAGTCTGTGGCTAGTTTTCATCGTTGTCTGCCATTGTAGTTTTGGGCAGATCGATGTGAACAGCACGTAGCGTTGCGCAGTTGGAGGTGAGCCGCCAGCAGTGGTGGATGTGGAGAGAGAAATGGCGGAATTTTGAAATTTGTAAGACTGGATGTCATGAACCGCTATATATATTATGACCTTTGATGACTATTAAGGTAAATACATTGTTTGCTCTCTATTAAAATCTTTCATTTGCTAACTATGCCTATCAGTAGTTAGTGCCTTCCGTAGTTTGAATCTTTTATTTAGCTGGCAGTAGTGGCGCTCGCTGTATTGCAGTAGTTCGAGTAACGAAGATTTTTGTGAGGTAAGTGATTTGTGAAAGGTATAGGTTAATGTTAGTCAGGGCCTTTCTTTTGTAGGGATTATTGAAAGATTGCGTTGTGCTAAAAAATATTGTGTGTCCCTTTAGTGAATGTTTGAGTACGTTCAGTTTTGCTCAGCTGTTTGAAAAGCAAATAATGTAAGAGGTTTATCAGCACAGTAATTCATAAATTGTTCAAAGGGGACGTTTCAGTTGATAAACAGTGGACCAGTTTATCACTGTTTGTGATAATTCGAATTACTTTCTTCTTAAGTACCAAAATGTCCTGAAGGTGTGAGCTATTGCCCCATAGTAAAAGCCTATAAGATATAATGCTTTGAAAAAAAGCAAAGTAGGCCGATCTTACATAGGCCGCAGGTACATGGTTTTTTAAATTCCTTAACAAATACGCCACTCTAGAGAGCCTTGCACTAATGTATTTAATATGTGGCTCCCAAGTCAATTTACTATCTATAACAATACCTAAGAATTTAACACTATCCATGAAGTCTTCTATTGGCAGATCTCTTAACCTAAATACTCTCATTAAGCAGGAACCCATTAGCTCGAAACCAGACTGATGCCTGCGACATTGTGTCATTTGCCACAGTTTGGATCATATCCATGTCTGAGCCGATATTGAAAAAAGTGGTATCATCTGGATAGAGAATGGAGTGAGTATTTATGTAAGATGGTAGATCGTTTGTCATTAAGATAAATAGTAGAGGTTCTAATATTGAGCCTTGTGGCATACCACACTTACCTTCAGCTAGCTGTGATCTCTGTTTACCAATACAAACAATTTGTTTACAGTTGCTGAAGAAAGATTCGAAAATGTTGTCAACTTCACTGTTTGTGATTCTGTAATAAACTAGTCTGTTGAGGAGTGAAATATTCTCCACACAATCGAAGGCTTTGCTAAGATCACAAAAGGTAGCCTGAGAAAAATTTTTTCCTTCATAAGCAATAAGAACTTTTTTAAACAGGGAGTCAATGGTATGGACTGTGGATTTGCCCTACCTAAAGCCAAATTGTAACGCAGTGATAATGCTGTTACATGTCAGATAATCACACAACTGGGAGTTGATGATGGATTCCAAAACTTTAGATAAAATAGATGACAGAGATTTTGGGCGATACCTAGATGGGCAATTTTTGTCTCCTTTCTTGTAAATGGTCACTACCCTGGATAATTTTAATACATCTGGGAATACTCCTTCAATTAGACATCTGTTTTTACATTTAGTAAGAAGATATACTATGTGCCAAATTATATTTTTTAACATATTACAACAAATTCCATATATATCTTCACTATCAGAGGCCCTAAAATTATTTACAATAGTTAAAACAACATCTGGTGTGACCTCTGTTAAAAGGAATTTATCTTTCAGGGTGTAGTCTACATTATGATATTTAATGAGATGAGCTACAGTTTCTTGCGGCCTCCCATTGCTTTCCCTAATTCGATTAACAGATTTTATACAGTAGTTATTAAATTCATCTGCTGAAATTTCTACCTCAGGCTTCTGCTTTCTTTTGGTTACTGAATTTATTATAGTCCATCTTTTTTTTGCATTAATTTTTGATGACTTAATGCTGACTAGGTTATGTTGTTTTTTGGCCTCATTTAAAGCATACTTATGTTCCTTTTGTGCTCTTGAGTACCTTTGTTTACCATATCAGTTTTCTGAAGTCTGTAAGAATCTCTATACAACAACAACCTCCTTTTCATATTGGCTAGTTGAGCGGTATACCATGGATTCTTATCCCTATGTCTTTTACTGTTACTTTTAGGGTTAACTTTTCATTTGTATTGAGGGCAGCTGGTCTCGAATATGTTTAAGAAAGAATGAAAAAATCTATCGAATAATGTATTGGCAGAACCCTGAGCATTATTGTTAAACATAGGTGACCAGTAAAGCTGCAAGCTGTACTTTTCCCTTGCTTTCAACAGTTCGCACAGCAAGGCCGTTTTGGTTAGTGTTACAAGGCCAGATCAGCCCCTGCAAGTACTGAAAAGGCTGCTGCCCCTCTTCAGGAACCACATTTTTATCTGGCCTCTCAACAGATACCCATCTGTTACAGTTGGACTTATGGTACAGCTATCTGTATTGCTGAGGCACGCAAGCCTCCTCACCAACAGCAAGGTCCATAGTTCATTGGGAGGGGGGGCAGATGGGTAGATCACATAACTAATGAGGAGGTATTGAATAGAATTGGGGACAAGAGGAGTTTGTGGCACAACTTGACTAGAAGAAGGGATCGGTTCGTAGGACATGTTCTGAGGCATCAAAGGATGACCAATTTAGTATTACACAGCAGTATGGAGGGAAAAATCGTACACGGAGACCAAGAGATGAATACACTAAGCAGATTCAGAGGAATGTAGGTTGCCATAGGTACTGGGAGATGAAGAAGCTTGCACAGGATAGGGTAGCATGGAGAGCTGCATCAAACCAGCCTCAGGACTGAAGACCACAACAACAACAACAACGACATATGAGCAGTCATAATTACTGAGTGAGACTATGAAATTAGACAATTTTTCTTGCGTTATTGGTCTTGTGATTACTATTTTAGGTTCTTCAAACTTCTTATAGTCCACATTAGGCCTATCTGTACCTATTTTCACCCAAACTGAGTCATGGTCCGAGAAATCAAAGACAGCTACATCTGAAGACAGTAACTCTCTATTAACATTTGTAAATATGTTGTCGAGACAAGCGGACTGTCTTATGGATTTGCAGTTCGTAAAAGTGAAGTTGAATTGTCGTAACAGGTTTTTAAATTCATCTACAGTGTGCACATCTTTGTTTACATCAAATGCGGCATTGATGTCACCACCAATCACTATACCATATTTCTTCCACTGAGGACTAAGAAAGAACTTCAGTAAAGTCTCAAGTTTTTCTAAAAATATTAGTGGACTTCCGTCTGGTGATCTATAAAGAGATACAATAACAATTTTTAAATGATCCAGATATACACCTGTGGCTTCAAAATGTATCTCACTGCACAGAAATCCGAGATCTAGTTCATTACTACAATTTATTAATCTTTTATAATGTAAATTGATACACCCCCATGAATATGCTGCCCTCTGCTAAAGTTGTTTGCTAAGTGGAAATCATCTAGTACATGAGAATATACTTCATTCCCATTTCACCAGTGCTCACTTAAGCATAATATATCAAATAAATTCTCATTTGCAAATTCGTTTAAAATTACGTGTTTTCCACTTATAATTTCAATATTGAGATAACCTGTCGTGAAAGACAAAGTTGGTGAGTAATATTTTTAATGGGGGAATCGTCATTACTGCTATATTTCTCTCTGGCGATACCGACATTTATTATATTATTCTTATCTTTAATCTGGTCGTCCATGGTGAATCTGGGCAATCCTGTTAGTCTCGGCGCTTCTTCACTACCTCTAAAAAAGAGTTTTCCCTAAATCTAAGTGGTATTGACTCAGAGCTATCGATTTGTGCTGCTTTTATGATTTCATTACTCACATACTTCTTTCCGAGTTGATTCAGATGGCCGGCCGGTGTGGCCATGCGGTTCTAAGCGCGTCAGTTTGGAACCGCATGACCATTGCGGTCGCAGGTTCGAATCCTGCCTCGGGCATGGATGTGTGTGATGTCCTTAGGTTAGTTAGGTTCAAGTAGTTCTAAGTTCTAGGGGACTGATGACCTCTGTAGTTAAGTCCCATAGTGCTCAGAGCCATTTGAACCATTTTTGATTCAGATGGAGACCATGAGCAGTGTGGAATCTTATACCTAAGTTAGTTATGTTTACAAAACAGTCATTTTTAAAGTATTTACAAATTTTCTTCGTTTCTTCATTTACTCTTCTCATTTCAACATTCACACAAGACCAGGATGGAAGATCATGCCGCAACGGTATTGAAAATATGAGGATTTTCGTATTTTGTATTTCCTGCAGTTTCTTCTTTAATGGTAACAAGAAGTCTTTTCCTTCATTTCTCGCCACATCAGTTCCATAGCTTCTGCTGGTGAAGAACCTGCTACAACATCTTTAAATTTTGCACTAGGTCATTACGTCAGGCCACGCGACGCCACCATCACGTAATGATGTATTCACACTGTCCGTCACATCACTTTGCTTAGCCCAGTGTCATACCGTGAATACGAGTTACAATCAGTGATACAAACAGTCTTACTACAGACATTAAGTTAGCAGCAGGAATGTACCAACCAGAAGGGCCATTTTCTACCGTGTGATGTATCTGTCTCTTTATGATCTTTGCACACACTAGGATATAAATATCCAAATATTTGTGAGAGAGTTGTATGTGGCTCTACTCCATGTATACAAAGATACTCCTCTTACAGTCAGTTGTACAATCTCGGGATAAATCCAGCTACAGGACTAGGCTAACCACGGGTTAACTTGGCGATAAGAGTGTGTGTCGACCCCATTTTAATCCTTGGTTAATTATTCCCGGAAAAGAGTTTTCGTCTAGTTAAGCTGGCAACAACTGAAGAGCATACGGGGTACTCTCGCGTATTCGTCAGTTTATATTTACATAGTCGTCGTCTGCAGAAATAGCGTCCTCACTTGGGTGGTTATCGTCCCAGATCGCAAAACTGTCCGCTTGAACATACCGTAGACAGAGAACTGCTTACTCCACGATGCTGAGTTAGCCCCTTTTCTCACTATAATCCATCGTAGATCACTCGAAGAAAAAACCATGTCCAGATCACACCCATCTACAAGAAGGGCAGTAGAAGTGATCTACAAAACTATCCTCCACTATCCTTGACATGGATTTACTGTAGAATCTTAGGACATATGCCGAGCTGAAGCATAATGAGGTATCTCGAATAGAATAACCTCAGTGCCAACAATCGTGGTTTTCGAAAACATCGATCGTGTGAATTGGCACTTTTCTCACATGAGATACTGAAAGCTTTGGATCAAGCGACGACGTAGATACAGTGTTTCTTGATTACCAAAAAGCATTTGATTCAGTATCACACCTACGGTTTTTGTCAAAAGTACGATGATATGGAGGACTTTTTGTCAGGGAGGGCGCAGGATGTTATCTTGGATGGAGAGTCATCATCAGATGTAGAAGCAACTTCAGGTGTGCCCCAGGAAAGTGTGCTGGGACTCTTGCAGTTCATTTTGGATGTTAATGACCTTGCGGGCAATATTAACAGCAAAATCAGGCTTTTTGAAGATGGTGCTATTATCTATATTGAAGTACTATCTGAGAGAAGCTACTTAAATATTTAGTCAGTGATATTCAGTCAGTGACAAGATTTCAACATGATGCAGAGATTGGCAACTTGCTCGGTTCAACAGAAGCATCTGATCCTACCCATCTGTTTCTATCCATGACATAACAGTAATGTTGTGTGTGACGTCATTACGGTGCGAAGTTTTTGAGTTGACTGTGTTTGTAGATGTCGTGTTGTTGTGTTTGATGGTGCCCTCATGTGGTGTACGTATATGTGCGGAGTGTAACATGTTGTATTGGGTTCATTTGAAGTTTCGTGTTTACAGTTTAATGTTGCTGGGAGTGTTAGTTGTTGGTCAAGTATCGTGCATAGGAAGTGTTTTCAGTGAGTTATTAAGGCTTTAGTATGGTTCATGGGTTTGGCTTTTTTTGAGGTTTTTAGTGGTTTGGTGTTTGTTGTGCAGTAATTAATTTAATTCACTGTGTGTTTTCTGTTGTTGGGTATGGATATGACTCTGAAATATAACAGTGCTTCACTGCGGGCTGACATGGGGAGGAGATAATGTCGGTTATTAATTTCTTGCACTATTTGGTCTTATTGAGAAGGTTGTCAGATGGAGCACTCGGGTGACAATACCGTATGTAGCTGGCCAGAATTACAGCGTCTCAGACCAGGGACCCATTTATGTGACGGTGTTGGCATGAAAACAGCTGGCGTTCCATTAGACATGGTATCTGGTTTGAGAAATGTAGCCTCGCCATGAGGGAGATTGGTTTTTTGACGTATTATTTTTGTTATAGATCAGTGGTAGTCAAACTGTGGCCCACGGGCCACATGCGGCCCAGATCATGTTTTCGTGCGGCCCGCGACCCTCCTTGGCTTCGGACGGGTAGCATTAGTTATCTACTTGTCTGGCGTAGCGGTGTTTTGTATACGGAAATTGCTTAGAATTTTGATTAAAGTCAGGGAAGTAATTAGATAACTGAAAACCATCCACCACTTTCATTTAACGCGCCACTTGCCAGTGTTCCACAGCGCTAAAGGCGTGATGGGCCTACTAGCCAATAATGTGAGCCATGCATCAAACGCGCCGCGTGCCCACGGCCGCTCGTTTGTCGGCGACGGGCTTGTCCCGCAGCCGCCTCGTTGTTAGCTTTGTCGTGTCAGTATGTCAGGCGTGAACTAAGTTTCGGTGTCCCTGAGCGTTCGTCGCGTATTGCGCGTATTTTTGCTCATATTTGGTGATATAATTATTAGTGGAATAAATAATGTCTGATATACCCTCAAGAACAGAGATTAAGAGGAAGATATATGAAGAGAAAAGAAGTTTTCAAGAAATATCTGAAGAAGAGTTTTGCTTTATAAGTGGACACAAAGAAGGTACTGCTAATTGCTTAATATTCTGGAATACGATTGTGGGACTGAAGAGAGACAACTTATTTCGCCACTACACAAGTAAGTACAATTCATTTACAATAGCTTTTCCTTTGAATTCAAATGGAAGAAAGGAAAAAATTGCTCATCTAAAATCTACCATTCGTCGTCAACAAAACATTATGTTAGCAGCAGTTGGGCAAAGTGAGGATGTCACAAGAGCATCATACCAAGTATGTAATATTCTGGCAAAAAATATGAAAGCTTTCACTGATGCTGAATTAGTGAAGCAATTTAAGATGACTGTTTCTGAAACTTCGTTTCAAAATTTCTCCAACAGTAAATAAATATCAGATGAAATAAATAAGCTCTCACTTTCAGTATCTACCTGTCGACGACATATAGAAGATATTTCAAAATATATGTTTGAGGCAGTAATTAACAAAGTCAAACTATGCAAATACTTTAGTCTTGCATATGATTCCAGTACAGATCTAGCTTCGATGGCTCAGTTTTCATTATTTGTGCATTACTACACAAATGATATTTTAGCAATTATAACCATGAAAGGTCACACAAAAGGATGTGATTTTGTGGATGCAATTAAACAATTTGTATAAAAATGGCTTACCTACGAGCAAATTAATATCAGTATGTACAGATGATTGTCTGTCAATGATGGGTGTCAACAATGATTTGATAGCACTGATTAATAAGGAATGGAATTTGCCAAATTTACTCTCCATTCACTGCTTACTGCATCAGGAAAGTATGGTAGGTCAAATTTTAAATACCAAATTGAAGAATGTTATGCAAACGGTTGTAAGCATTATAAATTTCATTCGTGCCTGTGAACTTAATCACCGAAAATTTAAAGAACTTCTGTAAGAATTGCAAGTTTGTTACAGTGATGTTCTCCTACATACTGCTGCCAGATGGCTAAGCAATATTTTATTCTTACAACAAAGTGGTAAAAACTATCCTGAACTTGATGATGATGAACTGTGGGTACTTACAGCTTTTTTGACCGATATTACACAAAAATTCAATCCACTTAACTTGGAATTACAAGGACCAAACAAGATAATTGGCAAATGACTAACAAAATATTTGCATTTGAAGCCAAACTGCAATTATATATAAATGAACTCGAAGTAAAAGATCTGCCTAATTTTCCAACTGTTGCTATGCTCTGATCAGACTTAACTTTCGCTGAAACTATGTATCAAAACGTGAAAGAATATTTGGAAGCCTATTTGGAAGAAATAAAAAACAGATTTGCAGATGTTAAAATATTCAAAGCTGTTTCACTCCCGTAGAGAACCCTTGGCATGTTGGACATGATGATCTCAAATTATTCTGCCACTTTGGATTTCCTAAAACTAATTAGCTAAAAAAATAATCGAACTTCAGCATGACACAAGGCTTGAAGCTCTGTTTATAGAAAATTGTGAAACACAACAGTACACTGAATTTTGGAAATGTGTGCCTAACAATTATAAAAATTTACGAGACTGTGCATAGTCATTTTAACGCTATTTCCTTCAACTTACCTTTGTGAAGCTTCATTTTCAAAAAGGAAGTACCTGAAAAATAAATATCATAATCGGTTGTCTAGTCATTTAACAGAAACAATGAGGATTGCATGCAACCCAAACGACACAGATATAGACGACATAGCCAAAAAAGTTCACAATCACAAGGCACATTAATGAAAAATTATATATTTGTATTTAAATTTGTTTTGCAATTATAATGAATAAAAACCAGGTTCAATAAGAGGCTTGTAGCTTTCTTATATAGCCTGTTGCATGTGCAGAGCATCTGTCCTTTTCTTATTTTTTTAATTTCTTATTTATTTCTACATTTTTTGAAAGGTTGAGATTAATGCAATAACAATAAAGTTTTTGTGGCCATTTGAATAATGTAATATAATATTTTAATAATACATCTATCTCATCTTGCATGAAAGTACTTTAAAATAAATTTCAGGAACAAGATACACTGATCCCAGATTTGTTTTTGGTAGTGGCTCAAAATTATTAATGATTCCCTTCCTTCCCTTCACCCTTCATATGCTCATTGTAGCCTATCCCCGATGTTATTCAATCTGTATATTGAGCAAGCAACAAAGGAAACAAAAGAAAAGTTCAGAGTAGGTATTAAAATCCATGGAGAAGAAATAAAAATTTTTAGGTTCGCAGATGACATTGTAATTGTGTCAGAGACAGCAAAGGACTTTGAAGAGCAGTTGAACAGAATGGACAGTGTCTTGAAAAGAGAGTATAAGATGAACATCAATAAAAGCAAAACGAGGATAATGGAATGTAGTCGAATTAAGTCGGGTGATGTTGAGGGTATTAGATTAGGAAATGAGACACTTAAAGTAGTAAAGGAGTTTTGCTATTTTGGGAGGAAAATAACTGATGATGGTCGAAGTAGAGAGGATATAAAATGTAGACTGGCAATGGCAAGGAAAACGTTTATGAAGAAGAGAAACTTGTTAACATCGAGCGCTCAGAGCCCTTTGAACCATTTTTTTCTCCCTCTACGATTTTTACCCTCCACGCTGCTCTCTAATGCTAAATTTGTGATCCCCTGATGCCTCAGAACATGTCCTACCAACTGGTCCCTTCTTTGTGTCAAGTTGTGCCACAAACTCCTCTTCTCCCCAATTCTATTCAATACCTCCTCAATAGTTCTGTGATCTACCCATCTAATCCTCAGCATTCTTCTGTAGCACCACATTTCGAAAGCTTCTGTTCTCTTCTTGTCTAAACTATTTATCACCCACGTTTCACTTCCATACATGGCTACACTCCATACAAATACTTTCAGAAACGACTTCCTGACATTTAAATCTATACTCGATGTTAACAAATTTCTCTTCTTCATAAACGCTTTCCTTGCCATTGCCAGTCTACATTTTATATCCTCTCTACTTCGACCATCATCAGTTATTTTGCTCCCCAAATGGCAAAACTCCATTACTACTTTAAGTGTCTCATTTCCTAATCTAATTCCTTCAGCATCACCCGACGTAATTCAACTACATTCCATTATCCTCCTTTTGCTTTTGTTGATGTTCATCTTATATCCTCCTTTCAAGACACTGTCCATTCCATTGAACTGCTCTTCCAAGTCCTTTGCTGTCTCTGACAGAATTACAATGTCATCGGCGAACCTTAAAGTTTTTATGTCCTCTCCATCGATTTTAATACTTATTCCAAATTTTTCTTTTTTTTCCTTTACTGCTTGCTCAATATACAGATTGAATAACATCGGGGAGAGGCTACAACCCTGTCTCACTCCCTTCCCTACGACTGTTTCCCTTTCATGCCCCTCGACTCTTATAATTGCCATCTCCTTTCTGTGCAAATTGTAAATAGTCTTTCGCTCCCTGTATTTTACTCCAGCCACCTTCAGAATTTGAAAGAGAGTATTCCAGTCAACATTGTCAAAAGCTTTCTCTTAGTCTACAAATGCTAGAAACGTAGGTTTGCCTTTCATTAATCTATTTTCTAAGATAAGTCGTAAGGTCAATATTGCCTCACGTGTTCCAACATTTCTACGGAATCCAAACTGATCTTCCCCGAGGTCGGCTTCTACCAGTTTTTCCATTCGTCTGTAAGTAATTCGCGGTAGTATTTTCCAGCTGTGACTTATTAAATTGTTAGTTCGGTAATTTTCACATCTGTCAACACCTGCTTTCTTTGGGATTGGAATTATTATATTCTTCTTGAAGTCTGAGGGTATTTCGCCTGTCTCATACATTTTGCTCACCAGATGGTAGATTTTTGTCAGGACTGGCTCTCCCAAGGCTGTCAGTAGTTCTAATGGAATGTTGTCTACTCCCGGGGCCTTGTTTCGACTCAGGTCTTTCAGTGCTCTGTCAAACTCTTCACGCAGTATCGTATCTCTCATATCATCTTCATCTACATCCTCTTCCATTTCAATAATTTTGTTCTCAAGTACATCGGTATAGA
This sequence comes from Schistocerca cancellata, assembly GCF_023864275.1. Taxonomy (NCBI): domain Eukaryota; kingdom Metazoa; phylum Arthropoda; class Insecta; order Orthoptera; family Acrididae; genus Schistocerca; species Schistocerca cancellata. Next base: position 1,947,279 of record NC_064628.1, on the reverse strand, counting down.
GCCTCTATATACTCCTTCCACCTTTCTGCTTTCCCTTCTTTGCTTAGAACTGGGTCTACATCTGAGCTCTTGATATTCATACAAGTGGCTCTCCTTTCTCCAAAGGTCTCTTTTAATTTTCCTGTAGACAGTATCTATCTTACGCCTAGTGAGATAAGCCTCTACATCCTTACATTTGTCCTCTAGCCATCCCTGCTTAGCCATTTTGCACTTCCTGTCGATCTCCTTTTTGCCTACTTCATTTACTGCATTTTATATTTTCCCCTTTCATCAATTAAATTCAATATTTCTTCTGTTACCCAAGGATTTCTACTAGTCCTCGTCTTTTTACCTACTTGATCCTCTTCTGCCTTCACTACTTCATTCCTCAGAGCTACCCATTCTTCTTCTACTGTATTTCTTTCCCCAATTCCTGTCAATTGTTCCCTTATGCTCTCCCTGAAACTCTGGACAAACTCTGGTTTAGTCAGTTTATCCAGGTCCCATCTCCTTAAATTCCGATCTTTTTGCAGTTTCTTCGGTTTTAATCTACAGTTCATAACCAATAGATTGTGGTCAAAGTCCACATTTGCTCCTGAAAAAGTCTTACAATTTAAAACCTGGTTCCTAAATCTCTGTCTTACCATTATATAATCTATCTGATACCTTTTAGTATCTCCAGGTTCTTCCATGTATACAACCTTCTTTCATGATTCTTGAACCAAGTGTTAGCTATGATTAAGTTATGCTCTGTGCAAAATTCTACCAGGCGGCTTCCTCTTTCATTTCTTACCCCCAAACCATATTCACCTACTATGTTTCCTTCTCTCCCTTTTCCTACTGTCGAATTCCAGTCACCCATGACTATTAAATTTTCGTCTCCCTTCGCAATTGTACAGTAGTATGTGGAGAGAACAGATTTAAGTCATCAGAAAACGCAATTGCAGAGGTTATCAGTAGATGAAAAACCGTTCCAAATGGTAGGACGTGATGGATGAGGACCTTACAGCAGAACTCCAGACGGTAACAAATATGTACTCACAATGATAGATCATTTTTCGAGGCACATAGTAGTAGTAGCAACTCTGGATTGGAAAGCTAACATCGTTGCACAGGCAGTGGTAAACAACTGGTTACTGAAATTTGGCATACCGGAGAGCAGAATCACAGATCAGGGGCCTACCTTTGTGCCCAATTTAATGACACAGTTATACCGTTTATTGCAAATCAAGAAATTACGTACCACCTCATTCTGTCCACCAGGTAATGGACGAACAGAAAGAGTTCGCCACACAGTATTGAATATGTTAAGCCATTACATGACTAGCCAAATGTAGACGGGGATACCTATCTAAGTTTTGTAGTCAGCATATGTAATTCAAACCTCCACACAGGAACAGGTCTTTTACCATACAAAGTATTGTATGGGCAGAAGACACTGTGGGGCGGCGAATGAGTAAAGCAAATTGCTTGTGAAATAAAGTTTGTTATTTAAACGTGGGAAAAACACTGCACTTCCCGGCTTTTGGAATGTTGTATAATGCTGTCTTTCGCCGTTCTCAACACTGGCTCTCTCTTTGCTTTTTGGCACCCAGAAAGTGATTTAACGAAACGTGGAGCCTGTAATGAGAGTTCCTAGTGCCCACTTAACCTGAGAATATTATTATAGCTGCAGCTTATAGCTCTGAAGAAGTAGGAGATTGTTCGGGATTTCTAATCAAAAACAATTTTCCAAAATAGTTGAGTATATTCTGAAATTCACTGATAACATCACAATTATCCCAACAGCCTAACAAACAGAGCAGTTCAGAGTCTAATTCGCTGATGCAACTATAAATGTCCGAATTGAATGTCAAAAGAATGCTCGCCAAAATTTGATGAGAAAATCTCATCAAACGCCACGTTAAAATGATTGGTAGAATGTCTGTCCCGCGACGGCACGTGAAAATACAACAACACGCAAACTGAAGCTAGACAATGAAAATCATTCCAAAAATAATCCTTCATTTGAAATGTTTTCACAGTTACGCGTATACATCGTAACTCAATACGGCACCCGAGGCAGTTTGTAGCAGCGCTACCGTAGCGAAGCGACTCCCGACACAGCTGACGTGCTATTCAGCGTCTGGAGAGAACTGGGGCCTTCCTTACTCGCGCAGTGCTCTTATATATATAGCCTCGGTGCGGACGGCTAAGAGAACGCCGGCTCTAACTTGGCTCTCACGACTGGCCGCTGGGCTAGTAACGCACCACTTCAAGTTACATAATAATTTATAGCTTCTTTTGCTGATGGCTTATGAAGCTGTTAATTTAATCGTGCATTTAGCACGCAGGTAAGTATTTATAATAAAATTATGACGTGGCTAAGTTAAATATCTTGGGCGAGAGAAATAATTAAGTTACGCTGCACGCAGCATATGAGCTCTGAACTGGTCCTTTTGAGATCCGCTATCGCTATAATTTTATAGGTATTCAAAAGAAACTTTTCACATCTTCATAGTCATAGCGGACCTCCAACCTATTTAAATCTAAACATCCTAGTCTTATTCATTAGCCTACTTAATCTATCTTGCTTCCTTCAGTTTTGAGATGAAAACCAGAAAATCATGAATTTCCACTAAAGTCTTAACCTGTGAAATCCAAAGTACTGTTTTTATTAAATCATTATGAAAGATGAGTCTAAATATAAATTTTGAAGTCTCTAGCTCCTTTCTGTTGCGCCAATTATTTTTTTAGAAAAACGTCCAAATTACAAAAATGGCTGAAGTTATCGAACTGATATTTAATACGCATTAATTTAGTATTATTCCTTACATGCTGGAAAAGTTTCAGATCATTTGCTTGAATTTTAAGGTATTGCGCAACATTTATGACGTCAGAGCTAGTTACAGCAGACTGGCTGGCACACAATGGAAACTGATGTGAATTTACTACAGCGTGAGTAGGCTGCTTCCCTACATCACCCTCTACTTAAATTTTTTGTTTATGAATGTTAATGAATGAGAAAAAAAAATTTAATTACAAAAAGGGAAGCAAGAGTACAATTTAACTCCCTATAAAAATCAAAATTGAAATATAAACATGTAGAAACATTAAAGAAAACTGATTATCTACATTAATTATTTAAATTGTGGGCATGTTCACTGCCTTTTAAACAATGTCAGTACTCAAAATTTTAAGCGAAGTCACTAAAATATTTCGGCATACATATTGCCTTAGACCAACAAACACATACGAATTAAAAAATTATGAAAATCTTAGATCCATTAAATACATTTTTACATACACAAATTCAAAGAAAATAACATGATACATAAACAGATGATTATCTCTTAGCAGTCTTTTCTAAACCTGAAAGAAAGTTCACAAATAATTTTTACACACGTGGTTGTAGCCGCTTTGGCTGGCGTCCTACACTTCCATTCACAAGGGTAGAGGAGGGGAAGTTGCTATGGTGTGCGTCCTTCACGTTCTCTCTAAATTACATGGGGGAAAGGGGAGGGGTCACTGTGAGTTGTGTCCAAGTCACTCCACACTTTCACGCAGCTACCCGGCTGCCATTATCTGGTTTGTCCTGTAGAACAAACAAAAGAGTGCCTCAGACTCTGTTCACTTAATATCTAAGGGTGGGTCACAATGAAATGGGGATATATACATTTTAACTTCCAATATATTACTGGAACAAAGTTAACAGAACTTTTTTTTTTAACATTACTCTTGTGGTTACTTAAATGTCATAAAATCGGTAAATAAATGGCTCAAAACGCCGTTAGTCACGTACTAGAGAAAATCTATGCTCATGGCATACAATCATGAATCCTATTTAACGTCAATTTATTATTTCTGGGCCGGAACACTGAACCAATGCTCGGTACATTCCTGACATTTGTATATTAAGCACTTAACTGAATCATCTTTGATTATCTTATTCTTAGAGATAGTATGAGTATGATTAGTGGTTGTTTTCTCAGCTTCTTTGTATATGTGAGTAACTTTTGGTAATAGTACAGTCCTGAGTGTTCAAAACACACTACGTTTAGTTGCCTACAAAATCCACTTATTGGTCCTCTGCTGTTGTCAGTTCCACATCTGCAATTAGGGTCTTACTTACTTTGAAGTGTATTTATGCTGAGCTAAAATTACTGTTTCACATCTGCTATTATGTTTCTTATTTATATTGCTAGTGTATGTACTTATTTACCACTCACTCTATTAATATTTAAAGCATAGGATAGCACATTTATTTCATATTCATAGTGTATTGCGGCTGATTAGTTTGCTCACGTGGCAATCCATTTCCACTCGATCGGATGCTGAAACCTCAGGTAGTCTCTCTCGGACCTACCACTAAAGTGCATCAAATAATTATGGACGAGCGTAATGCTAAATTCCTTAAACCTATAGGACACCATGAGCTGCTCTGTCTCATCTAACATAAGGGTACCTATGGTCGCATTCACGCTTCCAACTCATAACCTCAATATGCGTAGGTGTATCCTGTCACACACTACACTAAAATAATGGCCAGCTCCAACCTTATAAATACTTCAGGGACGTGTCCTTCACGACTCAACCACAAACACTGCTCACTTCTATTACACTGCCTTTCCTTGCTACATCAGGTGAGTTTAAACTTACAACTTATCTGCATATTTTTCATAACACTTAGCAATCTCTTTCTTATTATTTATTAGTTAGCTCTAATGTATCCACTAGGTTTCATTACCACTTCAGATTCTGCTTGTACACGAATTCATACATCTTTTTAAATTACTGTTGATGGACCATTTCCAACCAAACAACACTTTGTACTTACTATATTACCAGGGTACTACACATAATTGTTACTCAAATACATTTGTATCTTAATTACGTCATACTTCTCTATTGTTTGTCACTATTCAGTTTATCACATTAGGTATCTTTCTTCACTGATCGGTAGATAGAATGGTAACATAACTCATGACCTGATAGTCATGACAGAAAAATTTCATGTCTGAAAGAAGAGATCTAAATTTTGGTGGATAGGAAAGATGAAGAATGAGTGAGATCTGAAAGGGAAAGAAGATCTCACACAGCTGGGACTGCACAGCTGCCACACTGTGTAGAGGTTACAGAACAACCTCCTCCCTACAGCATAACATTAGTTTAATGCTGTATTGATAACCATACCGGAAGATTTTAGTATTTGAGAGTAAAAGCCGAAATTTTGGTGGATAGGAAAGATGAAGAATGAGTGAGACCTGAAATGGAAAGAAGATCTCACACAGCTGGGACTGCACAGCTGCCACACTGTGTAGAGGTTACAGAACAACCTCCTCCCTACAGCATTCATTCATAGCCTTTGACCACGCCACGTCGATCTGAAAATACCTTATGATGCCTCTTTAGAACCTGTCTCAGTTCTTCCTTTTGATTGGCGGAAATTTTATTGATTTCCTGCAATTTAGCTTCTATTTTGTCTAAAATAATTGCTTCTTCTTCTTCTGTGTTCAACTTACTGTTACTAAGATTAACACCTTCGTTCCAATACCTCCTATTTTTCAGAACTCGTATAGGCAGCTCCCAAGTTTCATCATCAGTTACTACATGTTTATCACTAAAAGGTACTGTAATTACTCCGGTTATTGGCAAGACCATTTTTAACTGGCTTCTTTCAAAGTCAACAACACTCTGATATTTTGACAAGAAATCTATGCCAATTAAAACCTCAATACTGAGATTGTTTACAATTAAACATGGATGATCAATTAAATTACCATTAATGTTAAAGGGTAGTAAAGCTTCTTGCTTTACCGTTTTTGATACCTTGCCAGTAGCACCAATTATTCTTAGTCCTGATACCCTCATTACCGTAAGCTTGTCTTTACCAGGTAATGCATCAAAGAAGGACTGAGATATTGCACTTACCTCACTTCCACTGTCTAAGAGACAACGTACATTGATACCCAACATATTTACTATTATTATAGGGTGGCTTATTCTAGGTTGTACAGGTGGTTCCTCAAATTCATCTAGTAGTTCCTTTTGGATTTGTCTCCAACTAAAGTGATTGACATCTGTCTTCATTACATTTAGGTCACAGTGTGTAGGGGTTTCCGGAATTATATTTTCAGCTGCCTTTTCCAGTCGGTCTATTAATTTTAAATCGAAACACCGAACGACTTCATTACATTTCGTTTGCTGAACATAACCCAAATTACTGTAGTCTGAGCGATTCTGCGTCTCCAGACCGGGCATAGCACTAGTTACAGCTAAACCACTTTCACCATTATCGTCGGTTTCCTTCTCAAGTGACAACTGGTCACAGCTACTGGGTTTATTGACCCTCAACTGCCTACCCTCTACATTCTCACTTATCTCCTGTCCTAAATCTATTAGTACATTATCAACATCCTGCACAGGCACTTTAGATAAGAGCACATCATCCTCATCGTAAATATAAGCATGAATTTCTTCTGCTTCTTCACCTGTCAATTCAATATTTTGTAGCTCTTCCCTATTGTTACACTGCTGCGCCTTCTCTTTCTCTTCCCACTTAGAAAGCGTTTCTAACACGGTATCTATCAAATACTGTGAGTGATCTAATATTTCTGTTGTATCTTTAGATGCTACCGACTCTTCATCCACATGTTCAGTTTGAGTATTCTGATCTGTCTTACCAATTCCCTTAACTACTGGCTTAGGAAAAGTAACCGCCTGGTGAGCGCCAGTGTCCTCATAGACGGGAACTAGTTTTCCTGCCTCGGCCTATTGCTGTTTTCTTTAGTTTCATTATAGTTAGCTGGCATAGCATTGCTTTCCGTACTGTTGTTTACGTGCATATTTCTGTTTGGAACAAAATTATTATCCCTTGGACGACATTGTTGGTTCTGATAATTATTTCCCCAATTCCTACCTCTCTTAGGATGGCGAATACCTACTGTTCTGATGTTTACACTACCATTTTGCTCATTCCTAAAATTACTATTATTGTTAGTGGCATTTCTGTTATTACGTGCCTGCTCCTCATTGGCAGCAACACGTTCTACACGTTCCAAATATTCAATGAAACGATCAAGATTGTCTCTAGGGGCCGATATAATTCTGGTTTGCCAATACCATGGCAGTTTGGCTTCAAGACCTAATATAATCATTTCTGGCTTTAGCTTTTCCGCCAAATGTGACAAACGTGAAATCCATGACCTAGCAAATTCTTTAATTGATTCCTTGCCTGCACTGAAGCGTTTTCCACTCCAAAATTCTCTTAACACTTCATTTTGCTTATTACTAGACCAATATTCATTAATGAAAGCTGTTTTAAACTCCGCTAAAGTTTTACACTTCAACATAACATCAGCGGACCAACGCAAGGCGTCACCTGCTAAATGGCTTTTAATAAATGAGATTTTCTCTCGTTCAGACCAATTTGGTGGAATTACATCTTCAAAATCGTTCCAGAAATCTAGCGGGTGGATATTTTTATCTGGATCAAACCGCAAGAACTGCCGACACCCGATAAATGCGGCGTTTGCGGCTACAACTTGTTGTACACTACCATTACCAGAAGTTACTGAAGCTACTTTACTCTCAATGTTAGCAATGTTAGTACTGATATTTTCTACTCTCAATTCAACATTATCTACTCTTTGTACAATATGAGTAGTATCACTTTTGATTGCATCTACGTCTGCTTGACATATGTTTACTTTAATATTAACATCTTTCAATCTATCTGAGCACAGTTCAGATTCCGACTCGATCTTTTCTGTTAATTTGTGCTCCAGCTTCGCATCTTCCATTTGGAAGTCTTTGCGAACCTCAGCAACTTCAGATTTAACTGTTTTATACATTTCAGAAAATTGTTGAGCAACCTTTTTCTTAATATCCTCATGGTTGTAATCAATTTTATAATTCAAACTGTCTAGATCCTCTTTCAACTTATTGCAACCAGCCTTGAAGGTATCGTCCATTACCTCCAATCGTTTATTAAAATTAGTTTGACTGGCCACAATCCTGTTATTTACCTCAATTATATCAGATTTTAATTCAGCTGTCATTTGTGCATTACTGGCAGCGATTGCTTGTAATATAACATTTAGATCAACAGCCCCAGCATTTTTGGGTTGCTCACTAGCTGGCTTTTTATCACACTCAGGTGACGAAAAACTAGCTCCAACACCAGAATCATCAAAATTAAATGAAACTTCTGATTGATTAGTCCTATCTAACTTCTCCTTCTTAAACTCTACCATCTCTGATGACTGTTTCATTTTTAATTCATCAGAGAAACTATCATCCAATAAATTTACAATTTCTACTTTCTGCTTTACTACAGGGGTCTCTATTATTGAAACATTACCCCTTCCCACACTACTGTCAGGAGATAATACTTCATATTTTACTTTAACATTACCACTTTTATGCATATTTACACTTGAACCGTTGTCTGGATTTACAGTTCCCTCCTCAGACATAGGTTCTGATATAAGTTTAACCTCAGTTTCTTTTGGCGGTTCCATCGCCGACAGTCTCTTAGTGCAGGTTAGTAAAATTTTTAACAGTTTTCCACTTAACTTAGTTCCTTCTGCACGACGTTGCCGTAGCCGGCGCGGCGTACCAGGATTCCTGATGCGACGTGGCACGTTGAACTGCAGACGGCACTCCGACGGCTGTGGTGTGTTTACGTGGCCCGTAACTGCAGGCGCGGCCCCCGGCTGCTGCGGCGGACGACTGCGGTACGGCGAAACTGGCTTCTCGCGATGCCGGCAGCACCGCTAGACTCAGTGCCAGCTCCGTCAATCTAGATGCGTTGTTGATTCAACTGCGTTGTCCACCTGCCTATGTAACACTTTCACTGTTCTATACTCAGTTGCGTGTCGCATTTCACTCGCGGATCCGAATAGTTAAAAATCACTTTCACTTAGTTGACTTTCCCGGCCGATGCACCATATGTGGGGCGGCGAATGAGTAAGCAAATTGCTTGTGAAATAAAGTTTGTTATTTAAACGTGGGAAAAACACTGCACTTCCCGGCTTTTGGAATGTTGTATAATGCTGTCTTTCGCCGTTCTCAACACTGGCTCTCTCTTTGCTTTTTGGCACCCAGAAAGTGATTTAACGAAACGTGGAGCCTGTAATGAGAGTTCCTAGTGCCCACTTAACCTGAGAATATTATTATAGCTGCAGCTTATAGCTCTGAAGAAGTAGGAGATTGTTCGGGATTTCTAATCAAAAACAATTTTCCAAAATAGTTGAGTATATTCTGAAATTCACTGATAACATCACAATTATCCCAACAGCCTAACAAACAGAGCAGTTCAGAGTCTAATTCGCTGATGCAACTATAAATGTCCGAATTGAATGTCAAAAGAATGCTCGCCAAAATTTGATGAGAAAATCTCATCAAACGCCACGCTAAAATGATTGGTAGAATGTCTGTCCCGCGACGGCACGTGAAAATACAACAACACGCAAACTGAAGCTAGACAATGAAAATCATTCCAAAAATAATCCTTCATTTGAAATGTTTTCACAGTTACGCGTATACATCGTAACTCAATACGGCACCCGAGGCAGTTTGTAGCAGCGCTACCGTAGCGAAGCGACTCCCGACACAGCTGACGTGCTATTCAGCGTCTGGAGAGAACTGGGGCCTTCCTTACTCGCGCAGTGCTCTTATATATATAGCCTCGGTGCGGACGGCTAAGAGAACGCCGGCTCTAACTTGGCTCTCACGACTGGCCGCTGGGCTAGTAACGCACCACTTCAAGTTACATAATAATTTATAGCTTCTTTTGCTGATGGCTTATGAAGCTGTTAATTTAATCGTGCATTTAGCACGCAGGTAAGTATTTATAATAAAATTATGACGTGGCTAAGTTAAATATCTTGGGCGAGAGAAATAATTAAGTTACGCTGCACGCAGCATATGAGCTCTGAACTGGTCCTTTTGAGATCCGCTATCGCTATAATTTTATAGGTATTCAAAAGAAACTTTTCACATCTTCATAGTCATAGCGGACCTCCAACCTATTTAAATCTAAACATCCTAGTCTTATTCATTAGCCTACTTAATCTATCTTGCTTCCTTCAGTTTTGAGATGAAAACCAGAAAATCATGAATTTCCACTAAAGTCTTAACCTGTGAAATCCAAAGTACTGTTTTTATTAAATCATTATGAAAGATGAGTCTAAATATAAATTTTGAAGTCTCTAGCTCCTTTCTGTTGCGCCAATTATTTTTTTAGAAAAACATCCAAATTACAAAAATGGCTGAAGTTATCGAACTGATATTTAATACGCATTAATTTAGTATTATTCCTTACATGCTGGAAAAGTTTCAGATCATTTGCTTGAATTTTAAGGTATTGCGCAACATTTATGACGTCAGAGCTAGTTACAGCAGACTGGCTGGCACACAATGGAAACTGATGTGAATTTACTACAGCGTGAGTAGGCTGCTTCCCTACAACACCACCACCTTTTGATACATCTCAACGAAAATCAGCGACACGAGGTGAACTGGTGAAAGAAATTGCAAAACATTTTAAGAGAACTTTGGCAGAGAGTGAAATATGCCAACACTAAGGCTTTGGAAAGTCATGAACTTATTGGGCAATGTGTGAGAAAACTACCACAGTACAAGATAGGGCCGTGGGTATCACTAACTAACCCTTATAATCAAAGTGCAAAACAAAATAGAGTTCTAAACGAAGTTTCAAGGAGCATATCAAATCATCGAAATGACTTCAACAGACTGGACTCGCATTCGGGAGGACGATGGTTCAACAATCCCGTGTCTGGTCATCCTGATTTAGGTTTTCCGTGATTTCTCTAAATCGCTCTAGGCAAATGCTAGGATGGTTCCTTTGAAAGGGCACAGCCGACTTCCTTCCCCATCCTTCCCTAATCCGATGAGACCGATGACCTCGCTGTCTGGTCTCCTCCCCCAAACAACAGAACCCAACTTCAACAGAACTACAACTACCAACTAAGATATTTGTAGTCCATATCAGTAGAGAGAAGCCATTTAAAGGAGTGATTGACGCATTATTGCAGGTTCCTTCACCATTTTCAGAAAAAGGGAAGTTGGCTAAGAAAGGAAAAGTTACACATAACTTCCTGTATGAACTTAAATCTAAGGAAAAATTGGGCGAGTGTACACGTTTTATACTTTAGGTGTACACGGGTTATGTTGGAATATATGTTATGGTAATTCGGTTAACATTATTTTTCATTTGTTGGTCTTTGATTCTGTAGATATGCACTGATCTGAAGACGGAGGGTATTGATGATAATTCCTTTTCTCTCTGAATAGTGATTTAAAGGAGCTTCCGAAGTCACCTAAGTACACGTGATGAAAGGATAGTGAAACGAAGTAATTGAGGTGATTAGTGGACAGTTCAGGGGTTGCAAGTATCGAAATTGAAACATTGCAAGAAGCAGGGAAGTTGGCTAAAAAAGGAAAAGATACACATAACTTACTGTATGAACTTAAATCTAAGGGAAAATTGGGTGAGTGTACACGTTTTATACTTTAGGTGTACATGGGTTATGTTGGAATATATGTTATGGTAATTCAGTTAACATTATTTTTCATTTGCTGGTCTTTGATTCTGTAGATATGCACTGATCTGAAGGAGGGGGGTATTGATGATAATTCCTTTTCTCTCTGAATAGTGATTTAACGGAGCTTCCGAAGTCACCTAAGTACACGTGATGAAAGGACAGTGAAACGAAGTAATTGAGGTGATTAGCGGACAGTTCAGGGGTTGCAAGGATCGAAATTGAAACGTTGCAAGAAGCAGGGAAGTTGGCTAAAAAAGGAAAAGATACACATAACTTACTGTATGAACTTAAATCTAAGGGAAAATTGGGCAAGTGTACACGTTTTATACTTTAGGTGTACATGGGTTATGTTGCAATATATGTTATGGTAATTCGGTTACCATTATTTTTCATTTGCTGGTCTTTGATTTTGTAGACATGCACTGATCTGAAGGGGAGGTATTGATGATAACTCCTTTTCTCTCTGAATAGTGATTTAAAGGAGCTTTCGAAATCACCAAAGTACACGTGATGAAAGGATAGTGAAACGAAGTAATTGAGATAATTAGCGGACAGTTCAGGGGTTGCAAGGATCGATATTGAAACGTTGCAAGAAGCAGGGAAGTTGGCTAAAAAAGGAAAACATACACATAACTTACTGTATGAACTTAAATCTAAGGGAAAATTGTGCGAGTGTTCACGTTTTATACTTTAGGTGTACATGGGTTATGTTGGAATATATGTTATGGTAATTCGGTTAACAGTATTTTTCATTTGCTGGTCTTTGATTTTGTAGATATGCACTGATCTGAAGGAGGTTGGTATTGATGATAATTCCTTTTCTCTCTGAATAGTGATTTAAAGGAGCTTCCGAAGACACCTAAGTACACATGATGAAAGGATAGTGAAATGAAGTAATTGAGGTTATTAGCGGACAGTTCAGAGGTTGCAAGGATCGAAATTGAAACAGGGAAGCAGGGAAGTTGGCTAAAAAACGAAAAGATACACATCACTTACTGTATGAACTTAAATCTAAGGGAAAATTGGGCGAGTGTACACGTTTTATACTTTAGATGTACATGGGTTATGTTAGAATACGTTAAGGTAATTCGGTTAACATTATTTTTCATTTGCTGGGCTTTGATTCTGTAGATATGCACTGATCTGAAGGGGAGGGGGGTATTGATGATAATTCCTTTTGTCTCTGAATAGTGATTTAAAGGAGCTTCCGAAGTCACCTAAGTACACGTGATGAAAGGATAGTGAAACGAAGTAAATGAGGTGATTAGCGGACAGTTCAGGGGTTGCAAGGATCGAAATTGAAACGTTGCAAGAAGCAGGGAAGTTATCTAAAAAAGGAAAAGATACACATAACTTACTGTATGAACTTAAATCTAAGGGAAAATTGTGCGAGTATACACGTTTTATACTTTAGGTGTACATGGGTTATGTTGGAATATATGTTATGGTAATTCGGTTAACATTATTTTTCATTTGCTGGTCTTTGATTCTGTAGATATGCACTGATCTGAAGGAGGGGGGTATTGATGATAATTCCTTTTGTCTCTGAATAGTGATTTAAAGGAGCTTCCGAAGTCACCTAAGTACACGTGATGAAAGGATAGTGAAACGAAGTAATTGAGGTGATTAGTGGACAGTTCAGGGGTTGGAAGGATCGAAATTCAAACGTTGCAAGAAGCAGGGAAGTTAGCTAAAAAAGGAAAAAATACAATAACTTACTGTATGAACTTAAATCTAAGGGAAAATTGGGCGAGTGTACACGTTCTATACTTTAGGTGTACATGGGTTATGTTGGAATATATGTTATGGTAATTCGGTTAACATTATTTTTCATTTGCTGGTCTTTGATTTTGTAGATATGCACCGATCTGAAGGAGGGGGGTATTGATGATAATTCCTTTTCTCTCTGAATAGTGATTTAAAGGAGCTTCCGAAGTCACCTAAGTACACGTGATGAAAGGATAGTGAAACGAAGTAATTGAGGTGATTAGAGGACAGTTCAGGGGTTGCAAGGATCGGAATTGAAACGTTGCAAGAAGCAGGGAAGTTGGCTAAAAAGGGAAAAGATATACATAAATTACTGTATGAACTTAAATGTAAGGGAAAATTGGGCGAGTGTACATGTTTTATGCTTTAGATGTACATTAGTTATGTTGGAATATATGTTATGGTAATTCGGTTAACATTATTTTTCATTTGCTGGTCTTTGATTTTGTAGATATGCACTGATCTGAAGGAGGGGGGGTGTTGATGATAATTCCTTTTCTCCCTGAATAGTGATTTAAAGGAGCTTCCAAAGTCACCTAAGTACACGTGATGAAAGGATAGTGAAACGAAGTAATTGAGGTGATTAGCGGACAGTTCAGGGGTTGCAAGGATCGAAATTGAAACGTTGCAAGAAGCAGGGAAGTTGGCTAAAAAAGAAAAAGATACACATAACTTAATGTATGAACTTAAATCTAAGGGAAAATTGGGCGAGTGTACACGTTTTATACTTTAGGTGTACATGGGTTATGTTGGAATATATGTTATGGTAATTCGGTTAACATTGTTTTTCATTTGCTGGTCTTTGATTCTGTAGACATGCACTTATCTGAAGGACGGGGGTATTGATGATAATTAATTTTCTCTCTGAATAGTGATTTAAAGGAGCTTCCGAAGTCACCTAAGTACACATGATGAAAGGATAGTGAAACGAAGTAATTGAGGTGATTAGCGGACAGTTCAGGGGTTGCAAGGATCGAAATTGAAACGTTGCAAGAAGCAGGGAAGTTGGCTAAAAAACGAAAAGATACACATAAATTACTGTATGAACTTAAATCTAAGGGAAAGTTGGGCGAGTGTACACGTTTTATACTTTAGGCGTACATGGGTTATGTTGGAATATATGTTATGATAATTCGGTTAACATTATTTTTCATTTGCTGGTCTTTGAGTCTGTAGATATGCACTGATCTGAAGGAGGGGGGGGGTATTGATGATAATTCCCTTTGTCTCTGAATAGTGATTTAAAGGAGCTTCCATAGTCACCTAAGTACACGTGATGAAAGGATAGTGAAACGAAGTAATTGAGATGATTAGCGGACAGTTGAGGGGTTGCAAGGATCGAAATTGGAACGTTGCAAGAAGCAGGGAAGTTAGGTAAAAAAGGAAAAGATACACATAACTTACTGTATGAACTTAAATCTAAGGGAAAATTGGGCGAGTGTACACGTTTTATACTTTAGGTGTACATGGGTTATGTTGGAATATATGTTATGGTAATTCGGTTAACATTATTTTTCATTTGCTGGTCTTTGATTCTGTAGATATGCACTGATCAGCAGGAGGGGGGTACTGATGATAATTCTTTTTCTCTCTGAATAGTGATTTAAAGGAGCTTCCGAAGTCACCTAAGTACACGTGATGAAAGGATAGTGAAACGAAGTAATTGAGGTTATTAGCCGACAGTTCAGGGGTTGCAAGGATTGAAATTGAAACGTTGCAAGAAGCAGGGAAGTTGGCTAAAAAACGAAAAGATACACATCACTTACTGTATGAACTTAAATCTAAGGGAAAATTGGGCGAGTGTACACGTTTTATACTTTAGATGTACATGGGTTATGTTAGAATACGTTAAGGTAATTCGGTTAACATTATTTTTCATTTGCTGGGCTTTGATTCTGTAGATATGCACTGATCTGAAGGGGAGGGGGGTATTGATGATAATTCCTTTTGTCTCTGAATAGTGATTTAAAGGAGCTTCCGAAGTCTACTAAGTACACGTGATGAAAGGATAGTGAAACGAAGTAAATGAGGTGATTAGCGGACAGTACAGGGGTTGCAAGGATCGAAATTGAAACGTTGCAAGAAGCAGGGAAGTTATCTAAAAAAGGAAAAGATACACATAACTTACTGTATGAACTTAAATCTAAGGGAAAATTGTGCGAGTATACACGTTTTATGCTTTAGGTGTACATGGGTTATGTTGGAATATATGTTATGGTAATTCGGTTAACGTTATTTTTCATTTGCTGGTCTTTGGTACTGTAGATATGCACTGATCTGAAGGAGGGGGTGGGGTATTGATGATAATTCCCTTTGTCTCTGAATAGTGATTTAAAGGAGCTTCCATAGTCACCTAAGTACACGTGATGAAAGGATAGTGAAACGAAGTAATTGAGATGATTAGCGGACAGTTGAGGGGTTGCAAGGATCGAAATTGGAACGTTGCAAGAAGCAGGGAAGTTAGGTAAAAAAGGAAAAGATACACATAACTTATTGTATGAACTTAAATCTAAGGGAAAATTGGGCGAGTGTACACGTTTTATACTTTAGGTGTACATGGGTTATGTTGGAATATATGTTATGGTAATTCGGTTAACATTATTTTTCATTTGCTGGTCTTTGATTCTGTAGATATGCACTGATCAGCAGGAGGGGGGTACTGATGATAATTCTTTTTCTCTCTGAATAGTGATTTAAAGGAGCTTCCGAAGTCACATAAGTACACGTGATGAAAGGATAGTGAAACGAAGTAATTGAGATGATTAGTGGACAGTTGAGGGGTTGCAAGGATCGAAATTGGAACGTTGCAAGAAGCAGGGAAGTTAGGTAAAAAAGGAAAAGATACACATAACTTACTGTATGAACTTAAATCTAAGGGAAAATTGGGCGAGTGTACACGTTTTATACTTTAGGTGTACATGGGTTATGTTGGAATATATGTTATGGTAATTCGGTTAACATTATTTTTCATTTGCTGGTCTTTGATTCTGTAGATATGCACTGATCAGCAGGAGGGGGGTACTGATGATAATTCTTTTTCTCTCTGAATAGTGATTTAAAGGAGCTTCCGAAGTCACCTAAGTACACGTGATGAAAGGATAGTGAAACGAAGTAATTGAGATGATTAGTGGACAGTTGAGGGGTTGCAAGGATCGAAATTGGAACGTTGCAAGAAGCAGGGAAGTTAGGTAAAAAAGGAAAAGATACACATAACTTACTGTATGAACTTAAATCTAAGGGAAAATTGGGCGAGTGTACACGTTCTATACTTTAGGTGTGCATGGGTTATGTTGGAATATATGTTTTGGTAATTCGGTTAACATTATTTTTCATTTGCTGGTCTTTGATTTTGTAGATATGCACCGATCTGAAGGAGGGGGGTATTGATGATAATTCCTTTTCTCTCTGAATAGTGATTTAAAGGAGCTTCCGAAGTCACCTAAGTACACGTGATGACAGGATAGTGAAACGAAGTAATTGAGGTGATTAGAGGACAGTTCAGGGGTTGCAAGGATCGGAATTGAAACGTTGCAAGAAGCAGGGAAGTTGGCTAAAAAGGGAAAAGATATACATAAATTACTGTATGAACTTAAATGTAAGGGAAAATTGGGCGAGTGTACATGTTTTATGCTTTAGATGTACATTAGTTATGTTGGAATATATGTTATGGTAATTCGGTTAACATTATTTTTCATTTGCTGGTCTTTGATTTTGTAGATATGCACTGATCTGAAGGAGGGGGGGTGTTGATGATAATTCCTTTTCTCCCTGAATAGTGATTTAAAGGAGCTTCCGAAGTCACCTAAGTACACGTGATGAAAGGATAGTGAAACGAAGTAAATGAGGTGATTAGCGGACAGTTCAGGGGTTGCAAGGATCGAAATTGAAACGTTGCAAGAAGCAGGGAAGTTATCTAAAAAAGGAAAAGATACACATAACTTACTGTATGAACTTAAATCTAAGGGAAAATTGTGCGAGTATACACGTTTTATGCTTTAGGTGTACATGGGTTATGTTGGAATATATGTTATGGTAATTCGGTTAACGTTATTTTTCATTTGCTGGTCTTTGGTACTGTAGATATGCACTGATCTGAAGGAGGGGGTGGGGTATTGATGATAATTCCCTTTGTCTCTGAATAGTGATTTAAAGGAGCTTCCATAGTCACCTAAGTACACGTGATGAAAGGATAGTGAAACGAAGTAATTGAGATGATTAGCGGACAGTTGAGGGGTTGCAAGGATCGAAATTGGAACGTTGCAAGAAGCAGGGAAGTTAGGTAAAAAAGGAAAAGATACACATAACTTATTGTATGAACTTAAATCTAAGGGAAAATTGGGCGAGTGTACACGTTTTATACTTTAGGTGTACATGGGTTATGTTGGAATATATGTTATGGTAATTCGGTTAACATTATTTTTCATTTGCTGGTCTTTGATTCTGTAGATATGCACTGATCAGCAGGAGGGGGGTACTGATGATAATTCTTTTTCTCTCTGAATAGTGATTTAAAGGAGCTTCCGAAGTCACCTAAGTACACGTGATGAAAGGATAGTGAAACGAAGTAATTGAGATGATTAGTGGACAGTTGAGGGGTTGCAAGGATCGAAATTGGAACGTTGCAAGAAGCAGGGAAGTTAGGTAAAAAAGGAAAAGATACACATAACTTACTGTATGAACTTAAATCTAAGGGAAAATTGGGCGAGTGTACACGTTCTATACTTTAGGTGTGCATGGGTTATGTTGGAATATATGTTTTGGTAATTCGGTTAACATTATTTTTCATTTGCTGGTCTTTGATTCTGTAGATATGCACTGATCTGAAGGAGGGGGGTATTGTTGATAATTCCTTTTCTCTCTGAATAGTAATTTAAAGGATCTTCCGAAGTCACCTAAGTACACGTGATGAAAGGATAGTGAAACGAAATAATTGAGGTGATTAGCGGACAGTTCAAGGGTTGCAAGGATAAAAAATTAAACGTTGCAAGAAGCAGGGAAGTTGGCTAAAAAAGGAAAAGATACACATAACTTACTGTATGAACTTAAATCTAAGGGAAAATTGGGCTAGTGTACACGTTATATACTTTAGGTGTACATGGGTTATGTTGGAATATATGTTATGGTAATTCGGTTAACTTTATTTTTCATTTGCTGGTCTTTGTTTCTGTAGATATGCACTGATCTGAAGGAGGGGGGGTATTGATGATAATTCCTTTTGTCTCTGAATAGTGATTTAAAGGAGCTTCCGGAGTCACCTAAGTACACGTGATGAAAGGGTAGTGAAACGAAGTAATTGAGGTGATTAGCGGTCAGTTCAGGGGTTGCAAGGATCGAAATTGAAACGTTGGAAGAAGCAGGGAAGTTGGCTAAAAAAGAAAAAGATACACATAACTTACTGTATGAACTTAAATCTATGGGAAAGTTGGGCGAGTGTACACGTTTTTACTTTAGGTGTACATGGGTTATGTTGGAATATATGTCATGGTAATTCGGTTAACATTATTTTTCATTTGCTGGTCTTTGATTCTGTAGATATGCACTGATCTGAAGGAGGGGGGGGGGGGTATTGATGATAATTAATTTTCTCTCTGAATAGTGATTTAAAGGAGCTTCCGAAGTCACCTAAGTACACGTGATGAAAGGATAGTGAAACGAAGTAATTGAGGTGATTAGCAGACAGTTCAGGGGTTGCAAGGATCGAAATTGAAACGTTGCAAGAAGCAGGGAAGTTGGCTAAAAAAGGAAAAGATACACATAACTTACTGTATGAACTTAAATCTGAGGGAAAATTGGGCGAGTGTACACGTTTTATACTTTAGGTGTACATGGGTTATGTTGGAATATATGTTATGGTAATTCGGATAACATTATTTTTTATTCGCTGGTCTTTGATACTGTAGATATGCACTGATCTGAAGGAGGGGGGTATTGATGATAATTCCTTTTGTCTCTGAATAGTGATTTAAAGGAGCTACCGAAGTCACCTTAGTACACGTGATGAAAGGATAGTGAAACGAAGTAATTGAGGTTATTAGCGGACAGTTCAGGGGTTGCAAGGATCGAAATTGAAACGTTGCAAGAAGCAGGGAAGTTGGCCTAAAAAGGAAAAGATACACATAACTTACTGTATGAACTTAAATCTAAGGGAAAATTGTGCGAGTGTACACGTTCTATACTTTAGGTGTGCATGGGTTATGTTGGAATATATGTTATGATAATTCTGTTAACATTATTTTTCATTTGCTGGTCTTTGATTCTGTAGATATGCACTGATCTGAAGTAGGGGGGGTATTGATGATAATTCCTTTTGTCTCTGAATAGTGATTTAAAGGAGCTTCCGAAGTCACCTAAGTACACGTGATAAAAGGATAGTGAAACGAAGTAATTGAGGTGATTAGCGGTCAGTTCAGGGGTTGCAAGGATCGAAATTGAAACAGGGAAGCAGGGAAGTTGGCTAAAAAACGAAAAGATACACATCACTTACTGTATGAACTTAAATCTAAGGGAAAATTGGGCGAGTGTACACGTTTTATACTTTAGGTGTACATGGGTTATGTTGGAATATATGTTATGGTAATTCGGTTAACATTATTTTTCATTTGCTGACCTTTGATTGTGTAGATATGCACTGATCAGCAGGAGGGGGGTACTGATGATAATTCTTTTTCTCTCTGAATAGTGATTTAAAGGAGCTTCCGAAGTCACCTAAGTACACGTGATGAAAGGATAGTGAAACGAAGTAATTGAGGTTATTAGCCGACAGTTCAGGGGTTGCAAGGATCGAAATTGAAACGTTGGAAGAAGCAGGGAAGTTGGCTAAAAAACGAAAAGATACACATAACTTACTGTATGAACTTAAATCTAAGGGAAAATTGTGCGAGTGTACACTTTCTATACTTTAGGTGTGCATGGGTTATGTTGGAATATATGTTTTGGTAATTCGGTTAACATTATTTTTCATTTGCTGGTCTTTGATTCTGTAGATATGCACTGATCTTAAGGGGGGGTATTGATGATAATTCCCTTTGTCTCTGAATAGTGATTTAAAGGAGCTTCCGAAGTCACCTAAGTACACGTGATGAAAGAATAGTGAAACGAAGTAATTGAGATGATTAGCGGACAGTTGAGGGGTTGCAAGGATCGAAATTGGAACGTTGCAAGAAGCAGGGAAGTTAGGTAAAAAAGGAAAAGATACACATAACTTACTGTATGAACTTAAATCTAAGGGAAAATTGGGCGAGTGTACACGTTCTATACTTTAGGTGTGCATGGGTTATGTTGGAATATATGTTTTTTTAATTCGGTTAACATTATTTTTCATTTGCTGGTCTTTGATTCTGTAGATATGCACTGATCTGAAGGAGGGGGGTATTGTTGATAATTCCTTTTCTCTCTGAATAGTAATTTAAAGGATCTTCCGAAGTCACCTATGTACACATGATGAAAGGATAGTGAAACGAAATAATTGAGGTGATTAGCGGACAGTTCAAGGGTTGCAAGGATAAAAAATGAAACGTTGCAAGAAGCAGGGAAGTTGCCTAAAAAAGGAAAAGATACACATAACTTACCTTATGAACTTAAATCTGAGGGAAAATTGGGCGAGTGTACACGTTTTATACTTTAGGTGTACATGGGTTATGTTGGAATATATGTTATGGTAATTCGGTTAACATTATTTTTTATTCGCTGGTCTTTGATACTGTAGATATGCACTGATCTGAAGGAGGGGGGTATTGATGATAATTCCTTTTGTCTCTGAATAGTGATTTAAAGGAGCTACCGAAGTCACCTTAGTACACGTGATGAAAGGATAGTGAAACGAAGTAATTGAGGTTATTAGCGGACAGTTCAGGGGTTGCAAGGATCGAAATTGAAACGTTGCAAGAAGCAGGGAAGTTGGCTAAAAAAGAAAAAGATACACATAACTTACTGTATGAACTTAAATCTATGGGAAAGTTGGGCGAGTGTACACGTTTTTACTTTAGATGTACATGGGTTATGTTGGAATATATGTTATGATAATTCGGTTAACATTATTTTTCATTTGCTGGTCTTTGATTCTGTAGATATGCACTGATCTGAAGTAGGGGGGGTATTGATGATAATTCCTTTTGTCTCTGAATAGTGATTTAAAGGAGCTTCCGAAGTCACCTAAGTACACGTGATAAAAGGATAGTGAAACGAAGTAATTGAGGTGATTAGCGGTCAGTTCAGGGGTTGCAAGGATCGAAATTGAAACGTTGCAAGAAGCAGGGAAGTTGGCTAAAAAAGAAAAAGATACACATAACTTAATGTATGAACTTAAATCTAAGGGAAAATTGGGCGAGTGTACACGTTTTATACTTTAGGTGTACATGGGTTATGTTGGAATATATGTTATGGTAATTCGGTTAACATTGTTTTTCATTTGCTGGTCTTTGATTCTGTAGACATGCACTTATCTGAAGGAGGGGGATATTGATGATAATTAATTTTCTCTCTGAATAGTGATTTAAAGGAGCTTCCGAAGTCACCTAAGTACACATGATGAAAGGATAGTGAAACGAAGTAATTGAGGTGATTAGCGGACAGTTCAGGGGTTGCAAGGATCGAAATTGAAACGTTGCAAGAAGCAGGGAAGTTGGCTAAAAAACGAAAAGATACACATAACTTACTGTATGAACTTAAATCTAAGGGAAAGTTGGGCGAGTGTACACGTTTTATACTTTAGGCGTACACGGGTTATGTTGGAATATATGTTATGGTAATTCGGTTAACATTATTTTTCATTTGCTGGTCTTTGAGTCTGTAGATATGCACTGATCTGAAGGAGGGGGGGGGTATTGATGATAATTCCTTTTGTCTCTGAATAGTGGTTTAAAGGAGCTTCCGAAGTCACCTAAGTACACGTGATGAAAGGGTAGTGAAACGAAGTAATTGAGGTGATTAGCGGTCAGTTCAGTGGTTGCAAGGATCGAAATTGAAACGTTGGAAGAAGCAGGGAAGTTGGCTAAAAAAGAAAAAGATACACATAACTTACTGTATGAACTTAAATCTATGGGAAAGTTGGGCGAGTGTACACGTTTTTACTTTAGGTGTACATGGGTTATGTTGGAATATATGTCATGGTAATTCGGTTAACATTATTTTTCATTTGCTGGTCTTTGATTCTGTAGATATGCACTGATCTGAAGGAGGGGGGGGGGTATTGATGATAATTAATTTTCTCTCTGAATAGTGATGTAAAGGAGCTTCCGAAGTCACCTAAGTACACGTGATGAAAGGATAGTGAAACGAAGTAATTGAGGTGATTAGCAGACAGTTCAGGGGTTGCAAGGATCGAAATTGAAACGTTGCAAGAAGCAGGGAAGTTGGCTAAAAAAGGAAAAGATACACATAACTTACTGTATGAACTTAAATCTGAGGGAAAATTGGGCGAGTGTACACGTTTTATACTTTAGGTGTACATGGGTTATGTTGGAATATATGTTATGGTAATTCGGTTAACATTATTTTTTATTCGCTGGTCTTTGATACTGTAGATATGCACTGATCTGAAGGAGGGGGGTATTGATGATAATTCCTTTTGTCTCTGAATAGTGATTTAAAGGAGCTACCGAAGTCACCTTAGTACACGTGATGAAAGGATAGTGAAACGAAGTAATTGAGGTTATTAGCGGACAGTTCAGGGGTTGCAAGGATCGAAATTGAAACGTTGCAAGAAGCAGGGAAGTTGGCTAAAAAAGAAAAAGATACACATAACTTACTGTATGAACTTAAATCTATGGGAAATTTGGGCGAGTGTACACGTTTTTACTTTAGATGTACATGGGTTATGTTGGAATATATGTTATGATAATTCGGTTAACATTATTTTTCATTTGCTGGTCTTTGATTCTGTAGATATGCACTGATCTGAAGTAGGGGGGGTATTGATGATAATTCCTTTTGTCTCTGAATAGTGATTTAAAGGAGCTTCCGAAGTCACCTAAGTACACGTGATAAAAGGATAGTGAAACGAAGTAATTGAGGTGATTAGCGGTCAGTTCAGGGGTTGCAAGGATCGAAATTGAAACGTTGCAAGAAGCAGGGAAGTTGGCTAAAAAAGAAAAAGATGCACATAACTTAATGTATGAACTTAAATCTAAGGGAAAATTGGGCGAGTGTACACGTTTTATACTTTAGGTGTACATGGGTTATGTTGGAATATATGTTATGGTAATTCGGTTAACATTGTTTTTCATTTGCTGGTCTTTGATTCTGTAGACATGCACTTATCTGAAGGAGGGGGGTATTGATGATAATTAATTTTCTCTCTGAATAGTGATTTAAAGGAGCTTCCGAAGTCACCTAAGTACACATGATGAAAGGATAGTGAAACGAAGTAATTGAGGTGATTAGCGGACAGTTCAGGGGTTGCAAGGATCGAAATTGAAACGTTGCAAGAAGCAGGGAAGTTGGCTAAAAAACGAAAAGATACACATAACTTACTGTATGAACTTAAATCTAAGGGAAAGTTGGGCGAGTGTACACGTTTTATACTTTAGGCGTACACGGGTTATGTTGGAATATATGTTATGGTAATTCGGTTAACATTATTTTTCATTTGCTGGTCTTTGAGTCTGTAGATATGCACTGATCTGAAGGAGGGGGGGGGTATTGATGATAATTCCTTTTGTCTCTGAATAGTGGTTTAAAGGAGCTTCCGAAGTCACCTAAGTACACGTGATGAAAGGGTAGTGAAACGAAGTAATTGAGGTGATTAGCGGTCAGTTCAGTGGTTGCAAGGATCGAAATTGAAACGTTGGAAGAAGCAGGGAAGTTGGCTAAAAAAGAAAAAGATACACATAACTTACTGTATGAACTTAAATCTATGGGAAAGTTGGGCGAGTGTACACGTTTTTACTTTAGGTGTACATGGGTTATGTTGGAATATATGTCATGGTAATTCGGTTAACATTATTTTTCATTTGCTGGTCTTTGATTCTGTAGATATGCACTGATCTGAAGGAGGGGGGGGGGTATTGATGATAATTAATTTTCTCTCTGAATAGTGATGTAAAGGAGCTTCCGAAGTCACCTAAGTACACGTGATGAAAGGATAGTGAAACGAAGTAATTGAGGTGATTAGCAGACAGTTCAGGGGTTGCAAGGATCGAAATTGAAACGTTGCAAGAAGCAGGGAAGTTGGCTAAAAAAGGAAAAGATACACATAACTTACTGTATGAACTTAAATCTGAGGGAAAATTGGGCGAGTGTACACGTTTTATACTTTAGGTGTACATGGGTTATGTTGGAATATATGTTATGGTAATTCGGTTAACATTATTTTTTATTCGCTGGTCTTTGATACTGTAGATATGCACTGATCTGAAGGAGGGGGGTATTGATGATAATTCCTTTTGTCTCTGAATAGTGATTTAAAGGAGCTACCGAAGTCACCTTAGTACACGTGATGAAAGGATAGTGAAACGAAGTAATTGAGGTTATTAGCGGACAGTTCAGGGGTTGCAAGGATCGAAATTGAAACGTTGCAAGAAGCAGGGAAGTTGGCTAAAAAAGAAAAAGATACACATAACTTACTGTATGAACTTAAATCTATGGGAAATTTGGGCGAGTGTACACGTTTTTACTTTAGATGTACATGGGTTATGTTGGAATATATGTTATGATAATTCGGTTAACATTATTTTTCATTTGCTGGTCTTTGATTCTGTAGATATGCACTGATCTGAAGTAGGGGGGGTATTGATGATAATTCCTTTTGTCTCTGAATAGTGATTTAAAGGAGCTTCCGAAGTCACCTAAGTACACGTGATAAAAGGATAGTGAAACGAAGTAATTGAGGTGATTAGCGGTCAGTTCAGGGGTTGCAAGGATCGAAATTGAAACGTTGCAAGAAGCAGGGAAGTTGGCTAAAAAAGAAAAAGATGCACATAACTTAATGTATGAACTTAAATCTAAGGGAAAATTGGGCGAGTGTACACGTTTTATACTTTAGGTGTACATGGGTTATGTTGGAATATATGTTATGGTAATTCGGTTAACATTGTTTTTCATTTGCTGGTCTTTGATTCTGTAGACATGCACTTATCTGAAGGAGGGGGGTATTGATGATAATTAATTTTCTCTCTGAATAGTGATTTAAAGGAGCTTCCGAAGTCACCTAAGTACACATGATGAAAGGATAGTGAAACGAAGTAATTGAGGTGATTAGCGGACAGTTCAGGGGTTGCAAGGATCGAAATTGAAACGTTGCAAGAAGCAGGGAAGTTGGCTAAAAAACGAAAAGATACACATAACTTACTGTATGAACTTAAATCTAAGGGAAAGTTGGGCGAGTGTACACGTTTTATACTTTAGGCGTACACGGGTTATGTTGGAATATATGTTATGGTAATTCGGTTAACATTATTTTTCATTTGCTGGTCTTTGAGTCTGTAGATATGCACTGATCTGAAGGAGGGGGGGGGGTATTGATGATAATTCCTTTTGTCTCTGAATAGTGGTTTAAAGGAGCTTCCGAAGTCACCTAAGTACACGTGGTGAAAGGATAGTGAAACGAAGTAATTGAGGTGATTAGCGGACAGTTCAGGGGTTGCAAGGATCGAAATTGAAACGTTGCAAGAAGCAGGGAAGTTGGATAAAAAAGGAAAAGATACACATAACTTACTGTATGAACATAAATCTAAGGGAAAATTGGGCGAGTGTACACGTTTTATACTTTAGGTGTACATGGGTTATGTTGGAATATATGTTATGGTAATTCGGTAAACATTATTTTTCATTTGCTGGTCTTTGATTCTGTGGATATGCACTGATCTGAAGGATGGGGGGGTATTGATGATAATTCCTTTTGTCTCTGAATAGTGATTTAAAGGAGCTTCCGAAGTCACCTAAGTACACGTGATGAAAGGATAGTGAAACGAAGTAATTGAGGTGATTAGCGGACAGTTCAGGGGTTGCAAGGATCGAAATTGAAACGTTGCAAGAAGCAGGGAAGTTGGCTATAAAAGGAAAAGATACACATAACTTACTGTATGAACTTAAATCTATGGGAAAATTGGGTTAGTGTACACGTTTTTACTTTAGGTGTACATGGGTTATGTTGGAATATATGTTATGGTAATTCGGTTAACATTATTTTTCATTTGCTTGTCTTTGATTCTGTAGATATGCACTGATCTGAAGGAGGGGGGTATTGATGATAATTCCTTTTGTCTCTGAATAGTGATTTAAAGGAGCTTCCGAAGTCACCTAAGTACACGTGATGAAAGGATAGTGAAACGAAGTAATTGAGGTGATTAGCGGACAGTTTAGGGGTTGCAAGGATCGAAATTGAAACGTTGCAAGAAGCAGTTCAGCACGCCACCAGTGGGCAGTTTATTGAGTGCGGCATTGCTCAGAGCGGGTATCGTGAGGAAAACCGCCTAAATAACGGTCCTTCTCCACGACTGACTGCTGCGTTCGGAAGTTGCGCGCCTAAATGAGAATCTTCTGTTATTGATATTAAACAAACTAAAGAGTGTGTTTACTTGCATTTCAAATTAAAGCATCTCTCAATAGCGTGCTATTATTCCATTATTTCACAAATATTAATAACCAGCAGAATAATAAACAACTGATAAACGAAAAAGCATACAAGGCACTTTGGTGATCTTCGGATAGCATCTAACTTGGATGGCGCACGATGTGGGTCGGCGGTAAAGTCAGTGCGGTCGTGGAGAACGGACATATTGTCCGCTGCGGTATCACTTAAGACAATTTGCAATGTGTTGTTTGTAAATGTGAGAGCTGGTTCGGCTGTGTCGGAGGACAGACATGTTGTCTGCTGCAGGCAGTGCCAATGCTTTATTAGCAATGTATGGTTGGTGGACATGTAGCTAAGAACAGTGTGATAGTATTTACGTAAAATACGCAGTTCATTAATTTGTTGAAGAATAGAAATTATTTGTGATTCTAAAGTGGAATGTATCTGTGCAATTTCTCGTGTTCTGCTAATAAACAAACTAATTGGAAATTTAATTATTCAGATAATATCAATTCCTCACTAAGAGTTTCTTACAGCCTCAAGACTACGGATTCACGACCTACGTGCTGTTTTCTGCGCAGGGAACAACAACTGTAGAAGACTGCAGGTCGGTGAACATTAATTAGAACTTACGTATTCCACTCAGAGCGGTGGAAGCAAATAGGCACCTTGCGTGTATTGCAATCCTAGTACAAATGAAATCAGTGACACGTCATCTGTGGTAACACAGGAGAGAAATTTCTCGAGAGAAGAGATTTGTCATACGCAAGTATATATCACTCTATCTCTCTCTCCCTCCCTCCCTCTCTTTTTCAACTTGCCATAGAAGTTCTAGACCTGCAGCCATATTTCCAGAAGACTGGAGACCACATGTACTTAGGGCCTACTCCATATTTACACTGGAAAGAGTGACTGTCAATTGTTAGAGAAACGGAAAATCAACAGGGATGACAAAATTTAAATTGCGAAATAGCGGATTACTAATCAATGGAATCAAGTGCGACATAGCAGGGATGTGGTTTCATATTTCAGTTACTATCACAAGAATAATACTGATTGACTTTTCTCAACCGATGTTGTATTAGCCAGAGGATCCAATGGTCCGAATGGTTCTGAGCACTATGGGACTTAACATCTGAGGTCATCAATCCCCTAGAACTTAGAACTACTTAAACCTAACTAACCTAAGGAAATCACCCACATCTATGCCTGAGGCAGGATTCGAACCTGCGACCATAGCAGTCACGCGGTTCCGGACTGAAGCACCTAGAACCGCTCGACCACCGCTGCCGTCGCCAGAGGATCCATTACGCATATTACCTGTACAGAAACTAACCTTTCTCAACAAAACCTTGGATTCCAGTCTATTACACTCTTTAGGTGGATTGATAATCTCAGAAAAGGGAAGAATATCAGTTGACTAGACGCTACAACATGTAAAGCAACATCATGAAATTGCGTATCCACAACAAATGTTATCCTGATTCTATGGTTCACTTGCGCAATCTGCTTAAAACGCAAAATACCCCATTCAGACGAATCACCGACCAATCAAATATCCGCGGAATGGATATATGGAGACACTCGGTCCAGAGCGACCAGACATCTTTAGCATGACGTATGTAAGCTCTTTGGGACAGCGGAAAGTGACTTTAATATGAGCAGGGCAACGCGATTGACTAGACGCTATGTAGTAGTGCTCTGTTTAATAAACAGTATTCTCAGATGGCTCTGAGCACTATGGGACTTAACATCTGAGGTTATCAGTCCCCTAGAACTTAGAACTACTTAAACCTAACTAACCTAAGGACAGCACACACAGCCATAACCAAGGCAGGATTCGAACCTGCGACCGTAGCGGTCGCGCTGTTCCAGACTGAAGCGCTTGGAACCGCTCGGCCATCACGGCCGGCAGTATTCTCATGACCCAGGTGTGTTATCTCAGTCAGTGGCTTACAATCACTGTAGTCTCTCACATCCTACATTGATGATCCAATGTCAACCGCGAATGTGCGCAATTTCGTCTCCGAACTCGATTGTGGTTACTACTTAGTGACAATGAGGCAGCTGTATGGAAGGGGCACCATACGTTTACCAATGGAAGCCGCTCACATGAATTCAGTGCAGGATCGGTGTGGACAGTGTGTGAATCCAACTGTAAAAACTGAGCGAACGAATAATCCGTTGATGCCACATCAACAATGGTGGCACACGCTGAACGCGTTAAATGAGTGAAATCCAATGAATTCACAGACTCATCCTAGTTCCTTCTCGATTCTAACCTTCTCAGCAACGCCATGTTTGCATCACCCATGTCTCCCACACCACACAATGTATTTCAACATTCGAAATTCACCATGCAACAACCAACTACATTTGAATAACTGGAAAATATCTTGTCTCACAAACGTCATGGACATAATGTAACCACAAGTTAATTGAAATTTTCGGGCGGCGCCGAGCTCAAACTTTGACTTTTGAACACCAAGACTCTGAGATGGTGGATCATGATCTTCGAGTGCATTTTTCATATAACCGGCACTTTTGATGACTGATCAAAGTATAAGCATCTGTTCAGCTACCTGTTTGGCTACTCATAACTAATTTATGATATCATCAAGTTGCCCCCAGAGGAGAGCAGATACGAGATGGCCAAATCAGTGTGGTTACAGAGACAATCCCGCACACACAAACAACAACTTCAAGATGTCATGTAAGAGATCAAACCGGGTGATAGTACACTATCACACCTCTGGCGCCACCTCCATCCCGCAGCCAACCCCCCTCATATCAGAAGCCATTCTGTGGGCCCTGTGTTTGGTCAAGCTAATGACAGACCTCCAACTCGTCATGATCACGAATGAGACGGAGGCAGTTGGATGGCACTTGGCTACAGCTGACAGAACGATCACTGTCATCCACTGTAGGCAAAATGTAACAGCATCCCAAGATTCAACTCAGTGACGTGTGTGGCAGGCACTATCTCTGGCACTGCACAAACGCAGCTGACTAATCACAAAGGGTCACAATCATGGCAGACCAAAGTAATCCTGCCGCCTGCGCAGAAACACACACCAGTGCTCACAGCTACGCATGGCAACAACATGACGTGACTCACACTGGCTTGAGGTCCTGCTCGCTACTGATATCACACACAATTTGGCGACGCTGCACGCAAATATTGGGGCCCTTGCGGCTACCCAAACTGAACAAGAGGGTCGCAATGGACGCTCCAGCATGCGACATCTCACCAACCCACCAAAATATCTAACACACACACACACACACGTCTGCCTCAGCTGTTTCCCATGGATGTCTCTTCATTTTGGACAAAGCATCAGATCAACGCACACTAATCAACAAGTGCTCCGATGTAAGTTCGCTTCATTGCTTCTCCTATCTGACTTTTGAGCCCTCACGCTCCAGGTTGCCAATAACTTCAACATTAGTGTATATGACACTCTTACACACACTGTGCACTTGTTGGACACACTCCAGTGTCCATGGACCTCCTTGGTTACCAACATGGTAGAACCAGTCATTGGAATCGAGTTTTTACGACGTCATCAGCTCTTGCCTGATGTCTTACAGTTCATGCACATCTCAGGCAAACGAGTGCAAGCTATCTCTGCCTCTTCCATGCCTCCACAGCTGCCACCTGTCGCACTCCCCCATGATCGCACCATCCATGACGTTCTGTATAAATGCGCCAAACTGTCAATGGACAATCTCCACACACATCAGTGCTATACTGCTTGCAGCACGAAGACATAATCACTCTGAACAGAAAACGATGAGCGTTGATGACGCATTGCTGCTGCCACCGCAGCCCTAGCAGCAGAATACGAGCAGCTCCGCATAACAGACAACAAACACCTGGACATGTCCCCACTTCCCTCCTGTCCCCTCCCCAACACACATCACGCGAATGCAGACGCCACCAGCCACCGACGGCCATCCCAAGATCAGAAAACAACAGTGCACAGTTTCTACTAACAGTCCTTCCAACCCTGTCGCCTCACTCATATGTACACAATCTGTGCTGTTCACGACAGAACCGTGCATTGCTTAATAACCATGGGTGGACCCCGAGTTTGACGTAAACCATGACGATTAGTACCCCCAGATCTACAGTTTGCCAAAGCCACAGTTGACGAACCTCTTCAAGCAGGAATTACTCGTCCTCCATGTACTCACTGGGCTTGCAGGATCGAGCTTGTTCCTAATTAAAATGGCGCTATCAGACTGGGTGGTGATTACAGGCACCTCAACTCTCGAACGTAACCGCTAGCCCTTTCCCAACATGCAGGACTTTACACACACTCTTGAGCGGCTATAGTTTTCAACATGATTGATTGCAAATGTGTCTACCCACAAATACCGATGCACCTCTATGACATCCAAAACACTGCCACTATAACTCTCTTCACACTGTTTGAATATCTCTTTATGCCAAACATGTTTAAAATGCTGCACAGACTTGGCAGAAGTTCATTGGCAGCCTCTTATTCCGCTTCCCCATCTACTATATGTATTTCAACAAAGAACTCATCTTCTCATATTGATATTCTGTAGGCTAGCACTCACACAACACCAAGAACAAGTTCTAGCCACATTGCAGGAGGACGAAATGGTCAGGAACGATATGAAATCACAGCTTCATCAGACAGAGGTCACCTTCCTCTGGCACACTCTTAATGGTGCTGGTATCAAACTGACAACTGAACAAACACTACTGATGCAAGACGTTCCTCGCCCAGAAACGCACCACGACCTACGACGATTCCTGAGGATTCTAATCTTTTACCACCGATATCTCCAACAGGAAGCTGAGTTGCAAATCCTGCTATCAAATGCCTTGAAAGGAAAACACGGGAAAAGGAAATTACCTTGGACCCCAGAAATGACTGAAGCATTTCATCTCTCCAAAAACTGCCTGGTTCAAGCTGTTACATGGGCACACCCACAACAGGATGCATAATTGACACAACACACACGAGCGACACTGCAATTGAGGCAGTTCTTCAAACAGATTGTTAATTTTTCTACAAGAAACTGTCGGCAGCGGAATCGAAATGGTCATCATTTGACCATGAGCTGCTCACAGTTTACTTGACCATTCGTTATTTGAATGAAGACACCAAAAATCGCCATGTAACAATATTTATAGATCATAAGCCCATGGTCGATGCCATTTGCAATCAATCCACAGACGCCAGCCCCAAACATTTCCCTCACTTCGATTGTAGAGCCAATGCATGACAGACATCAGACACATGCAACGTGCCGATAAAATCATTGCCGATTATTTCTCACGTCTTTCTGCAGTCTCCCTACAATAAGATTAAGCATATGTGGCACAATAACAAGCAAACGATCCTGCCATCACACAACTGCTCACTGAGGGACATACGAGCCTTCAGACTGAACGACACACTTTGTCTTTGACAACCACCACATCACTTTGAGATGTCTCTCTGGGAAAACCATGCCCACTTGTCCCCCTCAACATTCGACACGAAGTATTTGACAGGCTTCACTACCTCAGCCAGCCTGGGGCCAGGGCAAATACACAGCTGATTAAAGGACATTTTGTGTGGTGTAATGTAAAACATGGCAGTCTCCACTGGGCATTGTTTTGTTCACCCTTCCAAACAAGAAAAACTGGATGTCATGCTCAATTTGTCTTAGGCAACTTTTCCATCCTGACAGCAAATTTCAAACATGTCTGCATAGTCATCGACAAGCCACTGCCTGAGTCTGAAGGATTTCATTAAATTCTCTGCCATTGATAGTACCACTTGCTGGATGGAGGCAGACCTCCTCTATGATATCACGGCAGACGCCATTGCATGGACTTTTGTCGTACTGTGGACTGCTCACTTTGGCATACCTGACCACATTACGACCAACCAGTGCAAACAATTCGAGTCAGCCCCTTTTAATGCTCTTCGCTGCCATTCTGGGATCAACCATTTCCACTTCACTGCTTTCCACTCACAAAGCAATGAGCTTGTGGAGAAGTGACGTGGAACAATGAAAGCAGCGCTCTTGTGTTACAGGGGATCATGGATCAAGGCACTTTCATAGGTACTACTAGGCATACAGACTGCATATAAAGAGCACCTTCAGGCTTCATTCGAAAAAGTGGTGTATGGAGAACCCCTTGCACTCTCTGTAGATTATACTCTCTCCGCAACTGACGTTGCTGAGTTCTGTCTTCCAATATTGGTCGAATGCTTCAAAAATCACATACACCACACACGAATCCCTCCACCGTCACCACACTTCACACTGGAGATATTCATTCATAGAGATCTTGAACACTGTGATCAAATGATGTTGCGTGATGACACAACATGTCCTGCACTGCAACCTCCTTATTTGAGACCCTCCAAAGTGCTGAAACATGGAACCCATACTTTTGACATTTTGATTAATGAGAAACATACCCATGCCTTGCTTAACTGTCTCAAACCAGCGTGGACGCTGCAAGATGAAAATCCTCCATTATCACTGGACGACGAATACACCCACCTCAACAGCCACAATACTGATACATGCAACATGGTATTTCAGCCACCACAAGAGCCAAGCGACTCTGCCACGTCTCCGTATGAGCCGACTGACCGTCCCACACCGCCAACTTCACAGAATGGCTGCATCAGACGAACATTGCAAAACCTAACCCCACTATCATGTGCATAGCATCTGCCACACTACTACATCCTCTGCTAGAAATGGTCCAATCACGCCAAACGCAAGCACCAGCCATACAGTTATGCTCTTGCACACTCTACAAGAAATGGTCTGGTCAGGCCCTCTGCAGTTCTCACACACAGGCCAGCTAGTCACGTGCATCTGCACCACCGCAAACAGCAATGCCGCCTGGCACACCTACACCTGTTGACACAAGCTGGTCGCCACATCCCACAGTGCTCTGCACTTCCAGCGAAGCTCTGTGGGAACATTCATCCTAGAGCGATCGAACATCTTTGGTACTGAAACGTCCCCTTAGAACAATTATACATGACTGTGCTTAAACTGACACACAATATTTTTAGCGCAACGAAATCTGACTTTCAGAAATCCCAACAAAAGAATGGCCATGACTAACATTAACCTATGCGTTTCACAAATCGCTTACCTCACAAAAATCTTGGTTACTCGAACTACTGCAATATAGCGAGCGCCACTACTGCCAGCTAAATAAAAGATTCAAACTACGGAAGGCACTAACTACTGATAGGCATAGTTAGCAAATGAAAGATTTTAATAGAGAACAAACAATGTATTTACCTTAATAGTGTTGAAGAATCATAATATACATAGCAGTTCATAATATCCAGTATTACAAATTTCAAAACTCCGCCATCTCTCTCCCCACATCCACCACAGCTGGCGGCTCACCTCCAACTGCGCAACGCTACGCGCTGTTCACATCCAGCTGCCCAACACTACATTGGCAGACAACAATGCAAACTATCCACAGACTGCACACAGCACAGCCAGTGATTTTCATACAGAGCGCTACGTAACGTTGCCAATAAGAAAACATAAACAGCCTACTTACATAGCCCGCATGCTCCCCACAAAAAGTTTGCAAATTGTTTTAGGCACTGGCCAAAACAGATTTGAAAAAATTTTTCAAAATTACAGTAAGAAAGATAACAAATGCTCACACTTATTAATACAATGTTGGTCAAAAGCTAAAATTTTCTCACAGTCCATAAAGATAGTCCTGATCATTCATCATAATAGTAATTACAGTTCTTGTTTTTCACAAAGTCTCATTAGTAAAAGAAATTGCGCACAGAAGTAGTGGATTTCCATGCAGTCTTGAAGAAGTAGTGTTGTCCTTCCAACGGAAAGACAGTGCTGACTCTTGACATGCTGACAGGTAATGGGCCACAACAGAGCAAACCCACAGCAGAGTCATTCGACGTTTTGAAGAATATTGGTAGGTAGGTCATCACAGAGCAGACCCACTGTAGTCCTGGTAGAGATTACGGTATTGGTGGGCCACCAGAGGTGCAGACCCACTGCAGTCCTTGTAGAAATAATGGTACTGGTGAGTCAGCAAAGGTGTAGACCCACTGTAGTCCTTGTAGAAATAATGGTATTGGTGAGTCATCAAAGGTGTAGAGCCACTGTAGTCCTTGTAGAGACAGCCAGCAGCCATCTGTTGCGACTGTGCAGGTGCACATTCACCATCGAAGAGTCTTGCGGAGAATATAGCAAGTCCATAAACCACCACTTGTGCACTCACAAAGTTTTTTGGAATTGTCCTTAGAACCAGCAATGCTGTTATCCAGTCCCTTGCTGAATTATTACCACACGTGCAAACACTAACAGGCCCTGCGTCTCACATATTGTCCATATACTATGACCAACAGAAACGTGTACAGTGAAATGGAACTTACAAGTTAATAATATGATGAACTGGTGTCAATTACAATTTTAACACATAAGAATACAATTACAAAGGTACAAAATACATCATTAAAAACATAACAATACAGATAACATTTGTAGTAATACAGGCTTTACAAAAGAATAGAAATAACATATACATCAGTGTTACAGAAATTATGACGTGAGTACATACATAAAAGATCAGAATAACTTTCGAAACATCAACTTCACAGATGAGCATTAAAACAAAACAGAATAAATAATGTCTAAACATCTTTGCAAAGAAAATAACATATTATCAGAAAAATTCTACAACATGGCTCTCATCAGCTAAACACAGAAAGACAGGAAAAACGCAAATACACAAGGGTACACAAACATATAGAGGGATGACACAAAAGGAAAGGACAGGGTTTGTTTTCAGTGCAACATTTGGTACTGCAGTCCAACCCAAAACTTCATTCCATAGATCTTTCGTCTTATTTCAACCTTTGCTTCCACCAAAAAATCCTATCCAAGCATGTTTTCTGTATTTATTTCACATATTTCTTACCTCATTATGTATTTCGAAGAAAATCCTACCTAAACCTGTTGTCCCTAAACCCCACTTTTTTTATTCATATCCTCTTTCAAAATACTTTTTTTGGCCAAACCAGTTTCGTATAGCTTCTCAATGCATTTCTTCCAATTCATCACAACTCGTTCACTTATATAGCCTACCCCAGTGTGTAAGCATTTTGGGACAGCCAACATGAGTTCAGTGAGAGCTCAACCATGTGATTGACTAGTTCCTCTGTACTAGTGCTCTGTTTAATGAATAATATCCTCGTGATCAGGGTGTTTTGCCTCTATTGGTGGCTTACTACCGCTATGGTATCTCACCTCCTACAGATATATACTAGTGATAAGAATTAGGAACAGAAACTGTAAACAGTATTAGTAGTAGAAAAACAGACGAGAAAGATAATATAAAGTTAGATAGTCAAGTTAACATAGACTAAAATTAAGAGCCTTACAGTTTAGCTCAAGAACCAAACAAGAGCTTGAACGTGGAGTCATATTAAACTGTAAATACGAAACATGTATAGACTAGTTTAGCAATAGATAGAGAAAGTAAAATTCAGAACTAATTTTCTAAAGTAGAGGGGAATGCTACACTATAGAGTAGAAAATGGGAAGAAATTAAAAATTTTCTTAAGTTCATGTTGGTCAGTTTCAGGTGTGACATAGCTATGTAGGAGAAAGAAACAAGTAACACTGTAAGTCGGTCGTGTGGGTGATTACAAGTTGCAACATCAGCAACAGTCACCAGGTTCAAGCTACACATTCACCAGAACGTCCACTGAGGGAGAGTGAGTCAGAGATGTATTCGTTAGCACTTGCTGCATGGAGCAACAAGCTGTACCTCGATTCAGTAACACCTGTCAGAGCCTAGAGGCATTTGAGTTAAGAGTCTGTACCAAACTGGTAACCAAACGCAGCAGAATGAGGACCACTGATAACTAGTAAGGAATCTGGCCACATTCGATCATAATGAACAGAGCCGCATGTCGCCGCCTCCCAGTCGTCTTCATAAATACCATAGTTTTCTATCTCTGACTTCATATTGTTATTAGGATTAATGACGTTCATACTGAAACACACGATTCAATAATTATTTTGGTGTAGTGACATCCATGTACCAGATGTTGCAGCACTTTTCATGAATATGCTGCTTGCCATTCTCGAGACAACAACATCCAAGTAATCATGACCTGCCACTCAAGGGACTTCATGTCTGTCAACTACCACATCACCGAGTGGAGACTGAGTTTCTTCCAACACCAGTATATCTTGTGGTGCACATAACACTGCATCATCGTCACTGCTGGCTGAGGGTGTCATCTGGGGTTTCTGCCCCTGATCGTTGCCGCATGCACTTCTGGATGCTAGTGCCAAACTGTCCAGTGGTACCAGGATCAGCCTACTACACAACTTCTGACGGCTCGTTTCATCCCAGTGGATCAGTGTGGATCATCATCGTCTTCTGGAGTAGGACAAGAGGACGCTCTAATGTAGTGTGGGGACATACTCTCGCGCTACAGCCCAAAAGACTTCAGCCAAACTGCTGATGCAGTGGACTGGTACTAGCAGAGCTGAGCCAACAACAGGAGTCAGCAGAATTCCTCCATGTCAATGGCATATGGCGTCAGCCGAGGCTGACGAAAAGATGCAGAACTCTAAATCTGAATGAAGACATATCAACTTGTTAATCATGTTTTATTGGCGCAGAACGACGCTCTACAAGTTCAGCAACACCATTCTGACAATGTAGAGATGTCTCCACTCGGCACTCCCATACGGCAGTGGGTTTTAGGGCTCATTTAATAGAGTGGGCGGTTTGCTCTAGTGACATCGATGTCGACGGGACGTTAAACTCAATTCCCAGATCATGGATCTGTTATACACAGGAGGACTCTACACTTGTGGCGGGGTAGAGGGTCTCAGGAAAGTACAGAAAGTGGGTTCAGTCTCAAAGGGAGCAGGGAAAACACAGGATGAGGGTAGATCTAGGAAACAATTGTTGTTCTAAATTGTCGGAGCTGTGTTGGGAAAGAACCAGAGCTCCAAGCACAAACAGAAAGAATTGAAGCTCAAATCGTTATAGGTACTGAAAGCTGGCTAAAGCTGGAGATAATTTGACCCGAAATTTTTGGAAAGGATCTAATAGAATTCTGAATTGATAGTGTGTACATGGTGAACATCAATAAAACCAACATACTGGAGGGTCTGATTCCTGACGAAATTGAGGGAAAAAAAGGACCTATGAACATGTGTCTGGAAATGCATCATTGTTGTGGTAGTTGACGCTGACGAATGAGAGTTCCTCTGACCATGTGCCTTGTATTCCTTGTGTGTTGCAGGCTGTGTGATTGACGCAGAGTACTGTAAACAGCAGAATGGTTCGGTATTCATGTCGGCAAAAAGGCGAGATGGTGTTTGTGTAGAGCCAAGACTATGGAAACGGGCGAGAGGCAGTACGGCTATACCAAAATAAGTACACTCACAGTCATTTGCCACATCACACAACGTTTCAAACCCATTTTCGGCGTTTTTATAATCATGGGTCCTTTCTGACAGACGAAAGTGGAGGGAGCAGTGGGCTGTGCGTAGGCCAGATTTGGAGGGCAAGGTTCTACAGAATAGTGAGACGAACCCTAGTATAAGCTCCATATCTGGTGCATGAACAGTCCTCCACTTCCCTGCACTTTAGTCTGTCTGAAGTGACACATGATAACACAAACGCCCGTCAAGGGCTTGAAATGTGTGTTGTGGTTTGTGTCCGTTAGGGTACGTGTTTTGGTACAGTTTCCATCTGCTTGGCTGTAAACAAGGACCATCTCAGCTTGTTCCCGACATTTAATACCGGACCATTCTGGTACTTACAATACTCTGTGCCCTTGCAACACACATGTCACGTGGTCAGAGAACCTGTCATTCGTCAGGACCATCTACTGTCGCAACGGTGCATTTCCGGACACATATTCACAGGACCTTTCTTCCAAAA
Source organism: Schistocerca cancellata (assembly GCF_023864275.1). Classification (NCBI taxonomy): domain Eukaryota; kingdom Metazoa; phylum Arthropoda; class Insecta; order Orthoptera; family Acrididae; genus Schistocerca; species Schistocerca cancellata. Next base: position 1,908,512 of record NC_064628.1, on the reverse strand, counting down.
TTTCCTATAAGGCATCCATCCCTGCAGTTTGTCGGTCTTATTAATTTTCACGCTGTATACAGCTGATGGTGGCGTATTTGTTACGGTTAGTAGTAGTTTCTCTCGTAGTTAAATCGAAGTGGGCAGCTCCTGTGAGTTACTATCGGTAGAGGTTACACTTGACAACCAGAATAAACTAATAATCGGTTGCTTTTGCCTATCTATTGACTCAGATGATGCCATTACCGTACAGTTCAAAGCAACCTTGTGTGTCATTTTAAATAGGTCCCCCACTCACAAAATTAACGATAGAGGCGAATTCAGTCTACCCTCAATATGTTAGCGAAAATACACTTTTGAAGTCGGTGGTGGGCATAAAACATCGTCTGAAACTGTACTAAATACTGTCTCCAAAGATTAATTTGAACTGTTAGTTCAGGAACTGTAAATGGTCGTAAAAAATATACTTGCCCTCTTAGCAACAAGTATTCCTAAGCAAATTAGAGCATCATGAGGGATACAGGGACAAGTGACCAGAAGGGCATTGTATTGAGACTGAATACTGTAACTTCCAGTTCCATCAAAAATAAAAGCAAAATATATCTATTTCAAAAAGCAGATGAAAATTCGGTTGTGCCTTCCTGAGAGACAGTTTTCACTCCTTCCAAACTAACTATGTAAGTAAATATGGAATAAACTGCGTCAGTTGTAAAAGGCTTTTATGTTTCCAATATCAATTTTGGGTTAACATATTAATCAACAGGTGTAATATTGCTGAAAACAATCGAGAGAAAACGCTAAAGAAAATTGTTTTCACAAATGCTTGTAAGCATCAGGCAACGAGTACAAATAAGAACTACCTTGCAAGCTAACCTGTGGTGGCGGCTGTTCTCTGTCTGCCAAACGACTAAAAAGTCGTAACCGCCACATCCAAGAGGTGCCACGTTTATCAATAGCGCAAGGAAATCTGACTAGTGGCCCCCAGTGTGGATCACCCCTGAGTTGCCTAACTACACAGAAAATTAATTTAATTACTTCAAACCCACAACAAAATAAATGACATCGTAGGGAGTGAGAAAGGGTGTCACTGAAAAATTGATAACAAGGACTTAAGGCATCACAAGGAGATTTATTAAGTAATATCAAGGTCAAGAGGGAACAAACATATAAACAGAAACTTCAACCGTATAACATTTCATTAACACGAACTCAGGTTGGTTGGCAGTAGATCGGGGAACCTAACTGGAATTTACGTATAATTGAGACTGACTACTGAGTGGAAGGATGCCAGCCTAGGCAAGCACACTCTGCTGTATCGTTCCACTGACTGGTCTCTTACATAAAAATATAATTAAGCATGCAATGGACACTGGGAGTGACTACTGCGAGGCTTCTGAATTTGCCGAAGCTGCGCAATGTTACTGATATAGCTGGTGAAAGACGAGATACTGTCGTCTGCGTGCAGGTGCTGCTGAAGCGTCGTACTGCGGGAGATGACCCCCACGTCCGCCGGTGATTGTCTCACATCTGCGAAAATACACTCCTGGAAATGGAAAAAAGAACACATTGACACCGGTGTGTCAGACCCACCATACTTGCTCCGGACACTGCGAGAGGGCTGTACAAGCAATGATCACACGCACGGCACAGCGGACACACCAGGAACCGCGGTGTTGGCCGTCGAATGGCGCTAGCTGCGCAGCATTTGTGCACCGCCGCCGTCAGTGTCAGCCAGTTTGCCGTGGCATACGGAGCTCCATCGCAGTCTTTAACACTGGTAGCATGCCGCGACAGCGTGGACGTGAACCGTATGTGCAGTTGACGGACTTTGAGCGAGGGCGTATAGTGGGCATGCGGGAGGCCGGGTGGACGTACCGCCGAATTGCTCAACACGTGGGGCGTGAGGTCTCCACAGTACATCGATGTTGTCGCCAGTGGTCGGCGGAAGGTGCACGTGCCCGTCGACCTGGGACCGGACCGCAGCGACGCACGGATGCACGCCAAGACCGTAGGATCCTACGCAGTGCCGTAGGGGACCGCACCGCCACTTCCCAGCAAATTAGGGACACTGTTGCTCCTGGGGTATCGGCGAGGACCATTCGCAACCGTCTCCATGAAGCTGGGCTACGGTCCCGCACACCGTTAGGCCGTCTTCCACTCACGCCCCAACATCGTGCAGCCCGCCTCCAGTGGTGTCGCGATAGGCGTGAATGGAGGGACGAATGGAGACGTGTCGTCTTCAGCGATGAGAGTCGCTTCTGCCTTGGTGCCAATGATGGTCGTATGCGTGTTTGGCGCCGTGCAGGTGAGCGCCACAATCAGGACTGCATACGACCGAGGCACACAGGGCCAACACCCGGCATCATGGTGTGGGGAGCGATCTCCTACACTGGCCATACACCACTGGTGATCGTCGAGGGGACACTGAATAGTGCACGGTACATCCAAACCGTCATCGAACCCATCGTTCTACCATTCCTAGGCCGGCAAGGGAACTTGCTGTTCCAACAGGACAATGCACGTCCGCATGTATCCCGTGCCACCCAACGTGCTCTTGAAGGTGTAAGTCAACTATCCTGGCCAGCAAGATCTCCGGATCTGTCCCCCATTGAGCATGTTTGGGACTGGATGAAGCGTCGTCTCACGCGGTCTGCACGTCCAGCACGAACGCTGGTCCAACTGAGGCGCCAGGTGGAAATGGCATGGCAAGCCGTTCCACAGGACTACATCCAGCATCTCTACGATCGTCTCCATGGGAGAATAGCAGCCTGCATTGCTGCGAAAGGTGGATATACACTGTACTAGTGCCGACATTGTGCATGCTCTGTTGCCTGTGTCTATGTGCCTGTGGTTCTGTCAGTGTGATCATGTGATGTATCTGACCCCAGGAATGTGTCAATAAAGTTTCCCCTTCCTGGGACAATGAATTCACGGTGTTCTTATTTCAATTTCCAGGAGTGTATAAAGTTTCGCCCGGGTGTCCGGATGTCTTTACAACTAACTGCTCTCGCCACAGAAACAGAAGAGCTCTAGCCAATGTTCTCTGCGGCGATCGAGAAGCAGGTGATTGCCTCCCCCGTTGCTCAAAACCATCGGAAAAACAGACGTTCCCCTCGATATTCTCGAATAAACCTATCATGGCCCGGCAGTGGTTACTGTGCCAATCATGTTTTCTAGCAAGGAGACCCAATCTTTCTCAACCAATCTCTGCAGTACAGTACACTTCCCGTTCTCCAAAAAAACAGCACACAGTGCCTAGAGGTCCTCCAACCAAACCCCCGGCGCATTTCACAAGATGAGGGAAGCTTCCTAGCGAAAACAAGCTCCATCTCGTCCATAAAACGATTCATTGGTCGCCGTTTTGGCGAGGCGCGGCGGCTTCTAAGAAGTGCGACATCTGGAGAAAATCGTTGTTGTAATAAACTCAGTAACTAGGCTCCAGCCCGACGCCGCTTTACCTTGACCTGCACACGCGATAAGGAGACGAGGCTCCCATACTACGTCCACTCGCTAGTGAAGCAGTTAGACTGGCGCATGGATCGCTGGCGCCACCAGTTTCTAAAGAAGTGTCATTTTTCATTCAGCCAGGCCGATCTCACCCTCCTGCTTGGCCACCAGCCGAACAAGGCCAACCATCAGAATCGCGACCCATAACCCACTGTCCTGCAGGGCCCATGACCAGGTTTGGTGACTACAAAGGAATATGCATACTCGCTCGCTGCTCAGGGAAAGTTCTAAAGCTGCCCCTAATGCAATGGTGACCTCCGGCGTCCAAAAATCTATCTCTGTAGCCGAGTTTAATTCTACTACTGCTACTCAACTCATGCAGGTATTGTAAGATCAATCAGTGGTTTACCCTGACCCTAACAGTCCATCAGATTAATACTAATCAGGGAAAATTTAGATACACCAAAGGCGAATTAAATTGTATAATAATCACAGAAATAAAATGAAAGGAGAAGTGCCCAATGGGTATTACCACTGCAGTGGCCTGCTCGGAAGGCACTGCCATCTTTCAATATTATCTAATATTCTACCTGTAGTGAGGCCAATTGCGGTGAAAAATATGAGAAACATCACAGAACAGATGCGATTAGGGTACTAAGAACGCAGATGTGACACTTCCTAGTCATCTTAATAGATGGCTGTAGTGTAACCGCACCGATTTACTAGTTTACCTGTTTCCTTTCTTTCTCAGCTTGCACCTCTCCTTGCCCTGCTTTTACTTGTGGTGGTCGCCTCTGCTCTACTCAGTCCCATGGAACTTGGGGTCACAACAAGTGATTAAATTTAAACCTGTTATTCTGTATTATGCCTTTCTAAGTATATAGGCTGTTTCCATACTTGGTTCCCCAACCACCATTGTTCTGTGATGTTTCCTATATTTTTTACCTCAGTTAGCCTGACTCTAGGTGAAATTTTACATGAAATAGTTCTTATTAGTACCCAATGTCTTATGCTTACAAGTTTTTCTGGAAAAATTCTTAAGCGTTTTTTTATTGCTTGTTTTTGGTAATATTACACCTGATGATGTGCATCTGTTAGCCAGAAACCAATCATAGTTTTGGAAAAGTAAAAGCCTTTTACTACTGAAGCAGTTTATCTTCATTTCTGTGGTGCACAGTTACACATGTTCATTCAACAGGATGTTTCTGGAAGCATGTACTAGATGTGGCTTATATTTAAAGAACTAAGACTGATGGCAAGTGTTTGTTTATATCAGATTAATGGAACTGATTCCTCTTGGTACACAATACAGATCAGAAGCAACGAAAGAAGCATGCCAAACATTGGTGACGTTTTACTGAAGGTCCCTATTTAGTATGGACTACAATTTGAAATGATTTTAATAGTTTCCACAAGGCAACACTGATTGGAAATCTTGCTGAAAATCCAAACAGATTCTAGTCAAATCTAAAGTACACCTTCACTGCATGACAGCAGTGGCAATGTTACCGATGACAGTATTACTGAAGTAGAGTTACTACAGTCAGTTCTCCAAAACTTCTTCACCAAAGAAGATGAAGTAGATGTCCACAATTCGAATGAAGTACAGCTGCCAACGTGAGAAACATGAACAATTAGTTATCCTTTGTCTAGTGGAGAAATTTAAATCTCTCAATAAAGACAACTTCTGGTCCAGATTGTGTATCAGTTAGTTTCCTTTCATAGGATGCTGATATAATAGCTCTGTTATATAACAAACCATGATTTATGACAACTTCCTCTATTAACCGAATTTTGTGATCCCACCCCCATTTCTGTAATGTTTGTTCCGATTTTCGGCTACAAAGTATGAAATTCATATTTCTCACACAATTAAGCAAAATGTTGGTGTGTCCATGTAATTTAATATCTTTCCAAATCTATCCATTACATAACAACATTTTGTCACGTTTCTGTGTGATAATATTGCACCACAAAAATAGTTATCTTAAGAATTTCACTTTATAATGACTTCGATTCAAAACAGAGTATGAATGTATGCGAAATGTAATTTTTTAAATTTTTATTGACGTTACTTGTTACAAATGCCACATGGATCGAATATTTTCCAAATGTTCTTTACCCAACATTTCATTCAAATGTATTGTTCAGTAAATGGAGTACTGTCATTATGTTCTAAAAACACACATACGTTTTCATAAATAATTCTGCAGGTCATGAAAAATTAAATATATGCTACTATTTACATGGTACCTACTAAAAATTGTTGAATTTATTTTCGTAATTCGTAAATAGCTTTTGTTTCTATAGTATTTCTGTAAATTTTGTAGTTATAAAAAACATATTTCATTCAAATTTATCTCTGTTCTGAAAAGTGGATCTTGTACCATTAATAAATTTGACTAATAGAAACTTCTAGATGCTTCTGGAATGAACAATGTTTGTATATACTTGGGATTCGAGCCAAAAACCTTATGTCAGTTCTTCATATCAATGCACACAATTCTTATGACCTTTTAAACTTCTTACATACCTGCACATATAATTGTTGTTTTAAACTTGTGAGAAAGTGTACGAGCAAATTCTTCCATTTCATGTTAAAACTGTTTATGTTATAATGTGATACATAATATATAATGTTTATAAACAAGCTAGTAATGAGTGAACATAATAATATAAAAAACGTCAGAATCGAAAGTCAGCATCATGCTTCAGTCTTCTACTAAAAGACCTAGACACTTTACGCTTGAATCATGATTTTTAATGGACGCCAACCCCTATTCATTAATGCCTTACATAACTTAAGTAATCACACAACTTCTTCTCTTTGAAAATTAAACGTTACACAAGGACTATTAGAAAAATATACTACCTTATTTTTTTGTGAAAACCTGATGGATTTGAATTTTGCATGCTTGCATAGGTCAACCATGAACCTTCATGGCACGCATGAATATTTCCTGCCTCTAGTCAGTTGCTGGCTAGCAGCAGTTGAGTGAAATAGTGTTTAGTGCTAGCATAGGTTTTTCATTGCACGGGGAAATGGCGAAAAGAATGTAGCGGAGCCACTGCATCAGAGTTTGCCTGAAACTGGGCGACAACCATGTGGAAACCGTTCGGAAGATTCAGACAGCTTTCAATTACTATGCTAAGGGTATCACATGGATTAAGGAGTGGATTAACCCTTCTAAAGACTGCCACACATCGGTGGAGAGCGAGCCACTCTCCGTACGGCGGTCAACATACCAAAATGAACAGGTCAGTGCCAAAGTGAACACCGTGGCGATACTGACCGCCATGTGACTATCAGAAAAATTCCAGAAGAGATGACTTCTTCTTGAAGTCTTAAAGGACACGCTAGACTCCACAAACAGTGATCCAACTTCGTGAACACCATAATCACTGGTGACGCGTTCTGGGAGTACAGGTACGACCCAAAACCAAATCCTCAATCATCACAGTGGAAGCATACCTTGTCACCAAGACCAAAGAAAGCCCAACAATTGCACAGCAATGTAAAGGTGAAGCTGACTGCTTTCTTTGACTCCCACAGTGTGGTAGACCGTAAGTATGCAACACAGGATCAAAAGGTCGTCAAAGAGTACTACAGGGATGTCGTCTGTCGCCTAAGTGATGGTGTGTGGCGCTAGAGACCGGACTTGTGCTCAACAGGAAATTGGCACCTTCATCACTACAATGCTCCAGCACATTCCTTGGGCTTGACTCATACATTTTTGGCGAAAAATCAGTTTCCTGTGCTTAAACAGTCTCCTTACTTTCATGATGTGGCCCTCTGCGACTTATTGCTGTTCCCCAAACTCAAGATGCCATTGAAAACAACGCGATTTCAGACAAGAGAGGACAATATGGCAGCAACGACAGCCGAGCTTAACTTTATTCCGAAAGAGACTTTTTCGACAAGCTTCCAACCATGGCGGCACCGCTGGGAGAAGTGTCTACTTTGGCGTTGTTTAGGTGACCAATGCTTCAGGTAAGCCAGTTTTTTTTCCAACCAAAGGTCAAATAATTTTCCAATAGACCTCATATTGCAAAAATAGCGATGTTCACTAGAAATTCATGAATGAAATGTTAACAGCATGTCCAAGGGGGTGGTTATACCAGTTAGCAATCATATACAATTGCTCACTCGATGGAAGAACCGTACTGTACATCCACAGTGAAAAGTTGCACAGAGCACATCAATGCTCAAGAGATGGAACTGGAGTAATCCGCTGAACTTCAGACTCATATCACTGAACTGATTTGCAGTAGGATTTTTGTGTTGTAGAGTTATGAATTACCACAAAGGAAACGATCTATTGGCACATAGTCACCGTGGACTCAGAAAATATCTCTCTTGTGAAAGACAACTAGCTCTTAATTCACATGAAGTAATGAGTGTATCGGAGGAGGATCTCGAACTGATTCCAATTTTGTAGGTTTCTAGAAGACTTTGTACACCATTCCTCACAAGCGACTTCTAATCAAATTGGATGCCTATTGAGTACTATCTCAGTTGTGCAACTGGATTCGTGATTTCCTGTCAGAAAGGTCACAGTTTGTAGTTATTGACAGAAAGTCATCGAGTGAAACAAAAGTGATATCTGGCATTCCCCAAGGAAGTGATATAAGGGGCCTCTGCTCTTCCTAATCTATATAAATGATTTAGGAGACAATCTGAGCAGCCCTGTTAGATTGTTTGCAGATCATGCTACCATCAGATGATCAAAACGATTTAGACAAGATATCTGTACAGAGCAAAAAGTGGCGGTTGATTCAATAAGGTCATCCACAAGAGAACTAAGTGTAATCCATTAAATTTCGCTTTCACAACAAATCACATAAATCTAAAGGTTGTCGATTTAACTCACCACAAAAGGATTACAATTAGAACAACTTGAACTGGAACGATCACATAAATAATGTTGTGGAGAAGGTGAATCAAAGACTTTGTTTAATTGGCACAACAGTTATAAGATGCAACACATCTAATAAAGAAACTCGCTACATTATTCATGGTAAACCTGAATACCTACATTATCCTCATCTTTCCTCTTCTGGAGTACTGCTTTGTGGTAAGAGATCCTCACCAGATAGTTAAGATGAAGGAGATCGAAAAAGTTAAAAAAACCGAATGGGGGAGAGGGTGTTGCAAGTGTGATACACGAGTTTGTGTGGTAATCACTGAAACAAAGACTTTGTAGTTGCTTAAGTTGTTTCACGAAATTTCAATCACCAACTTGCTCCTCAGTCTGCGAAAATACTTTGTTGATACATGCCAACATACGAATAAATGATCATTATAATGACATATGAGAAATCAGAACTTGCATGGAAAGATTTATGTGTTCATTTTTCCCTCACTCTGTTCAAGAGTGTAATGGTAGAGAAACAATCTGGTTCGTAGGACCATCTGCAGTGCACTTTCGTGTGCATTGCAGAGCAGTCATGCAGAAGTAGACGTAGATGTTCATCTTTTAATCTCTTTTCAAGACGCTATCCATTACGTTCAACTGCTCTTAAACTCCTGAACCATCTCTGACAAAATTACAATGTCATTGGCAAACTGCAGAGTTTTTGTTTCTTCTCACTGAATTTTAATTCCAGTTCCAAATTCCTCCATGGTTTCCTTCACAGTTTGCTCAATATATGGACTGCCTAACATCGATGATAGGTTACCATCCTCTCTCACTACCTTCTCAGACATGACATGCCTTTCATGTCCTTCGGCTCATATGACAGAAGTCTGCTTCTGGACAAGTTGAATATATTCTTTTGGCTCTGTATTTTATTCCTGATATCTTTAAAATTTCAAAGAGCATAATCCAGCCCTCATTGTAAAAATCTTTCTATAATCTAAAAATGCTATAAATGTTGGTTTGTCTTTCTTCAACCTATTTTGTAAAATATGTCATAGAGTCAATATTGCCTTATATATTCCTACATTTATCTGGAACCCAAACTGATCTTTTGAAGATTGATGTCTACCAGTCTTTCCTTGCTTCTGTAAATAATTCGTGTCACTATTTTGCATCCATAGCCTATTAACTTGGTTCAGTAGTATTCACACCTGTCAGTACCTGCCCTCGTTGGAATTAGCATTATTATTATCTTCCTCAAGTCTTATGGCATTTCACCTGTACGTGTCTTGCATAACAGATGGTATAATTTTGTTATAGCTGGCTCTCCCAAAGATCTTGGTAATTCTGTGGAATTGTCATCTACTTAAGGAGCCTTGTTTTCATGGGGTCTTTCAATACTCTGTCAAATCCTTCCTACAGCATCATATCTATCATTTCATCTTCACCTACTTATTGCACTTTCTCTATAATACTGTCATCAAGTTTGATCCCCTTACACAGGTCCTTTATATATTCCTGCCACCCTTCAGTTATCAGTTCTTTGCTTAGAACTGGCTTCCTATCTGAATTGTTGTTATTCATACAGTTGCTTCTCTTTTCTCTAAAGGCCTCTCTGATTTCCACACGGGTGTCACCCTTCTTTTCCCTAAATATATATGCTTCTACATCCTTAAATTTATCCTCTAGCCATTCCTGCTTAGCCATCTTGAACTTCCTTTCAATGCCATTGTTTAGACGTTCCTCTTCCCTTTCGACTCCTTGATTTGCTATTTTGTTTTTTTTCCCTTTTGCTGATTAAGTTTAATATGCTCTGAGTCATCTAGGGATTTCTGGTAGGCCTTGTCTTTTTACCAAATTGGTCCTCTGCTGATTTCCCTGTGTCATCTCTCAGTATTATCCATTTGTTATCTATGGACTTCCTTACCCTTATATCAAAACAACATTGTCTACTGCTTCTCAACAAAATCTTGCAATTTCTTCCGTTTTTATCTAGAGTTTGTAACCAATAAGCTATGGTCAGAGTCAACATCTGCCCTGGGTACTGTCTTACAGTCTAAAATCTGGTTTCGATATCTTTGTCTTACCATTATATAATCAATATAATACCATCCAATGTCTCCACATCTCTTCCGTGTGTAAAACTTATTTCATGATTCCTTAAGTAATTGTTAGCCATTATTATATTATATTCTGTGCAAAATTCTACCAGGTGGCCTTTTCTTTCGTTCTCTTTCCCCATTCCATGTTTTTCCTTCTCTTCCTTCCTCTACTACCAAAATCTAGTAAATATCACAATAAAACATTCATCTCCCTTAACTAACCAAATAATTTTCTTTATTTCATCATACGAGCGTAAGTCAATTATTATCTGCAAAGTAGTTACAAAATTTTATAGTAATCAAACAGGAAACTTACAAACACATAATTTTTCGACATAGTCTCCTTGCATTTCAATGCACTTGGTCCATCGTTGTACAAGCTTCGTGATGCCCTCATAAAAGAAGATTCTTGGTTTAGCTGTGAGCCAGGAATACACCACTTCTTTCACTGCTTCATCAGAGGCAAATCGATGGCCTCTTAATGCCTGTTTGAGTGGACCAAACAAGTGATAGTCAGAAGGGGCAAGATCGGGACTATATGGAGGATGATCTAGTACTTCAAATTTGAGTTTCTGGAGCGTTTCGGCAGTGTGGGCAGCAGTATACGGATGGGCATTTTCGTGCAACAACATAACACCTGTTGACGTCAGTCCTCGGCGTTTGCTTTGACTTGCAGGCTTTAGCCTTGCAGTAAGCATCTCCTGTAACCTACACCGTTTATTGTTGTGTATAACAACAAATAAACAAAGCAAGCGTGATCAACGTAAAACGAGAGTACTACCAAAATAAACTAAAATATAACTAAATTGCGGATAATAATTGACTTACCCACGTACATATTTAACTGGAAGAATCCAGAAGGTTGAAATTAACAATGCAGATAGTCTACAAAAACCAACAGAGTCATCTAACTGTGTAGGTATCAAGAATTGTGTCCCACAGGGTTCAGTCTTGGGTCCCCTACAGTTCTTTTTATATACACTCCTGGAAATGGAAAAAAGAACACATTGACACCGGTGTGTCAGACCCACCATACTTGCTCCGGACACTGCGAGAGGGCTGTACAAGCAATGATCACACGCACGGCACAGCGGACACACCAGGAACCGCGATGTTGGCCGTTGAATGGCGCTAGCTGCGCAGCATTTGTGCACCGCCGCCGTCAGTGTCAGCCAGTTTGCCGTGGCATACGGAGCTCCATCGCAGTCTTTAACACTGGTAGCATGCCGCGACAGCGTGGACGTGAACCGTATGTGCAGTTGACGGACTTTGAGCGAGGGCGTATAGTGGGCATGCGGGAGGCCGGGTGGACGTACCGCCGAATTGCTCAACACGTGGGGCGTGAGGTCTCCACAGTACATCGATGTTGTCGCCAGTGGTCGGCGGAAGGTGCACGTACCCGTCGACCTGGGACCGGACCGCAGCGACGCACGGATGCACGCCAAGACCGTAGGATCCTACGCAGTGCCGTAGGGGACCGCACCGCCATTTCCCATCAAATTAGGGACACTGTTGCTCCTGGGGTATCGGCGAGGACCATTCGCAACCGTCTCCATGAAGCTGGGCTACGGTCCCGCACACCGTTAGGCCGTCTTCCGCTCACGCCCCAACATCGTGCAGCCCGCCTCCAGTGGTGTCGCGACAGGCGTGAATGGAGGGACGAATGGAGACGTGTCGTCTTCAGCGATGAGAGTCGCTTCTGCCTTGGTGCCAATGATGGTCGTATGCGTGCTTGGCGCCGTGCAGGTGAGCGCCACAATCAGGACTGCATACGACCGAGGCACACAGGGCCAGCCCCCGGCATCATGGTGTGGGGAGCGATCTCCTACACTGGCCGTACACCACTGGTGATCGTCGAGGGGACACTGAATAGTGCACGGTACATCCAAACCGTCATCGAACCCATCGTTCTACCATTCCTAGACCGGCAAGGGAACTTGCTGTTCCAACAGGACAATGCACGTGCGCATGTATCCCGTGCCACCCAACGTGCTCTAGAAGGTGTAAGTCAACTATCCTGGCCAGCAAGATCTCCGGATCTGTCCCCCATTGAGCATGTTTGGGACTGGATGAAGCGTCGTCTCACGCGGTCTGCACGTCCAGCACGAACGCTGGTCCAACTGAGGCGCCAGGTGGAAATGGCATGGCAAGCCGTTCCACAGGACTACATCCAGCATCTCTACGATCGTCTCCATGGGAGAATAGCAGCCTGCATTGCTGCGAAAGGTGGATATACACTGTACTAGTGCCGACATTGTGCATGCTCTGTTGCCTGTGTCTATGTGCCTGTGGTTCTGTCAGTGTGATCATGTGATGTATCTGACCCCAGGAATGTGTCAATAAAGTTTCCCCTTCCTGGGACAATGAATTCACGGTGTTCTTATTTCAATTTCCAGGAGTGTATATATATATATATATATATATATATATATATATATATATATATATATATATATATATTAATGACTTGCCACTCTATAGTCATGAAGATACAAAGCTAGTTCTTTTTGCTGATAATATAAGTATAGTAATCATACCCAACAAACAAGAATCGGCTGAGGAAATTGAAAATAACGTCTTTCAGAAAATTATTATGTGGCTCTCTGCAAATGGACTCTCACTAAATTTTGAGAAAACACAGTATATACAATTCTGTACAGTAAATGGCATAACACCTCTGATAAATATAGACTATGAGCAGAATTCTGTAGCTAAGGCAGACTATTCAAAATTTCTGGGTGTGTGCATTGATGAGAAATTGAATTGCAAGCAAGACACCGATGATCTGCTGAAATTGTTAAGGTCAGCTACTTACACTGTTAGAGTTATTGCAAAATTTGGTGAAAAGCATATCAGTAAATTAGCCTACTATGCCTATTTTCATTCACTGCTTTAATATGGCATCATATTTTGGTTAATTTATGATTAAGAGAAAAAGTATTCATTACACAAAAGCGTGTAAACAGAATAATGGCTGGAGCCCACCCAAGATCAGCTTGCAGACATTTATTTAAGGAACTCGGGATATTCACAGTACCTTCACAATACACATATTCACTTATGAAATTTGTTATTAATAATCCATCCCAATTAAAAAATAACAGCGAAGTGTATAGCTACAACACCAGAAAGAAAAATGAGCTTCACTATTCTGGTTTTTTGCCCTGGCACAGAAAGGGGTGAATTATGCTGCAACAAAAATCTTTGGTTATTTGCCAAATAGCATTAAAAGTCTGACAGATAGCCAACCAACATTTAAAAACAAATTAAAAGAATTTCTGAAGTTTTAGATATGAAGTAGTAACTGAAAAAAAAATATTTTGTGTAAAGAAAACATATGTTAATGTGACACGTTCCACGTCATTATGAAATGTCGCGTTCATGATCTATGGAGCAACTATTAATGTATGTATGTCTATATGCATTCAAGGAAAGTTAAAAACGTAGCATTTCAGGCACTTCTTCCATATGCTTCAACTATACAGATTCAATAACTAGATTCCTGTTCTACTTTTATAACACACGAATATTGCTATTATTTTACGATAATTACTGGTTGACTGATATGGACAATACTAATAGTGGGAAACAGCAGCTATGTTCGATAGCTGGGAGGTAACTTCTTTTATCAGAGCGTTTTGCAACACAGAAAATCGATGTTCCATCAAAAACAGAAAAAGCTGTTAATACAAAGAGTACACGTAAGTGGCATGGTTTCTCGATTTGGTTAAGTCTGCTATAGCACTGTCTGCTAAATAGACCGTTATGTTAATGTGCCTGATTTACATCAATAACACAGCGGAATTCACGAGGTACTGAAATTGAATGCATATTACTATTATTAATAAACATTATTGTTCACGAAAACAGAAAAATAATTGAATTGGATTGAATTGAATGAAATTTTATTGTCGTTTATCTATTACAGCAATTGACAAAGTCAAGTTACGTATACACAAGTTATACAGCATATATACATGGGTTGAAGATCAATATGTGACTATTGCTTTTCCATAAAATACAATATTTAAAATGAAATAATATGAAAACATTGCATCATAAATTACTCAGTTAAAGAAATTATGCTGCACTCTCCAAACCGATACCACCATGATATTTTACAGTCATAAAATTCCTGAAGTGAGTAGCAAGATTTGCAGCTAACCAACTGAATAATTTGTCTTTAAATAAATCGAATGGAGCTTCCACAATTCTAGTGGCAGTTTGTTAAATCTTCATACCAACCACTTCGCAGCTGTTCAGTGACCTGGATAATCTGTAGTAAGGTATGTCAAGATGGCTACTATTTCTGGCTCCATGAGAGTGTACATCTCTTCTACGCTGGTATTCTGATAAGTTGCTCTTTATATGCAGTAGGACAGTGTAAATATACATGTTTATAACAGTTAATATTTTTAAGTTGATAAACAGTGGCTTGCAGTGGGCCAGTTTATCACTGTTTGTGATAATTCGGATTACTTTTTTCTGAAGTACCAAAATGTCCTGAAGGTGTGAGCTATTTCCCCATATTAAAAGCCCATAAGATATAATGCTTTGAAAAAAAAGCAAAGTAGGCCGATCTCACATGGGCCGCAGGTATATGGTTTTTTTTAATTCCTTAATTTAATTCCTTAATTGACTCCCAAGTCAATTTACTATCTATAACAATACCTAAGAACTTAACACTATCCATGAAATCCTCTACTGGGAGATCTCTTAAACTAAATACAACCCTCTAAGTTTTACTCTCATTAAGCAGGAGCCCATTAGCTCGAAACCAGACTGATGCCTGCGACATTGTGTCATTTGCTACAGTTTGGAGCATATCCAGGTATGAGCTGATTTAGAAAAAAGTGGTATCATCTGCATAGAGAATGGAGTGAATATTTATATAAGATGGTAGATCGTTTGTCATTAGGATAAATAGTAGAGGTCCTAATATTGAGCCTTGTGGCACACCACACTTAACTTCAGCTAGCTGGGATCTTTGTTTAAGATACAAACAATTTTTTTATGGTTACGGAGGAAAGATTCGAAAATGTTGTCAACTTCACTGTTTGTGATTCCATAATAAAGTGGTTTGTTGAGGAGTGAAATACGTTCCACACAATCGACAGCTTTGCTAAGATCACAAAAGGTAGCCTGAGCAAATTTTTTTCCTTCATAAGCATTAAGAACTTTTTAAATCAGGGAGTCAGTGGCATGAACTGTAGATTCGCCCTTCCTAAAGCCAAATTGTACCATAGTAATAATGTTATTACATGTCAGATAATCACACAACTGGGAGTTGATGATGGATTCAAAACTTTAGACAAAATAGGTGTCAGAGATATTGGGTGGTAGCTAGATGGGCAATTTTTGTCTCCTGTCTTGTAAATGGGCACTACCCTGGATAATTTTAATACATGTGGGAATGCTCCTTCAATCAGACATCTGTTTGTACATTTAGTAAGAGAATATACTATGTGCCCAATTATCTTTTCTAACATATTACAAGAAATACCATATATATCTTCACTATCAGAGGCCCTAAAATTATTTACAATAGTTAAAACAACATCTGGTGTAACGTCTGTTAAAAGGAATTTATCTTTCAGGGCGTAGTCTACATTATGATATTTAATGAGATCAGATACAGTTTCTTGCGGCCTCTGAATGCTTTCCCTAATTAACAGATTGTATACAGTAGTTATTAAATTCATCTGCTGAAATTTCTACCTCAGCTTTCTGCTTGCTTTTTGGCACTGAATTTATTATAGTCCATGCTTTTTTGCATTTATTTTTTGATGACTCAATTCTGACTAGGTTATGTTGTTTTTTGGCCTCATTTAAAGCATACTGATATTCCTTTTGTGCTCTTGAGTACCTTTGTTTAGCCATATCAGTTTTCTGAAGTCTGTAAGAATCTCTATACAACAACAACCTCCTTTTCATATTGGCTAGTTGAGTGGTATACCATGGATTCTTATCCCTCTGCCTACTACTGTCACTTTTAATGTTAACTTTACATTTGTATTGCGGGCAGTTGGTCTTGAATATATTTAAGAAAGAATGAAAAAATCTAAAGAACAACGCATTGGCATAGGCCTGAGCGTTATTGTTATATATATGTGACCAGTCATAATTACTGAGTGAGACCATGAAATCAGACAATTTTTCTTGCGTTATTGGTCTTGTGATGATTATTTTAGGCTCTTTAAACTCCTTAAAGTCCATATTAGGCCAATCTGTACCTATTTTTACCCAAACTGAGTCATGGTCCGAGAAATCGAAGACAGCTACATCTGAAGACAGTAACTCTCTATTGAAATTTGTATGTATGTTGTCGAGGCAAGCAGACTGTCTTGTGGGTTTGCAGTTCGTAAAAATGAAGTTAAACTGTCATAACAGGTTTTTAAATTCATTTACAGTGTGCACATCTTTGTTTACATCAAATGTGGCATTTATGTCACCACCAATCACTATACTATATTCCTTCCACTGAGGACTAAGAAGGAAATTTAGTAAAGTCTCAAGTTTTTCTAAAAATATTAATGGACTTCCTTCTGTTGATCTATAAAGAGATACAATAGCAATTTTTAAATGATCCAGATATATGTGTGTCTTCAAAATGTATCTCACTGCACAGAAATTCTAGATCTAGTTCATTACTATAATTTATTAATCCTTTCTTAATGTAAATTGATACACCGCCATGAATATGCTGCACTCTGCTAAAGCTGTTTGCTAAGTGGAAATCGTCTAGTACATGAAAAGATATTTCATCTCCTTTACACCAGTGCTCACTTAAGCATAATGCATCATATAAGTTTCCATTTGCAAATTAGTTTAAAATTATGTGTTTTCCACTTATACTCTCAATATTGGGATAACCTATCTTGAAAGACAAAGTTGGTGCGTATTTTTTTTAAGGGGGAAGTCGGCATTACTGCTATATTTCTTCCTAGCGTTACCGACAGTTATTATATTCTTCTTCTCTTTAATCTGGTCGTCCAGTGTGAATCTGGGCAAACCTGTTAGTCTCGGCATTTCTTTGCTACCTTTTCCCTAAATCTAAGTGGTACTGACTCAGAGCTATGCCTAACTCATTGGCTACTTTTATGATCTCATTTCTCACATAGTTCTTTCCGAGTTGATTCAGATTGATACCCTGAGCAGTGTGGAATCTTGTACCTAAGTTAGTAATGTTTACTAAACATACATTTTTAAAGTATTTACAAATTTTCTTCATTTCTTCGTTTACTCTTCTCACTTCAACATTCACACAAGACCAGGGTGGAAGATCAAGCCGAAATGCTATTGAAAAGATGAGGATTTTCGTATTTTGTAGTTCCCGCAGTTTCTTCTTTAATGATAACAAGAAGTCTTTTCCTTCATTTCTCACTACGTCATTTGATCGAGCCAGAAAAACTGCCAGTTTCATAGCTTCTGCTGGTGAAGAACCTGCTACAACATCATTAAATTTTCCACTAGGTTTTATTGTGGCTGAGATATGGTGGCTTGAATTGTCCTCAACTATATCCCTTAATTTCCTTCCTTGACTGTCTGCATATAAATGTATTATTACAGGCCTAGGTCTGCAATTGCGGCTTGCTTTCTTGGGGTTTTCGGTTTCATTACTTCTATTGACAATTGACATAATATTTTTACTACACCCATTATTCACTTCACTTCTATTGCCAGTTGATGTAATATTGTTGCTACACCTATTACTCACTTCACTTTCATTAATCTTACTTGTGTTAAGCACCTTGACTTGTGAGTATACTTTAATGTCTTTTTCTTTGGCATCAACATGCTCAAGGACACTAAATCTGTTTTCCAAGGGTGGAAAGTTTACACAGTCTCTACCGCGTTTTGTGACAGCCTGCCATTGTCTTTGTAGGTGGTCTACTGGCCTACATTGATTCTTTGGTTCTGTGTACAGGACGCTAACCTCTTGGGAAATCTGTTTAATGAGTTCCTGATTGATTGCTGCATATTCCTTTATCAGTTGTTCGTTTTCTTTAGCCAGAGCTAGATTCTCTTTAACTGCCACTGATAAGATAGCTTGTAAAGTATTATAGCCAGTGTTTACCTCACGTTTATATTCCTCCATCAGCGCCATATTGTCCTTACTCTTCAGACAGACATTGCATCGCCATTCACTGTTTTCGTCTGGAAGATTGTCTTCTTCTGACTCTGCACATCGAAATTATAACCAAGCATCGCACTCATCACACAGAATTCCGTTTTTCACAGTTTTACTACACTTTAAGCACTTTACACTCATCAAAATTCTACTTTTCTTGGGAGCTAACCCAGTTGTAATCAACTACTTGCCGCCATCTTGCTTAGTCTCACCTGCCCGTCATATGCTCCAGTTTCTCATGTACAAGATTGACAAGAAGAAGTACGGCTTCCTCTGATAAGCAAGATCTGGATATAAATTCGGAATTGGGGTCGCTCTTTCTTTCCATACCTCATTTTCATGAACACTTCAGCCAAAACCTCGTCATCGCTGTCTGCATATCTGTCACTATATCTCTGCCAGCTTGAAAAGTTATACCCCGGTTATGCTCGCTAACCAGCAGAAATCCCCGGTTATGTTATCTCCAATTTATTCTCCTGCTAGGCGTCACTGCAGGTTCGTCAATGCCTCTCTCGCACTATTCGAGAATGGACCTTAACTGGCTGCTAACCGGAGATTGTACCATGAGTGATCAGTCAGGCGGGACATTACCTTACACACACACACACACACACACACACACACACACACACACACACACACACATATATATATATATATATATATATATATATATATATATATATATATGTGTGTGTGTGTGTGTGTGTGTGTGTGTGTGTGTGTGTGTGTGTGTGAGTAAGACAATGTCCCGACTGGCTATTAACTTTAAAAATTTTCATCACTTTAATACTCTCTTCTGAAATGTATGTAAAAAAAGTACATATGTGTAATTAAGGTCTACTATTTTTTGCATATTGGTCACATGCATACACTTGCACGTTGTCCATTTGTTGCACCGAGTGATAAATAACAGCTTAGATAGTGTGACTGCGAAATCTCCTTCTTTCTTCAAAGTATGCTTTCTTTATGTATACTATTACAGAATAGTTTTAAGTCTTCAAGTTAACTTTTACGGTATACCTTGCAGACATGAACCTTTAATTCGTATGCTTTTCATGCAGTGGAAAAAACCTGCACTTATGATTAGTCATTAATTATTCATTGTGTTCTATTGAAGCCATAAAGAAAGAGAACCTTCAGAAACATGGAACAAGCATAGGTGTACGTGTTCAGGTTTTGAATTTTGAAATTATTTTCGGCACTTGCTGTAACATTATAATTTGAAATACCAATGTCTCGTACGACAACGCCGTGCGGGTAGTGGAAGTTGTATTTTATCTGTGAGTTCTTGGCCAGTGGTTCAAAGATATGAAATAAGAAAACGAACATCACTATATAGTATATACATTGTGTTAGTGTGATTGGGTGTGTGGGTGATATAACTGTAGGAGTGAAGGAAGGTTCGATGTGATGGTATTTGATGAATCGGAGTTAGTAAAGAAGTTTGTCAATCTCAACGGCAAACAGCTAAGCATAGAAACCTTATCCAGATGGCTAATTCATCATCGAAAACATCATGCAAGTATTGTGCGCGTTTGGTTGTCATTCTTTGAGAAAGGTACGAATGACATTCAATTCAAGAAATAATTGATAATTGCTTTAGCGTTTAATTTTAATGTATTCAGCAGTTGGTGGTGGTATAACTTCTCTTGTTATGTGTATTTATTTCGTTGTAATGCATATTGTTCTTTGTTTTGGCTTGATTTTGGAATCAAAACAAATGAAGTTTTCCGTGAAGGCCTGGTTTCT
Organism: Schistocerca cancellata; assembly: GCF_023864275.1. NCBI lineage: Eukaryota > Metazoa > Arthropoda > Insecta > Orthoptera > Acrididae > Schistocerca > Schistocerca cancellata. The sequence continues at coordinate 1,888,242 of NC_064628.1, read as the reverse complement.
CTCTTACATTGTCCACTGTCTTTTTTTTACTTTCGTTCTCGTTGCAGCCTAAAAAGTGAATTTAGGGTGCTTGCAATGAATGTCTTGCAATCATATTTATGACGTTACCTCAAGGTAAAACAACTAACTGATCAGGAGTTGAAAGGCCTTTGTTAGACTGAAGCACCACACACCAAAAACGAATGAAAATTACTAAATGATTAGGGTGACTTATATACCCCCTAAACATTATGATGAAAATTGCGTAATAGTTTTGACGTAAGTAGCAATTTTCGCAGAAATTTTGAATTTTCCCATTTTCTTTAGTCAGGTTCATAAATTTCGTATGACCAGTAGCCCACTAGCTTACAGAATTAACATAATTGTACCTGATCAGTAACTACAAAAGATTTTAAGATTAAAAAAATGACATTGCATTATAAAACTCTTACCACTCGTGAGTTAAAAGACAAATCTTGCAGCATCTGATCAAGAATTCACTTTAAAGTCTGTCTGTCAAGATGCCATTGTATATACAGTAGTACACAACTTATTTTAGAATTACATAAAGTTACATTAAAGGAACAGAAAGAATCTGATCTGCACTACAGGAAGAAACACAATGCAGTATAGCTTTGGTACTGGGGAATACATCTGTTATTAGAGTCTGCGATGAGAATTTACAAATTGGGCATACATTCTGTTGATCACTTACACATTTACCATACTCTTTGGCTGCTGTAATGATCGGTTTGAGAATTTATTTGTAGTCACAGTTTTTATAGTGTAAACTCTAATGGAGTGAAAATTATGTTAGCAAATTTAAGACATTTTTTAACTTAGAGTTCCTTTGTGTTTGATAGCCTTTTGCTGTTTATTATACAGCTTGACTTCTTGGTAAATTGCTTTTTTTTCTTAATTTTTTTCTTTCTATCCATGTAGACGCAAGCATTGTAGGCTACCTGGTTTAGTGAGCATGTATAGAGCCCAAAGCTACGCATTGCACAATTTTTTTCTGTGCAAAAACTGTAGTTTGTAAGATGTATTTGGTGGGACTGGCAAAATACCCCACATTTTAAATAGCTTTATGCTGTTGGCTCTTCTTCTTCTTCTTCTTCTTCTTCTTCTTCTTCTTCTTTTCAGTGGTTGCTTCCCAGAATGTTATTCCATAGCTAATGTTTTTAGGGAAGATCTATTACACACTGTAGTTAGTATTAATAGCACCAAACATGCTGTGAGGATTCTTTCTTACAAGTACGCAAACCTTAGAAGAGGAGTTATCCATGATCTAAGTTGCCTCATTCTGTATTTTGTCTTGTAGTATTAGCCTTTTTACTTATACAGAAGTTCCTGTTAATTTCTTTATATCATTACCTTGTTGTTTGCTGACAATTTCCAGACCAACTTATAGCCCTTGTGAGTTTTAAGTTATAACATTTCTAGTGACACACGAATAATTTTTATATTGCTATTGTTAGTAAAAATAGTGTCTTCTTGTGTGACCCTCTGAAGACGACCAGCACCTTCTGATGACGCCGTTTGATAATCAAAGATGGCCATGAGGAATATTAAGTACGAATTGTTGGCTTTGATCAGTGACTTAATGTTAATGGCTAGTGAGTGTGAAGCCAAAAAACCTGGTTGTGGTGACAGATTGATCTGTTGCTTAGCCTGTATGAAAAAATTGCCACTGAACACACATTTTAGTTATCGTGTTATTTATGATTGTTGTGGTCAAAATTAACTGCTAGTATCAAATATTCTTTTTTATACCTTAAAAAGGTGACTAAAGCATTTGTGTTTGTCATTAGTGCAAATCAGAAACTATGTTGGACCCAACACATTCCATTGAGGGAGTACTCTGGCAAGTAAATGGTTCTGAAGTGCAGCGTATGGTGTAAAATATGTCCTTTGTCAGATACAAAGTTATGGACAGCCAACCACTCAGCATACAATACTCAGACCAACTTGAGTGTTCAGTACCACTCATCAGTTTTGAGGTGTGATGTCATTTGCTTACAGTGTGAAGTTTGTAAGCATCCAAAGATTAAATATTGGCTATGATTGTCTTAGTAATTGGAGAAAATTGGTTGCAATTCATGTGTACTGTGAATTGTATTGCAGTTTTTGTTTATTTTGAAATGTAGATAAACATTTTTTATTTTTGGCAATGGAAGGCTTGTTTGTTATAATTCCTTTGAGCAATTGAATGAACATTATGTTGTGTTACAGTTGTGATAAGTATCCTTTCTTCTTTTTTTGCCCATATTCTGTTGTTTCTCATACTGTATACAATCTGTATAAGGCTTGTCTACTTGGTTATTTTAGTTGGGACCTTGCTGTGTAATTGTCTGCGTGAATCTTCAGTAGTTTGATGATGTAGAGTGAGATAGGGATGTTGATTCAACTATGGTATTAGATTTTTGCAAATGTTATGTCTCTTTGGGACTTCTGTAGATATAGTATGTGTGACAAAGATATGGAAAGGGCAAATGGTTACTTTCTACATAGAGGAGATATTGAGTTGCAGACAGGCACAATGAAAAAGAATGCCAGAAATATTTCAGCTTTCAAAGTCCTCCTCCAGGAGTAGAAAACTTTCACACATGGCCCCTGTCTCCAGGCACTAAGGCCTAATTCAGTTAATTGCGCGTCCTTACTGTTTGTGGTTTTAAGTTGGTTGGTGAAGTATCGCTTCATTACTGCTCATCTTTTTTTTCCCCTTTTGGGAATTTGGTGTCTGTTAAATTTGATTCCTGGTTTTGTTGCAGTTTTTGTTATGTAGGGTCGAGGCCCCAGTTATGGCCACATTAAGGGCAATTCGAGATACACCACATTTTTAGTATAGGAAGAAAGTATACGAATTACTTAAAAAAATTGTATCTATTGCTTCAAAGTCTACACATTACAACCATGTAAAAACAAATATTCTAAGTTATTTAACAAAAGCAGAAAAAAATATTGAAAAATAAATGGCGCATTTCCCCAGTTTTGGCCATGTTAACCCCACCTATGGCCAGTTGTTTCCCCACTTATGGCCACTTCATATTATAATAAAACTATGGCTAAAATAATTGTCAATCCATGTGCCAGAAAGTAATTTCTGCTTTATACAAGTATATAAGACAACAGACAACAAACATACATCAAATAGGTAAAAGGTACAGAAACTGAATGAACAGAAAAAAAAATTCGTTAGGCAAAGAATTGTCCCAGTAATTACTTAAATCAATTTCCACACAAGTTTATTTCTCACGAGTATCAATGGAACCAGGGAACTTCGTTTTTAATGAACGTCCTTCTTGCATCAAGACTGGATCTGGCAGTTTCCCTATAATATCTTCACCCGTTATAGTCGAAACATCATTTGCAATGTATTCGAAACAAGTTTTCTGAACATTAGAACTTTTTAGGCACTGAATTTCATATTCAGAGTCAGAAAGCACTTTCAAAATTACAGATACATACTTAAAAATTGCAGGTCTTGTTCTTCTATTTCCTGTTAAACTAAATTTTACCAAAATAAAGTCCCCTACTTTCAAATTCTCACTCGAAGATAGTTTCACATTTTCTGGTATTTCATCTTCATCTCCTTCTACATAGTCATCGAAACTGCTTCCATTGTCCGTCCATTCTCGTTCCTCGGAAGAACTTGTTGGCCTATCACTTAACTCTTGTCTGTTTCTTGTTTTCCCCTTTTTTACGTGTGAGAATGCCAAGTGCTGCTCTTTGAACTTTAATTCCTTCTCCTGCTTCTCTTTTTCCTTCAGTTCATGATATTCCACCCACTTGTCACTAGTCACAACAGTGGGTGTATGTTCTTTCTTTCTCTTTGTGCCTCGTTGTTTAGGTTCTGGCCAAGTGATGACACTTTCAAAAACTGTTGCTAATGATTTTGGTGGTGTCACTTGGATACACACTGAAGATGGACTATGGTTGGATATTGGAGTAACTGAATTATGTGAAATACTGTTGGGGGTTGTTGATATATCTGCAGGAATAAGACTGTTGGTGGGTGTTGCAGGAATATCTGAATTGCGTGTTGAAAATATGTCAATATTATCAACATTTTGATTAAGTCTGTCTGCGTTTTGTGAAACATTCTCTGTTTGATTATCTTCAGAGGGAGGCGCTATGCTATCTGTCAGAATGTCATCAGTGTTACCACTAGCACCATGCATTTCAACCTCATCAGCTATTTTTTTCCAGAACTTGAAAAGTAATAATGCTTCTTGATTTCCTTCCCACTCATGATTGCTTCTCTTGGTTGCTCTGAACTCATCTAGAAGAACAGGATCAATTTGCTTTTCTATGTATGAGAAATGTCTCTGAAGTTCCTCATTTGTCTGAACTGTGGTTGAGGCTGGTATACTACGAACAACTATCTTGCTGTAATCTACATTGTTCACATTAAATGGAAACAGACCAGTGGCCCTGAAACCAGCACGAATATTTGCCACCATTTTAGGTTCTGTAATAATTTGTGACAGAACAGAAGGTACATCAGATTTTGAAATTTCAGTGCCATGATTTTCAAAACGCCATTTCTGAACAATCTTCTTCCACATTTTTTTCATAGGTCCAAAGACAGCTACATCTAATGGTTGCAAGATGTGTGTAGAATTGGGATGGAGAGCAACTAGAATGATCTGATTTTCCCTACAATATCGGCTCAAATGAAGTGTCAAATGAGAGCAGTGCCCATCTAAAAATATTACTACAGACCGGAGAATTTCAGCTTCTTTCAAGAACGGATCAAATACATTTGTTATATACTCAAAAAAACTTTCACCTGTCATCCACCCATTTTCTGTTTTTCCAATGCCCCAGTTTGGAGGAGCTGCTTTCACCAATGATGCTGGAATCCTTGCATATTTGAACAGTGTTAAGGGAGGAGCAAATTTTCCAGCAGCATTCACTGCAAACAATGTAGTAACGTTATCTTTGTCAGAGTTACACGACTCTTCATAAACATGATGGCCACGAGGACCTATGATTAATTCCCCTTTAGGAGCCAGAAAAAAAGAAGTTTCATCCATATTAAAAATTCTATTTGGGTCATTTAACACATCCATATCATTTAAAGTGATGGATACTTCGTGAAACCAGTTTCTTATTTTCTCTTCTGTAACAGAACCTCTAGACCTATTGACATATTCTGCATGTTTTTGTGACAGAACCTTGTGCCTCTTAAGAAATCCATAATACCACTTTTTTCCAGGTCGATTGTTAGTAAATGTAGCCTTACAACTTTCCATATCTGCATTCTCAATAAGTTTGTGCACAGATGCACAGAGATTTTCTTTAGTAACTGGAAATCCCATGCTAGAACAGTCCAAAACCCAGTCCACCAATTTTTTTTTCAATTTGTTCTTCTAAGACAGAATGTGGACCACAGTGCCCTGTAGATTCTTTTGGAGATACACCAGAAATTTTGTTTCTTAATGTTGTCCTTGGAACTTTGTACAACTTGCTTGCAGTAGCAACCTTCATTCCCTCATCAATAGCCTTTAGAGCATCTTTAACTTTGCTGGGAGAATACTGAAACTTCTTATTCTTTGGTTGACTCATTTTTCCTATAAATAATGCACAAAGACTTAGTTAAAGAATGTTGCATATTTGAATAGTGCCTATTGCATATTTTGTATCTTACAAGCATAGGTAAATTAGTATGATATGCCAAGACAATACTAACAATGAGGTATATATTGATATAAAAATACCAAAAATATTTTAATAAACCTATTTAAATAAAATTAGCCTAGTGTAATGTAGGACAGAACACTAATATTGATGTTTTTGTATCAGTTTTTAGAAGTGGCCAAAACAGGATACATATATGTCTCCACTTATGGCCACATGCGTGGCCATAACACGGAACCAGGGCTAAATATGGATCTGTTAATGGCCACATACTTTTGATAACATGTTTTTAGGCTGAGCGATATAAAACTTAAAAGAAATGAAAATATAATGTCTTATCTTACCTCTGAACAGATTAAGTTTCTTCTGATGTTTTATTTAAACATGTAAAATACAAAAAAACAGATCATGTGTTGCTTAAAGAAAACTTCTGCAAAACCCAGCTTCTGCAACACTGATCATTTCACAAAATGGTGTCTCCAAACAAAAACAGACAAAAGAATTATTATGTAGACAAATGAAGAGAGCCTTTCACAAAGTTTATAATAATCTATAGTAGAACTGGCTGGTATTCCAGAGAAGCTTAAAAATTAACCTTTGACATCAAGGTGGCCATAAGTGGGGTAGTGGCCAAAACTAGAGCCTTCACCCTAAATTTTGGCAGTTGTATATCAGTATTGGCTTTTAAAATAGAACTATATACTGTAAGACAGTTGATGTTGTCATTATGGCCTGTTGTTAAATGTTCACAGTTTTTTGTTATGGATATCGATGTTGCATTTACCCTTTAGTTCTGCTGTCCAATTTAGGATTTTTGTATTCGTATCAGCATTTCAAGGTGAGTCCAACTGCTGCTACCAATACCAGATTATTTGCTCTTATTGTGGTTTCTTACTTTTTGAAACTACTGTTATAGTGTTTTTCTACTAATGTTGCATTTGGTTTATTTTACTGTTATGATTCTGCAGTTATGTCAGAGCTTTGCTTGTTCCTGGCTGAAACCATTATTTTCCTGCAGTTGCTCTGTTGTTTCAACATTTATTAAGAATTTATGTGTTTCTGAACTTGATGTTTATATTTTCACAACACAGAAATGTTCAAGGTTATTGGTTATTATTTCAAAATCACGTTTGTGTTGCATCTTGGAGCTAGATATGGCATCATCTGTCAAAGGCTACGTGTGGTACAGAATTCTGATTTATCCCAAGACTTTCACATATTCTGATCCAAAAGATGTTTCACTGTATACTGTGAGTCACTTGAAATTTGAAGGATCTGTACATAATTTTACAACTTTTAATTTTATTTGTGTGTTTACAATGTAAAATCCTAAGCCATTTATTTAGTACCCCCTACCTTCCCTGTGTTTAAAGCTTCTGTAGAAGTATTTCCTGATCAACTGTGTCAAATTCATTACTGAGGTATAGGAAAATACCTGTTCTATGATTAGATTAGATTCAGTTTCCATTCTATAGACCCAAAAATGTTAATGTTTTCATTTGACCAGGGCTTCTGAAACCCCTTTAATAAATTTTGCTACAGCAGCTTCTGTTACCTTTCCAGGCCTGAAACCAAACTGTTCTTTGTGCAAATAACCCATAAGTCTGCTTTCTGCAGTAGTTTCTGTTAGTTCTGAAGTGCTACTGAAACTGGTTTCTAACTCTGATTTCTGTATTACCTCCGGATCAACTGAAGTTTGCGGTACCATATGTCTGCTTCGACCCATGAAGTAACAGGGTTGTGTTGTGTGATACGGTAGTGCAGCAAATTTGAATTGGGTTGTTGGCACGTTTTAGAGTATACAATGATGTACTCCAGGGTAGGATGTTTGTTTCTAAATTGTTTGTGAGTGCTTTTAGTGACTCATTTAATTTCTTTTTTTCTGTTTGTGCGAATAATATTGGCAGAGTTTGTGGTGGTTTGTTAGTGAGCTATTTTGATGTTGGCAGTTATGGGCAATAGACTGATTTTCAGGTTTGGCTTTATTACTGAGGTGTGTTGTTTGATTGGAGAAGTAATTTGTTTTGTTAGTTATTGATAAAACAATTTGAAAGTTCAGAAGTAGGTCCCTGCATTCCTACAGTTATTCGTATTTGTGGGAAAGGTATGTTATTGATCAGTTAATGCATTTTGGACCAGGGTACAGTATATGTGGCATTGTCGGTGAGATAGCATACGGCATTCCCAAATTATGCAGTATATTGCAGAGAATCATCAAAGTTGCAGTAGTAATTTCCTTTATTACCTGATGGTTAGTTGTGAAAAAAGTCTTCACTATAGATGTGTACTACAATGAACATTCATGCAGCTGTCATACGTTATTGTATAGCTTATTGGATGGTTTGGTAATGAGCTAAAATGTTAGGAACTACAGTTCTTAACAAATGAAGGTGGTAGAGGGTAGGCTGATTCTGCACATGTACATTGTGCATTCTGACACCCAATGAGTGTTCAGTAGTGTTCTGAGCACTCTGCTGTGAATGTTGTATGGAATGTGAGCATTATACTTGATCATAAAGTTATTGAATGAACTTTTATTCTATTTGTTGCAAGTAGTCATGGGTGATTGTGGTAGTAGGCATCAAATTCTACACAAGCAAGTGAGAGACACAATTTGTGGGATACACACTTTAATGAAGCACAAAGTACTTGTATGCTGCAGCTATTGCTAGGAACCAGCAACAATGAAATCCCCATCCTTGTCCTGACTTGCGCAAATGCCATCGTTCATCACTCTGACTATAGTCATCACACCATAAAGGAAATTAATATTGCAAATTTGACAATTCTCTGCACTTTATTGCATAATTCGGTTAACCAGAATAGTTGCTGACATCATGCCTTCCTGAATGCAGGAAATAAATTTACTGTTCAGTCTGGAGGTGTTCCTGGTTTGAGAATTGTGGGCCTCCCATTGTAGGGATTATGTTGGTGTCATTTTTACTGTGCTAGATATAAGTGTTGGCTGATGGTTGACAAGTATGTTTTATTTTAGTATGTGTTAGTTAACACAGATGAATAAATAATAGAGTAAAACACATTTAGTACCATAACTATATTTGCACTTTCAGGTAAAACAATGAACATTTTATTACATACGCAAAACTCAGGACATACAGTAGCACCAGAGAGGTCTGTTATATTCCACGTGATGCACTTTGCCGCTGTTTCACATGAAATATATTGTTCACACAATTCCAACACCCCTCTTTGAACATATATTTTGTGGCTTGCTTTCACAAGATAAACCAAATAGTCCCACACTCTTTTCAAACTTATCTTTGTCCAAGTGTTTCGTCAGGTCAGCCAACTTTTCTTCTGTGCACAGGTATTCCACGGCGATGTTCTGTCACTCTGTGGTCCCGAATAAAATGGTGCCTTATATCAATATGTCTTGTTGCACTGGTGACATTTTTAGCTAGGTTAATGGGTCCTTTATTGTCACAGAACATCGTTATGGGTTCCACTATTAAATTGGGTTCTATTTCACATATTAATGTTATTAGCTACAATGCGTCCTGTGTTGTGTAAGACAGTGCCATATACTCGGCCTCTATGGTACTCGATGCCAAAGTTTTTTGCTTTTGACAGGACCATGAAATGAGGCCTCCCACTAATTTTATGCAGCAGCCAGCAGTGGAGTTCTTATCACCCAATTCACTCCCCCAATCTGCATCACAATAGCCTTCTAGTTTTTCATTTCCTTCTGTATGGTATCTTAATTCATTGAAGTTCCTCATAGGTATTGGAATATTCTTTTCACAGCTTTCCAGTGCTTTTCCTTTGGGTCTCTGCAATATCTGCTCACTGCATTAGCAGCAAAAGCAGTGTCAGGTCGTGACATTTAAGACAAATATAACAGACTCCCTACTGCTTCTAAATATGCAACATTCGTGTCACATTCCACATCTGTCTCATTTATATGTAACTTCTCTCATACTTCCATTGGAGTAATTATCGGTTTACAGTCACTCATGCCAAATTTCTATAATATTTTTTTCTGTGTATGATGATTTATTTATTCTCAGTTCTTGTCTCTCTTCATCCTTAGTAATCTGCATACCTAAATAATGTTTAACTTCCCCCAAATCAAGCACCTTAAACTTGGTTTGCAGCTGTTTCTTAAAAATTCTCATTTGACTTTAGTTTTGAGTCAGAATAAAGAAGTCGTCCACCCATATTGCCATTATTGTTATCATCACTTCTTTCACTTTTGTAGTATATACTGGGATCAGCCTTAGATTGCTTCATATTTATTGGAGTTTTATGTAGATATTGATTCCAGCAATGTCCACTCTGTTTAAGTCCATAAATACTTTTTTGCAAATGCCAAATCTTTTCCCTTTCCAACCTGGCTTTCATAGCTTCTCATGGTGGAATGACATATATCTCCTCCTCCAATTTCTCATTTAAATATGCCATTTTTACATTCATGTGGTGAATTGTTAAATTTAGTTTTGCTGTCAAGGCTAAAAGATATCTCGGTGATGCATACTTGACTATGGGTGAAAAAGTTTCTTTCTAATCTACCCCTTGTTTTTGCAAATATCCTTTTATTACAAATCGTGATTTATATCTTGGTGATGAATTTTCAAAGCTCTTTAAAGTGAATACCTATCTTGCCTGTAATGGCTTCTTATATGCTGGTAAATTTACCCATTCAAAGGTTTCATTCTGAGATTGATTCCAGTTCTCTCTCCATCGCTTCTATTCCAGTTCTCTCTCCATCACTTCTTTCCATTCTTGAGAGTTCAGGCCGCTCATTTCTTCTTCTTCTTCTTCTTCTTCTTCTTCTTCTTCTTCTTCTTCTTCTGCTGGCTCATCATTAAGACTGGGCTGCATACATTTCAAAATCCAGATTTTCTTTTGGTTTTGGTATGCGAACGCCTTAAATTGTTCTCTTCATTTTGTTCGTTCTCAGACTCATTGTCATCATAGTCTCCATTTGCCTTTGACTGTCCTCTTCCTGTTCTTCACTTTCTTTTCATATAAGTTTTCACTCTAGGAACTAGGTGCAGTTAACTTAGTACTCTTGCCCTCTTCAGAGTCCTTTCTCTTTTCAACGAATACTACATCTCTGCTTGTAACAATCCTTTTATTCACTGGATGAATTAATCGGCAGCCCTTTGAATTCTCATTATAGCCTACAGAAATACACTTTGCAGCTTTCGGGTCCCATTTTCCTCTTAGCTGTTTTGGAATGTGCGCCATTGCATCAAACCCAAAAACCCTTATATTGCTTAGGTCAGGTTTCCTTCTTACCCATATCTCATAGGGGGTTTTATTCCTTAATGCTTCTGTTGGTGATATATTGTTCAAATATAAGGCCATTGATACCGCCTCTGCCCAAAAATCTTTTGATAATCCAGCATCAGTTATCGTGCTCCTTGCTTTTTCGACAATGGTCCTATTAGCCCTCTCAGCAACCCTGTTTTGAGATGGGCTGTACCTTATGGTTGTTTGATGCCTGATTCCCATTTTTGGCAGAAGTGTCTTTAATTTCTGGTTAATATATTCTCTCCCATTATCAGACCTGATGATCTTAATCTCCTTTCCCATCCACCTGTCGACCATATTTAAATATTCCTCAAAAATGTCACTCACTTGGTTTTTGGAACCAAGAAAATAAACATGAGTATATCGTGAGTAATCATCGATAAACATAAGAAAATATGGCTCCCACCTATGGATTCGCACTCCATTGGGCCTCGTGCATCTGTGTGGATAACTGTAAGACATCTGTAGATTTACTTTTACTAGTCTTGAAAGGTAGTCTCGCTTGTTTACTGTTATGCATATCTCACAAGGGTCCTTGGTTACACTATAATTCTGTATTCCCTTCACCATATCCATCATTAAAGACCTACTCTTTCTATTTAGGTGTCAAAGTCTGTGGTCCCATACAAAACCTTTCACCGAGTATACTGAATGACTAACATTTCTATGCTTACTGTCAATAGTATCCAATTTTAAAATACCCCTTTCATTACTTGCTGTAGTTAGAACTTCACCATTTTTGTTGATTACTCTTGCTCTGTGCATGTCAAAAATGACGGTTTCCCTTCTTGACAATTTTACCTACAGACAGTAGGTTAGTCGTAACATTTTTTACATAATGAACATCATGCGCTGTAACCATATCGGGGTCGCCATTTACACTTACATGTAGGTCTAGTTTCTCAGCCAAATGACATTCAAGCTTGCTGCCATCAACAGTAGATATTTCCATGTGAGTCTTACCTTTAACATCATAAAGAAGTGATTTGTCTTTAACTATATGCACAGATGCACCTGAGTCTAAAATCCATTCCAGTTGATGATTACCCACATCTCATGATAGTGCCTTACCTTTATTATTGGTCCCTCCCTCTGGGCTGTCAGCAACATACCTCTTTAGCTGAGTGTCTGATTTTGGGTTTACTTTTTCTCTGCACCAAGATGCAATATGCCCGTTCTTCTGACATCTATAACACCTCGCTGATTTCTTTTCTTTTTTAATAAAGAGCAGATGCAGTTTCTTTCTCCAATACATGACAGCTTGAAGTACTTTTTACATCCTGTAGGATTTTCACTTTAACACTGTCACCCATGATTGGTATACCTGAGCTTCCCTGCCTCCTAATCATAGGTGCATACCTTTCGGGCAGTCCTGCCAACAGTAGTGTCCCTACCCATTCATTAGCAATCTCAAACCCAATGTTTCTCAGTCGGTTCAATGTGGCTATTATTTTGTTGACATATTCGTCTGCACTCTTGCATTTGTCCAGCTGAGTGGTAATTAACTCGCGTAATAATCCTACTTTCCTTGTAAGACCTCCATCCTCAAATACATTTCATAATTTGTCCCAGACTTCCTTCGCTGTTGCAGTTTTTTCAATGTGAACATAATTCACTGGGTCAAATAGTAATATCAACTTTGATTCTGCTTTCCTATCCTTACTTAAATAATTCTGATCTGAGGATTTCATTGTCCCATCCACCACATCCCATAGGTCGCTTAAACGTAAATACAATTCTACTGCAAATTTCCATGTTGCATAGTTTTCATGACCCATAAGTCTTTCAATCTGAGGAATTTGTGCCACACTCATTTTAATCGTAACTTTGATCTTCCTTGACGAAAAGAATAATACCAAAGAATAATACAGAAGAGTTGCATTCGTCTTGTCAGAAAAAGTCGTACTTCACCCAAGTGCACTACTTGGAACTTTTCCAATACTTTCTCATTACTGTATTATGTATATACTTATTCCAAATGCATCGCTGGGCCCATAACCTGTTACTCGACACAGGTGAATAAGTAATAGTGAGTAAAACACATTTAGTGCCAGTAACTATATTTGCAATTCCAGGTAAAATACATTGAACACAACAACCAAGAAACATTTTATTACATACGTAAAACTCTGTGTGTACAATAGCACCAGAGAGGTATATTATATCCCACACAATGCACTTTGCTGCCGTTTCACACGAAGTATATTGTTCACACATTTCCAACAGTATGTGTGGTACGGGTATTTGTGCATAATGTGCGTTCCTTGAGTATCAGAATTGGCATTAATTCAGTTGTCTTTATTATTTTTGGGGTTGTATTGTTATGTTGGATTGTTATTGGTAGGTATCGTGGAATTTCTTTTATCTAAATTGGTCATGCTACTTGGGCAAGTTTTGATTTTGTAGTGTCGGAAACTTTGTTTTAGCTATATAGGTCAAGTGAAATTCCCTGTAAACTTTCAGGTTTTGGGGCAGTGTACGGGTTTGTGTTATTGTGGACTTAATAATCACCACATAGGTCAAGTGAAGTTTCTGACGCGTTTATGTTCAGTATTTTCTATTGTGGTTTTGTTGATTGGTGAAGATTTAGTTTGCTCAATTTTTGTGTTAATAACAAAGACATATCAAAACAAATACTAAGTCTGTAGTATGCTTACTTTGTTCTCATTCAGAACTCGCTGATTCCTGCCGTTGCCCCATTAGTTATTATTATTTTGTGTCTGTTCATATGAGTGATAAGTGACTTCATGGTCGATACTTGATAAAAGCTTGAAATAGGGGCATCACACGGTATTGCAATCTTCGGTTATGCCCTTTGTCACATCTACAGCTTAAAAAAACCAACATAAAATTAAATCTCCAGCCATAAACAGAACGCGACACTAATAATTCCAAACCCAAAGACGAATCTATTGCTCATAATTGCCAGTATAAAAATAACTCAACAACAAACTGTCACAAACTCTATCAATATTATTATCACAGACAGCACTCAAGGAGTCCTACACAGAGGTGATCAAAGTTGTGGGATAGTTATGTGCACATGTACAGGTGGTGATGGTATCGTGTGCACAAGGTATAAAACGGCAGTGCATTGGCAGAGCTGTCATTTGTACTCAGGCGATTCATGTGAAAAGGCATCAGACATGATGATGACCACATGACAGGAATTAACAGGCTTTGAATGCGGAATGGTGATTGCCCCTAGACACGTGTGATACTCCATCTGGAAATCAGTGAGGAATTCAGTGTTCCAAGGTATACAATGTCAAGAGTGTGCTGAGACTGCCAAATTTCAGGCATTACCTCTCACCATGGGCAATGCAGTGGCTGGTGGCCTTCACTTAGTCACTGGGAGCAGCGGCATTTGTGTAAAGATGTCAGTGTTGACAGACAAGCAGTACTGTGTGAAGTAACTGCAGAATTCAATATGGGACACTACAGCAAATTTATTCTTTAGGACAGCATGGTGAAATTTGGCTTAGTGGGCTATGGCAGCAGACAATAAATGTGAGTGCCTTTGCTAACAGCACGACTTCACCTGCATTGCCTCTCCTTGGCTTGTGAACATATTGGTTGCAACACACACGACTGGGAGGCCATGGCCTAGTCAGATGAGTTCAGATTTCAGTTGGTAAGAGCTGATGGTAGGTTTAGTGTGTGATGCAGACACCACTAAGCCATGGACCCAGATTGTCAATAAAGCACTGTGAAAGCTGGTGGTTGCTCCTTATTGGTGTGGGCTTGCACATACATGGAATGGACTGGGTCCTCTGGTCCAGCTGACCCAACTATTGACTGGAAATCGCTATGTTTGCCTACTTGGAGACGATTTCCATCCATTCATGGATTTTGTGTTCCAAAATAATGGTGCAATATTTATGGATGACATTATGCCATGTCACAAGGCCGTTATTGTTCACAATTGCAGAAAAATCTGTAAGATTTAAAATGTAAGAGTTAGAAATGCCGAACGGCAAGACCAATACACACCACAAAAAATCGTGGAAATTTAATGAAAGGCAGTATAAGCAACATCAGACGACCTGTCCGCAGTACCACGAAATCTAAACTGGCTCAAGTTCTTAATATCAAAAAGCTAACCTCACCAATGTAGGTAAAGCAAACCCCGCGATATCTACCAATCACAATTCAACATAATTATCAACAATTAACAACACAACCCACAAATTTACAAAAAATGTATTAACACTGATTTTGATAGACAAGAAAGCCACAATGATGCACATCACACACATACTATAATAGAAAATAAATAAAACCATAAACAGAATGTGCCAAGCACAGCCAGTACCAACACAAATCTAACAGCAACATAAATAATATGTTGTCAACACACTCTCTTCGATAGCAAGCCTAGACTTCTCAATTTAGGAACCACTCCGATCAGAAAGCACTATGTTATCCCATCGACAATGTCACATATAATGTTCGCCGAATGGAGATGCAGCAACTTTCAACCTCATACCTTCTCCACAAACATAGTACTTTGCACATACTCAGCTATTAATCCAAACAGAAATTTAATAGTGTTTGACACATCGTCCCTCCTTGTGGCAGGCACAGTTGTATTTTGTACATTTTACTATTAATGTGATTTAGTGTTTATGTGAGATGTTAGTTTTTCACCAACCTCCCCACATTTTCCCACAGGTGTCCCATTAGTTTAAATATTTATCATTAAGAATTTGCTCAGTTTTGTATTTCATCAGTATGTTTGCACACCATGGAAACATTTAAGAGTATGGGTCATGATTTTGAAATTGTGTGTTCCGTCTCGGTCCTTGGCGTGACGTCATTGGTCAGAGTTTACAGATGGTATCAAATGCCCTGGTTTCTCCCTTAGTGCTATCTATCAATCCATCATATTTATGATTTCTCTGTAGATCTGTTTTGGCTTTGTGTTAAAAGATTATTGGCTTACTGTAGCCAAAATTGACTTTCTTCTGTTATCTTAGTTGTATGATGTCATAACATTTTGGATTCTTTACATGTCCTGCAGAAGTATTGTTCATCTTTAAGGAAAAACTGTAAGAAGGCTGGGTCACTAATTTTTTGATGGCACTGAGATATGATTGTTATTCAGGACTTTTTGATACCTTGTGTCATGAAGTTTTTCTATTAGATCCTTAAATGGATTGTACTGTTTTATGAAATGTCATCTCAAATTCTAGTCTCAATAAAGTCATCAGTCATGACTTTGCTGAATATTTTGCAACTACAGGTGCCGCCCCCCCCCCCCCCCCTCTCTCTCTCTCTCTCTCTCTCTCTCTCTCTCTCTCTCTCTCTCTCTCTCTCTCTCTCTCTCTCTCTCTCTCTCTCTCTCTCTCCCCTCCCTACCTGTTAGAACTTCTCTACTTTCACCATGTTAATATTTAAGTGAACAAAAATAAGAATATATCCTCTAAGAGTACCCATCTTATATAGAACTTACATTAATTCTGTGAAAGAGACATGGATGTGACTGTTAGGGGGTCTATGTAAGCACTGTATAACAACTTGATAAATTTATTTTGCTCTTTAATGTCTTCCACTAATAGCTAAACATCTTTCCTTCAAAGAAATATCACGTCTTTTAACTTTGAAGTCCTGTCTTTAATGCAAATACACGAGTTTCTTCTGTTTAACAATGTCGTGTAGCAATATGCTAGTTTAAGTTCATTTACACCAGTGATCAGTAATGCAGACCACCAAGCTATCTATAGCTTCCAATTGAAGAGTGATAAAGCCATTGATGTGTACAACTGATGGATGTAAACTAATTAAAAGCTTAATTTCTCATATGCTGTGGAGAATATAGTAGTTTCTTGTACCTTTCTTTATGTTTGTTGTGATATAATTTTACTGTACACTGATTGTAACAGTAAATCTTTGTCCATCTCTTACAATCGTCACCATTTTCTGTAAAAAAAAAAAATCCACTGTTCAGATGTGTTCTTACTGGAATTTTTTTGTTTTCTAGGATGTCCAAAGAAAAAAATTGTGTACATGTACCTCGCAAATGACATTATTCAGAGAAGCAGAAGAAAAGGCCCTGAATTTGGCCAGTCGTTTGAGAGAGCACTCAGAAAAGCATTTGAAAAATTATCATTACCACAATCTGATGAAGACACGAGGAACAGAATTTACAGGTTATTGAAGATATGGGAAGACAGACATGTTTACCATGAAACTGTAATTAATGATTTCCGGAAAGTATTAGGTATGGGCACAGGAGTATTTAAAATAATGATGTAACATAATGCACAGTTTAACAGTTAATGCTCCCACAGATGCACTGTCGCTGCTTGTGCTCATTATTGTTTTAAATGAAAAGTAGCGCTGCTATTTTTTGTAGAAGTTGAGTGGAGATCATTTTTGAAGCTGCGTGATAGGAGTATGGATCAACACTGTTACAAACTGATTTGTTCCTGTGATGGCCATGATGCTTGACACTAATTCAATAAGACAGAAAACAAATATTTGTGTTATGCAGCTTCAGCCATACAGTTACATAAAAAACTGCCTCTATTTTTTTTAACAAACGAAAGATGCTGAACAACATTGTACACTCATTGATTAAAAAAATTTAGCACCCAAAGGGAAGGGTGAAACAAAATTGAACTTGGGGGGGATGAGGGGGTTGGTGATGCTGTCTCAGTGATAAAATCGAATCAAACCTATAAAGAATTTGACATAAGTCCACTTATCAGTATGATGATGCACGCTCTCCAGTCTCAGTAAATGCACCAATTTGATTGGTGAGGGTGTCATAAAACCATTGTATCCTTTCCTGATGCTAACCGCCCCTTAACTGTTGTAAGTAGTCCTTGATATTCTGGATACTAAATCTACAGCATAACCCTCAACCTAACTAACAGTATGTGGCAATGGGTACTTCTGGTATCATTAAATGATCTCCCCTTCCCTGTTCCACTTGCAAATGGTGTGTGGGGAAAAATGATTGTCCGTCATCCTCTGTAGTAGCTCTAGTTTCTCGAATTTTCTTGTCATGGTCTTTCATGAGCTGTATATGGGAGTAATGTTGTCAGACTCTTTGCAGAAAGTGCTGTCTCGAAATTCCAATAGTAAGGCTCTCCGTGATGCACAATGCCTCTTTTGTAATGTCTGCTACTGGAGTTTGCTCTGCATTCTTGCAACAGTTTCGCACAGTCTAAAGACCTTGTTACAAAAATGCCGATTTTTTGTTGAACCCACATTGATGAGTAATACTTAAGAATCAACTGATCAAGTGCCTTATGAGCCACTCTTCATGGGTGAGTAGGTTTCCTTAAGTCTTCCAGTGAATCTGACAGCTGCTTTACTTGCTATTTGTTTTGTGTGGTCATTCCATTTGCTCTGTGAAGTCAGGAAAGAGGGAAGGAGAGGGAAAGACAAAAGGATGTGGGTTTTAAGGGAGAGGGTAAGGAGTCATTCCAATCCCGGGAGCGGAAAGACTTACCTTAGAGGGGAAAAAAGGACAGGCATGCGCGTGATGCCACTTCCTTATACACAAATATTCCACACGTCCAGGGCCTCGCTGCAATGGAGCACTTTCTTTCACGCCGACCACCTGCCACCCTACCTAAAACCTCTTTCCTCATTACGTTAGCCAGCTTCATCGTGACCCACAACTTCTTCACTTTTGAAGGCCAGACATACCAACAATTAAAGGGAACAGCCATGGGTACCAGGATGGCCCCCTTGTACGCCAACCTATTCATGGGTCGCTTAGAGGAAGCCTTCTTGGTTACCCAGGCCTGCCAACCCAAAGTGTAGTACAGATTTATTGATGACATCTTCATGATATAGACTCACAGTGAAGAAGAACTCCAGAATTTCCTCTCCAACCTCAACTCCTTTGGTTCAATCAGATTCACCTGGTCCTACTCCAAATCCCATGCCACTTTCCTTGACGTTGACCTCCATCTGTCCAATGGCCAGCTTCACACGTCCGTCCACATCAAACCCACCAACAAGCAACAGTACCTCCATTATGACAGCTGCCCCCCATTCCATATCAAACGGTCCCTTCCCTACAGCCTAGGTCTTCGTGGCAAACGAATCTGCTCCAGTCCGGAATCCCTGAACCATTACACCAACAACCTGATAACAGCTTTCGCATCCCGCAACTACCCTCCCGACCTGGTACAGAAGCAAATAACCAGAGCCACTTCCTCACCCCCTCAAACCCAGAACCTCCCACAGAAGAACCACAAAAGTGCCCCACTTGTGACAGGATACTTTCCGGGACTGGATCAGACTCTGAATGTGGCTCTCCAGCAGGGATACGACTTCCTCAAATCCTGCCCTGAAATGAGATCCATCCTTCATGAAATCCTCCCCACTCCACCAAGAGTGTCTTTCCGCCGTCCACCTAACCTTCGTAACCTCTTAGTTCATCCCTATGAAATCCCCAAACCACCTTCCCTACCCTCTGGCTCCTACCCTTGTAACCGCCCCCGGTGTAAAACCTGTCCCATGCACCCTCCCACCACCACTTACTCCAGTCCCGTAACCCGGAAGGTGTACACGATCAAAGGCAGAGCCACGTGTGAAAGCACCCACGTGATTTACCAACTGACCTGCCTACACTGTGACGCATTCTATGTGGGAATGACCAGCAACAAACTGTCCATTCGCATGAATGGACACAGGCAGACAGTGTTTGTTGGTAATGAGGATCACCCTGTGGCTAAACATGCCTTGGTGCACGGCCAGCACGGCCCACTAACACCAACCTATCCGAACTCCGGAGATGGGAACTTGCCCTTCAATATATCCTCTCTTCCCGTTATCCACCAGGCCTCAATCTCCGCTAATTTCAAGTAGCCGCCACTCATACCTCACCTGTCATTCAACAACATCTTTGCCTCTGCACTTCCGCCTCGACTGACGTCTCTGCCCAAACTCTTTGTCTTTTAATATGTCTGCTTGTGTCTGTATATGTGTGGATGGATATGTGTGTGTGTGTGTGTGTGTGTGTGTGTGTGTGTGTGTGTGTGTGTGTGTGTGTGTGTGTGTGTGTGTGTGCGCGCGCGCGCGCAAGTGTATACCCGTCCTTTTTTCCCCCTAAAGTAAGTCTTTCCGCTCCCGGGATTGGAATGACTCCTTACCCTCTCCCTTAAAACCCACATCCTTTCGTCTTTCCCTCTCCTTCCCTCTTTCCTGATGAAGCAGCCGTTGGTTGCGAAAACTAGAATTTTGTGTGTATGTTTGTGTGTCTATTGACCTGCCAGCGCTTTTGTTTCGTAAGTCTCATCATCTTTGTTTTTAGATATATATATCCATTCCACGTGGGAAAAATATATCTAAAAACAATGATGATGTGACTTACCAAACGACAGTGCTGGCAGGTCGATACACACACAAACATACACACAAAATTCAAGCTTTCGCAACAAACGGTTGCTTCATCAGGAAAGAGGGAAGGAGAGGGAAAGACGAAAGGATGTGGGTTTTAAGGGAGAGGGTAAGGAGTCATTCCAATCCCGGGAGCGGAAAGACTGACCTTAGGGGGGAAAAAAGGACAGGTTCTTGAGTATATATAGGCGGGTATTCACCTTCTCCTCTTTACCGAATCTACCATACAATTTTATCCCGCCTATATATACTCAAGAACCTGTCCTTTTTTCCCCCTAAGGTAAGTCTTTCCGCTCCCGGGATTAGAATGACTCCTTACCCTCTCCCTTAAAACCCACATCCTTTTGTCTTTCCCTCTCCTTCCCTCTTTCCTGACGAAGCAACCGTGGGTTGCGAAAGCTTGAATTTTGTGTGTATTAATAATCTGACAATTAGCCAACCGACATTTAAAAGCAAATTAATAGAATTTCTGAATGACAACTCCTCCTACTCAATAGAAGAATTCTTAGATATGAAGTAGTAACTGTAAAAAATATTAATTAATTGTTTTGTGTAAAGAAACCTTATGTTAAAGTGACACATTCCATACCACTACGAAATGTCGGATTCATGATCTATGGAACAAGGATTAATGTATGTATGAATCAGGTTTAACAGAACTTCCAGAAAACTGCAGTTCTGAAAAAAGCTCTGTTTCAAAAGCAAATTTGAGAGGTACCGAGTCATAAAATTGATTTAAACTTTATAACAGCTGGCCCTCAATTTTATAGCATCCTAACTCGCACGATATAAGATCGAAGTGTGCATTCAGCATAATCAGTATGCCTATGCAGCAGTGTAAACGAGGAAGAGGGGGCGAGGGATTGTGGGGTGGCAGGTAAATAATCCATATGTCAATATTTCGCTATGAAAAGACACTTAAATTGTTTACACCTACCTTTGCCGTTTACAAGAGCCTGAAAACTATTTTTGCCGTCGGCCAGAAAGCGATGGAGATCATACTGACCATAATTACCAGTTTGCAAGTCCACATTGCTTTGTCCTCACAGAAAGAAAATGTTTGTACTTGCGATTTACTTACTGGAATCTCTGCAAAGTTGACGCACCATGTAAATGGTTGTAGCAACTTGGTGTGTCACCTCTGATGGCGCCATTCACTGGCTGCAAGCAGAGTATCTTTGCGGAATTAGACAGTGTTTTGTTTTCCAAAGTTGTATGGCTTTATCTCTGTGACAAGTGACTGTTCATATCGGTAAACAGAAACGCTATACCGTGTGTGTTGACTTGTGGAATTAGCTTTGTGTTGTTTAGCTGTTCAATTTTGTGTATTTGACGAATTTTGCTCATACCTGTTTTACGTATTTGGTTTGTGGACACCCCGTTTCAGCAATCGAGTGTTTCAGAAAAGGCACAATGAATGGAAGAAAAAATCTTTTCTTGTTTCAAAGGGAGATGCTGTACAGACTGCTTCACTGATTACTCCAAATGAATGTGATAGAGCCGGCAGGTGTGGCCGACTGGTTCTAGGCGCTACAGTCTGGAACCGCGCGACAGCTATGGTCGCAGGTTCGAATCCTGCCTCGGGCATGGATGTGTGTGTGTGATGTTCTTAGGTTAGTGAGGTTTAAGCAGTTCTAAGTTCTAGGGGACTGATGACCTCAGAAGTTAAGTCCCATAGTGCTCAGAGCCATTTGAACCATTTTTTTTTATGTGATAGAACTTCTTCCAGCAAGAAACTTTGTACAGCAAAGAAAATTTGAAAACTATGAAAGTGACAGTAATGATGTGAATGAAATAATTAACATTTCCTTGCTCTCTAATATTTTGAAACATAATGTATTATGCCAAGTTTGTAAAGAAAAGGGACTGGAATCGAAAATAACTCCACACATTGGTTTGGCATGTAAAATGTTATTGTAGTGTAACAAATGTGCTGCAGAAGTTTCGTTTTCCAATTCTAACAGTATTCCTCGTAGTTGTAATAATGGAAAGAAGGTGTGTGATATAAATGTTAGGCTAGTGTATGGCTCGCTTTGCATTGGCAAGGGCAGTGCTGCAGGGACATTGTTATGTGGAATTATGTACTTGGCAAAAACACCAACCAAGCTTGGATTTCATAATGAATTGGTGGGATCTTCTGCTGAAGATATTGCTCAAGCAACAATGAAGAAAGCAGTTGAGGAAGCTGTGACAGATAATGGGAATTGTAGAGATTTAACTGTTGCTTTAGATGGACCATGGCAATGTAGAGATCATAAATCTCTAAATGGAGGTATGACAGCTACCAGTGGAGACATTTGCAAAGTAATTGAAGTTGCTATTCTCTCAAAACATTTTAGATGTACGGGCAATACCAAGGACGAACATAGTGAAAGTTTTGAAGCAAATTTTCACGGCACGAGTGGAGCGATGGAAGCAGAGGGAGTGAAAGCAATTTTTTCCAGATCGCAGGAGTGGTATAATGTACAATACACTAACTATCTAGGAGATGGTGATTCTAAGGGATATAAAGCTGTAGAGGAACTCAAACCTTCTGGTAATGAAATTCACATTAAAAAACAGGAGTGCTTTGGACATGTGCAGAAGCGCATGGGGGCTCACTTGCGCAAACTAAAGCAGACATTAGGATCCCAGAAGCTTAGTGATGGTAAGACCCTTGGAGGAAGAGGAAGATTTACAGATGAAGCAATTGATAGATTGCAGAGGTATTATGGGTGTGCAATTAGGCAAAATACAAGAAGCATTGAGCATATGAGGAGAGCAGTATGGGCATTATTTTTTCGTACTGCATCAACAAATGAGCACCCACAACATTCACTGTGCCCCACAGGTGATGACTCATGGTGTAAGAACCAATCAGGAAAGGAACATGCCCATAAAAACAGTTTGCCAAATGCTGTAATTGATGTAATTAAGCCCATATTCAGAGAATTATCACAGCCAAGTTTATTGGAAAAGCGTTTAATGGGAAAACACAAGATCCAAATGAAACTATAATTAATTTAATTAGGATTAGGATTCCCAAAATAGTGTTTGTACAGAGAAAAACATCGCATTTTGGAGTGTGTGATGCAGTGGCAACATACAATGAAGGAAACATTATCAAATGTGATGTGCTGAAACGTTTGTGTTTCCAACCAGAACACAACACCATTTCCACAGTGCGCCTAATTGATGAAGAAAGACTAAGAGGTGCAGTAAGAAAAGACAAAAGCATACAACATGCAGCAAAAGGGAAGACCAGTGAAAAGGAAACTAACACTGGAAAAAGAAGAGGGTGCTGATAATCCATCATTTGGGGCAGGAATGTATTAAAAAAACTTTGGAAGCCATTTCCTTTAACTTTAAAATTTTCATCTTTGAGGAACATTTTCTCAAAAACTGCTAACAGTATATTAATGAAATTTTTATACAATATTTTTTACTTATTTTCCTTCATTGTTATAACAAATTGTAAAAAAAATTGTATAATTAGTTACAGAAGAAAAAGTGCAGCATTTTATAGAAGAAAATAAACATCTGTTAAAAAAAAATTGTAAAACAAAAACCAATAAATATTTCTTAACATGACATTATAACTTTGTAGAGAAATATTGACTGAACATGTAGTCCAAATTTAAGAGCAATATGTTTAATGGTTTTAGAAAAAATTTTCCTTCTATTTGCTAAAATTAACGTGGAGGAGGTGGATTGTTCCGGCTCCCCTTAACCTCTTCACGGTGTGTTTGAACGTTTTGCAAATTACGAATAAAAATTTAAAATCAACTGTACTGCACTATACAGTAATTGGATCTTGTTATTGTACAGTACTATATTACAGTACTTATGACAATGCAAAAGTAATATGGTCTGTGTAGTAACTTTTTCTGTGATACTAGTACTACATGAGAAACAGAGCATTTGCATCACATGTTCAGAATGGTGATCACTGGCATTCATGCATAGGATCACTTTGTGGACAAAGGGTGGCCTCCATCTTGCTACTATTTCCTCTGTGATGGCTATACAAGCATCAATAATGTTGTTGTTGCTAGTCTTCTGGTGTTATTTGTCCTCTGGTGTTGTTGGAAAATTTTAGTAGGTAGCTTCCTTGACTGCTTCCTGCACAAAAAAAAACTAATAGGCCCACCACATCCAATCCACCTAGTATGGTATTTACAGTCCAGAATTCATCATGCTCATAAGGTGTTATGCGCAGGGCATCCATCATGCTGATACCACATGACCATCCTCTGATTCAGAAGTACGGCATGCAAGAGAACAGGAAGAGTGTGTCTTAAAATCAGGCATATTGTCTGCCATTTTGGTTGGCATTTACAAAGAAAGGTCCAATAATGGTATCTCCAATAATTTCGCACCAAACATTAACGTTCCATGAATGTTGTTGGTGTTCTACCTGTTGGAGCCATTGTTGATTGGTGATGGACCAATAATGCATATTTCTCATATTGACATTTCCTTTGTTCAAGAATGACACTTCATTGGTAAAAAGAACATCTGAGAAGAAATTAAGATTAGTGAGAAGTTTTTGCTGAGATCACTGACAAAATTGAACTCTTTTTGTTGAAGTCATTTCCTCGGAGTTCTTGGTGTAAATGAACGTGGTAAGAATGGAATTTATGGCATTCCAGAATGTGATGAGCACTTGTTTTTAAGACGCCAACTTCATGTTGATTTCATCGTGTGCTTACTTGAGGATTCACGGTTATGGCAGCGAGCGAGCACAGTGACCTCAGCATTTTCGTGTGTTCATGTTCTACGACAATTGTGAGGTCTTGCATTTAAACTTCCTGTTACACTTAGGTAAGAAATGAGACTATCAAACATCCAGTGAGAAGGTGATGGTCTATCAGCGAATCGTCTGCTATACAGTAATTATGCGTGAATGGAATTTTGCTTGCGTACAGCAAATGACAGTACAGGTATGTACAGCAGAGTCCAGGATAGACATAACAACACAATAATTATGGTTTTATGTAACAGTGCTGAACATAAACATGTGAATTAATAAATTATTTCCTGTCAACATACTTTCTCTGTAGATCATGTAATGGTCGCCTAGTCGTAGATATTGCTAATTGCTATAATCGCACTATTTCACTCCCATTTACGGAGCTTGTTAGCACTTGATGTTAGGTTGGCGCCATTAAAATGCATTGTGTTGTAGGAATCGCTGCTACTTGCTGCATCACTGCTGTCTCTCGGTGCTGATGCTGGCTCTAAATCTGGTTGTCTAGGGTTAAAAACATGAGGTCCCGTGTTTTTTATGTGCTTTTGATGATAAAGAACGAGCGAAACCAACAAATATGCAAACTTCAAATATTTATTACTCTGGTGGCCATCTTAATTCCACTGTCCACCAAAGACCATGACTCAACACAAAGTAGTACTTCCGTTACATGTTCTTTGCAGTGTTTATCCACCTCAAACAATAACACACAAACACACTTTACCAAAGTGACATTCCGACTGCCTCTCGACCCTTCTTGCTGCTTGTATTTATAACATTGTCAAAGAACTACTAAAAAGAGATATAGTTTACAAGTCACATGTACATCTGTTATCATAATTTGTGCAGAAAAGTTATTAATTTGCATCGAGTGACATAATTTAACATGTTATTAAAATGACAGACAGATTTGTTGACTTGACAGAATAATTCTTTGTTACAAAAAGGCCGTTTTTTAGAAGTTTGTCAATTGACTTCTCTAATTTGCATAAATAAGTAAATAACATGAATTATTAAGAATTACATTGGTTTTCGTCTAACATAGGATTGCTTACGTGAATACTGAGTGAAAACGCTCCTAGTGAACAAATAGGTTTCACTGGGTGATTTTTATTTAAGGAGATCCAAAATACCTAAGTTGGCCACTATTTTTCGTACTTCATATTAATTATTTAAGATGAACTTAGTGTTTTTACATGATGACATTTGCTGTATCAGTGATCAAGTGATATAAACTTTTGTGTGGGTCAGTTACTCAGTATAATTTAATGGGTTGACTGTTTATGCAGACATGTTATGCAATCATTGTTAACATACACAATAACTTTCCTATAATCATAAATACTCGTTAAACTGGTTGAATTTGGAGGGTATCGCATACTTCGGTACAGTAAAGCCTTTAATATGTTCTGTTACAATACCCCCCTCGGGTAATATCATTTACAGAACGTTAATGATATTAGCCGACTAGGACTAATGTGTCAAATGGTTAAAATTTGGAAAAGTACTACTTTAATAATTTTTTTGTTTTACTATGCATAATGTGTATGTATACAAGGACCGTTACAACGTTTCAAAATGACTTTTTCCTGCAAATATTTTAGTTGTGTTGTTTCAAATGCACTTTGTGTTATGTCATTCAGTATGACAGCATAATAAAAATATTTAGTAATATATGAAAAAAAAAGTTAATCTTTGCTCCCAGTGAGCCACATGGAAAATGATCAAAAACAGACACAAATATATCACCTGCGATTTTAAGATATATAAAAAATATATGTAAATTATTTCAAAGTCAGTTCTCATTGAGTCACAGATTAATCAAGATAATAGAAGGAACATAAATATTTTACATAGATGGACAGGTCATATGTCCATAGGAAAATATTGCAACTGTCTGCTCTTTTTGAGCCACATAAAAGAAATGAAAACAAAGAACATAATTATAAGTATGGACATGATATATAAACACAAACACTAGAGAAGTCACATGTATGAATATAATATGCATTTGAAGAAAAAAGGGAATATTTAAAAAACTTGTCTCCCATTGAGACACATAGTCAAGACAGTACAAGAACATATTAATACTAAAGTTGGACACTTAAATTGGTCACAACATAACACAAACATCAAACTTGGTGAACATCTGATTAGCTGTAGAAAATTGTACACAAATCACATGCCTAAGAACACAATAGTAACAAAATGATGGGTCTTGCACAACAATTTTTACATTGTCTTTTATTTGGTGCAAGTATGTCCCATATTCAACAATACAAAAGGAAAGTAATAAATGTTTGTCACCTTCTTGCCCGTTGCAAGTAAAGAAGATGTCTCAAAATTTAATATTCAATAGTGACAATAAAAATATAAAACCATTCTCTCAGAGATCTGGAACTTTTCCAGGGTCTGTAGGATGAGTGGTAGTTGCTATTTGACACACCCCGTAAAATCTTTGCTGATAACATGCTTTACGGAAAATGGGTAAGTAACTGTATTCAAACAGGGAAATGTGCTTAATAATGTTTATATGGTTTCAATTCAGTGATGTTTCTTAATCCAAATAACCTTCTTGATCTGGGAAAGATAAGTGTATACGCACTAGGATGTGGGCTTTCTTTTATTTCAAATGGACTAATGTCAATGTTTACTTGAACATATGGACAACCTAGCTTTTTTATAAAGTTCACTACGGATTCTTGTCCACCATGTAGGATACAAGGTTGCACTTACCTTTGCTAATTCTTTCCAAAAGGCATCTTTGTTTATACAGTGTCCATAGTTGTTCCACAAAACTTCTAAAAACTTTTCCCCTTTTTCTTGAAAACACACATTTACATTCCATCCCTTTATATTTTCTTTAATATTATTATTATTATTATTACCATTCTCATAGATTAGTGTTTCATAGTTCCCAATCGGCAATAGCTTGTCCTCAGATACACATTCCCTAGTCTGCATTTCACTTAAATTAACCTCATTATTACCCATATTTGTCACATCACTTACCTTTACCACATAATCACTTTTCAATTCTACGAATACTTTTATTTCTTCCTCCACACTCTCATCAATAACATCATTTGATTTAGGATCATTATTTAAATGTCCCTCTATTACTTCTTCCTCCTCCTCCACAACCACCCCATCTTCAGTTTCCCCCCTATGTATCTGAATCTCAGCAATTGAGTCTTTGGCTCCATTAAACACGTCGTCATCCCCCTTCTTATCAAATAAACCCCCCAAAACAGATTCTATTTGTGGTGTGTCTGACTTGTTATTAACACCAGTATCTTTTTCAGCCCAACTATGGAACTCTGCAATACCTTCAACTTTTGCACTTTCACTAACTACCTGTGCTTGAACACGGTTTTTATTAACTGTATCACTTTTACTCATAGTATCCCAAAACCTTTTATTAAATTCTAATTTATTCATTCTAACAGCATCAGTATTTTCATGGTACTTACTCTTTACATTGTATCCTCTCCTTTTCCAGTTTCGGTTATGTGTTGTCCTATCATAATATTGTCTAGCCCCAAAACTATGGACATCTAGTGGGACTGTCCACCGTTTCCCGGCTGGTTCCCTCGGTCTGTCAGTTTGTAGTTGTCGTTTTGTTCACTAGTTTCAGCAAACCCCCTTCTATCTTGTTCTCTTCCCCAATACCTATTTCTATCATTCCTGTTATCTCTCCTCTATCCTCCCTCCTGTGTATTGTTTCTGAAATCATTTTCATATCTCCTATCTCCCCTATTTGGAGCATTATTTCCCGAATTTTCAAAGTCTCTCCTCCCATAATAATCTCTATTTACATTCCTGTTCCACCTCCCATACTGGTTGTTGCCAGAGCCAAAACTTTGGTTATTTTCTCTTTCCAAGGCCCTATCTAATCTACAAATTTCAGGAACTCTTCCATTGAATCGTCTGGTCCATGGACCAATTCCCACTGCAGTCTCTCTGGTAACCTTCTTTTTAAAACATCAATTTGTGTCATAATATCAAAAGAGTTATTCAAGTGAGCAAGTTTTTTCAATTGATCTCTGCAAAATTTTTGCATTCCCCCTACTTTCCCTCTATACATACACTGGTCCATTTAGAAATTCTGACTTTAATCTGGCTTGTATGGATTGTGACCAAAATTTGCAAATAAATTTAGCTTCAAACTCTTCAAAAGTATTCCAAGAATCATTATTCTCATTTGCCCAGGATAGGGCCTCCCCTTCTAGAAACCGTTTTACTAACTTAATTTTTATGTTATCTGACATTCCTACAACAAACATATCCTTACATTGGTGAATAAAGTCAATAGGGTGCAGATTTTCACCAGGAAAGCATTTCACTTGGATGTGCCCATACATTGTATTTTGATTGTAAATTGTTTGTTAGGACATCAATGCGTCCTCCAATTGTGTATATTTAGTGTGTATATTTTCTACTTTTGTATCTATATTAGTGGTATACAGGTTGTATTCTTGTTTAAGGTTTTCTGATGTTTTGTCTATTTTCTGATCTAATCTTTCAACTTCAGTATCTACTCTGTTGTAGATGACAGCAATGCTGTCTGTGTTAGCTTGTATGTTTTCATTTAAACTTTCAACTTTAACTTGAAATTCTTTTCTGAAGTGTATCAACTGTTCTCTAGTGTCCTTACTGAGGGTAGTTTTAATTTCCTCACACTTCTCATTGAGATGAGTACTTAATAGATCAAATTTCGAACTTACTTGTTCACTCGATTGTTTAAGTTGCGAGCTTATTTGAGTTGCAAAGCCTGCTAGCCACTCTGTTAAGTTTAATTGTTCACCATCCCCTGGTTCAATTTTTACATTTCCTACGATCTCATCCCTCTCAGGTAGAGACATGTTAACTATTAATTATTTTAAATGACAACAACAACAAAATACCTTGCTTTATGTAGCTATACTATGATGTCGTGATCGGTGTTCCTGTTGGCTTTCTTCACTTCTATTCGGTTTTATCGAAGCTGAAGTCTTGATTGATGAATTCCATTGACATAATCCAGACGTTAACCTTCCGAGCGGTGTGACGATAGTTTTTCGTAGTCGCACTAACACACTTTATTTATTTATTTTTGACATATCTTCACTGTTGCCACACTGCACAAATAAACTTTTTTGGAATGCTAAGCACTTACGAAATTTATCGCTGCACTATTATCATCGATGCACTTAAAGATCCCGGACGAGCCCCCACTTTTGTAATGGTCGCCTAGTCGTAGATATTGCTAATTGCTATAATCGCACTATTTCACTCCCATTTACGGAGCTTGTTACCACTTGATGTTAGGTTGGCACCATTAAAATGCATTGTGTTGTAGTAATCGCTGCTACTTGCTGGATCGCTGCTGTCTCTCGATGCTGATGCTGGCTCTAAATCTGGTTGTCTAGGGTTAAAAACATGAGGTCCCGTGTTTTTTAGGTGCTTTTGATGTTAAAGAACGAGCGAAACCAACAAATATGCAAACTTCAAATATTTATTACTCTGGTGGCCATCTTAATTCCACTGTCCACCAAAGACCATGACACAACACAAAGTAGTATTTCCGTTACATGTTCTTTGCATTGTTTATCCACCTCAAACAATAACACACAAACACACTTTACCAAAGTGACATTCTGACTGCCTCTCGACCCTTCTTGCTGCTCGTATTTATTATTATTATTATTCTGGATTTACAATGTGAGTACATTTTTCCAGCACCTATTCTAGATTACAGTAAGTCACTAATTATTGTTCTCCACTCTTCTCTATTTGTCCATAAATCTTCAGGAATGTTGTTCTTTCTCATTGCTGACTGAACTCCCTGTTTCCATGTATCAGGTGGTCGTCCCCTTTTTCTTCTTCCAATTGGTACCCAGTCGATTATGCATTTTGGTAGCCTTTCCTGTTCCATTCGTCTGATGTGTCCATACCATTTAAGTTGTTTGTGCTCGATGAAATCAATAATTGAATTTTTACATTTCATCTTGTCTCTGATTACTTCATTTCTTATTCTTTCTCGTCTTGATATTCTTGCTGAACGTCTCCAGAAATCCATTTCTGTGGCTAATAATTTTGATTTCAGTTGCCATTTTGTTGTCCACACTTCTGAACCATATGTAATAATGCTCCTAACTGTTGTTTTAAAAATCCTTATTTTGTTATCAGTTGTTATGTGTTTGTCCCAGAGAATTCCATTCAATAAAGAGATTGTCGTCTTTCCAGAATTTATTCTTGATCCAATTTCTTTGTCCTGTTTCCCATCATTTGTAATTTTCACACCTAAATATTTATATTCCTCAGTAGCTGTTATTGTTCCCATCCCTTCTTCTAATATTAAGTCTCCATTCACTCCACCAATTACCATGTACTTTGTTTTATTCATGTTTACATTTAGACCTGATTTTTTATATTCTTGAATCAATTTTCTGGTCATATACTCTATGTCCTCATAGTCTTGGGCTATAATCAGTTGGTCATCTGCAAATTGTAACGAGTATATTGTTCTATCATTTATCGCTATTCCCATAGCGTGACATTTTTTCTTCCAATTCTGTAAAGTTACTTCTGTATATATTTTATACAATGTTGGTGAGATGCTACATCCTTGACGTAATCCTTTTGTGACTTGGAATCCATGTGATAGATATTTACCAATTTTTATTTTTGAAATAGAATTTTTATATAAATTTTGAATTGCTTTAATTATTCTTGGATTTATTCCTATTGATATTAAAGCTTTCCATAAACTGGATAAAGGCACACTATCATAGGCTTTTTGTATATCTATGAATACTAAATGTATAGGTTGTGCCCGAACCATTTTTTTTTTTTCAATAATTTGTTGTAGGCAAAAGATATGATCAATTGTTGATCTTCCAGCTCTAAAACCTGCTTGTTCTTCAGCCTCCTTTTCTTTGTATTCTTGTTCTAACAAATATTTAATACTTCTTCCATATAATCTACTGAAGGTATTGGTCACTGTTATTCCCCTATAATTTTTACACTCATCTATCGCTCCTTTTTTATGTATCACTGGAATATATCCTACTTTCAAATCATTTGGGACATCTTCCCCATTTAAACATCTTTCGAAAAGGTTTCTTAACAATTCCATTAATTTCTTTGTTCCTAATTTTAATAATTCTGCAGGAAGCCCTTCCATTCTTTAAAGATTTTATTGCAGTTTTTACTGTCTCTATTTCCAAACGGATGTAATTCTCTGCTTGTAGATCTATCATTTCATTATATTCAGGGTTTCCCAAGTATTCTTCCCTGTTTTCTGTTAATAAACTTTTAAAATATTTTTCCCAAGAGTCATGAGTAATATATTTAATATGTGTTGTTTCTTTGGAATTCCTTCTTAAATTTTTTATAGTTTTCCATGCTTCTGTGTTTCTTTTACCACCAATATAGGATTCAATTTTTTGACATGACTGTTCCCAAACTTTGTTTTTTGCTTCTGCAACCTTTTTCCGGATTTTCGCTTGTTGTGCATTAAGCTCTATTTTATCTTGAAGATTTCTGGTATTTAACCATTTTAAATATTTTTCTTTCTTTAATTTCACTTCCTTTTTAATTTCTTCATTCCAGTAGTATAATGGATGGTTTGTACGTGTTTCTTCTGTTTCTCCTAAAGCTTCCTTGGTGGCTTCATGTAGTTTATTTACAAAATAATGATATTGATCTTCTGTATTATAAAACTCTGTTTCTACCAGTTTTTCATCTAATCTCTTTTGATATAAAAATATTGTGCTTTCATTCTCCAAACTATTCAAATTATATTTAGGAATTTTGATTTCTGTTTGTATATTTTCTATAGGACAATTTCGATTTTCTTCAGTGCTTTTTCCTCTGAAGGGGAATAAAAATTTGGAATTTACCAAATAATGATCGCTAAGAGTTACCCCTCTATATACTCTTATGTCATGTATTTTTATCCTCGTTTGCTGTTTAATTATAATATAGTCTATTATTGATTTTTGATTCAATGTATCTTTATGCCATGTGTATTTATGTATTTCTTTATGTTGATAAAAGCCATTTAATATTTTCAATGAATTTTGTTCACAGATATCAATAAGTCTATTACCATTATCATTTATAACATTTTCTCCAAATGGTCCTATAATTTTATTTCCAATTTTACTTCCAGTTCTACTGTTAAAATCCCCTGCAATAATAATCTCCCTGGTTTTCCCGATATCCTCTATGATTCCATTTAAATTATTATAGAAATCATCCTTTTTACAAATTGGTTCATCTTCGCTTATTCCATATACTCCTATAATAGTAATTTTGTATCCATGAATATCAATATTAATTTTAATCAGATTTTCATCAATAGGTTCCCAGTTTGTGACCATTCTTTTGAATTTGTTTTTCATCAATATCGATATCCCCCGTTTTGCTCTTTGATTTTTTTGGGACACCACTATAGAAATGTGTATATGATCCTATTCGTTCAATACCTCGTCCTTTTTTCTTAGTTTCTGGGAGTATAATAATATCTTGATTTCTAGCCTCCATTTCTTTAATCACTTCTCCTACTTTATTTTGTAATCCTTGTATATTCCATACACCAATTAAGACAGTCCATTTTCTTAGCCTTTTTCGTCTCCTATTATATCCGTCCTGCTGTAATCTTATAGGCTTTTTAACCAGTGAGGTTTTTCCAATGAATGGGGAGTTGGCCATCGCATTAACCCCCAACCTGGAGGACCAGGTAATTTTTGCTCAAGGTTTTCTTCCTTTAGCCTTTGGTAATCCAATACCTAAACTACAAGGCAGTAGTTGCTAGTTTTGGTCCACCCCGGGTATTTTATTTCCCCGGTACCCTCCATATCTGGTGGGCATTCCCCTATCCGCCACCTGGGGAGGCGCCCGATGGGAGACTAGCAACTCCACACGTATTTATAACATTGTCAAAGAACTACTAAAAAGAGATATAGTTTACAAGTCACATGTACATCTGTTATCATAATATGTGCAGAAAAGTTATTAATTTGCATCGAGTGACATAATTTAACATGTTATTAAAATGACAGACAGATTTGTTGACTTGACAGAATAATTCTTTGTTACAAAAAGGCCGTTTTTTAGAAGTTTGTCAATTGACTTCTCTAATTTGCATAAATAAGTAAATAACATGAATTATTAAGAATTACATTGGTTTTCGTCTAAAATAGGATTGCTTACGTGAATACTGAGTGAAAACGCTCCTAGTGAACAAATAGGTTTCACTGGGTGATTTTTATTTAAGGAGATCCAAAATACCTAAGTTGGCCACTATTTTTCATACTTCATATTAATTATTTAAGATGAACTTAGTGTTTTTACATGATGACATTTGCTGTATCAGTGATCAAGTGATATAAACTTTTGTGTGGGTCAGTTACTCAGTATAATTTAATGGGTTGACTGTTTATGCAGACATGTTATGCAATCATTGTTAACATACACAATAACTTTTCTATAATCATAAATACTCGTTAAACTGGTTGAATTTGGAGGGTATCGCATACTTCGGTACAGTAAAGCCTTTAATATGTTCCGTTACAATCAGCAGGATTTCTGCCCTACTCTAATGTGTATACATCGTACACCTTTACACAGTAAAAATTGTATTCATAATGTGTATTACTGCTATGCAGATACTAAGTTGGAAATCTTAAACAAGACCCACACCTCTACTACAGCACTTCATTGGGTATGTAATATGTACAGTCAAGGCAATAAAGTTAGATTTTTCTCTATCGGTACCTGTGCACTCTTTATTGTTCACACGTCTGTTTTAGTGACAAAAATGGTACAGTGTGATACATTTTTGAATAGTTCTTGGAGAGTGTAAGTGTATTCTTCAATAAAATGAACGTGGTTCCATTTAAACAATTTAACCTGTACCCAGTATCTCATACATCTGGGGGATACATGAAACATATACCCTCAGAAAGAACTAACCAGCGATGTTAAAGTGTTGGTTGAAACAATTTTTCATTTAATGCACAAGATAAAAGTTAACTTGGGTGAGCAAGATAAATGGGACATCCTGTGTAGGCAGCTGCATATTGTTTGTGAAATAAGATTTTTTTAGGGGTGATGAAGTGGAAATGTCAATGTCTTATGAGGAACTATGGTGTGGAAGTGACTGGTTTGGAGGTTATAAAAGCAGATGTATTGTGTCGCAATTTTCTCATTAGAATATGAGACTCATGAATTGTTCATATTACGTAATAAATTGATTTACTATGATGGAAGTAATTGTTAATGTTGTAGGGTATGCAAACTCGACAAATATGTAGATATGCCTCAGGATGAATTGGGATAGAAAACTGCTAATGTGTTGCATATGTTGTGATGTTTGCACTAACAAGGCCAGTCCTAGTTCAAACAGTGAGAAGACTGCAGTCCATGTTAATAAATTGAAGTATACAGTTAATTAGCCCTTATGTTCCAGCACCTGGTTTTGAAATCTGTAAACATGTCTTGTGTTCTGAGAAGCAAAAGCAGATTTTTCGGAAACTGACAGGTTGTATCAGGCCAAGAGCCTATGTAGCAGCAATCAGATGCACACCAGGTTTTTCCATGTTACAGAAAAGAAGGAAGGAGATACTGCAGTATAACTATTAAGGTCTACTACGTAAAGATTCTTGGCAAACTGTGAGACGTGATACTTAATCACATGGATGAGGAAAGTTCTGAAGTACCGTTAACAGACTTGCAGTGAACTTCTGGTTGCACATAGTTAATGGTTGGTAAATAGACAAGTATTTTCTTAGCAGTTGAAGTGCAATGGCATGCACTGTATTTTTGAGACACATTCTTTCAACATTATTGGAAGGGATCCCATTTTATCTTCGTGAATGTATATAGTTCTGACATGGAGCTCCATCCTGCATTGTGCGTCTTGCTTGTGAATACTTGCATCATGTGTTCATGGAAAGGTCTTGGTCCATGGCCAGCTCATATCCTTGTCCTAATCCCGAACAACAGTGGGATGCTTGACAGTACTTGGTGTAATGAAGTAACACATAGAAACTTGGCAACACCACTTTATATGACAGTTGTGATACACCACTTTGCACAACAGTTGTGAATGTAGCATCTTATCAAGTCTTGCAGATAAATAAAGGTATCACAACAAAGTATGTAATTAGTTTCATCTTCATCAGCAGACTAGTAGTAAATTTCAGAATTTCTCACTTGGTCCAATAACTTTCAGCCAGGTCATTACAGGACCAGTGTTCCCTATTTCAGGTTAAGAAATTTGTCCGGCCTTACACACACACACACACACACACACACACACACACACACACACACAATGAGAACATCCTTCCATTTTACACTAAGATTATGGGAGGTGAACTTTGAGGAGTCACTGCCTGCATTGTATTTTTGTCTCCTCTCTGAAGTGTACTAAGAGAGTTTGTTTACTCTATGAATGATTATTACTCTTTTTCTTATTCTCTTGATGGTTCATAATATTGTGTTGATAACAAAATAAAGTTCACTTGGTGTGTAGTATCTTGACATCATGTAGTCTAGTTAATTTCGTAGCAAATACATAGCAGTGATGACCCCACAAAAATGTGAAAATACGCAACCAGGCATGCAAAGTCATCAAATATTGTTATCACAAGAGATGAGTAACATTCAGACAAAGAGGCAGCTTGCAGATCTACAGGATGATTTACAGAGGAAGGTAGAACAACTCCAACCAGCAATAGGGGAAAAGGAAAATGCATTGGTGGGTTCATATACAGCAACCAATGACAGAACTACAGTAGTAAGAAAAACACAGAGGAAGGCACAGACACCGCAGTACTTGCCAGAAAAACCAGAACTTTGGTTCACAGTGCTCAAACTAGCATTTGCACAAAACGAGATAACCGATGAGTGCATGAAGTTTGCAGTGACTGTTAATGGACTAGATGCTAGGGCTGTCACTATATGTGCAGACGTAATACCAAACTTGCCACAAGATCTGCGATATGAGAGTCTAAGAAGCTGTTAATCAGCAGAGTATGCAAACCACTTGACCACTGAATGCAGCAGGTGCCGAGTAATGAGCAAAACTGAATATTGGCGGCACTTGAGAGGCATTGTAGAAGAGACAAAATTGCCAGATGCAATGCTGTGGCATATCTGGATGGTGCAACTACTGGGGGATCATAAAGTCAGCAGAGTTAATGTACAGAAAAGATGTCTACACAGTGATCACAGTAGTGTGCAAAGCTTATGCATCACTGGATTTATACATGTGCGGCAAGTGTAACAATGGTTACCAAGCTATCCAAAAAGGGTAACAATCGGACTTCAGTAAGCAGATACACTGTCTTAAAGAACAGAAAAGACACACTGCAAAATCAGATAGCAAGCCTGTTAGGAAACAAGAGAACCATGTCCAAGCAGAACATGGGAGACAACAGTGGACCAAAACAAAATGACCCAATAGGCTGGTGCCATCGGCATTTTGGCGGGAGAACTCAGAGATGTAAGTTACCATACACATACCCAAATGGTATCAGTGGCGGGCAGTAGGTGTGGCGGACCACGGGATCCAGGGAGGAGAATATAGCGAAGGACTCAACACAGTGAGTAAAGTAGCAATCTTACCAATGCTGTCTCAGCAGTTATACATAAGACATGAAGTCAGATTGCCACTACCTCATAGACTGGGTCACAAATCGTGAAGTGAAGAGAGACCTAGGGTTTCGTTAGAGATGTATGTGGTGATTCGTAGAGGTGGATGTGCCCATATTTGGAGTAACTTCCATAGTCAGAAGAGGATTCAGATCAGTCTTGGCACTGCTCATATCAGGAGGGATGGAGAAGCGGTCACAGATTCCTAGGCTGAAAGCTATAAACGGAGTGCACACACTGTAACATGGCCAGTAGATGTGCAGCCGGCAGGTCACATATGGGGAGAGTGGCAGCGATGTGGGCTGCAGACAGGCACTGTAGGGGAAATGCCGAGCTGTGGAATGGAAGTGCCGTTCTCAGCTGAAGCCTATGCTCACTTTTTTGTAAATATTAAGTGGAATCTCTCCATGCCCATACATGGTGGCTATTGAAAAAGATGTGTTGCATCTACTTTGGTTAATATCTAAAATTAATTCCACTGAAAATGCAACAAAATCGGCGATTAATTTTTGCCTGGCTTGTTAACCATTTGTAGCTTTCAGAGAAGCATCAAGAGTGGCAAAATTTGAGGAAATCCTACACATTTCTCTTGTTGCCCTGTTACAATCAGCTTCTTTCGCCAAAACAGAGCAGAGTTTACACAGTGTCACCTCACTGACATGCTGTGCAGACGCAATTGTGAGAGTATTCTGAAATGATTGATTTAAGTTTATTAATTGAGAAATCGAGGAAAAAAACACCAATGTCTTATGGAAAAGCAAGTCATTGGTACAAAAATAAATGTGATGTCTTCTTGTATGATGTTCCAAAACCCATAGCATTTTCCATTTTACTAGCTATCAACGGCCCTTAAAAATTATTCTTTCATTGAAAAAGACTGTATTAAGTGGAATAATGGAAGATAAAGAAGTTTTACATAATAACGATGTGGCAAAATACTCTCCTCCTTGCATGGAATTATTTCCCAAAATCTGATTTCAGTATTTAAAACCATTTATGAAATAAGAGGAATGTTGCGGATATTTCATTCTCGATTTATCACTGGCATATGCAATCAGAAATGGGAGTGCTAAATCAGACCAATTTTCTCAAGATTGGTTACAGATTGACTTCTACCCAAGTTGAAAGAAAAATTCAACATGTTAGATAAGTTTCATAAACAGCAACATATTATGTAGTACACACCAAATGCAAAATAATAGCCACCCCAATTTTTCATTGCAAACTTTTTTAATTTCACCCAGTGTCTTACTTGCTTGCAAATATCACAATAATTATGACCATTAACGAGGTGACAGGCATATAACTGTGAAGCTGACACATAAAGCTATAAGTAAAAATGAATTTTTTATTCGAATAGCTTTTGTAAAGTCCTTAGAGAAAAATTGCAGGGTGTGCGCCTTGACCAAAAGGGGCCAAACATTGTCGGATTTCCCTTCTGTACGTATGAATGAACTTGCGTAGTGCTCAGGACGAAAATTGGTCTCTGCACATCAATCACAGCATCATGAGCGGGCTGTTAACAAAGTCTACACACACACACACACACACACACACACACACACACACACACACACACACACACACACACACACACACACACAGTTTGGTGGTGTGGAAGTATAGTAGTGTTACCATGGCACGCATACAACAGGTGTCGCACAACATGGTGCATTACGTTAGGACCACACCAGGGCTATCAGTCTCGTGGTGGCCTAGAAAGTTAGTGCCAGACAGTCCTGTGGCGGCAAAAATAGTTTGATAACATGTTGTGAATGGGCATGATATGAAGGTCTGATAGCCCATGGGCATCACTGCTACATCTTGTCATAAAGGAAGATGATGCATGAAGGCTCCGCGGTGATTACCACACATTAAATGTCTATTATACAATCCCACACTGCTACCCAGTACCGATTATCAACGACTTTAGTGGTGTGTTGGCGGGAACAGCCATTTCCAGCAAGACTGACTAAAAAAAAAAAGACATACAATCAGATAACGGTAGCGGAAGACGACATACCATACATTCGGATTGTTAAAGTCTTTAAGAATGCCTTTTGGGCTGAAAATGCCACACAAAGTACTGTGAGGATAGGAATGTTGTTTTTGAGTAACTTGACGGCATTCTGAAGTTTCCAGTCACCAGCATTGCACAAAGAACGTCTCAAGACCGTTTTTGACTGCATGAAAAAATGTCACAGTAGTAAACAAGGCGAAGTGTACATTCAGGCGGCAG
Source organism: Schistocerca cancellata (assembly GCF_023864275.1). NCBI lineage: Eukaryota > Metazoa > Arthropoda > Insecta > Orthoptera > Acrididae > Schistocerca > Schistocerca cancellata. The sequence goes on along the minus strand of NC_064628.1, from coordinate 1,848,364 downwards.
CATGTGATGTTTCTGGGAAATGCATTATCAGCAGCCAAAATCCACTCATTGAAGAGCAAAATAGACATAATCAGAGACGTGCCTGGCCAGACAATTTTCATAAGCTCATGAGATTTCTAGGGGCTGTCATTGACACCCGGAAAGCAGGGATAAAAGTGCCCTTGACTGCAGCACTAGTGGGTAAGAATGTGAAAGGCTGATGGCCCCTGCAATGCATCCCAGAAATATAGAGGGCTTTCGACCAAGTAAAGGCCAGTGTAAGAAAAGTGGTTTTATTAGCACACCCTGTGCTCCAAGCACTGTTAGCAGTAGTAGTCAACACCAACCAACCGGCAGTGGGTGCAGCCCTCCACCAGTATGAAGACAATTACTGGCAGCCGTTAGCTTTCTTTTCCGCACAAGCTCATGGTGTCGCTAGTGAAGTGAAGCCTGTAATGGTCGCCTAGTCGTAGATATAGCTAATTGCTATAATAGCACTATTTCACTCCCATTTACGGAGCTTGTTAGCACTTGATGTTAGGTTGGCGCCATTAAAATGCATTGTGTTGTGGTAATCGCTGCTACTTGCTGGATCGCTGCTGTGTCTCGATGCTGATGCTGGCTCTAAATCTGGTTGTCTAGGGTTAAAAACATGAGGTCCCGTGTTTTTTATGTGCTTTTGATGATAAAGAACGAGCGAAACCAACAAATATGTAAACTTCAAATATTTATTACTCTGGTGGCCATCTTAATTCCACTGTCCACCAAAGACGATGACTCAACACAAAGTAGTACTTCCGTTACATGTTCTTTGCAGTGTTTATCCACCTCAAACAATAACACACAAACACACTTTACCAAAGTGACATTCCGACTGCCTTTTGACCGTTCTTGCTGCTTGTATTTATAACATTGTCAAAGAACTACTAAAAAGAGATATAGTTTACAAGTCACATGTACATCTGTTATCATAATTTGTGCAGAAAAGTTATTAATTTGCATCAAATGACATAATTTAACATGTTATTAAAATGACAGACAGATTTGTTGACTTGACAGAATAATTCTTTGTTACAAAAAGGCCGTTTTTTAGAAGTTTGTCAATTGACGTCTCTAATTTGCATAAATAAGTAAATAACATGAATTATTAAGAATTACATTGGTTTTCAACTAAAATAGGATTGATTTCGTGAATACTGAGTGAAAACGCTCCTAGTGAACAAATAGGTTTCACTGGGTGATTTTTATTTAAGGAGATCCAAAATACCTAAGTTGGCCACTATTTTTCGTACTTCATATTAATTATTTAAGATGAACTTAGTGTTTTTACACGATGACATTTGCTGTATCAGTGATCAAGTGATATTAACTTTTGTGTGGGTCAGTTACTCAGTATAATTTAATGGGTTGACTGTTTATGGAGACATGTTATGCAATCATTGTTAACATACACAATACCTTTGCTATAATCATAAATACTCGTTAAACTGGTTGAATTTGGAGGGTATCGCACACTTCGGTACAGTAAAGCCTTTAATATGTTCCGTTACAAGCCCTTATGATACTGTAGAAGCTAAGGCAGTCACAATTTACACTGATCACAAGCCTGCCTATAACTTTCGCTTTCAAGAAGTGTAAGAACACTTTGTCCCTGAGATAATTCTGCCAATTAGAATTTATTGGCCAGTTCATTAGATATACATGACATGTTACGGTGGCTGCAAATGTCATAGATGACTTCTTCTCAAGTGGCGAAGCCATCTTCCTGTACAGTAGGTTAAGAGCAGTTTGCTGCTGCACAAGCTAGGGATCTTCATCTAACGGAGTACCTATGGAATAGCTGTACAGGGCTACATTTTAAACAGGTACAACCAGAAGGGGCAAATATTGTTATCTGGTGTGATGTCACAAGGTAAACATAGACCATTTGTACCTAAGCAGTTAAGAAAAGCAATTTTTGATGGTATTCATAACCTAGCCCGTCAGCGTGCAAACACTAGCATGAAGCTCCTGGCAGAAAGATTTGGGTGGCCAAGCATGAGAAAGGATTGCTGCAGGTGGCCAAGGCGTGTATAGTGTGCAAGAGGTAAAAGACAGGGAGGAATGTCCACAAACCAGTGGGGGAATTCACAAACCCATAACGTTTGCACACATGCATTTAGACATAAAGGGGCCACTGACACTTTCGGAAGGATATCATTACTTGCTAACTGCCATTTACAGATATATGCAATGGGCTGAGGTTGTAACAATACTGGCGGAGACAGTAGAAAGAGTTCTCCTGGTGACATGGATAGCAAGTTTAGGCTGCTCATTGCATGTGACCACAGACAAGGGTGACAGCTTGAGTCTAAACTGCTCCCAGAACTGCTCAGTGTGTGGGGGTTTTGGCACCATCACACAACTAGCACCCAGGTAGTAATGGGATGGCTGAATATTGACAGAGAACTTTGTGTCATTGATGTGCCCCAAGGAGAATTGGTCCTCCACATTGTCATTAGTGTTGCTAGGTCTACAGACCGCATGCAAACCAAATAATAGTGGCTTCAGTAAGGGAGATACATATGAAGAAACTGTGTGCCTACCAATAGAACTTTCTACAGCACATGCAGAACTGATGACAGTGAATCTACCATATGTACTGCAGCAAGTAAATCAGCGGCCTTGCTGCTGTGTTAACACCGGTCCCCTTCAGATCACCGAAATTAAGTGCTGTTAGGTTTGGCTAGCTCTTGGATGGGTCACTGTCTGGGTCTGTTGAGTGCTGTTGGCAAATGGGATGCACTCAGCCTTTGTGAGGCGAATTGAGGAGCTACTTGACTGAGTATTAGTGACACTGGTCACCAAAACTGACAAAGGCTGGGAGAGCAATGTACTGACCACATCTCCCTCCATATCTGCATCTGGTGACACCTAAGGGCTGAGGATGACACAGTGGCCTTCAAGGCCTGTTTAGGTGGTATTTATTTGTCTGTACTGCAGCAAGTAAAGGGATACACAGCCAAAATAAGCCCCTCACTTGGCTTGCAACAATGGGGAACACAATCTGTTTGGGCATAGAGAGCTGAGCAATTGTTCCCATGTAATGCAGTACATCCACCAATGCAACACTCGCACACCAGGCCATACAGAGTTTTGGAAAGAGATCACACAATGCCTATATATTGCAACAGCAAACAGTCTCACTAGAAAGGGTAAAGTCCACAGATGTGCTGATGGCATATGATAAAATAAGGTACGAACAGCAGAGCGAAATCATGTCCACTGTGCCAGAACAGACTGAAGAGGATATGGCAGATGAAGGAAACACACTGCCGTAAATACATCCAGCAACCATGATGGAGAGTCCAGAAATGCCTATAACTCGCACCAGAGCAGGCCAGTGCATACACTAAAAGTACCCGTATGTTCCAGGAGCCCCACTCAACTATGGGGGTGCTGTGTAGTAGTCATAACCGGCAGAATAAATTGCACACAGTGTATTTTTGAGTCATCTTTGGAGCAGACTAAGTGACAGTTTTAGTCCTCAAATGATTATTACTTTTTGCAATTGAGTCTTTCGACAATTAATGATATTGAGTTAATAAAGAAATAAAGTATTTTTTGTGCAGCATCTTGACATTCTGTGGCCCAGCTAATTTCATACTGAATACAATGGAGTGCTACAAACTTAATCTGGGCTTAGCATTATGGAAAAAAAAATGTACAAAATGTTGCGTAAACCCATCCTCACTCAGAAGGTTGCTTTGAACATGTCAAGAAAGTCTCTATGAAGTAAATAAAATTGTCAAAAGATAATGTTTCATTAAGTAGTAGTGTTATCTATTTGATCTTCTACAATAATGGATAAATCGTCAGATGATTGACTGTATACTTTAATTTTTTTTTCACCTTGGTTTGGCTGAAGAACAGATAATGTAGCTTAATTTTCTATTTACTGTTATAATTATAAAATGTGCTCTTCTTGTACTGTGAATTGTTGACAGTAAACCACAAAAGGGAAGCATAGCTCCATAGAACTCTGTCACAAGATGTCTGGAGATGGCCACAACATATTTTCATTAATATATGTTTCTAAGTAATCAGTATTTTCTTGCTCTGCTTCAGATATTGCACAGTAAGACATTAATGAATGAATGAAACTAGGTGAAATCTTGTTGACATTGCATCACCTAATCTGGCAAGTCACAGCTGTCAGTAAATGTAGCTATAGTGGTTGATCTGCTACATGCAAATTTGAATTAAAGTTACTATTAGTGTATGCAACCAAACATTTTGTATACTAAAATTGGTTTATTGAATCTATCACTTGCATTACTGTAATGAGAAGGTTAGACCTTGTGCTGCACGTAATTTTCTGTATAACAACAGTGACAGTAGAGAACCTACTAAAGGTTTAAGGATATTTCATTTATTATCTCATGTTGACTTATCGCACGTAGATTTGATGGAAACTCCCACATCAATAAGAAGAGAACCACCTATTCTGAGGCCAGAGACAGTGGTCATGTTTATGTGACTTGTGCTTGTGTGTTTTCTACTTTAGGAGAAGCCTTTTGGCTGAAAGCTTAAATGTATAGCAGTCTTTTTGTTGTGCCTGTCTACAACTCAAATCTCCTTTATATTGTGAGTAGCAATCTATCCCTTTCAAAATATGGAAACTCATGGTTGGAATATCAACAATATTAGGAGAAAGATATATTTCTACTCACCATAAATAAGGCTTGTTGAGTTGCTGACTGGTGCATCACAAAGACTATTAATGTTATAGTTTTTGTCCAAAGCCTTCTTCAGAAAAGAAAGTGCACATTTGTGCTGCCCCTCAACACACACACACACACACACACACACACACACACACACACACACACACAGTGTGCATGAATGACCACTACCACTGCACCAGGATGCCTGGTCATGTGTGCATGAGGTGTGCTTGCTTGTGTGAATGTGTTTCTTTGCTGAAGAAGGCTTCGACTGAAAGCTATAAAGTATAACAGTCTCTTCATCGTGCCTGCCTGCAACTCAGTGGGGCATATTTATGGTGAGTAGAAATCTTTTCATAATATTGTCATTATTCCATCCTGGATTTTCTAGTATTGGTTTTCTTGATTGTGTGGTAGATATATATTACATGTAAAAAGAATAAAAGTGAAGTCCTGAAGCCATATGCGTGTGCAACAGGAAAGGGAAGAAATGAGAATGACACTGGAAGGATCATGTACCTTGTACTGTAATGTGGTTTGCGGAGTATAAATGTGAACATGTGTTGGAGGCCTTTATCTATATATGTAGTTGGCAGGGCACTCTGTGGTGTGCGGTAGTGTGTACATGGTGTAACAGAATAATATCCTTTCAGTTCTATTTGCAGATGAGGCATGGGAAGAAAGATAAGTCTCTAACTTTCACCGTGTGATTGTGACAGTTATGCGAGATGTAAGTTGCAGTGATAAATGTGTTTTCTTGACTTGGGTTGGTAAGCATATCTGTGAAGCAAGTATGCTGATTAAATAGTCCTTTGACAACCCCCCTGCCCTTCAATAAGTACGACGTTGCAATGATCCCCTGACAGACAGACAGTGTTAAAGAACTGATTGAACAAAGCTTTTGTGAATGGGTGCCTTTTAGGTGAATTACTATTTTTTAAGGTTATTTGGCAATAAAACTTACACTCTTTCTAAATGGTGAGATTTGCATACTCTGACTGTTTTGTATTTGCATACTCTGACTGTTTTGTATTGTTCCAAATAGGTAGAACCTGAAAGCAACGTGTAAGTAGCAATACCTCCACTTATGCAGCTGCCACTCTCCACATCAAACAGTCCTTCCAGCTTCTCTGTAGCAAACCTGTCTTTTTCAGTACCAAATCTCTTAGTGCCTACACCACCACCTTCTCCAAGACTTTCCTCTTCCACAAATTCCCTATAGAGACAAATATTGCAACAATATAGAAGCAATATTGCAAACAAAATCCTCCAGATGGTCTCCACATCTCTCCCTCCAACATAGACAACTGTGAATAACCTCAGAATGCTATAACATTTTCTGCAAGGCTGTAGTTGTTAACATTAACTGTCCTATCACATTTCCTTGGGATGAATTAGGTGCAAATATCACTTCTGACAGTGTTCCCCTTTGTCATTATCAATTGGTCTCTCTTGGTAGGGGGGGGGGGGCTGGGGGGAGGTATGACAATATATAAGCCTTGATTGTAGTACCATGGCAAAAACTTTCTTCAAAGAATTACAGGGTTTAACACTAACTTGGAAAGAAGCCATATCCTTTGGTGTGCATGTTTCGTTTTTTGTCAGCTTGTAAGAGGAAATTACATTGTATGTTGGAAATAATTAGTTTAAGATGTTTGCATTGACAACTTAGTCCTGTAGTCCTCTCCTATTGATATGCCCTCACTGAGTCTTAAAATTAATTTGCATTGTTTATTAAGTAACAAAGTCTGAGTGAAAAGAAACAAATGACAATGGTGGAAGGTTACACAATATTTATTATTTTACAAATCTCTTTTCAGCTATTATGCCATTGTCAGGTACGAAGATAAATGTGTATGGCTCTGAAATTTTTATAGGATAAAAGATTTTGAAGTAGTGCATCTACATAGTATGTCAGTTGGTTTCCAAAGAGACAGTTGTTAAAGTTTGATTTATGGTTAAAATGAGAGGAATTATTTTAGTACAAATGTGAATTCAAACTATTTAGCTTAGATAAAATATGTTGCACATTAACTAGTGGACTACACAACAAATTCCAACAAATTTTATGAGAAGAAAAATACATTGAACAATATTTAATAAACTCCTTTGATATGTTCCAAGCAGTTAGACTGAACAATATAATGTAATGTTTAACAGATCCCATATGATAAACAAGTAAAATATTAAAAGTGAGAGAGAAGTGAAAGTGTGTAGTTTACCTGTTTAGTTTCACTTACAATGCTTTACCTGTTTGTAATATTGGTATTTTTGAGGACAAGATTGGTCAGCCTCTTGGAACATGTAACAAATGTGTACTATATAGTGTTCAACTTATATTTCTTCTCAGAACAGTTGTAATTTGTAATGTCATTGATTTTTTAATGTGTCACAAATTTATCTAAGCTAAATAGTTTTAAATTGTATTTTTATGTAAATAATTTTAAATACTCTGTAGATGTGATAGTTTAAAATCTTTGATCCTACGCAATTTTTGCAGCGACATAGATGTATCTTTTTGTAACTGACGACAGCCTAATAGCCAAAAATCAGTTTGTAAAATAATAAATAAGAACCAATGGAACAGTCAGTTAATATAATATAATGCGTAGTAGCACTTTTATATTATCATATTGGTGTACTTTGCAGTTCAATTGTGTAAGGGATGTGAAGTTATGGAAATCTTTTAATTTCACGGGCTTTATACATTAGACTTTCAATTTTCTTTTATCTTGTTGGTACATATGTTCCTGAAGTATGTTTTCATTTTCAGCTGTTTTGAATATTTAGTTTTTTGATGACAGTTGAAAAGATTATACATAGTTTCTAATGGTGGGCTAATTTTACTCTTGAAAAAGATGAATCAATGAAGTTGCATTAAATTTTTCTTGAAAAAAGGAATAAAATACAGCACGGTATTTTAAATGTTGACACTGGCTTTTCACAAATCTGCTATTAGTAGGACAAGAATTTACATGTGGCATAAAACATTTAAAAGAGGGTCAAGAGGGCATTGAAGATGGTGATTGGCCTGGATGTCCTAGCACATAAATTACTGATAATAGTGTGGAAGAAGTAAAGAGTGGTTCTGGAAAATTAACCAAATCGCCATCGGAGAGGTTGCTCCTGGTGTCAGCATATCCTTTGGCTCATGCCAAGCAAATTTTTTTTTTATGATTTACGCATGGAATGTAAAGGTGCAAAGTTTGTTCTAAAATTGTTGAATTTCGACCAAAAACAGTGTTGCACAAACATTGCTCAGGAATTGCTGAATAAACTTTACAACTATCCAGAACTTCTAAGGAAGGTTCTAACATGGTTATACCGGTATGATATGGAAACCGAGGCCCAATCGTCCCAATAGAAACTGCCTTAAGAGTCAACAAGAAAAACATTTGACAAATTTGGTCACATGTGGGGGTTCTTCTCTCCCGTTTCTTCGATTACAGTGAAATAGTGCATCATGAGTTCCTGCGTTATGGTTGTATGGTCAGTAAGGAATACTACATGGAAGTTACGCACAGTCTGCATGAAGCTGACTGAAGAATACGATTAGAATAGTGGCAAAACCATTCATGGAAATACCATTGTGATAATGCTCCTGCTCACACCTCAATGCTTGTTCATGATTTTTTGGCAAAAAAACAAAACCGTTATGTTAGCTCAACCATCATATTTGCCGGACATGCTCCCTGCAACTTCTTGCTATTCGAGAGTCTGAAGAGAACCAGGAAAGGACGTTGTTTTGCCACCATTGAGATAAAAATGGAATTGCTGAAGGAGCTGAATACCAGAACAAAAAGTGAATTCCAGGAGTGTTTCCAAGATTGGAAAAAGCACTGGCACGAGTATTTTGTATCTGCGGGAGGGGGGGGGGGGATTGCTTTGAAGGTGGTGGTGGTGGTGGTGGTGGTGGAGGAGGATAAATAAAGATTCTTTAAGAAAATAAAAATTCCTGTTGCTCATTGATCACACCACATATGCACATCTTTTACCTCCAACAACATAATGATCTACTAAACATTTGCGGTAAAGTAATACAGAATTGTTAATGTTGTTGAATTATTCTTTGTCGTCTTTGAGTAAGGTCAATAGAAAGCACTTGTAATAACACAAGCAATACTTCCTTTGCAGAAAAGAGGAGCCATCTATCGCCACCATTATCTGATGCTTCCCAATCACAAGCAACCTATCAGATTGAGGTTCAGACAAAGCGGCAGCCTATACCTTATGAGCCGACACCTGTAATTCCATCACGGACAGGTTTGTATTCTGATGTTTTGTGGAATAGTTTTATTGGAAGTTATGGTGGTGATTAACAGCATGTTGATTAGATGGCATTGAGTCAAAGTTAAAGCATTGTATGAAGACCTGCAATCAAACAAAAATGAAAAAAAAAATCTCATATGATTGCAGCAGATCTGTACATCTACGTATGTACCCTGCAAGCCATCCTACAGTGTGTGGTGGAGGGTACAACATACCACTACTAGACATTTCTCTTGCTGTTCCACTCACAAATAGAGCGAGAGAAAAATGACTGTCTATAAGTCTCTGTAGAAGCTGTAACTTCTCTCATCTTATCTTTGTGGTCATTAAATGAAATGTACATTGGCAGCAGCATAATCGCTCTGCAGTTGGTCTCAAATGCTGGTTCTCTAAGTTTCCGCAATAGTGCCTTATGAAAAGAGCATCATTTTCCCTCCAGGGATTTCCATTTGAGTTCATGAAGCATTTCCATAATACTAGCATGCTAAATAAGGTGAGGGTGATGGTGCAATTAGTTCAAAGTCAGTTGTTCCATATTTAACTGTTGGTAGATACTTCTTATTCATAATCTGCAGCCTTTTTGATTATCTCCATGTTGATGTGGAATGGAATAGATAGGAAATATCTGGAATGAGAACCATTAAGACAAATGAAAGCTTTTTGAATTAATAAACAGCAGTGTCATCACCAAAGCTGCCAATGTGATGAAGGGGGGGGGGGGGGGGGGGAGTGCTTTAGGCTGTGAGCCACAACTCTTCATTTATTGAATTTAATATTCACAGCTTATAATTCATAACATTTTGCTGTATCAGTACATTGTGTGTTACAATTAATTTTCTTTTTCTTCTTTTTCAGGAAAATATTTCGTGTAAACTGTTTTATCATGTCACAAGATAGTTCAGCTTCATTCGGCATCAATAAGAAATTAGTGTGTTTGTATCTAAACACAAGGACGCACACTGTAAAAAATCATGTTATACTGTTAATAGAATTGTGATTAAATTTGGCTGTATCAATCATTTGTAGTTAGTAATTGTTTAAATATTGTGGAGATGATATTTAATTTGTGTAATTTTAGTTATTGAACTGTAATGCACTACTGTATTCCAAGCTTAGTTTGTTTTTTTGCATAAGCATTTATCGTATTACTCAGGTCTAGAAAGACCGCTTTTAAAAGCGGTGCTTAAAAATTATACTTTGGTGGCTACAGGCTTCATTGTGCATAAAGGAATTTGACCATGACTTAGTGTCTTGTCATGTATTTAATCAATAATATTCCTGTTATATAGGATGTGAAGTTATGCACAAATGGAAAATATCTTTTTGTACATGTTTAGTCTTCCAGAGTGAAACATTTATAACAGTTTTTTGAAATAAACAATTATGTTTATGTAAAATATTCAACTTCTTCACAGCTATACCACTTCAGGCGATATCACCATAGTGAAAACTGTCCACGTGAAGCTAAGAATAAGCTATTTTCCTGTGTTAAAAATACGGTTCAGATCATCATTATTTGCAGTGATTATAAGATTCGGATCACATTTACAATCAATATTCTCTCAAAATATCTCTTATTTTTATGTAATTAAAGCTTATAAATCACTAAATATCAAGATTTAGTCACTCGATAAAAAATGCTCTGTTGTTGCCTGTTCTGGTGACTTCACAGACTTGGAGTAAGATGAAGCTAATGTGTGTTACAGGAATGTTAAGTTTTTACGTACTTTTTCTGAAAATAGTTTAGCTATTTCATGATGGATAATGCATTTACAAGTTGTAAGTAACAAGAGAAAGGAATAATGTCAGTTCTGAAGTGGAAACTGTACGAAAATTGATGCATTCATGCTCTACTCATTTAGAGCGGCGATATGTAAGAGGGCAGACATTGTTCCCCTGCTGGCTGCAACACCATTAAACCCACTCCAAACTAATGAATTGTGGAACTTTTGAAAGTGGGTTGATATCTCATATCTACATTGTCGACTATCTGTCGTGAAATGTAGCACAAAGCAAAAATGTTGGCAAATGTTTGTCCTGATTTCCAGTACAACAGATATTCAACAAAGTGATAAAGAGCAGCATGGACTCTTTGGTGCAAGGGATTGTGCTTGTAACTACGGATACAAAGAACGTGGATTCAAATCCTGGAAGGGTCATACATTTTTAAGTTATACACAGAATATGAAAGTAGCCTAAGCAAGAAGTCATTGTAGCAGTTGTTTTGTTGATGGGATGTATTGTTTGTAGCTTCACATTAATCTTAGTCTGAGAAATGGACAACTGATGATAAAGGTATTCTTTGCTTACAAATGATTACTTTTATTGGAAAGCATTGCTAGTAGTGAAGATATCACCATAATCCTGCAATATGAGGTGTAGGATCTGTATGCGCATAGGTATAAAGCATGTAAAACTTGCAGGTAACACAAACATAAGGGCTGTGTTGTTTGTGAGTGTAAACTCGTGTCAGAATCTGAAGCAGACTTAACTTCATCTTATTATGTAAGATGATGAAACTTTAACTGGACAGTACGAAGATAAAAAACATTGTTTCTAACAAAGTAAAAAATGGGTGGTCACATAACTAGAAAATATCTTTTTGAACATGTGTTCCGACACTGACAATGTTGAGTGTTTATGGAAAAAGTTCAAGGCAATCGTAAAATGCGTTTTAGACAGGTACGTGCCGAGTAAAACTGTGAGGGACGGGAAAAACCCACCGTGGTACAACAACAAAGTTAGGAAACTACTGCGAAAGCAAAGAGAGCTTCACTCCAAGTTTAAACGCAGCCAAAACCTCTCAGACAAACAGAAGCTAAACGATGTCAAAGTTAGCGTAAGGAGGGCTATGCGTGAAGCATTCAGTGAATTCGAAAGTAAAATACTAGGTACCGACTTGACAGAAAATCCTAGGAAGTTCTGGTCTTACGTTAAATCAGTAAGTGGCTCGAAACATCATGTCCAGACACTCCGGGATGATGATGGCTTTGAAACAGAGGATGACAAGCGTAAAGCTGAAATATTAAACACCTTTTTCCAAAGCTGTTTCACAGAGGAAGACCGCACTGCAGTTCCTTCTCTAAATCCTCGCACCAACGAAAAAATGGCTGACATCGAAATAAGTGTCCAAGGAATAGAAAAGCAACTGGAATCACTCAACAGAGGAAAGTCCACTGGACCTGACGGGATACCAATTCGATTCTACACAGAGTACGCGAAAGAACTTGCCCCCCTTCTAACAGCCGAGTACCGCAAGTCTCTAGAGGAACAGAAGGTTCCAAATGATTGGAAAAGAGCACAGGTAGTCCCAGTCTTCAAGAAGGGTCGTCGAGCAGATGCGCAAAACTATAGACCTATATCTCTGACGTCGATCTGTTGTAGAATTTTAGAACATGTCTTTTGCTCGAGTATCATGTCTTTTTTGGAAACTCAGAATCTACTATGTAGGAATCAACATGGATTCCGGAAACAGCGATCGTGTGAAACCCAACTCGCTTTATTTGTTCATGAGACCCAGAAAACATTAGATACAGGCTCCCAGGTAGATGCTATTTTTCTTGACTTCTGGAAGGCGTTCGATACAGTTCCGCACTGTCGCCTGATAAACAAAGTAAGAGCCTACGGAATATCAGACCAGCTGTGTGGCTGGATTGAAGAGTTTTTAGCAAACAGAACACAGCATGTTGTTATCAACGGAGAGACGTCTACAGACATTAAAGTAACCTCTGGCGTGCCACAGGGGAGTGTTATGGGACCATTGCTTTTCACAATATATATAAATGACCTAGTAGATAGTGTCGGAAGTTCCATGCGGCTTTTCGCGGATGATGCTGTAGTATACAGAGAAGTTGCAGCATTAGAAAATTGTAGCGAAATGCAGGAAGATCTGCAGCGGATAGGCACTTGGTGCAGGGAGTGGCAACTGACCCTTAATATAGACAAATGTAATGTATTGCGAATACATAGAAAGAAGGATCCTTTATTGTATGATTATATGATAGCGGAACAAACACTGGTAGCAGTTACTTCTGTAAAATATCTGGGAGTATGCGTGCGGAACGATTTGAAGTGGAATGACATATAAAATTAATTGTTGGTAAGGCGGGTACCAGGTTGAGATTCATTGGGAGAGTCCTTAGAAAATGTAGTCCATCAACAAAGGAGGTGGCTTACAAAACACTCGTTTGACCTATACTTGAGTATTGCTCATCAGTGTGGGATCCGTACCAGATCGGGTTGACGGAGGAGATAGAGAAGATCCAAAGAAGAGCGGCGCGTTTCGTCACAGGGTTATTTGGTAACCGTGATAGCGTTACGGAGATGTTTAACAAACTCAAGTGGCAGACTCTGCAAGAGAGGCGCTCTGCATCGCGGTGTAGCTTGCTCGCCAGGTTTCGAGAGAGTGCGTTCTGGATGAGGTATCGAATATATTGCTTCCCCCTACTTATACCTCCCGAGGAGATCACGAATGTAAAATTAGAGAGATTAGAGCGCGCACAGAGGCTTTCAGACAGTCGTTCTTCCCGTGAACCATACGCGACTGGAACAGGAAAGGGATATAATGACAGTGGCACGTAAATTGCCCTCCGCCACACACCGTTGGGTGGCTTGCGGAGTATAAATGTAGAAATGTAGATGTAGATGTGTGGACAGCATTTGCAAATGGAAGTGCATGTAAATGCCAAGGAAAATCAATAATACTGTTTCTAATCGGTGCGGTGAAGTTTGTAATTGTGTGTGTGTGTGTGTGTGTTTTTTTTTTTCTTTTTTTTTTTCTTACAAAAGTTAAAATACTGGTGCAGGCTAGATTTGAACCACACATATCTGGATGTCATGCTTTACTATGATCTACCAACCGAGCTACCAATGATGTGCAAAGGAAGCAGTTATAATGATAATTTTTACTGAAAGTTTAATTTGTCGACTGACGCTATCTTTCTTTGTAACAATGGAAAGTGTATCTTGGAGGTTAATTAATGTTAACTTCAAAGTGCAAGAAATTTTTAACTATCAGAACTTGGGCATCCACCTGGTGGCATTTTGCCAGTGCAGTGCAACCAATTTTTATGCACCTTCTCATTCTCTGAAACACTCAAAAACAACTTTTCAAGAGTTTTTATGATGTTTGTGCAGCATGGTACTACACATTATTTGTAATCCATTTTGTGAAACTTAAATTTCGAAACTAGACATCTGTGAATTGTCTTTGTGACAGTAGGAGCAGTGAGCTAGCCAGTGATGTCACAAGCATCATGTAACTCGAATGGAGCATTTTAACGGGCTTTCAAAGTCTTTGAATTTTATTTCCGTTTTTATACTGTAGTTTACCCGTCTGGGAGGGTCCAGACCTGCCGAGCCTATGTACCGTCTCCACTCACTTTTTTCATTTTTTTTTTTTTTTTCATTTCCACTATCTCCTCTCTCTTTTGCTCCCATTGATTCTATCTCCATCCACCTCTCTTTCTCTTGTAATGCCACTGTCTCTCACTGAGCATTACTATCGCCTTTCTCTTTAGTTCCCATTGCTATGACTTCATCCACTTCTCTTTCACCGCCATTTTCTCTCTGTCTTCTCTCTCGCCGACACTGCCTCCTCTCTCTTACAACACCACTGTCTCTCTGGTACTCTCTTTCAGGGCAAAAAAGTGCGTTATGTTTGCTTGCCAACATTTTTGATGAGGATGGAGGAATAAGGATTGGGGCAGCTGGTTCCCCACTTTTCTTTCAGAGTCTTTTAAGGAGAAGCATATTTGCCTTTTTTGTGCTCTGATAGGACAATTTTTTCACTGGTTACCTCCTTTCCTCAGTTACAGCAAGCTGTGTTGCTTACGTAAATCGATTTCTATAGGTCAGTAAAGTTATGAAAGCTTACTTATTTACTTACACACATTTATATACTTCGCCACATACACTCTAAGACAAAATTATGATGTACCACGGAGGAATTATCTAAATGGGACGGAAATCGGTAGATGTGATGTATGTGGACAGCCAAACAAATGGTTTCAATTTCAGAAAAAATTGAATGGTTCATTCACTGGCCATTACGCAAGCAATTATTAGGATTGGCATTGATTGACAGAGTTGACGGAGCTTAGACTATTGTCAAAGTACCGCTGACCCTTAAGGGATCCTTTTATGTAAAGAAATGGCACCCCAGACCATCACTCCTGGTTGTAGGACTGTAAGGTGGGCGACAAGCAGGCAAGTATCCAGTTACTGTACAAGGTTTCTCCAGACACTGGAAACACATTGACTGGAGCAAAATTGTCTTCAGTGAGTCCCACTCCGAAATGAGCCCTGATGACCAGCGAAGACGAATTTGGAGACGCCACAGACAGTGGTGGGGTACCAATCTGACTGACTCCACCATACGGCAAAACAGTCAGGAGTGACGGTCTGGGACGCCATTCTGTTTCATAGCAGGACCCCTTTGATTGTCATTTATGGCACCCTTCCAGTTCAGTGGTACGTTGACGAGATTCTGCGCCCCGTTTTATTGCCCTTCACGGCAAACTACCCTGGGCTTACATTAAAGCAAGACAATGCCCGCTCACACATGGTGAGAGCCCCTACTGCTTGTATTTGTGTTTGCCTAACGCTACCTTGAACAGCAAGGTTGACAGATCTAGTTTGGAGCCCTATGTGCAGGGCCCTCAAGGCAACTCGGAATTTTGACAATACAACGCGCCAGTTGGAATGAATTTAGCACAATATCCCTCAGGAGGACACCTGAAAACTCTGTCAATCATGCCAATCCTAATAACTGCTTGCATAAGGGCCGGTGAATGAACCATTCAATTTTTCTGAAATTTAAACCATATGTTTGGCTGTCCATGTACATCACATCTACCAATTTCCGTTCCATTTGGATAATTCCTCCGTGGTACATCATATTCTTGTCTTAGAGTGTATGTGGCGAAATATATAAATGTGTGTAAGTAAATAAGTAAGCTTTCATAACTTTACTGACCTATAGAAATCGTTTTACATAAACAACACAGCTTGCTGTAACAGAGGGAAGGAGGTAACCAGTGAAAAAATTGTCCTATCAGAGCACAAGAAAGGCGAATATGCTTCTCTTTAAAAGACTCTGAAAGTAAAGTGGGGAACCAGCTGCCCCAATCCCTTCCTTACCAAAAATTTTGGCATGCAAACATAATGCACTTTTTTGTCCTGAAGGAGAGTACCAGAGAGACAGTGGTGTTGTAAGAGAGAGGAGGCAGTGTCGAGAGAGAGAGAGAGAGAGAGAGAGAGAGAGAGAGAGAGAGAGAGATGTATATAGAGAGTGGCAGTGAAGAAGCTATTTATGAAGGCTTAACTGCAAAGAGAGAATTTAGGAATGATCTGTGTTAAAAGAGCACGAATAGGTTCGCATGCCAAAATTTGTGGTAAGGGAGGCGGAATGAGGATTCGGACAGTTAGGTCCCCACTTTTCTGTCAGTCTTTTAAACAGTTTTTTGTGCTCTGACAGGAGCGTTTCTCCGCTAGTTTTTAATGAAATGCTGACTGAATAAAGTCGTATAAATAATGTCAGCTTTTTATAAGATTTCAAAGTGGTGCAAAGACTGGTAACCTACATTAAATGTTCAGAAATATAGAACTGTGCGCATCATAAAATGCAGTTTACTTGTTTGTTTCACACACCTGAACTAACAGATGCAAACTACCCTGTGAAAGCCGGCTTACACTACAACTTGCTAAGTGATGCTCCCTTGGGAATGAAGGAGACGAGATTAAACTATTTACAGCGCACATGGGGGCATTAGACAATCATTCTTCCCTCATTTTGGACGCGAATGGATAAGGAAGCAACCCTGCAAGTGGTGTATTGGTAAGTAGTTTCTGCCATGCATTCACAGTGGGTTGCAGACTGTAGGTGTAGATGCCGCGTTCCCGAACATATACAGATGGAACTAGGTCCTTCTCTAGGTTCGATGTGTTACACATCTGTTTGCTGTCACAGTCAGTGTTAACTGCGAGCCATCGCGCCAAACGGATAGAATAATAAGTCGATGTCTTATGAGATAAATTGTTATTTTTATATTATTGAATTAATTTGTATATTTAGACTTCATTGCTCAGTAGGTGATCTTCCCTTAATGGCTACTTGATTGCAGAAACATCCGGAAACTACTGTAACTTACTCATTCATGACTTCTACAACAGCAAGGTTTACAGGCCACCTTTAAGCCCAGCATTCGCTAATAGTAACACTCGCACAGAAAAATTCTGGCAGGCTGCTTTTTCAGACCACCGTGAGTACCATAAAACCTTTTTTGATAACCAGCAGACTGTTTCACAGGTCAGAGGAGGTAGCAGCTCAGTACAAGACTGTATTGAAGACAGTGTACAGCAATATGGCGGCAGCTGCTAACGGCTCAAGCATAGTACGACATGGTCATGGGTTGTCGGACCCATTGAACAAACCCATACTCATGTCGTGTTAGACAGCATAAGTTAAAGAAAAAAAGTGCTGGCAATTGCATTTTATTGAATTCAGTTTGCGTGTTTCACCAACTCTACAGTGAGTTTATGCAGTCTCTGACTGAAACCATTACATCTAAAATTATCGATGTATTTTTCAGCGTTGGGTCACATAAATAGTATCATTATCATATGTCTGCATAGTTTCATGTCCATTCTCTTTGAAGATAAAATCTTCTAGGAAGAAATGAGTGACGAGACTATTCCTGTTCCGTGACGGGGTTTGTGGACAACCCTCACAATACCAGAAGAAATCGGTGATCTGTATAAGACATGAGACAGTTCTAGTTATGCAGGAACTCTGAACTTGGAAATAGGATGGCAGTTCAGAAAAAGGGCATTGAGTCTGCGCTTTTATCCTTTTGGGTGGTCTAAGTTCTCTTTTGGGATAAAAATAATACCTAAGGAGTTACTGCTTTGAAAAATTTCCCTTTTCGTGATGTTTTCACCTTAATGTTGACAGAGACTGTGTGGATATTTTTTGGTACTGCTGTTGCCATTGATAAACCATTGTGTATTAGATCCAGCCATACTTGTAAAATATTAAATCCAGATGGTACGAATTTGGATTAAAGGATGTAGACATAGTGGGAAATTCGTTTTAAGAGGTTGTCGGGATGTTGCAAATGAGTGTTACCATCAGTTCAGCCCTAACATCTGTGATCGCAGAAAACTTATTTCTACTATGTTTTACTAAAAATGTGGTGGTATGCATGCTAGTCAACATCTGCATAAGATGTACGTAGTCAAAAGTGTAAAGTAAAACTTGGCATGATTTTCGCACGTAACATTGGTCTGAATGATACTGTTCTTAAACAAGGTGAACAATGGTTTAAAAAGGGTACAATGTTAATAGATAATTTCTGTAAAACCCAAACAGATTAATCAGTTAATATGTTAATGTGCGACTCAGGAAGTGGGGTGATCTTTCTCTCAGCTCTGAGCAAGTGAACGAAGTTAACTACCTGGCAATAACCATTTACACAAACTAACTTCATAGTGCTGCAGTCTTACCTCAAACTTCTTCTCTTCGAGAAAAACTATATATTAATAATGGAAAAAATAATTTATCAAAATAGATAAAATTATTTCTACAAATTTCAACATGTTTCACTCATGCATATTTCCCTTGAGACTTAACAGACTGCAATGTTGGAGAGAGAATAGTTCATTTGTATCTGTCAGAGAGAGACTTAGCATATTTTACATAAGATGAAACTTGACAGATCAGCTGTACAGATCAGCTGTTTACAATAGAGACTTTACATTTTTATATTATGCAGGGAAATTGCTATAAGGCTTGAAGCTGAATTATTTTTTGACTTGAATGGCAAGCAACAGGAAAAACAAAAGCTAATATACAAACTAACCAGTAGAAGCAGTTAATTTACACATGGTGTATAAAACTAGTTAATAATTCTTGCACATAGCTTGCAGAAACCAAGCTAATAATTCACACAGAGTAAAACAAAGGTTAACGTATGAATCAATGACATGTATAGTATGCCTAAAAACCATTATAATTTGTACATAGGGTCTATACTCTTACAATTCAAGAACACATAAGGTCCACAAAAAACTCAATTCACATAGACTATATGCTACTCATATATATAATAGTGTGCAGTTTATATACATTTGACAGCTATAAACACTATAATAGACAGGTCATACTATTCCATGTATGCAAATGCATACAGTTTTGCTATATACAACACAGCATACATCCACTCTATGAAATCAGTAAGACGGGGTTTGAATTCCATCCTTGCAAATGATTCGCTTATCATCATGACGTGACAGTCTGATATTCAGCTACACAGCAGAATGGACCACATGTCCTCTTGACCGACAAATATACCTGATGCATCACATGTGGAGCGTCAGCCGCTCATCTTGGATCGTATACTCCCAAGCTACATGATCTGCGATCTGTACTTCTCGTCTTTCATGAACCTTAAAACCTTATTATTTGCCAGCTTTATGACATAAGGGTTATAAACTGCATATCCAGACATATCAAATACAAATAGATCACAGCCATTAACCGAGTAAATCAAGGTGTTGGTATCCATGAAAAGAATCTTTAGGTCTTCAAAATGAGTTGTAGCAAACTCATTGTGGAAACGAAGTGTGGTGAGTTTAGGTAGGTCCAATAAACACACACCAACCTAAACATGTTTCATGAACTGTACTGCAACCTTCACCACCTCCAGAGCTGCAGAATATTCCTGGAAGATACTAGCCTGTTTAAAACTGGGCTTGGTGATCAGTTGTCTCGCTCCATAACACCTCTCCCAACAGCTGACTAATTTTATATCACTATTTTTTCTGATATCTTCTATTGCCTTATCAAAACTCGAGTTACTTATTAATCCGTAAAATTCTTTATCGAAATCACATGTTGCAGGTTATCTTTTTTCGGTAGTTAAATTTATACACCTTTTCAACTAGGAAATTTGCTTGAATCCAATAATGCGGGTGACCCTTCTCATTTACAATCCCAGCTTGAGGGATTCCTGGAAGTTTCTCTAATGGGTTATTTACCTTGTTTTATCCCTCAGCTTTGTCATCAGGTTGGTATGCGAACCGCTCCATGGTTTTTGGTTCTCTGGAGATAGCAGCAAATGGCTGTGTGCATCATGTGGACTATTAGGATACCCTAAATCTAGCTACAAAACACGTACTACGCCAGAATCATCTGAAAGTGCTGAAGCATCCACTATGTTGGTATCAGCATGAATCAACCATGGGAACTCTCCAATAGATAAAAACTATTCCATGGCAAAACGTTATAAACTGTTAACATCTGAGTGCTTGATCTAACTTGCATCATCAGATGTGTTGTACAGCTAACCCATTTGTGGTTATCTGCCTTGCATTTCTATGGACACACAGACAAAGTTCCTGATGAATTCCACTCGCAAACAGCGTCTTGACATCGTTAAAATTTCGAGTTGTATACTTGAACCATGGACCTTGCCGTGGGTGGGGAGGCTTGCGTGCCTCAACGATACAGATAGCCGTACCGTAAGTGCAACCACAATGGAGGGGTATCTGTTGAGAGGCCAGACAAACGTGTGGTTCCCGAAGAGGGGCAGCAGCCTTTTCAGTAGTTGCAGGGGCAACAGTCTGGATGATTGACTGATCTGGCCCTGTAACACTAACCAAAATGGCCTTGCTGTTCTGGTACTGTGAACGGCTGAAAGCAAGGGGAAACTACAGCTGTAATTTTTCCCGAGGGCATGCAGCTTTACTGTATGATTAAATGATGATGGCGTCCTTTTGGGTAAAATATTCCGGAGGTAAAATAGTCTCCCATTCGGATCTCCAGGTGGGGACTACTCAAGAGGACGTTGTTATCAGGAGAAAGAAAACTGGTGTTCTATGGATCGGAGCGTGGAGTGTCAGATCCCTTAATCGGGCAGGTAGGATAGAAAATTTAAAAAGGGAAATGGATAAGTTAGTTAGATATAGTGGGAATTAGTGAAGTTCGGAGGCAGGAGGAACAAGACTTCTGGTCAGGTGAATACAGGATTATAAATACAAAATCAAATATGGGTAATGCAGGAGTAGGTTTAATAATGAATAAAAAAAAAAAAGGAATGTAGTTAAGCTACTACAAACAGCATAGTGAATGCATTATTATAGCCAAGATAGACACGAAGCCCATGCCTACCACAGTAGTACAAGTTTATATGCCGACTAGCTCCACAGATGACGAAGAGATTGATGAAATGTATGATGAGATAAAAGAAATTATTCAGATAGTAAGGGGAGACGAAAATTTAATAGTCATGGGTGACTGGAATTCGATAGTAGGAAAAGGAAGTGAAGAAAACGTAGTAGGTGAATATGGATTGGGGGTAAGAAATGAAAGAGGAAGCCGATTTTGCGCAGAGCATAACTTAATCATAGCTAACAGTTGGTTTAAGAATCATGAAAGAAGATTGTATACATGGAAGAACCCTGGAGATACTAAAAGGTATCAGATAGATTATATAATGGTAAGACAGAGATTTAGGAACCAGGTTTTAAATTGTAAGACATTTCCAGGGGCAGATGTGGACTCTGACCACAATCTATTGGTTATGAACTGTAGATTAAAACTGAAGAAACTGCAAAAAGGTGAGAATTTAAGGAGATGGGACCTGGATAAACTGAAAGAACCAGAGGTTGTACAGAGTTTCAGGGAGAGCATATGGCAACAATTGACAGGAATGGGGGAACGAAATACAGTAGAAGAAGAATGGGTAGCTTTGAGGGATGAAATAGTGAAGGCAGCAGAGGATCAAATAGGTAAAAAGACAAGGCCTAGTAGAAACCATTGGGTAACAAGAAATATTGAATTTAATTGATGAAAGGAGGAAATATAAAAATGCAGTAAATGAAGCAGACAAGAAGGAATACAAACGTCTCAAAAATGATATTGACAGGAAGTGCAAAATGGCTAAGCAGGGGACAAATGTAAGGATGTAGAGGCTTATCTCACTAGGGGTAAGATAGGTACTGCCTACAGGAAAATTAAAGAGACCTTTGGAGAAAAGAGAACCACTTGTATGAATATCAAGAGCTCAGATGGAAACCCAGTTCTAAGCAAAGAAGGGAAAGCAGAAAGGTGGAAGGAGTATATAGAGGGTCTATACAAGGGCGATGTACTTGAGGACAATATTATGGAAATGGAAGAGGATGTAGATGAAGATGAAATGGGAGATATGATACTGCGTGAAGAGTTTGACAGAGCACTGAAAGACCTGAGTCGAAACAGGGTCCCGGGAGTAGACAACATTCCATTAGAACTACTGACGGCCTTGGGAGAGCCAGTCCTGACAAAACTCTACCATCTGGTGAGCAAGATGTATGAGACAGGCGAAATACCCTCAGACTTCAAGAAGAATATAATAATTCCAATCCCAAAGAAAGCAAGTGTTGACAGATTTGAAAATTACCGAACTATCCATTTAATAAGTCACGGCTGCAAAATACTAACGCGAATTCTTTACAGATGAATGGAAAAACTGGTAGAAGCCGACCTTGGGGAAGATCAGTTTGGATTCCGTAGAAATATTGGAACATGTGAAGCAATACTGACCCTACGGCTTATCTTAGAAACTACATTAAGGAAAGGCAAACCTACATTTCTAGCATTTGGAGACTTAGAGAAAGCTTTTGACAATGTTGACTGGAATACACTCTTTCAAATTCTGAAGGTGGCAGAGGTAAAATACAGGGAGAGAAAGGCTATTTACAATTTGTATAGAAACCAAATGGCAGTTATAAGAGTTGAGGGGCATGAAAGGAAAGCAGTGGTTGGGAAGGGAGTGAGACAGGGTTGTAGCCTCTCCCCGATGTTATTCAATCTGTATATTGAGCAAGCAGTGAAAGAAACAAAACAAAAGTTCGGAGTAGGTATTAAAATCCATGGAGAAGAAATAAAAAGGTTGAGGTTTGCCGATGACATTGTAATTCTGTCAGAGACAGCAAAGGACTTGGAAGAGCAGTTGAACGGAATGGATGGTGTCTTGAAGGGAGGATATAAAATGAACACCAACAAAAGCAAAACGAGGATAATGGAATGTAGTCGAATTACGTCGGGTGATGCTGAGGGAATTAGATTAGGAAATGAGACACTTAAAGTAGTAAAGGAGTTTTGCTATTTGGGGAGCAAAATAACTGATGATTGTTGAAGTAGAGAGGATATAAAATGTAGACTGGCAATGGCAAGGAAAGCGTTTGTGAAGAAGAGAAATTTGTTAACATCGAGTATAGTCGTTTCTGAAAGTATTAGTATGGAGTGTAGCCACGTATGGAAGTGAAACATGGACGATAAATAGCTTAGACAAGAAGAGAATAGAAGCTTTCGAAATGTGGTCCTACAGAAGACTGCTGAAGATTAGATGGGTAGATCACATAACTAATGAGGAGGTGTTGAATAGGATTGGGGAGAAGAGAAGTTTTTGGCACAACTTGACTAGAAGAAGGGTTCGGTTGGTAGGACATGTTTTGAGGCATCAAGGGATCACCAATTTAGTATTGGAGCGCAGCGTGGAGGCTAAAAATCGTAGAGGGAGACCAAGAGATGAGTACACCAAGCAGATTCAGAAGGATGTAGGTTGCAGTAGGTACTGAGAGATGAAGAAGCTTGCGCAGGATAGAGTAGCATGGAGAGCTGCATCAAACCAGTCTCAGGACTGAAGACCGCAACAACAACAAACATGATATAATCTATGTCCATTTATACATAGTATATTAATTATGTTTCTTGATTTTTACAGGTATGCTTCAGCGACGAAAGCACGTTTGAAACTTTAACTAAAAAACCTCAGTATGTGCGCTGTCGAACAGGAGAAAAATTTTACCCCGACTGCGTAATTCAGACCGTAAGACACGCAACTAAGGTGATGATTTGATCTGTCACCTGGGCAAGGGTACCGGAACATCTTTAAGTGGTTAAAGGCCTAATGAGGCAAGACCAGCACAAGGAAGTCCTGCAAAAACGGTTTATACCTCAGCTCAGAGAAAGGTTTCCGAATGGGGAACTATTTATTTTTATGCAAGATGGAGCTCCTTGTCACACAGCCAGGTCAGTTAAATCCTTTCTGAAGGAACGTAAAATCGATAGTTTAACACGTGCAATAATTCAGTGATTATCTACATCAGCATGGTGCACCATACAATTTCAAGGAAGTTTTGGATGCATCTGCACTCAGCATCTTTGAATCACAAAATGCCGCGCTTCTCAAAGTGAACGATGGGTAGTTTAACACGTGCAAACTGTTCATGTGATTGACGAAAGCTGCACTAAGTGAAATTATAATCTTTATATATTGTTGAAAAACGAATATTAACGCCAACTGAGAATCTGACAAGATTTCAGCTTAAATCAAGAACCATTATTTTTTCCGTCACCATCTATAAGGTTAGTGTGAAGCAGTTTGTTATAGGTGTCGCTTGCCAGTAATATTCACTGCGGCATAGCTGCTGCATTTTCAGAAGGGTCTTGCAGCACAACATATCAAAGACTTCTAGTCGTTTCCCTGCCTCAAACATAACTTATCATGAATCGTTTTCTTGTCTCAGTGTTTTTATTCTTTTATGTTAGTAGCTGTTTATTTTTACTGGAAGCCCTTCTGCTTTGTGCAAGCCTTGCTACTGTGCCTTTGTGGTATCTTTTGTCTTTACGTTTTCAATTTCCCAGGTAGCAACATTCACCTTCAAGAGTCTTTTGTTCACATTTAACGCTTAGCCATGCAGCGCGTCCTTTTGCTCTGCATTCCATGACTTAAATTTTCTTTTTGTTTATGAGCATGTTGTGGCAGAACTGCCAGAAAATATTAATATCTTTGCTTTTTTGTACTTCGTTTTTACTTTACTTTGGTTGTTGACTAGTTGGTGTGAGAGATTCGTCAGGACTGTTACCGTGATTGTCGAAATCTATTTCATTGTCTTTTGATTTATCGTGTGCCAATAAAATATTACGTAGTGAAAGTAAATGGTGTTTTCTGTGTTATAACAGTCGCCATACTGGTGACCTCCGACGCGCAACATACGTCCGATTCGACAGTGTGGCCGTTTACTTCGACATCTCCACATCGCTCACCTTCCGCTCCTTTCGGACTACAACATGATACTAATGATGCCTGTACACTGCCTGTCCACGGTTTCCTACACACAACGCCACCAACAACGGGAATAAAATTGGAAGATAAGTACAACGCCGTGGAGTTTTCTCCGTCGTCAACAATGCCGTTGTGGACTCGTTCAACATCGTCAGTGATGTCACCTGCTATGAAATCTTTTTCTACGTTCGTCTATAACAAACCAATCATGAGTGCTGTGCCTAAATTTGTGACTCACAGTGCGTCGTATTTACAACCTCCTGTGACATGTAGTGTGCAACAGTGCTCCAACACTATGAACTTCACAGACTTTTCGAGCCCACAGATCACTAGGAGCTCCCCATATATTGCTGATAAATCGGTTTTGGACAAAGTCACACTACAAAAACAGATGGGTACAAATTTCAGTGACAGCAGTTACTGGTTGGACAGTCGTCCAGCCCCGATTGTTTCCGCAGCCCCGGCTGCGCCTGCCGCGCCTCCCGCGCCAGCCGTGTTTAAACCAGCCTCCGCAAACGCCACGAGTGACAGCTTCATAAACACTCCGCCACTCCCGTCCGCTGTGCTATCAAATCTGTTACATCCACAACAGAAGAGTGAGAAAATTCCTAAATTACCAAGGTTCACGATGGACAATCCGCATACGTGGTTTATTTTGGCAGAGACTATATTCACCGCCCTAAACACTGATTCAGACAGTGCTAAATTTACTGCACTTATTAATGCCCTAGAGGACCACGCTGAGTGGGTACAAGACTTAGTGCTGTCGGCGGCCCCCGCAAATCGTTACGCACTGGCAAAACAACAGATGTGCGAACGTCTAGCCAAGACTACGCAAGCGTCTGTTTTATACGTACTGCGAGATGTACATCTCAAAGACTCGACTCCTTCACAACTGTGGCGACGTATCAGAGCAGTCTTCGATAGCAAAACTATGCCAGATGAAGCTTTACTTTCTTTCTGGGTTGCAAAGCTGCCGCAAGCTGTCCAACTGCAGCTCCTATCACACGACCAGGAACCTTTACAAGCGAAATTATTGCTGGCCGACGCCGCATATAAGATAATCAACAGAAGAAAGTTATCTACGTGTGCCCCCCTCGATATTATGCCTCCCCCGCGTGGCAGAGGCCGATCTTTCCAAAACAACAGACAGAGTACACTGGCTGAGCACCAGATTCCACACCGTCCTTCACCATCCCATACCACAGCTTCAAGTGACGTCCTTCACCCGGTAACAACACAGGATCAGCAAGTTTATCCTCTCTGCTGGTATCACTCCGTTTACGGTAATACAGCCAGGAATTGCCGCTCACCCTGTGCAATGTGCCCAAACATGCACGGCGGGCCGCTATAGGCGCACCGGTCCACACTGTGACGTCAAGTCGCCTAACAGATCACAGGCTGGTACTTCCGAATTATTCTCTCGGACGTTTGTATATCCAGGATATAGCTTCTCAGAAATGGTTTTTAGTGGACACTGGTGCCGATGTGAGCGTCATTCCACGTTCAATGGTCACTTCTACGATCAAGCATTCGCCTCACCAAATCAGAGCAGCCAACAATTCCTCATTAAAGGTTTATGGTGTAACGCAACTTCGCATTTACTTCGACGATACACATAATTATGAATGGACATTTTCGGTAGTAGAAATCGACGAGCCAGTATTAGGATTGGACTTTTAACTGCTCATAACTTTTCTTTGGACTTAATTACACCTGCCCTCTGCTCAGTGGATTTTAAACAAAAATTTTCGGCGAGATTTTCCCCATCCACGCCGACAGAATACAGCTCGAATACGTCCTGTCAACAAGACAAAGAGACAGTTTCTATTCTATCTGAGGAGGTCAAAGCAGCCGTAGTGAACTTAGTTACGCAACGCCTCGAAATCCGACCAACTGTCTGAAGACAATGCAAGGCTACTTCAACGTTGTGATGCCCTGACTGATGAATTGCGCGGGTTTAGAGAGGAGACCAAGATTAAAAGTAATAACACGCACGAAACTACACGGGACCTGCATACGGCACCGCTGTTTATACGCAGCCACAGCAGCGCCTGCCACGACCCGGACAGCGAAGACGGCAACCCGCCCAGCAACCCCCCACCCTGCGCTTCACCGTCCGCCTCTCATCAAAACACAGAGGCGACATCTGTTACAGGCGACGCCGCGCATGCGCGCGCAACGATTCCTTCGTGCAGTGACACCATAGTCAATGGAACCCCGCCGGCTGTTGCACAGCGCAGCTCCGCGGACAACACTGCAGCTTTCACTGAACTACCGTTCAATGATAACGTGTTTCAGGTTAGTTCCCTTTCATACTTACCGCGCACCGACGATAACGTTGCGCCTTCCTGCGTCCCTCCACGTATTTCGGCCGCACCTATTCACAAAATCGAGGCCATTACTACGGGCGTCTGTCACCGGCTTAACACAACTGAGGGACCGCCTGTCCGTTCTCGCCCCCGTCGCCTCAATGCAAAAAAAAAACTTACCTCTGCCAAAGAATGTATTAATGAACTTTTACGCTTGGGTATAGTCCGCCCCTCGGACAGTGCGGGGTCTTCCCCAATACATGTCGTTCCCAAAAAGCACAATTCATTTCGACTCTGTGGAGACTGTAGGCGTTTGAACGCCAGAACAATACTTGATAACTACCCTGTCCCACACCTCCACGACTTTTCACAATCCATGTTCGGTGACAACTTTTTCTCTGTGTTTGACTGCAAAAAGGCATACCATCAGATTCCGATGCACCCAGAAGATATCCCCAAAACTGCTATCATCACCCCATTTGGACTATACGAATATTTGTTTATGCCTTACGGATTGAAGAATGCCGCTCAGACCTGGCAAAAATTCATCGACACCATTCTACGTGGCCTTAATTTTTGCTATGCCTACCTAGACGACATTATTATTTTCTCCACAACTGCAGAGGAACACAAACAACACCTCCAACAGGTTTTTGATAGATTGGCACGACACAGAGTTGAGATTAATCGTGACAAATCCCAACTGGAGAAGCCGGAGGTTATTTTCCTGGGACATTTGGTCAATAATGAGGGCATTCGTCCCACCTCAGATAGAGTACAACAAATACCTGACCTTCCCCTCCCTCAAACCTATAAAGAGTTACGTAGATACCTCGGAATGGTAAATTTTTTTAGACTCCACATTCCACATGTGGCACCTCTTCAAGACCCTCTCACTGAGGCCTTAAAGGGAAAGAATACCACAGGTGACAGACACATAGAATGGGATCAGGCCATGCAGCGAGCCTTCGACTCGCTTAAGTACGCCTTAGTAAACGCCATTACCCTGTCTCACCCTCACCCTGATGCTCCCCTGACAATAACCACAGACGCTAGCGATAATGCCATTGGCGCAGTTTTGCAACAGACCCTACCAACAGGTACTACACCCCTGCGTTTTTTTTTAAAAAAAGCTCACCGAAACGCAAAGAAAGTGGTCCGCATTTGATCGTGAACTTTACGCCATTTATGAGGCCGTAAAGTACTTTCGTACAGATATTGAAGCCCGACTTGTGACAGTTTACACAGATCACAAGCCCCTTGTCGAGGCTCTCCGCAAACCGGCATTAGATGTACTACCCAAAATGTTCCGCCATATGGATTTGGTATTACAATATGTTTCAGACTTTCAATATATCAGGGGTAATGACTACCTGTCACGCCTGTCCTCCCTGAAGACAGCTATTGATCCTCACCGCCTACACGAGCTCCAGCTATCCGACCCAGAGATACAGCACCTTCTCTCTGACTCTGATACTTCCTTACAAATTGCTCTACTTCCCTTCCCTAATGATGATTTGTTCTTTGTATTGTGACATTAAAACAGGTGATCCTCGTCCTATAGTCCCTAAAGCTCTTAGGAAAGACGTTTTCGACACAATCCACAATCTCGCTCACCCGAGCATTCGCGCGACTACGCGCCTCCTTACAGAGAGATACGTTTGGCCTAATGTAAAAAGAGATTGTACTAGGTGGGCGAGAGCATGCGTACCTTGCCAGAGAGCCAAAATACACAAACATACTAAGCCCCCATTAGGAAAATTTACTGTGCCCTCAGGTAGATTCCGTCATGTCCACTTGGACATTGTCGGTCCGTTACCGATATCTAACAATTTCCGTTACTTACTGACCGTGATAGATCGTACCACACGTTGGGCCGACGCTATCCCCATCGCGGACATTACGGCCGACACTGCAGCTAACGCTTTTGTCCACCATTGGCTTTCTCGTTTCGGTTGCCCTACTTCACTTACCACAGACCAGGGGAGACAATTTGAATCTAATCTGTTTAATCGCCTCTGTCAACTGTGTGGCATCAACAGATTCAGAACTACAGCCTATCACCCGCAATCTAACGGCCTAATAGAACGATGGCACCGTACCCAGAAGGTCGCTCTCATGTGTCATTCTTCCTCTTGGACTGAGGCACTCCCCTGGGTCCTTTTAGGGTTGAGGACGGTTTTCAAAGAAGACCTTAAAGCGTCAGTTGCTGAGAAGGTATACGGAGAAAACCTCGCACTTTCGGCGGATTTTCCTCCTCTACTTCCCGAGGATCAACTTCCCGAGTTGGTACGACAGGTTCGACAGCAAATCACCAAGTTACGTTTTCCTGAAAACTGTTTTTGCGTTTAGCCAGAAAGCATACTGATCATAATTTCCTGTCTGTAAGTTCACACAACTCTTCGAGCTCACTGAAAGGAAAAAAGTTCCTTCTTGCAATTTACTCTGCAGGATCAGGTGCTAGGACTATAAATAAAGGTTTTGCGTTCCAACTGATAGGTATGTTCTTTAAAACTTCACATGCACGAAATATAATAATATCACTAGTAATAATAACAATATCCCTATCGGAAACAGCACTATTAACAGTTCAGAGGTTACTTCTACAGGAAGTACCAAGTCTATCGTTCTGACTTCTAATCACCAAAAAAGTTGATTGCTCACCTTGAAAGTGGAAAATTAACCTCGCCACATGGCACATGGTTTTGTCAACATTGTTCGTGACAAACAGACTGTTATTTCCGTGAAATCTAAGCGATCCAAGACGGTGTACGTCCTCGCTAGTTCATTTTCAAATTTTACGGAAACGTATTCAAGTCTTCCTAGCTTTGACGTCATCCGAAGCACAGCTCACGCACGCGTTTGACTGACGTGGACGTATTGATATCTCGTTGCAAAGTGTCTCTTGTCACTGCTTCTCTGGCCGTACTTACATATCGACAAGGCTGATGAACTATTCAGTTATCAGCTGCACACAACCCCTTCTGACCACGGATTACCTGATTAGTCTTTCAGTATGCGAGTTCTGCCAGTGGGGCTATGTCGAGATGGAGATTCCATCTTTCGATGTCACTCTGCCAGAACCGATGGTTATTAGCTTGTCCATGTTCAGAGGATACATCACGTTGAATGCTTGAAGTTGCTTTACAACAGCAAAATTTTCAGTTCCACTTGAAAATGGTCTGTGTGGGAAGGCTGAACTCGGTTGTGAACTTAGGTAATGTATATATCAGGAAATGAAGTGGCCTTAAATTAATAGAACTGACAATCCACGTTACTGTAGCTACTAAGAACATCAGATCAAGAGGGCTTGTTTAGACTTCCAGAAGGCTTTCGGCACCGTTCCTCACAAGTGTCTTCTAATCAAACTGCGTACCTACGGAGTATCGCCTCAGTTGTGCGACTGGATTCGTGATTTCCTGTCAAAAAGGTCACAGTTCGTAGTAATAGACGGAAAGTCATCGAGTAAAACAGAAGTAATGTCCGTCGTTCCGCAAGGAAGTGTTATAGGCTCTCTATTGTTCCTGATCTGAGTAGCCGTCTTAAATTGTTTGCAGATGATGCTGTCATTTAGCGTCTTGTAAAGTCATCAGATGATCAAAACGACTTGCAAAATGATTTAGATAAGATATGTGTATGGTGCGAAAACTGGCAATTGACCCTGAATAAGGAAAAGTGCGAAGTTATTCACGTGAGTACTAAAAGAAATCAGCTAAATTTCGATTACGCGATTAGTCGCACAAATCTGGTGGCTGTAAATTCAACTAAATACTTAGGGATTACAATTACAAATAACCTAAATTGGAACGATCACATAGATAATATTGTGGGTAGAGCAAACCAAAGACTGCGATTCATTGGCAGAACACTTAGAAGGTGCAACAGGTCTACGAAAGAGACTGCTCACACTACGCTTGTCCGCCCTATTCTGGAGTATTCTGTGCGGTGTGGGATCCGCATCAGGTGGGACTGACGGATTACATCGAAATAGTACAAAGAAGGGCAGCTCGTTTTGTATTATCGCGAAATGGGGGAGATAGTGTCACAGACATGATACGTGAATTGGAGTAGCAATCCTTAAAACAGATGCGTTTTTCGTTGCGACGGGATCTTCTCATGAAATTTCAATCACCAGTTTTCTCCTGCGATTGCGAAAACATTCTGTTAGCACCCACATACATAGGGAGACATGATCACCACGATAAAATTAGAGAAATCAGGGCTGGTATAGAAAATTTTTTTTCCCCGCGTGTCGTTCGAGAGTGGAACGGTAGAGTGACAGCATGAAGGTGGTTCATTGAACCCTCTGCCAGGCACTTTATTGTGAACAGCAGAGTAGTCACGTAGATGTAGATATAGAAAGGAGCTTCAGACTGACCATCCATCTGTCATACTATACGTGGACCTAGCATTAAGGCCATTTAACATCTATGTAGAATCTTCATAATTTTCTTTGTATGAGGATGGTAAAATCGTATATTTAAGTTCATTTTTTGTACAAACATCTCTTCATGACAATTTTTAAACGGACTGTACAGTAAAGAATGTGTCGTAAGCCCACTTAAAGGAATGCGTTCATGTTGAGACTCTTTGAACGATACGGAATAATGTGCACACTTCTGGCTGTTACTGGGTCGGTGCACCTGCTGACTATGTACTCACTGGTAACTACTTTGCGGCGAGGTTCGGTCGCCGTTGGCCCAGCGTAGGGAGTGCACTGTTGGCTGCACTGGCCAGTCTCCTCATCTTCTGCCTGCTGACTGGTGAGCTGCACCCATGCGTCTTTGCTGATTTGACCTCCATTTTGTCAAAAAATTGGATGAAAATCGTAAGGGATCGCAGTTAGTTGTCTAATAGTCAGAGAAGACTGCTGCGGTAACCAGCTGGGTCAATAATGAAATCAGTACAGATGGAGCAAAGCCAACGTACAGTCATCTTGTGTAGAGACTGTGATGGAGTGATACTAACAGACTGCAGATGGGTAAAACTGAAAGAGGAGTAAACAGATTTTTTTAAAAAGAATGTTCGCTTTTCCCATTGCTCATAGACTGTGGCAATGTTTAATAACCACATGTTAGACACTCACAAAATTCAGTAATAAATGACCAAGTACAGTAACATGTGTTGATTATTAATATACGCTGTTACATACTCGAA
Organism: Schistocerca cancellata; assembly: GCF_023864275.1. NCBI lineage: Eukaryota > Metazoa > Arthropoda > Insecta > Orthoptera > Acrididae > Schistocerca > Schistocerca cancellata. The sequence goes on along the minus strand of NC_064628.1, from coordinate 1,815,832 downwards.
TGTGTAGAATACCATCCCCAACGCAAATTTGCTATGGTGGAAGGGTTGTTCTGCCTTTTATTCACCTTGGCCTAATGGCATAGTGGAGGAAACCATCCTGCTTCGAGCAAGGGGTAATGCACATAGTTTCCTATTTACAGCAATAAGTCATTGTAAGTAATTGAATCGGTCATGAATGGGATAGCAGATTTTATGAGGGATACAATACAACGATATACTGCCCTAACTGGACACAAAAATACTCAAATATGCTGATAATACAATGTACAGCTAGACAGCTAATTCATAAATTTAATCAGCACGAAAATAATAGCAAAAATGCTGACAATATGATCAATAGTAAAATAAACATAAATCTGCTGAAATTTGACCTAAATCATGGAGCGAGTGTAAGTACTCTCTGTGTCAATATTCAGCCAATTCGACAATGGGGAAGAACAAAAATGAGACAAAAAAATAAAAATAAAAACATTTAAATTATGGAAAAAAGCAGTTTGCTGGTGCTAGATAGCAGTCTTAGTGGTTCACAACTTCTGGTTGTTGCCTGTTTTTGGGCCACAGGTATACCTGTAAATGAACGCGATCTACATGAACTGATAAAGGTGAATTACCAGTCTCATTTACCATAATCAGCACTATAATTTCCGAGTACATTATCAGAGGAACATGACATTTGTTAAAGCAACTGTTTGGTGCAAGCACTGTATACAGCTGCAGATTATAATCAATTCTGAAATTCTGAAAGTGGAGACAATCCACAGCTCATAATTCAACTCAAGCCCAGAAACATGGATTCAATCCAAAATCCCTTGCTTAGGAAATATACAAAAACATATAATTATAAGTTATTTCTGCTGTAAGCTGTTGACAATGCTTATTATAATTATACATAAAATGGTTGTTTAAGAAACAGTATGAAATTCAGTTACAAGAGAGTAATAACAGTTACTCTATTTTACAAGTTAAGCACTACTTTGTTAGTAACCAAGGATAAATGCCCAGATATAATAAGATGAAGTTTTCTTGTAATATGCGTCTCTTTGAAAATAAGGACTACCCCACTGAACTTGTTATAATAATCATCTGAGAAGCATACTCAAAATCAATAAACTTTATCAGATAACATCTCAAAAGTGGAACCAAATTTATTTTAGGGTATACTTATTAATAGAAATATAATTTATTGTTAGAAGATGCAAATGTAGATTACAGGTTTTATCACACTAGGTTGTTAGGTTTATAGAGACACATTATCAATGTGTGTACTGAAACAAAAAATTGTGATCACATATTAAAGAACTGGATATACGTTTACAAGAGATAAATGTTATGATTAGTGCTTTTGTACCTAATCTAAAATACTGAAAATGCTGTAGAATCTCTGCAGAATTGATATTATTCCTATATTATTCGATCATAGGTTTATTTATTCACGATATACCAAATACTTGTCAGATGTACATTTAAAGATAGTATCTTCCAATCATTATTGCTACAATTTGTTAAACTGCTTGATGTGTTCCGATACAAATATAATAAAAAATCGTAGGTTGAATCCTTATAAATTAACTGCATAGTTCAATGAACATACTATTTATTTAAGGTAATTATGGTACCTTTTATGTCCTTTATACTGACTGTTTGGAGCTCTTGACAGGACTAAACAATTGTAGTTACACTTAGCAAAAGCAGAAATGGTTGAAGTAAAAATGGAGAAGAAGTGAAATGGTGCATCTGTTTTAATTTAAACTTTTATAGTAAAGAGTCGGCTGCAAAGTGTAACACTATGATTGTTAATAACACAGACAGAATATAATGTAAATGTAGAAAAAAATTGGAGTATTTCAAACAAATTGAGTTAAAATGGGCTGTATTACATCAAGAAGGGAATCCAAACATTTCATAAAAAAAGGAATCTTTGAGCTGAAACTTGATTAACATATCCATACTGATCAAATTTCAATTGTTATCATTAAATTATGAACGTACATCTGGAAACTGTAGAAAAAAGAAGTAAAGGGTCAAAAGGAGTTGCATATATCATGAATTACAGGATGGGTTTATTTATCAGCTGTTTCTTCACACCTATGTATGTGCATGTCAGGCTGGATTTACATGTCTACCTCAGAAGTACAGTAACACAAAAAGGTAAAACCGAAACTGCACCAACAAAGTTTGCAAAATTCACAGACAGATGCAGCACATAATCTATCTTCCACTCTGTTAGAGTAAGGTTGTGGTGTTGCTGTTAAATCGCTGGTCCAGGGAAAGATCAGAATGTTAATACGGTAGCTCACTCTATTGCTGGCATGAAAATGTATGTCTCTTCCTCAGAACTGAACATACAAAAATTCCCGTTTTGTGCAGCGCACGTCGTGGGTGCAGCCATCGTGATGGCGACGATGCTGATGCAGTTCAGCACCGTTGCCAACATGGGCATGGCGAACCTGCAGAGCATCGAGGTACACCCCACGTGTCTCTGCCAGATCGCAACCAGTGTCGAGTGGGCAGTTGCCGGGATTGCCATGTCTTCCCTGCCCTACCTGGCTTTGGGTATGTGAAATGTAAGATGTTGCACACCAGTAGGTGGAAAAAAGTATTACTGCTCGATTACGAGGTTTTTCGTCCAAGTTCAGTCGCAGACGCTGCATGGGAGGTGTTTCGGATGGTACAGAAGTATAGATTAGATTAGATTAATACTTGTTCCATAGATCATGAATACGACACTTCGTAATGATGTGGAACGTGTCAGGTTAATAAAAGATGTCTGTACAAGATATTAAATAACACAAAATATTGCATGACACTAATGTTTAAGTTTTTTTTTCCTTAATTTATATCTAAAGATTCAGCCAATGAGTAGAAGGAGTTGTCATCTAGAAATTCTTTTAATATTTTTTAAATGTTAGTTGGCTATCTGTCAGGCTTTTGATGCTGTTTGGTAGATGACCAAAGACTTTTGTGGCAGCATAATTTACCCCTTTCTGTGCCAAAGTCAGATTTAACCCTGCATAGTGAAGATCGTCCTTTCTCCTGGTGTTATAGCTATGCGCACTGCTATTACTTTTGAACTGGGTTGGATTATTAACAACAAATTTCATAAGTGAATGTATACACTGTGAGGTTACTGTGAGGATCCCTAGATCCTTAAATAGATATCTGCAGGATGACCGAGGGTGGGCTCCAGCAATTATTCTGATTACACGTTTTTGAGCAATGAATACTTTTCTACCCAACGATGAATTACCCCCGAATATGATGCCATACGAAAGCAGTGAATGAAAGTAGGCATAGTAAGCTAATTTACTGAGATTCTTATCACCAAAATTTGCAATAACCCTAACAGCATACGTAGCTGAACTCAGACGTTTCAGCAGACCATCAATGTGTTGCTTCCAGTTTAACCTCTCATCAATGGACACACCTAAAAATTTTGAAAATTCTACCTTAGCTACAGACTTCCGTTCAAAGTCTATATTTATTACTGGAGTTGTGCCATTTACTGTACTGAACTGTATATACTGCGTTTTATCAAACTTTAAAGTGAGTCCGTTTGCTGAGAACCACTTAATAATTTTGTGAAAAACATCATTTACAATTACATCGCTTAGTTCTTGGTTTTTGGATGTTATTACTATACTTGTATCATCAGCAAAAAGAACTAACTTTGCATCTTCATCATTGTGGAATGGTAAGTCATTAATGTATATCAAGAACAGTAAAGGACCTAAGACCAAACCCTGTGGGACCCCGTGCTTGATAGCCCTCCAGTTTGAGGAATCAACTGTTGTTTTAACATTACATGAACCACTTATTTCAACTTTCTGCATTCTTCCAGTTAAGTATGAATTAAACCATTTGTGCACTGCCCCACTCAAGCCATAATGATTTAGCTTATCTAAAAGAATTCCATGATTTACTGTAAAAAATTTGAACACACGATAGAAGAAGCACTAAGTACACTATTAGTTCCTCATAAGTACACTATCTGAACTATCAGGACCCCCTTCTGTAAAGCGGAATCGACCACTGGATGTCACGAGAGGCTGACGCGCCGTTATAAAACGAGGTGGGGAGTCCTGCGTTGTCAGTAGAGAAGCAGGAACAGCAGAACTGGACTGTCGGAAGAGCTCAGTGACTTAGAAGGCGGACTATCCACTGGCTTTCACCTGATTATGTGAAGTGGAAACACGAATGGACAACCGCAGCTAAACCGAAATCAGACAGACTTCATCAGACCTCATGTACTGACGAACTGGGACCATCGAGCATTTGCGGAGTGTAATCCTCAACAGTCCAACGAAATCAGTTGAAGTAACCACGCGGGAGTTCCAAAGTCACAGCACAGTGAGTGTACGTAGGGAGTCAAAAAGAATGGCGTACAATGGCCGGTGAGGTGTCTTAACCCATCCATTTTTGTAGTCAGTTCTAAGCGACAGGCCGTGCAGGATTAGCCGAGCGGTCTGAGGCACTGCAGTCATGGACTGTGCGGCTGGTCCCGTCGGAGGTTCGAGTCCTCCCTCGGGCATGGGTGTGTGTGTTTGTCCTTAGGATAATGTAGTTTAAGTAGTGTGTAAGCATAGGGACAGATGACCTTAGCAGTTAAGTCCCATAAGATTTCACACACATTTGAACATTTTTTTCTAAGCAATATTTGAGGTGATGTAAAGAGTGACGTGTAAAAGCACTGTTAAGTTTTAAAAAATTTAGTCAACCGGTCTCATACTTTTGAAATGATAGTTAGTATGAATGTATACCTTGACCAAGAAGCCACGGTGAGAACTATGTATGGAACAACGAAATGGATAATGATTCAGAAAGGGGTCCGGCAAGGCTGCATACTGTCACCGTACTTGTTCAATCTGTATGCACAACATGTTATGAGGAGGTCGAGGCTAGATGAAGGAGAAACAGGAATTAAAATAACTGGAATAAATGTAAGCAACCTAAGGTACGCGGATGATACGATCCTGTTGGCAGAAAGTGAAGAAGAATTGAGAACACTCTTGCTGAAGGTGAAAGACGAAAGTGAAAAGACCGGTCTTAGGCTGAATGTGAAGAAAACGAAAATTATGGCAACTACACCGACCAATTCGTGGGATATGTCCGGAGAAACCATGGAGGTAGTGACCACATTCAGTTTTCTCGGTTCCCAGAACTCTGCTCATGGCGACAGCAAGCATGAAATCCGGAGACGCCTGTTGCTCGGTAGACAGGCGATGTCAAACCTTGACAAGGTTATAAGGTCCAGAGATATAACACTAGCAACAAAGATCCGTATTGTGAGGGCTATGGTCTTTCCTGTTGTATGGATGTGAGACCTGGACCATTCTTAGAGTTCCATGGACTGCAAAGAGAACCAACAGATCAATATTGGGGCAAATAAAACCAGATTTCTCCCTGGAAGGTCTAATGTTAAAACAAAAGCTGACCTACTTTGGACACACAATGCGAAGGCATGCCTCGCTGGAAAAAAAAAAAAAAAAAAACAAAACATTAATGCTACGGAAGATTGAAGGAACTAGAAGAAGAGGACGTCAGAGGATGAGATGTTTCGATGGCATCACAGTAGCAATGTGTTCCAACCTGGAAGGTCTACGGGAGAAAGTGCAAGGGTTCATGGGGTCACGAAGAGTCGGAACCGACTAAACGAATAGAGAGAGAGATGAATGTCGCGTAATAAATATTTCGCGTGAAGCGCCGTTGCGACAGAGGCAAGGGTCAATTGTGGTGGAAACTAAGCCACTGAATATTAAACGTAAAGTTATTAAGGAATACACCCGACTGACTGCACAAAATAAGAGGACACATACACTCGCGAGTGAGTGGTTCAAAATAAGAATTAATAAAGGAAAATGGTTCATCAGAGTAGTTACGTCGGTACACACTCAGTTGTATGCAAACATGCGATCGGAATAGAGGCACGTACGTTCTATCATTCCCCGTGGCCTGGCTAAAAAGAATTGTGGTTAAAATACATTTATCCATCTAGAAAGAAAGACTGTAGGTTCTGAATGTCGCGGCAAATATGACCTAGATACTGAAATTGACGCTGGCGGCCACGAAGGGAGAGAGATGAACACGTTCACGTACCTCTATTGTTGAGCAGCGCCCGCGTGAAGATCGTCGCCTCCGTCTAAATTCTCCATACAAAATTAAAATAATAATAATCTTCCCGAGTTACAGGAACTGGTGTTGTAAATGAGAAAATCGTGTTCCTTCAGAAGTTGCTTTCATTATTTAGCACAATTTCACTTGAAATTACAGAGCACTTCGTTTATACATCTTATCACCAGGACATGAGAACAACGAAAGGAAACTATTACTAAACTAATAAACGAAGAGCGTAAATTTTCTTTTGTCCATCAGTGTTAAATACTTTTCAAATGAATCTTCGGTATGAGAGTCGAATAATTATCTAAACATTTATCAATAAGAAAAAACTATTAAGTTTCTTTCATAACTTTCGTTTCTCTCGTATACTGTACATTTATGGTTTTTTAGCAATGAAAACATATACATTAGGGCACACAAAATATATATTAACTTACATAGTACACAAAAATTACTGTATCGTCCTTTACATCAAATACATGAGTATTACATTACATTTTATACATAGTTCAGTTCTTTATGATTGGTTTGTAGTGCAATTGTTCCTGTGAACAAATAACATTTTCAGTAGCAGGCTGACAACAAAATTACGTTTCAGAAGTCTGTTCTATGATTCGACAATGACATTTTTCCTGAAAATAAAAAAAATACTTTCACAAGAACATCATATATTTTGCTGATTCAGGCAGTAGGGTATACGGAGTGGTAAGTGTGTTAAATTCTTCCTTGTAGTTCCTTATGCTCTCCACTGTCTCCCTCTTTGCACCAGGATCTATTTGATAATGTCCCAGTATATCTCCTTTCTGAGTTTTATACTTGTCTCATCATGGGCATGATGAACGTGTGACAAATAAAATTCACGGAGACTGGTACTTAGTCCAACTAAACACTAATGTATACATAAACATAGGGGCTCTTCTGCCTTAAGTTCAATGAACATTGGTGTAGTTTTTATTTCGTAACGTGGGATGTATATCATGAGGTGTAGTGGTAAAACTTTATTTGGTGGGTCAGGAAATCGAGTCCCTACATCTCTTCGCACTATGGTGAGTGTTCACTTGAAGGCAGTTTTAGATTTCCATTCAAATTGTCATCCTGCATCACGCGGTCAGTCAATAATGAATCAGTTACAAATAACCAACAATTAGTCTGGGAGCACACTACGCACTGTTTGGAGTCCAGTAGCAACCACCGCCGGGTACCGATGCAGCGCGTGCCGTTCAATGCATATTTATGAAGTGTTATGTGGAGCGTTCGCAGCATTTACGAAACGACTGCACCTGCTTCAAATAGTCGTATCCTTGACTGTGAGAAGGGACGACAAGGCAGGTTTACTGCATGAGGGTGTTATTAGGAAAGAGACATGTATCAAGCTATCCGGCATCATCCTTTCTGGGAACTGGTTACGTGTGGGGTCCCACAAGGTTCCATTTTAGGGCCTTTACTTTTTTTGGTCTATATCAATGACCTTTCATCAGTAACATTACCAGATGCCAGGTTCATTTTGTTTGTCGATGATACAAACATTGCAATGAATAGCAAATCAAGTGTAGTCTTAGAAAGATCAGATAATAAAATATCTTTGGACATTAATCATGGTTCTTAGCCAATTCCTTGTCACTAAACTTTGAAAAAACACACTACATGCAGTTCAGAACTTGTAAGGGGTGTCCCACGAGCATATGCCTAACATATGATGAAAAGCAGATAGAAGAAGTGGACAGTGTTAAATTCTTGGGATTACAGCTTGGTAATAAATTCAAGTGGGAACAGCACACCACAGAACTGCTGAAGCGTCTTAACAAATCTCTATTTGGAATGCGAATTGTGTCAGACATAGGGGATGTAAAAATGAAAAAGCTGGCATACTATGCTTACTTTCATTCCATAATGTCATATGGGATTATTTTTTGGGGTAATTCACCAAGCCAAGCTAAACTTTTCCGGGCACAAAAACGTGCAGTAAGAGTTATATGTGATGTTAACTCAAGAACATCCTGCAGAAGCCTGTTTAGGGAACTAGGGATACTGACTACTGCTTCCCAATATATTTATTCTTTAATGAAATTCGTCATTAAAAATATATCACTTTTTCAAACCAACAGCTCAATTCATGGAATCAATACTAGAAATAAGAATAATATTTACAAGGATTTAAAGTCACTCAGTCTTGTACAAAAAGGTGTGCATTATTCAGGAACACACATTTTCAATAACTTGCCAGCAGCCATAAAAAGCTTAACAACCAATGAAACTCAGTTTAAGAGAAGCCTAAAGGATTTATTGTTGGCCAACTCCTTCTACTCCATTGATGAATTTCTCAGTAGAACCAACTGATTTGTGTGTGTATATATATAAGTACAATATAACTTCTGCACTATTTCAGTGCATTAATGTGTTCAATGTAAATAAGTATTATAGTAGTTGTATTACACGTTTATTACCTTGTAAATAAATTAAAAATAACTTTTTTGAATTTTAAATTCAGTGTATTAGTATTTGTAAAATGATTCATTCATATAGCGTTCATAAAAAAATGACGGCCATGCCACTTGGGACCTGTGGAATGGTACATTAGCTTATTTGTTTGAGTTGTAAATATTTGTCATGTATTGTTGTTTTTCTGTCATGTTCCACATCCTGAAGGACCTCCTCACTACGGATCAATTGGAATGAAAGTAAATCTAATCTAATCTAATCATGATTATTTAGCTTGCCAATGGCACACTGTCCTAGTGCACGAACCTCCATACCGTAGCAGGCTTCCTCAATTCACCAAGTCTCATTTATTTCGAAGTAGAAGGCGCATGGTACAAAACTTGTTCTCACTTGGCTCTATGCGCATGACTCACATGTCACTGAATAAATCACTGACACCGATTAACCCACTGTCATTGGGTAACAATACACATCCGTTCATTTTTACCGCTCAAAAAATTGTAGCTCATAACACCACTGTCTGGATCCTATTTCAGAACATTATCTGTGTACTTACTGCTGAAAATATTTCATTACCCAAGTTGGTAGGTGAATGTGCTCTCAGAAAATACATGCCTCTTGTCCTACAGTTCACGATCGCGATACTATCTTGCATCTCACAGGGCATCAGAGCACACGTTTTCGAGAACAAAAGCAGTCCCAGAACTTAGGACCTTGCTACAGATGCGCTTATACGTCTAAACGACCATATACACTACTGGCCATTAAAATTGCTACACCAAGAAGAAAGGCAGATGATAAACGGGTATTCATTGGACAAATATACTATACTAGAACTGACACGTGACTACATTTTCACACAATTTGGGTGCATAGATCCTGACAAATCAGTACCCAGAACAACCACCTCTTGCCATAATAACGGCCTTGATACGCCTGGGCATTGAGTCAAACAGAGCTTGGATGGCGTGTACAGGTACAGCTACTCATGCAGCTTCAACACGATACAACAGTTCATCAAGAGTAGTGACTGGCGTATTGTGACGAGCCAGTTGCTCGCCCACCATTGACCAGACCTTTTTCAATTGGTGAGAGATCTGGAGAATGTGCTGGACAGGGCAGCAGTCGAACATTTTCCGTATCCAGAAAGGCCCGTAAAGAACCTGCAACATTCGGTCGTGCATTATCCTGCTGAAATGTAGAGTTTCTCAGGGATCGAATGAAGGGTACAGCCACAGGTCGTGACACATCTGAAATGTAACGTCCACTGTTGAAAGTGCCGTCAATTCGAACAAGAGGTGACCGAGGCGTGTAACCAATGGCACCCCATACCATAACGCCAGTATGGCGATGACGAATACACGCTTCCAATGTGCGTTCACGGCGATGTCGCCAAACATGGATGCGACCATCATGATGCTGTAAGCAGAACCTGGATTCAACCGAAAAATGACGTTTTGCCATTCGTGCACCCAAGTTCGCCGTTGAGTACACCATCGTAGGCGCTCCTGTCTGTGATGCAGCGTCAAGGGTAACCGCAGCCACGGTCTCCGAGCTGATAGTCCGTGCTACTGCAAACGTCGTCGAACTGTTCGTGCAGATGGTTGTTGTCTTGCAAACGTCCCCATCTGTTGACTCAGCTATCGAGACGTGGCTGCACGATATGTTACAACCATGTGGATATGATGCCTGTCATCTCGACTGCTAGTGATACGAGGCCGTTGGGACCCAGCACGGCGTTCCGTATTACCCTCCTGAAACCACCGATTCCATGTTCTGCTAACAGTCATTGGATCACGACCAACGCGAGCAGCAATGTCGCGATACGATAAACCGCAATCGCGATAGGCTACAATCCGACCTTTATCAAAGTCGGAAACGTGATGGTACAAATTTCTCCTCCTTACACGAGGCATCACAACAACGTTTCACCAGGCAACGCCGGTCAACTGCTGTTTGTGTATGAGAAATCGGTTGGAAACTTTGCTCATGTCAGCACGTTGGAGGTGTCGCCACCGGCGCCAACCTTGTGTGAATACCTTGGAAAGCTAATAATTTGCATATTACAGCATCTTCTTCCTGTCGGTTAAATTTCGCGTCTGTAGCACGTCATCTTCGTGGTGTCGTCATTTTAATGGCCAGTAGTGTAAAAAATGAATGCACCAGAAGTGCTCACAGAAATTGTCTCCAATTAGGCAACTCCTGTGCTGTAACTATCCGCTACACACAGTGAGAGGAAGAACCTCATGTTTACGTCATCCAAACCTGCGTAACAACGCATCATACAAACACCAAAGAAAGACAATAATAAATGACATGCGAATAGAACAAATCTCTATACCTAAAATCACATACAAATGTAAAACAAACAAGAATAGCCTGACATGTAATAGTGCGAATAACATTAGTAGTAATGGAGCCTGGTCGCTGTGCGGTAGGCTGGTTCTGAGTGTCTCATGTTGTTTTTGCTTGTTCGTTGCATGCCTATGTGAATGTATTAATAATTATCGTGACCTCTGTCACCTCTCAGCTCTGATCACACATAGAATATCTCCCACCTATGTTGAGTAAAATATTATAAATATAAGAAAATTAAAAGTGTGGACATTTTTTATTAATAGTAATCATATAATGTTTTCATGACGTAAAACTCATGTTTCCATTGGCATTACTGAGCAGCATGTTGTAAGCAGCCAATGATTGTGATAAATTTTACAAAATTGCCAGAAATGGTTGTGATATCTGTATAACGTTACTGTTTCTTATCGCCAGACGAAGTCTTGTAGAATTTCGACGGGCACCATCCGTAAATAATTGTGTATGAGACTTTATTAGCTATTATTTCTCCCCAGATTTGCGTTTGTAACTTACCTTGTACTTATTTGTAGACGGTGTCGTATTTACCTTATTTCATGTTTACAAATCGTACGTCATTAGTGTAGTTATCCTCTCACATATACACATAAAGATAAATGTAGCCATGCTAGTTCACACTGTTTCTCTATTATAAGTATGTCTCTTGATGCACATAACTTACGCTAGGTTGCAGAGTAAATACTAGATGGAGTGAGAGACTTTCTTCAGCAGCTCGAAATCAGTTCATCTTCGTAAAACATACTGTAATTAATTCATAAATTGCGTAGTGGTGTGGATACGTTGTTAAAGATTCTATGCACCATGATATGCACTTGTGTAACCATATACTAATATCGTGCCTTAGGGAGTCAGAATTTCTTACGTAACTTACCGAGAATCTTATTATCCTGATACACAAGTGGTGAAAGAAACTTACAACTGCTTTATTTTACGAGTAATATCAGGTCTGTGCTAACTATTCACTCCAGGTACCTGTAATCACAAACTTAAAACTTGAACCACTGTAATCAAAAAATCATTCAGTCAAGACCTTACAAGTACGTTCTATGCTTATTTCACTAGTCACTAAGTCCTGTCTGTGTGTCTTAGTTTAATTACGTATCGTGTCCACATTGACTTGCAGTGAAAGCAAACCTGGCATTACTCAGACAGTTCGCTTTGCTGCATACTATATGCAGAACTTACCTTGGCCAGATTTTATTTCTCGTATCATAGAGTACATAGTGTATTTATGTGCATAAACAAGTGTAACGTGTGATTTCAAAAATGATAAAACTGCTTTAAGCCTCGGTGTACGTAAAGTCCTTTGACTCTGTCATTGTGAGGGTACGCAATTAGGTAACATTCGTCATACGGAATATGTACAATGGTGTAAGGACCAGTATATTTAATTTTCTACTTAGCGTTTCTCTTTGCTAGTAAAGATGATTTAACATGAGTTTTCAATAAGATCTTCTCTCTAGTAACAAATCTGGTTATACCATGTAATTTTCTATCAATTTTTTTTATTGTGATTGGCATTCTCAATAATAGAAACTGGCACATGTCTCACCTTATCATCTAAATTTATTTGTTCTCTTGCAACAGATGCATTGGGATTAACCCACTCGTTGTCTTCCTTCTTGTTATGAATTAGATCCGACGGTGGTACTGCTGTGTCGTAAATCGTTAGATTGTTTACCACGTGTTCAAAGACATTTAAGTACTCGGTTCATTTTGATTACTTACCAGCTACATATGTTCTCATGAATCTATTTAGCTCACGGAATATTATTTCAGTGGGATTAGATTGTTGACTTTACTGTTATCAAAATTTGCTGGATCTGTCGCTCCCTTAAAAACTGTTTCCAAGCCCGGCAGGTAAAATTAGTTCCATTGTCAGATAAGATCACTCAAGGTTTCCCAACGGTGGGAAAGCAGTCATTTAGCATACGTTTGATGATAGGCTCAGCTGCCGTAGATTTTGTGGCATAAAGATTCACATTATTTGGAAAATTCATCATATACGCCTATTATGTACTTAACACCACCTCGAGCTGAGGGCAGGGGGTCCTGTAGCATCAGTACAAACTAGTTGTAGTGGATTCTTTGGCAATATAGGATGTAGTACTGTTTCACAGATCTGGTTGGAAGGCTTAGCCTACTGGCAAACAACACAAGTTTTTAAAACTTGCTGGTTGTATCTGAGCATGTTAGGAAAATAGCAGTAAACACAGCACTTAGTGCCCCCAAGTGAAATGAGCATGCCAAATTAAATTCTCTTCTCACGCCTTGGGAGTACAAACGCACCACAAATCGCTGTCTGGACCTCTCCTATAAAATAACACATCGTGATACAGTTAGTAGTGCTGTCGGACAGGTTACCTGTGCATTGTTGCTTAACTAAAACCTTACTTTTTCCAGCGCTGATCCTCATCTTGCAGTTTAGCTGTTTTATTACACAAATCCAAAAAATATTTCCTAAACATAGCGTCCTTTATAAGTATAATCCTAAACTCAGTATCCTGTTCTACCAATTCCTCGAAATCAGCTAAAGCTTGAGGCAATTGTGATAAGGCATCAGCAGCTACGTTGTCTTTACCGTTCACATGCATAATTTCAAATTTGTGGGCTTGTAAGAATAGTGTCCACCTAGAAAGCCGATTGCATAAGAACCTACAAGTGAGTAGAAAACTTACAAGGGAGGCCGCCAATTGTGAAATTCAGATTCGATTCATACTGCGCATAACAGAAGCTCATGGCCAGAGGCGTAATGTGGCAAAGCACCAAGATGCACTTCTCAGCCGTTGTCGAGAAAATCGACAGTTAAAAGAAACTGTTGCGGTGAAATACTCTCTACGATTAATAATTTTTTACAGCATCGTGGCGCAGCGGTAAGCGCTCGCGTTCGTAATCCGAAGGTCGCCGGATCGAATCTCGCGCAATGCAATTTTTTTTATAGTATTTCATTTTTTAATTCAAATGTGAATGTACACACACACACACACACACACACACACATATATATATATATATATATATATATATATATATATATATATTGAAAGTCGTTTGTCGTGGAAAAACTGGCGACTTCGAACATCGTTATGTTTTCCGCAACAAAGTTGTATTTGAGAAATGTTATTAATTGTCTTCATAACGTTAACCACGTATAGTTAACGGAAGACGTAGAAACGATATTCCGAAACGAATACGTATAGCGTAAGTCAAACGTTCGAGTTAGAATAGAGACCCCACGAACACAAATTTTCTGTGGCAGGTATGAAATACAAACTCCGTTACTCGCTCGTTACACTTGAAGGACACATTTTGAATGGGCCGGAACGAACCGCCGCACTACAGCGTAGTTGCCTGCTAACTTCGAAAGAAGGTAGATGCGGTCCCTAGCGCAACTTATAACATCGTCGAAAATTAGTGTGGACGTGAGAGCTTTGGTACACTCTGTTAAACAAACGGAAAAATGGAGGCGGTACAATCGGAGGGCGATCCGGCTTCACCAACATGCATAGGCAATTCATTAATAGTTGGTGTGTGTGTGTGTTTGTGTTTGTGTGTGTGTGTGTGTGTGTGTGTGTGTGTGTGTGTGTGTGTGTGTATACATTTGAATTACAAAAAAGTAATAACAAAAAAAAGTTGCATGGCGCGAGATTCGATCCGTCGACCTTCGGATTACGAACCCGAGCGCTTACCGCTGCGCCACGATGCTGTAAAAAATTATTAATCGTAGAGAGTATTTCACCGCAACAGTTTCTTTTAACAGTCGATTTTCTCGACAACGGCTGAGAAGTGCATCTTGGTGCTTTGCCACATTACACCTCTGCCCATGAGCTTTTATTATGCGCAGTATGAATCGAATCTGAATTTCACAATTGGCGGCCTCCCCTTGTTAGTGCTTCATGATCGCTGTATACTCACACACGCTTACCAAACAGATGGTATTGGAATTTCCTAAATGCTCACACAACAGAGAGAGCCTCCGGCTCTGTTGTTGAGTACCTGCGTTCACATACAGTTAAGGGGATACGGAATCACCTATCCCCGCAATGTTAATATATGCCTACTATAGGGAACATTTTCTCACAAACTACTGGAGACAGAGAGGTAAAAATTTTACTGTATGTGCATTCATATGTTACAACAATACTGAAACAACAGTTTATTGTCAAAGTATTTTCTTACAGAGATATTGTACATTTATTTTTAAGTAATTTTTTTCCATCGCTTTTTACTAGACTATCACCCCTAAGTCTTTTGTAAATCAAGTAATTAAAAAATCGTTGTTTCAGTATGTAATAGGGACCTATGTCACTACGTCATAAAAATTTCAGACTTCTAGGTTGACCAGTACCTGAGATAATGTTCCTAGATGAACAGTCTTCATAATCATCTTCAAGTCTTCTTTTGGCACCCCTCTGCACCTGTCTTGCTTTTTTCACTAATGTCTTGATTATATTATCAGCATGCCTTAGTCTGTGCTGATCTAAAAAGAACATAGCACGTACCGTACGGGAACCAACACACATACCCAACTTTTGAAGGACCTGGCATTTAGTTATATTTCCAAGATTGAAGGTTGCCACAGCATCATACACACCAAAATGTAGTGTATTAATTCCGACAAACACTGTTTTTGGGAGACGATGCCATATCACACTATTCAAGCACTCGTTGGGGTTCTGCGTTTTTCCGTGAAGACATTTCATCAGAAGACTTCTGTCAGCCAGATCTCTGAAAATGGGCTTTATTTCTGCCATGATGGCTGATGGTAGACTGTGGTGGTGAATGTATTTCTCTCCTGTTGTTAGTCCCCTATTGTATTTACACCAGCTGTTTTCACCTTTGGGGCACAAACCATGTTGTGGATGCTCATCCGTGGATGCGGTGTGGAAATATAAAGCCCATATAGCTCTCCTCATTTCTTCAAGATTGCCTGTATTTTGCCTGATTGCAAGGCCATAGCAGTTCTGAATGTGGTCTATTATGGAATCAGTCAATCTTCCTCTGCCATCCAAGGTTTTCCCATCATCTAGTTTTTTCCCTTTCATAACTGATTTTAACCTTCTCAGCCTGGCATCCATTCTCTTCTGCACATGTCCTATACATTCAAGTTTGCTTATATTTACACTGTTCCCATATGGTTTGCTTTCCAAAACTTCTTTGAATGCTTTAGAGTCACCATCTCCCAGATATTTGACATAGCGAACATTATACCACTGTGAAGAGCGATGAAAAATTTTCTTCACCCCAGCAACCTCCATGCCACCACTACTACCATAATAATTAGCAATACAGTCATCACTGTGTTCATTTTTCAGCCTGCCTGTGCACCTACAGTATTTAGACATTATTGCAACATCAATAACCTTGCCAGTATCAACACTAGTTGCTGTTACAACACCATTGTTGGAGGTGTGGCCCCTTTTCTGCCACGTGCCATCAAACGCCACTGTGAGGTCACGACTGCCGTCATTTTCTTCCACTGCTTCTTCCACAGCAACCTGCATTGACTTCTGTGCTACATCTTCAACTGCAGATCCTAGTACATAATTGTAAGCTTCAAACTTTGAAGGTGCACTTGGAAGATTTAGAACACCACATAGCATATCACCAGCTGCTTTGCCCTTACCAATTGCTCGCAATCCATAAACTAACCTAATATTTACACTATAAAGTTCAGTTTTCTTGTATCCATTATTTACAGTTACTGAAACCGAACTTGGAAACTTTCAGCTGTATTTACAAACACTGCATATTAAATTAAACTGGGCAGCCAGGCCAACATGGGATTCTACTTTCAGAGAAACGTTTCCATGACATTTTTTGCAGCACAAACTGTTTTCAAGAGCTTCACACAATATATTCGTATCAATGAGTTCAAAAACTTCATTCCCTCTATCAAGTAAATTATATTTCTCTTCCAAATCTCTTAGTTTTTTATGAGAAGCACTGTTTTCATTTGGTGTAAGTTCGTTCGGCAAATCAGTAATAAGTGGATTCACATTTTCCAACAGTGATGATGATGAACTGCTTTGCTTTGCTAATGAATCATTATTTCTTTTCTTTTGCCAGTTCACACGCTTTTTAAATACTTTTGCTTTAGCTCTAGGCATTTTCACTGCGAAAAATGAAGCACTAAATACGAAATAACTCAACAACAACTACTTTCTTATATCACACTGTTTACAAAACAGTCCCGCCACAAAGTCAAAGAGTAACTTGAGGAAACCAGAGAGAAACATTTTCGGGCAACTAGTGTATAAATAGTCGCTGGAAACCGGGATATTTGAATTCATGTCACTTTAAAGGTACTGCCAAAAAGTTCATGGTCAGCCACGAGAGACGTGTATAACTAAAGCGCAATACCCGATCTCACAAATATATAAAAATAAAATAGTTATAATTGTAGTAGAGCTATGTATGATACGTCATTTTAAAGAGGAAACATGGCAGAATATAATACGCCAATAAAAAAAATTCGATTTTTTAACCCAAAATCCGATTCCGTATCCCCTTAAGTGCCCTGCTAACGAAGCTGATCGCTTTCAAATCTCGGTGTTCCCACCTTCAGTCGTCTGATAGAGGCAGACACCTAAACCTGAAAATGATGCATCGGTAGCGATACAAAAGTCTTGGCGCATGTCTGAGTGACCAAGATTGGTAGAGTTTACCAGATCATGTTTTATGTCCTCTGTGTCGGCTTGGCGCAGTTGTGCCCAAATCCATTGCCTGTCCTTTAACAACCCTAACAAGGCGGTACTATTTAGCAGTTAATTAGGTACAAAATAATCCATGAACGCCTTTAGCTGCCGTTTTGTGCGAGTTACAGGAAAATTCTTAATCGCCAGCAATTTTTCAGGGCCAGGCTTTGTTCCGGCAGGTGAAATTACTTGGCCTAAAAATTTAATGTTTTTCCTAACAAACTTTGATTTCTTAAGATTCGTCGCTACCCCAGTTGCCGAAAATCTCTGTAGCAATATCTCTAATAGTTCTAAATGCTCATCCCAGGTAGCTGTTGCGATTAATATATCATCAATGTACATGGTGAGCTTGTCAGGCCCTAATACAGTGTCAAGTGCAGTTTTAAGACTCCAGCACTAACGCTCAACCCAAAGGGTAAAACACAGTATTGGTAGGATCTGACTGCAAAAATAAAAGCTTTGTACTTTCTGCTTTCTGGTGACAGTGTGATCTGTCGATTCTGCCAGTAAGAACTTCGGATGGCAACACAGGCCAGATACTGCACACCATGAAACCCTTTGCGACCGAACTGCCGAATCCTTCCGTCAGTAAATGGGGTATGTTCTTAACTGACTCGTTGTTTTAACCCCCTCCCCTGACGGAATGACCCGATTCCTAATTCCGTATGTATATCACCAATACGGACTTCTAGCTGTCACGCCTTTGCGCTTACTGCTACGTATTTTAACAGTAAATAGCTCAGTCCTAATGGTAAGAGGTAGCAAGTCGTTAATACAGGGCTATTACAAATGATTGAAGCGATTTCATAAATTCGCTGTAGCTCCATTCATTGACATATGGTCACGACACACTACAGATACATTGAAAAACTCATAAAGTTTTCTTCGGCTGAAGCCGCACTTCAGGTTTCTGCCGCCAGAGCGCTCGAGAGCGCAGTGAGACAAATTGGCGATAGGAGCCGAGAAAGCGTATGTCGTGCTTGAAATGCACTCACATCAGTCAGTCATAACAGTGCAACGACACTTCAGGACGAAGTTCAACAAAGATCCACCAACTGCTAACTCCATTCGGCGATGGTATGCGCACTTTAAAGCTTCTGGATGCCTCTGTAAGGAGAAATCAACGGGTCGGCCTGCAGTCAGCGAAGAAACGGTTGAACGCGTGCGGGCAAGTTTCACGCGTAGCCCGCGGAAGTCGACGACTAAAGCAAGCAGGGAGCTAAACGTACCACAGCCGACGGTTTGGAAAATCTTACGGAAAAGGCTAAAGCAGAAGCCTTACCATTTACAATTGCTACAAGCCCTGACACCCGATGACAGAGTCAAACGCTTTGAATTTTCGGCGCGGTTGCAACAGCTCACGGAAGAGGATGCGTTCAGTGCGAAACTTGTTTTCAGTGATGAAGCAACATTTTTTCTTAATGGTGAAGTGAACAGACACATTGTGCGAATCTGGGCGGTAGAGAATCCTCACGCATTCGTGCAGCAAATTCGCAATTCACCAAAAGTTAACGTGTTTCGTGCAATCTCACAGTTTAAAGCTTACGGCCCCTTTTTCTTCTGCGAAAAAAAGTTACAGGACACGTGTATCTGGACATGCTGGAAAATTGGCTCATGCCAAAACTGGAGACCGACAGCGCCGACTTCATCTTTCAACAGGATGGTGCTCCACCACACTTCCATCATGATGTTCGGCATTTCTTAAACAGGAGATTGGAAAACCGATGGATCGGTCATGGTGGAGATCACGATCAGCAATTCATGTCACGGCCTCCACGCTCTCCCGACTTAACCCCATGCGATTTCTTTCTGTGGGGTTATGTGAAAGATTCAGTGTTTAAACCTCCTCTACCAAGAAACGTGCCAGAACTGCGAGCTCGCATCAGCGATGCTTTCGACCTCATTGATGGGGACACGCTGCACCGAGTGTGGGAGGAACTTGATTATCGGCTTGATGTCTGCCGAATCACTAAAGTGGCACATATCGAACATTTGTGAATGCCTAAAAAAACTTTTTGAGTTTTTGTATGTGTGTGCAAAGCATTGTGAAAATATCTCAAATAATAAAGTTATTGTAGAGCTGTGAAATCGCTTCAATCATTTGTAATAACCCTGTATTTGAATACAGCACAGCTGCCACACGCTCAGTTCACCTGTACTCCGCTCCTACACTCGCCATTGCACAACATTAACTATGTGCTACTTGGACCTTGCTAAGCTATTAAATTCACTTGCGTGTACATTTTGACCGTTACTCGCCAGTATTTACCTAATGATTAAAGCACACTCCTAACCGGACTATTCCCCAAAGAGCTGTGACGATTGAACGGGTTCGATCCACAGCCTACAGTGCCCTACAGTTGACACGGTAACACTGCCTACCTGACCCACTTAACTTGGTAGTGAGCTTATGTATCCAATCATCACTGCTAGAAGCAGTGGATAATCCTATCAGCACGACGAGAGCAGCAGACTTAGCGTCGAATCCTCCTGAAAATACTTATAACTACGGTCGCCAGCTCTGAAGGAGCAAAAGAATAAAAAAATTTGTGGCTTGTTTCAAAGACACTCTGTGACCAAAATGGTACTGAAACAGAGGATGACTGACTAAAGGCCGAAATACTAAATGTCTTTTTCTAAAGCTGTTTCACAGAGCAAGACTGCACTGTAGTTCCTTCTCTAGATTGTCGCACAGATGACAAAATGGCAGATACCAAACTAGACGACAGAGGGATAGAGAAACAATTAAAATCGCTCAAAAGAGGAAAGGCTGCTGGACCAGATGGGATTATTGTTGTTGTGGTCTTCAGTCCTGAGACTGGTTTGATGCAGCTCTCCACGCTACTCTATCCTGTGCAAGCTTCTTCATCTCCCAGTACCTACTGCAACCTACATCCTTCTGAATCTGCTTAGTGTATTCATCTCTTGGTCTCCCTCTACGATTTTTACCCTCCACGGTGCCCTCCAATGCTAAATTTGTGATCCCTTGATGCCTCAAAACATGTCCTACCAACCGATCCCTTCTTCTAGTCAAGTTGTGCCACAAACTTCTCTTCTCCCCAATCCTACTCAATACCTCCTCATTAGTTACGTGATCTACCCACCTTATCTTCAGCATTCTTCTGTAGCACCACATTTCGAAAGCTTCTATTCTCTTCTTGTCCAAACTAGTTATCGTCCATGTTTCACTTCCATACATGGTTATGCCACAATAATGCGTTCACTATGCTGTTTGTAGTAGCTAACCCGCACTCCTACTTTTTTATTCATTATTAAACCTACTCCTGCATTACCCCTATTTGATTTTGTATTTATAACCCTGTAATCACCTGACCAAAAGTCTTGTTCCTCCTGCCACCGAACTTCACTAATTCCCACTATATCTAACTTTAACCTATCCATTTCCTTTTTTAAATTTTCTAACCTACCTGCCCGATTAAGGGATCTGACATTCCACGCCCCGATCTGTAGAACACCAGTTTTCTTTCTCCTGATAACGACGTCCTCCTGAGTAGTCCCCGCCCGGAGATCCGAATTGGGGACTATTTTACCTCCAGAATATTTTACCCAAGAGGACGCCATCATCATTTAATCATACAGTAAAGCTGCATGTCCTCAGGAAAAATTACGGCTGTAGTTTCCCCTTGCTTTCAGCCGTTCTCAGTACCAGCACAGCAAGGCTGTTTTGGTTAATGTTACAAGGCCAGATTAGTCAATCATCCTGACTGTTGCCCCTGCAACTACTGAAAAGGCTGCTGCCCCTCTTCAGGAACCACATGTTTGTCTGGCCTCTCAACAGATACCCCTCCGTTGTGGTTGCACCTACGGTACGGCCATCTGCATCGCTGAGGCACGCAAGCCTCCCCACCAACGGCAAGGTCCATGGTTCATGGGGGGATACCAGTTCGATTTTACACAGAGTACGCGAAGGAACTTGCCCCCCTTCTTGCAGCGGTGTAACGGATGTCTCTAGAAGAGCGTAGTGTTCCAAAGGATTGGAAAAGGGCACAGGTCATCCCCGTTTTCAAGAAGGGACGCGAACAGATGTGCAGAACTATAGACCTATATCTCTAACGTCGATCAGTTGTAGAATTTTGGAACACATATTATGTTCGAGTATAATGACTTTCCTGGAGACTAGAAATCTGCTCTGTAGGAATCAGCATGGGTTTCGAAAAAGATGGTCATGTGAAACCTAGCTCGCGGTATTCGTCCACGAGACTCAGATGGCGATAGACACGGGTTCACAGGTAGATGCCGTGTTTCTTGACTTCTGCAAGGCGTTCGATACAGTTTCCCACAGTCGTTTAATGAACAAAGTAAGAGCATATGGATTATCAGACCAATTGTGTGATTGGATTGAGGAGTTCCTAGATAACAGAACGCAGCATGTCATTCTCAATGGAGAGAAGTCTTCCGAAGTAAGAGTGATTTCAGGTGTGCCACAGGGGAGTGTCATGTGACCGTTGCTGTTCACAATATACATAAATGACCTGGTGGATGACATCAGAAGTTCACCGAGGCTTTTTGCAGATGATGCTGTGGTGTATCGAAAGGTTGTAACAATGGAAAATTGTACTGAAATGCAGGAGGATCTGCAGCGAATTGACGCATGGTGCAGGGAATGGCAATTGAATCTCAATGTAGACAAGTGTAATCTGCTGCGAATACATAGAAAGAACGATTCTTCATCGTTTAGCTACAAAATAGCAGGTCAGCAACTGGAAGCAGTTAATTTCATAAATTCTCTGGGAGTAGCCATTAGGAGTGATTTAAAATGGAATGATCATATAAAGTTGATCGTCGGTAAAGCAGATGCCAGATTGAGATTCATTGGAAGAATCCTAAGGAAATGCAGTCCGAAAGCAAAGGAAGTAGGTTACAGTACACTTGTTCGCCCACTGCTTGAATACTGCTCAGCGGTGTGGGATCTGTACCAGATAGGGTTGATAGGAGAGATAGAGAAGATCCAACGGAGAGCAGCGCACTTCGTTACAGGATCATTTAGTAATCACAAAAGCGTTACGGAGATGATAGATAAACTCCAGTGGAAGACTCTGCAGGAGAGACGCTCAGTAGCTCGGTACGGGCTTTTGTTAAAGTTTCGAGAACATACCTTCACCGAAGAGTCCAGCAGTATATTGCTCCCTCCTACGTATATCTCGCGAAGAGACCACGAGGATAAAATCAGAGAGATTAGAGCCCACACAGAAGCATACCGACAATCCTTCTTTCCACGAACAATACGAGACTGGAATAGAAGGGAGAACCGATAGAGGTACTCAGGGTACCCTCCGCCACACAACGTCAGGTTGCTTGCGGAGTGTGGATGTAGATGTAGATGTAGATGAAAGTAAAACGGCTCGAGTTGGATATAAACTTAATTTTGTATTTTACTATTACTGATCATTCAAGGTAATTCAACAAAGCAAATTCTCTTTCAATTTCTGTGTGTTGACTTGGTAATTACTACCAAGACTACTTATGCAACTTGGGTTAACAAAATTCTATCCTTCAACTTTATGTAATGATTTTGGATGTTACTCTTTGAACAACTGATATAGAATTACTTAAGTGACGTTACTGAAAACGTTACTCAGAAAAATTTAAGTTAACTATAAAATGGCGACTCATTCTGGTGTGACCATTGCTCTTTTCAACATTCTTATACGATAAAGTATTCTGCAACAAAAAGAATTGTAAATGAAAAGGGGCGATGGTGGCCTCAGTCTGATTTCACTATACTATGTTTGAGGTTATGACACTTTACAATGAACAACATGCGTCGTAATTTTACTCATTACTATATTCTGTCCTCTGTACTTGCATATAAAGAAAAACTGGTATTCTCCTTTTACATTTCTATAAAGTTCGAATTAACAATTACAAGCAGTCTTGGCTTGGGTAGACGTGCTGGTGCTGGTGGTGAGATGTATGTGGATAACGCAACTCTTCACGCCTCATGCCCTTAATGGCAGCTGGAACTATGAGCCGTAGCAGTCGTATAAGCTACTGCACGTTCGCCGTAAAATCTGGGCGCAGGAACTCTTCCAATCAGCCCCAGTGGCACAGAGAAGACTTCGATAACCATTCGTCGCGCTTTACTCCACAAACAGCGACGATATTCGCCTCTTCGCTGTTGCACAATCACTTTTGCGTGAGCACAGTTACACACGTCCGATCACGTCAACTCTCCCCAGGCCATTCTATTGTTCAGTCCCTGTGTCTCCAGCTACCACTAGCGACGCTCGTATCACCAAGAGTGGGGGGCCTTCCCCTACCACATTTTTATCGAAATCATTTAGTGTTTAAGAAATTTTATATTTATTAACCTGGAGTTCATACCAGTCATAATGATTTACTACTAGCGCTCAACAACAATAAATTATACTTATAATTAGCAAGAAAAAGAATACATTTGAGTCCGAGAGCTTAGTGCATTGTCTGACAGATAGCGTGGTGGTGCCTTTCCGCTATGTCCCGCTGGTGTCAGCTTCGCGCTAATTCCCGGTTTCGCCAATAGATGGCATCAGAGTGCGCTCTCTGGCAGTCTCACGCCAGCGCGCCCGTTTCCGACGCGCGGGCTCCAAATTACTGGCAGCCTACCATCATTTCTGTTCCGTTAAACGTTGTAATTGTTCCTCTAAATTTTCAGGCCGGATGGTTACTGGGACAATAATTTTGTTGATTTCCCAGGCATCGAGAACGAGCCTCACCGTGATATCTGCCATTTTTTTTTTTTTTTTTTTTTTTTTTTTTTTTTTTTTTTTTTTTTTTTTTTTTTAGCGCGAGTAGCGAGCTGCAGTGTGATGACAATGAGGTCTCAATAATATTTGGTTAGCACATTAGAGAAAGCTTTTGACAATGTGGACTGGACTACTCTCATTCAAATTCTAAAGGTGGCAGGGGTAAAATACATGGAGCGAAAGGCTATTTACAATTTGTACAGAAACCAGATGGCAGTTATAAGAGCCGAGGGACATGAAAGGGAAGCAGTGGTTGGGAATGGAGTAAGACAGGGTTGTAGCCTCTCCCCGATGTTATTCAATCTGTGTATTGAGCAAGCAGTGAAGGAAACAAAAGAAAAATTCGGAGTAGGTATTAAAATCCATGGAGAAGAAATAAAAACTTTGAGGTTCGCTGATGACATTGTAATTCTGTCAGAGACAGCAAAGGATTTGGAAGAGCAGTTGAACGGAATGGATGGTGTCTTGAAGGCAGGATATAAGATGAACATCAACAAAAGCAAAACGAGTATAATGGAATGTAGTCGAATTAAGTTGGGTGATGTTGAGGGTATTAGATTAGGAAATGAGACAATTAAAGTAGTAAAGGAGTTTTGCTATTTGGGGAGCAAAATAACTGATGATGGTCGAAGTATAGAGGATATAAAATGTAGACTGGCAATGGCAAGGAAAGCGTTTCTGAAGAAGAGAAATTTGTTAACATCGAGTATAGATTTAAGTGTCAGGAAGTCATTTCTGAAAGTATTTGTATGGAGTGTAGCCATGTATGGAAGTGAAACATGGACAGTAAATAGTTTGGACAAGAAGAGAATAGAAGCTTTCGAAATGTAGTGCTACAGAAGAATGCTGAAGATTAGATGGGTAGATCACATAACTAATGAGGAGGTACTGAATAGGATTGGGGAGGAGTTTGTGGCACAACTTGACCAGAAGAAGGGATCGGTTGGTAGGACATGTTCTGAGGCATCAATGGATCACCAATTTAGTATTGGAGGGCAGCATGGAGGGTAAAAATCGTAGGGGGAGACCAAGAGATGAATACACTAAGCAGATTCAGAAGGATGTAGGTTGCAGTAGGTACTGGGAGATGAAGAACCTTGCACAGGATAGAGTAGCATGGAGAGCTGCATCAAACCAGTCTCAGGACTGAAGACCACAATAACAACAACAACAACAACTGGACTCCCATTCGGGAGGACGACGGTTCAATCCTGTCTCCGGCCATCCTGATTTAGGTTTTCCGTGATTTCCCTAAATCGTTTCAGGAAAATGCCGGGATGGTTCCTTTGAAAGGGCACGGCCAATTTCTTTCCCAATCCTTCCTTAACCCGAGCTTACGCTCCGTCTCTGATGACCTCGTTGTCGACGGGACGTTAAACACTAACCACCACCACCATCAATAATATTTCAAGAGAACATCCTTTTTATCTTCTGAGCTCCCGCCACTTCTTGCGACCATGTTATGGAATGTGTGTTCTCGAAAACGTGTCGTCTGGCCGAATTTCCATGTGGTACTGATGCGTTCTAATAACTCCGGATCTTTAATCAGATACACATGCATATTCAAACACTGCACTTCTATGTTCTTTTTGTTGCAGAGAAATCTCTGTGCGCTCTTCTACCTTATTTTCGATTTCATCACGCTCCACTTGTTGGCAACAGTGTTCTGTCGAGTCATGGCAATGAAAAGTGTTGATCTTCGAAAGTTTGAATGTTTATGTTTTCACAAGGCTTGCCAATCCTACCTTTAACCTTTACTAAATCTGTTGCATAGTTTTGACCATTGACAATCAGATGACATTCCCCAGATTGGTTCATATGGCTCTAAGCACTATGAGACTTAATATCTAAGGTCATCAGTCCCCTAGACTTACAACTACCTTAACTTAAGGACATCACACACATCCATGCCAGAGGCATGCGAGGCATGCGATCGTAGCAGCAGCGCGGTTCCAGACTGAAGCGCCTAGAACCGCTCGGTCACAATAGCCGGCTGTTAGGAGGTATCTCATGACCTTTGTCACCTCAGTGTAAATACCTTGTGACCACCCAAATTGCTAGCGTGCAACCAAGCTACCTTTGTACAACAACTACCGCTCGGCCACAGCGGCCGGCTTCCCCAGATTCTAAATCAATTTGAGCACACTTTGCCCTCAGGAAATCCAGTCCGAAAATACATCGTTCTAGCAACCTTTCGACCGCCAGGAAAATCGACTGGAATACGATCTCCTCAATCTGTACTTCGAGCATGGTTTGCACTCTAGTCGTCTTGGATTTGCCACCTATGGCACCTAGTATCCTACAATTTTGTACTCGATAGGTTGGTAGGGCCTTGTGACTGTCAATCTCTTTGAAAAGGGCTTTCGATATCGCTATAATCTTGGCACCAGTGTCCAGTAAGAAACTGGTCGGTATTTATCCTACTAGCCTCTATACGCTTGCTTGAACAATGGATTCTCTTCGTACAAATGGGGTATTTCATCGTTTGTCAACACGTCACGTATGTTCAAAAATGGTTCAAATGGCTCTGAG
This sequence comes from Schistocerca cancellata, assembly GCF_023864275.1. NCBI lineage: Eukaryota > Metazoa > Arthropoda > Insecta > Orthoptera > Acrididae > Schistocerca > Schistocerca cancellata. The sequence goes on along the minus strand of NC_064628.1, from coordinate 1,788,927 downwards.
CGCTATGGCACTTAACATCTGTGGTCATCAGTCCCCTAGAACTTAGAACTACCTAAACCTAACTAACCTAAGGACATCACACACATCCGTGCCCGAGGCAGTATTCGAACCTGCGACCATAGCGGTCGCGCGCTTCTAGACTGTAGCGCCTAGAACCACTCGGCCAGTCACGTATGTCAGCTTCGTCTTGGTATATCAGTAAATTGTTATGCTGATTATATGGATCGCCCCCACGACTATCCATGGCCAACACTGGAGGGCATAATGTGGCCACGTTTAGTTTAACGCCATTTTATTGTCTGTTGATGTCTCATTCGTCACTTCGATAATGTTTCCGGCTGGTGCGTTATTTATACGTTGCGCATATCGGTTATTATTCAGTCTCGAGTTCACAGGCGTAATATTATTTTGTGCCTGAAATTTAAACGGTTGGTTCGTTTGAACATAATGCCATTGTGTATTTGTGGGATCGGCTAAGTTGCTATTTCTATTGCGCTGTGGTTGACACTAGTTACAAGCGTTTCCCCACTGATTTCTACCATCCTGGTTTTTCCAGTTCCGATTCCCATTGCCAGAATAATTCCTATCACAATTTCTTTTAAAGCCTTGGTTGTAATTAAAATTGGCTCCCGAATTCGGGTTTTGATTTGCGCTGCAGAGGCTGGATCGACAAAAGCCGGTTGTGGCTTAGCGGCGCACTCGGCATTGTTGACATCGTATTGCGCTTGGTGCGGCGGAGACTGATTTCCGCCATCGTTACGATAACTATTCTGGCTGTTACCGCTGTGTCTCACGTCTTCATAAATCAAATCTATGGCATCTAAGATAGATAAGAAGTACTCCAAATTGCTCTCAGGTACCTGTACAAGTTTTTCTCTTATGTTAATGGGCAGTTTGGCTTTCAAGATCCGTATAACATCAGTATGTGAAACTGGTTCATCCCAGAAAGGGGTTTTGTTTAGATACTTTTAGAAGCATTTTCGTAAAGATCCAGAATTTGGATTGTATTGTTCAGGAGCGAACACCGATTTCCTCAATCGTTCCCGTACGCAAAAATGCAGCACGCTGTCACTCATGTTGAAGAGGCAATTACGTTTATCTGTTAAATGTTGTTTGTGGTAAGTGCATAGCACTAAAATCTTCAGTTAGTTTTCTTATTTGGTCAGGTACATCCTTTACCGTTGTTTTTAATTTGTCAGTGTCCTGATTTATATCATTTAAATCTTCCTGTAATACTTCAGTCACCTTAAGTTTTTAACTGTGTTGTCTGTGTTCTCAGGTTGCTTTGCATTTCTGTAAGATACTTTACATCAGTTTCTAAACTACTCATCTTCGTAGTCCGTTGTGTGGTTATCTGATTTCCAAACTGTGTCAACAGGTCAGTTTGCATAGCTTTGAACAATTTTAATAAGTTTAGCTCTGCTGGGACCTGCGTAAGAGCAGAGTCTGGTATGGTTTCTAGCGTAGGCTATTACTGTCTGCCGCTTGCGACACAGTACTACAAGTCGCTGCGACCGTGGTATCGCTATCGTGTGCGTTTTCTACCTCAGGATTTATTAAAGGCCGAGCAACAGATTCGCCGTCCGACGAACTATCCATTGTGTTAGTTTGAGATCTAAGTTTTCCCATCGTTATCTGTACTCGTTAAGTCAACGTGTAACCAAGCTTCACTATTGCAGTAAGTCGTATCACACGTAAACAAATCACAGATCACGTAGAGCTGTTCGTTTCAGTTAATGCAGTAAAATATCTCTCTGTTCAAACAATAGACTGATGATCCAGAATACCGCGTGCAACTACTAAAAATTATCCGCCATCTTGTGATACAATCACGTATAATATACTTGCAAAAATCTACGAAAATATCTGAAACAGAAATTTGGAAAAAATGTGTGCTACGCAGTGGGTGTCGCAAAAATGCAGTTCTATCCTACATTTACGATCAACCAAAAGCGTAGTAGTGCCGTTGCTCTTACCTTACGTATTTTCTTTTGCCGATCGGTTTCGTGGTAGTAGGTTTAATGTTCCAAAACTTCCCTCTTTTCGAAAGTTTTAGGATAAATATTTGTCAGTTTTATTGATCAATGTCGGCAATGATTTACTTGTCTGGTAAGCAGTTGGCGTAACATTAACAGAAGCAATTGGTTAAAGTCACAATAATGGATGGGAAAATTACTTAAATATTTCAGCTTCACTGTAACCGCCCTGTTCAGTTGTTAAAATCGCAGTCAGCCGGTCTCGTAATTTTGAAATAAGAGTTAGTATGAATGTCGTATAATAAATATTCCGCATAAATCGGCGTTGCGACAGAGGCAAAGGTCAATTGTGGAAATTAAGTCAATCAATATTAAAAGTAACACACTTAGTTGTACGCGAACGTACGATCGGGATAGAGGCACGTACGTTCTAAGTACTATGACCCCCCGTGGCCTGGGTAAAAAGAATAGTGGTTAAAATGCATTTATTCATTTGAGAAAGAAGCTAATAGGACTTAATAATTAAATGAAAAGATAGTCTGCAGGTTCTGAATATCGCGGCAAATATGAGCTAGATATTGAAATTGACGTTGGCGGCTACAAAGGGAAAGAGGTGAACTTATTCGCGTACCTCTATTGTTTAGCAGCGCCATCGTGAAGATTGTCGCCTCCGTCTAAATTCTCGATACAAAATTAAAATTTACAGTTACGCTAATTTTGCATTCGAAACAAATTAACATAAAAATAATCTTGCAGAGTTAGAGTAGCTGGGTTCCAAGGTATCGTAAATGAGAAAATCGTATTCCTTCAGAAATTGCTTTCAATATTTGGCACAATTTCCCTTGAAATTACAGAGCACTTAGTTTATACATCTTATCACCAGGACATGAGAACAACGAAAGGAAACTATTACTGAAACTAATAAACGAAGAGCGTAAATTTTCTTTTACCCGTCAGTGTTAAATACTTTTCAAATTAATGTACGGTGAGAGTGTCGAATAATTATCTATACACTTATCAAGTTTCTTTACATTGCCCCCTTAGGCGAATTGTCCGAAGAAATGTGAAATTCTGGGTAATGAGCCCAACCACTTTACACACTGGCAGTTCTTTCACTCCTTTACACACGTACTTGAATTGCACTGTTCGTGTCTTTTAAGGGATTTCTCATCACCACTTTGCTTATATATTCTGATGCCGTCCCTGGCACTTAGCTAATCACCTGTTGTAATTTTCCTTTCTCTCGTGTACTGTACATTTATGGTTTGTCAGCAATGAAAACATATACACCAGGGCACACAAAATATACATTAACTTACATAGTACACAAAAATTACTGCCTCGTTCTTTACATAAAATACATGAATATTACATTACCTTTTATACAAGTCTATAGTTCAGTTCCTTATGATTGGTTTGTAGTGTCAATTGTTCCTGCGTACAAATAACTTTTTCAGTAGTAGGTTGACAACAAAATTACATTTCACAAGTCTTTTCTATGATTCGACAATTACATTTTTCCTGAAAAAAAAATTTCAGAAGAGCTTCATGGCAACTTGCTGCCACACACTGCTCAAGCAAATAATCTACTCTAAAATGTTATGCTTAGTAGACTTGCCGCTCGGAATGTTACAGTACAATGAAAGTCGCTTTAGGTGTCAGAAGATAGTTCTGCCTTTAATTCTCTCACGCTGAATGTTATTTAATGTAGAAGCTGTTCCATCGCTTCTATCTGGTATGCTGTGCAAAACTTAAGGCTGAAAATGCTTTTCCTGTGTTTAATGTGTAGAACACACAAAACCTCATCGTCTAAGTATCACTCCTGAAATCTCCTTCCGTCGAGAGATGGCGTAACTCAGTACTAACTCGAAGTGAAGTGTGACTAGTTTAGAATCTGGTACACGAGTACAAAAACTGAAATGGGACAGAGCATTCGTAATGACATCTGAAATTACAGTTGGCGCATGTTCTTTCGATTTAGCATATTATCTTTCAACAATGTCTGTGGTAACCAATCAGAAGCTAGCTCATAAGCAAACCTCATATCAACTTACCCGCACTCCACTTTGGCATAAACAGTCACGAGTAATTTATAGGCCTATGTCACTGACGTCAATCTATAACTGCATTATAGAACGTTTTTCGTATTCGCGCATTTCGACGTTTATAGAAAATGAAACTATCCTGTTTAAAATTGAACATGGATTCCGTAAGCGGAGATCCTGCGAAAAACAGCTCACATGAAATCCAGAGCGCAACGGTTCATGCCGGGTTCATTGACTTCTGCAAGGCACTTGATGCGCTTCAGCACTGTCTTTTAGTGAACAAAATACGAGATTATCAAGTATAAGACCAGATTTGTGACTTGATTCGGGATTTGCAGATAGTGCTCAACATATGGGTCGTAAGACGTCACTCAACGTATGGTTCGTAAGACGTCAAAATCTACATCTACATCTACATGGATACTCTGCAGATCACATTTAAGTGCCTGGCAGGGTGTTCATCGAACCACCTTCACAATTTTCTATTATTCCAATCTCGTATAGTGCGCGGAAAGAACGAACACTTGTATCTTTCCGTACGAGCTCTGATTCCCCTGATCGTTTCTCCTTATGTAGGTCGGTGTCAACAAAATAATTTCGCATTCGGAGGAGAAAATCGGTGATTGGAATTTCGTGAGAAGATTCCGTCGCAACGAAAAACTCCTTTCTTTTAATGATGTCCAGCCCAAATCCTGTATCATTTCTGTGACACTCTCTCCTATATTTCGCGATAATACAAAACGTGCTGCCCTTCTTTGAACTTTTTCGATGTACTCCGTCAGTCCTCTCTGGTAAGGATCTCACACCGCGCAGCAGCATTCTAAAAGAGGACGGACAAGCGTAGTGTAGGCAGTCTCCTTAGTAGATCTGTTACATTTTCTACGTGTCCTGCCAATAAGACGCAGTCTTTGGTTAGCCTCCCCCACAACATATACTATGTTCCTTCCAATTTAAGTCGTTCGTAATTGTAATACCTAGGCATTTAGTTGAATTTACGGCTTTTAGATTAGACTGATGACCTCACATTTTTCGTTATTTAGGGTCAACTGCCAATTTTCGCACCATTCAGATATCTTTTCTAAATCGTATTGCAATTTGTTTTGATCTTCCGTTGACTTCATTAGTCGATAAACAACAGCGTCATCTGCAAACAACCTAAGATGGCTGCTCAGATTGTCTCTCAAATCATTTATATAGATAAGAACAGCAAAGGGACTATAACACTACCTTGGGGAACACCAGAAATCACTTATGTTTTACTCGAAGACTTTCCGTCAGTTAATACGAACTGTGACCTCTCTGACAGGAAATCACAAATCCAGTCACATAGCAGAGACGATATTCCATAAGCACGCAATTTCACTACGAGCCGCTTGTATGGTACAGTGTCAAAAGCCTTCTGGAAATCGAGAAATACAGAATCGATCCGAAATGCCTTGTCAATAGCACGCAACACTTCATGTGAGCCGGCCGGAGTGGCCGTGCGGTTCTGGGCGCTACAGTCTGGAACCGAGCGACCCCTGCGGTCGCAGGTTCGAGTCCTGCCTCGGGCATGGATGTGTGTGGTGTCCTTAGGTTAGTTAGGTTTAATTAGTTCTAAGTTCTAGGCGACTGATGACCTCAGAAGTTAAGTCGCATAGTGCTCAGAGTCATTTGAACCATTTTGAACTTCATGTTTCACAGGGACGATGTTTTCTAAACCCATGTTGACTGTGTGTCAGTAGACAGTTTTCTTCGAGGTAATTCATAACGTTTGAAGACAATATATGTTGCAAAATCCTGCTGCATATCGACGTTAACGGTATGGGCCTGTAATTTGGTGGATTACTCCTACTACCTTTCTACTCCTACTACCTTTCGTGAATATTGGTGTGACCTGTGCAATTTTCCAGTCTTTGGGTACGGATCTTTCATCGAGCGAACTGTTGTATATGATTGTAAAGTATGGAGCTAATGCATCAGCATACTCCGGAAGGAACCTAATTGGCATACAATCTGGACCAGAAGACTTGCTTTTATTAAGTGATTTAAGTTGCTTCACTACTCCGAGGATATTTACTTCTACGTTGCTCATGTTGACAGCTGTTCTCGATTCGAATTCTGGAATATTTACTTCGTCTTCTTTTGTGAAGGCATTTCGGAAGGCTCTGTTTAGTAACTCTGCTATGGCAGCACTGTCTTCGATAGTATCTCCATTGCTACTGCGCAGAGAAGGCATTGATTGTTTCTTGCCGCTAACATACTTCACATACGACCAGAACCTCTTCGGATTTTCTGCCAGGTTTCGAGACAAAGTTTCGTTGTGGACACTGTTGTAAGCATCTCGCATTGAAGTCCGCTCTAAATTTAGAACTTCTGTAAAAGATCGCCAATCTTGGGGATTTTGCGTCGGTTTCAATTTGGCATGTTTGTTTCGTTGTTTCTGCAACAGCGTTCTAACCCGTTTTGTGTACCAAGGAGAATCAGCTCCGTCGTTTGTTAATTTATTTGGTATAAAACTCTCAATTGCTGTCGATACTATTTCTTTGAATTCAAACCACATCTGGTCTACACTTATATTATTAACTTGGAATGAGTGAAGATTGTCTCTCAGGAAGGCGTCAAGTGAATTTTTATCTGCTTTCTTGGATAGGTATATTTTTCGCTTATTTTCGAGGATTTGGGGATTACAGTATTCAATCTCGCTACGACAACCCTGTGTTCACGAATCCCTGTATCGGTTTTGATCCTCGTCATTACCTCAGGATTATTTGTTGCTAAGAGGTCAAGTGTGTTTTCGCAACCGTTTACTATTCGCGTGGGCTCAAGAACTAACCGCTCGAAATAATTTTCAGAGAATGCTTTTAGCACGATTTCGGATGATATTTTATGCGTTCCTTCGGAATTAAACATGTGTTTTCGCCAAAAAACCGAGGATAAATTAAGATCACCACCAACCATTATCGTATGAGTCGGGCACGTGTTTGAAATCAAACTCGTTTTCTTTGAACCTTTCAGCAACTGTATCATCTGAATTGGGAGGTCGGTAAAAGGATCCAATTATTATTTTATTCCGGTTGCCAACAATGACCTCTGCCCATTCGAACTCATAGGAAGTATCTACTTTAATTTCGCGACAAGTTAAACTACTTCTGACAGCAGCAAACACGCCATCGCCAGCCTTTCGGCTGAGCTTATATTCTGCTTTATCCAGCTTTCAGTGCCTATAACGATTTGAGCATCAGTGCTTTCTATTAGCGCTTGGAGCTCTGGTACGTTCGCAACACAGCTACGACAATTTACAACTGTTACACCGATGGTTCCTGTGTCTACGTTCTTCCTGTGTTCAGCCTGCACCCTTTGTGACTGAAGCCCTTCTTGTGTTTCCCCGAGACCCTCTAACGTAAAAAGCCGCCCAGTCCTCGCCACACCCATGTAGCCGCCTCCTGCGTATAGTGGACACCTGAACTACTCAAAGGAATCCCAAACCCAACCACCCTTCGGCGCAAGTCGAGAAATCTGCAGCCTACACGGTCGCAACCGTCTGAGCCTCTGATTCAGACCCTCCACTCGGTTCTGTACCAGAGGTCTGGAATTGGTCCTGTCGACTATGCTGCAAATGGTCAGCTCTGCTTTCATCTTGCAATCAAGACTGGCAGCGTCTACCACTTCTGTTAGCCACTCGAAACCAGGAGAATGTCTTCTGATCCAAAGTGACACACATCACTGGTACGTACGTGAGCAACCACCTGCAGTTGGCTGCACCCTGTGCTCTTCATGGCATCCGGGAGGACCCTTTCCACATCTGGAATGACTCCACCCGGTATGTACACGGAGTGCACATTGGTTTTCTTTCCCTTCTTGTCAGCCAAGTCCCTAAGGGCTCCTAACGTTGGAGCTCCCAACTACCAATAATCCCACCGTCTGCGATTGCCTGGATCTTGCAGGCTGAGTGGTTTCCTCTGAAACAGGACAGGCGACAGCATCTGGCTCAGCAACAGTGTTAGTCACAGAGAGCACCTGGAACCTGTTTGTCAGTCAAACCAGGGAGGCCTTACGTGCGGCCGCCTGCGAAGTCTTTCGCCGCCTGCTCCGCCCCGGGGCGACCTCCCCCTCGACCACAGGTGAGGGGTCAGCCTCAGTGCGAGCAGTAACTGGGTTGGCCACCCGTGACGACCGATCGGAGGACTCTAACGTGCTGGACGTCCGTTGGAATCCCCACGGACGGCCCACAACAGTGGTGCCCATCCACTGCAGCCTCAACCTGTGTAATCGAAACCATCACAGCCTGAAGCTGAAAGCGAAGTGTCACCAACTGGGCTGGCATCCGCAAACAACAATCGCCGTCCCTGTCCATACTATGCAGATAAACGGTCTATCGGCACGTGCTGCGCAACTCTACTGCACACCCTGACGAAAGCGCGGGAACTGTGTCTAATAATACGCAGATATTCAAAAACCTAACTACCGAAGCACTCAGGTGAAACTAAATGATTCGCCCCGATTAGGAACTTGTAATATGTCACAAAATCGCTTTACTTTCCGACGCAAACGAAAACGCGAGAACTGTCGCTATTTACACGCAGAAACTCAAGAAACTAAACCATTAAAGCACACAGATTATATAATAAAATTCACTCCTGGTTAGGAACTCGCAAATGTCACAAAAGCGGTTACTTCCCTGTTGCTGCGTCTATCTCGGTCGGCTACTACTGCCTGACTCAAGTATATTGTAAGTAATTTCTGGAGTAGCTAGTGGAGTGTGATAGGGCCAATACTATTTACAATGTACATTGATTAGCCATAACATTATGACCACTGATCTACTGTCGATGTAAAACCGTCCAGGTGATAGCAGCATCACCTGACGAGGAATTGCTGCTAGTCAGACACATGCGCGGTGCATATACCCTACTGGCCATTGAAATTGCTACACCACGAATATGACGTCCTACAGACCCGAAATTTAACCGACAGGAAGAAGATGCTGTGATATGCAAATGATTAGCGTTTCAGAGCATTCACACAATGTTGGCGCCGGTGGCGACACCTACAACGTGCTGACATGAGCAAAGTTTCCAACCGATTTCTCATACACAAAAAGCAGTTGACCGACGTTGCCTGGTGAAACGTTGTTGTGATGCCTCGTGTAAGAAGGAGAAATGCGTACCATCACGTTACCGACTTTGATAAAGGTCGGATTATAGCGTATCGCGATTGCGGTTTATCGTATCACGACATAGCTGCTCGCGTTGGTCGAGATCCAATGACTGTTAGAAGAATATGGAAGCGGTGGGTTCAGGAGGGTAATACGGAACACCGTGCTGGATCCCAACGGCCTCGTATCAGTAGCAGTCGAGATGACAGGCATCTTATCCGCATTGCTGTAACGGATCGTGCAGCCACGTCTCGATCCCTGAGTCAACAGATGGGGACGTTTGCAAGACAACAACCATCTGCACGAACAGTTCGACGACGTTTGCAGCAACATGGACTATCAGCACCGAGACCATTGCTGCGGTTATCCTTGACGCTGCATCACAGACAGGAGCGCCTGCGATGGTGTATTCGACGACGAACCTGGATGCACGAATGGCAAAACGTCATTTTTTCGGATTAATCCAGGTTCTGTTTACAGCATCATGATGGTCGCATCCGTGTTTGGCAACATCGCGGTGAACGCACATTGGAAGCGTGTATTCGTCATCGCCATACTAGCTGTTGAGTGGTACTTAAGTAAATAAATTAGTGAAATCAAAGTGAACTAGAAATTAGAATATAAATGGAAAACTTGGTTTAGTTTGGAGAGTTACATACTGGCTCACAGCGGGCCGAACAGCAGAGACAATGACCGTGAAGTCAGCAAGTTCCACATAAGCGGGCGCTGTCGATTCAGCCGTCAGGGCATCGCCCGACCGGCTCACGTGTTTCTCAGTGGTCGCATGTGAGCAAAAGGCCCTCACCTACATCCCAAGAGCCAATGACCGACGTTAAGAAGATTCTTCGAGAAGCTTTTCAACGTGACAGAAGAGGCAATGACCGGCTCACGTGTTTCTCAGTTGTCGTATGTGAGCAAAGGCCCTCGCCTACATTCCAAGAGCCAATGACCGACGTTAAGAAGAATCTTCGAGAATCTTTTCAACGTGACAGAAGAGGCAATGGCCGTGAAGTTGTTCACCTCCAGTAAACTGAAGTGAATAAATACGCGAGACGCAGTGGGCCCGACAGATGTAGATGAAGATGTAGATGAAGACGAGAGGAAGACGAAGGCGAAGACGGAGACGAAGACGGAGACGAGCGACGAAGAAGACGAAGAAGAAGCGTAGCAGTTGTTTTAAGTTAGTTTCGGTGCTGAAGATCGTCAGGCAAGAAGAGACTACCTCATGCACAGACGCACCAAGTCCGCCGCTGTAATGGAATAGCAAGCAGCAGCCTCAGTGTCAGAAGAAGAAGTTAAAAGGTATTTTGAAGTCTGATTTTACATACCCGGGTGACTCGTGAGGACGGGAAGGAGACGGCCTCACTTCAGCAGTCACCTGTGAGCTGGGATGAAGACCTGACAGCCGAAGACTGGCAAGCGGGAGTCCGTGGTTCGAGTCCGGGACACTGGCCTTCCCCCGCCGCGCCGCTCTGCTGGCCGACGCACAACACACGCGGCCGCTTAGAGAAGAGAAACACTGGGACGCCACATTCAAGGTATCACCATCCGATGCACGACGCCGCTCACAATAATTAAACAGGCCACCTCGCGCTGCGCGTCTCCGGTCAGCTGGGCGAGACGGCGACACGAGATACACACCGCTACGCGTAATCAGACGCCGCCGCCGCCGCCGCCGCCGCCGCTGCCGCAGCAGAAGGCTACGCAAACGACACGGCTGCCGCTCTCCGAACCAGAACGTCCAGTAAGATAACAGCTGTACGAAACTTTCAATAAAAGTTATCTTTTGTAAAAATGATGTTTCATTCGACCTCATACCCGAGCCAAGGAAGAACCCACCCTGCCCACATTTTGTAAGAGAGAAAAGTTTATTTATTTAATATTTTCACCCTGACAGAATGCTTGAGAATGCTCATCCTGACAATTGACAGCATCAAAAGAGAAAACCCAGTTACATTGAGTGACAGAAGTGTCACATTTAGTAACACAGCTGTTACATTTGATGTCAGAAGCCGTAGTAGTTGTTACATAGCGTATCACCCGGCGTGATGGTGTGGAGTGGCATTGGTTACACGTCTCGGTCACCTCTTGTTCGCATTCACGGCACTTTCAACAGTGGACGTTACATTTCAGATGTGTTACGACCCCGTGGCTCTACCCTTCGTTCGATCCCTGCGAAACCCTATATTTCAGCAGGATAATGCACGACCGCATGTTGCAGGTCCTGTACGGGCCTTTCTGGATACAGAAACTGTTCGACTGCTGCCCTGGCCAGCACATTCTCCAGATCTCTCACCAATGGAAAACGTCTGGTCAATGGTGGCCGAGCAACTGGCTCGTCACAATACGCCAGTCACTACTTTTGATGAACTGTGGTATCGTGTTGAAGCTGCATGGGCAGCTGTACCTGTATATGCTATCCAAGCTCTGTTAGACTCAATGCCCAGGCGTATCGAGGCCGTTATTACGGCCAGAGGTGGCCATTCTGGGTACTGATTTCTCAGGATCTATGCACCCAAATTGAGTGAAAGTGTAATCACATGAAATGGGCATTTGACCATCGGCGCTGGACGTTGGTGCAGTGGCAGAGCGTTGCATGGACTGATGAATTTCGATACCTTTTTCATCATGTTGATGGGAGGGCACGAATCCTTCGTCTACCAGGGGGACAACTCCCTGACACCTGTATTGCGGGAGGGAGACAAGCTGGCGGGGGCTCCATTATGCTTTGGGGATCATTCATTTGGGCATCTCTAAGTCCAGTGGAGCTCGTGGAAGGCACCATGACTGCCATGGAGTAATGTATACTGGTTCCAGAACACTTACACCCCTTCATGACGATCATTTTTCCCAATTTTCTGGCTGATCACCGTACATAAATGAATTAGTGAATAACGTGGGAACATCCATGAAGCTGTTTGCTGATGGTGCTATTGTCTACAGCGAAGCTGGAACGCCAGAACCTGCGGAGCATCGATGACTATAGCAGGGGCTACTGGAAGTTGATCCTGCAAGTACATTACCGGTCAAATGCTTTCGACCACCCATAATAAAAGCTATATACGTTATTCCAATGTGCAAACACATCCCACAAAGTAAATATTGTTCACAGAAAACGGGATTTAGAACCAAACAGTACACATGTAATAATGTTTCACAAGATTTACAGTTATGCTAATTTTTTATGTTTTAGAATCGAACTGATAGTGGCAAATATTGTCGCTGAAACTAGTTTGAGAATAAATAAATAAATAAATAAATAACAAAAGCGTTTTGTATCAAGACGAACTCACAATCCCATATTGTTGTTCCAACAAAATAAATATTTTCTCGTTCTGTCGTTAAGTACAATACAATGTGGTTTAGAGTTTTAGCCTCAACAAAGTGTCCACCCTTTGTTCTGAAGACAACTGCACAAACTCTCGGCACTCTGTTGATAAGGTTTTATAGTGTTTTTATAGATATTGCTGTCCAAACCGTCTCTAAACAATTTCACAGATCTTCAGACTTAGATGGCCTCATTTTTGACCTCCCTGTCGAGTTCATGCCTAAGAGTTCAACGGGATTTAAGTCAGGCGACTGACTTGGCCAAATCATATCCTTCAATTTCCCACATTTCTCTTTTCTATTCACATCCCATCTGCACAATTTTAGAAGAATTTTTGGGTGACTGACTTGGGAACAAATTCACGACCAATAAGTGTCTTGCTAAATGGAACTGCATTGCTGATCAGCATCATGTGATATCATTCCTTCTTTAATGTTTCATTAATTCTTACTAGATCACCGACGTTATCACCTGCAAAACACCCGCACACCTTGACCAAGCCTCCATCATGATTTAACTTTGGCTTCGCTCACTGACTATTGACAAATTCTCCATGAACTCGAAGAACAAACATTCGACGATGGCTGTCAAATAATTCAGGCTTAGATTCGTCCGTGAGTAACACCTTGAATCATTGCTGCACACTCCACTCATTATGTTGCTGCACGCCTTACAATCTTTTCACCTTATTTTGTTTGCGTAATAAAGGTCTTGTGGCCTCTATGCACCCTTTAAAACTTCTTTACGTTGACGGAATTGCACTGTTGAGACGAATATTGTAGCTGCTCATGCTATTTACTTCCCCGCTAATTTCAGGTTCAGTAAGAGTCCACTGACTTTTACTCCGTACATGTAGGACCTACTTTTCCCTGTATGATGTTACTCGCGGTCTTCCAAATCGCTAAACACTTGCATTGGCAGCAGTTAGCATGACCCACAGCAAAGTATACACCACTGTAGGCTGGGCAACGCGAAGTTTTGTTGCTGCTATCCTGTTACACCTGCCTCCAGACGCAGAGCTACAATTACAGCACGTTTTTCAATTCCGTTCTTCTGCTTCCGTCTCATTGTGGGGTAAGACGTTATGAACCTTACTGGGTATATAAACACACTGCTAGATGAACTCAATATACTGTAGACTAATGCGAACTGATTGCTACACAGAAAGCTGAAGGAATGAGGCCTGTTAGGTAAGGGCACGTCATATACACAGCAGAGGCGCAAAGTTTTTATACGTTTATACTTTTATTTTCGTAACGGGGATATCATAGAATATTCGAAAAAAAGTATCTGGGAGTATGCGTACAGAACGATTTGAAGTGGAATGATAATATAAAATTAATTGTTGGTAAGGCTGGTGCCAGGTTGAGATTCATTGGGAGAGTCCTTAGAAAATGTAGTCCATCAACAAAGGAGGTGGCTTACAAAACACTCGTTCGACCTATACTTGCATTGCTCACCAGTGTGGGATCCGTACCAGGTCGGGTTGTCAGAGGAGATAGAGAAGATCCAAAGAAGAGCGGCGCGTTTCGTCACAGGGTTATTTGGTAAGCGTGACAGCGTTACGGAGATGTTTAGCAAACTCAAGTGGCAGGCTCTGCAAGAGAGGCGCTCTGCATTGCGGTGTAGCTTGCTCGTCAGGTTTCGAGAGGGTGCGTTTCTGGATCAGGTATCGAATATATTGCTTCCCCCTACTTACACCTCCCGAGGAGATCACGAATGTAAAATGAGAGAGATTCGAGCGCGCACGGAGGCTTTCCGGCAGTCGTCCTTCCCGCGAACCGCACGCGACTGGAACAGGAAAGGGAAGTAATGACAGTGGCACGTAAAGTGCACTCCGCGACACACCGTTGGTTGGCTTGCGGAGCATAAATGTAGATGTAGATGTAGGAAACCAGATGTGAGGCCAAGATTAATTGGAAGAATCGTAAGCAAATGTCATTGATCCACGAAAGAAGAGGCTTAGAAAAGACTTGTAAGAGCGGTTCTTGAGTACCATTCATCGGTCTAGGACCCTAACCTGGCTCGATCAACGGAAGGGATCTTACGGAAAGCACGGCGAGAGCGTTACCGAGATCTTCAGGAAACTCCGCTGACAGGCGCTACAAGAAAGGTGCAGTGTATCAGCGAGAGGTTAACTGTTGAAAGTCTGACAGGGAATTCCTGCAGTGAGAGGCCGCAAAAGGCGAATGATGTTTACGGCATGCAACGCCCCACATATTGGCTCCCATGCAACCAACTGTTAACACCTGCCTCTAGACGGCAGAACTACAACTGTGGGCGGGACTCCACGTATCCTACGGTGAGCACAGCGGGAGGCTATGGAGCGTAACAGTGCTGCTTAGTCGGTGAGTAATTCACAAATATTGCAATGATAAACAAAGCAAACATTGCATTATAGACTACTGGCCATTAAAATTGCTACACCTCGAAGATGACGTGCTACAGACGCGAAATTTAACCGACAGGAAGAAGATGCTGTAATATGCAAATGATTACCACAGAGCATTCACACAAGGTTGGCGCCGGTGGCGACACCTACAACGTGCAGACTAGAGGAAAGTTTCCAACCGATTTCTCGTACACAAACGGCAGTTGACCGGCGTTGCCTGGTGAAACGTTGTTGTGGCGTCTCGTGTAAGGGGGCGAAATGCGTACCATCACGTTTCCGACTTTGATAAAGGTCGCATTGTAGCCTATCGCGATTGCGGTTCATCGTATCGCGACATTGCTGCTCGCGTTGGTCGGGATCCAATGACTGTTAGCAGAATATGGAATCGGTGGGTTCAGGAGGGTAATAAGGAACGCCGTGCTGGATCCCAATGGCTTCGTATCGCTAGCAGTCGAGATGACAGGCATCTTATCCGCATGGCTGTAACGGATCGTGCAGCCACGTCTCGATCCCTGAGTCAACAGATGGGGACGTTTGCGAGACAACAACCATCTGCACGAACAGTTCGACGACGTTTGCAGCAGCATGGACTATCAGCTCGGAGACCGTGGCTGCTGTTACCCTTGACGCTGCATCACATACAGGAGCGCCTACAATTGTGTACTCAACGACAAACCTGGGTGCACGAATGGCGCCATTTTTCGGATGAAACCAGGTTCTGTTTACAGCATCATGATGGTCGCATCCGTGTTTGGCGACATCGCGGTGAACGCACATTGGAAGCGTGTATTCGTCATCGCCATACTGGCGTATCACCCGACGTAATGGTATGGGGTACCATTGGTTACACGTCTCGGTCACCTCTTGTTCGCATTCACGGCACTTTCAACAGTGGAAGTTACATTTCAGATGTGTTACGACCCGTGACTCTAACCTTCATTCGATCCCTGCGAAATCCTACATTTCAGCAGGATAATGCACGACCGCACAACTGAAAACGTCTGGTCAATGGTGGCAGAGCAACTGGCTCGTTACAATACGCCAGTCACTACTCTTGATGAACTGTGGTATGGGCAGCTGTAGCTGTATACGCTATCCAAGGTCTGTTTGACTCAATGCCCAGGCGTATCAAGGTCGTTATTACGGCCAGAGGTGGTTGTGCTGGGTACAGATTTCTCAGGATCCATGCGGCCAAATAGCGTGGAAATGTAATCACAAGTCAGTTCTAGTATAATATACACTCCTGGAAATTGAAATAAGAACACCGTGAATTCATTGTCCCAGGAAGGGGAAACTTTATTGACACATTCCTGGGGTCAGATACATCACATGATCACACTGACAGAACCACAGGCACATAGACACAGGCAACAGAGCATGCACAATGTCGGCACTAGTACAGTGTATATCCACCTTTCGCAGCAATGCAGGCTGCTATTCTCCCATGGAGACGATCGTAGAGATGCTGGATGTAGTCCTGTGGAACGGCTTGCCATGCCATTTCCACCTGGCGCCTCAGTTGGACCAGCGTTCGTGCTGGACGTGCAGACCGCGTGAGACGACGCTTCATCCAGTCCCAAACATGCTCAATGGGGGACAGATCCGGAGATCTTGCTGGCCAGGGTAGTTGACTTACACCTTCTAGAGCACATTGGGTGGCACGGGATACATGCGGACGTGCATTGTCCTGTTGGAACAGCAAGTTCCCTTGCCGGTCTAGAAATGGTAGAACGATGGGTTCGATGACGGTTTGGATGTACCGTGCACTATTCAGTGTCCCCTCGACGATCACCAGTGGTGTACGGCCAGTGTAGGAGATCGCTCCCCACACCATGATGCCGGCTGTTGGCCCTGTGTGCCTCGGTCGTATGCAGTCCTGATTGTGGCGCTCACCTGCACGGCGCCAAACACGCATACGACCATCATTGGCACCAAGGCAGAAGCGACTCTCATCGCTGAAGACGACACGTCTCCATTCGTCCCTCCATTCACGCCTGTCGCGACATCACTGGAGGCGGGCTGCACGATGTTGGGGCGTGAGCGGAAGACGGCCTAACGGTGTGCGGGACCGTAGCCCAGCTTCATGGAGACGGTTGCGAATGGTCCTCGCCGATACCCCAGGAGCAACAGAGTCCCTAATTTGCTGGGAAGTGGCGGTGCGGTCCCCTACGGCACTGCGTAGGATCCTACGGTCTTGGCGTGCATCCGTGCGTCGCTGCGGTCCGGTCCCAGGTCGACGGGCACGTGCACCATCCGCCGACCACTGGCGACAACATCGATGTACTGTGGAGACCTCACGCCCCACGTGTTGAGCAATTCGGCGGTACGTCCACCCGGCCTCCCGCATGCCCACTATACGCCCTCGCTCAAAGTCCGTCAACTGCACATACGGTTCACGTCCACGCTGTCGCGGCATGCTACCAGTGTTAAAGACTGCGATGGAGCTCCGTATGCCACGGCAAACTGGCTGACACTGACGGCGGCGGTGCACAAATGCTGCGCAGCTAGCGCCATTCGACGGCCAACACCGCGGTTCCTGGTGTGTCCGCTGTGCCGTGCGTGTGATCATTGCTTGTACAGCCCTCTCGCAGTGTCCGGAGCAAGTATGGTGGGTTTGACACACCGGTGTCAATGTGTTCTTTTTTCCATTTCCAGGAGTGTATTTGTCCAATGAATACCCGTTTATCATCTGCATTTGTTCTTGATGCAGCAATTTTAATGGCCAGTAATGTATCTACAACAACAGTAGCCGAAGTTGATATTTTGTCAGGAAGGAACCCAGGGAATGTCGCAGACTGCAAAGGAAGTGGCACATGAAATTTTAGTGTTTCTGCGAGATGAGTCAGTGGAATATGTGGTGTTGTATACGCTCGATTTTGCGTAAAATACCCATGAAGACTACAGTGATGACGATACGTGCTTAACAGATGAGAGTGATACTGAAACAAGTGTCGAGCAATGCATTGCATTATCCTTGTCACGAAGGGAGCCACAAATCCCGTATCCAGTGAACCTTAGTAAAGGACAATCGTTGTCCAAGAAGCGGGTACTAAGCACAATTACATAAATGGAAGATCATCCTTAACGTAGTAAAAATATAATTATAAACTGATTCCGCATACGTCAGCGGTAATATTACAGTGCAGTGCATAAGAAAAACTACGGATAGGGGGAAAAAGTGCCCGTTTGTAGGTCACTCGATACAATTTACAGGATGTTCATGATACTAATAATAGTAATGTCGTGTGACGAGGGCCTCCCGTCGGGTAGACCGTTCGCCGGGTGCAAGTCTTTCGATTTGCCGCCACTTCGGCGACTTGCTCGTCGATGGGGATGAAATGATGATGATTAGGACAACACAATACCCGGTCGCTGAGCGGTGAAAAATTTCCGACCCAGCTGGGAGTCGAACGCGGGCCATTTGGATTGCCAGTCTGTCGCGCTGACCACACAGCTACCGGGGGCGGACTACCTGATAGTGACCCACTATGTTTAGCACATCAAACTGCGCGCGACGTAGATTACAGTGATTTCAAGGAAGCAGTGGATGGTTGAATAACTTCAAATAATGCTACAGAATTGGAGGACCTAAGATAACGAAATTTCAATCAATGCGTCAACTCGATGATGCAATGAAAACTGAGGAATCGGCACGAAAATTTGTAGATGAGGTAAACAAACTTATCGGATCGTTCAGCAACAAATTATTTTCAACTCCGACCAAACGCGATTTGAGGAGTAAATGCATGTGAAGGAACCCTGGAAATTAGAGGTGCCAATAAAGTTATATCGAGATCAACTAACATCATCAATGACTTAACACACTCGTATACAATTATGTGGTCTTTTAATATTGCTGGTGGCGACTATTGTGAGGCGTGGTAGATGGATGGTGTGTCAGGAGGTTGTGTGCAGGTCCGGCTCCGCTGAAGTGCCAGAAACGCTGGTGTCGTGGCCCAAGTCGACACGGAGTACCCCCAGGCCTTCCCATCTGCGTTGGGAGCTTTCAGCAGCGTCGAGCTCGCGACTGGTGCTTACGGAGAGGAAGACATCTTTCCGGCGGCTGTTGGCCGGGTTGAGTACGAGCAGGAAACCCACAACTGACTTATATCCAGCGTTAATACTTCCTTCTGGCCAACTCCCTTCTGAACTCAAATTCTGGAGAACTGGGTGATCAAAAAGTCAGTATAAATTTGAAAACTGAATAAATCACGGAATAATGTAGATACAGAGGTACAAATTGACACACATGCTTGGAATGACATTGGGTTTTATTAGAACCAAAAAAATACAAAAGGTCAAAAAATGTCCGACAGATGGCGCTTCATCTGATCAGAATAGCAATAATTAGCATGACTAAGTAAGACAAAGCAAAGATGATGTTCTTTACAGGAAATGCTCGATATGTCCACCATCATTCCTCAACAATAGCTGTATCGAGGAATAATGTTGTGAACAGCACTGTAAAGCATGTCCGGAGTTATGGTGAGACACTGGCGTCGGATGTTGTCTTTCAGCATCCTTGGAGATGTCAGTCGATCACGACACACTTGCGACTTCCGGTAACCCCAAAGCAGTTATGGGCGTTGACAGACCCTCGGAGCGTGAAATGAGCTTTGTCGGTCCACAACACATTACTCAACCAATCGTCATCTTCCGCCATCTACGCCCTCCGCTTTACTAAATCGCCAGGTAACAGTTCATGATGCCGATGGATTTTGTACGGATAGCACGGAGGGTACGCCTAAGTGCCCACCAAACGGTAGTGTATGGAATGCCGGTGCTACGTGCGACTGCACGAGCGCTGACTTCCCCGTGCATAGACGAACCCGCTACAGTCTCCATTTCTTCCTGAACTGTCTCAGCAGCATTGCGCCTTGTGCTCGGTCGGCCACTACAGGGTCTATCGTCTAATCAACGCGTGGCTTCGAACTTCGAAATCATTCTCGCAACAGCTGCATTTGTCAACGGACCTTTACCCGTTCGAATCCCCATCCTACGGCGATAGGATCGTAACGCTGAACTAGCACATTCCCAATTCTGATAATACAGCGTCACTAATAGCCTTTTCAGGTAACGTCAACATGTTGCAACTGCTGGCGCATCTGATTCTCTCTCTCATTACAGCTCCTTTTATACACGATTATCACGCGCAGTCACTGACGTTTTGAAGTCCAGCGCCATCCGTCGGACATAGTGTGTATTTTTTTTTTGTTCTAATAAAACCCCATGTCATTCCAAGCATGTGTGTCAATTTTTATCTCTCTATCTACATTATTCCGTGGTTTATTAAGTTTTCAAATTTATACTGACTTTTTGATCACCTGGTATTTATAGTGTATAATATCGGCTGGAGTTGACCCAACATCACTTGTAATGACCGCATAGGCTTCCCCAATACGAATGTATCAGCGATTCGTGTAGCTCCCTGTTTGCTTAACACATTTGTTGTATCGACAGACTGGTCCATCACAATATTCAGTACGGCTTCTTGCGTTAGCTACGCCGCTTCTTACTTCACGTAACAAGGTGACGTGATATTTCTCACTCGTATTGCTTTACTAAGCTTCTGCTGATGCTAGCTACCCAGTCTGCGCAAAGCGCTGATGCCCTGCTTTCGGCCGATCTGCTAATGTGATGCAACGCTGTCGTTTCGTGTCACTCTTGTTGACACTCCCGTAAGGAACACAAAGTGAACAAGGTCCCGCAATTATGAAATTCTGCGGCCAACCGCCTGATACATGGTTGGTACGTAACACACACACCCCGTTTATAAAAATTTGACCCGAATTTTAAGAATCGCCCAAGAATTCGCACTCCTATGAATTATGGTATTATTTAAAAAAATCTTTCCTAATTTTACCCTTATACTTCACTTACCGTCTATCCCATCTGGTGTAATCCATTCCAGAGGAATGTCGTGTGTAGGTTTACATTCTGCTTGCGTCATTCTACGCCTCAGGAAAAGATAAACTGCACGAATGATTGCTAGTATTGGAATATGCTAGTGGATGGTAATTGTACTTTGCTTCCGTTTACGGTGAAACTCCTGTACATCTACATCCACATCTACGTACATACTCCGCAATCCACCATACGGTGCGTGGCGGAGGGTACCTCGTACCACAACTAGCATCTTCTCTCCCTGTTCCACTCCCAAACAGAACAAGGGAAAATGACTGCCTATATGCCTCTGTACGAGCCCTAATCTCCCTTATCTTATCTTTGTGGCCTTTCCGCGAAATGTAAGTTGGCGGCAGTAAAACTGTACTGCAGTCAGCCTCAAATGCTGGTTCTCTAAATTTCCTCAGTAGTGATTCACGGAAAGAACGCCACCTTTCCTCTAGAGACTCCCACCCGAGTTCCTAAAGCATTTCCGTGACACTAGCGTGATGATCAAACCTACCAGTAACAAATCTAGCAGCCCGCCTCTGAATTGCTTCTATGTCCTCCCTCAATCCGATCTGATAGGGATCCCAAACGCTCGAGCAGTACTCAAGAATAGGTCGTATTAGTGTTTTATAAGCGGTCTCCTTTACAGATGAACCACATCTTCCCAAAATTCTACCAATGAACTGAAGACGACTATCCTACTGGCATTACATGCTTGTCCCACATGCTTGCCCCACTTCATATCACTCTGCAATGTTACGCCTAAATATTTATTCGACGTGACTGTGTCAAGCACTACACTACTAATGGAGTATTCAAAGATTACGGGATTCTTTTTCCTATTCATCTGCATTAATTTACATTCATCTATATTTAGAGTTAGCTGCCATTCTTTACACCAATCACAAATCCTGTCCAAGTCATCTTGTATTCTCCTACAGTCACTCAACGACGACACCTTCCCATACACCACAGCGTCATCAGCAAACAGCCGCACATTGCTATCCACCCTATCCAAAAGGTCATTTATGTAGATAGAAAACAACAGCGGAACTACCACAATTGCCTGGGGCACATCTTAACATCCGATCGATGGCAACTTGTCCATTCCCTCGTCAATGAATTTAAACCTAACTATGCAGTGTCCAGAGTATAATTTAGGAACGAAATATTCTGACTATGTAGAGTGCTGGTTGAATTCTCTGAGCAATACAACAAACTGTTGTATCAGAGGCTGTAAATTCTTTGGCACTCGACACTGTTTCCTAAACACTGGTGAATGATTCCCCGTCGTAATCCTCCATATCGTCATCCTCATAAACTTGGTAACATGAGTCATCCTGGCTTATTGGCACCATAACCTGACCTCTAATGTCACGTGTACGCATATTTCTCCCACATAAAAAACAATGTTGTTCATCCAACACGTCATTTGTCACTAGTGGTTCTTCCAAACACACCACATCTTGCGCAACGTCAATATCAACTGGTACCCGGATTAGTTTTCCAGTACCTGCTGGTACTCTGTCACGCAAATCAATCTTTAATGCACTTATACACAGTTTATCTGACGCTGCCTTTGCGATAGGCGCATCTTGTGATACAGAAACATTTGCAACTGTAGTGCTCAACGGAAATAGCTTACCATCGAGTTCAACCGTTCCTTGCCAAAGATCGATTCTTGCATCATGCCTAACCAGAAAATCCAATCCCAGTATCTCAGCAACGCATTGTCCCGCAAGCGGCAACACTTGCATTTGTCCATGAAACCTTACGTTTCCTACTGATATTCTTCACGGATTTCCAGCCGGATCATATCGTCGTCCAGACACAATATTTCGGCGGACCAGCTGGCCGCCACCTTCATGTGAGTTAATGCTCGTGCACTGCCTCGCCGGAACTGAATTCCAGCCTTTAAAGTATTAAAGGATGGGGCCCCTCCACGCCCACACCAACGTGGTGGCCAAACCAAAAAGTTCTACTGACACCTCCGTATAACATGTCAATTTTTGAATCAGGTGTCACAGGATGCGGGCTGTGATATTATCCGTGCGTCTGGGTAAGATTACTCATTAACATGGTCTATCAGGAGATAGAAAGTGGACGAAAGCGATCGAAGGGTAGCGGTTGTAAGGGCAGAGGAAAAAAAGTGCCAAGGCAAGCGCCAAGGGGAAAAAAAAACCTCTGCGACAGTGGGACGGGTAGTAAGGGCAGTAGCGGCTTGCTAGCTGCGACAGAGCAAGCAAGGTGTGGTTATGTTAGTGCGAGGTATCGTGCATCGCTACCTTTGTCGTAGCGGAAGTTCGTTGTGGGGCTTGCTGCAGTTGCTGCGATCCTGTAACAGCTCAAGCTGGTTATACATTAGTGGGCGATCGGTCACAGATCGACTCACAGACAGTGTAGGGGGTGTGCGTGGCTGGTTTGCGTGCTGTGTACAGTACGGTTTCCCTGCGGTTGCCTGTTTTTCGGCTGGTCGAGCATCTGGGGTTTCCAGTAGTACCCGTGTTGCAGAGGCTCGCCAGTACTGTCGTATTAGCGTGCTACGAACCACAGATGTTTGGTTCCTTGCCAATAGTGTCTTTGGTCTATTATGCTTCCATCTATGGTTGTGGTCGTAGTTACCCAGAGATAAACGGGTTGCGGGAGTGTCTCGTGTTATTGTACAGTCGTGTGGAGAGTTTTTGGAATACCTGCAAGACAGTATCTAGCCGATATTCCCGGTGAAGGTCCGCGGTGCACGTGTAGCGCGGAGCGTTGCTTTGTTCTGTGTGAGCTGCAGACGGTGCAGGCCAGTGGGCGCAGCGTATCCCCAGACAAGGACTGCGTACGTCATCAGGGTTCGAATAAGTGCCATGCACATGGACCTAGACTCCCTCCTATTCAGTGTGCTACGCCTGTTAAGCATAGGGTACAGTTGTTTGAGCCTCGTGTTTGCTTTGTTGAATGGGGTCCCCCCAGAGTAGTTTCCGCTCCAGCCAGACAGCAAGGTATTTGACCTTCTCGCGGAAACGTATTGGGCGTGCATGTACTGTTATTGGGTTGCAGTGCAACGTTTGCGCAGTTGCTTCTGTCTTCTAGTGAACAGAACGGCTTCGCACTTGTCGACGTTTACTCTAACACGCCATTTCACCAGCCAAGGCTCTGCCGCTCTGAGTGCAGTCTGTAGTCGTGAGTTAATGTTAGACGGCTTCGAATCTTGCGCAAGGATGGCGGTGTCATTCGCGCAGATTGCCACCGTCGTGTTGTGTGTAGCTCGGAGGTCGTTAATGTAGAGGTTAAACAGTAAGGACCCTAGGATGCTTCCTTGGGGTACTCCTGCCTGGATACCATGTCGTGTCGATTGTTTGCCCTGCACGTCGGTGTTGAAACTCCTGGCCGTGAGATATGAGTGTATGAGACGTACGAGCCCGTCGGGGAACCCTGCGTCGCTGAGTTTGCGTATTAGGCCGTTGTACCATAGGCGATCGAAAACCTTTTCGATGTCCAGGAACACCGCCCCAGTTGCTTTGTTTGTGTTGTATCCGAGTGTTATGTATTCAACGACGCGGAGGAGTTGTTGTGTTGTTGAGTGGTGATTCCTGAAACCGAATTGCTCCGGTCTCAGGGTGTCGACTGTGATACAGTGCCTGGTGAGTCGTTTTAGAAGTGTTGGTGTTTAAGTATGGTATTCGTGATGTGTGTGAGGTAGTCTACTGCTTTGTCCGTGAACTCCTGGAGGACACGGTTTTGAATGTCATCGTGACCAGGGGCCTTCCTAGCGGTGGTATGCATGATGGCCCATTTGACTTCTGCTGTACTAGCTTGTCGGATGATGTTGCGCGCTGGTTGGACCAGGATGCGTGTGACCTCCTGGTCGGTAGCAAGTGTGAACGCTGCGTCTTGAATTCCAGCCACAATGACGGAAACCTTTATGCACCACGGACAGAGCACCGTGCATGCGCGAGATGATGGTTCAAATGGCTCTGAGCACTATGGGACTTAACATCTGAGGTCATCAGTCCCCTAGAGCTTAGAACTACTTAAACCTAACTAACCTAAGGACAACACTCACATCCATGCCCGAGGCAGGATTCGAACCTGCGACCGTAGCGGTCGCGAGATGATGGGCAGCGCCTCCTGGCGGCAAGTAGCCACGCGGCGCTCCGGTGGGAGAAGACGGCAGAAACGATGACTCGCAACAGCACTAGTTGGAAGGATCCAGTGATCGAAAAGAAGACTGTGGTTGTTTAATGTCGGACAAAATCGGATTCCATATCTTACTTAGAGGAAAGCCTTTATCCCTGTTGATAATATTACTTGATAATCTAATTTCAGTGGATTCTTTAAGAACACATTCCCAATAGCGAGAAGCAGGAGTGATCAATTGTGTCTTGTCATACATCATCCTGCGTCCTTCGTTAAGGCAGTGTTCCGCTACTGCCGATTTCTCAGGCTGGAACAACCGAGTGTGCCGATGATGTTCCACACACCGGTCCTGAATAGTTTGACCATATACTTCTTTCCACAGTGACACGGAATTTCGTGAACCCCAGGCTTCATCAAGCCAAAATTATCTTTAACCGAGCCAAGAAGGGCTCTAGTCTTGGCAACTGGAGTAGAAACAGGTTTAATATCATATTTTCCTAAAATTCTTGAAATTTTGGATGATACGAGACTAAACTGAAGAGCTCGGCATATTTGTTGTTCCATATATCCATTCTGTTCAAAAACAATCTTCAAATGATCAAGTTCTTCTTTCAAATGTTCCTCGTCAGAAATGGCATAAGCTCTTTTTACCAGAGTCTGCAAAACTCCACTACGCTGGTGTGGTGAATGACAGCTGGTCGTGTGAAGATAGCGGTCAGTATGAGTAGGTAGTTTACCATCACTTTCAATTTCCACAGTAAATTGAATACTCGGGTGTAGACAATTAAAATGATCTAAAAAGCGATTCAAAGCATCAATTCCATGTGCCCAAACCTTAAAAATGCCATCAACGTTGTAAGATGGCAAGAACTACACCCCTTACATAAAGTCATTAAAGATCACCTAACTCACGTTGAGCGACAGTAGGGCTGAACAAAAATCACTGACAAGGCACAATGCATCTTGTAGAGGGTATAGTATGGACGTATTGGAATAATTAAAGTCGGGTGATGGTTTTAAAGTAATTCACATGACATGAAAACTAAGTGGAAATGCGTCGATTTACTGGAGGCTAGTTTATCCCAGAGAAGTATTCGAGTGACCGTGGCCGGCGGGGGATCGGCGAAGGGAAGTGACAATAGGCAGCTTAGGGCGGCTCAAGCTCTGAGAAAGCGGTAACGGGGCGCGGCCTCCAGCTGCCTGAGTGACAGTGAGTGGGCGGTTGACCCCATGCTGGTGTACCGGGAAGCAGACGGAGAACTTGTACGCCTGTTGATAAATGTCCGTCGTCCCGTTTTCAGTGAAACATGCGAGAAAGCCGCGCAAAGCTACGGTGGAGCAGTCAACAGAGGTCAAAATATGTGGCAGTTGGTTGGTTGGTTTGGGGAAGGAGACCAGACAGCGTGGTCATCGGTCTCATCGGATTAGGGAAGGATTGGGAAATGAGGTCGGCCGTGCCCTTTCAGAGGAACCATCCCGGGATTTGCCTGGAGTGATTTAGGGAAATCACGGAAAACCTAAACCAGGATGGCCGGACGCGGGATTGGACCGTCGTCCTCCCGAATGCGAGTCCAGTGTCTAAACACTGCGCCACCCCGCTCGGTATGCGGCAGTTTTGCACTCTCTGTTGATCTGTTAAGTCAATTAGCTGGGGCGAACACACAAAGAAACCAGATAAGTGACGGGTGGGGTGTTACAGCGTATCTCAAAAAACACTTTGGTTTAAGAAACGATGTTTTGAGTGCCATGTCCTCAAAGTCTTCCATAAAAAGGTCGGCGACTATGGGGCAGAGTAGACACCCCATAGCCGTAAGTTTGCTCAAAAAATTCATCATTCAAAAGAAAATACGTTGAAGTCAACACATGTCGACATAACTCGGTGGTTTCTTCATCTAATTTCTCACAGAATAGTAACAGGGACTCTTGAAGAGGAACCTGATTAAAAAGAGAAATAACATCAAAGCTGACGAGCAAGTGAGAAGGACGACAGTACAACGATTTTAATCGTCGAATAAAGTCGGACGAATTTGATATGTGATGCGTATGGCCTGAGGTCTGAAGCTAAATATTTGGCCAAATTATAGGTACGTGCGCCCAAGTTGCTGACAATGGGACGCAGAGGAATACCACTCTTATGAATCTTGGGTAAACCATACAATCTCGGAGGAACCGCCGCACCTGGATGAAGTTTCTTGATGACATCACTAGGTAAGGAGCTCTTCTTTAAAAGTGAGAGAGTCTTCCGTTTTATACAATCCGTGGGATCATTTTTGATTTTCCGATAGGCCGATTCCTCTAACAAAAGATCCATTTTGGCGACATAATCCTCACGTGAGAGAATAATCGTATCAGCCGGAAGAATTATTATATCCCGATTTTCTCTCAGAGACCGAATAGCAGCCATTTCACAAGATGGTATATTATTCCGTGGAGCGGGAACACGACGAAGTTTATAGGCAACCTCCTGCCTGATCTCTTCTGCCCTGTTCTCGGGAAGGCGGGCCACAGCTTGTTCTACAGCACAAATAAAATCCGTGATAGGAGTCCTCTTAGGAGTAGGTGCAAAATTTAAACCGTTTTCCAAAACAGATAATGTAGCATCATCAAATTCCTGATTCGTAAGATTAATAACAACCCGTTGGCGGATGTCGTCACCAGACATAATAGGAGAAACACACAGACGTTGGAACTTAGATGACTGTTTACTAGTAGCAATTTTCTGCACTGAATCCGAAAAAGCCTATGAATCACTATCCACCCACCAGACAGTCTTGAAGAAATTTCCAAACGTAAAAAATATAAATATTTCGATACAAAATCCAGTTGTCGCCGCGTAAAACGAATACGTTCCCGCACCAATGCAAGACTGGCCCGCGTCTTAATTATGTTGGCCGCTTTTGTGTCAATATAATGATTAATTCTTGCAAATTTAGGGACAATACTCTCATCACGTGAGACAATACTGACCTTACGACTTATCTTAGAAGAAAGATTCAGAAAAGGCAAACCTACGTTTCTAGCATTTGTAGAGTTAGAGAAAGCTTTTGACAATGTTGACTGGAATACACTCTTTCAAATTCTGAAGGTGGCAGGGTAAAATACAGGGAGTGAAAGGCTATTTACAATTTGTACAGAAACCAGATGGCAGTTATAAGAGTCGAGGGACATGAAAGGGAAGCAGTGGTTGGGAAGGAAGTGAGACAGGGTTGTAGCCTCTCCCCGATGTTATTCAATCTGTATATTGAGCAAGCAGTGAAGGAAGCAAAAGAAAAATTGGGAATAGGTATTAAAATCCATGGAGAATAAATAAAAACTTTGAGGTTCACCGATGACATTGTAATTCTGTCAGAGACAACGAAGGACCTGGAAGACCAGCTGAACGGAATGGACAGTGTCTTGAAAGGAGGATATAAGATGAACATCAACAAAAGCAAAACGAAGATAATGGAATGTAGTCGAATTAAATCGGGTGATGCTGCAGGAATTAGATTAGGAAATGAGACGCTTAAGGTAGTAAAGGAGTTTTCCTATTTGGGGAGGAAGATAACTGATGATGGTCGAAGTAGAGAGGCTATAAAATGTGGCCTGGC
This sequence comes from Schistocerca cancellata, assembly GCF_023864275.1. Taxonomy (NCBI): domain Eukaryota; kingdom Metazoa; phylum Arthropoda; class Insecta; order Orthoptera; family Acrididae; genus Schistocerca; species Schistocerca cancellata. Next base: position 1,760,442 of record NC_064628.1, on the reverse strand, counting down.
AATGGCAAGGTAAGCGTTTCTGGAAGTATTTGTATGGAGTGTAACCATGTATGGAAGTGAAACAGGGACGATAAATAGTTTAGACAAGAAGAGAATAGAAGCTTTGGAAATGTGGTGCTACAGAAGAATGCTGAAGATTAGATGGGTAGATCACATAAGTAATGAGGAAGTATTGAACAGAATTGGAGAGAAGAGAAATTTATGAACAACTTGACTAGAAGAAGAGATCGGTTGGTAGGGCATATTCTGAGGCATCAAGGGATCACCAATTCAGTATTGGAGGGCAGCGTGGAGGGTAAAAATCGTAGAGGGAGATCAAGAAGAGAAAACACTAAACAGATTCAGAAGGATGTAGGTTGCAGTAGGTACTGGGAGATGAAGAAGCTTGCACAGGATAGAGTAGCATGGAGAGCTGCATCAAACCAGTCTCTGGACTGAAGACCACAACAACAACGTCAGAGAGCTCTGATGAAATCGGCATTGCGACCACACAGAGTGCACGTGATGCAACGATGCAAGAAACAGATCATGAGAAAAGAATGCGTTACTATCGATGGTTTCAGGGGTTTCTAATTCAACAGCTTCCCCATAACTTAGTTTACAGATGAGGCATGGTTGCATCTTCCAGGTTACACCAACACACGAAACAGTAGACGCCGGGCTGGTGTTAACCTCCATATCATCCACGAAACAGCACTGCATGGTGAAAAGATTGGAGTGTGTCAGCTTCCAGAATTGTTGGCTCCGTTTTCCCTGATAAGATTGAAGACTCTACAGTTTATAAGGTAATCTTCAATACATTTGTGGAGCAGCTGGATGACGTCGAAACAACAAAGGTATTTTACAACAAGATGAAGCAACATGACACATGTCTAGCACTTCCGTGCAACTTGTAACATGTGTCTATGGTGATTGATGATCTCAAAAAATTTGTGCCCCTACCCAATCACCTGACCAACATCCTTCCCCCCCCCCCTCCCCCCTCGTCAGGCTCCCGAGATATTTTCGTGAGACCATTAGTCACGAAATAAACAACACTGGCGAGGAAACACGGCGCAGAACGCCGCAGGATATCGTGAAACGAATACAGTTGTGCATCGATTTTGGTGAAGGGCACTTCCAGCATTTGCTGTAAGAACTTTGTATGTATGTAATCTCCAAGTTGTATATTGTCTTCCAAAATTGTAAATGTGTCCCATTATTGGTTCAAATGTTATGACTCGATCAAGCAGTTCAGGTTTATATGGATCGCACTGAATGTCGGTATAAGCATATACCAGGTTTGCAAATTAGAGAGGAAGTAATATAAATGTTGAAGTTGAGTTTGCAGATAGTATAGGATGTGCTTAGGTGCGCATTGTGTAGCAGGAGAAGTGGGAACTTGATAATCGATAAGGGGGTGAAGGGTACATATGATGGATAGATCACATGTTGATGTGATGTTGAAAGGGAGAACAGGGTGCATGACGCTCAAGGATTTAGAGGGAGTGATAGAACGTTGGTGGAGAATACATCAATGCCACACTGGCATAGCAGACTATAGGTCAGTTCATGGAACATGACGAGGATAGCGTGGGGGTGCAATCCCCTTTTCACCCAGTTAATAGGTTTTGTAATCTCATTCTGGTGCGTGCTTTCTGTTGGATGGTTGGCAAGGGGTTTTTAGAGTCGTATTAATTCACATTGAAACATATCTGTGGTTGGTGTCTTTCATTCTCACTACTTACAAATATGTTTTCCTTTCACAGAATGACAAGCGACTTCCCCTCGCCATCCTCTGTGCCCTCGAGTTGTTGGTAGCGTTTTCTGTGTCGTTCCTGCCAGAATCTGCGTTGCAGTGATTGCCAGAGACGTTAAGGGATGGTACCGTCTTTGGCAGAGGGCAGCGCTACTGGAGCTGGAAACCAAAACCAACTACTTAGTACGCCACTGGTTAAAGGAGTTCCAGAAGCTCCTTACAGTGCAGTTCCACGCTGGTCATAGTGTAGCAGCTGACATGTTAATGCGACGCTAGCAGCCTACGACTTCTGTTTGCTGACTCCCACGAAATTGGTACTATGCAACTCTCCTCACTTTCTGTATCCATCCACACCTGTTACACCTACAAGCTCTCCACATCCAATTCCAACAAAATGTAATCGCCTCCTGCTATCTGCCCACGAAATCCCATCCAGAGATCTACCCATCCTTCCACCTTTAACAGAATTCTCTTCTTACTTCCATGTCTGGGTTACAGTTCGCAACCCCAAGCCACTTTTCTGGGTCCTTCTCCTCAACTCTTCACTCCCACTTTCTTTCGAAAACGCATTTAAGCAGGTTAAATGTTAAATGGATTTATTATTGAGAGTGATGTAATTATATATGGATATAAACGTCACCTACTGTTTGCATACATCTAGTAAAACGAAGACCGCTATTTAAAGGGTTTTTTAAAAATTTTAAAAGTAGAAAAAAACAAATATCAGCATTTTAATTACAATCTAAAATATACAACAGCTTGTTTTAATAATTTTAAAAAGACGAAAATAATTTGTGTTTTTAAAGTTTTGTAAAGTGTTTCTACGTTTTTTGACTGCTGTTCCTCAACAGCAGCAATGTAAAATATAGATCTAGTGCTCTAATTTCGTCAATGTTTTTAATAAACATAGTAATCTTCTCATTATTTTTATCTTCACATTCTTACACATTTTCGTAAATTCTTGATGTTGTAGTTGATATAAGCTTTTTGAATAAATATACAAGTAACTTCTTTTATTCCAGTTCAACAATCCTGGACCTAGAATATAAGTATCAATTATTAATGTCGTTTTTCCACAGCTTTGTTGCTATTACTCGAATAGAATTAGTTAAAAGCCTTCGCTGTTTATTTTCTGGTTTCACTCTAGAATTCTTACTTTTGGTTTGCACCCTGTTTTCGTGTAGTTAAATAATTACTACTATTTCAATAGAGTAGTAAGTTATCTGCTCTAAAAAAAACTGACTGTACTTGCCTAAGAAAAATTTAATAATTGGCACTATTTGGTTTTTATACATTTCTAACTCCAAATATTACACAAAAAATGGTAAACTGGATTGTGATGGAGAAACGATAGAAATTCCTGTTGGCCAGTATAATTTGGAAAGCTTGGAAAAATTAATTCATTCAACAAAGCCAAATAATCACATTTAAGCAGAAGAAATTTTAAATAGAATTATTATTTAGAGTGATGTATTTCTATATAGATATAAACTATAGTATCAGAAGTGTGCTTGAATTTAGTTATCAAATTATTGAAGCTGATAAAAAATTGTTGCTAAGGATATTCCTAAATTTATTTTGTTTGAATTAATCAATATAAAGGTAGATCCAGCTGATGGAATGTTTGTGGAGGATACTAATCATTTTCATGGAGAACCTAATATTATTGGTTCATTCAACTCTAATGCTGAATATGGTGATCAATAATTTATGAACCACGTTATCCTGTATATGTTCCATTTTCTAATATTATACAAGAATTGGGTATAACTGTAACTGATAATTTGATTGACTTCAGTGGTACTTCTGTAATAGTTATTTTAGAAATGGTCTAATAAATTTTTATCTTTAATAAACAATGAACAAAATAGAGAGCCATCAGTTCTCTTCGTTGCCTGCGAATGAGAAATCAAAAAAGAATCTAAATGTGCCTAACAGGGACACAAAAATTAACATAAATATAGGAGACAAATGGTTTCATTCTAATAACGCTCAGTTGTACATGAACGTTAGTATTATTGGAGTTGATAATGCAGATTATAGAACTTATGTTGAAAAATCTAATAAAAATCAGTTGATAATTATGTGACAGAGCTATTTGATTTTACAACCACAAAGAAAGTAAATAATGTTATGACTCATATATAGCTTTCTTTATTTAATCATCAGTTTTGTTGTGTTTGGCTTCATCTCTCAATGATAAAATAAGAATTGAAAAACACATACTTAATAATAATAAAGTAAAGAGTAAGAAAGATGAAGTGTTTCATCTACTGAATATGCATGGTGGTTTCTGTACGCACTTTAAAGAAACTTTTTGGAAAGGGGTTCTTACTGTAATATTTACTTGATGTTCCAGTGCTGAAGATGCTCTTCTTAGATGGACTGACTATAATAATGGGGTTGAATTAAAGATACACTTGCAAAAGAATGTGAAATTGTAGGGCTACTGAAATTCGTGTACCTATTGTTAAATATGAACTGTATTATGAGCTTGAACAATGAGAAAATATACCGAAAATAACGCAAATTGCAATATCTTTCTGTGAATTACAAACTATAGAAGTTGGTAGTTTAGATAACAAGCAAAATTTCGAGTTAGGTATCATGAGTTACTGAGATTCAATAGAGTTTATTCTGCCATATTTAGTTTTATTTTGGTGTTTCAAACTAATCGTGACAACAACGAGTCGGTTTATTTGTCACTGAATGATCATATTAAACTTCAGAACATATGTATTAAAAATAGAAGGAATGAAATATTTCCTCAGGAAATGTGTAATTTGGATCAACCAAATAATTATCTGAAGACATATGATGCATTCCTTCATTTTAAGCTAGTTACACGGTCGAAGAGCGATGATTGCATAGGTTCAATTATTTTTGTAATGAACTATCCTATGCCTGTGATTAATATGAATCACATACAGAATGTTGTTACCTCTCAGAGGACTGTTATGAGATGATGTGACACATTCAATGATAAAATGCTAAAGGACACAATTATATATTGAAAGAAGAAGCTCACCTTTGATGCACCATACAGAATATTAACTGACAATTTTTAAACTGAAAAACTGAGTATCTAATGATTTCCGATTTTATTTATTATTATTTTTCTGGGTATCTCTTTTTATGGGGATTATGATAGCATTTTGAATTTTGAAGATAGGTTAACATTTGGCCGAGAAATTAACGAAAATCGATCTAGTCAGCAGGCCAGCTGGCTGGAAATGTTGCGTAGCTCCTGTGTCTAGTGTGGCTGACGACTGACTGTAGAGAGTGCAACCAGAATAAACCCTGCAAGGTTTTCTTCCGAAAGGGGCCGAAAGGTTTGGGTCAAATTTTGTATAATTTTGTGTCTCAAATTACTTTCTACATTAAGTCTAGTGTGCGCAAAGTTCCCATTATTTTCAACTAAAATTTTATTTTATTCTGTATGGATTTTAATTAGGAATGAAAACATCTTTAATGTTTTCAATTAATGGTAGTGGACTCAAAATCCCCACTATTTTCAAGTAAAATTTTATTTCATTCTTTACAGATTTTAATTAGTGCCCTCAAAACTGGTTTGCGTTTTATAAATAGTAGTAAGTGGGTACGTTGAGTGCACTTGGTATGTTTTTAATGCGTAACCTTTTTTAGGAATTAATTAAATTAATATATTATATTATTTGTAATATATTATTTATATAATTATAATATCTAATTATAATTATATATATCTATATATATGTATATATAATTATATTATATTAATCCCCCCCATGAACCATGGACCTTGCCGTTGGTGGGGGGGATTGCGTGCCTCAGCGATACAGATAGCTGTACCGTAGGTGCAACCGCAACAGAGGGGTATCTGTTGAGAGACCAGACAAACATGTGGTTCCTGAAGAGGGGCAGCAGCCTTTTCAGTAGTTGCAGGGGCAACAGTCTGGATGATTGACTGATCTGGCCTTGTAACACTAACCAAAACAGCCTTGCTGTGTTGGTACAGCAAATGGTTGAAAGCAAGGGGAAACTACAGCCAGCATGCAGCTCTACTTAATGGTTAATGATGATGGCGTCCTCTTGGGTAAAATATTCCGGAGGTAAAATAGTCCCACATTTGGATCTCCGGGCGGGGACTACTCAAGAGGACGTCATTATCAGGAGAAAGAAAACTGGCGTTCTACGGATCGGAGCGTGGAATGTCAGACCCCTTAATCAGGCAGGTAGGTTAGAAAATTTCAAAAGGGGAATGAATAGGTTAAAGTTAGATATAGTGGGAATTACTGAAGTTCGGTGGCAGGAGGAACAAGACTTTTGGTCAGGCGAATACAGGATTACAAACACAAAGTCAAATATGGGTAATGCAGGAGTAGGTTTAATAATGAATAAAAAAATAGGAATGTGGGTAAGCTACTACAAACAGCATAGTGAACGCATTATTTTGGCTAAGATAGACACGAAGCCAAAGCCTACTACAGTAGTACAAGTTTATATGCCAACTAGCTCTGCAGATGAAGAAATTCAAGAAATGTGTGATGAAATAAAAGAAATTAATCAGATAGTGAAGGGAGACGAAAATTTAATAGTTATGGATGACTGGAATTCGGTAGTGGGAAAGGGGAGAGAAGGAAACGTAGTAGGTGTATGTGGATTGGGGGTAAGAAATAAAAGAGGAAGCCGCCTGCTAAAATTTTGCACAGAGCACAACTTAATCATAGCTAACGCTTGGTTCAAGAATCATAAAAGAAGGTTGTATACATCCAAGAAGCTGGAGATACTGACAGGTTTCAGATAGATTATATAATGGTAAGACAGAGATTTAGGAACCAGGTTTTTAACTTGTAAGGCATTTCCAGGGGCAGATGTGGACTCTGACGCCAATCTATTGGTTATGAACTGTAGATTAAAACTAAAGAAACTGCAAAAAGGTGGGAATTTAAGGAGATGGGACCTGTATAAACTGACTAAACCAGAAGTTGTACAGAGTTTCAGGGACAGCATAAGGGAACAATTGACAGGAATGGGGGAAAGAAATACAGTCGAAGAAGAATGGGTAGCTTTGAGGGATGAACTACTGAAGGCAGCAGAGGATCAAGTAGATAAAAGATGAGGGCTAGTAGAAATCCTTGGGTAACAGAAGAAATATTGAATTTAATTGATGAAAGGATAAAATATAAAAATGCAGTAAATGAAGCAGGCAAAAAGGAATACAAACATCTCAAAAATGAATCGACAGGAAGTGCAAAATGGCTAAGCAGGGTTGGCTAAAGGACAAATGTAAGGATGTAGTGGCTTACCTCACTAGGGGTAAGATAGATGCTGCCTACAGGAAAATTAAAGAGACCTGTGGTGAAAAGAGAACCATTTGTATAAATATCAAGAGCTCAGATGGAAACCCAGTTCTAAACAAAGAAAGGAAAGCAGGAAGGTGGAAGGAGTATATAGAGGGTCTATACAAGGGCGATGTATTTGAGGACAATATTATGGAAATGGAAGAGAATGTAGATGAAGATGAAATGGGAGATATGATACTCCGTGGAGAGTTTGATAGAGCATTGAAAGACCTGAGTCGAAACAAGGCCCCGGGAGTAGACAACATTCCATTTGAACTACTGACAGCCTTCGGAGAGCCAGTCCTGACAAAACTGGTGAGCAAGATGTTTGAGACAGGCGAAATTCCCTCAGACTTCAAGAAGAATATAATAATTCCAAACCCAAAGAAAGCAGGTGTTGACAAATGTGAAAATTACCGAACTATCAGTTTAATAAGTCACGGCTGCTAAATACTAACACGAATTGTGTACAGACGAATGGAAAAACTAGAAGAAGCTGAACTCGGGGAAGATCAGTTTGGAGTCCATAGAAATATTGGAACACGTGAGGCAATACTGACTCTACGACTTATCTTGGAAGCTAGATTAAGGAAAGGCAAACCTACGTTTCTAGCATTTGTAGACTTAGAGAAAGCTTTTGACAATGTTGACTGGAATACCCTCTTTCAGATTCTGTAGGTGGCAGGGGTAAAATACAGGGATTGAAAGGATATTTACAATTTGTACAGAAACCGTTATAAGAGTTGAGGGGCATGAAAGGGAAACAGTGGTTGGGAAGGGAGTAAGACAGGGTTGTAGCCTCTCCCAGATGTTATTCAATCTGTATCTTGAACAAGCAGCGAAGGAAACAAAAGAAAAATTCGGAGTCGGTATTAAAATCCACGGAGAAGAAACCTTGAGGTTCACCGATGACATTGTAATTCTGTCAGAGACAGCAAAGGACTTGGAAGAGCAGTTGAACGGAATGGATAGTGTCTTGAAAGGAGGATATAAGATGAACATCAGCAAAAGCAAAACGAGGATAATGGAATGTAGTCGAATTAAGTCAGGTGATGCTGAGGGTATTAGATTAGGAAATGAGACACTTAAAGTAGTAAAGCTGTTTTGCTGTTTGGGGAGCAAAATAACTGATGATGGTCAAAGTAGAGAGGATATAAAATGTAGACTGGCAATGGCAAGAAAAGTGTTTCTGAAGAAGCGAAATTTGTTAACATAGATTTAAGTGTCAGGAAGTCGTTTCTGAAAGTATTTGTATGGAGTGTAGCCATGTATGGAAGTGAAACATGGACGATAAATAGTTTGGGCAAGAAGAGAATAGAAGCTTTCGAAATGTGGTGCAACAGAAGAATGCTGAAGGTTAGATGGGTAGATCACATAACTAATGAGGAGGTATTGAATAGGATTGGGGAGAAGAGAAGTTTGTGGCACAACTTGACTAGAAGAAGGGATCGGTTGGTAGGACATGTTCTGAGGCATCAAGTGATCACCAATTTAGCATTGGAGGGCAGCGTGGAGGGTAAAAATCGTAGAGGGAGACCAAGAGATGAATACACCATCAGATTCAGAAGGATATAGGTTGCAGTAGGTACTGGGAGATGAAGAAGCTTGCACAGGATAGAGTTGCATGGAGAGCTGCATTAAACCAGTCTCAGGACTGAAGACCACAACAACAACATATTATAAATATATTAATATAAATTGTTGTTGTTGTGGTCTTGCTAAACTTCAAAGCTTTTATTTCTTCTCTATGGATTTTAATACCTACTCTGAACTTTTCCTTTATTGCTTGCTCAATATACAGATTGAATAACATTGGGGATTGGCTACAACCCTGTCTCACTCCCTTCCCAACCACTGCTTCCCTTTCATGTACCTCGACTCATGTAACTGTCATCTGGTTTCTATACAAATTGTAAATAGCCTTTTGCTCCCTGTATTTTACCCCTGCCACCTTCAGAATTTTAAAGAGAGTATTCCAGTCAACATTGTCAAAAGCTTTCTCTAAGTCTACAAATGCTAGAAACGTAGGTTTGCCTTTCCTTAATCTTGCTTCTAAGATAAGTCGTAGAGTCAGTATTGCCTCACATGTTCCAACATTTCTATGGAAATCCAAACTGATCTTCACCAAGCTCGGCTTCTATCAGTTTTTCCATTCGTCTGTAAAGAATTTGCGTTAGTATTTTGCAGCTGTGACTTATTAAACTGATAGTTTTGTCAGAACTGGCTCTCCCAAGGCTGTCAGTAATTCTAATGGAATGATGTCTATTTATAATATAATATAATGTAATTAATTTGTAAAAAAGCTTATGCATTAAAAACATACCAAATGTTTTGAATGTATCCACTTACTACTAGTGTTATTGGAACAAGTAAAAGAATTTTTCCTGATAGTCTTTTATGTACCCTGGGGAACAGTAGATGATCTTTTTGCTGTTTGCATGTGTGTGTGTGTGTGTGTGTGTGTGTGTGTGTGTGTGTGTGTGTGTGTGTGTACAGAGAGAGAGGGAGGGAGGGAGAGATTCCAACAACACTGTTTGAGTGGGGATTAGATATGAATATGATATAAAATGTAGAATTCATAGGATACAAGGCAATTAATTCCACACTGACTTAAGAAACCATATGTAATGTTTCTGTGATTAATAACCTTTGTTTTAAAAATTTGGCACATACTACATAATTTAGCCTTGTATTAGACAATAGTAGATTCAGCAGTTGTGATTTTAAATATTTAACCTAATCTGTCATCCAAGTATCCATGTGTATGTACAATAATCGCATAGTAATACCAAGAAAAATTGCGTAATACATTTCGGGTGGACTGCATGTTAATATTACATTTAAGATATATATTATCTATAGTTTGTAGAGTAATATCCTAATTACTGTTTGCAACAATAATTAAATCACTAATATATGCCAATTCTTCAGGTAATATATTTGTGAAAGAAAACATATTAGGGTTCTTTTGCTTGTATTACTACAATTGATGCATAAGTAATTCTCTGTATCAAAATTTTTGATCTGTCATCCACTTACAGAGTTCAGTGTAGCTATACTGTCGAGTCCCCATACATAGAGCAGCATAACTTGTGCACTAAGGTAAGACTATATCAATATACATGAATTTGAATATTCGTATGTAATGAAGTAATTTTAAATGATGTATCCAATTTCATTGTGAATTTACTCAACTATCCTTTGATATATTGATATATAAACTGTATCACTTGCAAAAGTAAAACAATTGTAAAATTAGACTTTTGCATGGCTGTTGTGTGGGTATCAGCAATGATTATGTAACTGAGTAATTCAGCAGTCATAGTGGAAAGAGTCAGCATTCAGTGTTCTGAATTCTCTTAATTGTAACTAAGAGCTTAGCCACAGAATTCCACAAGAGCTACATGATAAAACAATTGCTACTGGAGTACTGACCACTGAATGCCAAAACTTACAAAACCCACTACACTGTGGAGTCGTTTGTATTAGGAGGTGGCACAATTGCGTGTAATCTATTATCTATTTGTCTATGTATTTTGCACAATTGTCACTGTTTATATGTGAGTTTTATCCACTGTTGTTTTGGAATTTGCTCTATGCTAAAGAATGCTATTGTCAAGAAATTTTCGAGATTATCCAGAGATTTCCAGTATATCTGAATATGCTGCTAATCAAATAAGTTAAGTAAGTTTGGCTTTTAAGATGTCCTTTAAATTTGTGACTGTATGAGGCGACCATTTCCAATGGAATCAAAATTAATGAGACCATTCGTGAACAGTTCCATATACTTGATAATGTAGTTTGCGTATTGAGTATAATTTTCTGACCAGCCATAGACTGAACCTTGCTTTTACCGATGAAATTCAAGCATTGCAAACCATAAGTGCCCAAAGCACACTGTCATCGATGCTGTGATTGTAGCATATATGCAAGCTGCTGACATCGGGTGGTTTTGCGGTGAACCATCTTTATCTACACATGTAACTCTACACTGCAGTAAGGAATACCTCAGTAGGCAGCTCGGTTGAAGAGGAATGGACGTCTCTAAAAAGGGCAATCACAGAAGCTGGAAAGAAAAACATAGGTACAAATAAGGTGACTGTGAAGAAACCATGGGTACGAGAAAAAAAAAACTTCAGTCGATCGATGAAAGAAGGAAGTACAAAAATGTTCAGGGAAATTCACGAATACAGAAATACTAGTCACTTACGAATGAAATAAATAGAAGTGCAGGGAATCTAAGGCGAAATATGAAAAATTGAAATATTGTCGGAAGGAGTGACTCACCATACAGAAAAGTGAAAACAACCTTCTGGAAACCAAAAGCAAGGGTGGTAACATTAAGAGTGCAACGGAAATTGCTCTGTTAAATGCAGAGGAGAGAGCACATAAGCGGAAAGAATACATTGAAGTCCTCTATGGGGGAGGGGGAGGGGAAATTGTCTGATGGCGTGATAGAAGGAGAAACAGGAGTAGATATAGACATCAGGGATCCAGTATTAGAATCATAACTTAAAAGAGCATTGAAAGGCTTAAAATTAATTAAGGCAGATGAGATACACAACATTACATTGGAATTTCTGAAATCATTGTGGGGAGTGGCAACTAAACGACTATTGAAGTTCATATGTAGAATATGAGTCTAGCAATGTACCATCTGGCTTTTGGAAAACATTATTCACATAGTTCTGAAGATTGCAAGAACTGACAAGTGCAAGAATTATCGCAGGAATAATATGCAGAAGAACTGAAAAGAAAATTGAGGATTTGGTGCAAGATTTAGGAAATTGTGACCAAAATATGGGTAAGCTACTGGGAAAGACGGGTAATATACAATATGTACAAGACCGAAGAGGAAACAATTAGAGTGAAAGATCAAGACAAGAATGAAGCGCTCTGATGAAAAGGGGTGTGCCACAGTAATGTTGTCTGTCGCCCTTTCTGTTCAATCTATACATTGATGAAGCAATGACGGAAGTGAAAGAAAAGTTCAAAAGTGTAATTAACATTCAAGTTGAGAGGCTATCAATAGGATTCGCTGATGACATTGCTTTCCTCAGTCAAAGGGAAGAATTACAGGACCTTCTCAATGGAATGAGCAGTCTAATGAGTACAGGATATAGATTGAGGGTAAATCGAAGAAAGACGAAAGTAATGAGACATAGCAGAGATCAGAACAGCGAGGAAATTAACATAAGAATTGCGGATCACGAAGCAGAATAAATTACGGACCAATGACGCACAGAGCAAGGAGGACATCAAAAGCAGAATAGCACTGGCAGAAATAGCATTGCTAGGAAGAGAATTCTGCTAGTATCAAACATAGACCTTAATTTGAGGAAAAAATTTCTGAGAATGTACATTTGGAGCACTGTATTGCATGGTAGTAAAACATGGACTGTGGCGAAACCAGAACAGATGAGAATCGAGGCATTTGAGATGGGGTGCTACAGACTAATGTTGAAAATTAGGTGGACTGATATAGTAAGGAATGAGGAGGCTCTGCACAGTATCAGAGAAGAAAGGAATATGTGTAAAACACTGACATGAGAAAGGCCAGAATGATAGGACATCTGTTAAGACATCAGGGAATAGCTGCCATTATACCAGAGGGAGCCGCAGAGGGCAAAAACTGTAAAGGAAGAAATTGGATTACAGACAGCAAATAATTGGGGACATAGGTTGCAAGTGCTACTCTGAGATGAAGAGGTTGGCACTGGAGAGGAGTTCGTGGTGGGTCTCATCAAACCAGCAGACTTATCACTCATATAAAACAAAGTAGTGCTACAACGAATATACGAACATTCATAAAATGCAGTCTCACATATTTCTTGGTTATTCATTTCCATGTGGGCCAAAACAACAAATCATAATTCTGTTCCTCTGTGCTGCACAATTATCTTCTGAGGTTGACAATATAATTCAGTGAACATAACGTATATAGTGTGTGTGTGGTGCACTTACAATCTCATATGTTCTGATTCCAGTTTCACATAAATTACATACCTTACATCTGTGAAAACACATTATTGTTACTAGTCTGCATATGGAAAGTATATTAATTATGATTAATAATATATGTTGTTGTTGTTGTTGTTGTGGTCTTCAGTCCTGAGGCTGGCTTGATGCAGCTCTCCATGCTACTCTATCCTGTGCAAGCTTCTTCATCTGCCAGTACCTACTGCAGCCTACATCCTTCTGAATCTGCTTAGTGTATTCATCTCTTGGTCTCCCTCTACGATTTTGACCCTCCACGCTGCCCTCCAATACTAAATTGGTGATTCCTTGATGCCTCAGAACATTTCCTACAAACCGATCCCTTCTTCTAGTCAAGTTGTGTCACAAACTCCTCTTCTCCCCAATTCTATTCAATACCTCCTCATTAATTATGTGATCTACTCATTTAATCTTCAGCATTCTTCTGTAGCACCACATTTCGAAAGCTTCTATTCTCTTCTTGTCTAAACTATTTATCGTCCATGTTTCACTTCCATACATGGCTACACTCCATACAAATACTTTCAGAAACGACTTCCTGACATTTAAATCTATACTCGATGTTAACAAATTTCTCTTCTTCAGAAACGCTTTCCTTGCCATTGCCAGTCTACATTTTATATCCTCTCTACTTCGACCTTCATCAGTTATTTTGCTCCCCAAATAGCAAAACTCCTTTATTACTTTATGTGTCTCATTTCCTAATCTAATTCCAGCAGCTTCACCCAACTTAATTCGACTACATTCCATTATCCTCGTTTTGCTTTTGTTGATGTTCATCTTATACCCTCCTTTCAAGACACTTTCCATTCTGTTCAGCTGCTCTTCCAAGCCCTTTGCTGTCTCAGACAGAATTACAACGTCATTGACGAACCTCAAAGTTTTTATTTCTTCTCCATGGATTTTAATGCCTACTCTGAACCTTTCTTTTGCTTTCTTTACTGCTTGCTCAATATACAGATTGAATAGCATTGGGGATAGGCTACAACCCTGTGTCTCTCCCTTCCCAACCACTGCTTCCCTTTCATGTCCCTCAACTCATATAACTGTCATCTGGTTTCTATACAAATTGTAAATAGCCTTTTGCTCCCTGTATTTTACCCGTGCCACCTTCAGAATTTGAAAGAGAGTATTCCAGTCAACATTGTAAAAAGCTTTCAGTAAGTCTACAAATGCTAGAAATGTCGGTTTGCCTTTCCTTAATCTTTCTTCTAAGATAAGCTGTAGGGTCAGTATTGCCTCATGTGTTCCAACATTTCTGTGGAATCCAAACTGATCTTCCCCGAGGTATAATATATATAAGAGTAAATATTAATTAATATTCCATAACATAGTGGGTACATTATATTTTCCATTGGAAGTTTAGGAGGAAGTTAAGACGTTGTCTATAAATTTTTTCGCCAAATGTCTATTTTTCTCAAAACTCTGTTCCTATGCTTTGGGCCAATATCATTCTCAGTCCCTTAATTAGTGAATCGATAGGAATGAAACACGTTGGCACAACACTAACAATCTCATAATCCAGTTATTCAAAGTATTGTCTTAACTATAGAAGAATGTATAAAACAGCTTGATGCAAACACTGAAACACAACAAAGGGAACGAACACCTGTTTCAAAATAAGGAAGTATAAATGGTAGTATACACTAACTACCAGCTAACAATGCTACTGCCATGGACATCACATCAGTAAGACTGTGTCATCATATTTATTGAATAATTGTATTAACCTTTCGGACAATTTTTTGTCATCAATCATATCAGTGGATGAAACAATTCATTTTTCTTGCTCTTTACTTTACCATTATTAATTATGTGTCCTGCCATACTTATTTTATCATTGAGAAATGAAACCAAACTGATGATTAAATAAAAGAATGCTCTATTCTAGACAGAAAATTATTTACTTTCCTTATGACTATAAAATCAGATAACTTTGCTGCATAATTATCAACTGATTTTTTGTTAGATTTTTCATAATCTGTAACATCAGCTCTAATAATACTGAAGCTCATGTACAACTAAGCTCTGTTAGGATGAAGCCATCTGTGTCCAATATTTATGTTAATTTCTGTGTCCCTGTTAAGCGTATTTAGATTCTTTTTTGATTTCTCATTCACAGGCAGTGAATAGAACTGACAGTCTCCCTTTTGTTTAGTGTTTATTAAAGATAAAAATTTATTAAACCATTTCTAAAGTAACTGTTACAGGAGCATCAATGAAGACAATCAAATAATCATTTTCATCAGTTACAGTTATTTCCAGTTCCTGTATGATATTAAAAAGTGGAATATATACAGGATAATGTGGTTCATGAAATATTGGTCCACCAAATTCAGCACTAGGCTTGATTGAAGCAATAACACTAGTTTCTCGATGAAAATGATCAGTATGCTCCACAAACATTCCATCAGCTTGATTAAAATTTATACTGATGAATTCAAACAGAATAAATTTAGGAACATCATCAGTAACAGTTTTTTAACCAGCTTCAAAAATTTGATTATTAAATCCAAGCTCACTTCTAATACTATTGTTTGAATCTATAGATAATTACATCACTCTCAATAATAGTTCCATTTAAAATTTTACCTGCTTATATGAGATTATTTGGCGTTTTTGAAAGAATATTTTTTTTCAAGCACTTCAAACTATATTGGCCAACAAGACTTGCAGTTGCTTCTCCATCACATTGCAATTTATGGTTTTTTTGTAATATTTGGAGTTAGAAATGTTGTATAATACCAACTAGTGCAACATTATTTAAACTTTCTCACATAAGCACAGTCAATCTTTATTTGAGAACAGATGACTTAGCACTCAACTGAAATATGACTCAATATTTAAAAAATTTTATTTAATTACATGAAAGTAGATTGAAAACCAAAAGTAAGAAACAAACATGGTAAGCTTTTACATATGTGAGCTAACATATGTTTGGGCTCACATGCAGATCCTTTTCGTTGAAATGTCTTGGCTCAAACTCGTCTAGGGGTTGAGCTGCACGTGTTGCATTAAATGCCCTAAATTAGACATTTGTGACCCTTTGGTTAAATGGTCTGTCTGATGGGAAGTTTCCGAAATACAAAGTTAACATAACATATAATAACAGTAGTAATAATATTGGGAACTAAATCTTCGACCCATAAATAATATAGGGCACACAGTTGCAATTTGGTTAGAATAATGATTATTCCAAAAACAAACTAATTGCAAAAGTGGTCATATTTAGAGTTATTGTTACACTCGAGCACACATCCATTTGACACAGTTCGATCATTCACAATCTCATCGCAAATTGCGACTGCTCACTGCTTAGAGTCTAAGTCTCGCAATACCACACAACACAACATTTTCTACGTCGTTTCACTTGCTAGCTGCCTAAAGACTGAATGCCCGCTTCCACGTCTCAATCCGAACTGTACCCTTTGGTCTCTCCAGCCTAACTGTCCCCTTTGGTGTCTCGACCAGAACTCTGTTTAGTGTCTTGATCAGAACTGTCCTCTGCCCTTCTCCGACCGCTTTTCCCGCGCACCGAACATCTTCACTCATCTGACTAGCTAGCTTCCCTTTCCTGAAGCCGTCCATCTGATTGGCTACAGCTTATTCTATATTACTTTACATTTTAACACATTTAAATAATAAAAGTTTGACCACTTTCACGTTCTAAATAAAGTAACAATGTTATTCATTACATAATAAGAGTTAAATTCTTTTACATAAAAGCAATACAATTTCCTTCTTAACTTTGAAAGTCACAGCCAGTAACCTTGCACCAATGTGCTTTCTGATAAATAAATAAAGAACAAAAGTAACAATTATGCACTAAACTTTACAACAAATATTCTGTTGCCTAATGATTCAATAAGATGTCATACTGTCATCGTTCGATGTGTTTTGTGTGGAAAAAATGATGATCTGATGTTTAACTGTAAATACTGATAATTTAAATTTACTGTATCTTTCAAACAAATAAAGATACAGAGTTGATATTTAAAATGTTTGTCATTTTAATAATGTGCTTCTGTATGAAATATCGATCGTTAAAATCGACCAAAGCGTTCAGATTTTAGCATTCAGGTCTTTGTTACAAAACTTGTTAATTTCACTTTAATAGTAAATGCTAAACTGTTATATGTATGATCAATATCCAAGTTTTATTGGGATCACCATGAAAATTTATGGAGGATGGCAGATTAAAACTACTGTGGCTTGATTCCCTGCATTACTACAGAATTAAATAGTTTTCATAAATGTTTCCCTTTGTGGCTGACCTTAGGTTGCCCATTTTTAACACCGCTACATGTCCTTGGCCACAAAAGCCATGTACTGGGTTACCCTATGACATAGGTACTCGTATGTCTATCACACAACAGTACTTAGGCCTCTATAGACAATAAATGCCTGTGACTTTTCCCATCTCATGTTGAATTTGTATCCTTTGTGGCATCCGTTCCTGGACAACAGGGTTTTACAACTCCTGTAGGCTGACTCTTTCGGCCATATACTTAAATGGGAGCGAAATGCTCGTTAACTCACACCGAATTCAATTCCATGTATTGTAAAAGGTGCAAAGTTGTGGAAAAACAAATTTAATGATTGATACTTATGTTCTAGCTCCAGCGTGGATGAAATGGAATAAGAGAAATCACTTGTATGTTTATTCAAAAAGATTATATCAGCCAAAACATCAAGAATTTATAAAATTGCGAAAAAATTTGAAGATAAAAATAATGAGAAGATTACTACAGTTATTGAAAACAATGATGAAATTATACCACTACATGAATGGTATGATAATGCATTTGAAGTTTTTGATGCTTTCATTCAGGACAATGAAAATATAGTTACAGAATATATTACTAGCGGAAGACATAAAAGAATACATTGTTTTTATTTAGCTCAGATAAGATTCAAATTTAAATCATATCTACCAAGAGTTTGTTGTTGGTGATTTAAAATTTGATGGTTTTAAAAGAAATGTGTAGTAAATGTTAGAATGATCAGCTTGGATTTCTTACAACAGATATGATTAGGAAACCTAATGAAGGAAAATACAGATATTGTATAAAAGATGACACCACTCATTTGTTACCCCATGATGATGGCATTTTACTTGAACACATAAATAAATTTGTAGAAGTGCATGACTATATAATGGAATATTAAAAATTAGAATTATACTAATTGTTGAGCAGTTACTAAAGTAGCTAAATTTGGGCCATATACAGATGTTTTTCTTATAATTTTAAAAGCAGAATGTATTATCTTATAAATTTTTATAAGTCCAAACATAAAAATAGTTTTTATTAATTTTATCTATTCTTTGTAAATGTGACCATGAGGTTGTTAAAAGAGCAAACAAAAATAGAAAGTAATTGAGGAATTGAAAAAAAGATTCAAGTTTGGGAAAAAACAATCAAGAACAGAATACAAAAAATATAAAAAAGGAGAGCAACTTGTTAGTGATGCAATCAGAAAGTTAAAGAAGGAACTGTAAGATTAAGCGATAATGTGCTGAAAGCTATTGAAGAAAATAGAGAAACTGAAAAACAAATTGTTCCTTATGCTCATCATTGTGAAGAAGAATTTGGAGACATACCACAAATTAAAGAATATGATAATCCTCAACCTGACTATAAATTAAATGATTATGAGATACAAGATTTTTATCAAAATATGAAGAAGAGGTTAAAGAGGGAAAGGAGATAGCTCTAGCTCAGGCTACTGTTAAGAAAATTAAGGAGGGTGATGTTAGAAACATAAATATAAGCAAAAGAATGCTAGGAGATATCAGCAATAGTCAAGATAGAGTTTTTGTATTAAGACTTATTGGTACATCTAAATCTGTTGGTAAATTTTAAGGATATAAATGTACAGTTGGTGATAAGACATATGAAGGTACAGGTGGACTGATGAATTCTTAACTAAAAAATAGGTTACTATGGATGACATGAATACAAGATTTACTGGTTCTGATTTATCAAATTATGTGGATATATTGTACCATTCAAGGGCATTATGTTCTGACAAAAATCAAAATAAAATCAAATCAAGTAAAGGTAATAAATATAAACATTTGACAATTTTACACATTTATTTTGCGATGGTTCCTCGTCTTAAGAACCAAAGGCATTGTGGACATATAATAATATATACTGATGTCTCTGTTGTACACCTCACAAATCTGAAATGACTGATAAACAATAATTTCTCTACAGTTAAAGCCTTAAGCTGTGCTACAGCATCTACTTTAGAACCACAGTAACCCAACCATTACTATGTCGATTGGCATCACGGTTCATAAGTGTAAAATTCATTACACATCCACAAAACACTGAAGGGCCATGAAAAATACTTCTGCATCTACAGTGTTTTTAGTATCAATCTGAATGTTATCGACAGCTTTATACACTGTTAGTTGCAAATGCCTTGTCCTCCTACAATAACACGGCATTCTCTAAGTCCATAGATACTACTGCACGTGCAGCTGCCTGACGACTGACGCCATCTTAAGAGAATCACTACTTATCTAACCACAAATACCGCTCTCCTGGCCTTACCGCTTCCGCCCTCTGAATTTTCGCATGGTGCATACCTAGTAGAACTGGGATAATTGACAAAAAAAGGTAATGCAGAATTAGAAGAAGAAATACGCAATTAAGAAATTGAGAAGAAAGCTGGTGCCGGAATAAAAGAAACAGCAAAAAATAATCCATATGTGTCCCAATTAAATAATTTTGTAGTGTTTTAATGATTGATGAACTACCTAAGCATCATAATATGAATCGGTAATAGTTAATTTAGACACATCTGATCATGTTGGTTCACATTGGATCTGTTACTACAAGAATAAAGATAAAAAATTTGGAATTGATTCATTTGGAGGAAATATTCTTAAACAAATTGTTAAATATCTTGGCTCAAATGATTTGTACTATAATAGACGATGAATACAAAATTTCAGTGAAGTAATTTGTGACTGCTTGTGTATATTTGTTTTAAAACTGTTGTCAGATAATTATAAATTTTGTGATATTTTGAATCTAATAAAGGAACATTTTGGAACTAAGGTGCTGCCAAAAGGCAGTATCAAGATCAAACAGAAAATAATGTAATAAAAAATAAAAAATTATTAGAACCAAAAACCGAAAATTTTCAATCAAATATTAGAAATAAATAAATTCGATAACAAAAATTAACTTGAAAACTTTAACAACAATCTGAATGATGTTTGTAAGACATGTGCAGAATTAAAATTATTTGTAGATGAGAAAATAGAGGGTGTAATTAAGTAATTTCAAAATAAATTGGGTAACATTTTGAAGGCATCTAAAGGAATTTATTTTAAAGGTAGAAGGCTGGTAGATATAAAAGATCCTGTAAATGGTTGTGAGCTAGCTACCAAACAATATTTAAAAAATGAGTTTGTGTTCGCTAAAGCAGAGTTTGTATCACCTGATGTTGACTAGTCAGCTACTTAGTCAATGTAAACAACTTTGTTACAAAATCTGAATACGAAATTATTCTAACACAATTCAATAAAAGAAATACAGTTTATGATAGTGCTCTAGATCATAATAAAATATATATAGCACCAATAGGGCTTTTAATTATGCTTTACACAAATATGATGTACTGGGTTGATTAACTGATTGACTGAGTTGGGCTATGGGACCAAACGGCGAGGTCATCTCTCCTATGACACCAAAGTTACCTGCAGAAGAAAGAGAGTCTGCTAAAAGTGGACAGATCCAGTCAGAGGGATCAAACTATAAAACGAAAAAGTTAAAAAACACGGAACAGAAGGCATAAAACAGTAGACCAAATTTAAAAACAGGGATGAAAGAGCAGTCTTTGCATGGGGAAGTGGTCATGGGTCCCGGACAAAGAAAACATGAGGAGAGACCACAATCACTCTGCACCTGCCCCAGAAGTCAAGCAAAACCTTATATCTTATTATAAAAACCACTTTCACATAGGAAACTGAGGACCAGTTGAACCATCTACGAAACATCTGACAGTATTAAAGACAAAGAATCTGGAAGGCTATACTTAGTATGAAGGGTCAAAAGAAAGCGACATTCCACCAATATATGGGATACCGCCACTCTGACTCCACAGTTACATTGTGAGGGTGGGTCGCTATGCAATGAGTCAGCCTGGCATGATCAATGTGTAGACGTGAGGGTGGTTTTCTATGCAATGAGTGAGCCTGACATGATCAATGTGTAGATGGAATAAGACTATGGACTCCTTCTGATAGGGGTGGAAGGTAGACGGTCAAACTGCTGTAGTTTCTTTGATCGTGTGGAGTTTATTACCGAGACAAGTAGTGCACCATATGTCATTCCACATTTGGGCGAAGAGAGACTTGATGTGGATCCACATACCTGCACCTGGAATGATGGAAGGGAATGGGGGTAAGTACCTGCCTCTCTAACCCAATGGTCAGCCAGTTCATTCCCTGGAGGCCCACTTGACTAGGGAACAATAGGAAGACAACAGGACAGGTGGCACAGTCAAGGCAGAGAGATGGTCATCAATAGCAGAGACCAAAGGGTGACGAGAGTAGGATCGTTCTATAGCCTGTGGGCTGCCCATTGAGTTGTTACATATTAAAACACTGTGGAAGGGGCCCTGAGTAACAAAATAGAGGAGCCTGGCACTGGCCAGAGACTCTCCTGGCCCCGACCCTGGCAGTAAATGGTGTTCTAAGCCAGTAGGAGACGTAAAAATGTATCCTGCCTTGAAGCTTCCTGGCAGGTTAAAACTGTGGGCAAGTGCTCTACCACTTGCCTGTGAAAGGCAAGTCTCGGTCCGACACACAGTTTTAATCTGCCAGGAAGTTTCATACCAGTGCACACTCTGTTGCAGAGTGAAAATTTCATTATGGTATCCCACCTTATCTATCATCTTAGAGCCATCAGTGTAGAAGATGTTGGAACTCTGCAAGGATGGAACATACAATACGCCAGATGACTATAGGGGTGACAGAATCCTTGGGACCCTGGAATAGGTCAGTCCTAATGTGTGGTCTAGGCACTGTCCAAAGTGGAGTGCTGGAGGAAATAAAGGGGGAACATTTAGGTGAGTGGAAATAGAGATCCTCACAGAGGGAATTGAGACCCATTTAAACCAGATATCCCTCCCAGGAGCGGGTATCAGGAGATATCCCTCGTTTGCAAAGAGGACATGGTACACCAGATGGTCAGAGAATCGTCGAATGTTGATTGCGTAAGTAAACAGGATATGCTACATCGCATTTGTAGACAAGGAATCCTCGCTTCTGTGAGGAGATTGTCAAAGGGACTAGTATGAAAGGCGCCAATAGCCAGCCACATCCCGCAATGATGAACGTGGTCAAGTTTCAGAGTGAAAGGGACCACTGAGCCACATACCTGACCGAGTTAGAGAGCATTAAGTTTCTGCATGGATGTAGTTTTCAGATAGCGCATGCGTGGCAGCCATGTCAGCTTTTTATCAAAAATAAGGCCCAAGAAACAGGACTGTGCTCCAAAATCTACAGGCCAGTCACCTAAATAAAGTTCTGGATCGAGGTGTACTGTGGGTCTACAGCAAAAATGTATAACCCGTGTTTTTAAAGGAGGAAGCTGGAAGCCATGGGAGAGGACCAATGCAGAGGCACGTCAGATGGCGTCTTGGTGCCAGCCTTCAGCAGATGCTACCAAGTGAGAGCTACTCCAAGTGCAAAATCGTCGGCATACAATGCTGGGATAACCAGAGGCCAACAGAGGACGCAAGCTCACTGATCGCCATGACAAAGAGTCTGACATGCAACACAGAACCCTGTGGGATGCTGCTCTTCTGAATAGGAGGGGTAATGAGTGAAGTGCCAACTCCACCATGGAAAAGCCAGTTGGATAAAAAATCGAGGATAAAAATTGGAAGGGGGCTGTGGTGGCCCCAGTCATAGATGGTATGTAAAGTGTGAAGGCGCCAAGCTGTGTTGTTTGCCCTATGTAGGTCACAGAAGACCGTGACAAGATGCCAGCGGTTAGTAAAAGCCTGTCGGATTGCTGTTGCCATCCTGAATGAATGGTCAGTTGGATATTGTCCTTCCTGGAAGCCACACTGTTACAGAGGCAAAAGTATGGGTACCCTACATAATCGGAAGCTAACCATCCTCTCGAGTAGTTTACAAAGTATGATGGTGAGGCTAATTGGGCACTAGCTGGCGAGAGACGTTGAGTTCTTCCTGGGTGTAAGTGGATAACTAGTAGTTTTCTAATGAAAAATATTTCTTGTAATAAAACAGACTAAAAGAGCTAGTGAAGCTCTAAGTGAATTAAGAGCTATAGCAAAACAATTAGGAATAAGAGGTAATTCTAAACTCAGAAAACAATTACTTATCAGTGTTATGAACAACAACAATCCAGAGACTGCCTCTAATATGAAGGAATTATAGGCTAAAGCGAAATTACTACGAATTAAAGGATACTGTAAATTAGGAAAGGAAAACTTTACTTTATTGATTAATTATAATTTTGAAAATTTGTGTGTTGAAGAATTATACAAATTATATCCAACAATTGAAACATAGAAATAAATCTGTTGATTATATTTAAATGAATAATATGTATAATAATACAGAATGGAAATATGCATAACAACATTTTGCAGCAACCAAAGATTTTGTGAGAGAATTTCAGGGCAGATTAGATTGGAAATTAAATATCAACACTACACCAAAATTTATCTGAATTTTTTATTAGAGAAGTTGAAGACAAAATTAATTGGTATGTGTAATGACAGAAGCCAAATTTATTTGAAAATTTTGTGAGAGAATTCAGGAGAACATAGCCCTGAATGTAATCGAAACTTAACTAAAGATTTCATAAACTAATTTCAAGATAAATTATACTGGAGAAAAATTATCTTAGGATATTATAAGATAATTTCAAGATAAAAGTAAATGGGATATTATATGAAATAAAGAAAAATTGTCTCTTGATCTTATTGGTGAATTTCAGTATAAAACAAACTGGATTAAAATATCACAATGCAAAGTGACTAAAACTTTCATAAGAGAATTTCGAGGTAAATTAAAATTGTCTTATTTAGCAAGTAAACAAATATCTAAAAAATTTGTGAGAGAGTATCAGAATAAAATAGACAGGAATAATAAATCAACATATCAAGAATTATCCAAAGGCTTTATGTCAGTATTTGAATACAAATTAAATTGGGAGCACTTATTAGTTGATTAAGAATTATCTGAAGACTTTCAATATAAATTAGACTGGGATAATATAGCATATAATCAGAAATTATCTGACGATTTTATGAGAGAAGTCCAGTGATAAACGAAATTAGGATGATACATAACATGCACAAAAATCATGTCACTATTTTATAAAAGGATTTGAAGATAAAGTTAACTGGAAAAATATTTTAAGCTGTCAAAAATTATCTGAATCATTCATACAAAAAGTAATAAAAACTTATGAAATAATGGATCAGCCTGAAGTTAGTTTTTCTTCTATATGCTTAACTGATCAAGATCACAAATTTGTAAAAACTAAATGCAATCAAATTTTTTGTTAAAGAATATATTAATAAATGGTTATCAGATCCAAATCATTCTACTTGCCCAATCTGCAGAAAGCTTATTAAAAATTTTGTACCTTATGGAGACAGATATTGAAATAATTGTTAAAATTTTTTTCTTTTTAATATTCAGTCTTGATCACACCATGTATACTACAAGAACATAGGTGACTGGTTTTGGTCATATCACATGACCATCGTCAGACCTGTAATTAGTTTAGAAAGTAATAGAAATCTTACTAGATTGACAATGAGAAAATGTTTATAGGGATAAAATACAATAAGACTTGTTATACCTATGGCATCCTTAGAAGATGGTAGGTGGAGCACTCTTCTCAGCTGCTGTCATGTCAACTGGTGCCAGCAAGTGACGGGCATATTCTTAAATACGAAGATGCTCCACCTACCTCTTCTCCTTCTACCTCACCTACCTCACATCAACCAATCAGTGTAAAACGGGTTCACATAATCGTCAAAACGTAAAAAAAAACAAAGTACAATCATAACATAAAAATAGTTACGTATAAAATATCTCTTTACAACCATGGAACTACTTAAATATTGTATAAAATATCAATTAAAAGCTTTAAAATAACTGTACATACGATGTATATTCAGTGTGCCCTCTATGGGCTAAGGTGGTACTATCACAATGGTTTCAAAGTCAATGATGTTGTGTAGGGCTTTGGCATTGCAGCATCATATCGATATGTGAGTTGTGCCATGACTGCAAGTATGCACCTATGCTAGATTCAGTCTGTCTGTCTCATAGTAACTTTATTTGCTGCTGGTGATATATGTAATGATGGAATGATCAGCAGCAGAGTGGTATGATATTATATACACTTTTAAAATGTCATAAAACTGATTTATTAAAAATTGAGTCTTATTTCGTAATATTTCTAGTTGGGAGTTTAA
This sequence comes from Schistocerca cancellata, assembly GCF_023864275.1. NCBI lineage: Eukaryota > Metazoa > Arthropoda > Insecta > Orthoptera > Acrididae > Schistocerca > Schistocerca cancellata. Next base: position 1,734,894 of record NC_064628.1, on the reverse strand, counting down.
GATTGTGATATAAGTATTTACATACTGTTCTAAGGTACATTTATGGCATGGATACAACTGGTTCTATGAATTTTAAGCATTTTGTCATTGTCAATCTAGTAAGTTTTCTATTACTTTCTAAATTAAATTACAGGTCTGATGATGGTCGTGTGATATGACCAAAACTGGTCACCTCTGTTCTTGTAGCTTAGGTGGTGCGATCAAGACTGAATTTTAAAAGGAAAAATTAAAAACAAATTTTTTATTGCTGTTCCAAAAATGTTTATAAAAATGAAATAATTGTGCCAACAAAGAGTTTTTAAGGTTTCTTTCATTCTTTGATATTAATATACTGAATTAGGATTATAATTAAACCTTAACATTTCTTCACAACTTGAAATTCTATCTTCGATTCTGTACCATTAACTTTGTAAACTATTTTGTTGTGTTCTCATTTAACAATTATTTTCAAAATTTCAATCACAACATTTTAAAAGAAAAGAGTTGATCTTAAATTGTCATCGAATGTTTGAGAAACGACATAAAGTAATAAAGTATGTTTTTCTGTTTATTTCTTATATTTCTCCCATAACATTATGAATTATTGCATTTGAATTTTCTATATGCTCATTCTTATTTTTTTTATACTTTCCAAATGAGTTATTTGGCGTCTATACATCTCCCTAATTTTATTTTCTCCATGCCGACGAATTTATGTTGAAACTTCCTCATAAAGGCTATCCTAATAATTTTGCTAATCTCATATTTCATTTCATGATTAATTAATATAGGCCAGATTGATTGATAAAATTTGTGCCTGGGTATAAGAGTAATAAATTCTTTATATTTTTTCCTATACTTTTCTGTAACATTATCTGATATTGACTTTCTTGTGTTCGTATATTCTAAAAGTTTAGACACATCTTTAGTTTTAAACCATCGTTTATTGTTCATCAATAATCAATAATACTTGCTTATTATTAAATGTAAGTTTATTGTTGACAAGCTCTATGACTAATTCCATTTAATAAAAATTACATTTGTTAGAATTGTTCTCAATTAAAACAAACATACTGGGTTCATTAATAAAACTAGAAAATTTAACTCCGAAAATTTTTTTTTATGTGAATGGAAGCCTTAAAATCCAAACTGTGTAAACGCTGTAAAACTGAGAAGTCAACTGATACTTTTATTTCACAGAAATTACAAAAAATGGTTATATGACAATGTGTAACCAATGTATAAGTGAATATCATTTAAGAGCACTTATTAATAAAGGAATTACTTGTGTGTGATGCTTTTTTAAAAATTACATCAACAAGACAAGAAAAAATAGTGAGATATACCAAATTTACTTATTCAGTAGTAAACTATTTGAGCTAGAAAAAGAAACAAATTCTCAAAAAACGGTTTATTTAAGGTTAAAGAAATAAAATCTAAATTTAATGAAAAATTTAAAGCTTTGCCTATTGACTATAAAATTGTGTTTCACGATGCTAATAGTAGTATACCTGATACCATTTATAACAAAACAGATCATACAACGTTAGAACTTAATTCTATAGTAGAAGTAGCTAAAAATGGAAATAATTTTAGAAAAGAAGATAAGCTGAGTATAATAACAGGAAATCGAAAAAGATTTTATCCAATGTCTACCGATTATGAAGTGGAAATAACACTAAATAATCTGTTCAAGGTTTATGCAATAAAATCAGAGATATATTAATATCTAATTAGTCTAGTGATATAGCAAATACTACATTCAGTATTCAAATGTTAGGAATTCGAAGAGATAACAAAGATAATAAAATAATAAATTTAGCTAATGATAAAACGATTAAAAGATACATTACTAGAATTAATAATAGTGATAACCTGTGTTGTGCTAGAGCTATAATTCTTGCATTAACTTACCACAAGGATGTTATCTTAGTCAGAGAGCTAACTGCTGCTGGAATTCACAAAATTAGAGAAGAAGATAAATTCAAATTGCAAAAAGAGTTAACCAGGATATTATGTAACCAATTAGATGAATACAACGAAGGTACATTTACTCTAGACTATATTAAAAATGTTGAGCAACATTTGGATATTCAAATAAGTGCTATATATTCTAAACATTTCAATTCAGTTATCTATTGTTGTCATGAGAAAGCAATAAAAATATGTTGTTATTGTCTTCAGTCCAAAGAATTATTTGACACATTCTACTCCTGTGCAAGTTTCTTCATCTCTGAGCACCTACTGCACCCCACATCCTTATCTGTTAACTGTATTCATCTCTTGACCTCCCTCCACGACTTTTGCCCTCCATACTTCCTCTAATACTGAACTGGTGATCCCTTGATGTCTCAGAACTCGTCCTGCTGACTGACCCCTTCTTCTAGTCAAGTTGTGCTATAAATTCCTCTTCTCCCCCAGTCTATCCAGTACCTCCACATTACTTATGTTATCTGCACATCTTATCTTCAGCATTCTTCTGTAGCACCACATTTAGGAAGCTTCTATTCTCTTCTTGTCTACACTGTTTATCATCCATGTTTCACTTCTATACATGGCTACACTCCATACAAATACTTTCTGAAAAGACATCCTAACTGTTAAATCTATACATTGTATATCTTCTCTGATTCGGCCATCATCAGTTTTCTGCTAACCAAAATAAAAAGAATCATGTACTACTTCAAGTGTCTCGTTTCCTAATCCACTTCTTTCAGCATCATTAATTTAATTTGACTATATTCCAGTAACTTTTTTTCGCTTTTGTTGGTGTTCATCTTATATCCTCCTCTCGAGACACTGTCCATTCTGGTCAACTGCTCTTCTAAGTCCTTTGCTGCCCATCAGGATTACAATGTCGTCAGCAAACCTGAAATTTTTATTTCTTCTCTGTGAACTTTAATTCCCAGTTCCAAGTTTTCTTTTGTTTCCTTTACTGCTTGCTCGATATACAGATTGAATAACATCAGGAATAGGCTACGGCCCTGTCGCACTCCCTTCTCAACCACTGCTTCGCTTTCATGCCCCTCGACTCTTATAACTGCCACCTGGTTTCTGGTGAAATTGAAAATAGCATTTCGTTCCCTGTATTTTATCCTAGCCACCTTCAGAATTTGAAAGAGGGTGTTCCAGTCAACATTGTCAAAAGCTTTTCTAACTCTACAATGCTAAACATGGCTTCGCCTGTCCTTAACTATCTTATAAGATAAGTCATAGGATTGGTGTTGCCTCACATATTCCTACATTTCTCCAGAATCCAAATTTATCTTTCCCAAGGTAGGATTTTAGAAGCTTTTCCATTCATCTGTAAAGAATTCTTGTCAGTATTTTGCACCTGAGACTTACTAAACTGATAGTTCGGTAATTTTCACACCTGTCAACATTTGTTTTATTTGGGATTGGAATTATTATTACACATTCTTCTTGAATCCTGAGGGCATTTCACCTGTCTTTCTCACTAGATGGAAGAGTTTTGTCAAGGCTGGCTCTCCCAAGGCTATCCATAATGGAACGTTGTCTATTCCCGGGGGTTCTGTTGAATTCTTCACATAATATCATATCTCCTACTGATCTTCATCTATGTCCTCTTCCATTTCCAAAATACTGCCATCAAGTAAATTTCCCTTGTATAGACCCTCTACACATTCCTTCCACCTTTCTGCTTTCCCTTCTTTGCTTAGGACTGGTTTTCCATCTGAGCTCTTGATATTTGCACAAGTGGTTGTCTTTCCTCCAAAAGTCTCTTAAATTTTCCTGTAGGTGGTATCTATCTTTCTACTAATGATATATGCTTCTTCATCCTTACATTTTCCTCTAGCTGCTCTGGCTAAGCCATTCTGTACTTTCCGTCTATCTCATTTTTTGAATGTTTGTATTCCCTTTCACCTGCTTCACTGTCTCCATTTTTATATATTCTCCTTTCATCGGTTAAATTCAAAATCTCTAGTGCTATTGACTTATTGGTAAAACCACAGCCATGAATATTGATAATCCCATGTGGAGAAGTAATCGGCAAAATGCCAAGCAAGCAGGTTGAGTAGATTAGATTAGATTAGATTAGATGTACTTTATTTCAATAGAACCATGGTGAGGAGAGACACTAAGATGTAGAACGTGTCATAAAAACGAGAGTACATATTTACAAAGAAAAACAAATATGGTAACGTACCTTCCACAGTTCCGAAGTTAAATGATCTTCATTTGTGCAGTAAGTCAAAAAACCTTAAATATATTTTCATTTAAAAGGTAATAAATAACTTGTGACAAAACATGTACAGTAAATGTTCAGTACACCAGGGTATATATGAGAATTCTTAGGTTATTACAGCCTTGCACCATGTTGAAGAAACATAATTTTACAACACTTATTTACAAAGGTTGGATTACTGTGACGAATTTGTACAGAGGTTGGATTGCACTAATACTTGCATTACTTGATACAATTAGTAATATATACCCAACAGTCTACAAAGCGGCTCATCAATAGAGTGGGAAAGTAATTCCTTAGGCCCCTCTTAAACAGAACTTTCATTTTAAATTTTATTGCTTCTGGAAAATTATTGAAAATGTTTGTTCCTGAATAGTGGACACATTTGTGGATCACAATAAGTGCCTTTAAATCTTTTTAAAGATTATTCGTATTTCTATTATTGGTTCCATGAACTGAGCTGTTGGTATACTTTTAATGAGAATTACTAAGGAAGAAAACAGATAGAAGTATAGTTTCTTTTAACCTAAACAAGCCTTTGTGGGATGTTTTTGACTTCACACCACAAATAACTCTTATTAGACGTATCTGACCCAGGAAACTTTAGCTTTGCATGATGAGTTACATGTAAAAATAATACCGTATGACATTATGGAATAAAATTAATCATAATGTACTAGGTTTTTTATTTTTGTATCATCTATATATGACAACATTCGCAGTGTAAATAGAGATTTGCTTAGGTGCTTCAGCAATTGTGTGGTATGATTCTCCCAGCTGCATATGTTATGAAGCTGCAATCCTAACAATTTAACAGTGTCAAATTCTTCTATCTGTTTACCATAATATTTTAGGCATGTGTATAACTTGCGAGTTCGATACATACCTTTCCAGTACTAAACTGAAAGCAGGTGTTTTTAGGAAGTTTAGTGAGAAAGAATTGTGTGGGAGCAATTTCTTAATGTCCATGAAAATTTCATTACCCGATCATTCAAAGGCTGTACTTCATTTGCCATTTATGATGGTGTTCGTATCATCTGCAAAGAAAAGGAACTTGACAATTGGTAATGTTGCAGACCTGAAATTTTAAGTGCCGTAAGATGGAGCCTTGTGGAACATTTTATGTAATTGTTTCCCATGGGGATGATGCCTTGTACCTTAATTCATGTTTCTTTCGAAATGATATCATTTGTTTTCCGCCAGAGATATATAGGATTTGAACAATTTTGTAGCATTTTCTACTCTGCCGTAATATTCTAATTTGCTTAAAAGGATACTGCGAATTACACAGTCAAATGCATTTAACATCTCACAAAATGTACCAGAAACCCGCAACTCATTGTCTAATGTAGTAAGTGTATTGTCCTTGTATGTGTATGTAGCTTTCTCATCTCAGAACCTTTTAAAATCCGAAGTTTGGCTTGGACAGTGTAAACTGATGTGCAAAGATACTGTCCCACGGATTGACACTAGCAAGTAATATAGCTCATGTAACTTGGACCATACAAAGATAGGACTGCTAAGTCTAGCGCAGAAGGTAACCGAAAGAAACGAGCAATAAAATGAAAGACAGCATTTGCACTGAATTGACCGTGATTGACGATGGCCCTATGGAAACTTCAAAAACTAGTTATTAATATGATGTATGATCATCGAGGACGGCAGTGCATGCACAGGAACGTGCCCCCATGGCGTCCACAAGGTTGGAAAGGAGTTCTTGTGGCAGGGCGTTCTGTTGCTTCACCACTGCTGGTGATGACTGCTCGACGGTCGTTACTACATGTAGGCACGCTACAATACGTCTGCCCAACGCTTCTCACACGTGTTAGATCGAATTTAAGTCGGGAGAGCGGGCAGAACAGTTCATTCACGAAACATCCTCTCTTTCCAACAACACCTCGATCTGCGCTCTCCGATGCGGTCGCCCATAGTCATGCACAAAGACGAATTCATGGGCGAATGCACCCCTGAAAAGAAGCACATGGGAGGGAGAACAGTGTCGAAATAAGATTTACCGATGAGTGTACCATGTTCAACGATTTAGAGATCAGTGCGTCCATAGAACATTACACCTACCCATACTGTGAAACCTGCACCACCAAAACGATCATGTTCGACAACAATGGACGCACTCTGATGTGGCGAGACGGAATGCACCCAGTAACATTGTCGAACGTGATCGTTTAGGTGATCCAGGTGTGGAGAGGCATACCATAATACTGCGTGGTCGTAATGACCTTCAAATCTTTGAACATTTCTATCGACATGCTTCCATGTGCCGCTCTAGGCAAAATTTGGGAATGACTATGAGTTTTCGTCTGGTATTTCCCACATTAATGGCCTGACGTGCCTCCACAGTAAATAATCCTGAACAGTCAGACTCATACAATGGGCTGCGGCCTTACCATACGCTGCAAGAGAAGTGTGTTACGAATTGGGATTGGAGTGTCTCTGTTTTTTCCCCTGTTTCTACGCTAGTAAGTTTATCCCTCGATTGTAACGTCACGCTTCTTAATTTACAGTATGGTGTAATTCTCCATACATTACTCGTCGTATCACCGTATACAGCAACAAAGTAAAGCAAGAGCAACAAGATGAAGTAATGAAAATAATTCTTTTGAAACATGGTATAAGGTGCGAATGGGGTCCTGGGGTCCAGCCATCCGTCTGTGGCTGTTGGCACTGGGTCGCAGGGCTGCACCCGTCGTTTCACCATGTCTCACACGCTTTTGACTGGCGACAAGTCTGGTAACCTGGCGTGACGGGGCAAATGGCTGACATCCTGTGACACCCAGAAGACACGTGTTCGTGCAGTAACATGTGGTCGTCGTGCACTGTCTTCTGGGGTGCTGTGCAGAAAGGGTATGGTTATTGGTCGCAGGAAACCATTCACGTATGTCACACTGGTCGCAGGACCCTGGACGCGCACAAACTGTGATGTATGGCTGTACCCAACAGCAGCCACACCGTAAGGCCTTGAGTTGGCGCTGTCGTGTCTTCTGCGAATGCAGTCATTGTGATGCCACTCCCCCTGTCTGTGGCGAACCAAAATACGGCCATGCTTTCAAACAAACAGGACCTGCATTCGTCCAAAAATGCTATCTGATGCTATTCCTGTCCCCCGTGACGTCGTTACATCATTGTCGTCTAGCATGTTTCTTCACATTCGTCAAAGGTAGACGTAACCCGTGGCGCAAGAATCGGCGACGGAGCTTCACCCCTGATAGTGTACCATGTGTTACACTGTTCCACCGTTGCGCCTGAGCCGAGGAGGACGCAGATCTGTCCTGGAGTGCCATTTGGATGAGGTGTCGATCTGCAGGGGAGTGCATTTTGCACACACCCGTTGCACTGTCGAAACACTTCGTCCCACACGAGCAGAAATTTCCCAGATGGATGCATCACATTCTCTCATACCAATAATTCGTTCCCTTTCAAACTCACCAATTTGACGGTAAGGTTCTCGCATAGGTCTGCGAGGTGTCCTGCACGTCTGCTCAAGTCACACTGAGGCATCCCGCACGTCTGTTTTCGGTTTATAGGCTGCAAGTCTTGAGTTGTCCACAGCTCGTGGTCTTGCGGTAGAGTTCTCGTTTCCCACACGCGGGGTCCCGGGGCCAACGAAAGAAGGGGGACTAGGTCTAGTTGATATAAAGACCAAATGTGCAGCCCTTCTACTGAAACGAACGCTCGCCATCCAGGACAAAAACCCTGACAGCGTCACAGCCAAGATAATAGGAAGATACAAGCCCGCATCACAAGAAGCGCCGGTCTACACGAGGCACATTCCCTTCAGAATGCGACACGTCAGGCTGCACTACGCCAACAAAAGTTACGTTCTGAAGACCTTGGCGAACCCCGGCCACAGAACATCCGAGAGAATATACTGGGCCCTCAGGGGGAGGCCGGCAAAAAACAAAATTGAACACAAACTTCCGCAATAATATTGGAAACAAATATGGGGAAACGTCTCGGAAAAAGTGTTGCCTAAACATGCGAAGGAGACACGGCACAAAATAGTTAACAGAACGGTGCCAAGCATCCAAAGACTGGCGGAGATAAAACCCGTCGCAAGTGACAAGTGCGACGTATGTGCCATGACGGACACCCTCGAGCACCGATTCACCTGCGGGAATGCCACCAACATCTGGGAACCGTGTCAGCAGATGGTGGCCCACATCAACAGAACGGCGCCCGGAAGCATCACAGTGGAAGCAATTACCGCCCCAGACTGCAACCCATTTCCACGGCCCGAGCGACTGGCGACTCTCTGGATCCTCGCTACGACGGCACACGCCATCGTAGCGTGAAGGCAGACCGACCAGCTGGCCTTGCTGATGGACCTCTGCGAGGAGAACAAGGCGGCCCGGCAGCACAGGCGATACCGCGAGGACTTCAGAAACTTCCTGCAGATTCCACTGCAGACAGCGATCGCCAGAGTCCTTCCCAGCCTGTGACCCTCAGCACCGCCACCAGCCACCTCACCACAAGAAGAACGTGTGCAGTGATAGTGAACAAGTGCAACAAAAAAAGATACTGTGGTTTCTCCTCTCGCATCAAATAGTGAAGTATAGTAGTATAAAGTGTTTCTTCTTAGTGAAATCAGTGATACAAAGCGCTTCTCACCAAACATCTGTCATGCTCGCAGCCGAAACAGTGCCAAAAGTATGCTCAGTAGTTCTACCAGTTTTTTTAATTAATTTTTTTCATTGTTTGAACTATATTGTCTAGGAGACAAGCTTTACTTAGTGGAAAGCGCCAACTACTACTAATTTTTTTAAAAAATGATTTCCTTTACTATGTGCCTATAAAATTATATTGTTTACTCACACTCTCCTTTCTGCTTCTCTTATATAATATGACAAAATTTTCTCTCTTCTTCAATTTATGTATAATCTGTAGTATATGTAAAAAAAAGTTTCTTCCACTTCTGCTCCATCTATCATGGTGATTTTTCCCTCATACTGTCTCATCTAACAGTGTAAACTAAAGGGAAAGATCAAACCAGAATGCACAATGTGCCTGTGGCATCACAAGTGCATGACATACAGAAACATGAACTCAAAATCAATCTGTTGATGCTACATATAAATTATTATGCCTGTCCTGCAATGTCTATCCAAAAAAAAAAAAATGACAAATGACCATGTAAAAGGGTTCAAGGAACAACAATAAGAGAAAAACGAAAAAATATGAAAGCGAAAACCTATAAAATGACAGTAATATTAACCAACACTAGGAATATAATAGATTAATACATTAAATGTCTTTTTTTAATGTATCGTATGGTTACAAAAAAAGTGTTCGATTCCCGGTGGGGTCAGGGACTTTTTTTTTCCTGCCTCGAGATGACTAGGTGTTGTTTCATCATCATCAGTGTTGAGTTGGCCGATATGCACCTCGTGTATAGTGACAATGACAGCCATATGCACATTTTACCGGCAGGTACTGTTTGCGCTGCGAATCGGTGTTAACCTTGAACCAGCGGGCCGACATGGTTCAAACGCAATCATTTCTGCAGAACGTGCTAATGTACATGGTCTGTGAATATGAAAGTTCTTTGTCTAGTCGTTCAAGGTGTTCTGCTTTTTCTGAACGTGAGTGTACGTAGAAGTAGAAGATGTAGATATTCAATTTGCTATCATTGCTACCTTTGTTTCTATGTTGATATCTTCATGACAAAGAAAAAGCCTATGACATGCAACCACCAATACGACCAACACAGAATAATGCAACAACGCTCAGATGAAAAGCAGGTTGTGCATTGTAGTTGCTGTTGCTGCAGCACAGCTCAATATAACTTCGTTCTGCCGCACTTTCATTGCATTCTGTGAACCCACAAACGAGTTGCAATACTGGCCAACTCAACACTAGCAATCTATCCATACAGCTGTGTATCTCTGTTACCGTGCAACTAACACCGCCGAAAAAATTAAAAGAAAGAAAACAGGCAGAACGAAGCAGTACTGAATTAAAAATACAGGGCGAATGGTACAGTGCACCGTACTGTAGTCAACAGTGTGTTCTGTGAGTGAATGGAACAAGGCTTCCGCACAAGACACGCAGTGAATACTGTCGACATTTTCACTGCTGTACGAATACTTACAGTACAGTACAAAGATACAAGGAGATAATAAAGCAAATGAAACGCAACTGCTCCACAACGAACTACCGGAAACCAGAGGCTTTTTATATTAAAATGCTCACAAGATATCCCTGAACAAACTCTGAGATTTTGGCTCCGGAGTTGAGCCTCACTCTGTGTTCCAGTTATAAAACGTGTCTAATGACTTACGTCACTTCTATACACCTCATGTGTCAAACTGCCATTACTACTTTGACAGATTCAATAACGATATAATGTACAGTTTTGTTACTATTCATTAATTTATTACAGGATGTACAGCGTGATTATAATTAAAGTTAAACTTTCAAAAGGCTGTATCAATAACACCACTGTTCGGAATGACGTCAAATTGCAACGGAATATTATCGGAGAAGGGGGAAAACGTATGGCAGAAGAAGAAAAATAGTGTGAAAAGTGATCAACAGACGGCGCTGTTTGTGTCAGAATATGTAAATGAAAACACCGTCATGCACACGACACATTGAAGTTGACATAAGCACGTCGCGTACACGGCTTTCCCTCTCTTATATTGTTTGTTCTCTCACCATTGTTTATTTAATATTTCTCTCGGCTGTAGAGCAGCGTATTAAGCAGCTGTCAGCACGCCGCTTCCCGGGTGGGAGGGGGTGTGGGGTGGGGGGGGGGAATCGAAAATCAATGTTGTTGTTGTGGTCTTCAGTCCTGAGACTGGTTTGATGCAGCTCTCCATGCTACTCTATCCTGTGCAAGCTTCTTCATCTCCCAGTATCTACTGCAACCTACATCCTTCTGAATCTGCTTAGTGTATTCATCTCTTGGTCTCCCTCTACGATTTTTACCCTCCACACTGCCCTCCAATGCTAAATTTGTGATCCCTTGATGCCTCAAAACATGTCCTACCAACCGATCCCTTCTTCTAGTCAAGTTGTGCCACAAACTTCTCTTCTCCCCAATCCTATTCAATACCTCCTCATTAGATACGTGATCTACCCACCTGATCTTCAGCATTCTTCTGTAGCACCACATTTCGAAAGCTTCTATTCTCTTCTTGTCCAAACTAGTTACCGTCCATGTTTCACTTCCATACATGGCTACACTCCATACAAATACTTTCAGAAACGACTTCCTGACACTTAAATCTATACTCGATGTTAACAAATTCCGCTTCTTGAGAAACGCTTTCCTTGCCATTGCCAGTCTACATTTTATATCCTCTCTACTTCGACCATCATCGGTTATTTTACTCCCTAAATAGCAAAAATCCTTTACTACTTTAAGTTTCTCATTTCCTAATCTAATTCCCTCAGCATCACCCGACTTAATTTGACTACATTCCATTATCCTCGTTTTGCTTTTGTTGATGTTCATCTTATATCCTCCTTTCAAGACACTGTCCATTCCATTCAACTGCTCTTCCAAGTCCTTTGCTGTCTCTGACAGAATTACAATGTCATCGGCAAACCTCAAAGTTTTTACTTCTTCTCCATGAATTTTAATACGTACTCCGAATTTTTCTTTTGTTTCCTTTACTGCTTGCTCAATATACAGATTGAATAACATCGGGGAGAGGCTACAACCCTGTCTTACTCCTTTCCCAACCACTGCTTCCGTTTCATGCCCCTCGATTCTTATAACTGCCATCTGGTTTCTGTACAAACTGTAAATAGCCTATCGCTCCCTGTATTTTACCCCTGCCACCTTCAGAATTTGAAAGAGAGTATTCCAGTTAACATTGTCAAAAGCTTTCTCTAAGTCTACAAATGCTAGAAACGTAGGTTTGCCTTCAGTATTGCCTCACGCGTTCCAACATTTCTACGGAATCTAAACTGATCTTCCCCGAGGTCGGCTTCTACCAGTTTTTCCATTCGTCTGTAAAGAATTCGCGTTAGTATTTTGCAGCTGTGACTTATTAAACTGATAGTTCGGTAATTTTCACATTTGTCAACACCTGCTTTCTTTGGGATTGGAATTATTATATTCTTCTTGAAGTCTGAGGGTATTCGAAAATCAATAAAGGAAAAAAAAAAGTCTTTTCCTCCTTTCGTGTCTGCGACGTTCGCCATGACTGTCTCGATGCAGGATCGCGCTCTGCTTGTAAAGCTGTGTTACAAGAGTGATGACAGTGTACACGTCGCTCTGCAGAAGTTCCGGACACTGAAGGGTTTGAAAAAAGGCACTGGTTCGATGACTGCCGTGGGTCTGGAGAAAATGATTCGGAAATCCTAAAAGACAGGTTCTTTTGGTGTGCAACCAGGTAGAAGGAGGAAACGAATTGTGGTCACAGCAATGCAGGAGGAGACGAGTGCTGGTGTGCAAACGTGTAGTGCACGGAGAACAGCCCAAACGTTGGACATACCCATGAGCATGGTGCGAAAAATCCTACGAAACATCCTTCCTAGCTATCCATTCAAAATTACCCATGTGCACGAGTTGCTTCCTGTTGACCTGCCATCAAGAGAGACCTTTGCTTTGAAACTTCTTGCCCGCATGAAAGTGGACAATCATTGGCCGTGGAAGATTTTGTGGACAGATGAAGCCCACTTCCGTCTGACAGGATATGTCAATACACAGAATTGTCGAATATGGGCAACAGAAAATCCACATGCATTTCAACCAGTACCACTTCATCCTGAAAAGGTCACTGTGGTAAAGGTTTACGGCATCATTTATTATAGGCCCACAATTTTTCGAAGAGACAGGTGCTGCCGGTCCTGTTACCTGTACCGTCACCGATAAGCGCTATGAGTGCCTTTTGTGCAACCACGTCATCCCCAGCTCCTAACAGCATGGATGTGTGGATTGGTTCATTTTTATGCAAGATGGCACACCTCCACATATTACAAACCCAGTTAAGTAGCTGGTGAAGCGCCATTTCGGAAATGCTAGAATTATCAGCGGCCATTTCCCTGCAGCCTGTTCATCCCGATCAGCTGACCTTAATCCGTGTGACTTCTGTCTGTGGGGCTACCTGAAAGACGTTGTGTTCAGTGTTCCGATTGCAAACGTAGCTGCATTGAATGCACGCATTTCGCAACACATTCTGAATGTGACCCGGAAACACTTCGATCGGTTGTGGAGCATGCTGTTTCTCGATTTCAACTAGGTGCAGAAAACTGTGGGCAGCACATTGAACATGTTTTGCGCCAGTCACACGCAAATTAACAATCCGATTTGATTTTGATTGATACTTTTTATGCGGTTTTTGGCCTCAGGACAATTAAAAACCGATTTTTCCCGTCCGATGTGTACACCCATGCACACTGAGAAGCACAGTTTGTTTAACGTCAGACGTACACCTTAGGCATTGTTGTATGATTCATTTGCCATTTGTAGTCGACCACTACTATAATGTGATGCTTACAGCGTCGTGTATTGCTACGTTTTGTAACTATTTATTTTTCTTCTGCCATACGTTTTCCCCCTTCTCCGATAATACTCCGTTGCATTTTGATGCCATTCTGACCAGTGGTGTTAACTGTAACACGCCCGGGGGTAGAAATGGGTGGGTGACCGTTAAACTGGTGGTTTCTCACTTCGGACCGTTTCTTTCTTGACCATGCGCCCTGTCCACACCACGTACCTGATAATCCCACGGCGGTCGTGCTGTTCTGCTCCACACTGCTGCTGGCTTGCCTGAAATTATGTATCTAAATATGCAAGCGGGTTTAAGGGAGCCACTCAACGTTAAAATACAACACTGTTCCAAGCCTGGTATGAAAAACTATATGCTGTGACGATAAAAGAAAATCGCAGGTTGCACTCTTTGCATTCTAATTCATAAGTGTTTATCCCAACTAATGGGTGATTACCAGTTCACAATATCACTCTGACGAGCGTACGCGTAGCCTACACGGCGCGGATGAGTGTTGATAATGCGGAAGCCGAATGATCGCACGAAAGTTCTTACGCTCGTCAGGCATACACAGGTATTTGGTACCAGTTCTCCTTGACACCAGTAATAAATTTTAAAGCTATTCACAAAGTTTAATTTACAGTTCACAGTTCTCAATTGTACGAGCGTGAGCGTAACCATCACGTCGCGGTTGATTGTTGATGATGCCAACGCGATGACCGACCGCACGTTCTCACGCTCGCTACAAGACACTGCCACTTAAATGCTCTCTTTTGTCGTAAATAGTGTTACTGATTCACATTAGTTCATTCAGGGAGACCGAACACGGCGCGGATGATTGATGAACGGTGCGACACGCAACGAGAGGGTACATAAAAACGTTATCAACAGCACTGCTCACTTTCAATTACATCATTACGCACTTTCCTCTGGATCGCTTCCATATTCCATCACTTTACTGCAATAGCACTTGCAGCAACACTTGAGCTTTCATAATAACAATGCTTCTTGCATGCAGAGTTACCCACAACACAAAATTTCCAAGATACTCCGCAAACAATCCAGCGATATGACAGTACGCTTGCATTATTTCTACGGCGGTTTGAATGTTAAATTTTAATTATAATTACCCTGTATATTAGAAAAGACCGTGTCAACGTCCGATGGGTAACATCCTTGAAACGACCGCCTCATCTCTTTCTACGTCTTTTCCTGTGACACCACTGCAGTTAACTGGAGAGAGCGCTTTAGTCGGAAGCTTCGATTTAGTCACCAGTTAACCGGCTCTGTTGCACTCAATATTTACACACAGATGTAAAAGTAACATATCACCCTTTCAAGTAAAACACTGCATTTTGAAACTGAACGAATTTTATCCACGCGAAGTGCGGTAACTTGGGTGCCTGAGTGATACATATAACCTTACTGCAAGCGCGACCACAACGCAGGGGAGAGAGCCCAGACTAACCCGAGGTTACTAAAATGAGGCAGCTGCGTTTAAATAGTTACTGGGGCAACGGGTTGGACTGAAAACGAGGACAGGCTACAGCTGTTATTTTTCTTTAAGGCATGCAATTTTAGTGACCAACTTAATGATGATAGAATCCTCTTGGGTAAAACATTCCAGATGTGTGTTTTTAATGCGTAACCCTTTTTACGAGTAAATTAAATTAAATATAATATAATGTAATATGATATAATTAAATTTATTAATTCGTAAAATAGGCTATGTAAGAAAAACATACCAAGTGCACTCAACGTATCCACTTGTTACTAATGTTATTTGTACAAGCAAAAGAATTTTTTTCTGATAGCCTTTTATGAACACTAGCAAATTTGGGAATTTACTTAGAGCAATAGATGATTTGTTTGTGTGTCCGTGTGTGCAAGTGAGTTTGACTGCACAAGAAAGACACATGCACACATGTAGAGAGAGAGGGGGGGGGGGAGAGAGAGAAGGAGAGAGAGAGAGAGAGGAAGAAAGGAGAGAGAGAGAAAGAGAGATAGACATACATAGAGAGAGAGAGAGAGAAAGAGAGAGGGAGACAGACAGAGACAGAGAGAGACAGAGATCGAGGAAGAGATACTGACAGAGAAGGAGGATAGACAGAGACAAATAGAGATAGAGAGACAGAAAGAGACAGGTAGAGAAAGAGACACATGGAGAGACAGATAGAGAGAGATACAGACAGAGACATAGAGAAATAGAGAGAGAGAGAGAGAGAGAGCGACAGACAGAGAGGGAAAAGCAGACAGAGACATAGAAAGAGAAATACACAGATAGAGAGATGGACAGACAGCGAGAGAAACACATGGAGAGACAGACAGAGTGAGAGAGACAGACGGTGATAGACAAAGGGAGAGAAACAGAGACAGATAGTCAGTAAGAGAGAGACAAAGAGAGAGGCAAGTAGGGAGAGACAGACTGCAGAGATTCCTCCACAGCTTCACTGTCTGAGTGGGGAGTGGACATGAATGTAATATAGAATGAAGCTTTTATAGGATACAAGATAATTCTTTCACTATTTCTATGCTGACTTCAGAAACCATATTTCTGTGGTTCAATATCTTTATTTCATAAATTTGTTGTTATGTATTAAATAAATTAGCCATATATTAGACAACAGTAGATTTCACACAATTTTACACATTAACCTAATCTATGATCTAAGTATCCAATGTGTATGTATAACAATTGCACAATAAAATCAAGACAAATTCTCTTGCAAATCTCAGGTAGACAGCATGTTAATACTATCTTCAGGAGACACACTTATTATAGATTGTGGAGCAATATGCTAATTATTGTCTGTAACATTAACTAAATCATTAACACACACCAAGTCTTGTGGTAATATGTGTATGAAAGAAAACGTATTAGAGTTCTTTCGTATGCAAATGAATATTTCATTGCATTTATTAATACAACTGACGCACATGTGATTCTCTTTGTCAAAATATTTGACCTCTCTTTCACTTACAAAGTTCAATACAGCAATAATGGTGAATCCACATACACAGAACAGCGTACCTTGTATACTAATATAAGACTAAGCAAATATAAATGAATTTTAATATTCATATATTGATTAAATAACTTTAAGTGAGACATTTCACTGTGGAATTAAGCAACTACCCTATGATATATAAACTGTATCAGTTGCAAAAGTAAAACAACTGTAAAATATAGACATGTGCATAGCTCCTGTGTGGGTATCAGCAATGATTAAGTAACTGAGTAATTCAGCAGTCGTAGTGGAAAGAGTAAGCATTCAGTTATCTGAACCTGCCATTCACTTCACAGTGGTTTCCAGAGAATAGGGATAGAAGACCTCTTGGAAAGGACATATTCAGATATATTCTCATGGTGCACCTAACACTTTTGACTGCCTTGTACTCTTGCTTTTAATCCTATGAACATATAAAAGATGAACTAAGAACCTTTGAGCTCAAGTCACAGGTGAAACAGTAACGTTTTCTGATATCTGTCACTACAATAACACCCTCTATCTTTTTCAGTTAAATGAATATTCCAAAGATAATTTAATTCTTGCCACAGTTTGTGTTATCAGTTAATTACCTCGACTCTGTATTTGAATACCATTACTTGCAGTTATTAGAAAAATGGTTACCTGCACATTATTAAATTTGACCACTATAATTGGCAATAATCAATTCTTTTAATTGTAACTAAGAGCTTACCTGCAGCATTTCCCATCACATAGCTGATAAAGTAATTAATACTGGGGTTCTGGCCACTGGATACCAAAACTTAGAAAACAAACTACATTGTCGGGTACATAGCACTTTACGAGCTATGGCGCTATGGAACTTTGTGCTAACTTTAAGTGTCCTATAAAGGCTTGACATATTTGTGCATGTCTGTGTATTCTGATATCAAGTTTTCTATGTATTTTACAGAATTGTCACTGTTATAATCCATGTTGTATTTCCTATCGCTTTGAAAGTTACTTTATACTAAAGGTTGCTAACGTCAGGGAATTTTTGAGGAGAAGATTCTGTGTAGCTGAAAATGCTGCTAATCACATATGCTGAAGTAGTTTGGCTTTTAAGATTTCCTTTTAATTTGTGACTCTTTATTAGGTAACTGTTGCATGCAGAATCAAAACTAATGAACACATTCATGAACAGTCGCATATCATTCGATAATGTAATTTGTATATTGTGTATAATTTATTTATCATAGTCTGAACCCTGCTTTTACGAAATAAATTCACACACTGAGAATCATAATTGCCCAAAGCACACCATCATCGAGGCTGAAATTACAGCATGTATGCATGTTGCTGACATCTGATGATTGTAAAGTGAACCAGCTTTATTTACGTGTGTAGCCCTACTGTGGTAATAGTAGTAATAGCTCACTAGTCAGTTCAGTTGAAAAAGAATGGCCTTCTCTCAAAAGGGCAATTACAGAAGTAGGGAAGAAAAATACAGATGCAAAGGTACAAATAAGCTAACTGCGAAGAAACCGTGGGTAGCACAAGAAGTAATATAGTTGATCAATGAAAGAAGGAAGTACAAAAATTATCAGGGAATTCAGGAATACAGAAATACAAATCACTCAGGAATGAAGTAAATAGGAAGTGCAGGGAATATAAGGCGGAATAACTGCAAGAAAAAATGTTAAAAAATCGAAAAAAAAATATTGTCGGAAGGACTGACTCGGCAGACAGAAAAGTGAAAAGAAGAAGGTAGGAGAAGAAACACGAGTTGAATTAGGAGAGATCGGGAATACGGTATTAGAATCAGAATTGAAAAGAGTTTAGGAACACTTAAGATCAAATAAGGCAGAAGGGATACAAGACAATATTCCATGAAAATTCTTAAATCATTGGGGTAGATGGCAACAAAGCGACTATTCACGTTGGTCTGTAGAATATGAGTCTGGTGTTATACCGTCTGGCTTTCGAAAAAACTTCATCCACACAATTCTGAAGACTGCGAGAGCTGACAACTGCTATAATTATCGCATAATTAGCTTAACAGCTCATCAAACCACGTTTTCTGACAAGAATAATTTACAAAAGAATGGAAAAGTAGATTGAGGACGTTTTAGACGATGGTAAGTTGAGCTTTAGGAGCGGTAAAGGCACTAGAGAGACAGATCTGACGTTGAGGTTGATAATGGAAGCAAGACTAAGGAAAAATCAAGAGACCTTCATAGTATTTGTCGACCTGGAGAATGCGTTCGACAATGTCAAATGGTGCAAGATTTTTGAAATTTTGAGGAAATTAGGGGTAAGCTATAGGAAGAGAGGGGTAATATACAACACACACAAGAGGGAATAATAAGAGTGGAAGACCAAGAACGAAGAACATGTACAAGAGCCAAGAAAGAATAGTAAGAGTGGAAGACCAAGAAGAAAGGGCTCGGATTAAAAACGTTGTAAGGCAGTCCCTTACTATTGAATCTGTAGACAGAAGAAGCAATGTTGCAGATAAAAGAAAGGTTCAGGAGTGCGATTAAAATTCAAGGTGAAAGGATTTCAATGATACGACTCGGAAATGTCACTGCTGTTCTCAGTGAATGTTAAGAAGAATTACATGATCCGCTGAGTGGAATTAACAGCCTAATGAGTACAGAATATGCACTGAGAGGAAATAGAAGAAAGACGAGAGTAATGAGTAATGAGAAGTAGCAGAAATGAGTACAGCGAAAAAAATTATCATTAGGAATGGTCACGAAGTATATGAAGTTAAGCAATTCTGCTACCTAGGCAGCAAAATGACCAATGACAGAGGACATAGAAGTCAGACTACCAATAGCAAAAAGGTCACAACCAGCCAAGTGAAGTCTACTAGCATCAAGCACAGGCTTTAATTTAAGCAAGAAATTTCCGAGAATGTACGTTTCGAACACAGCATTGTATGGTAGTGAAACATGGACTGTGGAAAACCCGAAAAGAATCTAAGCATTTGATATGTGGTACTACAAAAGAATGTCGATAATTTGGTGGTCTGATAAGGTAAGGAATGAGGCGAGGGAAGGAATATATGGAAAACACTAGTAAGAAGATGGGTCAAGATGGTGGACCGTCTGCTAAGACATCACGAATTAACTTCCATGGTACTATAGTCTGTCGGTAAATTCAAGAACGAGCGTTTCTAAGGGTTGTTTCACAACGTAGTTATGGACGCGGCGAGCACTTTAAATCTGTGGCGACGCCGTGTATAGATACGTCCTAGGAGCTTTTATTTTTAGGTAAATGCGTTAAGACAATAAGGCATACAAAAGACGATAGCTTCTTCCGAAACACATCATTATAGTGTAAATAATATTAACTTAGGAACGGAAATGAGGATTCTACTCAAACATAGAACCGAATGCCTGTTCATCTGAACGTATGTTCCTCTGTTGCTGTTCGTAAAATAAACCTCATATAGTGCAATTAATCTGTAGAATTTAAGGCTTGTTTACGTGTTCATACTAAAAGGTGGAAGTTTTCTTTGAAGGGCCGCGTTGAAACTTAGCGATTCTTGTAAAGTGAAGACTGTTTAAAAAGCAAAGAAAAATATATAATTTCGCGTTTTGTATTAGATCGATTCGCACTATTTTTTTGTCACTGTCTTCGTAAACATGTCTGAAATATATCTGTATAATGTTATGCATTTTCGGTATTTTGTCTGTCGTTAAAAAGCCTGTATATGTTTCGGTACTATCAACGATTATTTGTTTTGTATATAAATAGATTAGAAAATCTGTATTAAGTTTTGTTGTAACAATGGAATAAAGTGTATCAAATTTTTAGAAATGTAAAATACTACTTTTGTTGAGTCTGCTATGAGTAAAATAAGGGCTTACATGTGGTATAAACATTACAGAGCAGACCTTAAAGGGCAGCGCTTTTGCAAGCGTAGATCAGGTCAAAAATGCATACTTAAGAGAGCTATAAAGTATCCTGAAGAAACAAATCCGAAAGTGTTTTGGGTATTCCAAAAAGCACTGGTATAAGTGTATAATATGTAATGGGGAATATTTTGAAGAGCTTAACATTGCTATAGATTATCAAATAAAGTTCTTACAAAAAAAGACACACGTTGTATGTCAAGCTTTCTACATAGAAATCCAGAATCGGTAGGTATGTGTCGATGGAAATTTCAGCACTGTTTAGAATAGATATTGCAGCTCGAAATGAACAACATAAGCCCACAGCTTCAGCATCAAAACAAATGCGTGAATGATGTTGATATGGATTCCACTGGATTTAGACTTACTGATTTAGAGCTTCTCTGTGAGGCTATAAACTTTTCATGTTCATGTGTTAGCTGCAAAAATATTGAATGCTTGATTGTTGTTAAAAAAAGAAGAGTGGGAATAGCTTGTAATTTTGTCTATGAATTTTCATTTTCCTCCTAAAAGAAAAATGACACTGGTACCTGTGAAAGCAATTTTAGGTTTCCACATACTCTGAGATGCCTTGGACATGGTGGGGAAGGAGATAATTTATTGTGTGGTTATCCTAACATGTCTCCACCTTGTGCAAGGTTTGAAAAAATCAAGAAATGTCTCATACTGTTTGTGAAACTACTAAAGTTTCTATGAAGAAAGCAGTGGAGGAATTGGTGGAAACAAACCAAAAATATATAGATCCTTGGGCAAATATTCATGACAGTGAATCTCCTACAAATGTTACTGATCTGTGTATGTCTGTAGGTGGCATCTGGATGAGAAAGGGTCACACATCTCTGTATGGAGTTACATCTGTTATTGGTATTCGCTCCGGTAAAGTTTTAGATGTAGAAATTATGTGTAAATACTACCACCAGTGTGCAACAAGGAAAATGTCCAACAATGAAGACAGAGAGAAACTGTGGCAAGAAAAGCATGCAGTAGCAAGCACTAAAATTTATAGTGGCTCAAGTGGGGGCATGGAGGCTGCTGCAGTTGTGAGGATGTTCTCCAGATCTGAGGACCAGTATGGTGTTAGATATACTAAATATCTTGGTGATGGGGACTCCTTTTCGTTCAAAGCCGTAACAGATAAAAATTCGTACAATACAACAATAGAAAAGTTGGAATGTATTGGCCACATCGAAAAGAGGGTTAGTGGTAGGCTTCGAAGAAACGTGAAGTACTTGAGGATGGAAAACCACTAGGTGGAAAAGGCAGGCTTATTCTGAAAGAAATTGATTCTCTTCAGTTATTTTATGGGACAGATGTCAGGAAAAACAAACATAATTTAGAGGCAATGAGGCGTGCTTTGTGGGCAATTTTTTTCCACAAACTATCCAATGACCAAACACCAATGCACAATCTGTGTCCGAAAGACGATTGGTATAAGTTCAACAACAGAAATGAGACGTATTGACATGAACACTCATTCAAAGAACCTGTATGAATGCAATTAAGCCCACATTCAGGTTTCTTGCAAACACTGATTTATTGTGGAAGTGTCTTCATGGAAAGACATAAAATGCAAATGAAAGCCTCAATGATTTAATTTGGATCAGTTGCTCAAAAAGGATATTCTGTGGACTTAAAGTACTCAAAATAGGTGTCTATGATGCAGTTTTATGTTACAATAACGGAAATAATGGCAGAATTGAAGTGCTGAAGAGAGTTGTTATAGATCCTGGTGTGTTTATAACAAAAGCATTTTACACCATCGACGAGAGAAGGGTCAAGAAAGCTAACAGATCGGTGTCTCATTTGCAAATACAGGCCAGGCAGATTTGAAGAGGAGAGAAGAGAAACCTGGAGGATGAGGAGTATTAGTATGAAGGATTTTAAACTTGAGGTAAGCTTATTATGTGTAGAAGTATAAGAAGAAAATCTTTGAACCTCATTTTCTCTGTTTTACATTTTTTGCTTCATTAGAAGCCTTTTCTCAAAAAGTATATGCTATGAAATTTTCAGAAACTGTTCGTAATGTGTTGCTGTCTCCCTGGAAATAAAATGTACGAGATCCTGAAATTACTTTCTGATTTTTAGATCACTGTATGTAGAAAAAAAGTTAATTTTTTATGTGCAAAATTAAAAACTCTGTTAATGATACAAAGTGTATGATAAATTAATAACTGTAGTTTAATGGGCTTATAACCTTCTCAGGACATTACAATAATATTTTCAGATTAATTGCATGATTAGAATGTGAGTTATGGCTTTTTATATAAAAGGACAATAAGAAAATTAAAAATTCAAATTTCTGGCAAAATAGTAATCCTCGATATTGTGTTATAGTTTTCTGTTAAAATACAGCTCTTTTGCTTCACACATACAAAATGTTAGATTTGTACATGAATAAACATGGCTGTAATGATTTTTTAAATAAATGTTTACATTTTCCGTTACATCTCCCCTTAATTTTAAACACTCTTTCTGCAAGATTGTGCTGTTTAATTAAATCAAATAATTTCCACCTTATTATTTAATAACCACTCAATCATTCTCATTTGTTTGAGGACCTCGCTGGAGCTTTGTTATACTCCCTGCTGTGGTATGAAGCGTTGTCCGTAACAGCAGGACAGTTCGGTGCAGATTCGGAATTACTTCAGCCGATATCCAATTTGAAAATTTTTTGTAGCTTATTTGCCCATGGTAGTCTCATTTCGCACATACCGCTTTATAAATTAACGGTGTGTTGGGTAAAAACCCATCTTTTGATCCAATATTGACCAAAATAAACCTATTGCTTCCACTAACATTATCCATAATGCCATCAGTGCCAGGACCCTGTCAACAAATCCTATAAGCAACGTTGTTGTTCACCTAACTGTCATCAATGTAAAAGAAATTTCTACCTCGGTCCCTTAATTTCCTTACCTGGATCAGGTGCTTACCTAGCTAGTCAATCGTATCCGTTCTCTCTATCAGAGTATGTCGTTTACTTACAGATCTCTTCCAGGTAAATCCCATTTCGTGCAGCGTCTTGCGTAAAACATCTTTCTGCCAAGTAAAATGGATTTTTTTGTTTTACGGCAGTAAGTAATTTACGTAACGTTGGGACTATTTTTTGATTTATGTAAGTCATCTATTGTTTGTTGAATGACAGATTTTGTGGAACTTTCTATAACGATGGATTTCCTCCCAAAATTATTAGTTTTCCTTCATGGCGATTCCAGTAAACCATTGAATTAGTTTGTTATGCGTCCTGTTGTGGCGAGGCTGACGTTTGCATAAATTGCAACCCTTTGTTTCTGACTGGAAATATTAGCCAATAGTTTTTTTGTTTTGTATGTCGTCTCTTTAACACATGATGTAATAACATCAGAGTCGATCGAAAGCTCGTTAATCCGCAAATACCTCCTATTCTTTGTATCCTGCACATTTTCTTGCAGTGTGTGGCGATTATCCATCACTTCCAGATACCGAAGTATATCAGCAAGTATAAAAAGTTAATTGTCTGGCGCTGGGTACTAAGATCCCACGCCCAGGAACGACGTGTATCATTACACACCGACCTACACCGATAAACAGGTAACAGGCAACTGATTTTGGGTGCCCCTGTAGGCCAGTGGCAGGATTCTTCCGGAAAAGGCCACTTCCCCCACCAAAAGCGCTGCTCGCTCTTTCGTTTACAGACTATAGAGGGAGTTGTAGAGAGAAAAAACTGTAGAGAAAGGCAGAGATTGGAAAACATCCAGCATGTGAATGAGAACGCGGGTTGCAAGTGCTACTCTGAGATGAAGAGGTTGGCAGAGGAGAGAAATTCTGGCGGGCAGCATCATAGCAGTCAGGAAACTGATGACTGAAAAAAAGGAAACTAGCCCTACACGGTATTCATGAACATTCAAAAAAAGCTCACTCACCGATTTCTGAGATATTCATTTCCATGTGGGCCCAAACCACAAAGTATAATTTTGTTGCTCTGCGCTGTTCAGTTATCTCTTAGGTTTGACAGCATAATTCATTGGCCGCGTCATATTCCTACCAATAATACTCCATAATAGGTAATGTATCGCCAGTTTTATCTGAACCCCAAGCCACAGAATGTGCGTAATGAAAATAATGATAATGAGTACTGTGAAACTTTTGAATAGGACGTAATTGTGTGTAGTGCACTTGGCCTATCTTATTTATGTTCTGATTCCAGATTCAGATAAAATTACAAACTATACAAGTGTGAAAAGATGCTATTGTCACTAGCCTACACGTGGAAATTTTGTGAATCATCATTAATAATAAATATAGTCTTAAATATTAATTAATATTCCGTAAAATAGATTGGGTACATAATGTTTTCATAGGAAGTTCAGGAACTTGAGACATGGTTAAAAAGTAATTCAGACCTATGAACGTGGGGTTTTACCTATCAAAACCAATTTCGCAAACATCTATTTTTCTCAAAACTTTGTTCTTGTGGTTTGGGCCTCAGATTAGTTAATTGATAGGACTGAAACACGTTGGCACATCACTGACAATGAAAGCTCGAGTCATGTCTGGAGGCATGTTCACATAGCCCAGTTTAGTCTTACTTTAAGGAAAGTATAAACCAGCATGCCGCAAACACCATTGAAAGAACCGCTGCGGTTGGCCGCAAGTGTATGTAACAAGGGGAATGGGCACCAGTTTCGAAAAAAGGAAATAAGAAACATTGATATACACTAACAATGAGCAAAGAATGCTAATGACATGGACATCACATAGTATGACAGTGTCGCTTCATATTCATTGTGTAACTTTGTTATTCTATTGGACAATTTTTTTGTTACTTTTATTTCACGCCATCACCCATTAGGGCTGTACACATCACGTTGCTGCTCTTCACCATCAACACCAATAAAATGTGTACACTGTTTACAACAGTCTAAAAATACAAAATATGTTCGTCTTTGTAAAGTATTAAAACAAACAGTTGTACATTTCAGATTGTAAGTAAAATATTATCGTCTATTTAGAAACAATTATGACAATATAAAAACCGAGAACTTCATTTCACTAAAGGTATGAGAACAGTGGGCGAGGGAAAAGACTGTTTTCAAAAGAATGGGAGTGAAGAGTTGGGGAGGAGGACTCATAAAAGTGGTGGGGGGGTTGCCAGCTGTAGCCCAGACATTACGAGCAGAAAGAGGATTCTGTTAGAGCTAGAAGGATGGATAGATCTCTGGATGGGATTTCGTAGTGAGGGTGTGGGAGGCGATTAAGTTTTGTTGGAATATGACGTGGAAAACATGTAGGTATAAATAACAGGCGGGGCAGGGGTAGAGGGGGTAGTGCGAGTATACAGAGCACGAAGCCAATTGCGTATAAGTTTTTTTTTTGGGGGGGGGGGGGCAGGGTTGTTAAAAGTATAGGTGCGAGGTGGGTGTGAATCCAGACAATTTTTGGATAAGAGGATTACTCGTCAAATTAAGGATTACTCGTCAAATTAAGGACAGAATGCACATTTAATCTATTGTGAGACTTCTCTTTGGAGAGCCCTGTAGGAGCGGTATCCATTTTAGTTTATTTTGGTGTGTGCCGTTTACTGGACAGGACGGTCATAAATGGTTGGACAGAAACCGGAAACCATGAGGAAGGACGCTGCAGGTATTTGGTCCTATAATTATTACCTGCGTCTTGTAAAAACTGAGGAGTCACTAGTTGCACCAGTGAGAAATTTATAATCTGCTCGAGGTCAGCCTTAGTTTTCGCGCTACTGTTCACAAATCAGAAATACAGCACAAAGTGCACTGTTAATCATTCATAGCAGGCCGAGCAAGTCATGTGCACCGTCAGTAAACAAAAGTCGAAGATTGCCAGCGTCGCCTTAACATTCATTCTAAACTAAAAGGAACTTCTAAAACTCTTTTATCCCTTGGCGTACTCTGGCGTTGGTTTGGGTTTCCAGCTCCAGTAGCGCTGTCCTCTGCCAAAGACGGCACCGTCCCTTAACGTCTCTGGCAATCGCTGCAGCGCAGATTCCGGCAGGAACGACACGGAAAACGCTACCACGAAGTTGAGAGCTGCGAGGATGGCGAAGGGAAGTCGCTTGTCATCCTGCGGAAGAAAATCACAGTTTTAAGTAGTGTGAATGAGAGACACCAACCACGGACATGTTTCCACCTGAATTAATACGAATCCAAAACCCCTTGCCAAGCATCCAACACAGTAAGTCCACACCAGACTGAAACTACGAAACGTATTAACTGGGCGAACGTAGGGGTTGCGCCCCTGCACTATCCTCCACATGTACCATGATACGACCTGTCGTCTGCTATGCCAGTGTTGAATGGTTGTACTCTCCACCAACGTTCTATTACTCTCTCTACATCTTTGAGCATCCCTCATATGGATCCTTTACCCCCTCATCAAATTCCACACCACTCCTGACACAATGGACACTTAAGGAGATCCTACACTGTCTGCAAACTCGACTTCAGCATTTATATTCCCCCCTCTCTAATTTGCAGACCTAGTACATCCTTAGACCGACATTCAGTGCGATCCGTATAAACCTGAAATCTTTTAATGAATCATAACATTTGAACCAATAATAGGACACATTTGCAATTTTCGGAGATAAGATACGACGGAGAGATTACATACACACATACATGAACACATACAAAATCCTCACAGCAAACGCTGGAAGTGCTCTTCACCAGCGTCGATGCACAACTGTACTCGTTTCACTATATCCTGCGTGGTACTTTGACTTCCATCCTCGACAGTGTTGCTTATTTCGTGTGTAAAGGCCTTACGAAATTCTGCAGTTGTCCGTGGTCTGCTCTTGTACACAAAGCTTTCACGATACCCCACATTAAAATATCTGGGGGGAGGGGGGGGGGGAGTGGTTAGTCAGGTGACTGGTGATTGGGGACTTGGGGATGAGCAGAAATTTTTTTAAGATTATTCGGTCACCATAGAAAGTTGTTACAAGTTGCATGGAAGCGCTAAATGTCTGACACGTTGCTCCATCTTGTTGTAAATAAGTCACTCACCTGCTCCAAAAATGTATTGAAGATGCCATGTAAACTGTAGTGTCTAC
The DNA here is from genome assembly GCF_023864275.1 of Schistocerca cancellata. NCBI lineage: Eukaryota > Metazoa > Arthropoda > Insecta > Orthoptera > Acrididae > Schistocerca > Schistocerca cancellata. The sequence continues at coordinate 1,707,316 of NC_064628.1, read as the reverse complement.
GGAAAATGGGGCCAATAATCCTGGAAGCTGGCATCATGCATTGATGTTTCATGAATGATATGAGGGTTTACACCAGCCCATTATCTCCTGTTTGGTGCGTTTATCTGACAGATGGAACCATGCATCATCTGTAATCTAAGCCATGGAGAGATTTTTGAATAAGAAACCCCCAAAACCATCGACAGTAACGTTCCTCTTTCTCATGAGCTGTATCACATGCACTCTGTATGGCCGCAGTGTCGATTTAGTCGGAGCTCTCTGACATGTGCCAGCCATGTCAAATGCCTGTCTCCTGGCTCAATCGACGCTACGATTTCCTTGGAAAGTACTTCAAGTGCCTCCGAACATTGTCAATGACATCTGCACTCAATGATTGTCTATGTTTACAACTGTGACTGTTTAGTTCAACAGTTGTCTACTACTTTCTTACAATTGATAAAAGTTTTTAGTTTTGCTGGAACATCGCGCACTTTGAATCCTCCCTGGAATGTCCGTCGTGTCGTAACCAATGCGTCTGTCCTCCAGTGTGTTTTCACAATAAAAACCTGCTCTCGAAGTGTGTACTGAATGTTTATGCCAGCTAAAGACTGCTAACGAATCACTAATTTGCTCGTTATTGTCGCGCGACCCGAACTACACACTCACAGACTTCACAATGCGCGGCCAACGAGGCTATATACTTGTACTAACATGAGCCGAGCAAGCGGGGCAAAGGGCAACATGCACAGAAACAAGAGTCAACTTGCTAGCAACGAGAAGTACTTCAAGTTCTCCCAGAGGCGTTGAGATCATTAAAACAACTTCCCCATACCTACGAACTTCCAGACGAAGACCAGGTGTATATGAATCGCTCTGTATTTCATCACAACATAACCCCATATCCGCTCCCAAACAAATTTTCGAGGCTATCCCTCTCTCTCCCAGAAAATAAAACCTGCCACCAATATTTGTCCGACGTAACAGCTACAATTCTTCCGACATATCGCACCCCACATGCGGGCTCCACCTACTCCGTTCTGTATTTTTCCCTGCCCCTTCTCCTTTTCATACTATGGCCCCACCCACGCCTCATGCTCCACCTCTTTGCCTGTCTTCCCTCTGTCCACCGCAACACTTACCTTCCCCTCCACAGATGCCATCAAATGGAAAGTTATTCTTGCAGCCATACCTACAACTGAACAGAGCATCTAACATTCTCCTCTCCAAAAGATTATTCATGGTTCACATTTTTCATCTTTTTAGTGAGAGTGCAGTACTAATTTTTAATATCTTCACCTGTCATCAAATATTACCGTTGTTAGATTTTGTTATAATGATTTTTCCAATTGCAGCTTTTTTAGATTTTTAAGTTTTGTTTCATAACCATTATTTTTGAATTTATTTCCTTTTTTAACTTGTGTTACTATGTTTGTAAATTTATTCTTTCATTAATACCCTCATTACCCCTGTATTTATTGTTTTATTCATACGCTCATTGCTCCTGTATTTACGTTACTGTTGCAATTTTCTTCTTCTGTATATTCAGAGTCTGTAATGAGATGTTCTATTTTTCATTCATTTGCTGTAGACAACAATGTGTAGCAAACATTTGTCAAAGAGCAGTCGTTCGTTTTCATTCAGTGTTACATCTATAAGAATGACCACCTTTAGATACAAATCGTGTGTTGAATGTGTTTGTTGTTATGTGGTTTTGTGTGGTGCAGCTTGAGATTTGCAATATTTACATAATGCTTTAATCACACAATAATATTATTTTCAAATCGATCAAGAATACACGTACAAAAATGTTTACCTATGGCTTCATCTACTTAAGGGACAGTAGCCAACATTTACATGACTCCCAAAGAAAAATTAGTATTTCAAGATGTAATAATAATAATCTGCTAGCACAGATACACGGACAACATAATAAGCATGGTAATTGAACCTAAAAATACAATACATCAGCTACACCAAGACACAAATACTGTACACAAAAACATAAATCTCACAACAGAAGGAGAACAAGAAAGCTCACTCAACTCTCTAGACATAACCATTAGAGAACACAATAACAAACACACATTTGACATATGCAAAAAACCCACAACAAGTGCCACGATCTTAAATGCACCCTCGGTCCACCCACAGATTCAGAAACAGTCTACAATCAGTTACTTGTTAAGCAGACTGAACAGGATCCTCTAAATACTTCTGATTACTAAATGGAGCTGGCAATTGTAAAAAATAACCTTCAAAAATTGACACAAAGATAAAATGGTAGATAAATGAAACAGAAAAATAAAGTCAAGCAATAGAAAAAATCTAACCAAACCACACCAACACATATAACCTGTACCACTTCAAAAATAGCATACAATGACCTACTACAACAAATTCGCACGTAAAACAGGTAACATATTCGAAAACAAGGGATCAACATTGCTTAAAAACAAACAACTCAATAAAGATGCACATCCCAAAACTAAAATCAAAATCAGACAGATACAAGAAATCTGGTATCTACCAGCTCAGTTCTATTAGCTCAGTTGGCATTAGAATGACTGGCAGAACATTTGACACAAGATGTATGGAACACATCACAGTACTGGAACACAGTACTAATCATCAACATTTGCAAGTCTTCTAAAACAGGAATATCACAGACCAAGCAATGTTGAAAAAAAGTATGGTCATCATAAGAATCAGTGAAGACAGACTCCACCTCCTTTCCAAGGAATTTTCCACATACACAAAGCATTAACAGAAAATAAACACTTGCTCAGTGCCCAAATAAATGCTAGAAAACAGGCACTATATGAAATAGTTCAAACAATCACATGAAAAAGGAAAGAGCCTTTTTCATCCATTATGGTCTCCTCTACATAGCCCCTCCCCCAGTTTCATTTCACTTCTTGCTCCTCACCATTTCCTCCAACTTACTCACTGTCACACTACTATGCACTTGTGTCCCCTCATCTTTGCTTCTCCGTCCTCCACCTATTAAAAAAGCTCCATCATTATTCCTTCATTTCTCTTACACAGTATTATAAATACAGAGCAACATAATGGAATAGAATAACACCCATACAATTAACTAAAAAATGTATAGGTCACAGACAAACTAGTGACAGTGATATGTTGGCAACAGTACAAAACACAATAAACATTTAGCAGCATAAAAATAAAGAAACACAATAAACACTTTGAAGTATAAAAACAAACAGGGAACAGTGGTGTGCGAAAACAGTGTGCTGTGTAGCATATTTCTGCAGAACAACGAAAAATTAGCCAATTATCAGAGTCTAAAGAACAAAGACATCAAAGACATGCTATCAGATGGCTTTCCCTGATATAGGCGAGAGTAAGGGGACAACACCGACATCACTTCACACTGCACTGTTGCCGGATTTCTTCAAGATGGCGGCCTTAGATGTGGCAAAGTCACACTGACATCATGGCGGGAAGTTCAAATTTCGGCGGGAAAATAGGTCACTTGGGCTACCTCAACTAACCTAACCCTATCCTACAGATGAGAAAAACAGCTTGAATTTTCGGTGAATTTTCGATGTTCTGCAGACTGATTTGGAGAAGCTCTGAAGTCACAATGGGACATCATCCCGCCTGACTGAATCAGGGGAGGATGGTCTGCAGGCAACTGTCTCAGAACACTCAAAAGAAGAAGAAAAAATCACATGACTCTCAGACGTCACACAGAACTTTTCCATATCTACCTTGGCCCCCCTCTCGATTCAACCATTCTATAGAGGCTCATCTATCCCACACAAAGGATGATTGGTGTCTCTCTTTCATGGACCTTCTTGTAAATGGAGCAATCTGATTGGTTTGTACAGAATTTACCTTCCAAACTGCTGCTGCGGTATGGAAGCTCTGTCCACGATTTTCTGCAAATGGTCAAATTATGAGACTTTCAGCAGCAAAACTATTTTGTCCAAATCGAAAAAAAATACTGCAGCCATATTGAGTAGACAGTTAAAGAGGGCAAAAGTGGTCTACAGAACATAAAATCCGGAAACTACCGTCAAAGGCACTTCCTCGATTACACTGTTCTGCTACTGTCGAGGAAAGCTCGAATTTTTCGTTGTGAAACCGATCCCCAACAGGGCTATGTAACCACATATCATACACAATCCTTATCCTATACCATATAAGATCATCACTTCTGCATCCTGCATATAGCTATCTACCACCAGACACTCATACACATACCACAAAAAGAGACAAAATCCCAAAAAACATAAGCACATGCACCGTGTTTATTCCTCGCAGCACTAGATATTTCCTGTAAGGCCGATCGGTCATCTACTGCGGCCAATGGTCGTGATTCAATTGTCTCCCACACACGCTGTCCGGATATACGACCAGAACCCCCTCATCGGACTGTGGTTACTCTCTGAACTGGTGTACAAATGCTGGGCTGGTTGCCCCTGGCACAAAGGCGATACTGTTTCTGCTCCCGACCTGCTTGCTTACTTGCTGCTATGCTTTCTACAACCATCTCCAAACTCTCAGATTACGAGAACATATCTATCTTCATATTGGAACACGTGAGGCAATACTGACCCTTATCTTAGAAGCTAGATTAAGGAAAGGCAAACCTACGTTTCTAACATTTATAGACTTAGAGAAAGCTTTCGACAATGTTGACTGGAATACTCTCTTTCAAATTCTGAAGGTGGCAGGGGTAAAATACAAGGAGCGAAAGGCTATTTACAGTTTGTACAGGAACCAGATGGCAGTTATAAGAGTCGAGGGACATGAAAGGGAAGCAGTGGTTGGGAAGGGAGTGAGACAGGGTTCAAGCCTCTCCCTGATGTTATTAAATCTGTATATTGAGCAAGCAGTAAAGGAAACGAAAGAATAATTCGGAGTAGGTATTAAAATCCATGGAGAAGAAATAAAAACTTTGAGGTTCGCCGATGACATTGCAATTCTGTCAGAGACAGCAAAGGACTTGGAAGAGCAGTTGAAGGAAATGAACAGTGTCTTGAAAGGAGGGTATAAGATGAACATCAACAAAAGCAAAACGAGGATAATGGAATGTAGTCGAATTAAGTTGGGCGATACTGAGGGAATTAGATTAGGAAATGAGACACTTAAAGTAGTAAAGGAGTTTTGCTACTTGAGGAGCAAAATAACTGATGACTGTCAAAGTAGAGAGGATATAAAATGTAGACTGATAATGGCAAGGAAAGCGTTTCTGAAGAAGAGAAATCTGTTAACATCGAGTATAGATTTAAGTGTCAGGAAGTCGTTTCTGAAAGTATTGGTGTGGAGTGTAGCCATGTATGGAAGTGAAACATGGACGATAAATAGTTTGGACAAGAAGAGAATAGAAGCTTTCGAAATGTGGTGCTACAGAAGAATGCTGAGATTAGAAGGGTAGGTCATGTAACTAATGATGAGGTACTAAATAGGATTGGGGAGAATAGAAGTTTGTGGCACAACTTGACTAGGAGAAGGGATCGGTTGGTAGGACATGTTCTGAGGCATCAAGGGATTACCAATTTCGTATTGGAGGGTAGCGTGGAGGGTAAAAATCGTAGAGGGAGACCAAGAGATGAATACACTAAACAGATTCAGAAGGATGTAGGTTGCAGGAGGTACTGGGAGATGAAGAAGCTTGCACAGGATAGAGTAGCATGGAGAGCTGCATCAAACCAGCCTCAGGACTGAAGACCAGAACAACAACAACATCTATCTTCACAAGGTTTGCCAGAATATCATACCATTTGCGTGATAGTTCTTGATATCAAACTCATGTCAGTATGCTACCAATCGCTTGCACTTGTGGGGCGGCGAGTAAGTATAAGCAAATAGCTTGTGAAATAAAGTTTGTTATTTAAATGTGGGAAAAACACTGCATTTCCCGGCTTTTAGAATGTTGTATAATTCTGTCTTTCGCCGTTCTCAACACTGGCTCTCTCTTTACTTTTTAGCACCCAGAAAGTGATTTAACGAAACGTGGAGCCTGTAATGAGAGTTCCTAGTGCCCACTTAACCTGAGAATATTATTATAGCTGCAGCTTATAGCTCTGAGGAAGTAGGAGATTGTTCGGGATTTTTAATCAAAAACGATTTTCCAAAATAGTTGAGTATATTCTGAAATTCACTGATAACATCACAATTATCCCAACAGCCTAACAAACAGAGCAGTTCAGAGTCTAATTCGCTGATGCAACTATAAATGTCCGAATTGAATGTCAAAAGAATGCTCGCCAAAATTTGATGAGAAAATCTCATCAAACGCCACGCTAAAATGATTGGTAGAATGTCTATACCGCGACGGCACGTGAAAATACAACAACACGCAAACTGAAGCTAGATAATGAAAATCATTCCAAAATAATCCTTCATTTGAAATGTTTTCACAGTTACGCGTATACATCGTAACTCAATACGGCACCCGAGGCAGTTTGTAGCAGCGCTACCGTAGCGAAGCGACTCCCGACACAGCTGACGTGCTATTCAGCGTCTGGAGAGAACTGGGGCCTTCCTTACTCGCGCAGTGCTCCTATATATATAGCCTCGGTGCGGACGGCTAAGAGAACGCCGGCTCTAACTTGGCTCTCACGACTGGCCGCTGGGCTAGTAACGCACCACTTCAAGTTACATAATAATTTATAGCTTCTTTTGCTGATGGCTTATGAAGCTGTTAATTTAATCGTGCATTTAGCACGCAGGTAAGTATTTATAATAAAATTATGACGTGGCTAAGTTAAATATCTTGGGCGAGAGAAATAATTAAGTTACGCTGCACGCAGCAGGTGAGCTCTGAACTGGTCCTTTTGAGATCCGCTATCGCTATAATTTTATAGGTATTCAAAAGAAACTTTTCACATCTTCATAGTCATAGCGGACCTCCAACCTATTTAAATCTAAACATCCTAGTCTTATTCATTAGCCTACTTAATCTATCTTGCTTCCTTCAGTTTTGAGATGAAAATCAGAAAATCATGAATTTCCGCTAAAGTCTTAACCTGTGAAATCCAAAGTACTGTTTTTATTAAATCATTATGAAAGATGAGTCTAAATATAAATTTTGAAGTCTCTAGCTCCTTTCTGTTGCGCCAATTATTTTTTTAGAAAAACGCCCAAATTACAAAAATGGCTGAAGTTATCGCACTGATATTTAATACACATTAATTTAGTATTATTCCTTACATGCTAGAAAAGTTTTAGGTCATTTGCTTCATTTTTAAGGTATTGCGCAACATTTATGACGTCAGAGCTAGTTACAGCAGACTGGCTGGCACACAATGGAAACTGATGTGAATTTACTACAGCGTGAGTAGGCTGCTTCCCTACATCACCCTCTACTTAAATTTTTTGTTTATGAATGTTAATGAATCAGAAAAAAATTTAATTACAAAAAGGGAAGCAAGAGTACAATTTAACTCCCTATAAAAATCAAAATTGAAATATAAACATGTAGAAACATTAAAGAAAACTGATTATCTACATTAATTATTTAAATTGTGGGCATGTTCACTGCCTTTTAAACAATGTCAGTACTCAAAATTTTAAGCGAAGTCACTGAAATATTTCGGCATACATATTGCCTTCGACAAACAAACACATACGAATTGAAAAATTATGAAAATCTTTGACCCATTAAATAAATTAAATACACTTTTACATACACAAATTCAAAGAAAATAACATGATACATAAACAGATGATTATCTCTTAGCAGTCTTTTCTAAATCTGAAAGAAAGTTCACAAATAATTTTTACACACGTGGTTGTAGCCGCTTTGGCTGGCGTCCTACACTTCCATTCACAAGGGTAGAGGAGGGGAAGTTGCTATGGTGTGCGTCCTTCACGTTCTCTCTAACTTACATGGGGGAAAGGGGAGGGTCACTGTGAGTTGTGTCCAAGTCACTCCACGCTTTCACGCAGCTACCAGGCTGCCATTATCTGGTTTGTCCTGTAGAACAAACAAAAGAGTGCCTCAGACTCTGTTCACTTAATATCTAAGGGTGGGTCACAATGAAATGGGGATATATACATTTTAACTTCCAATATATTACTGGAACAAAGTTAACGGAACTTTTTTTTTCAACATTACTCTTGCGGTTACTTAAATGTCATAAAATCGGTAAATAAATGGCTCAAAACGCCGTTAGTCACGTACTAGAGAAAATCTATGCTCATGGCATACAATCATGAATCCTATTTAACGTCAATTTATTATTTCTGGGCCGGAACACTGAACCAATGCTCGGTACATTCCTGACATTTGTATATTAAGCACTTAACTGAATCATCTTTGATTATCTTATTCTTAGAGATAGTATGAGTATGATTAGTGGTTGTTTTCTCAGCTTCTTTGTATATGTGAGTAACTTTTGGTAATAGTACAGTCCTGAGTGTTCAAAACACACTACGTTTAGTTGCCTACAAAATCCACTTATTGGTCCTCTGCTGCTGTCAGTTCCACATCTGCAATTAGGGTCTTACTTACTTTGAAGTGTATTTATGCTGAGCTAAAATTACTGTTTCACGTCTGCTATTATGTTTCTTATTTATATTGCTAGTGTTGTACTTATTTAACACTCACTCTATTAATATTTAAAGCATAGGATAGCACATTTATTTCATATTCATAGTGTATTGCGGCTGATTAGTTTGCTCACGTGGCAATCCATTTCCACTCGATCGGATGCTGAAACCTCAGGTAGTCTCTCTCGGACCTACCACTAAAGTGCATCAAGTAATTATGGACTAGCGTAATGCTAAATTCCTTAAACCTATAGGACACCATGAGCTGCTCTGTCTCATCTAACACAAGGGTACCTATGGTCGCATTCACACTTCCAACTCATAACCTCAATACGCGTAGGTGTATCCTGTCACACACTACACTAAAATAATGGCCAGCACCAACCTTATAAATACTTCAGGGACGTGTCCTTCACGACTCAACCACAAACACTGCTCACTTCTATTACACTGCCTTTCCTTGCTACATCAGGTGAGTTTAAACTTACAACTTATCTGCATATTCTTCATAACACTAAGCAATGTCTTTCTTACTATTTATTAGTTAGCTCTAATGCATACATTAGGTTTCTCTACCACTTCAGATCCTGCTTGTATATGAATTCATATATCTTTTTATATTACTGTTGGTGGACCATTTCCAATAAACAACACTTTGTACTTACCATAGTACCAGGGTTCTATACATACTTGTTACTCAAATACATTGTATCTTAATTACATCATACTTCTCTATTGTTTGTCACTATTAGGTTTGTCACATTAGGTATTTTTCTTCACTGATCGGTAGATAGAATGGTAACATAACTCATGACCTGATAGTCATGACAGAAAAATTTCATGTCTGAAAGAAGAGATCTAAATTTTGGTGGATAGGAAAGATGAAGAATGAGTGAGACCTGAAAGGGAAAGAAGATCTCACACAGCTGGGACTGCACAGCTGCCACACTGTGTAGAGGTTACAGAACAACCTCCTCCCTACAGCATTCATTCATAACCTTTAACCACGCCACGACGATCTGAAAATACCTTATGATGCCTTTTTAGAACCTGTCTCAGTTCTATCTTTCGATTGTCTGAAATCTTATCGATTTCCTGCAATTTAGCTTCTATTTTGTCCACAATAATTGCTTCTTCTTCTTCTGTGTTCAACTTACTGTTACTAAGATTAACACCTTCGTCCCAATACCTCCTATTTTTCAGAACTCGTATAGGCAGCTCCCAAGTTTCATGATCAGTTACTACATGCTTATCACTAAAAGGTACTATAATTACTCCGGTTATTGGTAAGACCATTTTTAACTGGCTTCTTTCAAAGTCCACAACACTCTGATATTTTGACAAGAAATCTATGCCAATTAAAACCTCAATACTGAGATTGTTTACAATTAAACATGGATGATCAACTAAATTACCATTAATGTTAAAGGGCAGCAAAGCTTCTTGCTTTACCGTTTTTGACACCTTGCCAGTAGCACCAATTATTCTTAGTCCTGATACCCTCATTACTGTAAGCTTGTCTTTACCAGGTAATGCATCAAAGAAGGACTGAGATATTGCACTCACCTCACTTCCACTGTCTAAGAGACAACGTACATTGATACCCAACATATTTACTATTATTATAGGGTGGCTTATTCTAGATTGTACAGGTGGTTCCTCAAATTCATCTAGTAGTTCCTTTTTGATTTGCCTCCAACTAAAGTGATTGACATCTGTCTTCATTACATTTAGGTCACAGTGTGTAGGGGTTTCCTGAATTACATTTTCAGCTGCCTTTTCCAGTCGGTCTATTAATTTTAAATCGAAACACTGCACAACTTCATTACATTTAGTTTGCTGAACATAACCCAAATTACTGTAGTCTGAGCGATTCTGCGTCTCCAGACCGGGCATAACACTAGTTACAGCTAAACCACTTTTACCATTATCGTCAGTTTCCTTCTCAAGTGACAACTGGTCACAGCTACTGGGTTCATCGACCCTCAACAGCCTACCCTCTACATTCTCACTTATCTCCTGTCCTAAGTCTATTAGTACATTATCAACATCCTGCACAGGCACTTTAGATAAGAGCACATCATCCTCATCGTAAATATAAGCATGAATTTCTTCTGCTTCTTCACCTGTCAATTCAATATTTTGTAGCTCTTCCCTATTGTTACACTGCTGCGCCTTCTCTTTCTCTTCCCACTTAGAAAGCGTTTCTAACACGGTATCTATCAAATACTGTGAGTGATCTAATATTTCTGTTGTATCTTTAGATGCTACCGACTCTTCATCCACATGTTCAGTTTGAGTATTCTGATCTGTCTTACCAATTCCCTTAACTACTGGCTTAGGAAAAGCAACCGCCTGGTGAGCGCCAGTGTCCTCATAGACGGGAACTAGTTTTCCTGCCTCGGCCTATTGCTGTTTTCTTTAGTTTCATTATAATTGACTGGCACAGCATTGCTTTCCGCACTGTTGTTTACATGCATATTTCTGTTCGGAACAAAATTATTATCTCTTGGACGCCGTTGTTGGTTCTGATAATTATTTCCCCAATTCCTACCTCTCTTAGGATGGCGAATACCTACTGTTCTGATGTTTACATTACCATTTTGCTCATTCCTAAAATTACTATTATTGTTAGTGGCATTTCTGTTATTACGTGCCTGCTCCTCATTGGCAGCAACACGTTCTACACGTTCCAAATATTCAATGAAACGATCAAGATTGTCTCTAGGGGCCGATATAATGCTGGTTTGCCAATACCAGGGCAGTTTGGCTTCAAGACCTAATATAATCATTTCTGGCTTTAGTTTTTCCGACAAATGTGACAAACGTGAGATCCATGACCTAGCAAACTCTTTAATCGATTCCTTGCCTGCACTGAAGCGTTTTCCACTCCAAAATTCTCTTAACACTTCATTTTGCTTATTGCTAGACCAATATTCATTAATGAAAGCTGTTTTAAACTCCGCTAATGTTTTACACTTTAACATAACATCAGCTGACCAACGCATGGCATCACCTGCTAAATGACTTCTAATAAATGAAATTTTCTCTCGTTCAGACCAAGTTGATGGAATCACATCTTCAAAATCGTTCCAGAAATCTAGCGGGTGGATATTTTTATCTGGATCAAACCGCAAGAACTGCCGACACCCGATAAAAGCGGCGTTTGCAGCTACAACTTGTTGTACACAACCATTACCTGAAGTTACTGAAGCTACTTTACTCTCAATGTTAGCAATGTTAGTACTGATATTTTCTACTCTCAATTCGACATTATCTACTCTTTGTACAATATGAGTAGTATCACTTCTGATTGCATCTACGTCTGCCTGACATATGTTTACTTTTATATTAACATCTTTAAATCTGTCTGAGCACAGTTCAGATTCCGCCTCGATCTTTTCTGTTAACTTGTGCTCCAGCTTCGCATCTTCCATTTGGAAGTCTTTGCGAACCTCAGCAACTTCGGATTTAACTGTTTTATACATTTCAGAAAATTGTTGAGCAACCTTTTTCTTAATATCCTCATGGTTGTAGTCAATTTTATAATTCAAACTGTCTAGATCCTCTTTCAACTTATTGCAACCAGCCTTGAAAGTATTGTCCATTGCCTCAAACCGTTTATTAAAATTTGTTTGACTGGCAGCTATTGCTTGTAATATCACATTTAAATCAACAGCCCCAGCATCTTTGGGTTGCTCACTAGCTGGCTTTTTATCACACTCAGGTGACGAAAAACTAGCTCCAACACCAGAATCATCAAAACTAAATGAAACTCCTGATTGATCAGTCATACCTAATTTCTCCTGTTTAAACTCTACCATTTCTGATGACTGTTTCATTTTTAATTCACCAGAGAAACTGTCATCCAATAAATTTACAATTTCTACTTTCTGCTTTACTACAGGGGTCTCTATTATTGAATCATTACCCCTTCCCACACTACTGTCAGGAGATAATACTTCATATTTTACTTTAACATTACCACTTTTATGCATATTTACACTTGAACCGTTGTCTGGATTTACAGTTCCTTCAACAGACATTGGTTCTGATATAAGTTTAACCTTAGTTTCTCTTGGCGGTTCCATCGCCGACAGTCTTTTAGTGCAGGTTAGTAAAATTTTAAACAGTTTTTCACTTAACTTATTTCCTTCTGCACGACGTTGTTGTTGCCGGCGCGGCGTACCAGGATTCCTGATGCGACGTGGCACGTTGAACTGCAGACGGCACTCCGACGGCTGTTGTGTGTTCGCGTGGCCCGTAACTGCAGGCGCGGCCCCGGCTGCTGTGGCGGACGACTGCGGTACGGCGAAACTGGCTTCTCGCGATGCCGGCAGCACCGCTAGACTCAGTGCCAGCTCCGTCAATCTAGATGCGTTGTTGATTCAACTGCGTTGTCCACCTGCCTATGTAACACTTTCACTGTTCTATACTCAGTTGCGTGTCGCATTTCACTCGCGAATCCGAATAGTTAAAAATCACTTTCACTTAGTTGATTTCCCGGCCGATGCACCATATGTGGGGCGGCGAGTAAGTATAAGCAAATAGCTTGTGAAATAAAGTTTGTTATTTAAATGTGGGAAAAACACTGCATTTCCCGGCTTTTAGAATGTTGTATAATTCTGTCTTTCGCCGTTCTCAACACTGGCTCTCTCTTTACTTTTTAGCACCCAGAAAGTGATTTAACGAAACGTGGAGCCTGTAATGAGAGTTCCTAGTGCCCACTTAACCTGAGAATATTATTATAGCTGCAGCTTATAGCTCTGAGGAAGTAGGAGATTGTTCGGGATTTTTAATCAAAAACGATTTTCCAAAATAGTTGAGTATATTCTGAAATTCACTGATAACATCACAATTATCCCAACAGCCTAACAAACAGAGCAGTTCAGAGTCTAATTCGCTGATGCAACTATAAATGTCCGAATTGAATGTCAAAAGAATGCTCGCCAAAATTTGATGAGAAAATCTCATCAAACGCCACGCTAAAATGATTGGTAGAATGTCTGTACCGCGACGGCACGTGAAAATACAACAACACGCAAACTGAAGCTAGATAATGAAAATCATTCCAAAATAATCCTTCATTTGAAATGTTTTCACAGTTACGCGTATACATCGTAACTCAATACGGCACCCGAGGCAGTTTGTAGCAGCGCTACCGTAGCGAAGCGACTCCCGACACAGCTGACGTGCTATTCAGCGTCTGGAGAGAACTGGGGCCTTCCTTACTCGCGCAGTGCTCCTATATATATAGCCTCGGTGCGGACGGCTAAGAGAACGCCGGCTCTAACTTGGCTCTCACGACTGGCCGCTGGGCTAGTAACGCACCACTTCAAGTTACATAATAATTTATAGCTTCTTTTGCTGATGGCTTATGAAGCTGTTAATTTAATCGTGCATTTAGCACGCAGGTAAGTATTTATAATAAAATTATGACGTGGCTAAGTTAAATATCTTGGGCGAGAGAAATAATTAAGTTACGCTGCACGCAGCAGGTGAGCTCTGAACTGGTCCTTTTGAGATCCGCTATCGCTATAATTTTATAGGTATTCAAAAGAAACTTTTCACATCTTCATAGTCATAGCGGACCTCCAACCTATTTAAATCTAAACATCCTAGTCTTATTCATTAGCCTACTTAATCTATCTTGCTTCCTTCAGTTTTGAGATGAAAATCAGAAAATCATGAATTTCCGCTAAAGTCTTAACCTGTGAAATCCAAAGTACTGTTTTTATTAAATCATTATGAAAGATGAGTCTAAATATAAATTTTGAAGTCTCTAGCTCCTTTCTGTTGCGCCAATTATTTTTTTAGAAAAACGCCCAAATTACAAAAATGGCTGAAGTTATCGCACTGATATTTAATACACATTAATTTAGTATTATTCCTTACATGCTAGAAAAGTTTTAGGTCATTTGCTTCATTTTTAAGGTATTGCGCAACATTTATGACGTCAGAGCTAGTTACAGCAGACTGGCTGGCACACAATGGAAACTGATGTGAATTTACTACAGCGTGAGTAGGCTGCTTCCCTACACACTGTACAATTCCGAAGATAAAGATGGGAAATTACATTTCTCGGAACCCAAAACTTTAGCGACATGCTGAGAACTGGGAAAAGCGGCAAACCAATGAGTAACTAGAAACTTATCCTGTCTCTGAAGATTTTTACGTGAAAACTCGAAAACAGGCGAAAATGGTTTTTCTTTTTTTCTTTTTTTTTTCTTTTTTTTACGAATACCGATGTCAATGATATAAGACTTTCCAAGTCATTCCTCTGCCTCAGAAAGTCGACTAAGGCGTTTCTCATGCACATAATACGTAGTAAACACCACAACCGAGGTTCTCTCAACCTAATAAAGATGGGAAATGCGAAGCAGAAGTCAACTGGACGGTTTAGATGGGGGCATAACAGTCCAGCTCAAACACAGACCCATATTGAATCTTCTCGAATTTCCACAGAGAACACACACGGTCGCGTAGGCTGAGAATTAGTTCCGATGCCTCCCACTGTAAACCGACCAATCGTTCCAGCCACATCTCACTGCAGCCACGTATTCCCCACACACCAGGCAGAATCGTCGCAAGATACCAGCCACATACATTTTATCACTGCACTTACAATTACGTATTACGATTGCAGCGTCAATCTGACGACATTCGACAATGAGTGAAGTTTTGGAAACGCCCTCTGCCGATTGCTGTGGCTCTGGAAATATAAATATCTGTACCATTCATATGGCTGGACATAATTTTCCATGTAAAAGAAATGTTTCACCTCCTATCGCAATGTTCCACATCAGACCCACACCTTCCTTACGATAGGACATAGTCATTTTCTTTGCACAGCAAATCTGTCACACATTCCCCGTCATCAATACTACTTTGGCAATAACTGAATGCTGGTGACATCAAACAATACTGAGTGAAAATCAACGATGGGTAGATACGTCTCTTTCGTTTTTTTTTCTTGCGAGTGCTACCAGTGGGTCTTAGGAAGAGAGACGTAATCATCTGACATGCCACCAGATGTCAAAAACACGATCGCAACGGCAGCAGTCTTGGTTCTACAGGCGCACACAAGTATCGCTAATGATATCCATGTTAAAAACTATACAAGCTTTATAAATCGAGGTATGGTATTGCTTCCGAATGAAGTGGTCTTCCACACAAAAACGGCGTCATTGAATATAGATAGAGATCGCGGCGTGTGTATTAACAGACTGAAAGTGTTCAAATGGTTCAAATGGCTCTGAGCACTATGGGACTTAATATCTGAGGTCATCAGTCCCCTAGAACTTAGAACTACTTAACTAACCCAAGGACATTACACGCGTCCATGCCCGAGGCAGGATTCGAATCTGCGACTGTAGCGGTAGCGCGGTTCCAGACCGAAGCGCGTAGAACCGCTCGGACACCGCGGCCGGCAACAAAAGTGTGGGTGCACCTCGCCAGCCGAGTAAACTCGTAATAAAATCACCCAATTTAGAAAGTGATCTGGTAAGGAACGTGGTGTGAAGTCGGTATTCGCAATTCCCTCATGCAGCCGCTAGATATTTCTGCACTATTCGTAACGCATTCTATCCCAATGCTGTGTCACAGGTTCCGTGATAGAGCCACTAGATTTAGATGATTGATTGAGAATGATCACATACAGTAGATGGTGTACTATACGGCCAATCACTTAAAAAATTCAACGCTATATTCTCATTGCAAGAAATGCAGATTGGATTTTCAGATCTATAGTGTTAAGCTTTCTGAAAGGAGAAAATACAAAAATGCAGTAAATGAAACAAGCAAAAAGGAACACAAACGTCTCAAAAATGAGATCGACAGCAAGTGCAAACGGCTAAGCATGGATGGCTAGAGGACAAATGTAAGGATGTAGAGGCTTATCTCACTAGGTGTAAGATAGATACTGCTTACAGGAAAATGAAAGAGACCTTTGTAGAAAAGAGTACCACTTGTACGAATATCAAGAGCTCAGATGGAAACCCAGTTCTAAGCAAAGAAGGGAAAGTAGAAAGGTGGAAGGAGTATATAGAGGGTCTATACAGGGGCAAAGTTCTTGAGGACAATATTATGGAAATGGAAGAGGATGTAGATGAAGATGAAAGGGGAGATATGATACTGCGTGAAGAGTTTGACAGAGCACTGAAAGACCTGAGTCGGAACAAGGCCCCGGGAATAGACAACATTCCCCGGCCTTGGGACAGTCAGTCCAGACAAAACTCTACCATATGGTGCGCAAGATGTTTGAGACAGGCGAAATACCAAAACCTCGGGGAAGATCAATTTGGATTCCGTAGAAATATTGGAACACGTGAGGCAGTACTGACCTACGACTTTTCTTAGAAAATAGATTAAGGAAAGGCAAACCTACGTATCTAGAATTTGTAGACTTAGGGAAAGCATTTGACAATGTTAACTGCAATACTCTCTTTCAAATTCTGAAGGTGGCAGGGGTAAAATACAGGGAGCGAAAGGTTATTTACAATTTGTACAGAAACCAGATGGTAGTTATAAGAGTCGAGGGGCATGAAAGGGAAGCAGTGGTTGGGAAGGGAGTGAGACAGGGCTGTAGCCTATCCCCGATGTTATTCAATCTGTATATTGAGCAGCAGTAAAGGAAACAAAAGAAAAATTCGGAGTAGGTATTAAAATCCAGGGAGAAGAAATAAAAACTTTGAGGTTCGCCGATGACATTGTAATTCTGTCAGAGACAGCAAAGGACTAGGAAGAGCAGTTGAACGGAATGGATAGTGTCTTGAAAGGAGGAATAAGATGAGCATAAACAAAAACAAAACGAGGATAATGGAATGTAGTCGAATTAAGTCGGGTGATGCTGAGGGAATTATATTAGGAAACGAGACACTAAAAGTAGTAAAGGAGTTTTGCTATTTGGGGAGCAAGATAACTGATGATGGTAGAAGTAGAGAGGATATAAAATGTAGACTGACAATGGCAAGAAAAGTGTTTCTGAAGAAGCGAAATTTGTTAACATAGATTTTAGTGTCAGGAAGTCGTTTCTGAAAGTATTTGTATGGAGTGTAGCCATGTATGGAAGTGAAACATGGACGATAAATAGTTTGGACAAGAAGAGGATAGAAGCTTTCGAAATGTGGTGCTACAGAAGAATGGTGAAGATTAGATGGGTAGATCACATAACTAGTGAGGAGGTATTGAATAGGATTGGGGAGAAGAGAAATTTGTGGCACAACTTGTCTAGAAGAAGGAATCGGTTGGTAGGATATGTTCTGAGGTATCAAAGGGTCACCAATTTAGTACTGGAGGGCAGCGTGGAGGGTAAAAATCGTAGAGGGAGGCCAAGAGATGAATGCACTAAGCAGATTCAGAAGGATGTAGGTTGCAGTAGGGACTGCGAGATGAAGAAGCTTGCTCAGGATAGAGTAGCATAGAGAGCTGCATCAATCCAGTCTCAGGACTGAAGACCACATCAACGACAACAAGCGTTTTGGTAGAAATGTTGTCTGCAATTTGGAATCAAGTCTTTCTATGCAACCACATACCTGCATCGGATCGTATGGAGATGCCTTTAATGATTACAATCACTGGTATATAATATTCATGGCACTCTCATATTTCGAAACGAGTCAGCTCTTTCGAACTTATCTACTACAGTTTTAGACACTCCCTATGCATCTTATTACTGTTCGTCAGTCTCTGGCCCGCCATCCCTGCAGCTTTGTGCATCTGATTGTTCCAATTTGTGTCGGAACTGAGCGAAGTCGGAGATCGCTATATCTACCACCTTCTGCAACCTAGAAACATGTTGAGCTGAGTTAATGCGACAGGATCGTGTTTTGACCACTTCATGGAAATGGGAACATGTTATCATAGCTCCACCAGCCACGTATGATGTGTAAGATTAGCGTCAAATGAAGCTTTCATTGGCAATAGGAGGTAGTAGTAGAGAAAGAGAGTACAAGCAGTTCAGGTAACTGGGAGAAGGACTATGATTTTGCTACTGCATTGCAATATGTCTCCAAACTACATACAGTTACTGAAGTCCGCATGAGGTCTCTCTCTTTCAGGCTGCATTCACGTCTGTCACCCAAACATTCTCTATATCATGTACCATCCAGTGGAGAGAAAAAAAGGTTCGGAGTATAAAATCTCTGCTAACGTCATCCAACAGAGAACTCGAAGAGATTTTACTGCAGCCCTGTTGTCCGATACACATGTGGAAAACAAATACCATCTGCAGGCTGGCTCAAAGTGTATGTGGCGATCCTGTTAAATACAGGGTGTTTCAGAAATGACCGGTATATTTGAAACGGCAATACAAACTAAACGAGCAGCGATAGAAATACACCGTTCGTTGCAATATGCTTGGGACAACAGTACATTTTCAGGCAGACAAACTTTCGAAATTACAGTAGTTACAATTGTCAACAACAGATGGCGCTGCGGTCTGGGAAACTCTATAGTACGATATTTTCCACATATCCACCATGCGTAGCAATAATATGGCGCAGTCTCTGAATGAAATTACCCGAAACCTTTGACAACGTGTCTGGCGGAATGGCTTCACATGCAGATGAGATGTACTGCTTCAGCTGTTCAATTGTTTCTGGATTCTGGCGGTACACCTGGTCTTTCAAGTGTCCCCACAGAAAGAAGTCACAGGGGTTCATGTCTGGCGAATAGGGAGGCCAATCCACGCCGCCTCCTGTATGTTTCGGATAGCCCAAAGCAATCACACGATCATCGAAATATTCATTCAGGAAATTAAAGACGTCGGCCGTGCGATGTGGCCGGGCACCATCTTGCATAAACCACGAGGTGTTCGCAGTGTCGTCTAAGGCAGTTTGTACCGCCACAAATTCACGAAGAATGTCCAGATAGCGAGATGCAGTAATCGTTTCGGATCTGAAAAATGGGCCAATGATTCCTTTGGAAGAAATGGCGCCCCAGACCAGTACTTTTTGAGGATGCAGGGACGATGGGACTGCAACATGGGGCTTTTCGGTTCCCCATATGCGCCAGTTCTGTTTATTGACGAAGCCATCCAGGTAAAAATAAGCCTCATCAGTAAACCAAATGCTGCCCACATGCATATCGCCGTCATCAATCCTGTGCACTATATCGTTAGCGAATGTCTCTCGTGCAGCAATGGTAGCGGCGCTGAGGGGTTGCCGCGTTTGAGTTTTGTATGGATAGGGGTGTAAACTCTGGCGCATGAGACGATACGTGGACGTTGGCGTCATTTGGACCGCAGCTGCAACACGGCGAACGGAAACCCGAGGCCGCTGTCGGATCACCTGCTGCACTAGCTGCACGTTGCCCTCTGTGGTTGCTGTACGCGGTCACCCTACCTTTCCAGCACGTTCGTCCGTCACGTTCCTAGTCTGTTGAAATTTTTCAAACAGATCCTTTATTGTATCGCTTTTCGGTCCTTTGGTTACATTAAACCTCCGTTGAAAACTTCGTCTTGTTGCAACAACACTGTGTTCTAGGCGGTGGAATTCCAACACCAGAAAAATCCTCTGTTCTAAGGAATAAACCATGTTGTCTACAGCACACTTGCACGTTGTGAACAGCACACGCTTACAGCAGAAAGACGACTTACAGAATGGCGCACCCACAGACTGCGTTGTCTTCTATATCTTTCACATCACTTGCAGCGCCATCTGTTGTTGAAAATTGTAACTACTGTAATTTCGAAAGTTTGTCCGCCTGAAAATGTACTGTTGTCCCAAGCATATTGCAACAAACGGTGTATTTCTATCGCTGCTCGTTTAGTTTTTATTGCCGTTTCAAATATACCGGTCATTTTTTAAACACCCTGTATATACTTATTGATCCACTCAGTGATCGAAGTCGCCTGCAAAGACCAGTGTAAAGTTTCATTGCCCGTACTGTAGGAGGACCACATCTCACTGAGTATCAGTCGCAAGAGAGGGCGCCTGTCTCTCTCTGCTGCTGTTTGACACATTGTTTTTCTGTTGTAACATATCCAAGCAGTGTATGACTACAGCTTTTTACACAGCCATGCATTTTGTTTCTTACACCACGGCTTAGGGGTCTGTATCAGGTTCTAAACTGACATCACCATCTTTCAATCCATTGGCTCTGACTGCAGCTGGGCATCACATGCTATAAATTATGTTGCTGCTGCCATAACATGCACACACTGGTTGATGTTAAATAAAAAACAGTCACAACTTATGGGAAGTGGAAGAGTTTCGCGATGTTGTGGACCAATTCCAAACAGGAGTCTGACCTCTAGATTCAAGCTCATCTTTTACAGTGATGGGACAGCTGATGGCTTGATGTTCCATTTCGATTCACTCTCCATATTGCAGTCACGTATGTGATCACTGTTTCGATCCTTGACATCCTTGGAAGTGATGTCAATCGTTATGTGGTAATCAACAGCATACCACTGGACAGATGGGATGGAAAAGACACTGTCAATGTACTGTAACAATCATCAAAGTTGATGGTGCGATCTATTTTAGAAATTTTACCAGTTTTTTCCTAATTTCAACGCTGACCAATGGTGCAGCAACATGCTTCCCGATTTCTGTACCATGTCTAAAACCTCCCCTCCACTGCTTTGCGAGTACCATTGCGAATGTAGATAGATGACTGTGCAGTACATCCATTCATTGTTAATTTGTGAACATGTACACCAAAGTATACCACACAGCGATCTATGTATTTCTGGCACTTCAATCACAGTGCATAACTTGCCAATACGATTGCACATCTTTCCCTATGTGGATGGGAGTCACAGAGCATACTCGTATTCTGAGGATGAAGTTAGAGACTGGAATATCCACTTGCATTGCCTTTAACGAACCGTCCCTGCAACACTGACACTTTAATTTGCAGCTGACCAGAAGTAGACCGCTACATGCAGCGTTTCGTGAAGTAACACAGCGAGCTGGGTCAGTAACTGCTGTACCACTTCAATGTTGCTCACGGCACCCACCCAAGTGCACAAAATCTCTCCAGATGCGCTGAAGTCGAAGAGGTTAGCATCCCTTATCGGTGTATAGAAGATCTGAAAGTGTTGTGATGATATAACAGATGGTTACGAAGAAGAAAACGTGGTTTTCATACATGCTGGAGCTCCAGACAGATGGAGCAGCGTGCACCCACAATTTGGGCCTGTAATAAATACCCTGTGATCACCGTCTGTGTTCGACGTAGCAGTATTTGTGTGGAAGACCACTTCATTAGGTAGCAACACCATACCTCGATTTATAAAGCCTGTATAGCTTTTAACATGGATATCATTAACGATACTTGTGTGCGCCTATAGGACCAAGGCTGCTCCCGTTGCGATCGTGTTTTTAACATCTGGTGGCATGTCAGATGATTACGTCTCTCTTCACAAGGCACACTGGTAGCACTCGCAAGAAAAAACGAATGAGACATATCCATCCACCGTGGATTTTCGCTCAATATTGTTTGATGTCACCAGCATTCAGTCATTAGCGAAGTATAATTCATAGTAGGGGATGTGTGATTGATTTGCTGTAGTCAATGGGGCTGTAATGTATCTGTGGCAGTGGTCAATGATATGACAAATGTAAAGGAAATGACTATGTCCTGTCGTAAGGAAGGTATGGATTTAATGTGGAACATTGCGATAGCTGTAATGGGGTGAAAGCTTTTTTTTTTTTTTACCTGGAAAATTACGTCCAGTCATATGAACGGTACAGATGTTTTGTTTATATTTCCAGAGCCACGCCGTCGGGGAGGGGGTGTTCTGATACTTTACTCATTATCGAATGTTGTCAGAGTGACATTGCAATCGTAATACTTCATTGTAAGTACAGTGATAAAATGTATGTGGCTGGTTTCCTAGGACGATTCTGCGTGGTGTCTGGGCAGTACGTGGCTGAAGTGGGGTGTGGCTGGAACGATTGACATTTCCGGTTTACAATGGGAGGCTTCTGAATGGAGAGGTTAGCTGGGGTACAGGAATGGCCTAACGCATTACATGTCGGACAGCTTTCGTGATCGTGTATGTTCTCCACGGAAATTGAACAGATTCAATATGGATGTTCATTTGCACTGGGAAGTTATTGCCCCCGCCCCATATAAAATGTCTGATTGACAGCTTCTGCACATTACCTGTAAGTAGGCTGTTTGGGTTTTTATGTTGGTAACGCCACGTAGCGCTCTACATGAAAATCACTGACTGTGCTGTGTGAAGTCTGTGGCTGGTTGGACTCATTGTTGGAATATTCGCTTGTGTAGTGTTGGGCAGTTGGATGGGAACAGCGCGTAGCGTTGGGCAGTTAGATGTGAGCCGCCAGTAGTGGTGGGTGTGGGGAGAGAGATGGCAGAGTTTTGAGCGGACGATCTGAACGCCGATTCCACAGACCGAACGTGAGGAGAGGGGCTAGTGTAATTGTTTAATACAAACCATACAAAAATGCACGGAAGTATGTTTTTTGACACAAACCTACGTTTTTTAAATGGAACCCCGTTAGTTTTGTTAGCACATCTGAACATATGAACAAATACGTAATCAGTGCCGTTTGTTGCATTGTAAAATGTTAATTACATCGGGAGATATTGTAACCTAAAGTTGACGCTTGAAACCTCCGACGTTCAGTTGCGTGTTGTAACAAACACGGGCCACGGTCGGCGAGCAGCATCTGCAGGGACATGTTTAAGATGACGACCGTGTTTACGAGTGTGGCTGTAGTGCACTGTTGCGGTTTGGTCTAGATGTTGCAGTGTCCGCATGTAGCGCTTGCTGCTATTGTTATTCTGCATTCGTCTCCGCACGCAGACCAGCTGTAGTACACCGTGTTACCAGACGTCTGTGATAGTGTAGTGTTGTAGGAACTGTGACCGTGGTGTATTCGAACTCTGAAAAGGCGGAGATGATACTCATCTATGGCGAGTGTCGACGAAATGCAGCTGAAGTCTGCAGGGTGTATGCAGAACGGTACCCGGACAGAGAGCATCCAACGTGCCGCACATTGCAAAACATCTACCGCCAACTGTATGCAACAGGTATGGTCGTAGCACGCAAACGGGTCCGTAACAGGCCCGTCACAGGAGAAGCGGGTGCAGTTGGTGTGTTAGCTGCTGTTGCCATGAACCCACACATGAGTACACGGGACATTGCGAGAGCCGGTGGACTGAGTCAAAGTAGTGTCATGCGCATACTGCATCGTCACCGCTTTCACCCGTTTCATGTGTCGCTACATCAGCAATTACATGGTGATGACTTTAATCATCGAGTGCAATTCCGTCAATGGGCATTAACAGAGAATGCGTTGCAGTTCTACCTGTTTACCGATGAAGCGGGTTTCACAAACCACGCGGCAGTGAATCTACGGAACATGCATTACTGGTCCGTGGACAGTCCTCGCTGGCTCAGACAGGTAGAGCGACTGTAAATGTATGGTGCGGAATCATTGGCGACCACCTCATTGGTCCTCACTTCATTGCAGGGGCCCAAACAGCTGCAACATACATCGCGTTTCTACAGAATGATCTGCCAACGTTGCTCGAAAATGTCCCACTGGAAACGCGTCGACGTATGTGGTACCAGCATGATGGGGCACCTGCACATTCCGCAATTAACACTAGGCAGACCCTTGACCGGATGTATATATATATATATATATATATATATATATATATATATATATATATATATATATATATATATATATATATATATATCGGTAGTTAGAGCCTTCAGTAGTTCGAATCTTTTATTTAGCTGACAATACTGGCGGCCGGTGTATTGCAGTAGTTCGAGTAACGAAGATTTTTGTGAGGTAAGTGATTCATGAAAGGTATGGGTTATTGTTAGTCAGGGCTATTCTTTTGTAGGGATTATTGAAAGTCAGATTGCGTTGCGGTAAAAATATTGTGTGTCAGTTTAGTGATGATCAGAATAAGTAAAGAGAGAAGTGTCTCAGTATGTTCAGTTTTACTCAGATGTCTCTTTATCAAATAGCGTAAGAGTTTTTCCAGCGCTGTCATTCATAATTTTTGAAAGGGGACGTTTCAGTGTTGTTTGCATCTTGATTGTGAAAACAGCTGTAAGAGACATTTGCTGGTTCTCTAGATATGAGAAACACCTTAGCTGACTTTGTAAAGTAAATGGATCATTTGCAATATGTTGTATCATTGACATCGGTATTCGTTAATAATAATTCCAGTGGAACAACCACTTTCCTCTGTTTTCGAGTTTTCATGTAAAGGTCATTGAGGACGAGATAAGTTTCTAGTTACTCAGTGATTTTGCAGCACGTCCCACATCGCTACACTCGCTTAAGATTCATGTCTCTAGAGATATAATTTCCAGTCTTTATCGTCGGAATTATACTGTGCAAGCGATAGGTAGCATACTGCTATGTGCTTGATATCGAAAACTATCGAGTAAATGGTATGATATTCTAACAAAATATGTGAAAATACGTATGTATTTGTAATACTAGAGGGTGGAGATGGCTGTAGAAAGGATGGCAGCAAGTAAGCAAGCAGCTCAGGAGCGGAAACAGTAGAGCCTTTATGGCAGGGGGAAGCAACACAGAGTTTGTACACCAGCTCAGAGACTGACCATGGTCTGCTGAAGGGGCTCTGGTCGCATATCAGGACAGCGTGTGTGTGTGTGGGGGGGGGGGGGGGGAGGGGGGCAGTCGAATCGTGACCATTGGCTGCAATGGATGACTGACCGACCTCGGGGGAAATATCTAGTGCAGTGCGGACTACATTAGGTGCATGTAGTTTATTTTTTGGGGACCTGTCTGTCTTCACGGCATGTGTATGAGTGTCTGGTATCGATGCAGGATGCACAAGTGATGAGTTTGTATGGTGTAGGATATGAATCATGTTTACTACATTGGTATGGTATGTGGTTATATAGCGCGGTTGGAGATGGGTTTCACATTGAAAAATTCGAGCTTTCAGAAAATGGTTAAAATGACTCTGAACACTATCTGACTTAACATCTGAGGTCATCAGTCCCCTAGAACTTAGAACTACTTAAACCTAACTAGCCTAAGGACATCACACAAATCCATGCCCGTGGCAGAATTCGAACCTATGACCGTAGCAGCAGCGCGGTTCTGGACTGAAGCGCCTAGGACCACTCAGCCACAACGGCCAGCCAATGCGAGCTTTCCTCGACAGTACCAGAGTATAGTAATTGAGGAAGTGTCTTTGTAGGCCACTTTTGCACTGTTTAACTGTCAGTGCAATATGGCTGCCATATGTTTTTTTTTTTTTCGATCTCTACAAAATAGTTTTGCCACTGAAAGTCTCGTAATTCGTCCACCTGCAGAAGTTGGCGTACAGTGATCCTATACTGACAGCAGCAGTTCGACAGGTAAACTCAGTAAGAACCAAAAGAGTGGGCCATTCATAAGAAGTTCCGTGAACTCAGAGAGACACAAGTCATCCTTTGTGTGTGGCATTGGAGCCTCGACAGACTGGTTCAAACAAGACGGGAGCATGGTATCGGAGAAAAGTACTTTGTGACGTCTGAGAGACACCTGATGACTTCTCTGTTTGGATTTCCCCTGACAAGTCCTGACAGACCACCCTCCTCTGGTTCGGACAGGTGGGACGATGACCCTCACCCGCCATTGTGGCTTTAGAGCATCTCCAGAGCAGTATCTGTTGGACAATTCGGCCGTTTTTCTCGTCTGTAGGACAGTGCTTAGAATTATGTTTGTGTAATGGTTCTGATTTTCCCGTCTGTGCTTAGACAAGTTCGACTAGTGAGGCAAGCTTCGAGAAGTGGGGAAAATTACGACCCTGATTCCAGCACCAGCACATGTTAACTGAGCCCACACACAGTTTCAGAAAAGTTGTGAACGCCACAGCGGCTGTAGAATTCAGAAATTTTTCTCTCTCTGACAGTGCCTTCAAACAATCTGCTAAATTTCGAAAAGTTATGAGCATCCTCTTTAAAGTTACAGAGATATTTATTTTGAATTCCAAATATTGTCGTTTTGGTGTGCGAAGTCAGATATTGTAGCTGATATTGGTTTCGAGATCTCTTTCACACAAAAGCGTATCAAGTGCCTTTGTGACAAATATGGCGCGATCTTTTTAGAGACAGTTTTCGTGTGCGGCAGCACTCATCGCAAAATTGACGCAAAGTGCAGTGACCTTTTTTGAAAGTGTATTTAGAGACATATTCAATTGGATTTAGTAACTCCTGAAGGAGCTCGTGGTCAAAAACGAGGGTATTTCCTACAGAAGGGCGCAAAGTCCCTCAGGGACAATTTCAGAAGTTTGCAGCGGCCATTTTTGGTCTGCGTTCAAGTGAGGTGGTGTAACTGTCTAAATATTCTTGCGTCATCTGCAAAGCTCTTTCATTCTCTTTGTGCAGTGGTACGTTTAGCTCCTGTGATATCTTCAAGTTATATACACTACTGGTCATTAAAATTGCTACACCACGAAGATGTCGTGGTACAGACGCGAAATCTAACCGACAGGAAGAAGATGCTGTGATATGCAAATGATTTGCTTTTCAGAGCATTCAGACAAGGCTGGCGCCGGTGGCTACACCTACAACGTGTTGACATAGGGAAAGTTTCTAACCGATTTCTGATACACAAACAGCAGTTGCCTGGCGTTGCCCGGTGAAACGTTGTTGTGATGCCTCGTGTAAGGAGGAGGAATGCGTACCATCACGTTTCCGACTTTGATAAAGGTCGGATTGTAGCCTATCGCGATTGCAGTTTATCGTATTGCGACATGTCAAGATTCAATGACTGTTAGCAGAATATGGAATCGGTGGGTTCAGGAGGGTAATACGGAACGCCGTGCTGGAACCCAACGGCCTCGTATCACTAGCAGTCGAGATGACAGGCATCGTATCCGCATGGCTGTAACGGATCGTGCAGCCACGTCTCGATCCCTGAGTCAACAGATGGGGACATTTGCAAGACAACAATCATCTGCACGAACAGTTAGACGACGTTTGAAGCAGCATGGACTATCAGCTCGGAGGCCATGGCTGCAGTTACCCTTGACGCTGCATGACAGACAGGAGCGCCTGCGATGGTGTACTCAACGACGAACCTGGCTGCACGAATGGCAAAACGTCATTTTTTCGGATGAATCCAGGTTCTGTTTAACGAACCATGATGGTCGCATCCGTGTTTGGCGACATCGCGGTGAACGCACATTGGAAGCGCGTATTCGTCATCGCCATACTGGCGTATCACCCGGCGTGACGGTGTGGGGTGCCATTGGTTACACGTCTCGGTCACCTCTTGTTTGCATTGATGGCACTTTGAACAGTGTACGTTACATTTCAGATGTGTTGCGACCCATGACTCTACCCTTCATTCGATCCCTGCGAAACCCTACATTTCAGCAGGATAATGCACGACCGCATGTCTCAGGTCCTGTACGGGCCTTTCTCGATACAGAAAATTTGCAACTGCTGCCCTGGCCAGCACATTCTCCAGACCTCTCACCGACTGAAAACGTCTGGTCAATGGTGGCCGAGCAACTGGCCCGTCCCAATACCCCAGTGACAACTCTTGATGAATTGTGGTATCGTGTTGAAGCTGCATGGGCTGCTGTACCTGTACACGCCATCCAAGCTCTGTTTGACTCAATGCCCAGGCGTATCAAGGCCGTTATTACGGCCAGAGTTGGTTGTTCTGGGTACTGATTTCTCAGGATCTATGCACCCAAATTGCGTGAAAATGTAATCACATGTCAGTTCTAGTATAATATATTTGTCCAATGAATACCCGTCTATCATCTGCATTTCTTCTTGGTGTAGCAATTTTAGTGGCCAATAGTGTATGTGACAGTATTCCGCACATTACTTAGACACCAGATGTAATAACTTCCAAAACAGTTCTTGTTCAACTAAAAAGGGCATCCGTGCACTGGGGTTGAGATGGAGGACTACTGCCGTTATTTCCTGCTCAGCACACGCTCCTCTTCTAGCAGGCGTGGAGAGTTTTGGGGCAGGGAGCCCGGCGTGTAGCCTCTCTTCCCGCAGGGACTGGAGACTCTGGGGTGAACGTCTTGCCTCCCGCACTTCGGACGACTACCTTGGCTTTTATCGAATGATCTACATTTACAGCACACGCATTTATCAGCATGAGTTGCGAAGAGTAACCTAGCCCCATCGTGCTGAATCTTCATTATTTGACGAAGCGTATTCATCTTCACCAAATATCATTGCTTTCGTCAGAGTCCTCAGATGCATGATTACAGCTAATATACCTGTTAACCTCCTCCTTCTCTAGCATAGACATCTCATCCGTTGAGCAATGTAAACAATTATGTTCATTCCCCAGTCCAGAGGCTAAACACAGACTGAGTCTTTTTCCTGCAATTTTTTTGCCAGACCGCCGTCATGAGAGAGGAGTGAGGGAAGGACCAAAAGCGGTCTCTGGTAGTGGTGTTGTGAACTAGGTCAGCTGGACTCTGGAGCTCATGGTGATGACACTGTATAGAGCTACCATCTATGACAACTCATATTTTTTAAATAAACAATGCATACTTCTGTGCATCCTCTCTGGCAGCCCAGTGCAGACTGAGTCCTTTCCCTACTAATTCCCAGATGGGCGAGGGGAGGGGAAAGAGAGAGATGCATACCAAATAATGATTTATGTCTATTCTACGTGCAGCTCACCACAGACCGAGTATTTCTCCCGCCAGTTTGCAGATGGGTGAGTGAGGGAGTGGGGAGGGGGGTGGAGAGGGGAGGGGGAGAGGGGGTGGGGTTAGGTTAGTGGAGGTAGCTGAGTTGACCTGCCGGCCAGAGTGGTCGAGCGGTTCTAGGCGCTTCAGTTTGGAACCGCGCGACCGCTATGGTCGCAGTTTCGAATCCTGCCTCAGGCATGGATGTGTGTGATGTCCTTAGGATGGTCAGGTTTAAGTAGTTCTAAGTTCTAGGGGACTGATGACCTAAGATGTTAAGTCCCATAGTGCTCAGAGCCGTTTGAGCCATTCAGTTGACCTATTTTCTCACCAAAATTTTTATTTCGCACCATGACGTCAATCTGACGTTTGCCATATCCATGATCGCCGTCTTGGATCCGCCATCTTGAATAAATCTGGCAACAATCCAGCGTTGGGGGACGTCGTCGTTATCCCCCTGCTGGCGAGGTACCAAGCAGAAATCTCCGTAAGTTAAAACCAACAAATCTTCAGGTAACTGATTTTTTGTCTTAAAAACAAATCACAGTGTAAATATCTTTAGATACACAACATTGATGATGCTTTACCTCAATAAAGCAAAATGGATCTGGTGAAAGGAAAAAAAGAACGCATTTTCTTGTCGTTGTAACGACAGAACGAACCAGTTACACATCAGATTTTTCTGAACTTACAGTGAATATGCAGTTCCAAATTTCATTATGTGAGCTGTAAGTCCAAGCAATTTTAATTATAATTATAATTCTGTGAAATACTATTATAGCACTGTGTGTTTGTATTAGAAGTAGTTGAAGTAGAAACACTAAAATAGCGATTGTGTTGGTGGCAGCAATGACATCACCTTAGGCATGAGTTACATGTGCCCAAACAATAAACACAGAAAAATGTTGGACAGCGATGCTGTACACTAATGTTCAATTTGTTAACATCATATGAACAACTTATGAGTGCCAATTGTATGATGCAGAAGCAGTTCCGAATAACTGTCGGAGAGCTGGTAAACATCGGAAAGCCAAAAAGTTGTTTACAAGTATTCAGTCAGGCTCATTTGGAAGTATTGTGTTAACAATTATGGCAGGAAAAATATTAGCTGGTAATGACACACCATGTGCATCATGAGGGCGACAGAAAATGAAGTGTCTGGGAGGTGCAGAGATCAGCCTTCTACGGAATTTGTGTGTTACTGTAAAAGTAGGATGATTTGGAAATAATAGAAGTAACCGGTGGTTCTTTCTTATTATATGCATAGATTTCGAAGTTTTGCCAATAGACATTGATAAATCTCAGTATGTACCCATATGAACTGGTAAAACCGTATTATTTAAAAAATCAGCTTACCAGTTTATTGAAATAGTTTGTATTTATTGTAAATTTATGTATTTTATACGTCCTTGCATTCCAATGTGATGATAGTGAGCAATATTCCACATTAGTGAAAATGTTGTAAAAAATTTAACCTTGTGAATGTTAATTTTTGTTACAATAAGGTTGATTATCATGGCAGTTCGAATTACATAATATGGAAGACGATTTACACAAGCATTATTTAGTTGAACACTTTTTTAAGCAATTGCATTGTTTGAACTCTTGTCCTCCAACAAAACATTGTTTAGCAACCACTTGCTGTGGACTGATTTCTTCTCTTGCTACTTCTTCAACGTTGATAAAATTTTCCTTGCACAATGTAAATTGATTCCTAGTGTACAATGACATCAGTTTACCAGCTTGGTACCAAGTTGATAAAATTCATCATCCTGAATATTTATCACTACTGCTATTGTAGATTTTGCATCAGTTTTTGCTCCGTCTACATCCGGTGCTTTAATTCACACATTCTGTCCAACCGAAGGTTTTGGAACTTTGTTACAAGAGGTTCCATTCATATTCTTTGCCTCCAATTGAAGACCTTCTTTGGCAGCTTCTCGGATCCGTTTCACTTTATTTACACCGTTGGAAGTTGTCAGTGTCTCGTCACAACCATCAGCTGGTTCCGGTGTCTCGTTGTTAACTGTCGTCAAATCCTATGTATCTGGTGCTCCCTCACCTGTTACAGCCACACTTTCTACCTATGTTCTTTGTGTTCCCGTACTTGATTCATTGGCCTGAGTTCGTTGGCCTTCATTTTCAATTTTCTGTGCGTCAGTAGAAGTGGTATTTAACATTCTTTCCAAGCCTTCTTCCATGTTTATATTCTTTTATTAAATCACGTGGAACAACTGTGGTCGCAATGCTCATTTTCACTGGAACCTCAAACATGGCTTCATGGTGAACATCTGATCCCTTCATGATAAGCCCTATTTTTCATAACCTGCACAAAACATAGCACTTCACACCATTCTGAAGTTTCATTTGTTTCTATCCAAGTAGATAAAATATTTTCGATTTCTTTATTTGCTCTTTCGACCGATCCCTGGGACTGACTGTGCCTCAGATATCCCATGGACTATCTTCATATCACTCCACATCCCACGTAAACTTTCAGTGACTTGGTTACAAAAATCTCTACCATTATCAAAGTGAAGGATACTTGGGGCACCAAAGGTGGTAAAAATATCCAAAAGATGATATGCAAGTTCATCAGCTCTTTCCGAAGTTAGTGCGTGGAGGATAACAGTTTTTTTCAAATGATCTTGGTATACAAGTATGAACTTCGACTTATCATCTGGATTTGCCTGCATGTCGATTAAGGCAATTTGGCATCGAATTCATTTCACTGTGTATGATAGGTTTCACTGCAAAACCCCTTTTCAATGTTTTTTACTTTTCCTGACATGGTTCACATAATCTCAAATAAGTAACAACTGATTCAGTAGTCACATTCTTGTACATACGATTCATTTCTACAATCACTCGTGTTCGGCCGCCGTGGTCTACAGCAATGTGGGTCTCATGTACTCGTCAAACAGTTCATCAAAACGAACGTGATAATGAATTTCTTCTTTACCAGTAGACACCGGTGCAAGGAGTTTTCTCTTCACCTCCGATGTTGAGAACATCACGTCACTTCAAACGTCTGTAGTGAACAGATTTTTTATTGGAAACGATTTTTGCATTTTAAATTTAACAGAATACTATATTGCTCATCAGTTACATAAAAATTGTTGTCCTTCTTCTTACTCACTGATTCACTTAAAAATTCGTAAAATCTATTACGCATAGCATCACTTATTCCGATACAAAGCTGGAGAAGGAACACCACTAAAATGAGTCGCAAACATGACCGTACGCACGATGCTCGACACTGGCTGAAACTACGCAGCGGTTAGTGGACTGAGAACTCATAACTGCCAACAAAGAAACTTATCTGAACACAAAATTGGCAACAATGAAACTCGTTTGAACCTGCACAACGGAGGCGGGCGTCTTCGATCCAGCTTTTACCAGTTTGCAATGGTAAATCCTAAAATTTACCAATGTCTCTCGGTAAATGTTCGAAATCTATAGATATAATGAAAAATTTCGTACTTTTACATGCCATGATGGTAAATCTTCTCACCGGTAAATTCTAGGATTTGACAATTATCTTTCATTTACAGTAACGTGTGTATTACACTTCGTCGACATTCATGAAATGTTTAAAACATACCATTATCTTGCACAATAAACGCCGAACGAAGAACGGCGGGCCACAGTGATCACAAAGGTTCGCACCGTCAAGATCGAAGGTGGACTCCTTGAGAGTTACAAACCGCGAAGGACGTTCAGCTAGGTACCCACTCTTAAAGAATTCAGGCAACATCATATTGGTGTCACGGAATGATGAGATTTGACGGAATAATGTGATGGCATGCAACCCAATATGAAACTGTGGTCTTGGAGCTTATTGAGAAAGTGGCTAGCGTTTAAAGCGCAGCTGCAAACCGTGCGATAATATGCTTTGTAGGTACGAAACAAACAAACATCCAGAGGCTGAATTTGTCCAGTGGTTCCAGGTGGTATGAACCGCAATGTCACACACTTTTCAGGAGGGATAGTTTGCTCTAAAGGAGTACAAGCAGTCCAGGAATCGAGCAAAAGCAAGTCATTTTGAGCAGCTGTTGGCCAAAGTAGTGCTCGTACCATAGCTGTAGTTCTCTTAAGCCCGTTTTCTCACTTTTAATGGCTGAGACGTAAATATTCACTATTGCCCTTGCAAGATCAGGCACGCAAGAAAAGAATCGTAGGGGAGAGAACACTTCAGCTCCTCGCAGAACAGTAGATAACTTTCCAGCCAGTTTACCCTCCACGTTAACAGTGGGCATAATTGTGGATGAAAGTTCTAAGGCACTGATGTTATTTGTTCTTGATACAGCTCTCTTGATACCTCTAATTTCTAAGATTGTTTTTATTTGCGTATCCTCCTCAAATCCCGATTAGTCGTTGTTGAAAACAAATTCCTTGCTGAACGAAGAAAATTTGTTTACCTCATCTACAAATTTTCTGACCGATTCCGCAGTTTTCTGTACATCGTCATCATGATGCTGTGCTTGAAATTTTGTCATCTTACATCTTCCAGTTCTGTAGCACTGTTTGAAGTTATATAAGCATCATCCTGCCTTCCTTGAAATCGCCGTAATGAATGTATCACGCAATTTGATGCGCATATTGTGGTACGTCGCTAACATGCACATCCTCTAAATTGTATCGAGCATCCTTGAAACGCTCAAACACCAGTTTTTGTAACAAGTGCCCCGTGACCTCCATTGAATTACCCCCCCCGAGAGCTGAGTGGTCAGCGTGACGGATTGCCGTCCAACGGGCCCGGGTTCGATTCCCGGATGGGTGAGGGATTTTCTCCACGCAGGGACTGGGAGTTGCGTTGTCTTCATCATCATTTCATCCCCATCCGGCATGCAGGTCGCCCAATGTGGCGTCGAATGTAGTAAGACCTGCACCAAGGCGGCTGGACCTGCCCCGCAAGGAGCCTCCCGGCCAATGACGCCAAACGCTCATTTCTATTTTTTACCTCCTTGAATATCCATAGTTCTTCTTATGCTCCAAACGGTCAGACTGCGAACCTATTCGAAATCAGTTCATAGTTGTTTTTTTATTGCGCTGTCGACGATCTTCCATCTACGTAATTATGCACAGTACCCGCTCCGTGGGCAACAGTTATCATTTACTACGTTTCACTGGAGACGGGATATGTGGCTCCATGGATGGTGAACACTCCTCAAGTGTATTTTCCGCAAGGTCGAGCATATACGACACCACACGTTCCACTGACTCATCTTGCAAATACGCTAATATTTCAGCTGCCACTTCCATCTCACTGTGTGAAATTCACTGGGTTCCTTTCCGATGAAATGTCAACTTCGGAAACTGTTGTGGTAGATACACTCCTGGAAATTGAAATAAGAACAACGTGAATTCATTGTCCCAGGAAGGGGAAACTTTATTGACACATTCCTGGGGTCAGATACATCACACGATCACACTGACAGAACCACAGGCACATAGACACAGGCAACAGAGCATGCACAATGTCGGCACTAGTACAGTGTATATCCACCTTTCGCAGCAATGCAGGCTGCTATTCTCCCATGGAGACGATCGTAGAGATGCTGGATGTAGTCCTGTGGAACAGCTTGCCATGCCATTTTTACCTGGCGCCTCAGATGGACCAGCGTTCGTGCTGGACGTGCAGACCGCGTGAGACGACGCTTCATCCAGTCCCAAACATGCTCAATGGGGGACAGATCCGGAGATCTTGCTGGCCAGGGTAGTTGACTTACACCTTCTAGAGCACGTTGGGTGGCACGGGATACATGCGGACGTGCATTGTCCTGTTGGAACAGCAAGTTCCCTTGCCGGTCTAGGAATGGTAGAACGATGGGTTCGATGACGGTTTGGATGTACCGTGCACTATTCAGTGTCCCCTCGACGATCACCAGTGGTGTACGGCCAGTGTAGGAGATCGCTCCCCACACCATGATGCCGGGTGTTGGCCCTGTGTGCCTCGTTCGTATGCAGTCCTGATTGTGGCGCTCACCTGCACGGCGCCAAACACGCATACGACCATCATTGGCACCAAGGCAGAAGCGACTCTCATCGCTGAAGACGTCACGTCTCCATTCGTCCCTCCATTCACGCCTGTCGCGACACCACTGGAGGCGGGCTGCACGGTGTTGGGGCATGAGCGGAAGACGGGCTAACGGTGTGCGGGACCGTAGCCCAGCTTCATGGAGACGGTTGCGAATGGTCCTCGCCGATACCCCAGGAGCAACAGTGTCCCTAATTTGCTGGGAAGTGGCGGTGCGGTCCCTTACGGCACTGCGTAGGATCCTACGGTCTTGGCGTGCATCCGTGCGTCGCTGCGGTCCGGTCCCAGGTCGACGGGCACGTGCACCTTCCGCCGACCACTGGCGACAACATCGATGTACTGTGCAGACCTCACGCCCCACGTGTTGAGCAATTCGGCGGTACGTCCACCCGGCCTCCCGCATGCCCACTATACGCCCTCGCTCAAAGTCCGTCAACTGCACATACGGTTCACGTCCACGCTGTCGCGGCATGCTACCAGTGATAAAGACTGCGATGGAGCTCCGTATGCCACGGCAAACTGGCTGACACTGACGGCGGCGGTGCACAAATGCTGCGCAGCTAGCGCCATTCGACGGCCAACACCGCGGTTCCTGGTGTGTCCGCTGTGCCGTGCGGGTGATCATTGCTTGTACAGCCCTCTCGCAGTGTCCGGAGCAAGTATGGTGGGTCTCACACACCGGTGTCAATGTGTTCTTTTTTCCGTTTCCAGGAGTGTATAATGCAATGTTTCCTTTGTTTATCTTTGCCATTGTTCTGCTTTGTATGAACACCACTAACACTATAGCACTGTTGCGAGTTACTCGTCGCCTAAGCAGCTCAACTACGCCCCGTAGCCTCATGCTGTGCTCACCATTCAATACCTGCAGTCCCGCTCCGTGTTGTCATTAGCAACCAATATTGTGGTTGCGTGGTAGACAATATGTGGGAAGTCGAACGCCGTAAACATTATTGGCCAATTGCGACCTCGAACTCAAGGGGTTCTTTGTCACACTTCAAACAGAAAACCTCTCGGTGATATACGACGCCTCTCCTGTAGCCCCTGTGAGTGTACACTACTGGCCATTAAAATTGCTACACCAAGAAGAAACGCAGATGATAAACGGGTATTCATTGGACAAATATATTATACTAGAACTGACATATGATTACATTTTCACGCAATTTGGGTGCATAGATCCTGAGAAATGAGTACCCAGAACAACCAACTCTGGCCATAGTAACGGCCTTGACACACCTGCACATTGAGTCAAACAGAGCTTGGATGGCGTGTACAGGTACAGCTGCCCATGCAGCTTCAACACGATACCACAGTACTGGCGTATTGTGACGAGCCAGTTGCTCGGCCACCATTGACCAGACGTTTTCAGTTGGTGAGATATTTGGAGAATGTGCTGGCCAGGGCAGCAGTCGAACATTTTCTGTATCCAGAAAGGCCCGTACAGGACCTGCAACATGCGGTCGTGCATTATCCTACTGAAATGTAGGATTTCGCTGGGACAGAATGAAGGGTACAGCCACGGGTCGTAACACATCTGAAATTTGACGTCCACTGTTCAAAGTGCCGTCAATGCGAACAAGAGGTGACGAGACGTGTAACCAATGGCATCCCATACCATCACGCCGGGTGATACGCCAGTATGGCGTTGACGAATACACGCTTCCAATGTGCGTTCACCGCTATGCCTCCAAACACGGATGCGACCATCATGATGCTGTAAACACAACCTAGATTCATCCGAAAAAATGACGTTTTGCCTTTCGTGTACCCAGGTTCGTCGTCGAGTACACCATCGCAGGAGCTCCTGTCTGTCATGCAGCGTCAAGGGTAACCGCAGCCATGGTCTCCGAGCTGATAGTCGTCCATGCTGTTGCAAACGTCGTCTAACTGTTCGTGCAGATGGTTGTTGTCTTGCAAACGTCCCCATCTGTTGACTCAGGGATCGAGACGTGGCTGCACGATCCGTTACAGCCATGCGGATAAGATACCTGTCATCTCGACTGCTAGTGATACGAGGCTTTTGGGATCCAGCACGGCGTACCGATTTACCCTCCTGAACCCACCGATTCCATACTGTGCTAACAGTCAT
Organism: Schistocerca cancellata; assembly: GCF_023864275.1. Taxonomy (NCBI): domain Eukaryota; kingdom Metazoa; phylum Arthropoda; class Insecta; order Orthoptera; family Acrididae; genus Schistocerca; species Schistocerca cancellata. Next base: position 1,670,048 of record NC_064628.1, on the reverse strand, counting down.
TGGATCTCGACCAACGCGAGCAGCAATGTCGCGATACGATAAACCGCACTCGCTGTACACTACAATCCGACCTTTATCAAAGTCGGAAACGTGATGGTACCCATTTCTCCTCCTTACACGAGGCATCACAACAACGTTTCACCAGGCAACGCCGATCAACTGCTGTTTGTGTATGAGAAATCGGTTGGAAACTTTCCTCATGTCAGCACGTTGTAGGTGTCGCCACCGGCACCAACCTTGTGTGAATGCTCTGAAAAGCTAATCATTTGCATATCACAGCATCTTCTTCCTGTCGGCTAAATTTCGCGTCCTTCGCACGTCATCGTCGTGGTGTAACAATTTTAATGGCCAGTAGTGTATATTCTTGAGGCTGTCGCTAACGTTCTCGTGTTTACCCTAAGATTCCGTGGTGAAACGTGCCATTCTTCGTTTGAACTTTCCTACTTCATCTGTTAATCCAGCCTGGTAAGGTTCCTAGACTGATGGATGATACTCGAGCACCGCTCTCACGAGTCTTTTATACGCCACTTCTTTCGTGGATGAATTACATTTTCTTAATATCCTTCCAATGAATCTCAGCCTGACATTGGGTTTTCCTATAGTTAATTTTATGCGGTCATTGCACTTGACGCCGTTCTGGATGGTTACTTCTACAATCTTACTGTCACTGTTTCGAGTTGTTTGTTACCAATACCGCAATCGTACAGTCCAGTACGTTGTATATTATTTCCACTACCGCTCAAAAGTTTTCAGTCAACTGTCACAACTACAGATTTGTGCTTAAAAGAGGAAATTTGTTTCGAATATTCTTCATACACCCATTTGAAAATAGAACAAGTGTAAATATGTAAAAACTAAGTGCGTCTGTTGTGTATCTGACTGGCTGTTCGCATAGAGGGGCGTTGATGGGTATCCACAACAACAGTGACGTGCCATTAGCTAAGACGTTTCTATTCGAAGCGGCCTCATTTCTTCAGCTCTCTGTGAAGCAATCACTTTCCATTAGTTTACAGTACAATGTGTTCATCTAGCAGTGTGTTTGTATGCACTGATAAGGTTCATACCCTCTTAGGTCAAACTGGGAGGGAAGCAGGCGAATGGCATCGCAAAATGTGCTGTAATTGTAGCTCTGCATCTGGAGGCAGTTCTAACGAGATAATAGCTACAACGTTTGGCGTAGCCCGATTTACAGTGGTGTGTTACTCTGCAGTGGTTCAAGCAAACTGCAGCCAGTGCAATTGTTTCGCTACCGGGAAGACCCCGAGTAACATCGTACAGGGAAGATCAGCTCATGTGTGTACAGAGTAAACGTCAATGGACTCTTACTGAACCTAAAACTTGTGAGGGAGTAAAGTATGTATGCGAGCAGTTCCAACCTCTCTCTTAACAGTGTAACGCCGTCTTCGTGAACAAGGTTCAAAGGGATGCATAGCGGCCAAACGACCTTTATTAAGGAAACAAAACAAGGCACAGTTATTGCAATGAGCACGGCAACATAATGATTGGAGCGTGCAGCAATGGTCCAAGGTGTTACTCACGGACGAATCTAAGTGAGAATTACTTTACTGCCGTAGTCGAACGACTGTTCTCCGACTTCGTGGAGAACTAATGATGAGCAGTGTGTGACACCAAAGGTGAGTCATGATGGAGTGTTGGTCATGGTGTGGGCGTGTTTTGTAGGTGATTAGGTCGGTGATCTAGTGAGAATCAAGGAAACATTACGAAGGAAGGATAGCACATGATTCTGGTCAACAATGCAGTTCTATCTGGCAAGGGAGTTACTGGTCGCGGGTTTGTTCTGCAACATGACAATGATCCCAAACATGCTTCAAAATTGTGCAGAGGGTATGTCAATAGAAAAGGGATATTTGGGAAATATGACTTGGCCAAGTCAGTCGCCTGACTTAAATCCCACTGAAGTCTTACGGAATGAACTTCGTGGAGCGGTCAGAAACTAAGGTCATTTAATTTTGAACATGTGTACAATTATTTACAGGAGTTTAGTGCAGAAATATATAATGGTAAGACAGAGATTTAGGAACCAGGTTTTAAATTGTAAGACATTTCCAGGGGCAGATGCGGACTCTGACCACAATCTATTGGTTATGACCTGTAAATTAAAACTGAAGAAACTGCAAAAAGGTGGGAATTTAAGGAGATGGGACCTGGATAAACTGAAAGAACCAGAGGTTGTACAGAGTTTCAGGGAGAGCATAAGGGAACAATTGACAGGAATGGGGGAAAGAAATACAGTAGAAGAAGAATGGGTAGCTTTGAGGGATGAAGTAGTGAAGGCAGCAGAGGATCAAGTAGGTAAAAAGACGAGGGCTAGTAGAAATCCTTGGGTAACAGAAGAAATATTGAATTTAATTTATGAAAGGAGAAAATATAAAAATGCAGTAAATGAAGCAGGCAAAAAGGAATACAAACATCTCAAAAATGAGATCGACAGGAAGTGCAAAATGGCTAAGCAGGGATGGCTAGAGAACAAATGTAAGGATGTAGAGGCTTATCTCACTAGGGGTACGATGGATACTCCCTACAGGAAAATTAAAGAGACCTTTGGAGATAAGAGAACCACTTGTATGAACATCAAGAGCTCTGATGGAAACCCAGTTCTAAGCAAAGAAGGGAAAGCAGAAAGATGGAAGGAGTATATAGAGGGTCTATACAAGGGCGATGTACTTGAGGACAATATTATGGAAATGGAAGAGGATGTAGATGAAGATGAAATGGGAGATACGATACTGCGTGAAGAGTTTGACAGAGCACTGAAAGACCTGAGTCGAAACAAGGCCCCCGGAGTAGACAACATTCCATTATAACTACTGACGGCCTTGGGAGAGCCAGTCCTGACAAAACACTACCATCTGGTGAGCAAGATGTATGAAACAGGCGAAATACCCTCAGACTTCAAGAAGAATATAATAATTCCAATCCCAAAGAAAGCAGGTGTTGACAGATGTGAGAATTACCGAACAATCAGTTTAATAAGTCACAGCTGCAAAATACTAACACCAATTCTTTACAGACGAATGGAAAAACTGATAGAAGCCGACCTCGGGGAAGATCAGTTTGGATTCCGTAGAAATACTGGAACACGTGAGGCAATACTGACCTTACGACTTACCTTAGAAGAAAGATTAAGGAAAGGCAAACCCGTTTCTAGCATTTGTAGACTTAGAGAAAGCTTTTGACAATGTTGACTGGAATACTCTCTTTCAAATTCTAAAGGTGGCAGGGGTAAAATACAGGGATCGAAAGGCTATTTACAATTTGTACAGAAACCAGACGGGAGTTATAAGAGTCGAGGGACATGAAAGGGAAGCAGTGGTTGGGAAGGGAGTAAGACAGGGTTGTAGCCTCTCCCCGATGTTATTCAATCTGTATATTGAGCAAGCAGTAAAGGAAACAAAAGAAAAATTCGGAGTAGGTATTAAAATCCATGGAGAAGAAATAAAAACTTTGAGGTTCGCCGATGACATTGTAATTCTGTCAGAGACAGCAAAGGACTTGGAAGAGCAGTTGAACGGAATGGATGGTGTCTTGAAGGGAGGATATAAGATGAACATCAACAAAGGCAAAACGAGGATAATGGAATGTAGTCGAATTAAGTCGGGTGATGTTGAGGGTATTAGATTAGGAAATGAGACACTTAAAGTAGTAAAGGAGTTTTGCTATTTGGGGAGCAAAATAACTGATGATGGTCGAAGTAGAGAGGATATAAAATGTAGACTGGCAATGGCAAGGAAAGCGTTTCTGAAGAAGAGAAATTTGTTAACATTGCGTATACATTTAAGTGTGAGGAAGTCATTTCTGAAAGTGTTTGTATGGAGTGTAGCCATGTATGGGAGTGAAACATGGACGGTAAATAGTTTGGACAAGAAGAGAATAGAAACTTTCGAAATGTGGTGCTACAGAAGAATGCTGAAGATTAGATGGGTAGATCACATAACTAATGAGGAGGTACTGAATAGGATTGGGGAGAAGAGGAGTTTGTGGCACAACTTGACCAGAAGAAGGGATCGGTTGGTAGGACATGTTCTGAGGCATCAAGGGATCACCAATTTAGTATTGGAGGGCAGCGTGGAGGGTAAAAATCGTAGGGGGAGACCAAGAGATGAATACACTAAGCAGATTCAGAAGGATGTAGGTTGCAGTAGGTACTGGGAGATGAAGAAGCTTGCACAGGATAGAATAGCATGGAGAGCTACATCAAACCAGTCTCACGACTGAAGACCACAACAACAACAGTGCAGAAATATCTTCAAAAACAGTACAAAATCTTATCTCCAGAATGCCAAGAGTTTGTGCAGCTGTTCTGAGAGAAAGGATAGACACTGTGAAAAGGCTAAAAATCTAAACCATGTTGTATTGTTTTTAACGACAGAACGAGAATATATGTTTTTAGTTGGAACAGAAGTATGGGACTGTGAGTTCGCCTTGAAGCAAAACACTTTTGTTATTTACTTATCAACTCCCAAACTATTTTTAGCGACAATATCGCCATCATCAATGGGTTCTTTGATTCTAAAACATGCAAAAATAGTATATTATAAACCTTGTGAAACATTACTACATGTGTTCTGTTTGGTTCTAAATACTGTTTCAGTGAATAATATTTACTTTGTGCGATATGTTTATATATTGGAATAAAGTATATAGTTTTTATTATGGGCGGTCGAAAACTTTTTACCGATAGTTGAGTTTCAGAATAAATTCCAGTCCATGCACCAATAGTCTATGCTATGCGGGTTCTGGGTTCCAGTTTTGCTATAGACAACAGCACCATCTGCAGACAGATTCAGAGAGGTTCCTATGTTGTCCTCTAAAACATTTCTACACATTTTAAGTAGTAAAGGCTCTATAACACTAGGTACTCCAGTACTTTTCCATTTAGGTCTATTTTGTCCTCTTAAGAACCATTTGCTGAGTACCACGTGCAAGTCTTGAATCAGGTTCACGAGAAGACATTGCGGAAATATACAGAGTGCCTTGTACAAGTCAGTGAAATGGCGTCACCCTAGACACTCTGGATTTCATGACGTAACAGAGTGAGCTGTGTCTCGCAAGATGTCCGCTTACGGAGTACTCGTTCATTTTTAAACAGGAGATTTTTCTGCTCCATAAACGTCCAAATTCGCAAGAGTGAAACATGCTGCAACAGACTGACCTCAACAATATAGGCCTACAAATTTCTCGTGATCGTTTTTTTCAGAGTGGAGGGAGGGTAATTTTATTTGAAGTTTGGTTATAAGCTAGCTTTTGATCGGTTACGAGAGATATTCTTGAAAGATAATATTCCAGACGGAATGAACATGCGCCAACGGTAATTTCACACATCGTTAAGAATGCTGTGTACCATTCCAGTTCTTGTACTCGTGTACAACTTTTTAAACTTGTCTCTCGTACACAGCAAATGTTCCAGATATGATTCGCTTCGAGTGGGTAGTTACTCATCTTACGACAGATCGACAGTTCATGAATCATACTTACAGTATGAGGTTAGGGGTGTTCTGAGACATCAATCACAGGAAAAACATTATCAGCCTCTACTTTTGCACGACATGCTGGGTATCACAATGTGCCAGACAGAACCGATGGATGAGCTTTCAAACTGAGTAACATTCAGTTTAAGAGAACTAAAGGCAGAACTAAGTTTCAACTTCTGCGGCATTTTAGCTGTTGTAACCTCTGGCAACTGAAGTGACATTCCACGTTCGAGGTCATTGACTTCTTCTGACAGTACAGTTCTGCTGTTCTTGCTTCTCTACTGACAACACAATACTCCCCACCTCGTTTAACACTGGATCGTCTGTCTCTCTTGATATCCAGTGGTCAATTTCGCATTACAGACGGGTGTAGCGATAGTTGAGGTAGTGTCCGTCGGAGGAACTAACATTGTACTTGGTGCTTCTTCGATCGTGTGCTCTCAAAATTCTAACAGTACATCTCTATATGATCCAAAATACCTCCCTTGCAGCATCTGCGACTGAACTTGGATGAGCAAGTTTGTAATGGATCAATAGTGCTTTTTTCCAGCTACTAATGTGTTACACCTAACATTTCACGTACCATCAACGCCAAATAGGGCAGAGCAGACATGGCAACCCCGGCGACAGCCCATTCGACACTGGTTGCGATCTGGCGCAGACACGTGGGGTGCACCTCGATGCTCTGCAGGTTGGTCATGCTCATGTTGGCAGTGGTGCTGAACTGCATCAGCAAGGTCCCCATCACGACGGGTGCGCCCTCGACGTGTGCTGTGCAGAAAGAGAATTTTTGTACATTCAGTTCTGAGAAAGAGACTCTAAGAGGTCCGTGAATAAGGAATTTATTGCTAGCGCACTCGAGCAGATGTAACTTCGATTGAATGTCCACTCGCTGCCTGCGATATGTAAGCTACAATAGAATCGCAGACCAGAGAGTAGTGTCGACAACAGTACGAGTAGTAGCTCGCAGTCGTGAAGAGCGATGGCGCTGCCTGGGCGATGTAAAACCAAGTATTACTATTCATAGCCGCGCGCATATGTGACTTGTAACAACTGATTTTGCACTATTGTCATATCAAGTACCACGTACATGTTTTAAAAAAAAATCTTTTAATAATAATCTTTCTTATAAAAATAACTCTTGACCATCATTAATCTGAATTTAAAGATTTTACTAATTCTCTTGTCCATGGTCATCCCGACTATCGTAAATAAAAATCAGTTGTTTCTTTTTACACATGACAAATCTAGCGGCCAGCATTGCACTGGGCTGTGCCAGAAAAATTTCTTATAGGACCAGATATATACGCGTTATTCGGCGACTTCATTGAGGTAAGAATTTTCAATTTATTCAGTGTGATCTTCCAGGGCCATAACGCAGCACTGCTGATGTCCAAAATTTACCAGTTTAAATTCACAGTCAGTTAATTATTGAAAGGTTACATGTGAGCCACAATTTTTTTTTTAGAAGATAGTCACATTTTATTATTCCGAGGTTACAGAAGTAAACTGTTGGGAGGTTACGAGAACGATAGACCATAGATGGCTGTGAGAAGACGTCAGCCAACACCATGCTGAAAAATATACTCAAGCTGTAATTCATGACATATGAAAATCTTCTTGACCCTTTATTTTACTTTTTTGCAGTTTGTGTGTATGTTCATAATTTAATGAAAAGAATTGAAATGTGATCATTACAGATTTGTTAAGCAAATTTCCAATTTAAGATTCCACAGTTTGTCAAATGGTTGCATTCCTTTGTTGTTTTAATAGATCCCATCTTAAGTGAATTTGTTTGAAATTCCCCAAATAGTATTTTTACATTTACATTATATTGTGTCTCTGTTATTGGCAGTCATAGTGTCATACTTTGAAGGAGACTGTTTCCTATTAAACTTAAAATTAAAGCAGATGTACCATTTCACTTCTTCTCCATTTTTACTTCAACCATTTTCACTTTTGCTAAGTGAAACTGTGGTGTCACCGCCAGACACCACACTTGCTAGGTGGTAGCCTTTTAAATCGGCCGCGGTCCGCTAGTATACGACGGACCCGCGTGTCGCCACTATCAGTGATAGCAGACCGAGCGCCGCCACACGGCAGGTGTAGAGAGACTTTCTAGCACTCGCCCCAGTTGTACAGCCGACGTTGCTAGCCATGGTTCACCGAGAATTACGCTCTCAATTGCCGAGAGACAGTTAGAATAGCCTTCAGCTAAGTCCATGGCTACGACCTAGCAAGGCGCCATTAGCATTACATTGCATGTATCTAAAGAGTCTAACTTGTATCGCCAAGAGCGATGTACACCAATGATGGATTAAAGTTAAGTATTCCAGCAGTTACGTACTTTTCTTTATAGCATTCATTACGTATCCTGTTTCAGACCTCACGCCAGCCTGCGTGAGTTTAAGCGCGTGCCTTTCGGTTACCCGTCACTGTGGACTGGCTGTCTTGTCAGTCCACTACAGAAACTAAGTTATTTAGTGCTACCAAGAGCTCCAAATTCTGAGCTAAAAAGACATAATTACCTTAAAACAAAATAATATTGTGTTCATTGAACTAGGCAATTAATTTATAAGTATAAAATGTATAAATTTGTTATATTTGTATTTCAACATATCATAAAGTTCAAAACTTGTAATAACATTGACTGGAAGGTACTATCTTTAAATGTATTTCTGACAAGTGTTAATACAATGTGAAGAAATAAACCTATGATCGAATGATGTAAGAAAAATATATATTCTGCATAGATTCTAAAGCATTTTCAATATTAAAAATAGGTACAAAGGAACGAATTGTAACATTTAGTTCTTGTAATTTTATTGTGTGGTTCTCCCACATTTGATCGCAATTTTTTGTTTCAGCACACACAGCGAGAATGAGCCTCTATAAATGTAATGGCTTAGCATTATGTAATACACAATGGATATTTTGCATCTTTTAAACATAAATTATCTTTATACTTCTATTAATTAAAGTGTATTCTAAAATAAAATAGGTTCCAATATTGAGAAGTTAGCTGAGAAAATTTATTACTTTCGAGTATGTATCTCAATGATTGTCATAGCAAGTTGGATGTTGTAGTCGTTATTTTCAAGCAGATGCATATTACGTGAAAGTTTAATGCTATATGTGAGCATTTATCCTTGGTTATAAACAAACCAGTGCTTAACTCGTAAAGTAGAATAACTGTTGTTCATCTCATGAAATAGAATTTCTTACTGTTTCTTAAACAACCATTTTATGTATGGTTATAATAAGCATCCTCAGCAGCTTACAATAGAAGTAACTTAAAATTATTCGTTTTTGTACATTTTCTCAGCAAGGATTTTTGGGTTGAACCCATGGTTCTGGGATTCACTTTAATTATAAGCTGAGGATGGTCTCCACTTTTAATACTGGTTAGATTTTGCAGCTACATATTGTGCTCACGTCAAACAGTTACTTTCACAAATGCCATGTTCCCCTGATAATGGACAAGAAAATTATAGGGCTGATTATGGTAAATGATGGTGTTAATTCAAATAAATCGTATTAATGAGTTTTATTACAAAAAGATTTCGTTTCATGTACAAGAATATCTGTGTGCACAACAGCAGGCAACAAGCAGAAATTGTAAAGCACTAAGACTAACATCTAGCACCACAAAATGGCCTTTTTCGATAACTGATATGTTTTTACTTTTATTTTATGGCCTTATGGTTGTTCTCAACAAAGTGGCTGAATATTGACATAGCGATTACTTGCACTTGCAATTTAGATCACTGTTGATCATATTGTCGGCATTTCTGCCGTTCTATTCGTGCTGATTAAATTTATGGATTAGCTGTAGAACTGCACACTGCATTTATCAGCATATTTGAGTATTTATTGTGTCCATTTAAGGCAGTATATCGTTTTTCACTTGTTGTATTGTATCCTGCCCCCTCCATCCCCTAAAGATCTGCTATCCCATTCATGATCAAACCAATTACTCACAATGAATTATTCCTCTAAATAGGAAACCAAGTGCATTACTGTTTGCTGAGAGCAGAATAGTTTTCTCCACTACGCCATTATCTCAAGCAGGATGAAAGACAGGAGAAACCTTCCACCTCACCAAATTTGTGCAGGGGTTGGCATACTAAACCTTCGATTGTGTAACAGCGTACATTAATCATCACCACACGTTACTGTACTTGGCCATTTATAATTGAATTTTGTCAGCGTCTAACATGTCGCATTAGTTGTTGTCACAGTCTAAGAGCAACAAAAAAGCGAACATTTTCTAAAAACAAAGGAATCTGTTCATTTCTCTCTCAGTTTTACCAACCTCCAATCTGTCAGTATCACTCCATCACAGTTTCTACACAAGACGGTTGTATGTTGGCTATTCTCCACCTCTACTCACCTCATCGTTAACCCAGCTGGTTACCACGGCGGTCCTGTCTGAATGTTAGACCACTGACTAACTGTAATCTCTTACGATTTTCATCCAATTTTTAGATAAGATAGAGGCTAAATCAGCAGAGACACATGGACACGGCTCACCAGTGAACAGGCAGAAGATGAGAACACAGGCCAGTGCGGCCAAGAGTGCACTGGCTGCACTGGGCCAGCGGCGACCGAACCTCGCTCCAAAGTAGTTCACCACGTAGAAGGCAGCGAGAATGGCCGCCCCTTGAGCCACTATCCCCAGGAAAGGGTTCGCACTCAGTTGGCTCACCGCTATCACTGGTGAGAACATAGTCAGCAGGAACACCGACCTAGTAACAACCAGAAATGCGCACATTATATCCACTAACAAGTATCAACATGCACAGACTCCTTTAAATGGACTTATGACACATTCTTTAATGTAACGTCTGGTTAAAAATTGTCATTAAGCTATATTTGTATAAAAATTGAACTTAAATATGCGATTTTACCATCATCATACAAAGAAAATTGGGAAGCTTGCACACTGATTTTAGATGCAGGTCCAGGTATAATATGACAGACAGATAGCCAGAATGAGATTTTCACTCTGCAGCGGAATGTGCGCTGATATGAAACTTCCTGGCAGATTAAAACTGTGTGCCGGACCGAGACTCGAACTCGGGACCTTTGCCTTTGCGGGCAAGTGCTCTACCACCTGGGCTACCCAAGCACGACCTACGCTCCGTCCTCACAGCTTTACTTCTGCCAATTCCTCGTCTCCTACCTTCCAAACTTTACAGAAGCTCTCCTGCTCAGTTGGTAGTGCACTTACCTGTGAAAGGCAAAGGTACACAGTTTTAATCTGCCAGGTACACTCCTGGAAATGGAAAAAAGAACACATTGACACCGGTGTGTCAGACCCACCATACCAGCTCCGGACACTGCGAGAGAGCTGTACAAGCAATGATCACACGCACGGCACACCGGACACACCAGGAACCGCGGTGTTGGCCGTCGAATGGCGCTAGATGCGCAGCATTTGTGCACCGCCGCCGTCAGTGTCAGCCAGTTTGCCGTGGCATACGGAGCTCCATCGCAGTCTTTAACACTGGTAGCATGCCGCGACAGCGTGGACGTGAACCGTATGTGCAGTTGACGGACTTTGAGCGAGGGCGTATAGTGGGCATGCGGGAGGCCGGGTGGACGTACCGCCGAATTGCTCAACACGTGGGGCGTGAGGTCTCCACGGTACATCGATGTTGTCGCCAGTGGTCGGCGGAAGGTGCACGTGCCCGTCGACCTGGGACCGGACCGCAGCGACGCACGGATGCACGCCAAGACCGTAGGATCCTACGCAGTGCCGTAGGGGACCGCACCGCCACTTCCCAGCAAATTAGGGACACTGTTGCTCCTGGGGTATCGGCGAGGACCATTCGCAACCGTCTCCATGAAGCTGGGCTACGGTCCCGCACACCGTTAGGCCGTCTTCCGCTCACGCCCCAACATCGTGCAGCCCGCCTCCAGTGGTGTCGCGACAGGCGTGAATGGAGGGACGAATGGAGACGTGTCGTCTTCAGCGATGAGAGTCGCTTCTGCCTTGGTGCCAATGATGGTCGTATGCGTGTTTGGCGCCGTGCAGGTGAGCGCCACAATGAGGACTGCATACGACCGAGGCACACAGGGCCAACACCCGGCATCATGGTGTGGGGGGCGATCTCCTACACTGGCCGTACACCACTGGTGATCGTCGAGGGGACACTGAATAGTGCACGGTACATCCAAACCGTCATCGAACCCATCGTTCTACCATTCCTAGACCGGCAAGGGAACTTGCTGTTCCAACAGGACAATGCACGTCCGCATGTATCCCGTGCCACCCAACGTGCTCTAGAAGGTGTAAGTCAACTGCCCTGGCCAGCAAGATCTCCGGATCTGTCCCCCATTGAGCATGTTTGGGACTGGATGAAGCGTCGTCTCACGCGGTCTGCACGTCCAGCACGAACGCTGGTCCAACTGAGGCGCCAGGTGGAAATGGCATGGCAAGCCGTTCCACAGGACTACATCCAGCATCTCTACGATCGTCTCCATGGGAGAATAGCAGCCTGCATTGCTGCGAAAGGTGGATATACACTGTACTAGTGCATTGTGCATGCTCTGTTGCCTGTGTCTATGTGCCTGTAGTTCTGTCAGTGTGATCATGTGATGTATCTGACCCCAGGAATGTGTCAATAAAGTTTCCCCTTCCTGGGACAATGAATTCACGGTGTTCTTATTTCAATTTCCAGGAGTGTAGTTTCAGACAGATGGCCAGTCTGAAACTTTATTCTGGACAAGCCCTCGTAATCTGATGTTCTTAGTAGCTACAGTAATGTGGATGGTCAGTTCTATTAATTTAAAGCTGCTCCATTTCCTTCTATTTATATATACATTACTTAAGTTTGTGACCGAATTCAGTCTTTGCATCCAGACTATTTTCAAGTGGATCTGAAAGTCGTGCTGCTGTAAAACAGCTTCAAGCATTCAGCATGAAGTGTTCTCCGAACATAGAGAAGCTAATACTCATCGCTTCTGGCAATGTGACGTCGGAAGATGGAATCTCTACCTTGACACCGCCCCACTGGAAGAAATTGCATACTGCACGACTGTGATTAGGTTGTCCGTGGTCAGGAATAGTTGTGTGTAGCTGATAACTGATCGGTTCATCAGCCTTGCAGGTGATAACGTGGTGGGAACCTATCGTGTCTCAAATGAGCCCCTTCTTTTTCTTCTTCAGAGCAAGTTATATCATCTAGTAGTCCTCCAGTATGACTAAATACACATATCTCATTACAGTTTCCCTGACGACAAAAGAGATGGGACATGCACGCTGTTGTATCCCAGATGGACTCGGACAGGAATTAATAACGTCGGATTGAGTGAAAGCCCATCATGGTGGTTAATGTGATATGTCGTGCATACCGAGCCGGCAGTAGAGGGACAGGTGCCCAGATGCTAAGTCCTGTCCATGTACTGGCTGCTTTAGCTAAAAGTCCCTGTTTACCACTGCTAGGCTATGTTGATGCCATTTTTTGATTCCATTTTCATTTACTGGTCATTGCTCACAGACCGCTTTTTGGTCATTTCTGTTACCATGAGTAATTTCTTTCTAGTTGTCCTAGTACCATTGACCATTTAGTGTAGTTGATTTTATTAAACAAATTATTAGGACATCTTGGATATTCGAGAATTCAGCCGAGTATTCGCGTCGTTCTAGCACGATATTTCAACAGAGTGCCTCGCTGTCTTCTTCAGGTGCTACCTGAGACTGGTCTTTGGGTCTTTTTTTTTTTCACTTTTCATTCCCACCCCTGATGGGGATGGGCGGGCTGTTTGAGGGCTTGCATTGCCCTTTTCAGCCATTTGCTGTACATAACTCGTACATTCATTTATTTATTAGTTCAATATTTCTTGCAAAAGTGCATTTGATCATATTGAGTATACAAAGAAATAGTATATATAAAGATGCAGAAATATAAAATAATACAATAATACAAAATAAAACAAAATATAAACAAAATATAAAGTAGGTACAAGGATATTAAATAGGTACAAAGATATTACATAAAGTGAGGTTAGAGGTTGAGGTTTAAGTATTAAAGATTTTAAGTCATGTTGTGATATAGTGTTTGTTTATAAATTATACAGTATTTTCCGTTATGATTATTCTCTTTGTTTTCTTTGAGTACTTTAGTGTGTATGGAGGTTGTAGCATACGATAGTAGTACCGTAGTTTTGGTGTGTATGCTACTTTTAATGTTTCATTTGTTATTTCTATGCTACTTTTTAGATGTAGCTTAGGTCTACAGTTCTTGTGTATGTTTTGTGTGTGTGCGTGTGCGCGCAGGCGCGTTCGCGTTTGTGTGTATATTCTGGGGTCAGTTTCTGTGTCTTTGGGTCAGGTGTGGGGGAAGTTGGATGCCTTGTGCTAGTGGTTCCATGGTGGGGGCGAGGTCTGGGTATTCTTGGCTGGTGTTTTGTGCTACTGTACGCGCTGGTTGGGTATATTTAAATTTTGGTCGTCTGTTCACTCGCGGTCTTGTTGTCAAAATGTCTTCCATGTCTGGGCGTTTCGTTAATGTGTGTCTACCGTAGTTCGCTCTGAGTTTGGTCAGTCTGTTTTGTAGCGGCTCCACGCCAGTGATGTCATACACGTCGTCATTGGGCGTGAGCCTTGGCGGTCTACAGATGCTGCGTAAAAGTCGTCTTTCGGTCGAGTAAAGTTGTTCGGCTACCGGTTTGTGCAAGCCTCCTAAGGGGGCTGCTGCATATTCTATCACTGGTCTGATGTACGTCTTGTAGGTGTGTATCGCCGTGTGGTCGTCACATCCATGGAATCGTCCTTGTACTTGTCTGATTAGGCGTTGTCTTTTCCTCGTCTTGTTTAGCAGGTAAGTGAGGTGTGTCTTGCAGTTTAAGTACTTGTCTAGGTACACTTCTAGGTACCTGGTAGTGTCGTTAAGTCTTAGTGGTGTGTCCCACAGCGTCAGTTGTATGTCATTTGTGTTTTGTTGTCGTTTTTTCGTCAGGTGTCTGTGTCTAAATAAAACCATTTGGGTTTTGGTTGGGTTTGGTCGGATTCTCCATGTCGTCATCCAGTTTTCTAATCTTTGTAGGTAGGTCTGTGTTTTTCGTTGTACGGTTGTCGTCTTCAAGTCTGTGCACCAGTAGGCGGTGTCGTCAGCATACAGTCCTACCGTTTCTTTGGGGGTTGTTGTCGTTGGTACGTCAGCCGTGTAAAGCGCGTACAGCAGCGGGGATAGGATACCTCCTTGTGGCACTCCTGCTTGGGGTGTGAATTCTTGGGAGTAGGCTCCGCCGACATGTACCTTGCACTTCCTGTTTGTGATGTACGTCCGTATTAGTCGTATAACCTTGGTCGGGAGGCCCAATTTGCTCAGTTTGTAGAGCAGTCCTGTATGCCAGAGCTTGTCGAAGGCACACTCTATGTCTAAGAAGACTGCAAGCGTGCAGTGTCCTCTGTTGAAGCCTTGTGTTATTCCGTTGGTCAGTCTGATTAACGGGTCGTTAGTGGAGTGATTTTGTCGGAAGCCTGATTGTGTCAGAGGGAGGATGTCGTTGCGTTCTACATACGTTTTTATGCGGTCAGTTAGTATTCTTTCGTAAGTTTTCCCTATGACGTCGAGTAGAGATATTGGTCTGTAAGATCTTGGGTCAGTCCTTGGTTTGTCAGGTTTTGGTATCATTATTGTTTTGCTAGTCTTCCAAGTGGCGGGTAGCGTTTCGTTTGTGAGACAATAGTTGTAGATGAGGTAGAGGATGGGTGTCAGGAGGTGGGCTGGGGCTTTCTGAAGGTGTATACGTCTTATGTCATTTTGTCCTGGAGCTGTGGTACGTCCTGAGTGTATGGCATTGATTATTTCTGCGTTAGTGATCTCTGCTGCCAGCGTGTCTTCGTCTCCTGTTGCTGTCGTTGGGGTGTTTAGGATTATAGTCAGCTGTTGCTCGGCGTGTTGTCTGAAGTTGTCGTCAAATTTTGCGTCTTGTGGGAAGGAGTAAACTTGCTGCA
The DNA here is from genome assembly GCF_023864275.1 of Schistocerca cancellata. Taxonomy (NCBI): domain Eukaryota; kingdom Metazoa; phylum Arthropoda; class Insecta; order Orthoptera; family Acrididae; genus Schistocerca; species Schistocerca cancellata. The sequence goes on along the minus strand of NC_064628.1, from coordinate 1,654,589 downwards.
GTACTTGTCGAAATGCATCTGCTTGTTCTGCTTTGTCTGTTGTCGGTTCGTTATCCACTAGTAATGTAGTGTTTGTTGTCTGTCGTTGTCCCGTGAGCGTTTTAAAGCGTTGCCAGAATTTCCCCCCTTCCCTGTAGTTAAGTCTTCTGCACGTGTCGTCCCACTGTCTTTGTCGGTGTTCAGATATGATTCTTTTAATTCTGGCATTCAGTCTATTCCATTGTCTTTTTAGGTCTGGGTTGTTGTCGCGTCTGATTCGTCTATAGAGTTGTTTTTTGTGTCGAATTAGGTTGAGGACTTCCTGGGGTATGGCTTGTTTCCAATTTTCGACTACTATGGTGGGTATGGCTTCATGTATTGCTTGATGTATGGCAGTCTCTATTCTATCTGTGGCGTGTTGGAGGTCGTCGTCGTCTGTTATCATCAGTGGTATTGATAGTTGTTCCGTGAGTACTTCTTTATATTTGTCCCAATCCGCATTTGCGTATTTGCGGATTGTTCGTCTTGTGGGTATATGGTCTGGGGGCAGTGTGGCGCTGGTCGAAAAAAGGATTGGCAGGTGGTCGCTCGTTATCGAGGTGCCCACGACAGCATCTGACATTGTGTCGCTAATGTTGTGTCCATATAGTACGTGATCTGGTGTCGAGTGGCCTCGGTGTCCTATGAAAGTCGGTTGGTTAACTGGTAACCGTTCCATCGGTTCTGTTGTCAGGAAGTCGAATAGACTCCGTCCGTTTCCATTATCGGCTGTGTCCCCTAGCATATGGTGTCGTGCATTAAAGTCTCCTAGTATTATATATCTATTGTAAGTCATCATATGTCGTAGGAAGTGCAGTGGCAGGGGCGTACCAGATGGGTTGTACAGGCATGCTATCGTAAGAGTGCGTCTGTTCTTGTCTCTTATCTGTACTATGACTGCTTCTACGTTATTGAGTGGTGCCGGGAGAGGAATCTCCTTTGCTGCAATCGTGTTCTGCACGAGTATAGCTACTCCTCCTCTTCCGTCCTGCCTGTCTTTTTGGAATGTATTGAACCTGGGGATGTTAAAGGCGTGTGTGTTCCTTAGCCATGTTTCGGTGATGCCTGCAATATGGACACCTTCCTGTTGTATGGTGTGCGTTAGTAGTGGGCGTTTCGGTTTGACGCCTTGGGCGTTTACCGATAGGAGACGTAGTGTGTTGGCCATCGCGGAGGTGCCTGGGAGGGAGGGGGTTGGAGTTAGGGTGTGGGTGCCTGTTTAATTCGTGTCCTGTTGTGTATGTTGCGGTGTGTGCTGGGGCGTGTGTTGTGGTGTGTGTCTGAAGCGTGTTTCTGGGTGCCAGTGGTGACTTATTGTGATATGTATTTTGTTTCCTGTTTGCGTCACCTCAAAGTCTTTTTCTAGAATCTGGTTAGTAGCTTGTTTCAGTGACTTTTTGATGGCTTCCCTGCGATCCTGGAACAAGTCCAGCAGAGTTGCAGCAAGGACTCGCACCAGGTCTTCTTTCAGCACGAGCTCTTGTTTGAGGTCGTCATTTTTGTTTGGAAGTGGCGCTGGTTCGTTGATGATTTTTATTGGCGCGCGCGTTTCCTCACTTGTTGCCTCCTTGGGACGCATGGGACACCTGTACGAGAGCACGGAGTGGTCACCCTTGCAGTTTGCGCACATCTCTTTCTCTTTTATGTTACAGCGTGAGAGATCGTGCGGTCCACTGCATCTTGGGCACTTTGTTTCTCTAGTGCAGTTCGCCGTGGCATGCTCGAAGGTTAAGCACCTGCCACATTGTGCCGGTTGTGGGGGAGGGTCACGTGGGGGCTCTGCGTGTCTTACGGTGAAATCTATTTTTGCTCCCTCAGTCAGGAGTGAGTCAACAGTTTGTTGACAGTACGTAATTACGCTGAATTTCTGGGCAAACGCGTTGCGCTTCCTGTCCTTTATTCGCCATGCTTTTAACACGTCGAAACCCTGTTGGCGAAGTTGTTCTGTCACAGTCTCGTCCATTGTTCCGTGCGGGATTTGTTTTAATATGACACTCATTGAGGGGTTCTTCCTGTGTCTCCCTATGGATCCTCGCGGTTCCCTTGTTTGTCTGGAGTTGACGGTGACCTCAGGGTACCCACATCTCCTAAGTTTGTACATGATTTCCCCCTCGGCGCCACCCATCTGACTCCAGATGTATGCCGCCGTCCCTTCGCGGTTCGTTTTAAAGTCTGTTATGCTCCTCAGAAAGCATTGTTTTAAAAATTTCCTCATGTCTGAGGCTAACGCAGGTTGCTTGGTGCTTGGGGAGGTTTTTAAGCTCGTACTTTGTAGGCCAAGGGTCGCTGATTTCTTGCCTGTCTCCCTGGGAGGATGTTTCGCTCGGTGTCCTGCTCCTGTTTGGTGATGGGGGGGAGGGGGGGCTTGGGCTGGCTGGGGGGTTCGCTGCCTTGTTGGTGTAGGTCGGTGGTGGGGGACGTCCTTGGTCACTGTCGCTGCTCATGTTGCTGGGTCAGTGAGTGCCTTGCTGTGAGTGTGGTCGTGCTTTGGGGTGCCGATTACACACTTAGTTGGCACCTTGCGTTGGCTACTGCCTCTGCCTGAAGGTATCCGTGTGCTAATACAGCCCTAATCGACACGTGCGCGGGTTTCGGGGCGGCGCCACCGGCCCTGGCACGGATTGTTCCCTACTCTTGGGAGGAGGCAGAAGAATTCTGCCGCACGACACTGTGTGTGGCACACGACAATTTTGCCGCTACCAAAGTTTGGTTGCTACACAACGACAAATTCTGCTTCTTCCGAAACAGCGACACAGTGAATTAGCACAGGTGGTAGTGCTGAAGTCGACGGCAGGTCTCGGCGTGGTCGTCGGTGGGATCTTCTTCCTCCGATAGTCCACCTTCGCGGCTGCCTTAGCGCGTCCCGAAGATCTCGCACAGCCGCTCGCGCTCGGCTGTGGTGCTGCGAGGTGGGGTGGGGTAGCGGCTTACGGCGCGTGCTGGGGTTCCGCTCTCCTCAGACGCTCCTGTGGTACTGAAGCGGTGAGCTGCGCTGCGGTCCCCTGGGTGGAGTGGAGGGGGCAGGGGGCAGCGGCGGGGCGACGGCGGGCTGCGCTGCACAGACGTCCTTCCTCTCCAGCGTCCCAGGCTCGTGTGTGGTTTTTTTTTTTTTTAATAGAAGATGGGGCCCCTCCACGCCCGCACCAACGTGGTGACCAAACCAAAAGTTCTACTGTCACCTCCGTAAACATGTTAGTTGTCTAGTAAGTGGATCACAGGATGCTGGGCTGTGATGTTGTCCGTGCATCTGGGTAAGACTACGCATTAACACGGTCCATCAGGTGATAGATAGTGGACGAAACGCGAGTGAGGGTAGCGATTTGAAGAGCAGAGGGAAAAAAAGTGCCATGGCTCGTGCCATGGGAAGAAAACCTCTGTGACAGTGGGATGGGTAGTAAGAGCAGTAGTGGCTTACTAGCTGCGATAGCTCATGCAAGGTTGGATTTGTTAGTATAGGTATCATGCATCGTTACCATGGCAAGCGATGGCGATGTGTCCCAGTTACTGCTGCTGCTGCATCCCTGGAACAATCAAGATCGTTATACAGTAGTGGGAGATCGGCCATAGATCATCTCACTGTGTGGGGGATGTGTGGAGCTTGTTTGCATGCAGTGTACGGTACGGCTTCCCTGTGTGGTGCCAGTTATTCGGCAGTGTATTCCAGCTGGATATCCAGTAATGGCGTCTGATTAACAGGGGCTCGCCTGTGCCGTTATGTTTGCGTATCCTTGGCCATAGATGTTATGTCCTTACAAGTATGTCTTTTGGTCTTTTATGTTTCCATCTATGGTTGTGGTCGTAGTTCCCCAGATTCAGAATAAACGGGTTCTGCGAATGTCTGGAGTTTCTGTATAGTCTTGTGGTGAGTTTGTGGATTACCTCCGTGAGAGTCTCAAGTCGGTATTCCCGGTGAAGGTCCGCGATGCGTGTGTATCGTGGAGCATTGCTTATGATTTTGAGTACTTTGTTTTGTATGAGCTGCAGACGGCGCAGGCGTGTAGGCGCAGCGTATCCCCAGACAGGAGCTGCGTACGTCATCAGGGGTCGGATAAGTGTCATGTACATGGACCTCGACACCCTTCTGTTCAGTGTGCTACGCCTGTTGAGCATAGGATAGAGCTGTTTGAGCCTCGCGCTAGCTCGGTTGGTCATCTGTTGTATGTGGTCCCCCCAGAGTAATTTCCGGTCCAGCCAGACACCGAGGTATTTGACTTTCTCGCGGAAACGTATTGGGCGTGCATGTAGAGTTATTGGTCTGCAGTAGCGGTGTTTGCGCAGTTGCTTCGATCTTCTAGTGAACAGAACGGCTTCGCACTTGTCGACGTTTACTCTAACACGCCATTTCTCCAACCAAGGCTCGGCCACTCTGAGTGCAGTCTGTAGGCGTGACGTAATGTGTGATGGTTTCCAATCTTGCGCAAGGATGGCTGTGTCATCCGCGTAGATTGCCATCATTGTGTTGTGTGTGGTTGGGAGATCGTTTATGTAGAGGTTAAACAGTAGGGGCCCTAGGATGCTTCCCTGGGGTACTCCCGCGTGTATACCGTGTCGTGTTGATTGTTTTCCCTGCACATCAGTGTTGAAACTCCTGTCTGTGAGGTATGAGTGTATTAGACGCAGCAGCCCGTCAGGGAATCCCGCGTCGCTGAGTTTGCGGATGAGGCCGTTGTGCCATAGACGGTCGAAAGCCTGTAGCTTTGTTTATGTTGAAGCCATGTGTTATGTGTTCAACGACCCGTAGGAGTTGTTGTGTTGTGGAGTGGTGATTCCTGAATTCGAATTGCTCCGGTCTCAGGATGTCATTTGTTATGCAGTGCCTAGTGATGCGTTTGAGAATCACCTTCTCAACAATCTTACTGAGCGAGCTCAGAAGGCTGATGGGTCGGTAATTTTGTGGGAGGCTGTGGTCTTTCCCCGGCTTCCTGAACATTAGGACCTTGGCCGTCTTCCAAAAGGCGGGGAAGTGTTGGTGTTTTAGTATGGCATTCGTTATGTGTGTTAGGTACTCAGTTGCTTTACCCGTGAACTCCTGGAGGACACGGTTTTGAATGCCATCATGACCAGGGGCTTTCCTAGCAGCGGAATGCATTATAGCCCAGGAGACTTCGGCTGTGCTAGCATGTCGAATGTCGTCGCGCGATGGTTGGGCTAGAATGCGTGTAACCTCTTGGTCAGTAGCAAGTATGAACACTGGGTCTGATGGTACCAGGTTCGGTGTGAATGACGCTGCGAGTGTTCGAGCCATTAGTTCTGCTTTCTCTTCCGCTGAGTATGCAGATCCGTCAGGCCCTTGAAGCGTTGGGGTGTATATTTTCTCCCTGGTGAAGTGTCGGGCTAGCTGCCACATGCCAGGTCGTGTGGTGTCCAGCCCTTCGAGTTTTTGATTCCACTGTTGTGTTCTGTGTGTTTGTATTTTATCGTGTATGATGCCCTGTAGTCTGTTAATGTGCCGTTTGAAGTACGGACGCCTGGTGCGCTGCCATTTTCTCCTGAGGCGATTCCTCATTGAAATTAGACCCAGGATTTCCTGGGGCAGGGCCGCACTGCGTTGTTGTGAGGTGCGATCAGGTATGGTGCCTGCCATTGCGTCCTGGACGGCGTTAGTGAGGGTTTCTACTGCCTCGTCAATTTGTCCTGTTTCGTTAATTTCGGGTATAGGTGGGATGTGGGTATCAAGCGTTTGCTTGAACAATGTCCAATTCGCACGCCCGTAGTCCAACATCTTGCGTTGTTCCGTGTGCTGCAGTGTTTCCTCAATGTATAGTATTACAGGTTGGTGGTTTGAGGGCAGATCGTTTTCAACGGCAACGTTGAGTGTCGCTGTAATGCCCTTGACGAGGGCCATGTCTATAACGTCTGGCCTGTGTCCCCTCTGATAGGGAATGTGCGTCGGTTCAGTCGGCGCTAGTATAATGTAGTTTCTGCCTAGCGAATGTTCGTACAGTTTTTTGCCGTTGGGATTTCGTATGCGTGAATTCCATTCTGGGTGTTTTGCGTTCAGATCTCCAGCGACTATTACTCGCGGTGAAATGTTGAGTAATGTGCTGATATCGCGTGTTGAGATGCCTACAGGGCTGTTGTATACCGATATCAGTGTGGTGTAGGCTCCGTTGAACTTGACTCTGACGGCCGTAGCCTCGATTTTTTCCAGTTCAGGGAGCTCTATGTTTGTGTGCTCAATGTCTTTGTGTATGACGATTGCAGTTCCACGTGCCACGGCGTCGCCCGGTCGGTCGGTACGATAGACACAATAGCCAGGAAAGTTTAATTGTTTGTGCGGTTTAAGTTTAGTCTCGCTCAGTAGCGCGACAAGGATTCCCTTGCGCTCCATGAACGCGGCAAATTCTGCCCTTTTGTTGTGTATCGAGTCTGCATTCCAGAACAGGATCTGTGATAGTGTGTGCGGGTCTGCGTTGTGGGCCGGGAGTAGTATGTTATTCATGTAAGAGTGTGAAAGAGTGTTGTGATGGCAGTGTGAATGACAGCCCAGTATTGCGCGGGTTCGGCGCTCATGAGCTGGGTGATGAGTGTAGTGACGGCCGTCAGCACCTTGGTAAGGATTTGAACGGTCGTGTGTCGGGGGAATAGTGTTTCCAGTATTCCCCCAGGTGGTGTGTTGGTGTTGGGTGTGGCAGCCTGAGGTGCTGTTGTTGAGTTAGCGGCCGCTTGTGCGGGTATTGGTGTGTTGTTAGGAGCGGCATTTGTGCTTTGTGGCAGAGGTTGTGGCGCCTGTGTTACTTCTGTGGTGAGGGGGATGGTAGTGTGAGTTACAGTCTCGGTGTCTTGTTGACTGTTTTCCTGTGTGTTGCTGTTCTGTTGTTGCTGTGTTGCCTGTTGTGGTGATTTCGTGTTCCCCGCCCTGTGTTTGCGTGTACGTCTATTCCTCCTCTGGGCTTGGGGTTTGGGGGGTTCTTGTGTGGGTGTGTTTTTCTGTATATGGTGCGTTTCTTTGCAGCACGTGATTTCCGGGAGTGGGGTCGTGTTGTTTGGGAGCATAGGTGTTGGTACCGATGCTTGCTGGGTTTCAGGTGTTGCCTGTGGTTGTTGTGTGGCTGTTGCAGCGGTTGTTTCACGTGTGTGTGTAGGGCGCTGAGGTTCCGCAGCCTGTGCCGTCCCGCCAGGGCGTGCAACCGTGGCAAACGTTACGCCATTCCTTACTGGGTTCGGCGCTGGCCTTGGACGTGGTATGTCGTACAGTACCCTACTTTTGTCTTGTTTTCGCTTCAGCGCCTGTTTGTATGAGTTGCACTGTCTGAAGTTTGCCGCATGGGGCCCACCGCAGTTGGCACAGCGTCGCTGGTTTGGCTGTGTTTGTGTGCAAGTGTTGGATCTGTGATTGCCAGCGCATCCACGGCAGCGAGTTGCCAGGCCGCAGCGGAGGGCCGAGTGGCCGAACCGCTGGCAGTTGTTGCATTGTTGGGGGACGTTGGGTGGTTCGTAGAGTTCTACACGTACGTCCATCCGCAGAAAGCTCTTTATCTGCAGGATGGCGCGGGAATCAGCCGAGTCGGCTAACTCAACCATGTAGTGTGGTAACGGTGCGTGTGTACGGAACCCTGTCATCCGGGAGGCACTTTTACAGTCGAATCCCAGATAACAAAGGGCCGCATGTACTGTCTCGTTGGGGGTGCTGGGGTCCAATCCCTTGATCACGTACTGCTGGGTTCTCTCGTCCAGCGTTCTGTACGTGTAATGTTCGATCATCCGATCTTTGAGGAAGGTCAGAAGATCTTTATATTCTTTGTCTGTGGCAACGTACAGTGAGGCCCTATCCCCCGAGTACTTTGCATGTAATGTGCTGTTTGTGTGCCTCTCCGCGAATGCAGTGTTAAGGGCACTAAGGTTCCCATAGTTTTGTATAACAACTGGGGGGAAACCAGTCTCGTGTTGTGTGGGCACCGCTGTGGCTTTGTGTGCTTTGTTGTTGTTCGCCACAGCTGTGTTTGTGTTTTGTTTTGTGTTAATGTTGCTAGCCTGAGGTGAGCTAGTGGGTGTAGGCAACAGCGCCTTTCGGTTGCCTAGCAAGTTTGGTTGCTCGCTTGTTTGTGCTGGTGTTTTTTTGGGTCTGCGTTTTGGGCCTCTCACTTGCCAGGGCTCCGTGTAGTGGTTTTCTGTATCCACATCCGCCGCCGCTGCCTCGGTTTCTTGAGGCTGCGGCGCCGGTGGGAGAATGGTACATGACTGTCCAGTGACAGGTGAGTGTAAGGTGATGTTTAGTGTAGTTGTCTTGGTGGGAGAGACGTCCGCCCCGAAAAGTTCGGTGATTAGCCGGCGCGACTCGAGCTGCTTTTGCGCTTTCGCGCCAAGCTGTCGAGCGTCGCCAGCCGCTCCCTTGCCTTCGGTAGCGGGCGGGGCGCGAGTTTCGGCGGGTGCAGTCGATCCTCGCGCCTCTTGTGTTGCAGTCTTGCTGCGGGTGATAGCAGGGGAAGTGCTAGTAGCGTCCGCCATCTCGCACTTAGGATTATTTATTGGGTAGGAAGGGGGAAACGACAATTTTACTTTTCTCGAAAGGCGAGAGAAGCGTTACTTGTTCCCTATGGAAGTGGGTGGTCCCTACTTTACGCTAACATGCGCTGTTCGTGCAAGCGCGGCACCTAAAGGAGGTGCGGAAGAAGAATGGCCTGCAGCACGCGGGCTTGGTCCCGTGAAGGAGCCCTGGTACTGCCTCAGAGTCCCTAAAAGAACGTGAGAATCACGTTGGTGGCGTTGGGTAACCGGAGGCTACCGGGAGCTGCGAGCCGAAGCTCTTTCGCGGCTGGTTGCGCGGCTCTGCGTCGAAGGGGAGCGAGCTCAACCCTTCGGCACTCGGCCGGTTGCCGCTGGGCGGCTGCGCCGGCAGCAACTAATGCGCACTCCCCGGGCGCTGCCGGGCGACTGGCTGCCGAGCGCTGGTAGCGGCCGGCTGGCGCGCGGCCGGCTGGAGGGGGTAGAGGGCGAGCTACGGCTGCTGGCGGTCGGCGGCTGCGCTGCGAGGTCCTCTCCGCTCGGCGTCCACGCGACCCTCTTGGGGGGGGGGGGGGGGTGTCTTTGGGTCGATCGAGTCCAGTATTTATGCCTGGAAGGAGCTGGGCGTTCCGTCTTCGGTCCGCGCCGAGTCGAGTGTTCCCTCTGTGGTCCGCGCCCTCCAGACTCGGCTTCAATGCACCCCTCCAGTCGCCGGTGTTCCGACCGCCGTCCGCGCCCGGCCTGGCCGTCTTCTGAAGTCGAGTTCATGATCTGGGGTGTGTCAAATCTGGTCTCTAATGTCCGACATCTTGTCTCTCGGCTGTTCTCTCGGTCTCCGCTTCTATTTCTTGTAGAATCCCAGAATGTCCTGTGTTGAGTTTTCACTAGCTCAATTGCTGGATTCCAGGCAGTGCTGATTTGGTATCTCGAGTCACGGTTGATTTGATCATCTGTGACCTTAATCTCAATGGCTTCTTTAATGACACTGTCCCCAAGGCTTGAGGTCTGTGTCACAATCTTGGTGTCATTGCAATCCACTGAGTGACCAAGTTCCAGAGAATGCTCTGCTATGGTTGACTTAGTTGTCTGTCTGAGTCTGGTGTGTCTTTGGTGTTCTTTACACCTGATGTCCACAGTTCTGGTGGTCTGGCCAATGTATGACATCCCACACTGGCATGGTATGTTGTAAATACCTGGCTCGCGTAGCCCCAGGTCATCTTTTACATTCCCCAGCATAGCCCCAATTTTGGTGGGTGGGCAAAATATGCTCTTGGTGTCATATTTCTGAAGAATCCTGCTGATTTTGGCAGAGACAGGTCCGGCGTATGGCAGGTATGCCATCTTCTTTGCCTCTTCTGGTTCTTCTTCTGGATCCTTTGGCTGATTGGCAGGTTGAACTGCCTTCTGGATATCTCTAGAGGAGTACCCATTCGTGCTGAACACTGATCATAAGTCTTCTATTTCTGTGGTCAAACTATCAGGATCTGACAGAGTTTGTGCTCTGTGGACCAGTGTATTGAGCACTCCATTCTTCTGTGCCAGATGGTGGCAACTGCTGGCTTGTAGGTATAAGTCAGTTTGCGGTACACACTGTGTCCAAATGTGCCATCTGCCTTTCTCTTCACTAGAACATCCAAGAATGGAAGTAGTCCACCCTTCTCCATTTCCATTGTGAACTGACTATTAGGATGGCAAGAGTTCAGATGTAGCAGGAATTCATCTAACTTCTCTCTACCATGGGGCCAGATGACAAAGGTATCATCATAAAAAAGCACTAGGGTTGATATGTGGTTGAAGAAAGTGCCTCCTCTTCAAACCTTTCCATAAATAGGTTGGCCACCACTGGTGATAGAGAGCTGCACAATGCCACCCCTTCTGTTTGTTCGTAAACTGGACCCCCATATAGGAAGTACGTCAAGGTCAGCACATGCCTGAATAAGCCAAGGAGAGCCCCACCTAACTTCTCTCCAATAAGCTCAAGTGACTCCTTCAGTGGTACCCGTGTGAAGAGAGACACCACATCGAACCTAGCCATGATGTCTGTGTCTGTGATGTGTTGCTGGCTGAGCCATTGCAGGAAATCCTCTGAGTTCCGGATGTGATGTGCACATTTACCCACATGTGGTGTCAACATCTTCTTCAGGTATTTCGCAGTAGGGTAGGTTGCTGCGCCAATATTGCTGACAATAGGTCGCAGAGGACCCCATCCTTGTGAACCTTGGGGAGTCCATACAGTCAAGGTGGTGCTGGCGCTTTGGGATGCAGCTTCTTGATGACTTGTTCAGGCAGGCCCATCTCCTTCAACAGACCCCTGGTCTTTTTTTTCCACTTTCTCTGTAGGGTCGCTTGCTATTGACCTGTATGCAGGATCCTTCAGAAGGTGTTGCACCTTTCTGCCATATTCTGTTTTCTTTAGGATGACTGTAGAGTTCCCCTTGTCTGCGGGCATCACCACAATGCTGTCATCCTCCCAGAGTTGCCTCAGTGCCACCCTTTCATCACCTGAAATGTTGGATTTTGGTGGCTTGGTCTTGGTGAGCGCCCTGCAAGTCTCTCTTCAGATCTGTTCGGCCATACTAGAAGGTAGCATGTCGGCCATTTACTCAACTGCACTGACGAAGGCTGCGACAGGCACGTTTCTAGGTGTCATTGTGAAATTGAGGCCCTTACTTAGTACTTTTAAGGTGGTCTCATCAAGCTGCTTGTCACTAAGATTGACCACTGTGTGTGTGTCCCCACTCTGTTGCACCTTGTTGTTGAGGCGCTCAAACTTGGCTAGTTGGCATCGCATTGACTTCTTTCTTGTGCATTCTGCTAGAGACCAGGAGGCATCGTCAACCTGGTCCCAGTCTTGAGAGGTCAAGGAAGCTGCTATAGTTAGGTGAAGATACAGCAAATCCCTGGACTTCACATCCAGTCGGTGGCGCAAGTCGCGCAATATCTCTCTAACCAGAGCGAGACTAGCTCGGTGTTTAATCCTGTTTGCTGCTCTGGAGTTGACGTGATGCTTGATCCTGGCGAACACTGGAGCTACTTGCCCCTCTCGGCATCTCAGCAGGAAACTGAGAGAACTCAGCATCCTCCCTTTCCTTTGTCGAAGCTTATCTAGCTTCTTGATGTTGCGGTACATCTCCTCCCCACAGAGACTTCTGATGTAATTCTTCATGCTTTCCCGGCGGTCTGTTGACATCTTGGACATTCGGGAATCCAGCCGGATAGTCGCGTCGTTCTCGCACGATATTTCAACAGCGACCAGAAAGGGCCAATATAGCCGCATGTGGCGGGCGCGGACCGCAGACGGAACACATGACACATCGAGGACCGATTATGGAGCGCCCAGCGCGAAACGGAAGTGGAAATCATAGTATCAGTTATGAGACAGAGTACCCAACGTCTCAGATCGGGTCTGACACACCTCAAATGACGTCCACAACCGTTGGGAACGGCCAGGCCGGGCGCGGACGGCAGTCGGAACATCCGCGACTGGAGGGGTCCATTGAAGCCGAGTCTGGCGGGCGTGGACCACAGAGGGAACACTCGACTCGGCGCGGACCGAAGACGGAACGCCCAGCTCCTTCCAGGCATAAATACTGGACTCGATCGACCCAAAGACCAGTCTCAGGTAGCACCTGAAGAAGACAGCGAGGCACGCTGTTGAAATATCGTGCGAGAACGACGCGAACATCTGGCTGGATTCCCGAATATCCAAGATGTCAACAGATCGCTGGGAAGGCATGAAGAATTAAAAATTATTAAGTTGTTTGTAGTTGTTTTTATTTGGAAGAAAGTAGGCGCGTTATAGTCATTAGTACCTGACCTAACTGGCATACTGTCACAATCAAAGTATACCAAAGTCAGAAAAAAATCATAAACTTTCCGTAATTCGGTAGCGTTATTTACATCACTGTAAGTGTGGAACGTTGTTCAATTCTACTACGACAGCAGTTACATATTTAAATGACAGACGTACATCGTGCAAACTCACACTCCATGGGTTTGGCGAATTATTACCAAAGGTTTGCACCAACATTTTTGGAAATAGCACAACTATTCATTAAGAAAGGAGTGAAGTTTAACTGGTCACTGGAGTGCGTAGTTGCTGTTGTTTCTGCTAACTGAACATAGCGATTAGATTGATGAATTATTGAAGCTGTCTGGCAGCTGTTTCACAGTTAGCTAGAGCACGTGGCCTCACCTCCTATATAGCTGCTGTCTTGACTGTGGCCGACAATGGACTCACATTTCGTATATCAGGGTTTTCTGATGTCTAAAAAGAGCATTTATAGGAGGCAAGAGGGGAATTCAGAAGACGAGAAGTGATGCAGATCAGGTAAAAATATAAATACATTGTTCCAAAAACACAAAGAAATCGTAGTTAGCCCGTTAGAATAAAAAAACGGTTACTCCAATCCTATTTAAGTCAAACCTGGCATAAAAATGTCTTGCTGGTAGGTCAAGAAGAAAAGCAAGTTATTAAACGTAAATGATTGTTTGAGTAAGTCCTCCTGCTGTTTAGAGGGAGAGGGACAGAGAGAGAGAGAGAGAGAGAGAGAGAGAGAGAGAGTGCATTGAGAGTTATGTTAAAAAATATAAGTAGCCAAAATAACTGAAATGGCTGAGGGCCAGATAGGCGCAGCACAAATTATTTATAGCGGAGGCATGCTTTGTGTTTCATGCCTACCACGTGGGATGCTAACAGTAGTATCACTATGAAATCACAATCGAAATACTTCTAACTGTATTACTGATCAAAGTTGCACCAACGCGAACTGTGCATTCCATAGTTGCTACCAAGCGCAAGAAGCATATGCACAGACATGAAAACGGCGGGAACACCTGCGCTAGTGAGAAAAACGACGTGCTGCAACCTATTGCGTAGCTAAGTAACTTCGTAGCGTTTTATCATTAGTTTCGTAAACACAACAGATACTTCAGTCATCAATAATATATTCTTATGCGCTATTTACAACAGTTTGCGGACGCGGGGGTAACTTTACGATTACGCTTCTGTAGAAATAACGTGGTTTCGAGGCGATCGTGTAAGTGTATTGTCATATCGCTGGCTTAGTTGTGGAGTATCTTTGCGGGCAGCCGCGTCTGTAGTGAGTCGAGCACGGGACACGGAACTGTTGTGTTGTGTAGTGTGTAACTCTGCATGTAGAAGCGTTGTTAGTACTCAGGTTGAAGTGTTGCTACAAGTGTTATTATAGTAAACTGATGAAATATGGAAATGGTTCAGAGGAAAGTGCGTCAAGAAGTAATTGAAAATGAGCAGTGGCGTTACTAACGTATTTATGTACCCTCTCGTAGCATCGATCATTCGCGCCGTGTTCGGTCTCCAAGAATGAACAAATGTGAATCAGTAATACTATTTACCACAAAAGAGTGCAGTCAAGTGCCAGTGTCTTGTAGCGAGCGTGAGAACGTGCGTTCGATCATCGGGTTTCCGCATCATCAACAATCAGCCGCGCCGCGACAATTACGCGCACGCTCGTACAAGTGAGAACTGAGAAGTGAAAAAATTAACTTTACGAACATTGTTATATCACTACTAGTGTCTAGGAGGACTATTACCAGATATCTGTATGTGTGACGAGCGTAAGAAACTTTCGTTCGGCTTCCGCATCGTGTCGGTTACAAGTACGTTCGTCTGAGTTATATTTTGGGCTGTTAATCATCAAGATTGTTAATTGGGATAAACATTTACGATTTAGAGTGTAAATAGTGCAACCTGTGGGTTCCTTATAGTCTCAGAATATAGACGTCCATACCAGACAAAGGACAGCGTTGTTTTTAAACGTTGAGTGGCTCCCCTAAACCCGCTTGCATTTTTCCGATAGATAATTCCAGGCAAGCCAACAGCCAGCTGTGGAGCAGAACAGTACGACCGCCGCGTGATTATCAGGTACCTAATGTGGACAGGGCGCGCGGTCACGAGACGAGAAGTCAGTATAACGTACCCACCCATTCGTACTGCCGTGCATGTTACAAATGGTTTGCCGTGCTAGGAGCGCGTTTTCATCCGGATAGGAAGTTCTTTGAAGGTTCTTCGATAGAAAGCAGAAGAGGTGAAAATCTGAGGCTGTGAGATCAGGCAAATAATGTGTGTGCGGAATGATTTCTCAACTGGCCTCCTGTATATTTCTTCTTGTCAGTCTAGCAGAATGAGGGCAGGCGTCATCGTGGAGCAACATAACTCCACACAGTCTTCCTGGTCGTTGTTTTTGGACTTCGTCTGCTGGACAGCAAATGTGAGCAGTGATGGTTAGGCGTCGGGGAAGCAGTTCGTAGTACACCACACCGTCGCTGCTCCTCCGTATGCATAACGTTATCTTTGGTGAATACGCGCACGTCTTTGTATCGGGAGTTACTGCCTTCTTTGGTCTCGGCCATTCCTTTACTTTCCTTCTGTTAGCGTAAAGACACCACTTCTCGTCATCAGTAACGATGCAAGATAGGAATGGTCGGTGTCGTCCACGAGTCAGCTAATGACGAGGAAGCAGAGATGCACATTAGGCCACCAGCTGATTTCTGTGATTTTGGCTTAGAGCATACGATATCCAGCCACCCGATTTTTGAACCTTACGAGTTGCATCCAAACGTCCGACGATGGCGAAATGGTCGCAGCTCATCGCATTTGCCAGTTCTCGAGTTGATCATTGTGCATTAATGCGTTTAAACGAACTTCATGAAATCTCGAGAGTCACTAATGTCAAAAAGATCCTCTTTAAAACGACAAAACCATTTCATTTCCGTGCTCTATCCGTGGGCACTATCCCCATGCACAACGCAAATGCTTCTGGCTGCCTCCGCTTCTGTCACTGCTATATCAAACTCAAACAGTGTAAGGTGCCAGGACATGGGCACTTACACGTTAGCCCACCAACATTAGTATTAATAATAAAGGGACTGGCCAGGGCATCAGATCATGAATCTATTGAATTATGATAAATATGAGGCACTCTCAAACAGTATTCCCTGCATGTCTGCACGATTGAGCCACTACCTTAAAGAGTTGGTGAAAAGCGTCGGAAGCTGAGAATTGTGCAATGTAAAGTCTGCAGATGGCCGTAGCTCGCCGTGCCGCCGTGGGCGGCAGGTAGCGGTCACGGGAAACGTGGGACAAGACGGCGGTTTTAGGGGTAGCCCGGCATCCGAGCCACCTGTGCTGCGCAACACGTGGCGAAGACGGGAATTTCGTTTGCCTAGGGGCGTTATGACCTACTCGATCATTGGGTAGATCTCAGAAATGTCGTTGGAGGGACTTCGGCGATAATAGAGCGTTCGAAATTGGCCGAAACAGAGTATTCTTCCGCCGCGTCTTCGTACGCGTGGGAGACGAGACAATTGTGGAGGGACTTTGCCTTCAGCCATCGAGCGGTACCAACTTGGAGACGGCGTCTTGACCATCGTCTTCGAAGGGAGATATGCGGTCTGTATCGCAGCATTGCACCAACGCGTGTTCCGTGCAGAGTTCTGCGGTTAGAGCTCTTTGTGTGCTCAGAAGCCAGATTTTCACCAACGCCTAACCATTTCCAACAACTTACCTAATATTCTCCATCTAGAAATTATCCTTTCGAGGTGCCGAGTATTTATCAACGCAGCTGCCGGTAATAGGGGTGCGTAATTGCAAATTGTTAATGTGCCATTCTCAGGAGTGTGTGGGTGGACAAAGAGATTAACTTTTTTTTTTTTTGTAAATTTTGTCAGTTGTGGCGAATATCAAATTAAAATGCCAATATTACGATCGAATTATCGTCTTCATTGTAGCTAGCATTTACCCTGTCCCAGTAAGCTTTACATGTACTGTAGTCACTGCACAGCTTGCCCAGACGGGAAGGAAAGAAGGTTTGCAGTCTTCTATGTCAGCGACGAACAGATAAGCTTACAACAGAAGACTATGTCGGAAATGTTCCGATTTTTCCGTTTGGCTCTCCGTTTTCTAGCGTCCACAGCACCATCCACTATCTCCGAAAGAGAAAATGACACTGTGTAAACTCAAATAGGAACAGTGAAGTACGAACAAAAAACTCCAGTCAATAGCGACCGGAATACCAACATGAAAAAAAACAAAAAAAAAAAAACCGCTGCGACCTTACGCACCAGCCTAATGAGCCTGCAACTGTTTGAGATGATAAGCACCAAGGTAACCACTTTGTTATCGCGGACGCTACACCACAGTATGCATACGACAGCAGAAAGCGCGCCCATTGGTCAACCTAACTAAGGTGGCAGTTATCTTCCCAACACCGAAGCAAGGCCTAATAGCTCAGAGGTTACTGGAGTGGCCACAATTCTGAGAAGGGTGAGAATCTTCACACGCTCTATTGTCCCTCCTTTGCGAAACAGCTTGGCACAAATTTTAGAATAACGGTTTGCGCAGCCTTCGCGGATTTTCACCGTCTTCCAAAGGTTAGAAATAATCGTTTCGGGGTTCGGAAAAATACTCCGCCCCCAAGAGACGACAATGCCTTGGTCAGGTAAGCCTTCGGTTGTCCCCAACTGCCAGGGAAATACGTTTGATAGCATTTATCTACCAATTAATTCAATCAAATTTTGAAATAATGATCGTATCAACCCACGACCAGTGTCAATCGACACATAATTTTATGGACAATCTCAATTTCTTTCTGTCAGGAAACTGGACGTGGCTGCATTCGTTTCTCTTGCACGCTTTTTGGTAGGTTAGGGAAACGTTCTGCCTTACGAGTGCAAAGACGAGTACAATCGATTGAAGTAGTTGATGGCAACTGGTCCGATACCACCTTTCCCCATTTATGAAAAAGAGTCTGTTGAGTCATGTGATGTGAGCAATTGTGTAGTAGGCTGTGTATTAAGTCAGGAAGTGAATGGGACGTAACATCTGGTCATGTATGGCTGCGAGGTTCTACATTTAAATCTTTATGGATATTCTGCAAATCACACTTAAGTGCCTGGCAGAAGGTTCATCGAACCACTTTCACAATAATTCTGATATTCCATTTTCGAAAAACCGCGTGGAAAAACGAGCACCTTTGTCTTTGCGGCAAACTACGATTTCCCATATTTTATTATCATGATCGTTTCTCCCTACGTAGGTCGGCGTCACTAAAAATTTTCGCATTCAGAGAAGAAAGTTGGTGATTGAAAATTCAAGAGAATATCCTACCGCAAGGAGAACCGTCTTTCTTGTAACGATGTCTATCCCAAATCCTGTATCATGTCCATGACACTCTCTCTCCTATGTCTTGATAATAAGAAACGTGCTGCTCTTCTTTGAACTTTCTCGATGTTCTCCGTTAATCCTGTTTGGTAAGGATCCCACACCGCCCAGCAATACTCCAAAAGAGAACAGACGAGCGTAGTGTGGGCATTCTCTTTAGCAAAAAATGGTTCAAATGGCTCTAAGCAATATGGGACTTAACATCTGAGGTCATCAGACCCCTAGACCTGGGGTGAACTAACCTAATGACATCACACACATCCATGCCTGAGGCAGGATTAGAACCTGCGACCGCAGCAGCAGCGCGGTTCCGGACTGAAGCTCCTAGAACCGCTCGGCCACAGAGGCAGGCCTCTCTGTAGCAGATCTGTGGTATCTTCTAAGTGTTCTGCCAATAAAAGGCAGTCTTTGGTCCGCGTGACCCACGTTTTCTGTGTGTTCTTTCCAACTTGAATTGTTCGTTAAACATCCTGGCACATTAAAACTGTGTGCCGGACCGAGACTCGAAATCGGGACGGTTGCCTTTCGCGGGCAAGTGCTCTACCAACTGAGCTACCCAAACACGGCTCATGCCCCGTCCTCACAGCTGTACTTCTGCCAGTATCTCGTCTTCTACCTTCTGCCGAGTTAGTTGGGTCTGCTCACACTCGACCCTAACACCACCATTTTCCAGAATGAGATTTTCACTCTGCAGCGGAGTTTGCGCTGATATGAAACTTCTTGGCAGATTAAAACTGTGTGCCGGACCGAGACTCGAACTCGGGACCTTTCCCTTTTGCGGGCAAGTGCTCTACCAACTGAGCTACCCAAGCATGACTGATGCCCCGTCCTCACAGTTTTACTTCTGCCAGCACCTCGTCTCCTACCTTCCAAACTATACAGAAGATCTCCTGCGAAAGGCAAAAGTGCCGAGTTCGAGTCTCGGACCGGCACACAGTTTTAATCTTCCAGGAAGTTTCATATCAGCGCACACTCCGCTGCAGAGTGAAAATCTCATTCTGCAAACGTCCCCGAGGCTGTGGCTAAGCCATGTCTCCGCATTATCCTTTCTTTCAGGAGTGCTAGTTCTGCAAGGTTCGCAGGAGAGCTTCTGTAAAGTTTGGAAGGTACGTGACGAGGTACTGGCAGAAGTAAAGCTGTGAGGACGGGGCGTGAGTCGTGCTTGGGTAGCTCAGATGGTAGAGCAGTTACCCGCGAAAAGCAAAGGTCCCTAGTTCGAGTCTCGGTTCGGCATACAATTTTAATCAGCCAGGAAGTTTCATATCAGCGCATACTCCGCTGCAGAGTGAAAATAACATTCTGAATTGTTCGTAATTGTAATTCCAAGGTATTTACTTGAATTTACGACCTTAAGAATTGACTGATTTATCGTGAAACTGAACTTTAACAGATTTGTTTTAGCACTCACTCGGATGACCTCACACTTTTCATTATTTAGGGTCAATTTCGAGTTTTCGTACCACACAGATATCTTTTCCAAAGCGGTTTGAAATCTGTTCTGATCTTCTTTACCAGACGATAAACGACTGCATGATCTGCAGGCAACCTAAGGCGGCTGATCAAATTCTCCTAAATCGTTTACACAGGGTGATTCACGAAGATATGCGAATATTTTACTATGTTATTCTACAAGTGAAACTAGAGAAATAAGTCCATATAAACATACGTCCGCAAATGTTTAGTTACGAAGTTACGGCTAATAAAAGATTTTGCCTGAAATTTAGCAACTTCGCTAACATGAAGCCATCGCAAAACTGTACGACGTTAAAGTGAAGCACGTGTATGTGCAGTTGGTTTCCAGAACCTCCAGAGAAGCAAAGACATAATTTCGTAAAATTTTTCATTTGTTATCTACTTGGCCCAATTTATTTTTTAAATTGGACACAATTGCACAAAGTTTTCAACAGAAGTTATAGAGAATAAAATTTTTGTACTGCTGCCAGGGCTATGTTGAACTGCATCCATAATCTCCTCAACGTCGTCTTCAGGTATCGAGAGCTCGTACTGATTATGAACGCTAGGCAGAGAACCTATCTGCCGTAACATTCGAAAGACTCCGCTAATGGTTCGTGAATTCGGAATCCTCGCAATTGGATAACGTACGCGATATTCGTTAACTGCAGCCTTAGCATTACCATCACATTTGCCATAAATAAACACCATAGCCGCGTATTCCTCCGTCGTAAATTTGAAAGGCATCCCTATTTCATAAATAATCTGCAAACTACTACAGTTACTGTGTAGTTTCCCTTAAATTCACTGTTGTTATGATGCTGTTTCACTGAAAAATGCAGAAAACTAACTCATTTGAAGGTTATTAAATGACAAACAACTCACTGACGGTCGCTAACAATGACATAAACGTCTCTACATTGTTTATGGAAAGTAAACAAATTTACTTGTATAACAATCTTTGCTTCTATGGATACTCTGGAAAACTAATGCAGATACACGTCTGGGATATGTTTTATTAGATTCACCAGATCAATGACAACAAAATAAATGGAAATCGTGCTTTACTTTAATCTGGTACAGTTTTGCGATGGCTTCATATTATCCAAGTTGCTAATTTTCAGGCAAAATCTTTGATTAGCCGTAACTCCTTAAACATTTGCGGATCTATGTTTATATGAACCGCGGGACTGCTACGGTCGCAGGTTCGAATCCTGCCTCGGGCATGGATGTGTGTGATGTCCTTAGGTTAGTTAGGTTTAAGTAGTTCTAAGTTCTAGGGGACTGATGACTTTAGATGTTAAGTCCCATAGTGCTCAGAGCCATTTTTATGTTTATATGAACTTTTTTCTTTAGTTTTACTTGTAGAATAACATATTAAAATATTTGCATATCTTCTTGAATCTCCATGTATAGAAGAGGAACAGTATAGCGCCTATAACACTACGTTGGGGAACGTCAGAAATCGATGACTTTCAGTCAGTTATTACTAAACTGCTACCTCTCGGACAGGAAATCACGAATCCAGTCACAGAACTGAGACGGTATTCCATAAGCACGCAGTTTGATTACAAGCCGCTTGTGAGTTACAGTGTCAGAAGCCTTCTGGAAAACTAGAAATACGGAATCAACTTGAAACCCCACGTCAATAGCTTTCAACACTTCGTGTGAGTAAAGAGGTGCTGGGGTGCTTTTAGGTGTGGAGGCACACTAGCAAGGTTATAAAATGGACGAAGACAGAGTACTCCATCTCATTCGTTGCTCAGTCATGCCTCATTCCATCCTCGCTCGTTTCTCATGGCTTGTTCATCCTGTGTTAATGGGAACGTTGGCGTGACGGAGTGCAGCCGTGCTACGAACAGCTTGCTAACCTCCATTGCCTTTTCAGTTAGACTTGTAGAATTCAGCTTTGCTTTTAATTTCATCACATCATGAGAATATGCTATAGACGGACGTCAGAGTTTATGCCACGCGCGCCTGGCGTCGATGCTACGAGTTGCTGTCGAAAATGTGGTGAGTGCTACGGTCTATGGAGCTCCTGAAAGGAATCTCTAGAATTCTCACGGCTACTTAATTCCCTCTGCATGTTGTTTACCCCCTAGTGCATTTCAAATTCGAGCCTTTTCTTTGTTTCTTACAAAAGCAAGGTAGGCAGCTTCATCTGCTTCCATCTTGTCATTCCATTTTAAAATGCAATAAGCGAACTTCTCTGTTTCTTTAAAACTTTTTCAGTTCAAATATTTTCGGGTGCGCAACAGGGTACTTCCATTGACAACGCAGCATTGTGGATTAGTGGCTCCCATAATTGAAACACTGCCTCAAATTTCATTTGTGTTGAAGAATATATCTAAGTTTCCTAACTGTTACCTACCCGTAGTTCCAGCCCGTAACCGTGCAACCTCTCCCAATACATTTGTACAGCACGCTTTGGCATAAACACTCGCAGTACGACGAGAATTCCAACGCTTCCACAGTTATGGAAGTAAGAATTATTTACCTGAGAGTTGGTCAGGAAGCGATAGTTAAGAAAAGACTAAACACCCGTCTTGCAACTTCATTTTCAGGTGACTCATCGACATGTTAAGGCACATGAAAATTCCAGTAGTCTTAGTAGGAAGGTCTGTATGAACGATGTGTGGGTATCACTTTTGCAGAATGGCAAAAGGCACAAGCTGCTGAAGTGGACAGCCAGCTATTTGCAGCGCAACCACTGTACACTGGGCGTGAAAAGTCGTACGTAAAGAAACAAAACTCGGACCTTGTATTGTGGTACCAGTCACGCGTGGAATGAAGTGTATAAAGGAAGCGCATAATTTTGTGATGGCCGGACGCTGAGTCTGTACAACAACAAGGTGACGTATAGCCCAACACTACTGGTGATGGACACACAGACAGGACGTGTTGCAGTATGTGAGGAACTGTGTACCACGCATACGTCAGGCCGACTGCTGTCATCAGAGTATTCTGTTGCGGAGACTTTAGTTAAAGACTAAGGTACTATATTCAAGTTCGAATTAATAAAACATCTTGGTCATTAATTACGAGCGGCATCAATTATGGACAAGCGTTTAACACCAACAAGTAAACTGCAGAACATGACAAATTTCTTATTGTTCTATGGACCTGACATAACGATAGGGAAGACGCTGAGTAATAATGTCACAATAATTATTGGGATACTGTGGTACCTTACGCAGAAGCGGCGTACATTTCGAAGGCACACGAGTGCATGAAGTTCTTGGCATACTAGATAGCTGAACCGGAAGATATCATCACCATTTGAGGAAGCTGTAGGAGATAAAAATGGAGCATGAGTGCGTAATTTTACGCAAACCATTTCTTACATCCAGGAAGGGAAAACGAAAAGGAGATTTATGCCCGTTACCAGGGCCAGCAGCAAGTAAAAGTTGCAGCATCCTACTCGTAACACAGTTGCGCACATTGATCTTACTCGAACCTTTCACGACACGCCAGTCTTTACCAACTGTACAGGTTTCGATCTCTAACTGCTAACGGGGAAGGTGGGGGGGGGGGGGGGGGCCAAGGCGAGGGGAGTGGGGAGGAAGAAGGAAGAAGTGGGATGGCAAGGAGTATGACGTTTCCACTTCTGTGTATCTACCAAGATCGAGAAATAGACTGGTGTAAAGGAAATAGGAGGGTGATAGGTGTTTCCCTTGTTTGGGTAACAATGGCGCGAAAGTTGGCCGGAAGGAGCGTCGCGATACAGGTGATGCTACGCCTCTGCAGCCACGGATGGATGGACTCCCCGAGGGTGTGACTTCAGTCCGGAACCGCGCGACCGCTACGGTTGCAGGTTCGAATCCTGCATCGGGCATGGATGTGTGTGATGTCCTTATGTTGGTTAGATTTGAGTAGTTCTAAGTTCCAAGGGACTGATGACCTCAGATATTAAATCCCATAGTGCTCAGAAACATTTGAATCGTTACCTCACGTATATTTCAGCTACTTGATTTCTCGAGTTCATAACCGTTTTTTGTAAATACATGTCTTGATGAATTTTGTCAGTAATTACTGTTTATGAAAATGTAAGGGTCTAGTGAAGCAGGTGATACAACCCGTCGGCTTTCACCAATGACGTTGTGGCGATGTCATTTATCCACTGCGCCAAAAACAGCGGGTGAAAGCTGCAGCTGATAGATATTTATCTTTGCCGTAGTCGGCTTGGTTACGAGTTGTTTATTCTTGTGAGTTTTTGATCTGTGCTTGGAAAATAAAATGTTTTCTCATCTCATGAAAAAGCTGTTACTTCATAAAATATAAAGGCTCCCATAGTGGTGACCCAGAAAAATCGTAGCAGAAGCATAAAGAAAATATATATACCGACGAGAATAATGAATTCAGAGACAAAAGCATGGGGCAGTGGAATCAAGATTGAAGACTACAGTCTGTTCGACCAAGGATCGCGGTCCACGCCCTTTGATTCGCCACAAAACGGAACGACAGATGTTAACGCAAAAGATGGGAGTACCTACGCGCGACAAGGAAATGTTAAGCTTTCCGCGGTCTGGCTGACGCGCCTCCAGCTTTGGTTTACGCAGGCTGAATGCATATTTCGGCAGAGTGGGGTGTCTAACAACATTGACAAATTTAATATAGTGGTTTCACATCTAAATTTAGAAGTGATAGAGCAAGTAGAAGAAACCTTGTCGCAACAAAATTACTTTGTGCTAAAGGAAGCTCTCATACAGCATTATACGTTGTCATCAGATTTGCGACTGCAAAAAATTTTCGCACACGAAGATTTGGGTGACAAGACTCCGTCACAAGTACTCAAAGCTTTGCGTACATTAGCCGGCCCGGAACTCCTACCTGAAGAGTCTTTACGCCTAATATGGCTTCGTAACTTCCTGCCAACATCCGTGCCGTCATTGCAGCAGAAACAGACTTACCATTGCAAGTCTTAGCAAAAAAGGCAGACACCATCGGAAACACCTTAACCGAAGTTTCTGCGTGTTCCGAATTCAACTACAGCCAGGATAGAGGCTCAAGAACGTGTAGTGTGATGGAATCTGACGTCAGTGAGCCAGGAACATGCAATAATACTTCCCAACAGCAGTGCTCGTCGACCGAACCCACCATACAGCAACTGGCAGCACAAGTGGCAAAACTCAACGTGCAAGTAACTTCACACCACCAGCAGCTAGGAAGTCGCAGTTGGAAAAGACGAAGAAATGCTATCCAACAGGATTTGACAGATCGATGGTGCTGGTACCACAGACGCTTCGGCAACACTGCCCGTCAATGTATTCAACCCCGCAGCTACCCAAACTTAAAAGGCGGGCGTTAAAGGGCGCTAACGTTCGTCAACAACAACATAGGCGCCCGAGTCATAGCGTGATTCAAAGATGTGAAAACGCCACTGTATCTGCAGTCAACCAATCACACCGATTGTTCGTGTAGGACCTCTCTTCAGATGAGAAGTTTCTGATTGACACAGGCTCAGAAGTCAGTGTTCATCCAAGAAAGAGAGGTGATATACTCACGAAAACAACGCAACATGTGCTGACTGCGGCAAACAATTCCAGAATATCTACCTCTGGTGAGAAACAGTTGGCATTACATCTGAATTCCAACTTCCATCCAAAATGGACTTTTGTGGTTGCTGATGTGCCGAGTCCTATAATTGGAGCGGTCTTTCTACGGAACTACCGACTTATGCCCGACCTGGTTAACCGTCGTTTGGTGACAGTTCCCACACAAGGGATATTGCCTACTGCGTCTTCCGCGTCGGTTCAAGTGCAGTGCGATGTGCCCGTGTCTTTCCGCACGAAGATTTCCGGCTCCTCTACCGCGTCATCCGCGTCGGGATAGTGTGATACGATTTCGTACCCGCAACCACAGACAAAGATATATGTTACTCTGTGCCGCAACTAAGCGGGGCGCACACGTGTGCGTCACGCAAGCAGACACCCGACAGTCGTAACGATGCGTATATTGTAGGCAATATCAGAGCACTGTCGGAGGAATCACTTTTTCTTAAACTGCTTCAAGACCCTCCAGCACTTACCGAACCCGTCGACGCAACCAGGAAATGCAGACACAATACTCAACACCACATCAGCACGACACAAGGTCAACCCGTTGCCTTCCGCCCGCGGCGTCTGCCTCTATGTGGGGACTACAGGGCGCTCAATGCCCGCACAATTCCCGACCGCTACCCAGTACCCAATGTGACTGATTTTAACGGTACGATTAGCAATGCCAAAATATTTAGTGTGATTGATTGCGCCAAAGCATTTTCCCAGATTCCCGTGGCTCGATCTGACATTAAAAAAACAGCAGTTATCACACCATTCCGTTTGTTTGAGTACAATTTTATGCCATTTGGCCTCAGAAACGCTGCCCAAACATGGCAAAGATTCATGCATGAGGTGCTTCGAGAATTACCATTCGTATTTTGTTATATGGACGACATTTTAGTATTCTCTGGTTCTGTATATCAGCATGTCGAACATCTGCGGCAGCTTTTCCGCCGTCTGACAGAGTATGGCATAATTATTAACGAAACAAAGTGCACGTTTGGAAAACGCGGGGTTAAGTTCCTGGGATATTTGGTTTCAGCAGCAGGCCTGTCGCCTTTGCCTGAGCGGGTTGAAGCAGTACAACAGATGTCCCTTCCCACAACTTACAAAGGTTTTCGCAGATTTTTAGGCATGCTCAACTATTACAGACGTCACTTACCTAAATTAGCTGCCGCCCAAGAGCCACTCACAACGTTACTTGCAGGTAAAAATACAACAGGAAATCGTAAAATTCCATGGAGTCCAGATTCTGAAGCAGCTTTCCATGACTTAAAGAAATGTCTTTCTCGGGCAACACTACTGGGACATCCAAGATTGAGCGCTCCTTTAGCGCTCATGGTTGATGCGAGCCATACAGCAGTGGGTGCAGCGCTACAGCAAGAAGTTGATGGCAGATGGCTACCGCTCGCATTTTTCTCTAAAAACCTGACTCGACAGCAGCAAAAATGGAGTGCTATTGACCGTGAGTTGCTTGCTACTTACTTAGCCATAAAGCATTTTCGCACGTCTGTCGAAGGGAGGCACTTTGCAATTTTTACCGATCACAAGCCGTTAGTAGCTATATTTCAACGAGACACAGAGCTCAAGTCACCACGTCAGTGCAGGCAAGTCGAGTACATTGCACAGTTCACAACTGACGTGCGTCACATTTCAGGAAAAGACAACCCGGTCGCAGATTGCCTGTCTAGGAATTGTGCCAGTTTAAATTCAATTCGTTGGACCGAGTTAGCGTCTAAACAACGAGAAGATCCTTTCTTGCGCCGTCTAATAGAGGAACAGAGAATTGCGCTGCAGCTCCGACGTGTGTCTGTCCCATATGTTCCAGACGGCATTTGGTGTGATGTAGCAAAAGGAAAGGAGCGACCTTACATACCAGAACAATATCGTCGCGAGATTTATAGTGCACTACATAACCTATCACATCCAGGAGTACGAGCTACAGCCAAGTTAGTTTCCTCCAAAGTAGTGTGGCCTGGAATACAAAAAGATTGTCGTGCATGGGCGCGTGCATGCGTAACATGCCAGCGTAATAAAATCAGCAGACATGACTTTGCGCCTATTGCTGACTTCCCGACGCCATCTGCAAGATTTTCACATATACATGTGGACATTGTTGGTCCGCTATCGTGCTCTTCAGAACAACGCTATTTGCTCACAATCATTGATCGATTTACCAGGTGGCCAGAAGTAGTTGTAATACAAGACATTTCTGCGGAGTCGGTTGCAAAAGCACTGTTGCATTCATGGTTCTCCAGGTTTGGCGTTCCGCAAAACATAACAACAGATCGCGGAAGGCAGTTTGAAAGCCAACTTTTCAATGAACTTTTACTACTGTGCGGGTGCAACCACCTACGCACCACAAGTTATCATCCATCTAGTAATGGAATGGTGGAACGACTACACCGCACGCTCAAAGCTGCATTAATGTATAGTTCCACTTCATGGCCTGAAGCACTACCGCTGGTCCTACTCGGATTGAGAACGGCCGTGAAGGAGGACTTACAATGCTCTTCCGCAGAATTGGTTTATGGCGAGCAATTGAGGGTTCCTGGAGAATTTATCGTTCCAGCATCTACACAGCCGTTCGCCCCTGAGCTATGCACGCAATTCGCGAGACAACTCAGCGTTAGAATGAGAAACATCAAACCCACTAACCCTGTCAGACATGGAGACCGGAGAGTGTTTGTACATAAAGACCTGCAAGCAACGTCCCACGTGTGGCTTAGGGATGATACGGTGCGCCCGCCGCTTGTTTCGCCTTACTCTGGACCATACAGGGTAATCACAAGAGGAAGCCACAGCTTCATAAATCGATAAGGATGGTAAAGAAGAGACAGTCTCAATTGAGCGGCTTCAACCTGCTTGCACCGAAGAGGGTACACTCCTTCCTCGGTCTGCAAAATCACCCTCAAACGTGGAGGCCAAAGAAACAGCAGAGAGTCTCGCCGAGCCCTCGGTTTCAGAAGAGGACAACGAAGCAGCAAGTGCAGAACAGGAGCAGCCATTGCCTGCACCAGATGTTTTCACGAGAGCTGGTAGAAAAATCAAGTGCAAGTTTCCCCACATACCTGGTGCACCCAGTTTCAAAAGGAGGGGGCGACGTCATTTATCCATTGCGCCAAAAACAGCGGGTGAAAGCTGCAGCTGATAGATATTTATCTTTGCCGTAGTCGGCTTGGTTACGAGTTGTTTATTCCTGTGAGTTTTTGATCTGTGCTTGGAAAATAAAATGTTTTCTCATCTCATGAAAAAGCTGTTACTTCATTAAATATAAAGGCTCCCATAACGTCTTACATTATTCGTAGATAATAATGTCTTAACTTTCGGCCATAGATAATGAAACAGTTCTGTGTTCCGGATAAGCGCTATCATTGTACATTAAAATAATTGAATGTGATTTTAAAAGAGATCGCTACATATTGCTCAAAATATTCTTGGTGTGCATTTACTTAAATAATTGTTTGTTTGCAGTTCATTCCGTACTTAATTTCATTCTTAGTGATATTGAGGTAATTTGGAATATTAGTTTCTTATTTTAGGACAATTTTTAGTATATCATTTTCGTTAGTAGTTATTGATTTATCCGTTCCGATGAACATAGATGATTTGAGAGAAGCTATGGGCGTAGACATGTTGGCCACGATTTGTTTTTTACAAATGTGTGGTCTCGTTGCCGAGTATGTTCGATGTCGTGAGTGCGGCGAACATATGCGCCTCACAAGTATATCTCGTCGCCGTACTCACGACTTATTCGTATGGCGCTACAGGAAAGATCGGTTGTGGCGGTCCATTAGACGAGGGACGTGGTTAGAAAAATCTAAGCTCGCCTTGAGAGACATTATGAAAATCACGTACTGATGGTGTTTGAGATATCCTGTGTGGCTGTGTGTCCATGAATGTTGTGTGAGTAAGCGCACAGTTGTGGATTGGTACTCTTTTTGCAGGGAATAGAGATATAGGGGGCCGTGTGTTATGGTCGAAAATGACGAGTCGCATTTTGGCAAAAGAAAGTACAACAGGGGGGAACCTCTGGTGGGATTATGGGTTTGGGGGGGGGGGGGGGCTGTAGATTCAGGTCAAGAATGTGACGATGTGGTGTTTAAAGTAGTACCGGTACCCGTATGTTAGCTAATTTCACATTAGGATGGGGGTGGGGTGAATGCGTGTGTTTGTGTGTGTGTGTGTGTGTGTGTGTGTGTGTGGGTGGGTGTTTTCGTAATGTTTTGCTTGTTGTGTATGTGGGTATGTGATTTTTGTTGACGTTTTTCGAGGCGAGCCGAGCTTCGGTTCTTTTAAGAAGTTCCCGTCTGGTAAGTTCAGTTTTCTATTTCTTTCTTTTACTGCATTTGACTGTTTTCACTTATTTCATTTTTTTATTACGCCATTACGTATGTTTTCGTGTACTCCACTACGTAATAGAAATTTCGCAGCTGTCGCTTTTCTTTCGTTTCCCAGCCCTACTACCAGTACAATTTTTCCGGATCTGTGCTAGCAATATTAAAGGCGAAAGGCCCGACACAACTAAAATTTGTATCCCGTCCTTCAGTTGACCTTTACACTGACACTACCTATTCGAAAAGAACGACGTATGTAACACTGATGAGGTTTACCTATGTATGTCAACTGGAAGAGCAGGATACAAATGTTGTGTATACTTATACAGCTCAACTAAAGAATGGGATACTATTGTCACTGCTGAATATCAAAACTATAACTTTCACTCGATACTATTAGCATCAAAGGCGAAAAAAAACTGTACCCCATAGTGAAGTACGGGATACAAATTGTGTGTGTGTCGTCTTATTGCCTCTTCGTGTAGTTCAACTGAGGTACAGGGTGTAAATGTAACGTACGTCCATTTCCACGTTTTCGTTAGCAGTGTACGTATATATAGGTCAACGGAAGTACGGGGTACAAATATTATGGACGTAGCTCGTTCTGCCATCGGTAGAACTCATATCTACGTAACAACAGACTGTTAGTGATAGCGGAGGCGAAAGAAACAACACATGTAAAATTTGTATCCCGTGCTTCAGTTGACCAATATAGTTCAACTGATCAACAGAATTAATGCTAATGAAAACGAAGAAATCGACGTACGCTAAACTTGTATCCGGTACTGCAGTTAACCAATACAGTTCGAATGAGGTTCGAGATACAACCCATATATATGTGACGTGAGGTACGAATTCTATGCGACCAGTATTTCCATCCATTTTCGCCCTTCATTTTTCACAGAAATAATACCATACAAACACGCGATATCCTTAACGTGAAAATACTACTTGCCTTGATATATGTCAACTATATTATTCGTCTGTCGTATTCCTTTGTTTCTGAACAGTCTTGTCAGCTCTTTCATCTGTGTAATACATGCTCTCTGGCCAATTCTGACGTCATTGGTCACAGCCGACGGGTTGTATCCCCTGATTCCTGCTTCACTAGACCCAAATGTAATGTACAGTCTTAGACAATAAAACTGACCGCCGGCCGGCCGCCAGACTAAGTCCGAGTCATTCACTTAAGGTGGCCAATAAAACTGACCGCCCCTGACAACTCTAAGTCCGGCCATCTGCACAATCTGGGAACACTGTAAGATGCGGAAGTGTTAGGAGGAAGTGTTGTCTACTTCCGAGACGTTCTCGGACTATGTGAGCCCGTGGTCAAGTGGCAAGCGTCATGCGTTCTAAACTTATAGTCGCCTGTTCCCGTCCAACTGTATTTTTTTTTTTTTTACCACAGTCGGTCTAAAGTTATGGGTCTGACTGAACAGCGAAGATAATTCGCTTAACATTCTACCCACCAGCAATAACAAGTATTCCAGAAACAATTCCGCAGGACAGCTCGTGGCTGCGCCGCGATCGTAACAGCTTACGCTCGAGCGTTTCCTCGCGCTGCAGCGGCTACCGGCCACCGGCCAGACGCCACCCGCCGCCTGAAATCCGGCGCCGCCCAGGTGAAGGCGGCGCCACACTGTCAGTGTATATATCAACTGTCATTTAAGAATTTGAAGTTCTAGTTATCCTCTTGCAGTTAAGCATTGGATTTTGCATACTTGAAAATCGTGAACTACAGTTAAGCATTGTAAAATTGAGTCGCAAGTGGAAATAGGTGTAACATCTGCAACACAACGTTTACTTTTGGTATAACAGAGGGGTGAATGCAGAGGAGGCAGCTGGAAAGATTTGAATTGTGTGTGGAGTGAGTGCTTTTGGGAAAAATACGCCAGAAAAAGATATTCTTGTTTCAACAAAGATCGGTCTGGCATGAATGATTTTCCACATTAAGGAAGTCTCGATTACTGATGTATGTGATAGATTACCATTTTACCATCATGCGACATTTGCATTCAACAGGCAAAGTTCAGAAGTCTGGTGTAGGAGTACTGCATGCTCTGATTCGAAACAACAAAAATCAACGGAGTGACTATTATTGAACGTCATCAGGTCGCTCATTGAGCATTCGAATGCAGTACTGTTACTGGTGACGTGTTATGATGCCTTTATCATTAACTTCCTAAGAAGAAATGAAAGGCTGAGCCCCTCCAAAACACAAACTCGAGCAAAGAGTAGTGTGAACATAATGTTTTACATTTGATAGCTCCAGAGGTGTGTTTTGGACTACGAATTCTGCCCCAAGGGCTGTATGCAACACGGCTGGAATTTGTTGCCAACAACTGAGACACCTTTCGGTCTCAGCGTAAGAAAATCGAGCAACACAACTACATCACATGTGCTACTGCATGATAACGCACTTCTTGATTTGAGAAACAAAACTATCGAGGAGATTGAAATTAAAGTCGTCTCTCAGACACTTGTATTGATAGGGAAGTCCTCTCTCAAGCACTTGTCCCTCTCGTCATATATTCGTAAACTTTTACCTTTCCCGCTCTTGATCCATCAACCGTCAACGCAATTCATTTCTAGACGAAAATACTCTTAAAACTACTCTGGTATAATGATATAGTTGGAACCAGTAGGTTTCTACTGGCGTAGAATTTGTAAACAATTTTAGCGTTGTCAGATCGTTTTAGATATCGTGAAAGAAAATTCTTTTGCTGATTAATTTCTCTTTGATGATTACTGTTGCGTTTAGTAAACTAATGGAAAATCCAATTAAAATATTCACTGTACTAATACAAATTAAATTCAGCCTACTACAGAAACATCACGACGGCCGACTATCTTAATAAAGCATTAAGTATCTGTAAGACGATTGAGCCCATTTTATCACGAATTAGTAGGACACTACCGACTTTTGACTTCGAAAAGATCTGTATTTACTTCATTTCCTGTATCATTCGCAATTATTATGAAAATGTGGCATTTCATAGATATAATTATGTATTCACAACAACAAAAAATATGTCGTCATTATGAATTTGGCAGTACCGTAAGGTTTTCGCTCTGACACTATGGGGTTAGTGAAAGTAGCAAGGCGCGTTATCTTACGATTCCCTTATTGCGTTTGTATCTGCCTGCTTGTAGCTCTGCTACAAAAGAATTAAAAATCTGGCTTTCAGCGAGTCTCGAAAGGCGAACGAAAGCAGCTTGCACCTGGTAGCCAAATATGTTTCTTGGGAACAGGCTACTTCCTAAAGTGGGAAGACATTCTTTTGTGGTTGAATTGTTGGCAAATGTCAGTCAGACGTGTGCCGTTGGTCTAAGCGTTTCGGTGTGTTGAATTTGTACCAATGATTTTTCTACAGGTTTTTTCTGTCCCAAATAGAGAGTTGAAGTCTCCCATTAGTATTTTCACGTCATCTTGGTGAATTTTGCTCATAGTATTTTCGAGTGTATATATTTTATAGGGGCTCTGAATGAGCATAGTCATAAGTCGATTGTTGATGGGCGTGATTTCTTTGACAGAGTTTATGATATATATGTGTTCGAGAAATGCAGTGCCGAAGATTGGTAAGCCTTTCGCTACCTTTTGTAGCATTTTGCTCTTGAAGATGCAATGGTTTCCGTAATGCAAGTTTTAATTGTCAATTAATCGTGGTTCTTGAAGAGCGTTCCATCGCTACACACTGTCTGTGAGGCAGTGGCCAAACCACGGCATTGCCAACCGTCTTGCTGTACGGAGGAATCAATCAATAAATGAAGTGCAGTTAGCTCTTGACGTTCCTAATTCCACGCCCGCCACAGTACAGGAAGAAACATCCCACATGCAGCACTGGAGTTGGAAGTTGTCACCCGGTGACACAAAAGTTTTCAGTCATTTTTGATTGCAAGGAAATGAGGAAGGTTTCATGTGTTTCAGGACACCACAGCACTCCCCTTGAAGCAGCAAATTGGAAAGACTGCAGATAATGTGTGCTAGTCATTAGCTGCTAGGTTTTAGTGGAATAGAGGAGTCAGAAATTTATTTGGTAAGCACCTGGCAACGATGAGGATTACTGTGTTCCTGAAGACGTTCCAGCTGGAAAAGATGCAGAGGAAGCCCCTCCTGTCTGTCTTGCTCTTGGCCACGGTCTGGATCACCTGCAGGGCGAACGGGGGCACCGTGGAGCCATTGGTGGCTGCTATGCGACGCACAACAGCCAGCGCCTCCTGCTCGCGACCCCTGCACGCCAGCCAGCGTGGAGACTCGGGGAACCAACTGTCACAAAAAACGGTACAAGTCTCCTGTAAGTACTAATCACAGGAGTAGTTTTAGTAGTAGTAGAATATTTGTCCACCGATCAGCTATACAACAATATTAGAGCTGCTAGCTTAATATAAAGAGAAAACCGAATGAAAACTTAACTTATACATTTGGACATTTGAACGGTTACATTTCGGGCTTAACGATAATTTATCGATTGTGTACAATGGTCTTTAGTATTTTAGTATGTTCATACACGAAACAAAGTGAGCTTAATATGGAAACTAATGTTCTGTTATTTATTCATATCTCATCTCTACACACTCTAGCGTTAAAAGGTTTTTTTTTGTTTGGCTTTTCACATTTAACCAAATATAACATTGATGTTGATAATTCATGGCAATGTTTGCCGACAAGATAAAGAATGCAACCTTTTAACACTAGATTGCGTACTCACGGCAGTTCTCCTTGGCCGTT
Organism: Schistocerca cancellata; assembly: GCF_023864275.1. Classification (NCBI taxonomy): domain Eukaryota; kingdom Metazoa; phylum Arthropoda; class Insecta; order Orthoptera; family Acrididae; genus Schistocerca; species Schistocerca cancellata. The sequence continues at coordinate 1,620,866 of NC_064628.1, read as the reverse complement.
TCTTGGTACGACTTGGAAAAAGAGAAAAATTAATGAATGATCGATGATGCGTCGGTTCTCGATTGTGTTTAGGAGACGTACGGATTGATTGCGTGAAAATAGTTTCTCAAATGACCTCTTAACCCGGATTGCTTTCGCGCAATCAGACTCTTCAATGAAATTACCTAAGGGACCTATTTGAATAACAAAAAAAAAATTGGAAATGAATGCAAAACAGTGAAATTTTGTAAAAAAAGTTGTCAGATCGTAAATTGAGCACGTTAATGGTCTCCCAAATACAATCGACACACCGCGATAAAGAGCGAACCTGTAACAAAGTTCATTTACACATAAACATTATTTGTGGTTAATTTAAAGAAAAGAATAAGCATAGATTTTCTGTATAGTGGAGGAAAAGTATATTCTCAAAGAAGAAAGGCGTTAAACTATAAACATTACCAAATTTACAATGAATACAAAACTTACATTTTTATGTTTTTCTCATACATGGAGCAGTCCAACAATCGCTGCTTCTGTATGTGTGATATTTTGTAAAAATTAAATGTCCTGGCGTGCGCGTAAGTATTTTTTATCGTCACAAAGTTTACAAAAGCGTTTTTGTTTTCTTGGTGATAACGTGGTTTTTCACACCAAAAGAAATATAACTTGTAGCGGTGCTACACAACACGTCTTAACAAGTCGGCAACCAAACATCAAAGGTAATGAAGTACATGTTAACATATCGGCGACCAGAAGTACAAACAACTATAAAGACTCTAGAATTTTCCTAACAAATGATAAATTGTTCTTTCTTCTGTTTCGCAGCTTCTTGCTATCAAGCGCTGCGGCAATGATTTTAAATATCTGCGCCCAGCGAGTCATAGTATTTAAAAGTACCTTTTAAACGCTGGCCGCGCGTCTTGGTGTAGGCGAACGTTATAAACAGATTTCGTTTTTTTTTACTCTCGTGTTGTCATGCTTAGTATCATTACAAACTACAGCTCGATGGCTGTCCTTTTCTCATATGCAAAATGTCTGAAATCCAATAATATCATATTGCTTCCCGCGTGAGGAGCGATGACTCCGTCAGGATCATCGAGACTCACGCGTAGTCGTGATATTATTGCTTTCGTGAAACAAGTTAGTATTACTTGCAAAAATTCTTTAAATCGATTTTACACATTACATCAAGCAAAGTGGTTAACATACAGAGTATCAGGTAAGTATATTCGTACGACTGAAATTGATAGTAATTTGTCCATAGGGTAACTACATGACAATTGAACTGTGCCCTTTCTAATGTATTGTACAAGGATAACAAATGTTCATTTCTCGGTAAAAGATAATGAAATTAAGATAAAAAGACACATACATAGATACATTATACATGGCATAATAAAAATAAAAAAATAACAAAGAAATAAATTACTTGACCTCGCAGGAAGTCTGGGTGCTGTGTGCACTCGTGGAAAAAATATGTTACAAAAAATTGACATTCTTGTTTTACAGTGACATACTACAGGAATATTTTTGTCGTTGTTTCGTCGAAGATTTCTTGCAGTAAATACGTAGCACTTTACTTATTTGTGGCTTTTATGACCTGCAAAAAAAAATGTTTCACTACACTTGGGTAGGTATGAGTTGCACTGGGAGTGGTAGAACTTCGGGTATAAATGATAGCACTGCACTTGAGTGGGGAAATTGATTACACTTTCACAGTGGAGGAAAAGTAGGGCATCACTTTCACTGTGGAAGTTGGAGTAGTTGTCGGGGTGTGATGTTGCGTTGGAAATACGTCGTGGGTCAGGAACTGGAAGACTGGTTCTGCAACATGTTGAGCCGTATGGTGGCGGTCTCTATTTCACTTGACACTTGTCCGTGCTTCCATTTATGTTTTCGTACATGAAAAATACAGAAAAAAATCTGTATTAGAATGTGCTTACTTACTAATAACTTAGTCTAAAAGAAAATTGGATTAGGTAAGGATAACAATTTTTTATGTACATAAGGTCTCATTCTCTTAGGAATGCTTAGTTCTCATATTTATCTATTTTTCTGGTTTTATTTGGTTCGACACGTTTTCGTCATTACTCGGCCTGGTCAGTAAATTCGGTAGCAATTGTCAAAATCGAGCTTAAGACTCTTCCGATTAGTGTCTTTATAATTTCACAAGGTACATGAGTGCTTAATTCATTGCTTTATCATATTTTATTTTGAATGCATTTCAAACACATTTGGCATCCGCGCTCGTTGTGCAAAGAAAAATTGATTGTTGAGCGCTCAGCGTACACAGTGTTACGTCCGTTGGTCACAATCACGTGATAATAACTTGACAGTTCCACAACGCTAGCAGCAGTATTCTGCGAGAAGCAGAGCGTTAGGTGTCTACTAGCCGTGGTATGAATTTTTACACAGTTTTTCATCGACTCTGGATTACGGAAGCAGCGCCAGTTGCGGCGACTCCCGCAGCTGTTTCGAAGAATGTGTCCGTGGAAAGGCGTACAGTACCGTTTGTGGTAAGTACAACACTTACTCACTTTCACACTTCGGCTTTCTACATCGTGGTTTCGTGGTACAGGTACTTATAACATTACTTCACACGCGGTATTTCACACGTGTCCTTGGAGTTATCACCTTTTCAGTTCACACGTTATTGTTAATTCGTGTTCACATTTATTTGGTCGTCATGTTAAGGTTCACACGCACCACTTCTATACGTGTCCATTAATTACTTGTCTATAGTCGGTTCACACGCAGCAGCATATACGTGTCCATTTATTGCTGACTGCATTATTACTACAAAGTACAGTTAACATTTAGTATACGTATCATGTCTAAAAATTATTTACAAAGAAATATTTAGTCTCTGTGACTACAAAGCCTGACGAAAAGCGTGTCTCTTGTTCGTAGTTTGTGCTTCCTAGACACTGTTCGAAATCTTGTTATTCTTTTCTTTTTACAATGGTTACTCTTTTCTCAAGTTCAGCTCTTTTATTTTCTCTCTATTACGTCGTTAGTTTGAAGACATAGTCAATGTGGCTTCGTTTACGTGATGAACAGTTCGTGTTCAAACTACCATTAGGGTAATTGGGAAGCTTGGTGTTCCCTGTCGTGCAATTGCACATAACAGCGAAGAATAAGCATAGCCCGTCGACAACCAATGTGTCACGACTATCCATTCGTATAGCCTGCATGTATCAATCATGCAACCAGCTCGTAAAATTCACTTCTCTACTGGATAAGGTAGGATGGTAAGGATACTGGTTAGAGGAAAACACAAAAGCCTTTTATGGAGTGAAGAGATTTGAAGACACAGTGTTAATGACGTATGATATGATGAGCTTAACATAAATTATTATCACCTTAGTTTTTCATGACAAATAGTACAATTAAATCGATACAGTAGTTTCAGTGTCGTCTGATCCAGCTCTCTAAACAATTTTCTATGCATATCTAAAATTACTTAAACCATGCATTAGCAGTGAACTGTGTCTGTTAACTATCTTCTGTTCCATGTATCGTAAAAATTGGTTTTCTAAAAAAAAATCGTCGTATCTCGAGGACCTGAAATAGATATTTCTAGTACTAAACTAATTTATTTATAAATGATCTTTGTATTTCAGCTGCACTGTGCCGTAAAATTGTTATGAGCGTATACGGTTTTCTCCGTATTATAATAAAATAATTGAGTTGCGCACTTCTTTCCTGCTACCTGGATCGTTATTGACTTACTTGATTCTTATATGCTAAGCTGCTGCTTTTTTGCCTGCTGCGTTTCATAGGTGGTCTCATACAATTTGTTGTCACACACTCCTTATGCATAACATAACATTTACCTCATTAGAGTAAGCGACCTTGATAATTTTTTTTTTTATTTTTTATTTTTTTTTTACGAGCAATCATTCTGGTCTGAATGATCATTTTAATTTATTTCATCCAAGAGGAGAGAGCTTTGCTATACTTAAAACTAGTGGTAGCAGGTGGCACTTAGCACGTCCCTACTATAATATTTATTTGTCAGCTCTTTCGGCTGTGGCCATTCATGGCTCAATTAACTTAAAACTAACTTACATCTAAGGCAAATCTTGCTCTCCTACAATAAATGTGTTTTACTTAAGGTGCTCATATAAATTACTTATCTTGTTGTGGCAGGTCGACAGGGTGTTAGTCCTGTGCATTACTCTTACATACGTTGGTACTTCACACATAGTATGACAACTTCTAGTGTGTGTGTATATTTTCTTTTAGCAGCTTAACTTAACAGATATTTTCAATGGTTGACTCGGTATTTCTTCAAGTCTGCGTGATGAAACAATCCTTTTATTCGTCCAGATACAGGGTCAGCTAATAGATAGCAACCAATGTGCGGCTTTCTTAAGATAATATATGGTCCTTCATACAAGTGCTGCCACTTGCGATTCTTATGATGAATCAAAGATGGTTTGAAGTGGGTCTTTAATAGCACTCGTTCATTTATACGATACGATAAGACTTTGCTAATGTGTTTGTCATGCGCCTTTTTTCTTAGGTTGGCATGAGTGGTTAAAGATATGAGAGCTTGTCTTAACTTGTCGTCTAATGTTACTTCAGGCTGTTGTAATTTTGGGATAGGGTCTACCCATTCATTTCTTTCTAGTCGTTTAGAGACTAGTTCTGATGGTGTGAAACCAGTTGATGTGTGAGGTAAGTTATTAACAATCTCTTCAAAGGGTGTGACGAAATCAATCCATCGTTGATGTTGATGTTGATGTTTGGTTTGTGGGGCGCTCAACTGCGTGGTTATCAGCGCCCGTACAATTACCCAATCTTTGCTCAGTCCAATTTCGCCACTTTCCTGGATGATGATGAAATGATGAGGACAACACAAACACCCAGTCATCTCGAGGCAGGTGAAAATCCCTGACCCCGCCGGGAATCGAACCCGGGACCCCGAGCTCGGGAAGCGAGAACGCTACCGCGAGACCACGAGCGGCGGACATCAATCCATCGTGTCTGCTGGTTTGGAATATACGTTCGTATGAAACGATTGAACTCTTTGAATACTCTTTCTGTGGGATTACTTTGCGGTCGATACCGGGATATCAAAATTTGTCTGATGTCGTTGGTTGCAAGGAAATTTCTCCATCGTTTCCCCACGAAAGTTGATGCGTTATCAGATAACATGGCTTCAGGCTTGCCAAAGCGAGGAAAATAGTCTTTCTCAATACGTCTAATTAGTGGAAGTATATTAGATGACTTCATTGCATAGAGTCTCACGTGTTTGGTAAAAAGATCTAACAATACGACCAGATACTTCACACCTCCTCATCCCTGAGGAAGTGGACCTGCATAATCCAAACTGACGATTTGGTTTGGTCTTTCTGTACTTATCGGGTTTAAAGGTAAGGCATTTGACAAGTTGAAAGGTTTCGCCTTTTGGCAAATGGAACAATTTCTTAATAATTGGTGCACCTTCTTGTGAAGATTAGGTACATAGCAGTATGTTGAAATCTTGCGTTTGCATTTTTCTGGGCCATAGTGACCCCAGGAGAGGTGAGTGTACCAAATGAGATGTTCAACATAATCTTTAGGAATACAGACACACCACCTTCCTGTCAACAGAGAAGTTCGGTGAAACAAAACTCCATTGTGTACTTTATAAAATTTTGACAACGAGTGATCAGGGTTGTCTTGAAGAAGCTGTTTAATTTCTAGCCAATTGCGATCTGTGTCTTGAAGAGTATTCATTTGACGGCAAAGACGCAGAAAGTAACTACGATGTCGAGGATCTTTCATAAGAAGAATTTTGTGATTAGAAATCTGTTCTATTAGTTCAGTAGGCTCCGGCAATCCTTCCGGCATACGTGACAATGCATCAGCAATGATGTTATTCTTGCCCTATACGTAAATAATTTCAAAATCATACTCTTGTAGAAATAAACACCATCGAGTAAGCCGAGGATGATACAGTTTGCAAGAGAGTAAGAAGCTCAGTGCTTGATGATCTGAGTATACTCTGATTTTATGACCATAAATATAGTAATTAAAGCGGCGAAAAGCCCACACAACGGCTAATCCCTCTAATTCGGTTACCGAATATGATCTCTCACATTCGGTTAAGACCCGACTGGCAAAGCTGATTATTTTGACTTCCTCCTGCCCATCAGTTTTGTCTATTTGAAATAAACATGCACCTAATCCTTGAAACGATGCATCGCAAGAAATGCAGAAATCTAAACTCGTGTTTGGATGACTTAAAATGTTACTCTTTAGAAGAGCTTCTTTGATCTTGTCAAAGGCTTTTTGGCATTCAGAAGTCCACATCCAGTGGACGTTTTTCTTGAGCAAATTTAACAATGCGGGATTGTTCATTGATTGATTCGGAATAAAGTGACGGAAGAATGAAGCTAACCCAATGAAACCTTTTAGTTGCCTTTTAGTGCAAGGCACAGGGAAATTTTCTATTGCTGTTAACTTGCTGGGATCAGGTGAGATTCCTTCCGAAGAAATTATATGTCCTAAAAACTTGACTTCTTTCTTGGCAAATTTGGATTTTTGTAAATTTGCGGTAACACCAAAATCAGAGAATCTTTGAAAGATCTTTTGTAGGAGAGTTAAATGTTCTTCCCAGGAAGTCGTTGCGATCAGTAAATCATCAACATAGACGGTGACTTGGTCAAGTAACTCTGGTCCTAGCACATAATCAAGTGCTGCAATAAAAACACCAGAACTAATGTTGAGACCGAAAGGTACTACACGAAAATGATAGGATCTGCCGGCAAAGATAAAGGCTGTGTACTTCCTCGATGATGATGATAGTTTCACCTGCCAATAGCTACTTCGGAGGTCTATTGAGGATAAGAACCTCACACTATGGAATTTTTGTAGTTGTTCCTCCAGTGGTTCTGGTCTTGTGCATACTGGAATGATGATTTTATTAATATTCCTTGCGTCCAAGACAAGTCTGACGCTTCCATCGTTTTTGAAAACAGGTAACAACGGGCTACTGTAGGGAGAGTCGGACGGTTCTATGATTTTCCACTTAAGCATTTTACGTATTTCTTGTTTGACGGCTTCTTTACGGGACTGCGGAACTGAATAGGTTGTTTTGCAAAAAGTATCATGGGGTTTCACTCTCATGTTAAATTCATAGTCTGCTATGATACCTGGTTTTCTGGAAAAAATGTTCACAAATGTTGCTAATAGGTCGTGTAGTTCATACTTCTGTCTGTCGTCGAGTCCGTCTGTTTCCACAATTTTTATGCGTAACTCGTCGGCAGTTGGTAATAAGTCAGGGTCATTGTTGACGTCACTGAACTCGTCAACCGCACGGTGATAATGCTGCCTGTCAGAAAGTCTACGTATTTTCACTTTACGTTCCAGGTTGGTTATCCTGACTTTGGTTCTCATTAGATGAATGACCAGTGTCCTATCATCTAGTCTTAACGTGCACTTACCTTCAGCTAAATCAATGATGGCACGATTTCTTCGTAGAAAGTCCATTCCTAACAAGCATGGCACTGACAGGTTCTTTACTACTAAAAATGTGCACGGTATACAGTCGGATTTAAATTGTATTGTTGCTTGTACTTGCAAGCTAACCTTCTGTACTAGGGAGCCTACTGCTTCCGGATACAGTACATCCTTGTACAGGAAGTGAAGGAATTTTTGTTACAGAGCATACCTTCTTATATACACACATAGACATAGCATTAATATTTGCACCTGTGTCGATGATGGCAATGATTGGTATCTCATAAATGTGAATCAGAGTTGACGCTTGTACTTGGTTTTCCCAAAAGTCGTTGTTATCGTAGGTGTTCTTTTCGTCTAATAGTTCGTCCCGTAAGTCTCTGTCGTCTTCGTATCTAATTACGTTGATATGTCTTTTAATGAAGTTGCCCCCCATTGGTTCCGCAGCTTCCCCGTGGAGGCCTAAAGAAGCTGCTAATGTTTTTCCGACTGTGGTGGAGCTGAAATGTCAGTTATTTTTACTTGACTAGTATTTTGCGACCTGCCAGGTCGAAAATTCGCGTTCGTATCCCATACGACTTGTGCATCACTTGATTGCGTGTTATTTGACATCGCGTTTGGTGCTTGGCTCGCCTGTGTGTAAAAAATAGTCGGATTTCCTTGGCTATTATGACCGGCTGTGTCAGGAAAAGCATCCGACGAATTGTCCTGACTATTGTTCCTGAACTGTTGGTTCGGTTGATGAGAAAATGTCGCATTTTTCGGCTGTGAAAAATTTATTTGCTGAGAGGGAGTGAAGTGACTCGGCTGACTGTACTGTTGTGGTCTGTTATAATTGGTCCATTTCTTTCCCTTGTGACGATTTCCATTATTCGTCTTGTTGTTCTGGTACTGGTAATTACCGTTATGATTTATCGGTGAATTACCGTATTGTTGCTGTGTGTTTTGATAAATCGGATTGTATCTATTCTGGTGTGGATATTTGTTATATTGTTTTCCATTACGACGGTTGAAACTGTTATGATTGCCGTAAGGCTGAGCGTTTGGTTGTCCCGTGTTATGTTGGTATGACATTCCATTGACGCAATTTGTTATGTGCTGCTGCGGAACGGGCGGTCCATTATTATAATTATTCCGCGCGCTCGCACGCACATCCTCATAGATCATATCCAAATGGTCAAGAACAGAAAGAAAGGCTTCTAGGTTTTCTTCACTCACATTAACTAGTTTTTCTCTTATTGACACAGGAAGTTTTGACTTTAAGATCATGATTACATCTTTGGTTGAAATGGGCGTGTCCCAATACTGAATTTTACGTAGATATTTTTCAAAATAACGTCTCAAACCTCCTCCTTTGGTGTTGAAAGGTTCGGCGTTGTAAACCTCCTTTCGGAGTCTTTGTTGTATACCTGAACTCCAGAATTTATTCAAAAAATGCTTTTCAAAATCTGCATAGGTGTGACATTTGTCTATTATTTCTGTACCCCAAATTGATCCTTCACCGTGTACATAGCCTAAGATGAACTGTATCCGCTGCCTGTCGTTCCATGATTCCGGAAAAGCACCTGTGAATGATTTTAGAAATACCATGGGATGTATATTTCGTTTTTCAGGTATAAAAGGCTGAAAAACTCTGTGTTTTAGCACACTCTCGTCTCGCATTAGTTCAACGAGTGTTAGTTGATCGGCATGACTACGTGACGTAGAAGTTTCGCCACGCGTATTATTTACTGTTGGTGAGAATTGTACCTGACACTCGGGATATTGACGATTATCGTGTTCTGGCGGTAGCGAATACTCACTTTGATTGTCACCTTGCAACTCCGTAACTTCTCGTCTCAGTTGATCTATATTATTGCTTAGCTGACGTTTCCATTCCGGAAGATCGTGGCTAAATGCTCGTCTGATTTCACCTAATTCACTGGTTAAAGTGTCACCAGAAGTACCGGGAGCGGTTAAGATTTCTGCTGTAGCAGATTTAACCGTACCCTTTAGTTCAGCGTGTACATTGCTGACAATGTACTGTTCTTTGGATTGCATCCACTCTTCAAATTCCCTATTAAGTGTATTTCTTATACCGGTGTTGACATCTGCGATCTTTTTGTCAATATTGACATCGGATATTTGCTGAGCAAGGTCTTCGACTCGCTCGCCAACGTGGTTGACACTTTCTGTCAATTGGCTTACTCTCTTTGAAACATCACTGTAATGTTTCAAAGAGTCACTCGCAGTTGATTTACACACATCTATTTGGGCCTGCATATCTATGAACTTGCTACCAATATTGGTCTCGGCGGATTCCACCATCGAAAGAACACTATCAATTTTTGCGTGTACGCTTGCGTTTAGCTCGCTTGCGTAAGCAGTGGTAATGGCTTTAATTTTTTCCTCCATGGTGTCATTCGAATTTTTGATTTGTGCTTGGATGTCCTCTATCCTTGATTCTAAACTGCTGAACCTGCTGTCACTTTGATTTGCTAACTGACTGATTTGCGTTCCAAGATTGTCACTTTGGTTTGTTAACCGACTGATTTGCGTTTCAATATTGTCACTTTGGTTTGTTAACTGACTGATTTGCGTTTCAATATTGTCACTTTGGTTTGTTAACTGTTCCATGTTTGCTTCAAAACTGGTTTTCATATCAGCAAACAATTTTAGTATATCTGACAGCGAGCATTCATGTGACTGCGACGCGGTCTGTGGCGCCGACAGCTCACGTGTCGCTTCGTCGTCTGTTGTTCCCTCACTACGAGATTCAGGTTTGTTTACACCCGCGCGCGGTCTAAGTTGCCTTGGTTGCTCATCAGCCATCGTAAATTTAAAGTAGTTACACTGCACGAGCTAGAAAAGATAATTTTTTTTTTTTTTTAATTATGATTTTCACTTGTCAGGTGCGCCAAGGATTTCGCGTCCTGATTTCACAGATATTGCTTGCGCGTTATAAACAATTGAAACTCTGACACACGAAAATGCCAATATGGCAACGAGAGAGATAAAATAAATGAAAAACACTTATAGAGCACTGAAACTGTCGGCCATTGTGATTTACTAAAATGCACAACAATGGAATTCTTGCTAACTATTTCTAACTATTGTAAGCGAAATGATGTGATAGAGGCGGATCTAATAGCAAAAGGAAACAGAAATTTGGAAATTAAATTGCTTGAGGAAAAGGAAAAAAGACGTAGAGAGTGAATGACACGGGCCGACTGAATGCTCGGTACGCAAAGCTTCAAACGTAATGAAAAATCGTACTCACATTAGTTGTCTTGCACGCTGCTATTTATTGCTGTTGTGGATTCTTACTGCGATTTTCTGCATATACGTCTTTTTTTTATCACTGTTTTCGGCTTCCAATTTTCTCCAGATGGTAGCATGAAAATAAAAAGAACAAATTAGTTTTTTTTTTTTTTAGTCAAGTCCCTGTTCGGGCGCCACATCTAGCGTTAAAAGGTTTTTTTTTGGTTTGGCTTTTCACATTTAACCAAATATAATATTGATGTTGATAATTCATGGCAATGTTTGCCGACAAGATAAAGAATGCAACCTTTTAACACTAGATTGCGTACTCACGGCAGTTCTCCTTGGCCGTTTCTTGGTACGACTTGGAAAAAGAGAAAAATTAATGAATGATCGATGATGCGTCGGTTCTCGATTGTGTTTAGGAGACGTACGGATTGATTGCGTGAAAATAGTTTCTCAAATGACCTCTTAACCCGGATTGCTTTCACGCAATCAGACTCTTCAATGAAATTACCTAAGGGACCTATTTGAATAATAAAAAAAATTGGAAATGAATGCAAAACAGTGAAATTTTGTAAAAAAAGTTGTCAGATCGTAAATTGAGCACGTTAATGGTCTCCCAAATACAATCGACACACCGCGATAAAGAGCGAACCTGTAACAAAGTTCATTTAAACATAAACATTATTTGTGGTTAATTTAAAGAAAAGAATAAGCATAGATTTTCTGTACAGTGGAGGAAAAGTATATTCTCAAAGAAGAAAGGCGTTAAACTATAAACATTACCAAATTTACAATGAATACAAAACTTACATTTTTATGTTTTTCTCATACATGGAGCAGTCCAACAATCGCTGCTTCTGTATGTGTGATATTTTGTAAAAATTAAATGTCCTGGCGTGCGCGTAAGTATTTTTTATCGTCACAAAGTTTACAAAAGCGTTTTTGTTTTCTTGGTGATAACGTGGTTTTTCACACCAAAAGAAATATAACTTGTAGCGGTGCTACACAACACGTCTTAACAAGTCGGCAACCAAACATCAAAGGTAATGAAGTACATGTTAACATATCGGCGACCAGAAGTACAAACAACTATAAAGACTCTAGAATTTTCCTAACAAATGATAAATTGTTCTTTCTTCTGTTTCGCAGCTTCTTGCTATCAAGCGCTGCGGCAATGATTTTAAATATCTGCGCCCAGCGAGTCATAGTATTTAAAAGTACCTTTTAAACGCTGGCCGCGCGTCTTGGTGTAGGCGAACGTTATAAACAGATTTCGTTTTTTTTTACTCTCGTGTTGTCATGCTTAGTATCATTACAAACTACAGCTCGATGGCTGTCCTTTTCTCATATGCAAAATGTCTGAAATCCAATAATATCACAACACATACACACACACACACACACACACACACACATATATATATATATATATATATATATATATATATATATATATGTGGTGGTCCACTGATAAAGACCGGGCCAAATATCTCACGAAATAAGCGTCAAACGAAAAAACCACAAACAACCAAACTCGTCTAGCTTGAAGGGGGAAACCAGATGGCGCTATGGTTGGCCCGATAGATGGCGCTGCCGTAGGTCGAACGGATATCAACTGCGTTTTTTTTAAAATAGGAACCCCCATTTTTATTACATATTCGTGTAGTACGTATAGAAATATGAATGTTTTAGTTGGACCACTTTTTTCGCTTTGTGATAGATGGCGCTGTAATAGTCGCAAACGTATCAGTATGCGGTATCACGTAACATTCCGCCAGTGCGGACGGTATTTGCTTCGTGATACATTACCCGTGTTACAATGGACCGTTTACCAATTGCGGAAAAGGTCGATATCGTGTTGATGTATGGCTATTGTGATCAAAATGCCCAACGGGCGTGAGCTATGTATGTTGCTCGGTATCCTGGACGACATCATCCAAGTGTCCGGACCGTTCGCCGAATAGTTACGTTATTTAAGGAAGCTGGAAGCGTTCAGGCACATGTGAAACGTCAACCACGACCTGCAACAAATGATGATGCCCAAGTAGGTGTTTTAGCTGCTGTCACAGCTAATCTGCACATCAGTAGCAGATAAATTGCGCGAGAATCGGGAATCTTAAACACGTCGGTGTTGACAATGCTACATCAACATCGATTTCACCAGGAATTCCATGGCGACGACTTTGAACGTCGTGTACAGTTCTGCCACTGGGCACAAGAGAAATTACGGGACGATGACAGATTTTTTGCACGCCTTCTATTTAGCAACGAAGCGTCATTCACCAACAGCGGTAACGTAAATCGTAATATGCACTATTGGGCAACAGAAAATCAACGATGACAGCGACCTTGGCGGGTTAATGTATGGTGCGGCATTATGGGAGGAAGGATAATTGGCCCCCATTTTATGGATGACAATCTAAATGGTGCAATGTATGCTGATTTCCTACGTAATGGTCTACCAATGTTACTACAAGATGTTTCACTGCATGACAGAATGGCGATGTACATCCAACATGATGGATGTCCGGCACATAGCTCGCGTGCGGTTGAAGCGGTATTGAATAGCACATTTCATGACAGGTGGATTGGTCGTCGAAGCACCATACCACGGCCCGCACGTTCACCGAATCTGACGTTTTTCTGTGAGGAAAGTTGAAGGATATTTGCCATCGTGAACCACCGACAACGCCTGACAACATGCGTCAGCGCATTGTCAATGCATGTGCGAACTTTACGGAAGGCGAACTACTCGCTGTTGAGAGGAATGTCGTTACACGTATTGCCAAATGCATTGAGGTTGACGGACATTATTTTGAGCATTTATTGCATTAATGTGGCTTTTACAGGTAATCACGCTCCAACAGCATGCGTTCTCAGAAATGATAAGTTCACAAAGGTACATGTACCACGTTGGAACAACCGAAATAAAATGTTCAAACGTACCTACGTGTATTTTAACTTAAAAAACCTACCTGATACCAACTGTTCGTCTAAATTGTGAGCCATATGTTTGTGACTATCACAAAGCTAAAAAAGTGGTCCAACTGACACATTCCTATTTCTTTGCGTGCTACACGAATATGTAATAAATAATTGGTAGTTTAGATGGGTAGATCACATAACTAATGAGGAAGTATTGAATAGGATTGGGGAGAAGAGAAGTTTGTGGCACAACTTGACCAGAAGAAGGGATCGGTTGGTAGGACATGTTCTGAGGCATCAAGGGATCACCAATTTAGTATTGGAGGGCAGCGTGGAGGGTAAAAATCGTAGGGGGAGACCAAGAGATGAATACACTAAGCAGATTCAGAAAGATGTAGGTTGCAGTAGGTACTGGGAGATGAAGAAGCTTGCACAGGATAGAGTAGCATGGAGAGCTGCATCAAACCAGTCTCAGGACTGAAGACCACAACAACAACAACAATTGGTTGTTCCTATTTTAAAAAACGCAGTTCATATGCGTTTTACCTACGGCAGCGCCATCTAGAGGGCCAACCATAGCACCATGTGGTTTCCCTCTTCAAGCTAGACAAGTTTCGTTCTTTGTAGTTTTTTCGTTTGACGCTTATTTTGTGAGATATTTGGCCTGGTCACGATCAGTGGACCACTCTCTCTCTCTCTCTCTCTCTCTCTCTCTCTCTCTCTCTCTCTCTCTCTCTATATATATATATATATATCAATGGACCACCCTGTGTATATATACTCTCATTCAACTGACAACAATCTTTGTAACTCTGAAAAACTCTGTAGACATTCGTCAGTAACAAAATTTACGTTGAGCTCATGAATTACTGACAGGAACAATTGAATAAAAGGAATCAATTCAGTCGGTTGTTGGAAAACGATGCATTCCAGTTTGAATGCGAACATTCTATCGTTTTGCCATTGTTAAACCTTTATTGTTGACTGCACTCTATTATCGTCTGTCGTCAACGTTATTGCCGTTCCAGTATTTGCTTTTTATTGGGTACCATTAAGTAACTATTAGTTTGGCTCTTCATCAATGTTTACCAAGAGGCGTTTTCTTAATAGTGAGATTTGTGTTTGGATCAGAATTCCGAAATGCTCAGTGGCATGGGGATGGAATAAACCATATGACTGGGTAGAAAATGATCCTCAAGACAAACTCAATACCATTTAAAGTATCTGCACAGATAATTCACATAGTGAATCTATATTAATTAAAAAATTCGAAGAAATTTTAAAAAATATTTCTCGCAAAAAAAGCCTCAGACGAGAGTCTATATATGTTTCGAAAACAAGTGGTTACGTAACAAACAATTTACAAAATTGTTTCTTATATGCTTTATGTTCACATCACCTTAGCGTTTACCGAAAAAGGGTGATTGGTGATTGGTGCAAACCAGCGGAAACAGAGAGAGGGAGAGAGAGAGAGAGAGAGAGAGAGAGAGAGAGAGAGAGAGAGTTTCAATAAATTTAAATAAAAAAGTTATTGTTAATTTGTTTCAGAACAAATGTATAATGTATCACCAGTCGTTAACCGTTTAAAACCAACCAAAATATCCATGGTTAATGCAATAAAAACGAAAATTAGGTATGTAAGTAAATAAAGACATAGATTTTGAAAATACCTCATTTTTAGACATATACTTTTTATTGCCTATTCTTGAAATAAGGTGCGATATTTGTCTCTAAAATATTTGGCAAGACTAGTGATGACTCATGAATCACTGAAAATACTGATAAAGTATGCACATGAAATCTCTTAAACCTAGAGACTGAGTAAAAACGTTAATATGGCTGATGTAGTCGTTTGACATTTGTGTTAATCGATTGTCTCACATGAAGTTAAATAACTCAGACATGGAGAGAGAGTGAAAGTACTGATATAGCTGACACGGCCACAGAGACTAGTTTAATTTGGCTGTTTCACTTGACTGAAAAAAAAACCATTCAACAAAAAGCAGTCGACTGGATACTCCGTTGTTAAAACCATTCAGCTGTCCTCTCACTACGAGGAGGATGAAAGATTATTACTATTATAAGACAGACCTATCATGTCACATTCTCCAGTGAGAGTGTGCATTATAGAAAGTATATTGTAGAGTGAAGTAGGTGTTGTATTATAAATTCATGTTACATTTTTACAAGTGGTTGCACTATGTTGTCTAAATAATTCATTATGGCATGGTATGAATTATTTAACAAATGCTTTACAACTGTCATCTGAAAATTTTGAAGGTTCATTGTGGCTCTTGTCCTATTGTGATGGACAGAGCTGTTGGCGTGATAGTTTCTAAAATTTTCCTCAATACTCTCAATGCTATTTAATGAATATGTGGCGACAAATGAAAATCTTCCAGGACTCGAACTTGGGTTTACTGCTTATCACCGTGTCTGTATTCTGTTTGCTAGTATCTTCGAGTGAATTGACCACTCCAGCTTACGGCCAATCCAAAAGATTTTATGCTCGTAGCGTAATCTATGTGTACATGTCGTTTTAAAGTGTTATATTTCCTTTTTAAGTTGAAATTAGTGATGTTGTTTTTTTTTCGTGTTCATTTCTAGTTTATTACTTACTCATCAATTAGAATTTCGTTGAGGTTTAGCACACAGTATGAAAGACAGGACTCTCAAGTTGTATTGTACTGTAGGAATTGAAGATAGCTAAATTAGACATACCTATGAGTAGTAGCGTTGGTGACATGTTCTGTAATCCTTGTGTTAACGTATATCCATAATGCCTTTCACCAGCCAACGATAAATTCGAGTCTCTCTGAGACATACCGACCACATCCCTTGGGGAGTTATGCTGGAATGGGTGGAAGTTATTTCAAGATCATTCCTGGCACATATGAATCACTCTGAAGTATATCAGGATATGCTGAATGATACTGATTATGTTCAAAGAAGACGATGACCTACAGGAATTACCACTCGTTTATTCTGAAAATGTGATCGAACTTGACATGCAGCTGTAGCAAATCAGATAATCTCTATGTTGGGTTCTTCATCACTTTACAGATATGGATCCCTTGTTGAAGACGTTTTTCCTCGTCTCAGAATGAAGAAGGTCGTCATTAGAGTAGCTTCTCTCATCACACAGCTGCTTGTGACTGAGCTTAGTAAAGGGTGGCTGTCAAGCAAAACACTCGTCAAAACGCTCTTCACACGGATCGATGGACAACGTTCTAGCAGGGAAACATAGGTCCTGTTTCAGAATGCCAATGTGATATTTCATAAGAGGTTCGAAGCGATCATGTTCAGCAATCAGAAGAACACACGCAACGCAGTAGTTAGTGATTCATACGCTATCGGAACCTCGCAGACAGTTTAAGATAATCAGATGTTTCGTCTGTCGTACCGATCGACAGATTGACAGAACCGCTCGAGAAACGGCCACCCAAGACAGTGGAATAGAGCTGACGGAACTGGAGAGATCAGTGTCTGCACCTGTCAAGGCCAATAAAAAATAGAGTACTCGATATAGCGGCGCGTGCCATTGCTGCTGGAAACCTTATCGCTAAACGCCCCAGTGTGAATTGACGTGTGGAACAATGGGGTCAGACACTCACTGGGTTGGACGCCACCTGCCGAAGTGTGTTTAATCTGGCGGGACGGTGAACCAGTAAGTGGAGATAGAATCCCAGTCTTCTTGAACCCGGCGGAACATTCTTCCAGGGCAGTTTTCACCCATCAGACACAACTACTACACTTGTTGCCTAGGCACGCCACGTTGACATCACACAAACTATACTTGAAATCAAATGGACTATGTAATGTGACTGTGTTTCGATCACACTGCTGTCTATACGGTAAATATTTCTTTTACAATATAATTAAAGGGTTTTAAACCGTTGCAATTTTGCGAAATAATTATAAAATGTTAGTATTTTATGTTCCATGCTGAAAACTGGGACTGGAGTGACACCTTTCTCGAAAACCAGCGATCGCTGGAAGATATTATTTTCGACCATTATTATCGTAGTTGTAAAAAGAAAGACATGAAAAAATGTATGAATCAAACTTTTACAGTGTTCACTTCCCATTTGCATTTCGTTGTGTAAGCTTATTTGTCGTATGAACCAACATGGAACACAAAAGCTATACGTTGTGCCTGAGTTTATGATACTGAAAATCTGAAAAATAATATTTTATCTTGGAAACGTGAAGAAGTTAAATGATACGAATAAAATATTTCTGCAAATTTCTAGTTTTTATCTTTGAGGAAAAAAACCGAAAGAAGTTAAATAAAGGCGTTTTTATAAATTATGAGATACATAAAACCAAAGAGCATAAGCTAGGACTAGTCAACTGCATACTACAGGAAAACCTCAAACATAAAATACTTGACGAAGATTCAAATATTGTAAATTTTATTTAGAGAAGGGAATCGTCGTATATCAGTGCACACTAAATCAGAGACTACAAATTATCAATTTACGTTGAACAACATCTCTGGGATTGATTATAAAGCACATCACTGGTCTACGCTTTAGTATCGAAAAGAAACCACTACTCTGAGGCTTTCTTCTAACCTTTTTCGCACAAACTGCGAAACTATTCTTTTCTTCTTACCTTTTCCGCACAAACTGAGAAGCTATCTAAATTCTAATAACAAATATTCTCGGAAAGCACCCGCTTACAAATAGATATTATACATACTGTGTATATGTCTACGTAACCAAATATATCTGCGAGAAACACGATGTTCGCAGTTCGCCAGCATAGGGTCACCCAAAACCAGGCGTATCATGGTAACTATCAAGTATCCCATCCTAGGAAAGAAACTGGTCCAGATGGCATTCATAACCCAGCTTATTCACACAACATTAGAATATTTTACAGACATGAAGACTGCTATCCTCAAACACCACAATTTCCTTGTAAGTTGGAATGTGGCCAAGCTCCTGATGTTCAGGAAGGCAGGGAAAGACAACTCCCTCCCACAAAATTACAGAATCATCACCCTATTGGACTCTTTCAGCAGTGCTGTTGAGTAAAAACTGAACGGCACTATAATTCCACACGGGTACATACATGTCACTCACTCATGCGTCACTGACAAAAGCTTCAAGAGAATAGGGGCGAACAGTCAGCACTATATGATAAATAGGCGGGAACACCTCAGGGAAGCGTGCTGGAATCCTACGAGCGAAGCCTCCATAGCCCCGTGATGGTAGACATCCACCCCAATGACATAGCTGATGGTGGTGGTGGTAAGCCGCGTGAACCATGGCAAGGCGCCCAAGACCGTGCGGCTAACCCGCGCGGCACACAGCTATCCTGGCACAATACTGGGAATCATCAAACACTGTCTCAGCCTACAGACAGCATTGAAAACTGTCGGCTCTTGGTTGGAGAAATGGTGAGTTTAGTAAGTGGAAGTTAATTCTACACTACTGGCCATTAAAATTGCTTCACCAAGAAGAAATGCAGATGACAAACTGGTATTCATTGGACAAATATATTACACTAGAACTGACATGTGATTACATTTTCACGCAATTTGGGTGCATAGATCCTGAGAAACCAGACCCAGAACAACTACCTCTGGCCGTAATAACGGCCTTGATACGCCTGGGCATTGACAAACAGAGCTTGGGTGGCGGGTGCAGATACAGCTGCCCATGCAGCTTCAACACGATACCACAGTTCATCAAGAGTAGGGACTGGCGTATTGTGGCGAGCCAGTTGCTGGGCCACCATTGACCAGACTTTTTCAATTGGAGAGAGATCTGGAGAACGTGCTGGCCAGGGCAGCAGTCGAACTTTTTCGGTATTCAGAAAGGCCCGTACAGGACCTGCAACATGCGGTCGTGCATTATCCTGCTGAAATGTAGGGTTTCGCAGGGATCGAATGAAGGGTAGAGCCACAGGTCGTAACACATCTGCCGGCCGCGGTGGTCTAGCGGTTCTAGGCGCGCAGTCCGGAACCGCGCGACTGCTACGGTCGGCGGTTCGAATCCTGCCTCGGGCATGGATGTGTGTGATGTCCTTAGGTTAGTTAGGTTTAAGCAGTTCTAAGTTCTAGGGGACTGATGACCACAGATGTTAAGTCCCATAGTGCTCAGAGCCATTTGAACCAATTTTTGAACCATAACACATCTGAAATGTAACGTCCACTGTTCAAGGTGCCGTCAGTGCGAATAAGAGGTTACCGAGACGTGTAACCAATGGCACCGCATACCATCGCGTCGAGTGATACGCCAGTATGGCGATGACGAATACACGCTTCCAATGTGCGTTCACCGCGATGTCCCCAAACATGGATGGGACCATCATGATGCTGTAAACAGAACCTGGATTCATCTGAAAAAGTGACGTTTTGCCATTCGTGCACCCAGGTACGTCGTTGAGTACACCATCGCAGGCGCTCCTGTCTGTGATGCAGCGTCAAGGGTAGCCGTATCCATGGTCTCCGAGCTGATCGTGCAGATGGTTGTTGTCTTGCGAACGTCCCCATCTGTTGACTCAGGGATCGAGGCGTGGCTGCACGATCCGTTACAGCCATGCCCATAAGATGCCTGTCATCTCGACTGCTAGTGATACGAGGCCGTTGGGATCCAGCACGGCGTTCCGTATTACCCTCCTGAACCCACCGATTCCATATTCTGCTAACAGTCATTGGATCGCGACCAACGTGAGCAGCGATGTCGCGATACGATAAACCGCAAACGCGATACGCTACAACCCGACGTTTATCAAAGTCGGAATCGTGATGGTACGCATTTCTCCTCATTACACGAGGCATCACAACAACGTTTCACCAGGCAACGCCGGTCAACTGCTGTTTGTGTATGAGAAATCGGTTGGAAACTTCCCTCATGTCAGAATGTTGTAGGTGTCGCCACTGGCGCCAACCTTGTGTGAATGCTCTGAAAAGCTAATCATTTGCATAACACAGTGTCTTCTTCCTGTCGGTTAAATTTCGCGTTTGTAGCAAGTCATCTTCGTGGTGTAGCAAGTTTTAATGGCCAGTAGTGTATTTACAAGCAGTGCCCCACTTCCCCACCCCTCACACACACACACACACACACACACACACACACACACAGACACACACACATTTACAAGCACAAGCAGTGTAGAGACATCACATTACACAAACATTTTTCTGTGAGAATTAGCTGCCTCGGGTTTTTAGTTGTACTGTGGGCAAACTGAAACCAGAGCTTAAGTCAGTCTTTTCTAAAACTACCCAATGCTCATCTGACAAAGTACACTGAACAGGAGCCTGGCTAGTACATGTATGTAACTCTCATTATATGGCTGATGACGTACGTGGCAGCTGTTTGGGAATACCCAACGCCAACACATCTTTGGCCCCTGCAGATTATACAGAGAAAAGTTTTATTAATTGCGAGCAATGTCCCATTACACACACGCACCAACGGACACTCTATTCTACAATAATACGACACAGTCGGATACGCTGTGTATCGCGGTAAGTGCTTCACATCACTGCTTTCTACACGCTTGACTCGCAAAAATAATCTCCTGGCGTACTTCTGCCCGTAGACAAGAGTCGCCGACTAAAGAAAAGCTGTGTATTTTCGTCGTCCGTTCTTCATTCCGTTCAGAATATAATATGTTAATATTTATTGTATCTTTACGCATCACCATGCATCTTTTATTTTGCGTGTCTTACCTGAAGAAGAAGAATAACGCAAAACAACAGAGGGTAGCAATCGAGACGAAGTAGTTCCAATTGGGCACTGCCCATGACACGAGACCAGCAAGCATCATTCCAACGGCCTCACTAAAGCACTCGTAGCGGTTGACTGCAGTGCGGTGCTTGACATCAGTCAGCTCCAAACCTGAAACACGAGGAAGCATCGTCAAATTCTTTCAATCTTAGGTATCAAATAACACAGACGTCACTTTAAAGATGTTTCGGAGACGATTCAGTAGTTCACTTGCGGGATAGACACAATAGCAGTATGAGTGGTTTCACAATAACTAACTTTTAAAGAAAGCCTAAAGCCGTAAACGAGAAGCGCTTACTAAGCCAAGGGCATTTGTTCATCGCCGTTGGCAGTACAAATGTTATTCACATTGAAACTGTTACTGTGTTTGCAGCCAGTTGCCATCAGTTTTCATGAATTTTGGTTTATTTCTTGACATATAGGACTGGTCACATCTGTGATATACTGCGAAGTCAACAGGTTCATACTGTACATTTACATGATTGGCTTTCATATTAGACGTAATCAGTATTTAAAGTTACAAGGAGAGGCCAAGACGTTCGTATCGTGGATTTACTTCAAACTTTGTACACTTTTAGTAGTCCATTAGGACAGCATAATGTGTAAATAGTAAGGCGTACTACTTGGGCAATTTCGAGAAAACGGCGAGAGATGTTTTACCCGACAGTGATGTAGCAGTGCGTTGCGACTCTGACCATGATATAATTGTGCTCATGTGATTAGTGTTCGAGCTCCGTCATCGGTTAATCACTGGACCGAACGCCGCTTACTTTTTTAATTTATGTTTTTCAAAACAGCAGTCATACTATTTCGTACATATTACATTTGAAAGGTAATGTGATGAAAAGGCCCGCATCTCGTGGTCGTGCGGTAGCGTTCTCGCTTCCCACGCCCGGGTCCCCGGGTTCGATTCCCGGCGGGGTCAGGGATTTTCTCTGCCTCGTGATGGCTGGGTGTTGTGTTCTGTCCTTAGGTTAGTTAGGTTTAAGTAGTTCTAAGTTCTAGGGGACTGATGACCGTCGATGTTAAGTCCCATAGTGCTCAGAGCCATTTTTTTTGTGATGAAAAGACAAGTGTATTTGCATGGACTTTTACTGAATTTCCAATGTTATTTGGGTATTTGCTAATATATGTTGTCGCAACAAGTACTGTATTTATAATTATCTAGAACTAAACGACCGCACACATAATGGTTTCACGAAAAGATGCCTGCAGTCGGGTAAGGCACCGAAACTGCTTTCCATCTGGAAGCTTTGATCTGCAGACACAGGTTTCAAGGACGAGGGAAAGGCCTGGAAAGCCCGAGTCAGATATCGTCAAATACAAATGTGAACAACTTTACTCGCTAATACAATGAGTTTCAATATGCCAGAATATGAGGGTAATGTACGATTAACCGTCGAATGTGCTTTATAAAGAATTTTCAGGATGATATTTTTCACACATACACGGAAAACATGAATATAGACAGGCAAGAAATGACATCTGTCACCTTTATTTCAAGGCGTCAGTGCCACGATCCTTCATAAACCTGGGAAAACACGGACAGTCACCAGGAAGGAGAGAAAGACCTGTTTCTACACCAAGATCCCAGAAAAAGGGACCAGTTTGTAAAGCGGCAGCTGAAGTGAGATTTCAGCAACAGAATCATTGGCCGAAACGTTTGGACATAAAAAATGCAAACGGATGTCCTTATGAAATGTGCAAAAGGAAAACTAAGTATGTTTATATTGCATGTAAGGAACCTCTGTGCCCAAATTGCATTCAGTTTCCAAGAAAAAAAGAAATAATTGACAGATGAGGACTCAAGAGTTCTCACGTGCATAGTCTTCACTCCAGTGGACATCTCTGTATTTTGTTTGTAAATAGCAACTTTGAGTAAAACTTCATATTTTGTGGTAGTAGACAGTTTTGTTTACTATATAAACCTCATTTAAAAAAATTTTTCTCACTTGTTAATAATTTATGCGTGACAGGGATGAAATAAGTATTTTATGTTTCCTTCTTAGGTTTTTATTCTTTTATTCATTGATTTTGTAGAAACTAAATCCATGCATGTTAACACAGATTTAGGTGATGAAAAACTATTTTTGGGTATTTTATAGGCGTGAGGCCCAGAAACAGCTGCTTTTTGAAGCAGTTATACCTAAGATAGAAATGCTTCTTAAACCTGTTATGGAAATCTCTAAAGCAATTCAACGCCATTTGTTGCTGTTTGAATAGATGTTACAGTACATTATCTGCTAAGTATAAAAGTGTGTAGAAAAATTTCAAATATATTTTAAAATTTTTTATGAGTTTCTGGCTCGACAACTTTGTAGAAGGCTCTTTCATATAGTATTTTCCAATATATGCTGCCAGAAGAAATGCATCACTATCAACATCATTTAATTGACAAGTGAAGTGACGGGTAGTTGACCATTGTAGGAGTGTATGACAATATGATATGATAACAAATTCAGACCAAATGAAACACACATAACACAGTAAACGGTGCATATACATTTCCATCAATACATAGTGTATCCCCTCTGGCGGCAATGCAAGCGTGTATTCTCGCATGCAAACGATCATAAGGGTGCCGAATAGCATCCAGCGATAGATTGCTGCAGGCATTTTGCGCCTTCTGTTGTAGTTCGGCAATAGTTCTTGTAGATCCTGGAGAATGATTAAGTTACAACACGTTCCTTACAAGATCAACTGGCGATACATCTGGTGATTTTGCTAGCCAGAAAAGTTGTTTTACACCACTAGAAGCGTGTTGCGCCACAGCCACCGCATCTGGCCGTGCATTGTCCTGTTGGAAGGGGACATCAGCTTTCTGTCGTAGAAATGGCAGTAGCCCAAGGATAATAGCCTGCCCGATGTTGCGGGCGCTGGTTACTTCACCCTTCAGAAACACCAAGTGTGATGGCGAGTTGTAACTCACGTGCCCCACACCATGAAGCCTGGGATGGGACCTGCGTGATGTGGGAGAATGCACTCTGGATTAGGCAGCTCACTGGGTCTACGGCACACTTCATCACTCACACGCAGACAGAACCCATTCTCATCACTGAAGACAACAGAGTGCCAGTCATTTCGGCAGTCAACTCTTCCAGGACACAAGAGTGGCCAGAGACACGTGTGAACTTAATCCTGCTGCAAGCAGACGGCTGCTAATGAGGCCTCATGATACAGCAGGTGCAACGTGTGCCACAATTTCGGCACTGCATGATGTTCCGGGGTCCGCCGCTGCTCGCAAAATGCGTCGATCTTGACGCGTGTCTGCTCTGTACAAATGTACAAAACCCGGTATACAGGTGTGGGAATGTTGCAGAGACCACTGTTGAAAGCAGCGACAGCCCATCGGTATATTGTGCCTAACATGTGCAGCAGTCCGCCAAGACATGCATCCAGCTCCCCACATCCCCACAATGGCACCCCATTCAATAGGCTGAAGCCGTTCAAGTGGAGTACGTTCTCGTGAGTGGGGCGTGGTTGTGCCATATGAAGAATGTTGCAAACACTACTCACCTCGAAACTCAGCACAGTTACTGCCTACAGAGCCAAGGCTGCGGAGGCACATATAGGCCTCTTGAGCCCTATCTTGTCGACGAAGACCGTGACAAATGACTCATTAATACTACAAGCCGTTAGTACGCACATATTATACCACGGTGCCGCTAAACATAGTCCTTGAGAGTGTTACATTTCTTCTCAGGCATTTGAAATGCTTTTCCCAGGTTCTGGAATGAGCAAACTGCCGTAACGTTTCTAAAGATTTTCTGATACTGCCGAGATTACTGTAACAGCTACGTCAGTTTTTTTAACACTCACCGACAGACAAGACCGATTCTACCATGGGCCCAGCCGCAGCTGACACGAGGGATGCTGCCAGGATGAAGAGGGGCAGCACGTGTGGAGCGAGGACGACCACCAGCCTGCTGACCACGTGGGCTGACAGGCACAGCAGCTGCTGGGGGCGGCGGCCGTACCTGTCGTCAGCAAGAGCCAGCTCAACCTGCGTGTCGAGGTGCTGGGCAGTCCAGCTAGCTGATAAAGTCCCATCATCATGTGCAGGTTCAAAATGGCTCTGAGCACTGTGTGACTTAACGTCCGAGGTCATCAGTCGCCTAGAACTTAGAACTAATTAAACCTAACTAACTGAAGGACATCACACACATCCATGCCCGAGGCAGCATTCGAACCTGCGACCGTAGCAGTCGCGCGGTTCCGGACTGTAGCGCCTAGAACCGCTCGGCCACAGCGGCCGGCGCGCAGCTTTTCCATTTGCTGGAATGTGCTTTCCCATGTGCTCCACGACTTTCGGCTGTATGATGGCTGTAGCTGTTCATATCTTGCCTTCTAGATGCAGCAGAGTTATAAGTGTGCATGTAAACTCTCATGAAGAAATGAAAAACAGGAAGGTCTTCCAACGACCTTCAGAGCAAGGAAGCTAAAGGTCCTGTCTTTTCCCTTCTTTTTATTTTTGGAAAAGTACAAAAACACTGGAGGCAAACATCATGGACAAGGCCGGTGTAGCGTGTGTCAACCAGCTTCACAGCTACTACCCAGTCGCGAGAAACACAATCAAGTGGCGAAAAAACTTTTCTTTCCCGTTTGCCTAACGTCTACTGTGAATGCTTTTATTTTGTCGCAGCAGATGTCGCCAACCAGAAGACACCTCTAGTGTAATTTGTAAAAGGAAGTTAGTATGGAGTTGTTAGTTGCGGGAGCAGACATTCGATCATTGGAACCAACAGCACCCTCTAGCCTGGATAGAAATTTTGGTCGTCTTCCAGAACAACAAAGGAAACACCACGTGCTACTGTGATGGTCGCTTTGGCAAAGGAAAGAAAGAGACTGGGAAGCGGATAAGGAAAGAAACCGGATAATCGTACAAAGACTGCAGTGTCGGACTTCGAGTACAACAACGTGTGTAAATTATAAGTACACTCCTGGAAATGGAAAAAAGAACACATTGACACCGGTGTGTCAGACCCACCATACTTGCTCCGGACACTGCGAGAGGGCTGTACAAGCAATGATCACACGCACGGCACAGCGGACACACCAGGAACCGCGGTGTTGGCCGTCGAATGGCGCTAGCTGCGCAGCATTTGTGCACCGCCGCCGTCAGTGTCAGCCAGTTTGCCGTGGCATACGGAGCTCCATCGCAGTCTTTAACACTGGTAGCATGCCGCGACAGCGTGGACGTGAACCGTATGTGCAGTTGACGGACTTTGAGCGAGGGCGTATAGTGGGCATGCGGGAGGCCGGGTGGACGTACCGCCGAATTGCTCAACACGTGGGGCGTGAGGTCTCCACAGTACATCGATGTTGTCGCCAGTGGTCGGCGGAAGGTGCACGTGCCCGTCGACCTGGGACCGGACCGCAGCGACGCACGGATGCACGCCAAGACCGTAGGATCCTACGCAGTGCCGTAGGGGACCGCACCGCCACTTCCCAGCAAATTAGGGACACTGTTGCTCCTGGGGTATCGGCGAGGACCATTCGCAACCGTCTCCATGAAGCTGGGCTACGGTCCCGCACACCGTTAGGCCGTCTTCCGCTCACGCCCCAACGTCGTGCAGCCCGCCTCCAGTGGTGTCGCGACAGGCGTGAATGGAGGGACGAATGGAGACGTGTCGTCTTCAGCGATGAGAGTCGCTTCTGCCTTGGTGCCAATGATGGTCGTATGCGTGTTTGGCGCCGTGCAGGTGAGCGCCACAATCAGGACTGCATACGACCGAGGCACACAGGACCAACATCCGGCATCATGGTGTGGGGAGCGATCTCCTACACTGGCCGTACACCACTGGTGATCGTCGAGGGGACACTGAATAGTGCACGGTACATCCAAACCGTCATCGAACCCATCGTTCTACCATTCCTAGACCGGCAAGGGAACTTGCTGTTCCAACAGGACAATGCACGTCCGCATGTATCCCGTGCCACCCAACGTGCTCTAGAAGGTGTAAGTCAACTACCCTGGCCAGCAAGATCTCCGGATCTGTCCCCCATTGAGCATGTTTGGGACTGGATGAAGCGTCGTCTCACGCGGTCTGCACGTCCAGCACGAACGCTGGTCCAACTGAGGCGCCAGGTGGAAATGGCATGGCAAGCCGTTCCACAGGACTACATCCAGCATCTCTACGATCGTCTCCATGGGAGAATAGCAGCCTGCATTGCTGCGAAAGGTGGATATACACTGTACTAGTGCCGACATTGTGCATGCTCTGTTGCCTGTGTCTATGTGCCTGTGGTTCTGTCAGTGTGATCATGTGATGTATCTGACCCCAGGAATGTGTCAATAAAGTTTCCCCTTCCTGGGACAATGAATTCACGGTGTTCTTATTTCAATTTCCAGGAGTGTATATATGAATTACAAGTCATCATTTTTTGTCATTGAATATGAAATGAATTTGCACTTGTGAAGTTTTTTTTGTTTTTATTTATGAGATAATATAAAAATTTATCTTTGTTAGTCTGTTCCATTTACTCCCTACCCCTCCTCGACAATTACGGTCAGCAGCTCACGGTCTTCTGCTTCGCGATGCTGACTCTCGACCATGGGGCCCTGGGACGATTCCTGGCCGGGTCGGGGATTTTCTCCACTAGGGACTGGGTGCGCGTGGATTGTCCTCATAATTATTTCATCATCAGTGATGCACAAGTCGCGGAAGTTGCGTCAAACACAAAAAAGTACATGAACTCTGGCGGCCGAACTTCTCAGGATGGGATTTCCGGCCAACAGTGTTACACGCACATTTCATTTCATTTCAAAGAAAATATGCAGAACACAGAATGAAGCTTACAGTTGTAGTTGGACTGGTGGGCCAAAGCGTTAAGACCAGCTGTTGAATATTATCATGATCACCCTTTCGAACGCATACATAAGCAATTCTGCATGGCATGAATTTGCCCAATTGTATACTAAAAATTTTCCACTGAACTGATGTTAATTTTGTGGCGAAGATACCAAAATGAATTCACAATCATGCTCGTGAAACCACTGCAGTATGATATTGGCCTTGTAACATGGACAGTTATCCTGGTGGAAGATGTCATTGCCGTCCGGGAACACAATAAGCGTGAAGGGATATAGGTGGTCCACAGCACTAAACATGCAATCCACATCTGTCACGATACCTTCGACAGTGCCACAGGTCCCACGAAAACCCATATCAGTGTCCACTGTAGCATAGTACTACCTCCACCAGCCTGCATACATGGAACGGTATGTTGAGGATGTTGGTGGAGTAGCTTGGGAACACATAGAGGTCACCTGCTACAGAGAATCCATGTTCAGCAATGTACGCTACATGGTATCCTCCAAAACCTCGTGCCTGCACCACCATTACGCTCTGTCTTCAGATCTGCCACAGATCGCTGCCCATTCTGCTTTATGGACAAATCTCCCACATTCCATTCTGCTTTATGGGCAAGATTGCAACATCCGTGTTCTGTGACAAGATATGGAAATTCGAAACCTTGTCACGTACTCCTGGTTCTACAGTCATTCATCCATTTTCCGTAGATACAACAGCAGCATGTGAACAGCTGACCTGCTACACTGTTTCCAAGATGCTCGTTCCCAGGTGTAGTGTCATAACAGTATGCACTTTGTTGAGTCAGGTATATCAGTGGCTTTCCCTAATTGCGCCCCACTTACACTGAGGTGGGCAACGGCCTTGCCGCAGTGGAAACACCGGTTCCCGTCAGATCACCGAAGTTAAGCGCTGTCGGACGTGGCCGGCACTTGGATGGGTGACCGTCCGCGCCGCCATTCGCTGTTGCCATTTTTCGGGGTGCACTCAGCCTCGTGATGCCAATTGAGGAGCTACTCGACCGAATAGTAGCGGCTCCGGTCAAAGAAAACCATCATAACGACCGGGAGAGCGGTGTGCTGAACACACGCCCCTCCTCTCCGCATCCTCAGCTGAGGATGATACGGCGGTCGGATGGTCCCGATGGGCCACTTGTGGCCTGAAGACGGAGTGCTTTTACACTGAGGTGACAAGTGTCGTGGGATAGCTCCTAATATCATGTCAGACATGCTTTTCCCCAGTGGAGCGCAGCAACTCGGCGTGGTATTTACTCAAAAAGTCGTTGGAAATCAACAGTAGAAATACTGAGCCATGCTGGCACTATATATATATATATCCATAACTGCGAAAGTGTTGTCGGTGCAGGATTTTGTGCACAAACTGACCTCACGATTATGTCCCATAAAAGTTCCATGGGGTTCATGTCCGGCGATCTGGGTGGAGAACTCGTCCGAATTGTCTGGAATGTTCTTCAAACCAATCGAGAACAACTGTCGTCCAGTAACATGGCGTATTGTCATCCATAAGAATTCCATCGTTGTTCCGGAACGTGAAATACGTGAAAGGCTGCAAATAGTCTCCAAGAAGCCGAACAAAACCATTTCCAGTCAATGACCGGTTCAGTTGGATCAGAGGACACAGTCCATTCCATGTAAACACAACTCATAAAAATATGAAGCCACCACCATCTTGGAAAGTGCACTGTTGACAAATTGGGTGCGTGGCTTCGTTGGGTCTGCTCACACTCGACCCTAACATTACCATTTACCACCTGAGATCAGCACTCATCTCACCAGGCCAAGGTTTCCCAGTCGCCTACGGTCCAACCGATAATGTGACCACCCCATGAGAGACGCTGAAGGCGATGTCGTGATGCTAACAAAGGCACTCGCGTCAGTCGTCTGCTGTCTTGATCCACTAACGCCAAATTTCACCGCACTGTCTCGACGGTTGCGCTCGTCGTACGTCCCACATTGATTTCTGCGATTATTTCACACAGTGGTGCACGTCTGTTAGCACTGACAACTCTACGGAAACACCACTGCTCTCGGTCGTTAAATGAAGGCCGTCGGCCACTGCGTTGTCCTTGGTGAGAGGTAGTGCCTGAAATTTTGTGTTCTCGGAATACTTTTGGCGCTGTGGTTCTCTGTATATTCAATTCTCAAACGATTTACCCTGGGTCTAGCTCCAACCACTATTCCGCGTTCAAAGTCTGTTAATTCCCATTGCCTTAATCACTTTGGAAACCTTTACATGAATCACCAGAGTACAAATGATAGCTCCTCCAATGTACTGACTTTTTATACCTTGTGTAAGCGATACTACTCCCATCTCTATACGTGCATATTGCTATATCGTGACTTTTGTCACCTCAGCGTAATGCTATTACTTATTGACAAAAGACGAAGAAGAACAAGAAGCAGAGAAACATCCCATCACGAGTTGAATCTGCAGTGACGAGCCAGAACATTACTGCCACCACCCACCACGAGATTGTGGCAGTTCCGGCGCTTGAAGCTGTAAGGACAGCACATAGGGACTTCAGAAAACAAGACTGGCACACAGTCAGAAGAGAGTGTTATGTTCCGTGTTTCCTGCAGACACAGTTGTGCGTGCGACTGAAGTGAAGTGACTCCAGAGTTCCAACTACTTGGAGCAGCACGAATCTCATGCGCAAAACGCCTAAACTGCATACAGATTGCGACAGGGCGGTAAATGAGAAAGGGCGGTTGCAGAGTTCTCACGAGTGTGCATATACAAATATTGGTTAAAAACGTTATCGCAAATTGTGAGCGCTAAGTCTGCCGCTGGCGCGCTGCCAAGATGACGTATGCCGGCCTTATCGGCCGGGGTCAAGGGTCAAGCGCTCAGAGAGCTGACGTAACATGCTGTTCTCGTTCTATGCCGACAAGTTCTAGATGTACCCTTGTCCAATTCTCAGCTACGCTACAAATCACTTTATTTATGAAAATACAAAGTACAATCATCAACAAATGTTACATATTCACAGGTACCTTTGCCTTTTATCCAAATAAATACAGTTTCATTAGATGATAACTTACGTCTACTACGTGTATATAAAGTAAAGGGTGAGGGTGACATATAGGTAGATTTGCCGAAGTCTTTATTAGCATTTTCAGTGACATGATAGGTTCTGTATGCGATGACATCACGGTCGACAAAGCTTTCGAGGCCGGATACATTGAACGCTGCCAAGATGCCTTATTACAGAAGATATCGTCGGCGCTCAAGATATACAATATATAAAACAATTGAAGACGTTGAAATGACAACATCTGCTGCAGACAAGAAGAAGAATACTATAAAATCTGTTGCTGCACACTCTTTACTCGATGGACCAGTTGTCTTCTGTGGGTGCAGACTAAACTTCAGCATTGACATCAATGATTCCTTCACACATGGCAACGGATGGTTAACCGTCGCTATTGTACGTGGTGGTTCAGGTGTGCCAAATGTATCCGGCCTCGAAAGCTACCTATATGTCACCCTCACCCTTTACTTTATATACACGTAGTAGACGTAAGTTATCATCTAATGAAACTGTATTTATTTGGATAAAAGGCAAAGGTACCTGTGAATATGTAACATTTGTTGGTGATTGTACTTTGTATTTTCATAAATAAAGTGATTTGTAGCGTAGCTGAGAATTGGACAGGGGTACATCTAGAACTTGTCGGCATAGAGCGAGAACAGCATGTTACGTCAGCTCTCTGAGCGCTTGACCTTTGACCCCGGCCGATAAGGCCGGCATACGTCATCTTGGCAGCGCGCCAGCGGCAGACTTAGCGCTCAGCGATGCTCAGGGGATGCTTTCCATACTTGGTGCACTGGTACACTGTTATAGTTTATGAATTAATTATTCACTCAGACATGAGTACAGTTTATGCTAGGGAACAAAAATTAGGCGATTATTATAGCAAAATCAGTTTTTCAAGACACAGTTCAGTTACTATTTATTGGCATTGTCCTTTTCTTTCACACAATGAAATTAGCACTGGTGAGACGGTTTACAGTTTCACTTTAATAATAATTTGACTCCGAGCCCCCAGTAGTAAAAATGTAGGCTGCTATAAATGAAAATTACTCAATCAATTCGAACAGAACCACAAGTCCCATTGTGCTCATTGTTCTAACATTTTTGGCGCGAAATCACAGATCGCCACATGTTCTCTTATGACGATGTATACCTCGTAAATCGTACTCACACAAATAATCGTAGCGCTTCCAGTTCATCAAATAAATGCTTGCACACTTGCACTATCAAACAATACTCTTTGTCGAAAGAAATCGACGCGAAATAGAATTCTCAAACGATAGCATGGGCCACGCTCAACTGCGGCTCGCTCGCCACCAACCCTCCAAAACGACTGAGCAACGACTGACCCCTGGCCAAGATGGCCACTCGCTTATATAGGCTCGTATGTGCACCCCCCCCCCCCTGGTTGTGCAAGTACCAATCTCACCAGTTAAGGTTACAAATTTTGATACATACATCCCTCGACAGAAATAAGTACACCATCGGCACCGCGTTAAAAAGTACATCTCATTTACTATGTTACATTAATTTCTAGGATTATTCTATCGCCCATAAATCAAGTTTTAGTTTTTGCAAAATTTCGCCACTTGGCGCAATTTTGTTTGTTGACATCTGTGCTGCAAAGTTTTAACATAGAACTGCATATAGCACCGATTTTAGACGTAATCTATAGCGATGTACACACTGCGCTACTCAAAATCTTGATGTCTATAATAATTAATTAATTATGGGCGATAAATGTTAATAATAAGTTGCAAACAATGAAAACTATTGCAAGTTAAGTGTATAACTTAACTAGTTTAAAATATGTGTGATGCCACCCAAAATATTATATAGTGGCGTTCTTTACGTTATGAATTTTCTATTGAATTTTATAAACAATTTCGCCTCAAACTTTGTTTATTGCTCTTTACGGGCCTAATTATTTACGAATCTTAACATGTGCCTACGGCACTCGATCCGCTATGACGAGATGTTTTACTGAGCGCTCGCTCATCTCTGTAAGTTGTTATTTACTACTTTTATTAATTTTTTCAGTATTCGTGATATTAAACAGTTTTCAATTTACTATAACTTTTGCGTCACGTGACTTCAAATAAAGGTCGATCTTTCAGGAGGTGCCTGTTGCTGACCGCAATCCACTGCCGCATCGCTCTCCTCCGTAAGTTACATAGTGTCCGCGTTATGCGCGAAAAACCAAACAATGCCCCAAGCTGCGGGCCACGTGGCCGGCCGGAGGCGGGGGCCATCCCACCGACCGTGTCGCGCGCTCGCTCTCCACAAAGCAATCCTTGCATACTAGAAACATTCATCTAGAAACGGGGGTTTGTACCGTCACAAGATTCATCACAAAATTCTGGGGTATATGGGCCACAAGCAATGTCGCGTCCGCGCGCAGAGAAATGTCGCTAAAAATTTGACCAAGGCCGCACACACATCGGTGCCGCTGACTGGCAAGTTCAGACATCCTAGTCAGCATCAGCCATGTCTGTCCGGCATTGGTCAAATTTTCAGCGGCACCATACAATTTCCATTTCTTCAGCAAGCTGAAAGGACTTCCATGGGGGAGCGGAGGTGGGGGGACAGATTTTTAAACTCTGAGAACGTTCGTACAGTGCATCCTGAATGACTACCTGACCAAGGAGCAGATCTCTATCGCAGAGGAACTGAATGACTGGCAAAAAGTTTCCACTGTTGTTTGATGAGATTTGGTGGCTATGTTGAAGAATACTGTTATTTACGTGAATCACTTCGAAGTGTAGTGCACCATTCAATAAAAGCTACTTGGTCTGCGATAATAATGTGTAACTTATGTTTTGAAGTCCCCCCGTATACACGCTGACTTGAAAGAACTTGAGAGAGGACAAGTTACAGTTTCGCATACGGAAAATTATTAAAGATTTTGTTACAACTTGATGGACCTCGAGTGTGACTCCAGAAAACTAATGGCCTGAGCAGATGTTGATGGAGCCTGGTAGGGCGCTAAACACGTGAGGTATTTTTATGATTCGTAGCTCGTACAAACAGCTTGCTGGGAGTTGAAAGCAATTGGCGGCGAGCCCATCCCTTGGTAAATCTTGCCGGACAGGCCCACAGCCGTACAGGGCAGACAGAGCAGCCCCTCATCGAGAAAGGTCTCCAGC
Source organism: Schistocerca cancellata (assembly GCF_023864275.1). Taxonomy (NCBI): domain Eukaryota; kingdom Metazoa; phylum Arthropoda; class Insecta; order Orthoptera; family Acrididae; genus Schistocerca; species Schistocerca cancellata. The sequence goes on along the minus strand of NC_064628.1, from coordinate 1,586,503 downwards.
AGAACAATGCCATGATACCTGCCGTGGCGCCAGCAGAAGGCCTGGGCTGGGGCGACTGTCTAAAGGAACGTGTCTACACAGTGGAGTCATAAACCGGGCACTGTGTGCAGAGCCACACGTAATAAAAATTCACGTTTTCGTGTTTGCCGATAGTGCAAAATAGGCCAGATAACCACTTCCTTCGGCTGCCTCGGTTGTATAAGAAACCTCCAGTGTCTGAAAAACATTTAGAGATAGAATCCTTATTAAACCTCACAGCTAGGACTAACAAGCTCCAAGGCTCAGGCGATTTAGATAAAGAACTTTGAATTGTATCTGTTCACTTGTTGCCATGGCAAGAGACACGACTTCAGAAAAAATCAGCTCTCCCCCCTCTGCGGAAACTTAAAAAAGCCAGTAATTTGGGGTTTCTTTTTTTTAGAGACACAGGTTTCTTAACTCTTCCCCTGGTTTGACATGAGTTTGTGCTGCCACGTGGGAGGGGATATTTAGCGCCTATAAAGCCCTGTGATTGGCTCAAGATGGGGTGAAGGCGGTGTGTCTTCATGTACTTTGCGGGAAAACGGTATTTTTTTCTGGAGAGGTGCAAAGCACTCAGGTGCGGGACTTAAGTCTGGTGAGCACTTCTGGTCAAAGCTCTGGCATGTCTGGTTGGTGCTTGGGACCTGTCCTGAGACTGACTTCACTTGTGAGTAGCTTAGCCTGGGGAGCCTGTGGTGAGGTTCTTACTGCACCGACAGTGTGACCTAACATGTCTCGGACTACTCGTTTGCTTAGGGCACACTTATTCGTTTTTTTTTTACCAGCCTTGACGTTTGATATCCTTGTGGGCTCTGTCGTATAAGTGAGCCAAATTGGTCCTTGGTGCGACCAGCGAATGTGTGTGTCACACACTGAAATCTACCATTTCAGGGCTCTGGTAGAGAGTAAATTGCGATCTGTCTGCCTGATCGCTAGTCATGTTCCCACGTGAAGGACACAGGGTAATGTACTGCCACTCCGGCATTGCCAGGGCGTACAGATCTTTATCGCCACTTGCTCTCAGCTGCACCTATGTACACTCATGCTCATAAATTAAGGATAATGCTGATACATGGTGAAACAGCGCTCTGGTGGGCGGTTTGTGGGTTTAAATCACCTCAGGCTATGACCATGCAGTGCATTTGACCTATGGTCTTTGCACGGTGGTGTTGGGAGCAGTCCACACTAGCAGAGGTGTGTTGGTGCATGTCAGAGTACAGTACAGCGAGTAAGTGTGCTAATGGTGGCTGTGTGTTGAAAATGGCTTAAAGAACACGTATTGATGACGTTATGAGGGGTAGAATACTAGGGCGACTGAAGGCTGGTCAAACAAAGCAGGTCGTAGCATGGGCCCTCCGTGTGCCACAAAGTGTGATCTCGAGATTATGGCAACGATTCCAGCAGACAGGCAACGTGTCCAAACGCTACAGCACGGGGAGTCCACAGTGTAAAACACCACAAGAAGACCGATATCTCACCATCAGTGCCCGCAGACGGCCACGGACAACTGCAGGTAGCCTTGCTCGGGACCCTACCGCAGCCACTGGAACAGTTGTCTCCAGACACACAGTCTACAGAGGACTGAACAGACATGGTTTATTCGCCTGAAGACCTGCAAGGTGCGTTCCACTGACCCCTGGTCACATGAGATCCCGTAAAGCCCGGTGTCAAGAACATACATAGTACATGGTCATTGGAACAGTGGTCCCAGGTTATGTTCACGGACGAGTGCAGGTATAGTCTGAACAGTGATTCTCGCCGTGTTTCCATCTGGCTTGAACCAAGAGCCAGATACAAACCTTTTAATGTCCGTGAAAGGGTCCTGTATGGAGGTCATGGTTTGATGGTGTAGGGTGGGATTATGATTGGTGCACGCACACCCCTGCATGTCTTTGACAAAGGAAATGTAACACGTCAGGTGTATCAGGACATTATTTTGCACCAGTAAGTCCACCTTTTCAGGGGTGCATCCTGATGGATGATAACGCACTGCCCCACCGAGCTGCCATCTCGGAGGAGTATCTTAAAACAGAAGATATCAGACGAATGGATTGGCCTGCCTGTTCTCCAGACCTAAACCCCATCGAGCACGTCTGGGATGCTCTCGGTCGACGTATCTCTGCACGTCTTCAACCCCTAGGACACTTCAGGAGCTCCGATAGGTACTGGTGCAAGAATGGGAGGCTATACCCCAGCAGCTGCTCGACCACCTGATCCAGAGTATGCCAACCCGTTGTGCGGCGTGTGTACGTGCGTATGGTGATCATATCCCATATTGATGACGGGGTACATGCGCAGGAAACAGTGGCGTTTTGTAGCACATGTGTTTCGGGACGGTTTTCTCAATGCATCTCCAATACCGTGGACTTACAGATCTGTGTCGTGTGTGTTCCCTACGTGCCTATGCTATTAGCGCCAGTTTTATGTAGTGCCACGTTGTGTGGTACCACATTCTGCAATTATCCGTAATTTATGAGCATGAGTGTAGATAAACTTCAGTAGATTATATATATCGACCCCAATGGGAGCGAGCATATCATAGACAGATATATGCGTCACACCCACTGAGCTATAGTGGGACATACAGTTCAACGTGAACCCTCGAACCTCGGTGTAACTACGCATACTTCGTATACGAAAATCACTTCCAGATGTGAAAAGTATCAGATAAATATTGTAGGATTGACCAGGTGCCAAACCCATGACCTTTGGATCAGTAGTATAGCTCTCAACCACTGAGCCACTGAACCACACAAGTGGATTAATACCGTATTAATACTGTTAAATTAACATTAGGTGACAATATCACGGACTGCGTAACAACAGTATAAATTTCAAGGTTTAAAATTGTCACCTCAAATGAAGTGAACAACAAATATGCTAGTAACTGCAATGTTTTAAGCCTCTGGAACCTTGTAATCAGGCTATCGACCAGTGCTATGCACGACACCCACTGGTCGTGACCATCCAGATCTCCTTTCTGACCTCCATCAAGATGGATGGTCGGTCGTCTTTCTCTGGATCCCAGGTCATGTTGGGATCCACTTTAAGTGGAATAAACAGTTTTATGAGCAAACGGATGGCGTGGCTATGGGAAGCCCCGTAAGTCCCGTAATTGCAAACTTCTTTATAGAGAAATTCAAAGAACAGGCCTTAGGTACTGCCAGCAAAAAACCAAATGTATGGTTCCGATACGTGGATGACACGTTTGTGCTCTGGAGACATGGCAGGGAGGAACTAAGCCGGTTCCACGAACATCTGAATAGTATAAACTCGAGAATTCAGTTTACAATGGAGGAGGAGGTAGACGGCAAACTACATTTCCTCGATGTGCTTGTTTTTAGAAACGAAAATAGTAGTTTGGCCACTCAGTATACCGCAAACCCACGCACACGGACTGTTATTTGCACCGGGAGTCGAGCCACCACCCACAACAGAAGCGGGGTGTTATCAAGACGTTAGCGAATAGAGCTAGAAATATTTGTGAACCTGAATTGCTCGACGCTGAGATGGAACATCTCCACAATGCACTAATGAAGAACGGATATTCGTCCACCGAAATAAAACGTGCGTTGAAGCAGCCACTCAGAAATCATAGTGACGTACAGGCTACCGCAAAATCTAAGGTTTTCATGCCGTTTGTTACAAATGTTACGGAAAGAATAGGGAGGATCTTGACGATGCGGAATATTACCGTAATTTACAAGTCCACCAGGAAGATACAGGAATACCTTAAGCCTGCCAATGACGCTCGCAAACCATTGGAAAGCCGGCCGAAGTGGCCGTGCGGTTAAAGGCGCTGCAGTCTGGAACCGCAAGACCGATACGGTCGCAGGTTCGAATCCTGCCTCGGGCATGGATGTTTGTGATGTCCTTAGGTTAGTTAGGTTTAACTAGTTCTAAGTTCTAGGGGACTAATGACCTCAGCAGTTGAGTCCCATAGTGCTCAGAGCCATTTGAACCATTTGAAACCATTGGAAAAGCTGGAGTGTATAGGAACCCATGCAGCTGTGGAGATGTTTATGTGGGTACCACTAAAAGAACTGTTTCTAAACGTTTGGAAGAGCACAAAGGCAATTGTAGAAGAGGAGAAACGGAACGATCAGCTGTTGCGGAGTATGCTTCCCAGCCAGGGAACCACAATATTCGTTTCGAGGAGACGCAAGTACTAGCGGCCACAAGCGGATATTACGAAAGGCTCTACAGGGAGGCAATCGAAATCGCTAAACACCCTAATCATTTCAATCGAAATGAGGAGGGCGTGAAATATAACGGCATATGGATGCCGGTGTTAAAGAAGATGTGTACCACCCGCCCACTACTGGGTGATGGCAACGGCGATCGACGGCGACGGACAGCGGCCAATTGCACTGACGTTTGCAAAACACGTGACGTCACGCCGCGGCGCGGGGGCGCGCGGACACGGAATTTAGCGAGCCAGTGGGTGTGTTGGACCTTCCATCGAGCTACGGACCCCCTTGAAGATGTCTTCCGCAGTCGGAGACGAAAAGTTGGGAATTGACACAGAATTCATCAACTGACCACGGCATAACAGCTCGGATGATTATAATGGACATAATATTTCCTGCCGTGAAAGTCTACATTTTAATATGATAATAATAATGTATTCTTATAATAGTGACTCAAACGGTAGCGACATGTGAAGAATGTACTACGTATTTGTCGCTATTGAAAAACCAGTCATAAATTCTAAAAATAATTTAACTTCTTATATACTGAAAATAATCAGTGTGTCTTTTCGTGAATTAATCAAAATTATTAAGTGATTCATGATGGATTAAACCAGCCTTAAAAAAATGGCTACGCACATGTCGCCTATGTAGCCAAACAGTAACCCCAGGGCCACTCCAATAATCTGTGAGTAGAACAAGACGTCATTGACGGCCTGCTGGTTGTCGCAGACCCAGTTCATCTGTGACGTCACCGTCAGGGAGAACCACGTATCGTCGTACTCCCAGCCGTGCTGGCACTTCACAGGTTCCCTGCTGCCGCCCAAGTCCGTCACATCGCTCTGGTTGTACATCAGGCACTTGCTGAACGAGGCTCCTTCCCTGTAACAAGCAGGAAATAGCGGTAGGGCATAAGAGAGGAGCTCACTGCGTACTCATGTGACGCCGAAACAGTGGAAAACTAAATATCCGAAATAATTACATCCAGACAAGCAGAGAGATTCTTGATATTACTGAAGAACTTTTTGTCGTGTCATATTAACACGCGACTGTTTTGTGACTTTGAATTGTCTCTATACGCTGTGAAATGCACAAATGTTTTGAACAGTGGCTCATGTGAAAATGTCAATGCATGTGGGCGGAGATGGCTACTAGCTTGGGTAGCCACAAGCAACTGAACGTATTTTCTAAGTACACAAAGTCTCAATATTAGGCTTGAACATTTTTTTTTTCAGCCCACGTACACGCTCTTTTTCAGATGAGCTTAAGACACGCTAGTAGTAAAAGGCGCTTCCATTGCGACTGAGTTGACGGAGAAAGTTCAGATTAGTCGCAGCGCAACCAACCAACCGGGAATGGAAACATAATCGTAGACTAACGCGCCAAGAGAAATAGTTTCTTAGCAGTGGGAGCAGCATCGTTTCTTGTTCGCAAATGTAGGTATCTGGTGGACGTCATAAAATGTCTGACCCACTATGCAGATAGATGTCTGATAAAAGTTACAGTAGACATTACTGGAGCAACAAAAGTATTTTATGTACTGACTTAGAAGGGAAATGTTACATCATGAAGCACCATTCCGATATCAGACGGTGGAGGTGCTCATCAAGCAACAAAATTAAATGATTGATCTTTTATTCCATTCGGAATTGATGTAAATCATCAACATCAGTATGAGAAATGATAATTTGGTGGCTAGAGTTTGGTATAAAGTATATGTCTTTCCATGACGTTCGAGGCGTGCCCTGTAAGTGACAAATCAGGGGACCAGCAAGCCGTTATGGGATTAGTATATTTCTCAAAGTGTTTATGGTGTGAACTGCAGTGTGGGGTCTCCCATTCTCCTGAAGGATTGGAACCCTGATCATGAAAGTTATGACAACATGATTTACTGTCTGTGGTACAAGCTGTCGAGCATTCAGGCCCCCTTCAACAATAAGTGCTGCTGTTCACCTCTAACACGTCTTCATACCGTGATTCCAGAAACTGGAGAGGAGTGGGTCTTGAGACTCGCTGCCCCTCTCCCCCATCTCTTCCCCATCCCTCTCCCCGCACTCGTGTCACAGGGAACTGCGCTGAGACGTGTATGTATTCTTACCAGGCTCTGAGACGAGTCAAGACTTGTTCTAAATTTACATGGCATAATCGGAAGTGACATCATGATTATGTATTGGGGCCGTAAATCTGTTTCGTCAGCAAGGCCTCAGACAAGTCGAGACTTGTTGACGTGTTAACCCTTTCGCAACTGTGAGAGATATATTTCCCACTAATGGTATTCCTTTACTGCATTCATGGAAATTCGTTTCCCCACTTCCGTACGCTCCTGATCCCTAGTGGTAGTCCGCTGCACTAGCCCTGGTTTCTGTTTGTTGCTAAACATAGCTTTTAGGGCTGTGGGAAGTATATATCCCACCAAATAATGATGTTCCCAGGGTTCTTGGGAAGTATGCATACCACCAAAAGTCGTTTCTGAAAGGGGCTCGGGAAGTATATATACCACAATGTCTTTTGTCGTCCTTGGGAAGCATACTTACCACAAACGTCGAGATACCACAATGCTTCTGGGACTATTACCACCGCTGTATTTGCCTGACATCTTGTGGTAGTACACTGTACCAGGTGTATGAAAACTGCTACAACAATCGGTTTGTGTGTATCTCGGGATCACTACTGTTGTTGGAAGAGTTTGCTTCGCTTCTGAAGTATATGTCTGTGTCACTATTATCAGCTCATAGCTTTACTGTTTTCACATTGTGGTAATTAAATTTTAATATTGGTGGCAAATATAATTGGAATATCATATTATCACTTATTGTTCGCCTCAAAATCTTTCTTTGCTTTTCGTAGCAAAAATGTCAAAGAAGCACGCCTATAGTAAGAAATACACACCAGAAGAAGCATCGGAGTTGCTATTTTCACTGCCTAGCGATCCTGGGGATTCTGAAATAGAAAGTGATGAAGCATCAGAAGATGAATTTGTTTCAGACGTTGATCCGTGTTTGGTCCACAACCTAATATCAATAACAGTGCAAACAATTCTTGCTCCATGGACGTCGATATTTCTAGTGACAGTACCGTAAGTGCAGAAGAGCCATTGGCAGAAGAGAAATGGTCCGATGACACTGCTGTTTTCGAGTTTCTTCGCGTTGATACAAAACGAGAACCAGTTGTCATCCACCCATTGACAAAACACAGCACAGAGACTACTTCCTTTCTTTATTTACCAATGAGATACTGTAGTATGTGGTTCAGCAGACAAATCTGAATGCAGAGCAACAGAAACAAAAACGGCAATCTGGTCAGACTGTAAGTGAGTCAACAAATAACTGGACAAATTTATCTGTAGAGGACTTACAGGCCTGGATTGGATTGAATATCTTGATGAGCGTGGTTGTGTTGCCAAGTGTAGTGCACTACTGGAGTTCAGAACCTGCCTTAGGTGAGCCTTACATATCGAAACCTATGACATGCAAATGTTTCAAAAAGATATGTGAAACTATTCACATAAATGACAACAGGCTGAATCCTTCAAGAGGGCATCCAAACCACGATAAACTTCACAGGGTCAGACCTCTTATAACCTTTCTGAACAACACAATTCGTAAGCCATACACTGTTAGTAAGGTATTGGCTGTGGATGAAAGCATGATACCTTTCACGGGACGGTCTTCGCTCAAGCAGTATATGCCTCTCAAGCCAGTGAAACGAGGATACAAGGTATGGTGTTTAGCAGATTCAAAGACTGGCTATGTCATAAAATTTGATATTTACACAGGAAAATCAAATGACAGATGTACAGAAAATTCTCTGGGAGAGAATATAATAACAGTTTAGTAGCGTTTGACAAGTTCTTCACCATAGTGAATCTAATGCAAATGCTTTTGAACAATGGAATCTACTCTATAGGGACTGTCAGAGCAAACTGGAAAGGGCTTCCTTCAATGATGAAAGATAAATGTACCTTGAAAAGAGGAGAATTTCAGATTCAACGCAAATGTGGCATTGCAGCTATAAAATGGATGGACAATAAACCTGTCACTATTTTGACAACTTCAGACAATCCTAGAGAAACCGCACTTGTCTCAAGAAAGAATATGGATGGCACAACCAGCATGGTTACGTGTCCCACAGCTGTGGAAACATACAGTACCATAATAGGAGGTGTAGATCACTTTGATCAACTTAGAGAACGTTATGCAATAGGTCGACGTTCTCGTAAGTGGTGGCACCGGATTCACTATTTCCTATTAGACATGGACGTTGTAAATTCCTTTATATTGTACAAAACCAATAAGGACAAGAGGGATATGACGATCAATTGAACTTTCGATTACTACTCGCAAAACAATTGATAGATGGTTTTACATCCCGCAAAAAAAGGACGTCCAATAACCATTCTAAACAAGAAGAACACCGTACGAGATCATGTTCGATTGGCAAAAGTAGGCGATCATATGTCTGTTTTAGAAAGAACCTACAGACGGTGCCGAAAGTGTTCAACAAAAGCTCGTGACAAGAGAACAAAATATGTATGCTGCTCTTGCAACGTACCCCTGTGTAATTTGTAGTACACTGGTTAATATTTCATCTTACTTAAATAATCTTACATCACATTTACACTGAAATGACCTCGCTTGTTTTATTCCTATTCTCACAATCCTTGATCCAACAAAATTTCACTCCATCACATAATTATTTTTGTACCTGATGATGGCGTAACAGCCGAAAACCGGTTCGCGTATCAAATAATAAATATTGTAGAATGTTACACCAGTGTTGTGCGTGTTTCATTCATAATGTAAGAATATAATCGTTTCTCCGACGATTCAACAACTCTCTTCATTTGTTCACTAACGACACTGTGTCTGCAGGAAAGTATCATCTCTGGATGACTGCAGTGCGGCCGACATCAGAGCCAATACCGACATTGTGAGGTAGCATCTCGGAGAGCACATGTACCCATCTTATTATTAATTTGTAACCTACATACTCGTAAAATGTTATGTTATGAGCCGCTAACAGACCAGCCATAGCAGGGCTGTGGTAGTCGGCCACTGGGCTCCGAGTACTGGTCGTTGAAAGTCGGCATCGTTCGGAACACTTCGTGTCGACTTTCCCCTGTTCCACATTGCCGCCACCTTCGGCGACGCCAAAGCTGTGACACTGTAATCGCCCGCCAAAGTTTTTCCGTGTTGTCTGCGTGGACGGGTGATTAATTTGTTAATAACAGCAACGGTACTAGTATTTAAATGCATTGTGTAGTATCAGACACGATCACAGACGTTTAATAAATATTTTTTCAACATAAATTTCAGTCATCAGTTGTAAGTAAATTTTATTATCTTTACCGGTTTGACAAATTAATTCGACGAAACCGGTAAAGATGATAAAATCTATTTGAAACTGATTACTGAAATTTATCCTGAAAAAATAATACTACAGTTGCTGAAAATTACAGCCACGAATAAAATAACTGAATGTTTTCGATGTCATTTTCCTTCTACTCATTGCGTTCCATTACAACAGCCTTAATTTCATATTCCTTCCTATGAGAAAAGTACCACTCTTGAAGATGGCCGTCTCTGTAACGACAACTCGCAAATCAGTATTAGTTTCGTGTCAAAATTTACACCACAGCAGCCGACCATAATGAATCATGCGTGGCCATGATTTGACATTACTGAAAGACGAACTATAAAACATCGCCCTCTCACATCCTCTAGCCCTGCAGTGACTGCCCTACTTACCCATCTACCCCTTAGGTAAGCGGCAGCCAATTTTATTTAGATGTTTTATGTAATGCATCATTTAAACAGGATATCTTTGCAGAACGCAGCTATAGCTACAAAAAGCACCAAATACTATATATTAGGCTAGTAAACACTTAAATCTGTAAGGCAACTGCTTGGGTTGGTTCGGACTAAAACAATGAAGAATAACATTCCGCGGAGAGGAAAGTTCGCTTTCTGATAGAAAAGTACCTTAAAGAAACCGAAATTCGTCTCTAATATTTATCAAAGTATTTAAAGAATTGCTCTGTAACAGTACACCTCACACGCTCATCGCTTATTAATACTATTGATCTAACCTGCAGGTTAAGGTACACTTTGCGGTGAGTAAATGACTTACGCTGTTGCACAGTGGAGACTTCTTGACACTTCGATGGAATAACGTTCTGAACAGTGCTTTCAACTCCTGGCATAGGATTTAGTTGGAGTGGGGTTAGGGATGGAGGCTGTGCAAACGTAGCTTCAATTTTAACTTATCAAACATGGAATATTCTTCTTGCCAATACAGTATTATGAAATGGATAGTTGCTACTCACCACATTGCGGAGTTGCTCAGTCGCAGACAGGCACCACAAAAAGTCTGTCGGAAAGTAAGCTTTCGGGGAACACGGCCTTTGTCAGCAATAGCCAACATATCCACATACACTCACGCAAATGCAATTCACACACACATGAGCAAAGGCTTAATGGCTTCAGCTACCAGAGACTGTGGTCATTTGTGTGTGAGTTGCGTTTGCGGGTGTGTGTGTGTGTGTGTGTGTGTGTGTGTGTGTGTGTGTGTGTGTGTGTGTGTGTGTGTTTTCTCTCGTGGAAACGTCGGTAGTTGGGAAGCCTGTGTGTGAGGCAAAACTATCTAGGTTTACCTTTGTGTGCCGGCCGAGTGCTTATAGGCGCTTCAGTCCGGAACTGCGCGACCGCTACGGTCGCAGGTTCAAATCCTGCCTCGGGCATGGACGTGTGTGCTGTCCTTAAGTTAGTTAGGTTTAAGTAATTCTAAGTTCTAGGGGACTGATGACCTCAGATGTTAAGTCCCATAGTGCTCAGAGCCACTTGAACCATTTTTACCTTTGTGACCTTTTCTTTAGATATTCGTTGGAGGAAGGAACACACTGGTTCTCTTCTAGAAACGTATGCTCTCAAAATGTTAACAGTGATCCAACCGTAGCACACAACGCTTTTATTGAAGTGTCTTGTAACACATGCCGAGGAGCACACGTTTTTAAACTCGCTTCCCTGGCAGTTGCGGTCCCGGTGGTCCAGCCTAAGGACAGCAGATTAAGCAGGACTACCGGCCTTCACGTAAACACACCCTCAACACGTGGCGGATTTCTCTGCCGCCAAAATACCGCACTGCTGCATGCACGGAACGGAAGAAATATGGCGAGAGTTGTCACTGAAATAAAATACAGTATGTTTACCTAGAAATCTTGGATATTTAGAGTCACACTGTCCAGTAACGTTACATTAACTTCAAAGCCACCAAACTGAGCATATTCATGAGATGAGTCCATCGCCACTTAGAATTCTTTTATATGCTAAAAACTGTGAAAGTTACAGCAAAATTAATAACTGTTTTTTAAATTAATTCCTTAATGAATTAATTGTACGAGAACCTGAGGTGCAACAAATTCAGACAACGTGGCAAATGAAATACGCTTGTTTATACTCGTATTATAATTTGAGAGCGCGACGCAACTCGTCACTGTAACACGTATTATGAAGTCAGCACGGTGTAGGTACATCCACAAGCTGTTGTCTGCCTTAGTTATTTTATAATATTCAGTGTCCTCGATAATTATATTAACTTTCTTTAAATTTGCCATTAATGAATTGCTATGTAACTAGCCTATGGGGCATGCACTATAAATTTTGAGGGCATGAGGTGAAAGGTCGTCAAAAGTCGTTTCGGAATAACTGTTTCCTTAGTTTTTATGTTAATTTACAAACATGTTTTCTTTGTGTAAACCAGTGTTGCTAAAGGTTCCAATGTGTATTTGACAATAACTAGCTAAGTAGTAAGACGTATAATGTAGTTTCCAGGCGGCAAATAACCACAAAAAAGAGAGCTATCTGTAAAAACGTTCTCTTTGCCATATCTGAATGATGGCCATAAAAGGAATTTCCATCGTGTGTGGTCTGGGTGGTGAGTTCGGAATAGGCAGTGCTAGAGACAGATTTTGTGCGGCGTATCCGCCACTCCGTGTGTGAAAGACTAAGTTTTACGCTTTGTGTTGAGTTCTCAACTTAATTCAGCATCGACGGGTGACAGATGTTGGCGGACTGCGAAACCTTTAACTTTAGATAGGTGTTAAGACTCTGAAGCAAGATGAAACATTACTTTTTACAATGCCGCAATGTGCTGCAGAGAACTAAACTCTGTTTAAATTAATTTGTTACTAGCTAGCAGCGCTAAAGAGAAATTAAATAGATGTTATTTGACCGTGTTATTATCTATTTGAATTACATAAGGATGTTTAATTTCTGATTTTTCTGAAGTTATGGTGACTTCGGACTTCGAAACTAAGCGCCCATGTGAAATGGCTCCGTGGTACAGGAGTTCGCTTTGTTCAAATCAGCTGTGATGTTAGCTTCTCTTGACACATAGATGACTCTTGCCGACGAGATTTTCTTATCAAATCCCTTTCTGTCTTATTTCTTTTATTGTAAGGCCGAAAATCTCAAGTGATACAACTTCATTTGTTAAAATAAACTTAATTTAATTTCAGTGATTACTACCTGTCGTCTCCAGTTACTTAGCTATAGTACTTTGCCGTATTTTGCAATTCCCATCATTTACTAGACAAGTCAACAAAATCGAACGATTCTACAGCCAAGTGGCCAAATGGTCACAAACAAAGCGAAGCGTAACCAACGTTTAGACAAGTTATCGAACCTAAAACCTCTGAGGTTACACATTTAGCCCATTCTCTGCTATTAGAACGCAATATTTAGCACTAATTATATTGGTCGAAAGAGAGTGGGCGGCTGGCAGCCTTGTTCTGTAGCTGTCTGAGCATCTCCAATTTGCTTTTGCGCTAATGAATGTATAACGAAACGTGCTGCTCTTCTTTGGATCACCTCCGTTTTCTGTACCAACCACATCTGCTCAGATCGTAAACTGGCGAGCAATATTCAAATACTGGTGAAACGAGGATTTTGTAAGCTGTCTTCTTAATGGCTGACTGCACTTCTTTGTATTCTTTCAATGAATTTGGTTGGGGTTTGCCTTATCTGCGATTAGTTTTTTTTTTTTTTTTGGCCGTTCCATTTCAAATCACTCCGTACGCATTCTCTTGGATACATTATGCATGCTAATGCTTCCAGTGGTTGTTCTGCAATCGTGTAATCATACAATAAATTGTGTTTCTACCTTTTTATGCACGATACGCTATATTTACTTACGTTCACAGTGAACCACCAATCCCTCCACCAAATGTTGATTCTCTACAGGTTTTCCTTCATTTCACTCCACTTTTCTAACGTTGCTTCTTTTCTGTACACAACAGCATCTTTCGCGAAATGCCTCGTGGAACTTGTGATGTTATCCATTAGGCCGTTTTTATACGGGCTGTTTGTTTTAACTTGAGACAGCAAAATATCTCGAAAACGAGGCATTGTACGAAAAAAATGTTATTGGCGAAAAGTTAGTATTAATAAGGCTTTACTTCAACTGGCCACCTTCTAACAACCCTTCCGGCACGAGTGGGGTCAATTTCGTATTTTCAAACCAGAAACGCCCCATTCTTATTGCATATTCTGATTATACACCAAATAGTATGTCCGATTTACTCAAACTATTGTTGCCTATTCGTGATAGGTGGCGCTGTAGTCGACAAATATCAGGTGTGCCTGCTTGTGCAATTAAGAACCTATGCATTTAATTCTACTTTTCATTTAGAACTGGCGTGATATTCCGTAGACTCATGTTTTGTTTCGTAGTCCAATACGACGTGTTGAGTTCTAGTGGTTTAAAACTCCTCGACCGATCACATTTTTGTGAAGATACTCCGTAAGGTCATATTTTGGTTCTCAGTCGACCGCATGGTTCAGTCCCGAACTCCTATTCCGAAATCTATGTGAATAATGTGACCTGCGTCGCTATTTTCATAACCAATCGAAGGTCGGCTATATTTAGCTAAGTTTTTTTTTTGCTGAAGTTGCCCTGCCTCTTTGAGAAAAGTGTCTTCAGTTAGTTAGTTCCGTGTTCCATTGATCAATCTCACGATAACCTTTATGATGTGGATCGTGCTAAGTGCATAAGATATGCACACAGGAATGAAAGTTTTTTTTAAAGCTGCAAATTTTTATTTGCTACCTCACTGCCATTAATGGCACAAAATGCATATACACACATCAAAAAAAGTTTTGCATTACCCCGGTTCCCAGAACTCAGGAAGATAGCCGTTGACTGTGGATATTGCATCATAGATACTGTCCCTCTGACGTTCACAGATGTCTCTAAATCCTCCCAAAGATGTAAACAACCATCCATGAGCAGCGCCTATTAGACAGAGGGGGTCCAACAGCCGATCACTTCCAGTTATTCCACCAGGAAGGAGGTACACGGGTCGTGTTGTCTGTAGTTCAGCCATGCCTAAACGGTCAATACCGCGGTTCGATCGCGTCCGCATTGTTACTTTGTGCCAGGATGGGCTCTCAACAAGGGAAGTGGCTCAAATGGTTCAAATGGCTCTGAGCACTATGGGACTTACCATCTGAGGTCATCAGTCACCTAGAACTGAGAACTTCTTAAACCTAACTAAACTAAGGACATCACACACACCCATGCCCGAGGCAGGATTCGAACCTGCGGCCGTAGCGGTCGCGCGGTTCCAGACTGTAGCGCCTAGAATCGCTCGGCCACACCGGGCGGCGAGGGAAGTGTCCAGGCGTCTCGGAGTGGACCAAAGCGATGTTGTTCGGACATGGAGGAGGTACAGAGAGACAGGAACCAACGATGACATGCCTCGCTCAGGCCGCCCAAGGGCTGTTACTACAGTGGATGACCGCTATCTACGGTTTGTGGGTCGAGGAAACCCTGACAGCAACGCCACCATGTTGAATAATGCTTTTGTGCAGCCACAAGACGTCGTGTTTCGGCTCAAACTGTGCGCAATAGGCTGCATGATGCGAAACTTCACTCCCGACGTTCACGGCGCGGTCCGCCTTTGCAACAACTACACCACGCAGCATTGTACAGATGGGCCCAACAACATGTCGAATGGATCGCTCAGGATTGGCATCACGTTCTCTTCACCGATGAGTATCGTATATGCCTTCAACCAGACAAACGTCGGAGACGTGTTTGGAGGCAACCCGGTCGGGCTGAACGCCTTAGACACACTGTCCAGCATCAAGGTGGAGGCTACCTGCTGTTTTCGGGTGGCATTAGGTGGGGCCGACGTACGACGTTGGTGGTCATGGAAGGCGCCGTAACGGCTGTACGATACCTCAATGTCGTCCTCCGACCGATAGTGCAACAATATCAGCAGCGTACTGGCGAGGCATTCGTCTTCATGGACGACAATTCGCGTCCCCATCGTGCGCATCTTGTGAATAACTTCCTTCAGGATAACGACATCGCTCGACTGGAGCAGCCAGCATGATCTCCAGACATGAACCTGTAACCTCCCTCTCACTTACCGACCTTCATGACAGTGAAAAATGAAACCGCGTGTACCTAATGGGAGTTTTGGAAAAGCAATCGTCACCGAAGTTAACCTGTCGGTAAAGAGGGAGGAAACGGTTACATCTAAATGAAAGGAAATGTGCTAATGAAACTGGTGCAAATTAATTTTGAAAAGGGGTAAAGTTAATAAAGAAAGTAAATGTGCAGCCGTTACGTTAACAATTAACTAGCGGTAATTAGGTATTTGAGATTTGGGGGAAATCACGGTCGCCAGTCCTAAGGACAATTACTATAGTAACTGAAAAAGAAAGGTTATTACACATATAATTAGCACTAGAAGCGTGGCAACTGAAGGTTGACACGTGTAGTGTGAAAACTGAAAGTTTGTCAGAAGTAATAAATTTCGCTACACCCTGACTTAATTTAGCAAAAGAATTAATAAAACCGGAAAATCGAAAGTTAATTTAGTGACTGAATTTAATAGTGAGCTTTCTTTCTGAAGCACATCGAAATTCAGTAAAATACGGTTAGTCTTGGACTACCTCAACAATCATTTCAAGAAACTACTTGAATCTACGCAATTTAGAAACAAGAGATTTAACTTTGAACTTGAATTAAATGATTCCGAACAATTAACAATAGTAAAATTTAGTACGTACCAAGCTGAGCTGCAGTCACAGGTAAGCTAAAATATGGTAACAAAACTCGCACTCTTAATTTGTGCTTGTGTAGTCTAAATAGTGTAGCCAGCTATAAAAACTTAAACCGAATTTTGAACTTAAAGCAGTGAAAACGAGTTAGCTATATTACTCTAATGCTGGCGTTTGAATTTCAACGACACTCGGGTTCATTTCGGAAAAGGAAGGGACTCTGCTTGGTAATGCAATTGGGACAATGAGCAACAAACGTTCATGCTAAGTTGCTGTAATTATAGTGACGAAAATGGAACAGTTTGAAAAGCTGAGGTCTGCCATACAGTTCTAAAACTTTACGTGCGTCCAGTCTTCCTTGTTGGTTGATTGAAGGTTTGAAGCCGTCGATCGAGGAGGTGGCGACAGTCACTCATTGTCGGCCATCGCTGTTGCAGAAGCTGGATGTTAGCGCGCCTTCTTCTCGACACGGTCACCAGACGAAACGGGCTCTTGATGTGCGCTAGTTAATGTTTCCCGTCCGCGACACCATGTCAGAAACTATCATCGCAAGTCGAGCGCAATTACATGCTGCCAAACCCCGAAAGCGCGGCAACTCGCGGGAGCGTCACACAACACACCTGCTCCACTCGCTACTCCCGCCACACTCCTTCTGCTCAGCCCGCGCTCCACGCGGCAGAGTTCACACTACCAAAGATCCTACACACTTTGATTCTTCACACGACCTATCGACGTAATCGTTCGATAGCAGTCTTCCCTAGGCAAGACCCAGCGTAAAAATACAAATAATATTTACGAAACAAACCAATTATACATCGACATAAATGTATAAATATATATATATACAAACAGTAAAACAATTACAATATATAAAGAGACAGAAATGTCATATCTTGAGGTAACAAAACAAGGAAAAAAATAGTACAATAGATGGAAATAGGAGGCTATGCATTTCCGGCGTTACACATGCCCCACATTGTCTGAGGATGTTTGTGTAACGTAAACAGACTCAGAAAATGTCCCAAAAAAGAAACAGCGTAAATGCATACGCTCAAAACATCAAAAAAATTTAGCATTCGTCTAATTAATCATAAACCAATTTTTATACAATAATAATTGAGTGGAGATACTCCTAATCTTATTCCACTCTGTCATCTTGCACAAAGTAAAACAGGTTGACAACATATCAAAATTCATAAAAAACATAGAAAGTGGTTTAGCTATACCAAAATCATTAAAATTCGTAACACTATAATAAATGGAATACTATTTGCAAAATTAATCAGAGTACATGGTCATAAAAAACAGGTATATCAAAATACGCAAACTAATGATTAATTACATAGAATACACATTTTATGTAACCTTTTCGTAATTAATTTTCTCGTCATGTCCAATTAACGCTAAACAAGAAAATAATATACAGCAGATCGAAAAAAAACATAAATATTGACAGCAGAATTCTTTCACATCAGCTGTCCGGGAAGAAAAGCAACTCCACATTCCGTACTCGCGAGTACAAAGAATGCCAACAGCGGCACAAAAGCCGACAGCGACACAAGAGCCGACAGCTGCTCCGCCTCGCCAATATTGTTGCGCCCGCCTATGCGGCACGCTTGATCTCACTCGCCTGTGTAACGGCATTTGCAGAACGTCTGTTTCACTGAATTCTTTCGGAAAAACTCACTCCCGAGTAATCTCAAGGAGTCCATGAACACTATCACAGTGGATAACTCAACACTGTCCATCATCACACGCATGTACTAGCCTGAAACTTAAAACAGCGTCTAAGTACATTGGCAATGACTAATAAAAACACACATTCATGAAATATTACAGAAAGTTACAAAATCATATTTACATTCCTTAATCTACTGTGACTCAGCTGAAAACTTAAACTAGCAGCTTGGACTTTTCAGATGATTACTAATCAGTTACTCTTAAATCATTTAGTCAAAATTAATTACTTATTAATTACAACTTCTTTAATGACCTCTAGGTCAGGCAAAAGCATCGTAAAATGGCACATCCTTAAATATTACACTCTATATTTACGTACTGTACAAATTACCCATTGTGTGGTATTAATCGATCCTAGGTTGGTACAATTTCAAGTCTACAATATTCCGTATACCTAATCGTTTTCCAGAGCTTGGATACTCTAAGCAATAAGCATTTGTGTGAGATATACCAATGACTTTATATGGTCCATTATAAACAAACTTAAATTTAGAGATTTCAGGGTCTATCTCGCTCGATTTCTCGTGAGCTTTTACAAGTACTATGTCTCCGATTGCAAACTTAGCAAAACGCGCTTTAGCGTCATGACGACATATGCGAGCATCGACTTTTAGCTTCATTACTTCTCGCAAACGATCTTTTTTTCACACCAATACTAATGTCAATCCGTGGAGGGAATTTGATTATCTCTTCCAATTCACTTTCTACACTTTTGTCAATGCCGAAATTCCTCACGCTACGGCAGTTCAAATTCATTCCTACGTCAATGTCATCCGGCCAGTTAACAATGTGTATAGGCTGGTATTGCCTATGCACACCGTCTCCTGCCTCGTCAAAGCTAACTACTATTGTTTTATCTTGTGACGTACATGTCAAAGTTTTGCTTTCGCAATTAATCACTGTACGGTACTTTAATAGCCAATCTAACCCGATAATTACTTCCGTAGTTAAGTCTGGCACGACGAAAAACTCTTGTTCAAATCGTGCCCCACATATCTCGATGTTGACAAAAATCTGTTTTGTGACCGGTTTACTGGCCTTCCCAGTAGCACCGATAATTTTCACTCCTGTTACTGGCATAACTACGATGCCAGGTCTGGCTTTCAGTAAATCAAATATTTTCCCAGATACAGCACTCAATTCTGCACCGGTGTCAATCAACACGTTTAGTTGTAGGTCATGCATATTAACAGACACTACTATCTGTCTACACTTGTCCTCGACTGTTTCTTTATTTTTCCACAGTAAATCCTCGTCTATATCCAGGTCATTCCAGAAAAAACCATCCGACTTTGATCCTAAATCCGGCTTATCTGGCGGCCTTTTCAGCCTCTGTTCACATACAGTTTTAATTTCAACAGGTTTGTCCTGAGGCTTAGTCTGTAGCTTCGCCTCCAATACCGAAACCTTTTCCTGTAACTCGTCAACTAGTGAGTGTTGCTTTGCTATCAATTCACTAATTGTCACCTTCGTTGATTCCTCTTTAGTCAGATTGATCTCATCTGCCACTCTACCTGGAGAAATGTGCCCAGTAGTATCTGCAATTACTTCCTCTAGATCTGCGCAACCCACACTGTTATCGTCTGACCATATAATGTCAGCTCTAACCTCATACACGCTGTAATCTATGTGCTTTTCTACCAATCGTGTCCGGCTATCACTAAAATTTTCGTAATCTTTCTCCTTAATACTCTCGCAATGTTTAAACTGGAGTTTTGCGTCGGATGGGTCGGCCACTTCTAACACTATAACTTCCGGTAAAGTCTGCCGGTCAGGGCCAGAACTTTCCGTTACTGCTTCAACATCCAACTCCTGCGAGACGAAACACGACGAATCTTGGTCGTGCTCCCCATTAACATCAACTATTTCTGGTAAAGTCTGCCGGTTAGGGCCAGAACTTTCTATCATTTCACAAACACTATCTTCCTGCGGGACGAGACGCGGCAAATCCTGCCCGCGCTCCCCATAAACGCTTCTTCCATACAGACCCCTATAATCTCTTAGTTCGTCGTATAAGCGACCGAACTGCCTTAACCAGACCTCATCCCTCTCTGCATCCCCTCGCTCAATGACGGACGTTTTATCCGACATCTGATCTTCTCTCAACACTTGCGAATCATTCTTAAACTCAATCTCCAGTTCCGCTGTGGGTGTTACAGCTGCTACTTTATAATCGATTTCCGGAACACTACTTAAATTGTTCTCACTGACAGTGAATGTACTTCCTACTGCCGTGTATACAGCTGATCTACTACTTGTGGGCGCACTCCTTTCTCCTAACACTGGCACACTCTCCCGCCATTGATTATTCCACACAGAATTTTCATAACGACGACACCTGGGTTTTCTCTTGTTATTGGGCCTCCAAAATTTCTCCACGCCCTGTCGGCCCCTCACCGGCGCGGCTAATGGTTTCCCTGTCTCGTCCCAGCAGATATGGTCCCCGGATGCTGCTGAGGCGGCTCATCACACCCTCTGGCGTTATTACTATTCTGTGAAGCCCGTATCACGTTGGTACGATATTGGTTTCCGTCATTCCTGTTATTATTTGCATTGTACCGATTGTTATTACGGTCCGAACCGTTATTGTTATTCCTGGCATGGTTGCGGTATGCATTATTTCCATGGTTATCGTTGTTGTGGTTGCTGTGGTACCCGTTGTTGTTACCACCGCCTCTACCACTGTCGCGATTATTGCGCCAATTGTCCTCGTCCTCCACTCTTTCCAGGAAATCATTTATTGTCCTGTAATTGCTTCCTACGTAGCGTTTTGTGTCATCTGGAAGCTTCCTGTAGAGTTCCCAGACTATTTCGGATTCCGTGCGGCAATCACGCAAATATTCCAACTTGCGGATCCAGCCCTCACAAAACTCCTTCATCGAGCCGCGCGAACTCGCATCGAAAGGCCTCGATACGACAAATTCGCGCCAGACACTTTGCTGTTTTTGCTCTGACCAGTATTCAGCCAGAAACAAATTTTTAAACTCGTCAAAAGTCAGGTTCGTAATGTCGAGGTTTAAGCCCCAACGCTTGGCATCACCAGCCAGCACATCAATAACCGCATTAATTTTTCTCTCATTAGTCCATGATCTGAGTAAAACTCTTTCACAATTTTTAATGAAATCCGTCGCGTGTATACCGCCTTTTTTCAAGGGGTCGAACCGCTCCTCTTTCGTCAACAATTCCGAACTATGTGCACAGATTGGCACATAGCTCTGTTTTTCGTCAAGTTTCTTTTCTAATTCCGACACTCTCGTAATTACTTGGCAAGAGGTTGTCGCAAGCGTTTCCACTTCCCTCTTTTTCTCTTCGCAGGTATTAGCCTGCTCCCTCACTTTAGTGTCTATTTCGGACACTAAAGCCTTTAAAGTTTCCACCTTCTGTTGATCCTCTTTTTTCACTAATTGAATTTGTTCCGTCACCTTATTCTCGATGATCGGAGCAACTGACTCTCCTACACTTTTCTCGATTCTGCTAATTTCGGAATAAAAACGAGTATTTATGCTCGCAATTTCCGCCTGAACGCCTATCATTTCCTGTTTAAGATTACCGATTTCGGTATTAATTACAACAATATCTTCTTTGATTCAACTTTTGTATTAACAACGCCAACATTGCTGTTAACAACATTAATAGCTTTGTTCTGATTGTCTAGCTTTCGTTCAATTTTTTCAGACTGAGCTTCTTGCTTGGCAGACTGAGCTTCTTGCTTGCCAGACAGAGCTATAATTTCTGCCGATTGACTCTTGATTTCATTAATCAAAACATTCAATAAATCAGTTAAATTCCCGGAGACTACCGGTTTTACTTCCGTAGCTGGTTCCTCTATATATGTTCCCCTGTATTGATCATCAAGGGGTACAGATTTGATTTTCGCTTCCGATTCCGAAACATTTTCTAAAGTTTGGAATTCCATTTCTGCTCTTTGTTGCGTTTCGGCGGTCGCGTCTTTCATGCTAGCCGCCTGCCCCTGAACAATGGGAACCGAAGTGCGCGTTTCCCACTGTTCGACCGATTGTTCCGTATCCAAGTCTACCAAATTTTGGCAATTGTTGCCTTCACTCATTTTAATAATTTTCAATATAAATGCCAAATCTCAAATACAATTAGGATTACTCCCACTACTTATTCTCGCTGACGTAACGACCATTTCGTAACCAGTACTTTGTTACGAGATTAGCACAATGCAAAATTCGTGTCCAGAACAACCTCAAAATTGAAGATTGTCCTGTCACCAGGTCGCCACGTGTAACCTCCCCCTCACTTACCGACCTTAATGACCGTAAAAAATGAAACCGCGTGTACCTAATGGGAATTTTGGAAAAGCAATCGTCACCGAAGTTAACCTGTCGGTAAAGAGGGAGGAAAGAGTTACATCTTGATGAAAGGAAATGTGCTAATGAAACTGGTGCAAATTAATTTTGAAAAGGGGTAAAGTTAATAAAGAAAGTAAATGTGCAGCCGTTACGTTAACAATTAACTAGCGGTAATTAGGTATTTGAGATTTGGGGGAAATCACGGTCGCCAGTCCTAAGGACAATTACTATAGTAACTGAAAAAGAAAGGTTATTACACATATAATTAGCACTAGAAGCGTGGCAACTGAAGGTTGACACGTGTAGTGTGAAAACTGAAAGTTTGTCAGAAGTAATAAATTTCGCTACACCCTGACTTAATTTAGCAAAAGAATTAATAAAACCGGAAAATCGAAAGTTAATTTAGTGACTGAATTTAATAGTGAGCTTTCTTTCTGAAGCACATCGAAATTCAGTAAAATACGGTTAGTCTTGGACTACCTCAACAATCATTTCAAGAAACTACTTGAATCTACGCAATTTAGAAACAAGAGATTTAACTTTGAACTTGAATTAAATGATTCCGAACAATTAACAATAGTAAAATTTAGTACGTACCAAGCTGAGCTGCAGTCACAGGTAAGCTAAAATATGGTAACAAAACTCGCACTCTTAATTTGTGCTTGTGTAGTCTAAATAGTGTAGCCAGCTATAAAAACTTTAACCGAATTTTGAAGTTAAAGCAGTGAAAACGAGTTAGCTATATTACTCTAATGCTGGCGTTTGAATTTCAACGACACTCGGGTTCATTTCGGAAAAGGAAGGGACTCTGCTTGGTAATGCAATTGGGACAATGAGCAACAAACGTTCATGCTAAGTTGCTGTAATTATAGTGACGAAAATGGAACAGTTTGAAAAGCTGAGGTCTGCCATACAGTTCTAAAACTTTACGTGCGTCCAGTCTTCCTTGTCGGTTGATTGAAGGTTTGAAGCCGTCGGTCGAGGAGGTGGCGACAGTCACTCATTGTCGGCCGTCGCTGTTGCAGAAGCTGGATGTTAGCGCGCCTTCTTCTCGACACGGTCACCAGACGAAACGGGCTCTTGATGTGCGCTAGTTAATGTTTCCCGTCCGCGACACCATGTCAGAAACTATCATCGCAAGTCGAGCGCAATTACATGCTGCCAAACCCTGAAAGCGCGGCAACTCGCGGGAGCGTCACACAACACACCTGCTCCACTCGCTACTCCCGCCACACTCCTTCTGCTCAGCCCGCGCTCCACGCGGCCGAGTTCACACTACCAAAGATCCTACACACTTTGATTCTTCACACGACCTATCGACGTAATCGTTCGATAGCAGTCTTCCCTAGGCAAGACCCAGCGTAAAAATACAAATAATATTTACGAAACAAACCAATTATACATCGACATAAATGTATAAATATATATATATATACAAACAGTAAAACAATTACAATATATAAAGAGACAGAAATGTCATATCTTGAGGTAACAAAACAAGGAAAAAAATAGTACAATAGATGGAAATAGGAGGCTATGCATTTCCGGCGTTACAAACCCTATCGAACATGCCGGGGATAGATTCAAAAGGGCTGTTTATGGACGACGTGACCCATCAACCACTCTGAAGGATCTACGCCGAATCGCCGTTGAGGAGTGGAACAATCTGGACCAACAGTGCTTTAATGAACTTGTGGATAGTATGCCACGACGAATACAGGCACGCATCAGTGCAAGAGGACATGCTGCTGTGTATTAGAGGTACGGGTGCGTACAGCAATCTGGACCACTGAAGGTCTCACTGTATGGTGGTACAACATGCAATGTGTGGTTTTCATGAGCAATAAAAAGGATAGAAATGATGTTTGTGTTGATCTCTTTTCCACTTTCCTGTACAGGTTGCAGAACTCTCGGAACCGAGGTGATGCAAAACTTTTTCTGATGTGTGTATTGTACCTATTGATTTATTTATTCCTATTCAAGAATTCATCTGTGGTATAGAAAGAGTTGCGAAGGAGATATATCCATTTTTTTTAAAAAACTGTCACTGCTGTCTGTCAGACATTTTATTTCATTTGGTAATTTATTTAAAAGCTTTACAGCAGCATATTTTACCTCTTTCTGTGCCAATGATAGCTTAAGTTGAGGATAGTGTAACTCTTTCTTTCTTTTGGTATTATACTCATGAATGTCACTGTTGTTCTTAAACTGGTCCATGTTGTTGAGAAAAAATTTCATTACTGAGTAAATGTACTGTGAGGCTGTTGTAAGGATTCCTAACCTTTTAAACAGATGCCTACAAGATTTGCGACTATGAGCCCCACATGTTATTCTAACCACTTCTTTTTGAACAGTGAATACTTTTTGCCTAAGTGTTGAGTTATCCCAAAATATTATTCCATACGACATCATAGAGTGAAGGTATGCAAAGTATGATAGCTTGCTAATTTTTATATCCTCTAGCAATTATTCAGATAGCAAAAGTTGCTGAACCTAGTCGCTTTAGAAGATACAAAATATGAATTTTCCAATTAAGATCCTTGTCTATATGTACACCCAAAAACTTAGTATGCTCTACCCTGGCTACTGACTTCTGTTGATGTGTTATATTTATTGAAGGAACTATACTCCTTGCAGTAGAAAATTGGATGTACTGTGTTTCATCAAAGTTCAGAACAAGCCCATTTGCAGAAAACCAATCAATAACTTTTCCAAAGACATTATTTGTGTCATTTTGTATTGGAGTTTCTTTTACTAGATTAGTAATGATGCTTGTATCATCAGTAAACATCGTCTGTTTAGTCTCTCTTTTCATATCAAGAACAGAAGGGGACCCATGATCGAACCCTGTGGAACATCTGATGTAATTTCACCCCAGTTAGATCAAGAGGGAAGCTTCCTTGTATCACTTAAACCATATAAAGGAACTTTTTTCCTCATGTTCTGTAGGTGTCATTTAAACCACTCATACACTGTTCCGTTTATACCACGGATTGTAATTAATGTAACACAGTGTCATAGTTCAAACAATGAAATGCTTTGGACAAGTCACAGAAAACTCCTGTTGGTGACATGTTACTATTTAAAGACTCTATCACATGGGCAGTGAAGTTGTATATTCCTGTCCCAGCGGAACATCATTTTTGAAATCCAAAACGTGATTTACTACATATCCCATTACTGCTGAGATTGCTAACCACTCTTCAGTATATTACTTACTCGACAATTCTTGAAAATGCTGTGAGCAAGGATACTGGCTGGTAATTATTGACATCTGTGGTGTGCACTTTTTTGTAGAGAGGCTTGACAATGGCACATTTTGACCTGTCTGGGAAAATACCTTGAGTTATTGATGCACTACAGATGTGACTCAGAACATCAGCTGTAGCTGCTCCACATTGTTTAAATATCTTGTTAGACATGTCACCTACTCCAACAGAAAATTTATTTTTCAAGGATTTAATGGTTTTCCTTATTTCACAAAAAGCTGTTAGATGAAAATTAATCTGACAAGGCTTTCTCAAAAGTGACTCTCCCATGTACTACTTGGCTTTTTCTTTTGAACTATTCTCACTAATTTTTTCACCTGCGCTTAAGAAATGGTTGTTAAGTAAATTACCTACCCATATACTGTGGTTAAGATGGTCTCATTCTCTTTAATAGTAATACTACCTTCCCCAATGGTTAATATCCCTGTTTCTCTTCTAACAATATTCCATAGTAATTTTATTTTATTGCCCGAGCTGTTAATTTCATCTCTAATGTATATATTTTTTGGTTTTTTGATTTTCTGACAACGTTTCTCAGTACATTACAATAATTTTTATACTGTAAAATTACTTCTGGGTCTTTACTAATTCTTGCTGCCTCACACCATTTTCTTTTTCTTTCTGAAGATACTTTAATACCCGTAGTGATCCAACATTTCTTTGAAAACTGTTTGGCGTTACATTTAGTAATTTTTTTGGGGCAACAGTGTTCAGAAAGGAATACGGTGCATTTATCATCGGCATTTGGCTCATTATATACAACTCCCGAATTAATGTTTCTTAAACTTTCTCTGAAGTGCCCTATAGATACTGGGTTGACCAGCCTTACACTTTTACTTAATGATTTCTGATCTGTACACAATGTTAAGTTTTGTAAGTTAATCAGTTGTGCATCATGGTCTGATAATACATTTGTCACAGGGAGAGCATGTGTCTGCTGTACAAATACATTATCTGCTAGAGTGCTACTGTTTTCACCTATACACGTAGGGAACTTAATCAGTGATTCTAAGTTACATGTCATTGCTAACACTTCTAGTTTACTTTTCCTATCAGAATTGCTTAGAAAGTTTACATTGAAATCATCACAGATTTATAACTCATTCTTTTTGTCTGACAGACAGCATAATAGGGAGTGAAACTTTTTGTGAATATCTCCCAGTCTCCTAATGGGAACCTGTGCACCGTTGCTAATACCAAAACTACATTATCTAGCTGTAGCACACATGCATAAACTTCAAAGATCGACTCAAAATTTGCATACTTCTACAGTTTTGTACTTATACCCTTGTTTTGTGTAAATGGCAACTCATCCTTTATCCATGCTTGATTTGCAAGTGTCAGATGCTAAATTATATCCATTTATACTGACACTTTCCATCGCCACAGTTACATGGTGTTCAGACAGACAAATTATATCCACCTCGTTCTTAATTTTGAGATCATCTAAACACAGCTCATCAACTTTAATTTTTATTCCCCTGACATTTTGATGAAGTAAATTGATACTACCCTTAGCTTTATCCCTATTTACTGTTCGTGAAGCTTCTTTTATTCTATTTTTCTTGATTATTGTCTGTCTGGACTTTGGCTTCAACCTATAAAACCTGTCTGCCTGATCCCATTAACCACAGGGATCGTCCCTTGTGTGGTACTGTGGCCCCCCTTACAGTGACTGCTAACAGAATAGCTAACTTGCCTTTCCCCTTCCTATTTAAGTGCAAGCCATGTGTAGTGTATCCCCACTTACCAATAGCATCAACTGGAAGAACGCTCATGTGGGACTTTGCCAGTGACCGGAGCATCCTGTTCAGCTCATTGTTAACATGCTTTATAGCAGTGTCTACCCAGGGGCGATGATGGCGATGAAAGACCTCCACAAACCCCACATTTCTGTGTCCTGTTTCTTGTCCTATTTTGTTCAGGTCACTCCTAATACTATATCTTGGATTCATAGCCAAGCTGCTTCCTTCTCCCCTAACTGTTCTTGCCTGATCTTCCTTCCCAAACTCCCTGCATACCTGGCCTAAGTTTTCTGTCATATGGGTAAGGCTAGCACTTGGTTTCACAAAACTTGTGATCTGGTACACTTCACCTAATTTCTCCTGGAGCTGCTGGCCTACACCCGTCCCATGACTGCTACCTAAAGGTAGAATCCTTCTTTTCCTATTCTGATTTGATCCAACCTGCCTTTTTTCTTTAAGCTAATATTCTGCTTCATCTACATACTACTTCAGATAGCAAGCCCAACTGATTTGCTAACGGAATTTCTAAAGTTTTTTCAACAGTTTCCCTTTTTCACCCTTTGCTTGCTACCTTTTCCCAGCACTTCATCTCTTTTTTCTCTCTTAGCCTACATAATTCGAAACTGGCGTTTCCTAATTCAACCTTAAGGACACAAATGTTAGCATCCTGTTCAGCGATTTTTCTGTCCTTTCTACATAACCTACGTTGTCATGGAAGAGCCCCGTTTCCTCGCCGCTACATTCGCCCCAATTAAACCACAACCTATAGTTTTCACATAACACCCCCTCCTTCAGGTTTCTACGGCAACCACCACATTGGTCACAAATGGTTTGATGGAAAATTTACACAAAATTTACACAAAAGCAGAGTATAACTTGGCACAAGATCACTGAAGTTTCGTAAGCTGTACTAATACGTAACTAAACGCTAATTTAAACAAACTTTTAAACTTACTTTCGAAAGTTCTAATTAACAACCTAAACTCTGTATAACAGACACGAATTAATTTAACTTTGAACCGCTAAGTCTAATCAGAAAAATTTACGCCTAAAATATAAACAAAACTAACGACTATAGGCCTTTACGAAATACTTTCTTCTCGATTAAATATGCTCAGAAAAGCGAAATCTTAAATAGATATCCTAGCGAAGAAGTAAATGCATTAGTCTAAAATGTAATACTAACTAAATTAGCTCTTATTTCAATATTAATCACTTAACTTAACGAGAGCTTCGTGGTCGTGCGTCTACGAGAGCTATTGGACTCTAGCGTCATTCTGTTTTGTTTTTCCTGCAATAACGTACCACACGATGAACAACAACTGTTCGCCAAATATTGATAACGGGCAACACGTCTAGTCATATTCTGCTTTCATATCGATATTTTGTTTCGACTTGGATTGTACTAGGGGCCTGGATAATAGGTTTTCTCGAAATATCCGCATGCCACTCGCAAAGTCGTTGCGTCAACACCTCCCCTTAGCGTTATCTTCTTCCTTATCAACCTGACCGACTGGTGCGAGTCTGAAGGTTTCGTTGCCAACAAAGTAAAAAAAAAAGGAAAGTAACTGAAAATATACTTCTTGATTTTTGTAACAGGTAGTTTGTTTCCTCATGAAGAGGTTCCCGACTGTGTGACATGGTGCAATGTTTAGCACATTGCAGTGGCACTTGAAAGGACGGAAGTTCAGATTCCCATCCGGCTATACGGAGGTGTCTTGGAAAAAGATAAAAACGAACCCTTAACGCTTTCCGTGCGAGCTCTGTTTTCCCTTATTTTATCACTACGATCGTTTCTCCCTAAAAAGATTGGCGTCGACAAAATATTTTCGCAATCGGAGGAGAAAGTTGGTGATTCATTCAAAATGGTTCAAATGGCTCTGAGCACTATGGGACTCTACTGCTGAGGTCATTAGTCCCCTAGAACTTAGAACTAGTTAAACCTAACTAACCTAAGGACATCACAAACATCCATGCCCGAGGCAGGATTCGAACCTGCGACCGTAGCGGTCTTGCGGTTCCAGACTGCAGCGCCTTTAACCGCACGGCCACTTCGTCCGGCTTGGTGATTGAAATTTCGTGAAAAGATTCCACCGCAACGACAAACGACTTCGTTTTAATGGTGTCCATCCCAAATCCTGTATCATGTCCGTGACAGTCTTTCCTCTGTTTCCCGATACTACAAAACGTGCTGCTCTGTACTGACCTTTCTCGATGTACTCCGTCAGTCCTATCTGGTAAGGATCCCAGACCGCGCAGAGGTACTCCGAAAGACGACGGACAAGAGTAGTGGAGGCAATCTCTTCAGCAGATGTGTTCCATTTTCTAAGTGTTCGGCCAATGAAACACAACCTGTGGTTTGCCTCCCCCACAACTTTTCTACGTGTTCCTTAAATTGTTTGTAATTCTCACTACTACGTATTTAGTTGAATTTAAGACAGTTGGATTTCACTGATTTATCGTGTAACAGAAGTTTAACTGATTCCTTTTAGCACTTACCTCGATGACCGCATACTTTTCATTATTTAGGGACAATTGCGAATTTTTGCCCCATAGAGATGTTGTTGTTGTTGTGGTCTTCAGTCCTGAGACTGGTTTGATGCAGCTCTCCATGCTACTCTATCCTGTGCAAGCTTCTTCATCTCCCAGTATCTACTGCAACCTACATCCTTCTGAATCTGCTTAGTGTATTCATCTCTTGGTCTCCCCCTACGATTTTTACCCTCCACACTGCCCTCCAATGCTAAATTTGTGATCCCTCGATGCCTCAAAACATGTCCTACCAACCGATCCCTTCTTCTAGTCAAGTTGTGCCACAAACTTCTCTTCTCCCCAATCCTATTCAATACCTCCTCATTAGTTACATGATCTACCCACCTTATCTTCAGCATTCTTCTGTAGCACCACATTTCGAAAGCTTCGATTCTCTTCTTGTCCAAACTAGTTATCGTCCATGTTTCACTTCCATACATGGCTACACTCCATACAAATACTTTCAGAAACGACTTCCTGACACTTAAATCTATACTCGATGTTAACAAATTCCTCTTCTTGAGAAACGCTTTCCTTGCCATTGCCAGTCTACATTTTATATCCTCTCTACTTCGACCATCATCGGTTATTTTACTCCCTAAATAGCAAAACTCCTTTACTACTTTAAGTTTCTCATTTCCTAATCTAATTCCCTCAGCATCACCCGACTTAATTTGACTACATTCCATTATCCTCGTTTTGCTTTTGTTGATGTTCATCTTATATCCTCCTTTCAAGACACTATCCATTCCGTTCAACTGCTCTTCCAAGTCCTTTGCTGTCTCTGACAGAATTACAATGTCATCGGCAAACCTCAAAGTTTTTACTTCTTCTCCATGAATTTTAATACCTACTCCGAATTTTTCTTTTGTTTCCTTTACTGCTTGCTCAATATACAGATTGAATAACATCGGGGAGAGGCTACAACCCTGTCTTACTCCCTTCCCAACCACTGCTTCCCTTTCATGCCCCTCGATTCTTATAACTGCCATCTGGTTTCTGTACAAACTGTAAATAGCGTTTCGCTCCCTGTATTTTACCTCTGCCACCTTCAGAATTTGAAAGAGAGTATTCCAGTTAACATTGTCAAAAGCTTTCTCTAAGTCTACAAATGCTAGAAACGTAGGTTTGCCTTTCCTTAATCTTTCTTCTAAGATAAGTCGTAAGGTCAGTATTGCCTCACGTGTTCCAACATTTCTACGGAATCCAAACTGATCTTCCCCGAGGTCGGATTCTACCAGTTTTTCCATTCGTCTGTAAAGAATTCGCGTTAGTATTTTGCAGCTGTGACTTATTAAACTGATAGTTCGGTAATTTTCACATCTGTCAACACCTGCTTTCTTTGGGATTGGAATTATTATATTCTTCTTGAAGTCTGAGGGTATTTCGCCTGTCTCATACATCGTGCTCACCAGATGGTAGAGTTTTGTCGTGACTGGCTCTCCCGAGGCCATCAGTAGTTCAAATGGAATGTTGTCTACTCCTGGGGCCTTGTTTCGACTCAGGCCTTTCAGTGCTCTGTCAAACTCTTCACGCAGTACCTTATCTCCCATTTCGTCTTCATCTACATCCTCTTCCATTTCCATAATATTGTCCTCAAGAACATCGCCCTTGTATAAACCCTCTATATACTCCTTCCACCTTTCTGCCTTCCCTTCTTTGCTTAGAACTGGGTTGCCATCTGAGCTCTTGACATTCATACAAGTGGTTCTCTTCTCTCCAAAGGTCTCTTTAATTTTCCTGTAGGCAGTATCTATCTTACCCCTAGTGAGACAAGCCTCTACATCCTTACATTTGTCCTCTAGCCATCCCTGCTTAGCCATTTTGCACTTCCTGTCGATATCATTTTTGAGACGTTTGTATTCCTTTTTGCCTGCTTCATTTACTGCATTTTTATATTTTCTCCTTTCATCAATTAAATTCAATATATCTTCTGTTACCCAAGGATTTCTATTAGCCCTCGTCTTTTTACCTACTTGATTCTCTGCTGCCTTCACTACTTCATCCCTCAGAGCTACCCATTCTTCTTCTACTGTATTTCTTTCCTCCATTCCTGTCAATTGTTCCCTTATGCTCTCCCTGAAACTCTCTACAACCTCTGGTTCTTTCAGTTTATCCAGGTCCCATCTCCTTAAATTCCCACCTTTTTGCAGTTTCTTCAGTTTCAATCTGCAGTTCATAACCAATAGATTGTGGTCAGAATCCACATCTGCCCCAGGAAATGTCTTACAATTTAAAACCTGGTTTCTAAATCTCTGTCTTACCATTATATAATCTATCTGATACCTTTTAGTATCTCCAGGATTCTTCCAGGTATACAACCTTCTTTTATGATTCTTGAACCAAGTGTTGGCTATGATTAAGTTATGCTCTGTGCAAAATTCTACAAGGCGGCTTCCTCTTTCATTTCTTCCCCCCAATCCATATTCACCTACTATGTTTCCTTCTCTCCCTTTTCCTACTGACGAATTCCAGTCACCCATGACTATTAAATTTTCGTCTCCCTTCACTACCTGAATAATTTCTTTTATCTGCTCATACATTTCATCAATTTCTTCATCATCTGCAGAGCTAGTTGGCATATAAACTTGTACTACTGTAGTAGGCATGGGCTTTGTGTCTATCTTGGCCACAATAATGCGTTCACTATGCTGTTTGTAGTAGCTAACCCGCACTCCTATTTTTTTATTCATTATTAAACCTACTCCTGCATTACCCCTATTTGATTTTGTATTTATAACCCTGTAATCACCTGACCAAAAGTCTTGTTCCTCCTGCCACCGAACTTCACTAATTCCCACTATATCTAACTTTAACCTATCCATTTCCTTTTTTAAATTTTCTAACCTACCTGCCCGATTAAGGGATCTGACATTCCACGCTCCGATCCGTAGAACGCCAGTTTTCTTTCTCCTGATAACGACGTCCTCCTGAGTCGTCCCCGCCCGGAGATCCGAATTGGGGACTATTTTACCTCCGCAATATTTTACCCAAGAGGACGCCATCATCATTTAATCATACAGTGGAGCTGCATGTCCTCGGGAAAAATTACGGCTGTAGTTTCCCCTTGCTTTCAGCCGTTCACAGTACCAGCACAGCAAGGCCGTTTTGGTTAATGTTACAAGGCCAGATCAGTCAATCATCCAGACTGTTGCCCCTGCAACTACTGAAAAGGCTGCTGCCCCTCTTCAGGAACCACATGTTTGTCTGGCCTCTCAGCCATCTGTATCGCTGAGGCACGCAAGCCTCCCCACCAACGGCAAGGTCCATGGTTCATGGGGGAGGCCCATAGAGATATCTTTTCTAAATCGTTTTGCAATCTGTTTTGATCGGATGAGTTTACTAGACTATAAACGGCAGCATCATCTACAAACAACCTAAGACGGCTGCTCAGATTGCCTCCTAAATTGTTAATGTAGATAAGGCACAGCAGAGGGCCTATAACGCTACATTGGGGAACGCCAGAAGTCACTTCTGTTTTACCCGATGACTTTCCGTCAGTTACTACAAACTGTGACCTGTCTGACAGGAAAACATAAATCCAGTCACATAACTGAGACGATATTCCAGAAGAACGGAATTTCACTAAAAGCCTCTCATGTGGTATATCGTCAAAAGCCTTTTGGGAATCTGGAAATACGGAATAAATTTAAAATTTCTTGTCAATAGCACTCAACACTTGTCGTGTGAAAAGAGCTAATTGTGTTTCAAAGGTACGATGTTTTCTAAAACTTTGTTGACTGTGTGTCAATAGACCATTCTCTTCAAGGTAATTCATAATGTTCGAGCACAATGTTGTTGTCGCTGCGTTCTTCAGTTCAAAGACTGGTTTGATGCAGCTCTCCAAGCTACTCTATTCTGTTCAAGCCCATTCATCTCCGAGTAACTACCACAACCTACACCCTTCTGAATCTGCTTACTTCGCCTCCCTTTACGGTTTTTATCACCCACGGTTCCTTCCAGTACTAAACTGATGAGCCCTTGATGCCTCAGAACGTGTCCTACCAACCGATCCCTTCTTCTAGTCAGGTTGTGCCACAAATTCCTCTTCTCACCAATTCTGTTCGGTGCCTCCTCATTAGTTACGTGATATACCCATCTAATCTTCAACATTCTTCTGTAGCACCACATTTCGAAAGCTTCTATTCTCTTCTTGTCGAAACTATTTATCGTCCATATGTCAGTTCCATATATGGCTACACTAAATACACATACTTTCAGCACGGACTTCCTGACACTTAAATCAATACTCGCTGTAAACAAATTTCTCTTCTTCAGAAACGCTGTTCTTACCATCGCCAGTCTATATTTTATATCCTCCCTAACTCGACCATCCTCAGTTACTTTGCTTCCCAAATAGCAAAACTCCTCTACTATTTTAAATTTTAAGTGTATCGTTTCCTAATCTAATTCCCTCAGCATCACGTGATTTAATTTGACTACATTCCATTATCCTCACTTTGCTTTTGTTGATGTTCATGTTATACCCTCTTTTCAAGATACAGTCCATTCCCTGCAACTACTTTTCCAAGTGCTTTGCTGTCTCTGACAGAATTACAATGTCATCAGAAAAACCTCAGTGTTTTTATTTATTCTCCCTGGAATTTAATTCCTAGTCCAGATTTTTCTTTTGTTTCCTTTACTGATTACTCGATATACAGAGAGAATAACATCGAGGATAGGCTACAACCCTGTCTCAATCCCGTCTCAACCACTGCTTCCCTTTCGTGCCCCTCGACTCATAACTGCCATCTGGTTTTTCTGCTACTCTCTTACAGCACAAAAGTGCATGATTTTGTTCGCATGCCAAAATTTTTGATGAGGAAGCCGGAATGACGGTTGAGGCAGCTGGTTCCCCACATCTTCTGTCAGAGTCTTTTAAAGAGGAACAGAGCCGCCTCTTTAGAGCTCCGACAGGGGTTTTCCTCCGCTGGCACCCTTTTTTTCCTTCTACGGCAAGGTGTGCTGCTTATATAAAACCAGTTCCATAGGGCAGCAAAACTTTGATGGTTCATTGATATGCTTCAACAAATTCTTTATACTTTGACACAAGTAAACAACAAATAACTACTCCTAAGGTAAGGTTAACACAAAATCATTTGATTTAAAAGGTTACAACTTTGCTTCCGCCGTTTGCCGATAGGTGGCAACAACGGTAAGTAGAGGTCGAAAGAAACAGATCGCAGACGTCAGGCATTTAGCTTGGACCTCAGTCAACATAACCTCATTCAAACATTAGTCGATTTGTGTCTGAATCAAAGTTGTTCTTGATTGAAAATGTCAGTTTACGATCCTAATTCTCGTCATTTGCGGGAGGTGTTGCTGTTTTGTTTCAATATGAAGAAAACAGCGGCTGAGTCTCATCGAATGCTCTCAGGTACGTAAGGTAAGGACGCTATTAGTGAAAGAACGTGTCGTCAGTGGTTTCAACGCTTCAAGAACGGTGATTTGAACGTCGTAGACCTGCATAGTACTTCGAAGGAAACGGTCTACTGACACACAGTCAACATGGGTTTAGAAAACATCGTTCCTGTGAAACACAACTAGCTCTTTACTGACATGAAGTGCTGCGTGCTATTGACAATGGATTTCAGATCGATTCCGTATTCCTGGATTTTCGGAAGGCTTTTGACGCTGTACCACACAAGCAGCTCGTAGTAAAATTGCGTGCTTATGGAATATCGTCTCAGTTATGTGACTGGATTTGCGATTTCCTGTCAGGGAGGTCACAGTTAGTAGTAACTGACGGAAAGTCATCGAGTAAAACAGAAGTGATTTCTGGCGTTCCCCAAGGTAGTGTTTTCAGTTCCTTATCTATATAAACGATTTGGTAGACAATCTGAGCAGCCGTCTTCGGTTTTTTGCAGATGACGCTGTCGTTTATCGACTAATATAGTCATAAGAAGATCAAAACAAACTACAAAACGATTTAGAAAAAATATGTGAATGGTGCGAAAAGTGACAGTTGAACCTAAATAACGAAAAGTGTGAGGTCATCCACATGAGTGCGAAAAGGAACTCGTTAAACTTCGGTTACACGATAAATCAGTCTAATCTAAAAGTCGTAAATTCAACTAAATATCTAGGTATTACAATTACGAACAACTTAAATTGGAAAGAACACATATAAAATGTTATGGGGAAGGCTAACTAAAAGCTGCATTTTATTGGCAGGACACTTAGAAAATGTAACAGACCTACTAAGGAGACTGCCTACACTACGCTTGTCTTTTACAATACTGCTGCGCGGTGTGGGATCCTTACCAGGTAGGACTGACGGAGTACATCGAAAAAGTTCAAAGAAAAGCAGCACGTTTTGTATTAACGCGAAATATGGGAGAGAGTGCCACAGAAATGATACAGGATTTGGGTTGGAAATCATTAAAATAAAGGCGTTTTCCGTTGCGACGGAATCTTCTCACGAAATTCTAATCACGAACTTTCTTCTCCCAATGCGAAAATATTTTGTTGACACCGACCTACATAGGGCGGAACGATCTCCACGATAAAATAAGGGAAATCAGAGCTCGTACGGAAAAATATAGGTGTTCATTCTTTCCGCGTTGTACGAGATTGGAATAATAGAGAAATGTGAAGGTGGTTCGATGAACCCTCTGCCAGGCACTTAAATGTGATTTACAGAGTATCCATGCCGATGTAGATGTAGATAGTGGTGGAAGAGAGAATGTTTTCAAAGTTGCAGAACTGGAGATATTGCTGAGTGAAGACTGGCGTCAAACTCAAGAAGAATTTGCACTATTAGTGGGAGGGGCACAGCAAGCCATTTAAAAACGTCTCAAGGCTATGGGCATGATTCAGAAAGAAGGAAGTTGGGTCCCGTGTGAGCTGAAACCAAGAGACGTTGAATGGCGTTTGTGTGTTTGTGAACAGTTGCTTCAGAGGCAAAAACGGAAGGGATTTCTGCATCACATTGTGACCGGGGATAAGAAATGGGTTCATTACGATAATCCTAAACGCAGAAAATCATGGGGATGTCCCGGACACGGTTCCACGTCGACGGCCAAACCGAATAGTCACGACTCGAAGATCATGCTCTGCATTTGGTGGGACCAGCTCGGCGTCGTGTACTATGAGGTGTTAAAACCAAGTGAAACAATCAAAGGTGCTCGTTATCGAACGCAATTAACGCGTCTGAGCAGAGCATTAAAAGACAAACCACCACAATATAGCGAGAGGCAGCAAGATAAAGTGATTTTGCAGCACGACAACTCTCGAACCCACGTTGCAAAAGAGGTCAAAACGTAAACGTTAAAATGGAAAGTCCTGCCCCACCCGCCGTATTCTCCAGACATTGCTCCCCCTGACTGCCACCTGTTTAGATCAATGGCGCATGGCCTGGCTGACCAGCACTTCCGATCTCATGGAGAAGTCACAAATTGGATCGATTCGTGGATCGCTTCAAAAGATGAACAATTTTTTCGGCGTGGGATTCGTACACTGTCCGAAAGGTGGGAGAAAGTAGTGGCCAGCGATGGAAAATACTTTGAATGATACATGTGTAACCAATTTGTTTCATTAAAGCCTCAAATGTTGGGGAGTTAACGGCGGAAGCAAAGTTGTGCACTTTGTATATATATATTTTTTTTTTGGATACTTTGCACATCGATCGCGATTCACCGAAAACGACCGACTCGTGATATCTACCTTAGACAAGAAAAAATATCATTAGAAGTATTTTACTGTGTTTGCAACATTTCCAGTTTTACATAATTTTTGGCAGTCACTTTAAGTTCTTTTCAGCCATTTTAAGACTCTTTTTAGCCCATTTTCGTCACTGCAGTAACACTTTGGGCATATTTGCACGGGCGTGAAGTGCGCTTCATACAGAGCAACAAGTCATTAAGATTTACTGATGAAAAACTGCTGCCTAAAAATAGTTGTTTTGTGACCTCAGAAGCATTGTGATGGTGCTAGAACCTTTGCCATGTGTTCACTACGTCATCTAAAACTACATTCATGCCTCACATCGGATATTACTGCATAATTTATGTGCGTAAGTACGGTAACTATGAACCTCTGTATCCCGCTAACGGATAGTGATCTCGAACAAAGTTTCAAGGCTTCCCAACACCATGGTCTTAAGGACATATGATACATATTTCTATGACCTACCATTAATAGATATTACTGAAGTGGCCCTCCCACACCTAGTACTTTTGGTACCGAAAAGTCATGGTTTTTCTCAGGAAGCGCCCGTGAACAAATGGTGCTGTTTGACGTGCGAACCAAGAACTATACACCAAGGTAGAGAGAATCTCTGACATCACCAGGAAAAGGAGGAGCGTGATCTTCGGACACATCCTCATAACTGACCAGGGGAGGTTAACACAGCAAATTGTACAGTTTTTGGTGAAAAAGAGAACCAAAGTGCGCTGGACCCAATATGTGAAAGGTATCTGGAAGAAATGCGAATGAAGGAACCAGAGAATACAGCAGAGTAATTTATAAGTTGAAAAAATGCAGGCTTTCACGGGTTTAGAGAACAGAGCTAGACCCATAACAAAATCATCATGGACGGAAGAGCGAAGAAGGATGCAAAGTACGAGAACGAAACAGTATTGGACAAGGAGAGGGACCAGAAGAAACGAGCTGATCCGAATTAATGTTGTCCTCACATGGCCAAAACGAGAAGAAGAAGAAGAAACTACAGCATGGTCGTTCTTCCTGTACGTATACAAATGGTCGCTAGGCCGAATAGTATCCAGAACACTTGAGCCCTTATCTCTGTGATCAACAGAACCCAAGACATGACTCTCTGAAAAACGCCAACTGTCGTGCACGAACTGATTTGTATCTTTCGTGTGAACAGTGCAGACCACGTTACTGTGTTGTACCAGTAGAATACATGTGAGTCCTTATCAGATATTTGTGGTCCTCGTTGTGTATATGCCCCCTCAAACTGCAACTGATTAGTAAATAACAAATTCAGGATCAGCCTTTAGTTGGTGGTTGCAGCAACAAGAGAACAAGTAAAGACAGGAAACAGGTCGTGAGGTCTAGACACTCGGTCATAAAATATTCTGGTCCATGTGCACGTTTTACGTAACACTGTGTGCAGTCGTATGGGGGATTTTGTGTGTTTAACTCCACCGCCCCACCCTCATACCAACCCACCCCCACTTCCGTCCCAGGCCGCTGGCAAAATGCTTAAGGGAAAAGCCAATTATACCTGTAAACCCTACATACAAAGTTACGAGATCTACTACTAACTGACGAATCTAGGCATATACTGCACCTCCTACGTATGTTGGACAAAATGAGACTAATTACAGAGAGCGCAGATTTTTCCCGCGAATGTAAAAGAGAAACATCTTAAAACGTTGTAAACCGGAAGTGTCTTCTGCCGTGCGCTATGCAGTGGTTTGCAGAGTATGGATGTAGATATAGAATCTGTGCATCGGTTTTCTTACTGCGAGATTCTTGGCAAAGATAAGCTTTAAAAGGTGTACTTCTCACTGTTTATTCAATATAAAAACTAGTTGGAGTTTACAATACCAACAGTCGACAGTAAACAACGATTTGAATTATCATAAAAATTATAATAATTAAATAGTCAAGAATGACGAGGTGTTTCCAAAACCCGCATAGCTGTATGAAGGTGCTTTATTCGCAACTACCGGTTTCACGTCACTATAGACGCATTTCAAGTTTATCTGCCAAGAATACAAATCGCAGATTGAAAGATTGAAATGGTAGAAATGAAGCACATTCATACAGATGTGTGGTATTTGGAAATACCCATCATTCTTGACTTTTTAATTGTTATAATTTTTTTTAATAATTTGAATGATTACTGAGTGTTGAGTGTTGGTGTTATTATTATCCACAGTACCTCTGAACTGTGACTGCCCTCCCCATAAAGTTGTTTGTAACAGAAATTTTTTCCTGCAGATCTCTTCGTAGTGAGTTGTCTAAGCTGCTTTTCAGTACTGGTAGTGGTTATTTTTGTGCACACGGTAGTCAGACATCGTTACGGAAGAAATATCCTAATGGGAACTCATTTTTAAATTTGGAGATTAATGTTCCCACTCTCATTTTGGACGTAAGACTGTTGTGCGAAGAACCAGACGGAAGATTTGGATCCGAACGTTGCCTTTAAAATCTGTCATAGAACCGTAACTTCTCTGGATTTTCTAATACATTTTTCTCCAAGATCTGACACAGAAAGTAGTTGCACGCTATGCACACATCCCATATTATAGGTAAGCAAGTTGCGCTATCTGTTTATTATTTTTCAAAAAATGGTTCAAATGGCTCTGAGCACTATGGGACTCAACATCTTAGGTCATAAGTCCCCTAGAACTTAGAACTACTTAAACCTAACTAACCTAAGGACATCACACACACCCATGCCCGAGGCAGGATTCGAACCTGCGACCGTAGCAGTCCCGCGGTGCCGGACTGCAGCGCCAGAACCGCTAGACCACCGCGGCCGGATATTATTTTTCAAATTGAAAGTGCAACAATTTCTGTTTTCGCTACATTTTCTGAATGATGACATCAAAGCAAGATTGGTCTTTGCCATCTTTTATCATCTTATACGGTACATATATGTATAACAAGCTGTACTTAGTGTGTTTCACTTTCCATTGAATTACTAGGCAGTTTTAGTAGATGAAAGCCAAAATTATGAATGAAAACACACACAACGCTAGTGTAATATTCAACAAGATTTATTATTTATTTTACAAACACGTTTTTTTTCCGCTGTTACGTGATCTACAGGTACAAAGATAAGTATGTGGTGCAGTGAAGTTTTGTTTTGGGCAAATATTTTAAACTAGTGCATCTATAGAGTATCTCCATTTCCAGAGTTGAAAAATGTCAACATCAGGTTTTAGGATTAAAACAACAGATTTTATTTCAGTGTAAATGCGATGTAAGATTATTTAGCTAAGGCAAAATATGTGACACATTAATTAATGGACCATATACAAAAATGGTTCAAATGGCTCTGAGCACTATGGGACTTAACATCAGTGGTCATCAGTCCCCTAGAACTTAGAACTACTTAAACCTAACTAACCTAAGGACATCACACACATCCATGCCCGAGGCAGGATTCGAACCTGCGACCGTAGCAGTCGCGCGGTTCCGGACTGAGCGCCTAGAACCGCTAGACCACCGCGGCCGGCTGGACCATATACAAATTACCACTGTTGTTCACAGAAGAAAATAAACTGAACAATAAACTTTGTTTACATATTCGAAAGGTGTGGCAGAACAAAATAACTTTTTCTTTAACAGTTCCTAAATTACAAACAGATAAAATAGAGTAGAGAAATTAAGGAGGTAAGTGAATCAGCAGTGGTTATTCAAACCATTTTTCTTTCACAAG
This sequence comes from Schistocerca cancellata, assembly GCF_023864275.1. Classification (NCBI taxonomy): domain Eukaryota; kingdom Metazoa; phylum Arthropoda; class Insecta; order Orthoptera; family Acrididae; genus Schistocerca; species Schistocerca cancellata. The sequence goes on along the minus strand of NC_064628.1, from coordinate 1,545,263 downwards.
AAAGGAAATTGTGTAACTGAAATAGACGGAAATGGAGCATGTGAGTAAGACGGGGTTGGGGGAGGGGGGTAATTTGCAACATGGCCTGGCTGGGATTTTGAGAAGTATCTGCAGTTAGAAGTGGCGAGTGAGGGAACTGTGTCTGGTCATTCAGTACTGAGCTTGGGCTGATGGATATATGTTTATTAATTTCAATTACTTCGAGATAGTTCGTCTTCCCTACCTTTATTTTATCTTAGTTGAAAAATCTGACATAGCATTTACACTGAAACAACCCCTCTTGTTTTATTCTTAAACCTATCGTCTCCATTTTTCATGTATGGAAAATGTTCAAATGTGTGTGAAATCTTACGGAACTTGGCTGCGGAGGTCATCAGTCCCTAAGCTTACACACTACTTAACCTAAATTATCCTAAGGACAAACACACATACCCATGCCCGAGGGAGGACTCGAACCTCCGCTGGGACCAGCCGCACAGTCCATGACTGCAGCATCTGAGACCGTTAGGTTAATCCCGCGCGGCTCATGTCTGGAAATGGAGATATTCTCTAGATGCACTAGTTTAAAATACATGATGGAACAAAATTTCACTGCACCACGTACTTATCCTTGTACCTGATGATTGCATAACAGCGGAAAATCGGTTTGTGGAAAAATAATAAATAGTGTAGAATTTTACATCAAAGTTGTGGGTGTTTTCATCCATAAAGTATTAAAGATTCTACCAAGAACCGACGGAACATTCGATCGATGAAAGCTAAAATATTTACCACTACAAACCTCGGTATGGTGAGGTTCTTCCACTCCTCAATCGAAAGGTTGGAAAATTCCCTGCCAGGGACGTAGCACCAGTGATCAGGAGTCTGCATAGCCAGGTAGAACACGTTGAGACTCATCATGTCGAAGCATGAGGCAATGCAAACGAAGACGATGTTCAGCCTCGTCTGGAACTTGCCCCTGGACCCAATGGCGTCCAGGACCTCCTCGAATGCTGGAGCAGCCTTTGTTTTTCTACTGCATTCTGGAATTTCACTCCTCTCCTGAAAATGAATAACGAAACAGGGGTTTCACTATCGCCCTCGCTGGCTGGGAAAAGTAATGAGTTCCCAGCAAAGCACGCAGACATTTATTTTTTTATACCTACAGACTCATCTAGCTGGCAGAGCAAATGAGCAACAGTTTTATGTGTCTATAGAGTTATCTAGTCCAGTTTCCAGTGACCAACAGCAGCAAAGTTACAAGTCTCATTGACAGTAGTGAGCCTAATTATTAATTGTTCATTGTTTGCTGCAGCAAAAGTAGCTAATTTCTTTTGAAAATATTTTAATCAGTTTCATTTATTTATGTCTGTGTACAATCATTCAGTCCGTTCTATTTACTGTCTTCTCTTCCAATTCTTGGATTTTTTGTTTGTTGGATTCAATTCTTATATGCCTATGACTCACTCTTGTCAATATTGGGTGTCTGACGTATTATTAATACGTACAATGGGAGATATACTCTGCCAGGTCAGCGTTGAGTCGTTAATACCTCGAGATTACCAACCATTGCGCAGTTGCAGTAATACACCCGAAGACAAAAGAAAACAAAGGCGCACCAGGTAAGTATAATCCGGATGCGACGGAAAGCGGAAATCGGTAGACAAAATGTACATGTGCTGCAAAACAAACGATTAGAATTTCAGAAAAACTGAGCGATTTATTGAGGAGAATGAGCTTCATAAATTGAGCAATTCAATAACGCGTTGGTCCGCCTACGTTCCTTATGCAAGCAGTTACTAGGTTGATCCATAAGTTCGTAGCATCTTTCCGTAAGTTTAATAAACAAAACATATGCACATAACAGGCAGTTTAGCCATCAGTAACATACTCTCCTTCACTATTTACAACAGACTGCCAGCGCTGGGGCAACTTTTCGATTCCGTGAGTGTAGAAATCACGTCGCTTTGAGGCGAAGAACCCATCGAGCCAAGTTCGGAGCACGTTTTCGTCTAGAAAGGTAGTTCCTTGAAGGCTGTTCCCTAGACGCGGAAAAGGTGAAAATCAGAGGGCGCAATATCAAATGAATAAGGTGGATGCGGAATGATTCGCCAAGCGAACTCGCATATAGTGTCTTTTGTCAGTCTATCAGGATTTCGGGCGCGCGTTATCACCATTACACGCGCATTCTTCCCGGTCGTTGTTTTTGGACTGTGTCTGAACCGTGGGTTTAATTTCAAAGAATTTTCTTGATGATTTATTCTATTTACTGGCGATTCATCAAGAACATTAACACGTTTAATCACACTATGTGAGCGTGGAAGTAGTTGCCAGTGAGTAACTGATGAAATCATAATTAAAATGCCTTTTTAACAAATGGTAATTTTATTTACTTTAATAGAGCCTAAAAGCATTTTTTTAAAAAAAGAAACAGATTTAAAATTATAATCATAAAGCACCCTCTAAATATCAAGTTACAATTTTTTCAGAGCGAAGGAAACAAGTTTTAACTGTATGAGCTTTCGGGCAGAGAACCTTGCCACTCCATTTTGACACGGCCGTAGTTACGACCGCTCACAACAGCCTCTGAAAGACTACAATGGTGCAAATCTGCAACACACCAGACTACTTTAAACTAAAAGTTTTAACAATTTACACAAGCACACCAACTATGCACCCCCGTAGGAGGGATGGAAATGGTACAAAATACTAAAATTAAAATGTTAACTTTGCCACCGAAGATGCAACTTGATTTTAACTTCTAAGAAAAGTCTTACGGTGAAAGGGTGGCAACTTTATATACTAAAATGACCATTTAAAAAAAGCCCATAACATGCAATCTTAAATAAAATGCTACAAGTTGGCCAAACAGATTAAGATGCTCTACGGTACACAGATACCGCCTCCCAAGATGATAGGCAAGATCAAAACATATTTCAGGAAATAGGCCGTTGCACTCCAAGCAATAAATTCGTCAACACACCGAATCCGACAAACATGACAGAGGCAGCTCCGAACGACAGACAGACACTAACTGCCTAACAAATGCGGACGAGAGACAGACGAACAAGCTGGGGACGAGAGACTGACCCAGACTGACCCGCTGGCGAGCTCATATCGACCTTTAAATGCACGTGAACAGGCAACCTTTCCCCTTTCCCACCAGAGGGAGACACCAAAGCTGCGACTGCTACAGCGGCGCCACCGCCAGAAACGGAGGGCCACTGCTTCACACTACGCGCTGCGGCGCGCTCTCCAAAATAGCAATTTTTACCGCGGCTCAATGTCTGCAATACGTCTCGGTTATTGATAATAAATGTCAACATTGGTGGTTACACCTCGTGGAAGTAATTCGTATCGTACCACACCGCCATTGTTCCACCAGATACATATTATTATTTTTTGTGAGTGTGCGTAGGTCTTTGTACGAGGAGTTGCTGCTTTGTCTGGGCTCAGAGATTCCTTTTTTCCCACTATGTTAGCATAAAGACACAATTTCTCGTCACCGGTAAAGATACAAGGTAGAATGGGCTGTGTTGTTCAAGAGCCAAGTGGTTACGAACAAGTAGACAGCTGATTTCTGTGGTTCTAGCTTAGATCGTGCGATAGCCATTCATCTTCCGGATTGCAGGCAAATGTCGTTCGTTGGCGGAATGATCACAGTTCATCACATTTACCAGTTCTCGAATACTCTGATGTGGATCGTTGTGGATATATGCGTTCAAACGAGCTCCATAACATCCCGAAGGTCTTCCTGAATGTGGAGACTCACTAATGTCAAAAACGTTCCTCCTTAAAACGGGACAACCATTTTCTTGCCGTCGTCTGTCGGTGGCGTCATCCCCACATACGGCGCAAATGTGTCTTGCTGCCTCGGCTGCTCTCACCCCTCTACCTAACTCAAAAAAAAGAAAATGTCCGAAATGTTCCGATTTCTATACTTGGCACTCCATTTTTTGACGTCCACAGCTCCATTGATTGTCTCCAAAAGAAAGAATTACAGTACGCAAACTCAAATAGCAACAGTGAACTAGAAATAAAAAATGACAATCGATAAATAAACCCATATCAATCGGAATACCAACATGCAAACGAAAATGCTATGAACTTACGGTTTGGCATTGATTGATGGAGTTGATGGGTGTTGTCCCTAGGGATATCGTGCCAAATGCTATCCAGTTGGCTCTGTAGATCATCAAAAACCCGAGTTGATTGGAGGGCCCTGCCTATAACGCTCCAAACGCTCTCAGCTGGGGAGAGATTGGGCGACCCCGCTGGCCAAGCTAGGGTTTGGAAGCACGAACGCAAACAGCAGAAACTCTCGCTGTGTGAGGGTGGGCTTTTTCTTGCTGAAATGTAAGCCCTGAGTAGCTTGCCATGAAGGGCAACAAAAAGAGACATAGAATGTCGCAGACGCACCACGGTGCTGTGGGAGTGCCACGGAAGACAACCAAAGGGGACCAGGTATGAAGAGAAATGGCATCCCAGACCAACACCAGGTCTCTTTCACTGGAGTAAAATTGGCTTTGGTGGTGAGTTCCGCTTCGAACTGGGCCCCAACGACCAACGAAGATGTGTGTGGCCACGCCCTAGACAACATCACTGTCGCCTGCCATGCCGTCTGACAACCAGCGGTGACGGTCTGCAGTGCCATTTCGTTTTTGACACGCTGTCCCCAAGGAGGACATCTGACAACCCTGTCAGTCAGTGCTAAGACGAGTAACTGCTTGAATACGAACCCGAGGTGGACCCACGCGTTGTGGACATACTCAATTTCTGAAGCTGCTCCTTTTGGATAAAACAACCAACTTTCTGAAATTCTAGTAATGTGTTTGTCTGTAAATGTATATCAAATCTCCCGAATTTCGTCCCATTCGGATAATTCCTTCGTTTGTCCGCAGCTACATGTCTCTACTCCCAGTACACGATGAAATCCCCGTGTCACAGTACCGTAGCACACCGCTAGAGAAGCCAGAACAAAATGGCGCAGAATGATGTATCGTGCCATAATTCGTTTTCTGCATTCAAAGGTAATTCGTTTTCGAAAGCTGCGGAAACATTACCACTGTCTCAGTCCAATACAGACGCCTAAAAGTGTCATCTGGATAGGCCACGTACAGCTGCATCTATTCCACTGCTGCCGACCAAAATTCCTTTCTACCTTAGAGTACTGACTCCCCCAGCGGCGTGTTACTCTACAGTGAAGAGGGGATTTCATTGTGTTCCTTGACGACAAATATATAAATAAACAAAATTTAGTTACGTAATTTTATTATATATCCTCCTTTCAAGACACTGTCCGTTCCATTCAACTGCTCTTCCAGCTCCTTTGCTGTCTCTGACAGAATTAGAGTGTCATCGGCGAACCTCAAAGTTTTTATATCTTCTCCGTGGATTTTAATTCCTACTCCAAATTTTTCTTTTGTTTCCTTTACTGCTTTCTCAATATACAGATTGCTGCTTCCTTTTCATGGCCCTCGACTCTTATAACTGCCATCTGGTTTCTGTACAAATTGTAAATAGCCTTTCGCTCCCTGTATTTTACCCCTGCCACCTTCAGAATTTGAAAGAGAGTATTCCAGTGAACATCGTCAAAAGCTTTCTCTAAGTCTTCAAATGCTAGAAGCGTAGGTTTGCCTTTTCTTAATCTATTTTCTAAGATAAGTCGTAGGGTCAGTATTATCTCACGTGTTCCAACATTTCTACTGAACCCAAATTGATCTTCCCCGAGGTCGGCTTCGACCTGTTTTTCCATTCGTCTGTAAAGATTTCATGTTAGTATTTTGCAGCAGTGGCCTATTAAACCGATAGTTCGGTAATTTTCACATCTGTCAACACCTGCTTTCTTTGGGATTGGAATTATTATATTCTTCTTCATGTAGAAACAGAACGACCTGAATTACTGCAACACGACCGTGTTTTGACTATTCGGTGGAAATGCACGCAATTTCGTACGTTCCCCAAAGTAGATACAAGTACTACAGATCCACGTCCTTTCAAATCAATCAGCCCAACAGATAAAAATTACGAACTATAACAGCTCATGCGAATTAGAAGTCACCAAGGCACCGATGCGGGCGCAATGACGCATAGCTGCGGTCGGCCTCCAGCGCAGGGAAACAGATTTCGCAATACTTCCCACAATAGTGTAGCGTGCAGCCATCCAAGCATTCCTAGCGGTATAGCTCCTTCCTCAACAGCTCTCACCTCAAACTGCTACTGCTACATATTAGAACTACTGCTACTCCTGCTGTGTCTATGACACGATCCTATTAAAAATACAGTCACCGCCGAGGCCACTTTAAAGTCTGATCACGTGTTCTCAAGGCGAATTATCGTATGACACGCTCCATCTGGTCCTGTTTAGTTGTCTCAAACACTGTTTACTAACACGTTTCTGTACAACGCCAAACATTTCGTTTTTTTGCCACGACTTCCATGCCTGTGTCATGTTCTAAACTAACATTAAGACGCCCTGATACACGGCCTCTCGCAGAAAACTAGACATCGCGCGCTGTAAATCACGTTGTTACTGCAACTACCATAACACGCCACACATCTGCATATTTTAAATAAAAACCCACTTACAACATAACGAAAGTGGAAGACTTTTGCGGCGTTGGCGTAGGTCTCCAAACTGATGTCCGAAAGCGAATGACGACCTATACATTTAGACTCGTCTCTCACACAGACGGAATAGCTGACGACTATGCGTCCCCTTTCGACTCATTCCTCATATTGCACTCATGTACGCGATCACTGTTTCGCTGCTAGCAACCCCCAGAAGTTGCCGTCCATCCACGAAAACTTTTTCCCCACCTCAAACAAGCCATATCAGTCAATCATTATCTGCTAACCAATGCAGGGATGGGATGCAAAAGACACCATCCATGTACTCTAATAATAAACATGAAACTTGATAGCGCGAACAATTTTACACTAACTTCAACACCGGCCAATCATGTGACAGCATGTTTCCTCAATTTCAGTATCATAGCTAGACCACCCCTTCTCTACTTTGCGAGTATCATTGCGAACACGGATAGATGACTACTCAGCGCGTCCATTCACAGTTAATTCTCGAACACTTAAATCATCAAACTATACCAGACACAGCTCTCTACATATTTCTAAGACCTCGAGCATAGTACTTAATTTACGATCCCTCTCTCTGCGTATGGGAGTCACAGAGCATCCTCACACAGTCATTGACCAACCCGCCCTGCAGCACCGTTAGAGAATTAATCTCCAACCGATCAGAAGAAGACCGCTACACTCCACGTCTCATGAAAGAATAGAGCTTTCCTAGTCCTGACCCATCTAAGTGAACAGAAAACAGAGCAAACGCTCCTCGAATGTGCAGGTGACTGGATACAGTCAAATACAGTGCTATATTACGCCTCCCGATTAGTGCGTTTTTGCTAGGTGTTGGCAGGCAATTTTAGAACCCAGAACGAGCGGTTGCGTCGTGATCGCATGGACAGACCTGACATAAAATCAATAGAATTGCGAAAAATGTCTAGGGAATAGCTATAAATTGATCGCACGCCGAAATGCGGGGAAATTGAAGAAGTACATATGTATGTTCTGGTTCGCGCGAAACAATTTGTACATGGGATCCAGTATGCGTCAACAAGTGGGATGCGAGAAAACGTTGACATCGAAACGGAGGGAAATCAGGGAGGTAGTCAATTTTTTCCCGTGAGTCAGTATTTTACTGTATGTCTATTGAGGTATCAGTGATACACGCGAGTTGACTACTGTATTTTGTGCTTTTCAGGAGTACAGAGATAGTTTCACCTCTAAACTTACTTGCATCTGCGTTATAGGATAACAGAGAGTGGAGGGGTTCATCGGCTGAGAAAGAGCTGTAACGAGGTACGATTTAAAGATTGACTAATTCATTTTAGAGAAGGGGAAGTTGGTGCAGGCCACCGTCACACATCTCGCGTTGTTATGATGAGAAAAGGGCGAGAGAGATGTGGGCGCTTAGGGAGGCATACAGACAGTCATTTCTGCCTCGCTCAACACGCAAATCGAAGAGGACTGGAAACTGTTAATGCTGCTACCAAGTATGTTGGCCACACACTGTCAGTGGCTTATGGGCTATAGAGGGTCAGGAATTTAAAACTATTTTTGGAAATACGCGGAAAACTACGGATCGAATTAAAAAAAAGGTTGCAATGAAAGTTGTTGGTCTCGACGGGGGACATCCAATGACACCAAACTCGATCCCAATATCCCACCCCCAGGAGGTGTGGGGGGTCAAGTTTGAAACAGTGAAAAGGAACCCCAGTTTCTGTTGCGGATTCTCCAGGAAAAATTCGTAACTTTTGCATTAAAATTTTTTTTCAGTGCGTTATAGATAGTGCTGTAATCGACAAAAATGGAATTGCGTTAAAAACACTTCAATCACCCATCAGATCAGGATCCCAGGAGGTAGAAAGCGTGTTATGCTAAAATATTAAATAAGAAACCGGTTTTATAGCAAAAAAGACTTGATTCTCCGGAACGCAATTACTTGGTCCACATTTTTGTTGTAATTTCTTTCACTTATGGTGCTCGACATGTTTTAGTTAATGGGGATTCTTCACTTACCAATAATGCGTATTAAACCTATTCGTTTGGCGATTTGTTTCATCATAGCAAAGTATCTGTAAAAGAAAATCTATATAGGCTGCTTGTTGTTATTGTATCCAACTGCAAATATTCAAGCGGTTTTGAAAGTCGTCCCCATGTGGTTCTTATGCTACGGTAAGTGATGCCACTCGAGTTTGTACACATGCAGTATATGCAGAACACTTATTTGTGAAATTAGTGACTATCGTGCGATTTGTCCGAAAGTAAAGTATTTTTGCTATAAAAACCGGTTTCACATTAAAGGTTTGAAAATGATTGCATTTCTAACCACCTGGGATCATAATCTGATGTGTACTTCTTGAGATCTTACCACTTTTCAATGGCTTTTTATCCATTTTGACTTTAGTCAATTACAGCGCCGTCTGTCACGTCAGACCCTTGGAGGTGGGGCACGAGGGTCGAGTTTGGTGTCATTGGATGACACTCTTCGAGACGAACAGCTTGTATTAGAAAATTTTTCTTTTTAATCCTGACCATGTGCAATTATGTAAACACGTAATGGAGGAGGCGTCTGATGTATTGTACGTGGGTAGACGTTCCACAGTATCTCTAACGTTTGCAGTTCGCCGTTGTCGATGTCTTTCCCCATCCCTGCGAAGAGACGTCTGTTCAAGGAAGTCACACACGCACTGACTGCGACGGCTTGTGAAGCAAGAGACCGACGTTACGCGCCACTGAACTGCTGTGATACTCCTTATCTGCTGACGTCCCCTGGACTAGGAAAATAACGCAATTGATAAAATACGTGTTTAACAGGGATAACAGTCACGAGTGGAAGAAGGTGTCAACCGTGAAATTACTTTCAGAATTTTCTCTTAAGTATTAACTTTATTTACTAGCGATTCAGTAAGTCATTAACACATTTAATCGCACAATGTGAGCGTGGAAGTAGTTGCCAGGGAGTAACTGATGAAATCAAAATGAAATTGCTTTTAACAAATGGGAATTTTATTTCTAAAAGCCCTTTCTTTTTAAGAAACAGATTTAAAATTATAAGCAGAAAGTACCCTATAAATATCAAGTTACAATTTATTCAGAGACAGAAAGAAACAAGTTTTGACTGCATGAGGTTTCGGGCTGAGAACCTTGCCGCTCCCTTTTGACACGGCCGTAGTCACGACTGCCCACAACAGCCTCTGAAAGACTACACTGGTGCAAATGTGCAACACACCAGATTACCTCAAAGTAAACGTTTTAACACTTCACACAAGCACACAAACTATGCACCCTGTGGAAGGGATGGAAATGGTACAAAACACTAAAATTAATAACTTAACTTAGCACCGAAGGTGCAACTTGATTTTAACTTGTAAGAAAAGTCTTGCAGTGGAAGTGTGGCAACTTTATATACTAAAATGACCATTTAAATAAAAGCCCATGAAATGCAATCTTATACAAAGTTATACAAGGTTGGCCAAACATGCTCTACGGTACACATATACCGCCTCTCAAGATGATAGGCAAGATAAAAGCATATTTCAGGAAATAGGCCGTTACACTTCAAGCAAGAAATTCGTTAACACACCGAATCCGACAAACATGGCAGAGGCAGCTATTAACGTACGGTAGATTGATAGGGAGATTACCGTACAACCCGAACCGCAGGTTGCTCTAACCCACCCCTACTCAGCAAAGGAAATAGGGACGACCCAATTCATAAATAACCACCTTCCCGCGGGTGGGCATACGGAGAAGAACGGTGGGACGACCCCAAAACAAGGCGGCTGGTGAGCTCACCAAGAAAATAAGTAGAATTTAACAAGTAAATGAAACAACATATCACCAATCACTTAACTTCTAATAAACTCAGATTTCTGTCGAAGACCTGGCGCAGCACCCCCAAGTGGCTGTCCCGAACCGTCCGCTGCCAGCCGATTCAACGGGCGCAGGAAGGCGCGCCGATCTCCCGTCTCACGGCGTCGCAGCTCGCACCGGCCAGACTGATGTCGTGGGTTGACTCCTGTTGCTCTCGTGTCGACCGCGAAGCCACTACCCCTCGCTGTACGCCGCGGCCCACTGGACTCGCGTGGCGACCTCACATGCGCCGGCGCTCAAGACGGACAAGTCATCTCGTGTCTCAGTGCGCGACCGACCAACCGATCGATCCAACCGCCAATGACCGTTGCCTGAGCAACTCGAGCAGACTGGCGGCCTAACGCGCAGATGCACGCGGCCACTCGTGTGGTTCCCTCACTGCACCACAAATTCGAACAAGACACAGACTAGCAAGCTGGGTACGAGAGACTGACCCCAGACTGACTGCAGACTCACGCAGACTGACCGAGCTCATAGCGCGCATTAAATGCACGTGAACAGGCAACCCTTCCCCTTTCCCACCAGAGGGAGACACCAAAGCTGCGATTGGCACAGCGGCGCCACCGCCAGAAACGGAGGGCGACTGCTTCACACTACGCGCTGCGGCGCGCTCTTCAAAACAGCAAATTTTACCACGGCTCAAGGTGGGGCGTAACTAACCATCTGGGAGGTCAACAGGACAATTTATGTTCACATGTGTTTTCTTTTGGAAGTTGCTTACGCTATAAGCACAGATGGCTGTCAGCCTAACATTTTCCGAAAAGAGTGTTGGGAATCGCCTAAAAACTGCACTCAGGGTCGCCAGTGAACGAGCCGACGGTCGCTTTAGTCCGCCATGTGGATTCGACGAGGGCCTCGCTCACCCGCCACTCTCGTTACATGGTGTCCTACGAGATACTCTACACGAATAAGTCAAATAGGTGATTTGGCGATGAGGACAAAATTTGACAGAGCATTGTATTACCTGAAATCAAACAAGTCATTTACTTATACTATTTACTTGTCTTTAAACTCTCTTTTCCAATACATATATCGCACACACGATACCAAAGAGAACATCTTTTTACCTGTTGGTTTTACGACTTGCACACATTTCATAAAAATTAGTATAACAAATTGGATCCGTATCAGAAATACACTACTGGCCATTAAAATTGCTACACCACGAAGATGCCGTGCTACAGACGCGAAATTTAACCGACAGGAAGAAGATGCTGTGATATGCAAATGATTAGCTTTTCAGAGCATTCACACAAGGCTGCCGCCGGTAGCGACACCTACAACGTGCTGACATGAGGAAAGTTTCCAACTGATTTCTCAAACACAAACATAAGATGACCGGCGTTGCCTGGTGAAATATTGTTGTGATGCCTCGTGTAAGGAGGAGAAATGCGTACCATCACATTTCCGACTTTGATAGAGGTCTAATTGTAGCTTACCGCAATTGCGGTTTATCGTATCGCGACATTGTTGCTCGCGTTGGTCGATATCCAGTGACTGTTAGCAGAATATGGAATCGGTGGGTTCAGCAGGGTAATACGGAACGCCGTGCTGGATCCCAACGGCCTCGTATCACCAGCAGTCGAGAAGAGAGGTATCTTATCCTCATGGCTGTAACGGATCGTGCAGCCACGTCGCGATCCCTAAGTCAACAGATGGGGACGTTTGCAAGACAACAACCATCTGCACGAACAGTTCGACGACATTTGCAGCAGCATGGACTATCAGCTCGGAGACCATGGCCATACTGGCGTATCACCCGGCGTGATGGTATGGGCTGCCATTGGTTACACGTCTCGGTCACCTCTTGTTCGCATTGACGGTACTTTGAACAGTGGACGTTACATTTCAGATGTGTTGCGACCCGTGGCTCTACCCTTCATTCGATCCGTGCGAAACCCTACACTTCAGCAGGATAATGCACGACCTCATGTTGCTGGTCCTGTACGGGACTTTATGGATACAGAAATGTTCGACTGCTGCCCTGGCCAGCACATTCTCCAGATCTATCACCAACTGAAAACGTCTGGTCAATGGTGGCCAAGCAACTGGCTCGTCACAATACGCCAGTCACTACTCTTGATGAGCTGTGGTATTGTGTTGAAGCTGCGTAGGCGGCTGTACCTGTACTCGCCATCCAAGCTCTGTTTGACTCAATGCCCAGGCGTATCAAGGCCGTTATTACGGCCAGAGGTGGTTGTTCTGGGTACTGATTTCTCAGGATCTATGCACCCAAATTGCGTGAAAATGTAATCGCATGTCAGTTCTAGTATCATATATTTGCCCAATGACAATCCGTTTATCATTTGCATTTCTTCTTGGTGTAGCAGTTTTAATGGCCAGTAGTGTAGTTACAAATTTGAGAATACACTGAGATCACAAAAGTCGTAGGATACCTCCCAAATCGTGACGGACGTTCTTTCGAACAGTGCAGTGCAGCAATTCGGCGTGGCATGGACTTAACATATCGCTGGAAGTCCCCTGCAGAAATATTGAACCATGCTACCGCTATAGCCGTCCATATTTGCTACTGTGTTGTCCGTGCAGGATTTAGTGCACGAAATTACCTCTCGGTTATGTCCCATAAATGTTCGATTGGACTAATGTCGGGCGATCTGTGTGGCCAAATCATTCCCTGCATTTGCCCAGAATGTTCTTTAAGCCAATCGCGTACAACTGTGAGCTAGTTATATAGCATATTGTCGTCCACAAAACTTACATCGTTGTCTGGGAACAGGAAGTCCATAAATGGCAACGTATAGTCTCCATGTAGCCGAACATAACCATTTCCAGCCAATGATAGGTTCAGTTCGGTCAGAGGACCCACTCCATCCCACGTAAACACAGCCCACACCATTATGGAGCTACCACCAGCCTGCACAGTGCATTCTCGACAACTTGGGTACATGGCTTCGAAGAGTCTACGGCACACTCGAACCGTACCATCTGATCTTATCAACTGAAATCGGAACTCATCTGATCGGCCACGGTTTACAGTCGTCTGGGGTCCAACCGATTTGGTCACGCGCCCAGGACAGGCGCTGCAGTCGATGTTGTGCGGTCGCCCGTTGCCATGGCCCAACAACGAAAACTTTCGCCGCACTGTACTAAGGGATACGTTCTCGTTATGTCCCATGTTGATACCTGCGGTTATTTCTCGCCCGTCTGTTGGCACTCACCACTCTACATAAACACAGCTTCTGTTGGTCATTAAGTGAAGGCCGCCGGCCTCTACGTTGACAGTGGTGAGAGGTAATGACTGAGATTTGCTGCTCTCGGTTGACTCTTGACACTGTGGATCTCGGAATACTGGATTCCCTGACAGTAGATATGAAATGTATGTTCTGCCCCAGTTATCGAAATCGACCACTTTTTACCAATTTTTATGCTATTTTAAGGCCATTTTATATCAAAATTGACTTTTTGATCATTTTTTGGTGTTAACTACATCTGAAAATAGGGAAATGCCAAAAAGTGTCCCAAATAAGTTATAGGCCTATGAAATGATTAATCTAACACAAATATATACAATGAAAGAATATATACAATACAACATATACTATTGTAATATACATACAATATATTAATGAATAATATCTATAACAATATATACAATATGATATATGTACAATAAACAAATATAAAATATATACAATATAAAAATATATACAATATCTCAGTATCTATAATATACAATATCTACAATATACAACTATGTAATCTGGATTAACATATACTATAATGTCCAAGTGGTAATGTATTTATTCCATCACCCATAATATGCCTTTTATCATCATGTGGACTTAATGCTATCTTATTTAGTTCAACTGTATATATTTCATGTTTAATGGTTCTAATTAAATTCATAGTTCTATATTGTTCATTCTTATTGAATAAACAATCTTTATAGTCATCAAATGTTATTCTATTATTTACAACACATTTCTTAACACCTTTAGATTTTTTAGTTTCTTTTTCATTTACTTTATATGCATACATTTTAGATCTTAATCCAATAAATTCTTTCATAATTTTACCATTACATTCATCTTTCATTTTTCCTAATACCTTTTTGTTCATTTGTGGTATATTGTACACATTATTTGTTGCATAATCACTTGTATCAAAATGTTCAATCATATTTTTCATATCTTCATAAAAGTCATCTGTTTTTATATTGTATATATAACTATCTGTATCTTGATAACATAATTCAATATTTGTATCATATTTAGGTTTCATTACATTGTAATGGAAATTATACATTAATTCTTTTGATAAATCTAATATACTCATACCAATATAAATTGGTTTATTAAATTTAATTTCAGTTTTATTCATATGAATAGCTACTAGATTTTCATTAAATATTGTTCTATGTTTAAAATTAGGTTTAGCTATTAATTTATCACATTTTCTACCATCTGATACTAATTTTATGTTAACTCTGTTACGTATATTTTCCATTGTTTTTCCAAACACACTATTATTCATTAGTTTATAGAAATCTTTTTCAAATTCATTTTTTGCTTTTTTCCTCATTTCTGTATTAAAAGCAATATATTTGTTCAACCAATCACTTTGATTAAATTTTAAAACACGATATATCTTTTTTAATTTCATTCCTAATGATAGATATTGTTTTAAATTTCTATAGTGTACAACATACTTTGTTTTATCATATAATGTAGTTAATAGTTTACCCATGTTTTCTGGTGCTAATGGTACATCTTTATGTTTATCATGTAGTTCACTTGGATATTCTAAATCTACTTCTAAGATATATCCAGTATCAGAATCATCTTTCATATTCATTATAAATTTATTCCAATAGTTTATATAAAATTCAGGATAATTTAACCATTCAAAACCACCATAAGGTAGATATTGTGACATGGCATAACCATATAGATTATTAGCATCTAAATACATTAGATAATTTGATTCTTTATTTTTATCATAATCATTTAGATATTTATTATTTGCTTTAACATATCTTTTACAACATTGTGATATACCACCTCTTATTCCATTTTCAACCATTAAAATCATATCATAATCATGTAATAATTCTAATGGTTGATTCGTCATTTTTAACATTGAATCCCATGATAAACCAGGTGCTGTATAATACCATGCTGGATCTAAATCATATGATTTCATACATGTATGTCTAAAGTTTTCAAATACATCAGCCAATAATAACACATCTGTTTTTAGATATAAATCATGATATTCACCTAGATTTTTAATATTGAATTTATTCCACACTAATTGTGCATGTTTATAATCATCATTAGTTATATTACATTCATTTAGTTTATTATAGAATTCATTTTTAGATGGTAATTGTGTTTCATTAAATTTATTCCAATCATCCATATAATCATATGGATAAACACCTTTTCTAATAACTAAATCTATTTCATCATCATTAAAGAATTGTTTAATATTAAGCATTTTATCTTTTGATAAATTCGATGATAATTTATCTAATGAAGATGCCATAAATCTAAATGTACCAATAAACCTCATTTTTAACTTATTTGTTTGTTTACCAAAACTAATATATTTTTCTTCATTATTCGGTATCAAATCAATATCTTTATTATCGTAACCAAGTTCTTTAATAAACAAATGTGAATCATAACCAGTTAGATTGTGTAAGAATATTGGTACAAATGTTGGTTGTTGAAGTTTAAGATTACATTCATTACACAATGGTGCTATATAATTACCAGTTAAATGATCATGATGATGTACTTTTTTATAATCTGGTGTATATACTGATTTACATAATGTACAATTTTTAGATTCATTATGTATTTTTATTTGTTCCTCTGTTAACTTATTCATTGGTTCAATTTGTGAATATACGTCACCAATTTCATCAACTTCATTTTTTATCATTTCTATGAATGTTTTAGCTGCATTTTGTCCTCTATAAACAACTGGATTTTTATAATGACCATGAATATATTTCACATAGTAACAAAATCCAGATGGTCATGTTTTTGATATTTCAGTGTGTATGATTTATTTTGGTTTGGTGTACATTTATCCATTTTCAATAATAAGCTTTCAAAATCAGCATATATGACAAATGGAACATACATTGTATGATTATAGTTTTTGAATGTTATATATTCACCTCTTTGAGGTATAATAATTTTAGATGATTCATGTTTTGAACAATCGATTTTATGTATACTTAATTTATCTTCTGAACTGTAATGCTGTAAACACATTTTACATATATAAATATTTTCAGTGTGTTTTGTAAATTGCGATCTAACTAATCGAGATAAGTTTTTAATCCAACAATAATGTGATTGATTATTATTTTTCATGTATAATAAATCAACATGTTTAGATTTTTCATCTATAGTTGTCTTTAATGGATATATTTCATATTTTTCATTATATGCATATACATTAATAGTTATATTGAGTTTATTTGCATATTTAGGTATGTTATCAATTTTAACTGGATATTCTATTGGACCAATTTTAGATTCTAATTCATCAATATAATTTTCATAATTACTAGTTCGATCAGGATTTTTACATTTTGTACGATCAACTGGATATAATGCTGATGCTATAGACCATAGAAAGCATTTTTGATCATTATTTTTAACATTTACACATGCTTTCTTATTTCGTATTTTAAGTGGTAATTCCGAATACGATGAACCACGTAATGGTGTATATTTGTTAATGCCTAACTGTAATCCAATTATTCTATTTAACATCCATCCTGATCCTCTATCTTGAAAATCATACATACGTTTTAACATTTCACGTTTACCATTTGTATAAAATTTATTTAGATCTTTTTCATTTGTGACTGTATAGTTGTATGTTGAGAATCTAAATTCTTTTATTTCATTAGTAGTATTCAATTTGAATTCACAGTACAATATTAAATTAACTTTTAATCCATTGTATATTTTAAGATTATCTTTTATTAACTGACATACAATAGGTTTTGCTGATGACATAATATGTTGTGGGTCTTTGATTTCAATATTGTTTTCAATGTTGTATGTTTGTAGCCTATTTTGGAATGCTTTTTCAATTGAATGATATTTATGTGTTTTTCTTTCTTTAGGTTGTTCAAATATATCTGTAGCAAATGGAAATGTTGTTTGACTATTTTGAATCAATTCTAATAGATTACTTTTACGCAATTTAGAATACCCACTTAGATTTAAATGTTTAGCTAATGCTTTAAGATCATTAACATTCATTGATGATGATCATTATTTTCAATATTATACAAATGTACTTTTTTAGTTGTTCTTTTTCTTTTATTATGATTGTTATCAAACACATCTGTAGTACATGGATACAATAATTGCATCAATTCATTTTTACGCATTTTAGAGTAACCTTTAAAGTTTAAGCTTTTAGCGATAGCTTTAAGCTCATTAACTTTAATTGACTCCATTTATTAAGGAAGAAAACTATTATTTTTGTTGTCTGTATTTGTTGTCTATTTATGTATATAATTATTATTAAGTATTTTTAGTAGCTGTATTTTCACAAATAGATACAGATATATTTATTTATTGAGGATGAAAACTAAAATTTTTGTTGTCTATTTATATAGACAATATGTAACAAATAGATACAGTTAAATATATCTATTTATGTATATAAATAATATTAAGTATTATTAATAGCTATATATATTCAGAACTATTTATGTATATAATTATTATTAAGTATTTTTAGTAGTTATATATATTCAGATTTATTTATGTATATAATTATAATTTAGTATTTTAGTAGCTATATATATAATTGCTATTCAGTTATTTTCACAACTATTTATGTATATAATTATTATTAATAGTTATATATATTCAATATTTTTAGTGTCTCTATATTCAGTTGTTTTCACAACTATTTATGTATATAATTATTATTCTGTATTTCTAGTAGCTATATATTAAATTAATTCCAGAACTATTTATAATTATGTATTTTAATACCTATTTGTATTCATTTGTTTTCACAACTATTTATATATATTTTTATTAGTTAGTATTTTTAGTGTCTATAGATTCAGTTGTTTTCATAACTATTTTGATATATTTTTATTATCTACATATATTCAGATTTATTTATATATATAATTATTATTAATAGCTATATATATTCAGAACTATTTATGTATATTATTATTATTAATAGAAATATATTCAGAACTATTTCTGTATATAATTATTATTAATAGATATATATATTCACAACTATTACGTATAAAATTATTATTCAGTATTTTTAATGTCCATGAGTTTTTTATGAATTAATGATTTTTCATGCCTTTTAAGATAACATCTACATAAATTTCTACCACATTCACAAGTTACTATTTCATATATTTTATCTTTATTATTTTCTATATACTGTCTAGTATAAAATATAGCACATAGGTTGCATACATTACGATGACCATCTTTTCTATATTTGTCAAGATAAAATTCATTAATGTTTTTTAGATTTTTACATCGACTGCACTTTTTGATGCTGTCCATTTATTAGGTACAAAAAACTCAATTTGGTAAAAATTCAATTACATGTACTTTTTTATCTGATCTGTCAATCATTCCTTTATATACAATATTACAATCAATTATAGTTGTACAATCATCCCAACCAATCATTTTTGCATATCTATCTGGTAGTATTATATTAAATTCATTATCAATGTTTTAAAACCTAATTTAGTATTTTTGATTTCTACATTCGTAATATGATACACTTTATCCACTTCAATGTCACATAATTTCACCAATCGTGTATTTTTATTAACACTATTAAGTCTAGTTAATAGTTCCATTTATATAGAAGAAAAATGTTTTAATTGTTGGATTGTATTGTTTAGTACAATTATTAGTTCTGATATTAACGAAGATGATTTAATACAATCTATACCAAATAGTGATAAATCAAATATACCATACTTTACTACTTTTTTGGTGAATTCATTATATTCGTAAAAAGCATCATCTCTAAAAAAGTACAACATACCATTAATGTACCTAAATACTGACTTTATACCAGTTGGTAATCCAGAATATTCTCTACTTATAATACCACGTACTTTATATTTAAAATTACATTCATCTATTTCAGCATAGAAAAAGTCATTAAAGAAAATAAATGTTCTACCAGAATAAGTGTTCACTATACCATTTAATTTGAAATTATTGCGTATACCTGTACTAGATAGTGGTTTTGGATATCCTGATATCAATTGTAATGTATGTCAATGTATCATATATATCATATTATTGAAAAATATAACAAGTTCACCACTAGGCCTCTGATATATACCATCTATATGGTTTACATCATTTGGTAAAAATGTTAACCAATCAGTTATTAATTGTGATTTTGGTATTGTTTTTTGAATTATCCACACCCATTTCTGATAAAAAACATATAAAATCCCATTCATAAATAATATGTGATCAATATGTTTAGTTTGACATAACGATATAGGTTCTGATTGTAAAGGTGGTGAAATTGGTTTAATTGGTAATTGTGTTGGTTGTGTTGATTGTTTACCATATAAACTTTGAATAGCATCAATATCATCTTGAGATAATTCTAAATGCGATCCATTATAGTATGCATACATTATTGAACCATAATCATCTGAATGTCGTAGACCTAATGAATGACCAATCTCATGTATTAATACTTCAAATAGATTTGTTTGTCCTTTTGGTGTATTAGTATTCATCTCTAAATACCATATTTCATCATCACCCATATGTATTTCTACAGGATTATTATTTATATCTGGAAAAAATGCATGACCTAACACATTACCTTTACCATCTAAATCCTTTGAACATTGAATATTTTTATCAATTTCAAATTTATGTTTACATCTTTTATTTGTAATTAAGATATCAGGATTATTGCTATCATGTTTAAACTGAATATCTATTTTATCTTGCCATATTTTAAATGCTGCATCAGTTAATTGTAATACTTTTTTAGTAGCACCTTTATAATGCCATTTAATATGTTTCTTATTCCATTTATATATACTAGTACTATAGCTACCAAATTCATCTTTTACACCACATCTAGGCTTATTCATTAAATTTATAGTATCATCATTTAATTCGCCATTTATTTCTAAATTATATGTTAATTGAAATAACATTAATGCTTCTCTAAATGTATCATCACTAACATGAGTATTATCATTAACATTTGTAATATCTAAATATTCATAATCACTTAAATATTTTATTGCTTTACTCTTATCATTGGCATATATAAATTTAAACAACATTAAGAATATTATTGTTTTCATTTATGTACACTTAAAAAATTCAATCTTTATATATTCATTATCATCATTGAAATATAAATCAATAATATGGTTACCTATAGTTGAAAAAAAATCCCAATCAGATGATGTAATTGATTGTTTAAAATTTAGAAATACCTTTTCATCATAATTATAAATAATGATTCTATAAGTTGTATACAACCTTTTTTCATGTTTTATATAACCAATTCTAAGATTATTATGGAAATAGAAATCTATGTTATATTCTTCAAGTTTAGATATGATATCTATCAACCTCATTTATTTATACTAAAATGTATTCTGTTTCTTAAAATATTCATAAACAATACATACTTCATCACCATTTAGATCAAAAAGATAATTCAAACTATCATCAGTTAGTTGATTTATGAATACAGATACATCATCATCAGGATAACATACTGACAGAAAAAATGATATAGCTAATTTTATTAGGTTAGCCATTTATATATAAGAAAAATAATAAGACCCTCCTTGTCGGGTCTAACATACAATTTATATTAATAAATATGGTTTAAATCAATCAATATGACCATCTATAAATAAATAAAATAATTTTATTTTTACTAACCCAACTATTATGTGAATTATCAAATCCTAACCATTTTACATATACTTTATCAATTTTTTTTCTTAATACTTTTTCAACTAGATATACATCAGGATACTTTGTTTTTAGTAGTTCATGTTCTTAAAAATTACCTTTTATATCTTTTAATTTATAGGTAATTGGATCTGAATATATAACATCTTCAATTTCAAATAATTCTGTTGACCAATTAGCAGTATATCCTTTTTCAAATATTCCTTTTAATTTACTTATTCTAACTTGATCACCAATAGAATATTTAGCTTTATATGGATATATTACAGTAGCAGATGGTTTATAATTTTTATCATTAACATCTATAGGACTCATTTTTATAGTACTATGTTTAGTATTATTATAGTCATTTACTAATTTTGGTAATATATCAAACCATTTATAGTTACCTTGAATATTAAATTGTTTCCACATTTTTTCTTTTAATGTTCTATTAAATCGTTCTACAACTAATGCTTTAATTTCAGTAAATGTAGAATAATGATTAATATTATTTTTTCCATTAAGTCATTAAATATATTATTATAAAATTCTTTTCCATTATCAGTTTGTAAATTAATTGGTTTCCTATCTTTTAATATAGACTTAAATGCATTTGCTACGTTATCACTTGATTTATCTTTAACTGGAATAGCCCATGCATATTTAGAATATACATCTATAACAGTTAATATATATTTATAGCCTTTATTTACTTTAGAAATACCTTTTAAATTACCTGAATCCATTTCAACTAAATCAGCCTGCCATAAATCATCTATTCCATATGTTATTATTTTTCTTCTAATAAAATTTCGCCAAACTGGTTTATGTAATTCATTTATAATACTTTCTTTAGTTACAATTAAATTTTTTTAACAAATTTACTTTTTTTAGATTTACATATGGTACATATACCTTCTAATCTATTACGACCATTTTTAGTTATTGATCTATGTAAATTATGTGTTTCAGTAAATGTTTTACACTTTAAACAATATATATATCATTCATTTATATAGCTAAAAATTATTCTTCATCAATTTCACCAAATATTAATAATTTAACATCTACAGGTACAGTTTTAACTGTATCTTTTAATGTTATAGTTAGAAAATTTGATTTGTGTACAATTATTGATTGATTACCATTATTTACTTCATATAGTTTATCAGCTACACTTACCATAATATTAAAGTCATCAAATTTCAATTCTTTGTTTATATTCTTACCAATAATAATTATTTTTCTAAGTGTAAAATCATATTCGAAATTATACACTTGTAGTTCATCACCAGTTAAGAATGAAAACTCAATTATTTGTTTATCATATACCTTGTTCTCTATTTTCTCAATATCATTTTCTAATTCACTTAATATTTCATTAAATTCATTTACAATATTATGATTTATTTTCGAATCATCATATTCTTTTTTTAGATTATTAATTGCATCATTAAACTGTGATATATTAACGTAATTATTGAATTGTGTTAGAATACTTGTGTACTCAGGTTTTGTAACATATTCTTTTTCTAAGTATCCTTTTGTAACAGCATCATAGTCATTAACTGGGTCATTTATATTTACTAACCGTTTACCTTTAAAACTAATATATTTTTTGGTAACCTCAAAAATCGTAATCAGTTCTTTTTCAAAATCATTAATTACATTTTGAATTTTTGAATCCAATATTGAGTTTAGTTTATTAATTTGTTTGTTTTTTATATTTTCTGATTTTATTTTATTCCAAATATGTTCATTTATTAGATTTAAAATATCACTGAATTTATAACCATCTGATAGTAGTTTTAGCATAAATATACATAAATGACCACATATTATTTCATCGTAATTTTGTATTCTCAATGCATTATAATATAATTCATTTTCACCTAAATATTTAACTAGTTGATATGGTATATTACCACCAAATGAATCAAAAACATATTTGTTATCATTCTTTTTATAATAACTAATCCAATGTGTACCAACATGATCAGATGTGTCTAAATTTACTATTCCACATTCATTATTTTTAGGTTTATTAGGTAATTCATCTATCATAAAAACACCTTTAAAATGTTTAATTTTTAGTTTTTTAGCTATTTTTTCTAAATCAAAATTACTCAATGCTTTTGGATACATTTTCATTATTTTTTGCATCGTTTTTTTAACCCTGTACCTTTTTTCTCCATTTCCATATTATGCCTCTTTAATTCAGCTAATTCTTTATCACCTTTATTTTTATTTATTATTGCATTTGCTACAGTAGCTGTTCCACCGGCTAGTGTACCAATAGCAGTTAAATATGGCAATGCAGCCAATAATAGTGGTAAAAATCCACCTTCATGTTGATTTAAACCAGAACCATGTTTCTTTTTTGTTAGATATTCAATAATCTTTTTCACAACTGGAATACCTAGTGTAATAAGTAAATTACCACCAATTTTCTTATCTCTTTTTCTTTTTTGTGCATCAGTTAAAAATGTATCAATAGCATTTAATTGATCATTATTTAGTTTAATTTTAATACCTTTAACTTTAATTCTACCATTAGGTAGTGTTTTATAATCAATAATGAAGTTATTCATTTATATACAATAAAAATGTTACAAACCAAAACCATTATCATCAACATCAATACCCAAACCTAATTTTCTTTTACCATACATTATGCCTCTAACAGCAGTAGAAGCTAATTTTTCACCTAATGATGCATCTGAACTATACATTCTTTCTTTTGTAACATTTTGTAATATTTTATCAGCTATATGTCTCTTTTCTATATCTTTATTATCTCTATATGAAATATCATGTTGTTTACATGCTTCATCTAATGGATTTATACCTTTATCACCTCTAGATAACCTTTCATCTAATTTTGTACCTGGTCCACAATAATTATAACCAGGTAGATGCATTTCAAATGGTAATTTATTGATTAATGTATTAATTAATCCCTTACCATATTTTTCTAATTTCCAAAATGTATGTGGAATATTGTTCAAAAACCTAATTAAATATGGAATAGAATGAGATTTTCACTCTGCAGCGGAGTGTGCGCTGATATGAAACTTCCTGGCAGATTAAAACTGTGTGCCCGACCGAGACTCGAACTCGGGACCTTTGCCTTTCGCGGGCAAGTGCTCTACCAACTGAGCTACCGAAGCACGACTCACGCCCGGTACTCACAGCTTTACTTCTGCCAGTATCTCGTCTCCTACCTTCCAAACTTTACCGAAGCTCTCCTGCGAACCTTGCAGAACTAGCACTCCTGAAAGAAAGGATATAGCGGAGACATGGCTTAGCCACAGCCTGGGGGATGTTTCCAGAATGAGATTTTCACTCTGCAGCGGAGTGTGCGCTGATATGAAACTTCCTGGCAGATTAAAACTGTGTGCCCGACCGAGACTCGAACTCGGGACCTTTGCCTTTCGCGAGCAAGTGCTCTACCAACTGAGCTACCGAAGCACGACTCACGCCCGGTACTCACAGCTTTACTTCTGCCAGTATCTCGTCTCCTACCTTCCAAACTTTACAGAAGCTCTCCTGCGAACCTTGCAGAACTAGCACTCCTGAAAGAAAGGATATAGCGGAGACATGGCTTAGCCACAGCCTGGGGGATGTTTCCAGAATGAGATTTTCACTCTGCAGCGGAGTGTGCGCTGATATGAAACTTCCTGGCAGATTAAAACTGTGTGCCCGACCGAGACTCGAACTCGGGACCTTTGCCTTTCGCGGGCAAGTGCTCTACCAACTGAGCTACCGAAGCACGACTCACGCCCGGTACTCACAGCTTTACTTCTGCCAGTATCTCGTCTCCTACCTTCCAAACTTTACAGAAGCTCTCCTGCGAACCTTGCAGAACTAGCACTCCTGAAAGAAAGGATATAGCGGAGACATGGCTTAGCCACAGCCTGGGGGATGTTTCCAGAATGAGATTTTCACTCTGCAGCGGAGTGTGCGCTGATATGAAACTTCCTGGCAGATTAAAACTGTGTGCCCGACCGAGACTCGAACTCGGGACCTTTGCCTTTCGCGGGCAAGTGCTCTACCAACTGAGCTACCGAAGCACGACTCACGCCCGGTACTCACAGCTTTACTTCTGCCAGTATCTCGTCTCCTACCTTCCAAACTTTACAGAAGCTCTCCTGCGAACCTTGCAGAACTAGCACTCCTGAAAGAAAGGATATAGCGGAGACATGGCTTAGCCACAGCCTGGGGGATGTTTCCAGAATGAGATTTTCACTCTGCAGCGGAGTGTGCGCTGATATGAAACTTCCTGGCAGATTAAAACTGTGTGCCCGACCGAGACTCGAACTCGGGACCTTTGCCTTTCGCGGGCAAGTGCTCTACCAACTGAGCTACCGAAGCACGACTCACGCCCGGTACTCACAGCTTTACTTCTGCCAGTATCTCGTCTCCTACCTTCCAAACTTTACAGAAGCTCTCCTGCGAACCTTGCAGAACTAGCACTCCTGAAAGAAAGGATATAGCGGAGACATGGCTTAGCCACAGCCTGGGGGATGTTTCCAGAATGAGATTTTCACTCTGCAGCGGAGTGTGCGCTGATATGAAACTTCCTGGCAGATTAAAACTGTGTGCCCGACCGAGACTCGAACTCGGCTAAGCCATGTCTCCGCTATATCCTTTCTTTCAGGAGTGCTAGTTCTGCAAGGTTCGCAGGAGAGCTTCTGTAAAGTTTGGAAGGTAGGAGACGAGATACTGGCAGAAGTAAAGCTGTGAGTACCGGGCGTGAGTCGTGCTTCGGTAGCTCAGTTGGTAGAGCACTTGCCCGCGAAAGGCAAAGGTCCCGAGTTCGAGTCTCGGTCGGGCACACAGTTTTAATCTGCCAGGAAGTTTCATATCAGCGCACACTCCGCTGCAGAGTGAAAATCTCATTCTGGAAACATCCCCCAGGCTGTGGCTAAGCCATGTCTCCGCTATATCCTTTCTTTCAGGAGTGCTAGTTCTGCAAGGTTCGCAGGAGAGCTTCTGTAAAGTTTGGAAGGTAGGAGACGAGATACTGGCAGAAGTAAAGCTGTGAGTACCGGGCGTGAGTCGTGCTTCGGTAGCTCAGTTGGTAGAGCACTTGCCCGCGAAAGGCAAAGGTCCCGAGTTCGAGTCTCGGTCGGGCACACAGTTTTAATCTGCCAGGAAGTTTCATATCAGCGCACACTCCGCTGCAGAGTGAAAATCTCATTCTGGAAACATCCCCCAGGCTGTGGCTAAGCCATGTCTCCGCTATATCCTTTCTTTCAGGAGTGCTAGTTCTGCAAGGTTCGCAGGAGAGCTTCTGTAAAGTTTGGAAGGTAGGAGACGAGATACTGGCAGAAGTAAAGCTGTGAGTACCGGGCGTGAGTCGTGCTTCGGTAGCTCAGTTGGTAGAGCACTTGCCCGCGAAAGGCAAAGGTCCCGAGTTCGAGTCTCGGTCGGGCACACAGTTTTAATCTGCCAGGAAGTTTCATATCAGCGCACACTCCGCTGCAGAGTGAAAATCTCATTCTGGAAACATCCCCCAGGCTGTGGCTAAGCCATGTCTCCGCTATATCCTTTCTTTCAGGAGTGCTAGTTCTGCAAGGTTCGCAGGAGAGCTTCTGTAAAGTTTGGAAGGTAGGAGACGAGATACTGGCAGAAGTAAAGCTGTGAGTACCGGGCGTGAGTCGTGCTTCGGTAGCTCAGTTGGTAGAGCACTTGCCCGCGAAAGGCAAAGGTCCCGAGTTCGAGTCTCGGTCGGGCACACAGTTTTAATCTGCCAGGAAGTTTCAAATATGGAATACTTTTTGGATCATTAATTATAAAGTCATTAAATTTATTTGTTAACATTTTAGTTATTCCTACTTTTTCATTGTAATAATTATTATTACCAGCCATTTCTTCACCATGAATTACTACTAATCTATCAATTAGTTGTCTAACATCATTCATCCATACATATTCAATAGGTTTATTATTATATTTTTTAATAAATCCTGTACCTGTTTTTTTTATTATTTTTTATATCATTCCACATTGGTCCTAATATATTCATCCATTTATAACCTCTACTGGATTTTACTTTATTACTATTAGCATCAAATTTATCATATATCAGATTTGTGTTAATTGCTATTTCTTTATAGTTATTTAAATCATCTTCAGTATAATCAGTATCATTCAATTCTTTTTGAGTTAATAATTGTAATAAACCATCTGTACCAATATATTTTTTATCATTAATAATTATATCATCATAATCAAATGTAATCTTTGTATTTCCAATAAAATAATCATTATTTTCAGGCCTAATACCAAAAGTATTATCTTTAACATTCATAAGATATTTCTTTAAATTTGGTCCAATATGTACTATATTTGGTGAATCTGATAACTGCCCTTTTTTAATCATTTTATCTTTTTCTTTTTGTTCTATTTCTTCTAATTTCTTTCTGTTTATTGGTGTATCTACAGATGATGATTCATTATGAAATAGCCTTTTTTCAAATGATGATTCAGTTGGTGTAGATGGAATTGGAAATAAATCATGATATGGTATTAGTTGTTTTTCAACTTTTCTGTTTTCCTCAATTGCTTTTATTACATTATCACCAAACCCACCAATTTCTTGTTTTACTTCTTTAATTGCATCAATTACAGTTTGATCTTCTTTTTTATATTTTTCATATTCTGTATGTGGTTGTTTTTTCCATAGTTTAAATTTTTTATGTAATTCATCTACTTTCTTTCTATTTCGTTTAGCTTGTTTTATTACAGCTGGATCATATTTTGTAAACATTTATATAACGGAAAAAAGTGTTTGTGTTTTGTGTTTATGTTTGTGTTTATGTTTCTGTTTGTGTTTTGTGTTTATGTTTGTGTTTATGTTTCTGTTTGTGTTTTGTGTTTATGTTTGTGTTTATGTTTCTTTTTGTGTTTGTGTTGATAAATGATTTAATTTTGTTTCTATATTTTCCATCATTAGATTTTCTTGTTATATCTATTGTTATAAAACCGAATTCATCATTCCAACAATTAGAACATAATTCTTTAAATTCATTTAAATACATTTAAGAAATTGAGATTATCTCTAACTAATTGTTTAGGTATTTTTGAATATGTTTGTGCTAAATAAAAACAATCTATTCCTTTATGTGTTCCTCTAGTAAAATATTCTCTAACAATATTTTGATTTTCTAATATAAAATCATCAAATATTACAACTGAATTATCATCACAATCATCTAATGGTATAATATCATCATTATTACAAATAAATGTTGCTAATGAATGACCAATTATATCTTCAATTTCATTACATTTTTTAATTAGTTGTTGATATTTTGATTGATCTAAACTTTTAGAATAAATATACACATGGTTTATTTTATTCCAATTTAACCATCCTGGTGCTAATAAATAGTTATCTATCATTAATGTTGTTTTACCACAACCACTTGGTCCAATAATACCACATCTAATTGAATTAGGTAATAGTTTACCATGTTTTTTAATTATTTTCTTTTCTTTTAATCTTATTTTTGGTTCCCAATCTATTTTGTTCATTTAATTACTAATAAATGAGTAGAATATTTCAATTAAGTGGTAAATCATCAGTACTTAAAAAAAGATTAAATGTACCTATTAGAGATAACTTTAATAGTGTAGCATTAGTTGGATTTTACACAACATTTTTAACACCTAATATAACTTCTAAAAATAATAAATTATATTGTGATGGTGAAACAATTGTATTTCCTATTGGTCAATATAATTTAAAAAATATAGAAAAATTTATTCATACAAAAAACTCTAATATAAATATTAAAGCAGATGAAATTTTAAATAGGGTTGTTATTGAGAGTGATAAAAAAATATATATGGATATACAAACAGAAGATAATATAGCACCTCTATTAGGTTTTAGTAATCAAACAATTAATCCAAAAAAAAACTGTTGCTAATGATGTACCTAAAATTATACCATATGAATTAATTAATATTAATTTTAATTTAGCTGATGGTATGTATATAAAGCATAATGATCATTTTCATAGAGAAACTAATATTATTGCTTCCTTTAAACCAAATGTTGAATTTGGTGCACCAATAATATATGAACCATCTCATCCATTATTTGTTCCTATTCATGATAAAATACAAGATTTAGAAGTAACTGTAACTGATGAAAATGACAATTTAATTGATTTTAATGGTGCACAAGTAACAGTTATTTTGGAAATGAAATGATGTATTTTTGTTCTTTATAAATGAATAAGATTGAAAGCTATCAATTTCAATCATTTCCAGTAAATGATAAAACAAAAAATAATCTTTGTGTTCCTAACAAGGTTACTGAAATTAATATTCATGTTGGTGATGGTTGGTTACATCCTAATCATTCAGAATTATATATGAGTTTTAATATTGTTAAATCAGATGAAACTGATTATCCAACATATGATGGAAAATCAAATAAAAAACTAATTGATAACTATGTTGCTAAATTATTTGATATTATAACTATAAAAAAAGGAAATAATATTTTATCAGTAATAGAACATCCATTTATTTCATCATCTGTATTAACACGATTAACTTCATCACTTCTAGATAATATATGTATAGAAGGTCATATAATTAATAATGGTAAAATTAAAAGTAAGAAGAATGAAGTACTATATCCATTAGAGTTATTTGGTGGATTTTTTAAAGATTATAAAGAAGTAATTTGGGAAGGTGATTTAACTGTATGTTTTACATGGAGTTCAACTGCTAATGATTGTATATTTAGATGGTCTGATTATAATGATGCTGGTGTTGAAATAAAAGATACACCTCCAAATGAAGGTAAAATTGTAGTTGATAATATGGAAATAAGAACACCAATTGTAAAATATGAACCTAATTATGAAATTGAACAAAGAGAAATAATGTTAAATAATCCTAAAATACCAATATCATTCTATGAATTACAGACTATTGAAATAGCTGGTTTAAATGGTAAGAAAAATATTGAATTAGATATTACAAATTATTATAATTCAGTAGAATTTGATATGCCTTATTTTATATTTGTTGTATTTCAAACTAATCGTAAAAATAATCAGTTGATTGATTCATCATTATTTGATCATGTTAAACTACATAATATTTATGTGAAAAATGGACGTAATGAAATATTTCCAGAGGAAATGTGGAATATTGAATCACCAAATAATTATCTTAAAGCATATGATGCATTTCGTGAATTTAAAAGAATTACACAATTAAAAGGTGATGTTGATGTTAATCCATATAATTTTATTAGTAATTATCCTATATATGTTATTAATATGACTCGTAGAAAAAATGTAGTAACAGTACAAAAAACAACAATGAAATTATGTGCTACATTTAATGATAAAATACCAGATAATACATTTGCCTATATAATTATGTATGTTAAGAAAAATCTAACATACGATACACAACACAGAATATTAACTGAAAACTTTTAAACATATGATCCATCTAAATTTTCTAATCTAATTTTGTTTGGTTGTACATATATTGTATTAGCTTTAATTTGTGCTTCCATGTACTCATCATATTCATTTTGTTTTTGAATAATTTCAAATGGTTTCATATCTAAAAATTTATTCCATAATTTAGTATTATGTTTTGTATTACTTACTTTTAATTTATGTTCAATATTTAACAAATCAGCTATTTTAGCAATAAAATATATATATGGTAGTGCTTTACCTTTATAAAAATGGTTGAATATATTAAATAATTCTTCTATACGATCCATTTCATCTGGTTTAAACATAAACACATATACTCCATCACTATCATACTTATACAAATTTAGTAAATGTTTATGAAAGTATTTAGTTCTATATTTTTTATTATTATGAACACTTACTTTATTAGAATAACAATTATAGCAGTGATTATTATAACTACACCACTGATAACAATTCTGACAAAAATCAGGTTGGTTATATTCATCTGGTATACGTTCATCAGGTATATCAATTTGAACTGCTTTTTGAAATTGCTCCATCATTTATATATAATATTTTATCTAAGGATGATAAATTTAATTAGAACCATTAAACATGAAATATATACAGTTGAACTAAATAAGATAGCATTAAGTCCACATGATGATAAAAGGCATATTATGGGTGATGGGGTAAATACATTACCACTTGGACATTATAGTATATGTTAATTCAGATTACATAGTTGTATATCGTAGATATTGTATATTATAGATATTGTATATATTTTTATATTGTATATATTTTATATTTGTTTATTGTAAATATATCATATTGTATATATTGTTATAGATATTATTCATTAATATATTGTATGTATATTACAATAGTATATGTTGTATTGTATATATTCTTTCATTGTATATATTTGTGTTAGATTAATCATTTCATAGGCCTATAACTTATTTGGGACACTTTTTGGCATTTCCCTATTTTCAGATGTAGTTAACACCAAAAAATGATCAAAAAGTCAATTTTGATATAAAATGGCCTTAAAATAGCATAAAAATTGGTAAAAAGTGGTCGATTTCAATAACTGGGGCAGAACATACATTCCATATCTACTCCTGACGAATTCCGAAATGGATAGTCTGAAGCTTCCATTCCTGTGCAAAGTCTGCTAATTCCCGTCGTGCGGCCATACTCACGTCGGACTCCTTTTCACAAGAAATCATCCGAATACAATTTACAGCTCCACCAAAGCACTGCCCTTTTCTACTTTGCTTATGCGACACTACCCCCATATATGCATATCACTATCCCACGACTTCAGTCACCTCTGTATACTTCTACAGTCAAAAAGATGAATTACATATTTTCATCTGTAAGACAGAGACCAACTCCATAAAATCAGTTTTGCAGCTGGTAGGATGTCACAGATTTTTTAAAGGTACATCGTTGAGACAGAGATTTTACATATCTGTGTAATTTTTTATACAATTTTCTTTCTCCGTGATATACACTTGATAGCCGGCCGGTGTGACCGAGCGGCTCTAGGCGCTTCAGTCCGGAACCGCGCCACTGCTATGGTCGCAGGTTCGAAACCTGCCTCGGGCATGGATGTGTGTGATGTCCTTAGGCTACCAGAACGAGATTTTCTCTCTGCAGCGGAGTGTGCGCTGATATGAAACTTCCTGGCAGATTAAAACTGTGTGCCCGACCGAGACTCGAACTCGGGAACTTTGCCTTTCGCAGGCAAGTGCTCTACCATCTGAGCTACCGAAGCACGACTCACGCCCGGTACTCACAGCTTTACGTCTGCCAGTATCTCGTCTCCTACCTTCCAAACTTTACAGAAGCTCTCCTGCAAACCTTGCAGAACTAGCACTCTTGAAAGAAAGGATATTGCGGAGACATGGCTTAGCCACAGCCTGGGGGATGTTTCCAGAATGAGATTTTCACTCTGCAGCGGAGTGTGCGCTGATATGAAACTTCCTGGCAGATTAACACTGTGTGCCCGACCGAGACTCGAACTCGGGACCTTTGCCTTTCGCGGGCAAGTGCTCTACCATCTGAGCTACCGAAGCACGACTCATGCCCGGTACTCAAAGCTTTACTTCTGCCAGTATCTCGTCTCCTACCTTCCAAACTTTACAGAAGCTCTCCTGCGAACCTTGCAGAACACGTCATGGTCCTTAGGTTAGTTAGGTTTAAGTAGTTCTACGTTCTAGGGGACTGATGACCTCAGATGTTAAGTCCCATAATGCTCAGAGCCATTTGAACCATTATACACTTGAAAGGCACAACGTGGTGTTGGAAACACTAGCAAAAAATGTCTGTTTGACCTGGTACTGTAATCGTGAACAGTTCTATTTTGAGGAAAAATGTTTCTTTTCCGCAGCATACATTTTTAACATCCATAACTACTTCCAACATTTCACCTCATGAGAACTTTTAGGATTTTTGATTTCTTAAAAAAAAGGTTTACATGGTTTTCTGCTGCTTGCCTGTTTCAAATCGTTCAAATGGCTCTGAGCACTATGGGGTTTAACATCTGAGGTCATCAGTCCCCTAGAACTTAGAACTACTTAAACCTAACTAACCTAAGGACATCACACACGTCCATGCCCGAGGCAGTATTCGAACCTGCGACCGTAGCAGTCACGCGGTTACAGACTGAAGCGCCTAGCACCGCTCGGTCACAGCGGCCGGCGAAAAGAAAGAGCTTTCAAAGCACTGATATTTATATATAAAGCATAATCCAAATCAGAAACCATAGTGATCTTCAAACAAAAAATTTTTGTAAAAAGTTTTAGGGAATTCTTAAAAGGCTCCATTCTATTAACATGTAAAACTGGTTTATATAATCAATTATGACGTAATATAGTAATTTCCGTAACTACAGTGCGTATAGGAATACGTACAAATCACGTGGACATTGAGTGATGTGTTACCAATTGTCCATCACAGTGGAAGCTGATAGATCGATATTAACAACAGAGCCGTCTGTACTGTGGCAGTAAATACAGGATTCCTTTCTTGATCCAAATCTCCATACAAACATTACTCACGTTGATGCACAGAAGCATGTTCCTTCATCTTGTCACAGAACCAGCACCCAGTACTTCGCTTTCAAATGGTCACGTGACCTCCCGTGCACCATCTGAAGATGAGCCTGGAAAAATTCGAAAACCGGTTTATGGAATGAATAACTGTTTCAAAAAAGTTACTGGTTGCAGATTTCTGAATTTGTAATGTTGTTGTTTATGGGTTTGTATCAAACTTTAACACCTCCTTTCACAAGGAAACAATAAAGTATGGTACCAGTAAGACGTCATGAAACCACTGGATTATAAAAGGAATCAAAATAGCATGTGCATCGAAAAGGAACTGGTTTCACATCAGAAGATAGATATACTCTGTCTTTTAAGGAGAGTAATTTAAGAAACCAAAAAAATATCTGTATACAGGCCTATCTGTACGTACATCTGTCATCTCCCAAATTATCCCTTGCATGCACGTCTTTCTGTTTTTATGCTTCATCAATTTTATTATTATAACAAATTATTTTATTACTATACCAAAAGCTATTTTTTAATAGTATCAACATATAGGTGTCATTTTAATAATATTAGAATTCATTTAATATTCTTGACCTTTTTAACGTCTTAAAATCACTTTTACGAGTAGAAATGTTTATGGTCGATCACCAGCATGTCGTACCAGTGCCAGACCACCTTTTTCCATGATCGGAATGAGGAAATGAAACAACAATAAAGAAAAAAACTCTATATAGTAAAAATGAACGTAGCAATATTGGAAGTACTGATTTAATGTGCTCTGTAACAGTGAAATTCGAATGCATGAGAAAAGAAGTAAAAGAACAGTGTGTGTGATGTACGTAAATGCAGTAACTGTAAAAGATTGAAAATCACTGAACATCATAAAATACGACCAAGTGCGTTATCGACTTCTTTAGGCGCAGGTATTAGGATGCAGCTTATGAATGCTCATTCATATGAAAATGTTACATAAAATAATGCGTATAAGCTAGAATATGGAATAAAAAACACTGAAACCGGTCTTCTTAAAAAAGACACTTCATTTGCAACGTATGCAGTTAAATTCCGTCCATTTCACTATGCACAGCCATACCTGCATTGTTCTCTTGTGACTGAGAGAAACCACAGAAAGCGATCTGGATTACCCAAAGTGGTTTCACCCTGGTCCGCCTAAATTCGAAGAAGAAACGTAGATTTGGGATTAATGTCGACAACGACAAGGAAATTGGGGACGAAACATAAACTCACGTCGGGAATTGGTGTTGAAGGAAATGGGTCGTGTCCTTTTCGAAGGAATCATCCGCGGAATACTTAAATCTGGATTCCTGGATAGATATGTGAACTGCCGCCTCTCTGAAATGCCACTTCGGTGTGCTAAGTAGCACGTCGCTTCGCTCATTCCTCAAATTTGACCTTAATGCTTTAATCACTATACCATTTCTGTCAGTTTTCATGGGAAAAGAGTGCAGATATTCCTTTTGTAACAAGGACAAGGAAAAGTTTCACTTCATTGTTACGTGATCTTAGAACATGTTTTAAGGGCGAAAAGAATGACGCTTTTGGAGGGAAAGCAAGTTTATCTCAATGAATAAGAATTAATCACTGGTAACTTTCAGAGAGTCACTGAGAGCTTTACAATACTTCACTACAAAAAGAGGTAAGATGCTTCTTTATCCCCACAGATAACCTATTTACGATACTTAACGATACAGCAAATGCACTCTTAATTTATCGTATTGAACACTTGCAAGGTACCAGGGTGGAGAAGAGTTTGTACATCTTTAATTCTGACGAATTTTGCATGAGAACGAGACATGCACTCGACCCCTCCTTACCTACCACATAATTAATTATACGCATAATGGTAACGAAAGGAAATGATGGTAGACCCTGCTAGTTGGTAAAATAAAGAGTGCACACGGACAAGAGTTTAATAAAAATCGTAAATCTACTCAGGGGGAAAAAACAGAACTTTGTCGTAATAAACTACAGGACATGGGTTTCTGCATATATATACGAAATGATATGCGGATTAAATATTACAATGAGATTATCGACACAAACAGTAGGTTAAAGGATAGGGTATACTGAACTATTACGAGTATAAAAGTTGGCTCGAGAACAAGGGGCCGCTACTGTCTATGATGCAACAGATCAAATATAAATTCCCCGACTATATAGCAGTACCGCGATTAGTAGTGAGAGCTCAAATGGCATCACATGGAGAAACAAGCAAGGTGGACTTGTAGCAAAGTGATCGCGCGTGCTGTTGAGGACTTCAGTATAAAAATTGATAGGTCCTACAATGCCGGAGCCGGAAAATACTTTACCAGTCCTGAAATCTGTACCAGGTCGTCGGTAGGCAGCATTCTGACGACGTAGGCGCCGACTTCTGCTGTGCAGCAACTCTGTTTCAAAGCCTGGCCTCGAAAGCTGTCCGAGAATTCCGACTCTGACGAAGATCAGATCCCGAATGCCCTGCACCCGCGCGACGCAAGAGCGAAGCCAACATTGCTCAACTCCCTACTATCCTCGAAAACCGCGAATCAGCATTCAGTGCTGATTCCAAAATTCCCCCACACTGTCTCAGAACATCATTCGCGCCAATAGCAACCGTTACCTCCAATTTTGAACAGGGCTTTATGACGTCAACTAGCCTCAGTTTAAGAAACTTCCTGGCAGATTACAACTGCGTGCCGCACCGAGACTCGAACTCGGGACCTTTGCCTTTCGCGGGCAAGTGCTCTACCGACTGAGCCACCCAAGCACGACTCACTCCCCTCCCCGTCTTCACAGCTTTACTTCTGCCAGCACCTCGACTCCTACTTTCTAAACTTTACAGAAGTTCTCCTGCGAAACCTGCAGAACTAGCACTCCTGAAAGAAAGGATATTGCGGAGACATGGCTTAGCCACAGCCCCCAGGCGGAACCCGTTTTTATACATTTAGTAAAAATTAGACCAGACCGCCACAAATCTGCGCCCGTCTTACTTAAGAAAAACAGCACAAGTGTTTAGCGCTCAAGGCTTCATTTGTTCTCCAGCGAACAAAATAGATATAGCATATCGAACCGTATTCTTCTCAGTTTATATTGCCGCTCAAAGACGACGAATTACACGATTTAGGAAATTCCACCGTCGATATGCGACGCCTTATTATATATTAATCATTCTTTATAAACAAGTATTCGCCATCTGGCTGAAAGTGTTAACTATTTGCTGTTTTAATGAAGTCAAAAATAGCGACTATCACAGATCTTGTCTTTCCGTAGCACAATCTCTCCCCTTCCTAAGTCAAGGACAGTTTGGCGTTCATTTAGAATGTCCATGCGTATTATCAGGTCGATGGATAGATTCGGCACGACTAAGAACGGTTCTACGCGCTACAGTCTGGAACCGCGAGACCGCTACGGTCGCAGGTTCGAATCCTGCCTCGGGCGTGGATGTGTGTGATGTCCTTAGGT
Source organism: Schistocerca cancellata (assembly GCF_023864275.1). Taxonomy (NCBI): domain Eukaryota; kingdom Metazoa; phylum Arthropoda; class Insecta; order Orthoptera; family Acrididae; genus Schistocerca; species Schistocerca cancellata. The sequence goes on along the minus strand of NC_064628.1, from coordinate 1,507,886 downwards.
TAGTTAGGTTTAAGTAGTTCCAAGTTCTAGGGGACTGATGACCTCAGGAGTTGAGTCCCATAGTGCTGAGAGCCATTTGAACGACTAAGAAATTTGTCTCTAGCCTGTTCCCCTGACATGTAAACTCTAACCTCGTCTGCTTGTTGACCTCAGTGCATTTTTCTACTAGCGCTCTCTTGAAGTTCGTCTTTTTCATGGCCAAGGTGGGCCAGCTTTCCTTCTACGAGCATCTTTGAAATGCTACATCAGAGATCGCAGTTATATGACTGCCACTATACAGAATTCCGTGTAGTCGCACGCCCCCTACTGTCACAGTAATCATAAGATAGAGATCCTTTCTGGTGGGAGTCTCTTGCTCCCTGAGCAGCAACTCTGATATGTCCTCATATTTCAACATATGTTAACAGCTCTGTCCTAGTATTTGTGCGGATTTTCCGCGAGCCTAAACCGCACAGCCCTGGCGTCAATCTCGCCCACCGTTTCTGTTTTGGATAGTGGGACTCGGGTTCGGACAACGTATTTCGATTGGCTCATCCCGCTGTTCATCCAAATCTCTGCGCCTGCAGTTCGTGTCGTACTGGCGGGTATCGTTCTGCCTCTGCCAGTAATTCTGCCGTCCTGAATTTTGTCTCTTATAGTCCTGCCTCCAGGATCTTCCATTACGCTGATGGATGTTGTTATTGCGCGGTGTTCCACGAAAGTCGCCATTGTAATAGATATTTTGCCCCTTCTTTCGATCATTCGCCCCTTCTTTTTCAAAAATTAGCTCAAACTCGCGCAGAAGGCTTTTAAATGTTTCGATATTCGATACGTACTCTCTTACCAGCGCTTGCTGGTAGTTGCTTGGCAGTTTCGCGAAACAGAACTTAATTATTTCACAGTCACTATGTGGCACATCAGGAAACTGATTCTTTTTAATTAAAGGCTCAAAGAGCTTCGTGGGGCTCTTGTATTCTGTCTCCTCCAGATCTGGACACAAACTGATTTCCTGTTTTATTCGGTCTTTTATTTCGCGCAACCAATACGTTCCGAGAAAAGCGTGGGTGAATCCTTGGTATGTTCGGCATGTACCCGCAACACCGCGCATTTTCTCAACTGCCGTGCCCTCGATGTGCCCGCAGATAAATTCTAATTTTGCTGCCAATCTTTGTTAACATAATACACGTTTAAAACCTGACAAACTTAATTCCCAGTAAATTCTTACTTCCAAAACATATTTAATGTTTCGTTTCTACAATAGTAAAATTATTTCCAGAGGAATCTTGCAAGAAACATGAAGAATTCATTCACGCATACGAGCAGTTCAAAATATTTATCATTTACTTGGAAAAAGAAATCACATTGCATCCACCTTGCTCTTACCAAACTGAGGCAGAATAGGTGTTGATATTCCCTTGGTTTCCTTCACATCAGCTGCCGCATTCACAACGCTTTTTAATTCTGTGGTTACGCTTAACGATGCGGAAGATTCCTACAGAGTGGGGCAAGTAAGTTTGGTATCCATAGCTGTACATTGTGTTACAGGCTGCCTTCCACCCAGCTCTCAGTATCTACCTCTGTTCTTCCACGACCACGTGCAGGAGAACAGAAAAACAGTGAATGTGTTTGGTATTTGTGGGGAGGAAGAGGGGGGACTCTGTGTTTAATGTAATATGTAGTGCGCTTGGTCGGCAGTCAGTTGTACAGCGCTAGGGCATTGTTGTTAGAGTCACTGTAGCCAGCAGTTGAGTTTTAGAGAAGGAGATCCGATATTTATGAATCTGGGAGAAATTATCTGAAATACTTTATTACGAAGATTTTCTTGAGTGCATGGACAGAGAAGATATTTCAAGGAATATTTCAAGATAAGCTGTGCATGCACAAGAAAAAAAAAATGTTTGTTTGTCAGAACTATTAATTGAAGGAAATTTTTGTCTCTTAGACAACTAATAGTATTCATGATAAGTGTTGGTTTGATCTCTTTGCTTTCATTATGTCACAAATTACGCAATCGGTTTAAATATCAGTAATTTTTTTAATGAAAGAATTTCGTAATTGTTAGATCATCTTATGCTGTACACTCTTTTTTAACAATAATCAGAGTTTAATTTTTCAAGAACGCTTTTGTTGGAATTAAAACACTCCTCCATCAGTTTTAGCGACGTTTCAAGTGTCTTGTATTGTGTGCATTGCACCTTAAGCCGCACGCAGCCACAGATTGTCTCTGACAAACAAGGAAAAATTCAGTAGCGAGTAGGTTACTTTTCTTTAGTTGCTTCATTTGCTGATTTCAATTGGCTTTCGAGAAAGTCGGTACACAAGACACAAAACAGCACGTTGAGCAAGAGGCAAGCTACTTTCCTTTGAGGATAGATCTCACGTTGCATTCTTGTCAGCAAATGGCATAAAGTCAGACTTTTCAGGTGTTGTGCTAAGTAAGCAGATTAATTTACAGTGAACAGTGAAGGTAATCTTAAACGATTATTTTTTTCCGTGTTGAACAATATTTATTTTGTCGATAATTCAAGTTAGATATTGCACTTCATATCACGTAATTTTCATAACGTACTTCAGTATTGAGTTTCAGTACAACAGTTTTCCATGAGTACACAACTAGTTTCTTTTGCGATTTAATTAAGTTCACTTTCATTATTTCAACTTCAGCATTTCACTATGGTTCAAGTTTTGTTTCACGATGCTATTCACAAGCGCAGAACAGGGCCAACAGATAGTCAGTCAGTACTGCACAGCAGTTAAATACGATCTCTTAAGTCTGAATACGACCTCTTTAAGTCCACGTTACACGAGGAGGAAGGTATAAGAACATTCAGTATTTCATGTATAGATAAATTACATAGAAAGCTCATACAACTAACGTTGAACATCACACAGTAATCTGCGAGAAACTGGAAGAATTTCGTATTGAAAAATGGTCAAAAGGTAGAACCGTTGAATAGAATTCTTTTGAGGTAGGTTACTCAATGTTTCCCGCCGATTTGACAGTACCATCAAAAAAGTTTTACGTGCCGACATTTTGACTACGCTTAACGAGAGAAACACAATGGATGTGCACACATGAGAAACACAATTTTCGGTCCTACCAAGTTGGATCTTGATCCTAATGATACCGGTTGTGACCTATCGATACACACATTCCAAGAGACAAAGAAGGCGTAGAGCAGCCATCTTGATTCATAACCACACGTCCATCACCCATAACTCTCCCTGATTGGTCAGAACTGAGCCCAAAGCTGGAAAACCTTACACATCGGCGTGACCAACAGGATTAAAGTCAGGGTCATGTGACCTCAGGAGCCATGCAAGGAATGTTCATGGAATGATCCTCAAAACAGTCTGACAGAAGTTGGTGATTTCTTTCGCTTGAGGTGGACGTCACCGAACCTATGAAAACCGCGCCCAGTGAGATTCGCGCCCAACCAGAAATGTGTGACATTCGCGCCCAATACCTGCTCCCTTTGTGTCGGGCTTACCCGCGCCCAGGCCGTCCTAATGACACTAAACCACCTGCTCCTCGAACACAGGGACCTGCCCCCCCTCCCCCCCCCCCCGGTGCTAGGCACAGCCGCCCACTGTCTGATACACAAACACAGCTGTAGTGCCACTCCACTCTGGCTGTCGAAGAGTTCACATAGCGCGATTCTTGTATTTTTGACACAGTAGTTCAGATGTGGAATTTTCAACCACTAATCAGGGTAAGCCATGTTGCCACTACGAATGTTATTCTTAGATAGTGGAGAGAACTAAAGAAGGTGGGACAGTAACGTGGCGCTGTTCCAGACAGAGAGCAAACCACTGCCGAGGAGTGCTGAAAACGAAGGATTCGGCAGTGCTTTTTTCAATCGGGCATCAATGTGGACCTCCGGATGTCGCTCGGTTGGAAGTAAGGAAGACTTTGATCTACGCAAAGAAGAGGGCAAGAGACGAAGAGACATCTATTTCAAAAATATATTCAAAGGAGCTGGGTTGCCTGCATAATCGAGGCTATGGTTTTGTCACTGAAATGCCAGAGCAGCAAACAATGAAGAGAGCTTTTGTACTACCAGCGGGAAAAATCACAGGGAAATGAGAGAGGTCCATTGACAAGAGAAGAAATTGACCTAAAGGCAGATTTACTAGCTATGAACGATGGTAGCAGTTTTCTGTTAAGCGACGACAAACTACGAGAGAGGCTAATAGTTTTTAGTGGAAGTGTAGGAAGAGAGGCTCTAAGGACTAAACAAGGCTTTTTTTATGGATGGTGCTGTAGCAACAGTTTTCGCAGATATACACCATTCACGCCGACTTTGGGAGTACAAATAATGAGACAAACATCTATCCAGTTGCCTTTACACTACTGTCAAACAAAAGAAAAGAGACGTACGTCCGTCTTTTGCGAAATTCGATGGAAAAAATTTCAGAATGTAAACCTGCAAACGTGACTGTTGACTTCGAATCAGCTGCGATTTCAGCAATTAAAGTTGTATTTCCGACAGCTGAAGTTCATGGATGTTATTTCCATTTGAAAAAGTGTCTCTCGAGAGAAGTGCAAGAGCTAGGACTTACTCGTGAATACAAAGGAAATGAAGAAGTGACACAATATGTTCGCATGTGTACTGCGCTGGCGTTTCTACTGCCTGAAGATGTATGTGATGGTTGGCTGGAGATACATTCACATGCACCGGATATCCCCAAATTTTCTGAATTTTTGACTACTTGGTAGATAGATGGTTGGAAAATGAAGAAACCCCTATCAACCTTTGGAGTTGCTACAAACGGCGCCAGCAAACAACCAACTCTGTAGAAGGTTGGCACCACAAGATTAATAACATGCTTGCTAAACCAAATTCGAAAATTAATGACTTTATTAGGTGTCTGAAAAGAGAAGCAGGAAATTCAGCGTGCGCCTTAATGAGGGCAGAACTGAGTATGGAAGGTAAACGAAAAAAAAACCAGTCTACATGTACGTGATGAAAGGTTGGGAAAAATAGTAAAAAAATATGAAGAGGATGCTGAGATCAAGGATTGCTTCAAGCCATATCCTACCTACAGAAACTTGACTGAATTTATCAGAAGGTGTATATAGATACAATAGTGTTCAAATGTAAATAGCAATGTATATAAAAAATAATAAAAATTAAAAAATATTGATGATGGTTGTAAGCTGATTTTAAACATGCCTCAATGACTTTCGCTCTTTAGCCAGTCCAAAGCCTGGATAAAGTGTGATGGAAATGAGATTATTTTTAAAATACAGTGTATGTGTTTTACAATACACCAAAATAAAAGCGAACCCTTTTCAGAGTCTACCCTATACAATTATACTTCTCATTCAAGAGTTAAAATTAAGTGACATTACTAATCACCAACTATAGAGTCACTTGATATTTCTGAGTATTCAAGAAGAGTAGTTGTTATAATGAAAATGATATTGATAATGACTGCTGAATGGTACTGCAAGTGAAGCAAAAGAATGTAATCTCTTGTATTTACTGCAGTTTGAAGTGGTGTGTGGTAGTAACTTAATTCTCTCTCTCTGTCTGACGGCTGAAAACTCCAGCTCAGAAACTCCCCGGTGGCGTCCCTCAACTCTTTTGTCTGCCGGCCAAGGGGATTAGCAGACCCGTCCTCGATCCTTTCTGGGTGCGAATCTCATTGGGCGCGTTTTTCACACACCGGAGGTCACCTGCGATGTGCTGTACACGATGAAACAGACGTTTATTATCGAACAGCACGTCTCCGTATCGTAGGCTGGCGAAAGAAAACTGCAGAGATACCAGGGACCCCGTGCCCTCCTACGCAAGCATCCGTTGTATAATAATTTCTCCAACATGCACCTAAACGGGGCCAAGTTGTAAGTAAGCTGTTTAGGTTCTTATATTGGTAACGCCGCCGCCACGTAGCGCTCTCTGTATGAAAATCACTGGCTGTGCTGTGTGCAGTCTGTGGCTAGTTTGCATTGTTGTCTGCCATTGTAGTGTTGGGCAGCTGGATGTGAACAAGGCGTAGCGTTGCGCAGTTGGAGGTGAGCCGCCAGCAGTGGTGGATGTGGGGAGAGAGATGGCGGAGTTTTGAAATTTGTAATACTGGATATTATGAACTGCTATGTATATTATGATTTTTCAACACTATTAAGGTAAATACATTGTTTGTTGTTTATCAAATTCTTTCATTTGCTATCTATGCCTATCAGTAGTTAGTGCCTTCCGTAGTTTGAATCTTTTATTTAGCTGGAAGTAGTGGCGCTCGCTGTATTGCAGTAGTTCGAGTAACCAAGATTTTTGTGAGGTAAGCGATTTGTGAAACGCGTAGGTTAATGTTAGTCAGGGCCATTCTTTTGTAGGGATTTCTGAAAGTCAGACTGCGTTGCGCTAAAAATATTGTGTGTCAGTTTAAGCACAGTCATGTATAATTGTTGAAAGGGGACGTTTCAAAGTCAACGAGCAGAATGCACCTTCTCGTTTCCGACTCACTCTTGCACAGTAGACGGTGTAGAACTGTTACATTGGCGTGACAAGACTCTCCACCACTGGCATATGTCACGGCAGTTGTGTATATGTTACAGCTGGTTGACTGCAAACAACGCAGTAGAATGGATCGACGTGGGTACGTGACGTATTGAAATGTAGAAGCTATCGTCTTCGGACTTGCACATGACCACACCTTGAATAGCCCTCCCGGCTAGCCGCGCGGTCTAACGCGCTGCTTCCCGAGTCGGAAGGCGCGACGGTGCCCGGCACAAATCCGCCCGGCGGATTAGTATCGAGGTCCGGTGTGCCGGCCAACCTGTGGATAGTTTTTAAGGAGGTTTTCCATCTGCCTCGGCGAATGTGAGCTTGTTCCCCTTATTCCACCTCAGTTACGCTGATGTCGGCGATTGCTGCACAAAGACTGTCTCCTCGTAGGCGTACACCATCATTACTCTACTGTGCAAACATTGGGGCTACACTCGTCGTTGCCGAGGGGGGGGGCACTGGGGGCCGAGCCGCACAATAACCCTGGGTTCGGTGTGGGGCGGCGGTGAAGTGGGTGTGGACTGCTGTGGCCTGCTGTGGGGTTGTGAACCACGGCGGGACGAAGCCCCTCCATCGTTTCTAGGTCCCCAGTTCAATACCCACACACACAGCTTGAATAGGTTACCCGATTTGTTTACGTGTCTCTCCTGATTGCCCCATATCTCTTATCAAGGAATGGTGTACTGTAACGCCTGAAATGCATATCCTCCAATTTCCATCTATTGTACTATAAAATTTTTCCTTATTTTGTTACCTGAAAATATGACATTTCTGTGTCTTTATATATTGTAATTGTTTTACTATTTATATATATATATATATATATATATATATATATAATAGAGGGAAACATTCCACATGGGAAAAATATATCTAAAAAGAAAGATGATGAAACTTACCAAACAAAAGCGCTGGCAGGTCGATAGACACACAAACTAACACAAACACACACACAAAATTCAAGCTTTCGCAACCAACGGTTGCCTCATCAGGAAAGAGGGAAGGAGAGGGAAAGATGAAAGGATTTGGGTTTTAAGGGAGAGGGTAAGGAGTCATTCCAATCCCGGGAGCAGAAAGACTTACTTTAGGGGGGAAAAAAGGACAGGTAAACACTCGCACACACACACATATCCATCCGCATATACACAGACACAAGCAGACATTTGTAAAATGTTTGGTAAGTCTCATCATCTTTCTTTATATATATATATATCTATAAGTATATATATATATATATATATATATATATATATATATATATATATATATATATATGCATTTATGTCGATGTATAATTGGTTTGTTTTGTAAATATTATTTGTATTTTTACGCTGGGTCTGGCCTAGGGGAAACTATGCTATCGAACGATTACATCGATAGGTCGTGTGGAGAACCAAAGTGTTTAGGATCTTTCCTAGTGTTAACTCTGCCGCATGGAGCGCAGGCAGAGCAGGGGGAGTCTGGATGGAGTAGGGCGGTGGAGCAGGTGTGTTGTGTGACGCTCCCGCGAGTTGCCGCGCTTTCGGGGTTTGGCAGCATGTAATTGCGCTCGACTTGCTATGATAGTTTCTGACACGGTGTCGCGGACGGGAAGCATTAGCTGGTGCACATCAAGAGCCCGTTTCGCCTGGTGACAGTGTCGAGAAGGCGCGCCAACATCCAGCTTCCGTAACAGCGACAGCCGACAACAAGTCACTGTCACCACCTTCTCGATCGATGACTTCAAACCTTCAATCAACCAACAAGGAAGACTGGAAGCACGTAAAGTTTTAGAACTGTATGGCAGACCTCAGATTTTAAAATTGTTTCATTTTCCTCACAAAATTACAGCAACGTAGCACGAACCTTTGTTGCTAATTGTCCCAATTGCATTATCATCAGGGTCCCTTCCTTTTCCGGAATGAACCCGAGTGTCGTTGAAACTCAAACGCCAGCATTAAAGTAATATCATTCGATTTCACTGCTTTAATTTCAAAGTTCAGTTAAGGGATTCATATCTGGCTACAATATCTAGATTACACAAGCCCAATTTAAGAGTGCGAGTTTTGTTACCATATTTTTGCTTACCTATGACTGCAGATCAGCTTGGTACGTACTAAATTTTACTATTGTTAATTGTTCAGAATCATTTAATTCAAGTTCAAAGTTAAATCTCTTATTTCTAAATTGCGTAGATTCAAGTAGCTTTTGAAATGATTGTTGAGGTAGCCCAAGACTAACCTTATTTTACTGAATTTCGTAGTGCTTCAGAAACAAAGCTCACTATAACTTCAGTCACTAAATTAACTTTCAATTTTCCAGTTTTATTAATTCTTTTGCTAAATTAAGTCAGAGTGTAGCGAAATATATTACTTCTGACAAACATTCAGTTTTCACATAACACGTATCAACCCTCAGTTGCCACGCTTTTAGTGCTAATTATATGTGCAATAACCTTTCTTTTTCAGTTATTATAGTAGTTGTCCTAAGTTTCCCCAAATCTCAAATATCTAATTAACGCCAGTTAATTGTTAACGTAACGACCAAACATTTACTTTGTTTATTATTTTTACCCCTTTTCAAAATTAATTTCCACCAATTTCATTTGCATTTTTCCTTTTCATTTAGATATAACCCTTCCTCCCTCTTCACTGACAGATTAACTTCGGTGTCGATTGCTTTTCCCAAATTTCCATTAGGTACACGTGGTTTAATTTTTCACTGTCATTAAGGTCGATAAGTGAGGGGGAGGTTACAGTACCACACACAGCTATGTAACGCGGTGTATGAGCAGTGGTCGCAAAAATATCCTAGTGGACAGCCATTTAGATCGTGCAGCTAATCAAATTTTTACTGACATTAATAAGTGGTTCATACCCAATTCACTGCCATTAAACTTTGAAAAGACCCACTATATGCAGTTCAGAACTTCCAAGAGATTTCTTTCTGGTGTGTGTATAAAATATGATGACATGGAAATAGGAGAAGTTGAGAGTGTAAAATTCTTGGGATTACAACTTGATAATAAATTCAGTTGGGAGCAACATACTAACGAACTGCTAAAGCGCCTAAACAAGTCTGTGTTTGCATTGCGAATGATGTCAGACATAGGAGATATAAATATAAAAAAACTGGCATATTTTACTTATGTTCAACTCATTATGTCATATGGTATCATATTTTGGGGTAACTCCACAAACAGAGAAAAAATGTTTAGAGTACAAAAGCGTATAATAAGAGTAATGAGTAGTGTAAATCAAAGAACATCATGTCCAAACCAATTCAAAGAACTGGACATACTAACCACAGCTTCTCAGTATATTTATTCCTTAATGAAGTTTGTTGTAAATAATACATCTCTTTTTCCAACTAACTGCTTAGTACACAGTATCAATACTAGGAATAAGAACAATATACATAGAGATTTAAAATCACTTACTCTTGCCCAGAAAGGAGTCCACTATTCAGCAACGCATATTTTCAATAAGTTACCAGCAACCGTTAAGAGTTTAGTTTCAGACAAGGCACAATTTAAACATAATGTAAAAGAATTTTTGGTGGCCAACTCCGTCTATTACTTTAATTTTTGACAATACTTGGTTGTAAAAGCCAAGTAACTACCTACAGTGTGAATGATGGATGTATGGAAAGCAGATGCAAGTCTTAAGTCTGCAAATAGTGGAAGTTTAATTTTAAATCTTGTACACAATCTGACTGTTCTTAACCGAGGATCACTGAAATGAATAATTTGCTTTAATTTTTGACAATACTTGGTTGTAATAACCAAGAAACTAGCAACTGTCTGAATGATGGATTTATTGAAAGCACATGTAGGTATTAAACCTGCAAATATTAGAAGTTTAAATTTAATTCATGTACATAATTTTACTGTTTATTGACTGAGGATCATTAAAATTAATGAAACTCAAGTTTTTCTAATTGCATTTTTGTAATGTGTTTATCTGACATGTTCCACACCCAGGAGGATTCCCTCTTTTATGGCTCTGTGGAATGAATAATTAATCTAATCTAATCTAATCTCCATCGCAGACTGAGGCTTACGCCTTGCCCGTGAAAACGGTTTCAAGCCCAACAATAACTGCTGCTGTTGGTGAATACAGGTCTGTCTCAATCAGTCTCCGAGCGAACATTGTGAATGGAACAGCATGCGATGGACACTGGGTCGGGTAGCTTGCAAAAGGCTAGTGCTCATAGATGATGATGATGATGTTTGGTTTGTGGGGCGCTCAACTGCGTGGTTATCAGCGCCCGTACAATTATCCAATCTTTGCTCAGTCCAATTTCGCCACTTTCCTGGATGATGATGAAATGATGAGGACAACACAAATACCCAGTCATCTCAAGGTAGGTGAAAATCCCTGACCCCGCCGGGAATCGAACCCGGGACCCCGTGCTCGGGAAGCGAGAACGCTACCGCGAGACCACGAGCGGCGGACTAGTGCTCATAGAGGCAGATAAAATGACACGTCTTCAGTTCGTCAAAGAACGCAGAAACCGGACAGCAACTGACTGACACCGATCTAAACTGGTGTTAGAGACAAGACTGAAACCTTCCCGTCTCCTCTATACCTCTTTTCTTACGGAACCTTCCCTTCTATAATAACCTATGAAATCTCTTGCTTAATGATAACAAATGAAATCTTCCTTTTGAAATTAATTCTCTTTCCCAATCTTCACATAACAAATTTAAATGCTGATTATTAAAAGTGATTTTCTGATTATTTCGACGAAACAGAGTGTGTCGCCGTCGTGGCCCTCAGTCGTTATCTGCAATAACCCAAAACTGTTCCTTACCTTTTTTACTGTTACTGGATCGCCATCTGACTGCTAGATCGAACTGCGACGTGAATATACTTACTCTGGTTTACTATACTCTATTAGCTGCTGGTGGGCTGTCATAATAAGTGGCTGTATTTACTACGAAAGCCGACGTTATTCTTTAATAGCAAAGCTGACGTTGTTCTTTAATTAATTTGACTGAAGTTACGTAATTCATAGTTAAACTTTTTCTTGACAACAATAAAATTTTGCAAAGTTTTACGTTGAAGGTTTTTGGGATGGATTATAATCAGTAATGCAATATTGCTGGCAAAAATTAATTATATTCTGAATGAAATGATTTTAAACGTTCAAATGGGACTTACTTTTTACAATAATCTTACAACTAGCAATGCGCAAACATACCTTGAGTAGTCTTGTGTTTCTCTAAAAAAATAATTCAATAATATTAGTTCCTCTTATGATAACAGTTAGCTGATGTCTCTGTACATCCGTTTATAATTTCTTGTAAATCATAGCTGGTGGCTGGCAGGCACACCGCTCCTCTCAACCTCTCGCTTCAGACCTGCCACAGACTCGCTTCACATCTCGCGTACGACTGACTTCCTACGAACGCTTAAGTGCCGTCTCTCCCGCCAACAATGCTTTCTGGTGCAGACAATCCCTGCTACCATTACAAAATGTATCAATGCGCGGTCTTTCCCGCTGTTTTCTTAAAATGTGCCCATACGCGGTCTTTCCTGTCCTTTTCAAAATTATATCAATGTGCGATCTCTTCTGCCAACAATACTTTGGTGCACACATTCCCCGCTACCACAATTATTTCCAACATGACAAATATTAATTATTCCTACTTAATCCTATTGATAAAATATAAACATCTTTCATAAATTGTGGTTTGACAATAGACAATAGAAATATACACATCTTACAGGATTTCCTGTGAAGCTATTGTGAACGTCTTTTCTGTAAATTATTTCGAGAAGATACGGTGCACAAAACATTTAGAAGGACAAGAATTTGGTCGAGCGTACCACGTATGTAGTCCGCGATTGAGATACAATGACGGAAAAAAATCGCAAGAACCAAGGAGTTGTGCGAAATAAACGAAAGTTGGTAGGCGTGTTTCTACATCTGAAAGACGATGCCTGTTGAGAATATCACGCCAGTCGCATAAGAGTGGCGCTAGTAGCGCGACAATGACGATGCAAATCAGGTTCGCTCTAAACACACGCTATAACAAAAAAAAAAAAAAAAAAAAAAAAAACAAATGGCTCTGAGCACTATGGGACTTAGCATCTGAGGTCATCGGTCCCCTAGACATAGAACTTCTTACACCTAACTAACCTAAGGACATCACACACATCCATGCACCAGGCAGGTTTCGAACCTGCGACCGTAGCGGCCGCGTGGTTCCGGACTAAAGCGCCTAGAACCGCTCGGCCATAGCGGCCACCGGCACGCTATTACAGTCGTGAGCGTTAGATACCTTTGAGAACAGACGTGGTGAGTAGATGTTAGTCAAGAATGCCTTTAAGGCGACAAAGAGGCCATTATCAACATCTCACTGAGTTTTAACGAGGTCGTATGGTAGGGCTACGAGAAGCTGAATGTTCCATTTGCGATACCGCAGTTAGGCTTGGCACGAATGGAGCCACTGCACATGGTTGCTGGCAGCGGGGGTCACGGGAATGCACGGTCACAAAGGACCTACAACTGGAGTTATCGTCTGGATGCTATATCGTACAGCAGCAGGAGCAATCTCGTGGTCATCCCACATACGCCAACTGCAAATATGTTCGTCAATCTGATGAGTCGACCTATTGTGCTGGCATTCATGAGCAGCACTCTGGGGTGTATTTTACAACAGGATAACGCTCGCCCAGATACCGCTGTTGTAATCCAACATGCTCTATAGAGTGTCGACATGTTGCCTTGGCCTGCCAGATCACCAGATTTGTCTCCAATCGAGCACATATGGGACAGCATCGGACGAAAACTGCAGCGTCATCCACAAACAGTTTTAACAGTCCCTGTATTGACGGTTCACGTGCAACAGGCATGAAACTCCATCCCACAAACTGACATCCGGCATCTGTAGAACACAAAGCATGCACGTTTCCTTGCTTTCACTCAACATTCTGGCGGTTACACCGATTATTACTGTACCAGCATGTCAAATTCGCAATGGCTTATCTCGCGCTTACATTAACCTATGATCTTGTAATGTTAACCACATAAATATGTTACCTTGACAAACGTATTCCAGAAATTCCATTGAAACTTGGGACATAGGGAAGGCAGGAAAAGGTGTGGACGGGGACCTACTCAGTTACCGTTGGTTGCTCAGGTATTTTTTTGTAGATCACGTACACTTTATTTGGAAGCAATGACATGTAAGGTTGACAGTAAGCAACAAATATCAAATTTGACTGTTAAGACAATATGTAATTAAAAATTCTTTAGACAAATTGCATTCACGGCTGAAGGCCTTATTGACCAAAAATTCAAATTATTTGTTGGCTGAAGGCCCCAATAGTAATAACTCAAAAAATATTATGATGACTGAAGGCTTAGACAGCAAATTCTTACTAAAATATTGTTAATAGAAAAAGGACAATCATATTAAGAGACAATATCTTATTAAAATTCTTCAGACAAATTGCATTTATGGCTGAAGGCCTTGTTGTTGTGGTCTTCAGTCCTGAGACTGGTCTGATGCAGCTGTCCATGCTAGTTTATCCTGTGCAAGCTCCTTCATCTCCCAGTACCTACTGCAACCTACATCCTTCTGAATCTGCTTAGTGTATTCATCTCTTGGTCTCCCCCTACGATTTTTACCCTCCCCGCTGCCCTCCAATACTAAATTGGTGATCCCTTGATGCCTCAGAACATGTCCTACCAACCGATCCCATCTTCTGGTGGAGTTGTGCCACGAACATCTCTTCTCCCCAATCCCATTCAATACCTCCTCATTAGTTACGTGATCTACCCACCTAATCTTCAGCATTCTTCTGTAGCACCACATTTCGAAAGCTTCTATTCCCTTCTTGTCTAAGCTATTTATCGTCCATGTTTCACTTCCATACATGGCTACACTCCATACAAATGCTTTCAGAAACGACTTCCTGACATTTAAATCTATACTCGATGTTAACAAATTTATCTTCTTCAGAAACGCTCTGATGGCTTATTCACCAAAAATTCAAATTATTTGTCGGCTGAGGGCCCCAATAGTAATAACTCAAAAAACAATATTGCTGAAGACCTAGATAGCAAATTCTTACTAAAATATTATAAAGAAAGGACAACTTAAGAGACAATACCTAATTAAAAATACAAACTGCATTCATGGCTGAAGGCCTTATTGACAAAAAATCCAAATCATTTGGCGGCTGAAGGCCCCAACAGTGATTACTCAAAAACAATTTGACAGCTGAAGGCCTAGACAGCAAAATTCTTACTAAAATGTTATAAGAAAGGACAATCATATTAAGAGACAATATCTAATTAAAAATTCTTAAGGCAAATTGTATTCACAGCAGAAGGCTGTGAATCTGACCAAATCAAGAGAGAAGTGGGCCTCAGACAGTGTCCCAAGGATCAAGTCGCTCAACTTCGTAAATGATGAGACAGGCAGCCGAGAGTTGTATTCACTTAACTGGATGGCAACTCAAGCTAATGACAGATTAAACGCGGGCCAACACTCTTGCAACATCTACCTAACGCCTGATAACCAACACAACGATGGAATAACCCAGGCAAGGCGGAACCGACAGACAGCACTGCATCTTCTGAATCCGCTGTTTAGAACATCCAGAAGCAGTAGGACCCACTACGACCAAAGTAGTTCAAAAGAAAGAATTATCCGAACCACAATCGAGGAGGCTGTCGAACTACATGTCTTACAGGACAGCAGCGGCAAGGCGAGGAAAGGTACACTGCCGCGAAAATACGCTAACCTCCAGGGCAGGTAACTGGGGCGTTAGCGGCGACTAGGCAGAAAAATACCGCTGGATGAACTTCATCAATAAACATAAGGAATTCAATGATTAATAATGAAAGGTGGAGGGCGGGTAATTAATTTCGCCAACTCCGAACTCTCCACTCGGTGCTCTTCGTCTCAGCGACCCTGCGAGCAGCAATGCGCGAACAAATGGCGTGATCTCAAAATAGTGGAGGTTTCACTACTGAGTTAATGTTCACTCAACTCAGACCTCCTGGGTTCGGTGGAGAACGTGGCTGTCGCCCTCGCAACTGCAGCCCCTCGATCCGGCAGTGCCTGCGTCCCATCACGTCCTCGCGCTGCCGGACCCCACTGCTGCTCCGTCTCAACCAAACTGCCAACACACCCATCCCAGAAAACACTTCACATCCTTCCAAAGATAGTACCACTGTACTAGATATACAGGGTGTTTCAAAAATGACCGGTATATTTGAAACGGCAATAAAAACTAAACGAGCAGCGATAGAAATACACCGTTTGTTCCAATATGCTTGGGACAACAGTACATTTTCAGGCAGACAAACTTTCGAAATTACAGTAGTTACAATTTTCAACAACAGATGGCGCTGCGGTCTGGGAAACTCTATAGTACGATATTTTCCACATATCCACCATGCGTAGCAATAATATGGCGTAGTCTCTGAATGAAATTACCCGAAACCTTTGACAACGTGTCTGGCGGAATGGCTTCACATGCAGATGAGATGTACTGCTTCAGCTGTTCAATTGTTTCCGGATTCTGGCGGTACACCTGGTCTTTCAAGTGTCCCCACAGAAAGAAGTCACAGGGGTTCATGCCTGGCGAATAGGGAGGCCAATCCACGCCGCCTCCTGTATGTTTCGGATAGCCCAAAGCAATCACACGATCATCGAAATATTCATTCAGGAAATTAAAGACGTCGGCCGTGCGATGTGGCCGGGCACCATCTTGCATAAACCACGAGGTGTTCGCAGTGTCGTCTAAGGCAGTTTGTACCGCCACAAATTCACGAAGAATGTCCAGATAGCGTGATGCAGTAATCGTTTCGGATCTGAAAAATGGGCCAATGATTCCTTTGGAAGAAATGGCGCCCCAGACCAGTACTTTTTGAGGATGCAGGGACGATGGGACTGCAACATGGGGCTTTTCAGTTCCCCATATGCGCCAGTTCTGTTTATTGACGAAGCCGTCCAGGTAAAAATAAACTTCGTCAGTAAACCAAATGCTGCCCACATGCATATCGCCGTCATCAATCCTGTGCACTATATCGTTAGCGAATGTCTCTCGTGCAGCAATGGTAGCAGCGCTGAGGGGTTGCCGCGTTTGAATTTTGTATCGATAGAGGTTTAACTCTGGCGCACGAGACGATACGTGGACGTTGGCGTCATTTGGACCGCAGCTGCAACACGGCGAACGGAAACCCGAGGCCGCTGTCGGATCACCTGCTGCACTAGCTGCGCGTTGCCCTCTGTGGTTGCCGTACGCGGTCGCCCTACCTTTCCGGCACGTTCATCCGTCACGTTCCCAGTCCGTTGAAATTTTTCAAACAGATCCTTTATTGTATCGCTTTTCGGTCCTTTGGTTACATTAAACCTCTGTTGAAAACTTCGTCTTGTTGCAACAACACTGTGTTCTAGGCAGTGGAATTCCAACACCAGAAAAATCCTCTGTTCTAAGGAATAAACCATGTCGTCTACAGCACACTTGCACGTTGTGAACAGCACACGCTTACAGCAGAAAGACGACGTACAGAATGGCGCACCCACAGACTGCGTTGTCTTCTATATCTTTCACATCACTTGCAGCGCCATCTGTTGTTGAAAATTGTAACTACTGTAATTTCGAAACTTTGTCCGCCTGAAAATGTACTGTTGTCCCAAGCATATTGGAACAAACGGTGTATTTCTATCGCTGCTCGTTTAGTTTTTATTGCCGTTTCAAATATACCGGTCATTTTTGAAACACCCTGTAGATAACGCTGCTGCCACTCGCGGACAGGCAACTCTAGCAAACATAGTGGCACCATAACACAAGAAGAAAACGAGACGCCACTTTCCCTATTACACGATGCCAACCTACCAACGGCGCCAACGCAAGCTGCACATGGCTCATCCATTATTCTATATTAATTTCTTCTTCATTTTCTTCGCGGATGGATCACTTAGGACCACGCGTAATCAACATTTGTTGGCCTTCCTTTTCGCCCAGTATTCCTTCATAAACAACGAATGGGCTAGCTTTCGTTGCGTAGACCATGTATGTCGCTTAGTTTTTTTCCCTTCTTCCTCAAAACCCCGTGTGTTTGTGATTTTTCTGATTTCATTTCTATCACGTAGATTTGGAGACCCTAATTCTCTCAGGTCTTTTTCCGTCTGTTTGTACCAGTTCGGTCTTGTAGTTTTGTTCTTTAAAAATGTATGGATTTTGTGCGTTAACCTAATTGAGTCAATTCTTTCTAAGTGCCCCATGTATTGGATTCTTCTCATGCGCATTGTGTCTGTTATTTTGGAGATATTTTTATATATTTCTGCATTGGGTTTTGGATAATGTACCCCATCTTTAGTTCTTGGTCCTAGGATTTTCCTCATTATCTTACGTTCTTTCACTTCTAAATCCTCTTTTAGTGTTCTGTGTTTTTAGGGTTTAGTGTCTCAGATGCGTAGAGAGCTTCGGGTTTAATTACTGTTGTGTAGTGTCGTATTTTGCAGTTCCACGAGAGACTCTTTTTGTTGTAAATGTTTTTTGTTAACTGAAACGCCGTCTCCATTTTCTGGACTCTTGATCTGACAGATTTCTTTTCATTACAATTTTCTGCAGTTGATTCAGCTAAATATTTAAATTCTTTTACTTGAGAGATGTAGTTATTACCAATTTTGAGATCAGAAGGTGCATCTTTGACGTCAGTCATAAATTTTGTTTTTTCAAATGAAATTTGTAATCCTATTTTAGCTGCCTGTTCTTGTAATAATTCTAGATGTTTCTGTGCATCGGTAATGTCTTGTGCGATCAGAGCCATTAATTATTTTTTGGTGTTGCCATTTTTTTCCGCCAGTGTGTACACTATTGTTGTTATTCTTGCAACATGCTTTAAGAATGAGGACAGTTCCCCACGACACGTTTGAAAGAAGTGGCTTAGTGGTGGTATTCAGCCGCATCGTGTTATGTCTAAGAGTGAACTGGAAGAGCATAGCGAGTGTAAGCAACGTGTGCGTCTCTTTACTCTTTGTGTACGTCTCACGAATCAAGATGAGGCGTCTGCCTGATGCAGAACGTGTCCGGCCACTGGCATGACAACAGGAAGGTTCGATCATTCAGGTAGTGTCTACAGAGCTTAATGTTGTTCGTCGGGTTTAAAAACTATCTCGTGAAACAATTGCGTACACAAGAAAGCTAGCGCAAGGCCGAACATCGGCCGGGGACGACCGGTGTGTGTTGTTCTATCCGTCAGCGCTCTTCGTCTGCCTGGGACCTACAATATGGTCTAAGGGCAGCAACCGGTTACAGTGTCAGCGACCAAACAATAGGGAACAGACTCCGAGACGCCGGTGGAAGACAAGGAAGACCTCATCACGTCCCTCGATTACTGCTCGATACATGAGAGAGATCGACTTCGATGTGCCTTGGAACATAGGTGCTGGCAGCTGCAGCACTGCCGCAGTGTTTTGTTTGTAGACGAGTCCCACTTTCGTCTGATAAGGTGCGAAGTGTATGTCGTCTCCGTGGTGAATGTTGTAATGAAGCAGCGGTCCAGGCAACGTACAGATTTGGCGGTGGCATCACAGTTGACGACCGGTCAGACCTTTGGATACTCAGAAGTCGACTTAGTTCTCAGAGGTACGTCGACGACATTGTACTGGATCTTGTTATGCCCATTGCATTTGTAATGGCTCCCTATTTTATTCTGTAACGAGACAATGCGACAGCGCTTTGAGCAGCAGCCAGCACGGGGACATCACAGGACCTCGCGATTGAAACATTTGGGTGGCCTACCCTGAGTCCTGACTTCAGCCCCTTTGGCGTGTATACGTTACACTGGACAGACGACTTCTGACCTGTCCTGTAGCATCTCAGGCTCTTGAACAACTTACAGACGTCCTTCTACATCTACATCTGCATATACGTGATTACTCTGCTATTCACAATAAAGTGCCTGGCAGAGGGTTCAACGAACCACCTTCATGCTGTCTCTCTACCGCTCCACTCTTAAATTTTTCCGTGCGAGCCCTGATTTCTCTTATTATATCGTGATGATCATTTCTCCCTATGTAGGTGGGTGCCAACAGAATGTTTTCGCAATCGGAGGAGAAAACTGGTGATTGAAATTTCATGAGAATATCCCGTCCCAACGAAAAACGCCTTTGTTTTAATGATTGTCACTCCAATTCACGTATTATGTCTGTGACACTATCTCCCCTATTTCGCGATAATACAAAACGAGCTGCCCTTCTTTGTACTTTTTCGATGTCATCCGTCAGTCCCACCTGATGCGGATCCCACACCGCACAGCAGTACTCAAGAATAGGGCGGACAAGCGTGGTGTAAGCAGTCTCTTGGGTAGGCCTGTTGCACCTTCTAAGTGTTCTGCCAATGAATCGCAGTCTTTGGTTTCCTCTACCCACAATATTATCTATGTAATCGTTTCAATTTAGGTTATTTGTAATTGTAATCCCAAAGTTGATTTTACAGCCTTCAGATTTGTGTGACTTATCGCGTAATCGAAATTTAGCTGATTTCTTTCTTTATTCGGGGTCAATTGCCACTTTTCGCACCATACAGATATCTTATCCAAATCATTTTGCAAGTCGTTTTGATCATCTGATGACTTTACAAGACGGTAAATCACAGCATCATCTGCAAACAATCTAAGACGGCTACTCAGATTGTCTCCTATGTCGTTAATATAGATCAGGAACAATAGAGGGCCCATAACACTTCCTTGGGGAACGCCGGATAGTACTTCTGTTTTACTCTATGACTTTCCGTCTATTACTACTAATTGTGAACTTTCTGACAGAAAAATCACGAATCCAGTTGCACAACTGACGCGATACTCCGTAGGCACGTTGTTCGGTTAGAAGAGACTTATGAGCAACTGTGTCGAAGGCCTTCTGGAAATCTAAAAATATGGAATCAATTTGACATCCCCTGTCGATAGCACATATTACTTCATGAGTATAAAGAGCTAGTTGTGTTTCACAACAACGATATTTTCTGAATCCGTGCTGACTATATGTCAATAAATCGTTTTTTTTTCGAGGTACTTCATAATGTTCGAATACCGTATATGTTCTAAAACCCTACTGCAAATCGACGTTAGTGATATAGGCCTGTAATTCAGCGGATTACTCCTACTTCCCGTTTTGGGTATTGGTGTGACTTGAGCAATTTTCCAGTCTTTAGGTATGTATCTTTATGTGAGCGAGTGGTTGTATATAATTGCTAAATATGGAGCTATTTTATCAGAGAGGAACCTGACTGGTATTCAATCTGGACCGGAGGCTTTGCCTTTATTAAGTGATTCCCGAGGATATCTACTTCAATGTTTCTCATCTTAGCAGTTGTTCTTGATTGGAATTCAGGAATATTTACTTCGTCTTCTTTGGTGAAGGAGTTTCGGAAATCCGTGTTTAATAACTCTGCTTTAGTGGCACTGTCATCAGTGACTTCACCGTTGTTATCGCTCAGTGAAGGTACTGATTGTGTCTTGCCACTGTTGTGCTTTTTGTATGACCATAATCTCTTTGGGTTTTCTGCCAGATTTCGAGACAGAATTTCGTTGTCGAAATTATTAAAAGCATCTCGCACTGAAGTACGTGCCATATTTCGAACTTCTATAAAACTTTGCCAATCTTGGGGATTTTGCGTTCTTTTGAACTTGGCATGCTTTTTCCGTTGCTTCTGCAACAACGATCTGCCCCGTTCTGTGTACCATGGGGGATCAGTGCCATCAGTTATTAATTTATGTGGTATATATCTCTCAATTGCTGTTGCTCTTTGACAACATTTCACAACTTTTCTACACTTTCATGATCAGATCGGAAGGAGTGAAGACTGTCTCTTAAAAAGGCGTTAAGAGCATTTTTATCAGCTTTTTTAAATAGATATACTTTGCGTTTCTTTTTGATGGTTGTACGTGTTACGGTATTCAGCCTAGCAGCAACTGCCTTGTGGTCGCTGATCCCTGTATTCGTCACAACACTCACTATTTGTCCAGCATAATTTGTTGCTGATCAAGGGAAAAAATTCCACAAGAAAATTTTCCCACATTTGTCAGGAGCATGCCTCGAACATGTAAGTAATACGGGCCTGTGGAGGGCCCACTAGATGAGTAAATGTTTCTTTCTTTGCCTTATGGGACTTAAGTGAAGGTGTTTCCAGTTTGATTTACGATACTGTGTTAAATTCCTGGTCGTAGCACCAACGTGTGTGGTGCTGTACGGTTCCCATGGTGCCTGCTGCTGAGTGCGCTCTCCCAGTGTCTTGTTGCAGCATGATGCGGGGACCCATTAAAACTGCAGTGGGCATAACATGACCCAGTACATTTCCCTTAAATAAGGTTTCTTTTTCCAGAACAAAAATCTGTTTCACTCCAAACGTTCCTGAAGAAATAATGCAAGTGTTAAAAAGTGCCTCTAAATTTTTGAGCAGTGTAGGTAGAGAACCAAATCGTGAGGATAACGTCCTAATCTCCTAGCAACGATAGCAAGAAAGAGCCTTGAAACTTTTTTTATCAGTTAACTCATCAATGACCATGGGTGTTACAAGGAATGTTAAGAATAGGAGGAAAATATTTTTGCTTAGTAAGAATGACATTATTGTGCCCAAGATAGACACGAAGCCCACGCCTACTACAGTAGTACAAGTTTATATGCCAACTAGCTCTGCAGATGATGAAGAAGAGGTCCGCCGCTTGTGGTCTCGCGGTAGCGTTCTCGCTTCCCGAGCACGGGGTCCCGGGTTCGATTCCCGGCGGGGTCAGGGATTTTCACCTGCCTCGAGATGACTGGGTGTTTGTATTGTCCTCATCATTTCATCATCATCCAGGAAAGTGGCGAACTTGGACTGCGCAATGGTTGGGAAATTGTACGGGCGCTGATAACCGCGCTGTTGAGCGCCCCACAAACCAAACATCATCATCATCAGATGATGAAGAAATTGATGAAATGTATGATGAGATAAAAGAAATTGTTCAGGTAGTGAAGGGAGAGGAAAATTTAATAGTCATGGGTGACTGGAATTCGAGAGTAGGAAAAGGGAGAGAAGGAAACATAGTAGGTGAATATGGATTGGGGGTAGGAAATGAAAGAGGAAGCCGTCTAGTAGAATTTTGCTGAGAGCATAAATTAATCATAGTTAACACTGGGTTCAGGAATCATAAAAGAAGGTTGTATATATCGAAGAATCCTGGAGATACTAGAAGGTATCAGATAGATTATATAATGGTAAGACAGAGTTTTAGGAACCAGGTTTTAAATTGTAGGACATTTCCAGGGGCAGATGTGGACTCTGACCACAATCTATTGGTTATCAACTGTAGATTCAAACTGAAGAAACTGCAAAAAGGTGGGAATTTAAGGAGATGGGACCTGGATAAACTGACTAAACCAGAGGTTGTAGAGAGTTTCAGACAGAGTATTAGAGAACGATTGACAGAAACAGAGGAAAGAAATACAGTACAAGAAGAATGGTTAGCTCTGAGGGATGGAGTAGTGAAGGCAGCAGAGGATCAAGTAGGTAAAAAGACGACGGCTAGTAGAAATCCTTGGGTAACAGAAGAAATACGGAATTTAATTGATGAAAGGAGAAAATATAAAAACGCAGTAAATGAAGCAGGCAAAAAGGAATACAAAGTCTCAAAAATGAGATCGACAGGAAGTGCAAAATGGCTAAGCAGGGATGGTTAGAGGACAAATGTAAGGATGTAGAGGATTATCTGACGAGGGGTAAGATAGTTACTGCCTACAGGAAAATTAAAGAGACCTTCGGAGAAGAGAGAACCACTTCTATGAATATCAAGAGAACAGATGGAAACCCAGTTCTAAGCAAAGAAGGGAAAGCAGAAAGGTGGAAGGAGTATATAGAGGATCTATACAAGGACAATGTACTTGAGGACACTATTATGGAAATGGAAGGGGATGTAGATGAAGATGAAATGGGAGATATGATACTGTGTGAAGAGTTTGACAGAGCACTGAAAGACTTGAGTCGAAACAAGGACCCGGGAGTAGACAACATTCCATTGGAACTACTGACGGCCTTGGGACAGCCAGTCATGACAAAACTCTACCATCTGGTGAGCAAGATGTATGA
Organism: Schistocerca cancellata; assembly: GCF_023864275.1. Taxonomy (NCBI): domain Eukaryota; kingdom Metazoa; phylum Arthropoda; class Insecta; order Orthoptera; family Acrididae; genus Schistocerca; species Schistocerca cancellata. The sequence continues at coordinate 1,484,320 of NC_064628.1, read as the reverse complement.
GACAGGCGAAATCCCCTCAGACTTCAAGAAGAATATAAAACTTCCAATCCCAAAGAAAGCGGGTGTTGACAGATGTGAAAATTACCGAACTATCAGTTTAATAAGCTACAGCTGCAAAATACTAACGCGAATTCTTTAAAGACGAATGGAAAAACTGGTAGAAGCCGACCTTGGGGAAGATAAGTTTGGATTCCGTAGAAATGTTGGAATACGTGAGGCAATACTGACCCTACGACGTATCTTAGAAGCTAGATCAAGGAAAGGCAAACCTACCGTTCTAGCATTTGTAGACTTAGAGAAAGCTTTTGACAATGTTGACTGGAATACTATCTTCAAATTCGGAAGGTGGCGTGGGTAAAATAGAGAGAGCGAAAGGCTATTTACAATTTGTACAGAAACCAGATGGCAGTTATGAGAGTCGAGGGACATGAAAGGAAAGCAGTGGTTGGGAAGGGAATGAGAAAGGGTTGTAGCCTCTCCCCGATGTTATTCAATCTATATATTGAGCAAGCAGTAAAGGAAACATAAGAAAAATTTGGAGAAGGTATTAAAATCCATGGAGAAGAAATAAAAACTTTGATGTTGGCCGATGACATTGTAATTCTGTCCGAGACAGCAAAGGACTTGGAAGAGCAGTTGAACGGAATGGACAGTGTCTTGAAAGGAGGGTATAAGATGGACATCAGCAAAAGCAAAACGAGGATAATGGAATGTAGTCGAATTAAGTCGGGTGATGCTGAGGGTATTAGATTAGGAAATAAAACACTTAAAGTAGTAAAGGATGTTTGCTATTTGGGGAGCAAAATAACTGATGATGGTCGAAGTAGAGAAGATATAAAATTTAGACTGGTAAGGGCAAGGAAAGTGTTTCTGAAGAAGAGAAATTTGTTAACATCGAGTAAAGATGTGTCAGGAAGTCGTTTCTGAAAGTATTTGTATGGAGTGTAGCCATGTAAGGAAGTGAAACATGTACGATAAATAGTTTGGACAAGAAGAGAATAGAAGCTTTCTATATGTGGTGCTACAGAATAATGCTGAAGATTAGATGGGTAGTTCACATAACTAGTAGTTCACATAACTAATGAGGAGGTATTGAATACAATTAGGGAGATGAGAAGTTTGTGGTACAACTTGACAAGAAGAAGGGACCGGTTGGTAGTACATGTTCTAAGGAACAAGAGATCACAAATTTAGCATTGGAGAGCAGCGTGGAGGGTAAAAATCGTAGAGGGAGACCAAGAGATGAATACACTAAGCAGATTCAGAAGTATGTAGGTTGTAGTAAGTACTGGGAGATGAAGAAACTTGCACGGGATAGGGTAGCATGGAGAGCTGAATCAAACCAGTCTCAGGACTGAAGACCACAACAACAACAACAAAAATGACAGGATAGAAGCAGTAGAGTATCTGAGGAGTCAGATATACAGTCCTGAGGACGCAGATATGGACACAAATGGATAAAATTAAAAGACATCGTCAATACACCTTAGACAATTACGTTCCGAGCAAGGTTTTGCGGGATAAGAAAGAAACCGTGGTTGAATTTGCCGTGTAAGCTGCTAGAAATCAAAGGAAGCTTCATTATATGTTTAAGAAAAGTCGAAGCATAGCAGACAAACAAAAGCAGAGCGAAGGGAAAATGAGCGTAAGGAGAGCAGTGAGAGAAGCTTCAATGAAATTCAAAGAGAAAATTTACCGATCAGCGTGACTAAAACCTGTAAGAATCTTTGGTCTTATGCGTCCAAAGTACCTATGTATTTCTGTCGCTGGCACTGAAACGGAAGGTGACAGAGAAAAGGCCGAAATACTAATTTCGATCTTTCGCAACTGCTTTTTGGCGCCGAAGTGGCAGATATTTAAAGAAGAAAGCAACTACAGTCCCTATATAGTGGAAAAGCATCTGTACTAGACGAAGTACCTGTCAGGTTCCACAGAGACTATGAGAAAGAACTTACTTTTCTTGTAGCAGTAGTTTGTCGTGTGTCGCTGGGGCAACGAAGAGAACCTAGAGACTGGAAAAAAGCGAAGACCATTCCCATTTTCAAGAAGGATCGTAGGACAGATGCACATAATAAATAGGCCTATACGGCTGATGTCGGTTTGTTGTGGAATTATGGAATATGTTTAAAATTGACATATTATGCTGTTTTTGGAGGGAAAAATCTATAAAAATCATTATGGGCGGAAACAAATATTTTGCGATCTCAGCTCATTTTCTAGGTCCGTAAGATCCAGAGCACGCAGACATAGGCGCCCGCGTTGATACCGCGTCTCTTGACTTCAGGAAGGTTTTCGACAGAGTTACTCTCTGTCGGTTAGAGAGCAGAATACGAGCTTACCCAGCATCGGATCAGATTTCTGACTCGATTCAGGAGTTTTCTTTCAGATAGAAGTCAACACGCCCTTCTTAGCGGAACGAAACAAATAGCTATGAAGGTAATTTCAGGAGTATCCCAAGAAAGTCTGACACGACCGCTTAAAGGTACCAAACACCTGAAAATTTGCGAATTACTGGGAAGACTGAAGAGAATGAAAGATTGGTGCAGGGTCTAGCAGTTGAACATGAACCTAAAACAGATATATAATGCAAAGAAATCCACGACTGTCCAATTACTGTATTGGCGACGTATCACTGGAAACATTAACCACCGTAAAATGCGTGTGGGTTGTGATGAATCCCTCTTACATATCTTTCTTCTTTTCTTGACTGTTTATTTGTTTTGCCACAAAAAGGACTGTTTGTGAAGGTAGTAAGCCTCTTGGAAGCAAGTGAATCATTTAATTCTCTCTGTTTTCGTGATCAGTACCCCTAGGCCAAGCCAGTTAACACGGACTTTGTCCGACAACAGGTAATAAAACAGAGAAATTAATAAGGTGGACATATCAAAATGCTTGCGCTTTTGTATCCCGTGATGAAACGTGTCCACCAATTTCTGGCTGACTCGTTTGATGCAAATAAGTCTCCACCATAAATTTCCGCCAGTCATTTCAATGTGGGAACAAGCAGATATCAGTTGGTACAGAAGTAATTGCTATCTAACAAGTACACAGCACACTCATGTAAAAAAATAAATCAAATAAAAACTTTGAAGTTTGCAGATGACATTGTAATATTGTCTGAGACAGCTAAGGACTTGGAAGAGCAGTTGACCGGAATGGACATTGTCTTGAAAAGGGATTATAAAATGAACATCAACAAAATCAAAACGAGGATGATGAAATGTAGTCGAATTAAATCAGGTGATGCTGAGGGAATGGCAGCAGAATAACTGCTGACGTCCCAAGTAGAAGGGATATAAACAGTTGGCGCAATGGCAAGAAAAGCGTTTCTGAAGAAAAGATATCTGTTAATATCGAACATAGATTGAAGTGTTAGGCAGTCTCATCTAAATATTTTTATGGAATGTAACCATGTATGGAAGTGAAACATGGGCGATAAATAGTTTAAACAAGAAGCGAATCGGAGCTTCTGAAATATGGTGTTGCAGAAGAAATCAGGAATTCGTAACTAATGAGGAATTACTGAATAGAACTGGGGAGAAAAGAAATTCGTGGCACACCCTGCCTAGAAAAATGGATCGATTGACAGGACACATTCTGAGACATCAAAGGATCACCAGTTTAGTACTGGAAAGAAGTGGTGTGTGTGTGTGGGGGGGGGGGGGGGGTTACAAATTGTAGAGGGAGACCAAGAGATGAATACAGTGAGCATATACAAAATGAAGTCAGTTGCGGTAGTTATTCGGAGGTGAAGAGGCGAACAGCTTCAACAAGAAAGAGGAAAGCCTTATGGTAAACGGATCCTGCCTTCCCGTACTGCAGCGAACGACCGTCGCAGGTAGCAAGAGGAGAACCGCACCGGAAATGACCGCGGAGAAGCCCTCGGACGTTGGCGCGCCAGGTACATATAGTATGCGGCCGCGAGCTCGGCTCCAGTTCACCACCGGCAATGGAGAGTGAAGCTTTCACAATGCGAGCCACTCGTGCTGGCGAAACGTCAGAAAAATCGTTTGATGAACGTAGGCCGAAGAACCCGAGACAGAAGCCAATAGGCAGTTTGCTACTGGAATACTGGCCACTGGATGCCAGAACTTACACAACACACTACATTGTGGAGTCGTATGCCATAAGCATTTTACGAACTATGGAATGTTTTGCTAACTATAATTGTCCTATGAAGGGGTGACACAATTGTGCGTGTCTGTGAGGTGTAATGTCAAGCTCTGTATGTGTGTTTTACAATTGTCACTGTTATGCTATAAGTCGCATTCACTATTGCTTTGAAATTTACTTTATGCTAAAGGTTGCTACCGACAGGAAATTTTCGAGGAGAATATTCAGCGATTTCCTGTGTAGCTGAATGTGCTGCTAATCAAACAAGGGATAGCTCAGCAGGCAGTTTAGTTGAAGAGCAATGGACAACTTTAAAAAGGGCAATCACAGAAGTTGGAAAGAAACACATAGGTACAAATAAGGTGACACCGAAGAAACCATGGATAGCAGAAGAAATACTTCAGTTAATTGATGAAAGAAGAACATACAAAAACGCTCAGATACATTCAGGAACACAGAAATACAAGCCAAAAAATGGTTCAAATGGCTCTGAGCACTATGGGACTTAACATCTGAGGTCATCAGTCCCCTAGAACTTAGAACTAGTTGAACCTAACTAACCTAAGAACATCACACACATCCATGCCCGAGGCAGGATTCGAATCTGCGACCATAGTGGACGCGCGGTTCCAGACTGAAGCGCCTAGAACCGCTCGGCCACACCGGCCGGCAAATACAACCCACTCAGGAATGAAATAAATAGGAAGTGCAAGGTGAACTGACTGCAGAAAAATGTGAAGAAACCGAGAATGAAATGATTGTCGGAAGGAATGGCTCAGCATATAGAAAAGTGAAAAGAACCTTCGGGAAAATAAAAGCAAGGATAGCAACATTATGAGTGCAACGGAAAATCCGGTGTTAAATGTACAGAAGAGAGCTGAAAGGTGGAAAGAGAACACCGAAGATCTCTATGAGGGGGAAAACTTGTTTGATGGCGTGATAGAAGAAGAAATAGGAGTCGTTATAGAAGACATCAGACTTCCAATATTAGAAGCAGAATTTAAAGGGCTTTGGAATACTTAAAATTAAATAAAGCACAAGAGATATATAACATTCCACCAGAATTTCTAAAATCATTGAGGTAAGTGGCAACAAAAAGACTATTAACGTTGGTGTGTAAAATACGAATCTGGCGATGTGCCATCTGACTTGCGGAGAAACAACATCCACACCGTACCGAAGGTTGCAAAAGCTGACAAATGCTAGAATTATCCCACAATCAGCTTAACAACTCACGCATCCAAGTTGTTAACAAGAATATACAGAAAAATGAAAAAGAAAATTGAGGATGTGTTCGATGACGATCAGTATGGCTTTAGGAAACGTAAAGGCACCAGAAAGACAATCCTGACGTTGTGGTTGATAATGAAATCAAGATTAAAGAGAAATCAAGACAAGTTCATAGGATTTGTCGATTTGGAAAAAGCGGTCGACAGCCTAAAATGGTGCAAGATGTTCGAAATAATGAGTAAAATAGGATTTAGCTATAGGGAAAGACGCATAATATACAATATGTACAAGAGCCAAGAGGGAACAATAGGAGACAAGAACGAAGTGCTTTGAAAAAAAGAGTGTAAGACACGAATGTAGTAGGCCTATATCGCTCTTTCTGTTGAATTTATACATCGAAGAAGCAATGATGGAAGTAAACGAAAAGTTCAAGAGTCGAAGAAAGACGAAAGTAATGAGAAGTAGCAGAAATCAGAACAGCGATAAATTTAACATAAGAATTGGGCATCACGAAGTAGATGAAGGTAAGGAATTCTCCTATCTAGGCAAAAAAATAACCAATGACGAATGGAACGAAGAGGACGTAAACAGCAGACTAGCACTGGGAGAAAGGACGTTCTTGGCCAACAGAAATCTACGACTATCAAACATAGGCCTTAATTTGAGGAATAAATTTCTGAGAATGTACGTTTCGAGCACAGCGTTGTATGGTAGTGAAATATGGACTACGGGAAACGTGGAACAGAAAAGAAACGAAGTATTTAAGGTGTGGTGCTAAATGAGTAAGTTGAAAATTAGGTGGACTGATAAGGTAAGGAATGAGGAGTTCTTTCGCAGAATATACGAGGAAAGGAATATATGGAAAACACCGACAAGAAGATGGGACCGGATGGTGGAACATCAAGAAAATAACTTCCATTGTGTCAGAGAGAGTTGTAGAGGGTAAAAAGTGTAGAGGAAGGCAGAGATTGGAAAACATCCAGCAAATAATTGAGGACGTAGGTTGCAAGTGCTACTCTGAGGTGAAAAGTTGGCACAGGAGAAGAATTCGTGGCGGGTCGCATCAAAGCAGTCAGACTGATGACTCAAAAAAAAAAAAAAATAAATAAATAAAGCAGCCCTACACCATATACACGAACATTCACAAAAAGCTGTCTCACTGATTTCTCGGATATCCATTTCCAGGTGAGCCCAAACAACAAAGCATTATTTTGTTGCTATGCATTGTTCAAGTGTCTCCTGGGGTTGACAACATAATTCAGTGACTACGTTATGTACGTAGAAGCAGTACTTTACAAACGGAGATGTATCGGTAGTTTCAGCTGAACCTTAAGCCACAGAAACTGCATAATGAAAATAATGCTAATGAGTGCTATGACGTGTCCAAATATGAATAAATTATGTGTGTGGTGCACTCAGTATCTCTTACGTTCTGATTCCAGTTTCACATAAATTACAAACTTTACAACTGTGAAAAGACACTATTGTCACTAGCCTACACATGGAAATTTTGTGAATTATCGTAAATAAGAAATATAATCCTAAATATTAATTAACATTCCATAAAATAGTGTGTAAGTTCGCCAGGATAGCCGAGGGCACTAATGCGCTGCTTCCCGGACTCGGGTAGGCGCGCCGGCCCCGGATCGAATCCGCCCGGCGGCTTAACGACGGAGGCCTGGATTTGGTTTTTAGGCGGTTTTCCACATCCCACTAGGTGAATTGCAGGCTGGTCCCCACGTCCCACCTCAGTTACATGGCTCGCAGACATCTCAACACATTCGCACTATTCCATGGATTACACTAGACACAGAGAGTTGGGGTACACTAATTCTGTCCTAGGGGGTACGGGGTGGCGGTAGGAAGTGCATCCGGTCACCCCTTAAATTAACCTAGCCAAATCCGTTAAACCTTGCCGACCCTGCGTCATTGCGGGAAAAAGGCACAAGCAAAAGATAGAAAGAACATATTGGGTACGTTATGTTTTCATAGGAAACTTAGGAAGTTAGGACATGGTTAAAAAGCAATTCAGACCAATGAAACTGGAGGTTTGCCTAAAAATTTCATTTCAGCAAACAACTATTTTTCTCAAAACTTTGTTCCTGTGCTTTGGGCCCTTATGGTTCTCAGTCCCTTAATCAGTGAATCGATATGACTGAAACACATCGGCACGACACTGACAATGAAAGCTGATTCATGCTTGGAAGCATGCTCACGGAGCCCAGTGGTTCATAGCGTCGTCTTAACTTCAGAAGAAAGTATAAACCAGCGTGCTGCAGAGAAGCGCTGCAGTTGAATGCAACTGTACATAACGAAGGGAATGGATACCTGTGAGCCGTGGTAAAATTTGCTATTTTGAAGAGCGTGCCGCAGCGCGTAGTGTGAAGCAGTCGCCCTCCGTTTCTGGCGGTGGCGCCGCTGTGGCAATCGCAGCTTTGGTGTCTCCCTCTGGTGGGAAAGGGGAAAGGTTGCCTGTTCACGTGCATTTAAGGGGCGCTATGAGCTCGCCAGTCGACCACTCTGGGTCAGTCTCTCGTCCCAAGCTTGCTAGTCTGTCTCTCGTCCGCATTTGTTAGGCAGTAAGAGAACTCAGCGTGTGGTCGCCCAGTCGGGGCTTAAATCCTGCATCTGAGTCTGCGCTTTAGGCCATCAGTCTGCTCGAGTTGCTCAGGCAATGGTCATTGGCGGTTGGATCGATCGGTTGGTCAGTCGCGCACTAAGACACAAGATGACTTGTCCGTCTTGAGCGTCGGCGCATGTGGGGTCGCCACGTGAGTCCAGTGGGCCGCGGCATATAGTGATGGGTAGTGACTTCGCGGTCGACACGTGAGCAACAGGAGTCAACCCACGACATCAGTCTGGCCGGTGCGAGCTGCGACGCAGTGAGACGGGAGATCGGCGCGCTTTCCTGCGTCCGTTGAAGCGGCTGGCAGCAGACGGTTCGGGAGAGCGATTTGGGGGTGCTGCGCCAGGTCTTCTCGAGAAATGGCACTTTATTAGAAGTTAAGTGATTGGTGATATGTTGTTTCATTTACTTGTTAAATTATACTTGTTTTCTGTGTAAGGTCACCAGCCGTTTTGCTTTGGGGTTGTCCCACCATTCTTCTCCGGTTGCCCACCCGTGGGAAGGTGGTTGTTTAAAAATTGGGTGGTCCATTTTCCCTTGTGAAGTAGGGGCAGGTTAGAGCAACCTGCGGTTCGGGTTGTTCGGTAATCTCCCTATCAATCTACCGTACGTTAGTAGCTGCCTCTGTCATGTTTATCGGATTTGGTATGTTAACGAATTTATCGCTTGGAGTGTATCGGCCTAATACCTGAAATATATTTTGATCTTTGGAAACTTTGATATTATTGCCTATGATCTTGAGAGGCGGTGTCTGTGTACTGTAGAGCATCTTAACTATTGTTTGGCCAACCTTGTAGAATCTTATATAAGATTGCATTTCAAGGGCTTTTATTTAAATGATCATTTTAGTACATAAAGTTGCCACCCTTTCACCGTAAGACTTTTCTTAAAAGTTAAAATCAGGTTGCACTTTCACGTGGCAGGGTTAATATTTTAATTGTTAGTGTTCTGTACCATTTCCATCCCTCCTATGGGGGGGTGCATACTTTGTGTGCTTGTGGAAATTGTTAAAACTCTTGGTTTAAAGTTATCTGGTGTGTTGCAGATTTACACCAGTGTAGTCTTTCAGAGGCTGTTGTGAGCGGTCGTAACTATGGCCGTGACAAAAGGGAGCGGCAAGGTTCTGTGACCGAAAGCTCATACAGTCAAAACTTGTTTCTTTCTGCCTCTTGAATAAATTGTAACTTTGCTATTTAGAGGGTGCTTTCTGATTATAATTTTAAATCTGTTTCTTTTAAAAAAATGCTTTTAGGCACTATTAAAGTGAATAAAATTCCCATTTGTTAAAAGGAATTTGGTTATGTTTTCATCAGTTACTCCCTGTCAATTACTTCCATGCTTACATAGTGTGATTAAATATGTTAATGTTCTTGATGAATCGCTAGTAAATAAAATAAGTTTTTAAGAATATTCTTTGAAAATAAATCACGGTTCAACCTGTTTCAAAACAAAGGAAGTAAAAAGCGCTGATATACGCTAACACTGAGCAAGGAATGGTAATGACATGCACATCACTTCAATAATCGCGGAATTTTATTACAGTATTGGACAATTTTTTGTCCTTTTTATTATTATTTGCAGCCATCGTCCGTCAGGACTCTATGCGTTACATCCCTGTACTTCAGGAACAGCAGTCATAAAACATATAAACAGTTTACAAAAATTTAAAAATACGAAACATGTGCGTCTTTTTTAAATTATTAAAACAAGCTATTTTACATTTCAAATTGTAAATAAAATATTGTTTTTTTTTTTAATTTAAAAAAATGTTTTGAACGGATTTCACTACAGGTACAGAAAGACTAGGTGAGGGGAAGACTGTTCCCGAAACAATGTGGGAGTGAAGAAGTGGGGAAGAGGAGCCAGAAAAGTGGCGAGGAGCTACGAACTGTAGCGCTGACATCGAGAGCAAGAAGAGGATTCTGTGTTTCCGAGCGGTTCTAGGCGCTACAGTCTGGAAGCGCGCGACCGCTACGGTCGCAGGTTCGAATCCTGCCTCGGCCATGGATGTGTCTGATGTCATTAGGTTAGTTAGGTTTAAGTAGTTCTAAGTTCTAGGGGACTGATGACCTCAGACGTTAAGTCCCATAGTGCTCAGAGCCATTTGAACCATTTGAAGAGGATTTTGTTAATGCTGGAAGGACGGGTAGATCTCTGGGCGAGATTTCCTGGGCACGTTGTGGGAGATGATTAAGTTTTGTTGGAACAGGATGTGGAGAGCATGTTGGTGTAACAGGCGGGGAGGGGAGGGGCAGTGGTGTAGTGGGAGGGTACAGAGGGCGAGGCGGGTTCCATAGCAATAGAGTATTTCTGAAGTTAGTGTTAAAATTAAAAATGCGAGGGGAAACTGGTATGAATGCAGACGACGTTAGCGTAAGAGGATTACTCGTCAGACTAAGGCTTTGTTAGGAGTGCAATATGTAGTTTTAGTCTATTATGAGCGTTTTTTTTTTTCTTTTTTGCATAGCGCAGTAGGTGCGGTTTCCATGTCAGTTTATTTTGGCATCTAATCCAGGTCAGGCTTAATTTTCGTGTTACTGTTTACAGATTAGAAATAGGGCTCGAAGTGCACTGTTATTCGTTCATAGCAGGCCGAGCAAGTCATGTGCACCGTCAGTAAACAGAAGTCAAAGGTTGCCAGCATCGCATTATCATTCCTTCTAAACTAAAAGGAACTTCTGGAACTCCTTTATCCCTTGGCGTACTCTGGTGTCGGTTTGGGTTTCCAGCTCCAGTAGCGCTGTCCTCTGCCAAAGACGGCGCCGTCCCTTAACGTCTCCGGCAATCGCTGCAGCGCAGATTCTGGCAGGAACGACACGGAAAACGCCACCACCAAGTTCAGGGCTGCGAGGATGGCGAAGGGAAGTCGCTTGTCGTCCTGTGAAACGAAAAGATAGTTGTAAGTAGTGAGAATGAAAGACGCCAATCACAGATATGTTTGCACGTGAATTATTACGACTCTAAGACCTCATCGCTAACCACCCAAGAGAAAGCCCGCACCAGACTGTAATTACAAAACCTATTAACTGAGCAAAAAAGTGATTGCACCCCTGCACTATCCCCCACATTCGATTAGATTAGATTTACTTTCATTCCAATTGATCCACAGTGAGGAGGTCCTCTCGGATGTAGAACATGTAAGAAAAACAACAATACATCACAAATATTAACAACTCAGACAAATAAACTAATGTACCATTCCACAGGCCCCAAGTGGAATGATCGTCATTTTTTAATGAGCAATATATGAAAGAATCATTTTACAAATACTAATGCACTGAATGTAATATAAAAAAGTTTTTTTATTTATTTATAAGGTAATAAACGTATAATACAACTACTATAATACTTATTTACAATGAACACATTACTGCACTGAAATGGTGCAGAAGTTAGATTGTACTTACACACACACACACACACACACACACACACACACACTTATTTACAATGAACACATTACTGCACTGAAATTGTGCACAAGTTATATTGTACTTATATATAATATATACACGCACACAAATCAGTTGGTTCTACTGAGAAATTCATCAGTGGAGTAGTAGGAGTTGGCCACCAATAAATCCTTCAGGCTTCTCTTAAATTGAATTTCATTGGTTGTTAAACTTTTGATAGCTACTGGCAAGTTACTGAAAATGTGTGTTCCTGAATAATGCGCACCTTTGTGTACAAGACTAAGTGACTTTAAATCCTTGTGAAGATTATTTTTATTTCTAGTATTGATTCCATGAATTGACCTGTTGCTTTGAAAAAGTGATAAATATATTGGGAAGCAGTAGTTAGTATCCCTAGTTCCCTAAACAGGCTTCTGCAGGATGTTCTTGAGTTCACACCACATATAACTCTTACTGCACGTTTTTGTGCCTGGAAAACTTTAGCTTGGCTTGATGAATTACCCCAAAAAATAATCCCGTATGACATTATGGAATGAAAGTAAGCATAGTATGCCAGCTTTTTCATTTTTATATCACCTATGTCTGACACAATTCGCGTTGCAAATAGAGATTTGTTAAGACGCTTCAGCAGTTCTGTGGTGTGCTTTTCCCAGTTGAATTTATTATCAAGCTGTAATCCCAAGAATTAGCACTGTTCACTTCTTCTATCTGCTTGTCATCATATGTTAGGAATATACTCGTGGGACACACTTTACGAGTTCTGAACTGCGTGTAGTGAGTTTTTTCAAAGTTTAGTATCAAAGAATTGGCTAGGAACCAGTGATTAACGTCAACAAGTATTTTATTAGCCGATCTTTCAAAGACTACACTTGATTTGCTATTTATTGCAATGTTTGTATCATCGCCAAACAAAACGAACTTGGCATCGGGTAATGTTACTGATGAAAGGTTGGTGATATACACAAGAAAAAGTGAGGGCCATGAAATGGAACCTTGTGGGACCCCACATATAATTAGTTCCCACTTGGATGATGCCTGATAGCTTGATACATGTCTCTTTCCTAATAACACGCTTTGTTTCCTGCCAGAGATATAAGATTTGAACCATTTTGCAACATTTCCTGTTACACTGTAATATTCTAATTTACTTAAAAGGAAATGCCTTTGACAAATCACAAAATATACCAGTTGCCTGCAATTTTTTATCTAATGAATTAAGCACATTTTCACTGTAACTGTAGATAGCCTTCTCAGTATCAGAACCCTTTAGAAATTCGAACTGTGACTTTGACAGTATGTTATTTGAGATAAGATGGTTATGAAGCCGATTGTACATTACTTTTTCTAAAATTTTTGAGAATGCTGGCAAAAGTGAAATTCGACAGAAATTTGATGCTATTTCTTTATCTCCCTTCTTATACAGTGGCTTAACTTCAGCATATTTTAACCATTCAGGAATTATTCCACTGATAAACTACTGGTTACACAGATAGCTTAATATGTTACTTAACTCAGAATCATATTCTTTAATTAGCTTTGCTGATATTTCATCATACCCACTAGATATTTTTGATTTTAAAGATTTTATGATGGATATTATTTCTGCTGGGGTAGTGAAGGTCAAATTCATACTATGGAAGTTACTTGAAATGTCTGGTCTGAGGTATTCCACAGCAGCATCTACAGAACCCGACAACCCCATCTTTTCAGTAACAGATATGAAATGTTTGTTAAAACGTTCTGTGACACTATACACATCTGTCACCAATGTATCATTTACTCTTAATGCTATTTGGCCCTCTTCATGTCTGGTTCTACTGGTCTCCTCCTTCACTATATCCCATATTGTCTTTATTTTGTTATCTGATATGACTATCTTTTCCTTGTATAATATTTGCTTTGATGTCCATATTACAGTCTTTAATATTTTGCAGTATTTCTTGGAATATGCTATAGCATCAACATCGGAACTGTTTCGGATTGACAGATACAGTTTTCTTTTTGTTTCACGAGATACCTCTATTCCTTGAGTAATCTGTGGCTTCTTTATAGACTTTGCTCTAACCTTGGTAAGTTTTTGGGGAAAACAGTGTTCGAATAAGGTAAGCACTTGATTAGCAAAAGTGTTATATTTTTCATTCATGCACTGTAAACATCAGTCCAGTGAATGTCTCTGAGGAGTGTCCTAAAATAATCAATTTTTGGCTTGTTGATTACCATCTTGAGATAAGATTTAACAGATTTTATATCCTGTTCAGTGTTAACATTTAACAGAAGGAACTGCATGCCATGATCTGAGAGGCCATTGATTATTGGTTTTGTAATATAATTTTGTACATGGACTTTTCTATAAAGATATTATCAATGGCTGTTTGTGAGCAATTGGCTACCCTAGTGGGAAACTTTACATTGGAAATTAAGTTGAATGATAGTGTTACTAACTGAAATAAGAGTCTTTAAGGAAATCTACATTGAAATCACCAGCAACCACTATTTCTTTGTTTTTGAGTGTTAAATGGACCAGTACAGCTTCAAGGTGGTTTATGAAAAGATTAAAGTTACCTGCAGGTGCTTGATATACACTTAATATTATGAAGGACTTTTTGTGAAATTCTACTTCTGTTGCACATACTTCCAAATGCTGTTCTAGGCAAAATTTATAGATGTCTATGTTCTTAAATTTATGACAGTTCCTGATGAATGTCGCAACTCCTCCTTTCTCCATTTCTGATCTAGAAAAGTGAGATGCTAACCTAAACCCTGTAACACTTAAAAGTTCTATACCAGTGGTCACAGGATGTACAGAGAGGCAGATTATGTCAGCTGTGTTTGAAGACTCTAATTCATCTATGCAGATAATTAATTCATTAATTGTATTTCGTAGTCCTCGAATATTTTGATGCAATAAAGATAGCTGACATTTCACATTGACTGAGTTAAAACTGGATAGAGTTAAAATATCTGCTGACTGCTGAAAATTCGTAACCAATGGCTGTCTATGCTGATGTAATAAGCTAGAATTATGTTTTTTGGTTTCTTTCTCAAACTGGTTTGTCTCAGTCCTAACCTCTCTTAAAATTTGGTTTCTTTCTGACCACACTACCCTAAAAAAGGGTCTTTTCTGAACCTTGTAACCACTGGTATTTTATCACTCATGGCAGTGCCTCCCCCCTTTAACTTTCCTGCTATTTCCCCAGCCAGTTTACCCTTCCCCTTCCTGTTGAGGTGAAGGCCATGCCTTGTGTAATCCCACCTACTGATAGAATCAACAGGAACCACACCAATGTGTGACCCTGCACCAGACATAAGCAACTGTTTCAACTCCTAATTAACTCTCTTCACAGAAGAGTTCAAATGAGGTTGGTCATGGCGCCCAAGAACAGATACAAACTCAACACTAGTATTCTTTAATGCAGATGCAATCTTTGCCAGGTCACACTCTATATTGTACCCAGGATCTCTGTCAATACTATTACCTGCCCAACCCACTACAACCACGCTGTCTCTCTTAGTGAACTCTTTGCAAAGTGATTCTAAATCCTCTGTCACGTGCTCCAGACCAGCACTAGGTTTAAAAAAAATTGGTGACCTGGTATTCTGATCCTAGTTCATCCTGCAAAAGTTGGCCAACACCTCTTCCGTGGGAACTACCTAACAACAACACTTTCTTTCTCTTTACTGCTTACCCTACTTTCTTACTTTTCAATTTGCTGCTGAAAGTTTGTTGTGCCCTGTCTACACCTGCAACTGCTTGAGGCTCGCCAGTTTCTAACTGAAGCAAAAGGTGAAATCTATTTTCCACATTCACCACGAAGCTGTCAGATAAAGTTCTAGGCCTGACCATGACCATACCATGATTTGACCTACAGTCTCCTATGCCAGTGCTGCATGGATGTACTGTCCACCAACGTCCTACTACTCCCTCTAAATCCTTGAGCGCCATGCACTCTGTTCTCCCTTTCAACATCTGTTTAGTTTCCCTCATGTGGATCCTTTACCCCCTCATCAAATTCGCACCTCTCCTAACATACAATAAACACCTAATCAGATCCTACACTATCTGAAAACTCGACTTCAACATTTTTATACTCTCTAATTTGAAACTTGCTACGCCTTCACACTTACATCGACACACAGTTCAGTCCATATAAACATGAGCTACTTTAATTACTTAGAACAACTGAACCAATAATGGGACACATTTGCAATTTTAGGAGATGATAAATACCATTGAGAGATCACATACATACATTCACACAAACTCCTCACAGCAGATGCTGGAAGTGTCCTTCACCAGCATAGACGTACGAGTGCACTCTTTTCGCCGTATTCCGTGGCATTGTGTGAAGTGTATTCTCATCAGTGTTGTTTATTTCGTGTGTCTTGGCCTGACGAAGTTCTGCAGTTGTTCGTGGTCTGTGGTCTGTGGCTGTACACTCAGCTCCTATGAGACTGCCACAAGCGCGGGGGAAAGGGGGGGGGTGTCGGTTGTTCGGTCATCATAGACACTTGTTACAAGTTACATGGAAGCGCTAGGCGTGCGACACGATGCTCCATCTTGTAATTAAGCTTTTATAAGTTCGATGTCATCCAGCTGCTCCACAAATGTATTGAAGATGTCCATATAAACTGTAGAGTCTTCAGTCACATCAAAGAAAATGGGGCCATCACTCCTGGAAGCTGACATTGAGCACCACACACCGACCTTTTCATCATGCAGTGGTGTTTCATGGATGATATGGGGGTTAACACCAGTTAACGCGTGTTGATGTAACCTGGAAGATGCAACCATGCCTCATCTATAAAGTAAGGTATGCAGAGGCTGTTGAATAAGAAACCTCTGAAACCACATTCACGTGCAACAGAGTCAAATTTCTACGTTCTGTCGCGTGACTTCTATAAGGTAACGAGCTGCAGAAGTTCGTCACGAGTCTGACTTATACTGCGCGCGGTATTTTTATTTTTAAGCCAGAGCACAATATCCGCTTTCCTGGTGTTTGTACTTCGTGTTTTTAACAGCTGAATGATAACAGGCATGGTAGTTACAATGACCGACTTCGAAGCAACGTATGACAAGAATTATCCAGTGAACCACTTTGAAACTGACAACGTTCTTTCCTAATGGTAGTCACTGCTGTTGTTCGTACACCCTATTACAAGTTTACTATCAACAACAAAACCAGAAAAAGACAATAATCATCAGAGAACCGTTTCCTACGGGAACTTTAAAACCGCCAGTACCACAGCTCATTTTCCAGCAGGTATTCATGGAACAATTCTGATTCACCAATGTTTCAGCAAGATAATAGACTTCTCTTGTATCGTGCAGCTTTATAAGAGATCGTGCTGCACCTATGTCACTTCTTTCAATCAAAAACTCTCTTCTTACTATATTTGAAAACAATGTCTTTTAAAATACTTTGCGTTGACCAAGCGCTACCTTTGAAGCCAATTTCCTCAGTCATAATCGTGACAAGTTTTTCTGATTTCGAGTATTCACCACTTATAAACATTTCAGTGCCACCACTTTGTGTCGCAGGTTTCTTTAGATTTCGATGGTTTCCAGGCTGCAAGAAACCAAGATTTCTACAGCTTTGACCCTTTCGTTTACTATTCTCTGTACAGTTCTCTAGCTGACACATGTTTCTGCAGTTCATTATTGTGTTTTCAAAAGTAAAAAATTCGAGTCCCTCTCTCAGATCCTTGTAAATGCGGTAAATAAACCTACTCGCCAGTGCGTTCAATTAACAATATAAATATTGCAAACGTTAGGGAAAGCCTACAGCAGCTAGACTGGGATGAAGTGTGTAAGGAACCTGATGCAAACTTGAAACATAACTTATTTTATGGTACATTTTTAAGGGTATTTGAAAATTGTTTTCCCAAGAAAATAGTTAAACATAATTCCAAGAAAACATATAAAAAACCTTAGCTAACTAAAGGAATAAGAATATCTTGCAACTGTAAAAGAGAACTGTATCTAACAGCGAGAAGGAGTACTGACCCCGAAATTGTTCAATATTATAAAAACTATTGTGCGGTACTAAGAAAAGGTATCAAAAAGTCCAGAAGCATGTGAATCATGTCTGAGATCAGTAACTCTGATAATAAAATTAAAGCAATTTGGAATATTATTGAAAGGGAAACAGGGCAACCAAGAGCACAGGAAGACTTTAGTGCCATAAAACTGAATGACAAGTGTACTAACAAACAATCAGAAATTGAAAATATTTTCAATAATCATTTTTTAAATGTTGTGGAGAAAATAGGATCTAGATCTTCACTAGAAGAGGCAAGGCTACTAATAGAAGAGGACATACCTGTGCAGTTTGAAACAACTGTAATTCCACCAACCTCTCCCTCTGAAATCAATAAAATAATAAACTCACTGAAAAGTAAAAGCTCTTACGGAAATGATGGAATTTCCAGCAAGGTACTTAAAGCGTGTTCCCCACAGATAAGTAGGATTCTCAGCCACGTATGTAATAGCTCTTTGGAGCAGGGGGTTTTCCCCGATAGACTGAAATATGCCATTGTAAAACCATTGCGTAAAAAGGGGGATACGTCAGATGTCAACACCTACCGCCCAATCTCTCTTCTGACAGCTCTATCAAAAATTTTTGAGAAAGTTACGTATTCAAGAATAGCCTCCAATATTTGTAAAAATAAAGTACCAACAAAATGTCAGTTTGATTTTCAGAAATGCTGTTCAACAGAAAATGCTGTACACGCTGTCACTGATCAAATATTAAATGCTCTGAATAACCGGACATCACCCATTCGTATTTTTTTGAGATCTCTCAAAGGCCTTTGATTGCGTAAATCATTGAATTCTTTTAGATAAGCTAAATCATTATGGTTTGAGTGGGGCAGTGCACAAATGGTTTAATTCATTCTTAACTGGAAGAATGCAGAAAGTTGAAATAAGTGGTTCATGTAATGTTAAAACAACAGCTGATTCCTCAAACTGGGGGGGGGGGGGGGGCTATCAAGTATGGGGTCCCACAGGGTTTGGTCTTAGGTCCTTTACTGTTCTTGATATATATTAATGACTTACCATTCCACATTGATGAAGATGCAAAGTTAGTTCTTTTTGCTGATGATACAAGTATAGAAATAACATCCAAAAACCAAAAACTAAGTGATGTAATTGTAAATGATGTTTTTCACAAAATTATTAAGTGGTTCTCAGCAAACGGACCCTCTTTAATTTTTGATAAAACACAGTATATACAGTTCCATACAGTAAATGGCACAACTCCAATAATAAATATGGACTTTGAACAGAAGTCTGTAGCTAAGGTAGAATTTTCAAAATTTTTAGGTGTGTCCATTGATGAGAGGTTAAACTGGAAGCAACACATTGATGGTCTGCTGAAATGTCTGAGTTCAGCTACGTATGGTATTAGGGTTATTGCAAATTTTGGTGATGAGAATCTCAGTAAATTAGCTTACTATGCCTACTTTCATTCACTGCTTTCATATGGCATCATATTCTGGGGTAATTCATCGTTGAGTAGAAAAGTATTCATTGCTCAAAAACGTGTAATCAGAATAATTGCTGGAGCCCACCCACGGTCATCCTGCAGACATCTATTTAAGGATCTAGGGATCCTCACAGTAACCTCACAAAATATATATTCACTTATAAAATTTGTTGTTAATAATCCAACCCAGTTCAAAAGTAATAGCAGTGTGCATAGCTATAACACCAGGAGAAAGGATGATCTTCACTATGCAGGGTTAAATCTGACTTCAGCACAGAAAGTGGTAAATTATGCTGCCACAAAAGTCTTTGGCCACCTACCAAACAGCATCAAAAGCCTGACAGATAGCCAAGTAACATTTAAAAATAAATTAAAAGAATTTCACGATGACAACTTCTTCTACTCATTGGCTGAATTTTTAGATATAAATTAAGGGGAAAAAAACCAACTTAAACATTAGTGTCATGCAATATCTTGTGTAATGTAATATCTTGTACAGACACCTTTTATTAACCTGACACATTCCACATCATTACGAAATGTCGTATTCATGATCTATGGAACAAGTATTAATCTAATCTAATCTAATCTATGAAGAACTTCACGTTTATTGCCGTCACGTGACATATTTATTTGGAAATCGCATTAAAACATTTACACCTATACTACTACAAGAAACTAACATCGACAAGTGAATGAATAATTCGGTCGCTCTGTGAATGAAACAGCATTGTCATAAAGTACAACAGCGCAGCATGCGGGAGAGAGATTCTCGCGGTCTAGCTGTAACTCGCAGCTTGCCGCGCGAAGAGAAAATGAATCTTATTGGCTGCTTGGAGTTAATGGTGGGGGATGCGCTAACGTTAAATATTTATGGGACAGGCCGGCCGCGGTGGCCGAGCGGTTTTACGCGCTTTGGCCCGGAACCACGCGACTGCTACGGTCGCTGGTTCGAATCCTGCTTGGGGCATGGATGTTTGTGATGTCCTTAGGTTAGTTAGGTTTAAGTAGTTCTAAGTTCTAGAGGACTGATGACCTCAGATCTTAAGCCCCATAGTGCTCAGAGCCATTTATGGGACAAAGAATGAAAGAAAGATAAATATTTTCGGGAAATTTGCTTCGAACTAATCATATTGATATTGCTATTTTGCAAGAAGTCATTTGTGAAGAGATAGGTTCCTTTCAGTCATATACGTACATAACAACGTTGGCATCGGCGGCAGGAATTGTTGAATTTTGACTACGGATGGATTAAAGTTACAGGATGTAGAAAAAGTGCCGGGAGAACGCATAGTCAAAGGTGTTATGAATGGGGTAGCAACCCTGTTAAAGCTCTACGCTCCCTCCTGTTCAAATAACAGAGCTGCAAGGGAAAGATGCCCCTTGTAACCACTGCGCCACCTTGCTTGGTGTTCCCAAGCCGTGCTAAGATGCAGGCCGCTGTCTTTATTGAGGCACTATGTCACAAGGAAATAACTTTCTCGTATTAAAGCATATGTTTGATGCTAGTAGATTTCTTTCAGCGAGAAATGTCTGTCTGTCTGTGCATTTATACTTGTATATCCTTCTTGCCTTCTCCGTCTTTCTTTATTTTGCTTCCAAGGTAGCACAATTTCTTCACTTTGTCCACTACGTCGTCAACATTTTGTGGGGACACAGTTATGTCAAGACAGTAACATACACCTAAACTCACTCAGTTTCGAAACATAAAAGGACAGAATAATTTATTTATTAGTTTATTAATTACAGTTCAAAATCCGATCTGGGATATTTCAAACAATGCGGCATTCTTCTGTAACCGCAACCGGTAACGCCATCTGTTAGTAGCATAAGAAACTGTCTGAACAAATATTGTCCTTTTTGTCTGACTGGTATTAGTGGATAATATTGCTTTTGCAGTCAGTTATTTCAAAAGTTAAACTATAATGAAAAACAGAATATGTGTTAAAAGCAAACAAAGTATGCAAAACATTTATTGTACCATTTATTGTACTTTTACGAGAGCTGCACTAGTTGGGCAGAGGTTTTCTTTATTGTAACAAATTTTTATCTCGATAGCTTCTTTTATTACGCTGTCCCAAGAATTGTTAATGCTGTAACCTCATTTGTCTCTTCGAAAACAATATGTTGTCAGTTTTCTAGCGCATACTCTGCTACCGCCGATTTGTCAGGGTACTGAAGGCGAAAGCATCCCTCATGATGTGTTCAAGAGTATGCACAGTCAGTTCTACATAAAACTACCCACACTCATACAGTATTTTAGATACTCCTGGCGATCTGGTGCCTACATCGTCTTTCATAGCCCTCATGAGTCGAGTTTTAATTGGAGCACTGATGACTGAACAGTTTTTATACCTCTCTAGGAGCCAGGTAATTTTTCCTTTTACTGAGCCACAGAAAGGCAAAAACCCAAGATTATTTAGAGTCCTCCTTGGGATCCTTATGTTTCTGTGTTTTCAGAAAGATTGCTTGTGAAATCTGGCGGTTGTTGTAGCCGTTTTCCTTGAATACTTTGCGTAAGTGACTCAGTTCCCTCGGTAGGTTTTTAATGTCTGAGACGTCTTCCACTCGATGCACCACGGTTCTCAGAACAGAATATTTCTGCGACGGATACCAGGCCATGTGGCTGGGATAATCATATACTTTAGGGCGGACGAGCACGTCAAGGAATGGTATGGCACCATCTGTTTCTAAGTCGATCGTGAGCTTGTTGTTGTCATGCATATTGTGTAATGTGGCAACGTGCCGTCTAGTGAACGCCAGGCATAGTCAAGGCGCAGTGGTAGAGACAGTGGACGCTTATGCCATCTGTGGGGCAAAATCGAAGGCAAAGCGGAAGTGCTTCCGCCTGGTGGCAGCTAAATTAAAGAACGCTATGGAGGAGACAGTGTCTGGCTTGTGCTGCACTCTGACAGCGAAATAACAAAAGAATTAAACTAAATAATATTGTTACGTGTAGTAAAAATAGAAATGTAATATTACTTTAATATATGAAAATGACTGTAATTGAATATTGTAACGCTATGGTATGTTTAATTGTAAATAGAGAACTTGGCGTAATGTAAAATAATGTTTAGGTGTGGGGGAAATCCTCAAGAAGGAGAATAGTGTACAGGTTGGCGCGTAATATTGGCGGTAGAAGTAAGTTGGCGTAGCTCTGAGGCAGAACAAGTGTTAAGTGGCGTAAAAGTAACTGCCAGTGTGTGCTACGGCAACGTTGCTAACAGACCATTTACAGGGTGTTTCAAAAATGACCGTCATATTTGAAACGGCAATAAAAACTAAATGAGCAGCGATAGAAACACACCGTTTGTTGCAATATGCTTGGGACAACAGTACATTTTCAGGCAGACAAACTTTCGAAATTACAGTAGTTACAATTTTCAACAACAGATGGCGCTGCGGTCTGGGAAACTCTATAGTACGATATTTTCCACATATCCACCATGCGTAGCAATAATATGGCGTAGTCTCTGAATGAAATTACCCGAAACCTTTGACAAAGTGTCTGGCTGAATGGCTTCACATGCAGATGACATGTACTGCTTCAGCTGTTCAATTGTTTCTGGATTCTGGCAGTACACCTGGTCTTTCAAGTGTCCCCACAGAAAGAAGTCACAGGGGTTCATGTCTGGCGAATAGGGAGGCCAATCCACGCCGCCTCCTGTATGTTTCGGATAGCCCAAAGCAATTACACGATCACCAAAATATTCATTCAGGAAATTAAAGACGTCGGCCGTGCGATGTGGCCGGGCACCATCTTGCATAAACCACGAGGTGTTCGCAGTGTCGTCTAAGGCAGTTTGTACCGCCACAAATTCACGAAGAATGTCCAGATAGCGAGATGCAGTAATCGTTTCGGATCTGAAAAATGGGCCAATGATTCCTTTGGAAGAAATGGCGGCCCAGACCAGTACTTTTTGAGGATGCAGGGACGATGGGACTGCAACATGGGGCTTTTCAGTTCCCCATATGCGCCAGTTCTGTTTATTGACGAAGCCGTCCAGGTAAAAATAAACTTCGTCAGTAAACCAAATGCTGCCCACATGCATATCGCCGTCATCAATCCTGTGCACTATATCGTTAGCGAATGTCTCTCGTGCAGCAATGGTAGCAGCGCTGAGGGGTTGCCGCGTTTGAATTTTGTATCGATAGAGGTTTAACTCTGGCGCACGAGACGATACGTGGACGTTGGCGTCATTTGGACCGCAGCTGCAACACGGCGAACGGAAACCCGAGGCCGCTGTCGGATCACCTGCTGCACTAGCTGCGCGTTGCCCTCTGTGGTTGCCGTACGCGGTCGCCCTACCTTTCCTGCACGTTCGTCTGTCACGTTCCCAGTCCGTTGAAATTTTGCAAACAGATCCTTTATTGTATCGCTTTTCGGTCCTTTGGTTACATTAAACCTCTGTTGAAAACTTCGTCTTGTTGCAACAACACTGTGTTCTAGGCGGTGGAATTCCAACACCAGAAAAATCCTCTGTTCTAAGGAATAAACCATGTTGTCTACAGCACACTTGCACGTTGTGAACAGCACACGCTTACAGCAGAAAGACGACGTACAGAATGGCGCACCCACAGACTGCGTTGTCTTCTATATCTTTCACATCACTTGCAGCGCCATCTGTTGTTGAAAATTGTAACTACTGTAATTTCGAAAGTTTGTCCGCCTGAAAATGTACTGTTGTCCCAAGCATATTGGAACAAACGGTGTATTTCTATCGCTGCTCGTTTAGTTTTTATTGCCGTTTCAAATATACCGGTCATTTTTGAAACACCCTGTATATACTTATTGATCCTCTCAGTGATCGAAGTCGCCTGCAAAGACCAGTGTAAAGTTTCATTGCCCGTACTGTAGGAGGACCACATCTCACTGAGTATCAGTCGCAAGAGAGGGCGCCTGTCTCTCTCTGCTGCTGTTTGACACATTGTTTTTCTGTTGTAACATATCCAAGCAGTGTATGACTACAGCTTTTTACACAGCCATGCATTTTGTTTCTTACACCACGGCTTAGGGGTCTGTATCAGGTTCTAAACTGACATCACCATCTTTCAATCCATTGGCTCTGACTGCAGCTGGGCATCACATGCTATAAATTATGTTGCTGCTGCCTTAACATGCACACACTGGTTGATCTTAAATAAAAAACAGTCACAACTTATGGGAAGTGGAAGAGTTTCGCGATGTTGTGGACCAATTCCAAACAGGAGTCTGACCTCTAGATTCAAGCTCATCTTTTACAGTGATGGGACAGCTGATGGCTTGATGTTCCATTTCGATTCATTCTCCATATTGCAGTCACGTATGTGATCACTGTTTCGATCCTTGACATCCCTGGAAGTGATGTCAATCGTTATGTGGTAATCAACAGCATACCACTGGACAGATGGGATGGAAAAGACACTGTCAATGTACTGTAACAAGCATCAAAGTTGATGGTGCGATCTATTTTAGAAATTTTACCAGTTTTTTCCTAATTTCAACGCTGACCAATGGTGCAGCAACATGCTTCCCGATTTCTGTACCATGTCTAAAACCTCCCCTCCACTGCTTTGCGAGTACCATTGCGAATGTAGATAGATGACTGTGCAGTACATCCATTCATTGTTAATTTGTGAACATGTACACCAAAGTATACCACACAGCGATCTATGTATTTCTGGCACTTCAATCACAGTGCATAACTTGCCAATACGATTGCACATCTTTCCCTATGTGGATGGGAGTCACAGAGCATACTCGTATTCTGAGGATGAAGTTAGAGACTGGAATATCCACTTGCATTGCCTTTAACGAACCGTCCCTGCAACACTGACACTTTAATTTGCAGCTGACCAGAAGTAGACCGCTACACGCAGCGTTTTGTGAAGTAACACAGCGAGCTGGGTCAGTAACTGCTGTACCACTTCAATGTTGCTCACGGCACCCACCCAAGTGCACAAAATCTCTCCAGATGCGCTGAAGTCGAAGAGGTTAGCATCCCTTATCGGTGTATAGCAGATCTGAAAGTGTTGTGATGATATAACAGATGGTTACGAAGAAGAAAACCTAGTTTTCATACATGCTGGAGCTCCAGACAGATGGAGCAGCGTGCACCCACACTTTGGGCCTGTAGTAAATACCCTGTGATCACCGTCTGTGTTCGACGTAGCAGTATTTGTGTGGAAGACCACTTCATTAGGTAGCAACACCATACCTCGATTTATAAAGCTTGTATAGCTTTTAACATGGATATCATTAACGATACTTGTGTGCGCCTATAGGACCAAGGCTGCTCCCGTTGCGATCGTGTTTTTAACATCTGGTGGCATGTCAGATGATTACGTCTCTCTTCACAAGGCACACTGGTAGCACTCGCAAGAAAAAACGAATGAGACATATCCATCCACCGTGGATTTTCGCTCAATATTGTTTGATGTCACCAGCATTCAGTCATTAGCGAAGTATAAGTCATAGTAGGGGATGTGTGATTGATTTGCTGTAGTCAATGGGGCTGTAATGTATCTGTGGATGTGGTCAATGATCTGACAAATGCAAAGGAAATGACTATGTCTTGTCGTAAGGAAGGTATGGATTTAATGTGGAACATTGCGATAGCTGTAATGGGGTGAAAGCTTTTTTTTTTTTTTTTTTTTTTTTTTTTTTTTTTTTTTTTTTACCTGGAAAATTACGTCCAGTGATATGAACGGTACAGATGTTTATATTTCCAGAGCCACGCCGTCGGGGAGGGGGTGTTCTGATACTTTACTCATTGTCGAATGTTGTCAGAGTGACATTGCAATCGTAATACTTCATTGTAAGTACAGTGATAAAATGTATGTGGCTGGTTTCCTAGGACGATTCTGCGTGGTGTGGCTGGAACGATTGACATTTCCGGTTTACAATGGGAGGCTTCTGAATGGAGAGGTTAGCTGGGGTACAGGAATGGCCTAACGCATTACGTGTCGGACAGCTTTCGTGATCGTGTATGTTCTCCACGGAAATTGAACAGATTCAATATGGATGTTCATTTGCACTGGGAAGTTATTGCCCCCGCCCCATATAAAATGTCTGATTGACAGCTTCTGCACATTACCTGTAAGTAGGCTGTTTGGGTTTTTATGTTGGTAACTCCACGTAGCGCTCTACATGAAAATCACTGACTGTGCTGTGTGTAGTCTGTGGCTGGTTGGACTCATTGTTGGAATATTCGCTTGTGTAGTGTTGGGCAGTTGGATGTGAACAGCACGTAGCGTTGGGCAGTTGGATGTGAGCCGCCAGTAGTGGTGGGTGTGGGGAGAGAGATGGCAGAGTTTTGAGCGGACGATCTGAACGCCGATTCCACAGACCGAACGTGAGGAGAGGGGCTAGTGTAATTGTTTAATACAAACCATACAAAAATGCACGGAAGTATGTTTTTTGACAGAAACCTACGTTTTTTAAATGGAACCCCGTTAGTTTTGTTAGCACATCTGAACATATGAACAAATACGTAATCAGTGCCGTTTGTTGCATTGTAAAATGTTAATTACATCCGGAGATATTGTAACCTAAAGTTGACGCTTGAAACCTCCGACGTTCAGTTGCGTGTTGTAACAAACACGGGCCACGGTCGGCGAGCAGCATCTGCAGGGACATGTTTACGATGACGACCGTGTTTACGAGTGTGGCTGTAGTGCACTGTTGTGGTTTGGTCTAGATGTTGCAGTGTCCGCATGTAGCGCTTGCTGCTATTGTTATTCTGCATTCGTCTCCGCACGCAGACCAGCTGTAGTACACCGTGTTACCAGACGTCTGTGATAGTGTAGTGTTGTAGGAACTGTGACCGTGGTGTATTCGAACTCTGAAAAGGCGGAGATGATACTCATCTATGGCGAGTGTCGACGAAATGCAGCTGAAGTTTGCAGGGTGTATGCAGAACGGTACCCGGACAGAGAGCATCCAACGTGCCGCACATTGCAAAACATCTACCGCCAACTGTATGCAACAGGTATGGTCGTAGCACGCAAACGGGTCCGTAACAGGCCCGTCACAGGAAAAGCGGGTGCAGTTGGTGTGTTAGCTGCTGTTGCCATGAACCCACACATGAGTACACGGGACATTGCGAGAGCCGGTGGACTGAGTCAAAGTAGTGTCATGCGCATACTGCATCGTCACCGCTTTCACCCGTTTCATGTGTCGCTACATCAGAAATTACATGGTGATGACTTTAATCATCGAGTGCAATTCCGTCAATGGGCATTAACAGAGAATGCGTTGCAGTTCTACCTGTTTACCGATGAAGCGGGTTTCACAAACCACGGGGCAGTGAATCTACGGAACATGCATTACTGGTCCGTGGACAGTCCTCGCTGGCTCAGACAGGTAGAGCGACTGTAAATGTATGGTGCGGAATAATTGGCGACCACCTCATTGGTCCTCACTTCATTGCAGGGGCCCAAACAGCTGCAAGATACATCGCGTTTCTACAGAATGATCTGCCAACGTTGCTCGAAAATGTCCCACTGGAAACGCGTCGACGTATGTGGTATCAGCATGATGGGGCACCTGCACATTCCGCAGTTAACACTAGGCTGACCCTTGACAGGATGTATATGTATATATATATATATATATATATATATATATATATATATATATATATATATATATATGCCTATCGGTAGTTAGAGCCTTCAGTAGTTCGAATCTTTTATTTAGCTGACAATACTGGCGGCCGGTGTATTGCAGTAGTTCGAGTAACGAAGATTTTTGTGAGGTAAGTGATTCATGAAAGGTATGGGTTATTGTTAGTCAGGGCTATTCTTTTGTAGGGATTATTGAAAGTCAGATTGCGTTGCGCTAAAAATATTGTGTGTCAGTTTAGTGATGATCAGAATAAGTAAAGAGAGAAGTGTCTCAGTATGTTCAGTTTTACTCAGCTGTTTCAGTATCAAATAACGTAAGAGTTTTTCCAGCGCTGTCATTCATAATTTTTGAAAGGGGACGTTTCAGTGTTGTTTGCATCTTGATTGTGAAAACAGCTGTAAGAGACATTTGTGCTGGTTCTCTAGATATGAGAAACACCTTAGCTGACTTTGTAAAGTAAATGGATCACTTGCAATATGTTGTATCATTGACATCGGTATTCGTTAAAAATAATTCCAGTGGAACAACCACTTTCCTCTGTTTTTGAGTTTTCATGTAAATGTCTTTGAGGACGAGATAAGTTTCTAGTTACTCAGTGATTTTGCAGCACGTCCCACATCGCTACACTCGCTTAAGATTCATGTCTCTAGAGATATAATTTCCAGTCTTTATCGTCGGAATTATACTGTGCAAGCGATAGGTAGCATACTGCTATGTGCTTGATATCGAAAACTATCGAGTAAATGGTATGATATTCTAAGAAAATATGTGAAAATACGTATGTATTTGTAATAGTAGAGGGTGGAGATGGCTGTAGAAAGGATGGCAGCAAGTAAGCAAGCAGCTCAGGAGCGGAAACAGTAAAGCCTTTATGGCAGGGGGAAGCAACACAGCGTTTGTACACCAGCTCAGAGACTGACCATGGCCTGCTGAAGGGGCTCTGGTCGCATATCAGGACAGCGTGTGTGTGTGGGGGGGGGGGGGAGGGGGGCAGTCGAATCGTGACCATTGGCTGCAATGGATGACTGACCGACCTCGGGGGAAATATCTAGTGCAGTGCGGACTATATCAGGTGCATGTAGTTTGTTTTTTGGGGACCTGTCTGTCTTCACGGCATGTGTATGAGTGTCTGGTATCGATGCAGGATGCACAAGTGATGAGTTTGTATGGTGCAGGATATGAATCATGTTTACTACATTGGTATGGTATGTGGTTATATAGCGCGGTTGGAGATGGGTTTCACATTGAAAAATTCGAGCTTTCAGAAAATGGTTAAAATGACTCTGAACACTATGTGACTTAACATCTGAGGTCATCAGTCCCCTAGAACTTAGAACTACTTAAACCTAACTAGCCTAAGGACATCACACAAATCCATGCCCGTGGCAGGATTCGAACCTATGACCGTAGCAGCAGCGCGGTTCTGGACTGAAGCGCCTAGGACCGCTCAGCCACAACGGCCAGCCAATGCGAGCTTTCCTCGACAGTACCAGAGTATAGTAATTGAGGAAGTGTCTTTGTAGGCCACTTTTGCACTGTTTAACTGTCAGTGCAATATGGCTGCCATATGTTTTTTTTTCGATCTCTACAAAATAATTTTGCCACTGAAAGTCTCGCAATTCGTCCACCTGCAGAAGTTGGCGTACAGTGATCCTATAGTGACAACAGCAGTTTGACAGGTAAACTCAGTAAGAACCAACAGAATGGGCCATTCATAAGAAGTTCCGTGAACTCAGAGAGACACAAGTCATCCTTTGTGTGTGGCATTGGAGCCTCGACAGACTGGTTCAAACAAGATGGGAGCATGGTATCGGAGAAAAGTACATTGTGACGTCTGAGAGACACCTGATGACTTCTCTGTTTGGATTTCCCCTGACAAGTCCTGACAGGCCATCCTCCTCTGGTTCGGACAGGTGGGACGATGACCCTCACCCGCCATTGTGGCTTTAGAGCATCTCCAGAGCAGTATCTGTTGGACAATTCAGCCGTTTTTCTCGTCTGTAGGACAGTGCTTAGAATTATGTTTGTGTAATGGTACTGATTTTCCCGTCTGTGCTTAGACAAGTTCGACTAGTGAGGCAAGCTTCGAGAAGTGGGGAAAATCACGACCCTGATTCCAGCACCAGCTCATGTTAACTGAGCCCACACACAATTTCAGAAAAGTTATGAACGCCACAGCGGCTGTATAATTCAGAAATTTTTCTCTCTCTGACAGTGCCTTCAAACAATCTGCTAAATTTCGAAAAGTTATGAGCATCCTCTTTAAAGTTACAGAGACATTTATTTTGAATTCCAAATATTGTCGTTTTGGTGTGCGAAGTCAGATATTGTAGCTGATATTGGTTTCGAGATCTCTTTCACACAAAAGCGTATGAAGTGCCTTTGTGACAAATATGGCGCGATCTTCTTAGAGACAGTTTTCGTGTGCGGCAGCACTCATCGCAAAATTGACGCAAAGTGCAGTGACCTTTTTTGAAAGTGTATTTAGAGACATATTCAATTGGATTTAGTAACTCCTCAAGGAGCTCGTGGTCAAAAACGAGGGTATTTCCTACAGAAGGGCGCAAAGTCCCTCATGCACAATTTCAGAAGTTTGCAGCGGCCATTTTTGGTCTGCGTTCAAGTGAGGTGGTGGTGGTATTCCTAGGAGCAAAACATGTAACTGTCTAAATATTCTTGCGTCATCTGCAAAGCTCTTTCATTCTCTTTGTGCAGTGGTACGTTTAGCTCCTGTGATATCTTCAAGTTATATACACTACTGGTCATTAAAATTGCTACACCACGAAGATGTCGTGGTACAGACGCGAAATCTAACCGACAGGAAGAAGATGCTGTGATATGCAAATGATTTGCTTTTCAGAGCATTCAGACAAGGCTAGCGCCGGTGGCTACACCTACAACGTGTTGACATTAGGAAAGTTTTAACCGATTTCTGATACACAAACAGCAGTTGACCGGCGTTGCCTGGTGAAACGTTGTTGTGATGCCTCGTGTAAGGAGGAGGAATGCGTACCATCACGTTTCCGACTTTGATAAAGGTCGGATTGTAGCCTATCGCGATTGCAGTTTATCGTATTGTGACATGTCAAGATTCAATGACTGTTAGCAGAATATGGAATCGGTGGGTTCAGGAGGGTAATACGGAACGCCGTGCTGGAACCCAACGGCCTCGTATCACTAGCAGTCGAGATGACAGGCATCGTATCCGCATGGTTGTAACGGATCGTGCAGCCACGTCTCGATCCCTGAGTCAACAGATGGGGACATTTGCAAGACAACAATCATCTGCACGAACAGTTAGACGACGTTTGAAGCAGCATGGACTATCAGCTCGGAGGCCATGGCTGCAGTTACCCTTGACGCTGCATGACAGCAGGAGCGCCTGCGATGGTGTACTCAACGACGAACCTGGGTGCACGAATGGGAAAACGTCATTTTTTCGGATGAATCCAGGTTCTGTTTAACGAACCATGATGGTCGCATCCGTGTTTGGCGACATCGCGGTGAACGCACATTGGAAGCGCGTATTCGTCATCGCCATACTGGCGTATCACCCGGCGTGACGGTGTGGGGTGCCATTGGTTACACGTCTCGGTCACCTCTTGTTCGCATTGATGGCACTTTGAACAGTGTACGTTACATTTCAGATGTGTTACGACCCATGACTCTACCCTTCATTCGATCCCTGCGAAACCCTACATTTCAGCAGGATAATGCACGACCGCATGTTGCAGGTCCTGTACGGGCCTTTCTCGATACAGAAAATGTGCAACTGCTGCCCTGGCCAGCACATTCTCCAGACCTCTCACCGACTGAAAACGTCTGGTCAATGGTGGCCGAGCAACTGGCTCGTCACAATACCCCAGTGACAACTCTTGATGAATTGTGGTATCGTGTTGAAGCTGCATGGGCAGCTGTACACGCCATCCAAGCTCTGTTTGACTCAATGCCCAGGCGTATCAAGGCCGTTATTACGGCCAGAGTTGGTTGTTCTGGGTACTGATTTCTCAGGATCTATGCACCCAAATTGCGTGAAAATGTAATCACATGTCAGTTCTAGTATAATATATTTGTCCAATGAATACCCGTGTATCATCTGCATTTCTTCTTGGTGTAGCAATTTTAGTGGCCAATAGTGTATGTGACAGTATTCCGCACATTACTTAGACACCAGATGTAATAACTTCCAAAACAGTTCTTGTTCAACTAAAAAGGGCATCCGTGCACTGGGGTTGAGATGGAGGACTACTGCCGTTATTTCCTGCTCAGCACACGCTCCTCTTCTAGCAGGCGTGGAGAGTCTTGGGGCAGGGAGCCCGGCGTGTAGCCTCTCTTCCCGCAGGGACTGGAGACTCTAGGGTGAACGTCTTGCCTCCTGCACTTCGGACGACTGCCTTGGCTTTTATCGAATGATCTACATTTACAGCACACGCATTTATCAGCATGAGTTGCGAAGAGTAACCTAGCCCCATCGTGCTGAATCTTCATTATTTGACGAAGCGTATTCATCTTCACCAAATATCATTGCTTTCGACAGAGTCCTCAGATGCATGATTACAGCTAATATACCTGTTAACCTCCTCCTTCTCTAGCATAGACATCTCATCCGTTGAGCAATGTAAACAATTATGTTCATTCCCCAGTCCAGAAGCTAAACACAGACTGAGTCTTTTTCCTGCAATTTTTTTGCCAGACCGCCGTCATGAGAGAGGGAAGGACCAAAAGCGGTCTCTGGTAGTGGTGTTGTGAACTAGGTCAGCTGGACTCTGGAGCTCATGGTGATGACACTGTATAGAGCTACCATCTATGACAACTCATATTTTTTAAATAAACAATGCATACTTCTGTGCATCCTCTCTGGCAACCCAGTGCAGAATGAGTCCTTTCCCTACTAATTCCCAGATGGGCGAGGGGAGGGGAAAGAGAGAGATGCATACCAAATAATGATTTATGTCTATTCTACGTGCAGCTCACCACAGACCGAGTATTTCTCCCGCCAGTTTGCAGATGGGTGAGTGAGGGAGTGGGGAGGGGGGTGGAGAGGGGAGGGGGAGAGGGGGTGGGGTTAGGTTAGTGGAGGTAGCTGAGTTGACCTGCCGGCCGGAGTGGTCGAGCGGCTCTAGGCGCTTCAGTTTGGAACCGCGCGACCGCTATGGTCGCAGTTTCGAATCCTGCCTCAGGCATGGATGTGTGTGATGTCCTTAGGATGGTTGGGTTTAAGTAGTTCTAAGTTCTAGGGGACTGATGACCTAAGATGTTAAGTCCCATAATGCTCAGAGCCGTTTGAGCCATTCAGTTGACCTATTTTCTCACCAAAATTTTTATTTCGCACCATGACGTCAATCTGACGTTTGCCATATCCATGATCGCCGTCTTGGATCCGCCATCTTGAATAAATCTGGCAACAATCCAGCGTTGGGGGACGTCGTCGTTATCCCCCTGCTGGCGAGGTACCAAGCAGAAATCTCCGTAAGTTAAAACCAACAAATCTTCAGGTAACTGATTTTTTGTCTTAAAAACAAATCACAGTGTAAATATCTTTAGATACACAACATTGATGATGCTTTACCTCAATAAAGCAAAATGGATCTGGTGAAAGGAAAAAAAGAACGCATTTTCTTGTCGTTGTAATGACAGAACGAACCAGTTACACATCAGATTTTTCTGAACTTACAGTGAATATGCAGTTCCAAATTTCATTATGTGAGCTGTAAGTCCAAGCAATTTTAATTATAATTATAATTCTGTGAAATACTATTATAGCACTGTGTGTTTGTATTAGAAGTAGTTGAAGTAGAAACACTAAAATAGCGATTGTGTTGGTGGCAGCAACGACATCACCTTAGGCATGAGTTACATGTGCCCAAACAATAAACACAGAAAAATGTTGGACAGCGATGCTGTACACTAATGTTCAATTTGTTAACATCATATGAACAACTTATGAGTGCCAATTGTATAATGCAGAAGCAGTTCCGAATAACTGTCGGAGAGCTGGTAAACATCGGAAAGCCAAAAAGTTGTTTACAAGTATTCAGTCAGGCTCATTTGGAAGTATTGTGTTAACAATTATGGCAGGAAAAATATTAGCTGGTAATGACACACCATATGCATCATGAGGGCGACAGAAAATGAAGTGTCTGGGAGGTGCAGAGATCAGCCTTCTACGGAATTTGTGTGTTACTGTAAAAGTTAGATGATTTGGAAATAATAGAATTAACCGGTGGTTCTTTCTTATTATATGCATAGATTTCGAAGTTTTGCCAATAGACATTGATAAATCTCAGTATGTACCCATATGAACTGGTAAAACCGTATTATTTAAAAAATCAGCTTACCAGTTTATTGAAATAGTTTGTATTTATTGTAAATTTATGTATTTTACACATCCTTGCATTCCAATGTGATGATAGTGAGCAATATTCCACATTAGTGAAAATGTTGTAAAAAATTTAACCTTGTGAATGTTAATTTTTGTTACAATAAGGTTGATTATCATGGCAGTCCAAATTATATAATATGGAAGACGATTTACACAAGCATTATTTAGTTGAACACTTTTATAAGCAATTGCATTGTTTGAACTCTTGTCCTCCAACAAAACATTGTTTAGCAACCACTTGCTGTGGACTGATTTCTTCTCTTGATACTTCTTCGACGTTGATAAAATTTTCCTTGCACAATGTAAATTGATTCCTAGTGTACAATGACATCAGTTTACCAGCTTGGTACCAAGTTGATAAAATTCGTCATCCTGAATATTTATCACTACTGCTATTGTAGATTTTGCATCAGTTGTTGCTCCGTCTACATCCGGTGCTTTAATTCACACATTCTGTCCAACCGAAGGTTTTGGAACTTTGTTACAAGAGGTTCCATTCATATTCTTTGCCTCCAATTGAAGACCTTCTTTGGCAGCTTCTCGGATCCGTTTCACTTTATTTACACCGTTGGAAGTTGTCAGTGTCTCGTCACAACGATCAGCTGGTGCCGGTGTCTCGTTGTTAACTGTCGTCAAATCCTATGTATCTGGTGCTCCCTCACCTGTTACAGCCACACTTTCTACCTATGTTCTTTGTGTTCCCGGACTTGATTCATTGGCCTGAGTTCGTTGGCCTTCATTTTCAATTTTCTGTGAGTCAGTAGAAGTGGTATTTAACATTCTTTCCAAGCCTTCTTCCATGTTTATATTCTTTTATTAAATCACGTGGAACAACTGTGGTCGCAATGCTCATTTTCACTGGAACCTCAAACATGGCTTCATGGTGAACATCTGATCCCTTCATGATAAGCCCTATTTTTCATAACCTGCACAAAACATAGCACTTCACACCATTCTGAAGTTTCATTTGTTTCTATCCAAGTAGATAAAATATTTTCGATTTCTTGATTTGCTCTTTCGACCGATCCCTGGGACTGTGCCTCAGATTCCCATGGACTATCTTCATATCACTCCACATCCCACGTAAACTTTCAGTGACTTGGTTACAAAAATCTCTACCATTATCAAAGTGAAGGATACTTGGGGCACCAAAGGTGGTAAAAATATCCAAAAGATGATATGCAAGTTCATCAGCTCTTTCCGAAGTTAGTGCGTGGAGGATAACAGTTTTTTTCAAATGATCTTGGTATACAAGTATGAACCTCGACGTATCATCTGGATTTGCCTGCATGTCGATTAAGGCAATTTGGCATCGAATTCATTTCACTGTGTATGATAGGTTTCACTGCAAAACCCCTTTTCAATGTTTTTTACTTTTCCTGACATGGTTCACATAATCTCAAATAAGTAACAATTGATTCAGTAGTCACATTCTTGTACATACGATTCAGTTCTACAATCACTCGTGTTCGGCCGCCGTGGTCTACAGCAATGTGGGTCTCATGTACTCGTCAAACAGTTCATCAAAACGAACGTGATAACGAATTTCTTCTTTACCAGTAGACACCGGTGCTAGGAGTTTTCTCTTCACCTCCGATGTTGAGAACATCACGTCACTTCAAACGTCTGTAGTGAACAGATTTTTTATTGGAAACGATTTTTGCATTTTACATTTAACAGAATACTATATTGCTCATCAGTTACATAAAAATTGTTGTCCTTGTTCTTACTCACTGATTCACTTAAAAATTCGTAAAATCTATTACGCATAACATCACTTATTCCGATACAAAGCTGGAGAAGGAACACCACTAAAATGAGTCGCAAACATGACCGTACGCACGATGCTCGACACTGGCTGAAACTACGCAGCGGTTAGTGGACTGAGAACTCATAACTGCCAACAAAGCAACTTATCTAAACACAAAATTGGCAACAATGAAACTCGTTTGAACCTGCACAACGGAGGCGGGAGTCTTCGATCCAGCTTTTACCAGTTTGCAATGGTAAATCCTAAAATTTACCAATGTCTCTTGGTAAATGTTCGAAATCTATAGATATAATGAAAAATTTCGTACTTTTACATGCCGTGATGGTAAATCTTTTCACCGGTAAATTCTAGGATTTGACAATTATCTTTCATTTACAGTAACGTGTGTATTACACTTCGTCGACATTCGTGAAATGTTTAAAACATACCATTATCTTGCACAATAAACGCCGAACGAAGAACGGCGGGCCACAGTGATCACAAAGGTTCGCACCGTCAAGATCGAAGGTGGACTCCTTGAGAGTTACAAACCGTGAAGGGCGTTCAGCTGGGTACCCACTCTTAAAGAATTCAGGCAACATCATATTGGTGTCACGGGATGATGAGATTTGACGGAATGTGATGGCATGCAACCCAATATGAAACTGGTCTTGAAGCTTATTGAGAAAGTGGCTAGCGTTTAAAGCGCAGCTGCAAACCGTGCGATAATATGCTTTGTAGGTACGAAACAAACAAACATCCAGAGGCTGAATTTGTCCAGTGGTTCCAGGTGGTATGAAACGCAATGTCACACACTTTTCAGGAGGGATAGTTTGTTCTAAAGGACTACAAGCAGTCCAGGAATCGAGCAAAAGCAAGTCATTTTGAGCAGCTGTTGGCCAAAGTAGTGCTCGTACCATAGCTGTAGTTCTCTTAAGCCCGTTTTCTCACTTTTAATGGCTGAGACGTAAATATTCACTATTGCCCTTGCAAGATCAGGCACGCAAGAAAAGAATCGTAGGGGAGAGAACACTTCAGCTCCTCGCAGAACAGTAGATAAATTTCCAGCCAGTTTACCCTCCACATTAACTCTGCCCCCCATGAACCATGGACCTTGCCGCTGGTGGGGAGGCTTGCGTGCCTCAGCGATACAGATAGCCATACCGTAGGTGCAACCACAACGGAGGGGTATCTGTTGAGAGGCCAGACAAACATGTGGTTCCTGAAGAGGGGCAGCAGCCTTTTCAGTAGTTGCAGGGGCAACAGTCTGGATGATTGACTGATCTGGCCTTGTAACATTAACCAAAACGGCCTTGCTGTACTGGTACTGCGAACGGCTGAAAGCAAGGGGAAACTACAGCCGTAATTTTTCCCGAGGGCATGCAGCTTTACTGTATGGTTAAATGATGATGGCGTCCTCTTGGGCAAAATATTCTGGAGGTAAAATAGTCCCCCATTCGGATCTCCGGGCGGGGACTACTCAGGAGGACGTCGTTATCAGGAGAAAGAAAACGGGCGTTCTACGGATCGGAGCGTGGAATGTCAGATCCCTTAATCGGGCAGGTAGGTTAGAAAATTTAAAAAGGGAAATGGATAGGTTAAAGTTAGATATAGTGGGAATTAGTGAAGTTCGGTGGCGGGAGGAACAAGACTTTTGGTCAGGTGATTACAGGGTTATAAATACAAAATCAAATAGGGGTAATGCAGGAGTAGGTTTAATAATGAATAAAAAAATAGGAGTGCGGGTTAGCTACTACAAACAGCATAGTGAACGCATTATTGTGGCCAAGATAGACACAAAGTCCATGCCTACTACAGTGGTACAAGTTTATATGCCAACTAGCTCTGCAGATGATGAAGAAATAGATGAAATGTATGACGAGATAAAAGAAATTATTCAGGTAGTGAAAGGAGACGGAAATTTAATAGTCATGGGTGACTGGAATTCGTCAGTAGGAAAAGGGAGAGAAGGAAACATAGTAGGTGAATATGGATTGGGGGAAGGAATGAAAGAGGAAGCCGCCTTGTAGAATTTTGCACAGAGCATAACTTAATCATAGCCAACACTTGGTTCAAGAATCATAAAAGAAGGTTGTATACCTGGAAGAATCCTGGAGATACTAATAGGTATCAGATAGATTATATAATGGTAAGACAGAGATTTAGGAACCAGGTTTTAAATTGTAAGACATTTCCTGGGGCAGATGTGGATTCTGACTATTGGTTATGAACTGCAGATTGAAACTGAAGAAACTGCAAAAAGGTGGGAATTTAAGGAGATGGGACCTGGATAAACTGAAAGAACCAGAGGTTGTAGAGAGTTTCAGGGAGAGCATAAGGGAACAATTGACAGGAATGGGGGAAAGAAATACAGTAGAAGAAGAATGGGTAGCTCTGAGGGATGAAGTAGTGAAGGCAGCAGAGGATCAAGTAGGTAAAAAGACGAGGGCTAATAGAAATCCTTGGGTAACAGAAGAAATATTGAATTTAACTGATGAAAGGAGAAAATACCAAAATGCAGTAAATGAAGCAGGCAAAAAGGAATACAGACGTCTCAAAAATGATATCGACAGGAAGTGCAAAATGGCTAAGCAGGGATGGCTAGAGGACAAATGTAAGGATGTAGAGGCTTGTCTCACTAGGGGTAATATAGATACTGCCTACAGGAAAATTAAAGAGACCTTTGGAGAGAAGAGAACCACTTGTATGAATATCAAGAGCTCAGATGGCAACCCAGTTCTAAGCAAAGAAGGGAAGGCAGAAAGGTGGAAGGAGTATATAGAGGGTTTATACAAGGGCGATGTACTTGAGGACAATATTATGGAATTGGAAGAGGATGTAGATGAAGACGAAATGGGACATAAGATACTGCGTGAAGAGTTTGACAGAGCACTGAAAGACCTGAGTCGAAACAAGGCCCCCGGAGTAGACAACATTCCATTGGAACTACTGACGGCCTTGGGAGAGCCAGTCATGACAAAACTCTACCATCTGGTGAGCACGATGTATGAGACAGGCGAAATACCCTCAGACTTCAAGAAGAATATAATAATTCCAATCCCAAAGAAAGCAGGTGTTGACAGATGTGAAAATTACCGAACTATCAGTTTAATAAGTCACAGCTGCAAAATACTAACGCGAATTCTTTACAGACGAATGGAAAAACTGGTAGAAGCCGACCTCGGAGAAGATCAGTTTGGATTCCGTAGAAATGTTGGAACACGTGAGGCAATACTGACCTTACGACTTATCTTAGAAGAAAGATTAAGAAAAGGCAAACCTACGTTTCTAGCATTTGTAGACTTAGAGAAAGCTTTTGACAATGTTAACTGGAATACTCTCTTTCAAATTCTGAAGGTGGCAGGGGTAAAATACAGGGAGCGAAAGGCTATTTACAGTTTGTACAGAAACCAGATGGCAGTTATAAGAGTCGAGGGGCATGAAAGGGAAGCAGTGGTTGGGAAAGGAGTAAGACAGGGTTGTAGCCTCTCCCCGATGTTATTCAATCTGTATATTGAGCAAGCAGTAAAGGAAACAAAAGAAAAATTCGGAGTAGGTATTAAAATTCATGGAGAAGAAGTAAAAACTTTGAGGTTCGCCGATGACATTGTAATTCTGTCAGACACAGCAGAGGACTTGGAAGAGCAGTTGAGCGGAATGGACAGTGTCTTGAAAGGAGGATATAAGATGAACATCAGCAAAAGCAAAACGAGGATAATGGAATGTAGTCAAATTAAGTCGGGTGATGCTGAGGGAATTAGATTAGGAAATGAGACACTTAAAGTAGTAAAGGAGTTTTGCTATTTAGGGAGTAAAATAACCGATGATGGTCGAAGTAGAGAGGATATAAAATGTAGACTGGCAATGGCAAGGAAAGCGTTTCTCAAGAAGAGGAATTTGTTATCATCGAGTATAGATTTAAGTGTCAGGAAGTCGTTTCTGAAAGTATTTGTATGGAGTGTAGCCATGTATGGAAGTGAAACATGGACGATAACTAGTTTGGACAAGAAGAGAATAGAAGCTTTCGAAATGTGGTGCTACAGAAGAATGCTGAAGATAAGGTGGGTAGATCACGTAACTAATGAGGAGGTATTGAATAGGATTGGGGAGAAGAGAAGTTTGTGGCACAACTTGACTAGAAGAAGGGATCGGTTGGTAGGACATGTTTTGAGGCATCAAGGGATCACAAATTTAGCATTGGAGGGCAGTGTGGAGGGTAAAAACCGTAGAGGGAGACCAAGAGATGAATACACTAAGCAGATTCAGAAGGATGTAGGTTGCAGTAGATACTGGGAGATGAAGAAGCTTGCACAGGATAGAGTAGCATGGAGAGCTGCATCAAACCAGTCTCAGGACTGAAGACCACAACAACAACAACATTAACAGTGGGCATAATTGTGGATGAAAGTTCTAAGGCACTGATGTTATTTGTTCTTGATACAGCTCTCTTGATACCTCTAATTTCTAAGATTGTTTTTATTTGCGTATCCTCCTCAAATCCCGATTAGTCGTTGTTGAAAACAAATTCCTTGCTGAACGAAGAAAATTTGTTTACCTCATCTACAAATTTTCTGACCGATTCCGCAGTTTTCTGTACATCGTCATCATGATGCTTTGCTTGAAATTTTGTCATCTTACATCTTCCAGTTCTGTAGCACTGTTTGAAGTTATATAAGCATCATCCTGCCTTCCTTGAAATCGCCGTAATGAATGTATCACGCAATTTGATGCGCATATTGTGGTACGTCGCTAACATGCACATCCTCTAAATTGTATCGAGCATCCTTGAAACGCCCAAACACCAGTTTTTGTAACAAGTGCCCCATGACCTCCATTGAATTACCCCCCCCCCCCCCCCCCGAGAGCTGGGTGGTCAGCGTGACGGATTGCCGTCCAACGGGCCCGGGTTCGATTCCCGGATGGGTGAGGGATTTTCTCCACGCAGGGACTGGGAGTTGCGTTGTCTTCATCATCATTTCATCCCCATCCGGCATGCAGGTCGCCCAATGTGGCGTCGAATGTAGTAAGACCTGCACCAAGGCGGGTGGACCTGCCCCGCAAGGAGCCTCCCGGCCAATGACGCCAAACGCTCATTTCTATTTTTTACCTCCTTGAATATCCATAGTTCTTCTTATGCTCTAAACGGTCAGACTGCGGACCTATTCGAAATCAGTTCATAGTTGTTTTTTTATTGCGCTGTCGACGATCTTCCATCTACGTAATTATGCACAGTACCCGCTCCGTGGGCAACAGTTATCATTTACTACGTTTCACTGGAGACGGGATATGTGGCTCCATGGATGGTGAACACTCCTCATGTGTATTTTCCGCAAGGTCGAGCATATACGACACCACACGTTCCACTGACTCATCTTGCAAATACGCTAATATTTCAGCTGCCACTTCCATCTCACTGTGTGAAATTCACTGGGTTCCTTTCCGACGAAATGTCAACTTCGGAAACTGTTGTGGTAGATATAATGCAATGTTTCCTTTGTTTATCTTTGCCATTGTTCTGCTTTGTATGAACACCACTAACACTATAGCACTGTTGCGAGTTACTCGTCGCCTAAGCAGCTCAACTACGCCCCGTAGCCTCATGCTGTGCTCGCCATTCAATACCTGCAGTCCTGCTGCGTGTTGTCATTAGCAACCAATATTGTGGTTGCGTGGTAGACAATATGTGGGAAGTCGAACGCCGTAAACATTATTGGCCAATAGCGACCTCGAACTCAAGGGGTTCTTTGTCACACTTCAAACAGAAAACCTCTCGGTGATATACGACGCCTCTCTTGTAGCCCCTGTCAGTGTACACTACTGGCCATTAAAATTGCTACACAAAGAAGAAATGCAGATGATAAACGGGTATTCATTGGACAAATATATTATACTAGAACTGACATGTGATTATATTTTCACGCAATTTGGGTGCATAGATCCTGAGAAATCAGTACCCAGAACAACCAACTCTGGCTGTAGTAACGGCCCTGACACACCTGCACATTGAGTCAAACAGAGCTTGGATGGCGGGTACAGATACAGCTGCCCATGCAGCTTCAACACGATACCACAGTTCATCAAGAGTAGTGACTGGCGTATTGTGACGAGCCAGTTGCTCGGCCACCATTGACCAGACGTTTTCAGTTGGTGAGATATTTGGAGAATGTGCTGGCCAGGGCAGCAGTCGAACATTTTCTGTATCCAGAAAGGCCCGTACAGGACCTGCAACATGCGATCGTGCATTGTTGTTGTTGTTGTGGTCTTCAGTCCTGAGACTGGTTTGATGCAGCTCTCCATGCTACTCTATCCTGTGCAAGCTTCTTCATCTCCCAGTATCTACTGCAATCTACATCCTTCTGAATCTGCTTACTGTATTCATCTCTTGGTCTCCCTCTACGATTTTTACCCTCCACACTGCCCTCCAATGCTAAATTTGTGATCCCTTGATGCCTCAAAACATGTCCTACCAACCGATCCCTTCTTCTAGTCAAGTTGTGCCACAAACTTCTCTTCTCCCCAATCCTATTCAATACCTCCTCATTAGTTACGTGATCTACCCACCTTATCTTCAGCATTCTTCTGTAGCACCACATTTCGAAAGCTTCTATTCTCTTCTTGTCCAAACTAGTTATCGTCCATGTTTCACTTCCATACATGGCTACACTCCATACAAATACTTTCAGAAACGACTTCCTGACACTTAAATCTATACCCGATGTTAACAAATTACTCTTCTTGAGAAACGCTTTCCTTGCCATTGCCAGTCTACATTTTATATCCTCTCTACTTCGACCATCATCGGTTATTTTACTCCCTAAATAGCAAAACTCCTTTACTACTTTAAGTGTCTCATTTCCTAATCTAATTCCCTCAGCATCACCCGACTTAATTTGACTACATTCCATTATCCTCGTTTTGCTTTTGTTGATGTTCATCTTATATCCTCCTTTCAAGACACTGTCCATTCCGTTCAACTGCTCTTCCAAGTCCTTTGCTGTCTCTGACAGAATTACAATGTCATCGGCGAACCTCAAAGTTTTTACTTCTTCTCCATGAATTTTAATACCTACTCCGAATTTTTCTTTTGTTTCCTTTACTGCTTGCTCAATATACAGATTGAATAACATCGGGGAGAGGCTACAACCCTGTCTTACTCCTTTCCCAACCACTGCTTCCCTTTCATGCCCCTCGACTCTTATAACTGCCATCTGGTTTCTGTACAAACTGTAAATAGCCTTTCGCTCCCTGTATTTTACCCCTGCCACCTTCAGAATTTGAAAGAGAGTATTCCAGTTAACATTGTCAAAAGCTTTCTCTAAGTCTACAAATGCTAGAAACGTAGGTTTGCCTTTTCTTAATCTTTCTTCTAAGATAAGTCGTAAGGTCAGTATTGCCTCACGTGTTCCAACATTTCTACGGAATCCAAACTGATCTTCTCCGAGGTCGGCTTCTACCAGTTTTTCCATTCGTCTGTAAAGAATTCGCGTTAGTATTTTGCAGCTGTGACTTATTAAACTGATAGTTCGGTAATTTTCACATCTGTCAACACCTGCTTTCTTTGGGATTGGAATTATTATATTCTTCTTGAAGTCTGAGGGTATTTCGCCTGTCTCATACATCGTGCTCACCAGATGGTAGAGTTTTGTCATGACTGGCTCTCCCGAGGCCATCAGTAGTTCAAATGGAATGTTGTCTACTCCCGGGGCCTTGTTTCGACTCAGGTCTTTCAGTGCTCTGTCAAACTCTTCACGCAGTATCTTATGTCCCATTTCGTCTTCATCTACATCCTCTTCCAATTCCATAATATTGTCCTCAAGTACATCGCCCTTGTATAAACCCTCTATATACTCCTTCCACCTTTCTGCCTTCCCTTCTTTGCTTAGAACTGGGTTGCCATCTGAGCTCTTGATATTCATACAAGTGGTTCTCTTCTCTCCAAAGGTCTCTTTAATTTTCCTGTAGGCAGTATCTATATTACCCCTAGTGAGACAAGCCTCTACATCCTTACATTTGTCCTCTAGCCATCCCTGCTTAGCCATTTTGCACTTCCTGTCGATATCATTTTTGAGACGTCTGTATTCCTTTTTGCCTGCTTCATTTACTGCATTTTGGTATTTTCTCCTTTCATCAATTAAATTCAATATTTCTTCTGTTACCCAAGGATTTCTATTAGCCCTCGTCTTTTTACCTACTTGATCCTCTGCTGCCTTCACTACTTCATCCCTCAGAGCTACCCATTCTTCTTCTACTGTATTTCTTTCCCCCATTCCTGTCAATTGTTCCCTTATGCTCTCCCTGAAACTCTCTACAACCTCTGGTTCTTTCAGTTTATCCAGGTCCCATCTCCTTAAATTCCCACCTTTTTGCAGTTTCTTCAGTTTCAATCTGCAGTTCATAACCAATAGTCAGAATCCACATCTGCCCCAGGAAATGTCTTACAATTTAAAACCTGGTTCCTAAATCTCTGTCTTACCATTATATAATCTATCTGATACCTACTAGTATCTCCAGGATCCTTCCAGGTATACAACCTTCTTTTATGATTCTTGAACCAAGTGTTGGCTATGATTAAGTTATGCTCTGTGCAAAATTCTACAAGGCGGCTTCCTCGTGCATTATCCTACTGAAATGTAGGATTTCGCTGGGATAGAATGAAGGGTACAGCCACGGGTCGTAACACATCTGAAATTTAACGTCCACTGTTGAAAGTGCCGTCAATGCGAACAAGAGGTGACGAGACGTGTAACCAATGGCACCCCATACCATCACGCCGGGTGATACGCCAGTATGGCGGTGACGAATACACGCTTCCAATGTCCGTTCACCGCTATGTCTCCAAACACGGATGCGACCATCATGATGCTGTAAACACAACCTAGATTCATCCGAAAAAATGACGTTTCGCCATTCGTGCCGTTCGTCGCTGAGTACACCATCGCAGGAGCTCCTGTCTGTGATGCAGCGTCAAGGGTAACCGCAGCCATGGTCTCCGAGCTGATAGTCGTCCATGCTGTTGCAAACGTCGTCTAACTGTTCGTGCAGATGGTTGTTGTCTTGGAAACGTCCCCATCTGTTGACTCAGGGATCGAGACGTGGCTGCACGATCCGTTACAGCCATGCGGATAAGATACCTGTCATCTCGACTGCTAGTGATACGAGGCTTTCGGGATCCAGCACGGCGTACCGATTTGCCCTCCTGAACCCACCGATTCCATACTGTGCTAACAGTCATTGGATCTCGACCAACGCGAGCAGCAATGTCGCGATACGATAAACCGCACTCGCTGTACACTACAATCCGACCTTTATCAAAGTCGGAAACGTGATGGTACGCATTTCTCCTCCTG
This sequence comes from Schistocerca cancellata, assembly GCF_023864275.1. Lineage (NCBI taxonomy): Eukaryota > Metazoa > Arthropoda > Insecta > Orthoptera > Acrididae > Schistocerca > Schistocerca cancellata. Next base: position 1,439,364 of record NC_064628.1, on the reverse strand, counting down.
ACACGAGGCATCACAACAACGTTTAATCAGGCAACGCCGATCAACTGCTGTTTGTGTATGAGAAATCGGTTGGAAACTTTCCTCATGTCAGCACGTTGTAGGTGTCACCACCGGCACCAACCTCGTGTGAATGCTCTGAAAAGCTAATCATTTGCATATCACAGCATCTTCTTCCTGTCGGCTAAATTTCGCGTCCTTCTCACGTCATCGTCGTGGTGTAACAATTTTAATGGCCAGTAGTGTATATTGTTGAGGCTGTCGCTAACGTTCTCGTGTTTACCCTAAGATTCCGTGGTGAAACGTGCCATTCTTCGTTTGAACTTTCCTACTTCATCTGTTAATCCAGCCTGGTAAGGTTCCTAGACTGATGGATGATACTCGAGCACCGCTCTCACGAGTCTTTTATACGCCACTTCTTTCGTGGATGAATTACATTTTCTTAATATCCTTCCAATGAATCTCAGCCTCACATTGGGTTTTCCTATAGTTAATTTTATGCGGACATTGCACTTGATGCCGTTCTGGATGGTTACTTCTACAATCTTACTGTCACTGTTTCGAGTTGTTTGTTGCCAATACTGCAATCGTACAGTCCAGTACGTTGTATTTATTTGCACTACCGCTCAAAAGTTTTCAGTCAACTGTCACAACTACAGATTTGTGCTTAAAAGAGGAAATTTGTTTCGAATATTCTTCATACATCCATTTGAAAATAGAACAAGTGTAAACATGTAAAAACTAAGTGCGTCTGTTGTGTATCTGACTGGCTGTTCGCATAGAGGGGCGTTCATGGGTATCCACAACAACAGTGACGTGCCACTAGCTAAGACGTTTCTATTCGAAGCGGCCTCATTTCTTCAGCTCTCTGTGAAGCAATCACTTTCCATTAGTTTACAGTACACTGTGTTCATCTAGCAGTGTGTTTGTATGCACTGATAAGGTTCATACCCTATTAGGTCAAACTGGGAGGGAAGCAGGCGAATGGCATCGCAAAATGTGCTGTAATTGTAGCTCTGCATCTGGAGGCAGTTCTAACGAGATAATAACTACAAAGTTTGGCGTAGCCCGATTTACAGTGGTGTGTACTCTGTAGTGGTTCAAGCAAACTGCAGCCAGTGCAATTGTTTCGCGATCGGGAAGACCCCGAGTAACATCGTACAGGGAAGATCGGCTCATATGTGTACAGAGTAAACGTCAATGGACTCTTACTGAACCTAAAACTTGTGAGGGAGTAAAGTATGTATGCGAGCAGTTCCAACCCCTCTCTTAACAGTGTAACGCCGTCTTCGTGAACAAGGTTCAAAGGGATGCATAGCGGCCAAACGACCTTTATTAAGGAAACAAAACAAGGCACAGTTATTGCAATGAGCACGGCAACATAATGATTGGAGCGTGCAGCAATGGTCCAAGGTGTTACTCACGGACGAATCTAAGAGAGAATTACTTTACAGCCGTCGTCGAACGACTGTTCTCCGACTTCGTGGAGAACTAGTGATGAGCAGTGTGTGACACCAAAGGTGAGTCATGATGGAGTGTTGGTCATGGTGTGGGCGTGTTTTGTAGGTGATTAGGTCGGTGATCTAGTGAGAATTAAGGAAACATTAACGAAGGAAGGATAGCACATGATTCTGGTCAACAATGCAGTTCTAACTGGCAAGGGAGTTACTGGTCGCGGGTTTGTTCTGTAACATGACAATGATCCCAAACATGCTTCAAAATTGTGCAGAGGGTATGTCAATAGAAAAGGGATATTTGGGAAATATGACTTGGCCAAGTCAGTCGCCTGACTTAAATCCCACTGAAGTCTTACGGAATGAACTTCGTGGAGCGGTCAGAAACTAAGGTCATTTAATTTTGAAGATGTGTACAATTATTTACAGGAATTTAGTGCAGGAATATATAATGGTAAGACAGATATTTAGGAACCATGTTTTAAATTGTAAGACATTTCCAGGGGCAGATGCGGACTCTGACCACAATCTATTGGTTATGACCTGTAAATTAAAACTGAAGAAACTGCAAAAAGGTGGGAATTTAAGGAGATGGGACCTGGATAAACTGAAAGAACCAGAGGTTGTACAGAGTTTCAGGGAGAGCATAAGGGAACAATTGACAGGAATGGGGGAAAGAAATACAGTAGAAGAAGAATGGGTAGCTTTGAGGGATGAAATAGTGAAGGCAGCAGAGGATCAAGTAGGTAAAAAGACGAGGGCTAGTAGAAATCCTTGGGTAACAGAAGAAATATTGAATTTAATTGATGAAAGGAGAAAATATAAAAATGCAGTAAATGAAGCAGGCAAAAAGGAATACAAACGTCTCAAAAATGAGATCGACAGGAAGTGCAAAATGGCTAAGCAGGGATGGCTAGAGGACAAATGTAAGGATGTAGAGGCTTATCTCACTAGGGGTACGATAGATACTGCCTACAGGAAAATTAAAGAGACCTTTGGAGATAAGAGAACCACTTGTATGAACATCAAGAGCTCTGATGGAAACCCAGTTCTAAGCAAAGAAGGGAAAGCAGAAAGATGGAAGGAGTATATAGAGGGTCTATACAAGGGCGATGTACTTGAGGACAATATTATGGAAATGGAAGAGGATGTAGATGAAGATGAAATGGGAGATACGATACTGCGTGAAGAGTTTGACAGAACACTTAAAGACCTGAGTCGAAACAAGGCCCCCGGAGTAGACAACATTCCATTGGAACTACTGACGGCCTTGGGAGAGCCAGTCCTGACAAAACTCTACCATCTGGTGAGCAAGATGTATGAAACAGGCGAAATACCCTCAGACTTCAAGAAGAATATAATAATTCCAATCCCAAAGAAAGCAGGTGTTGACAGATGTGAGAATTACCGAACAATCAGTTTAATAAGCCACAGCTGCAAAATACTAACACCAGTTCTTTACAGACGAATGGAAAAACTGATAGAAGCCGACCTCGGGGAAGATCAGTTTGGATTCCGTAGAAATACTGGAACACGTGGGGCAATGCTGACCTTACGACTTATCTTAGAAGAAAGATTAAGGAAAGGCAAACCCGTTTCTAGCATTTGTAGACTTAGAGAAAGCTTTTGACGATGTTGACTGGAATACTCTCTTTCAAATTCTGAAGGTGGCAGGGGTAAAATACAGGGAGCGAAAGGCTATTTACAATTTGTACAGAAACCAGATGGCAGTTATAAGAGTCGAGGGACATGAAAGGGAAGCAGTGGTTGGGAAGGGAGTGAGACAGGGCTGTAGCCTATCCCCGATGTTATTCAATCTGTATATTGAGCAGCAGTAAAGGAAACAAAAGAAAAATTCGGAGTAGGTATTAAAATCCATGGAGAAGAAATAAAAACTTTGAGGTTCGCCGATGACATTGTAATTCTGTCAGAGACAGCGAAGGACTTGGAAGAGCAGTTGAACGGAATGGATGGTGTCTTGAAGGGAGGATATAAGATGAACATCAACAAAGGCAAAACGAGGATAGTGGAATGTAGTCGAATTATGTCGGGTGATGTTGAGGGTATTAGATTAGGAAATGAGACACTTAAAGTAGTAAAGGAGTTTTGCTATTTGGGAAGCAAAATAACTGATGATGGTCGAAGTAGAGAGGATATAAAATGTAGACTGGCAATGGCAAGGAAAGCGTTTCTGAAGAAGAGAAATTTGTTAACATCGCGTATAGATTTAAGTGTGAGGAAGTCATTTCTGAAAGTGTTTGTATGGAGTGTAGCCATGTATGGAAGTGAAACATGGACGGTAAATAGTTTGGACAAGAAGAGAATAGAAGCTTTCGAAATGTGGTGCTACAGAAGAATGCTGAAGATTAGATGGGTAGATCACATAACTAATGAGGAGGTACTGAATAGGATTGGGGAGAAGAGGAGTTTGTGGCACAACTTGACCAGAGGAAGGGATCGGTTGGTAGGACATGTTCTGAGGCATCAAGGGATCACCAATTTAGTACTGGAGGGCAGCGTGGAGGGTAAAAATCGTAGGGGGAGACCAAGAGATGAATACACTAAGCAGATTCAGAAGGATGTAGGTTGCAGTAGGTACTGGGAGATGAAGAAGCTTGCACAGGATAGAATAGCATGGAGAGCTGCATCAAAACAGTCTCACGACTGAAGACCACAACAACAACAGTGCAGAAATATCTTCAAAAACAGTACAAAATCTTATCTCCAGAATGCCAAGAGTTTGTGCAGCTGTTCTGAGAGAAAGGATAGACACTGTGAAAAGGCTAAAAATCTAAACCATGTTGTATTGTTTTTAACGACAGAACGAGAATATATGTTTTTAGTTGGAACAGAAGTATGGGACTGTGAGTTCGCCTTGAAGCAAACAAACTTTTGTTATTTACTTATTAACTCCCAAACTATTTTTAGCGACAATATCGCCACCATCAGTGGGTTCTTTGATTCTATAACATGCAAAAATAGTATACTTATAAACCTTGTGAAACATTACTACATGTGTTCTGTTTGGTTCTATATACTGTTTCAGTGAATAATATTTACTTTGTGCGATATGTTTATATATTGGAATAAAGTATATAGTTTTTATTATGGGCGGTCGAAAACTTTTTACCGATAGTTTAGTTTCAGAATAAATTCCAGTCCATGCACCAATAGTCTATGGTATGCGGGTTCTGGGTTCCAGTTTTGCTATAGACAACAGCACCATCTGCAGACAGATTCAAAGAGGTTCCTATGTTGTCCTCTAAAACATTTCTACACATTTTAAGTAGTAATGGCTCTATAACACTAGGTACTCCAGAAATTACTTTTCCATTTAGGTCTATTTTGTCCTCTTAAGAACCATTTGCTGAGTACTACGTGCAAGTCTTGAATCAGGTTCACGAGAAGACATTGCGGAAATGTACAGAGTGCCTTGTACAGGTCAGTGAAATGGCGTCACCCTAGACACTCTGGATTTCACGACGGAACAGAGTGAGCTGTGTCTCGCAAGATGTCCGCTTACGGAGTACTCGTTCATTTTTAAACAGGAGATTTTTCTGCTCCATAAACGTCCAAATTCGCAAGAGTGAAACATGCTGCAACAGACTGACCTCAACAATATAGGCCTACAAATTTCTCGTGATCGTTTTTTTCAGAGTGGAGGGAGGGTAATTTTATTTGAAGTTTGGTTATAAGCTAGCTTTTGATCGGTTACGAGAGATATTCTTGAAAGATAATATTCCAGACGGAATGAACATGCCCCAACGGTAATTTCACACATCGTTAAGAATGCTGTGAACCATTCCAGTTCTTGTACTCGTGTACAATTTTTTAAACTTGTCTCTCTTACACAGCAAATGTTCCAGATATGATTCGCTTCGAGTGGGTAGTTACTCACCTTACGACAGATCGACATTTCATGAATCATACTTACAGTATGAGGTTAGGGGTGTTCTGAGACATCAATCACAGGAAAAACATTATCAGCCTCTACTTTTGCACGACATGCTGGGTATCACAATGTGCCAGACAGAACCGATGGACGAGCTTTCAAACTGAGTAACATTCAGTGTAAGAGAACTAAAGGCAGAACTAAGTTTCAACTTCTGCGGCATTTTAGCTGTTGTAACCTCTGGCAACTGAAGTGACATTCCACGTTCGAGGTCATTGAGTTCTTCTGACAGTACAGTTCTGCTGTTCTTGCTTCTCTACTGACAACACAATACTCCCCACCTCGTTTAACACTGGATCGTCTGTCTCTCTTGATATCTAGTGGTCAATTTCGCATTACAGACGGGTGTCGCGATAGTTCAGGTAGTGTCCGTCGGAGGAACTAACATTGTACTTGGTGCTTCTTCGATCGTTGTTGTTGTGGTCTTCAGTCCTGAGACTGGTTTGATGCAGCTCTCCATGCTACTCTATCCTGTGCAAGCTGCTTCATCTCCCAGTACCTACTGCAACCTACATCCTTCTGAATCTGCTTGTGTATTCATCTCTTGGTCTCCCCCTACGATTTTTACCCTCCACGCTGCCCTCCAATACTAAACTGGTGATCCCTTGATGCCTCAGAACATGTCCTACCAACCGATCCCTTCTTCTGGTCAAGTTGTGCCACAAACTTCTCTTCTCCCCAATCCTATTCAATACTTCCTCATTAGTTATGTGATCTACCCATCTAATCTTCAGCATTCTTCTGTAGCACCACATTTCGAAAGCTTCTATTCTCTTCTTGTCCAAACTATTTACCATCCATGTTTCACTTCCATACAAGGCTACACTCCATACAAATACTTTCAGAAATGACTTCCTGACACTTAAATCTATACTCGATGTTAACAAATTTCTCTTCTTCAGAAACGCTTTCCTTGCCATTGCCAGTCTACATTTTATATCCTCTCTACTTCGACCATCATCAGTTATTTTGCTCCCCAAATAGCAAAACTCCTTTACTGCTTTAAGTGTCTCATTTCCTAATCTAATACCCTCAACATCACGCGATCGTGTGCTCTCAAAATTCTAACAGTACATCTCTATATGATCCAAAATACCTCCCTTGCAGCATCTGCGACTGAACTTGGATGAGCAAGTTTGTAATAGATCAATAGTGCTTCTTTCCAGCTACTGATGTGTTACACCTAACATTTCACGTACCATCAACGCCAAATAGGGCAGAGCAGACATGGCAACCCCGGCGACAGCCCATTCGACACTGGTTGCGATCTGGCGCAGACACGTGGGGTGCACCTCGATGCTCTGCAGGTTGGTCATGCTCATGTTGGCAGTGGTGCTGAACTGCATCAGCAAGGTCCCCATCACGACGGGTGCGCCCTCGACGTGTGCTGTGCAGAAAGAGAATTTTTGTGCATTCAGTTCTGAGAAAGAGACTCTAAGAGGTCCGTGAATAAGGAATTTATTGCTAGCGCACTCGAGCAGATGTTAACTTCGATTGAATGTCCACGCGCTGCCTGCGATATGTAAGCTACAATAGAATCGCAGACCAGAGAGTAGTGTCGACAACAGTATGAGTAGTAGCTCGCAGTCGTGAAGAGCGATGGCGCTGCCTGAGCGATGTAAAACCAGGTATTACTATTCATAGCCGCGCGCATATGTGATTTGTAACAACTGATTTTGCACTATTGTCATATCAAGTACCACGTAAATGTTTTTAAAAAAAATCTTTTAATAATAATCTTCCTTATAAAAATAACTTTTGACCATCATTAATCTGAATTTAAAGATTTTACTAATTCTCTTGTCCATGGTCATCCCGACTATCGTAAATAAAAATCAGTTGTTTCTTTTTACACATGACAAATCTAGCGGCCAGCATTGCACTGGGCTGTGCCAGAAAAATTTCTTATAGGAGCAGATATATACGCGTTATTCGGCGACTTCATTGAGGTAAGAATTTTCAATTTATTCAGTGTGATCTTCCAGGGCCATAACGCAGCACTGCTGATGTCCAAAATTTACCAATTTAAATTCACAGTCAGTTAATTATTGAAAGGTTACATGTGAGCCACAATTTTTTTTTTTTTAGAAGATAGTCACATTTTATTATTCCGAGGTTACAGAAGTAAACTGTTGGGAGGTTACGAGAACGATAGACCATAGATGGCTGTGAGAAGACGTCAGCCAACACCATGCTGAAAAATATACTCAAGCTGTAATTCATGACATATGCAAATCTTCTTGACCCTTTATTTTACTTTTTTGCAGTTTGTGATGTATGTTCATAATTTAATGAAAAGAATTGAAATGTGATCATTACAGATTTGTTAAACAAATTTCCAATTTAAGATTCCACAGTTTGTCAAATGGTTGCATTCCTTTGTTGTTTTAATAGATCCCATCTTAAGTGAATTTGTTTGAAATTCCCCAAATAGTATTTTTACATTTACATTATATTGTGTCTCTGTTATTGGCAGTCATAGTGTCATACTTTGAAGGAGACTGTTTCCTATTAAACTTAAAATTAAAGCAGATGTACCATTTCACTTCTTCTCCATTTTTACTTCAACCATTTTCACTTTTGCTAAGTGAAACTGTGGTGTCACCGCCAGACACCACACTTGCTAGGTGGTAGCCTTAAAAATCGGCCGCGGTCCGCTAGTATACGACGGACCCGCGTGTCGCCACTATCAGTGATAGCAGACCGAGCGCCGCCACACGGCAGGTGTAGAGAGACTTACTAGCACTCGCCCCAGTTGTACAGCCGTCGTTGCTAGCCATGGTTCACCGAGAATTACGCTCTCAATTGCCGAGACGATAGTTAGCATAGCCTTCAGCTCAGTCAATTGCTACGACCTAGCAAGGCGCCATTAACAGTATATTGCATGTATCTAAAGAGTCTAACTTGTATCGCCAAGAGCGATGTACACCAATGATGGATTAAAGTTAAGTATTCCAGCAGCTACGTACTTTTTTTTATAGCATTCATTACGTATCCTGTTTCAGACCTCACGCCAGCCTGCGTGAGTTTAAGCGCGTGCCTTTCGGTTACCCATCACTGTGGACTGGCTGTCTTGTCAGTCCACTACAGAAACTAAGTTATTTAATGCTTCCAAGAGCTCCAAATTCTGAGCTAAAAAGACATAATTACCTTAAAACAAAATAATATTGTGTTCATTGAACTAGGCAATTAATTTATAAGTATAAAATGTATAAATTTGTTATATTTGTATTTCAACATATCATAAAGTTCAAAACTTGTAATAACATTGACTGGAAGGTACTATCTTTAAATGTATTTCTGACAAGTGTTAATACAATGTGAAGAAATAAACCTATGATCGAATGATGTAGGAATAACATATATTCTGCATAGATTCTAAAGCATTTTCAATATTAAAAATAGGTACAAAGGAACGAATTGTAAAATTTAGTTCTTGTAATTTTATTGTGTGGTTCTCCCACATTTGATCGCAATTTTTTGTTTCAGCACACACAGCGAGAATGAGCCTCTATAAATGTAATGGCTTAGCATTATGTAATACACAATGGATATTTTGCATCTTTTAAACATAAATTATCTTTATACTTCTATTAATTAAAGTGTATTCTAAAATAAAATAGGTTCCAATGTTGAGAAGTTAGCTGAGAAAATTTATTACTTTCGAGTACGTATCTCAATGATTGTCATAGCAAGTTGGATGTGGTAGTCGTTATTTTCAAGCAGATGCATATTACGTGAAAGTTTAATGCTATATGTGAGCATTTATCCTTGGTTATAAACAAACCAGTGCTTAACTCGTAAAGTAGAATAACTGTTGATCATCTCATGAAATAGAATTTCTTACTGCTTCTTAAACAACCATTTTATGTATGGTTATAATAAGCATCCTCAGCAGCTTACAATAGAAGTAACTTAAAATTATTCGTTTTTGTACATTTTCTCAGCAAGGATTTTTGGGTTGAACCCATGGTTCTGGGATTCACTTTAATTATAAGCTGAGGATGGTCTCCACTTTTAATACTGGTTAGATTTTGCAGCTACATATTGTGCTCACGTCAAACAGTTACTTTCACAAATGCCATGTTCCCCTGATAATGGACAAGAAAATTATAGGGCTGATTATGGTAAATGATGGTGTTAATTCAAATAAATCGTATTAATGAGTTTTATTACAAAAAGATTTCGTTTCATGTACAAGAATATCTGTGTGCAAAACAGCAGGCAACAAGCAGAAATTGTAAAGCACTAAGACTAACATCTAGCACCACAAAATGGCCTTTTTCGATAACTGATATGTTTTTACTTTTATTTTATGGCCTTATGGTTGTTCTCAACAAAGTGGCTGAATATTGACATAGCGATTACTTGCACTTGCAATTTAGATCACTGTTGATCATATTGTCGGCATTTCTGCCGTTCTATTCGTGCTGATTAAATTTATGGATTAGCTGTAGAACTGCACACTGCATTTATCAGCATATTTGAGTATTTATTGTGTCCATTTAAGGCAGTATATCGTTTTCTCACTTGTTGTATTGTATCCTGCCCCCTCCATCCCCTAAAGATCTGCTATCCCATTCATGATCAACCCAATTACTCACAATGAATTATTCCTCTAAATAGGAAACTAAGTGCATTACTGTTTGCTGAGAGCAGAATAGTTTTCCCCACTACGCCATTATCTCAAGCAGGATGAAAGACAGGAGAAACCTTCCACCTCACCAAATTTGTGCAGGGGTTGGCATACTAAACCTTCGATTGTGTAACAGCGTACATTAATCATCACCACACGTTACTGTACTTGGCCATTTATAATTGAACTTTGTCAGCGTCTGACATGTCGCATTAGTTGTTGTCACAGTCTAAGAGCAACAAAAAAGCGAACATTGTCTAAAAACAGAGGAATCTGTTCATTTCTCTCTCAGTTTTACCAACCTCCAATCTGTCAGTATCACTCCATTACAGTTTCTACACAAGACGGTTGTATGTTGGCTTTTCTCCACCTCTACTCACCTCATCGTTAACCCAGCTGGTTACCACGGCGGTCCTGTCTGAATGTTAGACCACTGACTAACTGTAATCTCTTACGATTTTCATCCAATTTTTAGATAAGATAGAGGCTAAATCAGCAGAGACACATGGACACGGCTCACCAGTGAACAGGCAGAAGATGAGAACACAGGCCAGTGCGGCCAAGAGTGCACTGGCTGCACTGGGCCAGCGGCGACCGAACCTCGCTCCAAAGTAGTTCACCACGTAGAAGGCAGCGAAAATGGCCGCCCCTTGAGCCACTATCCCCAGGAAAGGGTTCGCGCTCAGTTGGCTCACCGCTATAACTGGTGAGAACATAGTCAGCAGGTACACCGACCTGGTAACAACCAGAAATGCGCACATTATATCCACTAACAAGTATCAACATGCACAGACTCCTTTAAATGGACTTATGACACATTCTTTAATGTAACGTCTGGTTAAAAATTGTCATTAAGCTATATTTGTATAAAAATTGAACTTAAATATGCGATTTTACCATCATCATACAAAGAAAATTGGGAAGCTTGTACACTGAGTTTAGATGCAGGTCCAGGTATAGTATGACAGACAGATAGCCAGAATGAGATTTTCACTCTGCAGCGGAATGTGCGCTGATATGAAACTTCCTGGCAGATTAAAACTGTGTGCCGGACCGAGACTCGAACTCGGGACCTTTGCCTTTGCGGGCAAGTGCTCTACCACCTGGGCTACCCAAGCACGACCTACGCTCCGTCCTCACAGCTTTACTTCTGCCAGTTCCTCGTCTCCTACCTTCCACACTTTACAGAAGCTCTCCTGCTCAGTTGGTAGTGCACTTACCTGTGAAAGGCAAAGGTACACAGTTTTAATCTGCCAGGTAGTTTCAGACAGATGGCCAGTCTGAAACTTTATTCTGGACAAGCCCTCGTAATCTGATGTTCTTAGTAGCTACAGTAATGTGGATTGTCAGTTCTATTAATTTAAAGCTGCTCCATTTCCTTCTATTTATATATACATTACTTAAGTTTGTGACCGAATTCAGTCTTTGCATCCAGACTATTTTCAAGTGGATCTGAAAGTCGTGCTGCTGTAAAACAGCTTCAAGCATTCAGCATGAAGTGTTCTCCGAACATAGAGAAGCTAATACTCATCGCTTCTGGCAGTGTGACGTCGGAAGATGGAATCTCTACCTTGACACCGCCCCACTGGAAGAAATTGCATACTGCACGACTGTGATTAGGTTGTCCGTGGTCAGAAATAGTTCTGTGTAGCTGATAACTGATCGGTTCATCAGCCTTGCAGGTGATAACGTGGTGGGAACCTATCGTGTCTCAAATGAGCCCCTTCTTTTTCTTCTTCAGAGCAAGTTATATCATCTAGTAGTCCTCCAGTATGACTAAATACACATATCTCATTACAGTTTCCCTGACGACAAAAGAGATGGGACATGCACGCTGTTGTATCCCAGATGGACTCGGACAGGAATTAATAACGTCGGATTGAGTGAAAGCCCATCATGGTGGTTAATGTAATATGTCGTGCATACCGAGCCGGCAGTAGAGGGACAGGTGCCCAGATGCTAAGTCCTATCCATGTACTGGCTGCTTTAGCTAAAAGTCCCTGTTTACCACTGCTAGGCTATGTTGATGCCATTTTTTGATTCCATTTTCATTTACTGGTCATTGCTCACAGACCGCTTTTTGGTCATTTCTGTTACCATCAGTAATTTCTTTCTAGTTGTCCTAGTACCATTGACCATTTAGTGTAGTTGATTTTATTAAACAAATTATTGGGCTGACATCTTGGATATTCGAGAATTCAGCCGAATATTCGCGTCGTTCTCGCACGATATTTCAACAGAGTGCCTCGCTGTCTTCTTCAGGTGCTACCTGAGACTGGTCTTTGGGTCGATCGAGTCCAGTATTTATGCCTGGAAGGAGGTGCGCGTTCCGTCTTCGGTCCGCGCCGAGTCGAGTGTTCCCTCTGTGGTCCGCGCCCGCCAGACTCGGCTTCAATGCACCCCTCCAGTCGCCGGTGTTCCGACCGCCGTCCGCGCCCGGCCTGGCCGTCTTCTGAAGTCGAGTTCATGATCTGGAGTGTGTCAAATCTGGTCTCTAATGTCCGACACCTTGTCTCTCGGCTGTTCTCTCGGTCTCCGCTTCTATTTCTTGTAGAATCCCAGAGTGTCGTGCGTTGAGTTTTCACTAGCTCAATTGCTGGATTCCAGGCAGTGCTGGTTTGGTATCCCGAGTCACAGTTGATTTGATCATCTGTGACCTTAATCTCAATGGCTTCTTTAATGACACTGTCCCCAAGCCTTGAGGTCTGTGTCACAATCTTGGTGTCATTGCAATCCACTGAGTGACCAAGTTCCAGACAATGCTCTGCTATGGTTGACTTAGTTGTCTGTCTGAGTCTGGTGTGTCTTTGGTGTTCTTTACACCTGATGTACACAGTTCTGGTGGTCTGGCCAATGTATGACATCCCACACTGGCATGGTATGTTGTAAATACCTGGCTTGAGTAGCCCCAGATCATCTTTTACATTCCCCAGCATAGCCCCAATTTTGGTGGGTGGGCAAAATATGCTCTTGGTGTCATATTTCTGAAGAATCCTGCTGATTTTGGCAGAGATAGGTCCGGCGTATGGCAGGTATGCCATCTTCTTTGCCTCTTCTGGTTCTTCTTCTGGATCCTTTGGCTGATTGGCAGGTTGAACTGCCTTCTGGATATCTCTAGAGGAGTACCCATTCCTGCTAAACACTGATCATAAGTGTTCTATTTCTGTGGTCAAACTATCAGGATCTGACAGAGTTTGTGCTCTGTGGACTAGTGTTTTGAGCACTCCATTCTTCTGTACCGGATGGTGGCAACTGCTGGCTTGTAGGTATAAGTCAGTGTGCATAGGTTTGCGGTACACACTGTGTCCAAATGTGCCCTCTGCCTTTCTCTTCACTAGAACATCCAAGAATGGAAGTAGTCCACCCTTCTCCATTTCCATTGTGAACTGACTATTAGGATGGCAAGAGTTCAGATGTAGCAGGAATTCATCTAACTTCTCTCTACCATGGGGCCAGATGACAAAGGTATCATCATAAAAAAGCACTAGGGTTGATATATGGCTGTAGAAAGTGCCTCCTCTTCAAACCTTTCCATAAATAGGTTGGCCACCACTGGTGATAGAGAGCTGCACATCGCCACTCCTTCTCTTTGTTTGTAAACTGGACCCCCATATAGGAAGTACGTCAAGGTCAGCACATGCATGAATAAGTCAAGGAGAGCCCCACCAAACTTCTCTCCAATAAGCTCAAGTAACTCCTTCAGTGGTACCCGTGTGAAGAGAGACACCACATCGAACCTAGCCATGATGTCTGTGTCTGTGATGTGTTGCTGGCTCAGCCGTTGCAGGAAATCCTCTGAGTTCCGGATGTGATGTGCACATTTACCCACATGTGGTCTTAACATCTTCTTCAGGTATTTCGCAGTAGGGTAGGTTGCTGCGCCAATATTGCTGACAATAGGTCGCAGAGGAACCCCATCCTTGTGAACCTTGGGGAGTCCATACAGTCAAGATGGTGCTGGTGCTTTGGGATGCAGCTTCTTGATGACTTGTTCAGGCAGGCCCATCTCCTTCAACAGAGCCCTGGTCTTTTTTTCCACTTTCTCTGTAGGGTCGCTTGCTATTGACCTGTATGCAGGATCCTCCAGAAGGTGTTGCACCTTTCTGCCGTATTCTGTTTTCTTTAGGATGACTGTAGAGTTCCCCTTGTCTGCGGGCATCACCAAAATGCTGTCATCCTCTCGGAGTCGCCTCAGTGCCACCCTTTCATCACCTGAAATGTTGGATTTGGGTGGCTTGGTCTTGGTGAGCGCCCTGCAAGTCTCTCTTCGGATCTGTTCAGCCACACTAGAAGGTGGCATGTTGGCCATTTGCTCAACTGCACTGACGAAGGCTGCGACAGGCACGTTTCTAGGTGTCATTGCGAAATTGAGGCCCTTACTTAGTACTTTTAAGGTGGTCTCATCAAGCTGCTTGTCACTAAGATTGACCACTGTGTGTGTGTCCCCACTCTGTTGCACCTTGTTGTTGAGGCGCTCAAACTTGGCTAGTTGGCATCGCATTGACTTCTTTCTTGTGCATTCTGCTAGAGACCAGGAGGCATCGTCAACCTGGTCCCAGTCTTGAGCGGTCAAGGGAGCTGCTATAGTTAGGTGAAGATACAGCAAATCCCTGGACTTCACATCCAGTCGGTGGCGCAAGTCGCGCACTATCTCTCTAACCAGAGCGAGACTAGCTCGGTGTTTAATCCTGTTTGCTGCTCTGGAGTTAACGTGATGCTTGATCCTGGCGAACACTGGAGCTACTTGCCCCTCTCGGCATCTCAGTAGGAAACTGAGAGAACTCAGCATCCTCCCTTTCATTTGTCGAAGCTTATGTAGCTTCTTGATGTTGCGGTACATCTCCTCCCCACAGAGACTTCTGATGTAATTCTTCATGCTTTCCCGGCGGTCTGTTGACATCTTGGACATTCGGGAATCCAGCCGGATAGTCGCGTCGTTCTCGCACGATATTTCAACAGCGACCAGAAAGGGCCAATATAGCCGCATGTGGCGGGCGCGGACCGCAGACGGAACACATGACACATCGAGGACCGATTTGGGAGCGCCCAGCGCGAAACGGAAGTGGAAATCATAGTATCAGTTATGAGACAGAGTACCCAACGTCCCAGATCGGGTCTGACACACCTCAAATGACGTCCACAACCGTTGGGAACGGCCAGGCCGGGCGCGGACGGCAGTCGGAACATCCGCGACTGGAGGGGTCCATTGAAGCCGAGTCTGGCGGGCGTGGACCACAGAGGGAACACTCGACTCGGCGCGGACCGAAGACGGAACGTCCAGCTCCTTCCAGGCATAAATACTGGACTCGATCGACCCAAAGACCAGTCTCAGGTAGCACCTGAAGAAGACAGCGAGGCACGCTGTTGAAATATCGTGCGAGAACGACGCGAGTATCCGGCTGGATTCCCGAATGTCCAAGATGTCAACAGATCGCTGGGAAAGTATGAAGAATTAAAAATTATTAAGTTGTTTGTAGTTGTTTTTATTTGGAAGAAAGTAGGCGCGTTATAGTCATTAGTACCTGACCTAACTGGCATACTGTCACAATCAAAGTATACCAAAGTCAGAAAAAAATCATAAACTTTCCGTAATTCGGTAGCGTTATTTACATCACTGTAAGTGTGGAACGTTGTTCAATTCTACTACGACAGCAGTTACATATTTAAATGACAGACGTACATCGTACAAACTCACACTCCATGGGCTTGGCGAATTATTACCAAAGGTTTGCACCAACGTTTTTGGAAATAGCACAACTATTCATTAAGAAAGGAGTGAAGTTTAACTGGTCACTGGAGTGCGTAGTTGCTGTTGTTTTTGCTAACTGAACATAGCGATTAGATTGATGAATTATTGAAGCTGTCTGGCAGCTGTTTCACAGTTAGCTAGAGCACGTGGCCTCACCTCCTATATAGCTGCTGTCCTGACTGTGGCCGACAAGGGACTCACATTTCGTATATCGGAGTTTTCTGATGTCTAAAAAGAGCATTTATAGGAGGCAAGAGGGGAATTCAGAAGACGAGAAGTGATGCAGATCAGGTAAAAATATAAATACATTGTTCCAAAAACACAAAGAAATCGTAGTTAGCCCGTTAGAATAAAAAAAACGGTTACTCCTATCCTATTTAAGTCAAACCTGGCATAAAAATGTCTTGCTGGTAGGTCAAGAAGAAAAGCAAGTTATTAAACGTAAATGATTGTTTGAGTAAGTCCTCCTGCTGTTTAGAGGGAGAGGGACAGAGAGAGAGAGAGAGAGAGAGAGCATTGAGAGTTATGTTAAAAAATATAAGTAGCCAAAATAAATGAAATGGCTGAGGGCCAGATAGGCGCAGCACAAATTATTTATAGCGGAGGCATGCTTTGTGTTTCATGCCTACCACGTGGGATGCTAACAGTAGTATCACTATGAAATCACAATCGAAATACTTCTAACTGTACTACTGATCAAAGTTGCACCAACGCGAACTGTGCATTCCATAGTTGCTACCAAGCGCAAGAAGCATATGCACAGACATGAAAACGGCGGGAACACCTGCGCTAGTGAGAAAAACGACGTGCTGCAACCTATTGCGTAGCTAAGTAACTTCGTAGCGTTTTATCATTACTTTCGTAAACACAACAGATACTTCAGTCATCAATAATATATTCTTATGCGCTATTTACAACAGTTTGCGGACGCGGGGGTAACTTTACGATTACGCTTCTGTAGAAATAACGTGGTTTCGAGGCGATCGTGTAAGCGTATTGTCATATCGCTGGCTTAGTTGTGGAGTATCTTTGCGGGCAGCCGCGTCTGTAGTGAGTCGAGCACGGGACACGGAACTGTTGTGTTGTGTAGTGTGTAGCTCTGCATGTAGAAGCATTGTTAGTACTCAGGTTGAAGTGTTGCTACAAGTGTTATTATAGTAAAGTGATGAAATATGGAAATGGTTCAGAGGAAAGTGCGTCAAGAAGTAATTGAAAATGAGCAGTGGCGTTACTAACGTATTTATGTACCCACTCGTAGCATCGATCATTCGCGCCGTGTTCGGTCTCCAAGAAAGAACAAATGTGAATCAGTAATACTATTTACCACAAAAGAGTGCAGTCAAGTGCCAGTGTCTTGTAGCGAGCGTGAGAACGTGCGTTCGATCATCGCGTTTCCGCATCATCAACAATCAGCCGCGCCGCGACAGTTACGCGCACGCTCGTACAAGTGAGAACTGAGAAGTGAAAAATTAACTTTACGAACATTGTTATATCACTACTAGTGTCTAGGAGGACTATTACCAGATATCTGTATGTGTGACGAGCGTAAGAAACTTTCGTTCGGCTTCCGCATCGTGTCGGTTACAAGTACGTTCGTCTGAGTTATATTTTGGGCTGTTAATCATCAAGATTGTTAATTGGGATAAACATTTACGATTTAGAGTGTAAATAGTGCAACCTGTGGTTTCCTTACAGTCTCAGAATATAGACGTCCATACCAGACAAAGGACAGCGTTGTTTTTAAACGTTGAGTGGCTCCCCTAAACCCGCTTGCATTTTTCCGATAGATAATTCCAGGCAAGCCAACAGCCAGCTGTGGAGCAGAACAGTACGACCGCCGCGTGATTATCAGGTACCTAATGTGGACAGGGCGCGCGGTCACGAGACGAGAAGTCAGTATAACGTACCCACCCATTCGTACTGCCGTGCATGTTACAAATGGTTAGCCGTGCTAGGAGCGCGTTTTCATCCGGATAGGAAGTTGTTTGAAGGTTCTTCGATAGAAAGCAGAAGAGGTGAAAATCTGAGGCTGTGAGATCAGGCAAATAATGTGTGTGCGGAATGATTTCTCAACTGGCCTCCTGTATATTTCTTCTTGTCAGTCTAGCAGAATGAGGGCAGGCGTCATCGTGGAGCAACATAACTCCACACAGTCTTCCTGGTCGTTGTTTTTGGACTTCGTCTGCTGGACAGCAAATGTGAGCAGTGATGGTTAGGCGTCAGGGAAGCAGTTCGTAGTACACCACACCGTCGCTGCTCCTCCGTATGCATAACGTTATCTTTGGTGAATACGCGCACGTCTTTGTATCGGGAGTTACTGCTTTCTTTGGTCTCGGCCATTCCTTTACTTTCCTTCTGTTAGCGTAAAGACACCACTTCTCGTCATCAGTAACGATGCAAGATAGGAATGGTCGGTGTCGTCCACGAGTCAGCTAATGACGAGGAAGCAGAGATGCACATTAGGCCACCAGCTGATTTCTGTGATTTTGGCTTAGAGCATACGATATCCAGCCACCCGATTTTTGAACCTTACGAGTTGCATCCAAACGTCCGACGATGGCGAAATGGTCGCAGCTCATCGCATTTGCCAGTTCTCGAGTTGATCATTGTGCATTAATGCGTTTAAACGAACTTCATGAAATCTCGAGAGTCACTAATGTCAAAAAGATCCTCTTTAAAACGACAAAACCATTTCATTTCCGTGCTCTATCCGTGGGCACTATCCCCATGCACAACGCAAATGCTTCTGGCTGCCTCCGCTTCTGTCACTGCTATATCAAACTCAAACAGTGTAAGGTGCCAGGACATGGGCACTTACACGTTAGCCCACCAACATTAGTATTAATAATAAAGGGACTGGCCAGGGCATCAGATCATGAATTTTTGAATTACGATAAATATGAGGCACTCTCAAACAGTATTCCCTGCATGTCTGCATGATTGAGCCACTACCTTAAAGAGTTGGTGAAAAGCGTCAGAAGTTGAGACTTGTGCAATGGAAAGTCTGCAGATGGCCGTAGCTCGCCGGGCCGCCGTGGGCGGCAGGTAGCGGTCACGGGAAACGTGGGACAATACGGCGGTTTTGGGGGAAGCCCGGCATCCGGAGCCACCTGCGCTGCGCAACACGTGGCGAAGACGGGAATTTCGTTTGCCCAGGGGCGTTATGACCTACTCGATCATTGGGTAGATCTCAGAAATGTCGTTGGAGGGACTTAGGCGATAATAGAGCGTTCGAAGTTGGCCGAAACAGAGTATTCTTCCGCCGCGTCTTCGTACGCGTGGGAGACGAGACAATTGTGGAGGGACTTTGCCTTCAGCCATCGAGCGGTACCAACTTGGAGACGGCGTCTTGACCATCGTCTGCGAAGGGAGATATACGGTCTGTATCGCAGCATTGCACCAACGCGTGTTCCGTGCAGAGTTCTGCGGTTAGAGCTCTTTGTGTGCTCAGAAGCCAGATTTTCACCAACGCCTAACCATTTCCAACAACTTACCTAATATTCTCCATCTAGAAATTATCCTTTCGAGGTGCCGAGTATTTATCAACGCAGCTGCCGGTAATAGGGGTGCGTAATTGCAAATTGTTAATGTGCCATTCTCAGGAGTGTGTGGGTGGACAAAGAGATTAACTTTTTTTTTTGTAAATTTTGTCAGTTGTGGCGAATATCAAATTAAAATGCCAATATTACGATCGAATTTCGTCTTCATTGTAGCTAGCATTTACCCTGTCCCAGTAAGCTTTACATGTACTGTAGTCACTGCACAGCTTGCCCAGACGGGAAGGAAAGAAGGTTTGCAGTCTTCTATGTCAGCGACGAACAGATAAGCTTACAACAGAAGACTATGTCGGAAATGTTCCGATTTTTCCGTTTGGCTCTCCGTTTTCTAGCGTCCACAGCACCATCCACTATCTCCGAAAGAGAAAATGACACTGTGCAAACTCAAATAGGAACAGTGAAGTACGAACAAAAAACTCCAGTCAATAGCGACCGGAATACCAACATGAAAAAACCAGCCTGATAAGCGTGCAACTGTTTGAGATGATAAGCACCAAAGTAACCACTTTGTTATCGCGGACGCTACACCACAGTGTGCATACGACAGCAGAAAGTGCGCCCATTGGTCAACCTAACTAAGGTGGCAGTTATCTTCCCAACACCGAAGCAAGGCCTAATAGCTCAGAGGTTACTGGAGTGGCCACAATTCTGAGAAGGGTGAGAATCTTCACACGCTCTATTGTCCCTCCTTTGCGAAACAGCTGTGGCACAAATTTTAGAATAACGGTTTGCGCAGCCTTCGCGGATTTTCACCGTCTTCCAAAGGTTAGAAATAATCATTTCGGGGTTCGGAAAAATACTCCGCCCCCAAGAGACGACAATGCCTTGGTCAGGTAAGCCTTCGGTTGTCCCCAACTGCCGGGGAAATACGTTTGATAGCATTTATCTACCAATTAATTCAATCAAATTTTGAAATAATGATCGTATCAACCCACGACCAGTGTCAATCGACACATAATTTTACGGACAATCTCAATTTCTTTCTGTCAGGAAACTGGACGTGGCTGCATTCGTTTCTCTTGCACGCTTTTTGGTAGGTTAGGGAAACGTTCTGCCTTACGAGTGCAAAGACGAGTACAATCGATTGAAGTAGTTGATGGCAACTGGTCCGATACCACCTTTCCCCATTTATGAAAAAGAGTCTGTTGAGTCATGTGATGTGAGCAATTGTGTAGTAGGCTGTGTATTAAGTCAGGAAGTGAATGGGACGTAACATCTGGTCATGTATGGCTGCGAGGTTCTACATTTAAATCTTTATGGATATTCTGCAAATCACACTTAAGTGCCTGGCAGAGGGTTCATCGAACCACTTTCACAATAATTCTGTTATTCCATTTTCGAAAAACCGCGTGAAAAAACGAGCACCTATGTCTTTGCGGCAAACTACGATTTCCCATATTTTATTATCATGATCGTTTCTCCCTACGTAGGTCGGCGTCAGTAAAAATTTTCGCATTCAGAGAAGAAAGTTGGTGATTGAAAATTCAAGAGAATATCCTACCGCAAGGAGAACCGTCTTTCTTTTAACGATGTCTATCCCAAATCCTGTATCATGTCCATGACACTCTCTCTCCTATGTCTTGATAATAAGAAACGTGCTGCTCTTCTTTGAACTTTCTCGATGTTCTCCGTTAATCCTGTTTGGTAAGGATCCCACACCGCCCAGCAATACTCCAAAAGAGAACAGACGAGCGTAGTGTGGGCATTCTATTTAGCAAAAAATGGTTCAAATGGCTCTAAGCAATATGGGACTTAACATCTGAGGTCATCAGACCCCTAGACCTGGGGTGAACTAACCTAATGACATCACACACATCCATGCCTGAGGCAGGATTAGAACCTGCGACCGCAGCAGCAGCGCGGTTCCGGACTGAAGCTCCTAGAACCACTCGGCCACAGCGGCAGGCCTCTCTTTAGCAGATCTGTGGTATCTTCTAAGTGTTCTGCCAATAAAAGGCAGTCTTTGGTCCGCGTGACCCACGTTTTCTGTGTGTTCTTTCCAACTTGAATTGTTCGTTAAACATCCTGGCACATTAAAACTGTGTGCCGGACCGAGACTCGAAATCGGGACGGTTGCCTTTCGCGGGCAAGTGCTCTACCAACTGAGCTACCCAAACACGGCTCATGCCCCGTCCTCACAGCTGTACTTCTGCCAGTATCTCGTCTTCTACCTTCTGCCGAGTTAGTTGGGTCTGCTCACACTCGACCCTAACACCACCATTTTCCAGAATGAGATTTTCACTCTGCAGCGGAGTTTGCGCTGATATGAAACTTCTTGGCAGATTAAAACTGTGTGCCGGACCGAGACTCGAACTCGGGACCTTTCCCTTTTGCGGGCAAGTGCTCTACCAACTGAGCTACCCAAGCATGACTGATGCCCCGTCCTCACAGTTTTACTTCTGCCAGTACCTCGTCTCCTACCTTCCAAACTATACAGAAGATCTCCTGCGAAAGGCAAAAGTGCCGAGTTCGAGTCTCGGTCCGGCACACAGTTTTAATCTTCCAGGAAGTTTCATATCAGCGCACACTCCACTGCAGAGTGAAAATCTCATTCTGCAAACGTCCCCGAGGCTGTGGCTAAGCCATGTCTCCGCAATATCCTTTCTTTCAGGAGTGCTAGTTCTGCAAGGTTCGCAGGAGAGCTTCTGTAAAGTTTGGAAGGTACGAGACGAGGTACTGGCAGAAGTAAAGCTGTGAGGACGGGGCGTGAGTCGTGCTTGGGTATCTCAGATGGTAGAGCACTTGCCCGCGAAAAGCAAAGGTCCCTAGTTCGAGTCTCGGTTCGGCATACAATTTTAATCAGCCAGGAAGTTTCATATCAGCGCATACTCCGCTGCAGAGTGAAAATAACATTCTGAATTGTTCGTAATTGTAATTCCTAGGTATTTAGTTGAATTTACGACCTTAAGAATTGACTGATTTATCGTGAAACTGAACTTTAACAGATTTGTTTTAGCACTCACTCGGATGACCTCACACTTTTCATTATTTAGGGTCAATTTCGAATTTTCGTACCACACAGATATCTTTTCCAAAGCGTTTTGAAATCTGTTCTGATCTTCTTTACCAGACGATAAACGACTGCATGATCTGCAGGCAACCTAAGGCGGCTGATCAAATTCTCCTAAATCGTTTATACAGGGTGATTCACGAAGATATGTGAATATTTTAGTATGTTATTCTACAAGTGAAACTAGAGAAATAAGTTCATATAAACATACATCCGCAAATGTTTAGTTACGAAGTTACGGCTAATAAAAGATTTTGCCTGAAATTTAGCAACTTCGCTAACATGAAGCCATCGCAAAACTGTACGACGTTAAAGTGAAGCACGTGTGTGTGCAGTTGGTTTCCAGAAGCTCCAGAGAAGCAAAGACATAATTTCGTAAAATTTTTCATTTGTTATCTACTTGGCCCAATTTATTTTTTAAATTGCACACAATTGCACAAAGTTTTCAACAGAAGTTATAGAGAATAAAATTTTTGTACTGCTGCCAGGGCTATGTTGAACTGCATCCATAATCTCCTCAACATCGTCTTCAGGTATCGAGAGCTCGTACTGATTATGAACGCTAGGCAGAGAACCTGTCTGCCGTAACATTCGAAAGACTCCGCTAATGGTTCGTGAATTCGGAATCCTCGCAGTTGGATAACGTACGCGATATTCGTTAACTGCAGCATTAGCATTACCATCACATTTGCCATAAATGAACACCATAGCCGCGTATTCCTCCGTCGTAAATTTGAAAGGCATCCCTATTTCATAAATAATCTGCAAACTACTACAGTTACTGTGTAGTTTCCCTTAAATTCACTGTTGTTATGATGCTCTTTCACTGAAAAATGCAGAAAACTAACTCATTTCAAGGTTATTAAATGACAAACAACTGACTGACGGTTGCTAACAATGACATAAAAGTCTCTACATTGTTTATGGAAAGTAAACAAATTTACTTGTATAACAATCTTTGCTTCTATGGATACTCTGGAAAACTAATGCAGATACACGTCTGGGATATGTTTTATTAGATTCACCAGATCAATGACAACAAAATAAATGGAAATCGTGCTTTACTTTAATCTCGTACAGTTTTGCGATGGCTTCATATTATCGAAGTTGCTAATTTTCAGGCAAAATCTTTGATTAGCCGTCACTCCTTAAACATTTGCGGATCTATGTTTAAATGAACCGCGGGACTGCTACGGTCGCAGGTTCGAATCCTGCCTCGGGCATGGATGTGTGTGATGTCCTTAGGTTAGTTAGGTTTAAGTAGTTCTAAGTTCTAGGGGACTGATGACCTTAGATGTTAAGTCCCATAGTGCTCAGAGCCATTTTTATGTTTATATGAACTTTTTTCTTTAGTTTTACTTGTAGAATAACATATTAAAATATTTGCATATCTTCTTGAATCTCCATGTATAGAAGAGGAACAGTATAGCGCCTATAACACTACGTTGGGGAACGTCAGAAATCGATGACTTTCAGTCAGTTATTACTAAACTGCCACCTCTCGGACAGGAAATCACGAATCCAGTCACAGAACTGAGACGGTATTCCATAAGCACGCAGTTTGATTACAAGCCGCTTGTGAGTTACAGTGTCAGAAGCCTTCTGGAAAACTAGAAATACGGAATCAACTTGAAACCCCACGTCAATAGCTTTCAACACTTCGTGTGAGTAAAGAGGTGCTGGGGTGCTTTTAGGTGTGGAGGCACACTAGCAAGGTTATAAAATGGATGAAGACAGAGTACTCCATCTCATTCGTTGCTCAGTCATGCCTCATTCCATCCTCGTTCGTTTCTCATGGCTTATTCATCCTGTGTTAATGGGAACGTTGGCGTGACGGAGTGCAGCCGTGCTACGAACAGCTTGCTAACCTCCATTGCCTTTTCAGTTAGACTTGTAGAATTCAGCTTTGCTTTTAATTTGATCACATCATGAGAATATGCTATAGACGGACGTCAGAGTTTATGCCACGCGCGCCTGGCGTCGATGCTACGAGTTGCTGTCGAAAAGGTGGCGAGTGCTACGGTCTGTGGAGCTCCTGAAAGGAATCTCTAGAATTCTCACGGCTACTTAATTCCCTCTGCATGTTGTTTACCCCCTAGTGCATTTCAAATTCGAGCCTTTTCTTTGTTTCCTACAAAAGCAAGGTAGGCAGCTTTATCTGCTTCCATCTTGTCATTCCATTTTAAAATGCAATAAGCGAACTTCTCTGTTTCTTTAAAACTTTTTCAGTTCAAATATTTTCGGGTGCGCAACAGGGTACTTCCATTGACAACGCAGCATTGTGGATTAGTGGCTCCCATAATTGAAACACTGCCTCAAATTTCATTTGTGTTGAAGAATATATCTAAGTTTCCTAACTGTTACCTACCCGTAATTCCAGCCCGTAACCGTGCAGCCTCTCCCAATACATTTGTACAGCACGCTTTGGCATAAACACTCGCAGTACGACGAGAATTCCAACGCTTCCAGAGTTATGGAAGTAAGAATTATTTACCTGAGAGTTGGCCAGGAAGCGATAGTTAAGAAAAGACTAAACACCCGTCTTGCAACTTCATTTTCAGGTGACTCATCGACATGTTAAGGCACATGAAAATTCCAGTAGTCTTAGTAGGAAGGTATGTATGAACGATGTGTGGGTATCACTTTTGCAGAATGGCAAAAGGCACAAGCTGCTGAAGTGGACAGCCAGCTATTTGCAGCGCAACCACTGTACACTGGGCGTGAAAAGTCGTATGTAAAGAAACAAAACTCGGACCTTGTATTGTGGTACCAGTCACGCGTGGAATGAAGTGTATAAAGGAAGCGCATAATTTTGTGATGGCCGGACGCTGAGTCTGTACAACAACAAGGTGACGTATAGCCCAACACTACTGGTGATGGACACACAGACAGGACGTGTTGCAGTATGTCAGGAACTGTGTACCACGCATACGTCAGGCCGACTGCTGTCATCAGAGTATTCTGTTGCGGAGACTTTAGTTAAAGACTAAGGTACTATATTCAAGTTCGAATTAATAAAACATCTTGGTCATTAATTACGAACGGCATCAATTATGGACAAGCGTTTAACACCAACAAGTAAACTGCAGAACATGACAAATTTCTTATTGTTCTATGGACCTGACATAACGATAGGGAAGACGCTGAGTAATAATGTCACAATAATTACTGGGATACTGTGGTACCTTACGCAGAAGCGGCGTACATTTCGAAGGCACACGAGTGCATGAAGTTCTTGGCATACTAGATAGCTGAACCGGAAGATATCATCACCATTTGAGGAAGCTGTAGGAGATAAAAATGGAGCATGAGCGCGTAATTTTACGCAAACCATTTCTTACATCCAGGAACGGAAAACGAAAAGGAGATTTATGCCCGTTACCAGGGCCAGCAGCAAGTAAAAGTTGCAGCATCCTACTCGTAACACAGTTGCGCACATTGATCTTACTCGAACCTTTCACGACACGCCAGTCTTTACCAACTGTACAGGTTTCGATCTCTAACTGCTAACGGGGAAGGTGGGGGGGGGGGGGGGCGAAGGCGAGGGGAGTGGGGAGGAAGAAGGAAGAAGTGGGATGGCAAGGAGTATGACGTTTCCACTTCTGTGTATCTACCAAGATCGAGAAATAGACTGGTGTAAAGGAAATAGGAGGGTGATAGGTGTTTCCCTTGTTTGGGTAACAATGGCGCGAAAGTTGGCCGGAAGGAGCGTCGCGATACAGGTGATGCTACGCCTCTGCAGCCACGGATGGATGGACTCCCCGAGGGTGTGACTTCAGTCCGGAACCGCGCGACCGCTACGGTTGCAGGTTCGAATCCTGCCTCGGGCATGGATGTGTGTGATGTCCTTATGTTGGTTAGATTTGAGTAGTTCTAAGTTCCAAGGGACTGATGACCTCAGATATTAAATCCCATAGTGCTCAGAAACATTTGAATCGTTACCTCACGTATATTTCAGCTACTTGATTTCTCGAGTTCATAACCGTTTTTGTTGATGAATTTTGTCAGTAATTACTGTTTATGAAAATGTAAGGGTCTAGTGAAGCAGGGGATACAACCCGTCGGCTTTCACCAATGACGTTGTGGCGATGTCATTTATCCACTGCGCCAAAAACAGCGGGTGAAAGCTGCAGCTGATAGATATTTATCTTTGCCGTAGTCGGCTTGGTTGCGGGTTGTTTATTCTTGTGAGTTTTTGATCTGTGCTTGGAAAATAAAATGTTTTCTCATCTCATGAAAAAGCTGTTACTTCATAAAATATAAAGGCTCCCATAGTGGTGACCCAGAAAAATCGTAGCAGAAGCATAAAGAAAATATATATACCGACGAGAATAATGAATTCAGAGACAAAAGCATGGGGCAGTGGAATCAAGATTGAAGACTACAGTCTGTTCGACCAAGGATCGCGGTCCACGCCCTTTGATTCGCCACAAAACGGAACGACAGATGTTAACGCAAAAGATGGGAGTACCTACGCGCGACACGGAAATGTTAAGCTTTCCGCGGTCTGGCTGACGCGCCTCCAGCTTTGGTTTACGCAGGCTGAATGCATATTTCGGCAGAGTGGGGTGTCTAACAACATTGACAAATTTAATATAGTGGTTTCACATCGAAATTTAGAAGTGATAGAGCAAGTAGAAGAAACCTTGTCGCAACAAAATTACTTTGTGCTAAAGGAAGCTCTCATACAGCATTATACGTTGTCACCAGATTTGCGACTGCAAAAAATTTTCGCACACGAAGATTTGGGTGACAAGACTCCGTCACAAGTACTCAAAGCTTTGCGTACATTAGCCGGCCCGGAACTCCTACATGAAGAGTCTTTACGTCTAATATGGCTTCGTAACTTCCTGCCAACATCCGTGCCGCCATTGCAGCAGAAACAGACTTACCATTGGAAGTCTTAGCAAAAAAGGCAGACACCATCGCAAACACCTTAACCGAAGTTTCTGCGTGTTCCGAATTCAACTACAGCCAGGATAGAGGCCCAAGAACGTGTAGTGTGATGGAATCTGACGTCAGTGAGCCAGGAACATGCAATAATACTTCCCAACAGCAGAACAGCAGTGCTCGTCGACCGAACCCACCATACAGCAACTGGCAGCACAAGTGGCAAAACTCAACGTGCAAATAACTTCACACCACCAGCAGCTACGAAGTCGCAGTTGGAAAAGACGAAGAAATGCTATCCAACAGGATTTGACAGATCGATGGTGCTGGTACCACAGACGCTTCGGCAACACTGCCCGTCAATGTATTCAACCCTGCAGCTACCCAAACTTAAAAGGCGGGCGTTAAAGGGCGCTAACGTTCGTCAACAACAACATAGGCGCCCGAGTCATAGCGTGATTCAAAGAGGTGAAAACGCCACTGTATCTGCAGTCAACCAATCACACCGATTGTTCGTGTAGGACCTCTCTTCAAGTGAGAAGTTTCTGATTGACACAGGTTCAGAAGTCAGTGTTCATCCAAGAAAGAGAGGTGATATACTCACGAAAACAACGCAACATGTGCTGACTGCGGCAAACAATTCCAGAATATCTACCTATGGTGAGAAACAGTTGGCATTACATCTGAATTCCAACTTCCATCCAAAATGGACTTTTGTGGTTGGTGATGTGCCGAGTCCTATAATTGGAGCGGCCTTTTTACGGAACTACCGACTTATGCCCGACCTGGTTAACCGTCGTTTGGTGACAGTTCCCACACAAGGGGTATTGCCTACTGCGTCTTCCGCGTCGGTTCAAGTGCAGTGCGATGTGCCCGTGTCTTTCCGCACGAAGATTTCCGGCTCCTCTACCGCGTCATCCGCGTCGGGATATTGTGATACGATTTCGTACCCGCAACTAAGCGGGGCGCACACGTGTGCGTCACGCAAGCAGACACCCGACAGTCGTAACGATGCGTATACTGTAGGCAATATCAGAGCACTGTCGGAGGAATCACTTTTTCTTAAACTGCTTCAAGACCCTCCAGCACTTACCGAACCCGTCGACGCAACCAGGAAATGCAGACACAATACTCAACACCACATCAGCACGACACAAGGTCAACCCGTTGCCTTCCGCCCGCGGCGTCTGCCTCTATGTGGGGACTACAGGGCGCTCAATGCCCGCACAATTCCAAACCGCTACCCAGTACCCAATGTGACTGATTTTAACGGTACGATTAGCAATGCCAAAATATTTAGTGTGATTGATTGCACCAAAGCATTTTCCCAGATTCCCGTGGCTCCATCTGACATTAAAAAAAACAGCAGTTATCACACCATTCGGTTTGTTTGAGTACAATTTTATGCCATTTGGCCTCAGAAACGCTGCCCAAACATGGCAAAGATTCATGCATGAGGTGCTTCGAGAATTACCATTCGTATTTTGTTATATGGACGACATTTTAGTATTCTCTGGTTCTGTATATCAGCATGTCGAACATCTGCGGCAGCTTTTCCGCCGTCTGACAGAGTATGGCATAATTATTAACGAAACAAAGTGCACGTTTGGAAAACGCGGGGTTAAGTTCCTGGGATATTTGGTTTCAGCAGCAGGCCTGTCACCTTTGCCTGAGCGGGTTGAAGCAGTACAACATATGCCCCTTCCCACAACTTACAAAGGACTTCGCAGATTTTTAGGCATTCTCAACTATTACAGACGTCACTTACCTAAATTAGCTGCCGCCCAAGAGCCACTCACAACGTTACTTGCAGGTAAAAATACAACAGGAAATCGTAAAATTCCATGGAGTCCAGATTCTGAAGCAGCTTTCCATGACTTAAAGAAATGTCTTTCTCGGGCAACACTACTGGGACATCCGAGATTGAGCGCTCCTTTAGCGCTCATGGTTGATGCGAGCCATACAGCAGTGGGTGCAGCGCTACAGCAAGAAGTTGATGGCAGATGGCTACCGCTCGCATTTTTCTCTAAAAACCTGACTCGACAGCAGCAAAAGTGGAGTGCTATTGACCGTGAGTTGCTTGCTACTTACTTAGCCATAAAGCATTTTCGCACGTCTGTCGAAGGGAGGCACTTTGCAATTTTTACCGATCACAAGCCGTTAGTAGCTATATTTCAACGAGACACAGAGCTCAAGTCACCACGTCAGTGCAGGCAAGTCGAGTACATTGCACAGTTCACAACTGACGTGCGTCACATTTCAGGAAAAGACAACCCGGTCGCAGATTGCCTGTCTAGGAATTGTGCCAGTTTAAATTCAATTCGTTGGACCGAGTTAGCGTCTAAACAACGAGAAGATCCTTTCTTGCGCCGTCTAATAGAGGAACAGAGAATTGCGCTGCAGCTCAGACGTGTGTCTGTCCCATATGTTCCAGACGGCATTTGGTGTGATGTAGCAAAAGGAAAGGAGCGACCTTACATACCAGAACAATATCGTCGCGAGAGTTATAGTGCACTACATAACCTATCACATACAGGAGTACGAGCTACAGCCAAGTTAGTTTCCTCCAAAGTAGTGTGGCCTGGAATACAAAAAGATTGTCGTGCATGGGCGCGTGCATGCCTAACATGCCAGCGTAATAAAATCAGCAGACATGACTTTGCGCCTATTGCTGACTTCCCGACGCCATCTGCAAGATTTTCACATATACATGTGGACATTGTGGGCCCGCTATCGTGCTCTTCAGAACAACGCTATTTGCTCACAATCATTGATCGATTTACCAGGTGGCCAGAAGTAGTTGTAATACAAGACATTTCTGCGGAGTCGGTTGCA
Source organism: Schistocerca cancellata (assembly GCF_023864275.1). Lineage (NCBI taxonomy): Eukaryota > Metazoa > Arthropoda > Insecta > Orthoptera > Acrididae > Schistocerca > Schistocerca cancellata. Next base: position 1,409,284 of record NC_064628.1, on the reverse strand, counting down.
AAAGCACTGTTGCATTCATGGTTCTCCAGGTTTGGCGTTCCGCAAAACATAACAACAGATCGCGGAAGGCAGTTTGAAAGCCAACTTTTCAATGAACTTTTACTACTGTGCGGGTGCAACCACCTACGCACCACAAGTTATCATCCATCTAGTAATGGAATGGTGGAACGACTACACCGCACGCTCAAAGCTGCATTAATGTATAGTTCCACTTCATGGCCTGAAGCACTACCGCTGGTCCTACTCGGATTGAGAACGGCCGTGAAGGAGGACTTACAATGCTCTTCCGCAGAATTGGTTTATGGCGAGCAATTGAGGGTTCCTGGAGGATTTATCGTTCCAGCATCTACACAGCCGTTCACCCCTGAGCTATGCACGCAATTCGCGAGACAACTCAGCGTTAGAATGAGAAACATCAAACCCACTAACCCTGTCAGACATGGAGAGCGGAGAGTGTTTGTACATAAAGACCTGCAAGCAACGTCCCACGTGTGGCTTAGGGATGATACGGTGCGCCCGCCGCTTGTTTCGCCTTACTCTGCACCATACAGGGTAATCACAAGAGGAAGCCACAGCTTCAAAATCGATAAGGATGGTAAAGAAGAGACAGTCTCAATTGAGCGGCTTCAACCTGCTTGCACCGAAGAGGGTACACTCCTTCCTCGGTCTGCAAAATCACCCTCAAACGTGGAGGCCAAAGAAACAGCAGAGAGTCTCGCCGAGCCCTCGGTTTCAGAAGAGGACAACGAAGCAGCAAGTGCAGAACAGGAGCAGCCATTGCCTGCACCAGATGTTTTCACGAGAGCTGGTAGAAAAATCAAGTGCAAGTTTCCCCACATACCTGGTGCACCCAGTTTCAAAAGGAGGGGGCGACGTCATTTATCCATTGCGCCAAAAACAGCGGGTGAAAGCTGCAGCTGATAGATATTTATCTTTGCCGTAGTCGGCTTGGTTACGAGTTGTTTATTCCTGTAAGTTTTTGATCTGTGCTTGGAAAATAAAATGTTTTCTCATCTCATGAAAAAGCTGTTACTTCATAGTATAAAGGCTCCCATAACGTCTTACATTATTCGTAGATAATAATGTCTTAACTTTCGGCCATAGATAATGAAACAGTTCTGTGTTCCGGATAAGCGCTATCATTGTACATTAAAATAATTGAATGTGATTTTAAAAGAGATCGCTACATATTGCTCAAAATATTCTTGGTGTGCATTTACTTAAATAATTGTTTTTTTGCAGTTCATTCCGTACTTAATTTCATTCTTAGTGATATTGAGGTAATTTGGAATATTAGTTTCTTATTTTAGGACAATTTTTAGTATCTCATTTTCGTTAGTAGTTATTGATTTATCCGTTCCGATGAACATAGATGATTTGAGAGAAGCTATGGGCGTAGACATGTTGGCCACGATTTGTTTTTTACAAATGTGTGGTCTCGTTGCCGAGTATGTTCGATGTCGTGAGTGCGGCGAACATATGCGCCTCACAAGTATATCTCGTCGCCGTACTCACGACTTATTCGTATGGCGCTACAGGAAAGATCGGTTGTGGCGGTCCATTAGACGAGGGACGTGGTTAGAAAAATCTAAGCTCGCCTTGAGAGACATTATGAAAATCGCGTACTGATGGTGTTTGAGATATCCTGTGTGGCTGTGTGTCCATGAATGTTGTGTGAGTAAGCGCACAGTTGTGGATTGGTACTCTTTTTGCAGGGAATAGAGATATAGGGGGCCGTGTGTTATGGTCGAAAATGACGAGTCGCATTTTGGCAAAAGAAAGTACAACAGGGGGGAACCTCTGGTGGGATTACGGGTTTGGGGGGGGGGGGGGGGCTGTAGATTCAGGTCAAGAATGTGACGATGTGGTGTTTAAAGTAGTACCGGTACCCGTATGTTAGCTAATTTCACATTAGGATGGGGGTGGGGTGAATGCGTGTGTTTGTGTGTGTGTGTGTGTGTGTGTGTGTGTGTGTGTGTCTGTGAGTGTTTTCGTAATGTTTTGCTTGTTGTGTATGTGGATATGTGATTTTTGTTGACGTTTTTCGAGGCGAGCCGACCTTCGGTTCTTTTAAGAAGTTCCCGTCTGGTAAGTTCAGTTTTCTATTTCTTTCTTTTACTGCATTTGACTGTTTTGACTTATTTCATTTTTTTATTGCGCCATTACGTATGTTTTCGTGTACTCCACTACGTAATAGAAATTTCGCAGCTGTCGCTTTTCTTTCGTTTCCCAGCCCTACTACCAGTACAATTTTTCCGGATCTGTGCTAGCAATATTAAAGGCGAAAGGCCCGACACAACTAAAATTTGTATCCCGTCCTTCAGTTGACCTTTACACTGACACTACCTATTCGAAAAGAACGACGTATGTAACACTGATGAGGTTTACCTATGTATGTCAACTGGAAGAGCAGGATACAAATGTTGTGTATACTTATACAGCTCAACTAAAGAATGGGATACTATTGTCACTGCTGAATATCAAAACTATAACTTTCACTCGATACTATTAGCATCAAAGGCGAAAAAAAACTGTACCCCATAGTGAAGTACGGGATACAAATTGTGTGTGTGTCGTCTTATTGCCTCTTCGTGTAGTTCAACTGAGGTACAGGGTGCAAATGTAACGTACGTCCATTTCCACGTTTTCGTTAGCAGTGTACGTATATATAGGTCAACGGAAGTACGGGGTACAAATATTATGGACGTAGCTCGTTCTGCCATCGGTAGAACTCATATCTACGTAACAACAGACTGTTGGTGATAGCGGAGGCGAAAGAAACAACACATGTAAAATTTGTATCCCGTGCTTCAGTTGACCAATATAGTTCAACTGATCAACAGAATTAATGCTAATGAAAACGAAGAAATCGACGTACGCTAAACTTGTATCCGGTACTGCAGTTAACCAATACAGTTCGAATGAGGTTCGAGATACAACCCATATATATGTGACGTGAGGTACGAATTCTATGCGCCCAGTATTTCCATCCATTTTCGCCCTTCATTTTCCACAGAAATAATACCATACAGACACGCGATATCCTTAACGTGAAAATACTACTTGCCTTGATATATGTCAACTATATTATTCGTCTGTCGTATTCCTTTGTTTCTGAACAGTCTTGTCAGCTCTTTCATCTGTGTAATACATGCTCTCTGGCCAATTCTGACGTCATTGGTCACAGCCGACGGGTTGTATCCCCTGATTCCTGCTTCACTAGACCCAAATGTAATGTACAGTCTTAGACAATAAAACTGACCGCCGGCCGGCCATTCACTTAAGGTGGCCAATAAAACTGACCGCCCCTGACAACTCTTAAGTCCGGCCATCTGCACAATCTGGGAACACTGTAAGATGCGGAAGTGTTAGGAGGAAGTGTTGTCTACTTCCGAGACGTTCTCGGACTATGTGAGCCCGTGGTCAAGTGGCAAGCGTCATGCGTTCTAAACTTATAGTCGCCTGTTCCCGTCCAACTGTATTTTTTTTTTTTTACCACAGTCGGTCTAAAGTTATGGGTCTGACTGAACATCGAAGATAATTCGCTTAACATTCTACCCACCAGCAATAACAAGTATTCCAGAAACAATTCCGCAGGACAGCTCGTGGCTGCGCCGCGATCGTAACAGCTTACGCTCGAGCGTTTCCTCGCGCTGCAGCGGCTACCGGCCACCGGCCAGACGCCACCCGCCGCCTGAAATCCGGCGCCGCCCAGGTGAAGGCGGCGCCACACTGTCAGTGTATATATCAACTGTCATTTAAGAATTTGAAGTTCTAGTTATCCTCTTGCAGTTAAGCATTGGATTTTGCATACTTGAAAATCGTGAACTACAGTTAAGCATTGTAAAATTGAGTCGCAAGTGGAAATAGGTGTAACATCTGCAACACAACGTTTACTTTTGGTATAACAGAGGGGTGAATGCAGAGGAGGCAGCTAGAAAGATTTGAATTGTGTGTGGAGTGAGTGCTTTTGGGAAAAATACGCCAGATATTCTTGTTTCAACAAAGATCGGTCTGGCATGAATGATTTTCCACATTAAGGAAGTCTCGATTACTGATGTATGTGATAGATTACCATTTTACCATCATGCGACATTTGCATTCAACAGGCAAAGTTCAGAAGTCTGGTGTAGGAGTACTGCATGCTCTAATTCGAAACAACAAAAATCAACGGAGTGACTATTATTGAACGTCATCAGGTCGCTCATTGAGCATTCGAATGCAGTACTGTTACTGGTGACGTGTTATGATGCCTTTATCATTAACTTCCTAAGAAGAAATGAAAGGCTGAGCCCCTCCAAAACACATAAACTCGAGCAAAGAGTAGTGTGAACATAATGTTTTACATTTGATAGCTCCAGAGGTGTGTTTTGGACTACAAATTCTGCCCCAAGGGCTGTATGCAACACGGCTGGAATTTGTTGCCAACAACTGAGACACCTTTCGGTCTCAGCGTAAGAAAATCGAGCAACACAACTACACCACATGTGCTACTGCATGATAACGCACTTCTTGATTTGAGAAACAAAACTATCGAGAAGATTGAAATTAAAGTCGTCTCTCAGACACTTGTATTGATAGGGAAGTCCTCTCTCAAGCACTTGTCCCTCTCGTCATATATTCGTAAAGTTTTACCTTTCCCGCTCTTGACCCATCAACCGTCAACGCAATTCATTTCTAGACGAAAATACTCTTAAAACTACTCTGGTATAATGATATAGTTGGAACCAGTAGGTTTCTACTGGCGTAGAATTTGTAAACAACTTTAGCGTTGTCAGATCGTTTTAGATATCGTGAAAGAAAATTCTTTTGCTGATTAATTTCTCTTTGATGATTACTGTTGCGTTTAGTAAACTAATGGAAAATCCAATTAAAATATTCACTGTACTAATACAAATTAAATTCAGCCTACTACAGAAACATCACGACGGCCGACTATCTTAATAAAGCATTAAGTATCTGTAAGACGATTGAGCCCATTTTATCACGAATTAGTAGGACACTACCGACTTTTGACTTCGAAAAGATCTGTATTTACTTCATTTCCTGTATCATTCGCAATTATTATGAAAATGTGGCATTTCATAGATATAATTATGTATTCACAACAACAAAAAATATGTCGTCATTATGAATTTGGCAGTACCGTAAGGTTTTCGCTCTGACACTATGGGGTTAGTGAAAGTAGCAAGGCGCGTTATCTTACGATTCCCTTATTGCGTTTGTATCTGCCTGCTTGTAGCTCTGCTACAAAAGAATTAAAAATCTGGCTTTCAGCGAGTCTCGAAAGGCGAACGAAAGCAGCTTGCACCTGGTAGCCAAATATGTTTCTTGGGAACAGGCTACTTCCTAAAGTGAGAAGACATTCTTTTGTGGTTGAATTGTTGGCAAATGTCAGTCAGACGTGTGCCGTTGGTCTAAGCGTTTCGGTGTGTTGAATTTGTACCAATGATTTTTCTACAGGTTTTTTCTGTCCCAAATAGAGAGTTGAAGTCTCCCATTAGTATTTTCACGTCATCTTGGTGAATTTTGCTCATAGTATTTTCGAGTGTATATATTTTATAGGGGCTCTGAATGAGCATAGTCATAAGTCGATTGTTGATGGGCGTGATTTCTTTGACAGAGTTTATGATATATATGTGTTCGAGAAATGCAGTGCCGAAGATTGGTAAGCCTTTCGCTACCTTTTGTAGCATTTTGCTCTTGAAGATGCAATGGTTTCCGTAATGCAAGTTTTAATTGTCAATTAATCGTGGTTCTTGAAGAGCGTTCCATCGCTACACACTGTCTGTGAGGCAGTGGCCAAACCACGGCATTGCCAACCGTCTTGCTGTACGGAGGAATCAATCAATAAATGAAGTGCAGTTAGCTCTTGACGTTCCTAATTCCACGCCCGCCACAGTACAGGAAGAAACATCCCACATGCAGCACTGGAGTTGGAAGTTGTCACCCGGTGACACAAAAGTTTTCAGTCATTTTTGATTGCAAGGAAATGAGGAAGGTTTCATGTGTTTCAGGACACCACAGCACTCCCCTTGAAGCAGCAAATTGGAAAGACTGCAGATAATGTGTGCTAGTCATTAGCTGCTAGGTTTTAGTAGAATAGAGGAGTCAGAAAGTTATTTGGTAAGCACCTGGCAACGATGAGGATTACTGTGTTCCTGAAGACGTTCCAGCTGGAAAAGATGCAGAGGAAGCCCCTCCTGTCTGTCTTGCTCTTGGCCACGGTCTGGATCACCTGCAGGGCGAACGGGGGCACCGTGGAGCCATTGGTGGCTGCTATGCGACGCACAACAGCCAGCGCCTCCTGCTCGCGACCCCTGCACGCCAGCCAGCGTGGAGACTCGGGGAACCAACTGTCACAAAAAACAGTACAAGTCTCCTGTAAGTACTAATCACAGGAGTAGTTTTAGTAGTAGTAGAATATTTGTCCACTGATCAGCTATACAACAATATTAGAGCTGCTAGCTTAATATAAAGAGAAAACCGAATGAAAACTTAACTTATACATTTGGACATTTGAACGGTTACATTTCGGGCTTAACGATAATTTATCGATTGTGTACAATGGTCTTTAGTATTTTAGTATGTTCATACACGAAACAAAGTGAGCTTAATATGGAAACTAATGTTCTGTTATTTATTCATATCTCATCCCTACACACTCTAGCGTTAAAAGGTTTTTTTTTTGTTTGGCTTTTCACATTTAACCAAATATAACATTGATGTTGATAATTCATGGCAATGTTTGCCGACAAGATAAAGAATGCAACCTTTTAACACTAGATTGCGTACTCACGGCAGTTCTCCTTGGCCGTTTCTTGGTACGACTTGGAAAAAGAGAAAAATTAATGAATGATCGATGATGCGTCGGTTCTCGATTGTGTTTAGGAGACGTACGGATTGATTGCGTGAAAATAGTTTCTCAAATGACCTCTTAACCCGGATTGCTTTCACGCAATCAGACTCTTCAATGAAATTACCTAAGGGACCTATTTGAATAATAAAAAAAATTGGAAATGAATGCAAAACAGTGAAATTTTGTAAAAAAAAGTTGTCAGATCGTAAATTGAGCACGTTAATGGTCTCCCAAATATAATCGACACACCGCGATAAAGAGCGAACCTGTAACAAAGTTCATTTAAACATAAACATTATTTGTGGTTAATTTAAAGAAAAGAATAAGCATAGATTTTCTGTACAGTGGAGGAAAAGTATATTCTCAAAGAAGAAAGGCGTTAAACTATAAACATTACCAAATTTACAATGAATACAAAACTTACATTTTTATGTTTTTCTCATACATGGAGCAGTCCAACAATCGCTGCTTCTGTATGTGTGATATTTTGTAAAAATTAAATGTCCTGGCGTGCGCGTAAGTATTTTTTATCGTCACAAAGTTTACAAAAGCGTTTTTGTTTTCTTGGTGATAACGTGGTTTTTCACACCAAAAGAAATATAACTTGTAGCGGTGCTACACAACACGTCTTAACAAGTCGGCAACCAAACATCAAAGGTAATGAAGTACATGTTAACATATCGGCGACCAGAAGTACAAACAACTATAAAGACTCTAGAATTTTCCTAACAAATGATAAATTGTTCTTTCTTCTGTTTCGCAGCTTCTTGCTATCAAGCGCTGCGGCAATGATTTTAAATATCTGCGCCCAGCGAGTCATAGTATTTAAAAGTACCTTTTAAACGCTGGCCGCGCGTCTTGGTGTAGGCGAACGTTATAAACAGATTTCGTTTTTTTTTACTCTCGTGTTGTCATGCTTAGTATCATTACAAACTACAGCTCGATGGCTGTCCTTTTCTCATATGCAAAATGTCTGAAATCCAATAATATCACATTGCTTCCCGCGTGAGGAGCGATGACTCCGTCAGGATCATCGAGACTCACGCGTAGTCGTGATATTATTGCTTTCGTGAAACAAGTTAGTATTACTTGCAAAAATTCTTTAAATCGATTTTACACATTACATCAAGCAAAGTGGTTAACATACAGAGTATCAGGTAAGTATATTCGTACGACTGAAATTGATAGTAATTTGTCCATAGGGTAACTACATGACAATTGAACTGTGCCCTTTCTAATGTATTGTACAAGGATAACAAATGTTCATTTCTCGGTAAAAGATAATGAAATTAAGATAAAAAGACACATACATAGATACATTATACATGGCATAATAAAAATAAAAAAATAACAAAGAAATAAATTACTTGACCTCGCAGGAAGTCTGTGTGCTGTGTGCACTCGTGGAAAAAATATGTTACAAAAACTGGACATTCTTGTTTTACAGTGACACACTACAGGAATATTTTTGTCGTTGTTTCGTCTAAGATTTCTTGCAGTAAATACGTAGCACTTTACTTATTTGTGGCTTTTATGACCTGCAAAAAAAAAAAAAAAAAATGTTTCACTACACTTGGGTAGGTATGAGTTGCACTGGGAGTGGTAGAGCTTCGGGTATAAATGATAGCACTGCACTTGAGTGGGGAAATTGATTACACTTTTACAGTGGAGGAAAAGTAGGGCATCACTTTCACTGTGGAAGTTGGAGTAGTTGTCGGGGTGTGATGTTGCGTTGGAAATACGTCGTGGGTCAGGAACTGGAAGACTGGTTCTGCAACATGTTGAGCCGTATGGTGGCGGTCTCTATTTCACTTGACACTTGTCCGTGCTTCCATTTATGTTTTCGTACATGAAAAATACAGAAAAAAATCTGTATTAGAATGTGCTTACTTACTAATAACTTAGTCTAAAAGAAAATTGGATTAGGTAAGGATAACAATTGTTTATGTACATAAGGTCTCATTCTCTTAGGAATGCTTAGTTCTCATATTTATCTATTTTTCTGGTTTTATTTGGTTCGACACGTTTTCGTCATTGCTCGGCCTGGTCAGTAAATTCGGTAGCAATTGTCAAAATCGAGCTTAAGACTCTTCCGATTAGTGTCTTTATAATTTCACAAGGTACATGAGTGCTTAATTCATTGCTTTATCATATTTTATTTTGAATGCATTTCAAACACATTTGGCATCCGCGCTCGTTGTGCAAAGAAAAATTGATTGTTGAGCGCTCAGCGTACACAGTGTTACGTCCGTTGGTCACAATCACGTGATAATAACTTGACAGTTCCACAACGCTAGCAGCAGTATTCTGCGAGAAGCAGAGCGTTAGGTGTCTACTAGCCGTGGTATGAATTTTTACACAGTTTTTCATCGACTCTGGATTACGGAAGCAGCGCCAGTTGCGGCGACTCCCGCAGCTGTTTCGAAGAATGTGTCCGTGGAAAGGCGTACAGTACCGTTTGTGGTAAGTACAACACTTACTCACTTTCACTCTTCGGCTTTCTACATCGTGGTTTCGTGGTACAGGTACTTATAACATTACTTCACACGCGGTATTTCACACGTGTCCTTGGAGTTATCACCTTTTCAGTTCACACGTTATTGTTAATTCGTGTTCACATTTATTTGGTCGTCATGTTAAGGTTCACACGCACCACTTCTATACGTGTCCATGCCGGCCGCGGTGGTCTAGCGGTTCTGGCGCTGCAGTCCGGAACCGCGGCACTGCTACGGTCGCAGGTTCGAATCCTGCCTCGGGCATGGGTGTGTGTGATGTCCTTAGGTTAGTTAGGTTTAAGTAGTTCTAAGTTCTAGAGGACTTATGACCTAAGATGTTGAGTCCCATAGTGCTCAGAGCCATATACGTGTCCATTAATTACTTGTCTATAGTCGGTTCACACGCAGCAGCATATACGTGTCAATTTATTGCTGACTGCATTATTACCACAAAGTACAGTTAACATTTAGTATACGTATCATGTCTAAAAATTATTTACAAAGAAATATTTAGTCTCTGTGACTACAAAGCCTGACGAAAAGCGTGTCTCTTGTTCGTAGTTTGTGCTTCCAAGGCACTTTAGACACTTTGTTCGAAATCTTGTTATTCTTTTCTTTTTACAATGGTTACTCTTTTCTCAAGTTCAGCTCTTTTATTTTCTCTCTATTACGTCGTCAGTTTGAAGACATAGTCAATGTGGCTTCGTTTACGTGATGAACAGTTCGTGTTCAAACTACCATTAGGGTAATTGGGAAGCCTGGTGTTCCCTGTCGTGCAATTGCACATAACAGCGAAGAATAAGCATAGCCCGTCGACAACCAATGTGTCACGACTATCCATTCGTATAGCCTGCATGTATCAATCATGCAACCAGCTCGTAAAATTCACTTCTCTACTGGATAAGGTAGGATGGTAAGGATACTGGTTAGAGGAAAACACAAAAGCCTTTTATGGAGTGAAGAGATTTGAAGACACAGTGTTAATGACGTATGATATGATGAGCTTAACATGAATTATTATCACCTTAGTTTTTCATGACAAATAGTACAATTAAATCGATACAGTAGTTTCAGTGTCGTCTGATCCAGCTCTCTAAACAATTTTCTATGCATATCTAAAATTACTTAAACCATGCATTAGCAGTGAACTGTGTCTGTTAACTATCTTCTGTTCCATGTATCGTAAAAATTGGTTTTCTAAAAAAAATCGTCGTATCTCGAGGACCTGAAATAGATATTTCTAGTACTAAACTAATTTATTTATAAATGATCTTTGTATTTCAGCTGCACTGTGCCGTAAAATTGTTATGAGCGTATACGGTTTTCTCCGTATTATAATAAAATAATTGAGTTGCGCACTTCTTTCCTGCTACCTGGATCGTTATTGACTTACTTGATTCTTATATGCTAAGCTGCTGCTTTTTTGCCTGCTGCGTTTCATAGGTGCGTAACGCCGGAAATGCATATCCTCCTATTTCCATCTATTGTACTATTTTTTTTCCTTGCTTTGTTACCTCAAGATATGACATTTCTGTCTCTTTGTATATTGTAATTGTTTTACTATTTGTATATTTATGCATTTATGTCGATGTATAATTGGTTTGTTTCGTAAATATTATTTGTATTTTTACGCTGGGTCTTGCCTCGGGAAAACTGCTATCGAACGATTACGTCGATAGGTCGTGTGAAGAATCAAAGTGTGTAGGATCTTTGGTAGTGTTAACTCTGCCGCGTGGAGCGCGGGCTGGGAGAAGGTGTCTGGCTGGAGTAGCGAGTGGAGCAGGTGTGTTGTGTGACGCTCCCGCGAGTTGCCGCGCTTTCGGGGTTTGGCAGCATGTAATTGCGCTCGACTTGCGATGATAGTTTCTGACATGGTGTCGCGGACGGGAAACATTAACTAGCGCACATCAAGAGCCCGTTTCGTCTGGTGACCGTGTCGAGAAGAAGGCGCGCCAACATCCAGCTTCTGCAACAGCGACGGCCGACAATGAGTGACTGTCGCCACCTCCTCGACCGACGGTTTCAAACCTTCAATCAACCGACAAGGAAGACTGGACGCAAGTAAAGTTTTAGAACTGTATGGCAGACCTCAGCTTTTCAAACTGTACCATTTTCGTAACTATAATTACAGCAACTTAGCATGAACCTTTGTTGCTCATTGTCCCAATTGCATTGCCAAGCAGGGTCCCTTCCTTTTCCGGAATGAACCCGAGTGTCGTTGAAATTCAGACGCCAGCATTAAAGTAACATCATTTCAATGCTTTAATTTCAAAGTTAGATTGCACAAGCACAAATTAAGAGTGCGAGTTTTGTTACCGTATTTTAGCTTACCTGACTGCAGCTCAGCTTGGTACGTACTACATTTTACTATTGTTAATTGTTCAGAATCATTTAATTCAAGTTCAAAGTTAAATCTCTTATTTCTAAATTGCGTAGATTCAAGTAGTTTTTGAAATGACTGTTGAGGTAGTCCAAGACTAACCGTATTTTACTGAATTTCGATGTGCTTCAGAAAGAAAGCTCACTATTAACTTCAGTCACTAAATTAACTTTCGATTTTCCGGTTTTATTAATTCTTTTGCTAAATTAAGTCAGGGTGTAGCGAGATTTATTACTTCTGACAAACTTTCAGTTTTCACACTACACGTGTCAACCTTCAGTTGCCACGCTTCTAGTGCTAATTATATGTGTAATAACCTTTCTTTTTCAGTTACTATAGTAATTGTCCTTAGGACTGGCGACCGTGGTTTCCCCCAAATCTCAAATACCTAATTACCGCTAGTTAATTGTTAACGTAACGGCTGCACATTTACTTTCTTTATTAACTTTACCCCTTTTCAAAATTAATTTCCACCAGTTTCATTAGCACATTTCCTTTCATTTAGATGTAACCCTTTCCTCCCTCTTTACCGACAGGTTAACTTCGGTGACGATTGCTTTTCCAAAACTCCCATTAGGTACACGCGGTTTCATTTTTCACTGTCATTAAGGTCGGTAAGTGAGGGGGAGGTTACACGTGGCGACCTGGTGACAGGACAATCTTCGGATTTGAGGTTGTTCTGGACACGAATTTTGCATTGTGCAAATCTCGTAACAAAGTACTGGTTACGTACAGGCCGTTACGTCAGCGAGAATAAGTAGTGGGAGTAATCCTAATTATATTTGAGGTTTGGCATTTATATTGAAAATTATTAAAATGAGTGAAGGCAACAATTGCCAAAATTTGGTAGACTTGGATACGGAACAATCGGTCGAACAGTGGGAAACGCGCACCGCGGTACCCATTGTTCAGGGGCAGGCGGCTAGCATGAAAGACGCGACCGCCGAAACGCAACAAAGAGCAGAAATGGAATTCCACACTTTAGAAAATGTTTCGGAATCAGAAGTGAAAATCAAATGTGAATCCCTTGATGACGAATACGGGGGGACAATTAAAGAGGAAGCCGCTACGGAAGTAAAACCGGTAGTTTCCGGGAATTTAACTGATTTATTGAATGTTTTGATTAACGAAATCAAGAGTCAATCGGCAGAAATTAAAGCTCTGTCTGCCAAGCAAGAAGATCAGGCTGCCAAGCAAGAAGCTCAGGCTGCCAAGCAAGAAGCTCAGGCTGTCAAGCAAGAGGCTCGGGCTGCCAAGCAAGAAGCTCAGGCTGCCAAGCAAGAGGCTCAGTCTGAAAAAATTGAACGGATGCTAGACAATCAGAACAAAGCTATTAACGTTGTTAACAACAATGTTGGAGTTGTTAATACAAAAGTTGATAAAATCAAAGAAGATATTGTTGTAATTAATACCGAAATCGGTAATCTTAAACAGGAAATGATAGGCGTTCAGGCGGAAATTGCGAGCATAAATACTCGTTTTGATTCCGAAATTAGCAGAATCGAGAAAAGTGTAGGAGAAGCAGTTGCTCCGATCATCGAGAATAAGGTGACGGAACAAATTCAATTAGTGAAAAAAGAGGATCAACAGAAGGTGGAAACTTTAAAGGCTTTAGTGTCCGAAGTAGGCACTAAAGTGAGGGAGCAGGCTAATACCTGCGAAGAGAAAAAGAGGGAAGTGGAAACGCTTGCGACAACCACTTGCCAAGTAATTACGAGAGTGTCGGAATTAGAAAAGAAACTTGACGAAAAACAGAGCTATGTGCCAATCTGTGCACATAGTTCGGAATTGTTGACGAAAGAGGAGCGGTTCGACCCCTTGAAAAAAGGCTGTATACACGCGACGGATTTCATTAAAAATTGTGAAAGAGTTTTACCCAGATCATGGACTAATGAGAGAAAAATTAATGCGGTTATTGATGTGCTGGCTGGTGATGCCAAGCGTTGGGCCTTAAACCTCAACATTACGAACCTGACTTTTGACGAGTTTAAAAATTTGTTTCTGGCTGAATACTGGTCAGAGCAAAAACAGCAAAGTGTCTGGCGCGAATTTGTCGTATCGAGGCCTTTCGATGAGAATTCGCGCGGCTCGATGAAGGAGTTTTGTGAGGGCTGGATCCGCAAGTTGGAATATTTGCGTGATCGCCGCACGGAATCCGAAATAGTCTGGGAACTCTACAAGAAGCTTCCAGATGATACAAAACGCTACGTAGGAAGCAATTATAGGACAGTGAATGATTTCCTGGAAAGAGTTGAGGACGAGGACAATTGGCGCAATAATCGCGACAGTGGTAGAGGCAGTGGTAACAACAACGAGTACCACAGCAACCACAACAATGATAACCATGGGAATAATGCATACCGCAGCAATAACAATAATGGTTCGGACCATAATAACAATCGGTACAATGCAAATAATAACAGGAATGACAGAAACCAGTATCATACTAACGTGATACGGGCTTCACAGAATAGTAATAACGCCAGAGGGTGTGATCAGCCGCCTCAGCAGCATCCGGGGAGCGTATCTGCTGGGACGAGACAGGGAAACCATTAGCCGCGCCGGTGAGGGGCCGAGCGGGCGTGGAGAAATTTTGGCGGCCCAATAACAAGAGAAAACCCAGGTGTCGCCGTTATGAAAATTCCGTATGGAATAATCAACGGCGGGAGAGTGTGCCAGTGTTAAGAGAAAAGAGTGCGCCCACAAGTAGTAGATCAGCTGTATACACGGCAGTAGAAAATACATTCGCTGTCAGTGAGAACAATTTAAGTAGTGTTCCGGAAATCGATCATAAAGTGGCAGCTGTAATACCCACAGCGGAACTGGAGATTGAGTTTAATAATGATTCACAAGTGTTGAGAGAAGATCAGATGTCGGATAAAACGTCCGTCATCGAGCGAGGGGATGCAGAGAGGGATGAGGTCTGGTTAAGGCAGTTCGGTCGCTTATACGACGAACTAAGAGATTATAGGGGTCTTTATGGGAGAAGCGTTTATGGGGAGCGCATGCAGGATTTGCCGCGTCTCGTCCCGCAGGAAGATAGTGTTTGTGAAATGATAGAAAGTTCTGGCCCTAATCGGCAGACTTTACTAGAAATAGTTGATGTTAAGGGGGAGCACGAGCAAGATTCGTCGTGTTTCGTCCCGCAGGAGTTAGATGTTGAAGTAGTAACGGAACGTTCTGGCCCTAACCGGCAGACCTTACCGAAAGTTTCAGTGGTAGAAGTAACCGACCCATCCGACGCAAACCTCCAGTTTAAACATTGCGAGAGTATTAAGGAGAAAGATTGCGAAAATTTTAGTGATAGCCGGACACGATTCGTAGAAAAGCACATAGATTACAACGTGTATGACGTTAGAGCTGACATTATACGGTCAGACGATAGCAGTGTGGGTTGCGCAGATCTAGCGGAAGTAATTGCAGAAACTACTGGACACATTCCTCCAGGTAGATTGGCGGATGAGATTAATCTGACCAAAGTGGAATCAACGAAGGTGACGATTAATGAATTGATAGCAAAGCAACACTCACTAGTTGACGAGTTACAGGAAAAGGTTTCGGTATTGGAGGCGAAGCTACAGACTACGCCTCAGGACAAACGTGTTGAAATTAAAACTGTATTTGAACAGAGGCTGAAAAAGCCGCCAGATAAGCCGGATTTAGGGTCAAAGCCGGATGGTTTTTTCTGGAATGACCTGGATATAGACGAGGATTTACTGTGGGAAAATAAAGAAACAGCCGAGGACAAGTGTAGACAGACAGTAGTGTCTGTTAATATGCATGACCTACAACTAAACGTGTTGATTGACACCGGTGCAGAATTGAGTGCTGTATCTGGGAAAATATTTGAGTTACTGAAAGACAGACCTGGCATCGTAGTTATGCCAGTAGCAGGAGTGAAAATTATCGGTGCTACTGGGAAGGCCAGTAAACCGGTCACAAAACAGATTTTTGTCAACTTCGAGATATGTGGGGCACGATTTGAACAAGAGTTTGTCGTCGTGCCAGACTTGACTACGGAAGTAATTATCGGGTTAGATTGGCTATTTAAGTACCGTGCAGTGATTAATTGCGAAAGTAAAACTTTGACATGTACGTCACAAAATAAAACAATAGTAGTTAGTTTTGACGAGGCAGGAGACGGTGTGCATAGGCAATACCAGCCTATACACATTGTTAACTGGCCGGATGCTATTGACGTAGGTATGAATTTGAACTACTGTAATGTGAGGAATTTCGGCATTGACAAAAGTGTAGAAAGTGAAGTGGAAGAGATAATCAAATTCCCTCCACGGATTGACATTAGTATTGGTGTGAAAAAAGATCGTTTGCGAGAAGTAATGAAGCTAAAAGCCGATGCTCGCATATGTCGTCATGACGCTAAAACGCGTTTTGCTAAGTTTGCAATCGGAGACTTAGTACTTGTAAAAGCTCATGAGAAATCGAGCGAGATAGACAATGAAATCTCTAAATTTAAGTTTGTTTATAATGGACCATATAAAGTCATTGGTATACCTCACACAAATGCTTATTGCTTAGAGTATCCAAGTTCTGGAAAACGATTAGGTATACGGAATATTGTAGACTTGAAATTGTACCAACCTAGGATCGATTAATACCACACAATGGGTAATTTGTACAGTACGTAAATATAGAGTGTAAGATTTAAGGATATGCCATGTTACGATGCTTTTGCCTGACCTAGAGGTCATTAAAGAAGTTGTAATTAATAAGTAATTAATTTTGACTAAATGATTTAAGAGTAACTGATTAGTAATCATCTGAAAAAGCTGCTAGTTTAAGTTTTCAGCTGAGTCACAGTAGATTAAGCAATGTAAATATGATTTTGTAACTTTCTGTAATATTTCATGAATGTGTGTTTTTATTAGTCATTGCCGATGTACTTAGACGCTGTTTTAAGTTTCAGGCTAGTACATGCGTGTGATGATGGACAGTGTTGAGTTATCCACTGTGATAGTATTAAGGGACTCCTTGAGATTACTCGGGAGTGAGTTTTTCCGAAAGAATTCAGTGAAACGGACGTTCTGGAAACGCCGTTACAAGGGCGAGTGAGATCAAGCGTGACGCACAGGCGGGCGCAACAATACTTGCGAGGCGAAGCCGCTGTCGGCTCTTGTGCCGCTGTCGGCTCTTGGGCCGCTGTCGGCATCCTTTGTACTTGCGAGTACGGAAGGCGGAATTGTTTTTCTTCCTGGACAGCTGAAAGAATTCTACTGTCAATATTTATGGTTTTTTCGATCTGCTGAATATTATTTTCTTGTTTAGCATTAAGAGGACTCTCATGGCGAGAATATTAATTATGAAAAGTTTATATAAAATATGTATTCTATGTAATTAATAATTAATTTGCGTATTTTGATCTACCTGTTTTTATGGCCATGTACTCTGATTAATTTTGTAAATTGTATTCCATTTCTTGATACTGTTAGGAATTTTGATGATTTTAGAATAGCTAAACCATTTTCTATGTTTTCGATGAATTTTAATATGTTGTCAACCTGTTTTATTTTGCTCAAGATGACAGAGTGGAATAAGATTAGGAGTGTCTCCACTCAATTATTATGGTCTACAAATTGGTTTATGGTTAATTAGGCGAATGCTAAATTTTGTTGATGTTTTGAGCATATGCATTTCTGCTGTTTCTTTTTTGGGACATTTTCTGAGTCTGTTTACGTTACACGAACATCCTCAGACAATGTGGGGCACGTGTAACGCCGGAAATGCATATCCTCCTATTTCCATCTATTGTACTATTATTTTTTCCTTGCTTTGTTACCTCAAGATATGACATTTCTGTCTCTTTGTATATTGTAATTGTTTTACTATTTGTATATTTATGCATTTATGTCGATGTATAATTGGTTTGTTTCGTAAATATTATTTGTATTTTTACGCTGGGTCTTGCCTCGGGAAAACTGCTATCGAACGATTACGTCGATAGGTCGTGTGAAGAATCAAAGTGTGTAGGATCTTTGGTAGTGTTAACTCTGCCGCGTGGAGCGCGGGCTGGGAGAAGGTGTCTGGCTGGAGTAGCGAGTGGAGCAGGTGTGTTGTGTGACGCTCCCGCGAGTTGCCGCGCTTTCGGGGTTTGGCAGCATGTAATTGCGCTCGACTTGCGATGATAGTTTCTGACATGGTGTCGCGGACGGGAAACATTAACTAGCGCACATCAAGAGCCCGTTTCGTCTGGTGACCGTGTCGAGAAGAAGGCGCGCCAACATCCAGCTTCTGCAACAGCGACGGCCGACAATGAGTGACTGTCGCCACCTCCTCGACCGACGGTTTCAAACCTTCAATCAACCGACAAGGAAGACTGGACGCAAGTAAAGTTTTAGAACTGTATGGCAGACCTCAGCTTTTCAAACTGTACCATTTTCGTAACTATAATTACAGCAACTTAGCATGAACCTTTGTTGCTCATTGTCCCAATTGCATTGCCAAGCAGGGTCCCTTCCTTTTCCGGAATGAACCCGAGTGTCGTTGAAATTCAGACGCCAGCATTAAAGTAACATCATTTCAATGTTTTAATTTCAAAGTTAGATTGCACAAGCACAAATTAAGAGTGCGAGTTTTGTTACCGTATTTTAGCTTACCTGACTGCAGCTCAGCTTGGTACGTACTACATTTTACTATTGTTAATTGTTCAGAATCATTTAATTCAAGTTCAAAGTTAAATCTCTTATTTCTAAATTGCGTAGATTCAAGTAGTTTTTGAAATGATTGTTGAGGTAGTCCAAGACTAACCGTATTTTACTGAATTTCGGTGTGCTTCAGAAAGAAAGCTCACTATTAACTTCAGTCACTAAATTAACTTTCGATTTTCCGGTTTTATTAATTCTTTTGCTAAATTAAGTCAGGGTGTAGCGAGATTTATTACTTCTGACAAACTTTCAGTTTTCACACTACACGTGTCAACCTTCAGTTGCCACGCTTCTAGTGCTAATTATATGTGTAATAACCTTTCTTTTTCAGTTACTATAGTAATTGTCCTTAGGACTGGCGACCGTGATTTCCCCCAAATCTCAAGTACCTAATTACCGCTAGTTAATTGTTAACGTAACGGCTGCACATTTACTTTCTTTATTAACTTTACCCCTTTTCAAAATTAATTTCCACCAGTTTCATTAGCACATTTCCTTTCATTTAGATGTAACCCTTTCCTCCCTCTTTACCGACAGGTTAACTTCGGTGACGATTGCTTTTCCAAAACTCCCATTAGGTACACGCGGTTTCATTTTTCACTGTCATTAAGGTCGGTAAGTGAGGGGGAGGTTACAGGTGGTCTCATACAATTTGTTGTCACACACTCCTTATGCATAACATAACATTTACCTCATTAGAGTAAGCGACCTTGATAATTTTTATTTATTTATTTATTTATTTATCTTTTTACCTACGAGCAATCATTCTGGTCTGAATGATCATTTTAATTTATTTCATTCAAGAGGAGAGAGCTTTGCTATACTTAAAACTAGTGGTAGCAGGTGGCACTTAGCACGTCCCTACTATAATATTTATTTGTCAGCTCTTTCGGCTGTGGCCGTTCATGGCTCAATTAACTTAAAACTAACTTACATCTAAGGCAAATCTTGCTCTCCTACAATAAATGTGTTTTACTTAAGGTGCTCATATAAATTACTTATCTTGTTGTGGCAGGTCGACAGGGTGTTAGTCCTGTGCATTACTCTTACATACGTTGGTACTTCACACATAGTATGACAACTTATAGTGTGTGTGTATATTTTCTTTTGGCAGCTTAACTTAACAGATATTTTCAATGGTTGACTCGGTATTTCTTCAAGTCTGCGTGATGAAACAATCCTTTTATTCGTCCAGATACAGGGTCAGCTAATAGATAGCAACCAATGTGCGGCTTTCTTAAGATAATATATGGTCCTTCATACAAGTGCTGCCACTTGCGATTCTTATGATGAATCAAAGATGGTTTGAAGTGGGTTTTTAATAGCACTCGTTCATTTATACGATACGATAAGACTTTGCTAATGTGTTTGTCATGCGCCTTTTTTCTTAGGTTGGCATGAGTGGTTAAAGATATGAGAGCTTGTCTTAACTTGTCGTCTAATGTTACTTCAGGCTGTTGTAATTTTGGGATAGGGTCTACCCATTCATTTCTTTCTAGTCGTTTAGAGACTAGTTCTGATGGTGTGAAACCAGTTGATGTGTGAGGTAAGTTATTAACAATCTCTTCAAAGGGTGTGACGAAATCAATCCATCGTGTCTGCTGGTTTGGAATATACGTTCGTATGAAACGATTGAACTCTTTGAATGCTCTTTCTGTGGGATTACTTTGCGGTCGATACCGGGATATCAAAATTTGTCTGATGTCGTTGGTTGCAAGGAAATTTCTCCATCGTTTCCCCACGAAAGTTGATGCGTTATCAGATAACATGGCTTCAGGCTTGCCAAAGCGAGGAAAATAGTCTTTCTCAATACGTCTAATTAGTGGAAGTATATTAGATGACTTCATTGCATAGAGTCTCACGTGTTTGGTAAAAAGATCTAACAATACGACCAGATACTTCACACCTCCTCTTCCCTGAGGAAGTGGACCTGCATAATCCAAACTGACGATTTGGTTTGGTCTTTCTGTACCTATCGGGTTTAAAGGTAAGGCATTTGACAAGTTGAAAGGTTTCGCCTTTTGGCAAATGGAACAATTTCTTAATAATTGGTGCACCTTCTTGTGAAGATTAGGTACATAGCAGTATGTTGAAATCTTGCGTTTGCATTTTTCTGGGCCATAGTGACCCCAGGAGAGGTGAGTGTACCAAATGAGATGTTCAACATAATCTTTAGGAATACAGACACACCACCTTCCTGTCAACAGAGAAGTTCGGTGAAACAAAACTCCATTGTGTACTTTATAAAATTTTGACAACGAGTGATCAGGGTTGTCTTGAAGAAGCTGTTTAATTTCTAGCCAATTGCGATCTGTGTCTTGAAGAGTATTCATTTGACGGCAAAGACGCAGAAAGTAACTACGATGTAGAGGATCTTTCATAAGAAGAATTTTGTGATTAGAAATCTGTTCTATTAATTCAGTAGGCTCCGGCAATCCTTCCGGCATACGTGACAATGCATCAGCAATGATGTTATTCTTGCCCTTTACGTAAATAATTTCAAAATCATACTCTTGTAGAAATAAACACCATCGAGTAAGCCGAGGATGATACAGTTTGCAAGAGAGTAAGAAGCTCAGTGCTTGATGATCTGAGTATACTCTGATTTTATGACCATAAATATAGTAATTAAAGCGGCGAAAAGCCCACACAACGGCTAATCCCTCTAATTCGGTTACCGAATATGATCTCTCACATTCGGTTAAGACCCGACTGGCAAAGCTGATTATTTTGACTTCCTCCTGCCCATCAGTTTTGTCTATTTGAAATAAACATGCACCTAATCCTTGAAACGATGCATCGCAAGAAATGCAGAAATCTAAACTCGTGTTTGGATGACTTAAAATGTTACTCTTTAGAAGAGCTTCTTTGACCTTGTCAAAGGCTTTTTGGCATTCAGAAGCCCACATCCAGTGGACGTTTTTCTTGAGCAAATTTAACAATGCGGGATTGTTCATTGATTGATTCGGAATAAAGCGACGGAAGAATGAAGCTAACCCAATGAAACCTTTTAGTTGCCTTTTAGTGCAAGGCACAGGGAAATTTTCTATTGCTGTTAACTTGCTGGGATCAGGTGAGATTCCTTCCGAAGAAATTATATGTCCTAAAAACTTGACTTCTTTCTTGGCAAATTTGGATTTTTGTAAATTTGCGGTAACACCAAAATCAGAGAATCTTTGAAAGATCTTTTGTAGGAGAGTTAAATGTTCTTCCCAGGAAGTCGTTGCGATCAGTAAATCATCAACATAGACGGTGACTTGGTCAAGTAACTCTGGTCCTAGCACATAATCAAGTGCTGCAATAAAAACACCAGAACTAATGTTGAGACCGAAAGGTACTACACGAAAATGATAGGATCTGCCGGCAAAGATAAAGGCTGTGTACTTCCTCGATGATGATGGTAGTTTCACCTGCCAATAGCTACTTCGGAGGTCTATTGAGGATAAGAACCTCACA
Source organism: Schistocerca cancellata (assembly GCF_023864275.1). Lineage (NCBI taxonomy): Eukaryota > Metazoa > Arthropoda > Insecta > Orthoptera > Acrididae > Schistocerca > Schistocerca cancellata. Next base: position 1,387,432 of record NC_064628.1, on the reverse strand, counting down.
CTATGGAATTTTTGTAGTTGTTCCTCCAGTGGTTCTGGTCTTGTGCATACTGGAATGATGATTTTATTAATATTCCTTGCGTCCAAGACAAGTCTGACGCTTCCATCGTTTTTGAAAACAGGTAACAACGGGCTACTGTAGGGAGAGTCGGACGGTTCTATGATTTTCCACTTAAGCATTTTACGTATTTCTTGTTTGACGGCTTCTTTACGGGACTGCGGAACTGAATAGGTTGTTTTGCAAAAAGTATCATGGGGTTTCACTCTCATGTTAAATTCATAGTCTGCTATGATACCTGGTTTTCTGGAAAAAATGTTCACAAATGTTGCTAATAGGTCGTGTAGTTCATACTTCTGTCTGTCGTCGAGTCCGTCTGTTTCCACAATTTTTATGCGTAACTCGTCGGCAGTTGATAATAAGTCAGGGTCATTGCTGACGTCACTGAACTCGTCAACCGCACGGTGATAATGTTGCCTGTCAGAAAGTCTACGTATTTTCACTTTACGTTCCAGGTTGGTTATCCTGACTTTGGTTCTCATTAGATGAATGACCGGTGTCCTATCATCTAGTCTTAACGTGCACTTACCTTCAGCTAAATCAATGATGGCACGATTTCTTCGTAGAAAGTCCATTCCTAACAAGCATGGCACTGACAGGTTCTTTACTACTAAAAATGTGCACGGTATACAGTCGGATTTAAATTGTATTGTTGCTTGTACTTGCAAGCTAACCTTCTGTACTAGGGAGCCTACTGCTCCGGATACAGTACATCCTTGTACAGGAAGTGAAGGAATTTTTGTTACAGAGCATACCTTCTTATATACACACATAGACATAGCATTAATATTTGCACCTGTGTCGATGATGGCAATGATTGGTATATCATAAATGTGAATCAGAGTTGACGCTTGTACTTGGTTTTCCCAAAAGTCGTTGTTTTCGTAGGTGTTCTTTTCGTCTAATAGTTCGTCCCGTAAGTCTCTGTCGTCTTCGTATCTAATTACGTTGATATGTCTTTTAATGAAGTTGCCCCCCATTGGTTCCGCAGCTTCCCCGTGGAGGCCTAAAGAAGCTGCTAATGGTTTCCCGACTGTGGTGGAGCTGAAATGTCAGTTATTTTTACTTGACTAGTATTTTGCGACCTGCCAGGTCGAAAATTCGCGTTCGTATCCCATACGACTTGTGCATCACTTGATTGCGTGTTATTTGACATCGCGTTTGGTGCTTGGCTCGCCTGTGTGTAAAAAATAGTCGGATTTCCTTGGCTATTATGACCGGCTGTGTCAGGAAAAGCATCCGACGAATTGTCCTGACTATTGTTCCTGAACTGTTGGTTCGGTTGATGAGAAAATGTCGCATTTTTCGGCTGTGAAAAATTTATTTGCTGAGAGGGAGTGAAGTGACTCGGCTGACTGTACTGTTGTGGTCTGTTATAATTGGTCCATTTCTTTCCCTTGTGACGATTTCCATTATTCGTCTTGTTGTTCTGGTACTGGTAATTACCGTTATGATTTATCGGTGAATTACCGTATTGTTGCTGTGTGTTTTGATAAATCGGATTGTATCTATTCTGGTGTGGATATTTGTTATATTGTTTTCCATTACGGCGGTTGAAACTGTTATGATTGCCGTAAGGCTGAGCGTTTGGTTGTCCCGTGTTATGTTGGTATGACATTCCATTGACGCAATTTGATATGTGCTGCTGCGGAACGGGCGGTCCATTATTATAATTATTCCGCGCGCTCGCACGCACATCCTCATAGATCATATCCAAATTGTCAAGAACAGAAAGAAAGGCTTCTAGGTCTTCTTCACTCACATTAACTAGTTTTTCTCTTATTGACACAGGAAGTTTTGACTTTAAGATCATGATTACATCTTTGGTTGAAATGGGCGTGTCCCAATACTGAATTTTACGTAGATATTTTTCAAAATAACGTCTCAAACCTCCTCCTTTGGTGTTGAAAGGTTCGGCGTTGTAAACCTCCTTTCGGAGTCTTTGTTGTATACCTGAACTCCAGAATTTATTCAAAAAATGCTTTTCAAAATCTGCATAGGTGTGACATTTGTCTATTATTTCTGTACCCCAAATTGATCCTTCACCGTGTACATAGCCTAAGATGAACTGTATCCGCTGCCTGTCGTTCCATGATTCCGGAAAAGCACCTGTGAATGATTTTAGAAATACCATGGGATGTATATTTCGTTTTTCAGGTATAAAAGGCTGAAAAACTCTGTGTTTTAGCACACTCTCGTCTCGCATTAGTTCAACGAGTGTTAGTTGATCGGCATGACTACGTGACGTAGAAGTTTCGCCACGCGTATTATTTACTGTTGGTGAGAATTGTACCTGACACTCGGGACATTGACGATTATCGTGTTCTGGCGGTAGCGAATACTCACTTTGATTGTCACCTTGCAACTCCGTAACTTGTCGTCTCAGTTGATCTATATCATTGCTTAGCTGACGTTTCCATTCCGGAAGATCGTGGCTAAATGCTCGTCTGATTTCACCTAATTCACTGGTTAAAGTGTCACCAGAAGTACCGGGAGCGGTTAAGATTTCTGCTGTAGCAGATTTAACCGTACCCTTTAGTTCAGCGTGTACCTTGCTGACAATGTACTGTTCTTTGGATTGCATCCACTCTTCAAATTCCCTATTAAGTGTATTGCTTATACCGGTGTTGACATCTGCGATCTTTTTGTCAATATTGACATCGGATATTTGCTGAGCAAGGTCTTTGACTCGCTCGCCAACGTGGTTGACACTTTCTGTCAATTGGCTTACTCTCTTTGAAACATCACTGTAATGTTTCAAAGAGTCACTCGCAGTTGATTTACACACATCTATTTGGGCCTGCATATCTATGAACTTGCTACCAATATTGGTCTCGGCGGATTCCACCATCGAAAGAACACTATCAATTTTTGCGTGTACGCTTGCGTTTAGCTCGCTTGCGTAAGCAGTGGTAATGGCTTTAATTTTTTCCTCCATGGTGTCATTCGAATTTTTGATTTGTGCTTGGATGTCCTCTATCCTTGATTCTAAACTGCTGAACCTGCTGTCACTTTGATTTGCTAACTGACTGATTTGCGTTCCAAGATTGTCACTTTGGTTTGTTAACCGACTGATTTGCGTTTCAATATTGTCACTTTGGTTTGTTAACTGACTGATTTGCGTTTCAATATTGTCACTTTGGTTTGTTAACTGTTCCATGTTTGCTTCAAAACTGGTTTTCATATCAGCAAACAATTTTAGTATATCTGACAGCGAGCATTCATGTGACTGCGACGCGGTCTGTGGCGCCGACAGCTCACGTGTCGCTTCGTCGTCTGTTGTTCCCTCACTACGAGATTCAGGTTTGTTTACACCCGCGCGCGGTCTAAGTTGCCTTGGTTGCTCATCATCCATCGTAAATTTAAAGTAGTTACACTGCACGAGCTAGAAAAGATAATTTTTTTTTTTTTAAATTATGATTTTCACTTGTCAGGTGCGCCAAGGATTTCGCGTCCTGATTTCACAGATATTGCTTGCGCGTTATAAACAATTGAAACTCTGACACACGAAAATGCCAATATGGCAACGAGAGAGATAAAATAAATGAATAACACTTATAGAGCACTGAAACTGTCGGCCATTGTGATTTACTAAAATGCACAACAATGGAATTCTTGCTAACTATTTCTAACTATTGTAAGCGAAATGATGTGATAGAGGCGGATCTAATAGCAAAAGGAAACAGAAATTTGGAAATTAAATTGCTTGAGGAAAAGGAAAAAAGACGTAGAGAGTGAATGTCACGAGCCGACTGAATGCTCGGTACGCAAAGCTTCAAACGTAATGAAAAATCGTACTCACATTAGTTGTCTTGCACGCTGCTATTTATTGCTGTTGTGGATTCTTACTGCGATTTTCTGCATATACATCCTTTTTTTTATCACTGTTTTCGGCTTCCAATTTTCTCCAGATGGTAGCATGAAAATAAAAAGAACAAATTAGTTTTTTTTTTTTTTAGTCAAGTCCCTGTTCGGGCGCCACATCTAGCGTTAAAAGGTTTTTTTTTTGGTTTGGATTTTCACATTTAACCAAATATAACATTGATGTTGATAATTTATGGCAATGTTTGCCGACAAGATAAAGAATGCAACCTTTTAACACTAGATTGCGTACTCACGGCAGTTCTCCTTGGCCGTTTCTTGGTACGACTTGGAAAAAGAGAAAAATTAATGAATGATCGATGATGCGTCGGTTCTCGATTGTGTTTAGGAGACGTACGGATTGATTGCGTGAAAATAGTTTCTCAAATGACCTCTTAACCCGGATTGCTTTCACGCAATCAGACTCTTCAATGAAATTACCTAAGGGACCTATTTGAATAATAAAAAAAATTGGAAATGAATGCAAAACAGTGAAATTTTGTAAAAAAAGTTGTCAGATCGTAAATTGAGCACGTTAATGGTCTCCCAAATACAATCGACACACCGCGATAAAGAGCGAACCTGTAACAAAGTTCATTTAAACATAAACATTATTTGTGGTTAATTTAAAGAAAAGAATAAGCATAGATTTTCTGTACAGTGGAGGAAAAGTATATTCTCAAAGAAGAAAGGCGTTAAACTATAAACATTACCAAATTTACAATGAATACAAAACTTACATTTTTATGTTTTTCTCATACATGGAGCAGTCCAACAATCGCTGCTTCTGTATGTGTGATATTTTGTAAAAATTAAATGTCCTGGCGTGCGCGTAAGTATTTTTTATCGTCACAAAGTTTACAAAAGCATTTTTGTTTTCTTGGTGATAACGTGGTTTTTCACACCAAAAGAAATATAACTTGTAGCGGTGCTACACAACACGTCTTAACAAGTCGGCAACCAAACATCAAAGGTAATGAAGTACATGTTAACATATCGGCGACCAGAAGTACAAACAACTATAAAGACTCTAGAATTTTCCTAACAAATGATAAATTGTTCTTTCTTCTGTTTCGCAGCTTCTTGCTATCAAGCGCTGCGGCAATGATTTTAAATATCTGCGCCCAGCGAGTCATAGTATTTAAAAGTACCTTTTAAACGCTGGCCGCGCGTCTTGGTGTAGGCGAACGTTATAAACAGATTTCGTTTTTTTTTACTCTCGTGTTGTCATGCTTAGTATCATTACAAACTACAGCTCGATGGCTGTCCTTTTCTCATATGCAAAATGTCTGAAATCCAATAATATCACAACACACACACACACACACACACACACACACACACACACATATATATGGTGGTCCACTGATAAAGACCGGGCCAAATATCTCACGAAATAAGCGTCAAACGAAAAAACCACAAACAACCAAACTCGTCTAGCTTGAAGGGGGAAACCAGATGGCGCTATGGTTGGCCCGATAGATGGCGCTGCCGTAGGTCGAACGGATATCAACTGCGTTTTTTTTTAAATAGGAACCCCCATTTTTATTACATATTCGTGTAGTACGTAAAGAAATATGAATGTTTTAGTTGGACCACTTTTTTCGCTTTGTGATAGATGGCGCTGTAATAGTCGCAAACGTATCAGTATGCGGTATCACGTAACATTCCGCCAGTGCGGACGGTATTTGCTTCGTGATACATTACCCGTGTTACAATGGACCGTTTACCAATTGCGGAAAAGGTCGATATCGTGTTGATGTATGGCTATTGTGATCAAAATGCCCAACGGGCGTGAGCTATGTATGTTGCTCGGTATCCTGGACGACATCATCCAAGTGTCCGGACCGTTCGCCGAATAGTTACGTTATTTAAGGAAGCTGGAAGCGTTCAGGCACATGTGAAACGTCAACCACGACCTGCAACAAATGATGATGCCCAAGTAGGTGTTTTAGCTGCTGTCACGGCTAATCTGCACATCAGTAGCAGATAAATTGCGCGAGAATCGGGAATCTTAAACACGTCGGTGTTGACAATGCTACATCAACATCGATTTCACCAGGAATTCCATGGCGACGACTTTGAACGTCGTGTACAGTTCTGCCACTGGGCACAAGAGAAATTACGGGACGATGACAGATTTTTTGCACGCCTTCTATTTAGCAACGAAGCGTCATTCACCAACAGCGGTAACGTAAATCGTAATATGCACTATTGGGCAACAGAAAATCAACGATGACAGCGACCTTGGCGGGTTAATGTATGGTGCGGCATTATGGGAGGAAGGATAATTGGCCCCCATTTTATGGATGACAATCTAAATGGTGCAATGTATGCTGATTTCCTACGTAATGGTCTACCAATGTTACTACAAGATGTTTCACTGCATGACAGAATGGCGATGTACATCCAACATGATGGATGTCCGGCACATAGCTCGCGTGCGGTTGAAGCGGTATTGAATAGCAGATTTCATGACAGGTGGATTGGTCGTCGAAGCACCATACCACGGCCCGCACGTTCACCGAATCTGACGTTTTTGTGTGAGGAAAGTTGAAGGATATTTGCCATCGTGAACCACCGACAACGGCTGACAACATGCGTCAGCGCATTGTCAATGCATGTGCGAACATTACGGAAGGCGAACTACTCGCTGTTGAGAGGAATGTCGTTACACGTATTGCCAAATGCATTGAGGTTGACGGACATTATTTTGAGCATTTATTGCATTAATGTGGCTTTTACAGGTAATCACGCTCCAACAGCATGCGTTCTCAGAAATGATAAGTTCACAAAGGTACATGTACCACGTTGGAACAACCGAAATAAAATGTTCAAACGTACCTACGTGTATTTTAACTTAAAAAACCTACCTGATACCAACTGTTCGTCTAAATTGTGAGCCATATGTTTGTGATTATCACAAAGCTAAAAAAGTGGTCCAACTGCCACATTCATATTTATTTGCGCGCTACACGAATATGTAATAAATAATTGGTAGTTTAGATGGGTAGATCACATAACTAATGAGGAAGTATTGAATAGGATTGGGGAGAAGAGAAGTTTGTGGCACAACTTGACCAGAAGAAGGGATCGGTTGGTAGGACATGTTCTGAGGCATCAAGGGATCACCAATTTAGTATTGGAGGGCAGCGTGGAGGGTAAAAATCGTAGGGGGAGACCAAGAGATGAATACACTAAGCAGATTCAGAAAGATGTAGGTTTTAGTAGGTACTGGGAGATGAAGAAGCTTGCACAGGATAGAGTAGCATGGAGAGCTGCATCAAACCAGTCTCAGGACTGAAGACCACAACAACAACAACAACAATTGGTAGTTCCTATTTTAAAAAACGCAGTTCATATGCGTTTTACCTATGGCAGCGCCATCTAGAGGGCCAACCATAGCACCATGTGGTTTCCCTCTTCAAGCTAGAGAAGTTTCGTTCTTTGTAGTTTTTTCGTTTGACGCTTATTTTGTGAGATATTTGGCCTGGTCACGATCAGTGGACCACTCTCTCTCTATCTATCTCTCTCTCTCTCTCTCTCTCTCTCTCTCTCTCTCTCTCTCTCTCTCTCTCTATATATATATATATATATATATATATATATATATATATATGTGGAAAGGAGAAAAAAGGCATTTCAAGAATATAACAGTAAAAGATCACAAGAAAGTCTACAGTTATTTAACGAGGTTAGAAAACAGGTTTCAAAATCTATTAGGCAAGCAAAAAGGAAGTACACAAAGGCACAACTGGATGCCATAGAAGAAAATTTCCAAAACTATAATACAAGAGACTTCTACAGAACTTTCGCAGATAAAATACGAGGATATATCCCTCAAAATTTATGTTTCAGAAAACCAGATGGTAAATTAGCCCTAACAAACCAGGAAAACTGTCAAGTATTGGCTCAATATTTTTCTAACCTACTAAATTGCCCAGAACCTAGTTTAAGGTTTCCCAAAGAAATCAGTGCCAACGCTCAACCGGATTCATTACCACCAACACAGGAAGAAATCAAATGTCACATTAAAAACTTAAAAAATAATAGAACATCTGGCGAAGATGGCATTGTTGCAGAGCTATTAAAAAACCTAGGACCAAAGACGTTGCAAGAGCTCACAAAAATAATAACAAAAATATGGGAAACAGAAAAATTACCAGAGGATTGGAAATGTGCCCTTATTCACCCGTTACATAAAAAAGGAGACAGAACAAATGTCAATAACTACAGGGGAATCTCACTTTTACAAGTCACCTACAAAATTCTCTCAACATGCCTGCTGAAAAGAACACAAGAGCAGCTGGAACGCCAAATTGGTGATTATCAAGCAGGCTTCCGCCCCGGTCGCTCATGCATAGAACAAATATTTAATTTAAAGACAATATTAAAACACAAAGCAATTAGAAATGCCCCCATAATTTGTACATTTGTAGATTTTAAGAAAGCCTATGACTCAATAGACCGGCAATCTTTGTTTAACATTTTAGAGGAACTTGGACTTGACTCCAAAACACTAAGGCTTATCAAAGAATCACTGACAGACACTGTATCTAAAGTTAAATTCAGGGGAGAAATCTCTGAACCTTTTCTCATAAAAACTGGAGTACGTCAAGGTGACGGGCTATCTCCACTTCTGTTTAATATAGTCCTGGATAAAGTCATTAAGGAATGGGAAAAAGAATTAAAAAATCAATCCTACTGGAAACCAATCCATCTTGGTAGAACCAAAGACAACGTGGAGATATCTTGTTTAGCATTCGCGGACGACTTGGCCATACTTGCAGATGATGAAGAAATCGCCACCAAACAAATAGAGATCCTTAAGGAATGCGCGGATAAAGTAGGTTTACAAATTTCGTTTCAAAAGACAGAATTTTTCTGTACAAAATTACATATACACAGTTTGAACACAAAATATGGAAAAATAAATAGAGTAAAACATTTTAAATACCTAGGTGAAATTTTGGAGCCAACCGGAGGAGAGAAAGTTGCACAGAAGATCAGACAACAGAAAATGAAGAGAGCATATGGTATGACACATGAAATATACAATAAAAAATGCATCTCCTCGAACACAAAAATCAGACACTACTGCGCAGTAATTAAGCCAGCAGCACTATATGCTAGTGAAACGCTCACACTCCACACAAAATGTGATTTAGAAAAAATACTAAAAGAAGAACGCAAAATTATGAGAAAGATTTTAGGTCCAAAATTAACAGAAGAAGGATATCGGATACAATCAAGAAGAACCACAGAAACTATATCAAACCTGGCAGCAGACATAAGAAGGCGAAGATTAAAATTTTATGGACATGTCACTAGACTTCCCCCCACACGACTCACCAACAGAATTCTCACTTACATAGAAAAAGTCAAATCAACAACACCATGGATTAGCCAAGTAAAATTAGATTTACAAAAAGCAAATATTGAACTTAAAGATGTCAAAGACAGAAAAACTTTTAGAAATAAGGTGGAAAAGTGGATTGTATTGTCGGAGAAGGAAGCACTAAAGAGACTAGGAACAAAATGGACAGAAGAAAGAAAAAGAAAACATGGAGAACGGATGAAAGAAGTATGGAAGAAACGACGTCAGAAAGCTTTGCGTGATCCTTCTGGGTCCATTCGCGATAAGTAAGTAAGTAAGTAAGTATATATATATATGTATATATCAATGGACCACCCTGTGTATATATACTCTCATTCAACTGACAACAATCTTTGTAACTCTGAAAAACTCTGTAGACATTCGTCAGTAACAAAATTTACGTTGAGCTCATGAATTACTGACAGGAACAATTGAATAAAAGGAATCAATTCAGTCGGTTGTTGGAAAACGATGCATTCCAGTTTGAATGCGAACATTCTATCGTTTTGCCATTGTTAAACCTTTATTGTTGACTGCACTCTATTATCGTCTGTCGTCAACGTTATTGCCGTTCCAGTATTTGCTTTTTATTGGGTACCAATAAGTAACTATTAGTTTGGCTCTTCATCAATGTTTACCAAGAGGCGTTTTCTTAATAGTGAGTTTTGTGTTTGGATCAGAATTCCGAAATGCTCAGTGGCATGGGGATGGAATAAACCATATGACTGGGTAGAAAATGATCCTCAAGACAAACTCAATACCATTTAAAGTATCTGCACAGATAATTCACATAGTGAATCTATATTAATTAAAAAATTCGAAGAAATTTTAAAAAAATATTTCTCGCAAAAAAAGCCTCAGACGAGAGTCTATATATGTTTCGAAAACAAGTGGTTACGTAACAAACAATTTACAAAATTGTTTCTTATATGCTTTATGTTCACATCACCTTAGCGTTTACCGAAAAAGGGTGATTGGTGATTGGTGCAAACCAGCGGAAACAGAGAGAGGGGGAGAGAGAGAGAGAGAGAGAGAGAGAGAGAGAGAGAGAGAGAGAGAGAGAGAGAGTTTCAATAAATTTAAATAAAAAAGTTATTGTTAATTTGTTTCAAAACAAATGTATAATGTATCACCAGTCGTTAACTGTTTAAAACCAACCAAAATATCCATGGTTAATGCAATAAAAACGAAAATTAGGTATGTAAGTAAATAAAGACATAGATTTTGAAAATACCTCATTTTTAGACATATACTTTTTATTGCCTATTCTTGAAATAAGGTGCGATATTTGTCTCTAAAATATTTGGCAAGACTAGTGATGACTCATGAATCACTGAAAATACTGATAAAGTATGCACATGAAATCTCTTAAACCTAGAGACTGAGTAAAAACGTTAATATGGCTGATGCAGTCGTTTGAGATTTGTGTTAATCGATTGTCTCACATGAAGTTAAATAACTCAGACATGGAGAGAGAGTGAAAGTACTGATATAGTTGACACGGCCACAGAGACTAGTTTAATTTGGTTGTTTCACTTGATTGAAAAAAAAACGATTCAACAAAAAGCAGTCGACTGGATACTCCGTTGTTAAAACCATTCAGCTGTCCTCTCACTACGAGGAGGATGAAAGATTATTACTATTATAAGACAGACCTATCATGTCACATTCTCCAGTGAGAGTGTGCATTATAGAAAGTATATTGTAGAGTGAAGTAGGTGTTGTATTATAAATTCATGTTACATTTTTACAAGTGGTTGCACTATGTTGTCTAAATAATTCATTATGGCATGGTATGAATTATTTAACAAATGCTTTACAACTGTCATCTGAAAATTTTGAAGGTTCATTGTGGCTCTTGTCCTATTGTGATGGACAGAGCTGTTGGCGTGATAGTTTCTAAAATTTTCCTCAATACTCTTTAGAACATGCTATTTAATGAATATGTGGCGACAAATGAAAATCTTCCAGGACTCGAACTTGGGTTTACTGCTTATCACCGTGTCTGTATTCTGTTTGCTAGTATCTTCGAGTGAATTGACCACTCCAGCTTACGGCCAATCTAAAAGATTTTATGCTCGTAGCGTAATCTATGTGTACATGTCGTTTTAAAGTGTTATATTTCCTTTTTAAGTTGAAATTAGTGATGTTTTTTTTTTCGTGTTCATTTCTAGTTTATTACTTACTCATCAATTAGAATTTCGTTGAGGTTTAGCACACAGTATGAAAGACAGGACTCTCAAGTTGTATTGTACTGTAGGAATTGAAGATAGCTAAATTAGACATACCTATGAGTAGTAGCGTTGGTGACATGTTCTGTAATCCTTGTGTTAACGTATATCCATAATGCCTTTCACCAGCCAACGATAAATTCGAGTCTCTCTGAGACATACCGACCACATCCCTTGGGGAGTTATGCTGGAATGGGTGGAAGTTATTTCAAGATCATTCCTGGCACATATGAATCACTCTGAAGTATATCAGGATATGCTGAATGATACTGATTATGTTCAAAGAAGACGATGACCTACAGGAATTACCACTCGTTTATTCTGAAAATGTGATCGAACTTCACATGCAGCTGTAGCAAGTCAGATAATCTCTATGTTGGGTTCTTCATCACTTTATAGATATGGATCCCTTGTTGAAGACGTTTTTCCTAGTCTCAGAATGAAGAAGATCGTCATTAGAGTAGCTTATCTCATCACACAGCTGCTTGTGACTGAGCTTAGTAAAGGGTGGCTATCAAGCAAAACACTCGTCAAAACGCTCTTCACACGGATCGATGGACAACATTCTAGCAGGGAAACATAGGTCCTGTTTCAGAATGCCAATGTGATATTTCATAAGAGGTTCGGAGCGATCGTGTTCAGCAATCAGGAGAACACACGCAACGCAGTAGTTAGTGATTCATACGCTATCGGAACCTCGCAGACAGTTTAAGATAGTCAGATGTTTCGTCTGTCGTACCGATCGACAGATTGACAGAACCGATCGAGAAACGGTCACCCAAGACAGTGGAATAGAGGTGACGGAACTGGAGAGATCAGTGTCTGCACCTCTCAAGGCCAATAAAAAATAGAGTACTCGATATAGCGGCGCGTGCCATTGCTGCTGGAAACCTTATCGCTAAACGCCCCAGTGTGAATTGACGTGTGGAACAATGGGGTCAGACACTCACTGGGTTGGACGCCACCTGCCGAAGTGTGTTTAATCTGGCGGGACGGTGAACCAGTAAGTGGAGATTGAATCCCAGTCTTCTTGAACCCGGCGGAACATTCTTCCAGGGCAGTTTTCACCCATCAGACACAACTACTACACTTGTTGCCTAGGCACGCCACGTTGACATCACACAAATTACACTTGAAATCAAATGGACTATGTAATGTGACTGTGTTTCGATCACACTGCTATCTATACGGTAAATATTTCTTTTACAATATAATTAAAGGGTTTTAAACCGTTGCAATTTTGCGAAATAGTTATAAAATGTTAGTATTTTATGTTCCATGCTGAAAACTGGGACTGGAGTGACACCTTTCGCGAAAACCAGCGATCGCTGGAAGATATTATTTTCGACCATTATTATCGTAGTTGTAAAAAGAAAGACATGAAAAAATGTATGAATCAAACTTTTACAATGTTCACTTCCCATTTGCATTTCGTTGTATAAGCTTATTTGTCGTATGAACCAACATGGAACACAAAAGCTAAACGTTGTGCCTGAGTTTATGATACTGAAAATCTGAAAAATAATATTTTATCTTGGAAACGTGAAGAAGTTAAATGATACGAATAAAATATTTCTGCAAATTTCTAGTTTTTATCTTTGAGGAAAAAAAACCGAAAGAAGTTAAATAAAGGCGTTTTTATAAATTATGAGATACATAAAACCAAAGAGCATAAGCTAGGACTAGTCAACTGCATACTACAGGAAAACCTCCAACATAAAATACCTGACGAAGATTCAAATATTGTAAATTTTATTTAGAGAAGGGAAACGTCGTATATCAGTGCACACTAAATCAGAGACTACAAATTATCAATTTACGTTGAACAACATCTCTGGGATTGATTATAAAGCACATCACTGGTCTACGCTTTAGTATCGAAAAGAAACCACTACTCTGAGGCTTTCTTCTTACCTTTTTCGCACAAACTGCGAAACTATTCTTTTCTTCTTACCTTTTCCGCACAAACTGAGAAGCTATCTAAATTCTAATAACAAATATTCTCGGAAAGCACCCGCTTACAAATAGATATTATACATACTGTGTATATGTCTACGTAACCAAATATATCTGCGAGAAACATGATGTTCGCAGTTCGCCAGCATAGGGTCACCCAAAACCAGGCGTATCATGGTAACTATCAAGTATCCCATCCTAGGAAAGAAACTGGTCCAGATGGCATTCATAACCCAGCTTATTCACACAACATTAGAATATTTTACAGACATGAAGACTGCTATCCTCAAACACCACAATTTCCTTGTAAGTTGGAATGTGGCCAAGCTCCTGATGTTCAGGAAGGCAGGGAAAGACAACTCCCTCCCACAAAATTACAGAATCATCACCCTATTGGACTCTTTCAGCAGTGCTGTTGAGTAAAAACTGAACGGCACTATAATTCCACACGGGTACATACATGTCACTCACTCATGCGTCACTGACAAAAGCTTCAAGAGAATAGGGGCGAACAGTCAGCACTATATGATAAATAGGCGGGAACACCTCAGGGAAGCGTGCTGGAATCCTACGAGCGAAGCCTCCATAGCCCCGTGATGGTAGACATCCACCCCAATGACATAGCTGATGGTGGTGGTGGTAAGTTCCTAAGGGACCAAACGTCTGACGTCATCAGTCCCTAGACTTACACACTACTTAATCTAAGTTAAAATTACATACGCTGATGGCGACACGCACACCCACGCCCGAGGGAGGACTCGAACCTCCGACGGGAGGAGCCGCGTGAACCATGGCAAGGCGCCCAAGACCGTGCGGCTAACCCGCGCGGCACACAGCTATCCTGGCACAATACTGGGAATCATCAAACACTGTCTCAGCCTACAGACAGCATTGAAAACTGTCGGCTCTTGGTTGGAGAAATGGTGAGTTTAGTAAGTGGAAGTTAATTCTACACTACTGGCCATTAAAATTGCTTCACCAGGAAGAAATGCAGATGACAAACTGGTATTCATTGGACAAATATATCACACTAGAACTGACATGTGATTACATTTTCACGCAATTTGGGTGCATAGATCCTGAGAAACCAGACCCAGAACAACTACCTCTGGCCGTAATAACGGCCTTGATACGCCTGGGCATTGACAAACAGAGCTTGGGTGGCGGGTGCAGATACAGCTGCCCATGCAGCTTCAACACGATACCACAGTTCATCAAGAGTAGGGACTGGCGTATTGTGGCGAGCCAGTTGCTGGGCCACCATTGACCAGACTTTTTCAATTGGAGAGAGATCTGGAGAACGTGCTGGCCAGGGCAGCAGTCGAACTTTTTCGGTATTCAGAAAGGCCCGTACAGGACCTGCAACATGCGGTCGTGCATTATCCTGCTGAAATGTAGGGTTTCGCAGGGATCGAATGAAGGGTAGAGCCACAGGTCGTAACACATCTGCCGGCCGCGGTGGTCTAGCGGTTCTAGGCGCGCAGTCCGGAACCGCGCGACTGCTACGGTCGGCGGTTCGAATCGTGCCTCGGGCATGGATGTGTGTGATGTCCTTAGGTTAGTTAGGTTTAAGCAGTTCTAAGTTCTAGGGGACTGATGACCACAGATGTTAAGTCCCATAGTGCTCAGAGCCATTTGAACCAAGTTTTGAACCGTAACACATCTGAAATGTAACGTCTACTGTTGAAGGTGCCGTCAGTGCGAATAAGAGGTTAGCGAGACGTGTAACCAATGGCACCGCATACCATCGCGTCGAGTGATACGCCAGTATGGCGATGACGAATACACGCTTCCAATGTGCGTTCACCGCGATGTCGCCAAACATGGATGGGACCATCATGATGCTGTAAACAGAACCTGGATTCATCTGAAAAAGTGACGTTTTGCCATTCGTGCACCCAGGTACGTCGTTGAGTACCCCATCGCAGGCGCTCCTGTCTGTGATGCAGCGTCAAGGGTAGCCGTATCCATGGTCTCCGAGGTGATAGTCCCTACTGCTGCAAACGTCGTCGAACTGTTCGTGCAGATGGTTGTTGTCTTGCGAACGTCCCCATCTGTTGACTCAGGGATCGAGGCGTGGCTGCACGATCCGTTACAGCCATGCCCATAAGATGCCTGTCATCTCGACTGCTAGTGATACGAGGCCGTTGGGATCCAGCACGGCGTTCCGTATTACCCTCCTGAACCCACCGATTCCATATTGTGCTAACAGTCATTGGACGCGACCAACGTGAGCAGCGATGTCGCGATACGATAAACCGCAAACGCGATACGCTACAATCCGACGTTTATCAAAGTCGGAATCGTGATGGTACGCATTTCTCCTCATTACACGAGGCATCACAACAACGTTTCATCAGGCAACGCCGGTCAACTGCTGTTTGTGTATGAGAAATCGGTTGGAAACTTCCCTCATGTCAGAATGTTGTAGGTGTCGCAACTGGCGCCAACCTTGTGTGAATGCTCTGAAAAGCTAATCATTTGCATTTATCCTGTCGGTTAAATTTCGCGTTTGTAGCAAGTCATCTTCGTGGTGTAGCAAATTTTAATGGCCAGTAGTGTATTTACAAGCAGTGCCCCCCTTCCCCACCCCTCACACACACACACACACACACACACACACACACACACACACACATTTACAAGCACAAGCAGTGTAGAGACATCACATTACACAAACATTTTTCTGTGAGAATTAGCTGCCTCGGGTTTTTAGTTGTACTGTGGGCAAACTGAAACCAGAGCTTAAGTCAGTCTTTTCTAAAACTACCCAATGCTCATCTGACAAAGTACACTGAACAGGAGCCTGGCTAGTACATGTATGTAACTCTCATTATATGGCTGATGACGTACGTGGCAGCTGTTTGGGAATACCCAACGCCAACACATCTTTGGCCCCTGCAGATTATGCAGAGAAAAGTTTTATTAATTGCGAGCAATATCCCATTACACACACGCACCAACGGACACTCTATTCTACAACAATACGACACAGTCGGATACGCTGTGTATCGCGGTAAGTGCTTCACATCACAGCTTTCTACACGCTTGACTCGCAAAAATAATCTCCTGTCGTACTTCTGCCCGTAGACAAGACTCGCCGACTAAAGAAAAGCTGTGTATTTTCGTCGTCCGTTGTCCATTCCGTTCAGAATATAATATGTTAATATTTATTGTATCTTTACGCATCACCATGCATCTTTTATTTTGCGTGTCTTACCTGAAGAAGAAGAATAACGCAAAACAACAGAGGGTAGCAATCGAGACGAAGTAGTTCCAATTGGGCACTGCCCATGACACGAGACCAGCAAGCATCATTCCAACGGCCTCACTAAAGCACTCGTAGCGGTTGACTGCAGTGCGGTGCTTGACATCAGTCAGCTCCAAACCTGAAACACGAGGAAGCATCGTCAAATTCTTTCAATCTTAGGTATCAAATAACACAGACGTCACTTTAAAGATGTTTCGGAGACGACTCAGTAGTTCACTTGCGGGATAGACACAATAGCAGTATGAGTGGTTTCACAATAACTAACTTTTAAAGAAAGCCTAAAGCCGTAAACGAGAAGCGCTTACTAAGCCAAGGGCATTTGTTCATCGCCGTTGGCAGTACAAATGTTATTCACATTGAAACTGTTACTGTGTTTGCAGCCAGTTGCCATCAGTTTTCATGAATTTTGGTTTATTTCTTGACATATAGCACTGCTCACATCTGTGATATACTGCGAAGTCAACAGGTTCATACTGGTCATTTACATGATTGGCTTTTATATTAGACGTAATCTGTATTTAAAGTTACAAGGAGAGGCCAAGACGTTCGTATCGTGGATTTACTTCAAAGTTTGCACACTTTTAGTAGTCCATTAGGACAGCATAATGTGTAAATAGTAAGGCGTACTACTTGGGCAATTTCGAGAAAACGGCGAGAGATGTTTTACCCGACAGTGATGTAGCAGTGCGTTGCGACTCTGACCATGATATAATTGTGCTCATGTGATTAGTGTTCGAGCTCCGTCATCGGTTAATCACTGGACCGAACGCCGCTTACTTTTTTAATTTATGTTTTTCAAAACAGTAGTCATACTATTTCGTACATATTACATTTGAAAGGTAATGTGATGAAAAGACAAGTGTATTTGCATGGACTTTTACTGAATTTCCAATGTTATTTGGGTATTTGCTAATATATGTTGTCGCAACAAGTACTGTATTTATAATTATCTAGAACTAAACGACCGCACACATAATGGTTTCACGAAAAGATGCCTGCAATCGGGTAAGGCACCGAAACTGCTTTCCATCTGGAAGCTTTGATCTGCAGACACAGGTTTCAAGGACAAGGGAAAGGCCTGGAAAGCCCGAGTCAGATAACGTCAAATACAAATGTGAATAACTTTACTCGCTAATACAATGAGTTTCAATAAGCCAGAATATGAGGGTAATGTACGATTAACCGTCGAATGTGCTTTATACAGAATTTTCAGGATGATATTTTTCACACATACACGGAAAACATGAATATAGACAGGCAAGAAATGACATCTGTCACCTTTATTTCAAGGCGTCAGTGCCACGATCCTTCATAAACCTGGGAAAACACGGACAATCACCAGGAAGGAGAGAAAGACCTGTTTCTACACCAAGATCCCAGAAAAAGGGACCAGTTTGTAAAGCGGCAGCTGAAGTGAGATTTCAGCAACGGAATCATTGGCCGAAACGTTTGGACATAAAAAATGCAAACGGATGTCCTTATGAAATGTGCAAAAGGAAAACTAAGTATGTTTATATTGCATGTAAGGAACCTCTGTGCCCAAATTGCATTCAGTTTCCAAGAAAAAAAGAAATAATTAACAGATGAGGACTCAAGAGTTCTCACGTGCATAGTCTTCACTCCAGTGGACATCTCTGTATTTTGTTTGTAAATAGCAACTTTGAGTAAAACTTCGTATTTTGTGGTAGTAGACATTTTTGTTTACTATATAAACCTCATTTCAAAAAATTTTTCTCACTTGTTAATAATTTATGCGTGACAGGAATGAAATAAGTATTTTATGTTTCCTTCTTAGGTTTTTATTCTTTTATTCATTGATTTTGTAGAAACTAAATCCATGCATGTTAACACGGATTTAGGTGATGAAAAACTATTTTTGGGTATTTTATAGGCGTGAGGCCCCAGAAACAGCTGCTTTTTGAAGCAGTTATACCTAAGATAGAAATGCTTCTTAAACCTGTTATGGAAATCTCTAAAGCAATTCAACGCCATTTGTTGCTGTTTGAATAGATGTTACAGTACATTATCTGCTAAGTATAAAAGTGTGTAGAAAAATTTCAAATATATTTTAAAATTTTTTATGAGTTTCTGGCTCGACAACTTTGTAGAAGGCTCTTTCATATAGTATTTTCCAATATATGCTGCCAGAAGAAATGCATCACTATCAACATCATTTAATTGACAAGTGAAGTGACGGGTAGTTGACCATTGTAGGAGTGTATGACAATATGATATGATAACAAATTCAGACCAAATGAAACACACATAACACAGTAAACGGTGCATATACATTTCCATCGATACATAGTGTATCCCCTCTGGCGGCAATGCAAGCGTGTGTTCTCGCACGCAAACGATCATAAGGGTGCCGAATAGCATCCAGCGATAGATTGCTGCAGGCATTTTGCGCCTTCTGTTGTAGTTCGGCAATAGTTCTTGTAGATCCTGGAGAATGATTAAGTTACAACACGTTCCTTACAAGATCAACTGGCGATACATCTGGTGATTTTGCTAGCCAGAGAAGTTGTTTTACACCACTAGAAGTGTGTTGCGCCACAGCCACCGCATCTGACCGTGCATTGTCCTGTTGGAAGGGGACATCAGCTTTCTGTCGTAGAAATGGCAGTAGCCCAAGGATAATAGCCTGCCCGATGTAGCGGGCGCTGGTTACTTCACCCTTCAGAAACACCAAGTGTGATGGCGAGTTGTAACTCACGTCCCCCACACCATGAAGCCTGGGATGGGACCTGTGTGATGTGGGAGAATGCACTCTGGAGTAGGCAGCTCACTGGGTCTACGGCACACTTCATCACTCACACGCAGACAGAACCCATTCTCATCACTGAAGACAACAGAGTGCCAATCATTTCGGCAGTCAACTCTTCCAGGACACAAGAGTGGCCAGAGACACGTGTGAACTTAATCCTGCTGCAAGCAGACGGCTGCTAATGAGGCCTCATGATACAGCAGGTGCAACGTGTGCCACAATTTCGGCCCTGCATGATGTTCCGGGGTCCGCCGCTGCTCGCAAAATGCGTCGATCTTGACGCGTGTCTGCTCTGTACAAATGTACAAAACCCGGTATACAGGTGTGGGAATGTTGCAGAGACCACTGTTGAAAGCAGCGACAGCCCATCGGTATATTGTGCCTAACATGTGCAGCAGTCCGCCAAGACATGCATCCAGCTCCCCACATCCCCACAATGGCACCCCATTCAATAGGCTGAAGCCGTTCAAGTGGAGTACGTTCTCGTGAGTGGGGCGTGGTTGTGCCATATGAAGAATGTTGCAAACAGTACTCACCTCGAAACTCAGCACAGTTACTGCCTACAGAGCCAAGGCTGCGGACGCACATATAGGCCTCTTGAGCCCTATCTTATCGACGAAGACCGTGGCAAATGACTCATTAATACTACAAGCCGTTAGTACGCACATATTATACCACGGTGCCGCTAAACATAGTCCTTGAGAGTGTTACATTTCTTCTCAGGCATTTGAAATGCTTTTCCCAGGTTCTGGAATGAGCAAACTGCCGTAACGTTTCTAAAGATTTTCTGATACTGCCGAGATTACTGTAACAGCTACGTCAGTTTTTTTAACACTCACCGACAGACAAGACCGATTCTACCATGGGCCCAGCCGCAGCTGACACGAGGGATGCTGCCAGGATGAAGAGGGGCAGCACGTGTGGAGAGAGGACCACCAGCAGCCTGCTGACCACGTGTGCTGACAGGCACAGCAGCTGCTGGGGGCGGCGGCCGTACCTGTCGTCAGCAAGAGTCAGCTCAGCCTGCGTGTCGAGGTGCTGGGCAGTCCAGCTAGCTGATAAAGTCCCATGATCATGTGCAGGTTCAAAATGGCTCTGAGCACTATGTGACTTAACGTCCGAGGTCATCAGTCGCCTAGAACTTAGAACTAATTAAACCTAACTAACTGAAGGACATCACACACATCCATGCCCGAGGCAGGATTCGAACCTGCGACCGTAGCAGTCGCGCGGTTCCGGACTGTAGCGCCTAGAACCGCTCGGCCACAGCGGCCGGCGCGCAGCTTTTCCATTTGCTGGAATGTGCTTTCCCATGTGCTCCACGACTTTCGACTGTATGATGGCTGTAGCTGTTCATATCTTGCCTTCTAGATGCAGCAGAGTTATAAGTGTGCATGTAAACTCTCATGAAGAAATGAAAAACAGGAAGGTCTTCCAACGAGCTTCAGAGCAATGAAGCTAAAGGTTCTGTCTTTTCCCTTCTTTTTATTTTTGGAAAAGTACAAAAACACTGGAGGCAAACATCATGGACAAGGCCGGTGTAGCGTGTGTCAACCAGCTTCACAGCTACTACCCAGTCGCGAGAAACACAATGAAGTGGCGAAAAAACTTTTCTTTCCCGTTTGCCTAACGTCTACTGTGAATGCTTTTATTTTGTACGCGGATGTCGCCAACCAGAAGACACCTCTAGTGTAATTTGTAAAAGGAAGTTAGTATGGAGTTGTTAGTTGTGGGAGCAGACATTCGATCATTGGAACCAACAGCACCCTCTAGCCTGGATAGAAATTTTGGTCGTCTTCCAGAACAACAAAGGAAACACCACGTGCTACTGTGATGGTCGCTTTGGCAAAAGAAAGAAAGAGACTGGGAAGCGGATAAGGAAAGAAACCGGATAATTGTACAAAGACTGCAGTGTCGGACTTCGAGTACAACAACGTGTGTAAATTATAAGTATATATGAATTACAAGTCATCATTTTTTGTCATTGAATATGAAATGAATTTGCACTTGTGAAGTTAATTTTTTTGTTTTTATTTATGAGATAATATAAAACTTTATCTTTGTTAGTCTGTTCCATTTACTCCCTACCCCTCCTCGACAATTACGGTCAGCAGCTCACGGTCTTCTGCTTCGCGATGCTGACTCTCGACCATGGGGCCCTGGGACGATTCCTGGCCGGGTCGGGGATTTTCTCCACTAGGGACTGGGTGCGCGTGGATTGTCCTCATAATTATTTCATCATCAGTGATGCACAAGTCGCGGAAGTTGCGTCAAACACAAAAAAGTACATGAACTCTGGCGGCCGAACTTCTCAGGATGGGATTTCCGGCCAACAGTGTTACACGCACATTTCATTTCATTTCAAAGAAAATATGCAGAACACAGAATGAAGCTTACAGTTGTAGTTGGACTGGTGGGCCAAAGCGTTAAGACCAGCTGTTGAATATTATCATGATCACCCTTTCGAACGCATACATAAGCAATTCTGCATGGCATGAATTTGCCCAATTGTATACTAAAAATTTTCCACTGAACTGATGTTAATTTCGTGGCGAAGATATCAAAATGAATTCACAATCATGCTCGTGAAACCACTGCAGTATGATATTGGCCTTGTAACATGGACAGTTATCCTGGTGGAAGATGTCATTGCCGTCCGGGAACACAATAAGCGTGAAGGGATATAGGTGGTCCACAGCACTAAACATGCAATCCACATCTGTCACGATACCTTCGACAGTGCCACAGGTCCCACGAAAACCCATATCAGTGTCCACTGTAGCATAGTACTACCTCCACCAGCCTGCATACATGGAACGGTATGTTGAGGATGTTGGTGGAGTAACTTGGGAACACATAGAGGTCACCTGCTACAGAGAATCCATGTTCAGCAATGTACGCTACATGGTATCCTCCAAAACCTCGTGCCTGCACCACCATTACGCTCTGTCTTCAGATCTGCCACAGATCGCTGCCCATTCTGCTTTATGGACAAATCTCCCACATTCTATTCTGCTTTATGGGCAAGATTGCAACATCCGTGTTCTGTGACAAGATATGGAAATTCGAAACCTTGTCACCTACTCCTGGTTCTACAGTCATTCATCCATTTTCCGTAGATAGAACAGCAGCATGTGAACAGCTGACCTGCTACACTGTTTCCAAGATGCTCGTTCCCAGGTGTAGAGTCATAACAGAATGCACTTTGTTGAGTCAGGTATATCAGTGGCTTTCCCTAATTGCGCCCCACTTACACTGAGGTGGGCAACGGCCTTGCCGCAGTGGAAACACCGGTTCCCGTCAGATCACCGAAGTTAAGCGCTGTCGGACGTGGCCGGCACTTGGATGGGTGACCGTCCGCGCCGCCATTCGCTGTTGCCATTTTTCGGGGTGCACTCAGCCTCGTGATGCCAATTGAGGAGCTACTCGACCGAATAGTAGCGGCTCCGGTCAAAGAAAACCATCATAACGACCGGGAGAGCGGTGTGCTGACCACACGCCCCTCCTCTCCGCATCCTCATCTGAGGATGATACGGCGGTCGGATGGTCCCGATGGGCCACTTGTGGCCTGAAGACGGAGTGCTTTTACACTGAGGTGACAAGTGTCGTGGGATACCTCCTAATATCATGTCAGGCATGCTTTTCCCCAGTGGAGCGCAGCAACTCGGCGTGGTATTGACTCAAAAAGTCGTTGGAAATCAACTGTAGAAATACTGAACTATGCTGGCACTATATATATATATCCATAACTGCGAAAGTGTTGCCGGTGCAGCATTTTGTGCACAAACTGACCTCACGATTATGTCCCATAAAGGTTCCACGGGGTTCATGTCCGGCGATCTGGGTGGAGAACTCGTCCGAATTGTCTGGAATGTTCTTCAAACCAATCGAGAACAACTGTAGCCCAGTAACATGGCGTATTGTCATCCATAAGAATTCCATCGTTGTTCCGGAACGTGAAATACGTGAAAGGCTGCAAATAGTCTCCAAGAAGCCGAACAAAACCGTTTCCAGTCAATGACCGGTTCAGTTGGATCAGAGGACACAGTCCATTCCATGTAAACACAACTCATAAAAATATGAAGCCACCACCATCTTGGAAAGTGCACTGTTTACAAATTGGGTGCGTGGCTTCGTTGGGTCTGCTCACACTCGACCCTAACATCACCATTTACCACCTGAAAACAGCACTCATCTCACCAGGCCAAGGTTTCCCAGTCGCCTACGGTCCAACCGATAATGTGACCACCCCATGAGAGACGCTGAAGGCGATGTCGTGATGCTAACAAAGGCACTCGCGTCAGTCGTCTGCTGTCTTGATCCATTAACGCCAAATTTCGCCGCACTGTCTCGACGGTTGCGCTCGTCGTACGTCCCACATTGATTTCTGCGATTATTTCACACAGTGGTGCATGTCTGTTAGCACTGACAACTCTACGGAAACACCACTGCTCTCGGTCGTTAAATGAAGGCCGTCGGCCGCTGCGTTGTCCTTGGTGAGAGGTAGTGCCTGAAATTTGGTGTTCTCGGAATACTTTTGGCGCTGTGGTTCTCTGTATATTCAATTCTCAACCACTATTCCGCGTTCAAAGTCTGTTAATTCCCATTGCCTTAATCACTTTGGAAACCTTTACATGAATCACCAGAGTACAAATGATAGCTCCTCCAATGTACTGACTTTTTATACCTTGTGTAAGCGATACTACTCCCATCTCTATACGTGCATATTGCTATATCGTGACTTTTGTCACCTCAGCGTAATGCTATTACTTATTGACAAAAGACGAAGAAGAACAAGAAGCAGAGAAACATCCCATCACGAGTTGAATCTGCAGTGACGAGCCAGAACATTACTGCCACCACCCACCACGAGATTGTGGCAGTTCCGGCGCTTGAAGCTATAAGGACAGCACATAGGGACTTCAGAAAACAAGACTGGCACACAGTCAGAAGAGAGTGTTAAGTTCCGTGTTTCCTGCAGACACAGTTGTGCTGCGTGCGACTGAAGTGAAGTGACTCCAAAGTTCCAACTACTTGGAGCAGCACGAATCTCATGCGCAAAACGCCTAAACTGCATACAGATTGCGACAGGGCGGTAAATGAGAAAGGGCGGTTGCAGAGTTCTCACGAGTGTGCACATACAAATATTGGTTGAAAACGTTATTGCAAATTGTGGCTCTCAGGTAAGTCTCAGGGAATGCTTTCCATACTTGGTGCATTGGTACACTGTTATAGTTTATGAATTAATTATTCACTCAGACTTGAGTACAGTTTATGCTAGGGAACAAAAATTAGGCGATTATTATAGCAAAATCAGTTTTTCAAGACACAGTTCAGTTACTATTTATTGGCATTGTCCTTTTCTTTCACACAAT
Organism: Schistocerca cancellata; assembly: GCF_023864275.1. Taxonomy (NCBI): domain Eukaryota; kingdom Metazoa; phylum Arthropoda; class Insecta; order Orthoptera; family Acrididae; genus Schistocerca; species Schistocerca cancellata. Next base: position 1,362,537 of record NC_064628.1, on the reverse strand, counting down.
GAAATTAGCACTGGTGATACGGTTTACAGTTTCACTTTAATAATAATTTGACTCCGAGCCCCCAGTAGTAATAATGTAGGCTGCTATAAATGAATAAGTTGCAAACAATGAAAACTATTGCAAGTTAAGTGTATAACTTAACTAGTTTAAAATATGTGTGATGCCACCCAAAATATTATATAGTGGCGTTCTTTACGTTATGAATTTTCTATTGAATTTTATAAACAATTTCGCCTCAAACTTTGTTTATTGCTCTTTACGGGCCTAATTATTTATGAATCTTAACATGTGCCTACGGCACTCGATCCGCTATGACGAGATGTTTTACTGAGCGCTCGCTCATCTCTGTAAGTTGTTATTTACTACTTTTATTAATTTTTTCAGTATTCGTGATATTAAACAATTTTCAATTTACTATAACTTTTGCGTCACGTGACTTCAAATGAAGATCGATCTTTCAGGAGGTGCATGTTGCTGACCGCAATCCACTGCCGCATCGCTCTTCGCCGTAAGTTACATAGCGTTCGCGTTATGCGTGAAAAACCAAACAATGCCCCAAGCTGCGGGCCACGTGGCCGGCCGGAGGCGGAGGCCACCCCACCGACCGTGTCGCGCGCTCGCTCTCCACAAAGCAATCCTTGCACACTAGAAATATTCATCTAGAAACGGGGGTTTGTACCGTCACAAGATTCATCACAATATTCTGGAGTATATGGGCCACAAGCAATGTCGCGTCCGCGCGCAGAGAAATGTCGCTAAAAATTTGACCAAGGCCGCACATACATCGGTGCCGCTGACTGGCAAGTTCAGACATCCTAGTCAGCATCAGCCATGTCTGTCCGGCATTGGTCAAATTTTCAGCGGCACCATACAATTTCCATTTCTTCAGCAAGCTGAAAGGACTTCCATGGGGGAGCGGAGGTGGGGGACAGATTTTTAAACTCTGAGAACGTTCGTACAGTGCATCCTGAATGACTACCTGACCAAGGAGCAGATCTCTATCGCAGAGGAACTGAACGACTGGCAAAAAGTTTCCACTGTTGTTTGCTGAGATTTGGTGACTATGTTGAAGAATACTGTTATTTACGTGAATCACTTCGAAGTGTAGTGCACCATTGAAAGGTCTCTGTCGGATTCCTTTCATGTTTAATTTCTTAAATCTGTTGCCATTTATGGAATAAATTCCTCTTCTAAATGTACTGTGGCGTTTCCGACTATCTGGGAGGAGACTGAGCAGTGGAACGTGTTACTTTTACACATAAACAAGAACGATCTGTCACACTACTACACTTTAAAGCACAGTTTATATGTAATTCTTATATGTAATTCATGTCACACAGTCTCATACGGAACATACATCCGCTTTCTTTTATATACTGTATATGATAAGATACTGTCATCCCCCTTCCCTGTTGTGTGAGAGGATGAATGAGCATATGTATTTCTAGTTGCATGCTTGAGGGTAGCAGACAAGGCTGTCTGCTAGAGAACAGTAGGACCAACGTCGGAACAGGTAGCTACGCTTCCTAAAAGCAAAGAGGTTTCTATCCTTAGTATGGTCCTGTCCGTCCATTGTCATGTTGGTATAGGAAGCTGCCCCTCTGGCCACTTCCGTTGGTCTTTGTGAGCCTCCCTCAGGAAGCACACTCTAGGGTAGTCAGTTGCTGTGTGGCCGTGGCGAGCGTCTGAAGTGGTAAGATCTCCGGCTAAGCGTGTGTCTGTTAAGTCCGTAGGACAATGGATTTCTTAAGTTCAGCCTAACTGAAAATTTAATCACCTTGATTTCAGGTTTAGCTCTAAAATATCTAATGCTATCTTAAAGTGCAGCGGAGTGTAATTCTCGTGTTAAATTCAGATTATTTTGCGGTAGTTGCTTTGTTACTACTTTGTGAGTAAAGTGGAACCACGTGTTGATCAGTAACTCTAACTAAGTTCATCAATCTTAAATCCGAATGTGCGTGAGATTATAACGTCTCGTCTTGAGAATATTTTTTTTATATAGCAACTTTTCTTTATGCTTTTCTTTATGTTCAACCCACGTGGGGTGTACCTTGCGAGACCAGTACCACGTGCTTATATAACTGTTTGACCCATCAGGTTAATAGTAAGACGTTAGTAACCAGTTCAAGGATTTTCTTTTGTCAATTGCTTTTCGATCTAATGTATTTTAATTATCAAAATTATTGTGGAGTTGTACGCTTTGTGTAAACCAAGTTGACCACGTGGAGCATGTGGTGTAATCATCAAAGTAGCCCTCAGCTATTCTTTTTGCGAAGACTTCACAAAGAGTTAATATGAATTTAGTATACCAGTGTGTGGTAATTACATGACGGACAGGATTGTGGTATGAACGTAATTTCTTTGGGTAAAAACTGAATCTGTTGGTTGTGGTTAATTTCTTCTTGCTTATGTTTCAATGTTCTTCGTGTGTTATTTTATGAATGGAGTGTTGTATGCAGTTTTCCAAATCTTGGCTCCATATTTTATGTGTTCCGTAAGATTACAATCTCACATTCTTTTCAATTGTAAATAAGGCACCAGCTCAGTTATAACTCACGTATAATATGCTGAAATTTCAATGAACAATCTTAAAATAAATTTCCAAATATAAACTGATTTCTTTCTTTTTATTTAAATTCTCCTTTTTATATATATATTTTACCGGTTTTATATGACTATTAAAAGATTACCATTAATGTTAGTCTGGTTGGTAAACCAAGACTAAATATCTGATGAAACAGTTGCCCAGTAATCCACAGTTAACGTCCCCAGACAGATCACGGCTTTTAACCCACTTTCATTGTCAATCAGCACCGATTTCAGCATACCAAATTAAAAGTAACAACATTACGAATTCAGCATAGCAAATTAAGAGTAACAATATTACACATGGCGACCCTGTTCTGTGATTCCGCTAGACTCTGGAATCTCTGAAACGTTAGATTGCGAGCGTGTTATAATCTTAATTTTTTTCCTACAGCGCTCAAACAACTTCTGTGTTGTTTCCGAGCAGACTTTCAAAAGATTCACGGCGTTGTTGATCGGCGTTGCGTTGTTTGTCTTGTTTTGTTTTTTATATTTGTGTGTTTTATATGTCTGTGTGCTTTTTTTTCTCGCTTGTAAATTCCACTGTTTCGATCAAAGATAAAAATTTGTTTTGCGTGTGAAAAAGTGTGTACTAGGTTGGGTATCTTTCGTGTGACTCGTAATTTTTGTGGGACACATTTATTTTGATTAGTGTGTCGCATACCGGTTATAAATTGCACTAATGCAGACACGTAACCAAACTAAAAGTAAACGGTCCGACAACCTAAGCAACATGGACGAAGGGGATAATTTAATTTCGAATGTTAACGCGTCGGGCGGTTCCGAAAATGCAATGGGGAATACTTCAGACGAAATGCAAAACAGCATGAACGGGCTCACAGCAGAGCCAGAAATTAATTTGCCTCCTACTAACCAAATTGATTTGGCAGAACTCATGAAAGCCTTATTGCAACAAAATAAAGAAAACGCAGAGAGATCAGAAAAATCGTTCCGAGAACAAAAAGAAACATCCGAAAAATCGATCCGCGAGCTAGGCGAACAAATAGACGAAAAACTAATCCAGCAGACAAATAAAGTCGACAAGTCGATGCAGAGAGTGTCCGATGATATCTCACAAAGAATAAACAATCTGGCAAGTGAGATAAAAAGTGATATTATGAAAGAATTAGGCCGTACATTTGAACAAATCGATGATCGTCTGCAAGCTTTAGAACAGAGCAAGCGGAAGGGCGATACCGAATCTAAAGAAAGCGAAGAACGGCTACTTAGGAATTTCCAAGAGCTGAGGGAAGAATGCCAAAGGGAACACCAGCAGGTAATCTCGAGGGGTCAAGAGGCGGAAACGCGTTGTCCCACGTCCGTTAGCAACACAATAGCGGACAACAGTTTAGCGATCCACGCGTTGGAACAGCAAGTAGAACAATTGAAGCAGACTGGGGCGGAGGACAAGAGACAAATTGATGATAAGATTGCGGCATTAGCGGACATTGTAGGCACGATGAAGCTGACGGAAAGCGAGAACAATACTACACCGGTAGCGGCCGCAGAGACCGAAGAAGTGCGTTCGCTTCTGAAATTTCAGAAGGGACAGTTCGAAGTGAACAGGCAAAACAGAGCTGTAACAGGCGAATTACAAGAACGCGTGGCGCATCTGGAAAACCGCATGGCGTGTGATTCCGAACTCGTCAATAGCATTAAAAATAGCCGTACGAACAGTGCAGAGAGGGACTCCGGCCACGAGGGAGATTTTGACGACAGGGAAGAATGTAATTTGAGGGGCAGACATGAGAATAATAGAAACATTCAAGGGCCTCGCCAGGAGGAAATGCGGGGATTTGATTTCAAACATTTCCTTACGGTGAGAAAGTTTGAGATATTCCGAAATTCGCAAAAAGGAATACATCCACGAGCATGGCTCGAGCAATTTGAGTTCTGCCTTCCTCCCGACTGGGCAAGTTCACATAAGATAGAATATATGTGTGGCTATTTGGAAGGCGAACCGGCGATTCGCATGAGGTCGGCAGCGCGTCACTGCAACTCCACTCGGGAGTTTCGACAAGCCTTTCTGTCCGCCTATTGGTCGGAAGCGGCACAAGATAGGGTCAAACATGGCATAATTATGCTGCCAAATTTGAACCAGTCTGGTTTCGGCAGCCCTGCACGGCTATTCAACCACATGCTGCAGGCAAATCAATTTTTATACGACCCATACGGGCCTGCGGAACTAATTAGGATATGCATCACCAAATTGCCGATGCACTTGCGGCACGTCATTCTTGCGGGACGATGCAAAGAGGACGTGGAAACGTTTAAAACACTTCTCCAAGATTTGGAATATAATACAGCAGAATGCCCGCCTAATCAGGCACAAAGTTATTACGGGGCACAGCAGTGCGATCGCAGTCGTGGCCGTAGTACTAATCAACGGCGTGACTGGTCGTCGCGACGCGAACGGAACAATAATCGGGACAGGCCGTATAGAAACTGGGGTGACAGTCGCGAACACAGGTGGAACAACAGAAATGATCGAGGACGTAGACAAGATCGTGAACGCTACAGGTACGGCAACCAGAATCGACATTATGATGAATACAGTGGGAATAGGACTGTAGGCGGAGCACCTCATGATGTTGAAATTCGGCCGGCTAACCCTAGACATAATCCAGCAAATGGAAATGAACGAAACCGGCAATGACAAACGATCAGCGCAGAAGGCGCCCAATCGGAACAAATGAGCGACATGGCAAATGAGTAGAAAGGGCAGTGAGGACTAGAGAGGACGGTGAAGAGAAACAATTGATTAGTTTACATTTGTGATAAATGCATTTTGAATAATATGTTGATAAAAATTAATGATAAAGATGTTGCTATGTGATGGATTGAAGTGATGTTTTAATTTTTTTCTTTCCTTGTGCAATTAGGATTTAGTTTGATTCAAACGTGAAGATAAAAGGTTTCTTTGTGAACGAGTAAAATGCAGTTTATGTTTTTTTTGTGTGTAAATTGAAAAGAGCCGCTCCTGAGAGAAGCAATATCTGCGTTGAATTAATGCAAAAACTCAGGGGAATATCCGATCTGTGGGTATTATGGGTCTGGCAAACCCAGGTCCCCAGCTGTTAGTAGCCTTGTTTCCGATTTTCTGCTTTCAGTGCTACTATCTATCTATTACTATTCTATATCTGTCAGTATAAATGAGGATCTCTTACTATAGTATGCGTGCTGTATGAATATTTTAAGATAGGAGAACTCTGAGAAAGGAATGAGTAAGTTTGGAATCTTGAAAACAGGATGCGATAATACGATTGTTGAACCATTGGCTTCCAATATGCGATGATATGTTAATATTGATGATATATGTCTTTTTTGTTCTTTATAGCTGAGTACGTAAAGTGCTGTCTGTGGATTTCGTAAGTATATTGATTCCCTTCAAGGTGAAAGAAGAATTGTGGTTTGTGTAATTTACGTGGCTCTGAAATATTATTGTGGTAGTCAAATACGAGCAGCTTTTCAGCAAATGGAGAATGGAACGGAAATATGGATCCTTTTTGTAGTCTTGATTGATGTTGAGCCAAAGCCTAAAAAAATTATTCTGCGTTAATACTTGTCCTAGAAAAGCGACGTTTATGTGTTTTGGTGATGCTGTGAGCATTACAGCTTACTGTTTTCGCTGGTGCGGGATGCACTGCAGCCTATATGATTTGTACTGAGGAAATTTCCCTCTTGAAGGTAGAGGATGATTAAATAATTTTGATTATGGGAACGAAGGAAAGCTTGGTTTAAGGTAATAAGGATAAAGCAAAACATTTGTCATTTAAACTACAGGAGGATTCGGATCTTTTGTGTCTGTTGTAAGTTCAATATGTTAAGATGATACTGTTTTACAGAATAGAGGTGACCACAATTTTGCCATTCATGAGAAATGAATCCAGAATAACCACCACAGGCGAAATAACTGATTTGGAAGCGAAAGGTAACGTAAAGAAGGAACGAAATCGCAGCAAAATGGGTAAGAAAATGTAATATAACCTGTATAATGCAAACATTTTTAACCTTCTCAGAGTCATCTGCGTGATTAATTGTTGTGATAACGTAATTTTAGGTGAAATTTTCTTACTGTTTTATGTGTGAATATATGAGTATGATAAATGTATAATTGCGAGTCTCTTTTCAGGTGTGCGAACTGGTATAAATGTTTTGGCGTGTAAATAACCATTGTTCTTTTTAATGTGTATGTTTAAGAAAAGTTCTCCATATTTATCATGTGACAAGACGTATGCCGCGAGCGTCAAGAAGAGGACGAATTAGAACATTGTTGTAGTGGTATATACACGGTGTTGAAATAGCATTGAAGTAGCTTATTGGCTTAACTAGTAGTGGATAGAAGTAGAATATTGAGTAATGCATGTTTATGGGTAGTTAGTTTGTAGAATAGACAACAGGTGTGCATGTATGTGTGTGTAAATAACATGTGAACCCTATGCTGTCCTGACCTATAGTTGCACAAGGCATAATCCTATTCATTTTAGTGAATTAATAAATAGCATTTGATTTATTAAAACGTAAGTGAACCACATTAGTGATGTGGATTTAAATATTATATTGTCAGTTTATTTAAATTTTTATTTTTATACTGTCAAGTCATTTCACTTTTATTTTTTTTACATTGTCAAGTCATTTAAATTTTATTTTATATTGTCGATTCATCTAATTTTTTTATTTAAAAAAAAATATTAAGTCTCACTTTGTTCTTAAAAATTGTGAAAGACAATACTAAGTGGTATTATGTATGACATTGTGTAATCACATAAGGATGATGAAAAATTTCTGTGAATGCAGTTGAGAACCTGAAAGCGAACCGGCAAAACTCTTAAGAGACAGCGGGAGCAGCCGGACTAGTTGTAAACTGGCGGGTTTCCCAGCAGGACACGCTGTCAGCCAGGCCACTTTGGGAGCGCGGCCGACAACAAAAGGAGAGTAAGCGGCAAACACTTTCCCTTGTACCTGGAGCTAATGGGCGGCCGCCCCGGGCGACCCTTCCTCGAGGCGATGACCTGAGATGGGCGAGCGGTCCACCGCGCGGAAATCCATCTGCTGGCAACGCACCACACGCACGCGACCGTGACGAGACGGCCGCGGTGAAACAACACAAGGGGCGTGGAGCCTTTTGACAGGTACTGCCCAGAGAAACTTGCAGACGTCAACGACGCCTATCGACATTTCCTGATGTATGCCTACTGTCAAGCGACAGTAAATCTTGGTTCGATGTTCTCTGGTCGCTAAGGGTGGCACAAAAGAAGAGCCATTAAGTGTCATCCTTGCCCGAGAATATCAACCTGGCGTATCAAACGAGGATACCGCACGAATTTGACAATACAAACATGGAACCAAATCGAGATGTACGTGACACGAGAGAAACTTCATGAGAGGGCAGAGACGGCGGGATCGCACGCAACAGATGGACAATAATCCCTACTGACAGCTGCGGCGACGAACCCCCCCCTTTCCCTTATATTGTGCCTCGGAACAGTGGAAGTACTGAGTGTGTCAGTGAACAGTGATTATACGGTTCTTAGTCCAGTGCATATACGTGTGTTTCTGTCAGAAAAACTCTGACTCGTGTGTTTTGCAGGAGTTCGATTTATTGGTGTTTATTAGACTGACTCTTGTATTTTGCAGGTGTTTTATTTATAGGTTTTTTTTGTTTTAGATGTTGACTATTGTACTGTTTTATTTATCAATGTTTGTTTTTGTGTGATGTATTAGATTTGTGATATTTTGTTTCGTAAATTCATTGCTGTGGCATTGCTTCGTTTATCAGTCAGATAGCTTTTTATTCTCATTGAACTGTGATCGATTAGCCTTTGCATGGGGCATATTTACTGTGAGGAACCCCTTAAGGGTAACAATCACATAATTATTGTAGTTTCAGAATAATGACACAGTGCTCATTGTTTGCTAGCTAATTGAAATATAGTAGAGTGATTAAATGAGTGCCACATAGTTATTTTAATTCTACAAATTATTAGTTTTATACGATATAGAATTTTTTTGCGATAACCACTTTGTAAAGCATGTTTTTTCTCTTATCATTTTGTTGCTTTTGCAGATTGTGCATTGTTATGTTCTGCTTTTTAATACCGATGTTATTTGATGTTCTTTTTTTAATTGCTGTGGCACCTTTGCTATTTTCATAAATTTTGCTTGTTAATAAACAGTCATAAATTTTCCTGTGATCAGTTGGCTCTTGCAATGAGCAAATACTGGTGAACTCCATAAGGGTAACAACCAGAAATTGTTTCCATATTAATGACACAGGAACCATTGTTTTTGCTTGCTGACCGAATTCGGTCTACACTACCTTTTAAATAGGTGTCACAGATTGTGTTCTTTTTTTCTGTTTGAAATTGGTAGATTCTAAAGATGTGTTGAAATTATTGTGTTTTAGCAAGTAGCTGGTGTCCTTTTGCCTTTTCTTTTACACTTTTGGTTTAAGTAGGGTGTGAGAAGCCTGCTTGGGAATGTCCTAGCATGGCCAGAAAATTCCCTGCACAGTCTTTTCCCGGAGCGTTGGGGTTATGAAAGGTCTCTGTCGGATTCCTTTCATGTTTAATTTCTTAAATCTGTTGCCATTTATGGAATAAATTCCTCTTCTAAATGTACTGTGGCGTTTCCGACTATCTGGGAGGAGACTGAGCAGTGGAACGTGTTACTTTTACACATAAACAAGAACGATCTGTCACACTACTACACTTTAAAGCACAGTTTATATGTAATTCTTATATGTAATTCATGTCACACAGTCTCATACGGAACATACATCCGCTTTCTTTTATATACTGTATATGATAAGATACTGTCATCCCCCTTCCCTGTTGTGTGAGAGGATGAATGAGCATATGTGTTTCTAGTTGCATGCTTGAGGGTAGCAGACAAGGCTGTCTGCTAGAGAACAGTAGGACCAACGTCGGAACAGGTAGCTACGCTTCCTAAAAGCAAAGAGGTTTCTATCCTTAGTATGGTCCTGTCCGTCCATTGTCATGTTGGTATAGGAAGCTGCCCCTCTGGCCACTTCCGTTGGTCTTTGTGAGCCTCCCTCAGGAAGCACACTCTAGGGTAGTCAGTTGCTGTGTGGCCGTGGCGAGCGTCTGAAGTGGTAAGATCTCCGGCTAAGCGTGTGTCTGTTAAGTCCGTAGGACAATGGATTTCTTAAGTTCAGCCTAACTGAAAATTTAATCACCTTGATTTCAGGTTTAGCTCTAAAATATCTAATGCTATCTTAAAGTGCAGCGGAGTGTAATTCTCGTGTTAAATTCAGATTATTTTGCGGTAGTTGCTTTGTTACTACTTTGTGAGTAAAGTGGAACCACGTGTTGATCAGTAACTCTAACTAAGTTCATCAATCTTAAATCCGAATGTGCGTGAGATTATAACGTCTCGTCTTGAGAATATTTTTTTTATATAGCAACTTTTCTTTATGCTTTTCTTTATGTTCAACCCACGTGGGGTGTACCTTGCGAGACCAGTACCACGTGCTTATATAACTGTTTGACCCATCAGGTTAATAGTAAGACGTTAGTAACCAGTTCAAGGATTTTCTTTTGTCAATTGCTTTTCGATCTAATGTATTTTAATTATCAAAATTATTGTGGAGTTGTACGCTTTGTGTAAACCAAGTTGACCACGTGGAGCATGTGGTGTAATCATCAAAGTAGCCCTCAGCTATTCTTTTTGCGAAGACTTCACAAAGAGTTAATATGAATTTAGTATACCAGTGTGTGGTAATTACATGACGGACAGGATTGTGGTATGAACGTAATTTCTTTGGGTAAAAACTGAATCTGTTGGTTGTGGTTAATTTCTTCTTGCTTATGTTTCAATGTTCTTCGTGTGTTATTTTATGAATGGAGTGTTGTATGCAGTTTTCCAAATCTTGGCTCCATATTTTATGTGTTCCGTAAGATTACAATCTCACATTCTTTTCAATTGTAAATAAGGCACCAGCTCAGTTATAACTCACGTATAATATGCTGAAATTTCAATGAACAATCTTAAAATAAATTTCCAAATATAAACTGATTTCTTTCTTTTTATTTAAATTCTCCTTTTTATATATATATTTTACCGGTTTTATATGACTATTAAAAGATTACCATTAATGTTAGTCTGGTTGGTAAACCAAGACTAAATATCTGATGAAACAGTTGCCCAGTAATCCACAGTTAACGTCCCCAGACAGATCACGGCTTTTAACCCACTTTCATTGTCAATCAGCACCGATTTCAGCATACCAAATTAAAAGTAACAACATTACGAATTCAGCATAGCAAATTAAGAGTAACAATATTACACCATTCAATAAAAGCTACTTGGTCTGCGATAATAATGTGTAACTTATGTTTTGAAGTCCCCCCGTATACACGCTGACTTGAAAGAACTTGAGAGAGGACAAGTTACAGTTTCGCATACGGAAAATTATTAAAGATTTTGTTACAACTTGATGGACCTCGAGTGTGACTCCAGAAAACTAATGGCCTGAGCAGATGTTGATGGAGCCTGGTAGGGCGCTAAACACGTGAGGTATTTTTATGATTCGTAGCTCGTACAAACAGCTTGTTGGGAGTTGAAAGCAATTGGCGGCGAGCCCATCCCTTGGTAAATCTTGCCAGACAGGCCCACAGCCGCACAGGGCAGACAGAGCAGCCCCTCATCGAGAAAGGTCTCCAGCAGAACAATGACGTGATACCTGCCGTGGCGCCAGCAGAAGGCCTGGGGTGGGGCTACTGTCTAAAGGAACGTGTCTACACAGTGGAGTCATAAACCGGGCACTGTGTGCAGAGCCACACGTAGTAAAAATTCACGTTTTCGTGTTTGCCGATAGTGCAAAATAGGCCAGATAACCCCTTCCTTCGGCTGCCTCGGTTGTATAAGAAACCTCCAGTGTCTGAAAAACATTTAGAGATAGAATCCTTATTAAACCTCACAGCTAGGACTAACAAGCTCCAAGGCTCAGGCGATTTAGATAAAGAACTTTGAATTGTATCTGTTCACTTGTTGCCATGGCAAGAGACACGACTTCAGAAAAAATCAGCTCTCCCCCCTCTGCGAAAACTTAAAAAAGCCAGTAATTTGGGGTTTCTTTTTTTTAGAGACACAGGTTTCTTAACTCTTCCCCTGGTTTGACATGAGTTTGTGCTGCCACGTGGGAGGGGATATTTAGCGCCTATAAAGCCCTGTGATTGGCTCAAGATGGGGTGAAGGCGGTGTGTCTTCATGTACTTTGCGGGAAAACGGTATTTTTTTCTGGAGAGGTGCAAAGCACTCAGGTGCGGGACTTAAGTCTGGTGAGCACTTCTGGTCAAAGCTCTGGCATGTCTGGTTGGTGCTTGGGACCTGTCCTGAGACTGACTTCACTTGTGAGTAGCTTAGCCTGGGGAGCCTGTGGTGAAGTTCTTACTGCGCCGACAGTGTGACCTAACATGTCTCGGACTACTCGTTTGCTTAGGGCACACTTATTCGTTTTTTGTTTACCAGCCTTGACGTTTGATATCCTTGTGGGCTCTGTCGTATAAGTGAGCCAAATTGGTCCTTGGTGCGACCAGCGAATGTGTGTGTCACACACTGAAATCTACCATTTCAGGGCTCTGGTAGAGAGTAAATTGCGATCTGTCTGCCTGATCGCTAGTCATGTTCCCACGTGAAGGACATAGGGTAATGTACTGCCACTCCGGCATTGCCAGGGCGTACAGATCTTGATCGCCACTTGCTCTCAGCTGCACCTATGTACACTCATGCTCATAAATTAAGGATAATGCTGATACATGGTGAAACAGCGCTCTGGTGGGCGGTTTGTGGGTTTAAATCACCTCAGGCTATGACCATGCAGTGCATTTGACCTATGGTCGTCGCACGGTGGTGTTGGGAGCAGTCCACACTAGCATAGGCGTGTTGGTGCATGTCAGAGTACAGTACAGCGAGTAAGTGTGCTAATGGTGGCTGTGTGTTGAAAATGGCTTTAAGAACACGTATTGATGACGTTATGAGGGGTAGAATATTAGGGCGACTGAAGGCTGGTCAAACAAAGCAGGTCGTAGCATGGGCCCTCCGTGTGCCACAAAGTGTGATCTCGAGATTATGGCAACGATTCCAGCAGACAGGCAACGTGTCCAAACGCTACAGTACGGGGAGTCCACAGTGTAAAACACCACAAGAAGACCGATATCTCACCATCAGTGCCCGCAGACGGCCACGGAGAACTGCAGGTAGCCTTGCTCGGGACCCTACCGCAGCCACTGGAACAGTTGTCTCCAGACACACAGTCTACAGACGACTGAACAGACATGGTTTATTCGCCTGAAGACCTGCAAGGTGCGTTCCACTGACCCCTGGTCACATGAGATCCCGTAAAGCCCGGTGTCAAGAACATACATAGTACATGGTCATTGGAACAGTGGTCCCAGGTTATGTTCACGGACGAGTGCAGGTATAGTCTGAACAGTGATTCTCGCCGTGTTTCCATCTGGCTTGAACCAAGAGCCAGATACAAACCTTTTAATGTCCGTGAAAGGGTCCTGTATGGAGGTCATGGTTTGATGGTGTAGGATGGGATTATGATTGGTGCACGCACACCCCTGCATGTCTTTGACAAAGGAAATGTAACACGTCAGGTGTATCAGGACATTATTTTGCACCAGTAAGTCCACCTTTTCAGGGGTGCAGTGGGTCCCACCTTCCTCCTGATGGATGATAACGCACTGCCCCACCGAGCTGCCATCTCGGAGGAGTATCTTAAAACAGAAGATATCAGACGAATGGAGTGGCCTGCCTGTTCTCCAGACCTAAACCCCATCGAGCACGTCTGGGATGCTCTCGGTCGACGTATCTCTGCACGTCTTCAACCCCTAGGACACTTCAGGAGCTCCGATAGGTACTGGTGCAAGAATGGGAGGCTATACCCCAGCAGCTGCTCGACCACCTGATCCAGAGTATGCCAACCCGTTGTGCGGCGTGTGTACGTGCGTATGGTGATCATATCCCATATTGATGACGGGGTACATGCGCAGGAAACAGTGGCGTTTTGTAGCACATGTGTTTCGGGACGATTTTCTCAATGCATCTCCAATACTGTGGACTTACAGATCTGTGTCGTGTGTGTTCCCTACGTGCCTATGCTATTAGTGCCAGTTTTATGTAGTGCCACGTTGTGTGGCACCACATTCTGCAATTATCCGTAATTTATGAGCATGAGTGTAGATAAACTTCAGTAGATTATATATATCGACCCCAATGGGAGCGAGCATATCATAGACAGATATATGCGTCACACCCACTGAGCTATAGTGGGACATACAGTTCAACGTGAACCCTCGAACCTCGGTGTAACTACGCATGCTTCGTATACGAAAATCACTTCCAGATGTGAAAAGTATCAGATAAATATTGTAGGATTGACCAGGTGCCAAACCCATGACCTTTGGATCAGTAGTATAGCTCTCAACCACTGAGCCACTGAACCACACAAGTGGATTAATAGCGTATTAATACTGTTAAATTAACATTAGGTGACAATATCACGGACTGCGTAACAACAGTATAAATTTCAAGGTTTAAAATTGTCACCTCAAGTGAAGTGAACAACAAATATGCTAGTAACTGCAATGTTTTAAGCCTCTGGAACCTTGTAATCAGGCTATCGACCAGTGCTATGCACGACACACACTGGTCGTGACTATCCAGATCTCCTTTCTGACCTCCATCAAGATGGATGGTCGGTCGTCTTTCTCTGGATCCCAGGTCATGTTGGGATCCACTTTAAGTGGAATAAACAGTTTTATGAGCAAACGGATGGCGTGGCTATGGGAAGCCCCGTAAGTCCCGTAATTGCAAACTTCTTTATAGAGAAATTCGAAGAACAGGCCTTAGGTACTGCCAGCAAAAAACCAAATGTATGGTTCCGATACGTGGATGACACGTTTGTGCTCTGGAGACATGGCAGGGAGGAACTAAGCCGGTTCCACGAACATCTGAATAGTATAAACTCGAGAATTCAGTTTACAATGGAGGAGGAGGTAGACGGCAAACTACATTTCCTCGATGTGCTTGTTTTTAGAAACGAAAATAGTAGTTTGGCCACTCAGTATACCGCAAACCCACGCACACGGACTGTTATTTGCACCGGGAGTCGAACCACCACCCACAACAGAAGCGGGGTGTTATCAAGACGTTAGCAAATAGAGCTAGAAATATTTGTGAACCTGAATTGCTCGACGCTGAGATGGAACATCTCCACAATGCACTAATGAAGAACGGATATTCGTCCACCGAAATAAAACGTGCGTTGAAGCAGCCACTCAGAAATCATAGTGACGTACAGGCTACTGCAAAATCTAAGGTTTTCCTGCCGTTTGTTACAAATGTTACGGAAAGAATAGGGAGGATCTTGACGATGCGGAATATTACCGTAATTTACAAGTCCACCAGGAAGATAGAGGAATACCTTAAGCCTACCAATGACGCTCCCAAACCATTGGAAAGCCGGCCGAAGTGGCCGTGCGGTTAAAGGCGCTGCAGTCTGGAACCGCAAGACCGCTACGGTCGCAGGTTCGAATCCTGCCTCGGGCATGGATGTTTGTGATGTCCTTAGGTTAGTTAGGTTTAACTAGTTCTAAAGTTCTAGGGGACTAATGACCTCAGCAGTTGAGTCCCATAGTGCTCAGAGCCATTTGAACCATTTGAAACCATTGGAAAAGCTGGAGTGTATAGGAACCCATGCAGCTGTGGAGATGTTTATGTGGGTACCACTAAAAGAACTGTTTCTAAACGTTTGGAAGAGCACAAAGGCAATTGTAGAAGAGGAGAAACGGAACGATCAGCTGTTGCGGAGTATGCTTTCCAGCCAGGGAACCACAATATTCGTTTCGAGGAGACGCAAGTACTAGCGGCCACAAGCGGATATTACGAAAGGCTCTACAGGGAGGCAATCGAAATCGCTAAACACCGTAATCATTTCAATCGAAATGAGGAGGGCGTGAAATTAAACGGCATATGGATGCCGGTGTTAAAGAAGATGTGTACCACCCGCCCACTACTGGGTGATGGCAACGGCGATCGACGGCGACGGACAGCGGCCAATTGCACTGACGTTTTCAAAACACGTGACGTCACGCCGCGGCGCGGGGGCGCGCGGACACGGAATTTAGCGGCAGTCAGTAGCGAACCAGTGGGTGTGTCGGACCTTCCATCGAGCTACGGACCCCCTTGAAGATGTCTTCCGCAGTCGGAGACGAAAAGTTGGGAATTGACACAGAATTCATCAACTGACCACGGCATAACAGCTCGGATGATTATAATGGACATAATATTTCCTGCCGTGAAAGTCTACATTTTAATATGATAATAATAATGTACTCTTATAATAGTGACTCAAACGGTAGCGACATGTGAAGAATGTACTACGTATTTGTCGCTATTGAAAAACCAGTCATAAATGCTAAAAATAATTTAACTTCTTATATACTGAAAATAATCAGTGTGTCTTTTCGTGAATTAATCAAAATTATTAAGTGATTCATGATGGATTAAACCAGCCTTAAAAAAATGGCTACGCACATGTCGCCTATGTAGCCAAACAGTAACCCCAGGGCCACTCCAGTAATCTGTGAGTAGAACAAGACGTCATTGACGGCCTGCTGGTTGTCGCAGACCCAGTTCATCTGTGACGTCACCGTCAGGGAGAACCACGTATCGTCGTACTCCCAGCCGTGCTGGCACTTCACAGGTTCCCTGCTGCCGCCCAAGTCCGTCACATCGCTCTGGTTGTACATCAGGCACTTGCTGAACGAGGCTCCTTCCCTGTAACAAGCAGGAAATAGCGGTAGGGCATAAGAGAGGAGCTCACTGCGTACTCATGTGACGCCAAAACAGTGGAAAACTAAATATCCGAAATAATTACATCCAGACAAGTAGAGAGATTCTTGATATTACTGAAGAACTTTTTGTCGTGTCATATTAACACGCGACTATTTTGTGACCTTGAATTGCCTCTTCACGCTGTGAAATGCACAAATGTTGTGAACAATGGTACATGCAAAAATGTAAATGTCTGTGGAGGGAGATGGGCAATAGCTTGGGTACATCCACAAGAAACTAAACGTATTTTCTAAGTACACAAAGTCTCAATATTAGGCTTGAACATTTTTTTTTTCAGCCCACGTACACGCTCTTTTTCAGATGAGCTTAAGACACGCTAATAGTAAAAGGCGCTTCCATTGCGACTGAGTTGACGGAGAAAGTTCAGATTAGTCGCAGCGCAACCAACCAACCGGGAATGGAAAGATAATCGTAGACTAACGCGCCAACAGAAATAGTTTCTTAGCAGTGGGAGCAGCATCGTTTCTTGTTCGCAAATTTAGGTATCTGGTGGACGTCATAAAATGTCTGACCCAGTATGCAGATAGATGTCTGATAAAAGTTACAGTAGACATTACTGGAGCAACAAAAGTATTTTATGTACTGACCTAGAAGGGAAATGTTACATCATGAAGCACCATTCCCATATCAGACGGTGGAGGTGTTCATCAAGCAACAAAATTAAATGATTGATCTTTTATTCCATTCGGAATTGATGTAAATCATCAACATCAGTATGAGAAATGATAATTTGGTGGCTAGAGTTTGGTATAAAGTATATGTCTTTCCATGACGTTCGAGGCGTGCCCTGTAACTGACAAATCAGGGGACCAGCAAGCCGTTATGGGATTAGTATATTTCTCAAAGTGTTTATGGTGTGAACTGCAGTGTGGGGTCTCCCATTCTCCTGAAGGATTGGAACCCTGATCATGAAAGTTATGACAACATGATTTACTGTCTGTGGTACAAGCTGTCGGGCATTCAGGCCCGCTTCAACAATAAGTGCTGCTGTTCACCTCTAACACGTCTTCATACTGTGATTCCAGAAACTGGAGAGGAGTGGGTCTTGAGACTCGCTGCCCCTCTCCCCCATCTCTTCCCCATCCCTCTCCACGCACTCGTGTCACAGGGAACTGCGCTGAGACGTGTATGTATTCTTACCAGGCTCTGAGACGAGTCAAGACTTGTTCTAAATTTACATGGCATAATTGGAAGTGACATCATGATTATGTATTGGGGCCGTAAATCTGTTTCGTCAGCAAGGCCTCAGACAAGTCGAGACTTGTTGACGTGTTAACCCTTTCGCAACTGTGAGAGATATATTTCCCACTAATGGTATTCCTTTACTGCATTCATGGAAATTCGTTTCCCCACTTCCGTACGCTCCTGGTCCCTAGTGGTAGTCCGCTGCACTAGCCCTGGTTTCTGTTTGTTGCCAAACATAGCTTTTAGGGCTGTGGGAAGTATATATCCCACCAAATAATGATGTTCCCAGGGTTCTTGGGAAGTATGCATACCACCAAAAGTCGTTTCTGAAAGGGGCTCGGGAAGTATATATACCACAATGTCTTTTGTGGTCCTTGGGAAGCATACTTACCACAATCGTCGAGATACCACAATGCTTCTGGGAATATTACCACCGCTGTATTTGCCTGACATCTTGTGGTAGTACACTGTACCAGGTGTATGAAAACTGCTACAACAATCGGTTTGTGTGTATCTCGGGATCACTACTGTTGTCGGAAGAGTTTGCTTCGCTTCTGAAGTATATGTCTGTGTCACTATTATCAGCTCATAGCTTTACTGTTTTCACATTGTGGTAATTAAATTTTAATGTTGTTGTGGTCTTCAGTCCTGAGACTGGTTTGATGCAGCTCTCCATGCTACTCTATCCTGTGCAAGCTTCTTCATCTCCCAGTATCTACTGTAACCTACATCCTTCTGAATCTGCTTAGTGTATTCATCTCTTGGTCTCCCTCTACGATTTTTACCCTCCACACTGCCCTCCAATGCTAAATTTGTGATCCCTTGATGCCTCAAAACATGTCCTACCAACCGATCCCTTCTTCTAGTCAAGTTGTGCCACAAACTTCTCTTCTCCCCAATCCTATTCAATACCTCCTCATTAGTTACGTAATCTACTCACCTTATCTTCAGCATTCTTCTGTAGCACCACATTTCGAAAGCTTCTATTCTCTTCTTGTCCAAACTAGTTATCGTCCATGTTTCACTTCCATACATGGCTACACTCCATACAAATACTTTCAGAAACGACTTCCTGACACTTAAATCTATACTCGATGTTAACGAATTCCTGTTCTTGAGAAACGCTTTCCTTGCCATTGCCAGTCTACATTTTATATCCTCTCTACTTCGACCATCATCGGTTATTTTACTCCCTAAATAGCAAAACTCCTTTACTACTTTAAGTGTCTCATTTCCTAATCTAATTCCCTCAGCATCACCCGACTTAATTTGACTACATTCCATTATCCTCGTTTTACTTTTGTTGATGTTCATCTTATATCCTCCTTTCAAGACACTGTCCATTCCGTTCAACTGCTCTTCCAAGTCCTTTGCTGTCTCTGACAGAATTACAATGTCATCGGCGAACCTCAAAGTTTTTACTTCTTCTCCATGAATTTTAATACCTACTCCGAATTTTTCTTTTGTTTCCTTTACAGATTGAATAACATCGGGGAGAGGCTACAACCCTGTCTTACTCCTTTCCCAACCACTGCTTCCCTTTCATGCCCCTCGACTCTTATAACTGCCATCTGGTTTCTGTACAAACTGTAAATAGCCTTTCGCTCCCTGTATTTTACCCCTGCTACCTTCAGAATTTGAAAGAGAGTATTCCAGTTAACATTGTCAAAAGCTTTCTCTAAGTCTACAAATGCTAGAAACGTAGGTTTGCCTTTTCTTAATCTTTCTTCCAAGATAAGTCGTAAGGTCAGTATTGCCTCACGTGTTCCAACATTTCTACGGAATCCAAACTGATCTTCCCCGAGGTCGGCTTCTACCAGTTTTTCCATTCGTCTGTAAAGAATTCGCGTTAGTATTTTGCAGCTGTGACTTATTAAACTGATAGTTCGGTAATTTTCACATCTGTCAACACCTGCTTTCTTTGGGATTGGAATTATTATATTCTTCTTGAAGTCTGAGGGTATTTCGCCTGTCTCATACATCGTGCTCACCAGATGGTAGAGCTTTGTCATGACTGGCTCTCCGGAGGCCATCAGTAGTTCAAATGGAATGTTGTTACTCCCGGGGCCTTGTTTCGACTCAGGTCTTTCAGTGCTCTGTCAAACTCTTCACGCAGTATCTTATCTCCCATTGCGTCTTCATCTACATCCTCTTCCATTTCCATAATATTGTCCTCAAGTACATCGCCCTTGTATAGACCCTCTATATACTCCTTCCATCTTTCTGCTTTCCCTTCTTTGCTTAGAACTGGGTTTCCACCAGAGCTCTTGATGTTCATACAAGTGGTTCTCTTATCTCCAAAGGTCTCTTTAATTTCCTGTAGGCAGTATCTATCTTACCCCTAGTGAGATAAGCCTCTACATCCTTACATTTGTCCTCTAGCCATCCCTGCTTAGCCATTTTGCACTTCCTGTCGATCTCATTTTTGAGATGTTTGTATTCCTTTTTGCCTGCTTCATTTACTGCATTTTTATATTTTCTCCTTTCATCAATTAAATTCAATATATCTTCTGTTACCCAAGGATTTCTATTAGACCTCGTCTTTTTACCTACTTGATCCTCTGCTGCCTTCACTACTTCATCCCTCAGAGCTACCCATTCTTCTTCTACTGTATTTCTTTCCCCCATTCAATTGTTCCCTTATGCTCTCCCTGAAACTCTCTACAACCTCTGGTTCTTTCAGTTTATCCAGATCCCATCTCCTTAAATTCCCACCTTTTTGCAGTTTCTTCAGTTTCAATCTGCAGTTCATAACCAATAGATTGTGGTCAGAATCCACATCTGCCCCAGGACATGTCTTACAATTTAAAACCTGGTTCCTAAATCTCTGTCTTACCATTATATAATCTATCTGATACCTTTTAGTATCTCCAGGATTCTTCCAGGTATACAACCTTCTTCTATGATTCTTGAACCAAGTGTTGGCTATGATTAAGTTATGCTCTGTGCAAAATTCTACAAGGCGGCTTCCTCTTTCATTCCTTCCCCCCAATCCATATTCACCTACTATGTTTCCTTCTCTCCCTTTTCCTACTGACGAATTCCAGTCACCCATGACTATTAAATTTTCGTCTCCCTTCACTAGCTGAATAATTTCTTTTATCTCGTCATACATTTCATCTATTTCTTCATCATCTGCAGAGCTAGTTGGCATATAAACTTGTACTACTGTAGTAGGCATGGGCTTTGTGTCTATCTTGGCCACAATAATGCGTTCACTATGCTGTTTGTAGTAGCTAACCCGCACTCCTATTTTTTTATTCATTATTAAACCTACTCCTGCATTACCCCTATTTGATTTTGTATTTATAACCCTGTAATCACCTGACCAAAAGTCTTGTTCCTCCTGCCACCGAACTTCACTAATTCCCACTATATCTAACTTTAACCTATTCTTTTCCCTTTTTAAATTTTCTAACCTACCTGCCCGATTAAGGGATCTGACATTCCACGCTCCGATCCGTAGAACGCCAGTTTTCTTTCTCCTGATAACGACGTCCTCCTGAGTAGTCCCCGCCCGG
The DNA here is from genome assembly GCF_023864275.1 of Schistocerca cancellata. Lineage (NCBI taxonomy): Eukaryota > Metazoa > Arthropoda > Insecta > Orthoptera > Acrididae > Schistocerca > Schistocerca cancellata. The sequence goes on along the minus strand of NC_064628.1, from coordinate 1,341,358 downwards.
AGATCCGAATGGGGGACTATTTTACCTCCGGAATATTTTACCCAAGAGGACGCCATCATCATTTAATCATACAGTAGAGCTGCATGTCCTCGGGAAAAATTACGGCTGTAGTTTCCCCTTGCTTTCAGCCGTTCGCAGTAACAGCACAGCAAGGCCGTTTTGGATAATGTTACAAGGCCAGATCAGTCAATCATCCAGACTGTTGCCCCTGTAACTACTGAAAAGGCTGCTGCCCCTCTTCAGGAACCACATGTTTGTCTGGCCTCTCAACAGATACCCCTCCGTTGTGGTTGCACCTACGGTACGGCCATCTGTATCGCTGAGGCACGCAAGCCTCCCCACCAACGGCAAGGTCCATGGTTCATGGGGGGTAAATTTTAATATTGGTGGCAAATATAATTGGAATATCATATTATCACTTATTGTTCGCCTCAAAATCTTTCTTTGCTTTTCGTAGCAAAAATGTCAAAGAAGCACGCCTATAGTAAGAAATACACACCAGAAGAAGCATCGGAGTTGCTATTTTCACTGCCTAGCGATCCTGAGGATTCTGAAATAGAAAGTGATGAAGCATCAGAAGATGAATTTGTTTCAGACGTTGATCCGTGTTTGGTCCACAACCTAATATCAATAACAGTGCAAACAATTCTTGCTCCATGGACGTCGATATTTCTAGTGACAGTACCGTAAGTGCAGAAGAGCCATTGGCAGAAGAGAAATGGTCCGATGACACTGCTGTTTTCGACTTTCTTCGCGTTGATACAAAACGAGAACCAGTTGTCATCCACCCATTGACAAAACACAGCACAGAGACTACTTCTTTTCTTTATTTACCAATGAGATACTGTAGTATGTGGTTCAGCAGACAAATCTGTATGCAGAGCAACAGAAACAAAAACGGCAATCTGGTCAGACTGTAAGTGAGTCAACAAATAACTGGACAAATTTATCTGTAGAGGACTTACAGGCCTGGATTGGATTGAATATCTTGATGAGCGTGGTTGTGTTGCCAAGTGTAGTGCACTACTGGAGTTCAGAACCTGCCTTAGGTGAGCCTTACATATCGAAACCTATGACATGCAAATGTTTCAAAAAGATATGTGAAACTATTCACATAAATGACAACAGGCTGAATCCTTCAAGAGGGCATCCAAACCACGATAAACTTCACAAGGTCAAACCTCTTATAACCTTTCTGAACAACACAATTCGTAAGCCATACACTGCTAGTAAGGTATTGGCTGTGGATGAAAGCATGATACCTTTCACGGGACGGTCTTCGCTCAAGCAGTATATGCCTCTCAAGCCAGTGAAACGAGGATACAAGGTATGGTGTTTAGCAGATTCAAAGACTGGCTATGTCATAAAATTTGATATTTACACAGGAAAATCAAATGACAGATGTACAGAAAATTCTCTGGGAGAGCGTGTAGTCATTAGCCTCAACCAAGACCTGAAATATAATAACAGTTTAGTAGCGTTTGACAAGTTCTTCACTATAATGAATCTAATGCAAATGCTTTTGAACAATGGAATCTACTCTATAGGGACTGTCAGAGCAAACTGGAAAGGGCTTCCTTCAATGACGAAAGATAAATGTACCTTGAAAAGAGGAGAATTTCAGATTCAACGCAAATGTGGCATTGCAGCTATAAAATGGATGGACAATAAGCCTGTCACTATTTTGACAACTTCAGACAATCCTAGAGAAACCGCACTTGTGTCAAGAAAGAATATGGATGGCACAGCCAGCATGGTTACGTGTCCCACAGCTGTGGAAACATACAGTACCATAATAGGAGGTGTAGATCACTTTGATCAGCTTAGAGAACGTTATGCAATAGGTCGACGTTCTCGTAAGTGGTGGCACCGGATTCACTATTTCCTATTAGACATGGACGTTGTAAATTCCTTTATATTGTACAAAAACAATAAAGGACAAGAGGGATATGATGATCAATTGAACTTTCGATTACTACTCGCAAAGCAATTGATAGATGGTTTTACATCCCGCAAAAAGAGGACGTCCCTTAACCATTCTAAACAAGAAGAGCACCGTACCAGATCATGTTCGATTGGCAAAAGTAGGCGATCATATGTCTGTTTTAGAAAGAACCTACAGACGGTGCCGAAAGTGTTCAACAAAAGCTCGTGACAAGAGAACAAAATATGTATGCTGCTCTTGCAACGTACCCCTGTGTATCGAACCATTCTTCCGACAGTTTCATGGAAAATAAAAAGAAAATGTAACAATCATTTGAACATTTTGTTGAAAAAGAATTATTACTTGTACATTTGTAATGTAAATGTTTTTGAAATAAAGTAAAATAAAAAGAAATCACCGTCTTCTTAAAAAATTTTTACATGTAATGCCAACATGTTACAGCTTATAAAATGGAAATGGGATATCTTCTTCCCACCAAAGTGTAAAGCCCACAAGTGGGAAATCGGATTACCACCGAAAATGTAAGATTTAAAAAAGTGCTGTGGTGATATATTTACCACAATAATTTTTAGACATAAATCACAAAAATAAAATTATCAAAAACTAAAATATAATAAAATGATCACAATTCTTATTCGATGCAAAAAAAATAGCTTCGCTGAGTCGCCACAAAAAATGCTCCCGTTAAAGGGTTAAAACTTGTACGTGTCTTACTTCTCATATTACAGAGATGCGGGCTGCACATGTATCAGGTTGCTGTCAGAGTGCGACAACTGTGTACTCACCGACTGACAAGAAAAATTAGAGAAAGAATGGCGTACAACGTTAAAAAAGCTTATCTACGGGGTAAATTCTACACGATGAGCTGCCTGGGATAGTGTAGCAATTTCATGTACATGACACTTACCTTAAGGATCTTGGTTTAACGCAAGATTTTGCTGAGACTTTTAACACAATTGAGATATGTGACTACCTAACATCAAACCATGACTTCTGTGTGCATGAACTGGACCAACAAAACAACAGTGTGATTATGAACTACGATAAAAAAAAGTTGGAATAGCCGGTTCAATACCAATGAGATTTAGTTTTAGAGTAACATGCATAATAAATTTGTATTTCAAATCACAAGGACAGGAGTGAACAATGATGATATCTAATTGCGTTTATAAATTTTCATTGATATGCACCTGCGAGAAACTTTTAGCTTGGCTAAAGAACAAACTATCATCAGACTGGAAGCTATGATTTACAAATACAGAATGGATGGTGTGTTGGGCCCTGTAGGGGACTAAGTGTATTATACGTCAACTTCTGTTGTACAATAAAATAAGTTAATATTGCCAGTAGAAGGTGACAAACTCTTGCACTGCACGATAAAGTTAATAACCTACTATGGGGTTACTATACTGCTCAACGGACTATGAAAAGTGGTTGAAAGTGGTTAGTTAATAGTCTAGCAAATCTAATTCTTACGTGGCAGCTTGTCGCGCTGGTACTAAAAGAGGGTGGGGTCCCCACACACGTGACTGGTAATAGCGTCACTGAAGCTGAGGTGAAGGAGCTGTGGATGGGTGCAGTCAAGGAGAGGAGAGCCAAGGACAGGAAGCCTTCTGCAAGCAAGGATCTGCCTACAGTGCCTCGCTAACGGTCAGTGCGGGGTGTGGCTGCCCTGTACACTCAAACAACTGAGTGGGTTGATTGGTGCCTTTTCCCGGCTGAGAGAACAGCGAATCCAGTGGAGGTGTATACGAAGGCCTTCAGATTGCAAGAGCAGCTCTAGCTGGTTGCTTCAGTGGCTGACAGTAGTATCTTGGTCGGTCGAGTGATGCATGCAATGTACAGTAAAGAGAATAGGCTATGCACTGAGTGTACTGGATGATCAGTAATATTACACACGGGAGGTCTGTCGTTACGATTTAGCATGTTATGGTAGTCGTGTTGAGGTACGCTGGGTGTGCAGATGTGAGAGCCCGATTGATTTGTTGTTTATGCACCGTGAGTGAGATTGATTTTGTATGTGCCATTGTACAGAATGTTGCCTTGTTATTGTTACGCTGTGAGCGTGACATTTTGTTTTTGCCAGTTTACTGGAAATTATTTTGTTATTTTAACCTGTGACGGTGATCTGTGTTGTACGTCACATTGTCAGAACACTGAGTTGAGGAATTTTCTTAGGGAGCCCTATAAATGGTTGAAGTAGCTTTGTTTTACTAATTGGTTGAAATTGCTTACGTTGTGCTAAAGATATTTCATGCTGTTTCTCTCTCGTCGAACTCTGCCTCCAACAAATACACTGGCCTGTAAATAAGTTCTGTTTTGTTGTCATTTTTGTACTGGCAAGATCAAACAGTGGAAAATCCAGGGTGGAATGTAACAACATCATGAAAAGTATAGTTGCTACTCATCATGTAGCGGAGGTGCTGAACCGCAGACAGCCGCAAGATAAACACTGTCGGAAAGTGAGCTTTCGATCAACAAGGCCTTTGTCCAAAATAGAGAAAACACACACACACACACACACACACACACACACACACCCGCAAACGCAACTCACACACAAATGACCACAGTCTCTGGTAGCTGAAGCCATTAAGCCTTTGGTCATGTGTGTGTGAATTGCATTTGCGTGAGTGTATGTGGATATGTAGGCTATTGCTGACAAAGGCCGTGTTCCCCGAAAGCTTACTTTCCGACAGACTTTTTGTGGTGCCTGTCTACGACTGAGCAACTCCGCAATGTGGTGAGTAGCAACTATCCATTTCATAATACTGTATTGGCAAGAAGAATATTCCATGTTTGATAAGTTAAAATTGAAGCTACGTTTGCACACCCTCCATCCCTAACCCCACTCCAACTAAATCCTATGCCAGGAGTTGAAAGCACTGTTCAGAACGTTATTCCATCGAAGCGTCAAGAAGTCTCCACTGTGCAACAGCGTAAGTCATTTACTCACCGCAAAGTGTACCTTAACCTGCAGGTTAGATCAATAGTATTAATAAGCGTTCGGCGTGTGATGTGTACTGTTACAGAGCAATTCTTTAAATACTTTGATAAATATTAGAGACGAATTTCGGTTTCTTTAAAGTGTTTTTCTATCAGAAAGCGAAGTTTCCTCTCCGCGGAATGTTGTTCTTCATTGCCTTTGTCAGAAGCACCCCTTGCAGTTGCCTTACAGATTTAAGTGTTTACGAGGCTAATATGTGGTATTTGGTGCTTTTTGTAGCTATAGCTGCGTTCTGCAAAGATATCCTGTTTAAATGATGCATTACATAAAACATCTAAATAAAATTGGCTGCCGCTTACCTCAGGGGTAGATGGGTAAGTAGGGCAGTCACTGCAGGGCTAGAGGATGTGAGAGGGCGATGTTTTATAGTTCGTCTTTCAGTAATGTCAAATCATGGGCACGCATGATTCATTATGGTCGGCTGCTGTGGTGTAAATTTTGACACGAAACTAATACTGATTTGCGAATTGTCGTTACAGAGACGGCCATCTTCAAGAGTGGTACTTTTCTCATAGGAAGGAATATGAAATTAAGGCTGTTGTAATGGAACGCAATGAGTAGAAGGAAAATGACATCGAAAACATTCAGTTATTTTATTCATGGCTGTAATTTTCAGCAACTTTAGTATTATTCTTTCAGGATAAATTTCAGTAATCAGTTTCAAATAGATTTTATCATCTTTACCGGTTTCGTCGCATTAATTTGTCAAACCGGTAAAAATAATAAAATATACTTACAACAGATGACTGAAATTTATGTTGAAAAAATATTTATTAAACGTCTGTGATCGTGTCTGATACTACATAATGCATTTAAATACTAGTACCGTTGCTGTTATTAACAAATTAATCACCCGCCCACGCAGACAACACGGAAAAACTTTGGCGGGCGATTACAGTGTCACAGCTTTGGCGTCGCCGAATGTGGCGGCAATGTGGAACAGGGGAAAGTCGACACGAAGTGTTCCGAACGATGCCGACTTTCAACGACCAGTACTCGGAGCCCAGTGGCCGACTACCACAGCCCTGCTATGGCTGGTCTGTTAGCGGCTCATAACATAACATTTTATGTAGGTTACAAATTAATAATAAGATGGGTACATGTGCTCTCCGAGATGCTACCGCACAATGTCGGTATTGGCTCTGATGTCGGCCGTACTGCAGTCATCCAGAGATGATACTTTCCTGCAGACACAGTGTCGTCAGTGAACAAATTAAGAGAGTTGTTGAATCGTCGGAGAAACGACTATATTCTTACATTATGAACGAAACACGCACAACACTGGTGTAACATTCTACAATATTTATTATTTGATACGCGAACCGGTTTTCGGCTGTTACGCCATCATCAGGTACAAAAATAATTGTGTGATGGAGTGAAATTTTGTTGGATCAAGAATTGTGAGAATAGGAATAAAACAAGCGAGGTCATTTCAGTGTAAATGTGATGTAAGATTATTTAAGTAAGATGAAATATTAACCAGTGTACTACAAATTACAACAGTTGTACATAAAAGAAAATAGTTTAACAATAAGCTTTGGTGACACATTACAAAGATATTGCTGAACAAAATAATCTTGTCATTAACAGATCATAAATTATTAGCAGACGTGATATAATAGTGATATTAAGCAGGTGAGTGATGCAGCTGCGAATACACAAAGTAAAATTTTCTTTAACACAACAAGATAAACTTTAGTAACTGAAAAAGAAAATGGATCATGCGAGTAAGAGGGGTGGTTCACAACATGGTCTGGATGGGACTGTGAGTACTCTCTGCAGTTAGAAGTGGTGAGTGAGGAAACTGTATCTGGTCACTCAGTACTAAACTCGGGTCGATGGACATGTGTTTATTAATTACCGTAGATTCAACACAGTTCATCTTCCTTCCTTTGTGCATGTGATGTAATACTTCTTCTTTCATCTTGTTCTTGTAACTATGGCCTTCTTTAAGGAGGTAGTTCTCAAAAGTAGAGTCTCCTTTTATAAGTTTCTTACATCTACATCGACATCTACACACTGCAAGCCGTTTTGCTGTATGTGGGAGAGGGTACGTTGTATACCAATGTTACTTCACGCAATTGCTGCTCCGGTCACGAATGGTTCGTGGAAACGTCGGTAGTTGGGAAGCCTGTGTGTGAGGCAAAACTATCTCGGTTTACCTTTGTGTGCCGGCGGAGCGGTTATAGGCGCTTCAGTCCGGAACTGCGCGACCGCTACGGTCGCAGGTTCAAATCCTGCCTCGGGCATGGATGTGTGTGCTGTCCTTAAGTTAGTTAGGTTTAAGTAGTTCTAAGTTCTAGGGGACTGATGACCTCAGATGTTAAGTCCCATAGTGCTCAGAGCCATTTGAACCATTTTTACCTTTGTGACCTCTTCTTTAGATATTCGTTGGAGGAAGCAACACACTGGTTCTCTTCTAGAAACGTATGCTCTCAAAATGTTAACAGTGATCCAACCGTAGCACACAACGCTTTTATTGAAGTGTCTTGTAACACATGCGGAGGAGCACACGTTTTTAAACTCGCTTCCCTGGCAGTTGCGGTCCCGATGGTCCAGCCTAAGGACAGCAGATTAAGCAGGACTACCGGCTTTCACGTAAACACACCCTCAACACGTGGCGGATTTCTCTGCCGCCAAAATACCGCACTGCTGCATGCACGGAACGGAAGAAATATGGCGAGAGTTGTCACTGAAATAAAATACAGTATCAAAATATCCACGGGTATGCTGCCGGTCTATAGTGTCCAACGGGCACAATATTTCGGCGATCAAACATGTCGCCATCATCAGGTGAACTGACGGACTGAGCTCCTGTGAACGTGCCGGCACGGAGATCCGTACGCTATGGCTGCTCAGAGGGAACTGGGTTTGGTCGCGGCGGCGGCCGATTTAAATACCCTCCGCCCGCGGCGCGCTCCCTCCGCCGTCCGCGCCCAGCGCCACGGTCGCGCGGTGGAACAGATTGCGACGGCGTCTGAGATGACGTCGGTGTGATGGCTCTGTCCGCCGTGGTCGTCACAACTATACGTCTGCTCGATTTACTCTTGATTAACCCGATCGCTGGTTCCCAAGCCTTGCTAAGATTATAGCCACAGTCCCGGTTTATGAGGTCGTCATTGGTGCGAATTTCGATGGCCTCTCTAACAACGCTGTCCCAGTATCTCGACGTCTGTACCAGAATCCTCGTGCGGTCATACTCCATGGCGTGATTTTCCGACAAACAATGTTCAGCGACCGCCGACTTGCTCGGATACATCAGTCGAGTGTGCCTCTGGTGTTCACGGCATCGATCCTCGACGGTACGCATCGTCTGACCAATATACGACTTGCCACATTGACACGGAATCTGGTACACGCCGGCCTTCCTCAAACCGAGGTCATCTTTGGCGCTCCCCACCAGTGCACGAGTTTTATTTGGAGGACAAAACACAGTGCCGACCCGGTGTTTCTTCAGAATGCGGGCGATTTTCCCCGAGAGTGCGCCTGTGTATGGAATAAATGCAATGCCTACCTCCTCCCTCGTGACTTCATCCATCTCAACAGGTTGTGCTGCAGTGGGTGGGCGGAGAGCACGTTGAATCTGCCACTCTGAGTACCCATTTTTTCGAAATACAGTTCTCAGATGTTCCAATTCCTGGGGTAGACTCTCTGCGTCAGAGATAGTGCGCGCCCTATGTACTAGAGTTTTAAGTACCCCATTCCTCTGTGAAGGGTGGTGGCAGCTGTCTGCATGCAAATACAGATCAGTGTGCGTAGCCTTCCGATACACCCCATGACCTAGGGTGCCGTCAGCCCTTCTCTTGACCAAGACGTCAAGGAAAGGTAATTTACCCTCCGTTTCAGTCTCCATAGTGAATTTGATGTTGGGGTGTATGGAGTTTAGATGTGTAAGGAAGTCAAGGAGTTTATCCATACCATGTGGCCAGATGACGAACGTGTCGTCCACGTAACGGAAAAAGCAAGTAGGTTTCCATACGGATGACGACAGGGCTTCCTCCTCGAAGTTCTCCATGTACAAATTCGCTACCACCGGTGAGAGTGGGCTACCCATGGCGACTCCCTCCGTTTGTTCGTAGTAGTGAACACCAGAGGCACACTCGACTGATGTATCCGAGCAAGTCGGCGGTCGCTGAACATTGTTTGTCGGAAAATCACGCCATGGAATATGACCGCACGAGGATTCTGGTACAGACGTCGAGATACTGGGACAGCGTTGTTAGAGAGGCCATCGAAATTCGCACCAATGACGACCTCATAAACCGGGACTGTGGCTATAATCTTAGCAAGGCTTGGGAACCAGCGATCGGGTTAATCAAGAGTAAATCGAGCAGACGTATAGTTGTGACGACCACGGCGGACAGAGCCATCACACCGACGTCATCTCAGACGCCGTCGCAATCTGTTCCACCGCGCGACCGTGGCGCTGGGCGCGGACGGCGGAGGGAGCGCGCCGCGGGCGGAGGGTATTTAAATCGGCCGCCGCCGCGACCAAACCCAGTTCCCTCTGAGCAGCCATAGCGTACGGATCTCCGTGCCGGCACGTTCACAGTAGCTCAGTCCGTCAGTTCACCTGATGATGGCGACATGTTTGATCGCCGAAATATTGTGCCCGTTGGACACTATAGACCGGCAGCATACCCGTGGATATTTTGATTATCAAATACGCCGGGAGAAACTCAAGAATCACAAAATACAGTATGTCTACTTAGAAATCTTGGATATTTAGAGTCACACTGTCCAGTAACGTTACATTAACTTCAAAGCCACCAAACTGAGCATATTCATGAGATGAGTCCATCGCCACCTAGAATTCTTTTATATTCTAAAAACTGTGAAAGTTACAGCAAAATTAATAACTGTCATTTAAATTAATTCCTTAATGAATTAATTGTACGAGAACCTGAGGTGCAACAAATTCAGACAACGTGGCAAATGAAATACTCTTGTTTATACTCGTATTATAATTTGAGAGCGCGACGCAACTCACTGTAACACGTATTATGAAGTCAGCATGGTGTAGGTACATCCACAAGCTGTTGCCTGCCTTAGTTATTTTATAATATTCAGTGTCCTCGATAATTATATTAACTTTCTTTAAATTTGCCATTAATGAATTGCTATGTAACTAGCCTATGGGGCATGCACTATAAATTTTGAGGGCATGAGGTGAAAGGTCGTCAAAACGCGTTTCGGAATAACTGTTTCCTTAGTTTTTATGTTAATTTACAAACATGTTTTCTTTGTGTAAACCAGTGTTGCTAAAGGTTCCAATGTGTATTTGACAATAACTAGATAAGTAGCAAGACGTATAATGTAGTTTCCAGGCGGCAAATAACCACAAAAAAGAGAGCTATCTGTAAAAACGTTCTCTGTGCCATATCTGAATGATGGCCATAAAAGGAATTTCCATCGTGTGTGTTCTGGGTGGTGAGTTCGGAATAGGCAGTGCTAGAGACAGATTTTGTGTGGCGTATCCGCCACTCCGTGTGTGAAAGACTAAGTTTTACGCTTTGTGTTGAGTTCTCAACTTAATTCAGCGTCGACGGGTGACAGATGTTGGCCGACTGCGAAAACTCTAACTTTAGATAGGTGTTAAGACTCTGAAGCGAGTTGAAACATTACATTTTACAATGTCGCAATGTGCTGCAGAGAACTAAACTCTGTTTAAATTAATTTGTTACTAGCTAGCAGCGCTAAAGAGAAATTAAATAGATGTTATTTGGCCATGTTATTATCTATTTTAATTAAATAAGGATGTTTAATTTCTGATTTTTCTGAAGTTATGGTGACTTCGGACTTCGAAACTAGGCGCCCATGTGAAATGGCTCCGTGGTACAGGAGTTCGCTTTGTTCAAATCAGCTGTGATGTTAGCTTCTCTTCACACATAGATGACTCTCGCCGACGAGTTTTTCTTATCAAATCCCTTTCTGTCTTATTTCTTTTATTGTAAGGCCGAAAATCTCAAGTGATACAACTTCATTTGTTAAAATAAACTTAATTTAATTTCAGTGATTACTACCTGTCGTCTCCAGTTACTTAGATATAGTACTTTGCCGTATTTTGCAATTCCCATCATTTACTAGATAAGTCAACAAAATCGAACGATTCTACAGCCAAGTGGCCAAATGGTCATAAACAAAGCGAAGCGTAACCAACGTTTAGACAAGTTATCGAACCTAAATCTCTGAGGTTACACATTTAGCCCATTCTCTGCTATTAGAACGCAATATTTAGCACTAATTATATTGGTCGAAAGAGAGTGGGCGGCTGACAGCCTTGTTCTGTAGCTGTCTGAGCATCTCCAATTTGCTTTTGCGCTAATGAATGTATAACAAAACGTGCTGCTCTTCTTTGGATCACCTCCGTTTTCTGTATCAACCACATCTGCTCAGATCGTAAACTGGCGAGCAATATTCAAATACTGGTGAAACGAGGGTTTTGTAAGCTGTCTTCTTAATGGCTGACTGCACTTCTTTGTATTCTTTCAATGAATTTGGTTGGGGTTTGCCTTATCTGCTATTAGTTTTTTTTTTTTTTTTTTTTGGCCGTTCCATTTCAAATCACTCCGTACGCATTCTCTTGAATACATTATGCATGCTAATGCTTCCAGTGGTTGTTCTGCAATCGTGTAGTCATACAGTAAATTGTGTTTCTACCTTTTTATGCACAATACGCTATATTTACTTACGTTCACAGTGAACCACCAATCCCTCCACCAAATGTTGATTCTCTACAGGTTTTCCTTCATTTCACTCCACTTTTCTAACGTTGCTTCTTTTCTGTACACAACAGCATCTTTCGCGAAATGCCTCGTGGAACTTGTGATGTTATCCATTAGGCCGTTTTTATACGGGCTGTTTGTTTTAACTTGAGACAGCAAAATATCTCGAAAACGAGGCATTGTACGAAAAAAATGTTATTTGCTTCAACTGGCCACCTTCTAACAACTCTTCCGGCACGAGTGGGATCAATTTCGTATTTTCAAACCAGAAACGCCCCATTCTTATTGCATATTCGGACTATACACCAAATAGTATGTCCGATTTACTCAAACTATTGTTGCCTATTCGTGATAGGTGGCGCTGTAGTCGACAAATATCAGGTGTGCCTGCTTGTGCAATTAAGAACCTATGCATTTAATTCTACTTTTCATTTAGAACTGGCGTGATATTCCGTAGACTCATGTTTTGTTTCGTAGTCCAATACGACGTGTTGAGTTCTAGTGGTTTAAAACTCCTCGACCGATCACATTTTTGTGAAGATACTCCGTAAGGTCATATTTTGGTTCTCAGTCGACCGCATGGTTCAGTCCCGAACTCCTATTCCGAAATCTATGTGAATAATGCAACCTGCGTCGCTATTTTCATAACCAATCGAAGGTCGGCTATATTTAGCTAAGTTTTTTTTTTTTGCTGAAGTTGCCCTGACTCTTTGAGAAAAGTGTCTTCAGTTAGTTAGTTAGTTCCGTGTTCCATTGATCAATCTCACGATAACCTTTATGATGTGGATCGTGCTAAGTGCATAAGATATGCACACAGGAATGAAAGTTTTTTTTAAAGCTGCAAATTTTTATTTGCTACCTCACTGCCATTAATGGCACAAAATGCATATACACACATCAAAAAAAGTTTTGCATTACCCCGGTTCCCAGAACTCGGGAAGATAGCCGTTGACTGTGGATATTGCATCATAGATACTGTCCCTCTGACGTTCACAGATGTCTCTAAATCCTCCCAAAGATGTAAACAACCATCCATGAGCAGCGCCTATTAGACAGAGGGGGTCCAACAGCCGATCACTTCCAGTTATTCCACCAGGAAGGAGGTACACGGGTCGTGTTGTCTGTAGTTCAGCCATGCCTAAACGGTCAATACCGCGGTTCGATCGCGTCCGCATTGTTACTTTGTGCCAGGATGGGCTCTCAACAAGGGAAGTGGCTCAAATGGTTCAAATGGCTCTGAGCACTATGTGACTTAACTTCTGAGGTCATCAGTCCCCTAGAACTGAGAACTACTTAAACATAACTAACCTAAGGACAGCACACACATCCATGCCCGAGGCAGGATTCGAACCTGCGGCCGTAACGGTCGCGCGGTTCCAGACTGTAGCGCCTAGAACCGCTCGGCCACCCCGGCCGGCGAGGGAAGTGTCCAGGCGTCTCGGAGTGGACCAAAGCGATGTTGTTCGGACATGGAGGAGGTACAGAGAGACAGGAACCATCGATGACATGCCTCGCTCAGGCCGCCCAAGGGCTGTTACTACAGTGGATGACCGCTACCTACGGTTTGTGGGTCGAGGAAACCCTGACAGCAACGCCACCATGTTGAATAATGCTTTTGTGCAGCCACAAGACGTCGTGTTTCGGTTCAAACTGTGCGCAATAGGCTGCATGATGCGAAACTTCACTCCCGACGTTCACGGCGCGGTCCGCCTTCGCAACAACTACACCACGCAGCGTTGTACAGATGGGCCCAACAACATGTCGAATGGATCGCTCAGGATTGGCATCACGTTCTCTTCACCGATGAGTGTCGTATATGCCTTCAACCAGACAATCGTCGGAGACGTGTTTGGAGGCAACCCGGTCGGGCTGAACGCCTTAGACACACTGTCCAGCATCAAGGTGGAGGCTACCTGCTGTTTTCGGGTGGCATTAGGTGGGGCCGACGTACGACGTTGGTGGTCATGGAAGGCGCCGTAACGGCTGTGCGATACCTCAATGTCATCCTCCGACCGAAAGTGCAACAATATTGGCAGCGTACTGGCGAGGCACTCGTCTTCATGGACGACAATTCGCGTCCCCATCGTGCGCATCTTGTGAATAACTTCCTTCAGGATAACGACATCGCTCGACTGGAGCGGCCAGCATGATCTCCAGACATGAACCCTATCGAACATGCCGGGGATAGATTCAAAAGGGCTGTTTATGGACGACGTGACCCACCAACCACTCTGAAGGATCTACGCCGAATCGCCGTTGAGGAGTGGAACAATCTGGACCAACAGTGCTTTAATGAACTTGTGGATAGTACGCCACGACGAATACAGGCACGCATCAGTGCAAGAGGACGTGCTGCTGTGTATTAGAGGTACGGGTGCGTACAGCAATCTGGACCACTGAAGGTCTCACTGTATGGTGGTACAACATGCAATGTGTGGTTTTCATGAGCAATAAAAAGGATAGAAATGATGTTTGTGTTGATCTCTTTTCCACTTTCCTGTACAGGTTGCAGAACTCTCGGAACCGAGGTGATGCAAAACTTTTTCTGATGTGTGTATTGTACCTATTGATTTATTTATTCCTATTCAAGAATTCATCTGTGGTATAGAAAGAGTTGCCAAGGAGAAATATCCAATTTTTTTAAAAACTGTCACTGCTGTCTGTCAGACATTTTATTTCATTTGGTAATTTATTTAAAAGCTTTACAGCAGCATATTTTACCCCTTTCTGTGCCAATGATAGCTTAAGTTGAGGATAGTGTAACTCTTTCTTTCTTTTGGTATTATACTCATGAATGTCACTGTTGTTTTTAAACTGGTCCATGTTGTTGAGAACAAATTTCATTACTGAGTAAATGTACTGTGAGGCTGTTGTAAGGATTCCTAACCTTTTAAACAGATGCCTACAAGATTTGCGACTATGAGCCCCACATGTTATTCTAACCACTTCTTTTTGAACAGTGAATACTTTTTGCCTAAGTGTTGAGTTATCCCAAAATATTATTCCATACGACATCATAGAGTGAAGGTATGCAAAGTATGTTAGCTTGCTAATTTTTATATCCTCTAGCAATTATTCTGATAGCAAAAGTTGCTGAACCTAGTCGCTTTAGAAGACACAAAATATGAATTTTCCAATTAAGATCCTTGTCTATATGTACACCCAAAAACTTGGTATGCTCTACCCTGGCTACTGACTTCTGTTGATGTGTTATATTTTTTTAAGGAACTATACTCCTTGCAGTAGAAAATTGGATGTACTGTGCTTCATCAAAGTTCAAAACAAGCCCATTTGCAGAAAACCAATCAATAACTTTTCCAAAGACATTATTTGTGTCATTTTCTATTGGAGTTTCTTTTACTAGATTAGTAACAATGCTTGTATCATCAGTAAACATCGTCTGTTTAGTCTCTCTTTTCATATCAAGAACTGAAGGGGACCCATGATCGGACCCTGTGGAACATATGATGTAATTTCACCCCAGTTAGATCAAGAGGGAAGCTTCCTTGTATCACTTAAACCATATAAAGGAACTTTTTTCCTCCTGTTCTGTAGGTGTCATTTAAACCACTCATACACTGTTCCGTTTATACCACAGATTGTAATTAATGTAACACAGTGTCATAGTTCAAACAATGAAATGCTTTGGACAAGTCACAGAAAACTCCTGTTGGTGACATGTTACTATTTAAAGACTCTATCACATGGGTAGTGAAGTTGTATATTCCTGTCCCAGCGGAACATCATTTTTGAAATCCAAAACGTGATTTACTACATATCCCATTGCTGCTGAGATTGCTAACCACTCTTCAGTATATTACTTACTCGACAATTCTTGAAAATGCTGTGAGCAAGGATACTGGCTGGTAGTTATTGACATCTGTGGTGTGCACTTTTTTGTAGAGAGACTTGACAATGGTACATTTTGACCTGTCTGGGAAAATACCTTGAGTTATTGATGCACTACAGATGTGACTCAGAACATCAGCTGTAGCTGCTCCACATTGTTTAAATATCTTGTTAGACATGTCACCTACTCCAACAGAAAATTTATTTTTCAAGGATTTAATGGTTTTCCTTATTTCACAAAAAGCTGTTAGATGAAAATTAATCTGACAAGGCTTTCTCAAAAGTGACTCTCCCATGTACTACTTGGCTTTTTCTTTTGAACTATTCTCACTAATTTTTTCACCTGCGCTTAAGAAATGGTTGTTAAGTACATTACCTACCCATGTACTGTGGTTAAGATGGTCTCATTCTCTTTAATAGTAATACTACCTTCCCCAATGGTTAATATCTCTGTTTCTCTTCTAACAATATTCCATAGTAATTTTATTTTATTGCCTGAGCTGTTAATTTCATCTCTAATGTATATATTTTTTGGTTTTTTGATTTTCTGACAACGTTTCTCAGTACATTACAATAATTTTTATACTGTAAAATTACTTCTGGGTCTTTACTAATTCTTGCTGCCTCACACCATTTTCTTTTTCTTTCTGAAGATACTTTAATACCCGTAGTGATCCAACATTTCTTTGAAAACTGTTTGGCGTTACATTTAGTAATTTTTTTGGGGCAACAGTGTTCAGAAAGGAATACGGTGCATTTATCATCGGCGTTTGGCTCATTATATACAACTCCCGAATTAATGTTTCTTAAACTTTCTCTGAAGTGCCCTATAGATACTAGGTTGACCAGCCTTACACTTTTACTTAATGATTTCTGATCTGTACACAATGTTAAGTTTTGTAAGTTAATCAGTTGTGCATCATGGTCTGATAATACATTTGTCACAGGGAGAGCATTTGTCTGCTGTACAAATACATTATCTGCTAGAGTGCTACTGTTTTCAGCTATACACGTAGGGAACTTGATCAGTGATTCTAAGTTACATGTCATTGCTAACACTTCTAGTTTACTTTTCCTATCAGAATTGCTTAGAAAGTTTACATTGAAATCACCACAGATTTATAACTCATTCTTTTTGTCTGACAGACAGCATAATAGGGGGGTGAAACTTTTTGTGAATATCTCCCAGTCTCCTAATGGGGACCTGTGCACCGTTGCTAATGCCAAAACTACATTATCTAGCTGTAGCACACATGCATAAACTTCAAAGATCGACTCAAAATTTGCATACTTCTACAGTTTTGTACTTATACCCTTGTTTTGTGTAAATGGCAACTCATCCTTTATCCATGCTTGATTTGCAAGTGTCAGATGTTAAATTATATCCATTTATACTGACACTTTCCATCGCCACAGTTACATGGTGTTCAGACAGACAAATTACATCCACCTCGTTCTTATTTTTGAGATCATCTAAACACAGCTCATCAACTTTAATTTTTATTCCCCTGACATTTTGATGAAGTAAATTGATACTACCCTTAGCTTTATCCCTATTTACTGTTCGTGAAGCTTCTTTTATTCTATTTTTCTTGATTATTGTCTGTCTGGACTTTGGCTTCAACCTATAGAACCTGTCTGCCTGATCCCATTAACCACAGGGATCGTCCCTTGTGTGGTACTGTGGCCCCCCTTACAGTGACTGCTAACAGAATAGCTAACTTGCCTTTCCCTTTCCTATTTAAGTGCAAGCCATGTGTAGTGTATCCCCACTTACCAATAGCATCAACTGGAAGAACACTCATGGGGGACTTTGCCAGTGACCGGAGCATCCTGTTCAGCTCATTGTTAACATGCTTTATAGCAGTGTCTACCCAGGGGCGATGATGGCGATGAAAGACCTCCACAAACCCCACATTTATGTGTCCTGTTTCTTGTCCTATTTTGTTCAGGTCACTCCTAATACTATATCTTGGATTCATAGCCAAGCTGCTTCCTTCTCCCCTAACTGTTCTTGCCTGATCTTCCTTCCCAAACTCCCTGCATACCTGGCCTAAGTTTTCTGTCATATGGGTAAGGCTAGCACTTGGTTTCACAAAACTTGTGATCTGGTACACTCACCTAATTTCTCCTGGAGCTGCTGGCCTACACCCGTCCCATGACTGCTACCTAAAGGTAGAATCCTTCTTTTCCTATTCTGATTTGATCCAACCTGCCTTTTTTCTTTAAGCTAATATTCTGCTTCATCTACATACTACTTCAGATAGTAAGCCCAACTGATTTGCTAACGGAATTTCTAAAGTTTTTTCAACAGTTTCCCTTTTTCACCCTTTGCTTGCTACCTTTTCCCAGCACTTCATCTCTTTTTTCTCTCTTAGCCTACATAATTCGAAACTGGCGTTTCCTAATTCAACCTTAAGGACACAAATGTTAGCATCCTGTTCAGCGATTTTTCTGTCCTTTCTACATAACCTACGTTGTCATGGAAGAGCCCCGTTTCCTCGCCGCTACATTCGCCCCAATTAAACCACAACCTACAGTTTTCACATAACACCCCCTCCTTCAGGTTTCTACGGCAACCACCACATTGGTCACAAATGGTTTGATGGAAAATTTACACAAAATTTACACAAAAGCAGAGTATAACTTGGCACAAGATCACTGAAATTTCGTAAGCTGTACTAACTAAACGCTAATTTAAACAAACTTTTAAACTTACTTTCGAAAGTTCTAATTAACAACCTAAACTCTGTATAACAGACACGAATTAATTTAACTTTGAACCGCTAAGTCTAATCAGAAAAATTTACGCCTAAAATATAAACAAAACTAACGACTATAGGCCTTTACGAAATACTTTCTTCTCGATTAAATATGCTCAGAAAAGCGAAATCTTAAATAGATGTCCTAGCGAAGAAGTAAATGCATTAGTCTAAAATGTAATACTAACTAAATTAGCTCTTATTTCAATATTAATCACTTAACTTAGCGAGAGCTACGTGGTCGTGCGTCTACGAGAGCTATTGGACTCTAGCGTCATTCTGTTTTGTTTTTCCTGCAATAACGTACCACACGATGAACAACAACTGTTCGACAAATATTGATAACGGGCAACACGTCTAGTCATATTCTGCTTTCATATCGATATTTTGTTTCGACTTGGTTTGTACTAGGGGCCTGGATAACAGGTTTTCTCGAAATATCCGCATGCCACTCGCAAAGTCGTTGCGTCAACACCTCCCCTTAGCGTTATCTTCTTCCTTATCAACCTGACCGACTGGTGCGAGTCTGAAGGTTTCGTTGCCAACAAAGTAAAAAAAAAAAAGGAAAGTAACTGAAAATATACTTCTTGATTTTTGTAACAGGTAGTTTGTTTCCTCATGAAGAGGTTCCCGACTGTGTGACATGGTGCAATGTTTAGCACATTGCAGTGGCACTTGAAAGGACGGAAGTTCAGATTCCCATCCGGCTATACGGAGGTGTCTTGGAAAAAGATAAAAACGAACCCTTAACGCTTTCCGTGCGAGCTCTGTTTTCCCTTATTTTATCACTACGATCGTTTCTCCCTATAAAGATTGGCGTCGACAAAATATTTTCGCAATCGGAGGAGAAAGTTGGTGATTCATTCAAAATGGTTCAAATGGCTCTGAGCACTATGGGACTCTACTGCTGAGGTCATTAGTCCCCTAGAACTTAGAACTAGTTAAACCTAACTAACCTAAGGACATCACAAACATCCATGCCCGAGGCAGGATTCGAACCTGCGACCGTAGCGGTCTTGCGGTTCCAGACTGCAGCGCCTTTAACCGCACGGCCACTTCGTCTGGCTTGGTGATTGAAATTTCGTGAAAAGATTCCACCGCAACGACAAACGACTTCGTTTTAATGGTGTCCATCCCAAATCCTGTATCATGTCCGTGACAGTCTTTCCTCTGTTTCCCGATACTACAAAACGTGCTGCTCTGTACTGACCTTTCTCGATGTACTCCGTCAGTCCTATCTGGTAAGGATCCCAGACCGCGCAGAGGTACTCCGAAAGACGACGGACAAGAGTAGTGGAGGCAATCTCTTCAGCAGATGTGTTCCATTTTCTAAGTGTTCGGCCAATGAAACACAACCTGTGGTTTGCCTCCCCCACAACTTTTCTACGTGTTCCTTAAATTGTTTGTAATTCTCACTACTACGTATTTAGTTGAATTTAAGACAGTTGGATTTGACTGATTTATCGTGTAACAGAAGTTTAACTGATTCCTTTTAGCACTTACCTCGATGACCGCATACTTTTCATTATTTAGGGACAATTGCGAATTTTTGCCCCATAGAGATGTTGTTGTTGTTGTGGTCTTCAGTCCTGAGACTGGTTTGATGCAGCTCTCCATGCTACTCTATCCTGTGCAAGCTTCTTCATCTCCCAGTACCTACTGCAACCTACATCCTTCTGAATCTGCTTAGTGTATTCATCTCTTGGTCTCCCCCTACGATTTTTACCCTCCACACTGCCCTCCAATGCTAAATTTGTGATCCCTCGATGCCTCAAAACATGTCCTACCAACCGATCCCTTCTTCTAGTCAAGTTGTGCCACAAACTTCTCTTCTCCCCAATCCTATTCAATACCTCCTCATTAGTTTCATGATCTACCCACCTTATCTTCAGCATTCTTCTGTAGCACCACATTTCGAAAGCTTCGATTCTCTTCTTGTCCAAACTAGTTATCGTCCATGTTTCACTTCCATACATGGCTACACTCCATACAAATACTTTCAGAAACGACTTCCTGACACTTAAATCTATACTCGATGTTAACAAATTCCTCTTCTTGAGAAACGCTTTCCTTGCCATTGCCAGTCTACATTTTATATCCTCTCTACTTCGACCATCATCGGTTATTTTACTCCCTAAATAGCAAAACTCCTTTACTACTTTAAGTTTCTCATTTCCTAATCTAATTCCCTCAGCATCACCCGACTTAATTTGACTACATTCCATTATCCTCGTTTTGCTTTTGTTGATGTTCATCTTATATCCTCCTTTCAAGACACTATCCATTCCGTTCAACTGCTCTTCCAAGTCCTTTGCTGTCTCTGACAGAATTACAATGTCATCGGCAAACCTCAAAGTTTTTACTTCTTCTCCATGAATTTTAATACCTACTCCGAATTTTTCTTTTGTTTCCTTTACTGCTTGCTCAATATACAGATTGAATAACATCGGGGAGAGGCTACAACCCTGTCTTACTCCCTTCCCAACCACTGCTTCCCTTTCATGCCCCTCGATTCTTATAACTGCCATCTGGTTTCTGTACAAACTGTAAATAGCCTTTCGCTCCCTGTATTTTACCCCTGCCACCTTCAGAATTTGAAAGAGAGTATTCCAGTTAACATTGTCAAAAGCTTTCTCTAAGTCTACAAATGCTAGAAACGTAGGTTTGCCTTTCCTTAATCTTTCTTCTAAGATAAGTCGTAAGGTCAGTATTGCCTCACGTGTTCCAACATTTCTACGGAATCCAAACTGATCTTCCCCGAGGTCGGCTTCTACCAGTTTTTCCATTCGCCTGTAAAGAATTCGCGTTAGTATTTTGCAGCTGTGACTTATTAAACTGATAGTTCGGTAATTTTCACATCTGTCAACACCTGCTTTCTTTGGGATTGGAATTATTATATTCTTCTTGAAGTCTGAGGGTATTTCGCCTGTCTCATACATCGTGCTCACCAGATGGTAGAGTTTTGTCATGACTGGCTCTCCCGAGGCCATCAGTAGTTCAAATGGAATGTTGTCTACTCCCGGGGCCTTGTTTCGACTCAGGCCTTTCAGTGCTGTGTCAAACTCTTCACGCAGTACCTTATCTCCCATTTCGTCTTCATCTACATCCTCTTCCATTTCCATAATATTGTCCTCAAGTACACCGCCCTTGTATAAACCCTCTATATACTCCTTCCACCTTTCTGCCTTCCCTTCTTTGCTTAGAACTGGGTTGCCATCTGAGCTCTTGACATTCATACAAGTGGTTCTCTTCTCTCCAAAGGTCTCTTTAATTTTCCTGTAGGCAGTATCTATCTTACCCCTAGTGAGACAAGCCTCTACATCCTTACATTTGTCCTCTAGCCATCCCTGCTTAGCCATTTTGCACTTCCTGTCGATATCATTTTTGAGACGTTTGTATTCCTTTTTGCCTGCTTCATTTACTGCATTTTTATATTTTCTCCTTTCATCAATTAAATTCAATATATCTTCTGTTACCCAAGGATTTCTATTAGCCCTCGTCTTTTTACCTACTTGATCCTCTGCTGCCTTCACTACTTCATCCCTCAGAGCTACCCATTCTTCTTCTACTGTATTTCTTTCCCCCATTCCTGTCAATTGTTCCCTTATGCTCTCCCTGAAACTCTCTACAAACTCTGGTTCTTTCAGTTTATCCAGGTCCCATCTCCTTAAATTCCCACGTTTTTGCAGTTTCTTCAGTTTCAATCTGCAGTTCATAACCAATAGATTGTGGTCAGAATCCACATCTGCCCCAGGAAATGTCTTACAATTTAAAACCTGGTTTCTAAATCTCTGTCTTACCATTATATAATCTATCTGATACCTTTTAGTATCTCCAGGATTCTTCCAGGTATACAACCTTCTTTTATGATTCTTGAACCAAGTGTTGGCTATGATTAAGTTATGCTCTGTGCAAAATTCTACAAGGCGGCTTCCTCTTTCGTTTCTTACCCCCAATCCATATTCACCTACTATGTTTCCTTCTCTCCCTTTTCCTACTGACGAATTCCAGTCACCCATGACTATTAAATTTTCGTCTCCCTTCACTACCTGAATAATTTCTTTTATCTCGTCATACATTTCATCAATTTCTTCATCATCTGCAGAGCTAGTTGGCATATAAACTTGTACTACTGTAGTAGGCATGGGCTTTGTGTCTATCTTGGCCACAATAATGCGTTCACTATGCTGTTTGTAGTAGCTAACCCGCACTCCTATTTTTTTATTCATTATTAAACCTACTCCTGCATTACCCCTATTTGATTTTGTATTTATAACCCTGTAATCACCTGACCAAAAGTCTTGTTCCTCCTGCCACCGAACTTCACTAATTCCCACTATATCTAACTTTAACCTATCCATTTCCCTTTTTAAATTTTCTAACCTACCTGCCCGATTAAGGGATCTGACATTCCACGCTCCGATCCGTAGAACGCCAGTTTTCTTTCTCCTGAGTAGTCCCCGCCCGGAGATCCGAATGGGGGACTATTTTACCTCCGGAATATTTTACCCAAGAGGACGCCATCATCATTTAATCATACAGTGGAGCTGCATGTCCTCGGGAAAAATTACGGCTGTAGTTTCCCCTTGCTTTCAGCCGTTCACAGTACCAGCACAGCAAGGCCGTTTTGGTTAATGTTACAAGGCCAGATCAGTCAATCATCCAGACTGTTGCCCCTGCAACTACTGAAAAGGCTGCTGCCCCTCTTCAGGAACCAGATGTTTGTCTGGCCTCTCAACAGATACCCCTCCGTTGTGGTTGCACCTACGGTACGGCCATCTGTATCGCTGAGTCACGCAAGCCTCCCCACCAACGGCAAGGTCCATGGTTCATGGGAGAGGCCCATAGAGATATCTTTTCTAAATCGTTTTGCAATCTGTTTTGATCGGATGAGTTTACTAGACTATAAACGGCAGCATCATCTGCAAACAACCTAAGACGGCTGCTCAGATGGCCTCCTAAATCGTTAATGTAGATAAGGCACAGCAGAGGGCCTATAACGCTACATTGGGGAACGCCAGAAGTCACTTCTGTTTTACCCGATGACTTTCCGTCAGTTACTACAAACTGTGACCTGTCTGACAGGAAAACATAAATCCAGTCACATAACTGAGACGATATTCCAGAAGAACGGAATTTCACTAAAAGCCTCTCATGTGGTATATTGTCAAAAGCCTTTTGGGAATCTGGAAATACGGAATAAATTTAAAATTTCTTGTCAATAGCACTCAACACTTGTCGTGTGAAAAGAGCTAATTGTATTTCAAAGGTATGATGTTTTCTAAAACTTTGTTGACTGTGTGTCAATAGACCATTCTCTTCAAGGTAATTCATAATGTTCGAGCACAATGTTGTTGTCGCTGCGTTCTTCAGTTCAAAGACTGGTTTGATGCAGCTCTCCAAGCTACTCTATTCTGTTCAAGCCCATTCATCTCCGAGTAACTACCACAACCTACACCCTTCTGAATCTGCTTACTTCGCCTCCCTCTACGGTTTTTATCACCCACGGTTCCTTCCAGTACTACACTGCTGAGCCCTTGATGCCTCAGAACGTGTCCTACCAACCGATCCCTACTTCTAGTCAGGTTGTGCCACAAATTCCTCTTCTCACCAATTCTGTTCGGTGCCTCCTCATTAGTTACGTGATATACCCATCTAATCTTCAACATTCTTCTGTAGCACCACATTTCGAAAGCTTCTATTCTCTTCTTGTCGAAACTATTTATCGTCCATATGTCAGTTCCATATATGGCTACACTAAATACACATACTTTCAGCACGGACTTCCTGACAAATGTATACTCGATGTAAACAAATTTATCTTCTTCAGAAACGCTGTTCTTACCATCGCCAGTCTACATTTTATATCCTCCCTAATTCGACCATCCTCAGTTATTTTGCTTCCCAAATAGCAAAACTCCTCTACTATTTTAAATTTTAAGTGTATCGTTTCCTAATCTAATTCCCTCAGCATCACCTGATTTAATTTGACTACATTCCATTATCCTCACTTTGCTTTTGTTGATGTTCATGTTATACCCTCTTTTCAAGATACAGTCCATTCCCTGCAACTACTTTTCCAAGTGCTTTGCTGTCTCTGACAGAATTACAATGTCATCAGAAAAACCTCAGTGTTTTTATTTATTCTCCCTGGACTTTAATTCCAAGTCCAGATTTTTCTTTTGTTTCCTTTACTGATTACTCGATATACAGAGAGAATAACATCGAGGATAGGGTACAACCCTGTCTCAATCCCGTCTCAACCACTGCTTCCCTTTCGTGCCCCTCGACTCATAACTGCCATCTGGTTTTTCTGCTACTCTCTTACAGCACAAAAGTGCATGATTTTGTTCGCATGCCAAAATTTTTGATGAGGAAGCCGGAATGACGGTTGAGGCAGCTGGTTCCCCACATCTTCTGTCAGAGTCTTTTAAAGAGGAACAGAGCCGCCTCTTTAGAGCTCCGACAGGGGTTTTCCTCCGCTGGCACCCTTTTTTTCCTTCTACGGCAAGGTGTGCTGCTTATATAAAACCAGTTCCATAGGGCAGCAAAACTTTGATAGTTCATTGATATGCTTCAACAAATTCTTTATACTTTGACACAAGTAAACAACAAATAACTACTCCTAAGGTAAGGTTAACACAAAATCATTTGATTTAAAAGGTTGCAACTTTGCTTCCGCCGTTTGCCGATAGGTGGCAACAACGGTAAGTAGAGGTCGAAAGAAACAGATCGCAGACGTCAGGCAGTTAGCTTGGACCTCGGTCAATATAACCTCATTCAAACATTAGTCGATTTGTGTCTGCATCATAAAGTTGTTCTTGATTGAAAATGTCAGTTTACGATCCTAATTCTCGTAATTTGCGGGAGGTGTTGCTGTTTTGTTTCAATATGAAGAAAACAGCGGCTGAGTCTCATCGAATGCTCTCAAGTACGTAAGGTAAGGACGCTATTAGTGAAAGAACGTGTCGTCAGTGGTTTCAACGCTTCAAGAACGGTGATTTGAACGTCGTAGACCTGCATAGTACTTCGAAGGAAACGGCCTACTGACACACAGTCAACATGGGTTTAGAAAACATCGTTCCTGTGAAACACAACTAGCTCTTTACTGACATGAAGTGCCGCGTGCTATTGACAACGGATTTCAGATCGATTCCGTATTCCTGGATTTCCGGAAGGCTTTTGACGCTGTACCACACAAGCAGCTCGTAGTAAAATTGCGTGCTTATGGAATATCGTCTCAGTTATGTGACTGGATTTGCGATTTCCTGTCAGAGAGGTCACAGTTAGTAGTAACTGACGGAAAGTCATCGAGTAAAACAGAAGTGATTTCTGGCGTTCCCCAAGGTAGTGTTTTCAGTTCCTTATTTACACTCCTGGAAATGGAAAAAAGAACACATTGACACCGGTGTGTCAGACCCACCATACTTGCTCCGGACACTGCGAGAGGGCTGTACAAGCAATGATCACACGCACGGCACAGCGGACACACCAGGAACCGCGGTGTTGGCCGTCGAATGGCGCTAGCTGCGCAGCATTTGTGCACCGCCGCCGTCAGTGTCAGCCAGTTTGCCGTGGCATACGGAGCTCCATCGCAGTCTTTAACACTGGTAGCATGCCGCGACAGCGTGGACGTGAACTGTATGTGCAGTTGACGGACTTTGAGCGAGGGCGTATAGTGGGCATGCGGGAGGCCGGGTGGACGTACCGCCGAATTTCTCAACACGTGGGGCGTGAGGTCTCCACAGTACATCGATGTTGTCGCCAGTGGTCGGCGGAAGGTGCACGTGCCCGTCGACCTGGGACCGGACCACAGCGACGCACGGATGCACGCCAAGACCGTAGGATCCTACGCAGTGCCGTAGGGGACCGCACCGCCACTTCCCAGCAAATTAGGGACACTGTTGCTCCTGGGGTATCGGCGAGGACCATTCGCAACCGTCTCCATGAAGCTGGGCTACGGTCCCGCACA
The DNA here is from genome assembly GCF_023864275.1 of Schistocerca cancellata. Classification (NCBI taxonomy): domain Eukaryota; kingdom Metazoa; phylum Arthropoda; class Insecta; order Orthoptera; family Acrididae; genus Schistocerca; species Schistocerca cancellata. Next base: position 1,315,098 of record NC_064628.1, on the reverse strand, counting down.
CCGTTAGGCCGTCTTCCGCTCACGCCCCAACATCGTGCAGCCCGCCTCCAGTGGTGTCGCGACAGGCGTGAATGGAGGGACGAATGGAGACGTGTCGTCTTCAACGATGAGAGTCGCTTCTGCCTTGGTGCCAATGATGGTCGTATGCGTGTTTGGCGCCGTGCAGGTGAGCGCCACAATCAGGACTGCATACGACCGAGGCACACAGGGCCAACACCCGGCATCATGATGTGGGGAGCGATCTCCTACACTGGCCGTACACCACTGGTGATCGTCGAGGGGACACTGAATAGTTCACGGTACATCCAAACCGTCATCGAACCCATCGTTCTACCATTCCTAGACCGGCAAGGGAACTTGCTGTTCCAACAGGACAATGCACGTCCGCATGTATCCCGTGCCACCCAACATGCTCTAGAAGGTGTAAGTCAACTACCCTGGCCAGCAAGATCTCCGGATCTGTCCCCCATTGAGCATGTTTGGGACTGGATGAAGCGTCGTCTCACGCGGTCTGCACGTCCAGCACGAACGCTGGTCCAACTGAGGCGCCAGGTGGAAATGGCATGGCAAGCCGTTCCACAGGACTACATCCAGCATCTCTACGATCGTCTCCATGGGAGAATAGCAGCCTGCATTGCTGCGAAAGGTGGATATACACTGTACTAGTGCCGACATTGTGCATGCTCTGTTGCCTGTGTCTATGTGCCTGTGGTTCTGTCAGTGTGATCATGTGATGTATCTGACCCCAGGAATGTGTCAATAAAGTTTCCCCTTCCTGGGACAATGAATTCACGGTGCTCTTATTTCAATTTCCAGGAGTGTATATAAACGATTTGGGAGACAATCTGAGTAGCCGTCTTCGGTTTTTTGCAGATGACGCTGTCGTTTATCGACTAATATAGTCATAAGAAGATCAAAACAAACTACAAAACGATTTAGAAAAAATATGTGAATGGTGTGAAAAGTGACAGTTGAACCTAAATAACGAAAAGTGTGAGGTCATCCACATGAGTGCGAAAAGGAACTCGTTAAACTTCGGTTACACGATAAATCAGTCTAATCTAAAAGTCGTAAATTCAACTAAATATCTAGGTATTACAATTACGAACAACTTAAATTGGAAAGAACACATATAAAATGTTATGGGGAAGGCTAACTAAAAGCTGCATTTTATTGGCAGGACACTTAGAAAATGTAACAGGCCTACTAAGGAGACTGCCTACACTACGCTTGTCTTTTACAATACTGCTGCGCGGTGTGGGATCCTTACCAGGTAGGACTGACGGAGTACATCGAAAAAGTTCAAAGAAAAGCAGCACGTTTTGTATTAACGCGAAATATGGGAGAGAGTGCCACAGAAATGATACAGGATTTGGGTTGGAAATCATTAAAATAAAGGCGTTTTCCGTTGCGACGGAATCTTCTCACGAAATTCCAATCACGAACTTTCTTCTCCGAAAACGAAAATATTTTGTTGACACCGACCTACATAGGGCGGAACGATCACCACGATAAAATAAGGGAAATCAGAGCTCGTACGGAAAAATATAGGTGTTCATTCTTTCCGCGTTGTACGAGATTGGAATAATAGAGAAATGTGAAGGTGGTTCGATGAACCCTCTGCCAGGCACTTAAATGTGATTTACAGAGTATCCATGCCGATGTAGATGTAGATAGTGGTGGAAGAGAGAATGTTTTCAAAGGTGCAGAACTGGAGATATTGCTGAGTGAAGACTGGCGTCAAACTCAAGAAGAATTTGCACTATTAGTGGGAGGGACACAGCAAGCCATTTAAAAACGTCTCAAGGCAATGGGCATGATTCAGAAAGAAGGAAGTTGGGTCCCGTGTGAGCTGAAACCAAGAGACGTTGAACGGCGTTTGTGTGTTTGTGAACAGTTGCTTCAGAGGCAAAAACGGAAGGGATTTCTGCATCACATTGTGACCGGGGATAAGAAATGGGTTCATTACGATAATCCTAAACGCAGAAAATCCTGGGGATGTCCCGGACACGGTTCCACGTCGACGGCCAAACCGAATAGTCACGACTCGAAGATCATGCTCTGCATTTGGTGGGACCAGCTCGGCGTCGTGTACTATGAGGTGTTAAAACCGAGTGAAACAATCAAAGGTGCTCGTTATAGAACGCAATTAACGCGTGTGAGCAGAGCATTAAAAGACAAACCACCACAATATAGCGAGAGGCAAGATAAAGTGATTTTGCAGCACGACAACTCCCGAACCCACGTTGCAAAAGAGGTCAAAACGTACTTGTAAACGTTAAAATAGAAAGTCCTACCCCACCCGCCGTATTCTCCAGACATTGCTCCCCCTGACTACCACCTGTTTAGATCAATGGCGGATGGCCTGGCTGACCAACACTTCCGATCTCATGGAGAAGTCACAAATTGGATCGATTCGTGGATCGCTTCAAAAGATGAACAATTTTTTCGGCGTGGGATTCGTACACTGTCCGAAAGGTGGGAGAAAGTAGTGGCCAGCGATGGAAAATACTTTGAATGATACATGTGTAACCAATTTGTTTCATTAAAGCCTCAAATGTTGGGGAGTTAACGGCGGAAGCAAAGTTGTGCACTTTGTATATTTTATTATTATTATTTTTTTTTTGGATACTTTGCGCATCGATCGCGATTCATCGAAAACGACCGACTCGTGATATTTACCTTAGACAAGAAAAAATATCATTAGAAGTATTTTACTGTGTTTGCAACATTTCCAGTTTTACATAATTTTTGGCAGTCACTTTAAGTTCTTTTCAGCCATTTTAAGACTCTTTTTAGCCCATTTTCGTCACTGCAGTAACACTTTGGGCATATTTGCATGGGCGTGTAGTGCGCTTCATATAGAGCAACAAGTCATTAAGATTTACTGATGAAAAACTGCTGCCTAAAAATAGTTGTTTTGTGACCTCAGAACCATTGTGATGGTGCTAGAACCTTTGCCATGTGTTCACTACGTCATCTAAAACTACATTCATGCCTCACATCGGATATTACTGCATAATTTATGTGCGTAAGTACGGTAACTATGAACCTCTGTATCCCGCTAACGGATAGTGATCTCGAACAAAGTTTCAAGGCTTCGTAACACCATCGTCTTAAGGACATATGATACATATTTCTATGAACTACCATTAATAGATATTACTGAAGTGGCCCTCCCACACATAGTACTTTTGGTACCGAAAAGTCATGGTTTTTCTCAGGAAGCGCCCGTGAACAAATGGTGCTGTTATAAGCTGCGTAAGATTCACCCTAGACCACACCTAAAGCAGAAGAACCAATCGATCTGCTCAGTTTGCCTGCACTGGACGAAGTGTGTATGGTTTAAATTTGACCCTGTAGTTCAGAATAGCCTTATGTCCAGCAGTAACAACAGGAGTACGTAAGAGACTAAAACTGGCGGAACGAAAAATTCTCAGCGGGATAGTGGGACCTGGAAGAACAGAAGGTAGTCAGTTTAGAAGACGTGCGAACCAAGAACTATACACCAAGGTAGAGAGAATCTCTGACATCACCAGGAAAAGGAGGAGCGTGATCTTCGGCCACATCCTCATAACTGACCAGGGGAGGTTAACACAGCAAATAGTACAGTTTTTGGTGAAAAAGAGAACCAAAGTGCGCTGGACCCAATATGTGAAAGGTATCTGGAGGAAATGCGAATGAAGGAACCAGAGAATACAGCAGAGTAATTTATAAGTTGAAAAAATGCAGGCTTTCACGGGTTTAGAGAACAGAGCTAGACCCATAACAAAATCATCATGGACGGAAGAGCGAAGAAGGATGCAAAGTACGAGAACGAAACAGTATTGGACAAGGAGAGGGACCAGAAGAAACGAGCTGATCCGAATTAATGTTGTCCTCACATGGCCAAAACGAGAAGAAGAAGAAGAAGAAACTACAGCATGGTCGTTCTTCCTGTACGTATACAAATGGTCGCTAGGCCGAATAGTATCCAGAACACTTGAGCCCTTATCTCTGTGATCAACAGAACCCAAGACATGACTCTGAAAAACGCCAACTGTCGTGCACGAACTGATTTGTATCTTTCGTGTGAACACTGCAGACCACATTATTGTGTTGTACCAGTAGAATACATGTGAGTCTTTATCAGATATTTGTGGTCCTCGTTGTGTATATGCCCCCTCAAACTGCAGCTGATTAGTAAATAACAAATTCAGGATCAGCCTTTAGTTGGTGGTTGCAGCAACAAGAGAACAAGTAAAGCCAGGAAACAGGTCGTGAGGTCTAGACACTCGGTCATAAAATATTCTGGTCCATGTGCACGTTTTACGTAACACTGTGTGCAGTCGTATGGGGGATTTTGTGTGTTTAACTCCACCGCCCCACCCTCATACCAACCCACCCCCACTTCCGTCCCAGGCCGCTGGCAAAATGCTTAAGGGAAAAGCCAATTATACCTGTAAACCCTACATACAAAGTTACGAGATCTACTACTAACTGACGAATCTAGGCATATACTGCACCTCCTACGTATGTTGGACAAAATGAGACTAATTACAGAGAGCGCAGATTTTTCCCGCGAATGTAAAAGGGAAACATCTTAAAACGTTGTAAACCGGAAGTGTCTTCTGCCGTGCGCTATGCAGTGGTTTGCAGAGTATGGATGTAGATACAGAATCTGTGCATCGGTTTTCTTACTGCGAGATTCTTGGCAGAGATAAGCTTTAAAAAGGTGTACTTCTCACTGTTTATTCAATATAAAAACTAGTTGGAGTTTACAATACCAACAGTCGACAGTAAACAACGATTTGAATTATCATAAAAATTATCATAATTAAAGAGTCAAGAATGACGAGGTGTTTCCAAAACCCGCATAGCTGTATGAAGGTGCTTTATTCGCAACTACCGGTTTCACGTCACTATAGACGCATTTCAAGTTTATCTGCCAAGAATACAAATCGCAGATTGAAAGATTGAAATGGTAGAAATGAAGCACATTCATACAGATGTGTGGTATTTGGAAATACCCATCATTCCTGACTTTTTAATTGTTATAATTTTTTTAATAATTTGAATGATTACTGAGTGTTGAGTGTTGGTGTTATTATTATCCACAGTACCTCTGAACTGTGACTGCCCTCCCCATAAAGTTGTTTGTAACAGAAATTTTTTCCTGCAGATCTCTTCGTAGTGAGTTGTGTAAACTGCTTTTCAGTACTGGTAGTGGTTATTTTTGTGCACACGGTAGTCAGACATCGTTACGGAAGAAATATCCTAATGGGAACTCATTTTTAAATTTGGAGATTAATGTTCCCACTCTCATTTTGGACGTAAGACTGTTGTGCGAAGAACCAGACGGAAGATTTGGATCCGAACGTTGCCTTTAAAATCTGTCATAGAACCGTAACTTCTCTGGATTTTCTAATACATTTTTCTCCAAGATCTGACACAGAAAGTAGTTGCACGCTATGCACACATCCCGTATTATAGGTAAGCAAGTTGCGCTATCTGTTTATTATTTTTCAAATTGAAAGTGCAACAATTTCTGTTTTCGCTACATTTTCTGAATGATGACATCAAAGCAAGATTGGTCTTTGCCATCTTTTATCATCTTATACGGTACATACATGTATAACAAGCTGTACTTAGTGTGTTTCACTTTCCATTGAATTACTAGGCGATTTTAGTAGATGAAAGCCAAAATTATGAATGAAAACACACACAACGCTAGTGTAATATTCAACAAGATTTATTATTTATTTTACAAACACGTTTTCCGCTGTTACGTGATCTACAGGTACAAAGATAAGTATGTGGTGCAGTGAAGTTTTGTTTGGGACAAATATTTTAAACTAGTGCATCTATAGAGTATCTCCATTTCCAGAGTTGAAAAATGTCAACATCAGGTTTTAGGATTAAAACAACAGATTTTATTTCAGTGTAAATGCGATGTAAGATTATTTAGCTAAGGCAAAATATGTGACACATTAATTAATGGACCATATACAAAAATGGTTCAAATGGCTCTGAGCACTATGGGACTTAACATCAGTGGTCATCAGTCCCCTAGAACTTAGAACTACTTAAACCTAACTAACCTAAGGACATCACACACATCCATGCCCGAGGCAGGATTCGAACCTGCGACCGTAGCAGTCGCGCGGTTCCGGACTGAGCGCCTAGAACCGCTAGACCACCGCGGCCGGCTGGACCATATACAAATTACCACTGTTGTTCACAGAAGAAAATAAACTGAACAATAAACTTTGTTTACTTATTCGAAAGGTGTGGCAGAACAAAATAACTTTTTCTTTAACAGTTCCTCAATTACAAACAGATAAAATAGAGTAGAGAAATTAAGGAGGTAAGTGAATCAGCTGTGGTTATTCAAACCATTTTTCTTTCACAAGAAAGGGAATTGTGTAACTGAAATAGACGGAAATGGATCATGTGAGTAAGACGGGGTTGGGGGAGGGGGGTAATTTGCAACATGGCCTGGCTGGGATTTTGAGAAGTATCTGCAGTTAGAAGTGGCGAGTGAGGGAACTGTGTCTGGTCATTCAGTACTGAGCTTGGGCTGATGGATATATGTTTATTAATTTCAATTACTTCGAGATAGTTCGTCTTCCCTACCTTTATTTTATCTTAGTTGAAAAATCTGACATAACATTTACACTGAAACAACCCCTCTTGTTTTATTCTTAAACCTATCTCTCCATTTTTCATGTCTGGAAAACGTTCAAATGTGTGTGAAATCTTACGGAACTTAGCTGCGGAGGTCATCAGTCCCTAAGCTTACACACTACTTAACCTAAATTATCCTAAGGACAAACACACATACCCATGCCCGAGGGAGGACTCGAACCTCCGCTGGGACCAGCCGCACAGTCCATGACTGCAGCATCTGAGACCGTTAGGTTAATCCCGCGCGGCTCATGTCTGGAAATGGAGATATTCTCTAGATGCACTAGTTTAAAATACATGATGGAACAAAATTTCACTGCACCACGTACTTATCCTTGTACCTGATGATTGCATAACAGCGGAAAATCGGTTTGTGGAAAAATAATAAATAGTGTAGAATTTTACATCAAAGTTGTGGGTGTTTTCATCCATAAAGTATTAAAGATTCTACCAAGAACCGACGGAACATTCGATAGATGAAAGCTAAAATATTTGCCACTACAAACCTCGGTATGGTGAGGTTCTTCCACTCCTCAATCGAAAGGTTGGAAAGCTCCCTGCCAGGGACGTAGCACCAGTGATCAGGAGTCTGCATAGCCAGGTAGAACACGTTGAGACTCATCATGTCGAAGCATGAGGCAATGCAAACGAAGACGATGTTCAGCCTCGTCTGGAACTTGCCCCTGGACCCAATGGCGTCCAGGACCTCCTCGAATGCTGGAGCAGCCTTTGTTTTTCTACTGCATTCTGGAATTTCGCTCCTCTCCTGAAAATGAACAATGAAACAGGGGTTTCACTATCGCCCTCGCTGGCTGGGAAAAGTAATGAGTTCCCAGCAAAGCACGCAGACATTTATTTTTTTATACCTACAGACTCATCTAGCTGGCAGAGCAAATGAGCAACAGTTTTATGTGTCTATAGAGTTATCTAGTCCAGTTTCCAGCGACCAACAGCAGCAAAGTTACAAGTCTCATTGACAGTAGTGAGCCTAATTATTAATTGTTCATTGTTTGCTGCAGCAAAAGTAGCTAATTTCTTTTGAAAATATTTTAATCAGTTTCATTTATTTATGTCTGTGTACAATCATTCAGTCCGTTCTATTTACTGTCTTCTCTTCCAATTCTTGGTTTTTTTGTTTGTTGGATTCAATTCTTATATGCCTATGACTCACTCTTGTCAATATTGGGTGTCTGACGTATTATTAACACGTACAATGGGAGATATACTCTGCCAGGTCAGCGTTGAGTCGTTAATACCTCGAGATTACCAACCATTGCGCAGTTGCAGTAATACACCCGAAGACAAAAGAAAACAAAGGCGCACCAGGTAAGTATAATCCAGATGCGACGGAAAGCGGAAATCGGTAGATAAAATGTACATGTGCTGCAAAACAAACGATTAGAATTTCAGAAAAACTGAGCGATTTATTCAGGAGAATGAGCTTCATAAATTGAGCAATTCAATAACGCGTTGGTCCACCTATGTTCCTTATGCAAGCAGTTACTAGGTTGATCCATAAGTTCGTAGCATCTTTCCGTAAGTTTAATAAACAAAACATATGCACATAACAGGCAGTTTAGTCATCAGAACCACACTCTCCTCCACTATTTACAACAGACTGCCAGCGCTGGGGTAACTTTTCGATTCCGTGAGTGTAGAAATCACGTCGCTTTGAGGCGAAGAACCCATCGAGCCAAGTTCGGAGCACGTTTTCGTCTAGAAAGGTAGTTCCTTGAAGGCTGTTCCCTAGACGCGGAAAAGGTGAAAATCAGAGGGCGCAATATCAAATGAATAAGGTGGATGCATATAGTGTCTTTTGTCAGTCTATCAGGATTTCGGGCGCGCGTTATCACCATTACACGCGCATTCTTCCCGGTCGTTGTTTTTGGACTGTGTCTGAACCGTGGGTTTAATTTCAAAGAATTTTCTTGATGATTTATTCTATTTACTGGCGATTCATCAAGAACATTAACACGTTTAATCACACTATGTGAGCGTGGAAGTAGTTGCCAGTGAGTAACTGATGAAATCATAATTAAAATGCCTTTTTAACAAATGGTAATTTTATTTACTTTAATAGAGCCTAAAAGCATTTTTGAAAAAAAGAAACAGATTTAAAATTATAATCAGAAAGCACCCTCTAAATATCAAGTTACAATTTTTTCAGAGCGAAGGAAACAAGTTTTAACTGTATGAGCTTTCGGGCAGAGAACCTTGCCACTCCATTTTGACACGGCCGTAGTTACGACCGCTCACAACAGCCTCTGAAAGACTACAATGGTGCAAATCTGCAACACACCAGACTACTTTAAACTAAAAGTTTTAACAATTTACACAAGCACACCAACTATGCACCCCCGTAGGAGGGATGGAAATGGTACAAAATACTAAAATTAAAATGTTAACTTTGCCACCGAAGGTGCAACTTGATTTTAACTTCTAAGAAAAGTCTTACGGTGAAAGGGTGGCAACTTTATATACTAAAATGACCATTTAAAAAAAGCCCATAAAATGCAATCTTAAATAAAATTCTACAAGTTGGCCAAACAGATTAAGATGCTCTACGGTACACAGATACCGCCTCCCAAGATGATAGGCAAGATCAAAACATATTTCAGGAAATAGGCCGTTGCACTCCAAGCAATAAATTCGTCAACACACCGAATCCGACAAACATGACAGAGGCAGCTCCGAACGACAGACAGACACTAACTGCCTAACAAATGCGGACGAGAGACAGACGAACAAGCTGGGGACGAGAGACTGACCCAGACTGACCCGCTGGCGAGCTCACAGCGCCCCTTAAATGCACGTGAACAGGCAACCTTTCCCCTTTCCCACCAGAGGGAGACACCAAAGCTGCGACTGCCACAGCGGCGCCACCGCCAGAAACGGAGGGCCACTGCTTCACACTACGCGCTGCGGCGCGCTCTCCAAAATAGCAATTTTTACCGCGGCTCAATGTCTGCAATACGTCTCGGTTATTGATAATAAATGTCAACATTGGTGGTTACACCTCGTGGAAGCAATTCGTATCGCACCACACCGCCATTGTTCCACCAGATACATATTATTATTTTTTGTGAGTGTGCGTAGGTCTTTGTACGAGGAGTTGCTGCTTTGTCTGGGCTCAGACTTTGCTTTTCTCCCACTATGTTAGCACAAAGACACAATTTCTCGTCACCGGTAAAGATACAAGGTAGAATGGGCTGTGTTGTTCAAGAGCCAAGTGGTTACGAACAAGTAGACAGCTGATTTCTGTGGTTCTAGCTTAGATCGTGCGATAGCCATTCATCTTCCGGATTGCAGGCAAATGTCGTTCGTTGGCGGAATGATCACAGTTCATCACATTTACCAGTTCTCGAATACTCTGATGTGGATCGTTGTGGATAAATGCATTCAAACGAGCTCCATAACATCCCGAAGGTCTTCCTGAATGTGGAGACTCATAAATGTCAAAAACGTTCCTCCTTAAAACGGGACAACCATTTTCTTGCCGTCGTCTGTCGGTGGCGTCATCCCCACATACGGCGCAAATGTGTCTTGCTGTCTCGGCTGCTCTCACCCCTCTACCTAACTCAAACAAAAGAAAATGTCCGAAATGTTCCGATTTCTATACTTGGCACTCCATTTTTTGACGTCCACAGCTCCATTGATTGTCTCCAAAAGAAAGAATTACAGTACGCAAACTCAAATAGCAACAGTGAACTAGAAATAAAAAATGACAATCGATAAATAAACCCATATCAATCGGAATACCAACATGCAAACAAAAATGCTATGAACTTACGGTTTGGCATTGATTGATGGAGTTGATGGGTGTTGTCCCTAGGGATATCGTGCCAAATTCTATCCAGTTGGCTCTGTAGATCATCAAAAACCCGAGTTGATTGGAGGGCCCTGCCTATAACGCTCCAAACGCTCTCAGCTGGGGAGAGATCGGGCGACCCCGCTGGCCAAGGTAGGGTTTGGAAGCACGAACGCAAACAGCAGAAACTCTCGCTGTGTGAGGGTGGGCTTTTTCTTGCTGAAATGTAAGCCCTGAGTAGCTTGCCATGAAGGGCAACAAAAAGAGACATAGAATGTCGCAGACGTACCACGGTGCTGTGGGAGTGCCACGGAAGACAACCAAAGGGGACCAGGTATGAAGAGAAATGGCATCCCAGACCAACACCAGGTCTCTTTCACTGGAGTAAAATTGGCTTTGGTGGTGAGTTCCGCTTCGAACTGGGCCCCAACGACCAACGAAGATGTGTGTGGCCACGCCCTAGACAACATCACTGTCGGCTGCCATGCCGTCCCACAACCAGCGGTGACGGTCTGCAGTGCCATTTCGTTTTTGACACGATGTCCCTAAGGAGGACATCTGACAACCCTGTCAGTCAGTGCTAAGACGAGTAACTGCTTGAATACGAACCCGAGGTGGACCCACGCGTTGTGGACATACTCAATTTCTGAAGCTGCTCCTTTTGGATAAAACAACCAACTTTCTGTAATTCTAGTAATGTGTTTGTCTGTAAATGTATATCAAATCTCCCGAATTTCGTCCCATTCGGATAATTCCTTCGTTTGTCCGCAGCTACATGTCTCTACTCCCAGTACACGATGAAATCCCCGTGTCACAGTACCGTAGCACACCGCTAGAGAAGCCAGAACAAAATGGCGCAGAATGATGTATCGTGCCATAATTCGTTTTCTGCATTCAAAGGTAATTCGTTTTCGAAAGCTGCGGAAACATTACCACTGTCTCAGTGCAATGCAGACGCCTAAAAGTGTCATCTGGATAGGCCACGTACAGCTGCATCTATTCCACTGCTGCCGATCAAAATTCCTTTCTACCTTAGAGTACTGACTCCCCCAGCGGCGTGTTACTCTACAGTGAAGAGGGGATTTCATTGTGTTCCTTGACGACAAATATATAAATAAACAAAATTTAGTTACGTAATTTTATTATATATCCTCCTTTCAAGACACTGTCCGTTCCATTCAACTGCTCTTCCAGGTCCTTTGCTGTCTCTGACAGAATTAGAGTGTCATCGGCGAACCTCAAAGTTTTTATATCTTCTCCGTGGATTTTAATTTCTACTCCAAATTTTTCTTTTGTTTCCTTTAGTGCTTTCTCAATATACAGATTGAATAAGATCGGGGAGGGGCTACAACCCTGTCCCACTCCCTTCCCAACCACTGCTTCCCTTTCATGGCCCTCGACTCTTATAACTGCCATCTGGTTTCTGTACAAATTGTAAATAGCCTTTCGCTCCCTGTATTTTACCCCTGCCACCTTCAGAATTTGAAAGAGAGTATTCCAGTGAACATCGTCAAAAGCTTTCTCTAAGTCTTCAAATGCTAGAAGCGTAGGTTTGCCTTTTCTTAATCTATTTTCTAAGATAAGTCGTAGGGTCAGTATTGCCTCACGTGTTCCAACATTTCTACTGAACCCAAATTGATCTTCCCCGAGGTCGGCTTCGACCTGTTTTTCCATTCGTCTGTAAAGATTTCATGTTAGTATTTTGCAGCAGTGGCCTATTAAACCGATAGTTCGGTAATTTTCACATCTGTCAACACCTGCTTTCTTTGGGATTGGAATTATTATATTCTTCTTCATGTAGAAACAGAACGACCTGAATCACTGCAACACGACCGTGTTTTGACTATTCGGTGGAAATGCATGCAATTTCGTACGTTCCCCAAAGTAGATACAAGTACTACAGGTCCACGTCCTTTCAAATCAATCAGCCCAACATATAAAAATTACGAACTATAACAGCTCATGCGAATTAGAAGCCACCAAGGCACCGACGCGGGCGCTATGACGCATAGCTGCGGTCGGCCTCCAGCGCAGGGAAACAGATTTCGCAATACTTCCCACAGTAGTGTAGCGTGCAGCCATCCAAGCATTCCTAGCGGTATAGCTCCTTCCTTACCAGCTCTCACCTCAAACTGCTACTGCTACATATTAGAACTACTGCTACTCCTGCTGTGTCTATGACACGATCCTATTAAAAATACAGTCACCGCCGAGGCCACTTTAAAGTCTGATCACGTGTTCTCAAGGCGAATTATCGTATGACACGCTCCATCTGGTCCTGTTTAGTTGTCTCAAACACTGTTTACTAACACGTTTTTGTACAACGCCAAACATTTCGTTTTTTTGCCACGACTTCCATGCCTGTGTCATGTTCTAAACTAACGTTAAGACGCCCTGATACACGGCCTCTCGCAGAAAACTAGACATCGCGCGGTGTAAATCACGTTGTTACTGCAGCTACCATAACACGCCACACATCTGCATATTTTAAATAAAAACCCACTTACAACGTAACGAAAGTGGAAGACTTTTGCGGCGTTGGCGTAGGTCTCCAAACTGATGTCCGAAAGCGAATGACGACCTATACATTTAGACTCGTCTCTCACACAGACGGAATAGCTGACGACTATGCGTCCCCTTTCGACTCATTCCTCATATTGCACTCATGTACGCGATCACTGTTTCGCTGCTAGCAACCCCCAGAAGTTGCCGTCCATCCACGAAAACTTTTTCCCCACCTCAAACAAGCCATATCAGTCAATCATTATCTGCTAACCAATGCAGGGATGGGATGCAAAAGACACCATCCATGTACTCTAATAATAAACATGAAACTTGATAGCGCGAACAATTTTACACTAACTTCAACACCGGCCAATTATGTGACAGCATGTTTCCTCAATTTCAGTATCATAGCTGGACCACCCCTTCTCTACTTTGCGAGTGTCATTGCGAACACGGATAGATGACTACTCAGCGCGTCCATTCACAGTTAATTCTCGAACACTTAAATCATCAAACTATACCAGACACAGCTCTCTACATATTTCTAAGACCTCGAGCATAGTACTTAATTTACGATCCCTCTCTCTGCGTATGGGAGTCACAGAGCATCCTCACACAGTCATTGACCAACCCGCCCTGCAGCACCGTTAGAGAATTAATCTCCAACCGATCAGAAGAAGACCGCTACACTCCACGTCTCATGAAAGAATAGAGCTTTCCTAGTCCTGACCCATCTAAGTGAACAGAAAACAGAGCAAACGCTCCTCGAATGTGGAGGTGACTGGATGCAGTCAAATACAGTGCTATATTACGCCTCCCGATTAGTGCGTTTTGGCTAGGTGTTGGCAGGCAATTTTAGAACCCAGAACGAGCGGTTGCGTCGTGATCGCATGGACAGACCTGACATAAAATCAATAGAATTGCGAAAAATGTCTAGGGAATAGCTGTAAATTGATCGCACGCCGAAATGCGGGGAAATTGAAGAAGTACATATGTATGTTCTGGTTCGCGCGAAACAGTTTGTACATGGGATCCAGTATGCGTCAACAAGTGGGATGCGAGAAAACGTTGACATCGAAACGGAGGGAAATCAGGGAGGTAGTCAATTTTTTCCCGTGAGTCAGTATTTTACTGTATGTCCATTGAGGTATCAGTGATACACGCGAGTTGACTACTGTATTTTGTGCTTTTCAGGAGTACAGAGATAGTTTCACCTCTAAACTTACTTGCATCTGCGTTATAGGATAACAGAGAGTGGAGGGGTTCATCGGCTGAGAAAGAGCTGTAACGAGGTACGATTTAAAGATTGACTAATTCATTTTAGAGAAGGAGAAGTTGGTGCAGGCCACCGTCACACATCTTGCGTTGTTATGATGAGAAAAGGGCGAGAGGGATGTGGGCGCTTAGGGAGGCATACAGACAGTCATTTCTGCCTCGCTCAACACGCAAATCGAAGAGGACTGGAAACTGTTAATGCTACCACCAAGTATGTTGGCCACACACTGTCAGTGGCTTATGGGCTATAGAGGGTCAGGAATTTAAAACTATTTTTGGAAATACGCGGAAAACTACGGATCGAATTAAAAAAAGGTTGCAATGAAAGTTGTTGGTCTCGACGGGGGACATCCAATGACACCAAACTCGATCCCAATATCCCACCCCCAGGAGGTGTGGGGGGTCAAGTTTGAAACAGTGAAAAGGAACCCCAGTTTCTGTTGCGGATTCTCCAGGAAAAATTCGTAACTTTTGCATTAAAATTTTTTTCAGTGTGTTATAGATAGTGCTGTAATCGACAAAAATGGAATTGCGTTAAAAACACTTCAATCACCCATCAGATCAGGATCCCAGGAGGTAGAAAGCGTGTTATGCTAAAATATTAAATAAGAAACCGGTTTTATAGCAAAAAAGACTTGATTCTCCGGAACGCAATTACTTGGTCCACATTTTTGTTGTAATTTCTTTCACTTATGGTGCTCGACTTGTTTTAGTTAATGGGGATTCTTCACTTACCAATAATGCGTATTAAACCTATTCGTTTGGCGATTTGTTTCATCATAGCAAAGTATCTGTGAAAGAAAATCTACATAGGCTGCTTGTTGTTATTGTATCCAACTGCAAATATTCAAGCGGTTTTGAAAGTCGTCCCCATGTGGTTCTTATGCTACGGTAAGTGATGCCACTCGAGTTTGTACACATGCAGTATATGCAAAACACTTATTTGTGAAATTAGTGACTATCGTGCGATTTGTCCGAAAGTAAAGTATTTTTGCTATAAAAACCGGTTTCACATTAAAGGTTTGAAAATGATTGCATTTCTAACCACCTGGGATCATAATCTGATGTGTACTTCTTGAGATCTTACCACTTTTCAATGGCTTTTTACCCATTTTGACTTTAGTCAATTACAGCGCCGTCTGTCACGTCACACCCTTGGAGGTGGGGCACGAGGGTCGAGTTTGGTGTCATTGGATGACACTCTTCGAGACGAACAGCTTGTATTAGAAAATTTTTCTTTTTAATCCTGACCATGTGCAATTATGTAAACACGTAATGGAGGAGGCGTTTGATGTATTGTACGTGGGTAGGCGTTCCACAGTACCTCTAACGTTTGCAGTTCGCCGTTGTCGATGTCTTTCCCCATCCCTGCAAAGAGACGTCTGTTCCAGGAAGTCACACACGCACTGACTGCGACTGCTTGTGACGCAAGAGACCGACGTTACGCGCCACTGCAACTGGTGTGATACTCCTTATCTGCTGACGTCCACTGGACTAGGAAAATAACGCAATTGATAAAATACGTGTTTAACAGGGATAACAGTCACGAGTGGAAGAAGGTGTCAACAGTGAAATTACTTTCAAAATTTTCTCTTAAGTATTAACTTTATTTACTAGCGATTCAGTAAGACATTAACACATTTAATGGCACTATGTGAGCGTGGAAGTAGTTGCCAGGGAGTAACTGATGAAATCAAAATGAAATTGCTTTTAACAAATGGGAATTTTATTTCTAAAAGCCCTTTTTTTTTAAGAAACAGATTTAAAATTATAAGCAGAAAGTACCCTATAAATATCAAGTTACAATTTATTCAGAGACAGAAAGAAACAAGTTTTGACTGCATGAGGTTTCGGGCTGAGAACCTTGCCGCTCCCTTTTGACACGGCCGTAGTCACGACTGCTCACAACAGCCTCTGAAAGACTACACTGGTGCAAATGTGCAACACACCAGATTACCTCAAAGTAAACGTTTTAACAATTCACACAAGCACACAAACTATGCACCCTGTAGAAGGGATGGAAATGGTACAAAACACTAAAATTAAAAACTTAACTTAGCACCGAAGGTGCAACTTGATTTTAACTTGTAAGAAAAGTCTTACAGTGGAAGTGTGGCAACTTTATATACTAAAATGACCATTTAAATAAAAGCCCATGAAATGCAATCTTATACAAAGTTATACAAGGTTGGCCAAACATGCTCTACGGTACACATATACCGCCTCTCAAGATGATAGGCAAGATAAAAGCATATTTCAGGAAATAGGCCGTTACACTTCAAGCAATAAATTCGTTAACACACCGAATCCGACAAACATGGCAGAGGCAGCTATTAACGTACGGCAGATTGATAGGGAGATTACCGTACAACCCGAACCGCAGGTTGCTCTAACCCACCCCTACTCAGCAAAGGAAATAGGGACGACCCAATTCATAAATAACCACCTTCCCGCGGGTGGGCAGACGGAGAAGAATGGTGGGACGACCCCGAAACAAGGCGGCTGGTGAGCTCACCAAGAAAATAAGTAGAATTTAACAAGTAAATGAAACAACATATCACCAATCACTTAACTTCTAATAAACTCAGATTTCTGTCGAAGACCTGGCGCAGCACTCCCAAGTGGCTGTCCCGAACCGTCCGCTGCCAGCCGATTCAACGGACGCAGGAAGGCGCGCCGATCTCCCGTCTCACGGCGTCGCAGCTCGCACCGGCCAGACTGATGTCGTGGGTTGACTCCTGTTGCTCTCGTGTCGACCGCGAAGCCACTACCCCTCGCTATACGCCGCGGCCCACTGGACTCACGTGGCGACCTCACATGCGCCGGCGCTCAAGACGGACAAGCCATCTCGTGTCTCAGTGCGCGACCGACCAACCGATCGATCCAACCGCCAATGACCGTTGCCTGAGCAACTCGAGCAGACTGGCGGCCTAACGCGCAGATGCACGCGACGACTCGTGGGGTTCTCTCACTGCACCACAAATTCGAACAAGAGACAGACTAGCAAGCTGGGTACGAGAGACTGACCCCAGACTGACTCCAGACTCACGCAGACTGACCGAGCTCATAGCGCGCATTAAATGCACGTGAACAGGCAACCTTTCCCCTTTCCCACCAGAGGGAGACACCAAAGCTGCGACTGCCACAGTGGCGCCACCGCCATAAACGGAGGGCGACTGCTTCACACTACGCGCTGCGGCGCGCTCTTCAAAACAGCAATTTTTACCACGGCTCAAGGTGGGGCGTAACTAACCATCTGGGAGGTCAACAGGACAATTTATGTTCATATGTGTTTTCTTTTGGAAGTTCCTTACGCTATTAGCACAGATGGCTGTGAGCCTAACATTTTCCGAAAAGAGCGTTGGGAATCGCCTAAAAACTGCACTCAGGGTCGCCAGTGAACGAGCCGACGGTCGCTTTAGACCGCCACGTGGATTCGACGAGGGCCTCGCTCACCCGCCACTCTCGTCCTCACTGTCCTCACTGTCCTACGAGATACTCTACACGAATAAGTCAAATAGGTGATTTGGCGATGAGGACAAAATTTGACAGAGCATTGTATTACCTGAAATCAAACAAGTCATTTACTTATACTATTTACTTGTCTTTAAACTCTCTTTTCCAATACATATATCGCACACACGATACCAAAGAGAACATCTTTTTACCTGTTGGTTTTACGACTTGCACACATTTCATAAAAATTAGTATAACAAATTGGATCCGTATCAGAAATACACTACTGGCCATTAAAATTGCTACACCACGAAGATGCCGTGCTACAGACGCGAAATTTAACCGACAAGAAGAAGATGCTGTGATATGCAAATGATTAGCTTTTCAGAGCATTCACACAAGGCTGCCGCCGGTAGCGACACCTACAACGTGCTGACATCAGGAAAGTTTCCAACTGATTTCTCAAACACAAACATAAGATGACCGGCGTTGCCTGGTAAAATATTGTTGTGATGCCTCGTGTAAGGAGGAGAAATGCGTACCATCACATTTCCGACTTTGATAGAGGTCGGATTGTAGCTTACCGCAATTGCGGTTTATCGTATCGCGACATTGTTGCTCGCGATGGTCGATATCCAGTGACTGTTAGCAGAATATGGAATCGGTGGGTTCAGCAGGGTAATACGGAACGCCGTGCTGGATCCCAACGGCCTCGTATCACCAGCAGTCGAGAAGACAGGCATCTTATCCTCATGCCTGTAACGGATCGTGCAGCCACGTCGCGATCCCTGAGTCAACAGATGGGAACGTTGGCAAGACAACAACCATCTGCACGAACAGTTCGACGACATTTGCAGCAGCATGGACTATCAGCTCGCAGACCATGGCCATACTGGCGTATCACCCGGCGTGATGGTATGGGCTGCCATTGGTTACACGTCTCGGTCACCTCTTGTTCGCATTGACGGTACTTTGAACAGTGGACGTTACATTTCAGATGTGTTGCGACCCGTGGCTCTACCCTTAATTCGATCCGTGCGAAACGCTACACTTCAGCAGGATAATGCACGACCGCATGTGGCAGGTTCTGTACGGGCCTTTCTGGTTACAGGAAATGTTCGACTGCTGCCCTGGCCAGCACATTCTCCAGGTCTATCACCAATTGAAAACGTCTGGTCAATGGTGGCCAAGCAACTGGCTCGTCACAATACGCCAGTCACTACTCTTGATGACCTGTGGTATCGTGTTGAAGCTGCATGGGCAGCTGTACCTGTACTCGCCATCCAAGCTCTGTTTGACCCAATGCCCGGTGGTTGTTCTGGGTACTGATTTCTCAGGATCTATGCACCCAAATTGCGTGAAAATGTAATCGCATGTCAGTTCTAGTATCATATATTTGCCCAATGACAATCTGTTTATCATTTGCATTTCTTCTTGGTGTAGCAGTTTTAATGGCCAGTAGTGTAGTTACAAATTTGAGTATACACTGAGATCACAAAAGTCATAGGATACCTCCCAAATCGTGACGGACGTTCTTTCGAACAGTGCAGTGCAGCAGTTCTACGTGGCATGGACTTAACATATCGCTGGAAGTCCCCCGCAGAAATACTGAACCATGCTACCGCTACAGCCGTCCATAATTGCTACTGTGTTGTCCGTGCAGGATTTAGTGCACGAAATTACCTCTCCGTTATGTCCCATAAATGTTCGATGGGACTAATGTCGGGCGATCTGTGTGGCCAAATCATTCCCTACATTTGTCCAGAATGTTCTTTAAGCCAATCGCGTACAACTGTGAGCTAGTTATGTAGCATATTGTCGTCCACAAAACTTACATCATTGTCTGGGAACAGGAAGTCCATAAATGGCAGCGTATAGTCCCCATGTAGCCGAACATAACCATTTCCAGCCAATGGTAGGTTCAGTTCGGTCAGAGGACCCACTCCATCCCACGTAAACACAGCCCACACCATTATGGAGCTACCACCAGCCTGCACAGTGCATTCTCGACAACTTGGGTACATGGCTTCGAAGAGTCTACGGCACACTCGAACCGTACCATCTGATCTTATCAACTGAAATCGGAACTCATCTGATCGGCCACGGTTTACAGTCGTCTGGGGTCCAACCGATTTGGTCACGCGCCCATGACAGGCGCTGCAGTCGATGTTTTGCGGTCGTCCGTTGCCATGGCCCAACAACGAAAACTTTCGCCGCACTGTACTAAGGGACACGTTCTCGTTATGTCCCATGTTGATACTTCCGGTTACTTCTCGCCTGTCTGTTGGCACTCACAACTCTACATAGACACAGCTTCTGTTGGTCGTTAAGTGAAGGCCGCCGGCCCCTACGTTGACAGTGGTGAGAGGTAATGACTGAGATTTGCTGCTCTCGTTTCACTCTTGACACTGTGGATCTCGGAATACTGGATTCCCTAACGAATTCCGAAATGGATAGTCTGAAGCTTCCATTCCTGTGCAAAGTCTGCTAATTCCCGTCGTGCGGCCATACTCACGTCGGACTCCTTTTCACACGAATCATCCGAATACAAATTACAGCTCCACCAAAGCACTGCCCTTTTCTACTTTGCTTATGCGACACTACCCCCATATATGCATATCACTATCCCACGACTTCAGTCACCTCTGTATACTTCTACAGTCAAAAAGATGAATTACATATTTTCATCTGTAAGACAGAGACCGACTCCATAAAATCAGTTTTGCAGCTGGTAGGATGTCACAGATTTTTTAAAGGTACATCGTTGAGACAGAGATTTTACATATCTGTGTAATTTGTTATACAGTTTTCTTTCTCCATGATATACACTTGTTCGCCGGCCGGTGTGACCGAGCGGCTCTAGGCGCTTCAGTCCGGAACCGCGCCACTGCTACGGTCGCAGGTTCGAAACCTGCCTAGGGCATGGATGTGTGTGATGTCCTTAGGTTACCAGAATGAGATTTTCTCTCTGCAGCGGAGTGTACGCTGATATGAAACTTCCTGGCAGATTAAAACTGTGTGCCCGACCGAGACTCGAACTCGGGACCTTTGCCTTTCGCGGGCAAGTGCTCTACCATCTGAGCTACCGAAGCACGACTCACGCCCGGTACTCAAAGCTTTACTTCTGCCAGTATCTCGTCTCCTACCTTCCAAACTTTACAGAAGCTCTCCTCCGAACCTTGCAGAACACGTCATGGTCCTTAGGTTAGTTAGGTTTAAGTAGTTCTACGTTCTAGGGGACTGATGACCTCAGATGTTAAGTCCCATAATGCTCAGAGCCATTTGAACCATTATACACTTGAAAGGCACAACGTGGTGTTGGAAACACTAGCAAAAAATGTCTGTTTGACCTGGTACTGTAATCGTGAACAGTTCTATTTTGAGGAAAAATGTTTCTTTTCCGCAGCATACATTTTTAACATCCATAACTACTTCCAACATTTCACCTCATGAGAACTTTTAGGATTTTTGAATCCTTAAAAAAAAAGGTTTACATGGTTTTCTGCTGCTTGCCTGTTTCAAATCGTTCAAATGGCTCTGAGCACTATGGGATTTAACATCTGAGGTCATCAGTCCCCTAGAACTTAGAACTACTTAAACCTAACTAACCTAAGGACATCACACACGTCCATGCCCGAGGCAGTATTCGAACCTGCGACCGTAGCGGTCACGCGGTTCCAGACTGAAGCGCCTAGCACCGCTCGGTCACAGCGGCCGGCGAAAAGAAAGAGCTTTCAAAGCACTGATATTTATATATAAAGCATAATCCAAATCAGAAACCATAGTGATCTTCAAACAAAAAATTTTTGTATAAAGTTTTAGGGAATTCTTAAAAGGGTATAGTGAACTATTATGAGTATAAAAGTTGGCTCGAGAACAAGGGGCCCCTACTGTCTATGATGCAATAGATCAAATATAAATTCCCCGACTATATAGCAGTATCGCGATTAGTAGTGAGAGCTCAAATGGCATCACATGGAGAAACAAGCAAGGTGGACTTGTAGCAAAGTGATCGCGCGTGCTGTTGAGGACTTCAGTATAAAAATTGATAGGTCCTACAATGCCGGAGCCGGAAAATACTTTACCAATCCTGAAATCTGTACCGGGTCGTCGGTAGGCAGCATTCTGACGACGTAGGCGCCGACTTCTGCTGTGCAGCAACTCTGTTCCAAAGCCTGGCCTCGAAAGCTGTCCGAGAATTCCGACTCTGACGAAGATCAGATCCCGAATGCCCTGCACCCGCGCAACGCAGGAGTGAAGCCAACATTGCTCAACTCCTTACTATCCTCGAAAACCGCGAATCAGCATTCAGTGCTGATTCCAAAAATCCCCCCACACTGTCTCAAAACATCATTCGCGCCAATAGCAACCGTTCACTCCAATTTTGAACAGGGCTTTATGACGTCAACTAGCCTCAGTTTAAGAAACTTCCTGGCAGATTACAACTGCGTGCCGCACCGAGACTCGAACTCGGGACCTTTGCCTTTCGCGGACAAGTGCTCTACCAACTGAGCCACCCAAGCACGACTCACTCCCCTCCCCGTCTTCACAGCTGTACTTCTGCCAGCACCTCGACTCCTACTTTCTAAACTTTACAGAAGTTCTCCTGCGAAACCTGCAGAACTAGCACTCCTGAAAGAAAGGATATTGCGGAGACATGGCTTAGCCACAACCCCCAGGCGGAACCCGTTTTTATACATTTAGTAAAAATTAGACCAGACCGCCACAAATCTGCGCCCGTCTTACTTAAGAAAAACAGTACAAGTGTTTAGCGCTCAAGGCTTCATTTGTTCTCCAGCGAACAAAATAGATATAGCATATCGAACCGTATTCTTCTCAGTTTATATTGCCGCTCAAAGACGACGAATTACACGATTTAGGAAATTCCACCGTCGCTATGCGACGCCTTATTATACATTAATCATCCTTTATAAACAAGTATTCGCCTTCTGGCTGAAAGTGTTAACTATTTTCTGTTTTAATGAAGTCAAAAATAGCGACTATCACAGATCTTGTCTTTCCGTAGCACAATCTCTCCCCTTCCTAAGTCAAGGACAGTTTGTCGTTCATTTAGAATGTCCATGCGTATTATCAGGTCGATGGATAGATTCGGCACGACTAAGAACGGTTCTACGCGCTACAGTCTGGAACCGCGAGACCGCTACGGTCGCAGGTTCGAATCCTGCCTCGGGCGTGGATGTGTGTGATGTCCTTAGGTTAGTTAGGTTTAAGTAGTTCTAAGTTCTAGGGGACTGATGACCTCAGAAGTTGAGTCCCATAGTGCTGAGAGCCATTTGAACGACTAAGAAATTTGTCTCTAGCCTGTTCCCCTGACATGTAAACTCTAACCTCGTCTGCTTGTTGACCTCAGTGCATTTTTCTACTAGCGCTCTCTTGAAGTTCGTCTTTTTCATGGCCAAGGTGGGCCAGCTTTCCTTCTACGAGCACCTTTGAAATGCTACATCAGAGATCGCAGTTATATGACTGCCACTATACAGAATTCCGTGTAGTCGCACGCCCCCTACTGTCACAGTAATCATAAGATAGAGATCCTTTCTGGTGGGAGTCTCTTGCTCCCTGAGCAGCAACTCTGATGTGTCCTCATATTTCAACATATGTTAACAGCTCTGTCTGAGTATTTGTGCGGATTTTCCGCGAGCCTGGCGTCAATCTCGCCCACCGTTTCTGTTTTGGAGATTGAAACTCGGGTTCGGACAACGTATTTCGATTGGCTCATCCCGTTGTTCATCCAAATCTCTGCGCCTGCAGTTCGTGTCGTACTGGCGGGTATCATTCTGCCTCTGCCAGTAATTCTGCCGTCCTGAATTTTGTCTCTTATAGTCCTGCCTCC
The DNA here is from genome assembly GCF_023864275.1 of Schistocerca cancellata. Classification (NCBI taxonomy): domain Eukaryota; kingdom Metazoa; phylum Arthropoda; class Insecta; order Orthoptera; family Acrididae; genus Schistocerca; species Schistocerca cancellata. The sequence goes on along the minus strand of NC_064628.1, from coordinate 1,291,537 downwards.
AGGATCTTCCATTACGCTGATGGATGTTGTTATTGCGCGGTGTTCCACGAAAGTCGCCATTGTAATAGATATTTTGCCCCTTCTTTCGATCATTCGCCCCTTCTTTTTCAAAAATTAGCTCAAACTCGCGCAGAAGGCTTTTAAATGTTTCGATATTCGATACGTACTCTCTTACCAGCGCTTGCTGGTAGTTGCTTGGCAGTTTCGCGAAACAGAACTTAATTATTTCACAGTCACTATGTGGCACATCAGGAAACTGATTCTTTTTAATTAAAGGCTCAAAGAGCTTCGTGGGGCTCTTGTATTCTGTCTCCTCCAGATCTGGACACAAACTGATTTCCTGTTTTATTCGGTCTTTTATTTCGCGCAACCAATACGTTCCGAGAAAAGCGTGGGTGAATCCTTGGTATGTTCGGCATGTACCCGCAACACCGCGCATTCTCTCAACTGCCGTGCCCTCGATGTGCCCGCAGATAAATTCTAATTTTGCTGCCAATCTTTGTTAACATAATACACGTTTAAAACCTTACAAAATTAATTCCCAGTAAATTCTTACTTCCAAAACATATTTAAAGTTTCGTTTCTACAATAGTAAAATTATTTCCAGAGGAATCTTGCAAGAAACATGAAGAATTCATTCACGCATACGAGCAGTTCAAAATATTTATCATTTACTTGGAAAAAGAAATCACATTGCATCCACCTTGCTCTTACCAAACTGAGGCAGAATAGTTGTTGATATTCCCTTGGTTTCCTTCACATCAGCCGCCGCATTCACAACGCTTTTTAATTCTGTGGTTACGCTTAACGATGCGGAAGATTCCTACAGAGTGGGGCAAGTAAGTTTGGTATCCATAGCTGTACATTGTGTTACAGGCTGCCTTCCACCCAGCTCTCAGTATCTACCTCTGTTCTTCCACGACCACGTGCAGGAGAACAGAAAAACAGTGAATGTGTTTGGTATTTGTGGGGAGGAAGAGGGGGGTCTCTGTGTTTAATGTAATATGTAGTGCGCTTGGTCGGCAGTCAGTTGTACAGCGCTAGGGCATTGTTGTTAGAGGCACTGTAGCCAGCAGTTGAGTTTTAGAGAAGGAGATCCGATATTTATGAATCTGGGAGAAATTATCTGAAATACTTTATTACGAAGATTTTCTTGAGTGCATGGACAGAGAAGATATTTGAAGGAATATTTCAAGATAAGCTGTGCACGCACAAGAAAAAAAAAATGTTTGTTTGTCAGAACAATTAATTGAAGGAAATTTTTGACTCTTAGACAACTAATAGTATTCATGATAAGTGTTGGTTTGATCTCTTTGCTTTCATTACGTCACAAATTACGCAATCGGTTTAAATGTCAGTAATTTTTTTAATGAAAGAATTTCGTAATTGTTAGAGTCATCTTATGCTGTACACTCCTTTTTAACAATAATCAGAGTCTAATTTTGCAAGAACGTTTTTGTTGGAATTAAAACACTCCTCCATCATTTTTAGTGACGTTTCAAATGTCTTGTATTGTGTTCATTGCACCTTAAACCGCACACAGCTACAGATTGTCTTTGACAAACAAGGAAAAATTCAGTAGCGAGTAGGTTACTTTTGTTTAGTTGCTTCATTTGCTGATTTCAATTGGCTTTTGAGAACGTCGGTACACAAGACACAAAACAGCATGTTGTGCAAGAGGCAAGCTACTTTCCTTTGAGGATAGATCTCACGTTGCATTCTTGTCAGCAAATGGCATCAAGTCAGAATTTTCAGGTGTTGTGCTAAGTAAGCAGATTAATTTACAGTGAACAGTGAAGGTAATCTTAAACGATTATTTTTCCCGTGTTGAACAATATTTATTTTGTCGATAATTCAAGTTAGATATTGCACTTCATATAACGTAATTTTCATAACGTACTTCAGTATTGAGTTTCAGTACAACAGTTTTCCATGAGTACACAACTAGTTTCTTTTGCGATTTAATTAAGTTCACTTTCATTATTTCAACTTTTGTTTCACGATGCTATTCACAAGCGCAGAACAGGGCCAACAGATAGTCAGTCAGTACTGCACAGCAGTTAAATACGATCTCTTAAGTCTGAATACGACCTCTTTAAGTCCACGTTACACGAGGAGGAAGGTTTAAGAACATCAGTATTTCATGTATAGCCTCCTGAGACCTGGCGACAATTGTCATGAATTTTTTGGAAACAGATATTCTGCACCTGTTAAACAGAAGGTAGTGAAATAAGATTCACAAAAGTTTTTCGTTTTTTCTTTTAAATTCATGATTTTCTGAAGTGTCCATTACAATGGACACTGGGTCTTGGAGACATGTAAGTAAACATTAGAAAAGAAGTAAAGTGTCCATTACAATGGACACTGGGTCTTGGAGACGTATAAGTAAACATTAGAAAGGAAGTTGAACATGTAAAAAAAGTACTTTATTTTTAGTTTATTGAACAAAATACAGTCTTATTATGCAGATATTACTTGAATCATACACTGATTATTAATTTAAAATAATTAATATAAATTTAAAAAGTAAAATAAATGACGAATTTTGACAGTTTTATTTCTGATGATACTCAGAGAAACAGTTTTTCTGTGATGTCAGACAGAGGAAAACTGAACAACCTTTTCACCTTATTTTGGTTTTCTTTGTGCAGCCACTGTTCTTACACCTCATGCTATTTTTCAACCCTGTCATTTCTGGCAAATGGGTTACAGAAGGTGCAGGTGATTGTGGCGGCAGTAATCTTCGCCTTTTAGGAGTTGACTCCTCATCATCTTCATCAGAATGTTGTTCCCCTTGGCCCCTTAACAAATGCTCAGCAATTCTAATTTTGAAATCAAGGTACTGCAGGATATTCTTCTTTGGCTCATCGTTCTTAATTCTGTCACTTCTGTACTGAATCCAGCTATTTGCAATTCCCAGATTTATGAAGTGAAAAATAGTTTTTACGGTCCACTTTTTGGTTCTGGTGGAGATCCTGTAAAAACTCATCATTCTGTCAATCAGGTCTATGCCACCCATATTTTTATTGTAGCAGCTGATTACTGCTGGACGGGGAACCCGAATGTATCTCCGATCTTTTTTCGACCACCTTTTACATTGATCCATAGGGTTTTTCCCAACCTTCGTCGATGCAGTTATGACTGGCTTTTGGTCATACCATTTTACAATAGAAATGAGTTTGTCTTTTCTCACTGTCTGGTCAACAGACCCACGTCCTTGATTTGCAAGAATCTTGTCTGCTGTCAGATGGACTGCTCTGGGTATTCTTGACTTCATGATTGTTCCAGTGGCAAGCAAGTTTTTTTCAGTCAATGATTCCAGTAACGGAACAGAGGTAAAATACCTATCAAAGAACACATGTGTTCCTTCTGGAAGGCTCTGGCAAAGCCTGAGGACTGCTGAGGCTCCTATTCCTTGTTTTAATTGTTGACCAATAGCTTCTGGGAATGTTCCTTTACCCTGATAAATTTCAAAGTCAGGGACTAGTCCTGAAGGAGCAGCCAACACAAAATTTTTAAGCCCTTCAGGATTTGGCTTTCCCCTGACAAATTGTTTTATTGCACATGCTCCAGTAAACGGGATCATTTGTTCATCCACTGCCACTTCAGGAGATCGAGGTAAACTGGGGCATGCTCTCTTTACACGTTCTAAAAGTGGCCTTATTTTCCACAACTTATCTTTCCTTCTAGTTTCTTCTGTAACAGCATTATCGTCTGTCACCTTCAAATTACTTCTAATGGTGAAGTATCGGTCTCGAGTCATAATTTCAGTAATGCTAATAACTCTTGTTGTTTTACCCCAGTACATCCTAACTCTAGGGTATCTCAAACAAGACATTAGTATTGTTGCTCCAATAAATACCTGCAATTCCTTGGCAGACAGCTTTAAAGACCTTCCAGTCTGCTGTAAATATCTCATATTGGTAAGTTCAGAAGTATCCTTAAAAAAGGCCAAGTCAAAGTATTGCTGAAAGTAGTCCATGATCTGCTTCTCATTATGTTCTGCAACTTCCGTGGGCGAGAAGGTAGCCTGGAGTCCCTCAAACCTGAAATTTGGAAACAAAGCATCAAGGAAAGATCGAAAATATCTGGAAAAATAGAAAATTGTTTACAAGAAGGTATCACACTTACCTTTCGCATTTCTCCCAAAACATCCTGCGATTCTGCGAAGAACTCTCGTCATCATCAGAATTATCAGTGCAGCTGCTACTCTGTTCACTTGGGAAAGGAACATTCGATTGCTGCACAGCATCATCTGCCAGATCAAGATCACCATCCTCCTCCTCACTAATCTCAAGATCTGACACGTCTCCATTCAAAAGAATTTCTAAAATTTCTTCTGAACTGAGCTTTGATCTGTATCCTTTAAGAAAATGATTGTTTTAACATAGTGCCTACTTTCCTTACAGAAAATAATGATAGTATTGCATCACATAATGTCATTGAGCAACAGTCACAACACGAAATGTATTGGAAATTAGCGAAGGTAATCACCACTAATGCCTACGAAACAGTGCTCAGAAATGTGGCTGCAAGTCCCAGCGTCCACTATAGTGGACATTACTGTTTTGCAACAATAATTTATGGAAATACACAGTACTACCAAACCTTATTGCACAGCTAGGCCGTATAAGCACCACTTATAGATACTGTCTACAATAGGTCCTTTTTTTTCATAAAATAAGTTTCGAAAAATACACAATAATGACGGAGAACTCACCTGCCATCGTAACACGTCGTAAACAAAGCTGTTACTTGGCGCCAAGTGATCATAGTGACTGTTTCTCCCACCAGATGGCTGCAGCGTACAATCCATTCACATGTGCCACAGGTATTACAACGGAAAATGCAGAATCTCTGACAGCAGGACAGGAAACTCGATGTCCATTATAATGGACATCAGGTCTCAGGAGGATAGATAAATTACATAGAAAGCTCATACAACTAACGTTGAACATCACACAGTAATCTGCAAGAAACTGGAAGAATTTCGTATTGAAAAATGGTCAAAAGGTAGAACCGTTGAATAGAATTCTTTTGAGAAAGGTTACTCAGTGTTTCCCGCCAATTTGACAGTACCATCAAAAAAGTTTTACGTGCCGACATTTTGACTACGCTTAAAGAGAGAAACACAATGGATGTGCACACATGAGAAACACAATTTTCGGTCCTACCAAGTTGGATCTTGATCCTAATGATACCAGTCGTGACTTATCGATACACACATTCCAAGAGACAAAGAAGGCGTAGAGCAGCCATCTTGATTCATAACCACACGTCCATCACCCATAACTCTCCCTGATTGCTCAGAACTGAGCCCAAAGCTGGAAAACCTTGCACAGCGGCGTGACCAACAGGATTAAAGTCAGGGTCATGTGACCTCAGGAGCCATGCAAGCAATGTTCATGGAATGATCCTCAAAACAGTCTGACAGAAGTTGGTGATTTCTTTCGTTTGAGGTGGACGTCACCGAACCTATGAAAACCGCGCCCAGTGAGATTCGCGCCCAACCAGAAATGTGTGAGATTCGCGCCCAATACCTGCTCCCTTTGTGTCAGGCTTACCCGCGCCCGGGCTGTCCTAATGACGCTAAACCACCTGCTCCTCGAACACAGGGACCTGCCCTCCCTCCCCCCCCCCCCCCGGTGCTAGGCAGAGCCGCCCACTGTCTGATACACAAACACAGCTGTAGTGCCACTCCACTCTGGCTGTCGAAGAGTTCACACAGCGCGATTCGTGTATTTTTGGCACAGTAGTTCAGATGTGGAATTTTCAACCACTAACCAGGGTAAGCCATGTTGCCACTACGAAGGTTATTCTTACATAGTGAAGAGAACTAAAGAAGGTGGGACAGTAACGTGGCGCTGTTCAAGACAGAGAGCAAACCACTGCTGAGGAGTGCTGAAAACGAAGGATTCGGCAGTGCTTTTTTCAATCGCGCATCAATGTGGACCTCCGGATGTCGCTCAGTTGGAAGTAAGGAAGACTTTGAACTACGCAAAGAAGAGGGCAAGAGATGAAGAGATGTCTATTTAAAAAATATATTCAGAGGAGCTGGGTTGCCTGCATAATGGAGGCTATGGTTTTGTCACTGAAATGCCAGAGCAGCAAACAACGAAGAGAGCTCTGTACTACCAGCGGGCAAAATCACAGGGAAATACAAGAGAAGAAATTGACCTAAAGGCAGATTTACTAGCTATGAACGATGGTAGCAGTTTTCTGTTAAGCGACGACAAACTAGGAGAGAGGATAATAGTTTTTAGTGGAAGGGTAGGAAGAGAGGCTCTAAGGACTAAACAAGACTTTTTTATCGATGGTACGTTCAAGTGCTGCAGCAAACAGTTTTCGCAAATATACACCATTCACATTTGGGATTGCAAATAATGAGACAAACGTCTATCCAGTTGCCTTTACACTATTGTCAAACAAAAGAAAAGAGACGTACGTACGTCTTTTCCGAAATTTGATGGAAAAAATTCCAGAATGTAAACCTGCAAACGTGGCCATTGACTTCGAATCAGCTGCGATTTCAGCAATTAAAGTTGTATTTCCGACAATTGAAGTTCATGGATGTTATTTCCATTTGAAAAAGTGTCTCTGGAGAAAAGTGCAAGAGGTAGGACTTACTCGTGAATACAAAGGAAACGAAGAAGTGACACAATATGTTCGCATGTGTACTGCGGTGGCGTTTCTACTGCCTGAAGATGTATGTGATGGTTGGCTGGAGATACATTCACATACACCGGATATCCCCAAATTTTCTGAATTTTTGACTACTTGGTAGATAGATGGTTGGAAAATGAAGAAACCCCTATCAACCTATGGAGTTGCTACAAACGGCGCCAGCAAACAACCAACTCTGTAGAAGGTTGGCACCACAAAATTAATAACATGCTTGCTAAACCAAATTCGAAACTTAATGACTTTATTAGGTGTCTGAAAAGGGAAGCAGGAAATTCACCGTGCGCCTTAATGAGGGCAGACCTGAGTATGGAAGGTAAACGAGAAAAAAAACAGTCTACATGTACGTGATGAAAGGTTGGGAAAAATAGTAAAAAAATATGAAGAAGATGATGAGATCAAGGATTGCTTCAAGCCATATCCTACCTACAGAATCTTGACTGAATTTATCAGAAGATGTATATTGATACAATAGTGTTCAAATGTAAATAGCAACATATATAAAAAATAATAAAAATTAAAAAATATTGATAATGGTTATAAGCTGATTTTAAACATGCCTCAATGACTTTCGCTCTTTAGCCAGTCCAAAGCCTGGATAAAGTGTGATGGAAATCAGATTAATTTTAAAATACAGTATATGTGTTTTACAATACACCAAAACAAAAGCGAACCCTTTTCAGAGTCAACCCTATACAATTATACTTCTCATTCAAGAGTTAAAATTAAGTGACATTACTAATCACCAAGTATGGAGTCACTTGATATTTCTGAGTATTCAAGAAGAGTAGTTGTTATAATGAAAATGATATTGATAATGACTGCTGAATGGTACTGCAAGTGAAGCAAAAGAATGTAATCTCTTGTATTTACTGCAGTTTGAAGTGGTGTGTGGCAGAAACTTAATTCTCTCTCTCTGTCTGAGGGCTGAAAACTCCAGCTCAGAAACCTCCAGGTAGCGTCCCTCAACTCTTTTGTCTGCCGGGCAAGGGGATTAGCGGACCCGTCCTCGATCCTTTCTGGGTGCGAATCTCACTGGGCGCGTTTTTCACACACCGGAGGTCACCTGCAATGTGCTGTACACGATGAAACAGACGTTTATTATCGAACAGCACGTCTCCGTGTCGTAGGTTGGAGAAAGAAAACTGCAGAGATACCAGGGACCCCGTGCCCTCCTACGCAAGCATCCGTTGTATAATAATTTCTCCAACATGCACCTAAACGGGGCCAAGTTGTAAGTAGGCTGTTTAGGTTCTTATATTGGTAACGCCGCCGCCACGTAGCGCTCTCTGTATGAAAATCACTGGCTGTGCTGTGTGCAGTCTGTGGCTAGTTTGCATTGTTGTCTGCCATTGTAGTGTTGGGCAGCTGGACGTGAACAGCGCGTAGCGTTGCGCAGTTGGAGGTGAGCCGCCAGCAGTGGTGGTTATGGACTTGCTATATTATCCGCAAGACTCTTCAATGGTGATTGTGCACCTGCACGGTCACAACAGATGGCTGCTGGCCATCTCTACAAGGACTGCAGTGGGTCTGCATCTTTGATGACCCAACAATACCATTATTTCTACAAGGACTACAATGGGTCTACACCTTTGCTCACTCATCAGTACCAATATTTATACAAGGACTGCAGTGGGTCTGCACCTCTGGTGGCCCACCAATACCGTAATCTCTACCAGGACTACAGTGGGTCTGCTCTGTGATGACCTACCTACCAATATTCTTCAAAACTTCGAATGACTCTGCTGTGGGTTTACTCTGTTGTGGTCCATTACCTGTCTGCATGTCAAGAGTCAGCACTGCCTTTCCGTTGGAAGGACAACACTTCTTCTTCAAGACTGCATGGAAATCCACTACTTCTGTGTGCAATTTCTTTTACTAATGAGACTTTGTGAAAAAAAAACTGTAATTACTATTATGATGAATGATCAGGACTATCTTTATAGACTGTGAGAAAATTTTAGCTTTTGACCAACATTGTATCAATAAGTGTGTGCATTTGATTTCTTTGTTATTGTAATTACGATTATGAAAAATTTTAACAAATATGTATTGCCCAGTGCCCAAAACAATTTGTAAAATTTTTTGTGAGGAGCATGGGGGCTATGTAAGTAGGCTGTTTAGGTTCTTATATTGGTAACGAGGCCGCCACGTAGCGCTCTCTGTATGAAAATCACTGGCTGTGCTGTGTGCAGTCTGTGGCTAGTTTGCATTGTTGTCTGCCATTGTAGTGTTGGGCAGCTGGACGTGAACAGCGCGTAGTGTTGCGCAGTTGGAGGTGAGCCGCCAGCAGTGGTGGATGTGGGGAGAGAGATGGCGGGGTTTTGAAATTTGTAATACTGGATATTATGAACTGCTATGTATATTATGATTTTTCAACACTATTAAGGTAAATACATTGTTTGTTGTTTATCAAAATCTTTCATTTGCTATCTATGCCTATCAGTAGTTAGTGCCTTCCGTAGTTTGAATCTTTTATTTAGCTGGCAGTAGTGGCGCTCGCTGTATTGCAGTAGTTCGAGTAACCAAGATTTTTGTGATGTAAGCGATTTGTGAAACGCGTAGGTTAATGTTAGTCAGGGCCATTCTTTTGTAGGGATTTCTGAAAGTCAGACTGCGTTGCGCTAAAAATATTGTGTGTCAGTTTAAGCACAGTCATGTATAATTGTTGAAAGGGGACGTTTCAAAGTCAACGAGCAGAATGCACCTTCTCGTTTCCGACTCACTCTTGCACGGTAGGCGGTGTAGAACTGTTACATTGGCGTGACAAGACTCTCCAACACTGGCATATGTCACGGCAGTAAAGTGGTGTGTATATGTTACAGCCGGTTGACTGCAAACAACGCAGTAGAATGGATCGACGTGGGTACGTGACGTATTGAAAGGAAGAACCTATCGTCTTCGGACGTGCACATGACCGCACATTGAATAGCCCGCCCGGGTAGCCGCGCGGTCTAACGCGCTGCTTCCCGAGTCGGAAGGCGCGCCGGTGCCCGGCACAAATCCGCCCGGGGGATTCGTATCGAGGTCCGGTGTGCCGGCCAACCTGTGGATAGTTTTTAAGGAGGTTTTCCATCTGCCTCGGCGAATGTGAGCTTGTTCCCCTTATTCCACCTCAGTTACGCAGATGTCGGCGATTGCTGCACAAAGACTGTCTCCTCGTAGGCGTACAACATCATTACTCTACCGTGCAAACACTGGGGCTACACTCGTCGTTCCCGAGGGGGGGGGGGCACTGGGGGCCGAACCGCACAATAACCCTGGGTTCGGTGAGGGGCGGTGGTGGGGTGGGTGTGGACTGCTGTGGCCTGCTGTGGGGTTGTGAACCACTGAGGGACGAAGCCCCTCCCTCGTTTCTAGGTCCCCAGTTCAATACCCACACACACAGCTTGAATAAGTTGCCCGATTTGTTTACGTGTCTCTGCTGATTGCCCCATATCTCTTATCAAGGAATGGTGTACTGTTCGCCGGAAATGCATATCCTCCAATTTCCATCTATTGTACTATAAACTTTTTCCTTATTTTGTTACCTGAAGATATGACATTTCTAGCGGTTCTAGGCGCGCAGTCCGGAACCGCGCGACTGCTATGGTTGCAGGTTCGAATCCTGCCTCGGGCATGGATGTGTGTGATGTCCTTAGGTTAGTTAGGTTTAAGTAGTTCTAAGTTCTAGGGGACTGATGACCACAGTAGTTAAGTCCCATAGTGCTCAGAGCCATTTGAACCATTTTTATGACATTTCTGTGTCTTTATATATTGTAATTGTTTTACTATTTGTATATATATATATATATATATATATATATATATATATATATATATATATATATACACATATATATATTTATGCATTTATGTTGATGTATAATTGGTTTGTTTTGTAAATGTTATTTGTATTTTTACACTGGGTCTGGCCTAGGGGAAACTATGCTATCGAACGATTACATCGATAGGTCGTGTGGAGAACCAAAGTGTATAGGATCTTTGCTAGTGTTAACTCTGCCGCATGGAGCGCGGGCAGAGCAGGGGGAGTCTGGATGGAGTAGGGCAGTGGAGCAGGTGTGTTGTGTGACACTCCCGCGAGTTGCCGTGCTTTCGGGGTTTGGCAGCATGTAATTGTGCTCGACTTGCTATTATAGTTTCTGGTACGGTGTCGCAGACGGCAAGCATTAGCTGGCGCACATCAAGAGCCCGTTTCGCCTGGTGACAGTGTCGAGAAGAAGGCGCGCCAACATCCAGCTTCCGTAACAGCGACAGCCGACAGTAAGTGACTGTCGCCACCTCCTCGATCGATGACTTCAAACCTTCAATTAACCAACAAGGAAGACTGGAAGCACGTAAAGTTTTAGAACTGTATGGCAGACCTCAGATTTTAAAATTGTTCCATTTTCCTCACAAAATTACAGCAACTTAGCATGAACCTTTGTTGCTCGTTGTCCCAATTGCATTTCCATCAGGGTCTCTTCCTTTTCCGGAATGAACCCGAGTGTCATTGAAACTCAAACGCCAGCATTAAAGTAATATCATTCGATTTCACTGCTTTAATTTCAAAGTTCAGTTAAGGTATTCATCGCTGGCTACAATATTTAGATTACACAAGCCCAAATTAAGAGTGCGAGTTTTATTACCATATTTTCGCTTACCTATGACTGCAGCTCAGCTTGGTACGTACTAACTTTTACTATTGTTAATTGTTTAGAATCATTTAAATCAAATTCAAAGTTAAATCTCTTATTTCTAAATTGCGTAGATTCAAGTAGCTTTTGAAATGATTGTTGAGGTAGCCCAAGACTAACCTTATTTTACTGAATTTCGTAGTGCTTCAGAAACAAAGCTCACTATTAACTTCAGTCACTAAATTAACTTTCAATTTTCCAGTTTTATTAATTCTTTTGCTAAATTAAGTCAGAGTGTAGCGAAATTTATTACTTCTGACAAACATTCAGTTTTCACATAACACGTGTCAACCCTCAGTTGCCACGCTTTTAGTGCTAATTATATGTGCAATAGCCTTTCTTTTTCAGTTATTATAGTAGTTGTCTGAAGTTTCCCCAAATCTCAAATATCTAATTAACGCCAGTTAATTGTTAACGTAACGACCAAACATTTACTTTCTTTATTAACTTTACCCCTTTTCAAAATTAATTTCCACCAATTTCATTTGCATTTTTCCTTTTCATTTAGATATAACCCTTCCTCCCTCTTCACTGACAGATTAACTTTGGTGTCAATTGCTTTTCCCAAATTTCCATTAGGTACACGTGGTTTAATTTTTCACTGTCATTAAGGTCGATAAGTGAGGGGGAGGTTACAGTACCACACACAGCTATGTAACGCGGTGTATGAGCAGTGGTCGCAAAAATATCCTAGTGGACAGCCATTAAGATCGTGCAGCTAATCAAATTTTTACTGACATTAATAAGTGATTCATAGCCGATTCACTGCCATTAAACTTTGAAAAGACCCACTATATGCAGTTCAGAACTTCCAAGAGATTTCTTTCTGGTGTGTGTATAAAATATGATGACATGGAAATAGGAGAACTTGAGAGTGTAAAATTCTTGGGATTACAACTTGATAATAAATTCAGTTGGGAGCAACATACTAACGAACTGCTAAAGCACCTAAACAAGTCTATGTTTGCATTGCGAATGATGTCAGACATAGGAGATATAAATATAAAAAAAACTGGCATATTTTACTTATTTTCACTCAATTATGTCATATGGTATCATATTTTGGGGTAACTCCACAAACAGAGAAAAAATGTTTAGAGTACAGAAGCGTATAATAAGAGTAATGAATAGTGTAAATCAAAGAACATCATGTCGAAACCAATTCAAAGAACTGGACATACTAACCACAGCTTCTCAGTATATTTATTCCTTAATGAAGTTTGTTGTAAATAATACATCTCTTTTTCCAACTAACTGCTTAGTACACAGTATCAATACTAGGAATAAGAACAATATACATAGAGATTTAAAATCACTTACTCTTGCCCAGAAAGGAGTCCACTATTCAGCAACGCATATTTTCAATAAGTTACCAGCAACCGTTAAGAGTTTAGTTTCAGACAAGGCACAATTTAAACATAATGTAAAAGAATTTTTGGTGGCCAACTCCATCTATTACATTAATTTTTGACAATACTTGGTTGTAACAGCCAAGCAACTACCTACTGTGTGAATGATGGATGTATGGAAAACAGATGCAAGTCTTAAGTCTGTAAATAGTGGAAGTTTAATTTTAAATCTTGTACACAATCTGACTGTTCTTAACCGAGGATCACTGAAATGAATAATTTGCTTTAATTTTTGACAATACTTGGTTGTAATAACCAAGAAACTAGCAAATGTCTGAATGATGGATTTATTGAAAGCACATGTAGGTATTAAACCTGCAAATATTAGAAGTTTAAATTTAATTCATGTACATAATTTTACTGTTTATTGACTGAGGATCATTAAAATTAATGAAACTCAAGTTTTTCTAATTGCATTTTTGTAATGTGTTTATCTGACATGTTCCACACCCATGAGGATTCCCTTTTTTATGGGTCTGTGGAATGAATAAATAATCTAATCTAATATAATCTCCATCGTAGACTGAGGCTTACGCCTTGCCCGTGAAAACGGTTTCAAGCCCAACAATAACTGCTGCTGTCGGTGAATCAAGGTCTGTCTCAATCAGTCTCTGAGCGAACATTGTGAACGGAACAGCATGTGATGGACACTGGGTCGGGTAGCTTGCAAAAGGCCAGTGCTCATAGAGGCAGATAAAACGACACGTCTTCAGTTCGTCAAAGAACGCAGAAACCGGACAGCAATTGACTGACACCGATCTAAACCGGTGTTACAGACAAGACTGAAACCTTCCCGTCTCCTCTATACCTCTTTTCTTACGGAACCTTCCCTTCTACAATAACCTATGAAACCTCTTGCTTAATGATAACAAATGAAATCTTCCCTTTGAAATTAATTCTCTTTCCCAATCTTCACATAACAAATTTAAATGCTGATTATTAAAAGTGATTTTCTGATTATTTCGACGAAACAGAATGTGTCGTCGTCGTGGCCCTCAGTCGTTACCTGCAATAACCCAAAACTGTTCCTTACCTTTTTTACTGTTACTGGATCGCCATCTGACTGCTACATCGAACTGCGACATGAATATGCTTACTCTGTTTTACTATACTCTATTAGCTGCTGGTGGGCTGTCATAATAAGTGGCTGTATTTATTACGAAAGCCGACGTTATTGTTTAATAGCAAAGCTGACGTTGTTCTTTAATTAATTTGACTGAAGTTACGTAATTCATAGTTAAACTTTTTCTTGACAACAATAAAATTTTGCAAAGTTTTACGTTGAAGGTTTTTGGGATGGATTATAATCAGTAATGCAATATTGCTGGCAAAAATTAATTATATTCTGAATGAAATGATTTTAAACGTTCAAATGGGACTTACTTTTTGCAATAATCTTACAACTAGCTAAGCGCAAACATACCCTCAGTAGTCTTGAGTTACTAAAAAAAAAATAATTCAATAATATTAGTTCCTCTTATGATAACAGTTAGCTGATGTCTCTGTACATCCGTTTATAATCTCTTGTAAATCACAGCTAGTGGCTGGCAGGCACACCGCTCCTCTCAACCTCTCGCTTCAGACCTGCTACCGACTCGCTTCACATCTCGCGTACGACTGACTTCGTACGAACGCTAAAGTGCCGTCTCTCCCGCCAACAATGCTTTCTGGTGCAGACAATCCCTGCTACCATTACAAAATGTATCAATGCGCGGTATTTCCCGCTGTTTTCTTAAAATGTGCCCATACGCGGTCTTTCCTGTGCTTTTAAAAATTATATCAATGTGCGATCTCTTCTGCCAACAATACTTTGGTGCACACATTCCCTGCTACCTCAATTATTTCCAACATGACGAATATTAATTACTTCTACTTAATCCTATTGATAAAATATAAACATCTTTCATAAATTGTGGTTTGACAATAGACAATAGAAATATACACGTCTTACAGGATTTCCTGTGAAGCTATTCTGAACGACTTTTCTGTAAATTATTTCGGGAAGATACGGTGCGCAAAACAATTAGAAGGACAAGAATTTGGTCGAGCGTATCACGTATGTAGTCCGCGATTAAGATAAAATGACGGAAGAAAATCGCAAGAACCAAGGAGTTGTGCGAAATAAACGAAAGTTGGTAGGCGTGTATCTACATCTGAAAGACGATGGCTGTTGAGAATATCACGCCAGACGCATAAGAGTGGCGCTAGTAGCGCGACAATGACGATGCAAATCAGGTTCGCTCTAAACACACGCTATAACAAAAAAAAAGGTTCAAATGGCTCTGAGCACTATGGGACTTAACATCTGAGGTCATTGGTCCCCTAGACATAGAACTTCTTAAACCTAACTAACCTAAGAACATCACACACATCCATGCACCAGGCAGGTTTCGAACCTGCGACCGTAGCAGTCGCGTGGTTCCGGACTGAAGCGCCTAGAACCGCTCGGCCACAGCGGCCGCCGGCACGCTATTACAGTCGTGAGCGTTAGATACCTATGAGATTAGACGTGGCGTCTCGATGTCAGTCAAGAATGCGTTTAAGGCGACAAAGACGCCTTTATCAACACCACACTGAGTTTTAAGAGGTCGTATGGTAGGGCTACGAGAAGCTGAATGTTCCATTTGCGATACTGCAGTTAGGCTTGGCAGGAATGGAGCCACTGCACATGGTTGCTGGCAGCGGTGGTCACGGGAATGCACGGTCACAAAGGACCTACAACTGGAGTTATCATCTGGATGCTATATCGTACAGCAGCAGGAGCAATCTCGTGGTCATCCCACATACGCCAACTGCAAATTTGTTCGTCAATCTGATGAGTCGACCTGTTGTGCTGGCATTCATGAGCAGCACTCTGGGGTGTATTTTCCAACAGGATAACGCTCACCCACATACCTCTGTTGTAACCCAACATGCTCTACAGAGTGTCGACATGTTGCCTTGGCCTGCCCGATCACCAGATTTGTCTCCAATCGAGCACATACGGGACATGAAACTCCATCCCACAAACTGACATCCGGCATCTGAACAACACAATGCATGCACGTTTCCTTGCTTTCACTCAACATTCTGGCGGTTACACCGGTTATTAATGTACCAGCATGTCAAATTCGCAATGGCGTATCTCGCGCTTACATTAACCTTTGATCTTGTAATGTTACCTTGACAAACGTATTCCAGTGTAAGTAGGCTGTTTATGTTTTCTTTATGTAAGTAGGCTGTTTATGTTTTATTATCTATGGAAGTAGGCTGTTTATGTTTTTTTTATGTAAGTAGGCTGTATATGTTTTATTATCGGCAACGTTACGTAGCGCTCGGTATGAAAATCACTGGCTGTGCTGTGTGCAGTCTGTGGCTAGTTTGCATTGTTGTCTGCCATTGTAGTGTTAGGCAGGCTGTTTATGTTTTATTATCTATGGAAGTAGGCTGTTTATGTTTTCTTTATGTAAGTAGGCTGTTTATGTTTTATTATCAGCAACGTTACGTAGCGCTCGGTATGAAAATCACTGGCTGTGCTGTGTGCAGTCTGTGGCTAGTTTGCATTGTTGTCTGCCATTGTAGTGTTAGGCAGCGGCAGCTGGATGTGAACAGCGCGTAGCGTTGCACAGTTGGAGGTGAGCCGCCAGCAGTGGTGGATGTGGGGAGAGAGATGGCGGAGTTTTGTAATTTGTCATGAACTGCTATATATATATTATGACTATTAAGGTAAATACATTGTTTTTTCTCTATTAAAATCTTTCATTTGCTAACTATCCCTATCAGTAGTTAGTGCCTTCAGTAGTTTGAGTCTTTTATTTAGCTGGCAGTAGTGGCGCTCGCCGTATTGCAGTAGTTCGAGTAATGAAGATTTTTGTGAGGTAAGTTATTTGTGAAAGGTATAGTTTAATGTTAGTCAGGGCCATTCTTTTGCAGGGATCTTTGATAGTCAGATTGCGTTGCGCTAAAAATATTGTGTGTCAGTTTAGGCACAGTCGTGTATAATTGTTCAAAGGGGACGTTTCATATGTCGACCCTTAGCCTAGGATACATCACTGGAATCTTCTGATTTTTTCTTGTAGTTTGTGTATTTAGTGTAGCTTTTGTTTATTGCTAGAGCGTAATTGTAGAGAGAATCTCCTTTGTAGTTGCAGTCTTTCATTGTTGTACTGTAAAACAGTTGTGGCATGCATGTAGATTTGCACCAAGTATTTCGCAGCTGCGCTTGCAATTAACTACATATTATTTTCAGTGCTATGTTAATGTGTTCTCTTATTTTTGCTATTCAAATTGTGCTTTTCTGTGTTATCGTGTGAAATATTGTGACAATAATGGCGTGTGAAAAACGTAACACTCGGCTCCAAAGTAAACTGAGAAATAATAGTGACGACGAGCGTAGCTTATCAGCACCACTGGGTAGTGAATTAACAGACATTCGAAGTAGTAATTTGGTAATTGTGCATAGGGAGATGGAGCGGGCGGCAAATAATGGTGTAGACAGTCAAACAGGTAGTGAACAGGGAAGCATTATCGATCGATCGGTCGGCAACAGCTCGCCTCAGGAATCCGAAATGATAGGACACAATTTTGCAAATACTGTAGATTCAGGTTTTGCGTCCTCACCGTTTTCTCAAATGAGTCAAGACACATTTTCTGCTTGTCAAAACGTGAATGTCGCCGGTGAAAATGCACTGCCAAAAAGCATAGAGAAACAGATTCCAGACACTAATACGTTATTATTGCAATTAATGCAACAAATGGAACAAAATCAGAGACAAATGGGACAGAATCTTCTAAAGTTAGACACAATGGAACAAAATCAGAAACAAACACAGCAACAGTTAGACACAATGGAACAACACCAGAGACAAACACAGCAACAGTTAGACGCAATGGAACAAAATTTTCACACCACACTCGAACAAACACGTGAAGATTTAACTGCTGAGTTACATAACATTGAATCGAAATGTCAGAAAGTGTGTAATGACGTAAAAACACAAATTTGTGAGCATTTTCGCCTATTTTTTCGCGGCATGAAAATGCATTACAGAATCACGAAGCAGCCATAAAAGAACTGCAAACCATTGTTCATGAAAATCATGAGACCTTGTGGGCTAAAATTGACTCAGTTACATCTACCGATTCGGTTACGCAACTTGCAAAAACTCAGGAAAACTTAAAGGACACAGTAGATTCGATTTCAACACAAATGGACACTCTGAAGCTTGGTACAGAAAAACACACTGAGGAAATGTGTTCATTATCAGAGAAAGTAGTTGAACTTTCGGATCAGCTAAATAATTTATCTACGAAGGTAAATGATAATCTGAATGACGCAAAACCGGTAGTCTTTAATGACACAGAAGAGAGCGAACAAATTAGGAAACTGAAACAAAATCTGAATCAAATTGATACGCAACATCAAAGAGAAATCCAGGAAGTACAAGATCAGCTGACACAGGTAATACAAGAATTACGTATTTCAGAGGACACTCGCGCTCCAATACGGGAAGAGGGACATAGAAATACGGAACAGCCACAAATTAATAACACAGGGCACTTCGGAAATTATGAAAGAAATTGGCAAGGTACACCGAATTTTGAGATGGAACCGCCGAAACGACGTAACAATGACCGACATGCGACTCGCCGACATGATGATTTTGATTATAAGCTGTTCATTACTACACGTAAATTCAAAATGTTTAAGAATTCTGCCAACGACATTCATCCACAAGCGTGGCTCCATCAATTCTCTCATTGTTTTCCTCCCAACTGGTCATTAGAACACAGATTAGAATTTATGTGTGGCTACTTGGAGAATGAACCAGCTGTAAGAGTGCGATCGGTCATTCACGATTGTCACAGTGAAGAAGAATTTTATCATGCCTTCCTCTCAGCGTATTGGTCTCAAGCTACACAAGACCGAGTAAAACATAGCATCATGATGATGAAACACTTTGAACAATCTGAATTTTCCAGTCTTGTCAAATATTTTGAAGACATGTTGCACAAGAATCAGTACCTGTCAAACCCATACAGCCCCTCAGAACTCATCCGCATTTGCTTAATCAAACTGCCTGAACATTTACGACATATTATTTTGGCAGGACGTTGCAAAGACGACATTGAAGTTTTTCAGGGACTCTTACAAGAATTAGAAATTGACACAGACAGTCGCGGGATGCGAAAACAGGAAAACAATCACTACAGGTCACATCCGTCACAATTCCGTGACGACAGAAACAATAAATGGCCATGACAAGCCTATTCTTACAACGTAAATCGTGACCAAAACAGACACCACCCATATGACAACCACTGGCAGAGTAATAGTTACAGGGAAAGATCACCTTTCCGCGGTAATGACTATCACAGAGACAATCAGAGAAACAGACAATATGGGAACCAAAACAATTATTATCAAGGGAGACAGAATAACTTTAGACGCAACGGTCCAGCGTGCAGTTACGAGTCAGGGAGAAATTCTCCACCACGTGACCGACAAGAAAGAAACTATGGAATCTACCGACATGACGACAGACGATATGATCGTAACGACAGACCTGAATTGTATAAGAACTGGCGGGGTTTAAACAGGGCTGGGCCCTCTGGGCAACGTGAATTTGTAGAAGTTAGGTCTCCAAATCCCAATAACGACGCGCGCTAACAAAGAGACAATAGGCAATGACTCACACCGCTGGCAGCCACAAAACGTACTTATGAAACTGACGACGCAGCTGCCGTAGCTAGTAATTACGTAAAAATGGAAGACATTAGGGACATCTTACTCCAGGAACACGACGTAAAACATAACAACATTGCATATCCTGTGATTCACATTACTATAAATGACGTAAAATTTATGGCAGTACTTGACTCTGGCAGTCCCATTTCAGTAATTAGTGAAACAGCTTTTAGCAAATGCAACAAATCGAACGATTGCCCCACACTTCCGTTATGTAAGATTAAATTACAAGGTGCAATCTTTGGAAAAAGTGTAGATGTACGCCAACAAACCAACTTAGAATTCTTTTGCCAAAGCCACAGCTTCTCTATGAACTTTCTTATTGTTCCATTATTGTCGACGGAAATTATACTGGGAGTAGACTTTTTGAATGAATACAAAGCAATCTTAAGCTTTCACGATGCTGAAATAAGTTTAGAGAAAAAAGGTAAGTCAATAGCTTTGAAATTTGAAGATTGGCTCTCAAACAATGATGAGGAAATTAATCGGCTTTACATTCTGTTAGACAACAGTTCGGAATTTTCTACGTAACTAGACATTAACAATCACTCTGCAAGTACTGACAGGGATGATATTGACGGCATGTTTGAAATTAATGAGTTAATTCAGAATAAAATTCAAACAATTGAGAATTGTAATGACACTGATAGGCAGGGCCTTTTTGAGATTTTACAAGCACATTCCACAGTTTTTACTCACAAAACAGGAACAATCAAGGGATTTCAATACCAATTTCGTGTTCGTGAGCATACTAAATTTTGTGTTAGACCATACGTAATTCCAGCACATTATAGGGACCGAGTTAGAACAGAAATGCAATCTATGCTTGACGAGGGCATTATTGAGCCTGCAGTAAGCTCATACAACAACCAATTACATGTTGTTGAGAAGAAAAATGGATCGATCAGGCTTGTTTTAGATTCGAGACAAATCAATACTATCATCATTCCTGAAACAGACAGGCCGCAGACGATGGAAGAACTTCTTCAAAATTTTAATGGTGTAAAAGTGTTGTCTTCCATTGATCTCAGATCCAGCTTTTATCAGATCGAACTTCATCCAGAATGCAGAAAATACACAGCTTTCCTTTGTTTCGGCGTTTGTTATCAGTTTCGGAAACTTCCTTTTGGTTTGAACATTTCTTCGGCAGCATTCATTCGTGGGTTAAATTCCATATTACCTGAGTTCTTAAAACGTCACATCACCTTATATGTGGACGATATTCTAATAGCAGAAGGTTCATGGGAACAACATAACCGCATCCTCAACAGTTTGTTACGTATTTTTGCAGAATCTGGAATTACAGTTAACTTGGAAAAGTCTGAATTCGGTAGGTCAAAGGTGAAGTTTTTGGGACATATTATTTCTTCTGAAGGCATTCAACCGGATCCTGAAAAGTTAGAAGCAATCAGAGCCATTCCAGTTCCATCCACAAAAAGACAAGTCCGCAGTTTTCTAGGTCTCGTAAATTTTTACCGTCGTTTTCTGAATATGCAAATTCTAGTTACACCAAAACTTTGTTCTCTCACTGGAAAAAATATTATTTGGAACTGGGACGAACAAGCACAGTTGGAATTCAATTCTTTGAAAGAAGCGTTACTCCATTCGGCAATACTAGCTCATCCAGATCTGACACAAGATTTCTGCCTTAGCACGGATTCTTCTAAAGTCGGTCTTGGTGCCCACTTATTTCAAGAAGCCATAGAAAATGACACTACTGTTCAGAAAACCTTTGCTTTTGCTAGCCGAGTGCTAACAAAATCTGAAAAAAATTATCAGTTACTGAATTAGAAGCTTTAGCTATCGTTTGGGCATTTAACAAATTCCGTTTCTTTCTTTCTGGTAAGCACGTAAAAGTATACAGTGATCATCGTGCATTACAATTTCTTATGTCTTCAAAATTAAATCATGATAGGTTAAAACGTTGGGCATTGTTTCTGCAAGAATTCCGCTTCACAATAGTCTACATTCCCGGCAAGGAGAACATTGTTGCGGACGCGCTGTCACGCGCACCGGCTGGGCTTGAGAAAAGTAACACAGAAGGCAACCTTGAGAAAAATTTCAGTATTCTTTACATTCAGAAAGTCGCCTTTGAAAACTTCATCACCACATCTTTAAAGGACATCGCTCATGAACAAGATAAAGATCCGATTTGGAAAGACATCAAAAGTAAATGGCATGAAAAGACACACACTCAGATTCGGCATTATTACCTGGTTAGAAACAACATACACTTCAAACGCTGCACTGTTGATGACAAGCTATGGGTACTTTGCATTCCAGACGATTTTGTTAATAAGCTCATTTGGTACATTCATTTCAGCTACGCACATTTTGGCCCACGAAAATGTTATCATATTCTTCGAACGACTTGTTATTTTAACAATATGGAAAAGCGAATTCGAAGAGTCTTGTCTATTTGTAAAATTTGTCAAAAGGCGAAACCGTCTACTATCTCACATCGTGCTCCGTTGTTTCCAATTATTCCTTCTAAATTAAAAGAATTTGCTGCTGTTGATCTCTTGGGACCCCTTGTCAGAACATCGAATGGATTTTCGTACGTTCTAGTCGCTGTTGAACTTACTTCAAAATTTGTTTCTTTCACTCCGTTACGTAAAGCCACTGGACGGTCTGTATCCAACGCCTTTGTTAAAAATTTCTTCCGTGAAGTTGGACATGTCAGTAAAGTCATTTCAGATAATGGACCGCAATTCAGATCTGCTGTTTGGTCACGCATGCTTCGGAATCATAAAATCAAACCTGTTTTTATTTCATTGTATTCACCACATTGTAACCCGTCTGAAAGGATTATGAAAGAAATCAATAAGCTTTGCAGACTTTATTGTCACAGAAAGCATCAGAATTGGGACAGATATTTACACTTATTTCAAAATGTGCTGAATGAAATGCCTCATGATTCCACTGCTTTACCACCTACTCTTGTACTGAAGAATGTAGAACCTCCGAACAGAATCAGAGAGCTTGTACCTTTCCCGAATACACGTAAACTTCGACACAAAGACATAATTGATTTGGCTCTTAAAAATATAAAATCTGCAGCAGACAAAAGGAGAAAACTAAACGGTAAAGCAAATGCAAAGAAATTATGTATTGGTCAGAAAGTTCTCATTAAAGCTCATTCATTGTCACATAAGAAGAAACACTTGAGTCACAAATTCTTTCTAGTTTATAATGGACCTTACAGAATCCGACGTATACCACATGATAATTGCGTTGAAGTTGAAACTCTGTGTACTAGGAAGAGTAAAGGTTTACACCACATTTCACATGTAAAACCATTTATTGACAGGTAATCTGCTTTTTAACTTAGTCTTTGCAATTTTCACTTCACGCTACTTGTACAATTTGTCACACTGAAAAACTGTTAATATGCAACAATATTTGAAGTTAAATATCCAGTCAAGAACCAAGAGAACTTATTCAAACAGAAATTACGAATGCATTGTTATTGCAAACAGATGACACAGTGGTTAGTTAATGTGACAGCTACACGATTTTATCACGACGTTACTAATGAGTGACAATTTACAAAGTTGCTTTTGCGGGGTATCTGTTTTATATCTGCACAGTTTTTCTGAATTATTCTGGAAAGGAAAACATGTTTTAGTAGTAACTTTTGTGGTATAGCTACGAGACATCCTTTTCCGTAGCACAACAATACGTTACAGCACAGTACTTTCTTCATCATGGCAATAAGCGTAATAAGTAAGATATCTATACGCAAAGCATTTCACTTTTGTTTATCATGAGGTAAGTACATTGGCTTCTGCAGAACGTAGCTTTTGGAGGACGATAATTACGACACTTCCACAGAGATTATCTTACAACAAGGTGCACATTTAGCGCTACAGGACATGCATTTGAGTGCTTAATTTTGTACTTAAACCATTTATTTTTCAAGATTTTTGAAATACAAAGAAAGTTTTCTGTGATACATTTCATTCCATTGCTGTAATCTGTAACACCTGAGGGTATAATTACATTAATCCTCAGGGGGGTACATGCTTACTTTGTGTACCATGTGTTTGGCAAGCACAAGGAACCCTAGCTAATATGGTATTTGCTTATACAACTTTACACATCGGTACCATATTTCTCTAAAACATAAATTACACAGCTATCTGATCATTTAACTGAGAGATAAACATGTTTTTTACTACGTCAGTGACACATGTTTACGTAATTACACCATTGGATAACTTCACACTTACGAAATTGTATTTTGTCTGTACTGTGTGAACTGTTCATATTTTTTCGGAACCATTGTGATACTATGAGAGCTTTGAATGATGTATTTGGTATGAGATCATGTTTTTTAAAGTTCGTTTGAGGCAGATGACACTATTGAAATGAGCAGAGAATATTTTTTTAAGGTTTTGAAATTATTGCAGAAAGCTACGACGATTTTGAGATCTGACTGAGGTGTTATGATGTTATTATTACAATGACGATGCGTATTACGCTGTTGAGGTATGTTTATGATCCATAAGCTGAGAGTCGTACTTTAAGAGTTATGAAATGTGTGTAAATGCGTGAATGTATCACAATTAAGGCGAAAATTTTTTGGACAATGTTATATTCATAGGATTTTGTTTCTACACATTTGCAACGCAAATTCTTGACCTGTGAAATATTTTTATATGAGACTGTCTCTGTAGCGGAAACTGCTGTCGTAAATATTTCCGTAAGAAAGTTAAGTGACCACCTGCACGTAATGCGTCATGGGCACGCAGCTATGTCAGACGCCGGGAGAACAAGTCATTAGTGAGTGCCTCGTCAGAAGCACAGGTAGAAAAAAAGAAAGGGGAGACCATTAACCTCGCTATTGACATTTCTTTGTAGAAAGCATCGCAAATATAACACGCTCATTACTTGAAAACATATGATTACTCGTACTTTGTGTTAATTACTGAAATGCTTATGAACTGATGGGAAATATTCGTACATCTGCACACTTTCTACGAGAGTTGAGAGCTACTGACTTACGAAATGCCACATAGCTATTGAATGATGTTTTATGCTTTGGTTTGCGTAATTGCTTATTTCATTTGATACCTGTTTTCCAGCTGTGTTGCAGCATTAGTTTTATAAAATAAACTTAGATGCATTTGCTAATGTGAACACTTTCTGTCAACAGATCTATTAAATGATAATTTTGTAATCCACATTCTTTAAAAAAGGAGCACTTGGAAAGGAAAGAACAATAAGAAGGGACTAGTAACAGTAACTGGACACATAATTTTCTTTTCAAGTACATGGTAATATTTCTTTTCACAATAAGTTGTTGTGGTGCACCACTTTAATTACATAGACATTAAGATGTGAATATACATTTCCCTTGTCTGCATTATTGTCTTTAGTGTAATGTTTTTTTCTGCTTGAGCTATATGTTTAGATATAAGTTATTTCTGCTGCTGTTTGCCAGGCATAGTGCTACTACATTTCAATTTGTATTACTCTGTTAAGCTAGTTTTACTATTGATTTATTTTTATTGTTGCTGCACATTGGCTCATATTATTTGTAATGGTGCATTGCTTGGTAATTTAGATTTACTGTAGCTTGCTTTGCAACTTTCCATTTTTTTTGCATTGCTGTTTGTGTTAATTTGTTATGTGATGCTGCATTGCCTCGTCCCTTAGTTTAGCATCTGAGCTCAGTAGATTTAAGTTAGCTTAAGGGGAGGTAGACTATATAAGAAACTAACTATGATGGATTGGAAGAAATGCATTGAGGAGCTATGAGAAAATGTTTTGGCAAAAAATAGTAGTGTACAGTGGAGAAAAACTATTTTTGACAGAGGAGGTGAACAGAATACAGAAAGCAGGCTTAGATAGGACTTTTGGGAATAATGAAAACGAAGCGAGATCTCCATGGAAAATACTGCAGTAAAACAAACCCTGTCCTTTCCTTTTGTGTTATCCCACTATGTGTTTGTGTACCCTTGTGTACTTGTTTTCTTCCTGTCTCTGTGTAGTTTCATAGAATTTTTTCTTCTTCTAATACTAAGCTACATTCACTATGATGAGGAATACTGTTATCCTCAAATATAATTGGCATTAATAATATGTTATTTACCTTATAAATATGCTTAGACATTATTTATCTGTTCTGTTTTGTTGCTCATATGTGAAGTTGATGTTTCGCAAGTTATTCTGATCTTTTATGTATTTACTCATGTCATAATTCCTGTAACATTGATGTATATGTTATTTCGATTCTTTTGTAAAGCCTGTATTACTACAAATGTTATCTGTATTGTTATGTTCTTTAATGATGTATTTTGTACCTTTGTAATTGTATTCTCATATTATAATATTGTAATTGACACCAGTTCATCAAATTAAGTAACTTGTAAGTTACATTTCACTGCGCACATTTCTGTTGGTCATAGTATATGGACAATATGTGAGAAGTAGGGACTGTTAGTGTTTGCACGTGTGTTAATAATTCAGCAAGGGACTGAATAACAGCATTGCTCGTTCTAAGGACAATTCCACAAACTTTGTGAGTGCACAAGTGGTGGTTTATGGACTTGCTATGAGACTTTGTGAAAAAAAAACTGTAATTCCTATTATGATGAATGATCAGGATTATCTTTATGGACTGTGAGAAAATTTTAGCTTTTGACCAACATTGTATCAATAAGTGTGTGCATTTGATTTCTTTGTTATTGTAATTATGAAAAATTTTATCAAATCTGTATTGGCCACTGCCCAAAAAAATTTGTAAAATTTTTTGTGGGGAGCATGGGGGCTATGTAAGTAGGCTGTTTATGTGTTCTTTATGCAAGTAGGCTGTTTATGTTTTATTATCTATGTAAGTAGGCTGTTTATGTTTTCTTTATGTAAGTAGGCTGTTTATGTTTTATTATCGGCAACGTTACGTAGCGCTCGGTATGAAACTCACTGGCTGTGCTGTGTGCAGTCTGTGGCTAGTTTGCATTGTTGTCTGCCATTGTAGTGTTAGGCAGCGGCAGCTGGATGTGAACAGCTCGTAGCGTTGCACTGTTGGAGGTGAGCCTTCAGCAGTGGTGGATGTGGGGAGAGAGATGGCGGAGTTTTGTAATTTGTCATGAACTGCTATATATATATTATGACTATTAAGGTAAATACATTGTTTGTTCTCTATTAAAATCTTTCATTTGCTAACTATCCCTATCAGTAGCTAGTGCCTTCAGTAGTTTGAATCTTTTATTTAGCTGGCAGTAGTGGCGCTCGCCGTATTGCAGTAGTTCGAGTAATGAAGATTTTTGTGAGGTAAGTTGTTTGTTAAAGGTATAGTTTAACGTTAGTCAGGGCCATTCTTTTGTAGGGAATTTTGATAGTCAGATTGCGTTGCGCTAAAAATATTGTGTGTCAGGTTAGGCACAGTCGTGTATAATTGTTCAAAGGGGACGTTTCACCAGAAATTCTATTGAAACTTGGGACACAGGGAAGGCAGGAGAAGGTGTGGACGGGGCCATACTCAGCTACCGTTGGTTGCTCAGGGATTTTTTTTTTAAATCACGTACACTTTATTTTGAACCAATGGCATCTAACGTTGACAGTAAGCAACAATTATCAACTTTGACTGTTAAGACAATATCTAATTAAAAATTATTTAGACAAATTGCATTCACAGCTGAAGGCCTTATTGACCAGAAATTCAAATTATTTGTTGGCTGAAGGCCCCAGTAGTAATAACTCAAAAACTAATATGATGACTGAAGGCCTAGATAGCAAATTCTTACTAAAATATTGTTAAAAGAAAAAGGACAATCATATTAAGGGACAATATCTCATTAAAATTCTTCAGACAAATTGCATTCATGGCTGAAGGCCTTGTTGTTGTTGTGGTCTTCAGTCCTGAGACTGGTTTGATGCAGCTCTCCATTCTAATCTATCCTGTGCAAGCTCTTCCATCTCCCAGTACCAACTGCAACCTACATCCTTCTGAATCTGCTTAGTGTATTCATCTCTTGGTCTCCCCCTACGATTTTTACCCTCCACGCTGCCCTCCAATACTAAATTGGTGATCCCTTGATGCCTCAGAACATGTCCTACCAACCGATCCCATCTTCTGGTGAAGTTGTGCCACAAACTTCTCTTCTCCCCAATCCCATTCAATACCTCCTCATTAGTTACGTGATCTACCCACCTAATCTTCAACATTCTTCTGTAGCACCACATTTCTAAAGCTTCTATTCCTTTCTTGTCTAAGCTATTTATCGTCCATGTTTCACTTCCATACATGGCTACACTCCATACAAATACTTTCAGAAACGACTTCCTGACACTTAAATCTATACTCGATGTTAACAAATTTCTCTTCTTCAGAAACGCTCTGAAGGCCTTATTCACGAAAAATTCCAATTATTTGTCGGCTGAAGGCCCCAATAGTAATAACTCAAAAAACAATGTGATTGCTGAAGACCTAGATAGCAAATTCTTACTAAAATATTATAAAGAAAGGACAACTATATTAAGAACAATACCTAATTAAAAATACAAACTGCATTCATGGCTGAAGGCCTTATTGACAAGAAATCCAAATCATTTGGCGGCTGAAGGCCCCAACAGTAATTACTCAAAAACAATTTGACAGCTGAAGGCCTAGATAGCAAAATTCTTACTAAAATGTTATAAGAAAGGACAATCATATTAAGAGACAATATCTAATTAAAAATTCTTAAGGCAAATTGTATTCACAGCAGAAGGCTGTGAATCTGACGACATCAAGAGAGAAGTGGGCCTCAGACAGTGTCCCAAGGATCAAGTCGCTCAACTTCGTAAATGATGAGACAGGCAGCCAAGAGTTGTATTCACTTAACTGGATGGCAACCCAAGCTAATGGCAGATTAAACGCCGGCCAACACACTTGCAACATCTACCTAACGTCTGATAACCAACACAACGATGGAATAAACCAGACAAGGCGGAACCGACAGGCAGCACTGCATCTTCTGAATCCGCTGTTTAGAACATCCAGAAGCAGTAGGACCCACTACGACCAAAGTAGTTCAAAAGAAAGAATTATCCGAACCACAATCGAGGAGGCTGTCGAACTACATGTCTTACAGGACAGCAGCGGCAAGGCGAGGAAAGGTACACTGCCGCGAAAATACGCTAACCTCCAGGGCAGGTAACTGGGGCGTTAGCGGCGACTAGGCAGAAAAATACCGCTGGATGAACTTCATCAATAAACATAAGGAATTCAATGATTAATAATGAAAGGTGGAGGGCGGGTAATTAATTTCGCCAACTCCGAACTCTCCACTCGGTGCTCTTCGTCTCAGCGACCCTGCGAGCAGCAATGCGCGAACAAATGGCGTGGTCTCAAAATAGTGGAGGTTTCACTACTGGGTTAATGTTCACTCAACTCAGACCTCCTGGGTCCGGTGGAGAACGAGGCTGTCGCCCTCGCAACTGCAGCCCCTCGATCCGGCAGTGCCTGCGTCCCATCATGTCCTCGCGCGGCTGGACCCCACTGCTGCTCCGTCTCAACCAAACTGCCAACACACCCATCCCAGAAAACACTTCACATCCTTCCAAAGATAGTACCACTGTACTAGATATACAGGGTGTTTCAAAAATGACCGGTATATTTGAAACGGCAATAAAAACTAAACGAGCAGCGATAGAAATACACCGTTTGTTCCAATATGCTTGGGACAACAGTACATTTTCAGGCAGACAAACTTTCGAAATTACAGTAGTTACAATTTTCAACAACAGATGGCGCTGCGGTCTGGGAAACTCTATAGTACGATATTTTCCACATATCCACCATGCGTAGCAATAATATGGCGTACTCTCTGAATGAAATTACCCGAAACCTTTGACAACGTGTCTGGCGGAATGGCTTCACATGCAGATGAGATGTACTGCTTCAGCTGTTCAATTGTTTCTGGATTCTGGCGGTACACCTGGTCTTTCAAGTGTCCCCACAGAAAGAAGTCACAGGGGTTCATGCCTGGCGAATAGGGAGGCCAATCCACGCCGCCTCCTGTATGTTTCGGATAGCCCAAAGCAATCACACGATCATCGAAATATTCATTCAGGAAATTAAAGACGTCGGCCGTGCGATGTGGCCGGGCACCGTCTTGCATAAACCACGAGGTGTTCGCAGTGTCGTCTAAGGCAGTTTGTACCGCCACAAATTCACGAAGAATGTCCAGATAGCGTGATGCAGTAATCGTTTCGGATCTGAAAAATGGGCCAATGATTCCTTTGGATGAAATGGCGCCCCAGACCAGTACTTTTTGAGGATGCAGGGACGATGGGACTGCAACATTTCGCGATAATACAAAACGAGCTGCCCTTCTTTGTAGTTTTCCGATGTCATCCGTCAGTCCCACCTGATGCGGATCCCACACCGCACAGCAGTACTCAAGAATAGGGCGGACAAGCGTGGTGTAAGCAGTCTCTTTGGTAGGCCTGTTGCACCTTCTAAGTGTTCTGCCAATGAATCGCAGTCTTTGGTTTCCTCTACCCACAATATTATCTATGTAATCGTTTCAATTTAGGTTATCTGTAATTGTAATCCCTAAGTATTTAGTTGAATTTACAGCCCTCAGATTAGTGTGACTAATCGCGTAATCGAAATTTAGCTGATTTCTTTTATTACTCATGTCAATAACTTCGCACTTTTCTTTATTCAGCGTCAATTGCCACTTTTCGCACCATACAGATATCTTATATAAATCATTTTGCAAGTCGTTTTGATCATCTAATGACTTTACAAGCCGGTAAATGACAGCATCATCTGCAAACAATCTAAGACGGCTATTCAAACTGTCTCCTATGTCGTTAATATAGATCAGGAACAATAGAGGGCCCATAACACTTCCTTGGGGAACGCCGGATATTACTTCTCTTTTACTCTATGACTTTCCGTCTATTACTACTAATTGTGACCTTTCTGACAGGAAATCACGAATCCAGTTGCACAACTGACGCGATACTGCGTAGGCACGCAGTTTGGTTAGAAAACACTTGTGAGGAACGGTTTCGAAAGCCTTCTGGAAATCTAAAAATATGGAATCAATTTGACATCCCCTGTCGATAGCACGTATTACTTCATGAGTATAAAGAGCTAGTTGTGTTTCACAACAACGATATTTTCTGAATCCGTGCTGACTATATGTCAATAAATCGTTTTTTTTTTCGAGGTACTTCATAATGTTCGAATACCGTACATGTTCTAAAACCCTACTGCAAATCGACGTTAGTGATATAGGCCTGTAATTCAGCGGATTACTCCTACTTCCCTTTTTGGGTATTGTTGTGACTTGAGCAATTTTCCAGTCTTTAGGTACGTATCTTTCTGTAAGCGAGTGGTTGTATATAATTGCTAAATATGGAGCTATTTTATCAGCATACTCTGAGAGGAACCTGACTGGTATACAATCTGGCCCGGAGGCCTTGCCTTTATTAAGTGATTTAAGCTGCTTTGTTACACCGAGGATATCCACTTCTATGTTTATCATCTTGGCATTTGTTCTTGATTGGAATTCAGGAATATTTACTTCGTCTTCTTTGGTGAAGGAGTTTCGGAAAAGCGTGTTTAATAACTCTGCTTAAGTGGCACTGTCATCAGTGACTTCACCGTTGTTACCACACATTGAAGGTATTGATTGTGTCTTGAATCTGGTGTGCTTTTTGTATGACCAGAATCTCTTTGGGTTTTCTGCCAGATTTCGAGACAGAATTTCGTTGTCGAAATTATTAATAGCATCTCGCACTGAAGTACGCACCATATTTCGAACTTCTATAAAACTTTGCCAATCTTGGGGATTTTGCGTTCTTTTGAATTTAGCATGCTTTTTTCGTTGCTTCTGCAACAACGATCTGCCCCGTTTTGTGTACCATGGGGGATCAGTACCATCACTTATTAATTTATGTGGTATATATCTCTCAATTGCTGTTGCTCTTTGAAAACAATCCACAACTTTTCTAAACTTTAATGATCAGATCGGAAGGAGTGAAGACTGTCTCTTATAAAGGCGTTAAGAGCATTTTTATCAGCTTTTTCAAATAGATATACTTTGCGTTTCTTTTTGATGGTTGTAGGTATTACGGTATTCAGCCTAGCAGCAACTGCCTTGTGGTCGCTGATCCCTGTATTCGTCACAACACTCACTATTTGTCCAGCATAATTTGTTGCTGATCAAGGGAAAAAATTCCACAAGAAAATTTTCCCACATTTGTCAGGAGCATGCCTCGAACATGTGAGTAAGTAATACGGGCATATGGAGGGCCCACTAGATGAGTAAATGTTTCTTTCTTTGCCTTATGGGACTTAAGTGAAGGTGTTTCCACTTTGATTTTCGATACTGTGTTAAATTCCTGGTCATAGCACCAACGTGTGTGATGCTGCACGGTTCCCATGGTGCCTGCTGCTGAGTGCGCTCTCCCAGTGTCTTGTTGCAGCATGATGCGGGGACCCATTAAAACTGCAGTGGGCATAACATGACCCAGTACATTTCCCTTCAATAAGGTTTCTTTTTCCAGAACAAAAATCTGTTTCACTCCAAACGTTCCTGAAGAAATAATGCAAGTGTTAAAAAGTGCCTCTAAATTTTTGAGCAGTGTAGGTAGAGAACCAAATCGTGAGGATAACGTCCTAATCTCCTAGCAACGATAGCAAAAAAGAGTCTTGAAATTTTTTTTATCAGTTG
Source organism: Schistocerca cancellata (assembly GCF_023864275.1). Lineage (NCBI taxonomy): Eukaryota > Metazoa > Arthropoda > Insecta > Orthoptera > Acrididae > Schistocerca > Schistocerca cancellata. Next base: position 1,259,364 of record NC_064628.1, on the reverse strand, counting down.
ACTCATCAATGACCATGGGTGTTACAAGGAATGTTAAGAATAGCAGGAAAATATTTTTGCTTAGTAAGAATGGCATTATTGTGGCCAAGATAGACACGAAGCCCACGCCTACTACAGTAGTACAAGTTTATATGCCAACTAGCTCTGCAGATGATGAACAAATTGATGAAATGTATGATGAGATAAAGGAAATTGTTCAGGTAGTGAAGGGAGATGAAAATTTAATAGTCATGGGTGACTGGAATTCGAGAGTAGGAAAAGGGAGAGAAGGAAAGATAGTAGGTGAATATGGATTGGGGGTAGGAAATGAAAGAGGAAGCCGTCTGGTAGAATTTTGCAGAGAGCATAAATTAATCATAGTTAACACTTGGTTCAGGAATCATAAAAGAAGGTTGTATACATCGAAGAATCCTGGATATACTAGAAGGTATCAGATAGATTATATAATGGTAAGACAGAGATTTAGACCAGGTTTTAAATTCTAGGACATTTCCAGCGGCAGATATGGACTCTGACCACAATCTATTGGTTATGAACTGTAGATTCAAGCTGAAGAAATTGCAAAAAGGTGGGAATTTAAGGAGATGGGATCTGGATAAACTAACCAAACCACAGGTTTTACAGAGTTTCAGGGAGAGCATAAGGGAACAATTGACAGGAATGGGGGAAAGAAATACAGTAGAAGAAGAATGGGTAGCTTTGAGGGATGAACTTGTGAAGGCAGCAGAGGATCAAGTAGATAAAAAGACGAGGGCTAGTAGAAATCGTTGGGTAACAGAAGAAATATTGAATTTAATTGATGAAAGGAGAAAATATAAAAATGCAGTAAATGAAGCAGGCAAAAAGGAATACAAACGTCTCAAAAATGAGATCGACAGGAAGTGCAAAATGGGTAAGCAGGCATGGCTAGAGGACAAATGTAAGGATGTAGAGGCTTATCTCACTAGGGGTAAGATAGATACAGCCTACAGAAAAATTAAAGAGACCTTTGGAGAAAAGAGAGCCACTTGTATGAATATCAAGAGCTCAGATGTAAACCCAGTTCTAAGCAAAGAAGGGAAAGCAGAAAGGTGGAAGGAGTATATAGAGGGTCTATACAAGGGCGATGTACTTGAGGACAGTATTATGGAAATGGAAGAGGTTGAAGATGAAATGGGAGATATGATACTGTGTGAAGAGTTTGACGGAGCACTGAAAGACCTGAGTCGAAACAAGGCCCCGGGAGTAGACAACATTCCATTGGAACTACTGACGGCCTTGGGAGAGCCAGTCCTGAGAAAACTCTACCATTTGGTGAGCAAGATGAATGAGACAGGCGAAATACCCTCAGACTTCAAGAAGAATATAGTAATTCCAATCCCAAAGAAAGCAGGTGTTGACAGATGTGAAAATTACCGAACTATCAGTTTAATAAGTTACAGATGCAAAATACTAACGCGAATTCTTTACAGACGAATGGAAAAACTGATAGAAGCCGACCTCGGGGAAGATCAGTTTGGATTCCGTAGAAATATTGGAACACGTTAGGCAATACTGACCCTACGACTTACCTTAGAAAATAGATTAAGGAAAGGCAAACCTACCTTTCTAGCATTTGTAGACTAAGAGAAAGCTTTTGACAATGTTGACTGGAATACTATCTTTCAAATTCGAAAGGTGGTATGGATAAAATAGAGAGAGCGAAAGGCTATTTACAATTTGTACAGTAACCAGATGGCAGTTATAAGAGTCGAGGGGCATGAAAGGGAAGCAGTGGTTGGGAAGGGAGTGAGACAGGGTTGTAGCCTCTCCCCGACGTTATTCAATCTGTATATTGAGCAAGCAGTAAAGGAAACAAAAGAAAACTTTGGAGAAGGTATTAAAATCCATGGAGAAGAAATAAAAACCTTGATGTTCGCCGATGACATTGTAATTCTGTCCGAGACAGCAAAGGACTTGGAAGAGCAGTTGAACGGATTGGACAGTGTCTTGAAGGAGGGTATAAGATGAACATCAGCAAAAGCAAAACGAGGATAATGGAATGTAGTCGAATTAAGTCGGGTGATGCCGAGGGAATTAGATTAGGAAATAAAACACTGCAGGAATAGCACAATGGGGTGTAGGGCTTTACATCAGGAAAGAAATGGAACCCAGCGTAGTTGCAATAAGGTATGTAAACGAACGACTGATGTGGATAGATTTGACAGTGTCTAGCAAGAAAATTAGGATTGTGTCAGTATATTCGCATTGTGAAGGGACAGATCAAGATAAGGTGGATAGTTTTTATGAGGCACTCAGTGATGTAGTTGTTAGAGTAAAGGACAAGGACAGTGTTCTGCTCATGGGTGATTTTAACGCCAGGATTGGAAATCGAACAGAAGGGTATGAAACGGTTATGGGTAAATTTGGAGAGGATATGGAGGCCAACAGGAACGGGAAACAACTCTTGGATTTCTGTGCCTGTATGGGCTTAGTAATCACAAACTTCTTTTTTAAACATAAGAACATTCACTGGTATACTTGGGAAGGCAGGGGAACCAGATCTGTCATTGACTATATAATAACAGATCAGGAATTCAGGAAGGCTGTGAGGGACACACGTGTATTCAGGGGATTCTTTGATGACGTTGATCATTATTTAATCTGCAGTGAAATTGCGATTGTGAGGCCGAAAGTGCAGGAGGTCAGGTCCATATGTAGGAGAATAAGAGTGGAGAAGCTTCAGGATAAGGAAATCAGGCACAAGTACATAACAGCGATCTCAGAAAGGTACCAGTTAGTTGAATGTAGTCAATTACAGTCATTGGAAAAGGAGTGGACAAGGTACAGGGACACAGTACTAGAAGTGGCTAAAGAATGTCTTGGAACAGTAGTGTGTAAAAGTAGGATGAAGCAAACAGGTTGGTGGAATGATACAGTCAAGGCAGCCTGTAAAAGGAAAAAGAAGGCGTATCAAAAATGGCTACATACCAGAACCCAGGTAGACAGAGAAAGTTATGTTGAAGAAAGAAACAAAGCGAAACAGATAATTGCAGCATCCAAGAAGAAATCGTGGGAAGACTTTGGAAACAGGTTGGAGACTATGGGTCAAGCTGCTGGAAAACCATTCTGGAGTGTAATTAGCAGTCTTCGAAAGGGAGGTAAGAAGGAAATGACAAGTATTTTGGACAGGTCAGGAAAACTGCTGGTGAATCCTGTGGATGCCTTGGGCAGATGGAGGGAATATTTTGAAGAGTTGCTCAATGTAGGTGAAAATGCGATCAGTAATGTTTCAGATTTCGAGGTAGAATGGGATAGGAATGATGATGGAAATAGGATCACATTTGAGGAAGTGGGGAAAATGGTCAATAGATTGCAGTGCAATAAAGCAGCTGGGGTGGATGAAATTAAGTCGGAATTCATCAAATACAGTGGAATGTCAGGTCTTAAATGGCTACACAGGATAATTGAAATGACCTGGGAGTCGGGACAGGTTCCATCAGACTGGACAAAAGCAGTAATCACACCAATCTTTAAACATGGAAACAGAAAAGATTGTAACAACTACAGAGGTATCTCTTTAATCAGCGTTGTGGGTAAAATCTTCTCAGGTATTGTTGAAAGGAAAGTGCGAGTATTAGTTGAGGACCAATTGTATGAAAATCTGTGTGGGTTTAGGCCTCTTAGGGGTTGTCAGGACCAGATCTTTAGCTTACGGCAAATAATGGAGAAGTGTTATGAGTGGAACAGGGAATTGTATCTATGCTTTATAGATCTAGAAAAGGCATATGACCTGGTTCCTAGGAGGAAGTTATTGTCTGTTCTACGAGATTTCATGGTTCAGAGTAGTTGCAGGGGTAAGACAAGGCTGCAACATGTCTCCACTGTTGTTCATATTATTTATGGATCATATGTTGAAAACAATAGACTGGCTGGGTGAGATTAAGATATGTGAACACAAAATAAGCAGTCTTGCATATGCCGATGACTTAGTTGTGATGGCAGACTCGATTGAAAGTTTGCAAAGTAATATTTCAGATCTAGATCAGAAATGTAAGGACTATGGTATGAAGATTAACATCTCGAAAACGAAAGTAATGTCAGTGGGAAAGAGATATAAACATATTGAGTGCCAAATAGGAGGAACAAAGTTAGAACAGGTGGATGTTTTCAAGTACTTAGGATGCATATTCTCACAGGATGGCAACATAGTGAAAGAACTGGAAGCGAAGTGTAGCAAAGCTAATGCAGTGAGCGCTCAGCTACGATCTACTCTCTTCTGCAAGAAGGAAGTCAGTACCAAGACTAAGTTATCTGTGCACCGTTCAATCTTTCGACCAACTTTGTTGTATGGGAGCGAAAGCTGGGTGGATTTTGTGAATTATCGTTAATAAGAAATATAATCCTAAATATTAATTAACATTCCATAACATAGTGTGTATGTTCACCAGAATACATCTACATATACATCTACATTTATACTCCGCAAGCTACCCAACGGTGTGTGGCGGAGGGCAGTTTAGGTGCCACTGTCATTACCTCCCTTTCCTGTTCCAGTCGCGTATGGTTCGCGAGAAGAACGACTGTCTGAAAGCCTCCGTGCGCGCTCTAATCTCTCTAATTTTACATTCGTGATCTCCTCGGGAGGTATAAGTAGGGGGAAGCAATATACACTCCTGGAAATGGAAAAAAGAACACTTTGACACCGGTGTGTCAGACCCACCATACTTGCTCCGGACACTGCGAGAGGGCTGTACAAGGAATGATCACACGCACGGCACAGCGGACACACCAGGAACCGCGGTGTTGGCCATCTAATGGCGCTAGCTTCGCAGCATTTGTGCACCGCCGCCGTCAGTGTCAGCCAGTTTGCCGTGGCATACGGAGCTCCATCACAGTCTTTAACACTGGTAGCATGCCGCGACAGCATGGACGTGAACCGTATGTGCAGTTGACGGACTTTGAGCGAGGGCGTATAGTGAGCATGCGGGAGGCCGGGTGGACGTACCGCCGAATTCCTCAACACGTGGGGCGTGAGGTCTCCACAGTACATCGATGTTGTCGCCAGTAGTCGGCGGAAGGTGCACGTGCCCGTCGACCTGGGACCGGACCGCAGCGACGTACGGATGCACGCCAAGACCGTAGAATCCTACGCAGTGCCGTAGGGGACCGCACAGCCACTTCCCAGCAAATTAGGGACACTGTTGCTCCTGGGGTAACAGAGAGGACCATTCGCAACCGTCTCCATGAAGCTGGGCTACGGTCCCGCACACCGTTAGGCCGTCTTCCGCTCACGCCCCAACATCGTGCAGCCCGCCTCCAGTGGTGTCGCGACAGGCGTGAATGGAGGGACGAATGGAGACGTGTCGTCTTCAGCGATGAGAGTCGCTTCTGCCTTGGTGCCAATGATGGTCGTATGCGTGTTTGGCGCCGTGCAGGTGAGCGCCACAATCAGGACTGCATACGACCGAGGCACACAGGGCCAACACCCGGCATCATGGTGTGGGGAGCGATCTCCTACACTGGCCGTACACCACTGGTGATCGTCGAGGGGACACTGAATAGTGCACGGTACATCCAAACCGTCATCGAACCCATCGTTCTACCATTCCTAGACCGGCAAGGGAACTTGCTGTTCCAACAGGAAAATGCACGTCCGCATGTATCCCGTGCCACCCAACGTGCTCTAGAAGGTGTAAGTCAACTACCCTGGCCAGCAAGATCTCCGGATCTGTCCCCCATTGAGCATGTTTGGGACTGGATGAAGCGTCGTCTCACGCGGTCTGCACGTCCAGCACGAACGCTGGTCCAACTGAGGCGCCAGGTGGAAATGGCGTGGCAAGTCGTTCCACAGCACTACATCCAGCATCTCTACGATCGTCTCCATGGGAGAATAGCAGCCTGCATTGCTGCGAAAGGTGGATATACACTGTACTAGTGCCGACATTGTGCATGCTCTGTTGCCTGTGTCTATGTGCCTGTGGTTCTGTCAGTGTGATCATGTGATGTATCTGACCCCAGGAATGTGTCAATAAAGTTTCCCCATCCTGGGACAATGAATTCACGGTGTTCTTATTTCAATTTCCAGGAGTGTATTCGATACCTCATCCAGAAACGCACCCTCTCGAAACCTGACGAGCAAGCTACACCGCGATGCAGAGCGCCTCTCTTGCAGAGTCTGCCACTTGAGTTTGTTAAACATCTCCGTAACGCTATCACGCTTACCAAATAACCCTGTGACGAAACGCGCCGCTCTTCTTTGGATCTTCTCTATCTCCTCCGTCAACCCGATCTGGTACGGATCCCACACTGATGAGCAATACTCAAGTATAGGTCGAACGAGTGTTTTGTAAGCCACCTCCTTTTTTGATGGACTACATTTTCTAAGGACTCTCCCAATGAATCTCAACCTGGTACCCGCCTTATCAACAATTAATTTTATTTGATCATTCCACTTCAAATCGTTCCGCACGCATACTCCCAGATATTTTACAGAAGTAACTGCTACCAGTGTTTGTTCCGTTATCATATAATCATACAATAAAGCATCCTTCTTTCTATGTATTCGCAATACATTACATTTGTCTGTGTTAAGGGTCAGTTGCCACTCCCTGCACCAAGTGCCTATCCGCTGCAGATCTTCCTGCATTTCGCTACAATTTTCTAATGCTGCAACTTCTCTGTATACTACAGCATCATCTGCGAAAAGCCGCATGGAACTTCCGACACTATCTACTAGGTCATTTATATATATTGTGAAAAGCAATGGTCCCATAACACTCCCCTGTGGCACGCCAGAGGTTACTTTAACGTCTGTAGACGTCTCTCCATTGATAACAACATGCTGTGATCTGTTTGCTAAAAACTCTTCAATCCAGCCACACAGCTGGTCTGATATTCCGTAGGCTCTTACTTTGTTTATCAGGCGACAGTGCGGATAGCCGAGGGCGCTAATGCGCTGCGTCCCTGACTCGGGTAGGCGCGCCGGCCCCGGATCGAATCCGCCCGGCGGCTTAACGACGGAGGCCTGGATTTGGTTTTTAGGCGGTTTTCCACATCCCACTAGGCGAATTGCGGGCTGGTCCCCACGTACCGCCTCAGTTACACGGCTCGCAGACATCTGAACACATTCGCACTATTCCATGGATTACACTAGACACAGAGAGTTGGGGTACGCTAATCCTGTCCTAGGGGGGTACGGGGTGGCGGTAGGAAGGGCATCCGGTCACCCTTTAAATTAACCTAGCCAAATCTGTTTAACCTTGCCAATCCTGTGTCATTGCAGGAAAAAGGCACAAGCAAATGAAAGAAAGAACACAGTGGTATGTTATGTTTTCATAGGAAGCTTAGGAAGTTAGGCCATGGTTAAAAAGCAATTCAAACCAATGAAACTGGAGGTTTGTCTAAAAATTTCATTTCAGCAAACAACTATTTCTCTCAAAACTTTGTTCCCGTGCTTTGGGCCCTTATGGTTCTCAGTCCCTCAATCAGTGAGTCGATATGACTGAAACACATTGTCACAACACTGACAATGAAAGCTTGATTCATCCATGGAGGCATGCTCACGGAGCCCAGTGGTTCATAGCGTCGTATTAACTTGAGAAGAAAGTATAAACCAGCATGCCGCAGAGAAGCGCTGCAGCTGAATGCAACTGTACATAACGAAGGGAATGGATACCTGTGAGCCGTGGTAAAAATTGCTATTTTGAAGAGCGCGCCGCAGCGCGTAGTGTGAAGCAGTCGCCCTCCGTTTCTGGCGGTGGCGCCGCTGTGGCAATCGCAGCTTTGGTGTCTCCCTCTGGTGGGAAAGGGGAAAGGTTGCCTGTTCACGTGCATTTAAGGGGCGCTGTGAGCTCGCCAGTGGGTCAGTCTCTCGTCCCCATCTTGCTAGTCTGTCTCTCGTCCGCATTTGTTAGGCACTAAGAGAACTCAGCGTGTCGACGCCCTGTTGGGGATTAGTTCCTGCATCTGAGTCTGCGCTTTAGGCCGTCAGTCTGCTCGAGTTTGCTCAGGCAACGGTCATTGGTGGTTGGATTGATCGGTTGGTCGGTCGCGCACTAAACACAAGATGACTTGTCCGTCTTGAGCGTCGGCGCATGTGAGGTCGCCACGTGAGTCCAGTGGGCCGCGGCGTATAGCGAGGGGTAGTGGCTTCGAGGCCGACATGAGAGCAACAGGAGTCAACCAACGACATCGGTCTGGCCGGTGCGAGCTGCGACGCCGTGAGACGGGAGATCGGCGCGCCTTCCTGCATCCGTTGAAGCGGCTGGCAGCGGACGGTTCGGGAAAGCGATTTGGGGGTGCTGCGCCAGGTCTTCTCGAGAAATGGCAGTTTATCAGAAGTTAAGAAGTGATTGGTGATATGTTGTTTCATTTACTTGTTAAATTATACTTGTTTTCTGTGTGAGATCACCGGCCGTTTTGCTTTGGGGTCGTCCTACCATTCTTCTCCGGTTGCCCACCCAAGGGAAGGTGGTTGTTTATAAGTTGGGTGGTCCATTTTCCCTTGTGGAGTAGGGGCAGGTTAGAGCAACCTGCGGTTCGGGTTGTTCGGTAGTCTCCCTATCAATCTACCGTACGTTAGTAGCTGCCTCTGTCATGTTTATCGGATTTGGTATGTTAACGAATTTATCGCTTGGAGTGTAACGGCCTAATACCTGAAACATGTTTTGATCTTTGGAAACTTTGATATTATTGCCTATGATCTTGAGAGGCGGTATCTGTGTACTGTAGAGCATCTTAACTATCGTTTGGCCAACCTTGTAGAATTTTATATAAGATTGCATTTCAAGGGCTTTTATTTAAATGATCATTTTAGTATATAAAGTTGCCACCCTTTCACCGTAAGATTTTGCTTAGAAGTTAAAATCAAGTTGCACTTTCACGTGGCAAGGTTAATATTTTAATTGTTAGTGTTCTGTACCATTTCCATCCCTCCTACGGGGGGGGGGGGGGGGGGAGTTGCATCGTTTGTGTGCTTGTGTAAATTGTTAAAACTCTTGGTTTAAAGTTATCTGGTGTGTTGCAGATTTACACCAGTGTAGTCTTTCAGAGGCTGTTGTGAGCGGTCGTACTATGCCCGTGACAAAAGGGAGCGGCAAGGTTCTGTGACCGAAAGCCCATACAGTAAAAACTTGTTTCTTTCTGCCTCTTGAATAAATTGTAACTTTGCTATTTAGAGGGTGCTTTCTGATTATAATTTTAAATCTGTTTCTTTAAAAAAAAATGCTTTTAGGCACTATTAAAGTGAATAAAATTCCCATTTGTTAAAAGGAATTTGGTTATGATTTCATCAGTTATACCCTGTCAAGTACTTCCATGCTTACATAGTGTGATTAAATATGTTAATGATCTTGATGAATCGCTAGTAAATAAAATAAGTTTTTAAGAATATTCTTTGAAAATGAATCACGGTTCAGCCTGTTTCAAAATAAAGGAAGACAAAAGCGCTGATATACACTAACAATGAGCAAATAATGGTAATGACATGCACATCACTTCAATAATCGCGGAATTTTATTACAGTATTGGACAATTTTATGTCCTTTTTATTATTATTTGCAGCCATCGTCCGTCAGGACTCTATGCGTTACATCCCTGTTCTTCAGGAACAGCAGTCATAAAACATATAAACAGTTTACAAAAATTTAAAAATACGAAAAATGTGCGTCTTTTTTAAATTATTAAAACAAGCTATTTTACATTTCAAATTGTAAATAAAATATTGTTTTTTTTTTAATTTTAAAAAAATGTTTTGAACAGAAGACTTCAGTTCACTACAGGTAGAGAAACAGTAGGTGAGGGGAAGACTGTTCCCGAAACAATGCGGGAGTGAAGAGTTGGGGAAGAGGAGCCAGAAAAGTGGCGAGGAGCTACGAACTCCAGCGCTGACATCGAGAGCAAGAAGAGGATTCTGTGTGGCCGAGCGGTTCTAGGCGCTACAGTCTGGAACCACGCGACCGCTACGCTCGCAGATTCGAATCCTGCTTCGGGCATTGATGTGTGTGATGTCCTTAGGGTAGTTAAGTTTAACTAGTTCTAAGTTCTAGGGGACTGATGAGCTCAGAAGTTAAGTCCCATAGTGCTCAGAGCCATTTGGACCATTTGAAGAGGATTCTGTTAAAAGCTGGAAGGATGGGTAGATCTCTGGGCGAGATTTCCTGAGCACCGTTATGGGAGGTGATTAAGTTTTGTTGTGGAGAGCATGTAAGTGTAACAGGCGGGGGGGGGCGCAGGGGGGGGGTAGTGGACGGGTACAGAGGGTGAGGCGGGTTGCATAGCATTAGAGTATTTTTGGAGTTAGTGTTAAAATTAGAAATGCGAGGGGAAACTGGTATGAATGCAGACGACGTTAGCGTAAGAGTGTGTTTGTGTTGGGGTTTATGGGCGCTCAACATCGCGGTCATCAGCGCCCGTTAGCGTAAGAGGATTACTCGTCAGACTAAGGCTTTGTTAGGAGTGCAATATGTAGTTTTAGTCTATTATGAGGTTTTTTTTTTTTCTTTTTTGGATAGCGCAGTTGGTGCGGTTTCCATGTCAGTATATTTTGGCATCTAGCATTTACTGAATATAACGGCCATAAATTATAATCTAATCCAGGTCAGGCTTAATTTTCGTGTAACTGTTTACAGATTAGAAATAGGGCTCGATGTGCACTGTTATTCGTTCATAGCAGGCCGAGCAAGTCATGTGCACCGTCAGTAAACTGAAGCCGAAGGTTGCCAGCATCGCATCATCATTCCTTCTAAACTAAAAGGAACTTCTGGAACTCCTTTATCCCTTGGCGTACTCTGGTGTCGGTTTGGGTTTCCAGCTCCAGTAGCGCTGTCCTCTGCCAAAGACGGCACCGTCCCTTAACGTCTCCGGCAATCGCTGCAGCGCAGATTCTGGCAGGAACGACACGGAAAACGCCACCACCAAGTTCAGGGCTGCGAGGATGGCGAAGGGAAGTCGCTTGTCGTCCTGCGCAAGGAAAAGATATTTGTAAGTAGTGAGAATGAAAGACGCCAATCACAGATATGTTTGCACGTGAATTATTACGACTCTAAGGCCTCCTCGCTAACCACCCAACAGAAAGCCCGCAACAGACTGATTACAAAACCTATTAACTGAGCAAAAAAGTGATTGCACCCCTGCACTATCCCCCACATTCGATTAGATTAGATTTACTTTCATTCCAATTGATCCACAATGAGGAGGTCCTCCCGGATGTAGAACATGTCAGAAAAACAACAATACATCACAAATATTAACAACTCAGACAAATAAACTAATGTACCATTCTGCAGGCCCCAAGTGGAATGATCGTCATTTTTTAATGAGCAATATATGAAAGAATCATTTTACAAATACTAATGCACTGAATGTAATATAAAAAAGTTTATTTATTTATTTATAAGGTAATAAACGTATAATACAACTACTATAACACTTATTTACAATGAACACATAACTGCACTGAAATGGTGCAGAAGTTTGATTGTACTTACACACACACACACACACACACACACACACACACACACACACACACACACACACACACTTATTTACAATGAACACATTACTGCACTGAAATTGTGCACAAGTTGTATTGTACTTATATATAATATATACACACACACACAAATCAGTTGATTCTGCTGAGAAATTCATCAATGGAGTAGTAGGAGTTGGCCACCAATAAATCCTTTAGGCTTCTCTTAAATTGAATTTCATTGGTTGTTAAGCTTTTGATGGCTACTGGCAAGTTATTGAAAATGTGTGTTCCTGAATAATGCACACCTTTTTGTACAAGACTAAGTGAATTTAAATCCTTGTGAAGATTATTTTTATTTCTAGTATTGATTTCATGAATTGACCTGTTGCCTTGAAAAAGTGATAAATATATTGGGAAGCAGTAGTTAGTATCCCTAGTTCCCTAAACAGGCTTCTGCAGGATGTTGTTGAGTTCACACCACATATAACTCTTACTGCACGTTTTTGTGCCTGGAAAACTTTAGCTTGGCTTGATGAATAACCCCAAAAAATAATCCCTTATGACATTATGGAATGAAAGTAAGTATAGTATGCCAGCTTTTTCATTTTTATATCACCTATGTCTGACACAATTCGCATTGCAAATAGAGATTTGTTAAGACGCTTCAGCAGTTCTGTGGTGTGCTTTTCCCAGTTGAATTTATTATCAAGCTGTAATCCCAAGAATTAGCACTGTTCACTTCTTCTATCTGCTTGTCATCATATGTTAGGCATATACTCGTGGGACACACTTTACGAGTTCTGAACTGCGTGTAGTGAGTTTTTTCAAAGTTTAGTGTCAAAGAATTGGCTAGGAACCAGTGATTAACGTCAACAAGTATTTTATTAGCCGATCTTTCAAAGACTACACTTGATTTGCTATTTATTGCAATGTTTGTATCATCGCCAAACAAAACGAACTTGGCATCGGGTAATGTTACTGATGAAAGGTTGGTGATATACACAAGAAAAAGTGAGGGCCATGAAATGGAACCTTGTGGGACCCCACATATAATTAGTTCCCACTTGGATGATGCCTGATAGCTTGACACATGTCTCTTTCCTAATAACACGCTTTGTTTCCTGCCAGAGATATAAGATTTGAACCATTTTGCAACATTTCCTGTTACACTGTAATATTCTAATTTACTTAAAAGGAAATACCTTTGACAAATCACAAAATATACCAGTTGCCTGCAATTTTTTATCTAATGAATTAAGCACATTTTCACTGTAACTGTAGATAGCCTTCTCAGTATCAGAACCCTTTAGAAATTCGAACTGTGACTTTGACAGTATGTTATTTGAGATAAGATGGTTATGAAGCCGATTGTACATTACTTTTTCTAAAAGTTTTGAGAATGCTGGCAAAAGTGAAATTCGACGGAAATTTGATACTATTTCTTTATCTCCCTTCTTATACAGTGGCTTAACTTCAGCATATTTTAACCATTCAGGAATTATTCCACTGATAAACTACTGGTTACACAGATAGCTTAATATGTTACTTAACTCAGAATCATATTCTTTAATTAGCTTTGCTGATATTTCATCATACCCACTAGATATTTTTGATTTTAAAGATTTTATGATGGATATTATTTCTGCTGGGGTAGTGAAGGTCAAATTCATACTACGGAAGTTACTTGAAATGTCTGGTCTGAGGTATTCCACAGCAGCATCTACAGAACCCGACAACCCCATCTTTTCAGTAACAGATATGAAATGTTTGTTAAAACGTTCTGTGACACTATACACATCTGTCACCAATGTATCATTTACTCTTAATGCTATTTGTCCCTCTTCATGTCTGGTTCTACTGGTCTCCTCCTTCACTATATCCCATATTGTCTTTATTTTGTTATCTGATATGACTATCTTTTCCTTGTATAATATTTGCTTTGATGTCCATATTACAGTCTTTAATATTTTGCAGTATTTCTTGGAATGTGCTATAGCATCAACATCGGAATTGTTTCGGATTGACAGATACAGTTTTCTTTTTGTTTCACAAGATACCTCTATTCCTTGAGTAATCTGTGGCTTCTTTATAGACTTTGCTCTAACCTTGGTAAGTTTTTGGGGAAAACAGTGTTCGAATAAGGTAAGCACTTGATTAGCAAAAGTGTTATATTTTTCATTCATGCACTGTAAACATCAGTCCAGTGAATGTCTCTGAGGAGTGTCCTAAAATAATCAATTTTTGGCTTGTTGATTACCATCTTGAGATAAGATTTAACAGATTTTATATCCTGTTCAGTGTTAACATTTAACAGAAGGAACTGCATGCCATGATCTGAGAGGCCATTGATTATTGGTTTTGTAATATAATTTTGTTCATTGGACTTTTCTATAAAGATATTATCAATGGCTGTTTGTGAGCAATTGGCTACCCTATTGGGAAACTTTACATTGGAAATTAAGTTGAATGATAGTGTTACTAACTGAAATAAGAGTCTTTAAGGAAATCTACATTGAAATCACCAGCAACCACTATTTCTTTGTTTTTGAGTGTTAAATGGACCAGTACAGCTTCAAGGTGGTTTATGAAAAGATTAAAGTTACCTGCAGGTGCTTGATATACACTTAATATTATGAAGGACTTTTTGTGAAATTCTACTTCTGTTGCACATACTTCCATATGCTGTTCTAGGCAAAATTTATAGATGTCTATGTTCTTAAATTTATGACAGTTCCTGATGAATGTCGCAACTCCTCCTTTCTCCATTTCTGATCTACAAAAGTGAGATGCTAACCTAAACCCTGTAACACTTAAAAGTTCTATACCAGTGGTCACAGGATGTACAGAGAGGCAGATTATGTCAGCTGGGTTTGAAGACACTAATTCACCTATGCAGATAATTAATTCATTAATTGTATTTCTTAGTCCTCGAATATTTTGATGCAATAAAGATAGCTGACATTTCACATTGACTGAGTTAAAACTGGATAGAGTTAAAATATCTGCTGACTGCTGAAAATTCGTAACCAATGGCTGTTTATGCTGATGTAATAAGCTAGAATTATGTTTTTTGGTTTCTTTCTCAATCTGGTTAGTCTCAGTCCTAACCTCTCTTAAAATTTGGTTTCTTTCTGACCACACTACCCTAAAAAAGGGTCTTTTCTGAATCTTGTAACCACTGGTATTTTATCACTCATGACAGTGCCTCCCCCCTTTAACTTTCCTGCTATTTCCCCAGCCAGTTTACCCTTCCCCTTCCTGTTGAGGTGAAGGCCATTTCTAGTGTAATCCCACCTACTGATAGAATCAACAGGAACCACACCAATGTGTGACCCTGCACCAGACATAAGCAACTGTTTCAACTCCTAATTAACTCTCTTGACTGAAGATTTCAAATGAGGTTGGTCATGGCGCCCAAGAACAGATACAAACTCAACACTAGTATGCTTTGATGCTGATGCAATCTTTGCCAGGTCACACTCTATATTGTACCCAGGATCTCTGTCAATACTATTACCTGCCCAACCCACTAAAACCACGCTGTCTCTCTTAGTGAACTCTTTGCTAAATGATCCTAAATCCTCTGTCATGTGCTCCAGACCAGCACTAGGTTTAAAACAATTGGTGACCTGGTATTCTGATCCTAGTTCATCCTGCAAAAGTTGGCCAACACCTCTTCCGTGGGAACTACCTAACAACAACACTTTCTTTCTCTTTACTGCTTACCCTACTTTCTTACTTTTCAATTTGCTGCTGAAAGTTTGTTGTGCCCTGTCTGCACCTGGAACTGCTGGAGGCTCGCCAGTTTCTAACTGAAGCAAAAGGTCAAATCTATTTTCCACATTCATCACGAAGCTGTCAGATAAAGTTCTAGGCCTGACCATGACCATGATCTGACCATGGTTTGACCTACAGTCTGCTATGCCAGAGCTGCATGGATGTACTGTCCACCAACATCCTACTACTCCCTCTAAATCCTTGAGCGTCATGCACTCTGTTCTCCCTTTCAACATCTGTTTAGTTTCCCTCATGTGGATCCTTTACCCCCTCATCAAATTCGCACCTCTCCTTACAATAAACAGCTAATCAGATCCTACACTATCTGAAAACTCGACGCCAACATTTGTATACTCTGTAATTTGAAATCTTGCTACGCCTTCGCACCTACATCGACATACAGTTCAGTCCATATAAACATGAGCTACTTTAATTACTTAGAACATATGAACCAATAATGGGACACATTTGCAATTTTAGGAGATGATAAATACCATTGAGAGATCACATACATACATTCACACAAACTCGTCACATCAAATGCTGGAAGTGTCCTTCGCCAGCATAGATGTACGAGTGCACTCTTTTCGCCGTATTCCGTGGCATTGTGTGAAGTGTATTCTCCATCAGTGTTGTTTATTTCGTGTGTCTTGGCCTGTCGAAGTTCTGCTGTTGTGCGTGGTCTGTGGTCTGTGCTGTACACTCAGCTTTTAAGATACCGCCACCAGCTCGGGAGAGAGAGTGGGGTGGGGGGGTCGGTTGTTCGGTCATCATAGACAAGCTTTGATGTAAGTTCGATGTCATCCAGCTGCTCCACAAATGTATTGAAGATGTCCGTATAAACTGTACAGTCTTCAGTCATATCAAAGAAAATGGGACCATCACTCCTGGAAGATGACACCGAGCACCACACACCGACCTTTTCATCATGCAGTGGTGTTTCATGGATGATATGGGGGTTAACATCAGTTAACGCGTGTTGATGTAACCTGGAAGATGCAACGATGCCTCATCTATACAGTAAGGTATGCAGAAGCTGTTGAATAAGAAACCCCTGAAACCACATTCACGTACAACAGAGTCAAATTTCTACGTTCCGTCGCGTGACTTCTATAAGGTAACAAGCTGCAGAAGTTCGTCACGAGTCTGACTTATACTGCGCGCGGTGTTTTTATTTTTAAGCCAGAGCACAATATCCGCTGTCCTGGTGTTTTTACTTCGTGTTTTTAACAGCTGAATGATAACAGGCATGGTAATTACAATGACCGATTTCGAAGCAACGTATGATAAGAATTATCCAGTGAACCACTTTGAAACTGACAACGTTCTTTCCTAATGGTAGTCACTGCTGTTGTTCTTACACCCTATTATAAGTTTACTATCAACAACAAAACCAGAAAATGAGAATAATCATCAGAGAACCGTTTCCTACGGGAACTTTAAAACCGCCAGTACCACCGCTCATTTTCCAGCAGGTATTCATGGAACAATTCTGATTCACCAATGTTTCAGCAAGATAATAGACTTCTCTTGTATCGTGCAGCTTTACAAGAGATCGTGCTGCCCCTATGTCACTTCTTTCAATCAAAAACTCTCTTCTTACTATATTTGAAAACAATGTCTTTTAAAATACTTTCCGTTGACCAAGCGCTACCTTTGAAGCCAATTTCCTCAGTCATAATCGTGACAAGTTTTTCTGATTTCGAGTATTCACTACTTATAAACATTTCAGTGCCACCACTTTGTGTCGCAGGTTTCTTTAGATTTCGATGGTTTCCAGGCTGCAAGAAACCAAGATTTCTACAGCTTTGACCCTTTCGTTTACTATTCTCTGTACAGTTCTCTAGCCGACACATGTTTCTGCAGTTCATTATTGTGTTTTCAAAAGTAAAAAATTCGAGTCCCTCTCTCAGATCCTTGTAAATGCGGTAAATAAACCTACTCGCCAGTGCGTTCAATTAACAATATAAATATTGCAAACGTTAGGGAAAGCCTACAGCAGCTAGACTGGGATGAAGTGTGTAAGGAACCTGATGCAAACTTGAAACATAACTTATTTCATGATACATTTTTAAGAGTATTTGAAAATTGTTTTCCCAAGAAAATAGTTAAACATAATTCGAAGAAAACATATAAAAAACCTTAGCTAACTAAAGGAATAAGAATATCTTGCAACTGTAAAAGAGAACTGTATCTAACAGCGAGAGGGAGTACTGACCCCGAAATTGTTCAATATTATAAAAACTATTGTGCGGTACTAAGAAAAGGTATTAAAAAGTCCAGAAGCATGTGAATCATGTCTGAGATCAGTAACTCTGATAATAAAATTAAAGCAATTTGGAATATTATTGAAAGGGAAACAGGGCAACCAAGAGCACAGGAAGACTTTAGTGCCATAAAACTGAATGACAAGTGTACTAACAAACAATCAGAAATTGAAAATATTTTCAATAATCATTTTTTAAATGTTGTGGAGAAAATAGGATCTAGATCTTCACTAGAAGAGGCAAGGCTACTAATAGAAGAGGACATACCTGTGCAGTTTGAAACAACTGTAATTCCACCAACCTCTCCCTCTGAAATCAGTAAAATAATAAACTCACTGAAAAGTAAAAGCTCTTACGGAAATGATGGAATTTCCAGCAAGGTACTTAAAGCGTGTTCCCCACAGATAAGTAGGATTCTCAGCCACGTATGTAATAGCTCTTTGGAGCAGGGGGTTTCCCCGATAGACTGAAATATGCCATTGTAAAACCATTGCGTAAAAAGGGGGATACGTCAGATGTCAACACCTACCGCCCAATCTCTCTTCTGACAGCTCTATCAAAAATTTTTGAGAAAGTTACGTATTCAAGAGTAGCCTCCAATATTTGTAAAAATAAAGTACCAACAAAATGTCAGTTTGATTTTCAGAAATGCTGTTCAACAGAAAATGCTGTACACGCTTTCACTGATCAAATATTAAATGCTCTGAATAACCGGACATCACCCATTCGTATTTTTTGAGATCTCTCAAAGGCCTTTGATTGCGTAAATCATTGAATTCTTTTAGATAAGCTAAATCATTATGGTTTGAGTGGGGCAGTGCACAAATGGTTTAATTCATTCTTAACTGGAAGAATGCAGAAAGTTGAAATAAGTGGTTCATGTAATGTTAAAACAACAGCTGATTCCTCAAACTGGGGGTGGGGGTGGCTATCAAGTATGGGGTCCCACAGGGTTTGGTCTTAGGTCCTTTACTGTTCTTGATATACATTAATGACTTACCATTCCACATTGATGAAGATGCAAAGTTAGTTCTTTTTGCTGATGATACAAGTATAGTAATAACATCCAAAAACCAAGAACTAAGTGATGTAATTGTAAATGATGTTTTTCACAAAATTATTAAGTGGTTCTCAGCAAACGGACTCTCTTTAAACTTTGATAAAACACAGTATATACAGTTCCGTACAGTAAATGGCACAACTCCAGTAATAAATATAGATTTTGAACAGAAGTCTGTAGCTAAGGTAGAATTTTCAAAATTGTTAGGTGTGTCCATTGATGAGTGGTTAAACTGGAAGCAACACATTGATGGTCTGCTGAAATGTCTGAGTTCAGGTATGTATGCTATTAGGGTTATTGCAAATTTTGGTGATAAGAATCTCAGTTAATTAGCTTACTATGCCTACTTTCATTCACTGCTTTCGTATGGCATTACATTCTGGGATAATTCATCGTTGAGTAGAAAAGTATTCATTGCTCAATAACGTGTAATCAGAATAATTGCTGGAGCCTACCCACGGTTATCCTGCAGACATCTATTTAAGGATCTAGGGATCCTCACAGTAAGCTCACAAAATATATATTCACTTATGAAATTTGTTGTTAATAATCTAACCCAGTTCAAATGCAATAGCTGTGTGCATAGCTATAACACCAGGAGAAAGGATGATCTTTACTATGCAGGGTTAAATCTGACTTCGGCACAGAAAGGGTTAAATTATGCTGCCACAAAAGTCTTGGGGTTACCTACCAAACAGCATCAAAAGCCTGACAGATAGCCAATTAACATTTAAAAATAAATTAAAAGAATTTCTAGATGACAACTCCTTCTACTCATTGGCTGAATTTTTAGATATAAATTAAGGGAAAAAAACAACTTAAACTTTAGTGTCATGCAATATCTTGTGTAATGTAATATCTTGTATAGACACCTTTTATTAACCTGACACGTTCCACATCATTACGAAATGTCATATTCATGATCTATGGAACAAGTATTAATCTAATCTAATCTAATTTACACCTATACTACTACAAGAAACTAACATCGACAAGTGAATGAATAATTTGGTCGCTCTGTGAATGAAACAGCATTGTCGTAAAGTACAACAGCGCAGCATGCGGGAGAGAGATTCTCGCAGTCTAGCTGTAACCTGCAGCTTGCCACGCGAAGAGAAAACGAATCTTATTGGCTGCTTGGAGTTAATGGTGGGGGATGCGCTAACGTTAAATATTTATGGGACAGGCCGGCGGCGGTGGACGAGCGGTTTTACGCGCTATGGCCCGGAACTGCGCGACTGCTACGGTTGCAGGTTCGAATCCTGCTTGGGGCATGGATGTTTGTGATGTCCTTAGGTTATTTAGGTTTAAGTAGTTCTAAGTTCTAGGGGACTGATGACCTCAGATCTTAAGCCCCATAGTGCTCAGAGCCATTTATGGGACAAGGAATGAAAGAAAGATAAATATTTTCGGGAAATTTGCTTCGAACTAATCATATTGATATTGCTATTTTGCAAGAAGTCATTTGTGAAGAGATAAGTTCCTTTCAGTCATATACGTACATAACAACGTTGGCATCGGCGGCAGGAATTGTTGAATTTTGACTACGGATGGATTAAAGTTACAGGATGTAGAAAAAGAGCCGGGAGAACGTATAGTCAAAGGTGTTATGAAAGGGGTAGCAACCCTGTTAATGCTCTACGCTCCCTCCTGTTCAAATAACAGAGCTGCAAGGGAAAGATGTCCCTTGTAACCACTGCGCCACCTTGCTCGGTATTCCCAAGCTGTGCTAAGATGCAGGCCGCTGTCTTTATTGAGGCAGTATGTCACAAGGAAATAACTTTCTCGTATTAAAGCATATGTTTGATGCTAGTAGATTTCTTTCAGCGAGAAATGTCTGTCTGTCTGTGCATTTATACTTGTATATCCTTCTTGCCTTCTCCGTCTTTCTTTATTTTGCTTCCAAGGTAGCACAATTTCTTCACTTTGTCCACTATGTCGTCAACATTTTGTGGGGACACAGTTATGTCAGGACAGTTACATACACCTAAACTCACTCAGTTTCGAAACATAAAAGGACAGAATAATTTATTTATTAGTTTATTAATTACAGTTCAAAATCCGATCTGGGATATTTCAAAGAATGCGGCATTCTTCTGTAACCGCAACCGGTAACGCCATCTGTTAGTAGCATAAGAAACTGTCTGAACAAATATTGTCCTTTTTGTCTGACTGGTATTAGTGGATAATATTGCTTTTGCAATCAGTTATTTCAAAAGTTAAACTATAATGAAAAGCAGAATATGTGTTAAAAGCAAACAAAGTATGCAAAACATTTATTGTACGATTTATTGTACTTTTACGAGAGCTGCACTAGTTGGGCAGAGGTTTTCTTTATTGTAACAAATTTTTATCTCGATAGCTTCTTTTATTACGCTGTCCCAAGAATTGTTAGTGCTGTAACCTCATTTGTCTCTTCCAAAACAATATGTTGTCAGTTTTCTAGCGCATACTCTGCTACCGCTGATTTGTCAGGGTACTGAAGGCGGAAGCATCCCTCGTGATGTGTTCAAGAGTACGCACAGTCAGTTCTACATAAAACTACCCACACTCATACAGTATTTTAGATACTCCTGGCGTTCTGCTGCCTACATCGTCTTTCATAGCCCTCATGAGTCGAGTTTTAATTGGAGCACTGATGACTGAACCGTTTTTATACCTCTCTAGGAGCCAGGTAATTTTTCCTTTTACTGAGCCACAGAAAGGCAAAAACCCAAGATTCTTAAGAGTCCTTCTTGGGGTCCTTATGCTTCTGTGTTTTCAGAAAGATTGCTTGTGAAATCTGGCGGTTGTTGTAGCCGTTTTCCTTGAATACTTTGCCTAAGTGACTCAGTTCCCTCGGTAGGTTTTTAATGTCTGAGACGCCTTCCAATCGATGCACCACGGTTCTCAGAACAGAATATTTCTGCGACGGATACCAGGCCATGTGGCTGGGATAATCATATACTTTAGGGCGGACGAGCACGTCAAGGAATGGTACAGCACCATCTGTTTCTAAGTCGATCGTGAGTTTGTTGTTGTCATGCATATTGTGTAATGTGACAACATGCCGTCTAATGAATGCCAGGCATAGTCAAGGCGCAATGGTAGAGAAAGTGGACGCTTATGCCATCTGTGGGCCAAAATCGAAGGCAAAGCGGAAGTGCTTCCGCCTGGTGGCAGCTAAATTAAATAACGCTATGGAGGAGACAGTGTCTGGCTTGTGCTGCACTCTGACAGCGAAATAACAAAAGAATTAAACTAAATAATATTGTTACGTGTAGTAAAAATATAAATGTAATATTACTTTAATATATGAAAATGATTGTAATTGAGTATTGTAACACTATGGTATGTTTAACTGTAAATGGAGAACTTGGTGTAACGTAAAATAATGTTTAGGTGTGGGGGACATCCCCAAGAACGAGAATAGTGTACAGTAGTGATGGGCTAAACTGCGAGTTTCCGATATCAGTGATTTCTGTGAATGCTACTTTTCAGTATCTGTTATTCTCTACTGTGATTCGTCGCAGTTAAGGATCGTGCGACCCATGCGATTTCTGCGACCCGTGCGATTTCTGTGACCCGTGCGATTTCTGCGACCCGTGCGATTTCTGCGACCCGTGCGATTTCTGCGACCCGTGCGATTTCTCCGACCCGTGCGATTTCTGCGACTTACCACCGTATGAAAAAGCTATATCTGTCCACACAGAAAATTGCATCTCAACAAACCTGTCATTGGTATGTATGTTTTACGTTTGTTCTTCCGTTGGCTTTAATTTTGTATTAAAGAAACAACTGTGAAAATATTAATAGTGAAATTAATATGTAAGTACCGTAATAGTTTGTGTTTAGAAAATGAATTCTAACATATTGTTATGTTCTCAGGTACCCGAACTACATTTCAGTCACTCAGTAAAGTGATAACTCAAAATATCATTGTCAGGAGATCTGGAGAAATTGCCACTGCGTCTTTAGACCGTTTTCGTCAGACGAGAGGTTAGTTTCTAAGTGTTTCGATGGACTTAATTACTTAAGTGATATCGTTCTTGCAAACGTGAAATATACCCCATTGAGTGGCGTTCATTACAGCAAATATTAGCAATCTACTCTGTCAATTATATTGCTTGTAATTAGTGACAGCAAAAATTGTTTAATAATCCTTGTGATTTTGCAGACACAGTTCTGGTTGCTGTACGTATCTATCCACATCAAGGCTGTTGGGAGAGACTCGTGAAGATTCAAGAGAGGTCTTAGAGGATTTGCAGTTTAAAAGTGACATTATTGTGAAATAAGTGTGCAGATGAGTGATTAAACTGTGTTTTATTGAAGTTGTTGTGCGATTTTAAAGGAATAATAAATGTTAAATACAGTGAGTGAATAATGAATATCTCATTTTCCACATGTTAAGCCATCCTATACCCGTAATTTTCCGCCACTTATTTATTGGTAAACACTTGTTGGAGAGTGACATGCCCCCCCCCCCCACCTTTTCCTCCACAATCTTGGTGTGACACTGACCTGTAACATATCTCGAAGTCTACAATATGCATTTTGAGACTGTTGATACAAAGCGGGAAGTACAGATCTTACAGTTAAAACAGGAATAGCTTAAGTGCATTACTTGAAAGTAACACAGGAAAAGCTTACTTATGTAGGTGGTAGTAGTGTCGGCAAAAAGTTTTTGTTTGTGAAGTTGCCATGTAGAACACCAGGTGTAAAACTTTTCTCCCGAGTCTTGAACTGTGTCGGAACAAAAGTGAGGCATTCATATGACACAATAATACTGTTTTTATTTCACAACACTTATACAGGGGTCTGAGTTCTGCTGTGTTAACATTGCAAAGTCCTGTAGGCTTGTGGAGTATTAACCAAAACCGTCATATTGGAAGCAGAATCAAACATTTGTTACATTACTTGATATTTTTAGGAGAAAAAGGTAATGTTGCTTCTTATTAATATAATACAGAGTCACAGCTGTGTTTGACCAACCATAACTGATGCTGAATGTGCATGTCGTCATATAATATGAAGGGCTTATTTCAAAAGTGATACAAGTCCATTACCTCCACTTTTCTGTCTATAATGCTTCTGAAATTAATGATCCAAACAAACATAAATAAAGGTTCATCTCTAGCAAGAAGCCATATGCTTGAATATTTCTGGTATATCAACTGCAGATTTTTCAGCACTCATTTAACTTTACGACTCTGTATCTCAAAATGAACAAAAGTGGACTTGTACCACTATTGAAATAAGCCCTTCATATGCAGTATTATGCACACAGTCACACACAGCACGTCGATCTCGTGAGGCACAAGGCTCCCGTAACGAAGTACGTACGTCGGTCAACAGATGGCACTAGGAAAAGAATGTTAACTGCGCTTTTTAGTTGCTACTTGCGACTTCTAGCCGCGATTTGTCACTGAAATCGCAGAAAGCAGTACGGAATTCGGCCAACAGATGGCTCACGGCGTTGAATGTGAAATGCTACTTGCGACTGCTAACTGTGACTGAAATCGCAGTTAGATTTTGTAAAGTTGTTATTGTGATATCTGTGACTTCTCAATCACTGTGATTTCTAACAGATACGCGATTTCCTGCCCACCACTAGTGTACAGGTTGGCGCGTAATATTGGCGGTAGAAGACAGCGAAAGTGTCCTCGACGTAACGATAAAATCAACTAGACTTTGCAATAGTTGTGTCCAGAGCGATACCGTCAAAATGCACCATAAACAGGTCGGCTAAAACTGGAGCTAATGGACAGCACATCGCGACGCCGTCAGTCTGATTAAAATACTCTCCGTCATATAGAAAATATGATGACATCAGAGTGTGCTTGAATAAATCCATAACGGCGTCGTCAAATAACTGGGAGGGCAGGTCTATAGAATGCTCGATGGGAAGGCACGTGAATATTCAGAGCACATTAAAGCTGACGATAATATCTTCCTCATTATTCTGGATGTTGGATCTCTTAATTTTTGGTCTCTTTCCTCCTCCAGCTTCAACCGAATCTTCGCGCCATAGTTGACTCGTTCCATATTGACAGCTGCTAGTTGGCTGACAGGGCTACCAGGAGACTTCGTATATTCCTGTTTCACGTCCGATCATAGAGAAGTAAAAGAACACGGCATCAACCTAGGCGCTCTGGATTTCATGCGAGAAAAGAACGAGCTGCGTTCTGCAAGATACACGCTTAAGGAATCCACTTTCATTTATAAACAAATTTTTGCTCTCCATAAACTTCAAAATACGCGAGTGTGAAACATGGTCAATAATGCTGTTAGACAGTGACGTCAAAGGTATAGGCCTGTAAATTGCTCTTGATTGTTTATGCCAAAGTGGAGTGAGGGTAAGTTCATATGATGTTGCTTATAAGCTAGCTTTTGACTGGTTACCAGAAATATTCTTGAAAGATAATATGGCAAGCTGAATGACCATGCGCCAACTGTAATCTCACCTATCACTACGAATGATGTGCAACATTTCAATTTTAGAACTCGTGTACCAGATTTTAAACTAATCACTCTTATACAGCAAATTTTCGAGATATACACTACTGGCCATTAAAATTGCCATACCACGAAGATGACGCGCTACAGACGCGAAATTTAACCGACAGGAAGAAGACGATGTGATATGCAAATGATTAGCTTTCCAGAGCGTTCAGACAAGGTTGGCGACGGTGGCGACACCTACAACGTGCTGACATGAGGAAAGTTTCCAGTCGATTTCTCATACACAAACAGCAGTTGACCGGCGTTGCCTGGTGAAACATTGTTGTGATGCCTCGTGTAAGGAGGAGAAATGCGTACCATCACGTTTCCGACTTTGGTAAAGGTCGGATTGTAGACTATCGCGATTGCGGTTTATCGTATCGCGACATTGCTGCTCGCGTTTGTCGAGCTCCAATGACTGTTAGCAGAATATGGAATCGGTGGGTTCAGGAGGGTAATATGGAACGCCGTGCTGGATCCCAACGGCCTCGTATCACTAGCAGTCGAGATGACAGGCATCTTATCCGCATGGCTGTAACGGATCGTGCAGCCACGTCTCGACCCCTGACTCAACAGATGGGGACGTTTTCAAGACAACAACAGTTCGACGACGTTTGCAGCAGCACGGACTATCAGCTCGGAGACCGTAGCTGCGGTTACCCTTGACGCTGCATCACAGACAGGAGCCCCTGCGATGGTGTACTCAGCGACGAAACCTGGGTGCACGAATGGCAAAACGTCATTTTTTCGGATGAATCCAGGTTCTGTTTACAGCATCGTGATGGTCGCATCCGTGTTTGGCGACACCGCGGTGAACGCACATTGGAAGCGTGTATTCGTCATCGCCATACTGGCGTATCACTCGACGTGATGGTATGGGGTGCCATTGGTTACACGTCTCGGTCACCTCTTGTTCGCACTGACGGCACTTTGAACAGTGGGCGTTACATTTCAGATGTGTTACGACCCGTGGCTCTACCCTTCATTCGATCCCTGCAAAACCGTACATTTCACCAGGAAAATGCACGACCGCATGTTGTAGGTCCTGTACGGGCCTTTCTGGATACAAAAAATGTTCGATTGCGCCCTGAACAGCACATTCTCCAGATCTCTCACCAACTGAAAACGTCTGGTCAATGGTGGCCGAGCAACTGGCTCGTCACAATACGCCAGTCACTACTCTTGATGAACTGTGGTACCGTGTTGAAGCTGAACGGGCAGCTGTACCTGAACACGCCATCCAAGCTCTGTTTGACTCAATGTCCAGGCGTATGAAGGCCGTTATTACGGCCAGAGGTGGTTGTTCTGGGTACTGATTTCTCACCCAAATTGCGTGAAAATGTAATCACATGTCAGTTCTAGTTTAATATATTTGTCCAATGAATACCCGTTTATCATCTGCATTTTTTCTTGGTGAAGCAATTTTAACGGCCAGTAGTGTAATTCGCTTAGGGTGGGTACTGAGTTACGCATCTTACGACAGAAGGAGATTTCAAGAGTGATACTTGGACTATGAGGTTAGGTGTGTCCCGAGACATTAATCAGAGGAAAAACATTTTCGGCTTTAACTTTTGCACAGCATGTTGAGTACCACAGCGTACCCGAAGAACAGATGGAAAAGCTTCGAAACTGAATAGCATTCAGCTTCAGAGAACTAAAGGCAGAACTGTCCTCTGTCAACTAAAGCAACTTCGTCGTACTGTGACATGAAAGGCGAGTCCGCTAAGCACAATATTTCAGAATAGGTTATCTGGTCGAGTAGTGTATAGCTGGCAGGTTGGAGTCAAGTTGCTGGGCCAGGAAGTCGGAGCTGGCGCTGGGCAGAGTACACAGGTTATTGTAGAGAGCTGTGGGCGGACGTGTGGGATCGCTTGGCCGGCTCAGTGGTCCAGCGTCTTGGAAAATCCGAAGTGGTAGGGAAGGGTGCGCCGCCACGTCCTTATTGAAGTCAGGCAAAATGACCCACGAACTGACTACGTTAAAACTGAAGCTGAAAATACTCACTGAAAATACTAACGAGGAGAGGCCATGAAGTTGGGATCACAGATTTACTTCAAATTTTCTAAACCTTATTAGACCATTACAACAACAAAATGTGAAAGTAGCATGATGTGCTATTGTGGCAATTCCATGAAAATCGCAAGAGATTTTTTACGCATCGATTATGTAACTGATGTACCTGTACGAAGGTGCTGACCGTTCGAATTCGTGGTAGTCAAGTGATTAGCGTTCGAGCTTCATAAAACGAACATGTATGAGGCGACGTTTCGATTCATGATCAAACGTATTCGTTAATCAATTTTTTCATTACTTCTCATATTATTTAAGTTACATGACATTCGAGAGGTAATATAATAAAAAAAGCTTGTGTATTTACATGGCGTTTTAGTGCATTTCATGTAATTTGACTACTTAATATCTTTAATTAGATTCCATCGTACATCACCAATTGTCAGCGCCTATAAATTTCCCAAAATTTCGCGTTACGCATAGTTTTCATCCAAACTGTTGGAAGAAAGAGAAATTTTTCAAAATGTCAACGAGTTATATTTCTCCTTAGAAACTCTTAATATTCCCTGTAAATGCTGGAAAACTGCATTATTTCGAACCAGTAGATACCATTTCAATTTGTCTTCCACGTTTGTGTGACAAACACCATCCTGCAACATGTGATGTCGAGAGCACATCCGCCGGGTAATTGTACATTACTCTTGTATTCTGACACATTGTGATTTACTATATTAGTGACTGTGAATAAAGTCATTCGCACTATTATTTATCGAGTTTAGTCTGGGCTTTCCAAGCCTCTCGCCCGTCCTTGAAAATTTAGTTATAAATAGTAAACAGTCAAATAACATATGAAATTCACAACAACTTCACGAAAATGGACGTTGGATTATCTTTTTCATCGTATTAGCTCTCAAATGTCATATAAATTAAATAATGTTACAGGTGATGGGAAAAATATAGATTAAGAACTAGCAGTCACTGTGGCTGGATTCGAACCGTCGCCTCGCACGAGTCCTTCTTCCTAAGTGCGAGATCTAACTACTTTTATTTTTTAGCTCATTTTGTTCGTTGAATTAGTTCGAGGCGGACGTCCCATGATACTCGCTCAAGTTCGTCGTTGGTCCATTCACTTGGTTTTTTTTCTTTTTCATTACAGAGGGCAGCTAACACTCTGTCCAAACACGCTGGGCTACAACTCAGGCTGTACCATTTGCCCACAATTAGGTCTTCCCACCAGCATTTTCGCACAGGCACATAGAGGCATAAAACTTCTCTTGCAATATTCTAGCAAATTTCCAGAATAGTGCACCTTACTCCTTGCACATATGTTGTTTAAATGGCCTACTGCAGCTGTAGAAAGTTTGAAGTAAATACGTGATCCCTACGTCATGGCCTCTCCTTGTGAAATCACTCCAGGACATGATAAGAAAAATCTAGACAGCGTCGAATTCACGGTAGTGAGACGAGTTCACTATAATTATTACCACATTCATAAAATTATTATTAAAAAGTTATTAACATCTATGCTATAAATTGCAATAAATGACAAATGATAAAGATATGCAATACATGCATATAACTTCAAAGTCAGTACCTCTATTAGACTCTTGTTTATTTACAGTGTTACAGTTACACTTACACAATCATGATTTCGGCTTCAAAGTGCTATTATCAAGTGCTACCTGAAAGCAGATTAAACAATAACAGTGAAATACATAACAAGTGATGTAACCAAATAATAATCCATATTTATAATGCTTACTTACAAGTCTTATAAATTGCCTAAGATGGCGTACTGACACATTAAAATACACTATTAGACACATTGTCTAAGAGTCGGTATTTCTGGCAGAGCCTACTGCTTTGTTTCATTACTGAGTATATCATCTTGACTGAATGACAGTTGGCTAAGTGTCAAATTGTCTTGGTCAAAGAAATTCCTGTTATAAGCAGGTGACTTTTTTTTGTTTTAATCTTTGGACTCAGTGTCTGGTAGGGTAGGAAAGGTTAGGAGCAATTTATTTTCTTTGGTAGTTGTTACATCATTGCAGTACCTGTCTATCTTAGTATACAATGGAGTTGCCTGCTCATAAACGTAAACAGTAACAAACCTGCAAATACGCTTCTCGGGTTTGCCGCCGGATCGTATTTACACAATACGATCCGGCGGCAAACCCGAGAAGCGTATTTGCAACAGATCCGTCGGGAAAGCATGAGAAGTCACAGTAACAAACCTCTCGATAATATTCGCTGCATCCATAAATATAACAGTCCAGCTAATCATTGACGTTGTTTAAAGTACATTTTAGTAGGTAAATATACAGCTTTGTATATGAAATTAACACATGGCCAACTGTAAGTTGTGTAATTTTGCCTCAATTCATAATTAATGCAATATAGTGCAATTACTTACTCTACTCACTCATTAATTAACCAGTGAGTTTTGAAGCAATATTTATGATGTACATATTATCAGACATGTAAATCCTGTTATATTTGGTAGAACATTACTTAGGAATAAGTGCAAATAATAGAGAGAAACAGGACCTGTACATAAAAGTATTTCAGCAAATAAAAGAATCAAACGATTTCATGTTAAACAGCACATTTAAATTTAACATAATATAAAGAGTAGGGATATCCTAGTATTTGTTAATGGCTGATGAGATGCAATTACAAATGTGAGTGCACCATAGTATTGATACATATGGCTGCAATCTTGATGCTATGAATCTTATTTACATGTTATAGTAGTGACGTCTTACCTATATGATGTAAAGATGACGTAGTAATGTTAACAACTTAATCAGCAACCACATATGAAAGCCCCAAGTGGGTTAACTCCTATTTCTTAATAACAAAGGTAAATGTAACATTATTGATCATAGTTACTTCTTAGAGAGGTAATAAACAATTGAGAAGAAATACAAGGTCAAGAAAACTATGAATCATTCATTGAAGACTGTAGGCATATGGAGTGGGAGTGTAAGGGGGGGTGTAGAAGGATGGATGGGCGGCTACCAAATGACTAATGAAATGAAGGAATAGCTATTGTTGGAGGGGGGGAGGGGGAAGGGTAACTAATAAAGGAATAAGAATAAAGATGTGAAGTGAAAAAATACTCAAAAATAAAAATAATAACACGTAATAATATGTAGACATCTAAGTAAGTGAAGAAAAGGGAGTATTTTAAGAGGAGTGCGGGAGTTGGGAGGGGGGAGGGTGATCTTTAACCAAGGAATAATGATAGACGTTTCCTGTGAGAAATCTGTTAATAAATAAAATATATTATATTATAATTGGATATATATACACTGGCCACCAAATTTATATTTTGAGATGAATATATTTGTGGACTATTCCTTTGATAGTTCACAATGTGGGATGTTTATGTCTTTTCTCCCCTTTTGCTTTTTATAACATTGTCTCCTTCGTATTCTCTAATTTATTAGGGTTTTATTCACATTGTTGTGCATAATTCCTCTCTTCTTCAGCATCCCCCTCCCCTCCCCCCTCCCTGGATGTATTGTTGTCATGCCCATCACCTCCCTCAGCGATTATTGCTAACCACTGATTGACTAACCCTTTCCTCCCTCTGAGACATACTACTTTCATGAGGAATCAGTATCCCTCTTCATACCTCACCATGAACTTCTATCATTAACCAAAGGACAGACTGAGATAGTCTCAATAAAACCTTTTATTTTATTAAATTTATGGAATAAATTTTAGTATCACAACTATTTAACACATAAAACACTAGCATTTATGAATCCACACAGAGAATGTACTGATACACATTTAAATGTACCTTCACTTTGGACACATCATTCCCACACAATGCCCTAACATATGCTATATTTGATCCTAGATTTAACATTTAAAAATGACTATTTACTATAGGTGTATTTAAATTTAAAAAAAAATTCACTTCACATTTTTATTCTTATTCCTTTATTAGTTACCCTCCCTACAATAGCTTCTCCTTCATTTCATTAGTCATTTGGTAGTGCCCAATCCATCCTTCTACACCCCTCCTTACACTCCCACTCCATATGCCTACAGTCTTCAATGAATGATTCATAGTTTTCTTGACCTTGTATTTCTTCTCAATTGTTTATTACCTCTCTAAGAAGTAACTCGTATGATCAATAATGTTACATTTATCTTTGTTGTTAAGAAATAGGAGTTAACCCACTTGGGGCTTTCATATGTGGTAACTGATTAAGTTGTTAACATTACTATGTCATCTTTACATCATATAAGTAAGACGTCACTACTATAACATATAAATAAGATTTATATCACCAAGATGCAGCCATATGTATCAATATCATGGTGCACTCACATTTGTAATTGCATCTCATCAACTATTAACAAATACTAGGATATCCCTACTCTTTATATTATGTTGAATTTAAATGTGTTGTTTAACACGAAATCGTTTGGTTCTTTTATTTGCTGAAATACTTTTATGTACAGGTCCTGTTTCACATACCTCTATTATTTGCACTTATTCCTAAGTAATGTTCTACCACATATAACAGGATTTACATGTCTGATGATATGTATGTCATAAATATTGCTTCAAAACTCACTGGTTAATTAATGAGTGTGTTGAGTAAGCAATTACACTGTATTGTATTAATTCTGAATTGAGGCAAAATTACACAACTTACAGTTGGCCATGTGTTAATTTCATATACAAAGCTGTATATTTACCTACTAAAATGTACTTTAAACAACGACAATGATTAGCTTGAGTGTTATATTTATGGATGCAGCGAATATTATCGAGAGGTTTGTTACTGTTTACGTTTATGAGCAGGCAACTTCCTTGTATACTAAGATAAACAGGTGCTGCAAAGATGTAATAACTACCAAAGAAAATAAATTGCTCCTAACCTTTCCTACCCTACCAGACACTGAGTCCAAAGATTAAAACAAAAAAAAGTCACCTGCTTGTAACAGGAATTTCTTTGACCAAGACAATTTGACACTTAGCCAACTGTCATTCAGTCAAGATGGTATACTCAGTAATGAGACAAAGCAGTAGGCTCTGCCAGAAATATCGAAAAGTTAACAATGTGTCTAATAGTGTATTTCAATGTGTCAGTACGCCATCTTAGGCAATTTATAAGACTTGTAAGTAAGCATTATAAATATGGATTCTTATATGGTTACATCACTTGTTATGTATTTCACTCTTATTGTCTAATCTGCTTTCAGAAGACACTTGATAATAGCACTTTGAAGTCGAAATTATGATTGTGTAAGTGTAACTGTAACACTGTAAATAAACAAGATTCTAATGGCGGTACTGACTTTAAAGAAATATATTACGACTCTAGCTCCACACTATGAAAAAATTATTATATGCATGTTACATACAGCTACGTAGATCTAGATGTCAACGAGAGAATGAGCTATTTCCATTTTTACTAAACAAATCCACAAGCAGTTATAAATTATTTATTGGCCATTCCATATAAGGGTGCTAAAACAAATACCCAGTAGGTGTAGTTTTAGTGATGGTGTTTTAAGAGCTGCAGTGCAGGTTGTACACGTTGCTGGACGCTGAAACATCGTAGGTACGTCCATTAATCGTTGAGCTTGTAAAGCATGCTGAAAAAAATAATACCCGTAGTTGTACTTGCTGCTACCAGTTGAAAATATGGCACTGTAAGCAGTCAGAATGTGAAATGTCTGATGTTTTGACGTCAGTATGGTGTATGTCACTAGGCGATACGTTTTGATTTCTTTTATGAAGTGACTGTTGGTGTAAAGGGTGTATGAAACGCAATGGCAGTTGAGAAAAAGACGTACACTGCTGGCAAAATTGTTTTATCACAACGACAGCAACAACATCGCTGCAGGGTGGGTATATCGCCGACAGGAACAACTGTGAAGAGGCCCCATGATATTAAATGGGCTAAGGAATACGATCAATTAACCTGAAGAAACAGATGAACAATTGTGGTACAGATGGGAAAGGGAAGCAGCCCATTCCCATGGCAGTTGTTGATGAAGTGCAGCACTCACTTTAAAATTTGCATCCACCGCTCAAGTTATCACAGAAATTGTCTCTTCCCTGGTCAATTGTTCTAAAGATTTTCACTGGTATCCCTACGAGATTCAGAATGTCCACAAAATGAAGATCCAAGATAGGCTACAAAGCCGTGACTTCGCCCTTCGTTTTGTGGCATGCACAGGACTGGATGACATGGGGCTGGGGAATATTCTTTGGATGGACGAAGCACATTTTACCCTTCTTTCCCTGGACCTACATCACATTCTGGCTGCTCTATATTTTCACCTGTGGCGGAAAGTGAAACTTTTTTTTTAGCACACCCCGCGAGCGCGCCAGCTATTGGATATACGTACGATGTTTCACCGTCCTGTGATGTGTATAGCCAGCACTGCAGCGCTAGGAACACTGCCAGTTTAATTATGACCACCAAGTATTTCCCCAAATGTACAGAATTTCAACACAGCTGAACTATCAGGCGCTGTACAAACAACTCTCTGACCTTCAGGAAAATAGAATACTCCGAGGATCGTAAATAACGTTTCATTTTCCATCCCATCCAGGGCAATATGACAGGTTTAAATTCTACCTTGTCAGATGTGGTCCTTATTTTTTACGCTGGTTTATGAAAAGTATCAACGAGAGAGAAATACGTCTAAGAGAAAAAATACAGTTTTTTTTTTTTTTTGAATTTATCCGTCGTATTGGAACGATAATCTAAACTTTTACAGTTTTTGTCTCAAATTCGTAATTATACTGGTTGAAAATTTACAACAAAGTGATTTTCTGAGACATATTGGATCTGTCATTTTGATTTCTTCACATTTTGTATCAGGTTCATTGTCAATGGAAACCATTGTTTACCTCATGTTAAGGGAATGTAAGCGATAATAATTGCATCAATCTGCTATATCTATATTTATATGAACATCCCAAAACGATATTGTGGTGTCACTCTCTCCTGCTACAGTTTAGAATGGCGCTCCGGCAGAATTACTGCCGATACATCTCGGTATGAACTTGAATACAGTATATCTGATTTTACCGCAATGTTCTTCTTTTTTTTCACGAAATGTACACTATCTTACCAAAAGTATTCCATCACCTATAAGTGGAAGTTAATAATGGATGTGTCCTCCCTTCACCCTTTCCAATGAGGACACTTTCAATGAGTAATTTGAACGTATGTGGAGGAATGGCAACCCATCCTTCCTCAATAGCCGAAACCAGAGAAGATCTGGAGCGAAGTCGAAGTACTATCAGATTCCAAAAGTGTTCTGTTGAATTCAGGTCTGGACTTTGGGCAGGCCAGTCCATTTCAGGACTTGAATCTGTGTACAAACCATTGCTTCACAGACATTGGTTTATGACAAGGTGAATTGTCATGTTGATCCAGTCATTGATTCTGAACTGTTGCGTTACTGTACACCGTATATAATGGTGTAAAGTGTGTTCATATCCTTTTGCCTTTACCGTTTCCTTAAACGCAGTAAGGGGACCACACCATAACCACAGAAAGCCCCCCCCCCCATGTGGTAGCACCACCTCCTCCATACTTCAGTGTTGGCATTAGACATTGACGGCAGATAATGTTCTCGAGGCATTTGCCAAACCCGAACCCTCCCATCGGATAGTCACAGGGTATAGCGTGATTCATCACTCCAAATTACACGTCTCCAGTCATCCAGTGTCCAGTGGCGTCATTCTTTACACCACGTCAAGTGTCGATAACTGTATTCCATTCTTTTGACTCCATATGTACCGTCAATGTGCTAGCTGAATTGCTGAAATCACTTTTTAACTCCAAAGTCAGTATGTCCACCGATTTCTTTCGACCACACTCCATAATGCTCGATGGTCCCTGTCCATCAGTATATGATGTCTGATCTGTCTGATTTTGGTTTAACTGTGATCGTTCCTTCGCGTTTCCACTTCACAATCACATCACCAACAGTCAACATAGGCAGCTTTAGAGGAGTTGAAATGTCCCTGATGATACGCTACTCAGGTAATAGCCAATGACAGTCCACGATCGAAGCACTGAACTCTTCTGAAAGTCAAATTCAGCTGTTACTGTTTCTCTACTGACAACACAAGATTCCTCGCCTCGTTTTATACTGGCGCGTCTGCATCTCGTGACATCTAGTGGTCAATCCAGACGGGTGTCCCGATAGTTCAGATAGTGTGTGTCGGAGGAACTAATGTTGTACTTGGCGCTTCTTCGATCATGTGCTCTCGGAATTTTAACAGACCTCTGTATGGTCCAAAACCCCTATCTTGCAGCGTCTGCGACGGAATTTGTATGTACAACCTTGTCATCTAGCAGTAAGGCTTATTTTTCCACCTACTGATGTGCAACATCTTACATTTCACGTACCATCAAAGCCAGGTAGGGCAGGGAAGACATGACAATCCCGGCAACGGCCCACTCGACACTCGTTGCGATCTGGCGAAGACACGTGGGGTGCACCTCGATGCTCTGCAGGTTCACCATGCCCAGGT
This sequence comes from Schistocerca cancellata, assembly GCF_023864275.1. NCBI lineage: Eukaryota > Metazoa > Arthropoda > Insecta > Orthoptera > Acrididae > Schistocerca > Schistocerca cancellata. The sequence continues at coordinate 1,223,803 of NC_064628.1, read as the reverse complement.
TGCCAATGGTGCTGAACTGCATCAGCATGGTCGCCATCACGATGGCTGCACCCGCGATGTGGGCTGCACAAAACGAGAATTTTTGTATGTTCAGTTCTGAGGAAGAGACATACATTTACTTGCCAGCAATGGATTGAGCTATCGTATTAACATTTTGATCTTTCCCTGGACCAGCGATTTAACAGGAACACCACAACCTTACTCTAACAGAGTGGAAGATAAATTATGTGCTCCATCTGTCTCCGAATTTTGCAAACTTTGTTGGTGCAGTTTCGGTTTTAGATTTTTGTGTTACTGTAATTCCGAGGTAGATATGTAATCCCAGCCTGACATGCACATACATCGGTGTGAAAAAACAGCTGAAAAATACACCCAGCCTGTAATTCATGATACATGCAACTCCTTTTGACCCTTTACTTCATTTTTCTACAGTTTTCAGAAGTATGTTCATAATTTAATGCTAACAATTGAAATTTGATCAGCATGGTTTTGTTAATCAAATTTCAAATCCAGGATCCCATTTTTTCTTGAATAGTTGGATTCCTTTGTTGATATAATACACCCCTTCTTAAACAAGTTTGTTCGAAATTGCTGGATATTTTTGTTTACATTTACATTATATTCTGGCTGTGTTATTGACAGCATGGTATTATATTTTCGTTTGGATAGTTTACACTAAAACCTAAAATTAAAGTTGATGCACTATTTTACTTTCTCTCCTTTTTTACTTCAACGATTTTCGCTTTTGCTAAGTGGAACTAAAGTTACTTCATGTTTTTAAAAGCTCCAAACGCTGAGTAACATGGACTTAAAGGTACCATAATTATCTTAAAATAAGTAGTGTGTTCACTGGACTAGGCAATTAATTGATAAGTATGCAACCCATAAATTTACTATACGTGTATTGCAACACATTATGCAATTTAACAATAATGACTGGAAGATACTATCTTTAAATGCATTTCTGACAAGTGTTGGGTATATTGCAAATAAATAAACCTATGATCGAATAATGTATGAATAATATAAATTCTGCAGATATTCTAAAGCATTTTCAATATTAAAAAAGATACAAAGGCATCAATAGTAACATTTATTTGTTGTAATCTTTTTGTATCATTCTATCATACATGATCACAATTCTTCATTTTAGCACACACAGTAATAATGTGTGTTTATAAATCTAATTACTTACTGTGATACAATATATAATGTATATTTTCGATCTTTTGACAGTAAATGGTCTTTGTATTTGTTAATTAAAGTGAACCCTAAAATAAAATGGGTTCCAGTTTTGAGATGTAATATGATAAAATTGATTGATTTTGAGAATGCATCTCAGATGACTGTCATAGCAAATTGAGTGGGGTAGTCCTTATTTTCAAACAGATGCATATTGCAAGAAAACTTCATTTATTATGTGTAGTCGTTTACTCTTGGTTACTAACAAAATAGTGCTTAACTTGTAAAGTAGAATAACAATTGTTCATCTCTAGTAACTGAGTTTCTTACTGTTTCTTAAACAACCATTTTATGTGTAATCATAGTAAGCATCATCAGCTGCTTACAACAGAAATAACTTATAATTATTTGTTTTTGTACATTTTCTCAGCAAGGATTTTTGGGTTGAACCCATGTTTCTGGGCTTATATTTAATTATGAACTGACGATGGTCTCCACTTTCAAAACAGGTTAGATCTTGTTGCTGTATAGTGTGCTGACATCAACAGTTACTTTCAGAAATTCCGTGATCCCCTGACACTGGACTAGGAAACTATAGGGTACATTACGGTAAATGAGGCTGTTAATTCATCTCTATCAGTTCGCATAGATCTCGTTCCATGTACTAAAATACCTGTTGCGCAACAACAGACAACAAGCAGAAGTTGTAAACCACGAAGACTGCCGTGTAATACCACCTAATGGTCTTTTTCCCATAACTGGTATGTTTTTACTTTTATGTTTTTGCCTTATTTTTGTTCTCCCCCATCGACAAAGCGGTTGAATATTCACATAGCGATAACTTGCTTCATGATTTAGATTAAATTTCAGTAGATTTGTGTTTATATAACCGTGAATCATATCATTGGCATTTTTGCCATTCTCATGCTGATTAAATTTATGGACTAGCTATGTAGCTGATAGCTGTACAGTGTATTAATCAGTATATTTGAGTATTTGTTGAGTCGAGTTATGGCAGTATATTGTTTTCTCGTTTGTTGTATTGTATCCCCCCTTCTATCCCATTCCTGATCAATTCGATTACCTGCAGTGACTTATTCCTGTAAATAGGTGACTAAGTAATTTACCCCTTGCTGAAACCAAAATGTCTACTATTCCATTAAGCCAAGGAGAATCAACGGCACTACAACCCTTCCACCCTACGAAATTTGCGATGGGGATGGCATTCTAAACCTTAGAATTTTTAACAGCGCATATCGACCGTCATCGCGCATTACTGTACATGGCCATTTATTATTGAATTTCGTCAATATCTAACCTGTGGTTCTTAATTGCCACAGTCTATGAGCAACAGAGAAGCGAACATTCCTGGATGTGCTCCACCTGTACTGATCTCACAGTTGACCCACTTGGTTATCACAGCAGTCTTCTCTGACTATTGACATCTAACTGATCTATCTTACGATTTTCATCCAATTTTTAGATAAGATAGAGGCTAAATCAGCAGAGAGACATGGTCGCAGCTCACCAGTGAACAGGCAGAAGATGAGGACACAGGCCATTGCAGCCAAGAGTGCACTGGCCACGCCGGGCCAACGGCGACCGAACCTCGCTCCAAAGTAGTTCACCACGTAGAAGGCAGCGAAAATGGCCGCCCCTTGAGCCACTATCCCCAGGAAAGGGTTCGCGCTCAATCGGCTCACCGCTATCACCGGTGAGTACATTGTCAGCAGGTATACCGACCTGGTAACGACCAGAAATGTGCACATTATTCCATATCCACTAACAAATCAACATGCACAGACTCCTTTAAACGGGCTTACGACATAGTCTTTATTGTAAAGTCTGATTAAAAATTGTCATTAAGCTGTATCTGTACCAAAAGTGAACTTAAAAATACGATTTTACCATCATCATACATAAAGACTTACAAAACTTGTACATTGGTTTTAGGTACCCTTGATATCAGATCCATGTAAAGTGTATGACAGATAGATGGCCAGTCTGAAACTTCTTTCCAAACAAGCCCTCTTGATCTGATGTTCTTAGTAGTTACAGTAACGTGGATTGTCAGTTCTATTAATTTAAGGCCGCTCTATTTCCTAATATATACATTACTTAAGTTCATGACCAAATGTGGCCTTCGCATCCAGACCATTTTCAAGTAGATTTGAAAATGATGCTGTACAGGTGTCGGTCTCTAACTGGTGGGGGGGAGTAAGAAGGGAAAAGTCACGTGCCAAGGTAAGCAAGCCGCTCCCACGCCTTCTACACGTACTTCAGTGTATGCACTAAGATCGAGAAATAGACTGGTGTAAATGAGATAGGAGAATGATAGGTGTTTCCCTTCTGTAGGTAACAATAGCGCCAAAGGTGGCGATACAGGTGATGCTGCATCTCTGCAGGCACAGATGAATGGACGCCCTGAGGGTGCGACCACACGACGACGTAATCCTGGCAGGAAAATGACGTCATGACAGGTCATTAGTGGACATTAAAACAGACGTTGAGCGTCTGCACACTTTCTGTCAGTCACCGTGACCTGTTGGTGATGCATGCCAGCTCATCTGACGCGCTCTCTTGCGAGAGCTTGCAACACTACAACCCACTACCTCACGTACATTTCAGCTACCTTGATTTCTTGATTGCATAACCATATTTGTAAATACATTTATTAATGAATTTTTTCATTTATTAGTTTTAAAAAAATTTATTTTTTGTTTATAGGATAAGTAATAATTATTCGTGTCAAATCATTGTAGTAAATACGCTGACCATGTCAGGGAAGCTTCTATTGTGTAAAGCACAGTAACAATATCGTCGTTGGCAAGAGTGCGCAGTGGTGAAGGCAGAGAAGTAGTTGCGAAGCATCTGTCTGGAGGAACGGACGTATTTGTTGAAGTGCAAACGCCAGAGTGTTTTGCGTTGAAAATGTTGTGATATGTGGCCAGGCAAATTATAAGTGGTCGAGCAAGTATGTGGGCACAGTACATGGTCACAAGAAGATTTTCGAAGCAATGAAGAATATTGTGTGGGCCAGATTTATTCAAGCTGCACACTAATCAAAAAGGGCATGTTGTCCATCATGGAACTCATAATAAGCACTACTTTGCACCACAGGCAACGCATAGCAATGTGAGATCCTGCAGTGTTTCGTAGATGTGTAATTCGCATGCTAGCATCTCAGGAACTTCTTGGAACATTATACTTCATTTAGTCAAAGAATGAACTTGTCGAGAGAAACTTAATTGACACTAGTCATCACTTCACCACGATTCCAAGAAAGTTATAAATGCAAAAAATAGTCAAAAGAAGCCAGATGTAATTAAATTTACTGTTTATTTTCAACCGAGTCATTATTGCAACAAAATATAGTAGTACCGACAATTGCTCATATAGTGTTGCACTACTAATGCAGACAATCAGTTGAAATTAAAAGTGATTTTAATTGAAATACAGTTTCTATGATAATAATATGGTGGATTTTATGTAGTGAAAGTAGTTTTAGAATTTTATGTCGAATTTTGTAAGTGATATTTTATGCACACATCAAAATAACACTGCTAGTGAAAAACAGGTATGGTGTTGCGATGAATGAAAGTTTTAATGCATCTATTTGATAAACCATCAGCTGTAGAGTAATAAACAGTTTTTAACACGAAGGATATTTTCAGGCAGACAGCATTCTCGTGAATTGCGCAACATTTAAGGAGTCAACCGCCCCTTATATGTGGAGAACAATATATCATTGCCTCACGCAGCTCGCAGTAGGTACTATCGATAGTCGAGAGCCGAGTGCGCCAGAAAGTAGTCAGTGCTGAGACTCCGAAAAAGTAAGTTGTTGACTACTAAACGAGCAGGGCGGATTTCAGCAGGATTGGTGACCGCATTTACCATTGTTTAACGGCTGTGTGTGTCACCCAGCGCCGTAGGCGTGACCTCCAGCAAATACGGAAATGGCATTAACTAAGTGACTTGTCGGTATGTTTAAGTGTTCATTTGCATACCGTGATTACGCGATAACCGCGCCGGACACCAACGATTTGAATTGCAGTGAGGATTGTGCAGTTGGTGCTACATGGAGGATATTGGTGTGCGACGATATTAATAGGCGACCTTTGATGAGTTAACCGTCATTATTTTGTCAGATGAAGGGAGTAACTGCCTCATTCGTGCTGTTTAGACAATATATATAGAACCCTAACAACAAAGTATGTACCGATTATTGCTACTGACATTCAAATTGACTTTGTTGGATTTGATACGAAACAACCCCTGTTCAAATATTAACGGATCAGCTTTTATCAGTTGCACACGGTCGAACTATTCTAAACTGTTAGGCTGTTATCCACAAGTCAATAACGATGAGTTTTAAAAGGGAGTGTTTCATTGTGGCTCTTTTCATTCTATGAAAGGACAGTGTGCAGTGCGATAAGAGGAAGAGAATAACAACAAATGGTTCAAGTGTGCTTATCGCGAAAGAACATTGCCAGTATTAAGAAAATCACCAAAAGTTTAAATGGTAACGAAAACTTCTCATTAATTTACGTATGTATGAACAATTGAAAAATTTCGTGAAAAACCATCTTCGATAAACGGTACTTTGTAATGGTTTTCATTGTGAAAATGCATAAAAAACTTCGGAGACTGTATTACGATGTAATTGCAGGCTAATAGAACGTTCTAACATCTAATAATTAAAAGCAATTGGCAGTATTGGACGACCGGGACAGTGTTAATAAACTCTATTGTGGAGTACAAGCACGGAAATTCGTGTGTAAAACAGTGCGAGGTTAATATTAACGAGAGACACGGGTAGAAATTATCGCGACGTAACTGATCGCGTATTCATTACAAACGTGTCAAAGAAGTATTGTGCTCAGTCTTTACGCACGAAACTGGCTGTAAACCGTTTTAAAATCTCGAAAATTAATGTGGACCCATAATCTTATATGTAGGCAATAATGCACGGAGCCCAGCAGCCGCGTCAAAGAATGTCAGTCAGGAAGTAATACGACACAGCACCAGTTCCAGCCGCGTGAGAGTTTCGACGGCGTAGACATGCTACACCGAGCAGCCACCAACACGCCGCCGAAGCTGACATCTCGTGGAGAGCTACTAAGTATCCTGACCGCAGTGCCACCTTGCCACCGATCAGCGAACTCCGACAACAACGTCTATACAGATTACACCGGGCGGTGGGCAGCCAGCGACACGTCAGCCAAGTCGCCGCATATAACGAGCCAATGGCATTGACACCAGCGGCAGCGACTAGAGGTGGCAAAAAATAACTTAACTGATAGAAATAACCGATTACTGAGAAGTAATGGTTACTGCGATAACCGCTCACCTCATACTGGCAGGTATTTCAATAACTGCCAATGGTGCCTCGCGCCATCTGTTGACCCGAAGATCTTACTACACTTACGCGTCAACTCATCGAAGGAGAGGGATAGACCATTTTGAGGGTGTTCTCTAGGTCATGGAAATAACTATGAGACTGAAGCGCCATCTGTTAATAGAACTGTGTACTATTTTGTGCGCCATCACTACTTTCAGCACAAACAGTTAAATGAAGTTAATGTAAGAGTGGTGGCTAACAGGGGCTGCAGTACATGCATTGACATGTATGGTCGTTCCCTTAAACCACCGCCTTGTTTGTCAATTTAGTTTGGGCAGGTAGTACAAATACAGTTACCATAAGGAATTAGAGCGACTATGGAAATAACTATGAGGTCAGTATTTATCTCCGGTAGTTATTGTTATTTGCTCACAGTTCTACTTCTCTGTAAGTTAACGGCTACCAGTACAAGTAACCTGGAAGTTAGTAACTGTGTTCCTGACTCTAGTTGGAGGTCATAGAGCCCGGTGATATTTGCAGAGAGGATGGTTACTGGAATGAACAAATACTTTCATACCACTATGGAAACAGCCAGTGGCTATCGGAGAGGACAAAGTATCACATAAAACATTCCAAAATAATACTTATTATCCTCATCATTTGTCAGGAGATTGTCAAAATACATGAATGTATTACAGTAAACTGGAGTTGCTAATGTTTACAGGATTAATACACTGCCAGAATAAAACATAGTTATGCATGTTTAATAAATTTATCAGATACAGGTACCTGATCCTGACTGCTGTGACCAAGTGCTGTCAAAACTGAAACATAGCAGAATTTTTACTTAAGCTGGTCTAACAGTCCCTGTTAAGATATTCATCTATAGAATAGAACGAGTTGCCTATCAAAAAGTCTTTCAAACACTCTGTAAACCGTGCTTTATCTCAAACCAAGCTTTTATTGGTTGCTGAATTGCTAGCAATTTATTGAAAGTGTGTGTTCCTGAATATTGGATCCCTTTTTGGACCAAGGTAAGTGATTTTAGGTCTTTATGTAGATCATTGTTTGTATTCCTAGTACTGATATTATGTATTCAGCTGTTGGTTCGAAATACTTGCAACAAATTTCATTAAGGAATAAATATACTAGGAAGCAGTGGTTAGAATACGAAGTTCCTTAAACAGGTTTCTACATGTTGTTCTTGAATTTATACCACAAATGATTTTTATTACACACTTTTACATGCTAAAAACGTTTGCTCGATTTATTGAGTTACCCCAGAATATGATCCCTTATGACATAATAGAATGAAAGTATATAGCTTTTTTTATTTTTATATTTATGTCTCCTACATCTGACATCATTCTCACTACAAATACAGACTTGTTTAGGCGTTTCAGCAATTCTGTTGTATGCCCTTCCCAACTGAATTAATTATTGATTTGTAATCCCAGAAATTTAACACTGTCAAACTTTTCATACACATGTTGTAGCTGAAGAAATCGAGCAGTTTTCCAAATCTCAACTAAAACTTGGATAGCGCAGATGTGTAAACGAATCTATCACATTATGTATATTTTTGTATTTTATTACAAGGCCATACACGTATTCTATTAAGTAAACAGCACAAGCTTTGAATTCAACCTGCATTATTCAGCTTACATATTACTTCATACTTAAAAATGCACATTGTTAACATTTAACTTAAACAGTGCTGTGGCGAAGTTCTGCATTTTGCGCTGCAGCTGTGAGGATAATATTTATAATAGCTACTGTGATAACATACATACATATGATATGAAACACTAATAATCGTTCGAACATCAAGTGAAATCTACCCGCAGTTAATTAGCTAAGGTTATGGCACGATTCGTACGACATTCCTGCCATTTCGCTCTACTCGCAGTTATACTGATAACTACACTGATGGATTCCACTTGTGTCGTTATTTAACTGTAACCCCATTGGAGTATTCAGTAGTGAAAAATAACTTGAAACTTATTTATAACTGTTACAATAACGGTTTTAAAAATATAACTGGAACTGTGATAACGGTTACTCCAGCCACCAGTTAACACAGCACGCAACGTATACTGAATTCCACAGCAAGTATTAGCGTCGTGCAATGAGTCGAGACAACGGCTGGCGCAATAATAATTTAATTAGGCTATCTGCAGAGCATATAATCACATTTTGTAACGCTACAAGAATTGTATAGTAATTTTTCCTTCCATTTCGGTATTTTCTGGCTCGGCAGTAGTTTGTCTATGTATGCATATATTTTGATGTTTTCACCAGCAAGACAGCTGCGAATAGATTTTAAGACTTATGCTGTAGCATTAATTGTTGATTACAGCTTTTATAAGTTAATTGGTGGTGTTATTTGATTTTTGATGCTTTGGTGTGAGGTGATGAATATTACCATTGGTGTTTAATTCACATAAGTTGGTGAAGTTTTTTATATATCCAGTGCAAACAGGTACTGTTTCTGTTTTGAGCTAGTTGAAGTACTGCTGTCATTATTTTGTTTTAATTGTCAGGTGGTCAAGAGTCTTAGGTTACCCAAGGGTTAATTTATAGTGTTGCCTGTATGTAATATATGTAACCAAACATGTCTACTGAAATCAAGCAGGAGATTCTGGAGGTAGAATCTGGAAAGAAGGAGATAGGACAGGAGGATAGAGTTGATTCAGGAATCAGTGGCTGTGAACTATCAATAGAAAGCCCATTACCTCATTCCACCAATTACCTCAAGATACCAATTAAACCTGTAGTAAACGTTGTAGTGGGCAGACAGAAATATGTGCTACTGGCGATATTAGAAAAGATTGAAGCCACCAATTGGAAAATGGAGGACACCAAGCAGGAAACCAAGGAACACAGTAAAATGACCCAAGAAAAGACTGAAGCCACTAATAAGGAAATCAGAGCCACCAATCAGAAAATCGAGGGAACCAATAGAAAAACCCAAGAAAAGATTGACATTGTCAATGAGGAAATTCAGATGACACTACAAGAGCATGAAAATTTTAAGAGACAATTACAGAATTATAAGGAGTAGGTGAGGAAAGACTGCAAGGAGGGAGAAGGCAGATTCCAGCAGGGCATAAACCTGCTCTAAAAAGATGCAAAGAAGATGGGAGAAGAGATAACCGAGAAAGCCCATGAAGAGGTTCAAGAAGTTAAACAAGAATTAGGGGGAAAGATCGAAGAGATAATGCAGAAGCAACAGCAATGTTAAGTAGCTATTTAGAGAGAAGGCAACAAACAGACCGAATTAGCTCAAAATATACAAAGCGCAATAACATTGCAGAGGGGCGAAGATAACAGGAGGAATGCACAGGACATACAACATTTACAAAGCGAAATCCAACAATTAGAAACGAAAACTGAGGAGACTGACAGAAAAACTGGTTATGCAACACTAGCTATAGGAGAAGGTAAAGTGATAACATTAATGTTTGGTGATAATCGTCATCCACAAGTTCACGTGGGACAAAAATATAAGCCAAAGGGAGTGCTGCACCTGAAGATTTTTATGAATTGGTTGAGAGACACATTTTCGAGACAAAGACGAAATTCGGTTTGCAATAGATAGAATGGAAGGTGAAGCTTCTAAATGGAGAGTGAAGAAAAAAGATAAAGTTAGTAGTTATGAGCAGTTTAAAGGATAATTTCTAAAGAAATGTTCAGAAGTTTAAAGATAGAGAAGCCCTGATGGAGATACTGGAGCACACATGTGGGTAAGAGAATAATCAAGCAGGTGAGCAGGGCCAAAAAGAAGACAATTACCAATGGAATCAGTTTAATAATCAATCGTTCAAATGAGGAAGAGGAGACTATCATGGAAGTAGGGCCCATGGAAATGGACATCAGTTCCAAGGCCTTTCCAGAAGAGATGAAAATACAAGAGAATATGAAAGAGAAGGTGGCAGGCGAATAAATAGTGAGGCCTAAGATCAGGAAGAAAGGAAAAAGTAAACTAGACTGCACTCCTGATTAGGTCCAATCGTAGTCAGTATAAAGATGTATGGGCTAGATGTTGATGTCTTAGTTGACACCGGGAGTGAAGTGTGCTAGATCTCAAAAGCTATGTGAATAGATACTGAATACTGCCTCCCCCCATGAACCATGGACCTTGCCATTGGTGGGGAGGCTTGCGTGCCTCAGCGATACAGATGGCCGTACCGTAGGTGCAACCACAACGGAGGGGTATCTGTTGAGAGGCCAGACAAACATGTGGTTCCTGAAGAGGGGCAGCAGCCTTTTCAGTAGTTGCAGGGGCAACAGTCTGGATGATTGACTGATCTGGCCTTGTAACAATAACCAAAACAGCCTTGCTGTGCTGGTACTGCGAACGGCTGAAAGCAAGGGGAAACTACGGCCGTAATTTTTTCCCGAGGACATGCAGCTCTACTGTATGATTAAATGATGATGGCGTCCTCTTGGGTAAAATATTCCGGAGGTAAAATAGTCCCCCATTTGGATCTCCGGGCGGGGACTACTCAGGAGGACGTCGTTATCAGGAGAAAGAAAACTGGCGTTGTACGGATCGGAGCGTGGAATGTCAGATCCCTTAATCGGGCAGGTAGGTTAGAAAATTTAAAAAGGGAAGTGGATAGGTTAAAGTTAGATATTGTGGGAATTAGTGAAGTTCGGTGGCAGGAGGAACAAGACTTTTGGTCAGGTGATTACAGGGTTATAAATACAAAATCAAATAGGGGTAATGCAGGAGTAGGTTTAATAATGAATAAAAAAATAGGAGTGCGGGTTAGCTACTACAAACAGCATAGTGAACGCATTATTGTGGCCAAGATAGACACAAAGCCCATGCCTACTACAGTAGTACAAGTTTATATGCCAACTAGCTCTGCAGATGATGAAGAAATAGATGAAATGTATGACGAGATAAAAGAAATTATTCAGGTAGTGAAGGGAGACGAAAATTTAATAGTCATGGGTGACTGGAATTCGTCAGTAGGAAAATGGAGAGAAGGAAACGTAGTAGGTGAATATGGATTGGGGGGAAGGAATGAAAGAGGAAGCCGCCTTGTAGAATTTTGCACAGAGCATAAGTTAATCATAGCCAACACTTGGTTCAAGAATCGTAAAAGAAGGTTGTATACCTGGAAGAATCCTGGAGATACTAAAAGGTATCAGATAGATTATATAATGGTAAGACAGAGATTTAGGAACCAGGTTTTAAATTGTAAGACATTTCCTGGGGCAGATGTGGATTCTGACCACAATCTATTGGTTATGAATTGCAGATTGAAACTGAAGAAACTGCAAAAAGGTGGGAATTTAAGGAGATGGGACCTGGATAAACTGAAAGAACCAGAGGTTGTAGAGAGTTTCAGGGAGAGCATAAGGGAACAATTGACAGGAATGGGGGAAAGAAATAGAGTAGAAGAAGAATGGGTAGCTCTGAGGGATGAAGTAGTAAAGGCAGCAGAGGATCAAGTAGGTAAAAAGACGAGGGCTAATAGAAATCCTTGGGTAACAGAAGAAATATTGAATTTAGTTGATGAAAGGAGAAAATATAAAAATGCAGTAAATGAAGCAGGCAAAAAGGAATACAAACGTCTCAAAAATGAGATCGACAGGAAGTGCAAAATGGCTAAGCAGGGATGGCTAGAGGACAGATGTAAGGATGTAGAGGCTTGTCTCACTAGGGGTAAGATAGATACTGCCTACAGGAAAATTAAAGAGACCTTTGGAGAAAAGGGAGCCACTTGTATGAATATCAAGAGCTCAGATGGCAACCCAGTTCTAAGCAAAGAAGGGAAGGCAGAATGGTGGAAGGAGTATATAGAGGGTTTATACAAGGGCGATGTACTTGAGGACAATATTATGGAAATGGAAGAGGATGTGGATGAAGACGAAATGGGAGATAAGATACTGCGTGAAGAGTTTGATAGAGCACTGAAAGACCTGAGTCGAAACAAGGCCCCGGGAGTAGACAACATTCCATTTGAACTACTGATGGCCTCGGGAGAGCCAGTCATGAAAAAACTCTACCATCTGGTGAGCACGATGTATGAGACAGGCGAAATACCTTCAGACTTCAAGAAGAATATAATAATCCCAATCCCAAAGAAAGCAGGTGTTGACAGATGTGAAAATTACCGAACTATCAGTTTAATAAGTCACAGCTGCAAAATACTAACGCGAGTTCTTTACAGACGAATGGAAAAACTGGTAGAAGCCGACCTCGGGGAAGATCAGTTTGGATTCCGTAGAAATGTTGGAACACGTGAGGCAATACTGACCTTACGACTTATCTTAGAAGAAAGATTAAGAAAAGGCAAACCTACGTTTCTAGCATTTGTAGACTTAAAGAAAGCTTTTGACAATGTTAACTGGAATACTCTCTTTCAAATTCTGAAGGTGGCAGGGGTAAAATACAGGGAGCGAAAGGCTATTTACAGTTTGTACAGAAACCAGATGGCAGTTATAAGAGTCGAGGGGCATGAAAGGGAAGCAGTGGTTGGGAAAGGAGTAAGACAGGGTTGTAGCCTCTCCCCGATGTTATTCAATCTGTATATTGAGCAAGCAGTAAAGGAAACAAAAGAAAAATTCGGAGTAGGTATTAAAATTCATGGAGAAGAAGTAAAAACTTTGAGGTTCGCCGATGACATTGTAATTCTGTCAGAGACAGAAAAAGGCTTGGAAGAGCAGTTGAACGGAATGGACAGTGTCTTGAAAGGAGGATATAAGATGAACATCAACAAAAGCAAAACGAGGATAATGGAATGTAGTCAAATTAAGTCGGGTGATGCTGAGGGAATTAGATTAGGAAATGAGACACTTAAAGTAGTAAAGGAGTTTTGCTATTTAGGGAGCAAAATAACCGATGATGGTCGAAGTAGAGAGGATATAAAATGTAGACTGGCAATGGGAAGGAAAGCGTTTCTCAAGAGGAGGAATTTGTTAACATCGAGTATAGATTTAAGTGTCAGAAAGTCGTTTCTGAAAGTATTTGTATGGAGTGTAGCCATGTATGGAAGTGAAACATGGACGATAACTAGTTTAGACAAGAAGAGAATAGAAGCTTTCGAAATGTGGTGCTACAGAAGAATGCTGAAGATAAGGTGGGTAGATCATGTAACTAATGAGGAGGTATTGAATAGGATTGGGGAGAAGAGAAGTTTGTGGCACAACTTGACTAGAAGAAGGGATCGGTTGGTAGGACATGTTTTGAGGCATCAGGGGATCACAAATTTAGCATTGGAGGGCAGTGTGGAGGGTAAAAATCGTAGAGGGAGACCAAGAGATGAATACACTAAGCAGATTCAGAAGGATGTAGGTTGCAGTAGATACTGGGAGATGAAGAAGCTTGCACAGGATAGAGTAGCATGGAGAGCTGCATCAAACCAGTCTCAGGACTGAAGACCACAACAACAACACTGAATACTAACGCCAGTTTACGAAGTTTTCCCGGAAATGGTGTCCAAGTTGCAAATGCAGTAGGTGCCAAAAGTAAGCCCATTAAGGAATAAGCATTGACTGGGTTTGAAGTAGAGGGAGATGCATATAAAGCGACATTTTTGGTGATACCATATCTTAACATGACAGTTATTTTGGGAATTGACTGGCTAAATGAAGTAGAAGCAGTCATAAATTTCGATGAATGCACAGTGAGTGTAAAAGGACGGGAAGGAGAAATGAGAGAACTGACCTTGGTAGAAAGTTAGAAGTCAGAAGAGTTCTGACAGGTGAATATGTGTTATGTGGTGGGCCTACAGAAGAACAACCGGTTGATGAGCAAGTATTTATATTCTACGAGGGAGTAGCACAAGCAGATCAACCTAGTGAAGATGCTATAGGCAAGAAACTAGAATATATGACACATTTGGATGAAGAGATTCGGAAGAGGTTACCAGAGATCTCACATAAGCACAGCAAAGTTTTCTCTCAGCAGCCAGGAATCATGAAAGAGGTAGAATGTAAATTGAAAATTAAGGAACACAAGCCTTTCAAAACAATACTCCATCCCTCACGCTAAATGGCAAGCAGTAGAAGAGGAAATACAAAGAATCGTTGACCTTGGGGTTATTGAGAGAACCAAGACCAATACAACAGTCCATTATTTGTGGTAAACAAGAAACATGGAAAAGTGAGAATAGTTTTGGATGCATGTACAGTAAATAAAATCATTGAACCAGATCAAGACAAGCCAAAAACGATAGAAGAATTAATTCAAAGGTTTCGGGGTGCAAAGATACTTAGTAGCATTGACTTGCCCACAGGATACTGGCAAATACCTCTGACCTCTGAGTCATGTCAGTATACTGCTTTCATGTAAGCTGGCAGAAGTTATCATTTTAGAGTATTGCCATCTACATCTACATCCATACTCCGCAAGCCACCTGACGGTGTGTGGCGGAGGGTACCTTGAGTACCTCTATCGGTTCTCCCTTCTATTCCCGTCTCGTAGTGTTCATGGATAGAAAGATTGTCAGTATGCCTCTGTGTGGGCTCTGATCTCTCTGATTTTATCCTCATGGTCTCTTTGCGAGATATACGCAGGAGGGAGCAATATACTGCTTGACTCCTCGGTGAAGGTATGTTCTCGAAACTTCAACAAAAGCCTGTACCAAGCTACTGAGCGTCTCTCTTGCAGAGTCTTCCACTGGAATTTATCTATTATCTCCGTAATGCTATCACGATTACTAAATGATCCTGTAACGAAGCGTGCTGCTCTCCTTTGGATCTTTTCTATCTCTTCTATCAACCCTATCTGGTACAGATCCCACACCAGTGAGCAGTATCCAACCAGTGGGCGAACAAGTGTACTGTAACCTACTTCCTTTGTTTTCGGATTGCATTTCCTTAGGATTCTTCCAATGAATCTCAGTCTGGCATCTACTTTACTGACGATTAATTTTAAATGGTCATTCCATTTTAAATCACTCCTAATGCCTACTCCCAGATAATTTATATAATTAACTGCTTCCAGTTGCTGATCTGCTATATTGTAGCTAAATGATAAGGGATCTTTCTTTCTATGTATTTGCAGGACATTACACTTGTCTACATTTAGATTCAATTGCCATTACCTGCACCATGCGTCAGTTTGTTGCAGATCCTCCAGAACTTCAACACAATTTTTCATTGTTACAACCTCTTAATATACTACAGCATCATCGGCAAAAGCCTTGGTGAACTTCTGATGTTATTCACATGGTAATTTATATATGTTGTAAATAGCAACAGTCCTACGACATTCCCCTTTGGCACACCTGAAATCACTCTTATTTCAGAAGACTTCTCTCCATTGAGAAAGACATGCTGCATCCTGTTATCTAGGAACTCTTCAATCCAATCGTACAATTGGTCTGATAGACCATATGCTCTTACTTTGTTCATTAAATGACTGTGGGGAACTGTATCAAACGCCTTGCAGAAGTCAAGAAACACGGCATCTACCTGGGAACCCATGTCTATGGCCCTCTGAGTCTCGTGGACGAATAGCGCGAGCTGAGTTTCACACGATCGTCTTTTTCGAAACCCATGCTGATTCCTACAGAGTAGATTTCTAGTCTCCAGAAAAGTCATTATACTCTAACATAATACGTGTTCCAAAATTCTACAACTAATCGACGTTAGAGGTATAGGTCTATAGTTCTGCACATCTGTTCGACGTCCCTTCTTGAAAACGGGGTTGACCTATGCCCTTTTCCAATCTTTTGGAACGCTATGCTCTTCTAGAGACCTACGGTACACCACTGCAAGAAGGGGGGCAAGTTCCTTCGCGTACTCTGTGTAAAATCAAACTGGTATCCCATCAGGTCCAGCGTCCTTTCCTCTTTTGAGCGATTTTAATTGTTTTTCTATCCATCTTTCATCTATTTCGGTATCTATCATTCTGTCATTTGTGTGACAATCTAGAGTAGGAACTACAGTGCAGTCTTCCTCTGTGAAACGGCTTTGGAAAAAGACATTTAGTATTTCGGCCTTTAGTCTGTCATCCTCTGTTTCAGTACCATTTTGGTCACAGAGTGTCTGGACATTTTGTTTTGATCCACCTACCGCTTTGACGTAAGACCAAAATTTCGTAGGATTTTCTGCCAAGTCAGTACATAGAACTTTACTTTTGAATTCGTTGAACGCCTCTCACATAACCCTCCTCACACTACATCTTGCTTCGTGTAATTTTCGTTTGTCTGCAAGGCTTTGGCTACCTTTATGTTTGCTGTGAAGTTCCCTTTTCTTACGCAGCATTTTTCTAACTCGGTTGTTGTACCATGGTGACTCTTTTCCATCGCTTACGAGCTTGCTTGGCACATACTCATCTAATGCATATTGTACGATGGTTTTGAACTTTGTCCACTGATCCTCAGCACTATCTGTACATCTGTACTTGAGATAGAACTTGTGTGTTGAGCCATCAAGTACTCTGAAATCTGCTTTTTGTCACTTTTGCTAAATAGAAAAATCTTCCTACCTTTTTTAATAGCTCTATTTATAGCTGAAATCACCGATGCTGAAACCGGTATGTGATCGCTGTTTCCCTGATCTGCATTAACTGTTACTAATAGTTTGTATCTGTTTGTCACCAGAAGGTCTAATATGTTATCGGCACGAGTCGGTTCTCTGTTTAACTGCTCAAGGTAGTATTCAGATAATGCACTTAAAAAAATTTCACTGGATTCTTTATCCCTGCCACCTGTTATAAACGTTTTAGTCTCCTAGTGTATATCTGGTAAATTAAAATCTCCACACAAAACTATAACATGGTCGGGAAATCTACTCGAAATATTTTCCAAATTTTCCTTCAGGTGTTCTGCCACAACAGCTGCTGATCCAGAGGGCCTATAGAGACATCGAATTGCCATGTTTGAGCCTGCTTTAACCGTTACCTTTACCCAAAGTATTTCACATTTCAGACCTCCGTCAATTTCCTTTAATACTATTGCACTTCTTATCGCTATAAACACGCCTCCCCCTTCACTATCCAGTCTTTCTCTGAGGTATACATTCCAAGCCATTTGGGCTTAATGTATCGGTCTTGGAATTTGTTAGAGCATTGGACAATATTTTGGGTGAAGAATTACTTAAGAAGTTTACTGTTAACGTAGATCATATATTAATTGCAACTGAGACATGGGAAGAACATTCAGAGACACTTGCAGGAGTCTTGCAGACGTTTGAGAAAGCTGGGGTAACAGCAAACGTGGGTAAGTCAGAATTTGGTAAATGCCAGATAAAATTCTTGGCTTTATAATTACGGAAGAGGGTATTTATCCTGATCCAAGTAAACTCGAGACAGTTAGGCAATTTCCAGACCTTAAAAAAAGGCAACTGAGAGCATTCTTCTGCGTCTGTGAGCTCTATCGAAACTTCCTGAAAGAACCTGTACTCACTGCCCCAAAATTGAGAACACTTGCCGGCCGGTGTGGCCGAGCGGTTCTAGGCGCTACAGTCTGGAACCGTGCGACCGGTACGGTCGCAGGTTCGAATGCTGCCTCGGGCATGGATGTGTGTGATGCCCTTAGGTTAGTTAGGTTTAACTAGTTCTAAGTTCTAGGGGACTAATGACCTCAGAAGTTGAGTCCCATAGTGCTCAGAGCCATTTGAACCATTTGAGAACACATACTAAAGCCAAAATGACCTGGCATTGGAATGATGAATGTCAAGAAGAATTTGAAAGGATTAAAGAAGCATTGTGTAACGCAGATATATTATGCCATCCTGATTTCTCTAGAGACTTTTATTTGAGAGTGGGTAGCTCAGATTATGGACTAGGCATACATTTAAACCAGATAGAGAAAGAAGGAGAGAGCAAGGTTATAAAGCAGAAGCTTGAATGCATGGCAAAGGAGATACAGCATTATGGAGGAAGGGGCACTGTCTATTGTGTGGGCTTTCAAGCGATTTCGTTATTATCTAACAGGATGACATGTAAAGGTGGTCACGGTCCACAAAGCCCTAACATTCTTAACCACAAGAAAACTGAAACACAGCTGGTTGATAAAATTGCATTGCAAGATCATGAATGCAAAGTGATATACAAGCCAGCCAGGTAAGTCATGTACTGTACCTGATGCATTATCAAGGCAGCCACTCGATTCTTGGGGAACAGGTGTGAGAGGACCAGAAGACGGAGAAGTTCAGGTAAATTTAATGAAGGGAGTACAGCATGAAGATTTTGTGAAGAGGTTCTTAAGGAACACACGCAGAGAGCAGAACCAGGACGAAAAACTGAAATTAATCAAGAATAAGTATAGATGTGCTGGTAAAGAAAAGATTAGGATATACTGTTATATCCACCAGGGAATACTGTACAAGAGAAAAGAGAGCTGGAGACTATGTATACCAGAGAATATAATAGACAAGTTAATCTGGTACACACATTATAGCAATGCCCATTATGGACCTAAGAAACGCCTTGAAAAAACGGAAATTGGACAGCATCTTCAACATATACGCATAAACACAAGTTGCTGAGCACTTGTGACACCTGTCAGAAAACTAAAACTGCCACTGTTCAACATAAAGGTTACATGCATCCAGCCATACCAGAATCAATTAGAGACATCGTGGCAGTGGACCTGTTCAGTCCCTTGCCTGTGGCAAAAAAATTACGCCCAAATTCTAGTTGCAGAAAAATTAGTATCTAAATTTGTGAAGTTTTATCCATTAAAGAAAGCAACCAGCAAGGTCATCATTTATAAGTTTGAAAAAGATCGCTTTAGCAATGCATGTACACTGAAACGAATCCGAAGTGATAATGGATCCCAATTCCGATCCAAGAAGTGGAGGGAAATGTTGAATAGGCATCAAATAGAACAGATCGCCATTTGTAGATACAAACTGGTTTCGAACCAGGCCGAACGGATGATGGAGTTAAATCGTTTGTCTCTGACCTATTGTGACAAGAAACACGGTACTTGGAAGGAATACCTAGAAGAATTCGAGTGTATTTGGAACCACCTAACACATGATTCGAAAGGATTTGCACCATGCGAAATCTTACTTAATCAGGAACCTGACTGTTTTTCGTGAGTTGATGGAATATCCACAAGAAGATAGCCTGATTTGGGAAAGGAAACTTGAACTAGTAGAAATGAAACATGAGAGAGAAAGTTAAAAGGAGACAGGAAAGACATGAAACCTGTAAGCTACAGGGTAGGAAACCTAGTGTTGGTGAAAGTGCATGCTAAATCCAAGAAGACAGATTCTGAAATACATAAATTTAACCATGTATATGAGGTACCATATAAAATTATCAAGATCGAACACCACAATACTGTGGAGTTGGAATATGCTCAAACCGACGGAGTGCATGGCAAGGAAAATATTGAAAATATAAAGAGCTACTATCCATGTGAAGATTGGGGCAATCTGAAGGAGAGAAGTAATCAGGACGATGAAGTAGGGCCTAGACAGCCACAAACATAAGTGTGTATGGATGATTTTGGTTATTATGTGCGTTTGGAGAATAAAGATATTGAGAACTGGTGTTCAAGTGTCAGTTGTTGTCTTTTATTTACTATATTTGTTTCTATTCTGGATTATGGGTTTTCATGATGACAAAAGACTTAACCATATTTAAGGGATGAATTGCATGTAAGAACTGAGACATAGTTATCCTTTATAGTGTGAGAAGTATTAGTGTTTAGAATATTGTACAGTGTATTAATATGACCTAGATATGGAGCATTCTATGAACTGTGGGAATAACAGACGCTCAAAAGCAGGAAACACAATTTGTAACAAATGAGAAAAAGATTTCTTTAGAGATTTATCTTGTGATGACCACACTAACGATAGATTTATATATACATTTGTGAGTAGAGATGAAATTATTGTCATTTATCTGCATTTGTATTGAGTAGGTATTAGTCTAATTAGACATAGTTGTTTCCTGTGGTGTGTGGTGCGAATATAGTAGGATTTTCGTTGTATTCTGCACAGCAAACCTCACAGAGATGAACCAAAATGAAAATAGTTTTGTTACAATATGATTCAATAGACATTCGACACACAATATTCAGGTGATTTCAATGACGTTACACTCATTTACTAAAATTTTGCTCATTTTTGGAGCTGACGACCGTTTTATTCTGTAATTTAAATGCATTCAAACCATATTATAGGATTTAAAATTATGGCTAACTACAAAGATATTTTTATTTATTACCATTTTTTTACATTTCGATCATTGTTTACATAGTAATAAATACTCTTGCAATAGCAATCAGATTGTACCCGTCTGTACTCAATCGCTAAGCATTAATCATCGAATTTAATACCTCGTTTCCACCAACAGTGGAATCTTATATGCGTATGTCAGAATTAAAACTGATCTAGTGTAACATCAAGCACCAGCACGTCAGTCTAGAATGATACAACAGAGAGGACTGTGAGACGACATCAGCCATAGCATGCTCACTAGCGTGACACAGTGACAGGAGCAGCCCCCACATGAAGAGAGTATAAGCGAGACTCTGCATAGCCACAGCCTCACTAGAAGACGGGCCGTGATCCAAACGATTAGCCGTGACTTGTGATCTACACAAATTGCTTGCTTGGGAGTTGCAAATAATCAATGTCCTTCGATATATATATACGTGTCGCCAATTGCTTGCTGCACCTCTTTGTGACAAAGGCAAAGTTAAGTACTGTCAATTTAATTTACTGTAGTAAACTCCATTAATAAGATTTGCTTCAGTTGATGTCTAGGTATCCGAGAAAACAGCTTCCTAGGCACCCTGTATTAGACGAATGGGTGGACACGATAGAAACCTTACATGCACAGTAAAGTATAGATACGTTATAAGCTGACACATCACATACAGCGCTGTTGTAAGTAGGCTGTTTATATTTTCTTATTGGCAACGTTACGTAGCGCTCTGTATGAAAATCACTGGCTGTGCTGTGTGCAGTCTGTGGCTGGTTTACATTGTTGTCTGCCATTGTAGTGTTGGGCAGCGGCAGCTGGATGTGAACAGCGCGTAGCGTTGCGCAGTTGGAGGTGGGCCGCCGGCAGTGGTGGATGTGGGGAGAGAGATGGCGGAGTTTTGAAATTTGTTATACTGGATATTATGAACTGCTATATATATATTATGACTATTAAGGTAAATACATTGTTTGTTCTCTATTAAAATCTTTCATTTGCTAACTATCCCTATCAGTAGTTAGTGACTTCCGTAGTTTGAATCTTTTATTTAGCTGGCAGTAGTGGCGCTCGCTGTATTGCAGTAGTTCGAGTAACGAAGATTTTTGGTGAGGTAAGTGATTTGTGAAAGGTACAGGTTAATGTTAGTCAGGGCCATTCCTTTGTAGGGATTTCTGAAAGTCAGATTGCGTTGCGCTAAAAAATATTGTGTGTCAGTTTAAGCACAGTCTTGTATAAATTGTTCTAAGGGGACGTTTCATATGTCGACCCTTAGCCGAGGATACCTCACCGGAATCTTCTGATTTTTTCTTGTACTTTGTGTAATTAGTGTAGATTTTGTTTATTGCTAGCGCGTAATTGTAGAGAGAATCTCCTGTGTAGTTGCAGCCTTTCACTGTTGTACAGTAAAACAGTTGTGGCATGCATGTAGATTTGCACCAAGTATTTCGCAGCTACGCTTGCAATTAACTAGATATTATTTTCAGTGCTATGTTAATGTGTTCCCCTATTTTTGCTCTTCAAATTGTGTTTTTCTGTGTTCTCGTGTGAAATATTGTGACAATAATGGCGTGTGGAAAACGTAACACTAGGCTCCAAAGTACACTGAGAAATGACAGTGAAGACGAAAGCAGTGTGTTAACGCCACCATGTAATGAATTAACTAATATTCAAAGTAGTAATTTGGTAACTGTGCATAGGGAAATGGAGCGGGCGTCAAATAATGGTGTAGACAGTGAAACAGGTAGTAAACGGGGAAGCATTATCGATCGATCGGTCGGCAACAGCTCGCCTCAGGAATTGGGAATGACGGAACACAATATTGCAAATACTGTAGACTCAGGTTTTGGGTTCTCACCGTTTTCTCAAATGAGTCAAGACACATTTTCCGCTTGTCAAAATGTGAATGTTGCCGGTGCAAATTCACTGCCGAAAAGCACTGAGGAACATGTTTCAGACACCAGTGCATTGTTATTACAATTAATGCAACAAATGGGACAAAAGCTTCAAAAGTTAGACACAATGGAACAAAATCAGAGACAAACACAGCAACAGTTAGACACAATGGAACAACACCAGAGACAAACACAGCAACAGTTACACACAATGGAACAACACCAGAGACAAACACAGCAACAGTTACACACAATGGAACAACACCAGAGACAAACACAGCAACAGTTACACACAATGGAACAAAATCAGAGACAAACACAGCAAAAGCTTCAAAAGTTAGACTCATTGGAACAAACTCTCGAACAAACACGTGAAGATTTAACTGCTGAGTTACATAACATTGACTCGAAATGTCAGAAAGTCTGTAATGACGTAAAAACACAAATTTGTGAGCATTTCCAACCTATTTTTTCGCGTCATGAAAATGCATTACAGAATCATGAAGCAGCCATAAAAGAACTGCAAACTATTGTTCATGAAAATCACGACACCTTGCAAGCTAAAATTGACTCAGTTGCATCTACCGATTCGGTTACGCAACTTGCAAAAACTCAAGAAAACTTAAAGGACACAGTAGATACAATTTCAACACAAATTGACACTCTGAAACTTGGTTCAGAAAAACACACTGAGGAAATAAGTACACTATCGGAGAAAGTAGCCGAACTTTCGGATCAGTTCACTAACTTATCTGCAAAGGTAGATGATGATCTGAATGACACATGAACTGTAGCCATCACTGACACAGAAGAGTGTGAACAAATTAGGAAATTCAAACAAAATCAGAATCAAATTAATACGCAACACCAAAGAGAAATCCGGGAAGTACAAGATCAGCTGACACAGGTAATACAAGAATTACGTATTTCAGAGGCCACTCGCGCTCCAATACGGGAAGAGGGACATAGAAATACGGAACAGCCACAAAATAATAACTCAGGGCACTTCGGAAATTATGAAAGAAATTGGCAAGGTACACCGAATTTTGAGATGGAACCGCTGACACGACATAACAATGACCGATATGCTACTCGCCGACACGATGATTTTGACTATAAGCTGTTCATTACTACACGTAAATTCAAAACGTTTAAGAATTCTGCCAACGACATTCATCCACAAGCGTGGCTCCATCAATTCTCTCATTGTTTTCCTCCCAATTGGTCATTGTAGCACAGGTTAGAATTTATGTGTGGCTACTTGGAGAATGAACCAGCTGTAAGAATGCGATCGGTCATTCACTATTGTCACAGTGAAGGAGAATTTTACCATGCGTTCCTCTCAGCATATTGGTCTCAAGCTACACAAGACCGAGTAAAACATAGCATCATAATGATGAAAAATTTCGAACAATCTGAATTTTCCAGTCTTGTGAAATATTTTGAAGACATGCTGCACAAGAATCAGTACCTGTCAAACCCATACAGCCCCTCAGAACTCATACGCATTTGCTCAATCAAATTACCTGAACATTTACGACATATTATTTTGGCAGGACGTTGCAAAGACGACATTGAAGCTTTTCAGGGACTGTTACAAGAACTGGAAATTGACACAGACAGTCGCGGGATGCGAAAATGGGAAAACAATCACTACAGGTCACATCCGTCACAATTCCGTAACGACAGAAACGATAACTGGCCACGACAAGCCTATTCTTACAACGTAAATCGTGACCAAAACAGACACCACCCGTATGACAACCACTGGCAAAGTAATAGTTACAGAGAAAGATCGCATTCCCGTAGTAATGAATATGACAGAGACAATCATAGAAACAGACAATTTGGCAACCAGAACTATTATTATCACGGGAGACAGAATAACTTCAGACGCAACGGTTCACTGTGCAGTGATAATTCAGGGAGAAATTCTCCACCACTTAACCGACAAGGAAGAAACTATGGAATCTACCGACATGACGACAGACGATATAATCATAACGACAGACCTGAATTTCATCAGAACTGGCGGGATTCAAACAGAGCTGGGCCCTCTCGGCAAGGCGAATTTGTAGAAGTTAGGTCTCCTAATCCCAATAACGATGCGCGCCAACAAAGAAACAGACAATGACTCGCACCGCAGGCAGCCACTTGCGCCTGCTGGCTCAGGGAAAAATAACATTGATGCTAACCTTGAGCAAAATTCCAGTATTCTTTACGGACGAATACCGCATGATAATTGCATTCAAGTTGAAACTCTGCGTACTGAGAAGAGCAAAGGTTTACACCACATTTCACATGTAAAACCATTTATTGACAGATAATCTGCTTTTTAACTTAGTCTTTGCAATTTTCACTTCACGCTACTTGTACAATTTGTCACACTGAGAAACTGTTAACATGCAACAATGTTTTGAAGTTCAATATCCACTCAAGAACCAAGAGAACTTATTTAAACAGAAATTACGAATGCATTGTTATTGCGAACAGACGACACAGTGTTATTGTGTGTGTACATTCTTGCTTGTTAGTTGCACGATTACGTAACGACTATAAGGCTCACATACTTAGAACATTTACCAGTACTGCTAATGAAATTTTAATGCAACATTTTGGTGTACTTGAAAATACATTCTGAATTGAAGTACTTTCTGAGAGATACCAGATGACACAGTGGTTAGTTTATGTGACAGCTACAAGATTATATCACGACGTTACTAATGAGTGACAATTTACAATGTTGCTTTTGCAGTGTATCTGTTTTATATCTGCACAGTTTTCCTGAATTCTTCTGGAAAGTAAATCATGTTTAATAGTAACTTTTGTGGTATAGCTACAATGAGACAGCCTTTTCCATAGCACAACAATACGTTACAGCACAGTAATTTCTTCATCACAACAATAAGCGTAATAACTAAGATATCTATACGCAAAGCATTTCACTTTTGTTTATCATGAGGTAAGTACATTGACTTCTGCAGAACTTAGCTTTCGGAGGACAATAACTACGACACTTCCACAGAGATTATCTTACAACAAGACGCACATTTAGCGCTACAGGACACGTATTGGAGTGATTGATTTTGTACTTCAAACATTTATTTTTAAAGATATTTGAAGTACAATGATACAAAGGTTTTCCGTGATACATTTCATTCCATTGCTGTAATCTGTAACACCTGAGGGTATAATTACAATAATCCTCAGGGGGGTAAACGCCTACTTTGTGTACCATGTGTTTGGCAAGCACAAGGAGCCCTAGCTAATATGGTATTTGCTTATACAACTTTACACATCGGTACCATATTTCTCTAACACAAATTACACAGCTATCTGATCATTTAACTGAGAGAGACAAACATTTATTTTACTACATCAGTGCCAGATGTTTATGTAATTACACCATTGGGTAACTTCACACTTAAGAAATTGTATTTTGTCTGTACTTTGTGAACTGTTCATATTTTTTCGGACCCATTGTGGTATTATGAGAGCTTTGAATGATATATTTGGTATGGGATCACGATTTTTAAAGTACGTTTGAGGCAGATGACACTTTTGACATGAGCAGAGAATTTTTTTTTTAATTATTGGAGGAAGCTACGACGATTGTGAGAGTTGACTGAGGTGTTATGATGTTATTATTACGATGACTATGTGTATTATGCTGTTGCGGTATGTTTATGATCAATAAGCTGATGCTATACGAGTTATTTCATTAAGCTAAGTATCTGTTATGATGAAATATTGAAGAAGTGTTGACGAATAAGGTAAGGAATAATGAGTAGTGTTTAGGGACTCTGGTTTGTGAAAAAGGTTGTTGGAAACCAAGAATCGTACTTTAAGAGTTATGAAATGTGTGTAAATGCGTGAATGTATCACAATGCCGGCAAAAATTTTTTGGACACGGTTATATTCATAAGATTTTGTTTCTACACATTTGCAACGCAAATTCTTGACTCATGAAATTTTGTATATGAGACTGGCACTGTAGCGGAAACTGCTATCGTAAATATTTCTGTAAGAAAGTTAAGTGACCACCTGCACGTAATGCATCGTGGGCACCCAGCTCTGTCAGATGCCTGGAGAAAAAGCCATTAGGGTGTCCCTTTCCAGAGGCACAGGTAGAAAAAAAAAGGGAGGCCATTATCCTCGCTGTTGACATTCCTTTGTAGAAAGCATCGTAAATACGACACCCTCAAACCTGAAAACATGATAACACTGTGGAGCTCTTAATTTATGATATTTACTGAAATGCCGAATGAAATGACGAGAAATATTTTTATGTCTATACACCTGATTATGACTACTGTCTTTCTAGTTGAGAGAAATGCCATATGGCTTGCTTTATGTATTTATTTGCTCATTTTCTTTAATATCTAGTTTCTAGCTGCACTGCAGCATTGTTTAAAATAAAATTTTATGAATGTACTAATATAGATATTTTTTGCCTACAGATCCAGTAAACAATAACTTAAAAAAAAAGAAGGAGCACAAAAAGACATTTCCCTTCACAGGACTTGCATACATAATTTTCTTTTCAACTACTTGGTAATATTTTTCGTAGAATAAATTGTGATGCACCACTTTAATTACATAGACATTAAGATGTGAATATACATTTCCCTTATCTGCATCGTTGTTTTTACTGTAATATTTTTTCTGCTTGAGCTATGTCATGTTTAGGTATAAGTTACTGCTGTTTGCCAGGCATAGTGTTACTGAATTTGACTTTGTGTTACTCTGCTAAGCCAGTTTATTACCGATTTATTTTTCTTGTTTGCTGCTCATTGCATATTAGTTGTAATATTGTTGCTTACTTTGCGAATTTGAATTTTTTGTCATTGCTGTTCGCGTTAATTGTTTTGTGCTGCTGCATTGCCTCGTCCCTTAGTTTAGCATCTGAGCTCAGTAGATTTAAGTTAGCTTGAGAAGGGGTAGACTATATAAGAGAATGAGTTGCGATGAATTTGAAGAAATGCACTGAGAGGTTATACGAGAAAAATACAGAAAGCATGCTCGGATAGGATTTTTTTGGTGGAAGCAAAGGTTGAAATAAGACGAACGATCTATGGAATGAAGTTTTGAGTTGGACTGCAGTACCAAATGTTACACTGAAAACGAACCCTGTCCTTTCCTTTTGTGTTATCCCACTATGTGTTTGTGTACCCTTGTGTATTTGTTTTCTTCCTGTCTCTGTGTAGTTTCATAGAAGTTTTTCTTGTTTTAATATTAAGCTACATTCACTATGATGAGGAATACTGTTCTCCTCAAATATAATTGGCATTAATAATATGTTATTTACCCTGTAAATATGCTTAGACATTATTTATTCTGTTTTGCTTTAATGATCATGTGTGAAGTTGATGTTTCGCAAGTTATTCTGATCTTTTATGTATGTACTCATGTCATAATTCCTATAACACTGATGTATATGTTTATTTCTATTCTGTTGTAAAGCCTGTACTACAAATGTTATCTGTATTGTTATGTTCTTTAATGATGTATTTTGTACCTTTGTAATTGTATTCTTATGTTATAAAATTGTAATTGATACCAGTTCATCATATTATTAACTTGTTAGTTACATTTCACTGCACACTTTTCTGTTGGTCATAGTATATGGACAATATGTGAGAAGCAGAGACTGTTAGTGTATGCACGTGTGTTGATAATTCAGCAAGGGACTGGATAACAGCTTTGCTGGTTCTAAGGACAATTCCAAAAACTTTGTGAGTGCACAAGTGGTGGTTATGGACTTGCTATATTCTCCGCAAGACTCTTCAATGGTGATTGTGCACCCGCACAGTCACAACAGATGGCTGCTGGCCATCTCTACAAGGGCTACAGTGGGTCTGCACCACTGGTGGCCCACCAATACCACAATCTCTACCAGGACTACAGTGGGTCTACTCTGTGATGACCTACCTACCAATATGCATCAACTTCGACTGACTCTGCGGTGGGTTTGCTCTGTTGTGGCCTATTACCTGTCTGCATGTCAAGAGTCAGCACTGTCTTTCCGTTGGAAGGACAACGCTACTTCTTCAATACTGCATGAACATCCACTACTTCTGTGTGCATTGTCTTTTACTGCTCAGACTTTGATAAAAGAAACGGCAGTTTTACTGGGATGAACTGTCTTTATGGACTGTGAGAAAATTTTAGCTTTGGACCAGCATTGTATCAATAAGTGTGTGCATTTGATATCTTTGTTATTGTAATTATGAAAAATTCTATCAAATCATTATTGGCCACTGCCCAAAACAATTTGTAAAATTTTTTGTGGGGAGCACGGGGGCTATGTAAGTAGGCTGTTTATATTTTATTATTGGCAACGTTACGTAGCGCTCTGTATGAAAATCACTGGCTGTGCTGTGTGCAGTCTGTGGCTGGTTTGCATTGTTGTCTGCCACTGTAGTGTTGGGCAGCGGCAGCTGGATGTGAACAGCACGTAGCGTTGCGCAGTTGGAGGTGGGCCGCCGGCAATGGTGGATGTGGGGAGAGAGATGGCGGAGTTTTGAAATTTGTTATCCTGGATATTATGAACTGATATATATATATTATCACTATTAAGGTAAATACATAGTTTGTTCTCTATTAAAATCTTTCATTTGCTAACTATCCCTATCAGTAGTTAGTGACTTCCGTAGTTTGAATCTTTTATTTAGCTGGCAGTAGTGGCGCTTGCTGTATTGCAGTAGTTCGAGTAACGAAGATTTTTGGTGAGGTAAGTGATTTGTGAAAGGTACAGGTTAATGTTAGTCAGGGCCATTCCTTTGTAGGGATTTCTGAAAGTCAGATTGCGTTGCGCTAAAAAATATTGTGTGTCAGTTTAAGCACAGTCTTGTATAAATTGTTCTAAGGGGACGTTTCACTGTCAGCTGCTGTTATGCTGCTTCTGCATTCCACCTACACACACTGCCTATGTGACAGTGGCCGCAACATGGCATTGGTAACTGTATTGCTGTATGGAGGCATCAGTCAATAAATAAAGTGCAGATTGCTTGTGCATTGGTAACTCCACGACCGCCACAATGCTGGAGAAAACATCAGACATGCAGCACTGTAGTCAGAAGTTGTCACCTGGTGACAAAACATAATTTTGGTCATTTTTGGTCCCGAATAGAGTGGAAGGAAATTAGGAAGGTTTCACAAGTTTTGTGACACCTTCGCCTTCCCCTTGAACTAGAAATTTGAAGAGGCTGCAGATAATGTGCACCACCCATAAGCTGCTAGGTTCTAGTAGAACAAAGACGAGTTGGAAAATTGTTTGGTAAGTCACCTGGCAACAATGAGGATTACTGTGTTCCTGAAGACGTTCCAGCTGGAGAATAAGCCAAGGAAGCCCCTCCTGTCTGTCTTGCTCTTGCCCACGGTCTGGATCACCTGCAAGGCGAACGGAGGCACTGTGGAGCCATTGGTGGCTGCTATGCGCCGCAGAACAGCCAGCGCCTCCTGCTCGCGACCCCTGCACGCCAGCCAGCGTGGAGACTCGGGGAACCAACTGTCACCAAAAAATACAAGTCTCCTGTAAGTACTAATCACAGTAGTAGTTGTAGTTGTAGTAGAATATTGGTCCACTTATCAGCTTTACAACAATATTAGAGCTGTCAGCTTAATACAAAGAAAAGACACAATGAAAACTTTACTTATACATTCAGACATTTAAATGGTTACATTTCGAGCTTAACAATAATTTATCGATAGTGCACAATATTCTTTAGTATTTTAGTATGTTCATACTCGAAAAAATTAAGCTTAATAGGGAAACGAATGTTCCATTATGAGACACACACACATATGTTTATATATATATATATATATATATATATATATATATATATATATATTATATATATATATATTCCAATTCACCTTACAACTTTCGTTATTCCTATGCACTTCAATCTTTGAATCTTTGTAACTCTGAAAAACCGAGTAGATATTCCTGAGCAATAAAATGTATATTCAGATGAGGAAGTAGTGATGGGAACAACTGAATCAAAGGAATGGATTCAGTTAGTTGTTGGAAAACAATGCATTCCATTTTGAGTGTGAACATTCCATTGTTATGCCACTATTTAACCCTTACTGTTGACTCCACTCTGTTATCACTTGTCGTCACCATTGTTGTCGTCCCGACATCTGATTTTTATTGAGTGCATTCACTAACTATTAGTTTGGCTCTTCTTCCACGTTTATGAAGAAGCATTTTCTTAATAGTGAACTCTGTATTTGGTTTCAGAATTCCGAAATGCTCAGTGGTGTGAGGATGGAATAAACCTTATGACTGATTAGAAAATGATCCTCAAGGCAAACTCAGTGAGATTTAAAGTCTCTGCAAAAATGATTCATTGTCTGAATCTATATTAATTAAAGAAATACAAAGAAAATCAACAAATATTTCTGGCAAAAAAAGCTTCCAACGATTGACATTATATGTTTTATGTTCACGTCACCTCAGCATGTACCAAAATAGGATGATTGGTGATTGGTGCAAACCAGAGGAAATAGAGTTTTGCCGGCCGCGGTGGCCGTGCGGTTCTAAGCACTGCAGTCCGGAACCGCGGGACTGCTACGGTCGCAGGTTCGAATCCTGCCTCGGGCATGGATGTGTGTGATGTCCTTAGGTTAGTTAGGTTTAAGTAGTTCTAAGTTCTAGGGGACTGCTGACCTAAGATGTTAAGTCCCATAGTGCTCAGAGCCATTTTTTGAAATAGAGTTTCAGTAAATTTAAATAAAAAAGTGATTGTTCATTTAGTTCAGCATAAATTTATCTTGTAGCACCAATCATTAACCAATTAAAACCCACCAAACATCCATATTTAATACCAGAAGGACGAAAAATGCATATTTAAGTAAATGAATACTTAAATTTTAAAAATGCTTCATTTTAAGAAATATACTTTTTTCAGCTTTCCTTGAGCTAAATTACTTTTCTCTAAAGAAGTTGGCAAAATTAGTTGTGATTCATGTATAACCGAAAAGACTGAAAGAGTATGCACATGAAATCTCTCAAACCCAGAGACTGAGTGAAAACATTAATATGGCTGATGTAACCATCAGAGACTTGTCAGTCAGCTGTCTCACATTAAGTGAAACAATTCAAACATTGAGACTGAGTGAGAACACGGATACAGCTTACATGGTCGCAGAGACTACATTCAATTATTGGTTGTTTCATTTGACTGAAAAAGAAACGACTGAACAAAAAATTGTAGACGGGACAATCGGTTGTTAAAACCAGTTGGTTGTCCCCCCTCACTATGAGGAAGAAGAAAAATTATTACTAATACCACACAGATCTACATGTAAGATTTTCCAGTAAGAATGTGTATTATAGAAAGTATATTACAGAATGAAGTGGGTATTGTATTATAAATATGTGTTACATTTTCACAAACGATTGTTCTACGTTGTCTAAATAACCCATTAAGGTATAATAGGAATTATGTAACAAATGATCTATAAAAGTCATATGAAAATTGTTAAAGTTAACTGTGACTCTTGTCCTGTGATGATAGACAGATTGTTGGTGTGGTAATTACTACAATTTTCCTCAGTGTGCATAATAATAGGTTCGAAGCGATCAGGTTCAGCAATCAGAAGAACACACACATCGCGCTAGTGATTGATATGCTACCAGAACGTCGCAGACAGTTTAAGATAATCAGATGTTTTGTCTGTTGTACCGATAGACAGATTGACAGAACCGGACGACAAACGGCCACCAAGACAGTGGAATAGAGCTGACGGAACTTGAGAAATCGAGAACTCGGAGTCTGCACCTCTCAGGGCCAATAAAAAGCAGAGTACTCAACGTAGCGCAGCATGCCTTTGCTACTGGAAACCTTATCGGTAAACGCCCCAGTCGGAATTGACGTGTGGAACAAACATATACTCACTGAGGCCCACAATCGAATCAGACACTCACTGGGTTGGACACCGCCCATCAAACTGCGTTTAATCTGATGGGACGGTGAACCAGTAAGAGACGCTCGATTCCCAACCCTCCTGGAGCAGGCGGAACATTCTTCCAGGGCAGTTTTAGCCTGTCAAACACAACTTTCACACTTGTTGCCTAGGCGCCTCACGCCTACGTCAGACATACGATATTTGAAATCATATGGACTAGATAGTGCGACTGCATTACGGTCACGCTGCTGTTTGTAAGATAAATATTTCTTTCAAATTACGAGGGCAGTTCAATAAGTAATGCAACACATTTTTTTTCTGAAACAGGGGTTGTTTTATTCAGCATTGAAATACACCAGGTTATTCCCCAATCTTTTAGCTACACAGCACTATTTTTCAACGTAATCTCCATTCAATGCTACGGCCTTACGCCACCTTGAAATGAGGGCCTGTACCATTCCACTGGTCGATGTCGGAGCCAAAATCGTACTGCATCAATAACTTCTTCATCATCCGCGTAGTGCCTCCCACGGATTGCGTCCTTCATTGGGCCAAACATATGGAAATCCGACGGTGCGAGATCGGGGCTGTAGGGTGCATGAGGAAGAACAGTCCACTGAAGTTTTGTGAGCTCCTCTCGGGTGCGAAGACTTGTGTGAGGTCTTGCGTTGTCATGAAGAAGGAGAACTTCGTTCAGATTTTTGTGCCTACGAACACGCTGATGTCGTTTCTTCAATTTCTGAAGAGTAGCACAATACACTTCAGAGTTGATCGTTTGACCATGGGGAAGGACATCGAACAGAATAACCCCTTCAGCGTCCCAGAAGACTGTAACCGTGACTTTACCGGCTGAGGGTATGGCTTTAAACTTTTTCTTGGTAAGGGAGTGGGTGTGGCGCCACTTCATTGATTGCCGTTTTGTTTCAGGTTCGAAGTGATGAACCCATGTTTCATCGCCTGAAACAATCTTTGACAAGAAATTGTCACCCTCAGACACATGACGAGCAAGCAATTCCGCACAGATGGTTCTCCTTTGCTCTTTATGGTGTTCGGTTAGACAACGAGGGACCCAGCGGGAACAAACCTTTGAATATCCCAACTGGTGAACAATTGTGACAGCACTACCAACAGAGATGTCAAGTTGAGCACTGAGTTGTTTGATGGTGATCCGTCGATCATCTCGCACGCTCCGCCATTGCAGGAGTCACAGCTGTGCACGGCCGGCCCGCACGCGGGAGATCAGACAGTCTTGCCTGACCTTGCGGCGATGATGACACACGCTTTGCCCAACGACTCACCGTGCTTTTGTCCACTGCCAGATCACCGTAGACATTCTGCAAGCGCCTATGAATATCTGAGATGCCCTGGTTTTCCGCCAAAAGAAACTCGATCACTGCCCGTTGTTTGCAACGCACATCCGTTACAGACGTCATTTTAACAGCTCCGTACAGCGCTGCCACCTGTCGGAAGTCAATGAAACTATACGAGACGAAGCGGGAATGTTTGAAAATATTCCACAAGAAAAATCCGGTTTTTTCAACCAAGATTGGCCGAGAAAAAAAATGTGTTGCATTACTTATTGAACTGCGCTTGTACAATTAAAGGGTTTCTACCCATTACAATTTGTGAAATAATTACAAAACGTTAAATTTTTATGTTTTATATGGAAAGGACAGGGACCAGAGCCACCACCTTTACCGAAGACCAGCGACAGCTAGAAAACACAATTTTCGACCACTATTAATGTAAATGTAAAAAGAAGGTAAGAAAAAGTTGTATGAATTGAACTTGTACGATCACCTTTTGGTGTTGCAGTTCTTCTTATTCCCGTGTTTGCTAAGAAAGTTGGATGACGAATTCCTCCTAATGCAAGATACCTTTTGAGTTTTGTTTTACCCAGACATGTTTCAGCACTTTTTGTGGTATCTTCAGTGGAATGCTTTATTTCCTTTCTCACGTGAAGCTATTGAATGTTAATGTTGGTAGCAGTGGGTCGGATACACGATCTGCAACTTGTCATGGCTTTGATGTTTTTGTCCCCTTTGTTTGTGGTATGGTAACATGCTGATTTCTACCACTTTTGTCATTTCACAGGAATTTTCTGCGATTTTTCGAACTTGTTCAGTATTTTCGCCGCCATACTAAGTTGTATATTGTGTACCAGCATTAACATTCAATAGCTTCATGTAAGAAAGAAGATAAAGTAATCCACTGAAGATAGCACAAAAAATGTTGAAACATGTCTCAGTAAAACAAAACTCCAAAGGTGTCTTCATAAAACGGAATTCCTCATCCAATAAACTTTTACAGTATTCAGTTACCGTTTATATTTCGTCCCAAAAGCTTAACGTGCATCACGAAAGCAGAACGTTGTTACTGAGTTTATAATACTGCAAAATCTAAAAATAAATATTTTATCTTGCAAACGTGAAGAAGTTAAATTATATGAACAACGTATTTCAACAAACATCCAGTTTTTGTCTTTCAGAGAAGTAAAACGGAAAAACTGAAATAAGAGTGTTTTTATAAGTTAAGAGATACATAACGCCAAAGAGCATAAGCTAGGGCTAATCGTCTGCATATTGTGGAAGTACCTGAAGCATAAAATATTGAAAAAGGTTCAAACAGTACAAATTTTATTTAAAGAACGGAAACGGTTGTACATCAGAGCAGACTAAATCAAAGACTACAAATTATCAATTTAATAAATTTTTTGAAGTTGAACAACATCTCTGGGATTAATTATAAAACACAACGCTGTAGTATCGAAAAGAAAACACTGCTCTAATGCCTTTTTTATTACGTCGTCGTACAAATTGTAAAACTATCGTAATTGTAATAAAAATTATTCATGGTAAATATCTGCTAACAAAGAAAGATTATACATACTCTAGCCAAATGCAAGAAATGTGATGTTCGAGGTTCGCCAACATACGGTATCGTAAAACAAGGCGTATTATGGTAACTATCAAGTAATCCAACCCACGAAAGAAACTGGTCTAGATGGAATTCAAACCCAGCTCGTAAGTACATCATTATAATATTTTACAAACATCAAGAATGCTATCCTCAAACATTGGTATTTCCTTGCACGTTGGAAAATGGGGAAGGTCCTGATATTCAGTAAGTCAGGGAAAGACGACTCCATCCCATAAAGTTACAGGCTCATCATCCTGCTGAGCTCTTTCAGCAGTGTTGTTGAGTAAATAATTCAGAAACTTCTCACTGGCACTGCATCAGTAACCTGAGCCCAGACAAACTCCAATTCCAGAATCACCTCGCCACAACACAATTTCTCCGCACAACACGCGACAATAATAATAAAGAACCAGAGACACTGTTTTCCTTGACCGCCGAACGTATTAGCCATAACAGCTTCATTTGCAAACTCGCTGGAATTCCGCACAGGGTCATATGTGTCACTCACTCACAGGGGCTTCAAGAGATTCGGGGTAAACAATCAACACTACGTGGTAAACAGGAGGGAGCACCTCACGGCAATATACTGGAGTTCCACGCGTTAAGCCTCCACGACAATGTGATAGCAGCCATCCACACCAATGACATAGCTACCCTGGCACAGTACTGGAAATGACCAAACATCATTTCAGCTTACAGACGGGATTGAAAACTCTCAGGCATTGATTGGAGAAATGGTGAGTTTAGTAAGTGGAAGTTAATTCTGTTTACAAGCAGACCGCACCCCCTCCCCTCCCACATGCAAGCACACACACACACACACACACACACACACACACACATATATATATATATATATATATATATATATATATATGCACATATATATATATATGCACACACACACACACACACACACACACACACACACACACACACACACACACACATATATATATATATATATATATATATATATATATATATATATATATATATGCACAAGCACAAACAGTGTAGATAAATCACATTACACAAACATTTTTCTGTGAGAATTAGCTACCTTGGCGTTAAGTTGGACTGGAGGAAATTGAAACCAGAGCTTAAGTCAGACTTTTCTAATTCCTCCTACCCAATGCTCAACTGCCAAAGTACACTGAATGGCAGCATGGCTAGTACGTGTATGCAACTCTCATTATAAGGCTGATGACATACGTAGGAGCAGTCTGGGAATACCGAACACCAACAGACCTTCTGCCCCTGCACTTGATTAATTGTGAGCAATGTCCCACGGCACACACACAACAATGGACCACTCGACTGTACAGGGATATGAGACACTCCAAAGCTCTACATAGCTCGCTATGTGCTTCGCATCACACCTTTCTACTGTACATGCTTCTCGCTCAAAAATAATCTGTGGTGAACTTCTGTTCTTGCACAAGACACGCTGACTAAACACAAGCTGTACATTTTCGTCGTCCTTTGTTCATTCATCTCAAAATCATAAAATTTTAATATTCATTGCATCTTTACACATCCCCATGTATCGCTTATTTTGTGTATATTACCTGAAGAAGAAGAATAGTAGAAAACAACTGAGGGCAGCAAACGAGAGGGAATAGTTCCAATTGGGCAGCGCCCAAGACACCAGACCAGCAAGCATCATTCCGACGGCCATGCTGCAGCACGCATAGCGGTTGACTGCAGTGCGGTGCTTGATATCAGTTAGCTCCAAACCTGAAAAACGAGAAATCATCCTCAAATGCTTTCAATATTACGTATCAAATAACACAGACTTCACTTCAAAAATGTTTCGGAGAAGATTCTATAGTGCACTTGCAGGACAGACACCATAGCACTATGTATGGTTCCACAATAAATAACTTTTAATGAAAGTCTAAAACCGTAAACGAGCAGTATTTACTAAACCAAGCCACTTTTTCTACTCCATTGTGGTACAAATGGTGTTGTTGTTGATGTTGTCATCAGTCCAGAGACTGGTTTGATGCAGCACTCCACGCTACTCTATCCTGCGCAAGCTTCTTAATATCCAAGTAACATCAAGCTACATCCTTCTGAATCTGCTTAGTGTATTCATCTCTTGGTCTCCCTCTACAATTTTTACCCTCCACGCTGCCTTCCAATACTAAATTGGTGATCCCTTGATGCATCAGAACATGTCCTATTAACCGATCTCTTATTCTAGTCAAGTTGTACCACAAATTTCTCTTCTCCCCAATTCTATTCAGTACCTCCTCATTAGTTACACGATCTACCCACCTAATCGTCAGCATCCTTGTGCAGCACATTATTTTGAAAGCTTCAATTCTCTTCTTGTCTAAACTAGTGATCGTCCATGTTTCAATTCCATACACAGCTACACTCCATAGAAATACACTCCTGGAAATGGAAAAAAGAACACATTGACACCGGTGTGTCAGACCCACCATACTTGCTCCGGACACTGCGAGAGGGCTGTACAAGCAATGATCACACGCACGGCACAGCGGACACACCAGGAACGGCGGTGTTGGCCGTCGAATGGCGCTAGCTGCGCAGCATTTGTGCACCGCCGCCGTCAGTGTCAGCCAGTTTGCCGTGGCATACGGAGCTCCATCGCAGTCTTTAACACTGGTAGCATGCCGCGACAGCGTGGACGTGAACCGTATGTGCAGTTGACGGACTTTGAGCGAGGGCGTATAGTGGGCATGCGGGAGGCCGGGTGGACGTACCGCCGAATTGCTCAACACGTGGGGCGTGAGGTCTCCACAGTACATCGATGTTGTCGCCAGTGGTCGGCGGAAGGATGCACGTGCCCGTCGACCTGGGACCGGACCGCAGCGACGCACGGATGCACGCCAAGACCGTAGGATCCTACGCAGTGCCGTAGGGGACCGCACCGCAGTGTCCCAGCAAATTAGGGACACTGTTGCTCCTGGGGTATCGGCGAGGACCATTCGCAACCGTCTCCATGAAGCTGGGCTACGGTCCCGCACACCGTTAGGCCGTCTTCCGCTCACGCCCCAACATCGTGCAGCCCGCCTCCAGTGGTGTCGCGACAGGCGTGAATGGAGGGACGAATGGAGACGTGTCGTCTTCAGCGATGAGAGTCGCTTCTGCCTTGGTGCCAATGATGGTCGTATGCGTGTTTGGCGCCGTGCAGGTGAGCGCCACAATCAGGACTGCATACGACCGAGGCACACAGGGCCAACACCCGGCATCATGGTGTGGGGAGCGATCTCCTACACTGGCCATACACCACTGGTGATCGTCGAGGGGACACTGAATAGTGTACGGTACATCCAAACCGTCATCGAACCCATCGTTCTACCATTCCTATACCGGCAAGGGAACTTGCTGTTCCAACAGGACAAAGCACGTCCGCATGTATCCCGTGCGACCCAACGTGCTCTAGAAGGTGTAAGTCAACTACCCTGGCCAGCAAGATCTCCGGATCTGTCCCCCATTGAGCACGTTTGGGACTGGATGAAGCGTCGTCTCACGCGGTCTGCACGTCCAGCACGAACGCTGGTCCAACTGAGGCGCCAGGTGGAAATGGCATGGCAAGCCGTTCCACAGGACTACATCCAGCATCTCTACGATCGTCTCCATGGGAGAATAGCAGCCTGCATTGCTGCGAAAGCTGGATATACACTGTACTAGTGCCGACATTGTGCATGCTCTGTTGCCTGTGTCTATGTGCCTGTGGTTCTGTCAGTGTGATCATGTGATGAATCTGACCCCAGGAATGTGTCAATAAAGTTTCCCCTTCCTGGGACAATGAATTCACGGTGTTCTTATTTCAATTTCCAGGAGTGTACTTTCAGAAACGACTTACTGATACTTAAATCTATACTCGATGTTAACAAATTTCTCTTCTTCAAAAAGGCTTTCCTTGCCATCGCCAATCTTCACTTCATGTCCTCTCTACTTCGACCATCATCAGTTATTTTGCTCCCCAAATAGCAAAACTCATTTACTACTTCAAGTGTCTCATTTCCTAATCTAATCACCTGTACACTTGGTGTGCGCGATTTTTCAGGACCACTTGTGTATTATTTATTACAGGTAGCTTGTCATCTGCAACCAAACAAAATTTCTCATCAACATCGTTTGGTTGCAGATGACAAGCAACCTGTAATAAATAATACACAGGTGGTCCTGAAAAATCACGCACACCAAGGTATTAACAAAAAGAAATGAACTATTGTTTGAACTAAATATCCACATATTTTTGTAATCATTTAGTACGCGTGTTCACATTGCAGAATAAATAAAACGGAAACCCACTGATGATGGCAGAGTGGTGCAGAAACGTGTTTGGGTACTGAGAAAAAACGGTGTTTTGCATAACTGGCGGACCTCACATATTACAATTCTGGTTTAATATTTCACTGCATTGGCTTGTTGCTGAGATTGTTGTGAAAGTTGAATCTATATTTTTAACACTTACCAACAGACAAGACAGATTCTGCCAAAGGCCCAGCCGCAGCTGACACGAGGGATACTGCCAGGATGAAGAGCGGCAGCACGTGTGGAGAGAGGACGACCAGCACTCTGCTGACCACGTGGGCTGACAGGCACAGCAGCTGCTGGGGGCGGCGGCCGTACCTGTCGTCAGCAAGAGTCAGCTCAGCCTGCGTGTCGAGGTGCTGGGCAGTCCAGCTAGCAGATAAAGTCCTATGATCATGTTGTGGGGCGGCGGGTAGAATTAATTGTTATATAAATGTTCCTATTATTTATGCTGTTGTTTTGCCGTTCTCAACACTGGCTCTCTAACTACAATTTTGGCAACCAGAAAGTGATTAGCAAAACATGAAGCCTATAATTAGAATTCGTAGTGCCCACTTCACCTGAGAAATACACTTATAGCTACAGCTTATAGATCTGAGGAATTAGGAGATTGTCTGGGATTCATAATCAAAAACGATCGTGAAAAAAATGTTCTCTGTATTCTGAAAGACACAGATGAAAGAAAAAGAATCCACACAAGCTGACTAACAGAGCAGTTCAGAGTCTAATGCGCTGATGCAACTATAACTGTCCAAATTAAATGTTTAAATGAATGCTCGCCATAATTTGATGATAATGTTCATCAAACGCCACGCTAAATAACGGTAGAATGTCTGTCCCGCGACGGCACGTGAAAATACAACATACGCAAACTGGAGATATATCATTAAAGTCATCCCAGAATTTACACTTCACTCGAAAACGATTTCATGGTTACGCGTATCCCGAGTAACTTAATACGGCATCCGAGGCTGTTTATAGCAATGATACCGACGCGACGCGACTCCCGTCACAGATGGTGATCTAATCTGCGTCTGGAGAGAACTGGGGCCTTTCTTCCTCGCGCAGCGTTCTTATATATACAGCCGCGGTGCGGACGGCTAAGGGAACGCCTGATCAAATCGGCTCTCCCGACTAGCCGCTGGGCTAGTAATGCACCACTTTAAGTTATTGCATAAATCATAGCTTCTTTTGCTGATGGCCGATGAAGCTCTCAATTTAAATGTGCATTCAGCACATACGTAAGTAATCATAATAAAAGTCTGTCGTGGCTAAGTAAAATATTTTGGGCGAGAGAATTAATTTAATTATAATACACGCAGTAAACGAACTCTGAACTTGCCCTTTGGAGATACGCTATCGCTATAGTTTTATAGTTATTGAGTTGAAACTTCTCACATCTTTATGATTATAGCGGATCTCCATTCTACTTAAATTTAAACATCCTAGCCTTATTTATTAGCCTACTTAATCTGTCTTGCTTCCTTAATTTTTAAGACAAAAACCAGAAAATATTGAATTTCAACTAAAATCTTAATTTGTGAGATCCAAAGTACTGTTTCTATTAAATTATTATGAAAAAGGAATCTAAATATAAATTTTTAAGTCTCTAGCTCTTTTCTGTTGCGTCAATGATTTTTACAGAAAAACGTCCAAATTTCGAAAATGGTTAAAGTTATCGAACTGACATTTAACACATATTAATTTAGTATTACTCCTGACATGCTAGAACTGTTTCAGGCTATTTACTTGATTTTTAAAGTATTGCGCAACATTTATGACGTCAGAGCTAGTTACAGCGGACTAGGCTGGCACACAATGGAAAGACTGATGAGAATTTTATAAGGTGTGAGTAGGCTGCTTCCCTGCAATGTGCAGGTTTAAAATGGCTCTGAGCACTATGTGACTTAACGTCCGAGGTCATCAGTCTCCTAGAACTTGGAACTAATTAAACCTAACTAACCTAAGGACATCACACACATCCATGCCCGAGGCAGGATTCGAACCTGCGACCGTAGCGGTCGCGCGGTTCCGGACTGTAGCGCCAAGAACCGCACGGCCACTCCGGCTGGCCGATCATGTGCTGACACTTATTAACAAAAATATTGCTTTTATTTGTTGACGAACTTGTGCTTGGGACAGAAAAGAGCAGAAACTGGAGTAACCGTGGACCTTAGGTGGTTTACAAGTGACCGTTAACCCTATCGACACTATGCCTGTACGCCATATGGGCGCCCGTGTGTTGGCTGTGTAGACGGCGTCCTTATCCCGTGCGGCGTCCTTATCCCGTGCGGGCACAGCTTTTCCATTCGCCGAAATGTGTTTCCCCACGTACTACGCAACTTTCGACTGTAGGATAGCCGTAGCAGTTCATATTTTATCCGCTAGATGCAGCAGGAATCGATTTACAGGTGTGCCTTTACTGAAAACATTGTGGGTTCAAATGGTTCAAATGGCTCTGAGCACTATGGGACTTAACATCTAAGGTCATCAGTCCCGTAGAACTTAGAACTACTTAAACCTAAGGACATCACACACATCCATGCCTGAGGCAGGATTCGAACCTGCGACCGAAGCGGTCGCTCGATTCCAGACTGAAGCGCCTAGAACCGCTCGGCCGCACTGTACATTGTAGGAACCTCAGAAGATACTACCTGTGGGAACTCTCGTGAAGAACAGAAAGGGCCTGCCAGCGAGCTTCAAAGCAAAGTAAGTTAGTTCTTTTTCCTTTTTTAAAAAATAAAACAAGCATATATTCCAGACTCAAATGGATAAATAACGTGTTATACATTGACTCTCTGCAAAATATCAGGCAACCACCAAAGAGATTCTGTATGTTCAAAAGAATATTTTACAAGAACAATAGAGCCAAACATTATCGTAATCTAACGTGGACAAGGCTAGTTTAGACTGTGTCATTCAGCTTCACATCTACTGCCCATTCGCAAGAAAAACAATGAAGTGGCAAAAAAGCTTTTCTTTCACTTTCTCTTAATGTCTGCTGTGAATGATTGGTTTTATTTTGTACAAGGATGTTACCCAGCAGAAGATATCTCTAGTGGAATTTGTAAAACGAAGTTAGCATACACTCGTTACCTGCGTGAGCAGACATTTGATCATTGGAAGTAACACCAGCCACCAGTGTAGATAGAAATTCTGGTCGTCATCTTCCAGAAGAACAAAGGAAACGCCACGCGCATCAGTAAAGTTTCCTTTGACAAAGGAAAGAGAGAGACTGGCAAGTGGATAACGAAAGAAACCAGATAGTGGTACAAACACTGCAGTGTCTAACTTCATGTACCACCACGTGTGTAAATTACATATGAATTACAAGTCATCATTTTTTGTCGTACAATGTAAATATGCAGTTGTAAAGTTATATTTTTCTTTTTATTTGTGAACTAATGTGAAACTTTTTCGAGTGAGGAGGGGGAAATTTTTCGTGTTCTTGGAAACCCTAATATATCAGTACTAATGCGAACACACACACACACACACACACACACACACACACACACACACACACACACACACATATATATATATATATATATATATATATATATATATATATATATATATATATATATACAGGGTGTCCCATTTATCTTGGCCACCCTAAATAACTGTTTGTGCAGTTGAAAATTACCAAATGTTTCAAGCAAATGTTCTTTAGCCGTCAGGGAGACATCAATCGGCATGATTGCCTTTGTTGTAGCTTTGTTTTTTACAGAGATATGAACAACGACATGACTTTTTTAAACGCTACCCTGTATTTTTAATTCGGTAATTCAATTCCCCTCCTAAAGACCTATTCAAAAATGTATCACAGTGTACCATTCACTGAAACACAGCGTTATTAATTACATAACACGACACTGACGTTGACGCTCCCAGCGCTTAGTGCAGGTACTCTGGGTAATGGAACACATCCACGTGCTGACGTTGATGCAGGACAAATGTAAACATAAGTGGAATGCACACCCATCATTCTGTCAACCATCGTCGGTTGGAGAGTTGTGTGAGTAGAATGTACACCAACGAAGAGAAGGTAGAAATGCTACTCATCTGTGCGGAATGTAAGTTAGCAGAACAGTAATTGCAATACTGTTTTCTTATGTACGGGTACATTTAGTACAGTAGTGTAGTCCTTTTAAAAACTGTTGTGTAGAGTAGGCATACAGTAAAGGCTGTCCTTCCTACAAACTGCATCGACAGATGTTTCTTTTTTGTAGTTGTAGAAGGTACGCCAAATGCTACGCAGGCAGTGAACCGTACAGAGCGATATCCTGACAAGAAACCACCTTCCCGATGGATGTTTTCTCGTCTTGTTGCAACGCTTCAGGAAATGGGAAGTTTCAACCCACGACAACGCAATCGTTGTAGCGCTCGCACAGACGAAGCTGCCGAAGTTACTGTTCTCGCTTCCGTTGCTATGAATCCACATGTGACTACACGACAGCTTGAACACGAGATTGGCATTCCTAAAAACAGTGTACATCGTATTCTTACACGTCACCGGTTCCATCCTTACCATGCCCACCTACATCCAGAACTGCATGGGAATGATTTCCAGAATCGTGTACAGTTCTGTCAGTGGGCACAGCAGCAAATCCTGCCCAACCCGAACTTCTTCTCCATTGTTCTATTTACCGATGAATGTTCCTTCTGAAACAAAGGACAGGTAAACACAAGAGACATGCATTATTGGTCCAGCGACAACCCACGATGGCTTAGACAGGTGCAACATCAGCATCGATGGTGAGTTAACGTCTGCTGTGGTATGCTCGGTACTACAGTTATTGGCCCTTATTTCATCAATGGTGGTCTAAACGGCACAATGTGTGCCAGCTTCCTCAGATTAACATAATGCCTTGCGTGCACGTCGTGTTCTGAACC
Organism: Schistocerca cancellata; assembly: GCF_023864275.1. Lineage (NCBI taxonomy): Eukaryota > Metazoa > Arthropoda > Insecta > Orthoptera > Acrididae > Schistocerca > Schistocerca cancellata. The sequence continues at coordinate 1,179,222 of NC_064628.1, read as the reverse complement.
GAAGGTACCCTGCCAGATGGACTGGTCGAGGAGGAACAGTTGCTTGGCCTGCTAGGTCTCCTGATTTAAATCCTCTGGACTTTTTTCTTTGGGGATGCAATTAAGACGTTGTCTATTGCGATATTCCAACAACTTCAGAGGACATGCAGGAATGTATCATGCTTGCTTGTAACTGTCTTCAGCTGGCAACACTAGAAGCAGTAATAATTCCTTCATTCGACGAATGCACCAGTGTATCGGTGTACAGGGTCACCACTTTGAGCACCTTTGATGTTCTACTCCTGGGCAATGGTACAGGACAGCCAAAGTCAATTTTGTGTTATGTTTTTACCTGGTTTTCCCTTGTTTTCTGACAACTCCAGCAAGTGGGCGAGTTTGTGACCCCAGGCTCAAAGTCAGTGTTGTGTTCTGTAATTAATAACGTTGAGTTTCAGTGAATGGTACACTGTGATACATTTTTGAATACGTCTTTAGGAGGAGAATTGAATTACCGAATAAAAAATACAGGGTATCATTTAAAAAAGTCATATCGTTGTTCATATCTTTGTAAAAAACAAAGCTCCAACAAAGGCAATCATATCTTCTGGTAAACTTTCCGGGATGTAAGGTCGTGGTCCATGAAACTCTTCAGCTGCTAACATTTCGTCCAGAGCTGCGCTGGACATCTTCAGAGGTTGTTTCTCCTCCGGTGAGTCTTGCCGACTGACGGGTCGGACGTCTGAGAGCGTCTTCTATATATTAGAAAGTGGGCGTGACCAGAGTTACACATGATATGCAGAGACTGTAACACCCCTCTGAAGATGTCCAGCGCAGCTCTGGACGAAACGTTAGGAGCTGAAGAGTTTCATGGACCACGACCTTACATCCCGGAAGGTTTACCAGAAGATATGTCATCCGGTCGTGAAAGCCTTCATACTGTGATCAATGGCAATCATGCCGATTGATGTCTCCCTGACGGCTAAAGTACATTTGCTTCAAACATTTTGTAATTTGCATCTCGACAAACAGTTATTTCGGAAGGTCAAGATAAATGGGACACCCTGTATATAAAAGCAAGCATATTTTCCTAAACTGTAATGTATGGGGTTTAAAATGATATATATACATGTACCTATGAGATGCTTCATTAATGTGTAATTATTCTTTAAATTTACAATATAATCGCCAGTTCATCTACGCAGTCGAAGAGCAGAGTTATCAGTGCTGAATGTGTTAAATGTAGTTACAAAACGCCATGCACGAGGCGAAACATGAATGAATAAGAGCTGAAATGGTTCAGGAGATGGGGTATGCGATCCATTTCATAAAGTAGACACCGTTGATGAGAAAATAATTCAATTTTTCACCTTCGTCAGTCTATTCCGTTTCTTCGCTGCCCATGTTCAACAATACAGTCAGCAGCTGATGGTCTCGTGCTTCGCAATGCTGACTCTCGATCAAGAGGCTCTGTATTCGATTCCTGGCCGGGTCAGGGATTTTCTCCACTGGACACTGGGTGCTCGTGGGTTGCGCTCAAAATTATTTCATCATCATCGATGCACAAGTCGCGGAAGTGGCGTCGAATAAAAACAAATACTTGCATCTGGTGGCCATACCTTCCCAGAATGGGACTTCCGGCCTCCGGTGCTACACGCACATTTCATTTCATTTCAACGAAAATACGCAGAATACCCAGTGGAGCTGACACCTGTAATTGCACTGATGGACCAAAGCATTATGACCAGCTTTTTAATAGTGTCTTGATCTGCCTTTGGAGCTCATACATCAGCGATTGTGCATGTCATGGATTTGCCCGATAGCATCCCAAATATATTTCATCGAGCTCATGCTCAAAATGAGTACACACTCATGCTTCTCAAACCACTGCAGTACGATTCTGGCCTTGTAACACAGACAGTTATCCCGGTGGAAGATGTCGTTGCCGTCCGGGAATACATTAAGCGAGAAGGGATATAGGTGATCCACAGCACTAAACAATCACTCCACATCTGTCATGATACCTTCGACAGTGCCACAGGACCTGTGAAAACCCAGATCAGTGTCCACTTTAGCATAATACTGCTTCCGCCAGCCTGCATCCATGGGACAGTATGTTGAGGATGTTGGTGGAGTAACTTGGGAACACATAGAGGTCACCTGCTACAGAGAATCCATGTTCAACGACGTGCGCTACATGGTATCTCCAAAACCTCGTGTCTGTACCACCATTGTACTCTGTCTTCAGATATGCCGCAGATCACAGCCCATTCTTTTCTTTTTCATGGGCAAGCTTCTGATGATGATGATGATTTTTGGTTTGTGGGGCGCTCAACTGCGCCTGTACAAATTCCCAACCTTTGCTCAGCCCAATCTCACCGCTTTCATGAATGAGGATGAAACGATGAGGACAATACAAACACCCAGTCATCTCGAGGCAGGTGAAAATCCCTGACCCCGCCAGGAATCGAACCCGGGACCCCGTGCTAGGGAAGCGAGAACGCGACCGCGAGACCACGAGCTGTGGACACAAGCTTCTGACCTCCTTGCTCTGTGATAAGGTACAGACATTCGAAAGCTTGTCGCCTGCTCTTGGTTCCACAGTCGTTCATCCATTTGCTGTAGATACGACAGTAGCACGTGAACAGCTGACTTGCTACACCTTTTCCAAGATGCTCGTTCCCAGGTGTAGTGTCATAACAGTCTGCACTTTGCTGAGCCACGTATCTCAGTGGATTTTCCTATTAGCGCCCCACTTACACTGAGGTGACAAGTGTCGTGGGATACCTCCTAATATCATGTCAGGCATGCTTTTCCCCAGTGGAGCGCAGCAACTCGGCGTGGTATTGACTCAAAAAGTCGTTGGAAATCAACTGTAGAAATACTGAGCCATGCTGGCACTATATATATATATATATATATATATATATATCCATAACTGCGAAAGTGTTGCCGGTGCAGGATTTTGTGCACAAACTGACCTCACGATTATGTCCCATAAAAGTTCCACGGGGTTCATGTCCGGAGATCTGGGTGGAGAACTCGCTCGAATTGTCTGCAATGTTCTACGAAACCAATCGAGAACAATTGTGGCCCAGTCACATGGCGCATTGTGATCCGTAAAAATTCCATCGTTGTTTCGGAACGCGAAGTTCATGAAAGGCTGCAAATAGTCTCCAAGAAGCTGAACACAACCATATCCAGTCAATGGCTGGTTCAGTTGGATCAGAGGACACAGTCCATTCCATGTAAACACAACTCATACAAATATGAAGCCACCACCATCTTGGAAAGTGCATTGTTGACAAGTTGAGTGCGTGGCTTCGTTGTTGTCTGCTCACACTCGACCCTAACATCACCACTTACCACCTGAGATCAGGACTCATCACACAAGGCCAAGGTTTCCCAGTCGCCTACGGTCCAACCGATAATGTTACCACCCCATGAGAGCCACTGAAGGCGATGTGGTGATGCTGACAAAGGCACTCGCATCAGTCGTCTGCTGTCTTGATCCATTAACGCCAAATTTCGCCGCACTGTCTCAACGGTTGCGCTCGTCGTACGTCCCACATTGATTTCTGCGATTATTTCACGCAGTGTTGCTTGTCTGTTAGCATTGACAGCTCTACGCTGCTCTCGGTCGTTAAGTGAAGGCCGTCGGCCACTGTGTTGTCCTTGGTGAGAGGTAGTGCCTGAAATTTGGCATTCCCGGCGCACTCTTGGCGCTGTGTATCTCGGAATATTTTAATCCCTAACGATTTCCATAATGGAATGACCCATGCGTCTATTTCCAACAACCATTCCGCGTTTAAAGTCTGTTAATACCCGTCGTGCGGCCATAATTACAGCGGATAATTTTTCACACTATCATTTCTGTACAAATGTGAATGTTCTGACCTTTTATACCCAGTCTATGCGATACTACCGCCATCTGTATGTGTACATGACGTACGCCCACGACTTCTTTCAAGTCAGTGTATGTACGAGGGGACTCGAAAACGTAAGTTACGCATTATTTCAGCAGGTCAAGTAGCTTTTGTTGAATGCTGCACTACACTTCGAAGTGACTCAGATAAATGACAGTATTTTTCCGCATAGTTACCAGATCTCTGTACAACAACCGTCGGATCATTTTACCAATCGTTCAGTTCCTTGACGATGGAAATCCGCTACTTGGTCCTGCAGTCATTCAAGAATCACTATGTGAAAGTTCCCTCAGTTGAAAAATCTCCCCCCCTCCCCCCAGACATCTTTTCAGCTTGCTGAAAAGATGGAAAGATCTGGACTTCTCGGTCAGCATCGCTCATGTCTGTGCGGCATTGGTCAAATTTTTTGCGGCTTTTCCTTGCTTCTGGGCGAGACATTGCTTGTGGTCCATATAGCGCCAGAATTTCACAGTGAATCTGTATGCAATTTAGGCCTTTTGTGCACAAGATTCGTTCCTTTCCATGTACTTCAACTTTGGAGTACATTTCTAGATGTCGCTTCAGTTCCATCGTACACTGTGATGCATCGGTTACCCGTACTGCAGCGCAACTCTGTCTACAGGAAACCCGGAACTCTCAACTGACTATGTTTTTATGGAAATTTGTGGTAAGTTCCTATGGGACCAAACTACTGAGGTCAGCGGTCCCTAGGCTTACGCCCTACTTAATCTAACTCAAACTAACTTACGCTAATGACAACATGTGACGGTACGTCACATAAATGGACATTTGGAGAAAGGGAAAACAAGTTTTTGTTATGAGACGAGTGAAACGTAAATTATCTAAAGACTAAGTACGTCTGCGCGATGTATAACAAATAGTAAAGAACGTAAGTTATAATTATCAAAACACAAATATCGATGTAATTAACAAAACACAGTTTTTTAGTATAATCCTTCGACCATAAATATAATAGACTGGCCCTGACGTCATTTTCGTGGCTCCAACATCTCTGGGCTGAAGTCACGTGAATGTTGGCAAAACATGGTTGTTTCGTGTTGCGCTTATGGCTGTACTCAGCGTTTTGTCGGGGAAATGGCATTACTTTTCACGTGTAAGTGTGTCTAAGATAGTGCAGACGCGTTTATTGAAATCTGCTGAAGTGACTTTTATATGTTTTTTACACCTGAAATAGAGTATCACGTAAATTAAAGTGTTGAAAGTGATGCCTTTAAAGTCAGACTCATATTACATTTTGGAAAGTATCTGTGATAATTCGGTTACAGAAGTAAATATAATCGTTTCTCGTTCCTACTCATAGGTTCCGTAAGGATGAAAACCGAAGGCAGCTTTGGATACAGGCCCTGAAACGGAAAAACTTTAAGCCGTTAGCACATACGCGCATTTGCTTGAAGCACTTCGCGGAGAAGTGTTTTGATAGGTTAGTTATTATTTACAATGTATATCTATAATTTGTATTTACAGTGTCTGTCATTTTTAAACCTAGGCTCCAAAATTATTTTCTGAAACTGCAAAGTCTCACCTTTCATCTAAAATATCATTTTTTTTAAACTGATAGTTTAAACCTTTGTAAAAATAGTGGGAACTGAACCTTTGAAGTGCATCTAAAATTGATACTCTAAAATGGACCTGCTCCTAACGTAAACAATTTTGACCTATAGTTGACATAATTCCCATAGCCCATTTTCTTTTATAAGTGACTAAAGCTCGAAACGTGGCGAATACAATGTTTAAAGTTTTGACACGAGCCCACTCTTACTGTTTAAAAGAATTTTAACGACATTTTACTATAATTGATAGTTTATAGTAATTTCGTCCCGCTGCCCACCAGTGTGGCGTTCGATGTATTTGTTAAGATTTTATAAATGGTACTTTGAACAAATCCAGGTCAAATGTAGTTCTGGCATAATTTTTCACAAATAAAAAAGTAGTTTTTGTTGGAAGCGCTTGGCAGTCAATTGAGAAATGTGGGGAAAATCCGATACAAACATAGGATGGCAGACCGCTGATTTGAAATCCAGCCACGTTTTGCCAACAGTCACGTGGTTTATGTTGGAGCCACACTAGCCCCATAGCTTCTGCACAGCAAGGCCAGTCTACTAGTATCTATGGTCAAAGGTATAATCTCTGTGTAATATAGGCCATGAAGATCAGAGACAATGCTTTGATTGAACCAGCTCTCCTGTTTTGTTTCGTCTAGCGGTAGATAGAGATGGGCAAAACTGTTCTTTTCAGAGATTGGATCAGAACTGTTCACTCCCTGAAATGAATTAGCTCTTTTTCATGACTCACCACTCATTTACAATAGAAAATAAATGGAAGGCACATTGCCCTTTAAACTTGGTTTATTCCAGTACTATACCTGTATTTTGATCTTATTTGATCCTATTTTGAAGTAACACAGATAATGAGTAAGAATTTTCTATTGTTTATTGAAATTTCCACGATATGACAAAGTTTTTCATTATTGATTTATTTTGCACTATCGTGGTTTTTTGGGTGATCGGAAAATGTTGTAACTTGAGATTTACATTAACAATATATTTGGCTATAATGTATTAAAATTTCATTAACTTCATACAAATACATCGCAAGCCATATATTTTTAAAGTGAACGTTTCCTTTCGAAGACGCCTAAAATCGCAAAATCCGTACCAGAATAAGAAAAAAAAATATAAATTTGACTGTAAAACGAAAGTGCTGCATATAGCCTTACGCAGAATAAAACAAGGAAAATATTGGTGTATCACATTTTGCGATACGTTTATCGGTTCGCTCGTAATTAAAGCGTAAATTCGAGTGTCCATAATAAAAATCCTATAGTAAGAGGAGTCATCAGGAACCTAATCTAATCAGTTTAAACATATAAAAATAAAATAAAAACAATTGATGTATACATAACATAATAATGTAATATACATAGCGGTATTCCTACGAAGAACAATATCCAGTGGGGACGAACTCCGATGCAGAGGCGCTGAGTCGAGCTGGTCGAGCCGCGAGCAGTATTACTGCATGAGCTGAGACCGCAGAGACCAGAGTGACACCTGAGTCGCTTTGCTCGACGCTCTGGCTAGAGTCGAGATGGTGGGGTGAGCGTTGAGCGGGCGAGTTCCGAGGGTGGGGGGGAGCGGTGAACTCACCCGCTCCGAGACAAATCGTCCGTTCCCTTGCGAGCAGGCTTTTGCAAGTAGTTCCTATTTTATCCGCTAGGTGGCTCTCTGTCCTGTTGCTCGCATCAACTGCCCAGAGGGCAGGACGTGCGACCGGAACGATCGCCGACAGAGTGCGATGCGAAGTTAAGCTGCGCCAGACACTGCACAGTGCACACGGCAGACGACGAACAGAGACAGCACGGCATATGTGAAACACAAAATCCAATGGGGCACTGCACAATGCAGGCAGCCAAGGTAGAAGCAGGGCAGAGGCCGGCGCTGGCTGTGTTGTGTGGCGTGCACTGTGCTCTGACCAGCAGAGGCGCTGCTGATATGCTCCGTCTCTCTCTCTCTCTCTCTCTCTCTCTCTCTGCCGTGGGAAATGTTTGGAGCTACCGTTCTTTTTTTCTGAATCACTGATTGTTCACTCCTTTGAAAGATTGAACTCTATTAATTACTTCAAGAGTGGATCCCCCATCTCTAGCGGTAGACCGCCATTGTAGTGCTGTTTGATAATTAACGTAAGTTTTATCTGTATTTTTGAAAGAGTGTATTATGGACTTAGTCGTCACCTCTCAAGAGCGCAACCATTAATTATAATTATCGACATTTTTACAGAACTTCGTAGTGCAGGGAGCTCATCTCCCCTAGCAGGATTTAGTCGGCCATTACGCTGACGATTCATGTTATTAAATGTAAATGCGAGAGACTTCTCAATTTTGATCTTTCATTAATTTCAAAGTTAAAGGCAGTAGTGATAGATTTCATTTACTAAAATTCACAGCACTGAATGAGTTCAGTATGTTTCATTTTGGCCGCCTAACGGCAGATGAGATTCTCTCCAGTTTCGCCTTGCAAATAATGAACAAGAAATATTGAAAATCATTTTATTCCGCAATATCTCAGTTAATCTTTGTGTAGTTTGGTATATAAATAACCAGTAGCCCCTGAGACCCGTGTTAATAATTACAGTTTGCGTAAGAATACGCAAATTTTCTTTTCTAAATAACAACGCTCACGCAAACTATTTATTAGAAGGCGGTGAGTTGCGCGTTGTGATTAAAAAAAATATTATATCGTACGTACTTCGGTGCAGCCGATGTCCGTACGAGTGTTATCGCGGTGTAAGTTAACAAAAAGTCTCATGCTAGCCCACAATATTTAAAGCTACCCCAACCAAAATCATAAAACATAATTATAAAAATAAAAATATATAATTATCCCGTGATAACACCCACACACATACATATACACTTATACAGTGATAAACACACACATCCATGCCGCAGAGAGGATTCGAACCTCCAATGGGGGAAGACGCACGAACCGTGGCAAGGCGCCTAAGACCACGCGGCTATCCCTCGCGGCTCTACCGACTGTGTGACACTCTTGTTGCACAATGGACTTACTGTGAGGCGACATGCGTAATTTATTTTCTGAAGTTCCTTTGTGCTCTCGTTACAGCTTCTAGTGTCGGCATCGCCTCAAGGCAGCATTCAATCTCGTGGTGGGTGGTCGTCGTAACTGTTGGGTCATCACTGTAGGTTCAGCCCGTGATGGGTTACCTCTCTACTTCTCGTTCTTCTTTATCTTTTGTCATTAACCAATAGCGTTACACAGAGATGACAAAAGTATTGGGATAGCGATATGCACAAGTAGATATGGAAATAATATGGCGTACACAATGTATGAGAGGTCAGTACATCGCCGGAGCTGTTATTTGCAGTCGGGTGATCCATGTGAAAAGGTTTCCGAACAGATTATAACCGTACAACGGGAATTAACAGAATTTGAACGCGGCATGGTGGTTCTGCCTAGATCCATGAGATATACCACTTCGGAAATCGCTAGGGAATTCAATATTCCGAGCTCCATAATGTGAAGAGTGTGTCTAGAATACCAAATTTCAGGCGTTACCTCTCACCAAGGACAATGCAGTGCTCGACAGCCTTCACTTAACAACCGAGAGCAGCGGTGTTTGCGTAGAGTTGTCAGTGCTGACAGACATGCAACACTGCGTCAAATGACGACAGAAATCAATGTCGGATGTACGACGAACGTAACCGTCAGGGCAGTGCGGCGAAATATGGCTTTACTGGGCTATGGCAGCAGGGCCTGCGAAAACATTGGTCGGACCCTAGACGACTGCAGAAAACAGTCCGGATTTCACTTGGTAAGAGCTGATGGCAGGGTTTGAATGGGACGCAGACCCCATGAGGCCGTGGACGCAGTTGTCAACAAGCTACTCGTGACTCCATAATGGTGTGGGCTGTGTCTGCATGGAACAGACAGGATCTGCTGATCCAACTGAACTGAACACTGACTGGAAATGGTTATGTTCGGCTACTTGGACACAAAGATGGAATTTTTATAGATGACAATGAGCCATGTAAGTGGGCCACAATTGTTCGAGATTGCTTTGCAGAACATTCTGGACAATTCGAGCGAATGATATGGACAGCCAGGTCGCTCGACATGAACCCTATCGAACATTTATGGGGCTTAGTCGAGCGGTCACTGCGTGCACAGAATGCTTCACCGGCAACGCTTTGGCAGTTATGGATGTCTATAGAGGCAGTGCAGCTCCAGGAGACTTCCAACAACTTGTCGAATCCGTGCCGTGTCGAGATGTCCCACTACACGGGGCAAAAGGATGTCCGAATTGTTTTTAGGGGCTATCCCATAACTTTTATCACCTCAGTTTACAATTATCGGCATGAAACTCCTCATTCCCGTTAGTCCATTAGCTAAAAGCCACAGAATGTCGTAGATAGATATATCTGTCGAAGGCAGTGACAGCGAGCGAATCATGGGCGCATATGTGTGTCACACCCACTTGCACATATCCTGTTACTTTCCCCCGGCCATACAACTGGCTTACCCAGTGAGCTACAGTGGTACCTACAGCCCAATGTGAACCCTCGAACCACGGCGCAATTATGCGTGTTTTGTAAATGCAAATCACTCCCAAAAGTGAAAAGTATCAGATAAATATTGTAGGACGGACCAGGTGCCAAACCCGTGCCCTTTGGGTCAGTAGTATGGCTCTTAACCACTGAGCGACCGAATCTCACAAGTGTATATTGATATTGTATTAACACCGTTAAATTAAAATTAGGTGATAATTTCATGGACTGTGTAACAACTATAAATTTAAAGGTTTAAAATTATCACCTGAAGTGAAATGAACAACAAATATGCTAGTAATTGCAATATCTGAAGCCTCTGGAACCTTGTCATTAGGCTATCGACCAGTGCTGCCCTCGACACCCACTGGTCGTGATCGTTCATATCCCCTTTCTGACCTTAATCGAGACGGACGATCGACCGTCTTTGCCTGGATCCCAGGTCACATTGGGGATCCCAGTGAACGAACATGCTGATCTGTTGGCTAAGTTAGCTATCAGGATGACGACTTTGGAGTTCGGGGTGCCAGAACTGGGCCTGTGGTCGACTGCCCACCACCAGTTGAACACTGATTGGTGTGCCCTGCTTTCTTCTAAAAGACTGCGAGAAATAAAGGCGACCACGGCCACGTGGCAGTCTTCCCTTCGTGCTTCTCACGGGGAATCTGCCATTCTCTGTCAGCTTCACATTGGCTACGCTTGGCTCACCCAAGGCCACGGCCTACGGCGTGAGGATCCACCCCACTGTCAGTGTGGTGCCAATCTGATGGGTGTTGAGTGCCTACGTCCTACTGGAATGCCCTAATCTGCCCCCCTCCCCCCTCCCCTCCCCCCTACGCGCACACAGACCCAGTGAAACCCTAAACTTGTAGATACACTGCCTCTGGTGCTAGCGGATGGCGTCAGAGTCGCTGATCTGGTTTTAAATTTTAGCAGTGAAGGTGGTTTCTACTAGTCTCTGTGAGGGAGGGCATAATGGCCTCGGCAGTCTCTTGAGGGGTTGGAGGGATTCCCTGTAGCCTGCTCGGACCCAGGGGGCACGTGGCTGCCCTTGAGCGGTGGCCCAGCCTGGCTTTTGGCCTTCGCACATTTCAAGTTCTTACTCTTTTACTCGTATGCCGTTGGTTTACTATCTCGTCTTCGCTGTTGTCTTTCCTGAGGTTTTATAAACTTGTCTGTGTTGCTAGTTTCTGTTGTGATAATAGTGAGAGAGTAAAAGCCAGTCGCATGCAGAGGGTGCATCTCCCACTACATAACATGCTTTGGGGGCCTCCAACTGCTGTCTGGGCGGAGCATATACATCCACTTTCTCCTACCTACACTTCACTCGCTTCTACTTGCTTGTATCTCTAAATTTTATTGATTCTCAGTTAGAATGGGTTCATCAGGATTTGTCTTCTGTGTCCTTCCTCTGCGAGGAACCACCCGGCCTGACACACATATGATGGAGCGACTGATAACCTCGTAGTTTGGTCTCTTAAACTCCATCAATCCAAGGGACATCAGAGTAAAAGCAAAAACAGTAGCTGGTTATACAATAAAAATCTTTTTAAGGATTTAGTTTCTAAGAACATAATGGAGCACATCAAACAAATTTTTATCCACATTAAGAAATCGTCAGTTGGTACTGCCCTAAACTTCTGGTTATGATTACAAAACACGAACAAACTTTATTTACATATAGCAGGGAAAAATGAATCAAAAACTCAGACTAACCCTTTCAACCTGGGAATAAATAAGTGTTATAAACAGCCCAAGGCAAATAAGAGGACAACTAAAACCATAAATTTACAAATACATCTTACATAATTATCCTGTATATTATATTTCCTTATAGAACAGAGTATGGATTGGTAGAAAAAACTAATAGCAACACATTTGATTGGCTGTGATCCAGCAACTATAAGCTACTTAATTACAGGACGTATATACACCCACTACGGTTGCACAAAATTTTGTCAACTGACCACGATTTCGATTTTTCATCAGAAAAAAAAAGTTACATGGAATACATGCAATCACACCATGGTTTCTGTTTGGCGAGAGCACTTTTGCTCAGACGTTTTAAACCATGGTGTGATTCCATGTATTCCATGTAACTTTCTATTCTGATGGAGATTGCCCTACTGCAATCGAAACCATGGTCAGTTGACAAAATTTTGTGCAACCGAAGTGCCTGTATATATGTCCTGTAAATTAATAGTAAAACATTGATTCTATAACATACTGTCACAATGCAATACATGGTACTGACCTATCTTAAATCTTAGGTCAATGATGTGTAATATTAATCTACTTTCAGCTTCTTGAGCTCAACTTAGTATTTATTATAGAAAAGTGTGAACGATAGCTGTGTGTGTGTGTGTGTGTGTGTGTGTGTGTGTGTGTGTGTGTGTGTGGACACAAACAAGCGCTGTAAAATCCTTATGTAACTAAACCCTTAAGTAGCTTTGGCTTCTATGTACGAATAAGATTATCTTTTGCTTTTCTCTATTTATTAACATAAATGTCTAGTACTACTGAAAAAAATCCATGGTGCATTAAAAAGTAACTGACTTCACCACAGTGCCAGCAGAAAAAGACATAATGCGGAAATGCAATGTAGTGAATGTGACATATAGGAACACGTCGACGATAATGATAATGTACTCTTATTATAGTGACTGAAACGGTAGCGAATTGTGAATAATGTACCACGTATTTGTCATTATTGAAAAACCAATCAAAACTTCTAAAAATAGCTCAACTTCTAAAAATAGCTCAACTTCTAAAAATAGCTCAACTTCTAAAAATAGCTCAACTTCTAAAAATAGCTCAACTTCTAAAAATAGCTTAACTTCCAAAAATAGCTCAACTTCTTATTTACTAAAAATAATCAGTTTGTCTTTTCGTGAATTAATCAAAATTATTAAGTGATTCATGTGGATTAAACCAGCCTTAAAAAAATAGCTACGCACATGTCGCCTATGTAGCCAAACAGTAACGCCAGGGCGACTCCAATAATCTGTGAGTAGAACAAGACGTCATTGACGGCCTGCTGGTTGTCGCAGACCCAGTTCATCTGTGACGTCACCGTCAGGGAGAACCACGTATCGTCATATTCCCAGCCGTGCTGGCACTTCACAGGTTCCCTGCTGCCGCCCAAGTCCGTCACATCGCTCTGGTTGTACATGAGGCACTTGCTGAACGAGGCTCCTTCCCTGTAACAAGCAGGAAATAGCGGTAGGGCATAGAAGAGGAGCTCACTGCATACTCATGTGACGCCAAAACAGTGGAAAACTAAATGTCCGGAATCCAGACAAGTAGAGAGATTCTTGATATTACTGAAGAACTTTCTGTCGTGTCATATTAACACGCGACTGTTTTGTGACCTTGAATTGTCTCATCACGCTGTGAAATGCACAAATGTTTTGAACAGCGGCACATGCGAAAATGTCAATGCATGTGGGCGGAGATGGCTACTAGCTTGGGTAGCCACAAGCAACTGAACGTATTTTCTAAGTACACAAAGTCTTAATATTAGCCTTGATTTTTTTTTTCTTTCAGCCCTCGTACACGATATATTTCAGTGGAGCTTAAGAAATGCAGTAAATGGCCTTTCCATTGTGATTGAGTTGATGGAGCAAGTTCAAATTTGTTGCAGCGCAAGCACCTAACCAGAAGCCGAAATATAATAATGGACGAACACGCCACGGCGAATAGTTCCTTAGCAGTGGGAGCAGCATCGTTTCTTCTGCACCGATGTAGGTATCTACTGGACGACATGAAATTTATGACTCAGTATGCTGACAGATGTCTGAGAAAAGTTCCAATAGGCATTACCGGAGAAAACAAAAGTATTTCATAAACTGACCTAGAAGGGAAATGTTACATGATGAAGCACCATTCCGATGTATATGAGACTGTGGAGATGTTTAACACATGACGACTTGTTAAATGATTAAACTTTTATTCCTTCCGGAAATGGTGCAAATTAACAACATCAGTATGAGGTGTGACACCCGTGGGCCCCAAGACACACTTGTGTTTATCGTGTTGTGGAAGCAAACAGCCCCCTAATGTGGCCTTGGGGAAACTCTTGCCATGCCTGAAACACATGGTGGGTCAGTCATAAAAGTTGCTGGCTAGAGGCCCGTAGGAAGTATACGTCTTCCCGCTATGTTTGAGACGTGTTCTGTAGGTGACAAATCAGAGGACTGGTCAAGCCATTCAGAGATTCGTGCATTTCTCAAAGTGTTTATGGTGGGAACTGCAGTGTGGGGTCTCGCATTGCCCTGAAATATTGGGAGCCTGATCATTAAAATTATGACAACATGATTTCAGACAGTGGAAAATCCAGGATGGAATGTAATAATACGAGAGAAGGAAAGTTGCTACTCACCATATAGAGGAGATGCTGAGTCGCGACAGGCACAATAAAATGATTTATACAGTTATAGCTTTCGGCCATTAAGGCCTTTGTCAGCAGTAGATACACATACTTACACGCACACACACACACACACACACACACACACACACACACACACACACACACACACACACACACTCACGCAAGCACAACTTGCACACACGTCTGCAGTCTCAGAGAGCTGAAACTACACTGCCAAGTTTAGTTTCAGCTCCCTGAAACTGCAGACGTGTGTGCAAGTTGCGCTTGAGTGAGTGTGTGTACGTGTGTGTATGTGTGTCTACTGCTGACAAAGGCCTTAATGGCCGAAAGCTACGATTGTGTGAATCTTTTTATTGTGCCTATCGCGACTCAGAATCTCCGCTACATGCTGAGTAGCAATTTTCCTTCTCTCGTACTGTGACAACATGATTTACTATTTATGGTACAAACTGGCGAGCATTCAGGCCCCCTTCAACAATCAGTCCTGTTTTTGACATCTAATACCTCTGCATACCGTGATTCCGCACCCCCCCTCCCACCCCCCCGTGAACCATGGACCTTGCCGTTGGTGGGAAGGCTTGCGTGCCTCAGCGATACAGATAGCCGTACCGTAGGTGCAACCGCAACGGAGGGGTATCTGTTGAGAGGCCAGACAAACGTGTGGTTCCTGAAGAGGGGCAGCAGCCTTTTCAGTAGTTGCAGGGGCAACAGTCTGGATGATTGACTGATCTGGCCCTGTAACACTAACCAAAACGGCCTTGGTGTTGCGGTACTGCGAACGGCTGAAAACATGGGGAAACTACAGCCGTAATTTTTACCGAGGGCATGCAGCTTTACTGTATGATTAAATGATGATGGCGTCCTCTTGGGTAAAATATTCCGGAGGTAAAATAGTCCCCCATTCAGATCTCCGGGCGGGGACTACTCAGGAGGACGTCGTTATGGCGTTCTACAGATCGGAGCGTGGAATGTCAGATCCCTTAATCGGGCCGGTAGATTAGAAAATTTAAAAAGGGAAATGGATAGGTTAAAGTTAGATATAGTGGGAATTAGTGAAGTTCGATGGCAGGAAAAACAAGACTTTTGGTCAGGTGAATACAGGGTTATAAATACAAAATGAAATAGGGGTAATGCAGGAGTACGTTTAATAATGAATAATAAAATAGGAGTGCGGGTAAGCTACTACAAACAGCATAGTGAACGCATTATTGGGGCCAAGATAGACACGAAGTCCATGCCTACTACAGTAGTACAAGTTTATATGCCAATTAGCTCTGCAGATGATGAAGAAATTGATGAAACGTATGATGAGATATAAGAAATTATTCAGGTAATGAAGGGAGACGAAAATTTAATAGTCATGGGTGACTGGAATTCGACAGTAGGAAAAGGAAGAGAAGGAAACGTAGTAGGTGAATATGGATTGGCGCTAAGAAATGAATGAGGAAGCCGCCTGGTAGAATTTTACTCAGAGCATAACTTAATCATAGCTAACACTTGGTTCAAGAATCATGAAAGAAGGTCGTATACATGGAAGAACCCTGGAGATACTAGAAGGTTTCAGATAGATTATATAATGGTAAGACAGAGATTTAGGAACCAGGTTTTAAATTGTAAGACATTTCCAGGGGCAGATGTGGACTCTGACCACAGTCTATTGGTTATGACCTGTAGATTAAAACTGAAGAAACTGCAAAAAGGTGGGAATTTAAGGAGATGGGACCTGGATAAACTGAAAGAACCAGAGGTTGTACAGAGTTTCAGAGAGAGCATAAGGCAACAATTGACAGGAATGGGGGAAAGAAATACAGTAGAAGAAGAATGGGTAGCTTTGAGGGATGAAGTAGTGAAGGCAGCAGAGGATCAAGTAGGTAAAAAGACCAGGGCTAGCAGAAATCCTTGGGTAACAGAAGAGATACTGAATTTAACTGATGAAAGGAGAAAATACAAAAATGCAGTAAGTGAAGCAATCAAAAAGGAAAACAAACGTCTCAAAAATGAGATAGACAGGAAGTGCAAAATGGCTAAGCAGGGATGGCTAGAGGACAAATGTAAGGATGTAGAGGCTTATCTCTCGAGGGGTAAGATAGATACTGCCTACAAGAAAATTAAAGAGACCTTTGCAGAAAAGAGAAAAAACTTGCATGAATATCAAGAGCTCAGATGGAAACCCAGTTCTAAGCAAATAAGGAGAAGCAGAACGGTGGAAGGAGTGTATAGAGGGTCTATACAGGGGCGATGTTCTTGAGGACAATATTATGGAAATGGAAGAGGATGTAGATGAAAATGAAATGGGAGATATAATACTGCGTGAAGAGTTTGACAGAGCACTGAAAGACTTAAGTCGGAACAAGGCAGCAGGAGTAGACAACATTACATTAGAACTACTGTCAGCCTTGGGAGAGCCAGTCCTGACAAAATTCTACCATCTGGTGAGCAAGATGTACGAGACAGGCGAAATACCCTCAGACATCAAGAAGAATATAATAATTCCAATCCCAAAGAAAGCAGGTGTTGACACATGGGAAAATTACCCAACTATCAGTTTAATAAGTCACAGCTGCAAAATACTAACGCGAATTCTTTAGAGACGAATGGAAAAACTGGTAGAAGCCGACCTCGGGGAAGATCAGTTTGGATTCCGTAGAAATGTTGGAACACATAAAGCAATACTGACCCTATCTGAATTATCTTAGAAGAAAGATTAAGGAAAGGCAAACCTACGTTTCTAGCATTTGTAGACTTAGAGAAAGCTTTTGACAATGTTGACTGGAATACTCTCTTTAAAATTTTGAAAGTGGCAGGGGTAAAATGCAGGGAGAGAAAGGCTATTTACAATTTGTACAGAAAGCAGATGGCAATTATAAGAGTCGAGAGGTATGAAAGGGAAGCAGTGGTTGGGAAGGGAGTGAGACAGGGTTGTAGCCTCTCCCCGATGCTATTCAATTTGTATAATGAGCAAGCAGTAAAGGAAACAATAGAAAAGTTCGGGGTAGGTATTAAAATCCATGGAGAAGAAATAAAAACCTTGAGGTTCACCGATGACATTGTAATTCTGTCAGAGACAGCAAAGTACTTTGAAGAGCAGTTGAACGGAATGGACAGTGTCTTGAAAGGAGGGTATAAGATGAACATCAACAAAAGCAAAACGAGGATAATGGAATGTAGTCGAATTAAGTGGGGTGATGCTGAGGGAATTAGATTAGGGAATGAGACATTTAAAGTAGTAAAGGAGTTTTGCTATTTGGGGAGCAAAATAACTGATGATGGTCGAAGTAGAGAGGATATAAAATGTAGACTGGCAATGGCAAGGAAAGCGTTTCTGAAGAAGAGAAATTTGTTAACATCGAGTATAGATTTAAGTGTCAAGAAGTCGTTTCTCAATGTATTTGTATGGAGTGTAGCCATATATGGAAGTGAAACATGTACGATAAATAGTTTAGACAAGAAGAGAATAGAAGCTTTCGAAATGTGGTGCTACAGAAGAATGCTGAAGATTAGATGGGTAGATCACATAACTAATGAGGAGGTATTGAATAGAATTGGGGAGAAGGCGAGTTTGTGGCACAACATGACTAGAAGAAGGGATCGGTTGGTAGGACATGTTCTGAGGCATCAAGGGATCACCAATTTAGTACTGGGGGGGCAGTGTGGAGGGTAAAAATCGTAGAGGGAGACCAAGAGATGAATACACTAAGCAGATTTAGAAGGATGTAGCCTGCAAAAGGTACTGGGAGATGAAGAAGCTTGCACAGGATAGAGTAGCATGGAGAGCTGGGTGAAACCAGTCTCAGAACTGAAGACCACAACAACAACAACCGTGATTCCAGGAACCGGAGGGATATGGGTCTTGAAACTCGCTGCCCCTCTACTCCACCCCTTCGTCCCCCTCTGGCCCCTTTTGCTATACGTGTATGTATTCTTAGTCAGCAAGGTCTGAGAAGAGTCAAGACTTGTTCTGAATCTAAATGGTATAATCGGAAGTGACAATATGATTATGTAAGGGGGCAGGGCTGGGCTGCGTTGTGTGAATCTCCTTACATTAAGGTCCCAGACAAGTCGAGACTTGTTGATGTATTAAAACTTGGAGGTTTCTTATTTCTCATATTACAGAGATGCGGGATGCACACGCATCAGGTTGATGTCAGAATGTGACAGCAGTGTACTCGCAGACTGCCAAGAACAATTACAGAAGGAATAGCCTATAATGATTAGGGCGTTTCGGAATAACTGTCCCCGTAACTTTTATGTTAATTTGAAACACATGTTTTCATTGTGTAAACCAGTGTTGCAAAAGGGTTCAATATGAATTTGGCAGTAACAAGGTGGCAAACAACCACATGTTTTATTTGCCATATTTGAATGATCGCCATAAAAGCAAATCTCGTTGTAAGGAACAGAGAAGTGTGACGTCAGCACACTCTGTAATGGAGACGCGTCAGTGGCGCGGGGTCTTTTGTGCCTCAGCTGTGGTCCCAGCCTGGGTAATGAGTTCGGGATAGGCAGTGCTGGAGACAGCTTTTGTGCGACGTATCGGCCGCTCGGTGTGTGTGAAAGACCAAGTTTTATGCCATGTGTTGAACTCTTAAGTTAATTCATCATTGACGGGTGATGGGTGTAGTCAGACTGCGAAAACTCTACATAGGTGTCAAGACACTGAAGCGACCTGAACCATTACATTTTGCAGAGTGGCGATGTGCTGCTGTGAACAAAACTCTTTTTAAAGCAGTTGGTTGCTATCTAGCGGCGCTAAAGAGAAATTGAATAGATATTGTTTGACCGTTTTATTACCGATTTTCTATGAGTGCAGAATTAAGTGAGGGCCTTTATTTCCGATTTTTCTGAAGTTATGACGCTTCCGGACTTCGAAACTGAGCGCCCAAGTGTAATGTTTCCTTGGTATGGTAGTTCTCTTTGTTCAGATAAGATGTGCTGCTAGCTTCACTGCACACATACGTGACTCTTACTGACGGACTGTTCTTGTTAAAACTCTTTCTGTCTTATTTCTTCTACTGTAAGACCGCCATTTGCAAATGAATTCTACTTGATTTGTTAAAATAAACTGTGTTCAATTTCAATAACTATTGTCATCTCCAGTTACTTAACTACCTACATTACTAATTTTATTTGCAGATGTTGCCATATTCTGTAATTACCATCACCTTCTAGATAAGTCAGTAAAATCTAAGGACTCTACAGCCAAGTTGGCCAAAGGGACGCAAACGAAGCACTGTGTAACCACCTCTAATCACATTATTGAGCCTAAATCCTAGGAGGTTGCACTTTTACCCGACCCTCTACTAATTCTAACGCAACTTTCAGCACTAATTCTATTAGTCGAAGCTGCTGCTGGAATTGGCTTAGCATCTCCATGATGCTTTTGCGTTACTGAATTTATAATGAAATGTGCTGCTTGTAACCTCCCCCTACTTATCGACCTTAATGACAGTCAAAATTAAACCGCGTGTACCTAATGGAAATTTGGAAAAAGCAATCGCCACCGAAGTTAATCTGTCGATAAAGAGGGAGGAAAGGGTTGCATCTAAATGAAAGGAAAAATGCAAATGAAACTGGTGGAAATTAATTTTGAAAAGGGGTGAAGTTAATAAAGAAAGTAAATGTGCAGTCGTTACGTTAACAATTAACTGGCGTTAATTAGATATTTGAGATATGGGGAAAATTACGGTCGCCAGTCCTACGGACAACTACTATAATAACTGAAAAAGAAAGGTTATTGCACATATAATTAGCATTAAAAGAGTGGCAACTGAAGGTTGACACGTGTTGTGTGAAAACTGATAGTTTGTCAGAAGTAATAAATTTCGCTACACTCTGACTTAATTTAGGAAAAGAATGAATAAAACCGGAAAATTGAAAGTTAATTTAGTGACTGAAATTAATAGTGAACTTTGTTTCTGAAGCACTACGAAATTCAATAATATAAGGTTAGTCTTGGGCTACCTCAACAATCATTTCAAAAGATACTTGAATCACGCAATTTAAGAATAAGAGATTTAATTTTGAACTTGAATTAAATGATTCTGAACAATTAACAACAGTAAAATTTAGTACGTACCAAGCTGAGCTGCGGTCACAGGTAAGCTAAAATATGGTAACAAAACTCGCACTCTTAATTTGTGCTTGTGTAATCTAATAACCTTAACTGGACTTTGAAATTAAAGCAGTGTAATCGAATGGTATTACTTTAATACTGGCGTTTGAATTTCAACGAGACTCGAGTTCATTTCGGAAAAGGAAGGGACCCTGCTTGGTAATGCAATTGGGTCAATGAGCAACAAAGGTTCATGCTAAGTTGCTGTATTTTAGTGATGCTAATGGAATAGTTTGAAAAGCTGAGGTCTGTCATACAGTTCTACAACTTTACGTGCTTTCAGTCTTTCTTGTTGGTTGATTGAAGGTTTGAAGTCGTCGATCGAGGAGGTGGCGACAATCACTTATTGTCAGCCGTAGCTGTTGCAGAAGCTGGATGTTGGCGCGCCTTGTTCTCGACACGGCCACCATGCGAAACGGGCTCTTGATGTGTGCCTGCTAATGTTTCCCGTCCGCGACACCGTGTCAGAAACTATCATAGCAAGTCGAGCACAATTACATGCTGCCCAACGCCGAAAG
Source organism: Schistocerca cancellata (assembly GCF_023864275.1). NCBI lineage: Eukaryota > Metazoa > Arthropoda > Insecta > Orthoptera > Acrididae > Schistocerca > Schistocerca cancellata. The sequence continues at coordinate 1,158,215 of NC_064628.1, read as the reverse complement.
CGCGGCAACTCGCGGGAGCGTCACACAAGACATCTGCTCCACCGCCCTACTCCAGCCAGACTCTGCTCTGCCTGCGCTCCACGAGGCAGAGTTAACACTACCAAAGATCCTACACACTTTGGTTCTCTACACGACCTATCGATGTTATCGTTCGATAGCATAGTTTTCCCTAGGCAAGACCCAGCGTAAAAATACAAATAATATTTGGAAAACAAACCAATTATACATCGGCATAAATGCATATATATATATATATACATATATATATATATATATATATATATATGTATATATATATATATATATATATATATATATATATATATATATATATATACAAATTGTAAAACAATTACAATATATAAAGACACCGAAATTTCATATCTTCAGGAGCTAAATAAGGAAAAAAAATTATAGTACAATAGATGGAAATAGGAAGATATGCACTTCCGGAGTTGCATGCTCTTCTTTGGGTCTACTCTGTTTTTTTGTATCCATCATACCTTGTGCAGGTTGCAGACTTATGAACAATATTCAAATATTGGTGGAACGAGGGTTTTGTAAGTTATCTGTTTAGAGGGTGGCTGTACTTCCTAGGTTCCTTTTCAATGAATCTGGCTGTAGTTTCCCTTATCTGCGATTAGTTTTGTATTGTCGCTCCGCTTTAAATCGCTCCGTACGCTTACTCCTTGATATTTTATTGACGTAACTGCTTCCAGTGATTATTCTGCAACCGTGTAATAATACAGTAATTTACCTTTCTACCTATTTATGCACAATACGTTATATTTATTTATCTTCATGGCAAACCACCAATCTCTCCACCAAACGTTGATCCTCTAGAGGTCTTCCTGCATTTCGCTCCAATTTTCTAACGTTGTGTCCTTCCTGTACACAACAGCATCATTCACGAAAAGCCTCATGGACTTCTGACGTTATCGATTAGGTCATTTCTATACAGGTGGTTTGTATCCCGAAAACGACGCATACTACGAAAAAAATGTTCTTGTTGAAAGTTAACACTGGTAAGGCTGTTTTACAACTGGCCACCTCCTAACCACACTTCATACATGGATGGGATCAACTTTGTATTTTCAGATCGGATATCCCCATTTTTATTACGTATTCGGATTATTATGTGGTGTTCCCGTGGTGTAGGAGTAGCGTCCTCGGTCCCTTATGCGAAACTCGCCACCGTTTAAATTTTGATTAATAATCAGCATTGGCGACTGAAGACTTATGGCATAAGAAGTCACCCTCCCAACGGCCTTTTCAACGGAGCTGGAGGAACGGACAGATGTTCAAGGCACCCTCCTGGCATTGGGATAGGAAACTTCCCCTAAAGGGGGAGAATCAGCAGTGATCAACGGCCTGAGGATGAGGAAGGCGATGGAACCCACTGCATTAAAGACACATGACATGTCTCCACAGGACATGTGGCCTGTAATTAAAAAGGGTCATGCTGATCTCTCCAGTGGCAAAAGATTTCGGAATAGTCCCCCATTCGGGTCTCTGGGAGGGGACTGCCAAGAGAGAGGTGACCGTGAGAAAAAGATTCAATAACTGACGAAAGGATAACGATCTACTAGTCGGTGCGTGGATTTTGAGGAGTTTGGACGTGGTAGAGAAGCTAGAAAATCTGAAAAGGGAAATGCAAAGGCTCAGTCTAGATCTAGGAGGGGTCAGTGAAGTGAAATGGAAAGAACACAAGGATTTCTGGTCAGATGAGTATAGGGTAATATGTAGCAGCAGAAAATGGTTTAACGGGAATAGGTTTCGTTATGAATAGGAAGGTAGGGCAGAGAGCGTTTTACTGTGAACAGTTCAGTGAGAGGGTTGTTCTTATCAGAATCGACAGTAAACCAACACTAACAGCCGTAGTTCAAGTATACATACCGACGTCGCAAGTTGAAGGTGAAGAGATGTAGAAAGTATATGTGGATATTGAAAGGATAATACAGTGCGGAAAGGGAGATGAAAATCTAATAGTCATGGGGGACTGGAATGGAGTTGTAGGGAAAAGAGTAGAAGAAAAGGTTACAGGAGAATATGGGTTTTGGACAAGGAATGAGAGGAGAAAGACTTATTGAGTTCTGTCATAAATGTCTGATACTAATAGCGAATACTCTGTTGAAGAATCACGAGAGGTGGAGATATACTTGGGAAAGGCTGGGTTATACGGGAAGATTTCAGTTAGATTACATCGTGGTCAGACAGAGATTCCGAAATCGGATACTGGATTGTAAGGCTTCCTCAGGAGCAGATATACACTCAGATCACGATGTAGTAGTGATGAACAGTAGCCTGAAGTTTATGAGATTAGTCACGAAGAATCAACACGCAAAGAAGTGGGATACGGAAGTACTAAGGAATGACGAGATACCCTTGAAGTTCTCTAAGGTGATATATACAACAATAAGGAATAGCTCAGCAGGCAGTACAGTTGAAGAGGAATGGACATCTCTAAAATTGGCAATCACAGGAGCTGAAAAGAAAAAAACCTAGGTACAAAAAAGGTAATGCAAAGAAACCATGGGTAACAGAAGAAATACTTCAGTTGATCGGTGAAAGAAGGAAGTACAAAAATGTTAAGGGAAATTCAAGAATACAGAAATACAAGTCGCTGAGGAATGAAATAAATAGGAAGTGCAGGGAAGTGAAAACGAAATGGATGCATGAAAAATGTGAAGAAATCGAAAAAGAAATGATTGTCGGAAGGACTGACTCAGCGCAGGAAAGTCAAAACAACCTTTGGTGAAATTAAAAACAAGGGTGGTAACATTAAGAGTGCAACGGGAATTCCACGGTTAAATGCAGAGGAAAGCGCGGATAGGTGGAAAGAGTACATTGAAGGCCTCTGTGAGAGCGAAGATTTGTCTGATCTGATAGAAGAAGAAACAGGAGCCCATTTAGAAGAGGTAGGGGATCCAATATTAGAATCAGAAATTAAGAGATGTTTGGAGGACTTAAGATTAAATAAGGCAGAAGGGATAGATAACATTCCATCAGAATTTCTAAAATCTTCGCCGAAAGTGACAACAAAACGACTATTCACGTTGGTGTGTAGAATGTATGAGTCTAGCGACGTACCACCTGACTTTCGGAAAAATATCATCCATACTACTACGAAAACTGCACGAGCTGAGAAGTGCGAGAATTATCGTACAATCAGCTCAACATCTCATGAACCCAAGTTACTGACAAGAATAATGTACAAAAGAATGGAAAGGAAAGCTGAAGATGTGTTGCATGACGATCAGTTTGACTTAAGAGAAGCTAAAGAAACCAGAGAGCCAATTCTGACGTTGCGGTTGATAATGGAAGTAAGACTAAAGAATAATCAAGACACGTTCTTCGGATTTGTTGATCTAGAAAAAACGTTCAGTAATGTAAAATGGTGCAAAACGTTCGAAATTCTGAGGAAAATAGGGGTAAGCTGTAGGGAGAGGTGGGTAATATACAATATGGGCAATGCTCAAGCGCTAACACGAGTGGACGACCAAGACCTAAATGCTGGTATTAAAAAGGGGTAAGACAGGGATGTAGTCTTTCGCCCCTACTGTTCAACCTGTACATCGAAGAAACAATGATGAAAATAAAAGGAAGGTCCAGGAGTGGAATTAAAATTGAATGTGAAAGGATGTCTATGATGACATTGCTATCCTCAGTGAGAGTAAAGAAGAATTATATGATCATTTGAATTCAATGAGTGCTGGATATGGATTGAGAGTAAACTGAAGAAAGACGAAGGTAATGAGAAGTAGCAGAGATGAGAACAGCGAGAAACTTAACATCAGGACTGATGATCATGAAGTAGATGAAGTTAAGGAATTAAACTACCTAGGCAGCAAAATAACCAATGACGGACGGAGCAAGGAGAACATCAGAAACAGACTAGCACTGGCAAAAAGGAGATTCCTGACCAAGAGAAGACTACTAGTATCAAACATAGGCCTTAATTTGAGAAAGAAATTTGCGAGTATGTACGTCTGGAGTACAGCATTGAATCGTAGTGGAACAAGGAACAGAAGAGAATCGAAGCATTTCAGATGTGGTGCTATGGACGAATGTTGAAAATTAGGTGGACTGATAAGATAAGTTGAAAGACGTACACATTGCCGGCGATGGGCGAGGCATGACAGAATCTCTGACCAGAGAGTAGTTTATCGTTAGTTGTTGCTAGTCTGCGCTTGACCGCGCGAATCGACAGTAGTAGTAGCGAGTGAGTTGTAGTCGTCAGTCCGTGTTAGTCCGTGCTAGTCGGTGGGAGTCGTAGAAGGTAAAGAAGCAGCCTTGCGCATATTTAATAATTTAATTTGTTCAAAGAAATGCCCCAATAATAATTTTTATAATATAAAACAACTCTTTTAAAGAAAAGCATTCATTTCAATTTAAAGACTTTCCAATGCATTATCATTGCATCCAAAAATAAAAAATAAAATATATATGCCAGCATTGCACGAAGCTGTGTCGAAAAATGAGTAATTAAGAGCGGATATAATTGCAGTTTTATTGAGGTAAGAATTTTTGCTTTTTTTATTCAGAATACAGGGCCGAAGGTCAGCGCTGCTGTCCTCATAAAATTTATCAGGTTACAGAACTTTTTTTATTATTTTGGTGTTTAGGAATTTTTCTATTTCGAACTTGACATTAAATGAAAAAGAATTTTGTGGGAATATTATGTGTGAATACATTCTTTGCATAGAGACTAAAAGTCGGAGCCAATTTTGTTCAGAGGTTACAATATTTAAAAATTCATTTAATTTAATAATTGTATTGGGAGGTTACACTTGGCTCACATTTTTATTTAATTATTAATTATTCTGCGGGGAGGTTACACTTGGGTCGCGGTATCATTGTCTTTGATTTTTTTGTGGGGAGGTTACAAAGTAATGAAGACGTTCTGTGCAGAATTGGAGAGGAAAGGAATATGTGGAAAACACTGAGAAGGAAAAGAGACAGGATGATAGGACACCTGTTAAGACATCAGGTAGTGATTTCCATATTGGCAGAGGGAGCTGTAGTAGAGGAAGCCAGAGATTGGAATACATCCATTAAATAATGGAGGCCGTAGCTTGCAGCTGCTACTCTGAGATGAAGAAGTTGGCTAAGAAGAGGAATTAATGGTGGGCCCCATCAGACCAGTCAGAAGACTGATGACAAAAAGTTTCAGATTACACGCCAAAAGTATGCACATTTTAATCAACCATTGTTGTCTATTCGTGATAGGTGGCGCTACCGTGACATTCCGCACACTCGTATTTTGTTCGTTAGATGTCTGTATGGAACTGTATCGAAAGGCTTCCGAAAGTCAAGTAACATGCCTTAGATAGTATTAATGGTTTCCTTACGCTTCCTTATGGACACCTAATACCACTTTACTTTCTGTTAAACTTTCACGGCCCAGTACAGCGTATTGACTTCTATTAATTAAATATTCTTCGACCAGTCGCATCTTTGTGAGGATACTCCTTAAGGTTATATTTTGGTTCTTAGTCGACCATATGGTCCGGTTCCGAACTCCTTTCGGAAATATGTGTGAATAAAATCAGCTGTGTCATTAGTTTCACAGCCATTCAAAGGTGAGCTACTTTCAGCTGAATGTTTTTTGCTGAAGCTCCCCTGATTCTTTCCGAAAAGTGTCTTTCCTCAAATAACGTCATATACGATGAACAACTACTATTCGACATTTATTGATAAGGGACGTCACAGTCCAGTTTGATTTCATATCTATATTGTGTTTAGCCTTGGATTCTACTGGGAGCTTGAATAATAGGTTTTGTCGAAATTTTCTCAGGCCACTCGCGGAATCCTTACGTCAACACTGCCACTTAGCGATATCTTCCTTCTTGTCAACTTGACCGACTGGTGCGCGTCTGAAGTTGTTGTTGTCAAAAGCAAGATAAAAAAAGGAAAATCACTGAAAGCGTACTTCTTGACATTTTGTAATTGTTTGTTTCCTCATGAAGTGGTTCCCGACTGAACACTGCTCGAGGTAGTGGAACGCTTAGCGCTTTGTAGTTGCATTCGACTTCTCATAGAAGCTAAGTTAAAGAAAGATAAACCTACGTTTATAGCATTTGTAGACTTAGATAAAGCTTTTGACAATGCTGACTGGAATACTCTCTTTCAAACTCTAAAGATGGCAGGGGTAAAATACAGGGTGCGAAAAGATATTTATAATTTGTACAGAAATCAGACAGCAGTTGTAACAGTTAAGGGGCACAAAAGGGAGCAGTGGTTGAGTAGGGACTGAGACAGAATTGTAGCCTACCCCCGATGTTATTCAATCTGTATATTGAGCAAGCAGTAAAAGAAACAAAAGAAAAATTTGGAGTAGGCATTAAAGTCCAGGGAGAAGAAATTAAAAAAAGGTTTGCCGATGACATTGTAATTCTGTCAGAGACAGCTAAGGGCTTGGAAGAGCAGTAGAACGGAATAGACAGTGTCTTGAAAGAAGGGTATAAGTTGAACATCAACAAAAGAAAAACGAGGATAAAGAAATGTAGTCGAATTACATCAGGTGATGCTGAAGGAATTAGATTAGGAAATGAGACACTTAAAGTAGTAAAGGAGTTTTGCTATTTCGGGAGCAAAGTAACTGATGATGGTCGAAGTAGGAGGGATATAAAATGTAGACTGGCAATGGCAAGAAAATCGTTTCTGGAAAAGAGAAATTTGTTAACATCGAGTGCAGATTTAAGTGTCAGGAAGTCCTTTCTGAAAGTATTTGTATAGAGTGTAGCCATGTATGGAAGCGAAACAGACGATAAATAGTTTAGACAAGAGGAGAGTAGAAGCTTTCGAGATATGGTGCTACAGAAGAATGCTGAAGATTAGATGGGTAGATCAAGTAACTAATGAGGAGGTACTGAATAGAATTGGGGAGAAGAGAAATGTATTGTATAACCTGACTAGAAGTAGGGATCGGTTGGTATGACACTTTCTGAGGCATTAAGTGATCACCAATTTAGTACTGGAGGGAAGCGTCCAGGATAAAAACCGTAAAGAGAGACCCAGAGATGAATACAGTAAGCAGAATTAGAAGGATGTGAGTTGCAGCAGTTACTCGGCGACGAAGAGGCTTGCACAGGATAGAGTAGGATGGGGGGAGGGGGGGGGGGGGCGGCATCAAATCGGTCGTGGACTGAAGACCACAAGAACAAGAACAACAGTTGCATGACATGGCGAAGGTTCAAATTCCCATCCAACTATCCGGGTCTTGGAAGCAGATCAGATGGTTTAACTTTTTGTCGACGACGAGGTTGTTAGAGACGTAGTGATTAATCGTATTATGGGAGAAAAGGAAAGGAAATCAGGCTTAGCCATCCAAACGAACGATCCCAAATTTTGTCTTGGGTGAATTACGGAAATCACAGGTAACCTGAATTTGTATGACTGGGCGGAGGTCAGTCTTCCCAAATACGAAGGGCGTTCAAAACGTTTTGCATAGTCGTCTCTAATTTTTTTTATTTTTTGCAGGAGGAGAATGACATTTTTTGTGAACATGCTTGGAACATCTAGCTGTAAGTTTGTGTATAAAAGCATTTTCTTTTATTTACAGGTTAGCCATAATGGACCGTGGAGTAGGTGTCAGGTGTCAGGTTGCGACAACGGTCGGTGATGGAGTTCCTCTTCAAGACCGGCGATGACTCTGCCACATCGGTTCACAGGAAGTTGCTCCATGTTTATGGGGAGGACACAGTGGATCGCAGCAGTATCCAGCGGTGGTTGCAGAGGTGTAAAGAAGGTGATATCTCGCTACTGGACAATCCAAAATCCGTTAGACCATCGACGGCAGTGAATAATGTGAATAAGGAGACCATTGATCAAATCATCCAAAATGACAGATGTGTGACGACACGACAGCTTGCTGAAATGACTCGTTTGTCATTGGGAAGTGTGGTATCACAGTCACTAAGGTACAGAAAAATATGTGCACGTTGGGTGCCTAGATTACTGACAAGAGAAATGAGGAAAAATGTGTGCGAGGGTCTCATGAAGACCTTCACTGAAGAGTGGAAACAGTGTTACCCAGGATGAAACATGGTTGTTTTTGTCCGAACCTGAGAGCAAAACCCAATCCATGGAGTGGCCTCATCCGGATTCCCCTCCGAAGAAGAAACCAAGACTTTCACGAACAGCAGGCCGAAAGGTGATGGCCTCCTTCTTCTGGGATCAGTGTGGTGTCATTTTCATTGACCTTTTTGGAATCTGGCTCCACAATTAACTGGGACCGTTACTGTTTGTCATTGGACAAGCTGCGACGTGCCATCAAGACCCACAGACCACAGCTTCAGGCTCAGCTCGTCAGACTACACCATGACAATGCCAAACCCCCATACAGCCCTTATGACGCAGGAGAAAATCAGAGAAATGGGTTGGAAAATTGTTGCTCATCCTCCCCAGAGTCTGGACTTGTCTCCTTATGATTTTTACCTCTTTGGTCGTCTGAAGGCCCACCTGAGTGGTAAAACATTTGATAGTGAGAAAGACCTTGTTTCCTGCGTCAAGCGATGGTGTAAAAGTCAATCCCCAGAATTTTACCAACGTGTATTTACATCATGGAAAGAACGTTGGGCCAGATGCGTCACAGCTGATGGAGGCTACATTGAGTAGGCTCAATGTATAGCTAAATGTTCCAAGTATGTTCACAAAAAATTTCATTCTCCTCCTGCAAAAAATTAAAGAAATTAGAGACGACTGTGAAAAACGTTTTGGACGCCCTTTGTACGAGTGTTGTGTCTCATCACTGCACCACCTCAATCGGACCCTGGTTTAATTAAATCGTTTATTCCTCCACCCTAGTAGCTCTGATGAGCTTTTTTCGTCATGATGTAAAATCGTAATCTTCCTTTTCGACTCCGCACGGTGTTTTCGTGTGAAAATGATGTCTGACTTGCTCCCATCACTCCCTCATCATCATAAGAATTGAGTGTGGAGGTAAGCTTCTGTTTTCTGTTTCTCCAGGACAATCCCAATGTTCCTGTTCATAATGAGCTCTGGGCTAAGGGACAGACGGACTTCAGTAATGTTGGTCTGTAATTCTTTGTTTCCTCCAAGAATTTGACTCAATATCACGTCAAAGCCTACTCAAGCAAGTACACCAAAAATGAAATAGAATATCAGACGAAATTGGTGACTGCATTGAGGATTTCTTGATAGTCGGGTCTCTGGATGTTGTCTTGGACGGAGAATCATACAGAGAGTAGAAGCACCTCCAGGTGTGCTCAAGGAAATGTGTTGAGTCCCTTGCTATTCTTGTTGTATATTCGCGACCTCACACTCGCTCACTGGTCATACCGGACTCGAGAGTCCATTACCGCAGCAACGTATTTTCGCCCTCTGTCCCTGTCTTGGGCTATTTCCTTCCATTCACCTTTAATACCTAGGCTCCTCAAATCAGCCTTCACATTGTCCTCCCATCTACGCCTCGGTCTCCCCACAGGACATTTTCCCTCTAAGTGCCCTACCAGTACTCTGCGCGCTGCCCTGCCCTCATCCATTCGAGCTAAGTGAGCCGCCCATTGCAGCCTACGTGATTTAATAATACTGATTATGTCAGGCTTCGTGAAGCTCTTCGTTATGAAGTTTTAGCTACTGCTCCGAAAATTTTCCTCAAAATTTTGTTTTCAAATACTCGAGACGGCTTTTCATTTTGCACAGTGAGAGATCAAGTCTCACACCCATACAGCTTAACTGGTGGAATAATAGTTTTGTATATTCTAATCTTTAAATTCCTAGACAATATCCGTGATGAAAGTAATCTATTCAGTGAGAAGTAGCACGCATTTCCCGCCCGTAATCTCTTCTTCAGTTCGGATTCAAACTCATTTCTCGAAGTAATGTCCACGCCTAGATACTTAAATGTGTTCACTTTTTCAAACTATTAACATTTCATGATCTACTGCTGTTAGCATTCTAATAGTAACCAGGTATTTAGTTTTGTCTTAACTTATCCTTAGACCTACATCTTCACTAGCCTTGATTAACGCATTCGCATTTGCTGTTACAGATTCTTTCCTGTCGCTAATGATGTTTAGATCATCTGCATACCCTAATATCTTAATATTTCCATTTAACTCCACACCCTCTGAATTATCTGCTGCAGCCGGCCGTGGTGGCCAAGCGGTTAAAGGCGCTACAGTCTGGAACCGCGCGGCCGCTACGGTCGCAGGTTCGAATCCTGCCTCGGGCATGGATGTGTGTGATGTCCTTAGGTTAGTTAGGTTTAAGTAGTTCTAAGTTCTATGGGACTGATGACCTTAGAAGTTAAGTCCCATAGTGCTCAGAGCCAATTATCTGCTGCCATTTGCACAATATATTCGCGACCTGGAAGACAATATAAATAGTAACTTCACATCTTTTGTAAGTGATTCCTTTATCTGTATTAAAAAAAAAACTGCACGAACAGTCAGAGCTAGGTATGGGAAAAACAGGCCAGTTAAAACATATCCCGGTATTTTAGTTTTGGATAACCAGTATTTTTTGGTGTTTCTTTGGTCTCTGTTATAACAGGCGTTTTTTTATTTTTCACTAATAACCGAGTAAAAAAATCGAAATATCTGTTAGCCATAGAAGCAGTGCTAAATTTTTTTGTTTTTAAATAAACACTTTTAAAAATGGAGTAATTTTTATTCGCACAATTTGCACTGGTTTGGAATATTGGTTATTTTGGAAAAAGTCAAAATTTCTCAATCTTAGTTCGATGTTGTTGTTGTTGTGGTCTTCAGTCCTGAGACTGGTTTGATGCAGCTCTCCATGCTACTCTATCCTGTGCAAGCTTCTTCATCTCCCAGTACGTACTGCAGCCTACATCCCTCTGAATCTGCTTAGTGTATTCATCTCTTGGTCTCCCTCTACGATTTTTACCCTCCACGCTGCCCTCCAATACTAAATTGGTGATCCCTTGATGCCTCAGAACATGTCCTACCAACCGATCCCTTCTTCTAGTCAAGTTGTGCCACAAACTCCTCTTCTCCCCAATCCTATTCAGTACCTCCTCATTAGTTATGTGATCTACCCATCTAATCTTAGTTCGATATCTACATGTATTACAGGAAATAATAGGAATAAAATACCGAAAATCGGTTATTTCAGAAGCCGGTTATTTTCAGCGGCTTTAATAGGTTAAACTGCGTGGAAAAAAACGATATATTCGAAAACCGGTTATTTCGATAACCACTATCCCTAGTCAGAGCTTGATAAGATTTCAAGGCCGTGCAAGGACTAACAACTTGCTTTAAAGGTACAGAAATGTAAATGTTTGCTTTTCACAAAACGCAAATAGTCCAATCCTACGACTACAGTACAAATAAATACAAATGGAATGACAACAAAACCTCAGTCGTATGTGAACCAGGTGGTGTACATTGGTTCATTCGTATGATACTGGGAAGATTCAACGGGGATACAAATGAGACTGCTTACAAAACATTCGTACGTCCAGAATATTGTTCAACTGAGTAGGACCTATACGAAATATGACTACAGGTGTTATCAAATGTAAGGAAATAGGGCAGCGCAAATGGTCACAGGTTTGTTTGACCAACGGGTCATCCGACAGCGTCATTGAGATGCTGAAAAACCTCAACTGACAGACTGTAATGTCGTTGCCCGCCCCATCGCAGTATAGACAGTCGCCTCACTCGGCAGCGCGGAGAGTGACGTCACTGTTAGAGATAAAGCACTGGATATACAGAGCTGAACAATTCGCTATTTTGAATACCAATCCGAAGACAGTGTTGTGTGCTTCGCGTGGCGTAGGAAAGTGAATCAACGAATTCTGCTTAATTCTATTGTTCCACAGCGTCAAACGGTTGAGTGTGCAGCTCCAAATTGCTCAAATAATAGCAGAAATGGTCGCTATAAGTTTTATCGGTTTCCTTCAGATATAGATCGGCGTAAAAGGTGGCTTGTGAATTCAAGGCGTAAAGATTGAACAACAAAATCGAGATGCTACTTGTATATTGTAAGTAAAATGCTTTTTTCTTTGTTTTAAAAGTAGATGTGCTCACAGAACGGTGGTCATGAAATTATATTTGTAAGATGTGTGTTTATTTATCTTGCTGCAGATTATGTTTACATAACATGACGTAATATTGTAAGTTTAAAGTAAGTTACTTTTCTTGATTTTATTTACAACTGTATAAAACCACAGTTCATCCTAAGGAGCTGTTAATAGAAAGAGTAAATTAATAATGCTTTATTGCAGCTTGTTGGTAATAACAAAATATTTGCAGTTTTTTCCCTTCCTACTTTTTAAATAATTTGACAGATTTCTTTTAAAGCTTTTGAAATACTCAATAAAATTCGCATCAGTAATATAATTTGAGTACTCATGCAACTCCCTCTTGTGCTGACATGAAATTTTGGATTAATTCTAATGTCCGATGTCACTCGTCGGCCTTGAGCAATGACGTCATACCTAAGGCAAAGACTCTACACAGGGGCACTCTTTGAAAGCAACTATCATATTCGGAAACAAACGAATGTAGCATACGATAAAATTACAATCACAGTTGACATGACTAATTACTCAGCCATGAATTATGTCGAAAAGATGTGAAGGTAGTGGAGGCGAATAAGAATAAAACAAGAGGAGCACACTTGTCTGAAATAAATTATTATTGTAATTTATGTGAGTGAGAAAAGTACAGAGAACCTGTAAATCCATTACAGTATATAACTTTCTGAAGTTGTGATATTGCGAAATAGCGTTAATTTATTATCAAATAATTATCGAATTAACAAGACTACTGCGGAAAAATGGGGGTTTAGGGGTTGGAAGAAATGAAAATGTAACACAACAATGGGAAGCATGAAATAAATAATAACGTATATGAAAACTAAAAAAAAAAGAACAGGAGCCTGAAATGTGGAGAAACCAACACAGAAATCCTAAAAGAAACGCCAGTACACAAGTAATGGAAACTTAAAAAAGTAACGAATGTTGGAACCGGTAACTAGAATTAAGCTATATCACTCATTTCTAGTTACCGATTCCAACGAATCCACGGTTTGTTATTTACGCCATTTTTGCAACAAGTGTTTGTATTACAGTGCTACATGTTTCCTACATTCGGTACTACTCTCTTCACTATCTTTTACTTTTTCGCCGCAGTCCAAGGATCAATAAGAGCCCTCTACAAATCCTACAAAAGACGTGTTCACGCACTTACTGCAAAAGTTCCCAAAATTATGAACCATCGAATGGTTGGAATCGGTAACAAGAACTGACCTCCTGTATAGGTCAATTCTAGTTATCGATTCCAATATTTCCATGGTTCGTTATTTAGATCGTTTTTCCGACAGGTGCGTACACTGAAATGTAATAGGATTTCTACGTTTGTAATTGCTCTCTAAACTACTGGGAAAAGTGACAAATACTGGAATCGGTGACTAGAATTATACTATATAAGAGCTCAATTCTAGTTACTGATTCCAGCTATTGCACTGTTCATTATTTAGATCGTTTTTGCAGCAGGTGTGCGTACTGAAATGTAATAGGTTCTCAGTATTTGTAATTGCTCTCTGAACTCCTGCTAAAAAGTAACAAATATTGGAATTGGAAACTAGAATTAATGTATATGGGTCAGTTCTAGTTATCGATTCCAATACTTGATACGTTTTGTGAATTTTGTTATTTGTGTACTGTCTTTTGTTTTAGGATTGTTGTGTCAGTCTCGGAATTTCATGCTACTGTTTCACAGATGTTATTATTTATTTCATTTTCCCGTAGTTGTATTTCATTTTAGTTTCTCCCCGCCCAACCCCCCCCCCCCCCCTTGCCAGCGGTAGTCCCCTTGGATTCAATAATTATTTTTATAAATGAACGCCATTTTATAATATTACGACTTCATCACGCGGTACGCTTAATGAATTTTATTTAAAGTTTCTCTGTGTTTTTCTTTCTCGCATAAATTACGACGGTAATTTATTTCAAGCATAAAAATTTCTATTTGGTTTTGCTCTTATTTACCTCTATTATCTCCAGTTCGTTTCGATGTAATTCGCGCGTAACTAAATAACAGCATGAACTGTGACTAATTTTATCGTATGCTACATTCCTTTGTTTAGGAATATCATCCGCTGCTTTCAAACATTGCCTTTGTTTAGCATCCTTGCCTCTGGTATGACGTCATTGCTCAAAGCTGACGAGTGGAATCAGACACTAGAATTTATCCGCAGTTTTTATGCCTGTTTTGTTCCATTTTAACGTTATTCCGTAACTGTTTACGAATGCAACTTTTACTTAGCGTAAACTTACGTGGATATACAACATATAAACCAGAAAATACAATACTGGAGACGTATTTCAACAGTATTTGGTAAATATGTAGTAGAGCAACGTATGATTTGCGTGGAACGTAAGTGGACGTATAAAATCTCGAAATATTCGTCTAATCACCTACTTTAATTTGCTTGCCTCTTAAAGTCAAATCTGAGCGAAAACATTTACTGCGCAAGGAATGTACATTTGATGAATTTAAGAGTAGAGTTTTAAACGAGCACCTTCAATATGGTATTCAAAATGGTGGATAGTTTAGTTTATACTATACAGTGCTTTAGTTAGTGCCTCAGCGGTGGACGCCAGACTTAGTGCGGAGTCGTGACGTGCGAAAACGGAAATTCCAGCACTTTGATGAGAAATGGTCAAGGCTTTCACCGTAGAGACTGTGTGTTTTACAGTTTTTTCAACAGTATCAGCGAAGTATTATGAAAGGTGCGAGTTCCACAGTCCTGTGCCACATCGTCAAGGTAACAGCCAGCCGCGTCGCCACTGTTACGGAATCAGCAAACATGCACTTGATCCTGATTCGGTGATTATTCAGATTGAGGGAAACTTGTCATCTGTGTAACTGAATTTTACGAGTGGACACTTGCGTTCGCATATCGCATCGATAGATCAACAGCCAGCCACGCCGCGAAACGGTTGTGTGTGAACTCGTAAAAAACATTAGCTGAACACTTTGGATGAATTAACATTAATGGCGAGCGAGAAATGTGTCGACAGCGATTTTGCTTGTTTACGGAACTAGTAGTCGAATAGAGAGGCTGTGCAGTACAACTATAGGGTATACTGTACTGCAAGTACACCGTGTGGCAGAAATATTAATTATGTAAACGCTCCTGTCGGGGCACAAGAAAAGACGAATACGATCCTCTTTAAAACACTCTGACAGAAAAGTGGGAAACCAATTACCTCAATCCTCATTCCGTTTTCCACGCCAAACATTTTGGCATGTGGACGTTTTCGCGCTCTTTTAACACAGAGCGTTCTAAATCGTCTTACACAGTCTCTCTTTAAAGTTAAGCCTTCATACTTAGCATCTCCCTCTCACTGCCACAGTCTACATACGTGTCTCACATTGTCTCCCTTTTCACCCATTGGTTTACAGTATATCCTACTGCCACTGTCTCCTCACTCAGTTACACTGTCCGCAGCTCATGGTCTAGTGGCTAGCGCTGCTCGATCAGGGGGTCCCAGGTTAGATTCCCGGAAGAGTTGGGGATTTTCTCCGCCCGGGGACTGGGTGTTTGCGTAGTCCTCATCATTTCATTATCATTCATACAGGGTGTTTCAAAAATGTCTGGTATATTTGAAACGGCAATAAAAAATAAGCGAGCAGCGATAGAAATACACCGTTTGTTGCAATATGCTTAGGACAACAGTACATTTTCAGGCGGACAAACTTTCGAAATTACAGTAGTTACAATTTTCAACAACAGATGGCGCTGCAAGTGATGTGAAAGATATAGAAGACAACGCAGTCTGTGGGTGCGCCATTCTGTACGTCGTCTTTCTGCTGTAAACGTGTGCTGTTCACAATGTCCAAGTGTGCTGTAGACAACACGGTTTATTCCTTAGAACAGAGGATTTTTCTGGTGTTGGAATTCCATCGCCTAGAACACAGTGTTGTTGCAACAAGACGAAGTTTTCAACGGAGGTTTAATGTAACCAAAGGACCGAAAAGCGATACAATAAAGGATCTGTTTGAAAAATTTCAATGGACTGGGAACGTGACGGATGAACGTGCTGGAAAGGTAGGGCGACCGCGTACGGCAACCACAGAGGGCAACGCGCAGCTAGTGCAGCAGGAGATCCGACAGCGGCCTCGGGTTTCCGTTCGCCATGTTGCAGCTGCGGTCCAAATGACGCCGACGTCCACGTATCGTCTCATGCGCCAGAGTTTACACCTCTATCCATACAAAATTCAAACGCGGCAACCCCTCAGCGCCGCTACTATTGCTGCACGAGAGACTTTCGCTAACGATATATTGCACAGGATTGATGACGGCGATATGCATGTGGGCAGCATTTGGTTTACTGACGAAGCTTATTTTTACCTGGACGGCTTCGTCAATAATCAGAACTGGCGCATATGGGGAACCGAAAAGCCCCATGTTGCAGTCCCATCGTCCCTGCATCCTCAAAAAGTACTGGTCTGGGCCGCCATTTCTTCCAAAGGAATCATTGGCCCATTTTTCAGATCCGAAACGATTACTGCATCACGCTATCTGGACATTCTTCGTGAATTTGTGGTGGTACAAACTGCCTTAGACGACACTGCGAACACCTCGTGGTTTATGCAAGATGGTGCCCGGCCACATCGCACGGCCGATGTCTTTTATTTCCTGAATGAATATTTCGATGATCGTGTGATTGCTTTGGGCTATCCGAAACATACAGGAGGCGGCGTGGATTGGCCTCCCTATTCGCCAGACATGAACCCCTGTGACTTCTTTCTGTGGGGACACTTGAAAGACCAGGTGTACCGCCAGAATCCAGAAACAATTGAACAGCTGAAGCAGTACAACTCATCTGCATGTGAAGCCATTCCGCCAGACACGTTGTCAAAGGTTTCGGGTAATTTCATTCAGAGACTACGCCATATTATTGCTACGCATGGTGGATATGTGGAAAATATCGTACTATAGAGTTTCCCAGACCGCAGCGCCATCTGTTGTTGTAAATTGTAACTACTGTAATTTCGAAAGTTTGTCTGCCTGAAAATGTACTGTTGTCCCAAGCATATTGCAACAAACGGTGTATTTCTATCGCTGCTCGTTTAGTTTTTATTGCCGTTTCAAATATACCGGTCATTTTTGAAACACCCTGTACAAGTGGCGAGACTGGACTGAGTAAAGATTGGGAATTTGTACAGGCGCTGATAACCGCACAGTTGAGCACCCCACAAACCAAACATCATCATTATCAGTTACAGTGTCTCCATATTTCTTTCTT
Source organism: Schistocerca cancellata (assembly GCF_023864275.1). Lineage (NCBI taxonomy): Eukaryota > Metazoa > Arthropoda > Insecta > Orthoptera > Acrididae > Schistocerca > Schistocerca cancellata. The sequence goes on along the minus strand of NC_064628.1, from coordinate 1,140,967 downwards.
TCTCCCTGCAACTGCCCCCGCCATACTCCGACAGCTCAATAATTTCAGGGGTCTAACGAAACCCTATACTAAAGTATTTAAAATTTCGGTCCAAAATGCACCGTCGCCCATACATACGTGTTAAAAGTCCGCTGGTCTGAAAGTGTTCAGATCCCCAGGCCTATGTATGGTCTCCGCTCATCTGTATTTTTCATTTCCAGTGTCTTCTTTCTCTTCTTCTCCCGCTGCTTCTATCTCTATCGAATCGCTTTCTGTTTTTACTGACACTGCCTCTCTCCTCTCTCTTTTGATGCCACTGTTATTGTCTTCATCCACCTCTCTTTCTCTTACACTACCACTTTCTCTTTGCCACCGTCACTGGCTCCTCCCTCTTTCTCTCCCACCGACACTGTCTCCTCTCCCTTCCATCGTCACTGTTTGCCTGCTACTCTGTTTCAGCACAAAAAAGCGCGAATATGTCAGCATGCCAAAAATTTTGATGAGGAGGGCGGAATGACGTTTGAGGTGACTGGTACCGCACATCTTCTGTCAAAGTCTTTTAAAGAGGAACATAGCCGCCTCGTTTGTGCTCCGACAGGAGTATTTCTCCGCTAGCACCCTTCATTTCCTTGCTAGAGCAAGGTATGCTGCTTATATAAAACCAGTTCCAGAGGTCAGTGAAACTCTGACAGTTCACTGATATACACACAACAAACAGTTTTGCATCACCCTGGTTCCCAGAACTCCTGAAGATAGACGTTGACTATGGATATTGTATCACAGACACAGTCCCTTTGACTGTTCAGAGATGCCACTAAACCCGTCCAAAGATGTAAACAAGCACGCATGAGCAGCGCCTATTAGGCGCAGAGGGTCCGACAGCCGATCAGTTCCAGTCATTCCACCAGGTAGGAGGTACCCGGCTCGTGTTGCCTATAGTTCAACCATGGATAGACGGTCAATACGGCGATTCGATCGCGTCCGAATTGTTACTTTGTGCCAGGAAGGGCTCTTAACAATGGAAGTGTCCAGGCATCTCGGAGTGAACCAAAGCGATGTTGTTCGGTCATGGAGGAGATACAAAGAGACAGGAACTGTCGATGACATGTTTCGCTCAGACTGCCCATGGGCTACTACTGCAGTCGATGACCGCTACCTCAGAGCAATGCCACCATGTTAAATAATGCTTTTCGTGCAGCCACAGAACGTCGTGCGGAAATTCACTCCCGACGTCCATGGCGAGGTCCACCCTTGCAATCACGACACCATGCAGCGCGGTACAGGTCGGCCCAACAACATGGACCGTTCAGGATTGGCAGCACGGTCTCTTCACCGATAAGTGTCGCATATCCTTCAACCAGGCAATCGTCGGAGACGTGTTTGGAGGCAACCCGTTCAGGCTGGACGTCTTAGACACACTGTCCAGCGAGTGCAGCAAGGTGGAGGTTTCCTGCTGTCTTGGGGTGGCATTATGTGTGGCCGACGTATGCCGCTGGTGGTCATGGAAGGCACCATAACGGCTCTACGATACGTGTATACCACCCTCCGACGAATAGTGCAGCCTTATCAGCAGCATATTGGCGAGGCATTCGTCTTCATGGACAACAATTCGAGCCCCCGTCGTGCACATCATGCGAATGACTTCCTTCAGGATAACTACTAGAGTGACCAGCAAGTTCTCCAGACATTAACCCTATCGAACATGCCTGGGATAGATAGAAGTAAAAGGGCTGTTTATGGACGACGTGACTCATCAACCACTCTGAGGGATCTACACCGAATCGCCGTTGAGGAGTGGGACAATTTTGACCAACAGAGCCTTGATGAACTTTTGGATAGTATGCCACAACGAATACAGACTTGCATCAATGCTAGAGGACGTGCTACTGGGTATTAGAGGTATCGGTGTATACAGCAATCTGGACCACCATCTCTGAAGGTCTCGCTGCATGGTAGTACAACATGCAATGTGTGGTTTTAATGAGCAATAAAAAGGGCGGACATGATGTTTATGTTGATCTCTGTTCCAATTTTCTGTACAGATTGTGGAACTCTGGGAACCGAGGTGATGCAAATTTTTTTGATGTGTGTAATTCGACAAATTTAGATACTTTGACACATATAGGCAATGAGAAAGCATAATATAAGTTTAACACGAAATAGTTTGACATTTTTCTTGGATTCTTTGCGCATTTATAGCAGATCACCGAAATGTCTGGCTCATGGTATCTTAAAATAGAAAAAATGTTAGTAGAAATATTTTACTTGCAATGTTTCGGGGTTTTCTTTTCAGCCAATTTTTGTCATTGCAGTAACACTTTGGGCGTATTTGTACAGGCGTGATGTGTTGTTTTTCCTGAGACAAGGCGTCACAAAGTTTTGTTGGTGAAAAAATGCTGGCTAAAAACATTGTTTTGTAACCTCAGAACCCTTGTGGTGGTCCTAGAGTTTTTTTCCATGTGTTAACTACGTGAGTTGAAGCTACATTTATGCCTCACAAGAGATATTACCTCCATATTTTACAAGCGCAAGTACGGTAACTTTGAATCTCTGGATCTTGCTAATGGTTTGTCATACTGAAGAAAACTGCAAGGTTCTGAATAACATCATCTTAAAAACAAATGATAAAAATTTCGACTATTTGCCATTAATAGAAATTATGGAAGTCGATATCGCCACAATTGGTGCTTTTGACACCCAAAAATCTTTTTTTTTTCTTTTAGGTTTTCTCAGGAACTGCACATGAACAAATGGTGCTTTCTAAGCCTCTTAAGGTCCACCCTAGACCACACCTAATGTATAAGAACCAACCGATATGTTCAGTTTTCCTAGGCTGGAGGAAATGTGTATTGTTTAAATTTTGACTCTGTGCTGTAGAATAGTCTTACATGCAGCAGAAATTCTTATCCTAGTAAGAACAGGAGTACGTAAGAGACTAGAACGCGAGGAACGAAAAATTCTCAGGAGAACAGTGCGACCTCGAAGAACACAAGGTGGTCAATTTAGAAGACGAGAGAACCAAGAACTATACACCAAGGTAGAGAGAATCTCGGACATCAGCAGCGAAAGGAGGAGTCTGATCTTTGGACACATCCTCAGAATGGACCATGGGAGGTTAACACAGCAAATAATTTTCTGGTGGACAAGAAAACCAAAGTACACTGGGTCCTAGAGGTGCAAAGGCGGTTAGAGGAAATGGGAATACAGGAAACAGGTAATACAAAAGAGTAATTTTTAAATAAAAAAATCTAGGCTTTCACAGGTTTCGAAGACGAAACTAGACCCACAGCAAAGTCATAAGACAGAAGACAGAAGGTTGCAAAGCACGGGAATAAAAGAATATTGGACAATGAGATAGCCCAGAAGAAAAGATACTTGACGCGAATTAACGTTGTCCTCAAATTGCCAAAACGGAAAGAAAAACAAGAAGGGACAGCATGTCCGTTATTCCCAAAGTATACAAATGGTCTCTAGGGTTAAGGCTATCCAGAACACTTGACCCCTTGTCTCTGTGACCAACAGAAGCCGAGAATTTACTCTCCGAAAAGTACGAGTTGTCATGTACGCACTTAGTTACACCTTTTGTGTGAACAGTGCAGCCCACATTGCACTGGTGGAACAAATGTGAGTGTTTACCAGATGTTTGTGGTTCTGGCTATGTGTATTGTATGCTCCCTCAACCTGCAGCTAATTAGTAAAGAAACATATCAGATCCATCTTTAGTTGGTGGTTGGAACAAAAAGGGAACAAGTGCAGAGAGGAGATAGGTACGTGAGGTCTACACGCTCGGTCATAGAAAATTGTGGCCATGTGCATGTGCTATGTAACGTGGTGTATAGTCGTATGAGGAATTGTCTGTGTTTAGCTCCACCACCCCTCGCACGCAACCCACCCCCACCCCCGTCACAGGCCGCTTACAAAATGCTTGAAGATAAAAGTCAACTATACCCTACATCCTATTTACTAAGTTTCAAGAACTATTTTTAACTGACAAACCAAGGAATGTACCATACCTCCTACGTATTTTGTACTTCGAAGACAAAAGAAGACTAATTACAGCGAGCATAGAGACAACTAAGCAATCACTTTCCCGTGAATGGAAAAGGTAAACATCTTAACATGTTGTACAACCGTGCTTTTCACGGTGGTTTGCAGAGTGTGTATGGAGATATAGATTCTGTGCACCTGTTTTGTTACTGAGAGATTATTGGTACAGATAAGCAATAAAAAGGAGCACTTTCTGCAGCATATTCGGTGTAGAAGCTAACAGCAATTTGACAACAGTCAACATTCAAAAACCATTCGAATTATCATAAAAATTATAACAACTAAAAAGTCAAGAACGATAAGGTGTTTCCAGAAGCCGCATAGCAGTATGAAAAGTGCTTTATACGAAGCTACCGGTTTCACGTCAGATGCATTTAAAGTTCATCTGCCAAGAATACAAATCACTGAGTGAAATTTTGAAAGGGTAGGAATAAATCACCTTGATACAGATCAGTGGTTTTTGGAAATACCCCACTATTCTTGACTTTTTAATTTTTATAATTTTTGTGATAATTTGAATGGTTATTGAGTGTTGAGTATTGTAATTATTATTCACAATGACTCTGAGCTATAGTTACCCTCCGCATAAAGTTGTTTGTAATAGAGATTTTTCTGGAGCAGTCTTCGCAGTGGATGGTCTAAACTGCTTTTCAGTACTGGTAGTGGTTATTTTTGTGCGTACGATGGTCAGACAACGTTACATTAGAAGTATCCTTACGGCTGAACTCATTTTTAAATTTGGAGATTAATGTTCCCACTTTCTGTCTGCTGTTACATTTTTGACACTAGACTCTTGTGTGAAGAACTAGGCAGAAGCTCTGTATCCAAACGTTGCCTTTACAATGTGTCATAGAACCGTAACTTCTCTGGATTTTCTGATAGATTTTTCTCCGAGATCTTATTCTGAAAGTAGTTGCACCCTTTACACATGTCCTGTGTTTCAGTAAGCAAGCTGCGCCAACAATATATTACTTTTTAATATTGAAAGTGCAACGTTTTCTGTTTACGCTACGTATTCCGAATGATAACGTTAAACCAGGATTGGTCTGTGCCATCTTTTATCATTTTATGCGGTACACACACCTATAATAAGCTGTACTTACTGTGTTTCACATACCATGGAATAAACAGGCAACTGTAGTAGATGAAAGCCAAAATTTGAATGGCAATATACACAACGATGGTGTAATATCCTACAACATACATTATTTATTTCTCAAACCGATTTCAGCTTTTACGTGATCATCAGTTACGAAGTTAAAGTATGTGATACAGTGAAATTTTGTTGGATCAAATACTTTAAACTGGTGCGTCTACAGATTATCTCCATTTCCGAAGTTAGGTTTAGGAATAAAACATGAGGGATTATTTCAGTGTAAATGCGATGTACGACCATTTAACCAAGGTAAAACAAGTTACACATTAGCTATATACAAATTACAACAGTTGTTCATAGAAGAAAATAAATTCAACAGTAAAATTTGTTTACATATTCCAAAGATGTGGCTGAAAAAAATAATTTTGTCTTTAATAGCTCCTACATTACAAACAGATAAGTTGTATTAGAGAAATTAAGCAGGTGAGCCAGTCATGTGTGATTACACAATGTATTTTTTCACACAACATAAGACAATATAGTAACTGAAATAGAGGAAAATGGGGTGCGTGAGTAAGGGGAGGAATTTACCACATGGCCTGGATGGGGTTATAAGGAACATCTGCAGTTAGTAGTGGGAGCTGCGCCTGGTCATTCAGTACTAAGCTTGGTGTGATGGACATATGTTCATTAATTTAATTTACTTGAAAAATGTTCGTCTTCCTTCCTTTATTTTATCTCAGTTAAATAATCTTATACCGCATTTACACTGAAACAGTCCCTCTTGTTTTACTCTTAAACTTAACGTTGACATTTTTCATCTCTGGAAATTGAGATACTCTGCAGATATTCTAGTTTAAAATGTCCAATAAAACTTCACTGCACCACATACCTTTGTACCTGATGATTGCATAAAAGGCAAAAAACGATTTGTGAAATAAATAATAAATACTATATAATATTACACAAGTATCGTGTGTGTTTTCATCCATAAAGTATTAAAGATTCTACCAACAACCGATGGAACATTCGATCGATGAAATCTAAAATATTTACCACTACAAACCTCGGTATGGTGAGGTTCTTCCACTCCTCAACTGAAAGGTTGGAAAGTTCCCTGCCAGGGACGTAGCACCAGTGATCAGGAGTCTGAATAGCCAGGTAGAACATGTTGACACTCATCTGGTCGAAGCATGAGGCAATGCAAACGAAAACGATATTCAGCCTCATCTGGAACTTCCCCCTGGACCCAATGGCTTCCAGGACCTCCTCGAATGCTGGAGAAGCCTTTGTTTTTGTATTGCATTCTGGGATTGCAGTCCTCTCCTGAAAATGAATAACGAAACGGCGGTGTTATTATCACCCACACTGACAGGGAGTGGTAATGACTCCCCAGCAAGACAGGCAGACATTTATTTTTTGTTTGTGCCTACAAAACATATTTACCTGCAGCATCAGGCAGCGAGTGCCATAGTCTGCTGGTAGAGCATGTGGGCAATAGTTTTTTTGTGTCTGTAGAGTTATCTGGTCCTGTTTCCAATTACCACAGCAGCAAAAGTTACCAGTCTCATTGACCCTAATTTATTTCGAAATATTTCAATCAGTTTTATTTATTTAAGTTTTTTATTTTTGTGTATAATCGCTCAGTCCATTTTATTGCTGTTTTCTCTTACAATTAGTGGTTTCTTTGTTTGTTGAATTCAATTCCTATGTGCATGTGATTAACTTGTGTCGGTATTGGGTGTTTGAGGTATTACTAGTACATCCAGTAGCTTATATGCTCTGTGAGTTCAGTGTTATGTCGTTACTATTTCGAGATTAACAACGACTGTGCAGCAATACACTCTAGGACAAAAAAAAAGAAAATAAAATGAAGAAATGACGCACCACGGAGAAATTATCCAAATGGGATGGAAATTAGTAGGTATGGTGTAATGTGTAGACTGCAAGCAAACAGGTCATGAGAAACTGGATGCTTCAATATCACGTTGATCCACCTCTGGCCCTCATGCAAGCAGCTATTAGGTTGATGCATAAGTTCATAGCATTTTTCTGTAACTTTAATGAACACAACAGATACATATAACAGAGACTTCAGTAATCAATAATAAATTCTCCTTCACCATTTACAATAGTCTCCTAATGCTGTAGTAACTTATAGCATGTTGAAGTGAAACCTCATTAGCGAACAGTACATTTGAGTAGTAGAGCAAAGCAGCCATCAGCGCATTTTGTTTGTGTGGGTTGCCTACCTGAGAGGCAGGTATGCACTCAGGGACAAACCTATCGTTCTCCTTTGAATGACAGGTACTTAACCTATTGTTCTACTTAAAGGATCCTTCATTTTGATTGACAGGAACTTAACCTATTGCTTCCCTGCCCCGTCCAACTCCCATCCCTCCTCAGGAAACCTCACCCTCGCTGCTACAGGTACACTTTCAGGTCTGAGTTATTGGATAGCCTCTCTCACTTTTATCAATTTGATTGACTACTTAATTAAACTAATCAATTAATTAACTTCTCCCCCTCTGGTAAGCCCCCTCCCCTCCCAACATCTCTCCCAGAAATTGGCAGGACAAGAGACTCAATTGATCAGTGATTTGGAGCAAATGCGGTTGCAGTGTGTGGAATATTGATTAAACACTTTAGAAAATGTATAGAATATTATTTAATTATTTATGGCAGTGTATGGAATATAGTTAAATTATTTAGTTAAAGAATTTGTCTAGAAATCGATTGCTGTGTATGGAATATATGGAAATTGGTGGAGAGGAAGGATCTCATAACAGGAAATTAAAGGATATATTATTTATTTACAAAGCATCCAGTTTGTGGGGGATGGATTTCTCTTGCTCATCATTCTCTGGTGTTTGGTAACAAGTAGGTCTTGTAAGAAGCAATTACATGGGGCAAACATGTTGCATGACCTAATGTTCAGCACTGTACTCTAGGTGCCTTAACCTAATGTTTGCAGTTTGTCACCACTTAACCTATTGTTATGTTTAGTGGTTTTCCATATCACCCTCATTTCCTTAAACTATTGTACCGCCCTTGATACCAAATTAAGTAATTATACATGTCCTCTCACCATTTTCTGATACACTTTTCGAATTTCAGATGGTTTTGAACGTCATTTATGGCGCATTCTTCTTTGTCACCAACCCCCTTAAACTATTGTACTGCATTTTACATAAAACTTATTCAAATTAATGTAGTGTTCTGCACTTAACCTGCTGTTCTGCTCCATGTTGCCCACTCACACACATCCTCTCCTTCACTATTGTACTGCTAATACTATGTTGATATAAAAAATCTATGCAAATTAATTAAATCGATATTCTTCACATGTATGGGGTAGTTTTTTTTAAATTCGTGGCATCCTATTAGTCTGTGAAATCAATGGAATATAGTTTAAAGAAAAGGTCACTAATAAAAAATACACTCCTGGAATTTGAAATAAGAACACCATGAATTCGTTGTCCCAGGAAGGGGAAACTTTATTGACACATCACTGGGGTCAGATACATCACATGATCACACTGACAGAACCACAGGCACATAGACACAGACAACAGAGCATGCACAATGTCGGCACTAGTACAGTGTATATCCACCTTTCACAGCAATGCAGGCTGCTATTCTCCCATGGGGACGATCGTTGAGATGCTGGATGTAGTCCTGTGGAACGGCTTGCCATGCCATTTCCACCTGGCGCCTCAGTTGGACCAGCGTTCGTGCTGGACGTGCAGACCGCGTGAGACGACGCTTCATCCAGTCCCAAACATGTTCAATGGGGGACAGATCCGGAGATCTTGCTGGCCAGGGTAGTTGACTTACACCTTCTAGAGCACGTTGGGTGGCACGGGATACATGCGGACGTGCATTGTCCTGTTGGAACAGCAAGTTCCCTTGCCGGTCTAGGAATGGTAGAACGATGGGTTCAATGACGGTTTGGATGTACCGTGCACTATTCAGTGTCCCCTCGACGATCACCAGTGGTGTACGGCCAGTGTAGGAGATCGCTCCCCACACCATGATGCCGGGTGTTGGCCCTGTGTGCCTCGGTTGTATGCAGTCCTGATTGTGGCGCTCACCTGCACGGCGCCAAACACGCATACGACCATCATTGGCACCAAGGCAGAAGCGACTCTCATCGCTGAAGACGACACGTCTCCATTCGTCCCTCCATTCACGCCTGTCGCGACACCACTGGAGGCGGGCTGCACGATGTTGGGGCGTGAGCGGAAGACGGCCTAACGGTCTGCGGGACCATAGCCCAGCTTCATGGAGACGGTTGCGAATTGTCCTCGCCGATACCCCAGGAGCAACAGTGTCCCTAATTTGCTGGGAAGTGGCGGTGCGGTCCCCTACGGCACTGCGTAGGGTCCTACGGTCTTGGCGTGCATCCGTGCGTCGCTGCGGTCCAGTCCCAGGTCGACGGGCACGTGCACCTTCCGCCGACCACTGGCGACAACATCGATGTACTGTGGAGACCTCATGCCCCACGTGTTGAGCAATTCGGCGGTACGTCCACCCGGCCTCCCGCATGCCCACTATACGCCCTCGCTCAAAGTCCGTCAACTGCACATACGGTTCACGTCCACGATGTCGAGGCATGCTACCAGTGTTAAAGACTGCGATAGAGCTCCGTATGCCACGGCAAACTGGCTGACACTGACGGCGGCGGTGCACAAATGCTGCGCAGCTAGCGCCATTCGACGGCCAACACCGCGGTTCCTGGTGCGTCCGCTGTGCCGTGCGTGTGATCATTGCTTGTACAGCCCTCTCGCAGTGTACAGAGCAAGTATGGTGGGTCTGACACACCGGTGTCAATGTGTTCTTTTTTCCATTTCCAGGAGTGTACATCCCATTGCCCGTCGGCGATGCCAAGGTCCGGGTGCACCGGCAGCCCCCGCGAAGTGATGACACGGCTATCAACTGCCGAGCCACGCACAGGTGTCCATTCGGGTCCCGCAAGCATGAGAAGGCGGCATCTCTTTCATGCATGACACCCGAGAAATACCTGTCAAAATACGTGTTCACCTAGGCACCATTGCTGCTGTGATGACACATAGCTGCGGTGTGGGTCCAATGTCGAGAGAGATGTTGCAGTGCTTCTCAGAATAGCACAGGGTGTATTTTTCCTTGCAATCCTTTAAGGGTGTATTTTTCCTTGCAATCCTTATGGGACAGCCCATCTGTCACTGAATTTACCCATCAAACCGCTGCTGCTGCCAGTGTGGGAGCTCTGCCTACCATTGTTTCCTGCAGACAAGACTTTCAGTGTCAAAAAACTATTTTGTACACATCGCCATATAGCACTGACAGTTAAACGTCACAAAAGTTGTCTACAGATCATCAAATACATACAAGACTCACAAGAATATTGGGAACCAGGAACATATTTACCAGTGTAACTACAATTAAATATTACGATTGCTTCTGCAGTCTGACACCGATAGATGTACCGGTAATGTCTCCTCTTGATGGCTGTGGTACTGGAATGAATCTGAGTATCTATAGGCACATAATTTTCCACATAAAAATCTCTCATAACCTTGCAGCTATGGATGTGCTGAATCTATACGTCCCTCATGATAGGACACACACTTATTTTCTCTGGTCATGCCCAACATAAGCCACAGAACATTACACTGCAATATGTACACATTTTACACAAACAGTGCAGTTACCATTTATATCTGTACAACACCCGAAAAAGTTACGGGTTGCCTACACTCACACCGGCTATATATCTCTATTCTCCTCAGTCCTAGGAAAGTATTTGACAAAGTCTTTGAATCAGTGCTTCTGGAAGGTGCTGCATCCTGCCAAGATTCTCTCAAACAACTGTTATGAAGGACAGGCATCCGGCACTATGCGGTAATGAATACCGCACCTGCGGACGTAATGCTTGGAAAGACACCACTGTTGCGGGCTGGTGTACTGAATTCAACATCACTATCGATAGAACAACGATGAAAATGCGAGGGTATGCTTAAGGGTGCGGATGAGGGGATGTATTGTCACAGCCGTATTACCTGTCTTGTTTGTACACTATAGCAGATCCAGTTGAACACTTGCATTACTATATTGTGCAGCTGTTTACGAAATGAATCTATCACCACTTACGTTCGGATGGACTCCTCAGTGCATTGAAATCACAATTCACCATGTTGAATGTGTCCTTCCCTTACGACTAGACATATAAAGTTTTCTTTTACATGAATAGTAGTTTGATTACGTCCCACAAACATCTGGTGATATGTTGGAACATAAGCCACACTCTCTTTATGTTCAAGCAGCAGCATAACATTTTTGATTATCAGTTATAGGTGTATAAAAAATTATGATACGTCCACACTTGCACCAGCTGGGTGTCGTTTTCACACTGCAAAAAGCCTCCTGCCATCACATACTTGTCAATGAATAAAGGATGTAATTATAATTTTAAAAAGCTCTAGAGTCTTTTCAGTTTATCGATTTCACCACTTCCACGAAACTTTTTGTACTTTCGATACTTGTAAGTCCAGCCAACACACAATGGCACCTTTTATATATATTCAGAGTGCCAAGTCGGGGTTTGCGTCAGTGCATTCCATGCATAGCTTCCACCCACCCAGATCACACAATTTTCCCCTGAGTAAGAAATCATTGTGAGCCATTGAGTAACTAGAAACTTATCCCGCCTGTTAAGACCTTTACGTGAAAACTCGGAAACAAATGACGAAACTGATATTTTCACTCGTGAATACCGATGTCGGTGATTTAACAGATTCCAAATCATCATCGTAATTTACAAAATCAACTAAGGTGTTTCTCATGTCTAGAGAACCAGCAAACGTGACCTCCACCCGTCTTTCTGCTGCTAGATGCACTCAACACACAACACAATCGATCTTCTCTCAACCAAATAAAGATGGGAAATGTGAAGAAGCAGTCACTCAGACAATTTACATGGGAGAGAATAATGGTCCATCGCAAACACATCTCCATATTGAATCTTCTAAAATTGTCATGCAATCACGAAAGTTGCCCAACACGTAGTAAGTATTAGTTCGCTATTTGGTCGTCTAGAGGACGAATCGGTTCATTCAACTACATTCCTGCATCCCAACAGGCCTTTCTATTTCGGCAGCTCCTGCTGTTAATGGGAAACATTAATCATTACCACCACATGCCACCGGCGCTGCACGCCAAGCATGCATAGGCAGAATCATCAACCTAGGAAATTGGTCGCATATATATTTGATCGCTGTACTTACAATTGAATGTTGCTATTGTGACCTCAGTTGTATGACAATCAACAATGAGTGAAGTATCGGAAATATTCCTTGCTGATGGCTGTGGCTCTGGAAATAGAAATATCTGTACAGTTACAATGACTTGACATACTCTCCCCTTTGCTATCACAGTATTCCATGTGAAACCCATACCTTCCTTGCGACTGGACATAGTCATTTCCTTTGCACATGTCGCAACACAAACATATACTGTACGAGGTGCATTCAAGTTCTAAGGCCGCCGATTTTTTTTCTCCGGACTGGAAAGAGATAGAAACATGCACATTGTTTTAAAATGAGGCCGCATTCATTGTCAATACGTCCCAGAGATGGCAGCACCGTACGGTAGATGGAATTTTTCCGCCAGCGGCGAGAATGAGACCTGTTTTAAATACTTAAAATGGCGACGTTTTCCTTACTTGAACAGCGTGCAATCATTCGTTTTCTGAATTTGCGTGGTGTGAAACCAATTGAAATTCATCGACAGTTGAAGGAGACATGTGGTGATGGAGTTATGGATGCGTCGAAAGTGCGTTCTTGGGTGCGACAGTTTAATGAAGGCAGAACATCGTGTGACAACAAACCGAAACAACCTCGGGCTCGCACAAGCCGGTCTGACGACATGATCGAGAAAGTGGAGAGAATTGTTTTGGGGGATCGCCGAATGACTGTCGAACAGATCGCCTCCAGAGTTGGCATTTCTGTGGGTTCCGTGCACACAATCCTGCATGACGACCTGAAAATGCGAAAAGTGTCATCCAGGTGGGTGCCACGAATGCTGACGGACGACCACACGGCTGCCCGTGTGGCATGTTGCCGAGCAATGTTGACGCGCAACGACAGCACGAATGGGACTTTCTTTTCGTCGGTTGTGACAATGGATGAGACGTGGATGCCATTTTTCAATCGAGAAACAAAGCGCCAGTCAGCTCAATGGAAGCACACAGATTCACCGCCACCAATAAAATTTCGGGTAACCGCCAGTGCTGAAAAAATGATGGTGTCCATGTTCTGGGACAGCGAGGGCGTAATCCTTACCCATTGCATTCCTAAGGGCACTACGGTAACAGGTGCATCCTACGAAAATGTTTTGAAGGACAAATTCCTTCCTGCACTGCATCAAAAACGTCCGGGAAGACCAAGACAACGCACCCGCACATCGAGCTAACGTTACACAACAGTTTCTTCGTGATAACAACTTTGAAGTGATTCCTCATGCTCCCTACTCACCTGACCTGGCTCCTAGTGACTTTTGGCTTTTTCCAACAATGAAAGACACTCTCCGTGGCCGCACATTCACCAGCGGTGCTGCTATTGCCTCAGCGATTTTCCAGTGGTCAAAACAGACTCCTAAAGAAGCCTTCGCCGCTGCTATGGAATCACGGCGTCAGCGTTGTGAAAAATGTGTACGTCTGCAGGGCGATTACGTCGAGAAGTAACGCCAGTTTCATCGATTTCGGGTGAGTAGTTAATTAGAAAAAAAAATCGGAGGCCTTAGAACTTGAATGCACCTCGTATAGCGCTGTTAATATTCCAGTGTAAGAAATATATCTCAAGCGCATGACATACATCCTTCTTGCAGGTTTCTCTAAGATAAACTATGGTAACAAACTGTAAAACAAAAAAACTACTTCCTTAAAACAGTGGCTGGGTGTGATACATGCAAAATGTAGCTCTCCAGAGATGTATAGCGTCCACTGTTCATATCCGATCAAGGTTCAGAAATTATACTATGCTCGCATCAGTCCTATATAAAATGATGTTAGTAATGGAGAATACCTCTTACAAGGAAATAGATAAACGCATAGCAGCGGCGAACGACATGTGAAATTACGCATCATGCCTCCACTAACTCTGTAAACAGGACATCTGTCAAGCAGATGTATACATGGGGATTGCAGTGCCTCACGAACACCTATCGCTAACTTAGAATCATCTTAGTTATAAAACTAAAGTCCCGATTTTATACCCAAGATGCGACAAGGGAATGGAGTACATCGCATAAATCTTCGTTCCTTGAGAGGAATGTGTCGAAACAGGATGGTCACGTTTCATCACACATGAGATGGAAGCCCACTGATGACGGAGAGGTTTGCTGTTAACGATCGCAAGTAGGCAGTGGCCTAAGTCAAATATAGAACACGTGGTTGTATCCGATTCGAATGCAGACTACGCCACGCGACTGATACATCCTGACAAAACTGGAGAATAAATGCCCAAAGGGCCCGCGCCAACATATCCCTCTCCCTCTACAATGCACCATCAGTCTCCCATTAAATCGTACCTCGTTACAGCTCCATCTCAGTCGATCACCCCGTCCACTCTCTGTTATCCTTTAACGAAGATGTATGTCAGTTTAGAGGCAAACGGTTTCTGTTTTCCTTAAAAGCGTCAAATACAGAAGCAACTCGCGTATATCACTGTTACCTCAGTAGACATACAGTAGAATGCTGCCTCGATGGAAAAAAGTACACTCCTGGAAATGGAAAAAAGAACACATTGACACCGGTGTGTCAGACCCACCATACTTGCTCCGGACACTGCGAGAGGGCTGTACAAGCAATGATCACACGCACGGCACAGCGGACACACCAGGAACCGCGGTGTTGGCCGTCGAATGGCGCTAGCTGCGCAGCATTTGTGCACCGCCGCCGTCAGTGTCAGCCAGTTTGCCGTGGCATACGCAGCTCCATCGCAGTCTTTAACACTGGTAGCATGCCGCGACAGCGTGGACGTGAACCGTATGTGCAGTTGACGGACTTTGAGCGAGGGCGTATAGTGGGCATGCGGGAGGCCGGGTGGACGTACCGCCGAATTGCTCAACACGTGGGGCGTGAGGTCTCCACAGTACATCGATGTTGTCGCCAGTGGTCGGCGGAAGGTGCACGTGCCCGTCGACCTGGGACCGGACCGCAGCGACGCACGGATGCACGCCAAGTCCGTAGGATCCTCCGCAGTGCCGTAGGGGACCGCACCGCCACTTCCCAGCAAATTAGGGACACTGTTGCTCCTGGGGTATCGGCGAGGACCATTCGCAACCGTCTCCATGAAGCTGGGCTACGGTCCCGCACACCGTTAGGCCGTCTTCCGCTCACGCCCCAACATCGTGCAGCCCGCCTCCAGTGGTGTCGCGACAGGCGTGAATGGAGGGACGAATGGAGACGTGTCGTCTTCAGCGATGAGAGTCGCTTCTGCCTTGGTGCCAATGATGGTCGTATGCGTGTTTGGCGCCGTGCAGGTGAGCGCCACAATCAGGACTGCATACGACCGAGGCACACAGGGCCAACACCTGGCATCATGGTGTGGGGAGCGATCTCCTACACTGGCCGTACACCACTGGTGATCGTCGAGGGGACACTGAATAGTGCACGGTACATCCAACCCGTCATCGAACCCATCGTTCTACCATTCCTAGACCGGCAAGGGAACTTGCTGTTCCAACAGGACAATGCACGTCCGCATGTATCCCGTGCCACCCAACGTGCTCTAGAAGGTGTAAGTCAACTACCCTGGCCAGCAAGATCTCCGGATCTGTCCCCCATTGAGCATGTTTGGGACTGGATGAAGCGTCGTCTCACGCGGTCTGCACGTCCAGCACGAACGCTGGTCCAACTGAGGCGCCAGGTGGAAATGGCATGGCAAGCCGTTCCACAGGACTACATCCAGCATCTCTACGATCGTCTCCATGGGGGAATAGCAGCCTGCATTGCTGCGAAAGGTGGATATACACTGTACTAGTGCCGACATTGTGCATGCTCCGTTGCCTGTGTCTATGTGCCTGTGGTTCTGTCAGTGTGATCATGTGATGTATCTGACCCCAGGAATGTGTCAATAAAGTTTCCCCTTCCTGGGACAATGAATTCACGGTGTTCTTATTTCAATTTCCAGGAGTGTAACTGTTTCCCTGGTTCCTTTCGCTTCCATGTCGACGTTTTCTCGGATTCCTATTGTTGTCGCATACTTGTCCCCTTTAACAAGAATTGTTCTGCGTCAACCAGCAGACACGCAATTACTTTCTCAATTTCCCCGCATTTCAGCGTGTTTTTCCTCAATTTATACGTATTTTCCATCATTTTTCGCAATTCTATCGATTTTTTTTATGTCACTTCTACCCCCGCTCTCATGACATAACTTCTCGTTCCGTGTTCTAAAGCTGCTTGTAAATGCACACTATTTTTGTAAAAATACAGTTTTCATTCTGCATGTGTGAAAGTTTTACAGTGTGTAGATACATCCTTCCCGCATGTTTTCAAACTTAGTTCAACCTGTTCCCGTGATTGGCGCCGTCACAGAATGTCTTCAAGACGGCTGCTACACTAGACGTTCGTCAGAAACAACGTGCTGTCATAGAATTCCTGTAGTGTGAAAACGAGACAGTGGGAAACATCCACAAGAGGCTGAAAAAGATGTATGGAGTAGAGTCCTGCATGACCGAGTAAGCGAGCACAAAATACGAGATGGGGCGAGCACACCCTAACTGGATAGGCTGCCCGCACTAGTTCTAGTGACCGAGCATAGAAGCCGTGACCGAATACGTAGCACGCATCTTCAAACACATTACACGTGTCATTATCCGTGTGAGACTGCAGCCAGTACGGGCTTCTCATTTGTGGTGTGTCTCTCTCTCTCTCTCTGCAATTATGCAGTGCGAGGAAACCAGCGCAGTAAGACGT
Organism: Schistocerca cancellata; assembly: GCF_023864275.1. Taxonomy (NCBI): domain Eukaryota; kingdom Metazoa; phylum Arthropoda; class Insecta; order Orthoptera; family Acrididae; genus Schistocerca; species Schistocerca cancellata. The sequence goes on along the minus strand of NC_064628.1, from coordinate 1,123,889 downwards.
AAGATTGAAATCAATGTTTACACGTTGAAGAGACGGGAAGGTCTAAAAAGCCAAGTACGGAGCATATTTTTGGTGGTTGTAGACGAAAACAGTGCGTCTACTGGGTACGTATCGTGCATAAACTGCTCCACATTATTGTGTTTCCAATCGGGAACCACTCTTTTAAAGAAACACAGTTGCAAGAAACCTCACAAAGATACAGCTCCTTCAGGAATACCGGCAGTAATAAAAAATAGTATTACAGCAAAGTGTGTTGCAATGTGTGCTAAAGATATGAGACCTTTTAATGCTGTTTGCGGTGAAGGTTTCAGAGAACTAGGCCAAGAATTAATACAGCTAGGTGCGCATTATGGAAAAGTTAACGTGGCAGGTGCCATGCCACATCCCTCTACTATAAGCAGACATGTCAAAGAACAAGCTGATGCAATACGAAACAGTATAATGCCTTCTGTTATTGCGGAAGTTATTAATAAAACATGTGCTGCGACAGTTGATATGCGGACTGATCGCATAATCAGGTGCACTATTTGACGCTTACATTTCATTACATTAAGACAGATTGGTCTCTTGTGATCAATGTTTTGTTTACAACAAAATTCGTGGACGTTAGGAAGACGGAAGTAAATATTATAAAAGAAAGTGCTCCATGAATTTATCTGTGTAACGTACCCGTTCTTGGAAACGTTACTTTTGTATTAAAAGAGAGAGAGAGAGAGAGAGAGAGAGAGAGAGAGGCGTTGGATTTGTAGAGTAGAGTACAGTGCAGCGAGCTGGGGCGCGGCGCCGTGAGTCGTCAGCGGTGACCGGCCATGCTCGGTTATCCGCGTGTCCGGAATCCGGACATCAGACATGGGCCGAGTACGTGACCGAGCCGAGTCGTGTGGGGCCGGACACGAGCGGCTCGGTCCTCCCGTCAACAGGCGAGCCGTGACCGGTCAAACATGGAGCGTTGCAGCACTGTAGTATGGAGATGCTGCTGTCGGCCGTAGTACAGTTAGTCGGTGGGCAAGCAGGTTACCTGATGGTAGCGGGCACGGCAATATTGAGGATTGTCCTCACAGCGGCAGGCCTCGTACTGCACACAGAGAGTTAACGAATTGGTGACTGCTGACAGACGCATCACAGTGAACGAATTGTCACGCTACGTTGGGATAGGGGAAGGAAGTGTTTGCAGAATACTGAAAGTGTTGGCGTTAAGAAAGGTTTGTGCCAGTTGAATTCCCAGGATGTTGACAGTGGCTCACAAAGAAACAAGAAAAATGGTATGCAGCGAACTTTTGGAACAGTACGAGAATGGTGGAGACGAATTTCTTGGACGAATTGTGACAGGTGATGAAACATGGCTCCATCATTTTTTACCAGAGACGGAGAGGCAATCAATGGAGTGGCATCACGCAAATTCACCCAAGAAAAAAAAATTCAAAACCACACCTTCTGCTGTAAAAGTTAGGGCTACGGTGTTTTTCGATTCCGAAGTACTCTTGCTTGTGGACATCATGCCAAGTGGAACCACCATAAATTCTTATGCATATGTGACGACACTGAAGAATCTTCAAGCTCGACTGAGTCGTGTTCGACCACATCGGCAAAAGCAGGATGTTTTGCTGTTGCACGACAATGCACGGCAACATATCAGTCAAAAAACCATGGAAAGCGATCACAAAACTCGGATGGACAACACTGAAACCCCCGCCTTACAGTCCTGACCTGGCTCCATCCGCCTATCATCTCTATCAGAAACTGAAAGACTCTCTTCGTGGAACAAGGTTTAAAGATGATGACTCCCTTGTGCACGCTGCCAAACAGTGGCTCCAACAGGTTGGTTCAGAATATTACCGTGCGGGTATACAGGCGCTGGTTCCAAGATGGCGTAAGGCAGTTGAGAGAGATGGAAATGATGTGGAGAAATGAAAATATGGTTCCTAAAGGATGTATCTACACACTGTAAAACTTTCAAACATGTAGAATAAAAGATGGATTTAAAAAAAATAGTGTGCATCTTTTGGAGTGACCCTCGTAGTACAGCTGCCAACACCTAGCGCAAATCCACTATACAGGGTGATTCAAAAAGAATACCACAACTTTAAAAATGTGTATTTAATGAAAGAAACATAATATAACCTTCTGTTATACATCATTACAAAGAGTATTTAAAAAGGTTTTTTTCACTCAAAAACAAGTTCAGAGATGTTCAATATGGCCCCCTCCAGACACTCGAGCAATATCAACCCGATACTCCAACTCGTTCCACACTCTCTGTAGCATATCAGGCGTAACAGTTTGGATAGATGCTGTTATTTCTCGTTTAAAATCATCAATGGTGGCTGGGAGAGGTGGCCGAAACACCATATCCTTAACATACCCCCATAAGAAAAAATCGCAGGGGGTAAGATCAGGGCTTCTTGGAGGCCAGTGATGAAGTGCTCTGTCACGGGCTGCCTGGCGGCCGATCCATCGCCTCGGGTAGTTGACGTTCAGGTAGTTACAGACAAATAAGTGCCAATGTGGTGGCGCTCCATCCTGCTGAAATATGAATTGTTGTGCTTCTTGTTCGAGCTGAGGGAACAGCCAATTCTCTAACATCTCCAGATACTGTAGTCCAGTTACAGTAGCACCTTCGAAGAAAATGGGACCAAAAACTTTATAGGCTGAAATGGCACAGAAAACGTTCACCTTAGGCGAGTCACGTTCATACTGAGTTGTTCCCCGCGGATTCTCAGTGCCCCATATACAGACATTGTGACGGTTGACTTTCCCGTTAGTATGGAAAGTTGCTTCATCACTAAACACAATATTTGAAACGAAAGATTCATCTGTTTCCATTTGAGCAAGTATAAAATCACAGAAATCGATTCTTTTAATCTTATCAGCTGCAGACAGTGCTTGAACCAATTTCAGACGATAAGGTTTCATAACTAACCTTTTTCGTAGGACTCTCCATACAGTTGATTGTGGAATTTGCAGCTCTCTGCTAGCTCTGCGAGTCGGTTTTCCTGGGCTGCGAACAAATGCTTGCTGGATGCGTGCTACATTTTCATCACTCGTTCTCGGGCGTCCAGAACTTTTCCCTTTGCACAAACACCCATTCTCTGTAAAATGTTTATACCAACGTTTAATACACCACCTATCAGGAGGTTTAACACCATACTTCGTTCGAAATGCACGCTGAACAACTGTCGTCGATTCATTTCTGCCGTACTCAATAACACAAAAAGCTTCCTGTTGAGTGGAGCGGTCGCCATCTTAGCATCAACTGACGCTGACGACTAGTCGACAGCGCCTCAAGCGAACAAATGTACAACTAAATGAAACTTTATAGCTCCCTTAATTCGCCGACAGATAGTGCTTAGCTCTGCCTTTTGTCGTTGCAGAGTTTTAAATTCCTAAAGTTGTGGTATTCTTTTTGAATCACCCTGTATTTGGGATCGGGACGCGTAGTATAGCACTGTACTCGACTGCATCTAGTCGCCTCCACCCACATACTTGCACTGCGTTTGCCCTGTTTTCTGTATGTCTGTGGATTACCTCTCACCACGTACAATGCAGTGGCCGGCGGCCTTAACTTAACGACCCAGAGCAGTGGCGTTTGCGTAGCATCGTCAGTGCTAACAGACAACGAACATTCCGTGAAAGTACCGCAGAAGTGAATGTGGTACGTACGGCGAACGTATCTGTTAGTAAGTGCGGCGAAATATCGGTTGAACCCTAGACGACAGGAAAACCATGGTCTGGTCAGAGGAGTCCAGATTTGAGTTGGTAGGTTTCGAGGGTGCCACCGACCACAAGAAGCCATGGACCAAGTTGTTAATAAGACACTGTGAAAGCTGGTAATGGCTCCATAGTGCTTCGTGATGAATTGCCTATAAAATTGAGCTACTCGCTATGAGTTTGGTTTTGGTGCACAATGATCATACATCGCTCCTTGCAAAATGTAGCTAAGATATTGAATAATTCTTTAAATTTGGAAAAAGAACTATATCTATTTACAGTCTTCAGAAAATGGTTTATAGGTAGTACAGTGAGAACTGCTTACACAAGCAAATGATAAAGACAGAATAAAATGTTCGTAACATCCATCGTATATCGTAAACGATTTGAATCATCAAAACTAGATGTTCGAAAATTATAGCATGCGAAGAGGACAGTATGTTTCCATGTTTTCAATATTCGAATCTTTCTTATACACCACGATATGTAAGTAACTATGGATTTTTTCACTGGAATAATGTAATTTTTTTCAGGTCGTCGATAGCTGATGAATCAATAGCTTTATTTGTTGAAACAGCTGTCGTTTTGGGCAATGCCTATCTTCCCACATGATACTGCTTTATAAAGCGTATTGCTCTAATAGCGTCTCAAAGAGAGAACTCATTTTACTAAGATCAACGCACAAGGTCACAGAACATTTGGCTTACAGAACTTTACAACTGGGCCTATTACTCAGATTAGTGACTTCACGATATTTAATGTAGAGCGTTTTCCGCTTCGACTAGCGAACTGTCCATCCCTCCCTCAGATACACAGCAACCATTAACAGCGGGCTCCGTCATCATTGCCTGCCTTGATCCAACTTTCCCCGGTTTGAGCTTCCAGTTGTACACACACATTATTCCACATGTTCTTAGGCACACAATGCAGAGACAGATCACAATATGAATGTATCTGTACCTGTCTTAGTGTGGGACTATTATTTTTCTCTGTTAAGTTAGAAGCCTAATAAGTTTATTTATCAATTTGAAGAATATTTCGCACTTCGTTTATTTTGATTAAACAAAATACAAGAATTTTAAGTTTTGCTGACATTAATTACTATCGAATTAGTGATTAGATAAGGCAAGATTTGCCACGATAATGATCTGGAAGGAACGTTCTGATTGGTCATTTAGATCAACAGCTGATCAGAATCACGCCGTTCCCACGCGAAAAGAGGAGTGTGCAGAGGGGAGAGTACCTCGAGAGAGAGTCTATGGATAACACGATGTCAGATCGCTCCATAAAAATACTCTGTAATATGAGGAAATAGTGAGCTAATTCGGTTCGAACACATCGCGATTGAAGCGACTGGAACTACGAACAATTTGATGAAGGTTTGGTGTTTCTAAATTAAATACTTTGAGAGATATGAGCGTGTGAACTTTCTGGTCGTAGTAACAGCTCTGCGTGGCGTGTTTCGTACTCTGTACGGAATATTTTAGCGAACGCCTCTTACGAAGAAGACCACTGAAACGACCGAATGTTTAACTCGCGGTAGTTGTGGGTCTGTGACTGGTAGAACGTGATAATTAGTCGAGTCGGACTTGCTAAATTCTGGATGTTTTCCGAGTGAATATTTGTTATAAAGACAGTGAACTTTGAATGATAACGTTTTACCATATTAAATACGGACTTGATAGCCATTTCATGTGTTTCAATATGAATAAAAAGCAGAGCTAATCTAATTTTAAACGCTTTTCTGCAAGTAGACTGAAGATCCCGAACGTCAGATTTTTTAATCATGGCCTTTCAGGAACTGACTTTCAACTAGAGTTACGAGGCCTCTGTGTGGTATGTATTAGGTGATGCCTTCATCAAGGCTGCTTTACACTGCCTAGCACGCGTCTGCTACCACAGAGTGTGTAAGGAGTCAGGCAAATCCAACACCTTCCATGAAAACCCTAACATGATAAGCAAATCCAGTAGTATGTCACATAGCTCCGAATAAATCGTGACATTAAATTAACCAAAGTAATACGAGTAACGAGTGAGCAAATGGAATACCACAGACTAACACAAGAATGCCTAAATGCATGTCATACCTTCCCACCGTGAGACAGACGCAGTTCCGAGGGCAGAAACGAGAACAGAAGCCGAGAGCAGAACCGTGTTAAGCTGGAAGGCCCTACGATAAGGGACGGACACCCACGTTGCCAGCTAACCGCTAGGACCACCCCCCAGCCCATGTTAAGAGATAGAGCCCTCCAGAAGAACAGCATAGATCTTACGATAACACTAAAGGACCACACCAGCTGCAAGTTTTAGCGTGAGACTTTTTCCCATCTCTGTTACGTTGCAAACTTTAAAAACATTGCCCCACCATGAAAAGTATAACGTTTCTCATTGGATAGACAGAATTTTTGTAGGCGGAGCTTAAGGTTAACATTGAGACCATGATTGGTCTGATGGAAACACAGCCAGATAGTTATTTTAAAATCAATTTCGGTAAATTGTAGTAAGGAGAAGTTAGGGGGGAGTTGCTTCCGAGACGGCGAGGTGAGCGGAGCTGTGCTGTCCGCCGCCCCCTGACGAACACCGACAAGGTAATGAACACACACGATGCCGCATAACAGCGCATAAAGCTTCATTCAGAACTGCAGAAGTCTCATCTGTTAACCCCCCCCCCCCTTTTTGCGTAATACTAGTGTCGATCATCAATTAAAGCTCATGGTGTTAACATTTGCCACTTGAAGTAAAAATCTGAAACGCGATGATTTTTCTGTTATATAGTTATTGAGAAGCCACATCAGCCACTGTAATTTACGAGAAGTTAGATAGGTAATTAAAGATAATTGAGGGTCGCTGTAGACCATTTTGATAGTTTTCTCTTTTGTGAAACGTAATTTAAACCTAGATTATAGATGTGATATGGCATAGGTCATCCTTTGATCCATTGTAGAACTTGGAAACCCATTCAGGGAATATTCGTTCACATTTTTGTTGAACGCAGTTGGTTTTTACCATCCTGTATTAAAACATTTCCTTTTATCAATAGTGCAATTTATAAACAATGTTTTGTGAGTAGAATAAAATTTCCAATGGTAAACTCAACTGCTTTTTCGACGATATTTTACCAGCTAACTAAAAATAGGAAAGCCTTGAACCCCTTCCACTAAATTTAGTTAGTATTAAGATTCTTTTACAGGGAGTGCAGTGGAGCTGACGCTGAAATCATTAAGTATTTGGTTATATCATCGCTAGTCTCACTGAACTCTCCTGGATTCTACATGTCATGTGTGGTCTGGCGTCTCCTTACCAGCAACAGGTCCCAGGTTCAAACTAGTCAATTCCCTAAAAAACACGCTCAGAGCGTCGTTGCGCGAAAGTGGTAGGGAGTCACGATATAGAACAAACAGACACCACGCAGAATGTTAGAAGTGAAGGGACATCGGCAAGAATCCTATCGAGGCAGGTGGACTGAGCGATAGCGTTAACAAAAACGCAGACGACCGACCCCGCCTCGCCGCAAGTGGTAGTATGCACTGATGGTGTATTACTTGCGAACAATATGCAGTAACTATGTCAGCCTTAGAGTACACAAAGATATGATGTGAACTGATTTTAAGTGGGCTGCAAAAACATGAACAAAAGCGTAGTAACGAGCATTTAAAAAGCATTACAGTACAATAAAAACATAAACCCACACATAAGCGACAGGTGCTTCACTAACTATACTGGAGAAAGACTACATCAACTTACTGCTCTGTGGTCCTTTGCTTTCTATGCTTTGATTTTATAACATACCGCAAGAATTTAAATGCTCGAAGATAATCGCAATATTACCTAAAACCTGGCAAATCAGCTGATAACCCTAAGAGTTATCGAAGAATGGCCCTGATAAGTGTGACCTACAAGCTACTTGAACGGCTTATGGATAATAGACCCAGTACAAGATTACTTGAAACAATCCCAGTTGAACAAGCAGGCATCCGGCCAAAATGAAGTTGCATAAATCAAATTCTGTTACTCTCCAGCTCCAACGAGCCAGGATTTCAAAGTAAACTTAAAACCGCAGCTGCATTCATTCACCTATCAATGGGCAACAATGCAGTCCTAAGAAAAGTGATATACAAGCTTCTTCGTGTAATTTCTTGCAAACCAACATCTCGACTAATCAACAATATGCTAAATGACCGAGTGTTCCAAGTAGTCTTGGTATACAACATCAGATCACCAAGTAAATAATAAAAGATCTACCACACGGATCAGTTCTTGCTCCATTTCTCAACAGTTTGTACAAAACAGACATGCCAAAATCAAGATCAAGGAAGTTTGATAACGCCAACGACTAAATACTTGCAACAAGGTGTAGCTACAACTAACAGTCGAAAGCAGTTCTAACGGAGATCTAGTTGTTCTGTGAAATATCTTTCCCAAATGGTGACTCCAATCTAACGCCACCAAAACGGAGGATTCCTGCTTTCACCTAATTAATAAACACACCAGAAGAAAACGCAACGCACAATTTGAAAACACTACACTTTCAATACAACACCTAAGTATCTTGGGGTAACCCCAGATAGACCCCTCTCTTTTAGAGGTCATCTATCAAAAATACCCGAAAAACTGAAAACGAGAAACAACCTTATCCAAAAGACGTGCGTCACAACCTGAGGAGCATCGGCTTCCACCCTTCGTTTCTCTGCTCTGAGTCCAGTTTTCTCAAGCGCTAAGTAGTCCATATGCATAAGAAACAGACGTCCAGCTAAATAACACCATGAGAATGATTGCTATTGCCATTAGTCAACACCTACGAAATGTCTACCAGTAGGAAGCCAAATTCTATCCCGTCAACTACGACGCATAAATGCTCTCACGAACGAGTACAAAAATATCTGGGATAATAAAAATCTACCAATCCGTCAAGATACTGGTGACGCAAACCACAACTGATTTTGCTCTAGACGACTACCACCTAAAATAGAAAAGGTCGCTGGGAGAGATGAGTTGCACCTTACCAAAGTATGCACTCAACAATGGACTAGCTAACAATATAATACAATGCCGTGTATCATCCAAAAACAGAGATTTCATTTGCCACGCAGAACACAGTCAATCCGAAACAGAATTAGAACTCAACATGGAAGATGCGCATATTTTTACGAGAACTGTACGATTGATTGCTGCTCTCCATAATTTGTAAAAAATACTTTAGTTCTCGACAAATATTTCGCAAAGAAGTGTTCTGCACATATTGCATGTACGCAAATTCCATTCACATCACTTATCGTTGACATCAAGAACTACACGAGGAAGACTTTTAAAACGGCTTGAACATTTGCAGTTGGATACGACAACAACTAGGAACCTATGATGATTTTATTTCACAGATAATTTTCTCTGATTAATCAACTTTTACGAATCGTAGTCAATTGAATCGGCATAATACGCGTTATTGGCAAGTAAAGAATCCCCATTGGATAAAGCAAACTGAGCGTCATATGTGAAAGAAATTACACCAAAAATGTGCACAAAGCAATTGCGTTCCGGAGTCTTTTTTGCTATAAAACCGGTTTCTTACTGAAGATGTTAGAACGATAGCCTGGTCATACATAAAGCACACCAGAGGCAAGACACAATCAATACCTTCAATGTGCGATAACAACTGATGACAATGCCACTTAAGAAGAGTTATTAAACACGCTTTTCCGAAACTCCTTCACCAAAGAAGACGAAGTAAATATTCCTGAATTCCAATCAAGAACAAATGTCAAGATGAGAAACATAGAAGTAGATATCCTCGGTGTAACAAAGCAGCTTAAATCACTTAATAAAGGCAAGGCCTCCGGGCCTGATTGTATACCAGTCAGGTTCCTCTCAGAGTATGCTGACAAAATAGCTCCATATTTAGCAATTATATACAACCACTCGCTTACAGAAAGATACGTACCTGAAGACTGGAAAATTGCTCAAGTCACACAAATACCCAAAAAGGGAACTACAGGCCTATATTACTAACGTCGATTTGCAGTAGGGTTTTAGAACATATACTGTATTTGAACATTATGACGTACCGCGAAAAAAAAACGATTTATTGACATATAGTCAGGACGGATTCAGAAAATATCGTTCTTGTCAAACACAACTAGCTCTCTACACTCATGAAGTAATAAGTGCTATCGACAGGGGATGTCAAATTGATACCATATTTTTAGATTTCCAGAAGGCTTTCGACGCCGTTCCTCACAAGCGTCTTCCAATCAGACTGCGTGCCTATGGATTATCGCCTCAGTTGTGCGACTGGATTCATGATTTCCTGTGAGAATGGTCACTGTAGTAATAGACGGAAAGTCATCGAGTAAAACAGAAGTAATATCCGGCGTTCCCCAAGGAAGTGTTATAGGCCGTCTATTGTTCCTGATCTATATTAACGACTTTGGAGACAATCTGAGTAGCCGTCTTAGATTGTTTGCAGATGATGCTGTCATTTACCGTCTCGTAAAGTCATCAGATGATCAAAACGACTTGCAAAATGATTTAGATAAGATATCTGTACGGTGCGAAAAGTGGCAATTGACCCTGAATAAAGAAAAGTGCGAAGTTATTCACATAAGTACTAAAAGAAATCAGCTAAATTTCGATTACGCGATAAGTCACACAAATCTGAAGGCTGTAAATTCATCTAAATGCTTAGGGATTACAGTTACAAATAACCTAAATTGAAACGATCACATAAATAATATTGTGGGTAGAGCAAACCAAAGACTGCGATTCATTGGCAGAACACTTAGAACTTGCAACAGGTTTACCAAAGAGACTGCTTTCACTACGCTTGTCCGCCCTATTCTGAAGTACTGCTGTGCGGTGTGGGATCCGCATCAGGTGGGACAGACGGATGACATAGAAAAAGTACAAAGAAGGGCAGCTCGTTTTGTATTATCGCGAAATAGGGAGGTAGTGTCACAGACATGACACGTGAATTGGAGTGGCAATCATTAAAACAAAGGCGTTTTTCGTTGCGACGGGATCTTCTCATGAAATTTCAATCACCAGTTTTCTCCTCCGATTGCGAAAACATTCTATTGGCACCCACCTATATAGGGAGAAATGATCATCACGATAAAATAAGAGAAATCAGGGCTCGCACGGAAAAATTTAAGTGTTCGTTTTTCCCGCGTGCCGTTCGAGAGTGGAACGGTGGAAAGACAGCATGAAGGTGGTTCATTGACCCTCTGCCAGGTACTTTATTGTGAATAGCAGAGTAATCATGCAGATGTAGAAATATTAACATTCTTAAACAGTTTTTAACGCAATTTGATTTTTGTCGATTACAGCGCTATCTATAACCCACTGAAAAAAAAAAATTACTGCAGAAGTTACGCATTTTTCCGAGAGAATCCGAATCCTCAATAGAAAGTAGGCCCCCTCCCTCTCCCGCGCCTTGGGGGGTGGGGCAGGGTGGTGGAGTTTGGTGTCATTGGAAGTCCCTCTTCGAGACAAACAATTTTTCTTTTTAATCTGATTTGCAGTTTTCCAAATAATACCAAAACAGTTTCAAATGCCTCATCGTGTATAGCTGTGTAAATATATAATGCAGGGTGCGTTTGTTGTTTTGTAATTGGGCAGAAGTTTCACAGTACCTCTAGTGCTTGCAGTTCGCCGTTGCCGATGTCTTTCTCCATCCATGCACAAAGACTTCTGTTCAAGAGGACAGCACGTTCGCTCACTGGGGCAGTTTGTGACGCAGGAGACTGGAGTCCCGTATCACAGCAACTGCTGTCATACTGGGTATCTGCTGACGTCACCTGGAATAGGAAACCTGTTTCTGGTTTGCAACTGTGAGGAAATAACACAAGTGATGAAATTCATGTCTAATGGGTATATGAGTAACAAATGGACGAAGATGAGACGCGTCTAACTCTATGACTAGTCAAGAGGATGATAATTTATGAAGACAAATGTTTTCATTTTGAGGCTGCTTATGCTGTAACCACAGATGGCTGTGAGCACCCGAGAAGAACCAGACTTCTTCGATAGCCCACCATGTCCCGTTCGCGAAGAACATAAACAGATGACAGAGTGTAGAACATTGTCAGGATTCTTTCTTAACACAATACACATTCAAAACTGGAAGAACTTAATTCCCAGTAAATTCTTACTGCCAAAGCAGATTTAACTGTGAAGTCATCTACAGATAAATACCACAGGAAACATGAAGAATTCATTCACATATACGAGTTATACTGTACTTTTTGCTAGGTATTGTTTCATCTGAAACAATTCACAAATACGAGTATTTACAATTTCCTGGAAAAGCGACATCACATTGAAACCACCTTTCTTGTCCCTAACCAAGGTAGAAGGGGTGTTGATACTTGATTGGTTTTCTATCTACATCTACATGGATACTCTGCAAATCACATTTAAGTGCCTGGCAGAGGGTTCGTTGAACCACCTTCACAATTAATTCTCTATTATTCCAATCTCGTATAGCGCGCGGAAAGAATGAACACCTATATCTTTGCGTACGAGCTCTGATTTCCCTTATTTTATCTTTGTGATCGTTTCTCCCTAAGTAGGTCGGTGTCAGCAAAATATTTTCGCATTCGGAGGAGAAAGTTGGTGACTGGAATTTCGTGCTAAGATCCCGTCGCAACGGCAAACGCCTTTCTTTTAATGATTCCCAGCCCAAATTCTTTATCATTTCTGTGACACTCTCTCCCATATTCCGCCACGATACAAAGCGTGCTGCCTTTCTTTGATCTTTGTTGATGTACTCCGTCAGTCCTATCTGGTAAGGACCCCACACCGCGCAGCAGTATTCTAAAAGAGGACGGACGAGCGTGGTGTAGGCAATCTCCTTAGTAGGTCTGTTACATTTTCTAAGTGTCCTGCCAATTAAACGCAGCCTTTGGTTAGCCTTACCCACAACATTTTCTATGTGTTCTTTCCAATTTAAGTTGTTCGTAATTGTAATACGTAGGTATTTAGCTGAATTTACGGCTTTTAGATTAGACTGATTTATCGCGTAACAGAAGTTTAACGAGTTCCTTTTAGCACTCATGTCGATGGCCTCATACTTTTCGTTATTTAGGCTCAACTGCCACTTTTAGCACCATTCAGATATTTTTTCTAAATCGTTTTTCACTTTGTTTTGATCCCCTGATGACTTTATTAGTCGATAAATGACAGCGTCATCTGCAAACAACCGAAGACGGCTGCTCAGATTGTCTCCCAAATCGTTTATATAGATAAGGAACAGCAAAGGTCCTATAACACTACCTTGGGGAACGCCTGAAATCACTTCTGTTTCACTCGATGACTGTCCGCCAATTACTACGAACTGTGACCTCTCTGACACGAAATTGCAAATCCAGTCACATAACTGAGACGATATTCCATAAGCACGCAATTTCACTACGAGCCGCTTGTGTGGTACAGAGTCTTAAGCCTTCCGGAAATCCAGGAATAAGGAATCGATCTGAAATCGCTTGTCAATGGCACTCAGCACTGCGTGTGAATAAAGAGCTAGTTGTCTTTCACAGGAACGATGTTTTCTAAACCCATGTTAACTGTGTGTCAATAGACCGTTTCCTTCGAGGTAATTTATAATGTTCGGACACAATATATGTTCTAAAATCTTGCTGCATATCATCGTTAACGATATGGGCCTGTAATTTAGTGGATTACTTCTACTAACTTTCTTGAATATTGGTGTGACCTGTGCAACTTTCCAGTCTTTGGGTAAGGATCTTTCGTCGAGCGAACGGTTGTATACGATTGTTAAGTATGGAGCTAATGCATCAGCATACTCGGAAAGGAACCTAATTGATATACATTCTGGACCAGAAGACTTGATTTTGTTGAGTTGCTTGATTTGAGCTGATTCACTACTCCGAGGATATTTACTTCTACGTTACTGATGTTGGCAGCTGTTCTCGATTCGAATTGTGAAATATTTACTTCGTCTTCTTTTGTGAAGGCATTTCGGAAGGCTGTGTTTAGTAACTCTGCTTTAGCAGCACCGTCTTCGATAGTCTCTCCATTGCTATCGTGCGGAGAAGGAATTGATTGTTTCTTGCCGCTAACATACTTCACATACGACCAGAATCTGTTTGGATTTTCTATCATGTCAGCGGCGCAATTCACACTACTTTTTAGTTCTGGGTGACGATTGACGATCTGGAAATGTCCTATAGAGTGGTGTAAATAAGTTTGTCGTCTACAACTACACATAATGTTACGTGGTACATCGAGTTAGTCAGGCTCCATCTCTCCTACAACCAAGTGCAGTCGAGGACAGAAGGGCCATGAGTGTATTTGAGGGTGGGAAAGTGGGGGGAGGGGGGGGGGGGAGATGATGAAACGTTAGGCTGCAACACGAGAGCTCCAGCATCTATAAAACTAGCAGACCGTAAGACACTTTCCCCATTGTTATTACGATAATTAAGCTCCCAACATCACACAAATCTTCACCTAACATCACAAAGATTTGGAGAGCGTATATGCGTTGCAGATGCAGCAGTCATAATTGTTAACCAAAATCATTTACTTTCAATTATTACACTGCAGTTCGATCAGATTATTCTTACGTGAAAAAACATCCTCAAATTTTGTGTTTGCCACTCATATACTAATACAGTGTGTTCCATTCACACCATCCTTCCAATGTTCTCTAAAAATATACCTACAGTGGTAAGGTTTTCATATGTTTTCTGCCATTGTAAATACACTCCTGGAAATGGAAAAAAGAACACATTGACACCGGTGTGTCAGACCCACCATACTTGCTCCGGACACTGCGAGAGGGCTGTACAAGCAATGATCACACGCACGGCACAGCGGACACACCAGGAACCGCGGTGTTGGCCGTCGAATGGCGCTAGCTGCGCAGCATTTGTGCACCGCCGCCGTCAGTGTCAGCCAGTTTGCCGTGGCATACGGAGCTCCATCGTAGTCTTTAACACTAGTAGCACGCCGCGACAGCGTGGACGTGAACCGTATGTGCAGTTGACGGACTTTGAGCGAGGGCGTATAGTGGGCATGCGGGAGGACGGGTGGACGTACGGCCGAATTGCTCAACACGTGGGGCGTGAGGTCTCCACAGTACATCGATGTTGTCGCCAGTGGTCGGCGGAAGGTGCACGTGCCCGTCGACCTGGGACCGGACCGCAGCGACGCACGGATGCACGCCAAGACCGTAGGATCCTACGCAGTGCCGTATGGGACCACACCGCCACTTCCCAGCAAATTAGGGACACTGTTGCTCCTGGGGTATCGGCGAGGAGCATTCGCAACCGTCTCCATGAAGCTGGGCTACGGTCCCGCACACCGTTAGGCCATCTTCCGCTCACGCCCCAACATCGTGCAGCCCGCCTCCAGTGGTGTCGCGACAGGCGTGAATGGAGGGACGAATGGAGACGTGTCGTCTTCAGCGATGAGAGCCGCTTCTGCCTTGGTGCCAATGATGGTCGTATGCGTGTTTGGCGCCGTGCAGGTGAGCGCCACAATCAGGACTGCATATGACCGAGGCACACAGGGCCAACACCCGGCATCATGGTGTGGGGAGCGATCTCCTACACTGGCCGTACACCACTGGTGATCGTCGAGGGGACACTGAATAGTGCACGGTACATCCAAACCGTCATCGAACCCATCGTTCTACCATTCCTAGACCGGCAAGGGAACTTGCTGTTCCAACAGGACAATGCACGTCCACATGTATCCCGTGCCACCCAACGTGCTCTAGAAGGTGTAAGTCAACTACCCTGGCCAGCAAGATCTCCGGATCTGTCCCCCATTGAGCATGTTTGGGACTGGATGAAGCGTCGTCTCACGCGGTCTGCACGTCCAGCACGAACGCTGGTCCAACTGAGGCGCCAGGTGGAAATGGCATGGCAAGCCGTTCCACAGGACTACATCCAGCATCTCTACGATCGTCTCCATGGGAGAATAGCAGCCTGCATTGCTGCGAAAGGTGGATATACACTGTAGTAGTGCCGACATTGTGCATGCTCTGTTGCCTGTGGTTCTGTCAGTGTGATCATGTGATGTATCTGACCCCAGGAATGTGTCAAAGTTTCCCCTTCCTGGGACAATGAATTCACGGTGTTCTTATTTCAATTTCCAGGAGTGTAACTAATGATATTCATGAGAAGTGTTAATTCGATCTCCTTGCTTTCATTATGTCACAAATTACGCAGTTGGTTTAAATGTCAGTAATTTTTGTAATGAAAGAATTTCGTAATTGTTAGTCACCTTATGTTGTACACTCTTTGTTAACAATAATCAGAGTTTAATTTTTCAAGAAAGATTTTCTTTGAAGTAAAACCCTCCTGCATTATTCCTAGTAGAGTTTGAAATGTTACGTCGCGTGTGCATTACACCTTTCGCCACACGCAACTACAGATTGTTACCGACACGCAAGGAAAAATTTAGTGCTGAGTAGCTTATTTTTCTTTAGTTGCTCCATTTGCTGATTTCAGTTGGCTTTCGAGAACATACGCCAGACATAAAATAGCGTATTGAGCACAAGGTAAGCCACTTTTCGTTCAGGACAGATCTCACTTTGCATTGTTGTGAGCAAACGGTACGTTGCCAGAATTTTCAGGTGTTGTGCTAAGTAAGCAGTTTAACTTACAGTGGACAGAGAAGGTAATCTTAAGCAGATATTTTCTTCCGAGCTGAGCAGTATTTTATTTTGGGGTTATTTCAAGTCAGACATTGCACTTCATGTTACGTAACTTTCATAACGTACTTTAGTATTAGTTACAGTTTCATAGTTTTCACTAAGCACACAATTAGT
The DNA here is from genome assembly GCF_023864275.1 of Schistocerca cancellata. Classification (NCBI taxonomy): domain Eukaryota; kingdom Metazoa; phylum Arthropoda; class Insecta; order Orthoptera; family Acrididae; genus Schistocerca; species Schistocerca cancellata. The sequence continues at coordinate 1,107,391 of NC_064628.1, read as the reverse complement.
TTCTTTTGGGATTTAACTAGATTCACTTTCGTCATTTAAAATTCAGCATTTTCTTTTGGGATTTAATTAGGTTCGCTTTCATTATTTCAAATTTAGAATTTCACCGAGATAAAAGTTTTGTTTCACCACACGGTTCAAAAGTCAGTAGAGGGCAACCGAACAGTCAGTATTTCTCAGTCATTGAATAAGATATCTCAAGGACACATTAGACGAGGAGAAAGTTTTTGGAAAAGGATATTCAGTATTTCACATGTAGATAAATTACATATAAAGCTTATACGATTAACGTTGAACCTCATACATTAATCTGCGAGAAACGGGAAGAATTTCATATTGAAAAGTGATCCAAAAGAAGAATCGTTGAATAGAGTTCTCAAAAACAAATATCCTCTCCAGAAAGGTTACTTAATATTTTCCACCGATTCGACACTCCTATCCAAAAAATGTTTATGATGAGAAATCTTAAGGAGACATTGCACGAGGAGAAAGTTTTTGGAAAAGGATATTTAGTATTTAATATGTAGATAAATTATATATAAAGCTTATACAATTAACGTTGAACCCCATACATTAATCTGCGAGAAACTGGAAGAATTTCATATTGAAAATGGTCTAAAAGTAGAATCGTTGAATAGAGTTCTCAAAACCAAATATCCTTTTCAGGAAGGTTACTTAATATTTTCCACCGATTCGACACTACTTTCCAAAAAATGTTTATGGTGAGAACAATTTGACTACGCTTAAAGAGAGAAACAAATAAGAAACATAATTTTTGGTACCTACCTAGTTGCACGTAACACTCCTGTACCCAACGATGGCGGTAGTGACCTATCGACACACAGATTCCAAGAGACAAAGAAGGCGTATAGCAGCCATCTTGATTCATCACCACAGATCCAGCACCCACAACTCTCTTTGATTGGCCAGACCTGAGACCGAAGCGGGCAAACCTTACGCAGTGGCGCGACGAATAGGATTAAGACCAGGGTCAGACGTCTTCAGAAGCCACGCAAGCAACGTTCACGGAATGATCCTCAAGTCAGTCTTACACAATTCGCGTTAAATGCGCTGGCGATTTCTCTTCTTTGAGGGGGAGGTCGTCTGCAATGCGCTGTACACGATAAAACAGACGTTTATTATCGAACAAGACGTCTCTGTATCTCTTGGCGGCGAAAGAAAACTGCAGAAATACCAAGGGACACCGTGCCCTCCTATGTAAACATCCACTGTACAACAATGGCACCAATACGCACCTAAGCATTGCCTCCTTAGCGAGCAGGATGCACCGCCTCGTTTTCGACTCACTCTTGCACTGTGGACGGTGTAAAACTGTTACCGGGAGCTTACGCGACTTCCCACCGCTGGCATAAGCCACGGCAGTAAAGTGGTGTGTGTGTGTTACAGTCGGCTGCCTGCAAACAGAAGCAGGAAATGGTACGTGACACACTGAAAGGAAAAAGCTACCGTGTTCGGACGTGCACGTGACCACACAATGAATAAATTGCCCGACTTGTTTACGCATTTACGGCGACTGTCCTACGTGTCTCCAAGAAATGGTGTACTATTGGCAGCCGTGTAACACAAGGTAGGAACAATAGTGGCAGAAAGATCCTAACCCACAGGCACCCGAGGAAGCGTGTCAGTAGTGACAACGGGCTTGAATTGCAACATGAACTGCTGCTGTCGTGAATGCAGGTCCGTCATAACCAGTCCGCGAGCGAGCACTGTGAAAGGGACAGTATGCAATGAACACTGGGTCTGGTACCTCGCAAAAGGGCAGTGCTCACAGAGGCACATAAAACGGCACGTGTTCTCCTCGTCAGTGACCGCAGAAACTGGACAGCAACTGACTGACAGCGATCTAAACTGGTGCTAGGGACAGAATTTCCTGTGGCGTTATTTTCAAATTTTCTGAAAACCACTTCAAGTACACTACTGGCCATTAAAATTGCTACACAAAGAAGAAATGCAGATGATAAACGGGTATTCATTGGACAAATATACTATACTAAAACTGACTAATCACATGTCACGCAATTTGGAATGCATAGATCCAGAGAAATCAGTACCCAGAACAACCACCTTTGGCCGTAATAACGGCCTTGATACGCCTGGGCATTGAGTCAAGCAGAGCTTGGATGGCGTGTACAGGTACAGCTGCCCATGCAGTTTCAACACGATACCACAGTTCATCAAGAGTAGTGACTGGCGTATTGTGACGAGCCAGTTGCTCGGCCACCATTGACCAGACGTTTTCAGTTGGTGAGAGATCTGGAGAATGTGCTGGCCAGGGCAGCAGTCGAACATTTCCTGTATGCAGAAAGGTCCGTACAGGACCTGCAACATGCGGTCGTGCATTATCCTGCTGAAATGTAGGGTTTCACAGGGATCCAATGAAGGGTAGAGCCACGGGTCGTAACACATCTTAAATGTAACGTCCACTGTTCAAAGTGCCGTCAGTGCGAACAAGAGGTGACCGAGACGTGTTGTAAGTAGGCTGTTTATGTTTTCTTATTGGCAACGTTACGTAGCGCTCTGTATGAAAATCACTGGCTGTGCTGTGTGCAGTCTGTGGTTAGTTTGCATTGTTGTCTGCCATTGTAGTGTTGGGCAGCTGGATGTTAACAGCGCATAGCGTTGGGCAGTTGGAGGTGAGTCGCCAGCAGTGGTGGATGTGGGGAAGTGAAATGGCGGATTTTTGAGAATGGATAATCTGGAGGTGTGTCCATCAGAAACAGTACATTTGTAAGAGTGGATGTCATGAACTGCTATATGTATTATGACTATTAAGGTAAATACATTGTTTGCTCTCTATTAAAATCTTTCATTTGCTAACTATGCCTATCAGTAGTTAGTGCCTTCCGTAGTTTGAATCTTTTATTTAGCTGGCAGTAGTGGCGCTCGCTGTATTGCAGTAGTTCGAGTAACGAAGATTTTTGTGAGGTAAGTGATATGTAAAATGTATAGGTTAATGTTAGTCAGGGCCATTCTTTTGTAGGGATTATTGAAAGTCAGATTGCGTTGCGCTAAAAAAATATTGTGTTTCAGTGTAGTGTTGATCAGAGTAGGTAAAGAGAGAAATGTCTGAGTACGTTCAGTTTTGCTCAGCTGTTTGAAAATCAAATAATGTAAGAGATTTATCAGCACAGTAAGTCAATAATTTTTCTAAGGGGACGTTTCAGTGTAACCAATGGCACGCCATACCATCACGCCGGGTGATTCTAAACACACCAGGAATATTTGTCAGGGTTTGTCAGAATCTTGTTCACTGATGTCATGCTTGCACTGAGGTTGGTGTCCGTCAGTTTCAGCACATTTTGTGCTGTACCAGTGGTACATTCATTGTGTCAGTGATAATATATGCAGTTAACTGTAACTAATGTAAATAAAAAAGTACGCGATAACGCGATTTTGTTCCTATTATCTCCTTACGCTGGCTTCTCCGACCCCAGATTTCCCACATCAAATTACTCAGTGCAGCATCCTCTATGTCATCTAAGATTTTTGCACGTTCTTACGGAAACACCATGTATAATAGTCCTTCCAGTGTGCAATTTAAATGGATGCTTCCTTCTTTATACATGTCGCTACTTCAGCTTGCTCCTACACATCATACCAACGGTAGTCACATTCTGCTAGATGTTATAACGATATGTTTACGTAATGTGTGTACATAAACATACAGTTATAAATGCCCCCGTTCGTAGTCGCTAATTATAACAATATCGGACGCTGATAACCACGCAGTTGAGCGCCCCACAAACCAAACATCAAATCAATTATAACAATATGTTTACTTTTGTGCTGTAACATATAGCTATAATCAGCGGTGGAAACATATTTGCGAACGCCGACCGTGTGCGGCTGTTTCTTCTTTGATCGTCTGATCAGTAGGAAGTTGCAGAGGAGAGAAAATGCCTATTCAAAATATAATTATTTTGGGATAGCTCAACATGAATTTCCTAAGGGACCGTAGTTTATCATGCATTTACCAGTAGAATATGGCGCGGAGAAAATATTTCGCCGCATGCAACTTCCGTCCGAACTCGACCAAAGAATTCGTAACTGTGAACTCTCTATTTGGCAGAAACATAAAGAAAATTAACTAACTTCATGAAGGAGTAGACATAGATTCTATATTAAATAAATAGTCCATACACCAGTTCCATTTAACTCTGAATTTATGGCAATTAATAGACGAACTTACACTGCAATGAAGGATTTAACATGGATGCCGTTTTGACTGGCACTTCTCGTAATGAAAACAATTCCTTTAATGTTTTCACATACACGTCGCACAATAAATCTACTGCTAGGCACTTTTAGTATTACACATTTACTTTAGACTAAAAGAATATTATTTTTAACGATAATAATACGGCGGCAAGGCATGCGCGTCCGACACAAGAGAAGAATGAGTAACTGTTCATCGAGAATACCTCGTATGTAAAAAAAAAAAAAAAAAAAAAAAAAATGTGTAAAAGTATTCCACTTCTGTTCGTTTTTCGCGCCGCGGTTTACAAAGTCAATAACTCACTGCATCTCTGACGGCGCTTCGACAATAAACAAGTTACGTCGCAGGTCGTTCACCTTTTACATTCTCGCAACATTATTTGCTAACTGTAGCTGTTGCCGAGTGACTGCTCGATTAGTGAATGATTTAAAATGATTAGGCAATCACATAATGTTAGAATGTATGTGCAACGAAATTCGCAAACAGAGTAATTCGTACTTCTCAAATAGTTACACCTAGCATGTCTGCCGATGACATAATTTTCGTGATGCACTCGCTAGAATTTCCCAGAAAAAACCAAAACTGAGTACATACCGAGACCTCAAACATACACTACTGGCCATTAAAATTACTAAACCACAAAGATGACGGGCTACAGACGCGAAATTTAGCCGACAGGAAGAAGATGCTGTGATATGCAAATGATTAGCTTTTCAGAGCATTCACACAAGGTTGGCGCCGGTGGGAACACATTCAACGTGCTGACATGAGGAAAGTTTCCAAACGATTTCTCATACACAAACAGCAGTTGGCCGGCATTGCCTGGTGAAACGTTGTTGTGATGCCTCGTGTAAGGAGGAGAAATGTGTACCATCACGTTTCCGACTTTGATAAAGGTCGGATTGTAGCCTATCGCGATTGCGGTTTCTCGTATCGCGACGTTGCTGCTCGCGCTGGTCGAGATCCAATGAATGTGGAATCGGTGGCATCAGAAGGGTAATACGGAACGCCGTGCTGGATCCCAATGGCCTCGTATCACTCGCAGTCGAGATGACAGGCATCTTATCCGCGCGGCTGTAACGGATCGTGCAGCCACGTCTCGATCCCTGAGTCAACAGCTGGGGACCTTTACAAGACAACGACCATCTGCACGAACAGTTCGACGACGTTTGCAGCAGCATGGACTATCAGCTCGGAGACCATGGCTGCTGTTACCCTTGACGCTGCATCACAGACAGGAGCCCCTGCGATGGAGTACTCAACAACGAACCTGGGTGCACGAATGGCAAAACGTCATTTTTTCGGATGAATCCTGGTTCTGTTTACAGCATCACGATGCTCGCATCCGTGATTGGCGACATCTCGGTGAACGCACATTCGTCATGTCATGAACTGCTATATATATTATCACTATTAAGGTAAATACATTGTTTGTTCTCTATCAAAATCTTTCATTTGCTAACTATGCCTATTAGTAGTTAGTGCCTTCAGCAGTTTGAATCTTTTATTTAGCTGGCAGTAGTGGCGCTCGCTGTATTGCAGTAGTTCGAGTAACGAAGATTTTTGTGAGGTAAGTGATTTGTGAAACGTATAGGTTAATGTTAGTCAGGGCCATTCTTTTGTAGGGATTTTTGAAAGTCAGATTGCGTTGCGCTAAAAATATTGTGTGTCAGTTTAAGCATAGTCTTGTATAATTTTTCAAAGGGGACGTTTCAACATGTGCTACAAAACGCCACTGTTTCCTGCGCATATACCCCGACATCAATATGGGATATAGATAACCATGCTCACGTACACAGACCACAAAACGGGTTGGCATACTCTGGATCAGGTGGTCGAGCAGCTGTTGGGGTATAGCCTCGCATTCTTGCACCAGTGCCTGTCGGAGCTCCTGAAGTGTCCTAGGGGTTTGAAGACGTGCAGTGATACGTCGACTGAGAGCGTCCCAGACGTACTGGATGGGGTTTAGGTCTGGAGAACAGGCAGGCCACTCCATTCGCCTGATATCTTCTGTTTCAAGGTACTCCTCCACAATGGCAGCTCGGTGGGGCCGTGCGTTATCATCCATCAGGAGGAAGGTGGGACCCACTGCACCCCTGAAAAGGCGGACACACTGGTGAAAAATGACGTCCCGATACACCTGACCTGTTGCAGTTCCTCTGTCAAAGACATGCAGGAGTGTACGTGCACCAATCATAATCCCACCCCACACCATCAAACCACGACCTCCATACAGGTCCCTTTCAAGCACATTAAGGGGTTGGTATGTGGTTCCTGGTGCACGCCAGATGAAAAACCGGCGAGAATCACTGTTCAGACTATACGTGGACTCATCTGTGAATATAACCTGGAACCACTGTTCCAATGGCCATGTACTGTGTTTTTGACACCATGTTTACGGGCTCTCCTGTCACCAGGGGTCAGTGGAATGTACCTTGCAGGTCTCAGGGCGAATAAACCACGTCTGTTCAGTCGCCTGTAGACTGTGTGTCTGGAGACAACTGTTCCAGTGGCTGTGGTAAGGCCCCGAGCAAGTCAACCTGCAGGACTCTGTGGCTGTCTACGGGCAATGATGGTGAGATATCAGTCTTCTTGTGATGTTGTACACTGTGCACATCTCATACTGTAGCACCTGGACACATTTCCTGTCTGCTGAAATCATTGCCATAATCTTGAGATCACACTTTGTGGCACACGGAGGGCCGTGCTACGACCTGCTGTGTTGGACCAGCCTCCAGTCGCCGTAGTATTCTACCCCTCATAACGTCATCAATATGTGTTCTTTGAGCCATATTCAACACACAGTCACCATTAGCACGTCTAAAAATGTCTGGACACTTACTCGCTGCACCATACTCTGACATGCACCAACACCCCTCTGCGTATGTGGACTGCTGCCAGCACCACCGTGCGACAACTGAAGGTCAAATGCACCACATGATCATATCCCGAGGTGATTTAAACCCACAAACCACCCACCAGAGCGTTGTTTCACCATGTATAAGCATTATCCTTCACTTATGAGCATGAGTGTATAAAAAATTTATTTTCGAAAGTTTTGGCATATATGTCTGATATTACATTTACCTAATTTATATTAGATTTCAAAATCACCAGGAAAATGATGACAGTGGTAAAATTTATCAGACTTTACCCCAATAAAACAAACAAATACCGTATGAACATGCCTTGAAGGCCCAACGGTACCGACCGGCCGCCGTGTCATCGTCAAACCTCAGGCATCACTGGATGTGGATATGGAGGGGCATGTGGTCAGGACATCACCGTCGCGCCTGTTGGCCATTTTCAGTTTTCGTGACCATTGCCTGACGAGGGTTGACTGCACCCTGCTAGCCAAAAACACTCGGCAGACCCAGACGGAACCAATCCAAGTGCATGTTAGCACTGCGGCGAGGCTGTTGGCATCTTACTGCAATGCCTGACGAAAAAAATGAAGCAACCCGAAGAGGAGGAGGAAACGAAATGAACTTCATGGATTGAAAGGGTTCATAATGTTATTTCAGTGATTAAATACGGACTCAATTTGACAACGAGCTTGGCATTAAGAACCCATTGTCAACACCAGGTTCCATCCTCCTTGGCTGGGATGCATGTACTGTTTCAGTTGCGAAAGGTTTCATAGAGGCATTGTATTAGCTCCGGAAACAAGTTGGCCCTTAACTGGCACTTAATATCCTGGATACTGGCGCTGACATGGAGATGAAGTCAAAGCTGGTGCCACACATGTTCTATTGGGGACAGTCCTGAAGATCCTGCTGGTCACGGCAATACCTGAACATCACGCATACAGTTCATAGAGGCACGTGGTATGTATGGACGACCATTGGCCTGTTTAAGAGTACCACCACAATACGGCCACACGAGATGTAACACATACACTACTGGCCATTAAAATTGCTACACCACGAAGATGACGTGCTACAGACGCGAAATTTAACCGACACGAAGAAGATGCTGTGATATGAAAATGATTAGCTTTTCAGAGCATTTGCACAAGGTTGGCGCCGGTGGCGACATATACAACGTGCTGACATGAGGAAAGTTTCCAACCGATTTCTCACACACAAACAAGAGTTGACCGGCGTTGCCTGGTGAAACGTTGTGGTGATGCCTCGTATATGGAGGAGAAATGCGTACCATCACGTTTCCGACTTTGATAAAGGTCGGACTGTAGCCTATCGCGATTGCGGTTTTTCCTATCGCGACATTGCTGCTCGCGTTGGTCGGGATCCAATGACTGTTAGCAGAATGTGGAATCGGTGGGTTCAGGAGGGTAATACGGAACGCCGTGCTGGATCCCAACGGCCTCGTATTACTATCAGTCGAGATGACAGGCATCTTATCCGCATGGCTGTAACGGATCGTGCAGCCACGTCTCGGTCCCTGAGTCAACAGATGGGGACGTTTGCAAGACAACAACTATCTGCACGAACAGTTCGACGACGTTTGCAGCAGCATGGACTATCAGCCCGGAAACCGTGGTTGCGGTTGCCCTTGAAGCTGCATCACAGACAGGAGCGCCTGCGATGGAGCACTCGACGATGAACCTGGGTGCACGAATGGCAAAACCTCATTTTTTCGGATGACTCCAGGTTCTGTTTACAGCATCACGATGGTCGCATCCTTGTTTGGCTACATCGCGGTGAACGCACTCTGGAAGCATGTATTCGTCATCGCCATACTGGCGTATCACCCAGTGTGATGGTATGGGGTGCCATTGGTTACACGTCTCGGTCATCTCTTGTTCGCATTGACGGCACTTTGGACAGTGTTACGACCCGTCGCTGTACCCTTCATTCGATCCTTGCGAAACCCTACATTTCAGCAGGATAATGCAGGACCCCATGTTCCAGGTCCTGGTCGGGCCTTTCTGGATACAGAAAATGTTCGACTGCTGCCCTGGCCAGCACATTCTCCAGATCTCTCACCAATTGAAAACGTCTGGTCAATGGTGGGCGTGCAACCGGCTCGTCACAATACGCCAGTCACTACTCTTGATGAACTGCGGTAGCGTGTTGAAGCTACATGGGCAGCTGTACCTGTACACGCCATCCAAGCTCTGTTTGACTCAATGCCCAGGCTTATCAAGGCGGTTATAAGGGCCAGAGGTGGTTGTTCTGGGTAGTGCTTTTCAGGACCTATGCACCCAAATTGCGTGAAAATGTAACCTCAAGTCAGTTCTAGTATAATATATTTGTCCAATGAATACCCTTCTAAAATCTGTATTTCTTCTTTGTGTAGCAATTTTAAACGCCGATAGTGTAAGAGCGTAGGATGTCCGTGATGTTGCGTTGAGCCAACGTAGATCCCTCAATCACTATCAGCAGAGACATGACGTCATACCCGAAGGCTCCACCCAACCCGACGGCAGGAGTGACACCGCTGTGCGTCTCCAAAACTTTGGAAGGATGGGTCCTCTCCCCATATCCCCAGCACACTCGCCAACGATAGTAATCCTGGGTGGTGCAGAAGCGCGATTCTTCGTTGAACATAACGCGATGCCATTCGTCAGCAGTCCGTGCATCCCTCGCTCCAAACCCAGCCGTTGGTGTTGAGGTTTCGACGGCAGCCTACACACGGGACGGCAATTCCCTAATCCGGCAACGACGAGTCTTCGACCAATGGTGCAGAATGACGCAGAATACTCCAGCGAGTTCATTAGATGTTCTTGGATGGGAAGCACAGATGTGAAGGGATTTCAGTGTGCTCGGTGCAAAGTACGGCGGTTTTCCCGTGTGGTGGCCAAACGTGCTCGTTTGGAACCTTACGGCATCTCTCACTTTTCCATGCAGTACAACACTGGACCACTGTCACATCCGAATGCCCCAAACGTCTGGATATTGCTCGACTCGGCCAGGCGGAAAATGAAGACTCACTGTGGGACCGCTTTCAAACTGTGTCAAGTGCTGATAAAGCAGTCACACACGGGTACGCGACACCTCCGCGTCTTCGCAGTGATCACTCGTCAGCTGACTCGATCTCGCCCTTCATATACCCTACCACTCGATCTCGCCCTTCATATACCCTACCAGTCGATCTCGCCCTTCATATACCCTACCAGTCGATCTCGCCCTTCATATACCTTACCAGTCGATCTCGTCCTTCATATACCCTACCAGTCGATCTCGCCCTTCATATACCCTGCCAGTCGATCTCGCCCTTCATATACCCTACCAGTCGATCTCGCCCTTCACATACCCTACCAGTCGATCTCGCCCTTCATATACCCTACCAGTCGATCTCGCCCTTCACATACCCTACCAGTCGATCTCGCCCTTCACATACCCTACCAGTCGATCTCGCCCTTCATATACCCTACCAGTCGATCTCGCCCTTCACATACCCTACCAGTCGATCTCGCCCTTCACATACCCTACCAGTCGATCTCGCCCTTCATATACCCTACCAGTCGATCTCGCCCTTCACATACCCTACCAGTCGATCTCGCCCTTCATATACCCTACCAGTCGATCTCGCCCTTCATATACCCTTGTGGGTCTGGTAACAGCACTAAACACGAACGACTCAAACGCACACTTATGGCCGCCTTTCCTGTCAAAGCGAATCGCAATTGCTATCATTTACATACCTCACGTCTCCGGGTGCTGCCGTTGTAACAAAGCCTAAAGGTGTAAGAGAGGGCCTGAAGGCCCTAATCTTGCCAGGTAAAATAAATGCATAAATAAATAAATAAGGAAGAACTGGAAATAACTCTGGAAGATTTGCACAACAAAACGCCAAATTTAAAGAAGTTGAGGGACACAGAAATAAGATTTAAACCAAAAATTGACAAACGACATACAATGAAAAGGGTATTCACAGATGAGGAACGACGAAAAGCATCGGAACGAATGAAGAGATACTGGGCCACTCGGAAGGGGAAAATACCAAAGAAGAGGACCAGAAATGATTGACTGAAGTGGTCCAATGAGGCCGTAAAAGCAGAAGAAGAAGAAAATAAATAAATAAATAATGTCTGTGTAAGTGTGTTAGCTTGTGAGCATACAGACTAACGCCGATGTCTTGTATAAGGTGTAAGATCTACTTAGGCCCATATTGTAGTAAGATCTCGAAACAGAGACATAAATGATAAGTTTTCTGTACTGAACACAGGAATATAATTGAAAGAAATACTGGCCGTGAAAGACACACTTCCGCAGGTTGTAGACGAGGCTTAGTAGATCAAGTTTTATATAGGAACCCATGTCCGGAAATGTCATCCAACGACGCTACAGAGCCTCAAAATTATAGGAGCCTGCGTCTGTAAATGTATGGGTACACAGGGTAATTCTGGGACGATGTTGCAAGTTGTGTTGTTGTGGTCTTCAGTCCAGAAACTGGTTTGATGCAGCTCTCCTTGTTACTTTATGCTGTGCAAGCTTCTTCATCTCCCGGTACCTACTGGAATCTACATCCTTCTGAATCTGCTTAGTGTATTCATCTCTTGGTCGCCCTCTACGATTTTTACGCTCCACGCTGCCCTCCAATACTAAAATGGTGATCCCTTGATACCTCAGAAGATGTCCTACCAACCGATCTCTTCTTCTAGTCAAGTTGTGCCACAAACTCCTTTTCTCCCCGATTCTATTCAATACCTCTTCATTAGTTATGTGATCTACTCATCTAATCTTCAGCATTCTTCTGTAGCACCACATTTCGAAAGCTTCTATTCTCTTCTTGTCCGAACTATTTATCGTTCATGTTTCACTTCCATACATGGCTTCACTCCATACAAATACTTTTAGAAACGACTTCCTGACACTTAAATCAATACTCGATGTTAACAAATTTCTCTTCTTCAGAAACGCTGTTCTTGCCAATGCCAGTCTACATTTCATATCCTCTCTACTTCGACCATCATCAGTTATTTTGCTCCCCAAATAGCAAAACTCATTTACTACTTTAAGTGTCTCATTACCTAACCTAATTTCCTCAGCATCACCCGACTTAATTCGACTACATTCCATTATCCTCGTTTTGCTTTTGTTGATGTTCATCTTATATCCGCCTTTCAAGACACTGCCCATTCCATTCAATTGCTCTTCCAGGTCCTTTGCTGTCTCTGACGTTTGCCGATGACATCCTAATTCTGTCAAAGTTTTTTTCTCCATGGATTTTAATTCTTACTCCAAATTTTTCTTTTGTTTCGTTTACTGCTTGCTCAATATACAGGTTGAATAACATCGGGGATAGGCTACAACCCTGTCTCACTCCCTTCCCAACCACTTTTATGCCCCTCGACTCTTATAACTGCCATCTGGTTTCTGTACAAATTGTAAATAGCGTTTCACTCCCTGTATTTGACCGCTGCCACCTTCAGAATTCGAAAGAGAGTATTCCAGTCCACATTGTCAAAAGCTTTCTCTAAGTCTGCAAATGCTAGAAACGTAGGTTTCCCTTTCTTTAATCTATCTTCTAAGATAAGTCATAGGGTCAGTATTGCCTCCAACATTTCTAAGGAATCCAAACTGATCTTCCCCGAGGTCGGCTTCTACCAGTTTTCTCATTCAATGATGTTAGAGACGAATAAATGTATCAATTTGTGGTAAGTGTTCCTGGTTCGGAAGCGAACAAGTCGAAAGTACAAGGAAATAATTCTGATCCCTCTGACAATAGAAATGAAGTACTGGTACTGGTTTTGCTGCTAAGAACGTAGGGTAGGCAACTTTCACAGGTGGTAGTGCGGACCAAGAGAAGAAAAAATGTCCAGTAAACATGGCCTCTAAAATGCATACCCGAGGAGCTGTGAGCACTTTTTCACCTTCGCTAGTGTGAAACGCATCTCCTCTACTGATCAAGCGCTCAAAGGTTAGAGCTCATGTTTACTAGACATTTGTTATTAGTTTCGTCCATACCACCACCTCTGAATGTTTCGTATCCTATCTTAGCAACAACAGTACCAGTACGTATATTCCACTGTCAGAGGTAGCAGAACATTTTTCGTGTATAACTTTCGACTCGTTTGTTTCCGGTACTTACCTCAAATTGATACATTTATCCTTCTCCGTCGTCCTAGAAATTCTGTGACGTGATCACGGAATCAGTGTCTATATACATACATATACAGCGCCACGTACGGGCGCCGGTGCCTATAACTTTGACGCTCTGTAGCTTCGCTGAATGTCGTTTCCAGACATGGGTTCCTACGTAAAACTTGATCTACTAGGTTCCCTCTGCAACCTCCAGAAGTGTGTAACATGGATTGTCAAACACCTCGCTTGTAAATGTAAACGTATAATGGTATGTGCGTTTGATGTTGTGTAGGTAGGTAGCCGTTGTGGACAGGCGGTCAGAACGTTTCACAGTACCTGCAGCGCCTGTAATTCGCCGTTGTGGATGTCCTTCTCCATCTCTGATGAGAGAATCCTGTTCACGAAAATCACGCGTGTGTTCGCTAACAAAATGGGACAGTAAGTGCTGAAAGTTCCTGAAGTGCGTATTACTACTGCTGACTGAGCTGCGATATTTCATATCTGCTGACGACACCAGAAACGGAACGCCAATTTCTTGCTTACGTTCGTGGGGAAATAACACAGCCGATAACATTCGGGTAATTGAGTAACAACTGGACGAAGGCTAGACATGTCAAGATAGTGATAATTTATAAATACGTGTGCTCGCTTTTTAAGGTTCCTTAGGCTCTAATCACAGATACTTGTGGTGTTTGAGTAGGGTCGAGAGTTCATCGATAGCCCACGAGTAGGTTACTAACAAATGGTTATTTCAGTCCAGAATATGAGCAGGGTTGTTGTTAACATATTACACATTCAAGGTGAGAGGAACTGAAGCATTAGAACTTTGCTCCTAGTAATTGGTTACTTTCAAATTAAATTTAATCTTTTTGTTTTTCTAATAAGAAAATCGTCTCTAGAGAAAGACTACAAGAAACATGAAGAACTCAGTCTTGTATTCGATATATAGGAGATAATCAAAACAATGTGAATACCTCTACTTACTTGGGAATGGTTTAAAGGGGTTGGACCGCCATTTGCCCGTAATACAGATGCGATTCTTCTTGGAAATCCTAGCATATGATGGTTGTATGGTCTCCAGTGGAATGTTATGCCATACTTCGATCGGCACCTCTTCCAGTTCCTGTAGTGGCGAGGGAGGCGCAAATGTTCTCCGGAGTCTGCCCTCCAGTGCCGCCCGAAAGGTTTCGATAAGGTTAAAAGTCAGCGGACTGTGCTGAGCAGGGAAGACGCTGCAGTTCTGTTTGAATCCCCGCATACCATGACTGTACTGTTCTGGCTGTGTGAATGGGTGCATTGTCATCCTGAAATATTGCATCATTGTTTGTGAACAACATTTGAACCATGTGGTGCACCTGATCACCTAAAATGTTCACATAATCATTGGCTGTAACACAGCATTACAGAATAATGATGGGCCAGCAGAACGCCATGATGTAGCTGCCCACACCATCACACTTCCACCTCCATGCTTAACCGTTGGAATCAAGCAGACAGTAGGCTACTTTTGGCGTTCTCCATACGTAGACCCGGCCCGATGTTGGAAATAACGGAAACGTTGACTCATCGGACCATATGACGTGTTTCTACTTATAAGCCGTCCAGGATTTATGGCCCCGACATCATGATTTACCCTTCTTTGCGTTGGTTGTCGTCACTAATGGTTTCTGTATACCATCTGGTCCATGAATACTCGCTTTATGGAATTCTCGACGGGCAGTGTCTATAGATACTGGGTCTCTAAGATGACTATTGAGCTCTGCAGTCACGTTAATCGCTGTAGCTTTGTGTTGTTTCGACACAATTCGTGTTAACGTACGACGATCTCTATCATTTAGTTTTGATTTGCGCCAGCTGTTACGTTTACACGATGATGTCTTTCCATGTTTTATTTAGGCTGTCATGTCTGTTGGAACAGTTGCTCTTGAAACATTCAATAAGCTGCCTTGACTTCTTGCTGCCTTAGCTTTCTTGGATGACACGGTAAGTTTACACTGTTCATCTTTTGCAATATTTCGCAAATATTTTCCGCTTTTGACTTACGAAATTCATAACCTAACATCAGATCTTTTCTTGACAGTAATATGCATTTCACCTCATTCAAGTGAAAAAACTTGATGATGGACCAACAGGGTCCGAAATGCATCGTGTACTTCATGAAACATGAAAAGCTGTGACTGATTGCGTTTTTTAATGCATACTTCCAGGTTATTGAATACAGTCACGATTGAAGCTACAGAATATGGATATAATTTTTAACAAAATACATAGTATTTCTTCATAAATAAGATGCAGTTCATGTCACTGAATCAGTGAGGTTCAGCTGTTTTAACATTCATTTCACGGTAATTCATGTCTCTCGGTAGTTTATTAATGCCAGAAATGCCAAAATATTGTAAGTGTTTCTTTAATTAAGTACGAGGTGCATTCAAGTTCTAACGCCTCCGATTTTTTTTCTAATTAACTACTCACCCGAAATCGAAGAAACTGGCGTTACTTCTCGACGTAATCGCCCTGCAGACGAACACATTTTTCACAACACTGACGCCATGATTCCATGGCAGCGGCGAAGGCTTCTTTAGGAATCTGTTTTGACCACTGGAAAATCGCTGAGGCAATAGCAGCACGGCTGGTGAAAGTGCGGCCACAGAGAGTGTCTTTCATTGTTGGAAAAAGCCAAAAGTCACTAGGAGCCAGGTCAGGTGAGTAGGGAGCATGAGGAATCACTTCAAAGTTGTTATCACGAAGAAACTGTTGCGTAACGTTAGCTCGATGTGCGGGTGCGTTGTCTTGGTGAAACAGCACACGCGCAGCCCTTCCCGGACGTTTTTGATGCAGTGCAGGAAGGAATTTGTCCTTCAAAACATTTTCGTAGGATGCACCTGTTACCGTAGTGCCCTTTGGAAGGCAATGGGTAAGGATTACGCCCTCGCTGTCCCAGAACATGGACACCATCATTTTTTCAGCACTGGCGGTTACCCGAAATTTTTTTGGTGGCGGTGAATCTGTGTGCTTCCATTGAGCTGACTGGCGCTTTGTTTCTGGACTGAAAAATGGCATCCATGTCTCATCCATTGTCACAACCGAAGAAAAGAAAGTCCCATTCATGCTGTCGTTGCGTGTCAACATTGCTCGTCAACATGCCACATGGGCAGCTGTGTGGTCGTCTGTCAGCATTCGTGGCGCCCACCTGGATGACACATTTTCAGGTTGTCATGCAGGATTGTGTGCACAGAACCCACAGAAATGCCAACTCTGGAGGCAATCTGTTGAACAGTCATTCGGCGATCCCCCAAAACAATTCTCTCCACTTTCTCGATCATGTCGTCAGACCAGCTTGTGCGAGCCGGAGGTTGTTTCGGTTTGTTGTCACACGATGTTCTGCCTTCATTAAACTGTCGCACCCATGAACGCACTTTCGACACATCCATAACTCCATCACCACATGTCTCCTTCAACTGTCGATGAATTTCAATTGGTTTAACACCACACAAATTCAGAAAACGAATGATTGCATGCTGTTCAAGTAAGGAAAACGTCGCCATTTTAAGTATTTAAAACAGTTCTCATTCTCGCCGCTGGCTGTAAAATTCCATCTGCCGTACGGTGCTGCCATCTCTGGGACGTATTGACAATGGACGGGGCCTCATTTTAAAAGAATGCGCATGTTTCTATCTCTTTCCAGTCCGGAGAAAAAAAATCGGAGGCCTTAGAACGTGAATGCACCTCGTAGATAAACATCTAAAAACAAACATAATCCTTACGACGCGTGTGACTGCATTCTCGCCGCTTGGAGCGCTAGCGTCGCGCCAGCTGTGAAACGGTAAGGACTTTCACAGCAGGGAGGGTCGCGACTGAATGATTAGACTGTTTTACTATTCTGAGCCTCGCAAGGGACTATTATTAACGTTATCAGGGAGGAGTGAGTGTGTTTCTTGGTGGGGGTAGCCGAGTACTCGAAGACACACTAGAGCGGCTCCTTTGTGGCAGAAGTAGGCAGAAAGTTGCCAGACACGGAGCCACGCCACTATGTGTATTTGGCTTGGACCATGCAGGTGTATAATACTGAATGTGACTCGCGAGCAAAACGAAGTCCGATGGCTGGAAAATTGTTGCGAACTGAAGGAAAAGGCAGTTTTGCGATAACTGCTGTTTGTTACATTTAGGGTCGTAATTTAAATAGCTCAAGCGATAGCGAACATCACTCACGAAAAAACTGAGTTACTATTATTTACTAACAGTCCATTGTCCAAGAGGTGTATTTGAAAACTAAAGTTGAGTACAATAAAAATTATTGGACCCAAGCAGCGGTCATCTATGGAGGGTCAGAATGCCATCGGCAACGTGACACGGTTGTTATCGCCCCGCACTCGTATTAGGGAGAACGACGGTTGAAATCCGCGTACGGCTATCCCTATTTAACTTTTCCGTGATTTCCTGAATCACTCCAGGCAAATGCGAGGATGGTTTCTTTGAAAAGGCACGGCCGATTTCCTTTCCCGTCCTTAAAACATTCCGAGCTTGCCCTCCGTCTCTAATGACCTCGATGTCGACGTGACGTTAAACCCAGTCTTCCTTCCTTCCTTTCTTCCTTCTTTCCTTCCGTCCCATGACGAGAGGCAAAATTGTTGAGGTTGTCATGCTCACTTGTTAACATATTACATGTTGGCTCCTGTGTCAGGCTCTTCAGCCGACAATTGTTTATCGATTTTGGACGTTTCGCCAGCACGAGTGGCTGACATCTTCAAAGCTTCACCCTCCACTGCTGGTGGCGTATTGGAGTCGAGCCCACGGTCGCAAATTATACACTATTGGCCATTAAAATTGCTACATCAACAAGTAATGGAGATGATAAACGGATATTCATTGGACAAATATATTATACATGTGATTACGCAATTTGGGTGCATAGATCCTGAGAAATCAGTACCCACAACAACCACCTTGATACGCCTGGGCATTGAGTCAAACAGAACTTGGATGGCGTGTACAGGTACAGCTGCCCATGCAGCTTTAACACGATACCACAGTTCAAGAGTAGTGACTGGCGTATTGTGACGAGCCAGTCGCTCGGCCATCATTGACCAGACGTTTTCAATTGGTGAGAGACCTGGAGAATGTGCTGGCCAGGGCAGCAGTCGAACATTTTCTGTATCCAGAAATGCCCGTGCAGGACCTGCAACATGCGGTCGTACATTACCCTGCTGAAATGTAGGGTTTCGCAGGGATCGAATGAAAGGTACAGCCACGGGTCGTAACACATCTGAAATGTAACGTCCACTGTTCAAAGTGCCGTCAATGCGAACAAGAGGTGACCGAGACGTGTAACCAATGGAACCCCATACCATCACGCCGGGTGATACGCCAGTATGGCGATGACGAATACACGCTTCCAAAGTGCGTTCACCGCGATGTCGCCAAACACGGATGAGAACATCATTATGCTGTAAACAGAACCTTGGATTCATCCGAAAAATCTCGTTTTGCTATTCGTGCACCCAGGTTCGTCGTTCAGTACACCGTCGCAGGCGCTCCTGTCTGTGATGCAGCTTCAAGGGTAACCGCAGCCATGGTCTCCGAGCTGATACTCCATGCTGCTGCAAACGTCGTCGAACTGTTCGTGCAGATGGTTGTTGTCTTGCAAACGTCCCCTTCTGTTGACTCAGAGATCGAGACGTGGCTGCACGATCCGTTACAGCCATGCGTATAAGATGCCTGTGATCTCAACTGCTAGTGATACGAGGCCGTTGGGATTCAGCATGGCGTTCCGTATTACCCTCCTGAACCCAGTGATTCCATATTCTGATAACAGTCATTGGATCTCGACCAACGCGAGCAGCAATGACGCGATACGATGAACCGCAATCGCGATAGGCTACAATCCGAGCTTTATCAAAGTCGTAAACGTGATGGTACGCATTTCTCCTCGTTACACGAGGCATCACAACAACGTTTCACAAGGCAACGCCGGTTAACTGCTGTTTGTGTATGAGAAATCGGTTGGAAACTTTCCTCATGTCAGCACGTTGTAGGTGTCGCCACCGGCGCCAACCTTGTGTAAATGCTCTGAAAAGCTATTCATTTTCATATCACAGCATCTTCTTCCTGTCGGTTAAATTTCGCGTCTGTACCACGTCATCTTCGTGGTGTAGCAATTTTAATGGCCAGTAGTGTAGAAACACGCCTACCAACCTTACGTCGCACAGCTCCTTTTTGATGTTGCGATTTCTTTTTCCGTCATTGTATAATATGCAGCCGGCGGCTCGGAGCCAGTCGCCACCAGCAATGGAAGGTTGTCTTTGACAATGACAGTCACTAGAGAAGGCGAAACGTCAGAGAAATCGTTAATCAAACGTAAGCCGGAGCTCCTTTTGCGAAAGATAACAAGAAATACGTCAGAGATATAGGACTTTCGGAAACAATGTATCTGTAACCAACATCTTAGAACCAACAGGTCCCTAATTTAACAAGCTCTACTTACTTATCTGACGATAATACTGAATGAAGTTGCACTAAGTGAAAGCAACTAGGTGCAAATAACTTTCTTGTTCATTTTGTGCGATACTCAAAATTTGGACACGAAACGCGAATTTTGATGTAATTATGACGTTAGCACACATTCCAGGGTAAATCAAGACTAGCAATATTACGAGATATAATCTCCATGTGTCCAGTTGGTCAACAGTAAAACCGTTCCGCACAATATTTCGACGATTCCTGACAAACTTAGAAAAATCACTCTACCCGTACTACTGCAACACAAAATCTAGTCAGTAAGACTACCCGTGAAAAGCAATCAGTTATTTTAACAAATCTGCAATATTTTCTTTCGCGGCCTTAATTCTTCAAACTTCCTACAGGGACACTTTTCTTTCGCACGGAAGTAGCTGTCGGCTAAACCCAGCATTTAATGACGTGTTTGTTTGTATAGCCAGCCCAAACTGTAGCATATATTTCTTTTTTTGTGAGAACATAGTATGTAGTAAAAAGTTGTAAAGACAAGTAACAATTACGAGATTGTATCAGTTACACTACACAACACTTGTTTTCTCCACTCGTTCTTGCAAGCTGAGTATAACTACCGCGTTATCTTTGCAGAATGTCACAACAGCTGTCACCTTAGAAAACCTGTTTGTTTCTTTTGCTTTACAAATAATGTTACCTGGCTGTATCTGAAGGTTCCTGCATTTCAAAGGTGTCTTTCAGAAACAATCAAAACTCAACTGAGCGTGTTGTCTCCAACTTATACAGCCGTCCTCTCAGGCCATCAAGGATTACTCAGTCTGGGGTATCCCTACGACGAATGCTCTGATGGTTCCTTAGAGTATAATTCTGGAGCGGATCCAGGGTTTAATTCTGGGAGGCGGGGTCACAGTTTTTGCAATAAAATAATAAGAATACGAGGTTAAGTCAATTATTATCCGCAATTTAGTTATATTTTTGTTTATTTTGGTAGTTCTGTCATTTTACGTTGATGACGCATGCTTTATTTGTTGTTGTATCTTTGCAATTTTCTTGCTGCTAGGTTAGTTTCGTTATCGCTGCCGTGCTGTTGATCGTGGCTGCTCCGCTGTCTATTTGCACCAAAGCAGAGCAACGTTCAGTGAAGGCATATCAGGGGCCGAAATTCATCGAAGACTTTCGGTACAGTACGGGAACAGTGTTTTGCCACAACGGAGTGTTTACGAATGGATTGAAAAATTCCGAAATGGTCGCACAAGTGTTACGCACGACGAAGGAGCCGGACGACCGTTTACCGCCACAAATGAAGAAATCATTCAGCGTTCACGTGAAATGAGTCTTTTAGACAGACAATTAACTATTGACGAAGTGGCACAATGCAACCTGGGGTTTTTGAGTTCAATAACATTAAGACTTATCCGTCGTAGTAGCCAAACATAAAAATCCTCCGCGTATGGCGGTCTCGTGCGCGGAAGCTCGTCTCCGATATAACTAAGATCCACGATAAATGTTGATACACGCGCAAAATGTGGCGTAATGTTGCCCACCGCCACCGGAGGTGTGAGTCCCCCCTTGTCCGTCGGGAGCGTGAGCGTTGCGTATCGCACCTTCAGGGGCGACCCAATCATCACAAAATAGCCTAGTGCCGACTGAAGTCGACGTCCGAGCGTGAGTGGTAGGGGCAGGATCTGCGAAATATGCACCACTCGAGAAACCACGTAAGTGTTCAGATACTCGAGTCGCTGCAAAGGTTCAAGACTCCGTAGGAGATGTTGTCGGACCGTGGTACGTGTTGTCTGTAAAATACGTCGGTAGTTAACTGCCGCAGTAAGTTTTACAGATGAGGTAAAGTCTATGCCGAGATAGCGGAATCGCTGCACATAAGGAAACGGACTGATTTCTTCCGGCGTAAGGCCCCTTCCAACCGGCATTGCTGCCGATTTGTTCATGTTCACTGCACTACCCGCCGTCACACTGTGGTCCAACAACAGTGCAAGGACCGTCTTCACCTCTTCCTCTGAACGAATGAGCAGCAGGAGGTCGTCCGCATAGGCACGATATTTGAAGGTGTAGCCCCGCAGTTCCACCCCAGAAAGAGAATTTGTTAGCCTCACAATTAATGGTTCCAACGCTATCGCGAACAGCAGCGTCGAAAGAGGGCAGCCCTGGCGAATGGATCGTCGAATTTGAATGGTCCCTGCTATACGCCCATTAACCTGCACCAAGGATTGTGCGCCCCCATAAATCCTTCTAATGACACCAGTAAAACGGTCTGGAAGTCCCATTTGTTCCATTATAGCGTACAGATAGTTGTGGCGCACCTTATCAAAAGCACTGTCAAAATCAACCGCCACCATCGCCGCTTTAAGCCGGCACTCCTCCGCCAGCGCTATCACATCACGGCATTCGCCAGTAGCTGTTTGCACATTCACCGATCCACCCGGTGTCGTCTGTTCTGGAGAGAGAACGCTACGAATTAACATACGACATCGGGACGCTAGCAACCGTGCAAAGATCTTATAGTCGGCATTAAGCAGGGTGATGGGGCGAAAATGTGTGACCGTAATTCCTGGCTTCGGTTTATGTACTGGCACCAATAGGCCTTCCATAAAAGCCGGTGGAATAGGCGCATCGGAATTTAACATCTCGTTGTACATTTCCGTCCATCGCGGTGCCATTTCCTTGCGAAATTCTCGATAAAATTCAGCAGGAAGTCCATCAATGCCTGGGGACCGATTCAACGCACCCTTTGCGATCGCATCATGTACTTCCTCACAGCTAATGGCTTCCAGTAAGGTTCCTGCGGCTTCCACCGTCAGTGTACGGGAGACGTACGTGGCTATACGTTCGAGGTCATCGACAGGGGCTGCTTCTTCCCGATAGAAGTGTTGGTAATGGTCGACGAATGCAGAGACAATGTCCGCTTGACGCGTCACTCTTCGGTCTTCGCGGGTAATTAATTCCCGTACCAAAACGCGTCCTCGGTGCTTTCGTTCATTCACGACGTGGTGCATCGAAGGAATCTCGTGCATTATCGTATCGTGACATCTGGCGCGCACCATGGTTCCCTGAAGATGTTTCCGAGCTAAAGCCACTAGTTTAGCTTTTATCCTTTTGCGTTCGATCCAGGCGTCCTGTCCCGGCGGACCATCGTCCAGGTCGCGCAGCGCTGCAAAATAAAAGTCGGTCGTACGGCGGCGCCATTCTGCCATCTCCCTGCTATATGAGATGAAGGTACGGCGAAGCGCCGGTTTAGCACAAGTCAGCCACCAATCAAGCTTCGTCGCATACCTTCCAACCCTTCGTTCGCACATCGTCCATGTCTCAAGGATCCGGTGACGGCATTCAGGATCATGTAGATGTTGAATGTTTAATTTCCAAGGGGCCTTACTGTTCCACACCTCTCTACGGGGAAGAAGCACCGTACAGATGTAAGCGCTGTGATCGGAAAATGCCAATGGCCAGCGTTCCGCGTCCTGGACATCATTTGCATGAGCGCGAGAGATATAAATGCGATCTAACCTGCTCGCCGAATGACTTGTCACATAGGTGTATCCCGGTGCATCTCCATGTCGTAATTCCCACGTGTCACTAAGTACAAGGTCGTTGACAACGATTCGCAACTCTTGGCTGATGTTTGCTTGCGGCCATTGGTCTTTCTGGCTGAGAACACAGTTGAAATCTCCACCAATTATTACACATTCATAACGTCCATGGAAAAGTGGGGCAATGTCTTCTGCATAAAATCGCGCCCTTTCCCGCCGCCGATTGTTTCCCGACGGTGCATAAAGATTGATGATGCGTGTCCCAAACGTCGTGAAAGCCATTCCCCTGGCCGACGGAAGGTAACACACGTTTTCTACTGGGAAGCCATCTCACACGTAAACTGCCACCCCACTCCCATTGTGATCTCCATGTGACGAATAGGATTGGTAACCTGCGATGTATGGGAGTGCAGCTATGTGGACTTCCTGCAGCAAAGCAATATCCACATCAGATGCCCAAATCGCTTCCTTCAGTAGGTGTATTTTGGCCGGTGAACGCACGTCATTTATATTTAATGTCGCAATACGGTTCGCATGGCGTTGAATCCCACTCTGTCGATGCGCAACACCATCTCCCTGCATCGGCGCTGGGGGCTGAGTTAGAAGACGTTCTCTCGCCCCTCTCCCTTCACCTTCAGCAATTATTAGGCCGTCTTCGTGAATGCCGGCTGCCTCTGTATGACGTCCGGCGCCTCCTCAATATCGTCATACTACATCTTTGCAGGCAGTGATATATTCGTGTCCATTGCCACAGCTTCTGCGTCTGGAGAGCCAACTGGTTGTGATTCCTCTTCAGCATCACCACGTCCCGGTACCGTCAATGTGACAGACCGCTGCGGGTCTGATCGAACAGTTTCCATTGCCTCATCCTGTTTCGTAGAAGCTGTTGTGTCGTCTTGGTCCACAGGCACATCGTCGTCGGGGCAAGGAGAGTCGTCCCTAGGAGATGTCGTGCGACGCCGCCGTTTCCTCCTTTTCGGGGAACGTTGTTTGCGTGATCTTCCTTCCGTGTCCTCAGATTGTAGGGAATCACGGCTGCCCGACAGAAAAGCATCCGTAGGAACAGGAAGTGTTTCGAGTCCCATCGTTGTACTTGGCGGGAGTTCGGTCGAAACTGATGTTGTCGTCACAGAGTGCGTTCCAGACGGAACAGCATCCGTAGTGGCTGGAACTGCTTCGTGTACTATCGTTGTGCTTGGTGGGTGCTCGGTCTCATCTGATGTTGTCGCCGTAGATTGTATGCTCGACGGAGCAGCATCCTCTGTCATCCCGACGTCTGCTACAAGGTTTCGGAGAGTGCCATCTTGATCTTCCACCAGGGCTGTGTCTTTTCGGTCATCAGCGGACGCAGTGAGTGCTTTGGCATAGGTGATCGGTAGTACTGTCATCGCCGGCGACGGCTCCCGCACATCTGAAGGCAGTTGCGTAATCCGCCGTTGCATACAGTTCGACCTGAGGTGTCCCTCCTGGCCACAGCCAGAACATGTACGTGGTTGACCATCGTAAATCACCACCGCCCGACAGCCACCAATTGTCAGATAGGACGGTACATGCTTCTGAAGATCAATAGTGATCTGTCGCACTCCGTTAAGAACTGGGTACGTGGCGAACTGTGTCCAGCGTTCTGCTGTGTGACCATGTACCGTGCCGTATGGCTTAAAAGCCTCGATAACTTCGTCAGCAGGGAGCTCAAATGCCAGCTCAAAAACACGTATTGTCCGTACACCCAGACCAGCATGTTCTACAGTTACCGTGCCGACATTCCCGTCACTATGGCAAAATCGGAGACCTGCTTTTGTCGCCTGTAGAATTCTCTCACACGCCGCGTCATTTACCATCTTAACAACACCGTGGGACTAACGATGGACAGGTGAATTCCGACAATATCGTGTGGCGGTATCTTGACGTCCTCTCGAATGAATCGTTCCACTCCTAAAGCCTTTGGTCGTTCGTAGTCTTTGCAGAAAGTGAATCGTAATGTAGTTTTCCTGTACTTGTTCGCCATGATCGTTGTTACTAGCCCGCGCGCAGTCCACAAGTAAACAAACACTCCCACACGCCGCACAGGCGGAAGTATCGGACATCCGCTTCGCACGGCCGCTAGCGCCGAACTTACTATCAGTGACAGGTCAAACAAATTGCTTGCTATTATAGCTATATTAAATTTATGTATATGTATATGTATAATAACTGTCACTCTACGCCTTTTTTTATTCAAAATGTTCTAGGCTTACTTGCGTTTCTTAATATGATTACTGTACTTGAACAGAGAAACGTATGTTATAAAAAAAGGTGTAATTTAACTGAATGATTTTCACATATTTATTATTTTGAATGTGAATAGTATGCGTTGTTTTATTGTTTGGTTAATGTTTATAAAGCAAATGTTACGCCATTTAGGAATAGGACAGTCAGCTAGAAACGAAGCTTCATTTTCGGATATCTTAAGCTTCATGCTATTGCTTGTCAAAAAGATTTCGACACTCTTGAAAGTGTTTCACGAAGTGGTATGTTGTGTTTCAGTACCTGTGCCAAGCCCAAATCTCGTCCGACACAGAGCGGAATGAAACATCACTGTTTCGATCAATCAGTCCGTTCCAAGCACAGGTGGACTGAAACAGCCTTATTTTGAAAAAATGATACAGTTTCTGTGTCTGGCTCGAGATCGAATCTGGTCCGGATATCAGAGACAGGGGCGGAATGAAACACCACTGTTTCGAAACAGTGAACCACAGCCGTTCCGAAACACTGAAACAGTTCCACGTATCGATACACTGTATCGAAACATAGAAACAGTGGTCAAGTCTAATAGGACGACCACTGGTTTCGGACCCCGACTGGGCGATGGTAGTGATGGCACGCTGTCACACACACACACACCGGAAGACAGTGGGGACTGCAGACGACAGTTCACTCCTGTCGTATTCGGGAGGACGACGGTTCAATCCCGTCTCCAGCCATCCTGATTTAGGTTTTCCGTGATTTCCCTAAATCGTTTCAGGCAAATGCCGGGATGGTTCCTTTGAAAGGGCACGGCCGATTTCCTTCCCAATCCTTCCCTAACCCGAGCTTGCGCTCCGTCTCTAATGACCTCGTTGTCGACGGGACGTTAAACACTAATCACCACCACCACTCCTGTCGTATAGGACGACAGGCAATTACAGACTGTGACGTTCTTTCCCTCCTTCTTCACTCGCCGGCAGGAGACGCGACTCGTAGCGATGTTCGTCCCCGTGGAACACCACCTGTAACTCACGTACGAACACAACTCCTCGCGTGGCTTAGAGATATTCTGTTATCTGTCCGCAACAGTTGGGACGTAGCGCCGTATAACGATCCTGCCTTGGAGGCGGTTAAGTGGGAGATGTGTCTCAGAGCTGGATAGTGACAGATGGTGACGCGAGACTGGACGCGCACGTAGTTTATGTATCAGCCGATAGAGGACAATATTGGATAGGGGGACTGTGATTTTAGTTTCGATTGTGCCCACTAGAGTGCACTAAAGTAATAGAATGTTTTCGTAAACTGTTCTAGTATTTTCATAAAGTGTTGTTATGTCTTTTTGTGTAGGTAAATTGTTATAAATGTGTTTTAGCAGTATGAATGATGCGTGAATGTGGTTTAAGGTTAATATGAAGATAGTTGTTTAACGAGTTATGTGGTATGATTTAGTGTGGGAACATTTCGAAGAAGTATGGATATGGACAAAGGGGATTTTTGTAGAATAGTTTTGTGAAGTAAGTTTATGGTAAAGGGAAAATTAATTCAGGTGTAAATAACAATAGTAAATAACTTTATGCATAAACAAAACTTCTGTATATTAGATAATTACGTCGGTAAAAAGTGCAGTCGTGAGATTTACTATTTTGCGATTGGTTATTGATGAAAAGCGCGGACTGACGCGGGAGAATGTTGTTTTGCTATTGGCTGTTGAGTAAACTGACCAATGGTAAAGCAATATTCTTCGCGCGCCTTTCTCTGCTGGTAAAGAAGACTTAGAGTATTCTAGAGAAGAGTGGGAGCCTAGCCATGAAAGAGATCGGACGTGTGCAGTAGTGGTTCTGACGGAAATGATAAGTTGCCGGATCTAGCAGTGTTTCATACGTCAAAAGTGTTGTAAAGTGACGGCATAATTATTCCGATGTGTGTGTAGAAATTTCGGAATTTTTAAGTGAACTTTGTGACGAGAAAAGAGATAAATTACGCGTGGCGTACTGAGCAGGTCGGTGGCTAAAAACTGTGACTGCATTTGGTACCGACAGACTTAATATTTGGCGAGCATTTTCAATCAAAAACAATCAGTACTGTTGTAGCTATTACGTTTTCGGGAAATGCAACACCATAAACTTGCTAACGTGAGTGAAAGGGATTATGAGTGACTGTGTTAAGACTAGCACGAGCTTGGCATTGATACTTGTTCATCTAAGTTTCAGGATATATCAATTGAGGACAAAATTTCCAACCTTTCATTTCGTGTTTCTCCCGAAACGTAGATTAGTGACTTTAATTGCAGCCTGGTTCACGTCGAAGTACAGTAGGTTTCACTCGGCTTTCCTACTGATGATCTGCTGGGACAATGTACACAGGCAGGTGCAGGTCCGTCGTAAAGGGACGGAAAGAACCGCGCCGCCGCGCAGTCTTCTCAGCTTGTGCGAACTGGTAAACTGCAATCGTTTATTTTTATTTTTATGCCCTGTTAGTTCCGTGCTGAAATAAAATCTTGATTCTTGATTTCATCATTACGGTCGTTTTTCACATCATACAGCGAGGATGATATTTTGCTGTCTACTATTCCGTTGCTATGCCATTGCTACGTCAAGTTATTAACAACGATCCGACGTAAGTCCAGAGATAACTTATGTTGGAGTAAATTTTTTTTACTAATACATCGTAATATTGGTTTAAACTAGTCACTTTTCACTGTCCATTATTCATGTGCTCACTTAGACACTTAAAATGTTTAAAGAGCCAATCAACTTGCATTAATACACATTGCATTGTCCGTTTAATGAGTTTTATTGTTCTTTCGGGTCTAGTGAAGCAGGGGATACAACCTGTCGGCTTTGACCAGTGACGTCAGAATTGGCCAGAGAGCATTTGTTACACAGATGAACGAGCTGACAAGAATCAGAAACAAAGGAATACGAGAGACGAAAAATATAGTTGACATATAGAAAGGCCAGTAGTATTTTCACGTTAAGGATATCGCGTGTTTGTATCGTATTATTTCTCTGGAAAATGAAAGGGAAAAAATGGATGGAAAATATTGGCAGCGTAGAATACATGACGTCACATATAAATGAGTTGTATCTCAAACCTCATTAGAAGTGTATTGCTTAAGTACAGTAAGGGATACAAGTTTGGCGTAAGTCGATATCTTCGTTTTCATTAGCATTAGTGTCCTGTTGTTCAGTTGATGTATCTTCTGCTTCACTAAACCCTAAATGAAGCACGGGACACAAATTTTACATGTGTTGTTTATTTCTCCTGCGCTATCACTAACAGTCTATTGTTACGTAGATATTAATTCTGCCGATGGCAGAACGAGCTACGTCCATAATATTTGTACCCCACACTTCCCTTGACCGCTATATTTGTACACGGCTAACGAAAACGTGGAAATGGACGTACGTTACATTTGCAACCTGTACCTCAGTTGAACTACGCAAAGAGGCAATAAGACGACATATATACAATTTGTATCCCGTACTTCACTATGGGGTACAGTTTTTATTCCGCCTTCGATGCTAATAGTATCCCATTCTGTACTTCAGCTATGTAGCTGTACACAACATTTGTATCGTCTCCAGTTGACATTCGTGGTGTGAAGCCATGGTGAAGAACAGCTCGGTGACTTCCTAAGACACTTGAACAGCCTCCATGCCAACATAAAATCTACCATGGAAGTAGAAAAGGACAAGAAACTGCAATGTCTAGATGTGCTGGTGACAAGGGATGGCGAAAACCTGAGACACAGCGTGTTTAGAAAACCGGCACACACGGACCGATATCTGTACAAACTATCAAACCACCACCCGAGCCAGAAAAGAGGCACGATTAATACGCTCGTGGGCCGCAGCACCTCAGACGAGAATTGCAACGCCTGGAAAGTGTTCTGAGGAGCAATGAGTACTGCACAAATTATATTAGAAGTGTAACAGAGCCAAACATTCGGCGAAGTAAGGAATCAGAAAAACGAATGTCAGGTACGGCCTTTCTGCCACACATTCCCAGAGTGACGGACAGAATCGGCCGTATATTGCGCAAACATGGCGTAAAGACGATTTTCAAACCGACAAGGACGATCAAAGAGTGTCTTAGATCGGCAAAGGAGAAAAGGGACCTACTTGCAATGGCGGGAATATACCGTATACCTTGCACATGCGGAAAAGTTTATGTCGGAATGACTGGACGATCAATTGACACCGGGATCATAGAGCATAAGCGACATTGCAGGTTGGGGCAGGTGGAGAAATCGGCCGTGGCAGAGCACGCACTGAGTGACACCGACCACGTAATAAAATTCGTCGACGCGGAAGTTCTGGCTGTAGAGAAGCACTATCACACGCGCTTGTTCAGAGAAGCTGTAGAATACAAAAACACGCGAACGGCTTCAACAAGAAAGAGAAAGCCTTAAGGTAAACGGATCCTGGCTTCCCGTACTGCAGCGAACGACCGTCGCAGGTAGCAAGAGGAGAACCGCACCGGAAATGACCGCAGAGAAGCCCTCGGACGTTGGCGCGCCAGGTACAT
The DNA here is from genome assembly GCF_023864275.1 of Schistocerca cancellata. Classification (NCBI taxonomy): domain Eukaryota; kingdom Metazoa; phylum Arthropoda; class Insecta; order Orthoptera; family Acrididae; genus Schistocerca; species Schistocerca cancellata. Next base: position 1,077,404 of record NC_064628.1, on the reverse strand, counting down.
ATAGTATGCGGCCGCGAGCTCGGCTCCAGTTCACCACCGGCAATGGAGAGTGAAGCTTTCACAATGCGAGCCACTCGTGCTGGCGAAACGTCAGAAAAATCGTTTGATGAACGTAGGCCGAAGAACCCGAGACAGAAGGCAATAGGCAGTTTGCTACTGGAATACTGGCCACTGGATGCCAGAACTTACACAACACACTACATTGTGGAGTCGTATGCCATAAGCATTTTACGAACTATGGAATGTTTTGCTAACTATAATTGTCCTATGAAGGGGTGACACAATTGCGCGTGTCTGTGAGGTGTAATGTCAAGCTCTGTATGTGTGTTTTACAATTGTCACTGTTATGCTATAAGTCGCATTCACTATTGCTTTGAAATTTACTTTATGCTAAAGGTTGCTACCGACAGGAAATTTTCGAGGAGAATATTCAGCGATTTCATGTGTAGCTGAATGTGCTGCTAATCAAACAAAGGATAGCTCAGCAGGCAGTTCAGTTGAAGAGCAATGGACAACTTTAAAAAGGGCAATCACAGAAGTTGGAAAGAAACACATAGGTACAAATAAGGTGACACCGAAGAAACCATGGATAGCAGAAGAAATACTTCAGTTAATTGATGAAAGAAGAACATACAAAAACGCTCAGATACATTCAGGAACACAGAAATACAAGCCAAAAAATGGTTCAAATGGCTCTGAGCACTATGGGACTTAACATCTGAGGTCATCAGTCCCCTAGAACTTAGAACTAGTTAAACCTAACTAACCTAAGAACATCACACACATCCATGCCCGAGGCAGGATTCGAACCTGCGACCGTAGTGGACGCGCGGTTCCAGACTGAAGCGCCTAGAACCGCTCGGCCACGCCGGCCGGCAAATACAACCCACTCAGGAATGAAATAAATAGGAAGTGCAAGGAATATAAGGTGAACTGACTGCAGAAAAATGTGAAGAAACCGAAAATAAAATGATTGTCGGAAGGAATGCCTCAGCATATATAAAAGTGAAAAGAACCTTCGGGAAAATAAAAGCAAGGATAGCAACATTATGAGTGCAACGGAAAATCCGGTGTTAAATGTACAGAAGAGAGCTGACAGGTGGAAAGAGAACACCGAAGATCTCTATGAGGGGGAAAACTTGTTTGATGGCGTGATAGAAGAAGAAATAGGAGTCGTTATAGAAGACATCAGACTTCCAATATTAGAAGCAGAATTTAAAGGGCTTTGGAATACTTAAAATTAAATAAAGCAGAAGAGATATATAACATTCCACCAGAATTTCTAAAATCATTGAGGTAAGTGGCAACAAAAAGACTATTAACGTTGGTGTGTAAAATACGAATCTGGCGATGTGCCATCTGACTTGCGGAAAAACAACATCCACACCGTACCGAAGGTTGCAAAAGCTGACAAGTGCTAGAATTATCCCACAATCAGCTTAACAACTCACGCATCCAAGTTGTTAAGAAGAATATGCAGAAAAATGAAAAAGAAAATTGAGGATGTGTTCGATGACGATCAGTACGGCTTTAGGAAACGTAAAGGCACCAGAAAGACAATCCTGACGTTGTGGTTGATAATGAAAGCAAGATTAAAGAGAAATCAAGACAAGTTCATAGGATTTGTCGACCTGGAAAAAGCGGTCGACAGCCTCAAATGGTGCAAGATGTTCGAAATAATGAGTAAAATAGGATTTAGCTATAGGGAAAGACGCGTAATATACAATATGTACAAGAGCCAAGAGGGAACAATAGGAGACAAGAACGAAGTGCTTTGAAAAAAAGGGTGTAAGACAGGAATGTAGTAGGCCTATGTCGCTCTTTCTGTTTAATTTATACATCGAAGAAGCAATGATGGAAGTAAACGAAAAGTTCAAGAGTCGAAGAAAGACGAAAGTAATGAGAAGTAGCAGAAATCAGAACAGCGATAAACTTAACATATGAATTGGGCATCAAGAAATAGATGAAGGTAAGGAATTCTGCTATCTAGGCAAAAAAATAACCAATGACGGATGGAACGAAGAGGACGTAAACAGCAGACTAGCACAGGGAGAAAGGACGTTCTTGGCCAACAGAAATCTACGACTATCAAACTTAGGCCTTAATTTGAGGAATAAATTTCTGAGAATGTACGTTTCGAGCACAGCGTTGTATGGTAGTGAAATATGGACTACGGGAAACGTGGAACAGAAAAGAAACGAAGTATTTAAGGTGTGGTGCTAAATGAGTAAGTTGAAAATTAGGTGGACTGATAAGGTAAGGCATGAGGAGTTCCTTTGCAGAATATACGAGGAAAGGAATATATGGAAAACACCGAGAAGAAGATGGACCGGATGGTGGAACATCAAGAAAATAACTTCCATTGTATCAGAGAGAGTTGTAGAGGGTAAAAAGTGTAGAGGAAGGCAGAGATTGGAAAACATCTAGCAAATAATTGAGGACGTAGGTTGCAAGTGCTACTCTGAGGTGAATAGGTTGGCACAGGAGAGGAATTCGTGGCGGGTCGTATCAAAGCAGTCAGACTGATGACTCAAAAAAAATAAATAAATAAATAAATAAATAAATAAAGCAGCCCTACACCGTATACACGAACATTCACAAAATGCTGTCTCACTGATTTCTCGGATATTCATTTCCAGGTGAGCCCAAACAACAAAGCATTATTTTGTTGCTATGCATTGTTCAAGTGTCTCCTGGGGTTGACAACATAATTCAGTGACTACGTCATGTACATAGAAGCAATACTTTACAAACGGAGATGTACCGGTAGTTTCAGCTGAACCTTAAGCCACAGAAACTGCTTAATGAAAATAATGCTAATGAGTGCTATGACGTGTCCGAATATGAATAAATTATGTGTGTGGTGCACTCAGTATCTCTTACGTTCTGATTCCAGTTTCACACAAATTACAAACTTTACAACTGTGAAAAGACACTATTGTCACTAGCCTGCAGATGGAAATTTTGTGAATTATCTTTAATAAGAAATATAATCCTAAATATTAATTAACATTCCATAACATAGTGTGTATGTTCGTCAGGATAGCTTAGGGCGCTGATGCGCTGCTTCCCGGACTCGGGTAGGCGCGCCGGCCCCAGATCGAATCCGCACGGCAGCTTAACGACGGAGGCCTGGATTTGGTTTTTAGGCGGTTTTCCATATCCCACTAGGTGAATTGCGGGCTGGTCCCCACGTCCCGCCTCAGTTACATGGCTCGCAGACATCTGAACACATTCGCACTATTCCATGGATTACACTAGACACAGAGAGTTGGGGTACGCTAATTCTGTCCTAGGGGGTACGGGGTGGCGGTAGGAAGGGCATCCAGCCACCGCTTAAATTAACCTAGCCAAATCCGTTTAACCTTGCCAATCCTGCGTCATTGCGGGAAAAAGGCACAAGCAAAAGAAAGAAAGAACATAGTGGTACGTTATGTTTTCATAGGAAGCTTAGGAAGTTAGGACATGGTTAAAAAGCAATTCAGACCAATGAAACTGGAGGTTTGTCTAAAAATTTCATTACAGCAAACAACTTTTTTTCTCAAAACTTTGTTCCCGTGCTTTGGACCCTTATGGTTCTCAGTCCCTCATTCAGTGAGTCGATATGACTGAAACACATTGTCACAACACTGACAATGAAAGCTTGATTCATGCATGGAGGCATGCTCACGGAGCCCAGTGGTTCATAGCGTCGTCTTAACTTCAGAAGAAAGTATAAACCAGCATGCCGCAGAGAAGCGCTGCAGTTGAATGCAACTGTACATAACGAAGGGAATGGATACCTGTGAGCCGTGGTAAAAATTGCTGTTTTGAAGAGCGCGCCGCAGCGAGTAGTGTGATGCAGTCGCCCTCCGTTTCTGGCGGTGGCGCCGCTGTGGCAATCGCAGCTTTGGTGTCTCCCTCTGGTGGGAAAGGGGAAAGGTTGGCTGTTGACGTGCATTTAAGGGGCGGTATGAGCTCGCCAGTGGGTCAGTCTCTCGTCCCCAGCTTGCTACTCTGTCTCTCGTCGGGCATTTGTTAGGCACTAAGAGAATTCAGCATGTGGTCGCCCGGTCGGGGCTTAAATCCTGCATCTGAGTCTGCGCGTTAGGCCGCCAGGCTGCTCGAGTTTGCTCAGGCAACGGTCATTGGCGGTTGGATCGATCGGTTGGTCGGTCGCGCACTAAGACACAAGATGACTTGTCCGTCTTGACCGTCGGCGCATGTGGGGTCGCCACGTGAGTCCAGTGGGCCGCGGCGTATAGCGATGGGTAGTGACTTCGCGGTCGACACGTGAGCAACAGGAGTTAACCCACGACATCGGTCTGGCCGGTGCGAGCTGCGACGCCGTGAGACGGGAGATCGGCGTGCTTTCCTGCGTCCGTTGAAGCGGCTGGCAGCGGACTGTTCGGGAGAACGATTTGGGGGTGCTGCGCCAGGTCTTCTCGAGAAATGGCACTTTATTAGAAGTTAAGTGATTGGTGATTTGTTGTTTCATTTACTTGTTAAATTATACTTGTTTTCTGTGTGAGGTCACCAGCCGTTTTGCTTTGGGGTCGTCCCACCATTCTTCTCCGGTTGCCCACCCGTGGGAAGGTGCTTGTTTATAAATTGGGTGGTCCGTGTTCCCTTGTGGAGTAGGGGCAGGTTAGAGCAACCTGCGGTTCGGGTTGTTCGGTAATCTCCCTATCAATCTACCGTACGTTAGTAGCTGCCTCTGTCATGTTTGTCGGATTTGGTATGTTAACGAATTTATCACTTGGAGTGTAACGGCCTAATACCTGAAATATGTTTTGATCTTTGGAAACTTTGATATTATTGCCTATGATCTTGAGAGGCGGTATCTGTGTACTGTAGAGCATCTTAACTATTGTTTGGCCAACCTTGTAGAATTTTATATGAGATTGCATTTCATGGAGTTTTATTTAAATGATCATTTTAGTACATAAAGTTGCCACCCTTTCACCGTAAGACTTTTCTTAGAAGTTAAAATCAAGTTGCACTTTCACGTGGCAAGGTTAATATTTTAATTGTTAGTGTTTTGTACCATTTCCATCCCTCCTATGGGGGGTGCATAGTTTGTGTGCTTGTGTAAATTGTTAAAACTCTTGGTTTAAAGTTATCTGGTGTGTTGCAGATTTACACCAGTGTAGTCTTTCAGAGGTTGTTGTGAGCGGTCGTAACTATGGCCGTGACAAAAGGGAGTGGCAAGGTTCTGTGACCGAAAGCTCATACAGTCAAAACTTGTTTCTTTCTGCCTCTGAATAAATTGTTACTTTGATATTTAGAGGGTGCTTTCTAATTATAATTTTAAATCTGTTTCTTTAAAAAAAATGCTTTTAGGCACTATTAAAGTGAATAAAATTCCCATTTGTTAACAGGAATTTGGTTATGATTTCATCAGTTACTCCCTGTCAGTTACTTCCATGTTTACATAGTGTGATTAAATATGTTAATGTTCTTGATGAATCGCTAGTAAATAAAATAAGTTTTTAAGAATATTCTTTGAAAATAAATCAAGGTTCCACCTGTTTCAAAATATAGGAAGTAAAAAGCGCTGATATACACTAACAATAAGCAAATAGTGGTAATGACATGCACATCACATCAATAATCGCGGAATTTTATTACAGTATTGGACAATTTTTTGTCCTTTTTATTATTATTTGCAGCCATCATCCGTCAGGACTCTATGCGTTACATCCATGTTCTTCAGGAACAGCAGTCATAAAACATATAAACAGTTTACAAAAATTTAAAAATACGAAATATATGCGTATTTTTAAAATTATTAAAACAAGCTATTTTACATTTCAAATTGTAAATAAAATATTGTTTTTTTTTAATTTTAAAAAATGTTTTGAACGGGAGACTTCATTTCACTACAGGTACTGAAACAGTAGGTGAGGGGAAGACTGTTCGCGAAACAATGCGGGAGTGAAGAGGTGGGGAAGAGGAGCCAGAAAAGTGGCGAGGAGCTACGAACTGTAGCGCTGACATCGAGAGCAAGAAGAGGATTCTGTGTGGCCGAGCGGTTCTAGGCGCTACAGTCTGGAACCGCGCGACCGCTACGGTCGCAGGTTCGAATCCTGCCTCGGGCATGGATGTGTGTGATCTCCTTAGGGTAGTTAGGATTAACTAGTTCTAAGTTCTAGGGGACTGATGAGCTTAGAAGTTAAGTCCCATAGTGCTGAGAGCCATTTGGACCATTTGAAGTGGATTCTGTTAAAAGCTGGAAGGATGGGTAGATCTCTGGGCGAGATTTCCTGAGCACGTTATGGGAGGTGATTAAGTTTTGTTGGAATAGGATGTGGAGAGCATGTTGTTGTAACAGGCGCGGTGGGGGGGGGGGGCGGGGGGGGGATAGTGGACGGGTACAGAGGGCGAGGCGGGTTGCATAGCATTAGAGTATTTTTGGAGTTAGTGTTAAAATCAAAAATGCGAGGGGAAACTGGTATGAATGCAGACGACGTTAGCGTAAGAGGATTACTCGTCAGACTAAGGCTTTGTTAGGAGTGCAGTATGTAGTTTTAGTCTATTATGAGGTTTTTTTTTCTTTTTTGGATAGCGCAGTAGGTGCGGGTTCCATGTCAGTTTATTTTGGCATGTAGCATTTACTGAATATAACGGCCATAAATTATAATCTAATCCAGGTCAGGCTTAATTTTCGTGTAACTGTTTACAGATTAGAAATAGGGCTCGATGTGCACTGTTATTCGTTCATAGCAGGCCGAGCAAGTCATGTGCACCGTCAGTAAACTGAAGCCGAAGGTTGCCAGCATCGCATCATCATTCCTTCTAAACTAAAAGGAACTTCTGGAACTCCTTTATCCCTTGGCGTACTCTGGTGTCGGTTTGGGTTTCCAGCTCCAGTAGCGCTGTCCTCTGCCAAAGACGGCACCGTCCCTTAACGTCTCCGGCAATCGCTGCAGCGCAGATTCTGGCAGGAACGACACGGAAAACGCCACCACCAAGTTCAGGGCTGCGAGGATGGCGAAGGGAAGTCGCTTGTCGTCCTGCGCAAGGAAAAGATATTTGTAAGTAGTGAGAATGAAAGACGCCAATCACAGATATGTTTGCACGTGAATTATTACGACTCTAAGGCCTCCTCGCTAGCCACCCAACAGAAAGCCCGCAACAGACTGTGATTACAAAACCTATTAACTGAGCAAAAAAGTGATTGCACCCCTGCACTATCCCCCACATTCGATTAGATTAGATTTACTTTCATTCCAATTGATCCACAATGAGGAGGTCCTCCCGGATGTAGAACATGTCAGAAAAACAACAATACATCACAAATATTAACAACTCAGACAAATAAACTAATGTACCATTCTACAGGCCCCAAGTGGAATGATCGTCATTTTTTAATGAGCAATATATGAAAGAATCATTTTACAAATACTAATGCACTGAATGTAATATAAAAAAGTTTATTTATTTATTTATAAGGTAATAAACGTATAATACAACTACTATAACACTTATTTACAATGAACACATAACTGCACTGAAATGGTGCAGAAGTTTGATTGTACTTACACACACACACACACACACACACACACACACACTTATTTACAATGAACACATTACTGCACTGAAATTGTGCACAAGTTGTATTGTACTTATATATAATATATACACACACACACAAATCAGTTGGTTCTACTGAGAAATTCATCAGTGGAGTAGTAGGAGTCGGCCACCAATAAATCCTTCAGGCTTCTCTTAAACTGAATTTAATTGGTTGTTAAACTTTTGATAGCTACTGGCAAGTTATTGAAAATGTGTGTTCCTGAATAATGCACACCTTTTTGTACAAGACTAAGTGAATTTAAATCCTTGTGAAAATTATTCTTATTTCTAGTATTGATTCCATGAATTGACCTGTTGCTTTGAAAAAGTGATAAATATATTGGGAAGCAGTAGTTAGTATCCCTAATTCCCTAAACAGGCTTTGGCAGGATGTTCTTGAGTTCACACCACATATAACTCTTACTGCACGTTTTTGTGCCTGGAAAACTTTAGCTTGGCTTGATTAATTACCCCAAAAAATAATCCCATATGACATTGTGGAATGAAAGTAAGCATAGTATGCCAGCTTTCTCACTTTTATATCACCTATGTCTGACACAATTCGCATTGCAAATAGAGATTTGTTAAGATGCTTCAGCAGTTCTGTGGTGTGCTTTTCCCAGTTGAATTTATTATCAAGCTGTAATCCCAAGAATTTAACACTGTCCACTTCTTCTATCTGCTTGTTATCATATGTTAGGCATATACTTGTGGGACACCCTTTACGAGTTCTGAACTGCGTATAGTGAGTTTTTTCAAAGTTTAGTGTCAAAGAATTGGCTAGGAACCAGTGATTAACAACAAATATTTTATTAGCTGATCTTTCTAAGACTACACTTGATTTGCTATTTATTGCAATGTTTGTATGGTCGCCAAACAAAACGAACTTGGCATCTAGTAATGTTACTGATGAAAGGTTGGTGATATACACAAGAGAAAGTGAGGGCCATAAAATGGAACCTTGTGGGACCCCACATATAATTAGTTCCCACTTGGATGATGCCTGATAGCTTGATACATGTCTCTTTCCTAATAACACGCTTTGTTTCCTGCCAGAGATATAATATTTGAACCATTTTGCAGCATTTCCTGTTACACTGTAATATTCTAATTTACTTAAAGGGAAATGCCTTTGACAAATCACAAAATATACCAGTTGCCTGCAATTTTTTATCTAATGAATTAAGCACATTTTCACTGTAAGTGTAGATAGCCTTCTCAGTATCAGAACCTCTTAGAAATCCAAACTGTGACTTTGACAGTATGTTATTTGAGATAAGATGGTTATAAAGCCGATTGTACATTACTTTTTCTAAAATTTTTGAGAATGCTTGCAAAAGTGAAATTCGACGGAAATTTGATGCTATTTCTTTATCTCCCTTCTTAAACAGTGGCTTAACTTCAGCATATTTTAACCATTCAGGAATTATTCCACTGATAAACGACTGGTTACACAGATAGCTTAATATGTTACTTAAGTCAGAATAATATTCTTTAATTACCTTTGCTGATATTTCATCATACCCACTAGATATTTTTGATTTTAAAGATTTTATGATGGATATTATTTCTGCTGGGGTAGTGAAGGTCAAATTCATACTATGGAAGTTACTTGAAATGCCTGGTCTGAGGTATTCCACAGCAGCATCTACAGAACCCGACAACCCCATCTTTTCAGTAACAGATATGAAATGTTTGTTAAAACGTTCTGTGACACTATACACATCTGTCACCAATGTATCATTTACTTTTAATGCTATTTGTCCCTCTTCATGTCTGGTTCTACTGGTCTCCTCCTTCACTATATCCCATATTGTCTTTATTTTGTTATCAGATATGACTATCTTTTCCTTCTATAATATTTGCTTTGATGTCCATATTATAGTCTTTAATATTTTGCAGTATTTCTTGGAATGTGCTATAGCATCAACATCGGAACTGTTTCGGATTGACAGATACAGTTTTCGTTTTGTTTCACAAGATACCTCTATTCCTTGAGTAATCTGTGGCTTCTTTATGGACTTTGCTCTAACCTTGGTAAGTTTTTGGGGAAAACAGTGTTTGAATAAGGTAAGCACTTGATTAGCAAAAGTGTTATATTTTTCATTCATGCCATGAGCATCAGTCCAGTGAATGTCTCTGAGGAGTGTCCTAAAATAATCAATTTTTGGCTTGTTGATTACCATCTTGAGATCAGATTTAACAGATTTTATATCCTGTTCAGTGTTAACATTTAACAGAAGGAACTGCATGCCATGATCTGAGAAGCCATTGATTATTGGTTTTGTAATATAATTTTGTTCATTGGACTTTTCTATAACGATATTATCAATGGTTGTTTGTGAGCAATTGGCTACCCTAGTGGGAAACTTAACAGTGGAAATTAAGTTGAATGATAGTGTTACTAACTCAAATAAGGGTCTTTGAGGAAATCTACATTGAAATCACCAGCAACCACTATTTCTTTGTTTTTGAGTGTTAAATGGGCCAGTACAGCTTCAAGGTCGTTTATGAACAGATTAAATTTACATGCAGGTGCCCGATATACACTTAATATTATGAAGGATTTTTTGTGAAATTCTACTTCTGTTGCACATATTTCCATATGCTGTTCGAGGCAAAGTTTATAAATGTCCATGTTCTTAAATTTATGACAGTTCCTGATGAATGTCGCAACTCCTCCTTTCTCCATTTCTGATCTACAAAAGTGAAATGCTAACCTAAACACTGTAACACTTAAAAGTTCTATACCAGTGGTCACAGGATGTTCAGAGAGGCAGTTTATGTCAGCTGGGTTTGAAGACTCTAATTCATCTATGCAGATAATTAATTCATTACTTGTATTTCTTAGTCCTCGAATATTTTGACGCAATGAAGATAGCTGACATTTCACATTGACTAAGTTAAAATTGGATAGAGTTAAAATATCTGCTGACTGCTGAAAATTCGTAACCAATGGCTGTTTATGCTGATGTAATAAGCTAGAATTATGTTTTTTGGTTTCTTTCTCAAACTGGTTTGTCTCAGTCCTAACCTCTCTTAAAATTTGGTTTCTTTCTGACCACACTACCCTAAAAAAGGGTCTTTTCTGAAGCTTGTAACCACTGGTATTTTATCACTCATGACAGTGCCTCCCCCTTTTAACTTTTCTGCTATTTTCCCAGCCAGTTTACCCTTCCCCTTCCTGTTGAGATGAAGGCCATGCCTAGTATAATCCCACCTACTGACAGAATCAACAGGAACCACACCAATGTGTGACCCTGCACCAGACATAAGCAACTGTTTCAACTCCTAATTAACTCTCTTGACAGAAGAGTTCAAATGAGGTTGGTCATGGCGCCCAAGAACAGATACAAACCCAACACTAGTATGCTTTGATGCTGATGCAATCTTTGCCAGGTCACACTCTATATTGTACCCAGGATCTCTGGGTACCACTACAACCACGCTGTCTCTCTTAGTGAACTCTTTGCAAAGTGATCCTAAATCCTCTGTCACGTGCTCCAGACCAGCACTAGGTTTAAAAAAAATTGGTGACCTGGTATTCTGATCCTAGTTCATCCTGCAAAAGTTGGCCAACACCTCTTCCATGGGAACTACCTAACAACAACACTTTCTTTCTCTTTCAAAAAGTGGTTCAAATGGCTCCGAGCACTATGGGACCCAACATCTATGGTCATCAGTCCCCCAGAACTTAGAACTACTTAAACCTAACTAACCTAAGGACAACGCACAACACCCAGCCATCACAAGGCAGAGAAAATCCCTGACCCCGCCGGGAATCGAACCCGGGAACCCGGGCGTTCTTTCTCTTTACTGCTTACCCTACTTTCTTACTTTTCAATTTGCTGCTGAAAGTTTGTTGTGCCCTGTCTACACCTGCAACTGCTTTAGGCTCGCCAGTTTCTAACTGAAGCAAAAGGTCAAATCTATTTTCCACATTCACCACGAAGCTGTCAGATAAAGTTCTAGGCCTGACCATGACCATGATCTGACCATGATCTGACCTACAGTCTGCTATGCCAGTGTTGCATGGATGTACTCTCCACCAACGTCCTACTACTCCCTCTAAATCCTTGAGCGCCATGCACTCTGTTCTCCCTTTAAACATCTGTTTAGTTTCCCTCATGTGGATCCTGTACCCCCTCATCAAATTCGCACCTCTCCTTACAATAAACAGCTAATCAGATCCTACACTATCTGAAAACTCGACGTCAACATTTGTATACTCTGTAATTTGAAATCTTGCTACGCCTTCGCACCTACATCGACATACAGTTCAGTCCATATAAACATGAGCTACTTTAATTACTTAGAACATCTGAACCAATAATGGGACACATTTGCAATTTTAGGAGATGATAAATACCATTGAGAAATCACATACATACATTCACACAAACTCCTCACAGCAAATGCTGGAAGTGTCCTTCACCAGCATAGATCTACGAGTGCACTCTTTTCGCCGTATTCCGTGGCATTCTGTGAAGTGTATTCTCATCAGTGTTGTTTATTTCGTGTGTCTTGGCCTGACGAAGTTCTGCAGTTGTTCGTGGTCTATGACTGTACACTCAGCTTTTAAGAGACCGCCACAAGCGCGGGGGAGAGTGGGGGGGGGGGGGGGGGTCCGTTGTTCGGTCATCATAGACACTTGTTGCAAGTTACATGGAAGCGCTAGGCGTGGGGCACGTTGCTCTATCCTGTAACTAAGCTTTTATATAAGATCGATGTCATCCAGCTGCTCCACAAATGTGTTGAAGATGTCCGTATAAACTGCACAGTCTTCAGTCATATCAAAGAAAATGGGACCATCACTCCTGGAAGATGACACCGAGCACCACACACCGACCTTTTCATCATGCAGTGGTGTTTCATGGATGATATGGGGGTTAACATCAGTTAACGCGTGTTGATGTAACCTGGAAGATGCAACCATGCCTCATCCATAAAGCAAGGTATGCAGAGGCTGTTGAATAAGAAACCCCTGAAACCACATTCACGTGCAACAGAGTCAAATTTCTACGTTCTGTCGCGTGACTTCTATAAGGTAACGAGCTGCAGAAGTTCGTCACGAGTCTGACTTATACTGCGCGCGGTATTTTTATTTTTAAGCCAGAGCACAATATCCGCTTTCCTGGTGTTTTTACTTCGTGTTTTTAACAGCTGCATGATAACAGGCATGGTAATTACAATGACCGACTTCGAAGCAACGTATGACAAGAATTATCCAGTGAACCACTTTGAAACTGACAACGTTCTTTCCTAATGGTAGTCACTGCTGTTGTTCTTACACCCTATTACAAGTTTACTATCAACAACAAAACCAGAAAAAGAGAATAATCATCAGAGTACCGTTTCCTACTGGAACTTTAAAACCGCCAGTACCACCGCTCATTTTCCAGCAGGTATTCATGGAACAATTCTGATTCACCAACGTTCCAGCAAGATAATAGACTTCTCTTGTATCGTGCAGCTTTATAAGAGATCGTGCTGCACCTATGTCACTTCTTTCAATCAAAAACTCTCTTCTTACTATATTTGAAAACAATGTCTTTTAAAATACTTTGCGTTGACCAAGCGCTACCGTTGAAGCCAATTTCCTCAGTCATAATCGTGACAAGTTTTTCTGATTTCGAGTATTCACTACTTATAAACATTTCAGTGCCACCACTTTGTGTCGCAGGTTTCTTTAGATTTCGATGGTTCCCAGGCTGCAAGAAACCAAGATTTCTACAGCTTTGACCCTTTCGTTTACTATTCTCTGTACAGTTCTCTAGCCGACACATGTTTCTGCAGTTCATTATTGTGTTTTCAAAAGTAAAAAATTCGAGTCCCTCTCTCAGATCCTTGTAAATGCGGTAAATAAACCTACTCGCCAGTGCGTTCAATTAACAAGATAAATATTGCAAACGTTAGGGAAAGCCTACAGCAGCTAGACTGGGATGAAGTGTGTAAGGAACCTGATGCAAACTTGAAACATAACTTATTTCATGGTACATTTTTAAGGGTATTTGAAAATTGTTTTCCCAAGAAAATAGTTAAACATAATTCCAAGAAAACATATAAAAACCTTAGCTAACTAAAGGAATAAGAATATCTTGCAACTGTAAAAGGGAACTGTATCTAACAGCGAGAGGGAGTACTGACCCCAAAATTGTTCAATATTATAAAAACTATTGTGCGGTACTAAGAAAAGGTATTAAAAAGTCCAGAAGCATGTGTATCATGTCTGAGATCAGTAACTCTGATAATAAAATTAAAGCAATTTGGAATATTATTGAAAGGGAAACAGGGCAACCAAGAGCACAGGAAGACTTTAGTGCCATAAAACTGAATGACAAGTGTACTAACAAACAATCAGAAATTGAAAATATTTTCAATAATCATTTTTTAAATGTTGTGGAGAAAATAGGCTCTAGATCTTCACTAGAAGAGGCAAAGCTACTAATAGAAGAGGCCACACCTGTGCAGTTTAAAACAACTGTAATTCCACCAACCTCTCCCTCTGAAATCAGTAAAATAATAAACTCACTGAAAAGTAAAAGCTCTTACGGAATTGATGGCATTTCCAGCAAGGTACTTAAAGCTCGTTCCCCACAGATAAGTAGGATTCTCAGCCACGTATGTAATAGCTCTTTGGAGCAGGGGGGTTTTCCCTGATATACTGAAATATGCCACTGTAAAACCATTGCATAAAAAGGGGGATACGTCAGATGTCAACACCTACCGCCCAATCTCTCTCCTGACAGCTCTACCAAAACTTTTTGAGAAAGTTATATATTCAAGAATGGACTCCCATATTTGTAAAAATAAAGTACTAACAAAATGTCAGTTTGATTTTCAGAAAGGCTTTTCAACAGAAAATGCTATACACGCTTTCACTGATCAAATATTAAATGCTCTGAATAACCAGACATCACCCATTGTTTTTTTTTGTGATCTCTCAAAGGCCTTTGATTGTGTAAATCATGGAATTCTTTTAGATAAGCTAAATCATTATGGTTTGACTGGGGCAGTGCACAAATGGTTTAATTGACACTTAACTGGAAGAATGCAGAAATTTGAAATAAGTGGTTCATGTAATGTTAAAACAACAGTCGATTCCTCAAACTGGGGGGCTATCAAGTATGGGGTCCCACAGGGTTTGGTCTTAGGTCCTTTACTGTTCTTGATATATATTAATTACTTACCATTCCACATTGATGAAGATGCAAAGTTAGTTCTTTTTGCTGATGATACAAGTATAGAAATAACATCCAAAAACCAAAAACTAAGTGATGTAATTGTAAATGATGTTTTTCACAAAATTATTAAGTGGTTCTCAGCAAACGGACCCTCTTTAATTTTTGATAAAACACAGTATATACAGTTCCATACAGTAAATGGCACAACTCCAATAATAAATATGGACTTTGAACAGAAGTCTGTAGCTAAGGTAGAATTTTCAAAATTTTTAGGTGTGTCCATTGATGAGAGGTTAAACTGGAAGCAACACATTGATGGTCTGCTGAAATGTCTGAGTTCAGCTACGTATGGTATTAGGGTTATTGCAAATTTTGGTGATGAGAATCTCAGTAAATTAACTTACTATGCCTACTTTCATTCACTGCTTTCATATGGCATCATATTCTGGGGTAATTCATCGTTGATTAGAAAAGTATTCATTGCTCAAAAACGTGTAATCAGAATAATTGCTGGAGCCCACCCACGGTCATCCTGAAGACATATATTTAAGGATCTAGGGATCCTCACAGTAACCCCACAAAATATATATTCAGTTATGAAATTTGTTGTTAATAATCCAACCCAGTTCAAAAGTAATAGCAGTGTGCATAGCTATAACACCAGGAGAAAGGATGATCTTCACTATGCAGGGTTAAATCTGACTTTGGCACAGAAAGGGGTAAATTATGCTGCCACAAAAGTCTTTGGCCACCTACCAAAGAGCATCAAAAACCTGACAGATAGCCAACTAACATTTACAAATAAATTAAAAGAATTTCTAGATGACAATTCCTTCTACTCATTGGCTGGATTTTTAGATATAAATTAAGGGAAGAAAACCAACTTAAACATTAGTGTCATGCAATATTTTGTGTAATGTAATATCTTGTACAGACATATTTTATTAACCTGACATGTTCCACATCATTACGAAATTTCGTATTCATGATCTATGGAACAAGTATTAATCTAATCTAATCTAATCTAATCTATGAAGGACTTCACGTTTATTGCCGTCACCTGACATATTTATTTGGAAATCGCATTAAAACATTTACACCTATACTACTACAAGAAACTAACATCGCAAGTGAATGAATAATTTGGTCGCTCTGTGAATGAAACAGTATTGTCATAAAGTACAACAGTGCAGCATGCGGGAGAGAGATTCTCGCAGTCTAGCTGTATCTTGCAGCTTGCTGCGCGAAGAGAAAATGAATCTTATTGGCTGCTTGGAGTTAATGGTGGTGGATGCGCTAACGTTAAATATTTATGGGACAGGCTGGCCGCGGTGGCCGAGCGGTTTTAGGCGCTTTGACCCGGAACCGCGCGACTGCTATGGTCGCAGGTTCGAATCTGCTTGGGGCATGGATGTTTATGATGTCCTTAGCTTAGTTAGGTTTAAGTAGTTCTAAGTTCTAGGGGACTGATGACCTAGGATCTTAAGCCCCATAGTGCTCAGAGCCATTTATGGGACAAGGAATGAAAGAAAGATAAATATTTTCGGGAAATTTGCTTCGAACTAATCATATTGATATTGCTATTTTGCAAGAAGTCATTTGTGAAGAGATAGGTTCCTTTCAGTCATATACGTACATAACAACGTTGGCATCAGCGGCAGGAATTGTTGAATTTTGACTATGGATGTATTAAAGTTACAGGATGTAGAAAAAGTGCCGGGAGAACGCATAGTCAAAGGTGTTATGAAAGGGGTAGCAACCCTGTTAAAGCTCTATGCTCCCTCCTGTTCAAATAACAGAGCTGCAAGGGAAAGATGTCCCTTGTAACCACTGCGCCACTTTGCTCGGTGTTCCCAAGCCGTGCTAAGATGCAGGCCGCTGTCTTTATTGAGGCACTATGTCACAAGGAAATAACTTTCTCGTATTAAAGCATATGTTTGATGCTAGTAGATTTCTTTCAGCGAGAAATGTCTGTCTGTCTGTGCATTTATTCTTGTATATCCTTCTTGCCTTCTCCGTCTTTCTTTATTTTGCTTCCGAGGTAGCACAATTTCTTCACTTTGTCCACTACGTCGTCAACATTTTGTGGGGACACAGTTATGTCAAGACAATAACACCTAAACTCACTCAGTTTCGAAACATAAAAGGACAGAATAATTTATTTATTAGTTTATTAATTACAGTTCAAAATCCGATCTGGGATATTTCAAACAATGCGGCATTCTTCTGTAACCGCAACCGGTAACGCCATCTGTTAGTAGCATAAGAAACAGTCTGAACAAATATTGTCCTTTTTGTCTGACTGCTATTAGTGGATAATATTGCTTTTGTAATCAGTTATTTCAAAAGTTAAACTATAATGAAAAGCAGAATGTGTGTTAAAAGCAAACAAAGTATGCAAAACATTTATTGTACCATTTATTGTACTTTTACGAGAGCTGCACTAGTTGGGCAGAGGTTTTCTTTATTGTAACAAATTTTTATCTCGATAGCTTCTTTTATTACGCTGTCCCAAGAATTGTTAGTGCTGTAACCTCATTTGTCTCTTCCAAAACAATATGTTGTCAGTTTTCTAGCGCATACTCTGCTACCGCTGATTTGTCAGGGTACTGAAGGCGAAAGCATCCCTCGTGATGTGTTCAAGAGTACGCACAGTCAGTTCTACATAAAACTACCCACACTCATACAGTATTTTAGATACTCCTGGCGTTCTGCTGCCTACATCGTCTTTCATAGCCCTCATGAGTCGAGTTTTAATTGGAGCACTGATGACTGAACCGTTTTTATACCTCTCTAGGAGCCAGGTAATTTTTCCTTTCACTGAGCCACAGAAAGGCAAAAACCCAAGATTCTTAAGAGTCCTTCTTGGGGTCCTTATGCTTCTGTGTTTTCAGAAAGATTGCTTGTGAAATCTGGCGGTTGTTGTAGCCGTTTTCCTTGAATACTTTGCCTAAGTGACTCAGTTCCCTCGGTAGGTTTTTAATGTCTGAGACGTCTTCCGATCGATGCACCACAGTTTCTCAGAACTGAATATTTCTGTGACGGATACCAGGCCGTGGGGCTGGGATAATCATATACTTAAGGCGGACGAGCACGTCAAGGAATGGTACGGCACCGTGTGTTTCTAAGTCGATCGTGAGCTTGTTGTTGTCATGCATATTGTGTAATGTGACAACGTGCCGTCTAGTGAATGCCACCCATAGTCAAGGCGCAATGGTAGAGAAAGTGGACGCTTATGCCATCTGTGGGCCAAAATCGAAGGCAAAGCGGAAGTGCTTCCGCCTGGTGGCAGCTAAATTAAATAACGCTATGGAGGAGACAGTGTCTGGCTTGTGCTGCACTCTGACAGCGAAATTACAAAAGAATTAAACTAAATAATATTGTTACGTGTAGTAAAAATATAAATGTAATATTACTTTAATATATGAAAATGATTGTAATTGAATATTGTAACGCTATGGTATGTTTAATTGTAAATAGAGAACTTGGCGTAACGTAAAATAATGTTTAGGTGTGGGGGGAATCCCCAAGAACGAGAATAGTGTACAGGTTGGCGCGTAATATTGGCGGTAGAAGTAAGTTGGCGTAGCTCTGAGGCAGAACAGGTGTTATGTGGCGTAAAAGCGACTGCCGGTGTGTGCTACGGCAACGTTGCTAACAGACCATTTAGAAGTGAGCTGAAAACAGATATGGACTTCGTTCATCGTATGGCTGCAAGCTAAATGGACACTAAGGCTTGTAAGACGTGGTATTTCGACGGAGACGAGCTGTGTGCGGCAAAATAGTACGGTTCCCCGCTCTGAGGCAAATGGCACAGCGTGGTGCAATGC
The DNA here is from genome assembly GCF_023864275.1 of Schistocerca cancellata. Taxonomy (NCBI): domain Eukaryota; kingdom Metazoa; phylum Arthropoda; class Insecta; order Orthoptera; family Acrididae; genus Schistocerca; species Schistocerca cancellata. The sequence continues at coordinate 1,058,830 of NC_064628.1, read as the reverse complement.
TGTGTTAACTTCGACGAGTTGCTTGTGCCAACGGCGAGGTGTGAAGCGACCAGTAGCCGCATCCAACGGCGTGTTGTGATCTCAATAGCTGATGAGGCCCATTGGGGAGCTCACTTCGGTAGCAACGAACTAGAAGTTATCTTACAAGAGAATTATTATGAACAGCGGTTGTTATACCGACGCCATAACCAGTACATTTATATTTTGTGAATCAGTTTGTGTAATAGTCAAACCAAATTCTCTACAGTGTGTAAAGTTTGGAGGTAATAATAATTTTGTGGTTTCAATTGCATTCCCCTAGTGTAATCAAATATTTAAAGGAAATAGCGCATTATCACCCCATATCCAGTGATTCAGATGGAAACCCAGCTCTAAGCAAAGAAGGGAAAGCAGAAAGGTGGAAGGAGTATATAGAGGGTCTATACAAGGGCGATGTACTTGAGGACAATGTTATGGAAACGGAAGAGGATGTAGATGAGGATGAAATGGGAGATATGATACTGCGTGGAGAGTTTGACAGAGCACTGAAAGACCTGAGTCGAAACAAGGCCCGCGGAGTAGACAACATTCCATTGGAACTACTGACGGCCTTGGGAGAGACAGTTCTGACAAAGCTCTACCATCTGGTGAGCAAGATGTATGAGACAGGCGAAATACCCTCATACTTCAAGAAGAATATAATAATTCCAATCCCAAAGAAAGCAGGTGTTGACAGATGTGAAAATTAGCGAACTATCAGTTTAATAAGCCACGGCTGCAAGATACTAACACGAATTCTTTACAGACAAATGGAAAAACTGGTAGAAGCCGACCTCGCGGAAGATCAGTTTGGATTCCGTAGAAATATTGGAACACGTGAGGCAATACTAACCCTACGACTTATCTTAGGAGAAAGATTAAGGAAAGGCAAACCTACGTTTTTAGCATTTGTAGACTTAGAGAAAGCTTTTGACAATGTTGACTGGAATACTCTCTTTCGATTTCTGAAGGTGGCAAGGGTAAAATACAGGGAACGAAAGGCTATTTACAATTTGTACAGAAAACAGGTAGCAGTTATAAGAGTTGAGGGGCATGAAAGGGAAGCAGTGTTTGAGAAGGGAGTGAGACAGGGTTGTAGCCTATCCTCGATGCTATTAAATCTGTATATTGAGCAAGCAGTAAAGGAAACAAAAGAAAAATTCGGAGTTGGAATTAAAAACTAAAGAGAAGAAATGAAAACTTTGAGGTTCGCCGATGACATTGTAATTCGGTCAGAGATAGCAAAGAACTTGGAAGAGCGGAATGGACAGTGTGTTGAAAGGTGGATATAAGATGAACATAAACAAAAGCAAAACGAGGATACTGGAATGTAGTCGAATTAAATGGGGTGATGCTGAGGGAATTATTAGGAAATGAGACACTTAAAGTAGTAAAGGAGTTTTCCCATTTGTGGAGCAAAATAACTGATGATGGTCGAAGTAGAGAGGATATAAAATGTAGACTGGCAATGGCAAGGAAAGCTTTTCTGAGAAAGAGAAATTTGTTAACATCGAGTATAGATTTAAGTGTCAGGAAGTCGTCTCTGAAAGTATTTGTATGGAGTGTAGCCATGTATGGAAGTGCAATGTGGACGATAAATAGTTTGGACAGAAAGAGAATAGAAGCTTTCGAAATATGGTGCTACAGGAGAATGCTGAAGATTAGATGGGTAGATCACATAACTAATGAGGAGGTATTGAATAGAATTGGGGAGAAGAGGAGTTTGTGGCACAACTTGACTAAAAGAAGGGATCAGTTGATAGGAGATGTTCTGAGGCCTCAAGGGATGACCAATTTAGTATTAGAGGGCAGCGTGGAGGGTAAAAATCGTAGAGGGAGACCAAGAGATGAATACGCTAAGCAGATTCAGAAGGATGTAGGTTGCAGTAGGTACTGGGAGATGAGGAAGCTTGCACAGGATAGAGTAGCATGGAAAGCTGCATCAAACCAGTCTCAGGACTGAAGACCGCAACAACAACAACAACAACAACAACAACATCTGGTGATTTCTATGTGCTGCAACATCAGTGAAAAGTTATGTGTATCGGCGTAGCCATATTACAAGAGAAAATAGTCGGAATTAACGCCAGGTACAGTGCCACATTAACTACTATCCAGCTCGATGTGGTGGCTTTTCAGTACATTGCCATAGTCAAAAATTACATGGTTCCGTCCGAGCAATGTGATTCTCAATTAGTGTTTTCAGTACTGTATTGACAAGCAGATCTATATTGTCCTTTAACTAAGCGTTCAAGGGAATTGCTGCCACCACAGTACACATTGTGCCTTCAGCACAATGCAAGCTCAATAACATTAATTCAGCAATTACAATTTGTGTAGTTTACATTAACCTCAAACAAGTTCAAGTATTTATCATGTGTGTTTATGTATTGTGAATCGATTTCAGGCTGTGGTATTGTTTTAATTGAATAATGTCCTCCTGTTAGGCAATATTAAACAAGCAGAATTAAGTGCGCTCTGTTCAGTCACTTCAAAAAAATTATCAGTGCTACTAATAAACAAATATAGTCTTAAAAATAAGTTTGTACTCGCCATTATCATCATTTATTCCAAAAATTCCTTGTAGTAGTTGGATCACCATAGGGTGTCTATTCAAACCTATTACACGCGAGAGCCGCTTTCCGGAAGTCCGATGCTGCATGGTCTAATAGTAATACAGTAAATTCGGGTAGTGGCATGCAGTTGTTGATTTGGTCCAAGAATTGTCCCAGCTTTTCACGTCTTTGAGACCAGACAGCGAAAGTGTCGTCGACGTAACGATAAAATCAACTAGACTTTGCAATAGTTGTGTCCAGAGCGATACCGTCAAAATGCGCCATAAACAGGTCGGCTAAAACTGGAGCTAATGGACAGCACATCGCGACACCGTCAGTCTGATTAAAATACTCTCCATCATATGGAAAATATGATGACGTCAGAGTGTGCTTGAATAAATCCATAACGGCGTCGTCAAATAACTGGGAGGGCAGGTCTATAGAATGCTCGATGGGAAGGCACGCGAATATTCAGAGCACACTAAAGCTGACGATAATATCTTCTTCTCCGAGGAGCAGGCATTTAATTCGCCTGATGAAGTGGGTCGTGTTCCTTATACGATGCACAGCGTGACCGACGTGCGGGGTAAGGAGGCTGGCCAGATATGCTCACGGTAGAGCGTGGAGGTGTGTACCTCTTGTGAACGTTTGGAAGACAATAAAATGTAGGTGGTCGAGGTGCCCGCGGGAAGAGCTTTTGAATGGCATTCTCTTCCAGTGAAGGCCTGTTGAGAAACTCCGATGCCTTCCTCATTATTCTGGATGTTGGATCTCTTAATTTTTGGTCTCTTTCCTCCTCCAGCTTCAACCGAATCTTCGCGCCATAGTTGACTCGTTCCACATTGACGGCTGCTAGTTGGCTGACAGGGCTACCAGGAGACTTCGTATATTCCTGTTTCACGTCCGATCATAGAGAAGTAAAAGAACACGGCATCAACCTAGGCGCTCTGGATTTCATGCGAGAACAGAACGAGCTGCGTTCTGCAAGATACACGCTTAAGGAATCCACTTTCATTTATAAACAAATTTTTGCTCTCCATAAACTTCAAAATACGCGAGTGTGAAACATGGTCAATAATGCTGTTAGACAGTGACGTCAAAGGTATAGGCCTGTAAATTGCTCTTGATTGTTTATGCCAAAGTGGAGTGAGGGTAAGTTCATATGATGTTGCTTATAAGCTAGCTTTTGACTGGTTACCAGAAATATTCTTGAAAGATAATATGGCAAGCTGAATGACCATGCGCCAACTGTAATCTCACATATCACTACGAATGATGTGCAACATTTCAGTTTTAGTACTCGTGTACCAGATTTTAAACTAATCACCCTTATACAGCAAATTTTCGAGATATACACTACTGGCCATTAAAATTGCCATACCACGAAGATGACGTGCCACAGACGCGAAATTTAACCGACAGGAAGAAGACGATGTGATATGCAAATGATTAGCTTTCCAGAGCGTTCAGACAAGGTTGGCGCCGGTGGTGACACCTACAACGTGCTGACATGAGGAAAGTTTCCAATCGATTTCTCATACACAAACAGTAGTTGAGCGGCGTTGCCTGGTGAAACACTGTTGTGATGCCTCGTGTAAGGAGGAGAAATGCGTACCATCACGTTTCCGACTTTGGTAAAGGTCGGATTGTAGACTATCGCGATTGCGGTTTATCGTATCGCGACACTGCTGCTCGCGTTAATCGAGGTCCAATGACTGTTAGCAGAATCTGGAATCGGTGGGTTCAGGAGGGTAATACGGAACGCCGTGCTGGATCCCAACGGCCTCGTATCACTAACAGTCGAGATGACAGGCATCTTATCCACATGGCTGTAACGGATCGTGCAGCCACGTCTCGACCCCTGACTCAACAGATGGGGACGTTTTCAAGACAACAACAGTTCGACGACGTTTGCAGCAGCATGGACTATCAGCTCGGAGACCGTGGCTGCGGTTACCCTTGACGCTGCATCACAGACAGGAGCCCCTGCGATGGTGTACTCAGCGACGAACCTGGGTGCACGAATGGCAAAACGTCATTTTTTCGGATGAATCCAGGTTCTGTTTACAGCATCGTGATGGTCGCATCCGTGTTTGGCGACACCGCGGTGAACGCACATTGGAAGCGTGTATTCGTCATCGCCATACTGGCGTATCACTCGACGTGATGGTATGGGGTGCCATTGGTTACACGTCTCGGTCACCTCTTGTTCGCACTGACGGCACTTTGAACAGTGGGCGTTACATTTCAAATGTGTTACGACCCGTGGCTCTACCCTTCATTCGATCCCTGCAAAACCGTACATTTCACCAGGAAAATGCACGACCGCATGTTGTAGGTCCTGTACGGGCCTTTCTGGATACAAAAAATGTTCGATTGCGCCCTGAACAGCACATTATCCAGATCTCTCACCAATTGAAAACGTCTGGTCAATGGTGGCCGAGCAACTGGCTCGTCACAATACGCCAGTCACTACTCTTGATGAACTGTGGTATCGTGTTGAAGCTGAACGGGCAGCTGTACCTGAACACGCCATCCAAGCTCTGTTTGACTCAATGTCCAGGCGTATGAAGGCCGTTATTACGGCCAGAGGTGGTTGTTCTGGGTACTGATTTCTCACCCAAATTGCGTGAAAATGTAATCACATGTCAGTTCTAGTTTAATCTATTTGTCCAATGAATACCCGTTTATCATCTGCATTTTTTCTTGGTGAAGCAATTTTAACGGCCAGTAGTGTAATTCGCTTAGGGTGGGTACTGAGTTACGCATCTTACGACAGAAGGAGATTTCAAGAGTGATACTTGGACTATGAGGTTAGGTGTGTCCCGAGACATTAATCAGAGGAAAAACATTTTCGGCTTTAACTTTTGCACAGCATGTTGAGTACCACAGCGTACCTGAAGAACAGATGGAAAAGCTTCGAAACTGAATAGCATTCAGCTTCAGAGAACTAAAGGCAGAACTGTCCTCTGTCAACTAAAGCAACTTGGTCGTACTGTGACATGAAAGGCGAGCCTGCTAAGCACAGTATTTCAGAGTAGGTTATCTGGTTGAGTAGTGTATAGCTGGCAAGTTGCCGTCAAGTTGCTGGGCCAGGAAGTCGGAGCTGGCGCTGGGCAGAGTACACAGGCTGTTGTAGAGAGCTGTGGGCGGACGTGTGGGATCGCTTGGCCGGCTGCAGTGGTCCAGCGTCTTGGAAAATCCGAAGTGGTAGGCAAGGGTGCGCCGCCACGTCCTTATTGAAGTCAGGCAAAATGACCCACGAACTGACTACGTTAAAACTGAAGCTGAAAATACTCACTGAAAATACTAACGAGGAGAGGCCATGAAGTTGGGATCACAGATTTACTTCAAATTTTGTATACCTTATTAGACCATTAAAACAACAAAATGTGAAAGTAGCATGATGTACTACTGTGGCAATTCCATGAAAATCGCAAGAGATTTTTTACGCATCGATTATGTAACTGATGTACCTGTACGAAGGTGCTGACCGTTCGAATTCGTGGTAGTCAAGTGATTAGCGTTCGAGCTTCATAAGACGAACATGTATGAGGCGAAGTTTCGACTCCTGCTAAAACGTATTCGTTAAACTATTTTTTCCATTACTTCTCATATTATTAAACTTAGATGACATTTGAGAGGTAATATAATAAAAAAAACTTGTGTATTTACATGGCGTTTTAGTGCATTTCATGTTATTTGACTACTTAATATCTGTAATTAGATTGTCAGCGCCTATAAATTTCCCAAAATTTCGCGTTACGCATAGTTTTCATCCAAACTGTCGGAAGAAAGAGAATTTTTTCAAAATGTCAACGAGTCATGTTTCTCCTTAGAAACTCTTAATATACCCTGTAAATGATGGAAAACTGCGTTAATTCGAACCAGTAGATGCCATTTCAATTTGTTTTCCACGTTTGTGTGACAAACACCATCCTGCAACATGTGATGTCGAGAGCACATCCGACAGGTAACTGTACATTACTCTTGTATTCTGACACATTGTGATTTACTATGTTAGTGACTGTGAATAAAGTCATTCGCATTATTATTTGTCGAGTCTAGTCTGGGCTTTCCAAGCCTGTCGCCCGTCCTTGGAAATTTAGTTAAAATAGTGAACAGTCAAATAACATATGAAATTCACAACAACTTCACGAAAATGCACATTGGATTAGCTTTCTCATCGTATTAGCTCTCAAATGTCATATAAATTAAATAATGTTACAGGTGATGGGAAAAATATAGATTAAGAACTAGTAGTCACTGTGGCTGGATTCGAACCCCGTCGCCTCGCACACGTGCTTCTTCCTAAGTGCGAGATCTAACTACTATTATTTTTTAGCTCATTTTGTTCGTTGAATTAGTTCGAGGCGGACGTCCCGTGATACTCGCTCAAGTTCGTCGTTGGTCCATTCACTTGGTTTTTTTTCTTTTTCATTACAGAGGGCAGCTAACCCTCTGTCCAAACACGCTGGGCTACAACTCAGGCTGTACCATTTGCCCACAATTAGGTCTTTCCACCAGCATTTTCGCACAGGCACATAGACGCATAAAACTTCTCTTGCGATATTCTCGCAATTTCCAGAATAGTGCACCTTACTCCTTGCACATATGTTGTTTAAATGGCCTACTGCAGCTGTAGAAAGTTTGAAGTAAATACGTGATCCCTACGTCACGGCCTCTCCTTGTGAAACCACTCCAGGACATGATAAGAAACATCTAGACAGCGTCGAATTCATGGTAGTGAGACGAGTTCACTACAATTATTACCACATTCATAAAGTTATTATTAAAAAGTTATTAACATTTATACTGTAAATTGCAATAAATGATAAAGATATGCAATACATGTGTACAACTTTAAAGTCAGTACTTCTATTAGACTCTTGTTTATTTACAGTGTTATATTACCACTTACACAATCACGATTTCGGCTTCAAAGTGCTATTGTCAAGTGCTTCCTGAAAGCAGATTAGACAATAACAGTGAAATAAATAACAAGTGATGTAACCATATAAGAATCCATATTTATAATGTTTACTTGCAAGTCTTATAAATTCCCTAAGATGGCATACTGACGTATTAAAATACACTATTTGACACGTTGTCAAAGTTTCGATATTTCTGGCAGAGCCTACTGCTTTTTTTCATTACTGAGTATACCATCTTGACTGAATGACAGTTGGCTAAGTGTCAAATAGTCTTTGTCAAAGAAATTCCTGTTACAAGCAGGTGACTTTTTTGTTTTAATCTATGGACTCAGTGTCTGGTAGGATAGGAAAGGTTAGGAGCAATTTATTTTCTTTGGTAGTTGTTACATCTTTGCAGTACCTGTTTATCTTAGTATACAATGAAGTTGCCTGCTCATAAACATAAACAGTAACAAACCTCTCGATAATATTCGCTGCATCCATAAATATAACAGTCAAGCAAATCATTGACATTGTTTAAAGTACATTTTAGTAGGTAAATATACAGCTTTGCATATGAAATTAACACATTGCCAACTGTAAGTTGTCTAATTTTGCCTCAATTCAGAATTAATAAAATACAATGCAATTACTTACTCTACTCACTCATTAATTAACCAGTGAGTTTTGAAGCAATATTTATGACATACATATCATCAGACATGTAAATCCTGTTATATGTGGTAGAACATTACATAGGAATAAGTGCAAATAATACAGGTATACAGGTATGTGAAACAGGACCTGTACATAAAAGTATTTAAGCAAATAAAAGAATCAAACGATTTCATGTTAAACAACACATTTAAATTTAACATAATATAAAGAGTAGGGATATCCTAGTATTTGTTAATGGTTGATGAGATGCAATTACAAATGTGAGTGCACCATGGTATTGATACATATGGCTGCAATCTTGATGCTATGAATCTGATTTACATGTTATAGTAGTGACGTCTTACCTATATGATGCAAACAACTTAATCAGCAACCACATATGAAAGCCCCAAGTGGGTTAACTTCTATTTCTTAACAACAAAGATAAATGTAACATTGTTGATCATAGTTACTTCTTAGAGAGGTAATAAGCAATTGAGAAGAAACAAAGTCAAGAATACTATGAGTCATATGGAGTGGGAGTGTAAGAGAGGGGGGGGGGTATAGAAGGATGGATGGGGGACTACAAAATTACTAATGAAATGAAGGAGAAGCTATTGTTGGGGGGGGGGAAGGGTAACTAATAAAGGAATAAGAATAAAAATGTGAAGTGAAATAATACTCAAAAATAAAAATAGTAACACATATAATATGTATAGATCTAAGTAAATGAAGAAAAGAGGGTATTTTAAGAGGAGTGTGGGAGTTGGGGTTGGGGAGGGTGATCTTTAACCAAGGAATAATGATAGAAGTTTCCTGTGAGAAATATGTTAATAAATAAAATATATTACATTATTAGTTGTATATATATACCCTAGCCACCTAATTTATATTTTGAGATGAATATATTTGTGGACTATTCCTTTGATAGTTCAGAACGTGGGATATTCATGTCTTTTCTCCCCTTTTGCTTTTTATAGCATTGTCTCCTTCGTATTCTCTAATTTATTAGGGTTTTATTCACATTGTTATGCATAATTCCTCCCTTATTCAGCATCCCCCTCGCCTCCCCCCTTCCCTGGATGTATTGTTAACATGCCTATCACCTCCCTCAGGGATTATTGCTAACCACTGATTCACTAACCCTTTCCTCCCTCTGAGACATACTACTTTCATGAGGAGTCAGTATCCCTCTTCATACCTCACCCTGAACTTCTATCATTAACCAAAGGACAAACTGAGAAAGTCTCAATAAAACCTTTTATTTTCTTAAATTTATGGAATAAATTTTAGTATCACAACTATTTAACACATAAAACACTAGCATTTATGAACCCACACAGAAAAGATACTGATACACACTTAAGGTGTACCTTCACTTTGGACACATCATTCCCACACAATGCCCTAACATATGCTATATTTGATCCTAGATTTAACATTTAAAAATGACTATTTACTATAGGTGTATTTTAATTTTAAAAAAATCACTTCATATTTTTATTCTTATTCCTTTATTAGTTACCCTTCCCCCTCTCTATAATAGCTTCTCCTTCATTTCATTAGTCATTTGGTAGCCCCCCATCCATCCTTCTGCACCCCTCCTTACACTCCCACTCAATATGCCTACAGTCTTCAATGAATGATTCATAGTATTCTTGACTTTGTGTTTCTTCTCAATTGTTTATTACCTCTCTAAGAAGTAACTATGATCAATAATGTTACATTTATCTTTGTTAAGAAATAGGAGTTAACCCACTTGGGGCTTTCATATGTGGTAACTGATTAAGTTGTTAACGTTACTATGCATCTTTACATCATGTAAGTAAGATGTCCCTACTATAACATGTAAATAATATTTATAGCAGCAAGATTGCAGCCATATGTATCAATACCATGGTGCACTCATATTTGTAATTGCATCTCATCAACCATTAACAAATACTAGGATATCCCTACTCTTTATATTATGTTAAATTTAAATGTGTTGTTTAAAATGAAATCGTTTGATTGTTTTATTTGCTTAAATACTTTTATGTACAGGTCTTGTTTCACATACCTGTATTATTTGCACTTATTCCTAAGTAATTTTCTACCACTTATAACAGGATTTACATGTCTGATGATATGTACATCATAAATGCTGCTTCAAAACTCACTGGTTAATTAATGAGTGAGTAGAGTAAGTAATTGCGCTGTATTGTATTAATTCTGAATTGAGACAAAATTACACAACTTACAGTTGGCCATGTGTTAATTTCATATACAAATCTGTATATTTACCTACTAAAATGTACTTTAAACAATGTCAGTGATTAGCTTGACTGTTATTTTTATGGATGCAGCGAATATTATCGAGAGGTTTGTTACTGTTTATGTTTATGAGCAGGCAACTTCATTGTATACTAAGATAAACAGGTACTGCAAAGATGTAACAACTACCAAAGAAAATAAATTACTCCTAACCTTTCCTACCCTACCAGACACTGAGTCCAAAGATTAAAACAAAAGAAGTCACCTGCTTGTAACAGGAATTTCTTTGACCAAGACAATTTGACACTTAGCCAACTGTCATTCAGTCAAGATGGTATACTCAGTAATGAAACAAAGCAGTAGGCTCTGCCAGAAATATCGAAAAGTTAACAATGTGTCTAATAGTGTATTTTAATATGTCAGTATGCCATCTTAGGCAATTTCTAAGACTTTTAAGTAAGCATTATAAATATGGTTACATCACTTGTTACATATTGCATTGTTATTGTCTAATCTGCTTTCAGAAAACACTTGATAATAACACTTTGAAGGCGAAATCATGATTGTGTAAGTGTAAATGTAACACTGTAAATAAACGAGATTCTAATGGTGGTACTGACATTAAAGAAATATACACTCCTGGAAATGGAAAAAAGAACACATTGACACCGGTGTGTCAGACCCACCATACTTGCTCCGGACACTGCGAGAGGGCTGTACAAGCACTGATCACACGCACGGCACAGCGGACACACCAGGAACCGCGGTGTTGGCCGTCGAATGGCGCTAGCTGCGCAGCATTTGTGCACCGCCGCCGTCAGTGTCAGCCAGTTTGCCGTGGCATACGGAGCTCCATCGCAGTCTTTAACACTGGTAGCATGCCGCGACAGTGTGGACGTGAACCGTATGTGCAGTTGACGGACTTTGAGCGAGGGCGTATAGTGGGCATGCGGGAGGCCGGGTAGACGTACCGCCGAATTGCTCAACACGTGGGGCGTGAGGTCTCCACAGTACATCGATGTTGTCGCCAGTGGTCGGCGGAAGGTGCACGTGCCCGTCGACCTGGGACCGGACCGCAGCGACGCACGGATGCACGCCAAGACCGTAGGATCCTACGCAGTGCCGTAGGGGACCGCACCGCCACTTCCCAGCAAATTAGGGACACTGTTGCTCCTGGGGTATCGGCGAGGACCATTCGCAACCGTCTCCATGAAGCTGGGCTACGGTCCCGCACACCGTTAGGCCGTCTTCCGCTCACGCCCCAACATCGTGCAGCCCGCCTCCAGTGGTGTCGCGACAGGCGTGAATGGAGGGACGAATGGAGACGTGTCGTCTTCAGCGATGAGAGTCGCTTCTGCCTTGGTGCCAATGATGGTCGTATGCGTGTTTGGCGCCGTGCAGGTGAGCGCCACAATCATGACTGCATACGACCGAGGCACACAGGGCCAACACCCGGCATCATGGTGTGGGGAGCGATCTCCTACACTGGCTGTACACCACTGGTGATCGTCGAGGGGACACTGAATAGTGCACGGTACATCCAAACCGTCATCGAACCCATCGTTCTACCATTCCTAGACCGGCAAGGGAACTTGCTGTTCCAACAGGACAATGCACGTCCGCATGTATCCCGTGCCACCCAACGTGCTCTAGAAGGTGTAAGTCAACTACCCTGGCCAGCAAGATCTCCGGATCTGTCCCCCATTGAGCATGTTTGGGACTGGATGAAGCGTCGTCTCACGCGGTCTGCACGTCCAGCACGAACGCTAGTCCAACTGAGGCGCCAGGTGGAAATGGCATGGCAAGCCGTTCCACAGGACTACATCCAGCATCTCTACGATCGTCTCCATGGGAGAATAGCAGCCTGCATTGCTGCGAAAGGTGGATATACACTGTACTAGTGCCGACATTGTGCATGCTCTGTTGCCTGTGTCTATGTGCCTGTGGTTCTGTCAGTGTGATCATGTGATGTATCTGACCCCAGGAATGTGTCAATAAAGTTTCCCCTTCCTGGGACAATGAATTCACGGTGTTCTTATTTCAATTTGCAGGAGTGTATTACGACTGTGGCCCCACACTATGAAAAAATTATTATATGCATGTTACACACAGCTACATAGATCTTGATGTCAACGAGAGAATGACCTATTTCCATTATTACTAAACAAATCCACAAACAGTTATAAATTATTTACTGACCATTCCATATAAGGGTGCTAAAACAAATACCCAGTAGGTGTAATTATAGTGATGGTGTTATAAGAGCTGCAGTGAAGGTTGTACACGTTGCTGGACGCTGAAACATCGTAGGTACGTCCATTAATCGTTGAGCTTGTAAAGCATGCTGAAAAAAATAATACCCGTAGTTGTACTTGCTGCTACCAGTTGAAAATATGGCACTGTAAGCAGTCAGAATGTGAAATGTCTGATGTTTTGAAGCCGGCCGAAGTGGCCGTGCGGTTAAAGGCGCTGCAGTCTGGAACCGCAAGACCGCTACGGCCGCAGGTTCGAATCCTGCCTCGGGCATGGATGTTTGTGATGTCCTTAGGTTAGTTAGGTTTAACTAGTTCTAAGTTCTAGGGGACTAATGACCTCAGCAGTTGAGTCCCATAGTGCTCAGAGCCATTTGAACCATTTTGATGTTTTGACGTCAGTATGGTGTATGTCACTAGGCGATACGTTTTGATTTCTTTTATGAAGTGACTGTTGGTGTAAAGGGTGTATGAAACGCAATGGCAGTTGAGAAAAAGACCTACACTGCTGGCAAAGTTGTTTTATCACAACGACAGCAACAACATCGCTGCAGGGTGGGTATATCGCCGACAGGAACAACTGTGAAGAGGCCCCATGATATTAAATGGGCTAAGGAATACGATCAATTAACCTGAAGAAACAGATGAACAATGGTGGTGCAGATGGGAAAGGGAAGCAGCCCATTCCCATGGCAGTTGTTGATGAAGTGCAGCACTCACTTTAAAATTTGCATCCACCGCTCAAGTTATCACAGAAATTGTCTCTTCCCTGGTCAATTGTTCTAAAGATTTTCACTGGTATCCCTACGAGATTCAGAATGTGCACAAAATGAAGATCCAAGATAGGCTACAAAGCCGTGACTTCGCCCTTCGTTTTGTGGCATGCACAGGACTGGATGACATGGGGCTGGGGAATATTCTTTGGATGGACGAAGCACATTTTACCCTTCTTTCCCTGGACCTACATCACATTCTGGCTGCTCTATATTTTCACCTGTGGCGGAAAGTGAAACCCACCATACTTGCTCCGGACACTGCGAGAGGGCTGTACAAGCAATGATCACACGCACGGCACAGCGGACACACCAGGAACCGCGGTGTTGGCCGTCGAATGGCGCTAGCTGCGCAGCATTTGTGCACCGCCGCCGTCAGTGTCAGCCAGTTTGCCGTGGCATACGGAGCTCCATCGCAGTCTTTAACACTGGTAGCATGCCGCGACAGTGTGGACGTGAACCGTATGTGCAGTTGACGGACTTTGAGCGAGGGCGTATAGTGGGCATGCGGGAGGCCGGGTGGACGTACCGCCGAATTGCTCAACACGTGGGGCGTGAGGTCTCCACAGTACATCGATGTTGTCGCCAGTGGTCGGCGGAAGGTGCACGTGCCCGTCGACCTGGGACCGGACCGCAGCGACGCACGGATGCACGCCAAGACCGTAGGATCCTACGCAGTACCGTAGGGGACCGCACCGCCACTTCCCAGCAAATTAGGGACACTGTTTCTCCTGGGGTATCGGCGAGGACCATTCGCAACCGTCTCCATGAAGCTGGGCTACGGTCCCGCACACCGTTAGGCCGTCTTCCGCTCACGCCCCAACATCGTGCAGCCCGCCTCCAGTGGTGTCGCGACAGGCGTGAATGGAGGGACGAATGGAGACGTGTCGTCTTCAGCGATGAGAGTCGCTTCTGCCTTGGTGCCAATGATGGTCGTATGCGTGTTTGGCGCCGTGCAGGTGAGCGCCACAATCATGACTGCATACGACCGAGGCACACAGGGCCAACACCCGGCATCATGGTGTGGGGAGCGATCTCCTACACTGGCCGTACACCACTGGTGATCGTCGAGGGGACACTGAATAGTGCACGGTACATCCAAACCGTCATCGAACCTATCGTTCTACCATTCCTAGACCGGCAAGGGAACTTGCTGTTCCAACAGGACAATGCACGTCCGCATGTATCCCGTGCCACCCAACGTGCTCTAGAAGGTGTAAGTCAACTACCCTGGCCAGCAAGATCTCCGGATCTGTCCCCCATTGAGCATGTTTGGGACTGGATGAAGCGTCGTCTCACGCGGTCTGCACGTCCAGCACGAACGCTGGTCCAACTGAGGCGCCAGGTGGAAATGGCATGGCAAGCCGTTCCACAGGACTACATCCAGCATCTCTACGATCGTCTCCATGGGAGAATAGCAGCCTGCATTGCTGCGAAAGGTGGATATACACTGTACTAGTGCCGACATTGTGCATGCTCTGTTGCCTGTGTCTATGTGCCTGTGGTTCTGTCAGTGTGATCATGTGATGTATCTGACCCCAGGAATGTGTCAATAAAGTTTCCCCTTCCTGGGACAATGAATTCACGGTGTTCTTATTTCAATTTGCAGGAGTGTATTACGACTGTGGCCCCACACTATGAAAAAATTATTATATGCATGTTACACACAGCTACATAGATCTTGATGTCAACGAGAGAATGACCTATTTCCATTATTCCTAAACAAATCCACAAACAGTTATAAATTATTTACTGACCATTCCATATAAGGGTGCTAAAACAAATACCCAGTAGGTGTAATTATAGTGATGGTGTTATAAGAGCTGCAGTGAAGGTTGTACACGTTGCTGGACGCTGAAACATCGTAGGTACGTCCATTAATCGTTGAGCTTGTAAAGCATGCTGAAAAAAATAATACCCGTAGTTGTACTTGCTGCTACCAGTTGAAAATATGGCACTGTAAGCAGTCAGAATGTGAAATGTCTGATGTTTTGAAGCCGACCGAAGTGGCCGTGCGGTTAAAGGCGCTGCAGTCTGGAACCGCAAGACCGCTACGGCCGCAGGTTCGAATCCTGCCTCGGGCATGGATGTTTGTGATGTCCTTAGGTTAGTTAGGTTTAACTAGTTCTAAGTTCTAGGGGACTAATGACCTCAGCAGTTGAGTCCCATAGTGCTCAGAGCCATTTGAACCATTTTGATGTTTTGACGTCAGTATGGTGTATGTCACTAGGCGATACGTTTTGATTTCTTTTATGAAGTGACTGTTGGTGTAAAGGGTGTATGAAACGCAATGGCAGTTGAGAAAAAGACCTACACTGCTGGCAAAGTTGTTTTATCACAACGACAGCAACAACATCGCTGCAGGGTGGGTATATCGCCGACAGGAACAACTGTGAAGAGGCCCCATGATATTAAATGGGCTAAGGAATACGATCAATTAACCTGAAGAAACAGATGAACAATGGTGGTGCAGATGGGAAAGGGAAGCAGCCCATTCCCATGGCAGTTGTTGATGAAGTGCAGCACTCACTTTAAAATTTGCAT
The DNA here is from genome assembly GCF_023864275.1 of Schistocerca cancellata. Classification (NCBI taxonomy): domain Eukaryota; kingdom Metazoa; phylum Arthropoda; class Insecta; order Orthoptera; family Acrididae; genus Schistocerca; species Schistocerca cancellata. The sequence continues at coordinate 1,042,865 of NC_064628.1, read as the reverse complement.
CCACCGCTCAAGTTATCACAGAAATTGTCTCTTCCCTGGTCAATTGTTCTAAAGATTTTCACTGGTATCCCTACGAGATTCAGAATGTGCACAAAATGAAGATCCAAGATAGGCTACAAAGCCGTGACTTCGCCCTTCGTTTTGTGGCATGCACAGGACTGGATGACATGGGGCTGGGGAATATTCTTTGGATGGACGAAGCACATTTTACCCTTCTTTCCCTGGACCTACATCACATTCTGGCTGCTCTATATTTTCACCTGTGGCGGAAAGTGAAACTTTTTTTTTAGCACACCCCGCGAGCGCGCCAGCTAATGGATATACGTACGATGTTTCACCGTCCTGTGATGTGTATAGCCAGCACTGCAGCGCTAGGAACACTGCCAATTTAGTTATGACCACCAAGTATTTCCCCAAATGTACAGAATTTCAATACAGCTGAACTATCAGGCGCTGTACAAACAACTCTCTGACCTTCAGGAAAATAGAATACTCCGAGGATCGTAAATAACGTTTCATTTTCCATCCCATCCAGGGCAATATGACAGGTTTAAATTCTACCTTGTCAGATGTGGTCCTTATTTTTTACGCTGGTTTATGAAAAGTATCAACGATAGAGAAATACGTCTAAGAGAAAAAATAGTTATTTTTTTTGGAATTTATCCGTCGTATTGGAACTATAATCTAAACTTTTACAGTTTTTGTCTCAAATTCGTAATTATACTGGTTGAAAATTTACAACAAAGTGATTTTCTGAGACATATTGGATCTGTCATTTTGATTTCTTCACATTTTGTATCAGGTTCATTGTCAATGGAAACCATTGTTTACCTCATGTTAAGGGAATGTAAGCGATAATAATTGCATCAATCTGCTATATCTATATTTATATGAACATCCCAAAACGATATTGTGGTGTCACTCTCTCCTGCTACAGTTTAGAATGGCGCTCCGGCAGAATTACTGCCGATACATCTCGGTATGAACTTGAATACAGTATATCTGATTTTACCGCAATGTTCTTCTTTTTTTTCACGAGATTTACACTATCTTACCGAAAGTATTCCATCACCTATAAGTGGAAGTTAATAATGGATGTGTCCTCCCTTCACCCTTTCCAATGAGGACACTTTCAATGAGTAATTTGAACGTATGTGGAGGAATGGCAACCCATCCTTCCTCAATAGCCGAAACCAGAGAAGATCTGGAGCGAAGTCGAAGTACTATCAGATTCCAAAAGTGTTCTGTTGAATTCAGGTCTGGACTTTGGGCAGGCCAGTCCATTTCAGGAGTGAATCTGTGTACAAACCATTGCTTCACAGACATTGGTTTATGACAAGGTGAATTGTCATGTTGATCCAGTCATTGATCTGAACTGTTGCGTTACTGTACACCGTATATAATGGTGTGAAGTGTGTTCATATCCTTTTGCCTTTACCGTTTCCTTAAACGCAGTAAGGGGACCACACCACAACCACAGAAAGCCCCCCCCCCCATGTGGTAGCACCACCTCCTCCATACTTCAGTGTTGGCATTAGACATTGACGGCAGATAATGTTCTCGAGGCATTTGCCAAACCCGAACCCTCCCATCGGATAGTCACAGGGTATAGCGTGATTCATCACTCCAAATTACACGTCTCCAGTCATCCAGTGTCCAGTGGCGTCATTCTTTACACCACGTCTAGTGTCGCTTAGAACTGATAACATAAATGGATGGATTATGAACACCTAGTCGATAACTGTATTCCATTCTTTTGACTCCATATGTACCATCAATGTGCTAGCTGAATTGCTGAAATCACTTTTTAACTCCCAAGTCAGTACGTCCACCGATTTCTTTCGACCACACTCCATAATGCTCGATGGTCCCTGTCCATCAGTATATGATGTCTGATCTGTCTGATTTTGGTTTAACTGTGATCGTTCCTTCGCGTTTCCACTTCACAATCACATCACCAACAGTCAACATAGGCAGCTTTAGAGGAGTTGAAATGTCCCTGATGATACGCTACTCAGGTAATAGCCAATGACAGTCCACGATCGAAGCACTGAACTCTTCTGAAAGTCAAATTCAGCTGTTACTGTTTCTCTACTGACAACACAAGATTCCTCGCCTCGTTTTATACTGGCGCGTCTGCATCTCGTGACATCTAGCGGTCAATTTCGCTCTACAGACGGGTGTCCCGATAGTTCAGATAGTGTGTGTCGGAGGAACTAATGTTGTGCTTGGCGCTTCTTCGATCATGTGCTCTCGGAATTTTAACAGACCTCTGTATGGTCCAAAACCCCTATCTTGCAGCGTCTGCGACGGAATTTGTATGTACAACCTTGTCATCGAGCAGTAAGGCTTATTTTTCCACCTACTGATGTGCAACATCTTACATTTCACGTACCATCAAAGCCAGGTAGGGCAGGGAAGACATGACAATCCCGGCAACGGCCCACTCGACACTCGTTGCGATCTGGCGGAGACACGTGGGGTGCACCTCGATGCTCTGCAGGTTCACCATGCCCAGGTTGCCAATGGTGCTGAACTGCATCAGCATGGTCGCCATCACGATGGCTGCACCAGCGACGTGGGCTGCACAAAACGAGAATTTTTGTATGTTCAGTTCTGAGGAAGAGACATACATTTAGTTGCCAGCAATAGATTGAGCTATCGTATTAACATTTTGATCTTTCCCTGGACCAGCGATTTAACAGGAACACCACAACCTTACTCTAACAGAGTGGAAGATAAATTATGTGCTCCATCTGTCTCCGAATTTTGCAAACTTTGTTGGTGCAGTTTCGGTTTTAGATTTTTGTGTTACTGTAATTCCGAGGTAGATATGTAATCCCAGCCTGACATGCACATACATCGGTGTGAAAAAACAGCTGAATAATATACCCAGCCTGTAATTCATGATACATGCAACTCCTTTTGACCCTTTACTTCATTTTTCTATAGTTTTCAGATGTATGTTCATAATTTAATGCTAACAATTGAAATTTGATCAGCATGGTTTTGTTAATCAAATTTCAAATGCAGGATGCCATTTTTTCTTGAATAGTTGGATTCCTTTGTTGATATAATACACCCCTTCTTAAACAAGTTTGTTCGAAATTGCTGGATATTTTTGTTTACATTTACATTATATTCTGTCTGTGTTATTGACAGCATGGTATTATATTTTCGTTTGGATAGTTTACACTAAAACCTAAAATTAAAGTTGATGCACTATTTTACTTTCTCTCCTTTTTTACTTCAACCATTTTCGCTTTTGCTAAGTGGAACTAAAGTTACTTCATGTTTTTAAAAGCTCCAAACGCTGAGTAACATGGACTTAAAGGTACCATAATTATCTTAAAATAAGTAGTGTGTTCACTGGACTACGCAATTAATTGATAAGTATGCAACCCATAAATTTACTATACGTCTATTGCAACATATTATGCAATTTAACAATAATGACTGGAAGATACTATCTTTAAATGCATTTCTGACAAGTGTTGGGTATATTGCAAATAAATAAACCTATGATCGAATAATGTATGAATAATATAAATTCTGCAGATATTCTAAAGCATTTTCAATATTAAAAAAGATACAAAGGCATCAATAGAAACATTTATTTGTTGTAATCTTTTTGTATCGTTCTATCATACATGATCACAATTCTTCAGTTTAGCACACACAGTAATAATGTGTGTTTATAAATCTAATTACTTACTGTGATACAATATATAATGTATATTTTCGATCTTTTGACAGTAAATGGTCTTTGTATTTGTTAATTAAAGTGAACCCTAAAATAAAATGGGTTCCAGTTTTGAGATGTAATCTGATAAAATTGATTGATTTTGAGAATGCATCTCAGATGACTGTCATAGCAAATTGAGTGGGGTAGTTCTTATTTTCAAACAGATGCATATTGCAAGAAAACTTCATTTATTATGTGTAGTCGTTTACTCTTGGTTACTAACAAAATAGTGCTTAACTTGTAAAGTAGAATAACAATTGTTCATCTGTTGTAACTGAGTTTCTTACTGTTTCTTAAACAACCATTTTATGTGTAATCATAGTAAGCATCATCAGCTGCTTACAACAGAAATAACTTATAATTATTTGTTTTTGTACATTTTCTCAGCAAGGATTTTTGGGTTGAACCCATGTTTCTGGGCTTATATTTAATTATGAACTGACGATGGTCTCCACTTTCAAAACAGGTTAGATCTTGTTGCTATATAGTGTGCTGACATCAACAGTTACTTTCAGAAATTCCGTGATCCCCTGACACTGGACTAGGAAACTATAGGGTACATTACGGTAAATGAGGCTGTTAATTCATCTCTATCAGTTCGCATAGATCTCGATCCATGTACTAAAATACCTGTTGCGCAACAACAGACAACAAGCAGAAGTTGCAAACCACGAAGACTACCGTGTAATACCACCTAATGGTCTTTTTCCCATAACTGGTATGTTTTTACTTTTATGTTTTTGCCTTATTTTTGTTCTCCCTATCGACAAAGCGGTTGAATATTTACATAGCGATTACTTGCTTCATGATTTAGATTAAATTTCAGTAGATTTGTGTTTATATAACCGTGAATCATATCATTGGCATTTTTGCCATTCTCATGCTGATTAAATTTATGGACTAGCTATGTAGCTGATAGCTGTACAGTGTATTAATCAGTATATTTGAGTATTTGTTGAGTCGAGTTATGGCAGTATATTGTTTTCTCGTTTGTTGTATTGTATCCCCCCTTCTATCCCATTCCTGATCAATTCGATTACCTGCAGTGACTTATTCCTGTAAATAGGTAACTAAGTAATTTACCCCTCGCTGAAAGCAAAATGTCTACTATTCCATTAAGCCAAGGAGAATCAACGGCAGTACAACCCTTCCACCCTACGAAATTTGCGATGGGGATGGCATTCTAAACCTTAGAATTTGTAACAGCGCATATTGACCGTCATCGCGCATTACTGTACATGGCCATTTATTATTGAATTTCGTCAATATCTAACCTGTGGTTTTTAATTGCCACAGTCTACGAGCAACAGAGAAGCGAACATTCCTGGATGTGCTCCATCTCTACTGATCTCACAGTTGACCCACTTGGTTATCACAGCAGTCTTCTCTGACTATTGACATCTAACTGATCTATCTTACGATTTTCATCCAATTTTTAGATAAGATAGAGGCTAAATCAGCAGAGAGACATGGTCGCAGCTCACCAGTCAGCAGGTAGAAGATGAGGACACAGGCCATTGCAGCCAAGAGTGCACTGGCCACGCCGGGCCAACGGCGACCGAACCTCGCTCCAAAGTAGTTCACCACGTAGAAGGCAGCGAAAATGGCCGCCCCTTGAGCCACTATCCCCAGGAAAGGGTTCGCGCTCAATCGGCTCACCGTTATCACCGGTGAGTACATTGTCAGCAGGTGTACCGACCTGGTAACGACCAGAAATGCGCACATTATTCCATATCCACTAACAAATCGACATGCACAGACTCCTTTAAACGGGCTTACGACATAGTCTTTATTGTAAAGTCTGATTAAAAATTGTCATTAAGCTGTATCTGTACCAAAAGTGAACTTAAAAATACGATTTTACCATCATCATACATAAAGACTTACAAAACTTGTACATTGGTTTTAGGTACCCTTGATATCAGATCCATATAAAGTGTATGACAGATAGATGGCCAGTCTGAAACTTCTTTCCAAACAAGCCCTCTTGATCTGATGTTCTTAGTAGTTACAGTAACGTGGATTGTTAGTTCTATTAATTTAAGGCCGCTCTATTTCCTAATATATACATTACTTAAGTTCATGACCAAATGTAGCCTTCGCATCCAGACCATTTTCAAGTAGATTTGAAAATGATGCTGTTGTAAAGCATCTGTACAGGTGTCGGTCTCTAACTGGTGGGGGGGGAGTAAGAAGGGAAAAGTCACGTGCCAAGGTAAGCAAGCCGCTCCCACGCCTTCTACACGTACTTCAGTGTATGCACTAAGATCGAGAAATAGACTGGTGTAAATGAGATAGGAGAATGATAGATGTTTCCCTTCTTTAGGTAACAATAGCGCCAAAGGTGGCGATACAGGTGATGCTGCATCTCTGCAGGCACAGATGAATGGACGCCCTGAGTGTGCGACCACACGACGACGTAATGCTGGCAGGAAAATGACGTCATGACAGGTCATTAAAACAGACGTTGAGCGCCTGCACACTTTCTGTCAGTCACCGTGACCTGTTGGTGATGCATGCCAGCTCATTTGACGCGCTCTCTTACGAGAGCTTGCAACACTACAACCCACTACCTCACGTACATTTCAGCTACCTTGATTTCTTGATTGCATAACCATTTTTGTAAATACATTTATTAATGAATTTTTTCATTTATTAGTTTTAAAAAAAATTTATTTTTTGTTTATAGGATAAGTAATAATTATTCGTGTCAAATCATTGTAGTAAATACGCTGACCATGTCAGGGAAGCTTCTATTGTGTAAAGCACAGTAACAATATCGTCGTTGGCAAGGGTGCGCAGCGGTGAAGGCAGAGAAGTAGTTGCGAAGCATCTGTCTGGAGGAACGGACGTATTTGTTGAAGTGCAAACGCCAGAGTGTTTTGCGTCGAAAATGTTGTGATATGTGGCCAGGCAAATTATAAGTGGTCGAGCAAGTATGTGGGCACAGTACATGGTCACAAGAAGATTTTCGAAGCAATGAAGAATATTGTGTGGGCCAGATTTATTCGAGCTGCACACTAATCAAAAAGAGCCTGTTGTCGATCATGGAGCTCATAATAAGCACTACTTTGCACCACAGGCAACGCATAGCGAAGTGAGATCCTGCAGTGTTTCGTAGATGTGTAATTCGCATGCTAGCATCTTAGGAACTTCTTGGAACATTATACTTCATTTAGTCAAAGAATGAACTTGTCGAGAGAAACTTAATTGACACTAGTCATCACTTCACCACGATTCCAAGAAAGATATAAATGCAAAAAATAGTCAAAAGAAGCCAGATGTAAATAAATTTACTGTTTATTTTCAACCGAGTCATTATTGCAACAAAATATAGTAGTACCGACAATTGCTCATATAGTGTTGCACTACTAATGCAGACAATCAGTTGAAATTAAAAGTGATTTTAATTGAAATACAGTTTCTATGATAATAATATGGTGGATTTTATGTAGTGAAAGTAGTTATAGAATTTTATGTTGTATCTTGTAAGTGATATTTTATGCACACGTCAAAATAACACTGCTAGTGAAAAACAGGTATGTTGTTGCGATGAATGAAAGTTTTTACTGCATCTATTTGACAAACCGTCAGCTGTAGAGTAAAAAGTAAAGAATAATAAACAGTTTTTAACACGAAGGATATTTTCAGGCAGACAGCATTCTCGTGAATTGCGCAACATTTAAAGAGTCAACCGCCCCTTACATAAGGAGAACAATATATCTTTGCCTCACACAGCTCGCAGTAGATACTATCGATAGTCGAGAGCCGAGTGCGCCAGAAAGTAGTCACTGCTGAGACTCCGAAAAAGTAAGTTGTTGACTACTAAACGAGCAGGGCGGATTTCGGCAGGATGGGTGACCGCATTTACCATTGTTTAACGGCTGTGTCTGTCACCCAGCGCCGTAGGCGTGACCTCCAGCAAATACGGAAATGGCATTAACTAAGTGACTTGTCGGTATGTTTAAGTGTTCATTTGCATACCGTGATTACGCGATAACCGCGCCGGACACCAACAATTTGAATTGCAGTGAGGATTGTGCAGTTGGTGCTACATGGAGGATATTGGTGTGCGACGATATTAATAGGCGACCTTTGATGAGTTAACCGTCATTATTTTGTCAGATGAAGGGAGTTACTGCCTCATTCGTGCTGTTTAGACTATATATATAGAACCCTAACAACAAAGTATGTACCGATTATTGCTACCTGACATTCAAATTGACTTTGTTGGATTTGATACGAAACAACTCCTGTTCAAATATTAACGGATCAGCTTTTATCAGTTGCACACGGTCAAAGTATTCTAAACTGTTAGGCTGTTATCCACAAGTCAATAACGATGAGTTCTAAAAGGGAGTGTTTCATTGTGGCATTCTATGAAAGGACAGTGTGCAGTGTGATAAGAGGAGGAGAATAACAACAAATGGTTCAAGTGTGCTTATCGCGAAAGAACATTGCCAGTATTAAGAAAATCACCAAAAGTTTAAATGGTAACGAAAACTTCTCATTAATTTACGTATGTATGAACAATTGAAAAATTTCGTGAAAAACCATCTTCGATAAACGGTACTTTGTAATGGTTTTCATTGTGAAAATGCATAAAAAACTTCAGAGACTGTATTACTATGTAATTGCAGTCTAATAGAACGTTCTAACACCTAATAATTAAAAGCAATTGGCAGTATTGGACGATCGGGACAGTGTTAATAAACTCTATTGTGGAGTACAAGCACGGAAATTCGTGAGTAAAACAGTGCGAGGTTAATATTAACGAGAGACACGGGTAGAAATTATCGCGACGTAACTGATCGCGTATTCATTACAAACGTGTCAAAGAAGTATTGTGCTCAGTCTTTACGCACGAAACCGGCTGTAAACCGTTTTAAAATCTCGAAAATTAATGTGGACCCATAATCTTATACGTAGGCAATAATGCACGGAGCCCAGCAGCCACGTCAAAGAATGTCAGTCAGGAAGTAATACGACACAGCACCAGTTCCAGCCGCGTGAGAGTTTCGACGGCGTAGACATGCTACACCGAGCAGCCACCAACACGCCGCCGTAGCTGACATCTCGTGGAGAGGTACTAAGTATCCTGACCGCAGTGCCACCTTGCCACCGATCAGCGAACTCCGACAACAACGTCTATACAGATTACACCGGGCGGCGGGCAGCCAGCGACACGTCAGCCAAGTCGCCGCATATAACGAGCCAATGGCATTGAAACCAGCGGCAGCGACTAGTGGTGGCAAAAAATAACTTAACTGATAGAAATAACCGATTACTGAGAAGTAATGGTTACTGCGATAACCGCTCACCTCATACTGGCAGGTATTTCAATAAGTGACAATGGTGCCTTGCGCCATCTGTTGACCCAAAGATCTTACTACACTTACGCGTCAACTCATCGAAGGAGAGGGATAGACCATTTTGAGGGTGTTCTCTAGGTCATGGAAATAACTATGAGACTGCACGCCATCTGTTAATAGAACTGTGTACTATTTCGTGCGCCATCACTACTTTCAGCACAAACAGTTAAATGAAGTTAATGTAAGAGTGGTGGCTAACAGGGGCTGCAGTACATGCATTGACATGTGTGGTCGTTCCCTTAAACCACCGCCTTGTTTGTCAATTTAGTATGGGCAGGTAGTACAAATACAGTTACCATAAGGAATTAGAGCGACTATGGAAATAACTATGAGGTCAGTATTTATCTCCGGTAGTTATTGTTATTTGCTCACAGTTCTACTTCTCTGTAAGTTAACGGCTACCAGTACAGGTAACCTGGAAGTTAGTAACTGTGTTCCTGACTCTAGTTGGAGGTCATAGAGCCCGGTGATATTTGCAGAGAGGATGGTTACTGGAATGAACAAATACTTTCATACCACTATGGAAACAGCCAGTGGCTATCGGAGAGGACAAAGTATCACATAAAACATTTCAATATAATACTTATTATCCTCATCATTTGTCAGGAGATTGTCAAAATACATGAATGTATTACAGTACACTGGAGTTGCTAATGTTTACAGGATTAATACACTGCCAGAATAAAACATAGTTATGCATGTTTAATAAATTTATCAGATACAGGTACCTGATCCTGACTGCTGTGACCAAGTGCTGTCAAAACTGAAACATAGCAGAATTTTTACTTAAGCTGGTCTAACAGTCCCTGTTAAGATATTCATCTATAGAATAGAACGAGTTGCCTATCAAAAAGTCTTTCAAACACTCTGTAAACCGTGCTTTATCTCAAACCAAGCTTTTATTGGTTGCTGAATTGCTAGCAATTTATTGAAAGTGTGTGTTCCTGAATATTGGATCCCTTTTTGGACCAAGGTAAGTGATTTTAGGTCTTTATGTAGATCATTGTTTGTATTCCTAGTACTGATATTATGTATTCAGCTGTTGGTTCGAAATACTTGCAACAAATTTCATTAAGGAATAAATATACTAGGAAGCAGTGGTTAGAATACGAAGTTCCTTAAACAGGTTTCTACATGTTGTTCTTTTATTTATACCACAAATGATTTTTATTACACACTTTTACATGCTAAAAACGTTTGCTCGATTTGTTGAGTTACCCCAGAATATGATCCCTTATGACATAATAGAATGAAAGTATATAGCTTTTTTTATTTTTATATTTATGTCTCCTACATCTGACATCATTCTCACTACAAATACAGACTTGTTTAGGCGTTTCAGCAATTCTGTTGTATGCCCTTCCGAACTGAATTAATTATTGATTTGTAATCCCAGAAATTTAACACTGTCAAACTTTTCATACACATGTTTTAGCTGAAGAAATCGAGCAGTTTTCCAAATCGCAACTAAAACTTGGATAGCGTAGAGGAGTAAACGAATCTATCACATTATGTATATTTTTGTATTTTATTACAAGGCCATACACGTATTCTATTAAGTAAACAGCACAAGCTTTGAATTCAACCTGCATTATTCAGCTTACATATTACTTCATACTTAAAAATGCACATTGTTAACATTTAACTTAAACAGTGCTGTGGCGAAGTTCTGCATTTTGCGCTGCAGCTGTGAGGATAATATTTATAATAGCTACTGTGATAACATACATACATATGATATGAAACACTAATAATCGTTCGAACATCAAGTGAAATCTACCCGCAGTTAATTAGCTAAGGTTATGGCACGATTCGTACGACATTCCTGCTATTTCGCTCTACTCGCAGTTATACTGATAACTACACTGATGGATTCCACTTGTGTCGTTATTTAACTGTAACCCCATTGGAGTATTCAGTAGTGAAAAATAACTTGAAACTTATTTATAACTGTTACAATAACGGTTTTAAAAATATAACTGGAACTGTGATAACGGTTACTCCAGCCACCAGTTAACACAGCACGCAACGTATACTGAATTCCACAGCAAGTATTAGCGTCGTGCAATGAGTCGAGACAACCTGCTGGCGCAATAATAATTTAATTAGGCTATCTGCAGAGCATATAATTACATTTTGTAACGCTACAAGAATTGTATAGTAATTTTTCCTTCCATTTCGGTATTTTCTGGCTCGGCAGTAGTTTGTCTATGTATGCATATATTTTGATGTTTTCACCAGCAAGACAGCTGCGAATAGATTTTAAGACTTATGCTGTAGCATTAATTGTTGATTACAGCTTTCATAAGTTAATTGGTGGTGTTATTTGATTTTTGATGCTTTGGTGTGAGGTGATGAATATTACCATTGGTGTTTAATTCACATAAGTTGGTGAAGTTTTTTATATATCCAGTGCAAACAGGTACTGTTTGTGTTTTGAGCTAGTTGAAGTACTGCTGTCATTATTTAGTTTTAATTGTCAGGTGGTCAAGAGTCTTAGGTTACCCAATGGTTAATTTATAGTGTTGCCTGTGTGTAATATATGTAACCAAACATGTCTACTGAAATCAAGCAGGAGATTCTGGAGGTAGAATCTGGGAAGAAGGAGATAGGACAGGAGGATAGAGTTGATTCAGGAATCAGTGGCTGTGGACTATCAATAGAAAGCCCATTACCTCATTCCACCAATTACCTCAAGATACCAATTAAAACTGTAGTAAACATTGTAGTGGGCAGACAGAAATATGTGCTACTGGCAATATTAGAAAATATTGATGCCAAGATTGAAGCCACCAATTAGAAAATGGAGGACACCAAGCAGGAAACCAAGGAACACAGTAAAATGACCCAAGAAAAGACTGAAGCCACTAATAAGGAAATCAGAGCCACCAATCAGAAAATCGAGGGAACCAATAGAAAAATCCAAGAAAAGATTGACATTGTCAATGAGGAAATTCAGATGACACTACAAGAGCATGAAAATTTTAAGAGACAATTACAGAATTATAAGGAATAGGTGAGGAAAGACTGCAAGGAGGGAGAAGGCAGATTCCAGCAGGGCATAAACCTGCTCTAAAAAGATGCAAAGGAGATGGGAGAAGAGATAACCGAGAAAGCCCATGAAGAGGTTCAAGAAGTTAAACAAGAATTAGGGGGAAAGATCGAAGAGATAATGCAGAAGCAACAGCAATGTTAAGTAGCTATTTAGAGAGAAGGCAACAAACAGACCGAATTAGCTCAAAATATACCAAGCGCAATAACATTGCAGAGGGGCGAAGATAACAGGAGGATTGCACAGGACATACAACATTTACAAAGCGAAATCCAACAATTAGAAACGAAAACTGAGGAGACTGACAGAAAAACTGGTTATACAACCTAGCTATAGGAGAAGGTAAAGTGATAAGATTAATGTTTGGTGATAATCGTCATCCACAAGTTCATGTGAGACAAAAATATAAGCCAAAGGGAGTGCTGCACCTGAAGATTTTTATGAAATGGTTGAGAGACACATTTTCGAGACAAAGACAAAATTCGGTTTGCAATAGATAGAATGGAAGGTGAAGCTTCTAAATGGAGAGTGAAGAAAAAAGATAAAGTTAGTAGTTATGAGCAGTTTAAAGGATAATTTCTAAAGAAGTGTTCAGAAGTTTAAAGATAGAGAAGCCCTGATGGAGATACTGGAGCACACATGTGGGTAAGAGAATAATCAAGCAGGTGAGCAGGGCCAAAAAGAAGACAATTACCAATGGAATCAGTTTAATAATCAATCGTTCAACTGAGGAAGAGGAGACTATCATGGAAGTAGGGCCCATGGAAATGGACATCAGTTCCAAGGCCTTTCCAGAAGAGATGAAAATACAAGAGAATATGAAAGAGAAGGTGGCAGGCGAATAAATAGTGAGGCCTAAGATCAGGAAGAAAGGAAAAAGTAAACTAGACTGCACTCCTGATTAGGTCCAATCGTAGTCAGTATAAAGATGTATGGGCTAGATGTTGATGTCTTAGTTGACACCGGGAGTGAAGTGTGCTAGATCTCAAAAGCTATAAAATAGATACTGAATACTAACGCCAGTTTACGAAGTTTTCCCGGAAATTGTGTCCAAGTTGCAAATGCAGTAGGTGCCAAAAGTAAGCCCATTAAGGAATAAGCATTGACTGGGTTTGAAGTAGAGGGAGAAGCATATAAAGCGACATTTTTGGTGATACCATATCTTAACATGACAGTTATTTTGGGAATTGACTGGCTAAATGAAGTAGAAGCAATCATAAATTTCGATGAATGCACAGTGAGTGTAAAAGGACGGGAAGGAGAAATGAGAGAACTGACCTTGGCAGAAAGTTAGAAGTCAGAAGAGTTCTGACAGGTGAATTTGTGTTATGCGGTGGGCCTACAGAAGAACAACCGGTTGATGAGCAAGTATCGATATTCTACGAGGGATTAGCACAAGCAGATAAACCTAGTGAAGATGCTATAGGCAAGAAACTAGAATATATGACACATTTGGATGAAGAGATTCGGAAGAGGTTACCAGAGATCTCACATAAGCACAGCAAAGTTTTCTCTCAGCAGCCAGGAATCATGAAAGAGGTAGAATGTAAATTGAAAATTAAGGAACACAAGCCTTTCAAAACAATACTCCATCCCTCACGCTAAATGGCAAGCAGTAGAAGAGGAAATACAAAGAATCGTTGACCCTGGGGTTATTGAGAGAACCAAGACTAATACAACAGTCCATTATTTATGGTAGACAAGAAACATGGGAAAGTGAGAATAATTTTGGATGCATGTACAGTAAATAAAATCATTGAACCAGATCAAGACAAGCCAAAAACGATAGAAGAATTAATTCAAAGGTTTCGGGGTGCAAAGATACTTAGTAGCATTGACTTACCCTCCGGGTACTGGCAAATACCTCTGACCTCTGAGTCATGTCAGTATACTGCCTTCATGTTAGCTGGCAGAAGTTATCATTTTAGAGCATTGCCACTACATCTACATCCATACTCCGCAAGCCACCTGACGGTGTGTGGCGGAGGGTACCTTGAGTACCTGTATCGGTTCTCCCTTCTATTCCCGTCTCGTAGTGCTCGTGGATAGAAGGATTGTCGGTATGCCTCTGTGTGGGCTCTAATCTCTCTGATTTTATCCTCATGGTCTCTTTGGGAGATATACGCAGGAGGGAGCAATATACTGCTTGACTCCTCGGTGAAGGTATGTTCTTGAAACTTCAACAAAAGCCTGTACCAAGCTACTGAGCGTCTCTCTTGCAGAGTCTTCCACTGGAATTTATCTATTATCTCCGTAATGCTATCACGATTACTAAATGATCCTGTAACGAAGCGTGCTGCTCTCCTTTGGATCTTCTCTATCTCTTCTATCAACCCTATCTGGTACAGATCCCACACCAGTGAGCAGTATCCAACCAGTGGGCGAACAAGTGTACTGTAACCTACTTCCTTTGTTTTCGGATTGCATTTCCTTAGGATTCTTCCAATGAATCTCAGTCTGGCATCTACTTTACTGACGATTAATTTTAAATGGTCATTCCATTTTAAATCACTCCTAATGCCTACTCCCAGATAATTTATATAATTAACTGCTTCCAGTTGCTGATCTGCTATATTGTAGCTAAATGATAAAGGATCTTTCTTTCTATGTATTTGCAGGACATTACACTTGTCTACATTTAGATTCAATTGCCATTACCTGCACCATGCGTCAGTTTGTTGCAGATCCTCCAGAACTTCAACACAATTTTTCATTGTTACAACCTCTTAATATACTACAGCATCATCGGCAAAAGCCTTGGTGAACTTCTGATGTCATTCACATGGTAATTTATATATGTTGTAAATAGCAACAGTCCTACGACATTCCCCTTTGGCACACCTGAAATCACTCTTATTTCAGAAGACTTCTCTCCATTGAGAAAGACATGCTGCATCCTGTTATCTAGGAACTCTTCAATCCAATCGTACAATTGGTCTGATAGACCATATGCTCTTACTTTGTTCATTAAATGACTGTGGGGAACCGTATCAAACGCCTTGCAGAAGTCAAGAAACACGGCATCTACCTGTGAAACCATGTCTATGGCCCTCTGAGTCTCGTGGACGAATAGCGCGAGCTGAGTTTCACACGATCGTCTTTTTCGAAACCCATGCTGATTCCTACAGAGTAGATTTCTAGTCTCCAGAAAAGTCATTATACTCTAACATAATACGTGTTCCAAAATTGTACAACTAATCGACGTTAGAGGTATAGGTCTATAGTTCTGCACATCTGTTCGACGTCCCTTCTTGAAAACGGGGATGACCTATGCCCTTTTCCAATCTTTTGGAACGCTATGCTCTTCTAGAGACCTACGGTACACCACTGCAAGAAGGGGGGCAAGTTCCTTCGCGTACCCTGTGTAAAATCAAACTGGTATCCCATCAGGTCCAGCGTCCTTTCCTCTTTTGAGCGATTTTAATTGTTTTTCTATCCATCTTTCATCTATTTCGGTATCTACCATTCTGTCATCTGTGTGACAATCTAGAGTAGGAACTCCAGTGCAGTATTCCTCTCTGAAACGGCTTTGGAAAAAGACATTTAGTATTTCGGCCTTTAGTCTGTCATCCTCTGTTTCAGTACCATTTTGGCCACAGAGTGTCTGGACATTTTGTTTTGATCCGCCTACCGCTTTGACGTAAGACCAAAATTTCGTAGGATTTTCTGCCAAGTCAGTACATAGAACTTTACTTTTGAATTCGTTGAACGCCTCTCGCATAACCCTCCTCACACTACATCTTGCTTCGTGTAATTTTCGTTTGTCTGCAAGGCTTTGGCTACCTTTATGTTTGCTGTGAAGTTCCCTTTTCTTACGCAGCAGTTTTCTAACTCGGTTGTTGTACCATGGTGACTCTTTTCCATCGCTTACGAGCTTGCTTGTCACATACTCATCTAATGCATATTGTACGATGGTTTTGAACTTTGTCCACTGATCCTCAGCACTATCTGTACATCTGTACTTGAGATAGAACTTGTGTGTTGAGCCATCAAGTACTCTGAAATCTGCTTTTTGTCACTTTTGCTAAATAGAAAAATCTTCCTACCTTTTTTAATAGCTCTATTTATGGCTGAAATCACCGATGCTGAAACCGCTTTGTGATCGCTGTTTCCCTGATCTGCATTAACTGTTACTAATAGTTTGTATCTGTTTGTCACCAGAAGGTCTAATATGTTATCGGCACGAGTCGGTTCTCTGTTTAACTGCTCAAGGTAGTATTCATATAATGCACTTAAAAAAATTTCACTGGATTCTTTATCCGTGCCACCTGTTATAAACGTTTTAGTCTCCTAGTGTATATCTGGTAAATTAAAATCTCCACACAAAACTATAACATGGTCGGGAAATCTACTCGAAATATTTTCCAAATTTTCCTTCAGGTGTTCTGCCACAACAGCTGCTGATCCAGAGGGCCTATAGAGACATCGAATTGCCATGTTTGAGCCTGCTTTAACCGTTACCTTTACCCAAAGTATTTCACATTTCAGACCTCCGTCAATTTCCTTTAATACTATTGCACTTCTTATCGCTATAAACACGCCTCCCCCTTCACTATCCAGTCTTTCTCTGAGGTATACATTCCAAGCCATTTGGGCTTAATGTATCGGTCTTGGAATTTGTTAGAGCATTGGACAATATTTTGGGTGAAGAATTACTTAAGAAGTTTACTGTTAACGTAGATCATATATTAATTGCAACTGAGACATGGGAAGAACATTCAGAGACACTTGCAGGAGTCTTGCAGACGTTTGAGAAAGCTGGAGTAACAGCAAACGTGGGTAAGTCAGAATTTGGTAAATGCCAGATAAAATTCTTGGCTTCATAATTACGGAAGAGGGTATTTATCCTGATCCAAGTAAACTCGAGACAGTTAGGCAATTTCCACACCTTAAAAAAAAGGCAACTGAGAGCATTCTTCAGCGTCTGTGAGCTCTATCGAAACTTCCTGAAAGAACCTGTACTCACTGCCCCAAAATTGAGAACACTTGCCGGCCGGTGTGGCCGAGCGGTTCTAGGCGCTACAGTCTGGAACCGTGCGACCGCTACGGTCGCAGGTTCGAATGCTGCCTCGGGCATGGATGTGTGTGATGCCATTAGGTTAGTTAGGTTTAACTAGTTCTAAGTTCTAGGGGACTAATGACCTCAGAAGTTGAGTCCCATAGTGCTCAGAGCCATTTGAACCATTTGAGAACACATACTAAAGCCAAAATGACCTGGTATTGGAATGATGAATGTCAAGAAGAATTTGAAAGGATTAAAGAAGCATTGTGTAACGCAGATATATTATGCCATCCTGATTTCTCTAGAGACTTTTATTTGGGACTGGGTAGCTCAGATTATGGACTAGGCATACATTTAAACCAGATAGAGAAAGAAGGAGAGAGCAAGGTTATAAAGCAGAAGTTTGAATGCATGGCAAAGGAGATACAGCATTATGGAGGAAGGGGCACTGTCTATTGTGTGGGCTTTCAAGCGATTTCGTTATTATCTAACAGGATGACATGTAAAGGTGGTCACGGTCCACAAAGCCCTAACATTGTTAACCACAAGTAAACTGAAACACAGCTGGTTGATAAAATTGCATTGCAAGATCATGAATGCAAAGTGATATACAAGCCAGCCAGGTAAGTCATGTACTGTACCTGCTGCATTATCAAGGCAGCCACTCGATTCTTGGGGAACAGGTGTGAGAAGACCAGAAGACGGAGAAGTTCAGGTAAATTTAATGAAGGGAGTACAGCATGAAGATTTTGTGAAGAGGTTCTTAAGGAACACACGCAGAGAGCAGAACCAGGACGAAAAACTGAAATTAATCAAGAATAAGTACAGATGTGCTGGTAAAGAAAAGATTAGGATATACTGTTATATCCACCAGGGAATACTGTACAAGAGAAAAATAGAGGATGAAGAGAGCTGGAAACTATGTATACCAGAGAATATAATAGACAAGTTAATCTGGTACACACATTATAGCAATGCCCATTATGGACCTAAGAAACGCCTTGAGAAACGGAAATTGGACAGCATCTTCAACATATACGCATAAACACAAGTTGCTGAGCACTTGTGACACCTGTCAGAAAACTAAAACTGCCACTGTTCAACATAAAGGTTACATGCATCCAGTCATACCAGAATCAATTAGAGACATCGTGGCAGTGGACCTGCTCAGTCCCTTGCCTGTGGCAAAAAAAATTACGCCCAAATTCAAGTTGCAGAAAAATTAATATCTAAATTTGTGAAGTTTTATCCATTAAAGAAAGCAACCAGCAAGGTCATCATTTATAAGTTTGAAAAAGATCGCTTTAGCAATGCATGTACACTGAAACGATTCCGAAGTGATAATGGATCCCAATTCCGATCCAAGAAGTGGAGGGAAATGTTGAATAGGCATCAAATAGAACAGATCGCCATCTGCAGATACAAACTGGTTTCGAACCAGGCCGAACGGATGATGGAGTTAAATCGTTTGTCTCTGACCTATTGTGACAAGAAACACGGTATTTGGAAGGAATACCTAGAAGAATTCGAGTGTATTTGGAACCACCTAACACATGATTCGAAAGGATTTGCACCATGCGAAATCTTACTTAATCAGGAACCTGACTGTTTTTCGTGAGTTGATGGAATATCCACAATAACATAACCTAATTTTGGAAAGGAAACTTGAACTAGTAGAAATGAACCATGAGAGAGAATGTTAAAAGGAGACAGGAAAGACATGAAACCTGTAAGCTACAGGGTAGGAGACCTAGTGTTGGTGAAAGTGCATGCTAAATCCAAGAAGACAGATTCTGAAATACATCAATTTAACCATGTATATGAGGTACCATATAAAATTATCAAGATCGAACACCACAATACTGTGGAGTTGGAATATGCTCAAACCGATGGAGTGCATGGCAAGGAAAATATTGAAAATATAAAGAGATCCATGTGAAGATTGGGGCAATCTGAAGGAGAGAAGTAATCAGGACGATGAAGTAGGGCCTAGACAGCCACAAACATAAGTGTGTATGGATGATTTTGGTTATTATGTGTGTTTGGAGAATAAAGATCTTGAGAACTGGTGTTCAAGTGTCAGTTGTTGTCTATTATTTACAATATTTATTTCTATTCTGGATTATGGGTTTTCATGATGACAAAAGACTTAACCATATTTAAGGGATGAATTGCATGTAAGAACTGAGACATAGTTATCCTTTATAGTGTGAGAAGTATTAGTGTTTAGAATATTGTAGAGTGTATTAATATGACCTAGATATGGAGCATTCTATGAACTGTGGGAATAACAGACGCTCAAAAGCAGGAAACACAATTTGTAACAAATGAGAAAAAGATTTCTTTAGAGATTTATCTTGTGATGACCACACTAACGATAGATTTCTATATACATTTGTGAGTAGAGATGAAATTATTGTCATTTATCTGCATTTGTATTGAGTAGGTATTAGTCTAATTAGACATAGTTGTTTCCTGTGGTGTGTGGTGCGAATATAGTAGGATTTTCGTTGTATTCTGCACATCAAACCTCACAGAGATGAACCAAAATGAAAATAGTTTTGTTACAATATGATTCAATAGACATTCGACACACAATATTCAGGTGATTTCAATGACGTTACACTCATTTACTAAAATTTTGCTCATTTTTGGAGCTGACGCCCGTTTTATTCTGTAATTTAAATGCATTCAAACCATATTATAGGATTTAAAATTATGGCTAACTACAAACATATTTTTATTTATTACCATTTTTTTACATTTCGATCATTGTTTACATAGTAATAAATACTCTTGCAATAGCAATCAGATTGTACCGCTCTGTACTCAATCGCTAAGCATTAATCATCGAATTTAATACCTCGTTTCCACCAACAGTGGAATCTTATATGCGTATGTCAGAATTAAAACTGATCGAGTGTAACATCAAGCACCAGCACGTCAGTCTAGAATGATACAACAGAGAGGACTGTGAGACGACATCAGCCATAGCATGCTCGCTAGCGTGACACAGTGACAGGAGCAGCCCCCACATGAAGAGAGTATAAGCGAGACTCTGCATAGCCACAGCCTCACTAGAAAACGGGCCGTGATCCAAACGATTAGCCGTGACTTGTGATCTACACAAATTGCTTGCTTGGGAGTTGCAAATAATCAATGTCCTTCGATATATATATATACGTGTCGCCAATTGCTTGCTGCACCTCTTTGTGACAAAGGCAAAGTTAAGTACTGTCAATTTAATTTACTGTAGTAAACTCCATTAATAAGATTTGCTTGAGTTGATGTCTAGGTATCCGAGAAAACAGCTTCCTAGGCACCCTGTATTAGACGAATGGGTGGACACGATAGAAACCTTACATGCACAGTAAAGTATAGATACGTTATAAGCTGACACATCACATACAGCGCTGTTGTAAGTGGCTGTATATATTTTCTTATTGGCAACGTTACGTAGCGCTCTGTATGAAAATCACTGGCTGTGCTGTGTGCAGTCTGTGGCTGGTTTACATTGTTGTCTGCCATTGTAGTGTTGGGCAGCGGCAGCTGGACGTGAACAGCGCGTAGCGTTGCGCAGTTGGAGGTGGGCCGCCGGCAGTGGTGGATGTGGGGAGAGAGATGGCGGAGTTTTGAAATTTGTTATACTGGATATTATGAACTGCTATATATGTTATGACTATTAAGGTAAATACATTGTTTGTTCTCTATTAAAATCTTTCATTTGGTAACTATCCCTATCAGTAGTTAGTGACTTCCGTAGTTTGAATCTTTTATTTAGCTGGCAGTAGTGGCGCTCGCTGTGTTGCAGTAGTTCGAGTAACGAAGATTTTTGGTGAGGTAAGTGATTTGTGAAAGGTACAGGTTAATGTTAGTCAGGGCCATTCCTTTGTAGGAATTTCTGAAAGTCAGATTGCGTTGCGCTAAAAAATATTGTGTATCAGTTTAAGCACAGTCTTGTATAAATTGTTCTAAGGGGACGTTTCATATGTCGACCCTTAGCCGAGGATACCTCACTGGAATCTTCTGATTTTTTCTTGTAGTTTGTGTAATTAGTGTAGATTTTGTTTATTGCTAGCGCGTAATTGTAGAGAGAATCTCCTTTGTAGTTGCAGCCTTTCATTGTTGTACAGTAAAACAGTTGTGGCATGCATGTAGATTTGCACCAAGTATTTCGCAGCTACGCTTGCAATTAACTAGATATTATTTTCAGTGCTACGTTAATGTGTTCCCCTATTTTTGCTCTTCAAATTGTGTTTTTCTGTGTTGTCGTGTGAAATATTGTGACAATAATGGCGTGTGAAAAACGTAACACTAGGCTCCAAAGTACACTGAGAAATGACAGTGAAGACGAAAGCAGTGTGTTAACGCCACCATGTAATGAATTAACTAATATTCAAAGTAGTAATTTGGTAACTGTGCATAGGGAAATGGAGCGGGCGTCAAATAATGGTGTAGACAGTGAAACAGGTAGTAAACAGGGAAGCATTATCGATCGATCAGTCGGCAACAGCTCGCCTCAGGAATTGGGAATGACAGAACACAATATTGCAAATACTGTAGACTCAGGTTTTGGGTTCTCACCGTTTTCTCAAATGAGTCAAGACACATTTTCCGCTTGTCAAAATGTGAATGTTGCCGGTGCAAATTCACTGCCGAAAAGCACTGAGGAACATGTTTCAGACACCAGTGCATTGTTATTACAATTAATGCAATAAATGGGACAAAAGCTTCAAAAGTTAGACACAATGGAACAAAATCAGAGACAAACACAGCAACAGTTAGACACAATGGAACAACACCAGAGACAAACACAGCAACAGTTACACACAATGGAACAAAATCAGAGACAAACACAGCAAAAGCTTCAAAAGTTAGACTCATTGGAACAAACTCTCGAACAAACACGTGAAGATTTAACTGCTGAGTTACATAACATTGACTCGAAATGTCAGAAAGTCTGTAATGACGTAAAAACACAAATTTGTGAGCATTTCCAACATATTTTTTCGCGTCATGAAAATGCATTACAGAATCATGAAGCAGCCATAAAAGAACTGCAAACTATTGTTCATGAAAATCACGACACCTTGCAAAATTGACTCAGTTGCATCTACCGATTCGGTTACGCAACTTGCAAAAACTCAAGAAAACTTAAAGGACACAGTAGATACAATTTCAACACAAATGGACACTCTGAAACTTGGTTCAGGAAAACACACTGAGGAAATAAGTACACTATCGGAGAAAGTAGCCGAACTTTCGGATCAGTTCACTAACTTATCTGCAAAGGTAGATGATGATCTGAATGACACAAGAACTGTAGCCATCACTGACACAGAAGAGTGCGAACAAATTAGGAAATTCAAACAAAATCAGAATCAAATTAATACGCAACACCAAAGAGAAATCCGGGAAGTACAAGATCAGCTGACACAGGTAATACAAGAATTACGTATTTCAGAGGCCACTCGCGCTCCAATACGGGAAGAGGGACATAGAAATACGGAACAGCCACAAAATAATAACTCAGGGCACTTCGGAAATTATGAAAGAAATTGGCAAGGTACACCGAATTTTGAGATGGAACCGCCGACACGACGTAACAATGACCGATATGCTACTCGCCGACACGATGATTTTGACTATAAGCTGTTCATTACTACACGTAAATTCAAAACGTTTAAGAATTCTGCCAACGACATTCATCCACAAGCGTGGCTCCATCAATTCTCTCATTGTTTTCCTCCCAATTGGTCATTGGAGCACAGGTTAGAATTTATGTGTGGCTACTTGGAGAATGAACCAGCTGTAAGAATGCGATCGGTCATTCACTATTGTCACAGTGAAGGAGAATTTTACCATGCGTTCCTCTCAGCATATTGGTCTCAAGCTACACAAGACCGAGTAAAACATAGCATCATAATGATGAAACATTTCGAACAATCTGAATTTTCCAGTCTTGTGAAATATTTTGAAGACATGCTGCACAAGAATCAGTACCTGTCAAACCCATACAGCCCCTCAGAACTCATACGCATTTGCTTAATCAAATTACCTGAACATTTACAACATATTATTTTGGCAGGACGTTGCAAAGACGACATTGAAGCTTTTCAGGGACTGTTACAAGAACTGGAAATTGGCACAGACAATTTTGGGATGCGAAAACGGGAAAACAATCACTACAGGTCACATCCGTCACAATTCCGTAACGACAGAAACGATAACTGGCCACGACAAGCCTATTCTTACAACGTAAATCGTGACCAAAACAGACACCACCCGTATGACAACCACTGGCAGAGTAATAGTTACAGAGAAAGATCGCATTCCCGTAGTAATGAATATGACAGAGACAATCATAGAAACAGACAATTTGGCAACCAGAACTATTATTATCACGGGAGACAGAATAACTTCAGACGCAACGGTTCACTGTGCAGTGATAATTCAGGGAGAAATTCTCCACCACTTAACCGACAAGAAAGAAACTATGGAATCTACCGACATGACGACAGACGATATAATCATAACGACAGACCTGAATTTCATCAGAACTGGCGGGATTCTAACAGAGCTGGGCCCTCTCGGCAAGGCGAATTTGTAGAAGTTAGGTCTCCTAATCCCAATAACGACGTGCGCCAACAAAGAAACAGACAATGACTCGCACCGCCGGCAGCCACTTGCGCCCGCTGGCTCAGGGAAAAATAACATTGACGCTAACCTTGAGCAAAATTCCAGTATTCTTTACGGACGAATACCGCATGATAATTGCATTCAAGTTGAAACTCTGCGTACTGAGAAGAGCAAAGGTTTACACCACATTTCACATGTAAAACCATTTATTGACAGATAATCTGCTTTTTAACTTAGTCTTTGCAATTTTCACTTCACGCTACTTGTACAATTTGTCACACTGAGAAACTGTTAACATGCAACAATGTTTTGAAGTTCAATATCCACTCAAGAACCAAGAGAACTTATTTAAACAGAAATTACGAATGCATTGTTATTGCGAACAGATGACACAGTGTTATTGTGTGTGTACATTCTTGCTTGTTAGTTGCACGATTACGTAACGACTATAAGGCTCACATACTTAGAACATTTACCAGTACTGCTAATGAGATTTTAATGCAACATTTTGGAGTACTTGAAAATACATTCTGAATTAAAGTACTTTCTGAGAGATACCAGATGACACAGTGGTTAGTTTATGTGACAGCTACAAGATTATATCACGACGTTACTAATGAGTGACAATTTACAATGTTGCTTTTGCAGTGTATCTGTTTTATATCTGCACAGTTTTTCTGAATTCTTCTGGAAAGTAAATCATGTTTAATAGTAACTTTTGTGGTATAGCTACAATGAGACAGCCTTTTCCGTAGCACAAGAATACGTTACAGCACAGTAATTTCTTCATAACAACAATAAGCGTAATAACTAAGATATCTATACGCAAAGCATTTCACTTTTGTTTATCATGAGGTAAGTACATTGACTTCTGCAGAACTTAGCTTTCGGAGGACAATAACTACAACACTTCCACAGAGATTATCTTACAACAAGACACACATTTAGCGCTACAGGACACGTATTTGAGTGATTGATTTTGTACTTAAAACATTTATTTTTAAAGATATTTGAAGTACAATGATACAAAGGTTTTCCATGATACATTTCATTCCATTGCTGTAATCTGTAACACCTGAGGGTATAATTACAATAATCCTCAGGGGGGTACACGCCTACTTTGTGTACCATGTGTTTGGCAAGCACAAGGAGCCCTAGCTAATATGGTATTTGCTTATACAACTTTACACATCGGTACCATATTTCTCTAACACAAATTACACAGCTATCTGATCATTTAACTGAGAGAGACAAACATTTATTTTACTACATCAGTGCCAGATGTTTATGTAATAACACCATTGGGTAACTTCACACTTAAGAAATTGTATTTTGTCTGTACTTTGTGAACTGTTCATATTTTTTCGGACCCATTGTGATATTATGAGAGCTTTGAATGATATATTTGGTATGGGATCACGATTTTTAAAGTACGTTTGAGGCAGATGACACTTTTGACATGAGCAGAGAATTTTTTTTTTAATTATTGGAGGAAGCTACGACGATTGTGAGAGTTGACTGAGGTGTTATGATGTTATTATTACGATGACTATGTGTATTATGCTGTTGCGGTATGTTTATGATCAATAAGCTGATGCTATACGAGTTATTTGATTAAGCTACGTATCTGTTATGATGAAATATTGAAGAAGTGTCGACGAATAAGGTAAGGAATAATGAGTAGTGTTTAGGGACTCTGGTTTGTGAAAAAGGTTGTTGGAAACCAAGAATCGTACTTTAAGAGTTATGAAATGTCTGTAAATGCGTGAATGTATCACAATGCCGGCGAAAATTTTTTGGACACTGTTATATTCATAAGATTTTGTTTCTACACATTTGAAACGCAAATTCTTGACTCGTGAAATTTTGTATATGAGACTGGCACTGTAGCGGAAACTGCTGTCGTAAATATTTCTGTAAGAAAGTTAAGTGACCACCTGCACGTAATGCATCGTGGGCACCCAGCTGTGTCCGATGCCTGGAGAAAAAGCCATTAGGGTGTCCCTTTCCAGAGGCACAGGTAGAAAAAAAAGGGAGGCCATTATCCTCGCTGTTGACATTCATTTCTAGAAAGCATCGTAAATACGACACCCTCAAGCCTGAAAACATGATAACACTGTGGAGCTCTTAATTTATAATATTTACTGCAATGCCGAATGAAATGACGAGAAATATTTTTATGTCTATACACCTGATTATGACTACTGTCTTTCTAGTTGAGAGAAATGCCATATGGCTTGCTTTATGTATTTATTTGCTCATTTTCTTTAATATCTAGTTTCTAGCTGCACTGCAGCATTGTTTAAAATAAAATTTTATGAATGTACTAATATAGATATTTTATGCCTACAAATCCAGTAAACAATAACTTAAAAAAAAGAAGGAGCACAAAAAGACATTTCCCTTCACAGGACTTGCATACATAATTTTCTTTTCAACTACTTGGTAATATTTTTCGTAGAATAAATTGTGGTGCACCACTTTAATTACATAGACATTAAGATGTTAATATACATTTCCCTTATCTGCATTGTTGTTTTTACTGTAATATTTTTTCTGCTTGAGCTATGTCATGTTTAGGTATAAGTTACTGCTGTTTGCCAGGCATAGTGTTACTGAATTTGACTTTGTGTTACTCTGCTAAGCCAGTTTATTACCGATTTATTTTTCTTGTTTGCTGCTCATTGCATATTAGTTGTAATATTGTTGCTTACTTTGCGAATTTGAATTTTTTGTCATTGCTGATCGTGTTAATTGTTTTGTGCTGCTGCATTGCCTCGTCCCTTAGTTTAGCATCTGAGCTCAGTAGATTTAAGCTAGCTTAAGAAGGGGTAGACTGTATAAGAGAATGAGTTGCGATGAATTTGAAGAAATGCACTGAGAGGTTATACGAGAAAAATACAGAAAGCATGCTCGGATAGGATTTTTTTGGTGGAAGCAAAGGTTGAAATAAGACGAACGATCTATGGAATGAAGTTTTGGGTTGGACTGCAGTACCAAATGTTACACTGAAAACGAACCCTGTCCTTTCCTTTTGTGTTATCCCACTATGTGTTTGTGTACCCTTGTGTATTTGTTTTCTTCCTGTCTCTGTGTAGTTTCATAGAAGTTTTTCTTCTTTTAATATTAAGCTACATTCACTATGATGAGGAATACTGTTCTCCTCAAATATAATTGGCATTAATAATATGTTATTTACCTTGTAAATATGCTTAGACATTATTTATTCTGTTTTGCTTTAATGCTCATGTGTGAAGTTGATGTTTCGCAAGTTATTCTGATCTTTTATGTATGTACTCACGTCATAATTCCTATAACACTGATGTATATGTTTATTTCTATTCTGTTGTAAAGCCTGTACTACAAATGTTATCTGTATTGTTATGTTCTTTAATGATGTATTTTGTACCTTTGTAATTGTATTCTTATGTTATAAAATTGTAATTGATACCAGTTCATCATATTATTAACTTGTTAGTTACATTTCACTGCACAATTTTCTGTTGGTCATAGTATATGGACAACATGTGAGAAGCAGAGACTGTTAGTGTATGCACGTGTGTTGATAATTCAGCAAGGGACTGGATAACAGCATTGCTGGTTCTAAGGACAATTCCAAAAACTTTGTGAGTGCACAAGTGGTGGTTATGGACTTGCTATATTCTCCGCAACACTCTTCAATGGTGATTGTGCACCTGCACAGTCACAACAGATGGCTGCTGGCCATCTCTACAAGGACTACAGTGGGTCTGCACCACTGGTGGCCCACCAATACCACAATCTCTACCAGGACTACAGTGGGTCTACTCTGTGATGACCTACCTACCAATATGCATCAACTTCGACTGACTCTGCGGTGGGTTTGCTCTGTTGTGGCCTGTTACCTGTCTGCATGTCAAGAGTCAGCACTGTCTTTCCGTTGGAAGGACAACACTACTTCTTCAAGACTGCATGAACATCCACTACTTCCGTGTGCATTGTCTTTTACTGCTCAGACTTTGATAAAAGAAACGGCAGCTTTACTGGGATGAACTGTCTTTATGGACTGTAAGAAAATTTTAGCTTTGGACCAACATTGTATCAATAAGTGTGTGCATTTGATATCTTTGTTATTGTAATTATGAAAAATTCTATCAAATCATTATTGGCCACTGCCCAAAACAATTTGTAAAATTTTTTGTGGGGAGCATGGGGGCTATGTAAGTAGGCTGTTTATATTTTCTTATTGGCAACGTTACGTAGCGCTCTGTATGAAAATCACTGGCTGTGCTGTGTGCAGTCTGTGGCTGGTTTGCATTGTTGTCTGCCACTGTAGTGTTGGGCAGCGGCAGCTGGATGTGAACAGCGCGTAGCGTTGCGCAGTTTGAGGTGAGCCACCAGCAGTGGTGGATGTGGGGAGAGAGATGGCGGAGTTTTGAAATTTGTTATCCTGGATATTATGGACTGATATATATATATATATATTATGACTATTAAGGTAAATACATTGTTTGTTCTCTATTAAAATCTTTCATTTGCTAACTATCCCTATCAGTAGTTAGTGACTTCCGTAGTTTGAATCTTTTATTTAGCTGGCAGTAGTGGCGCTCGCTGTGTTGCAGTAGTTCGAGTAACGAAGATTTTTGGTGAGGTAAGTGATTTGTGAAAGGTACAGGTTAATGTTAGTCAGGGCCATTCCTTTGTAGGGATTTCTGAAAGTCAGATTGTGTTGCGCTAAAAAATATTGTGTATCAGTTTAAGCACAGTCTTGTATAAATTGTTCTAAGGGGACGTTTCACTGTCAGCTGCTGTTATGCTGCTTCTGCATTCCACCTACACACACTGCCTATGTGACAGTGGCCGCAACATGGCATTGGTAACTGTATTGCTGTATGGAGGCATCAGTCAATAAATAAAGTGCAGATTGCTTGTGCATTGGTAACTCCAGGACCGCCACAATACTGGAGAAAACATCAGACATGCAGCACTGTAGTCAGAAGTTGTCACCTGGTGACAAAACATAATTTTGGTCATTTTTGGTCCCGAATAGAGTGGAAGGAAATTAGGAAGGTTTCACAAGTTTTGTGACACCTTCGTCTTCCCCTTGAACTAGAAATTTGAAGAGGCTGCAGATAATGTGCACCACCCATAAGCTGCTAGGTTCTAGTAGAACAAAGACGAGTTGGAAAATTGTTTGGTAAGTCACCTGGCAACAATGAGGATTACTGTGTTCCTGAAGACGTTCCAGCTGGAGAATATGCCAAGGAAGCCCCTCCTGTCTGTCTTGCTCTTGCCCACGGTCTGGATCACCTGCAAGGCGAACGGAGGCACTGTGGAGCCATTGGTGGCTGCTATGCGCCGCAGAACAGCCAGCGCCTCCTGCTCGCGACCCCTGCACGCCAGCCAGCGTGGAGACTCGGGGAACCAACTGTCACCAAAAAATACAAGTCTCCTGTAAGTACTAATCACAGTAGTAGTTGTAGTTGTAGTAGAATATTGGTCCACTTATCAGCTTTACAACAATATTAGAACTGTCAGCTTAATACAAAGAAAAGACACAATGAAAACTTTACTTATACATTCGGACATTTAAATGGTTACATTTCGAGCTTAACAATAATTTATCGATAGTGCACAATATTCTTTAGTATTTTAGTATGTTCATACTCGAAAAAATTAAGCTTAATAGGGAAACGAATGTTCCATTATGAGACACACACACATATGTTATATATATATATATATATATATATATATATATATATATATTTATTCCAATTCACCTTACAACTTTCGTTATTCCTATGCACTTCAATCTTTGAATCTTTGTAACTCTGAAAAACCGAGTAGATATTCCTGAGCAATAAAATGTATATTCAGATGAGGAAGCAGTGATGGGAACAACTGAATCAAAGGAATCGATTCAGTTGGTTGTTGGAAAACAATGCATTCCATTTTGAGTGTGAACATTCCATTGTTATGCCACTATTTAACCCTTATTGTTCACTCCACTCTGTTATCACTTGTCGTCACCATTGTTGTCGTCCCGACATCTGATTTTTATTGAGTGCATTCACTAACTATTAGTTTGGCTCTTCATCCACGTTTATGAAGAAGCATTTTCTTAATAGTGAACTCTGTATTTGGTTTCAGAATTCCGAAATGCTCAGTGGTGTTAGGATGGAATAAACCTAATGACTGATTAGAAAATGATCCTCAAGGTAAACTCAGTGAGATTTAAAGTCTCTGCAAAGATGATTCATAGTCTGAATCTATATTAATTAAAGAAATACAAAGAAAATTAACAAATATTTCTGGCAAAAAAAGCTTCCAGCGATTGACATTATATGTTTTATGTTCACGTCACCTCAGCATGTACCAAAATAGGATGATTGGTGATTGGTGCAAACCAGAGGAAATAGAGTTTTGCTGGCCACGATGGCCGTGCGGTTCTAAGCGCTGCAGTCTGGAACCGCGGGACTGCTACGGTCGCAGGTTCGAATCCTGCCTCGGGCATGGATGTGTGTGATGGCCTTAGGTTAGTTAGGTTTAAGTAGTTCTAAGTTCTAGGGGACTCCTGACCTAAGATGTTAAGTCCCATAGTGCTCAGAGCCATTTTTTGAAATAGAGTTTCAGTAAATTTAAAGAAAAAAGTGATTTTTCATTTAGTTCAACATAAATTTATCTTGTAGCACCAATCATTAACCAATTAAAACCCACCAAACATCAATATTTAATACCAGAAGGACGAAAAATGCATATTCAAGTAAATGAATACTTAAATTTTAAAAATGCTTCATTTTAAGAAATATACTTTCTTCAGCTTTCCTTGAGATAAATTACATTACTTTTCTCTAAAGAAGTTGGCAAAACTAGTTGTGATTCATGTATAACCGAAAAGACTGAAAGAGTATGCACATGAAATCTCTCAAACCCAGAGACTGAGTGAAAACATTAATATGGCTGATGTAACCATCAGAGACTTGTCAGTCAGCTGTCTCACATTAAGTGAAACAATTCAAACATTGAGACTGAGTGAGAACACTGATACAGCTTACATGGTCGCAGAGACTACATTCAATTATTGGTTGTTTCATTTGACTGAAAAAAAAAGACTGAACAAAAAATTGTAGACGGGACAATCGGTTGTTAAAACCAGTTGGTTGTCCCCCATCACTATGAGGAAGAAGAAAAATTATTACTAATACCACACAGATCTACATGTAAGATTTTCCAGTAAGAATGTGTATTATAGAAAGTATATTGTAGAATGAAGTGGGTATTGTATTATAAATATGTGTTACATTTTTACAAACGATTGTTCTACGTTGTCTAAATAACCCATTAAGGTATAATAGGAATTATGTAACAAATGATCTATAAAAGTCATATGAAAATTGTTAAAGTTAACTGTGACTCTTGTCCTGCGATGATAGACAGATTGTTGGTGTGGTAATTACTACAATTTTCCTCAGTGTGCATAATAATAGGTTCGAAGCGATCAGGTTCAGCAATCAGAAGAACACACACATCGCGCTAGTGATTGATATGCTACCAGAACGTCGCAGACAGTTTAAGATAATCAGATGTTTTGTCTGTTGTACCGATAGACAGGTTGACAGAACCGGACGACAAACGGCCACCAAGACAGTGGAATAGAGCTTACGGAACTTGAGAAATCGAGAAATCGGAGTCTGCACCTCTCAGGGCCAATAAAAAGCAGAGTACTCAACATAGCTCAGCATGCCTTTGCTACTGGAAACCTTATCGGTAAACGCCCCAGTCGGAATTGACGTGTGGAACAAACATATACTCACTGAGGCCCACAATCGAAACAGACACTCACTGGGTTGGACACCGCCCATCAAACTGCGTTTAATCTGATGGGACGGTGAACCAGTGAGTGACGCTAGATTCGCAACCCTCCGGGAGCAGGCGGAACATTCTTCCAGGGCAGTTTTAGCCCATCAAACACAACTTTCACACTTGTTGCCTAGGCGCCTCACGCCTACGTCAGACATACGATATTTGAAATCATATGGACTAGAAAGTGCGACTGCATTTCGGTCACGCTGCTGTTTGTAAGATAAATATTTCTTTCAAATTACGAGGGCAGTTCAATAAGTAATGCAACACATTTTTTTCTGAAACAGGGGTTGTTTTATTCAGCATTGAAATACACCAGGTTATTCCCCAATCTTTTAGCTACACAACACTATTTTTCAACGTAATCTCCATTCAATGCTACGGCCTTACGCCACCTTGAAATGAGGGCCTGTACCATTCCACTGGTCGATGTCGGAGCTAACGTCGTACTGCATCAATAACTTCTTCATCATCCGCGTAGTGCCTCCCACGGATTGCGTCCTTCATTGGGCCAAACATATGGAAATCCGACGGTGTGAGATCGGGGCTGTAGGGTGCATGAGGAAGAACAGTCCACTGAAGTTTTGTGAGCTCCTCTCGGGTGCGAAGACTTGTGTGAGGTCTTGCGTTGTCATGAAGAAGGAGAAGTTCGTTCAGACTTTTGTGCCTACGAACACGCTGAAGTCGTTTCTTCAATTTCTGAAGAGTAGCACAATACACTTCAGAGTTGATCGTTTGACCATGGGGAAGGACATCGAACAGAATAACCCCTTCAGCGTCCCAGAAGACTGTAACCGTGACTTTACCGGCTGAGGGTATGGCTTTAAACTTTTTCTTGGTAGGGGAGTGGGTGTGGCGCCACTCCATTGATTGCCGTTTTGTTTCAGGTTCGAAGTGATGAACCCATGTTTCATCGCCTGTACCAATCTTTGACAAGAAATTGTCACCCTCAGACACATGACGAGCAAGCAATTCCGCACAGATGGTTCTCCTTTGCTCTTTATGGTGTTCGGTTAGACAACGAGGGACCCAGCGGGAACAAACCTTTGAATATCCCAACTGGTGAACAATTGTGACAGCACTACCAACAGAGATGTCAAGTTGAGCACTGAGTTGTTTGATGGTGATCCGTCGATCATCTCGAACGAGTGTGTGTTCGCACGCTCCGCCATTGCAGGAGTCACAGCTCCCGCACGCGGGAGATCAGACAGTCTTGCCTGACCTTGCGGCGATGATGACACACGCTTTGCCCAACGACTCACCGTGCTTTTGTCCACTGCCAGATCACCGTAGACATTCTGCAAGCGCCTATGAATATCTGAGATGCCCTGGTTTTCCGCCAAAAGAAACTCGATCACTGCCCGTTGTTTGCAACGCACATCCGTTACAGACGCCATTTTAACAGCTCCGTACAGCGCTGCCACCTGTCGGAAGTCAATGAAACTATACGAGACGAAGCGGGAATGTTTGAAAATATTCCACAAGAAATTTCCGGTTTTTTCAACCAAAATTGGCTGAGAAAAAAAATGTGTTGCATTACTTATTGAACTGCCCTCGTACAATTAAAGGGTTTCTACCCATTACAATTTGTGAAATAATTACAAAACGTTAAATTTTTATGTTTTATATGGAAAGGACAGGGACCAGAGCCACCACCTTTACCGAAGACCAGCGACAGCTAGAAAATACAATTTTCGACCACTATTAATGCAAATGTAAAAAGAAAGGTAAGAAAAAGTTGTATGAATTGAACTTGTACGATCACCTTTTGGTGTTGCAGTTCTTCTTATTCCCGTGTTTGCTAAGAAAGTTGGATGACGAATTCCTCCTAATGCAAGATACCTTTTGAGTTCTGTTTTACCCAGACATGTTTCAGCACTTTTTGTGGTATCTTCAGTGGATTGCTTTATTTCCTTTCTCACATGAAGCTATTGAATGTTAATGTTGGTAGCAGTGAGTCGGCTACACGATCTGCAACTTGTCATGGCTTTGATGTTTTTGTCCCCTTTGTTTGTGGTATGGTAACATGCTGATTTCTACCACTTTTGTCATTTCACAGGAATTTTCTGCGATTTTTCGAACTTGTTCAGTATTTTCGCCGCCATACTAAGTTGTATATTGTGTACCAGCATTAACATTCAATAGCTTCATGTAAGAAAGAAGATAAAGTAATCCACTGAAGATAGCACAAAAAATGTTGAAACATGTCTCAGTAAAACAAAACTCCAAAGGTGTCTTCATAAAACGGAATTCCTCATCCAATAAACTTTTACAGTATTCAGTTACCGTTTATGTTTCGTCCCAAAAGCTTAACGTGCATCACGAAAGCAGAACGTTGTTACTGAGTTTATAATACTGCAAAATCTAAAAATAAATATTTTATCTTGCAAACGTGAAGAAGTTAAATTATATGAACAACGTATTTCAACAAACATCCAGTTTTTGTCTTTCAGAGAAGTAAAACGGAAAAACTGAAATAAGAGTGTTTTTATAAGTTAAGAGATACATAACGGCAAAGAGCATAAGCTAGGGCTAATCGTCTGCATATTGTGGAAGTACCTGAAGCATAAAATATTGAAAAAGGTTCAAACAGTACAAATTTTATTTAAAGAACGGAAACGGTTGTACATCAGAGCAGACTAAATCAAAGACTACAAATTATCAATTTAGTAAATTTTTTGAAGTTGAACAACATCTCTGGGATCAATTATAAAACACAACGCTGTAGTACCGAAAAGAAAACACTGCTCTAATGCCTTTTTTATTACGTCGTCGTACAAATTGTAAAACTATCGTAATTGTAATAAAAATTATTCACGGTAAATATCTGCTAACAAAGAAAGATAATACATACTGTAGCCAAATATATGTGCAAGGAATGTGGTGTTCGAGGTTCGCCAACATATGGTATCGTAAAACAAGGCGTATCATGGTAACTATCAAGTAATCCATCCCACGAAAGAAACTGGTCTAGATGGAATTCTAACCCAGCTCGTAAGTACATCATTATAATATTTTACAAACATCAAGAATGCTATCCTCAAACATTGGTATTTCCTTGCACGTTGGAAAATGGGGAAGGTCCTGATATTCAGTAAGTCAGGGAAAGACGACTCCATCCCATAAAGTTACAGCCTCATCATCCTGCTGGGCTCTTTCAGTAGTGTTGTTGAGTAAATAATTCAGAAACTTCTCACTGGCACTGCATCAGTAACCTGAGCCCAGACAAACTCCAATTCCAGAATCACCTCGCCACAACACAATTTCTCCGCACAACACGCGACAATAATAATAAAGAACCAGAGGCACTGTTTTGCTTGACCGCCGAACGTATTAGCCATAACAGCTTCATTTGCAAACTCGCTAGGATTCCGCACAGGGTCATATGTGTCACTCACTCACAGGGGCTTCAAGAGATTCGGGGTAAACAATCAACACTACATGGTAAACAGGAGGGAGCACCTCACGGCAATATACTGGAGTTCCACGCGTTAAGCCTCCACGACAATGTGATAGCAGCCATCCACACCAATGACATAGCTACCCTGGCACAGTACTGGAAATGACCAAACATCATTTCAGCTTACAGACAGGATTGAAAACTCTCAGGCATTGGTTGGAGAAATGGTGAGTTTAGTAAGTGGAAGTTAATTCTGTTTACAAGCAGACCGCACCCCCTCCCCTCCCACATGCAAGCACACACACACACACACACACACACACACACACACACACACACACACACACACACACATATATATATATATATATATATATATATATATATATATATATATATATATATGCACAAGCACAAACAGTGTAGATAAATCACATTACACAAACATTTTTCTGTGAAAATTAGCTACATTGGTGTTAAGTTGGACTGGAGGAAATTGAAACCAGAGTTTAAGTCAGACTTTTCTAATTCCTCCTACCCAATGCTCAACTGCCAAAGTACACTGAATGGCAGCATGGCTAGTACGTGTATGCAACTCTCATTATAAGGCTGATGCCGTACGTAAGAGCAGTCTGGGAATAACGAACACCAACAGACCTTCTGCCCCTGAACTTGATTAATTGTGAGCAATGTCCCACGGCACACACACAACAATGGGCCACTCGACTGTACAGGGATATGAGACACTCCAAAGCTCTACATAGCTCGCTATGTGCTTCGCATCACACCTTTCTACTGTACATGCTTCTCGCTCAAAAATAATCTGTGGTGAACTTCTGTTCTTGCACAAGACACGCTGACTAAACACAAGCTGTACATTTTCGTCGTCCTTTGTTCATTCATCTCAAAATCATAAAATTTTAATATTTATTGCATCTTTACACATCCCCATGTATCGCTTATTTTGTGTATATTACCTGAAGAAGAAGAATAGTATAAAACAACTGAGGGCAGCAAACGAGAGGGAATAGTTCCAATTGGGCAGCGCCCAAGACACCAGACCAGCGAGCATCATTCCGACGGCCATGCTGCAGCACGCATAGCGGTTGACTGCAGTGCGGTGCTTGATATCAGTTA
This sequence comes from Schistocerca cancellata, assembly GCF_023864275.1. NCBI lineage: Eukaryota > Metazoa > Arthropoda > Insecta > Orthoptera > Acrididae > Schistocerca > Schistocerca cancellata. The sequence continues at coordinate 1,006,673 of NC_064628.1, read as the reverse complement.
GCTCCAAACCTGAAACACGAGAAATCATCCTCAAATGCTTTCAATATTACGTATCAAATAACACAGACTTCACTTCAAAAATGTTTCGGAGAAGATTCTATAGTGCACTTGCAGGACAGACACCATAGCACTATGTATGGTTCCACAATAAATAACTTTTAATGAAAGCCTAAAACTGTAAACGAGCAGTGTTTACTAAACCAAGCCACTTTTTCTACTCCATTGTGGTACGAATGGTGTTGTTGTTGATGTTGTCATCAGTCCAGAGACTGGTTTTGATGCAGCACTCCACGCTACTCTATCCTGCGCAAGGTTCTTAATATCCAAGTAACATCAAGCTACATCCTTCTGAATCTGCTTAGTGTATTCATCTCTTGGTCTCCCTCTACAATTTTTACCCTCCACGCTGCCTTTCAATACTAAATTGGTGATCCCTTGATGCATCAAAACATTTCCTATTAATCGATCTCTTATTCTAGTCAAATTGCTCTTCTCCCCAATTCTATTCAGTACCTCCTCATTAATTACACGATCTACCCACCTAATCTTCAGCATACTTGTGCAGCACATTATTTTGAAAGCTTCAATTCTCTTCTTGTCTAAACTAGTGATCGTCCATGTTTCAATTCCATACACAGCTACACTCCATTGAAATACACTCCTGGAAATGGAAAAAAGAACACATTGACACCGGTGTGTCAGACCCACCATACTTGCTCCAGACACTGCGAGAGGGCTGTACAAGCAATGATCACACGCACGGCACAGCGGACACACCAGGAACCGCGGTGTTGGCCGTCGAATGGCGCTAGCTGCGCAGCATTTGTGCACCGCCGCCGTCAGTGTCAGCCAGTTTGCCGTGGCATACGGAGCTCCATCGCAGTCTTTAACACTGGTAGCATGCCGCGACAGCGTGGACGTGAACCGTATGTGCAGTTGACGGACTTTGAGCGAGGGCGTATAGTGGGCATGCGGGAGGCCGGGTGGACGTACCGCCGAATTGCTCAACACGTGGGGCGTGAGGTCTCCACAGTACATCGATGTTGTCGCCAGTGGTCGGCGGAAGGTGCACGTGCCCGTCGACCTGGGACAGGACCGCAGCGACGCACGGATGCACGCCAAGACCGTAGGATCCTACGCAGTGCCGTAGGGGACCGCACCGCCACTTCCCAGCAAATTAGGGACACTGTTGCTCCTGGGGTATCGGCGAGGACCATTCGCAACCGTCTCCATGGAGCTGGGCTACGGTCCCGCACACCGTTAGGCCGCCTTCCGCTCACGCCCCAACATCGTGCAGCCCGCCTCCAGTGGTGTCGCGACAGGCGTGAATGGAGGGACGAATGGAGACGTGTCGTCTTCAGCGATGAGAGTCGCTTCTGCCTTGGTGCCAATGATGGTCGTATGCGTGTTTGGCGCCGTGCAGGTGAGCGCCACAATCAGGACTGCATACGACCGAGGCACACAGGGCCAACACCTGGCATCATGGTGTGGGGAGCGATCTCCTACACTGGCCGTACACCACTGGTGATCGTCGAGGGGACACTGAATAGTGCACGGTACGTCCAAACCGTCATCGAACCCATCGTTCTACCATTCCTAGACCGGCAAGGGAACTTGCTGTTCCAACAGGACAATGCACGTCCGCATGTATCCCGTGCCACCCAACGTGCTCTAGAAGGTGTAAGTCAACTACCCTGGCCAGCAAGATGTCCGGATCTGTCCCCCATTGAGCATGTTTGGGACTGGATGAAGCGTCGTCTCACGCGGTCTGCACGTCCAGCACGAACGCTGGTCCAACTGAGGCGCCAGGTGGAATTGGCATGGCAAGCCGTTCCACAGGACTACATCCAGCATCTCTACGATCGTCTCCATGGGAGAATAGCAGCCTGCATTGCTGCGAAATGTGGATATACACTGTACTAGTGCCGATATTGTGCATGCTCTGTTGCGTGTGTCTATGTGCCTGTGGTTCTGTCAGTGTGATCATGTGATGTATCTGACCCCAGGAATGTGTCAATAAAGTTTCCCCTTCCTGGGACAATGAATTCACGGTGTTCTTATTTCAATTTCCAGGAGTGTACTTTCAGAAACGACTTACTGATACTTAAATCTATACTCGATGTTAACAAATTTCTCTTCTTCAAAAAGGCTTTCCTTGCCATCGCCAATCTTCACTTCATGTCCTCTCTACTTCGACCATCATCAGTTATTTTGCTCCCCAAATAGCAAAACTCATTTACTACTTCAAGTGTCTCATTTCCTAATCTAATCACCTTTACACTTGGTGTGCGTGGTTTTTCAGGACCACTTGTGTATTATTTATTACAGGTAGCTTGTCATCTGCAACCAAACAAAATTTCTCATCAACATCGTTTGGTTTCAGATGACAAGCAACCTGTAATAAATAATACACAAATGGTCCTGAAAAATCACGCACACCAAGGTATTAACAAAAAGAAATGGACTATTGTTTGAACTAAATATCCACATATTTTTGTAATCATTTAGTAAACGTGTTCACATTGCAGAATAAATAAAACGGAAACCCACTGATGATGGCACAGTGGTTCAGAAACATTTTGCATAATTGGCAGACCTGACATATTACAATTCTGGTTTAATATTTCACTGCATTGGCTTGTTGTTGAGATTGTTGTGAAAGTTGGATCTATATTTTTAACACTTACCAACAGACAAGACAGACTCTGTCAAAGGCCCAGCCGCAGCTGACACGAGGGATACTGCCAGGATGAAGAGCGGCAGCACGTGTGGAGAGAGGACGACCAGCACTCTGCTGACCACGTGGGCTGACAGGCACAGCAGCTGCTGGGGGCGGCGGCCGTACCTGTCGTCAGCAAGAGTCAGCTCAGCCTGCATCTCGAGGTGCTGGGCAGTCCAGCTAGCAGATAAAGTCCTATGATCATGTTGTGGGGCGGCAGGTAGAATTAATTGTTATATAAATGTTCCTATTATTTATGCTGTTGTTTTGCCGTTCTCAACACTGGCTCTCTAACTACAATTTTGGCAACCAGAAAGTGATTAGCAAAACATGAAGCCTGTAATTAGAATTCGTAGTGCCCACATCACCTGAGAAATACACTTACAGCTACAGCTTATAGCTCTGAGGAATTAGGAGATTGTCTGGGATTCATAATCAAAAACGATCGTGAAAAAAATGTTCTCTGTATTCTGAAAGTCACAGATGAAAGAAAAAGAATCCACACAACCTGACTAACAGAGCAGTTCAGAGTCTAATGCGCTGATGCAACTATAACTGTCCAAATTAAATGTTTAAATGAATGCTCGCCATAATTTGATGATAATGTTCATCAAACGACACGCTAAATAACGGTAGAATGTCTGTCCCGCGACGGCACGTGAAAATACAACATACGCAAACTGAAGATATATCATTAAAGTCATCCCAGAATTTACACTTCACTCGAAAACGATTTCATGGTTACGCGTATCTCGAGTAACTTATTACTGCATCCGAGGCTGTTTATAGCAATGATACCGACGCGACGCAGATGGTGCGCAAATCGGCGTCTGGAGAGAACTGGGGCCTTTCTTCCTCGTGCAGCGTTCTTATATATAAAGCCGCGGTGCGGACGGCTAAGGGAACGCCTGATCAAATCGGCTCTCCCGACTAGCCGCTGGGCTAGTAATGCACCACTTTAAGTTATTGCATAAATCATAGCTTCTTTTGCTGATGGCTGATGAAGCTCTCAATTTAAACGTGCATTCAGCACACAGGTAAGTAATCATAATAAAAGTCTGTCGTGGCTAAGTAAAATATTTTGGGCGAGAGAATTAATTTAATTATACTGCACGCAGTAGATGAACTCTGAACTTGCCCTTTGGAGATACGCTATCGCTATAGTTTTATAGTTATTGAGTTGAAACTTCTCACATCTTTATGATTATAGCGGATCTCCATTCCTAGCCTTATTTATTAGCCTACTTAATCTATCTTGCTTCCTTAATTTTCAAGACAAAAACCAGAAAATATTGAATTTCAACTAAAATCTTAATCTGTGAGATCCAAAGTACTGTTTCTATTAAATTATTATGAAAAAGGAATCTAAATATAAATTTTTAAGTCTCTAGCTCTTTCTGTTGCGCCAATGATTTTTACAGAAAAACGTCCAAATTTCGAAAATGGTTAAAGTTATCGAACTGACATTTAACACTTATTAATTTAGTATTACTCCTGACATGCTAGAACTGTTTCAGGTTATTTACTTGATTTTTTAAAGTATTACGCAAGATTTATGACGTCAGAGCTAGTTACAGCGGACTAGGCTGGCACACAATGGAAAGACTGATGAGAATTTTATAACGTGTGAGTAGGCTGCTTCCCTGCAATGTGCAGGTTCAAAATGGCTCTGAGCACTATGTGACTTAACGTCCGAGGTCATCAGTCGCCTAGAACTTGGAACTAATTAAACCTAACTAACCTAAGGACATCACACACATCCATTCCCGAGGCAGGATTCGAACCTGCGACCGTAGCGGTCGCTCGGTTCCGGACTGTAGCGCCTAGAACCGCACGGCCACTCCGGCTGGCCGATCATGTGCTGACACTTATTAACAAAAATATTGCTTTTATTTGTTGACGAACTTTGTGCTTGGCACAGAAAAGAGCAGAAACTGGAGTAACCGTGGACCTTAGATGGTTTACAAGTGGCCGATAACCCTATCGACACTATGCCTGTACGCCATATGGGCGCCCGTGTGTTGGCTGTGTAGACGGCGTCCTTATCCCGTGCGGGCACAGCTTTTCCATTCGCTGAAATGTGTTTCCCCACGTACTACGCAACTTTCGACTGTAGGATAGCCGTAGCAGTTCATATTTTATCCGCTAGATGCAGCAGGAATCGATTTACAGGTGTGCCTTTACTGAAAACATTGTGGGTTCAAATGGTTCAAATGGCTCTGAGCACTATGGGACTTAACATCTAAGGTCATCAGTCCCGTAGAACTTAGAACTATTTAAACATAAGGACATCACAGACATCCATGCCTGAGGCAGGATTCGAACCTGCGACCGAAGCGGTCGCTCGGTTCCAGACTGAAGCGCCTAGAACCGCTCGGCCACACTGTAATTTGTAGGAATACCTGAGGGAACTCTCGTGAAGAACAGAAAGGGCCTGCCAGCGAGCTTCAAAGCAAAGTAAGTTAGTTTTTTTTCCTTTTTAAAAAAAAAAACAAGCATATATTCCAGACTCAAATGGCTAAATAACGTGTTATACATTGACTCTCTGTAAAGCATCAGGCAACCACCAAAGATATTCTGTATGTTCAAAAGAATATTTTACAAGAACAATAGAGCCAAACATTATCGTAATCTAACGTGGACAAGACCTGTGTCATTCAGCTTCACATCTACTGCCCATTCGCAAGAAAAACAATGAAGTGGCAAAAAAGCTTTTCTTTCACTTTCTCTTAATGTCTGCTGTGAATGACTGGTTTTATTTTGTACAAGGATGTTACCCAGCAGAAGATATCTCTAGTGGAATTTGTAAAACGAAGTTAGCGTACACTCGTTAGCTGCGTGAGCAGACATTCGATCATTGGAAGCAACACCAGCCACCAGTGTAGATAGAAATTCTGGTCGTCATCTTCCAGAAGAACAAAGGAAACGCCACGCGCATCAGTAAAGTTCCCTTTGACAAAGGAAAGAGAGAGAGACTGGCAAGTGGATAACGAAAGAAACCAGATAGTGGTACAAACACTGCAGTGTCTAACTTCATGTACCACCACGTGTGTAAATTACATATGAATTACAAGTGATAATTTTTTGTCGTACAATGTAAATATGCAGTTGTGAAGTTATATTTTTATTTTTATTTGTGAACTAATGTGAAACTTTTTCGAGTGAGTAGGGGGAATTTTTTCGTGTTCTTGGAAACCCTAATATATCAGTACTAATGCGAACACACACGCACACACACATTTATCTTGGCCACCCTAAATAACTGTTTGTGCAGATGAAAATTACAAAATGTTTCAAGCAAATGTTCTTTAGCCGTCAGGGAGACATCAATCGGCGTGATTGCCTTTGTTGTAGCTTTGTTTTTTACAAAGATATGAACAACGACATGACTTTTTTAAACGATACCCTGTATTTTTAATTCGGTAATTCAATTCCCCTCCTAAAGACCTATTCAAAAATGTATCACAGTGTACCATTCACTGAAACACAGCGTTATTAATTACATAACACAACACTAACGTTGACGCTCCCAGCGCTTAGTGCAGGTTCTCGGGGTAATGGAACACATCCACGTGCTGACGTTGTCAGAGGACAAATGTAAACATAAGTAGAGTGCACACCCATCATTCTGTCAACCATCGTCGGTTGGAGAGTTGTGTGAGTAGAATGTACACCAACGAAGAGAAGGTAGAAATGCTACTCATCTGTGGGGAATGTAAGTTAGCAGAACAGTAATTGCAATACTGTTTTCTTATGTACGGGTACATTTAGTACAGTAGTGTAGTCCTTTTAAATACTGTTGTGTAGAGTAGGCATACAGTAAAGGGTGTCCTTCCTACAAACTGCATCGACAGATGTTTCTTTTTTGTAGTTGTGGAAGGTAGGCCAAATGCTACGCAGGCAGTGAACTGTACAGAGCGATATCCTGACAAGAAACCACCTTCCCGATGGATGTTTTCTCGTCTTGTTGCAACGCTTCAGGAAATGGGAAGTTTCAACCCACGACAACGCAATCGTTGTAGCACTCGCACAGACGAAGCTGCCGAAGTTACTGTTCTCGCTTCCGTTGCTATGAATCCACATGTGAGCACACGACAGCTTGAACACGAGATTGGCATTCCTAAAAACAGTGTACATCGTATTCTTACACGTCACCGGTTCCATCCTTACCATGCCCACCTACATCAAGAACTGCATGGGAATGATTTCCAGAATCATGTACAGTTCTGTCAGTGGGCACAGCAGCAAATCCTGCCCAACCCGAACTTCTTCTCCAATGTTCTATTTACCGATGAATGTTCCTTCTCAAACAAAGGACAGGTAAACACAAGAGACATGCATTATTGGTCCAGCGACAACCCACGATGGCTTAGACAGGTGGAACATCAGCATCGGTGGTGAGTTAACGTCTGCTGTGGTATGCTTGGTACTACAGTTATTGGCCCTTATATCATCAATGGTAGTCTAAACGGCACACTGTGTGCCAACTTCCTCAGATTAACATAAAGCCTTGCGTGCACGTCGTGTTCTGAACCGAAGGTACCCTGCCAGATGGATTGGTCGAGGAGGAACAGTTGCTTGGCCTGCTAGGTCTCCTGATTTAAATCCTCTGGACTTTTTTCTTTGGGGATGCATTTAAGACGTTGTCTATTGCGATATTCCAACAACTTCAGAGGACATGCAGGAATGTATCATGCTTGCTTGTAATTCTCTTCAGCTGGCAACACTAGAAGCAGTAAATAATTCTTTCACTCGACGAATGCACCAGTGTATCGGTGTACAGGGTCACCACTTTGAGCACCTTTGAATGTTCTACTCCTGGGCAATGGTACAGGAGAGCCAAAGTCAATTTTGTGTTATGTTTTTACCTGGTTTTCCCTTGTTTTCTGACAACTCTAGCAACTGGACGAGTTTGTGACCCCAGGCTCAAAGTCAGTGTTGTGTTATGTAATTAATAACGTTGTGTTTCAGTGAATGGTACACTGTGATACATTTTTGAATACGTCTTTAGGAGGAGAATTGAATTACCAAATAAAAAATACAGGGTATCATTTAAAAAAGTCATATCGTTGTTCATATCTTTGTAAAAAAACAAAGCTCCAACAAAGGCAATCATATCTTCTGGTAAACCTTCCGGGATGTAAGGTCGTGGTCCATGAAACTCTTCAGCTCCTAACGTTTCGTCCAGAGCTGCGCTGGACATCTTCAGAGGGGTGTTTCTCCTCCGGTGAGTCTTGCCGACTGACGGGTCGGACGTCTGAGAGCGTCTTCTATATATTAGAAAGTGGGCGTGACCAGAGTTACACATGATATGCAGAGACTGTAACTCTGATCACGCCCACTTTCTACGATATATAAGACGCTCTCAGACGTCCGACCCGTCAGTCGGCAAGACTCACCGGAGGAGAAACACCCCTCTGAAGATGTCCAGCGCAGCTCTGGACGAAACGTTAGGAGCTGAAGAGTTTCATGGACCACGACCTTACATCCCGGAAGGTTTACCAGAAGATATGTCATCCGGTCGTGAAAGCCTTCATACTGTGATCAAAGGCAATCATGCCGATTGATGTCTCCCTGACGGCTAAAGAACATTTGCTTCAAACATTTTGTAATTTGCATCTGGACAAACAGTTATTTAGGATGGTCAAGATAAATGGGACACCCTGTATATAAAAGCAAGCATATTTTCCTAAACTGTAATGTATGGGGTTTAAAATGATGTATATATATGTACCTATGAGATGCTTCATTAATGTGTAATTATTCTTTAAATTTACAATATAATCGCCAGTTCATCTACGCAGTCGAAGAGCAGAGTTATCAGTGTTGAATGTGTTAAATTTAGTTACAAAACGCCATGCACGAGGCGAAACATGAATGAAGAAGAGCTGAAATGGTTCAGGAGATGAGGCATGCGACCCGTTTCATAAAGTAGACACTGTTGATGAGAAAATAATTCAATATTTCACCTTCGTCAGTCTATTCCGTTTCTTCGCTGCCCGTGTTCAAGAATACAGTCAGCAGGTCATGGTCTCGTGCTTCGCAATGCTGACTCTCGATCAAGAGGCTCTGTATTCGATTCCTGGCCGGGTCGGGGATTTTCTCCACTGGACACTGGGTGCTCGTGGGTTGCCCTCAAAATTATTTCATCATCATCGATGCGCAAGTCGCGGAAGTGGCGTCGAATAAAAACAAATACTTGCATCTGGTGGCCATACCTTCCCTGAATGGGACTTCCGGCCTCCGGTGCTACATGCACATTTCATTTCATTTCAACGAAAATACACAGAATACCCAGTGGAGCTTACACCTGTAATTGCACTGATGGACCAAAGCATTATGACCAGCTTTTTAATAGTGTCTTGATCTCCCTTTGAAGCTCATACATCAGCGATTATGCATGTCATGGATTTGCCTGATAGCATCCCAAATATATTCCATCGAGCTCATGCTCAAAATGAGTTCACAATCATGCTTCTCAAACCACTGCAGTAGGATTCTGGCCTTGTAACACAGACAGTTATCACGATGGAAGATGTCGTTGCCGTCCGGGAATACATTAAGCGAGAAGGGATATAGGTGGTCCACAGCACGAAACATGCAATCCACATCTGTCATGATACCTTCGACAGTGCCACAGGACCCGTGAAAACCCAGATCAGTGTCCACTTTAGCATAATACTGCTTCCACCAGCCTGCATCCATGGGACGGTATGTTGAGGATGTTGGTGGAGTAACTTGGGAACACATAGAGGTCACCTGCTACAGAGAATCCATGTTCAACCACGTGCGCTACATGGTATGCTCCAAAACCTTGTGTCTGTACCACCATTGTACTCTGTCTTCAGATATCCCGCAGATCACAGCCCATTCTTTTTCATGGGCAAGCTTCTGATGATGATGATGATTTTTGGTTTGTGGGGCGCTCAACTGCGCCTGTACAAATTCCCAACCTTTGCTCAGCCCAATCTCACCACTTTCATGAATGAGGATGAAATGATGAGGACAATACAAACACCCAGTCATCTCGAGGCAGGTGAAAATCCCTGACCCCGCCAGGAATCGAACCCGGGACCCCGTGCTAGGGAAGCGAGAACGCGACCGCGAGACCACGAGCTGTGGACACAAGCTTCTGACCTCCTTGTTCTGTGATAAGGTACAGACATTCGAAAGCTAGTCGCCTGCTCTTGGTTCCACAGTCGTTCATCCATTTGCTGTAGATACGACAGTAGCACGTGAACAACTGACTTGCTACACTGTTTCCAAGATGCTCGTTCCCAGGTGTAGTGTCATAACAGTCTGCACTTTGCTGAGCCACGTATCTCAGTGGATTTCCCTATTAGCGCCCCACTTACACTGAGGTGACAAGTGTCGTGGGATACCTCCTAATATCATGTCAGACATGCTTTTCCCCAGTGGAGCGCAGCAACTCGGCGTGGTATTGACTCAAAAAGTCGTTGGAAATCAACTGTAGAAATACTGAGCCATGCTGGCACTATATATATATATATATATATATATCCATAACTGCGAAAATGTTGCCGGTGCAGGATTTTGTGCACAAACTGACCTCACGATTATGTCCCATAAAAGTTCCATGGGGTTCATGTCCGGCGATCTGGGTTGAGAACTCGCTCGAATTGTCTGCAATGTTCTACGAAACCAATCGAGAACAATTGTGGCCCAGTCACATGGCGCATTGTGATCCGTAAAAATTCCATCGTTGTTTCGGAACGCGAAGTACATGAAAGGCTGCAAATAGTCTCCAAGAAGCTGATCACAACCATATCCAGTCAATGGCTGGTTCAGTTGGATCAGAGGACACAGTCCATTCCATGTAAACACAACTCATACAAATATGAAGCCACCACCATCTTGGAAAGTGCATTGTTGACAAGTTGGGTGCGTGGCTTCGTTCGGTCTGATCACACTCGACCCTAACATCACCATTTACCACCTGAGTTCAGGACTCATCTCACCAGGTCAAGGTTTCCCAGTCGCCTACAGTCCAACCGATAATGTGACCACCCCATGAGAGCCACTCAAGGCGATGTTGTGATGCTAACAAAGGCACTCGCGTCAGTCGTCTGCTGTCTTGATCCACTAACGCCCAATTTCACCGCACTGTCTCAACGGTTGCGCTCGTCGTACGTCCCATATTGATTTCTGCACTTATTTCACGCAGTGTTGCTTGTCTGTTAGCATTGACAGCTCTACGCTGCTCTCGGTCGTTAAGTGAAGGCCATCGGCCACTGTGTTGTCCTTGGTGAGAGGCAGTGCCTGAAATTTGGCATTCCCGGCGCACTCTTGGCGCTGTGTATCTCGGAATATTTTAATCCCTAACGATTTCCATAATGGAATGACCCATGTGTCTATTTCCAACTACCATTCCGCGTTTAAAGTCTGTTAATTCCCGTCGTGCGGCCATAATTACAGCGGATAATTTTTCACACTATCATCTCTGTACAAATGACAGCTTCGTCAATGTTCTGACCTTTTATACCCAGTCTATGCGATACTACCGCCATCTGTATGTGTACATGACGTACGCCCACGACTTCTTTCAAGTCAATGTATGTACGGGGGGACTCGAAAACATAAGTTACGCATTATTTCCGCAGGTCAAGTAGCTTTTGTTGAATGCTGCACTACACTTCAAAGTGACTCAGATAAATGAGTATTTTTCCGCATAGTTACCAGATCTCTGCACAACAACCGTCGGAACATTTTACCGATAGTTCAGTTCCTTGACGATAGAAATCCGTTCCTTGGTCCTGCAGTCATTCAAGAATCACTATGTGAAAGTTCTCTCAGTTGAAAAATCTCCCCCCCCCCCCCAGACATCTTTTCAGCAAGCTGAAAAGATGGAAAGATCTGAACTTCTCGGTCAGCATAGCTCGTGTCTGTGCGGCATTGGTCAAATTTTTTGCGGCATTTCCTTGCTTCTGGGCGAGACATTGCTTGTGGTCCATATAGCGCCAGAATTTCACAGTGAATCTGTATGCAATTTAGGCCTTTTGTGCACAAGATTCGTTCTTTTCCATGTACTTGAACTTTGGAGTACATTTCTAGATGTCGCTTCAGTTCCATCGTACACTGTGATGCATCGGTTACCCGTACTGCAGCGCAACTCTGTCTACAGGAAACCCGGAACTCTCAACTGACTATGTTTTTTTTGGAAATTTGTGGTAAGTTCCCATGGGACCAAACTACTGAGGTCAGCGGTCCCTAGGCTTACGCCCTACTTAATCAAACTCAAACTAACTTACGCTAAGGACAAAATGTGACGGTACGTCACATAAATGGACATTTGGAGAAAGGGAAAACAAGTTTTTGGTATGAGACGACTGAAACATAAATTATCTAAAGACTAAGTACGTCTGCGCGATGTGTAACAAATAGTAAAGAACGTAAGTTATAATTATCAAAACACAAATATCGATGTAATTAACAAAACACAGTTTTTTAGTATAATCTCTGTGTAATATAGGCCATGAAGATCAGAGACAATGCTTTGATTGAACCAGCTCTCCTGTTTTGTTTCGTCTAGCGGTAGACCGCCATTGTAGTGCTGTTTGATAATGAACGTAAGTTTTATCTGTATTTTTGAAAGAGTGTATTATGGACTTAGTTGTCACCTCTCAAGAGCGCAACCATTAATTATAATTATCGACATATTTACAGAACTTCGTAGTGCAGGGAGCTCATCTCCCCTAGCAGGATTTAGTCGGCCATTACGCTGACGATTCATGTTATTAAATGTAAATGAGAGAGACTTCTCAATTTTGATCTTTCATTAATTTCAAAGTTAAAGACAGTAGTGATAGATTTCATTTACTAAAGTTCACAGCACTGAATGAGTTCAGTATGTTTCATTTTGGCCGCCTAACGGCAGATGAGATTCTCTCCAGTTTCGCCTTGCAAATAATGAACAAGAAGTATTGAAAATCATTACATTCCGCAATATCTCAGTTAATCTTTGTGTAGTTTGGTATATAAATAACCAGTAGCCCCTGAGACCCATGTTAATAATTACAGTTTGCGTAAGAATACGCAAATTTTCTTTTCTAAATAACAACGCTCACACAAACTATTTATTAGAAGGCGGTGAGTTGCGTGTTGTGTTTAAAAAATATTATGTCGTACGTACTTCGGTGCAGCCGATGTCCGTACGAGTGTTATCGCGGTGTAAGTTAACAAAAAGTCTCATGCTAGCCCACAATATTTAAAGCTACCCCAACCAAAATCATAAAACATAATTATAAAAATAAAAATATATAATTATCCAGTGATAAAGCGCCCCCACACCCACACACATACATATACACTTATACAGTGATAAACACACACATCCATGCCGCAGAGAGGACTCGAACCTCCGATGGGGGAAGACGCGCGAACCGTGGCAAGGCGCCTAAGACCACGCGGCTATCCCTCGCGGCTCTACCGACTGTGTGACACTCTTGTTGCACAATGGACTTACTGTGAGGTGACATGCGTAATTTATTTTCTGAAGTTCCTTTGTGCTCTCGTTACAGCTTCTAGTGTCGGCATCGCCTCAAGGTAGCATTCAATCTCGTGGTGGGTGGTGGTCGTAACTGTTGGGTCATCACTGTAGGTTCAACCCGTGATGGATTACCTCTCTACTTCTCGTTCTTCTTTATCTTTTGTCATTAACCAATAGCGTTACACAGAGATGACAAAAGTATTGGGATAGCGATATGCACATGTAGATATGGAAATAATATGGCGTACACAACGTCTGAAAGGTCAGTACATCGCCGGAGCTGTCATTTGCACTCGGGTGATCCATGTGAAAAGGTTTCCGAACGGATTATAACCGTACAACGGGAATTAACAGAATTTGAACGCGGCATGGTGGTTCTGCCTAGATCCATGAGATATATCACTTCGGAAATCGCTAGGGAATTCAATATTCCGAGCTCCATAATGCGAAGAGTGTGCCCAGGATACCAAATTTCAGGCGTTACCTCTCACCAAGGACAATGCAGTGCTCGACGGCCTTCACTTAACAACCGAGAGCAGCGGTGTTTGCGTAGAGTTGTCAGTGCTGACAGACAAGCAACACTGCGTCAAACGACGACGGAAATCAATGTCGGATGTACGACGAACGTAACCGTCAGGGCAGTGCGGCGAAATGTGGCGTTACCGGGCTATGGCAGCAGGGCCCGCGAAAACATTGGTCGGACCCTAGACGACTGCAGGAAACAGTCCGGATTTCACTTGGTAAGAGCTGATGGCAGGGTTTGAATGGGACGCAGACCCCATGAGGCCGTGGACGCAGTTGTCAACAAGCTACTCGGGACTCCATAATGGTGTGGGCTGTGTCTGCATGGAACAGACAGGATCTGCTGATCCAACTGAACTGAACACTTGTAACAACACTAACGTTATCCTACTGTATATGTAATAAATTTTTGTCTTCTGAATTTCGATAAATTAGTATAATCGATATTCTGGTTTCATTTCTTTTTTGTTTCATGACATTATGTTGAAAAAGCTATAAACAAATTTCGATGTAAAATTTTAATATTTATGTCAAATTTCAAGTAATGTTGTAATCAAAGGGAAGTGGAACTAATGTTGGAAATATTGTAAGATGTGAAAGATGTAATTGTATGCCTGGTCCATACGTAGGTAATGTATTAGAATATGTGGAATGTAAAACCTTTGGTGAATACCCTGTCTGTAGGGGAGCAGGAAAAGGTGGAGGTAGGCGAGCGCGGGAAAATACACACAGGCACGGTACGGCATAAAGGGCTCAGCAGTAGTAGTCGGAGTTTCGCATCGGTCTGAGAAACACGTGCTGGATCGAGGAGGCTCTCCTGGAAAAAGTGGTTTCGTTGAGCCTCGGATGCGCTGTTTCCGACGTCTATACAGCATGACAATATGTCATAGGCACTAAATGGAAAAGCATTGCGACGCCATGAAGAAGTAAAGTGCCGATATTTCGTGAGCCATTGCTGTAATTGCACGTGTGCTTTGTGCCTCGCCGTCTCGCCGCCTGCCAACCACCTCATCGATACGAACAGGTTGAAACTTTCAGTACTGTATTCGTGTGGACCAGTGTCACTTTTGCTACATGCTGTTCAATAACTACTTAAATTTTACCAGAACTGTCCTATCAATTAATTATCCTCACAACTAACCTAGACAGGGTCCTTTCCACATGTTGTGCAATCCGAGTATCCAAAGATGAAGATTTAAAGTTTATGTTAATAATAATTACCTGCGGACCTATCTATGTTAGAATGATGTTTAAAGAACTATATTGTTAATGAATACTGGACGAATAATATAGGTATGACAAAGTTGGAAGATAATGTTGAAATTGGTTTAGTAATGAAGTTTATTTAAATTGAGACAAAAATAACGGTAGTTAAATGAGCAGGAAGTAAGGCAAAAAGAGTGATAAATCATATTTTGGAAATCTTGAATGCTTAATTCTTTCAATAATTAAAATTCCAATGTAGTGATCATAACAGTTTCAGGGTCTCCCCCCCCCCTTTCTTTCTTTTCTATTTATTTGAATTCTGAAGTGTACTGAACCAATTTGACCAGCAAAGTTAAAGTCAATATAAAACCTAAATTTATCAGTGTTTTCCCTTCTTAAAATTGACTTTGTAGGTGTGTTTCAAAAGTGCTATTTCTAGGGTAACCTATGCCCGATTTCAGTCGGATCAAAAGACAAAACGCAGGTTGTAGTAAACATTATAGTGTATTGTTGTGTATTTATGGTGTGTCCATATTAGTACAGAACGTGAGATTCTTAGTTCAGTAGATTTTTCTGGATCTAAAATTTACCATATAATGCAGTATTACTACGTGTTGTTATGCTTGAACGTACTTCCTCTTGTACAGGGAAGAAACTCAGTTTATGCCTAACTAGGCTGGCGACCGTATTATTAACAATTGGTAGCATCTGTTGTATATGTTTCTTGTCCGTCCTAACATGCAGTTGCACTTTGGACTTGCTTGACGTATCCTTGTTGTTACTGAGTGGGTGTAAGTCTGATTTTGCCTCCATTCAGGTACACGCGGTCAACTTATTTACTAAAATCCTTTCTTGTAAGGTGAAGCCCGTCAACTTATCATAGTACAGGCTTTAAAGAGTTAACGTCGCCCGAGCGTAGTCGTTACACACTGACTGGAAATGGTTATGTTCGGCTGCTTGGACACAAAGATGGAATTTTTATAGACGACAATGAGCCATGTAAGTGGGCCACAATTGTTCGAGATTGCTTTGCAGAACATTCTGGACAATTCGAGCGAATGATATGGACAGCCATGTCGCTCGACATGAATCCTATCGAACATTCATGGGGCTTAGTCTAGAGGTCACTGTGTGCACAGAATGCTTCACCGGCAACGCTTTGGCAGTTATGGATGTCTATAGAGGCAGTGCAGCTCCAGGAGACTTCCAACAACTTGTTGAATCCATGCCGTGTCGAGATGTCCCACTACACGGAGCAAAAGGATGTCCGAATTGTTTTTAGGGGCTATCCCATAACTTTTATCACCTCAGTTTACAATTATCGGCATGAAACTCGTCATTCCCGTTAGTCCATTAGCTAAAAGCCACAGAATGCCGTAGATAGATATATCTGTCGAACGCAGAGACAGCGAGCGAATCATGGGCGCATATATGTGTCACACCAACTTGCACATATCCTGTTACTTTCCCCCGGCCATACAACTGGCTTACCCAGTGAGCTACAGTGGTACCCACAGCTCAATGTGAACCCTCGAACCACGGCGCAATTATGCGTGTTTTGGAAATGCAAATCACTCCCAAAAGTGAAAAGTATCAGATAAATATTGTAGGACTGACCAGGTGCCAAACCCGTGCCCTTTGGGTCAGTAGTGTGGCTCTTAACCACTGAGCGACCGAATCTCACAAGTGTATATTAATATCGTATTAACACCGTTAAATTAAAATTAGGTGATAATTTCATGGACTGTGTAACAACTATAAATTTAAAGGTTTAAAATTACCACCTGAAGTGAAATGAACAACAAATATGCTAGTAATTGCAATATCTGAAGCCTCTGGAACCTTGTCATTAGGCTATCGACCAGTGCTGCCATCGACACCCACTGGTCGTGATCGTTCATATCCCCTTTCTGACCTTAATCGAGACGGACGATCGACCGCCTTTGTCTGGATCCCAGGTCACACTGGGGATCCCAATGAACGATCATGCTGATCTGTTGGCTAAGTTAGCTATCAGGATGACGACTTTGGAGTTGGGGGTGCCAGAACTGGGCCTGTGGTCGACCTCCCACCACCAGTTGAACACTGATTGGTGTGCCCTGCTTTCTTCTAAAAGACTGCGAGAAATAAAGGCGACCACGGCCACGTGGCAGTCTTCCCTTCGTGCTTCTCACGGGGAATCTGCCATTCTCTGTCAGCTTCACATTGGCTACGCTTGGCTCACCCAAGGCCACGGCCTACGGCATGAGGATCCACTCCACTGTCAGTGTGGTGCCAATCTGATGGATGCTGAGTGCCTACATCCTACTGGAATGCCCTAATCTGCCCCCCCCCCACACACACACACATGCACACAGACACAGTGAAACCCTAAACTTGTAGATACACTGCCTCTGGTGCTAGCGGAGGGCGTCAGAGTCGCTGATCTGGTTTTAAATTTTAGCAGTAAGGTGGTTTCTACTAGCCTCTGTGAGGGAGGGCATAATGGCCTCGGCAGTCTCTTGAGGGGTTGGAGGGATTCCCCGTAGCCTGCTCGGACCCAGGGTGTACGGGGCTGCCCTTGATCGGTGGCCCAGCCTGGCTTTTGGCCTTCCCACATTTCAAGTTCTTATTCTTTTACTCGTATGTCGTTGGTTCACTATCTCGTCGTCGCTGTTGTCTTTCCTGAGGTTTTATAAACTTGTCTGTGTTGCTAGTTTCTGTTGTGATAATAGAGTGAGAGTAAAAGCCAGTCGCATGCACAGGGTGCATCTCCCACTACATAACATGCTTTGGGGGCCTCCAACTGCTTTCTGGGCGGAGCATATACATCCACTTTCTCCTACCTACATTTCACTCACTTCTACTTGCTTGTATCTCTAAATTTTATTGATTCTCAGTTAGAATGGGTTCATCAGGATTTGTCTTCTGTGTCCTTCCGCTCTGAGGAACCACCCGTCTTGACATACATACGATGGAGCGACTGATAACCTCGTAGTTTGGTCTCTTAAACTCCATCAATCCAAGGGACATCAGAGTAAAAGCAAAAACAGTAGCTGGTTATACAATAAAAATCTTTGTAAGGATTTAGTTTCTAATAACATAATGGAGCACATCAAACAAATTTTTATCCACATTAAGAAATCGTCAGTTGGTACTGCCCTAAAGTTCTGGTTATGATTACAGAACATGAGCAAACTTTATTTACATATAGCAGGGAATAATGAATCAAAAACTCAGAATAACCCTTTCAACCTGAGAATAAATATGTGTTATAAACAGCCCAAGGCAAATAAGAGAACAACTAAAACCATAAATTTACAAACACATCTTACATAATTAACCTATATACGCTCCTGGAAATTGAAATAAGAACACCGTGAATTCATTGTCCCAGGAAGAGGAAACTTCATTGACACATTCCTGGGGTCAGATACATCACATGATCACACTGACAGAACCACAGGCACATAGACACAGGCAGCAGAGCATGCACAATATTGGAACTAGTACAGTGTATATCCACCTTTCGCAGCAATGCAGGCTGCTATTCTCCCATGGAGACGATCGTAGAGATGCTGGATGTAGTCCTGTGGAACGGCTTGCCATGCCATTTCCACCTGGCGCCTCAGTTGGACCAGCGTTCGTGCTGGACGTGCAGACCGCGTGAGACGACGCTTCATCCAGTCCCAAACATGCTCAATGGGGGACAGTTCCGGAGATCTTGCTGGCCAGGGTAGTTGAGTTACACCTTCTAGAGCACGTTGGGTGGCACGGGATACATGCGGAAGTGCATTGTCCTGTTGGAACAGCAAGTTCCCTTGCCGGTATAGGAATGGTAGAACGATGGGTTCGATGACGGTTTGGATGTACCGTGCACTATTCAGTGTCCCCTCGACGATCACCAGTGGTGTACGGCCAGTGTAGGAGATCGCTCCCCACACCATGATGCCGGGTGTTGGCCCTGTGTGCCTCGGTCGTATGCAGTCCTGATTGTGGCGCTCACCTGCACGGCGCCAAACACGCATACGACCATCATTGGCACCAAGGCAGAAGCGACTCTCATCGCTGAAGACGACACGTCTCCATTCGTCCCTCCATTCACGCCTGTCGCGACACCACTGGAGGCGGGCTGCACGATGTTGGGGCGTGAGCGGAAGACGGCCTAACGGTGTGCGGGACCGTAGCCCAGCTTCACGGAGACGGTTGCGAATGGTCCTCGCCGATACCCCAGGAGCAACAGTGTCCCTAATTTGCTGGGAAGTGGCGGTGCGGTCCCCTACGGCACTGCGTAGGATCCTACGGTCTTGGCGTGCATCCGTGCGTCGCAGCGGTCCGGTCCCAGATCGACGGGCACGTGCACCTTCCGCCGACCACTGGCGACAACATCGATGTACTGTGGAGACCTCACGCCCCACGTGTTGAGCAATTCGGCGGTACGTCCACCCGGCCTCCCGCATGCCCACTATACGCCCTCGCTCAAAGTCCGTCAACTGCACATACGGTTCACGTCCACGCTGTCGCGGCATGCTACCAGTGTTAAAGACTGCGATGGAGCTCCGTATGCCACGGCAAACTGGCTGACACTGACGGCGGCGGTGCACAAATGCTGCGCAGCTAGCGCCATTCGACGGCCAACACCGCGGTTCCTGGTGTGTCCGCTGTGCCGTGCGTGTGATCATTGCTTGTACAGCCCTCTCGCAGTGTCCGGAGCAAGTATGGTGGGTCTGACACACCGGTGTCAATGTGTTTTTTTCCATTTCCAGGAGTGTATTATATTTCCTTATAGAACAGAGTATGGATTGGTAGAAAAAACTAATAGCAAAACATTTGATTGGCTGTGATCCAGCAACTATAAGCTACTTAATTACAGGACGTATATACACCCACTACGGTTCCACAAAATTTTGTCAACTGACGACGATTTCGATTTTTCATCAGAAAAAAAAGTTACATGGAATACATGCAATCACACCATGGTTTCTGTTTGGCGAGAGCACTTTTGCTCAGACGTTTTAAACCATGGTGTGATTACGTGTATTCCATGTAACTTTCTATTCTGATGGAGATTGCCCTACTGCAATCGAAACCATGGTCAGTTGACAAAATTTTGTGCAACCGACGTGCCTGTATATATGTCCTGTAAATTAATAGTAAAACATTGATTCTATAACATACTGTCACAATGCAATACATGGTACTGACGTATCTTAAATCTTAGGTCAATGATGTGTAATATTAATCTACTTTCAGCTTCTTGAGCTCAACTTAGTATTTATTATAGAAAAGTGTGTGTGCGTGCGGGCGTGTGTGTGTGTGTGTGTGTGTGTGTGTGTGTGTGTGTGTGTGTGGACACAAACAAGCGCTGTAAAATCCTTATGCAACTTAACCCTTAGGTAGCTTTGGCTTCTATGTACGAATAAGATTCTTTTGCTTTTCTCTATTGATTAACATAAATGTCTAGTACTACTGAAAAAAATCCATGGTGCATTAACAAGTAACTGACTTCAACACAGTGCCAGCAGAAAAAGACACAATGTGGAAATGCAATGTAGTGCGTGTGACATATAGGAACACGTCGACGATAATGATAATGTACTCTTATTATAGTGATTGAAACGGTAACGAATTGTGAAGAATGTACCACGTATTTGTCGTTATTGAAAAACAAATCAAAACTTCTAAAAATAGCTCAACTTCTTATTTACTAAAAATAATCAGTTTGTCTTTTCGTGAATTAAACAAAATTATTAAGTGATTCATGATGGATTAAACCAGCCTTAAAAAAATAGCTACGCACATGTCGCCTATGTAGTCAAACAGCAACCCCAGGGCGACTCCAATAATCTGTGAGTAGAACAAGACGTCATTGACGGCCTGCTGGTTGTCGCAGATCCAGTTCATCTGTGACGTCACCGTCAGGGAGAACCACGTGTCGTCATATTCCCAGCCGTGCTGGCACTTCACAGGTTCCCTGCTGCCGCCCAAGTCCGTCACATCGCTCTGGTTGTACATCAGGCACTTGCTGAACGAGGCTCCTTCCCTGTAACAAGCAGGAAATAGCGGTAGGGCATAAAAGAGGAGCTCACTGCATACTCATGTGACGCGAAAACAGTGGAAAACTAAATATCCGAAATAATTACATCCAGACAAGTAGAGAGATTCTTGATATTACTGAAGAACTTTTTGTCGTGTCATATTAACACGCGACTGTTTTGTGACCTCGAATTGTCTAGTCACGCTGTGAAATGCACAAATGTTTTGAACAGTGGCGTATGCGAAAATGTCAATGCATGTGGGCGGAGATGGCTACTAGCTTGGGCAGCCACAAGCAACTGAATGTATTTTCTAAGTACACAAAGTCTTAATATTAGCCTTGATTCTTTTTTTTTCTTTCAGCCCTCGTACACGATATTTTTCAGGGGAGCTTAAGAACACGCCTGTAGTAAATGGCCTTTCCATTGTGATTGAGTTGATGGAGCAAGTTAAAATTTGTTGCAGCGCAAGCACCTAACCAGAAGCCGAAATATAATAATGGACGAACACGCCACGACGAATAGTTCCTTAGCAGTGGGAGCAGCATCGTTTCTTCTGCACCGATGTAGGTATCTACTGGACGACATGAAATTTATGACTCAGTATGCTGACAGATGTCTGAGAAAAGTTCCAATAGGCATTACCGGAGAAAACAAAAGTATTTCACATACTGACCTAGAAGGGAAATGTTACATGATGAAGCACCATTCCGATGTATATGAGACTGTGGAGATGTTCATCACATGACGAGTTGTTAAATGATTAAACTTTTATTCCTTCTGGAAATGGTGTAAATCATCAACATCAGTATGAGGTGTGACACCAGTGGGCCCCAAGACACACTTGTGTTTATCGTGTTGTGGAAGCAAACACCCTCCCAATGTGGCCTTGGGGAAGCTCTTGCCATGCCTGAAAGACATAGTGGGTCAGTCATAAAAGTTGCTGGCTAGAGGCCTGTAGGAAGTATACGTCATCCCGTCGTGTTTGAGACGTTCCCTGTAGCTGACAAATCAGAGGACTGGTTAAACCATTCAGAGATTCGTACATTTCTCAAAGTGATTATGGTGGAACTGCAGTGTGGGGTCTCGCATTGTCCTGAATCATTGGGACCGTGACCGTTAAAATTATGACAACATGATTTCAGACGGTGGAAAATCCAGGATGGAATGTAACAATACGAGAGAAGGAAAGTTGCTACTCACCATATAGAGGAGATGCTGAGTCGCGATAGGCACAATAAAATGATTTATACAGTCATAGCTTTCGGCCATTAACGCCTTTGTCAGCAGTAGATACACATACACACACGCACACACACACACTCACGCAAGCAAAACTTGCACACACGTCTGCAGTCTCATAGAGCTGAAACTACACTGCCAAGTTTAGTTTCTGCAGTAAGAATGTTGAGGCTTATCTCACGAGGGGTAAGATAGATACTGCCTACAGGAAAATTAAAGAGACGTTTGCAGAAAAGCGAAAAACTTGCACGAATATCAAGAGCTCAGATGGAACCCAGTTCTAAGCAAAGAAGGGAAAGCAGAAAGGTGGAAGGAGTATATAGAGGGTCTATACAGGGGCGATCTTCTTGAGGACAAGATTATGGAAATGGAAGAGGATCTAGATGAAGATGAAATGGGAGACATAATACTGCGTGAAGAGTTTGACAGAGCACTGAAAGTCTTAAGTCGAAACAAGGCCCCGGGAGTAGACATCATTCCATTAGAACTACTGACAACCTTGGGAGAGCCAGTCCTGACAAAACTCTACCATCTGGTGATCAAGATGTATGAACAGGCGAAATACCCTCAGACTTCAAGAAGAATATAATAATTCCAATGCCAAAGAAAGCAGGTATTGACAGATGTGAAAATTACCGAACTATCAGTTTAATAAGTGACAGCTGCAAAATACTAACGTGAATTCATTACAGACGAATGGAAAAACTAGTAGAAGCCGACCTCGGGGAAGATCAGTTTGGATTCTGTAGAAATGTTGGAACACGTGAGGCAATACTGACCCTACGACTTATCTTAGAAGAAAGATTAAGGAAAGGCAAATCTACGTTTCTAGCATTTGTAGACTTAGAGAAAGCTTTTGACAATGTTGACTGGAATACTCTCTTTAAAATTCTGAAGGTGGCAGGGGTAAAACACAGGGAGAGAAAGGCTATTTACAATTTGTACCGAAAGCAGATGGCAATTATAAGAGTCGAGAGGTATGAAAGGGAAGCAGTGGTTCGGAAGGGAGTGAGACACGATTGTAGCCTCTCCCCGATGCTATTCAATTTGTATAAAGGAAACAATAGAAAAGTTCGGGGTAGGTATTAAAATCTATGGAGAAGAAATAAAAACTTTGAGGTTCGCCGATGACATTGTAATTCAGTCAGAGACAGTAAAGGACTCTGAAGAGCAGTTGAACGGAATGGACAGTGTCTTGAAAGAAGGGTATAAGATGAACATCACCAAACGCAAGACGACGATAATGGAATGTAGTCGAATTAAGTGGGGTGATGCTGACGGAATTAGATTAGGGAATGAGACACTTAAAGTAGTAAAGGAGTTTTGCTATTTAGGGAGTAAAATAACCGATGATGGTCGAAGTAGAGAGGATATAAAATGTAGACTAGCAATGGCAAGGAAAGCGTTTCTGAAGAAGAGAAATTTGTTAACATCGAGTATAGATTTAAGTGTCAGGAAGTCGTTTCTCAATGTATTTGTATGGAGTGTAGCCATATATGGAAGTGAAACATGGACGATAAATAGTTTAGACAAGAAGAGCATAGAAGCTTTTGAAATGTGGTTCTACAGAAGAATGTTGAAGATTAGATGGGTAGATCACATAACTAATGAGGAGGTATTGAATAGAATTGGGGAGAAGACGAGTTTGTGGCACAACATGACTAGAAGAAGGGATCGGCTGGTAGGACATGTTCTGAGGCATCAAGGGATCACCAATTTAGTACTGGGGGGCAGCGTGGAGAGTAAAAATCGTAGAGGGAGACCAAGAGATGAATACACTAAGCAGATTTAGAAGGATGTAGCCTGCAGAAGGTACTGGGAGATGAAGAAGCTTGCACAGGATAGAGTAGCATGAAGAGCTGGGTCAAACCAGTCTCAGGACTGAAGACCACAACAACAACAACCGTGATTCCAGGAACCTGAGGGATATGGGTCTTGAAACTCGCTGCCCCTCTACTCCACCCCTTCGTCCCCCTCTGGCCCCCTTTGCTATTCGTGTATGTATTCTTAGTCAGCAAGGTCTGAGAAGAGTCAAGACTTGTTCTGAATCTACATGGTATAATCGGAAGTGACAAGGGGGCGGGGCTGGGCTGCGTTGTGTGAATCTCCTTACATTAAGGTCCCAGACAAGTCGACACTTGTTGATGTATTAAAACTTGGAGGTTTCTTATTTCTCATATTACAGAGATGCGGGCTGCACACGCATCAGGTTGACGTCAGAATGTGACAGCAGTGTGCTCGCAGACTGCCAAGAACAATTACAGAAAGAATAGCCTGTAATGATTAGGGCGTTTCGGAATAACTGTCCCCGTAACTTTTATGTTAATTTGAAACACATGTTTTCATTGTGTAAACCAGTGTTGCAAAAGGTTTCAATATGAATTTGGCAGTAACAAGGCGGCAAACAACCACATGTTTTATTTGCCATATTTGAATGATCGCCATAAAAGCAATTTTCGTTGTAAGGAACAGCACACTCTGTAATGGAGACGCGTCAGTGGCGCGGGGTCTTTTGTGCCTCAGCTGTAGTCCCGGCCTGGGTAAAGAGTTCGGGATAGGCAGTGCTGGAGACAGCTTTTGTGCGACGTATCGGCCTCTCCATGTGTGAAAGACCAAGTTTTATGCCATGTGTTGAACTCTTAAGTTAATTCATCATTGACGGGTGATGCCTGTAGTCAGACTGCGAAAACTCTACATAGGTGTCAAGACACTGAAGCGACCTGAACCATTACATTTTGCAGAGTCGCGATGTGCTGCTGTGAACAAAACTCTTTTTAAAGCAGTTGGTTGCTAACTAGCGGCGCTAAAGAGAAATTGAATAGATATTGTTTGACCGTGTTATTACAGATTTTCTATGAGTGCAGAATTAAGTGAGGGCCTTTAATTTCCGATTTTTCTGAAGTTATGACGCTTCCGGACTTCGAAACTGAGCGCCCAAGTGTAATGTTTCCTTGGTATGGTAGTTCTCTTTGTTCAGATAAGTTGTGCTGCTAGCTTCACTGCACACATACGTGACTCTTACTGACGGACTGTTCTTGTTAAAACTCTTTCTGTCTTATTTCTTCTACTGTAAGACCGCCATTTGCAAATGAATTCTACTTGATTTGTTAAAATAAACTGTGTTCAATTTCAATAACTATTGTCATCTCCAGTTACTTAACTATCTACATTACTAATTTTATTTGCAGATGTTGCCGTATTCTGTAATTACCATCACCTTCTAGATAAGTCAGTAAAATCTAAGGACTCTACAGCCAAGTTGGCCAAAGGGACGTAAACGAAGCACTGTGTAACCACCTCTAAGGCATGTTATTGAGCCTAAAACCTAGGAGGTTGCACATTTACCCGACCCTCTACTAATTCTAACGCAACTTTCAGCACTAATTCTATTAGTCGAAGCTGCTCCTGGAATTGGCTTAGCATCACCATGATGCTTTTGCGTTACTGAATTTATAACGAAATGTGCTGCTTGTAACCTCCCCCTACTTATCGACCTTACTGACAGTCAAAATTAAACCGCGTGTACCTAATGAAAATTTGGAAAAAGCAATCGTCTCCGAAGTTAATCTGTCGGTAAAGAGGGAGGAAAGGGTTACATCTAAATGAAAGGAAAAATGCAAATGAAACTTGTGGAAATTAATTTTGAAAAGGGGTGAAGTTAATAAAGAAAGTAAGTGGCATTAATTAGATATTTGAAATATGGGAAAAATTATGGTCGCCAGTCCTATGGACAACTACTATAATAACTGAAAAAGAATGGTTATTGCACATATAATTAGGACTAAAAGAGTGGCAACTGAAGGTTGACACGTGTTGTGTGAAAACTGATAGTTTGTCAGAAGTAATAAATTTCGCTACACTGACTTAATTTAGCAAAAGAATTAATAAAACCGGAAAATTGAAAGTTAATTTAGTGACTGAAATTAATAGTGAACTTTGTTTCTGAAGCACTACGAAATTCAATAATATAAGGTTAGTCTTGGACTACCTCAACAATCATTTCAAAAGCTACTTGAATCTACGCAATTTAAAAATAAGAGATTTAATTTTGAACTTGAATTAAATGAGTCTGAACAATTAACAACAGTGAAATTTAGTACATACCAAGCTGAGCTGCAGTCACAGGTAAGCTAAAATATGGTAACAAAACTCGCACTCTTAATTTGTGCTTGTGTAATCTAAATATAGCTATGAATACCTTAACTGAACTTTGAAATTAAAGCAGTGTAATCGAATGATATTACTTTAATGCTGGCGTTTGAATTTCAACGAGACTCGAGTTCATTTCAGAAAAGGAAGGGACCCTGCTTGGTAATGCAATTGGGACAATCGGCAACAAAGGTTCATGCTAAGTTGCTATAATTTTGTGAGGAAAATGGAACAATTTTAAAATCTGAGGTCTGCCATACAGTTCTAAAACTTTACGTGCTTCCAGTCTTCCTTGTTGGTTGATTGAAGGTTTGAAGTCGTCGATTGAGGAGGTGGCGACAATCACTTATTGTCAGCCGTAGCTGTTGCAGAAGTTGGATGTTGGCGCGCCTTGTTCTCAACACGGTCGCCATTCAAAACGGGCTCTTGATGTGTGCCTGCTAATGTTTCCCGTCTGCGACACCGTGTCAGAAACTATCATAGCAAGTCAAGCGCAATTACATGCTGCCAAACCCCGAAAGCACGGCAACTCACGGGAGCGTCACACAACACACCTGCTCCACTCGCTACTCCAGCCAGACTCTCCCTCTGCCCAGCCCGCGCTCCACGCGGCCGAGTTCACACTACCAAAGATCCTAAACACTTTGGTTCTCTACACGACCTATCGATGTTATCGTTCGATAGCATAGTTTTCCCTAGGCAAGACCCAGCGTAAAAATACAATTAATATTTGCAAAACAAACCAATTATACATCGACATAAATGCATAAATATAT
The DNA here is from genome assembly GCF_023864275.1 of Schistocerca cancellata. Lineage (NCBI taxonomy): Eukaryota > Metazoa > Arthropoda > Insecta > Orthoptera > Acrididae > Schistocerca > Schistocerca cancellata. The sequence goes on along the minus strand of NC_064628.1, from coordinate 979,538 downwards.
ATATCTATACAAATCGTAAAACGATTACAATATATAAAGACACCGAAATTTAATATCTACAGGTAACAAAATAAGGAAAAAATTATAGTACAATAGATGGAAATAGGAAGATATGCACTTCCGGCGTTACATGCTCTTCTTTGGGTCTACTCTGTTTTCTGTATCCATCATTTCTGGTGCAGGTCGCAGACTTATGAGCAATATTCAAGTATTGTTGGAACGAGGGTTTTGTAAGTTATCTTTTTAGAGGGTGGCTGTACTTCCTAGGTTCCTTTTCAATGAATCTGGCTGTCGTTTCCCTTATCTGCGATTAGTTTTCTATTGTCGCTCCACTTTAAATCGCTCCGTACGCTTACTCCTAGATATTTTATTGACGTAACTGCTTCCAGTGATTATTCTGCAACCGTGTAATAATACAGTAATTTACCTTTCTACCTATTTATGCACAATACGTTATATTTATTTATCTTCATGGCAAACCACCAATCTCTCCACCAAACGTTGATCCTCTAGAGGTCTTCCTGCATTTCGCTCCATCTTCTAACGTTGTGTCCTTCCTGTACACAACAGCATCATTCACGAAAAGCCTCATGGACTTCTGACATTATCGATTAGGTCATTTCTATACAGGTGGTTTGTATCCCGAAAACGACGTATACTACGAAAAAAATGTTCTTGTTGAAAGTTAACATAGGTAAGGCTGTTTTACAACTGGCCACCTCCTAACCACACTTCATACATGGATGGGATCAACTTTTTATTTTCAGATCGGATATCCCCATTTTTATTACATATTCGGATTATTATGTGGTGTTCCCGTGGTTAGGAGTAGCGTCCTCGGTCCCTTATGCAAAATTCGCCACCGTTTAAATTTTGATTAATAATCAGCATTGGCGACTAAAGACTTATGGCATAAGAAGTCACCCTCCCAACGGCCTTTTCAACGGAGCTGGAGGAACAGACAGAGGTTCAAGGCACCCTCCTGGCATTGGGATAGGAAACTTCCCCTAAAGGTGGAGAATCAGCAGTGATCAATGGCATGAGGATGAGGAAGGCGATGGAAACCACTGCATTAAAGACACATGATATGTATCCACAGGACATGTGGCCTGTAATTAAAAAGGGTCATGATGATCTCTCCAGTGGCAAAAGATTCCGGAATAGTCCCCCATTCGGGTCTCTGGGAGGGACTGCCAAGAGAGAGGTGACCGTGAGAAAAAGATTCAATAACTGACGAAAGGATAACGATCTACTAGTCGGTGCGTGGATTTTCAGAAGTTTGGACGTGGTAGGGAAGCTAGAAAATCTGAAAAGGAAAATGCAAAGGCTCAATCTAGATCTAGGAGGGATCAGTGAAGTGAAATGGAAAGAACACAAGGATTTCTGGTCAGATGAGTATAGGGTAATATGTAGCAGCAGAAAATGGTTTAACGGGAATAGGTTTCGTTATGAATAGGAAGATAGGGCAGAGAGCGTTTTACTGTGAACAGTTCAGTGATAGGGTTGTTCTTATCAGAATCGACAGTAAACCAACACCAACAACCGTAGTTCAAGTATACATACGGACGTCGCAAGTTGAAGGTGAAGAGATGTAGAAAGTATATGTGGATATTGATCCAGATGATGAGTAGGCTCAATGTATAGCTAAATGTTCCAAGTATGTTCACAAAAAATTTCATTCTCCTCCTGCAAAAAATAAAAAATTAGAGACGCCCTTTGTACGAGTGCTGTGTCTCATCACTGCACCACTTCAATCGGACCCTGTGTAAATTTGACGGGAACACTGAACTTTGTATTTATACAGGGGTTCTGAATCTTTGAGTGAATATACCATTATAAAATTTTTGTATCACTAAACTTCCTTTCTCGCACATTATAGAGGTCTATACTTTTTTTTATATATCGAGAACATTTACCTATCATTTACTTAAGTGCCTTTGGCACAGTCCGACCTCCTATCACAACATAATTTAAATAGCAAATTACTTATCATTATTAAATTTCTCAGAAAAATAAAATCAAAATTTGGAACACAAACACTTATCTACAAAAGCAGATACAAATACCTATAAACACTATAAGACAATTTGCTGCTGCTTGCATTGAATGGCAGTCCATTTCCTTACTTACTAATAAACACACAATAATATTCAGAAAAATTACTACACATATTTGCTGCCTATTATTCAGATTTGGGCAGTCCATTTCGCATCATTTTATCACATCTCCTGTACCACACTTACAATTCTCCTTTGACTATTTATCTGCCCACTTTGATTTTTGGCAGTCCCATCTTTTATTTGGCTTGCAGAATTTGCTTATTCTTTTCAGCCCTTTTCTCCATACATCTTTACATTTATAGTATATTTGGTAATCTGAAACTCATATAAGTACATTAGCACACCGACATTGGTATACATACATTTACAAAGATTTGTTACATTTAGAATAAAATAGTTTCAGTATAAGATACAGCACATTTACTGCAGATTGCTTTCTGAATGTACTTAGGTCACTCACTCCTAGGAACATACAGTTTCAGGTCCACAACGTTTCTTACACCTAAAGGTCTTTTGGATTTTGGGTAGATCAGGTAGTAAGCATTATCGTGTGGAATGTTCTGTATTATATACGGTCCATTATAAATATATTTAAATTTGGAAATTTCATGGTACATAATCTCCAATTTTAAATTTTGACACTTTCAGATTTTTATCATGTCTTTTAGATCTAGATACAGCTTTTTGCTTTGCCCTTTTTCTGACTAATTATTTCTTTTGACTGAACCCTAAGCTTGTACAAGGTGGAAACTCTAGTTTTTCCTCAATTAAACTTTTACTTCTGCTGCCTAACAAAATTTCTTCCGGTGGGAACCCAGTAGATTCATGATGTAAGGTGTTCATGACATTCTCAAAGTCCGATATAAATCTGCCCCAGGCTCTAAGGTTATGACTACAGTACGTTCTACACAATCTCCCGATTTCTCGCATGTACCTTTCAACCGGGTTGCTAGCTGGGTGGTAGGCTGAGATATATTTAACCTCCACACCATTTCGCTCCATTCCTTCTTTCCAAATTTTGGATATAAACTGGGGTCCATTGTCAGATAGTACTGGCTTGGGTTTCCCGATGGTTCTGAAGTATTCGATCATCCTACTAAATACAGCTTTTGCTGTTGCTTTTTTCAAGGGGTATAATTTCACTAACTTTGAGAACACTTCCAAAATTACTAAAATATATGCACAATTTCCCGAAGTCTTCGGGAGGGGACCATACAAATCTACTGATAATAATTCTAGGGAATCTTCAGGTAATGTACTTTGCATTGGATCTCTACTAGTTCTGTTCGGTACTTTGGCCCTTTGACAGACATCACACGACTTAATTCGTTCCTTTACCTTCTTACTGACATTACCAGCAATCACTACTACATTATTCAATTTATCCAAACATTTCTTTGGCCCACTATACCCCAATGCTAAATGAAAATAGTCTATGACATCCGTATCAAACTGGTGTGGCCAACATACTCTCCATTCCTCAGTGACTAAATCTTTCCTCCTATATAAAATGCCTTTAAAGATTTTGTAATATTTCTTAATTTGACGATACTGCACACTGTCAAAATTTACCTTCACAGATTTCCATGTCGGATCCTCATTCTGATGGTATCTCATGTTTTTACATATTTGCTCAATTTTCCTTTTTCATAAAACCTCTTTCATATACCTTATCTTAAAAGTAACCTCTTCACCATTTTCATCGGGCACTTCACTCATACCATTAGGCAATCGAGATAAAGCATCTGCCACATAATTCTCAGTACCCTTAACACAGCAAATCTCGTAATCAAACTGTTGCGGGTACAAAGCCCAACGAGTTAGCCTGCCATTAAGTAAACGACAATCTTTAAGAAAAGTTAAAGCTTTGTGGTCAGTATGTATGATGAGCTTATGGCCCCACAGATAATTCCTGAATTTCTTTAACCCCCATATAATGGCTAAAGCCTCCTTTTCCGATATAGTGTAGTTTCTCTCGTATTTTGTTAGAGTTCTACTTGCAAACGTGATAGTCCTGTGTTCGATTTCTTTGCCATCACAGATTTCTTGGAAAACTTCTATACCAATTCCATAAGCACTACTGTCAGAGTTCATGTGGAAAGGTTTTGACAGTATGGGGTGATGCAAAATATTATCATTCAAAAGTTCACTTTTTAAATTTTCAAAATTTCTCATGCACCCTTCAGTCCACACAAAAGCACTATTTTTCTTAAGTAAATTATTCAAATGAGGACTATTAAAAACTTGCCCCTTGACAAATTTTCTGTAGAACCCACATAAACCTAAAAAGGCTTTCAACGGTTTTCTATTTCTAGGAGCTGGACACCCTGCTATTGCACTTAACTTTTCCGGGTCCTTGCCAATACCGGTCGTAGTAATAATGTGCCCCAGAAACTTTATTTCCGACTTCACAAATTCACATTTCTTCCACTTAAGGGTCATGCCCCTTGCATGTAGAGCAACAAAAACTTTCTGCAATAATTCACAATGCTCTTGCCATTCTTCAGTAGCAATCAGTGAAGCATCTACATAAATGGTTAGCCGGGAACTCAATTCTCTCTCTAATACAAAGTCCAGTGCCCTAATAAATACTGCCACATAAGTGCTAAGCCCAAATGGCAGTACTTTATACTGATAGCATTTCGTGGCGAATAGAAAAGCGGTATATTTACGGGATTCTTTGCTCAATGGGATTTGCCAGTATCCGGCGGTCATGTCCAGACTGGTTAAATACTTCACATTATAAAACTTCTGGAGCATTTCGTCCAGATTTTCAGGTCTGTCTATTTCCTTCTTTACAATTTTGTTCAAAGTCCTGGCGTCAATAACTACTCTTACTCCCCCATCCCTTTTATTCACGATTATAAGGGGACTATCGTATTCGCTGCTACTCCGTTCCATTACACCCCATTCTATCATTTTATCTATTTCCACTTGAACAGCCTGCCTCTTTGATATGGGTACCGAAAACGGTCTTACAAAGAAAGGTTTATACTGTATTGTCTCAATCTGGTATTCAAAGTTCTTAACTAGGCCAGGTTTGTCCGAAAATACGGTGCTATTACTTTCTAAAATATCAAGCAATTCTGTTTTCTGATCAGGAGATATCTCCTTCAAATTTTCCACAATTTCTTTAAACTCATGCCCCTGCTTGTCACTCTCATCTATTAACCTCTTGACATGGTACACCTCACACATGTTTGTCAAACCATCATTCCCTTGGTCGATCTCCAACAATAAAGAATCAATTTCTGAATCGAACACCTTCCCATTTTCCTCAAATTTTAATTCCAAATTCATAGATGCATTATTAATTTTGATCACTTCCTGGCTACAATCAATAATAACCTTTTCTTTATCTAACCAATCTATACCCAGAATCATTTCAATACTCAAGTCTGGCACAATCAAAAAATCGTGTTCAAACTTTTGTCCTTTTATACTAAATTCAACCAAAATCTGGTTCTTTACTGGCTTGCTAGTCTTGCCAGTAGCACCAACAATTTTTACACCCATCACTGACGTAACTACTAGTCCAGGCTTATCACAAATGTGTTCGAAAAACGACTGGGAGATCGCACTTATCTGAGATCCAGTATCAAGAAGTACTTGCAATTTCACATTATAAATTTCAACTGGTATTGCAGTTTGTTTAACTGTCAAATGCTTTTCATTGTTGTGATCTTCCCTAAGCAAATCCGGGTCGACGATAACATCGTCCCAAGATGTGCTTTTGACATTCACATCACCTATATCTGGCGGTTTCTTTGGTTCCCGGAGCTCAAAGTCATTAATTACTTGAACTCTTTGTAAAATATACACTGAGTCGTCAGGTGGCTCTTTCTTTCTGTGTTCAGTCTCAACATCTGGGTTTTGTTTTGAAACTCCATCATCGGTAGGTACAATATCGCAATTAACTGTATTCCCATTACTTTCACTAGTACCGAAATACTTGTCATCTGAACTATCGTCCGAATCCGACCATTCTGGATCGCTTTCAGGTTCTAACATAAAAGCTTTTCTGAGATAGGCACTAAGTTCTTCCTCTGCATTTTCGTCAGGATTTGATTTTAACTCAGTATCCTCTTTTGACAAAACGGCCTCATTATCAGCTTTACTCACATCCACTGTTACTTCATCTTTAGTGTAATCCTCGTGGACTTCAGTTACTCTTAGGTAATTACCTGCCCCTTCCCCACGGTGCCTTTCGGTAGCAGCTTGTACTGTTGGCGGATCATTAACAGAAGTTACTTCCACGTCAATGCTTAGGATTTCATCCTCCAATTCCTTCCTATCTTTAACCTTCGTCCCATCGGCAGCACACGTACCTTGTGCGGCGCTATTTACTCTCTCCTCTTCAAATTTGGGCCACGTCACCTTATCGACGTCCCTACTATTTCCTTTTTCACTAATTAACCTCCTTGCCTCATACTCCTTCTTAAAATCCTCCCACTCACACTGCTTAAGGCCCTTGTACAGATCGTCGATCTGCACACGCCAATCAGTTACTTCTGCTAATTCATTCTCGCCATTTACTTCATTGCTAACACTGCTAACCGCACCTCTCTGTGTATCCACTGTTCCATCTATTATTTCCTTCGCCATGGAATTACCACTCATAATGTATTCACCAGCTCTTACGGCAATGTTCGTACCTAATGCTGCTGCCTTGCTAGCGACTTCTCTCTGAACAGCTGTTCTGCTAGGCTGGGCCGTTGCCCTCTGATGCTCCACTCGCCTGTTAACATGTATCGCTCTGCGCGGCGAAGATGACTCATCTGCGCTCGCACCTGACGCTTGTTTTGCAACAACACGTTGCGTCGTTTCACGCCTGTCTCTAACCTGTCTCATAACTTTACTGTCAGTCCAGTAACGTTTCTTAAATCGGGGCCGGTATGTACTGTCCGCTTCCATTTGGCCCGCAACGTTCGCAGAAATCAGTTTCCCGCATCGTTATTATTTTGCGTGGTGTATCCTCTACCGCGACCTAGATAACCCCCTCTTCCTCTCCCTCTTCCTCTCTGTATCACGTTGACGCGAAACCCATCGCCATCATTTCGTCATTATTGCGGTTATTCCTGTTACTAAAATTCTGATAATTGGCACGACTTTCGCGCCAGTGGTCTTTGTCTTCGACCCTTTCGAGAAACGCTTGGAAGCTGCGATGATTGCTTCCCACGTATCTCTTCGAATCTTCTGGAAGCTTTTTATATAGCTCCCATATGATTTCAGAATCGGATCTTCTCCCTCTTAAGTGTGTCAACTTTCGGTACCAATATTCGCAGAAATCTTTCAAAGAATTCCTGCCCCTGTTATCATGAAGCTCGGCCATGATAAACTCGCGCCACAAATGATCCTGTTTTTGTTCGGACCAATATTCTTCCATAAACTTTTGTTTAAACTCTTCGAACGTCATTAGTTCGGTATTCAAGTTAATTCCCCAGCGCTTAGCATCACCTGCTAAGGCGCTAATTACTACGTTTATCTTTTCCTGACCAGACAAGTGTTCAGGAAACATCCTCTCGCAATTTTTGATGAAATCTAACAGATGCCATCCGTTATGTTTCTTGGCGGGATCGAAGCGTTCCTCACCGTCCAACAGCTTCGTAAATGGTGTGCAATTATAGACAACACCAGGCCTATCTTTGATTTTCCTCTCAAGATCGAAAATTTTGCTTTGAAGTTTCGATGTATTTTGTTCACACTTTTGTACACATCCGGTAACTTTCTCGCCTAAATCTCTTTCAGTGTCTGAAACTGCCTTTTTCAACTGTGATATTCCGTGTTGACATTCGTTTACGATCTCAGTTTTAAGACCGAAAACTTTTTCGTCTACTTTTGTTTCAACTAGAGGCTCTACTTTCTCTTGGATGTTGAGAATTTCAACATCAAACCTACTGTTAATGTTGTCAATTTCCCTCTGCATAGTATCCACATTTTTATTAATTGTGTCAATTTCAAACTTCATAGTATTTACCACAGAGCTTAAATTACCCACTTTTTGGTCTACCTGTTCTATTTGTTTACTAATTTTAATTCCTTGTTCTTCGACCTGTGCTTTAAGCTGACCAACTTGTGTTTTAAGCTGCTCGTCAACGTGTGTTTAAGCTGATCATCCTGTGTTTTGAGCTGACTAACCTAATTACTGACTTGTTTTTGAAGCCGATCATTCTGTGTTTTGAGCTCGTCAACATGTGTTTTAAGCTGATCATTCTGTCCTGCAATTTGTTTGGTTAATTGTTCAAATAAATCGTTCATGCTTAAAATTTTCACGCTGTTTTGTTCTACGAAATCGGAGTGTTCCGATCCTACATCAAAATTTTCTTTCGGTTCTTTCTTTATCTGTGGAGAATCAAACATGTCAGTGGATTCGTTCACGTACCCACTATCATCTACAAAGTCATCCTCTACTTCCTGTTTTATTCCTTGCTGTGTTCGAGGCAATCTCGACATTTCAATCTGTTCGTTAACATGTTCGTGATATTGTATGTACGCCAATTGTCTACCACTAACGCCATCTGTTATCTGGCCGTGTAAACTCCTGTTATTGCCAGCCGCATTTTCCATTACGCTCGGCACATCTACTGTGTCTACGTTCCTGTCCATACTGAATGCAAATTACACCACACTACAGTACTTGACGTTCACTGCTGTTTACTTTACTGACTAATACTGCAATTCGTGCCACTGAACATCCACTGTTCGGTATTAACATTAATTTGTGACCGACAACAACTGGATGTCCTGTCACCGGGAGCCACTTGTAACGTGCGCGTGGGGCACACGATACTCATTAGAGCCTGTACTATGGTAAGTTGACGGGCTTCACCTTATGAGAAAGGATTTTTGTATAGATATTGACCGCGTGTATCTGAATGGAGGCAAATCAGACTTACACCCACTCTGTAATAACAATGATACGTCAAGCAAGTTCGAAATGCAACTACACGTCAGAACGGACATGAAACAACACAGAAGATGCTACCAATTTGTTAATAATACGGTCGCCAGCCTACTTAGGCATTAACTGAGTTTCTTCCCTGTACAAGTTGATGTACTTTCATGCAAAACAACACGTAATAACACTGCATAATATGGTAAATTTTAGAACCAGAAAAATCTATTCAACTGATAATTTCACTTTCTGTACTGATATGGATAAACCATAAATACATAACACTACACTATAATGTTTACTACAAAACTTCGTACTGTCTATTGATCTGATTAAAATCAGGCATAGGTTACCCTAGAAATAGCACTTTCGAATCACACACACAATGTCAATTTTGATAAAGATGAAACACTGATAAATTTTGGTTTTTATATTGACTTTAATTTTGCTGGTCAAATCAGTTTAGAACACTTCAGAATTCAAATGAATAAAAAAAGGGGGGGGGGCGTGAAACTGTTATGATCACTGTATTAAAAAATTTGATTACTGAAATCATTATGTGCTCAAGATTTCCAATATATGAGTTACTACTCTTTTCATCTTATTTCCTGCTCATTTAAATACCATTATATCTGTCTCGAAATAATTAAACTTCATTACTAAATCAATATCAAAATTATCTTCCAACTTTGTCAGACCTTCGTTATTCATCTATTGGTTCATTAACAGAACAGTTCTTTAAACATCATTCTAACATAGCTAGGTCTGCAGGTAATTATTATTAACACAAACTTTAATTTTTCATTTCGGGACACTCGGAATGCACAACATTTGGAAAGGACCCTGTCTAGGTTAGTTGTAGGGATAATTAAATGATATGAAAGTTCTGGTAAAATTTAAGCTGTTATTGAACAGTATGGAACAAAAGTAACACTGGTCCACACGAATACAGTACTAAAAGTTTCAACCTGTTCGTATCGATGCGGCGGTTGGTAGGCGGCGAGATGGCGAGGCACGTAGCACACATACAACCACAGCTATGGCTCTTGACGTATCGGCACTTTATTTCTTCATAGCGTCGCAATACTTTTCCATTTAGTGCCTGTGGAATTTTGCCATGCTGTATAGGCGTTGGAACGGCATAACCGAGGCTCAATGAAACTACGTCTTCCAGGAGAGCCTCTGCGCTCCAGAACGTGTTGCTCAGACCGATGCGAAACTCCGACTACTACTGCTGAGCCCGTTGTGCCGTGCAGCGCCCGTGCGCGTTTTCCCGCGCTCGCCTGCCATCCACCTTTTACCGCTCCCTTACAAGCCTGGTATTCATCCGAGGTTTTGCATTCTACATATCCTAACACATTGCCTACGTATGGACCAGACGCACAGTTACAATTTTAAACATGTTACAACAGTTTCAACATTTGTTACCTTTCAATTCTATTACAATATTGCTTGACAATTGACATAAACATTAATATTCACATCGAAATTTGTTTACAGTTTTCTTAACACAATGACATGAAACAAAAAAAAAAAAAAAAGAAATGAAATCAGAACATCGATTACACTAATTTATCGAAAACCAGAAGAAAAAAATATTATATGTAAAATAGTACAGCGTTGTTGTTGTTGTTACACCGGGTTTAATGAAATCGTTTATTCCCCCACCCTAGTAGCTCTGGTGAGCTTGTTCCGTCATGATGTAAAATCCTAATCTTCTTTTTCTATCTGCACGGTGTATTCGCGTGAAAATGGTATCTGACTTGCTCCCATCATTCCCTCACCATCATAAGAATTGAGTGTGGAGGTAAGCTTCTGTTTTCTGTTTCTCCAGGACAATCACAATGTTCCCGCTCATAATGAGCTCTGGGCTATGGGACCGACGGACTTCAGTAATGTTGGTCTGTAATTTTTTGTTTCCTCCAAGAATCTGATTCAGTATCACGTCAAAGCCTACTCAAGCAAGTACACCAAAAATGAAATAGAATATCAGACGAAATTGGTGACTGCATTGAGGATTTCTTGATAGTCGTGTCTCTGGATGTTGTCTTGGACGGAGAATCATACACAGAGTAGAAGAACCTCCAGCTGTGCTCAAGGAAATGTGTTGAGTCCCTTGCTATTCTTGTTGTATATTCGCGACCTCACACTCGCTCACTGGTCATACCGGACTCGAGAGTCCATTACCGCAGCAACGTATTTTCGCCATCTGTCCCTGTCTTGGGCTATTTCCTTCCATTCACCTTCAATACCTAGGCTCCTCAAATCAGCCTTCACAGTGTCCTCCCATCTACGCCTCGGTCTCCCAACAGAACGTTTTCCCCCTAAGTGCCCTACCAGTAATCTGCGCGCTGCCCTGCCCTCATCCATTCGAGCTACGTGGCCCGACCATCGCTGCCTACGTGATTTAATAATACTGATTATGTCAGGGCTTGAATAGAGTTCGTGAAGCTCTTCGTTATGCAGTTTTAGCTACTATCCGCTAATGTCATCCCTTTTTGCTCCGAAAATTTTCCTCAAAATTTTGTTTTCAAACACTCGAGACGGCTTTTCATTTTGCACAGTGAGAGATCAAGTCTCACACCCATACAGCATAACTGGTGGAATAATAGTTTTGTATATTCTAATCTTTAAAATCCTAGACAATATTCGTGATGAAAGTAATCTATTCAGTGAGAAGTAGCACGCATTTCCCGCCCGTAATCTCTTCTTCAGTTCGGATTCAAACTCATTTCTCGAAGTAATGGCCACGCCTAGATACTTAAATGTGTTCACTTTTTCAAACTGCATGTCTCAAACTCTTAACATTTCATGATCTACTGCTGTTGGCATTCTAGTGGTAACCAGGTATTTAGTCTTCACTTATCCCTAGAGCTACAACTTCACTAGCCTTGATTAACGCATTCGCATTTGCTGTTACAGATTCTTTCCTATCGCTAATGATGTTTAGATCATCTGCATTCCCTAATATCTTAATATTTCCATTTAACTCCACACCCTCTGAATTATCTGCTGCCATTTGCACAATATATTCGCGACCTGGAAGAAAATATAAATAGTAACTTTACATCTTTTGTAAGTGATTCCTTTATCTGTAATTAAAAAAAACTGCACGAACAGTCAGAGCTAGGTATGGGAAAAACAGGCCAGTTAAAACCTATCCCGGTATTTTAGTTTTGGATAACCAGTATTTTTTGGTGTTTCTTTGGTCTCTGTTATAACAGGCGTTTTTTTTATTTTTCACTAGTAACCGAGTAAAAAAATCGAAATATCTGTTAGCCATAGAAGCAGTGCTAAATTTTTTTGTTTTTAAATAAACATTTTTAAAAATGGAGTAATTTTTATTCGCACAATTTGCACTGGCTTGGAATATTGGTTATTTTGGAAAAAGTCAAAATTTCTCAATCTTAGTTCGATGTTGTTGTTGTTGTGGTCTTCAGTCCTGAGACTGGTTTGATGCAGCTCTCCATGCTACTCTATCCTGTGCAAGCTTCTTCATCTCCCAGTACGTACTGCAGCCTACATCCCTCTGAATCTGCTTAGTGTATTCATCTCTTGGTCTCCCTCTACGATTTTTACCCTCCACGCTGCCCTCCAATACTAAATTGGTGATCCCTTGATGCCTCAGAACATGTCCTACCAACCGATCCCTTCTTCTAGTCAAGTTGTGCCACAAACTCCTCTCCTTCCCAATCCTATTCAGTACCTCCTCATTAGTTATGTGATCTACCCATCTAATCTTAGTTCGATATCTACATGTATTACAGGAAATAATAGGAATAAAATACCGAAAATCGGTTATTTCAGAAGCCGGTTATTTTCAGCGGCTTTAATAGGTTAAACTGCGTGGAAAAAACCGATATAATCGAAAACCGGTTATTTCGATAACCACTATCCCTAGTCAGAGCTTGATAAGATTTCAAGGCCGCGCAAGGACTAACAACTTGCTTTAAAGGTACAGAAATGTAAATTTTTGCTTTTCACAAAACGCAAATAGTCCAATCCTACGACTACAGTACAAATAAATACAAATGGAATGACAACAAAACCTCAGTCGTATGTGAACCAGGTGGTGTACATTGGTTCATTCGTATGATACTGGGAAGATTAAACGGGGATACAAATGAGACTGTTTACAAAACATTCGTACGTCCAGAATATTGTTCAACTGAGTAGGACCTATACGACATATGACTACAGGTGTTATCAAATGTAAGGAAATAGGGCAGCGCAAATGGTCACAGGTTTGTTTGACCAACGGGTCATCCGACAGCGTCATTGAGATGCTGAAAAACCTGAACTGACAGACTGTAATGTCGTTGCCCGCCCCTTCGCAGTATAGACAGTCGCCTCACTCGGCAGCGCGGAGAGTGACGTCATTGTCAGAGATAAAGCACTGGATATACAGAGCTGAACAATTCGCTATTTTGAATACCAATCCGAAGACAGTGTTGTGTGCTTCGCGTGGCGTAGGAAAGTGAATCAACGAATTCTGCTTAATTTTATTGTTCCACAGCGTCAAACGGTTGAGTGTGCAGCTCCAAATTGCTCAAATAATAGCAGAAATGGTCGCTATAAGTTTTATCGGTTTCCTTCAGATATAGATCGGCGTAAAAGGTGGCTTTTGAATTCAAGGCGTAAAGATTGAACAACAAAATCGAGCGGCTACTTGTATAATGTAAGTAAAATGCTTTTTTCTTTGTTTTAAAAATAGATGTGCTCACAGACCGGTGGTCATGAAATTATATTTGTAAGATGTGTGTTTAGTTATCCTGCTGCAGATTATATTACATAACATGACGTAATATTGTAAGTTTAAAGTAAGCTACTTTTCTTGATTTTATTTACAACTGTATAAAACCACAGTTCATCCTAAGGAGCTGTTAATTTTATAGAAAGAGTAAATTAATAATACTTTATCGCAGCTTGTTGGTAATAACAAAATATTTGCAGTTTTTTTTACTTTTTAAGTAATTTCTGACAGATTTCTTTGAAAGCTTTTGACATACTCAATACAATTCGCATCAGTAATATACTTTGGGTACTCATGCAATTCCCTCTTGTGCTGACATGAAACTTTGGATTAATTCTAATGTCTGATGTCACCCGTCGGCCTTGAGCAATGACGTCATACCTAAGGCAAAGACTCTACACAGGGGCAATCTTTGAAAGCAACTATCATATTCGTAAACAAACGAATGTAGCATACGATAAAATTACAATCACAGTTGACATGACTAATTACTCAGCCATGAATTATGTCGAAAAGATGTGAAGGTAATGAAAGCGAATAAGAATAAAACACGAGGAGCGCATTGTCTGAAATAAATTATTATTGTAATTTATGTGAGTGAGAAAAGTACAGAGAACCTGTAAATCCATTACAGTATATAACTTTCTGAAGTCGTGATATTGCGAAATAGCGTTAATTTATTATCAAATAATTATCGAATTAACAAGACTACTGCGGGAAAATGGGGGTTTAGGGGTTGGAAGAAATTAAAATGTAACACAACAACGGGAAACATGAAATAAATAATAACGTATATGAAAAATAAAAAAAGAACAGGAGCATGAAATGTGGAGATACCGACACAGAAATCCTAAAAGAAACGCCAGTACACAAGTAACGGAAACTTAAAAAATGTAACAATGTTGGAACCGGTAACTAGAATTAAGCTATATCGCTCATTTCTAGTTACCGATTCCAACGAATCCACGGTTTGTTATTTAGGCCATTTTTGCAACAAGTGTTTGTATTACAGTGCTACATGTTTCCTACATTCGGTACTACTCTCTTCACTATTTTTTACTTTTTCGCCGCAGTCCAGAAATCAATTAGAGCTCTCTACAAATCCTACAAAAGACGAGTTCACGCACTTACTGCAAACGTGCCCAAAATTATGAACCATCGGATGGTTGGGATCGGTAACAAGAACTGACCTCCGGTATAGGTCAATTCTAGTTATCGATTCCAATATTTCCATGGTTCGTTATTTATATCGTTTTTCCGGCAGGTGCGTACACTGAAATGTAATAGGATTTCTACGTTTGTAATTGCTCTCTAAACTACTGGGAAAAGTGGCAAATACTGGAATCGGTGACTAGAATTATACTATATAAGAGCTCAATTCTAGTTACTGATTCCAGCTATTGCACTGTTCATTATTTAGATCGTTTTTGCAGCAGGTGTGCGTACTGAAATGTAATAGGATCTCAGTATTTGTAATTGCTCTCTGAACTCCTGCGAAAAAGTAACTAATATTGGAATTGGAAACTAGAATTAATGTATATGGGTCAGTTCTAGTTATCGATTCAATACTTGATACGTTTTGTGAATTTTGTTATTTGTGTACTGTCTTTTGTTTTAGGATTGTTGTGTCAGTCTCGGAATTTCATGCTACTGTTTCACAGACGTTATTATTTATTTCATTTTCCCTTAGCTGTATTACATTTTAGTTTCTCCCCGCCCAAAACCCCCACTTGCCAGCGGTAGTCCCCTTGGATTCAATAATTATTTTTATAAATGAACGCCATTTTATAATATTACGACTTCATCACGCGCTACGCTTAATGAATTTTATTTAAAGGTTCTGTGTGTTTTTCTTTCTCGCATAAATTACGACGGTAATTTATTTCAAGCATAAATATTTCTCTTTGGTTTTGCTCTTATTTACCTCTATTATCTCCAGTTCGTTTCGATGTAATTCGCGCGTAACTAAATAACAGCGTGAACTGTGACTAATCTTATCGTATGCTACATTCCTTTGTTTAGGAATATCATCCGCTACTTTCAAACATTGCCTTTGTCTAGCATCCTTGCCTCTGGTATGACGTCATTGCTCAAAGCTGACGAGTGGAATCAGACACTAGAATTTATCCGCAGTTTTTATGCCTGTTGTGTTCCAATTTAACGTTATTCCGTAACTGTTTACGAATGCAACTCTTACTTAGAGTAAACGTACGTGGATATACCACATATAAACCAGGAAATACGATACTGGAGACGTATTTCAACAGTATTTGGTAAATATGTAGTAGAGCAACGTATGATTTGCGTGGAACGTAAGTGAACGTATCATATCTCGAAATACTCGTCTAATCACCTACTTTAATTTGCTTGCCTCTTAAAGTCAAATCTGAGCGAATACATTTACTACGCTGTAATATCTGCGCAAGGAATGTACATTTGATGAATTTAAGAACATATTAAAAAGTGTAAGTGTTCTGTAGAGTTTTAAACGAGCACCTTCAAAATGGTGGATTGTCTAGTTTATACAATACAGTGCTCTAGTTAGTGCCTTAGCGGTGGACGCTACACATAGTGCCGGAGTCGTGGCGTGCGGAAACGGAAATTCCAGCTCTTTGGTGAGATATGGTCAAGGCTTTCACCGTAAAGGCCGTGTGTTTTACAGTTTTTTCGACAGTACCAGCGAAGTATTATGAAAGGTGCAAGTTGCACAGTCCTGTGCCACATCGTCAAGGTAACAGCCAGCCGCGTCGCCACTGTTACGGAATCAGCAAGCATGCCTTGATCCTGATTCGGTGATTATTCTGAATGAGGCGAACTTGTCATCTGTGTAACCGAATTTTACGAGTGGACACTTGCGTTCGCATATCGCATCGATAGATCAACAGCCAGCCACGCCGTGAAACAGTTGTGTGTGAACTCGTAAAAAACATTAGCTGAACACTTTGGATGAATTAACATTAATGGCGAGCGAGAAATGTGTCGACAGCGATTTTGCTTGTTTACGGAACTAGTAGTCGAATAGAGAGGCTGTGCAGTACAACTATAGGGTATACTGTACTGCAAGTACACCGTGTGGCAGAAATATTAATTATGTAAACGCTCCTGTCGGAGCACAAGAAAAGACGAATACGATCCTCTTTAAAACACTCTGACGGAAAAGTGGGAAACCAATTACCTCAATCCTCATTCCGTTTTCCACGCCAAACATTTTGGCATGTGGACGTTTTCGCGCTCTTTTAACACAGAGCGTTCTAAATCGTCTTACACAGTCTATCTTTAAAGTTAAGCCTTCATACTTAGCATCTCCCTCTCACTGCCACAGTCTACATACGTCTCTCACATTGTCTCCCTTTTCACCCATTGGTTTACAGTATACCCTACTGCCACTGTCTCCTCACTCAGTTACACTGTCCGCAGCTCATGGTCTAGTGGCTAGCGTTGCTCGATCAGGGGGTCCCAGGTTAGATTCCCGGAAGAGTTGGGGATTTTCTCCGCTCGGGGAGTGGGTGTTTGCGTAGTCCTCATCATTTCATCATCATTCATACAGGGTGTTTCAAAAATGAACGGTATATTTGAAACGGTAATAAAAACTAAACGAGCAGCGATAGAAATACACCGTTTGTTGCAATATGCTTAGGACAACAGTACATTTTCAGGCGGACAAACTTTCGAAATTACAGTAGTTACAATTTTCAACAACAGATGGCGCTGCAAGTGATGTGAAAGATATAGAAGACAACGCAGTCTGTGGGTGCGCCATTCTGTACGTCGTCTTTCTGCTGTAAGCGTGTGCTGTTCACAACGTGCAAGTGTGCTGTAGACAACATGGTTTATTCCTTAGAACAGAGGATTTTTCTGGTGTTGGAATTCCATCGCCTAGAACACAGTGTTGTTGCAACAAGACGAAGTTTTCAACGGAGGTTTAATGTAACCAAAGGACCGAAAAGCGATACAATAAAGGATCTGTTTGCAAAATTTCAACGGACTGGGAACGTGACGGATGAACGTGCTGGAAAGGTAGGGCGACCGTCTACGGCAACCACAGAGGGCAACACGCAGCTAGTGCAGCAGGTGATCCGACAGCGGCCTCGGGTTTCCATTCGCCGTGTTGCAGCTGCGGTCCAAATGACGCCAACGTCCACGTATCGTCTCCTGCGCCAGAGTTTACACCTCTATCCATACAAAATTCAAACGCGGCAACCCCTCAGCGCCGCTACCATTGCTGCACGAGAGACATTCGCTAACGATATAGTGCACAGGATTGATGACGGCGATATGCGTGTGGGCAGCATTTGGTTTACTGACGAAGCTTATTTTTACCTGGACGGCTTCGTCAATAAACAGAACTGGCGCATATGGGGAACCGAAAAGCCCCATGTTGCAGTCAAATCGTCCCTGCATCCTCAAAAATTACTGGTCTGGGCCGCCATTTCTTCCAAAGGAATCATTGGCCCATTTTTCAGATCCGAAACGATTACTGCATCACGCTATCTGGACATTCTTCGTGAATTTGTGGCGGTACAAACTGCCTTAGACGACACTGCGAACACCTCGTGGTTTATGCAAGATGGTGCCCGGCCACATCGCACGGCCGACGTCTTTAATTTCCTGAATGAATATTTCGATGATCGTGTGATTGCTTTGGGCTATCCGAAACATACAGGAGGCGGCGTGGATTGGCCTCCCTATTCGCCAGACATGAACCCCTGTGACTTCTTTCTGTGGGGACACTTGAAAGACCAGGTGTACCGCCAGAATCCAGAAACAATTGAACAGCTGAAGCAGTACAACTCATCTGCATGTGAAGCCATTCCGCCAGACACGTTGTCAAAGGTTTCGGGTAATTTCATTCAGAGACTACGCCATGTTATTGCTACGCATGGTGGATATGTGGAATATATCGTACTATAGTGTTTCACAGACCGCAGCGCCATCTGTTGTTGAAAATTGTAACTACTGTAATTTCGAAAGTTTGTCTGCCTGAAAATGTACTGTTGTCCCAAGCATATTGCAACAAACGGTGTATTTCTATCGCTGCTCGTTTAGTTTTTATTGCCGTTTCAAATATGCCGGTCATTTTTGAAACACCCTGTACAAGTGGCGAGACTGGACTGAGTAAAGATTGGGAATTTGTACAGGCGCTGATAACCGCACAGTTGAGCACCCCACAAACCAAAAATCATCATCATCAGTTACACTGTCTCCATATTTCTTTCTTTCTCCCTGCAACTGCCCCCGCCATACTCCAACAGCTCAATAATTTCAGGGGTCTAACGAAACCCTATACTAAAGTATTTAAAATTTCGGTCCAAAATGCACCGTCGCCCATACATACGTGTTAAAAGTCCGCTGGTCTGAAAGTGTTCAGATCCCCAGGCCTATGTATGGCCTCCGCTCATCTGTATTTTTCATTTCCAGTGTCTTCTTCCTCTTCTTCTCCCACTGCTTCTATCTCTATCCAATCGCTTTCTGTTTTTACTGACACTGCCTCTGTCCTCTCTCTTTTGATGCCACTGTTACTGTCTTCATGCACCTCTCTTTCTCTTACACTACCACTTTCTCTTTGCCACCGTCACTGGCTCCTCCCTCTTTCTCTCCCACCAACACTGTCTCCTCTCCCTTCCACCGTCACTGTTTGCCTGCTACTCTGTTTCAGCACAAAAAAGCGCGAATATGTCAGCATGCCAAAATTTTTGACGAGGAGGGCGGAATGACGTTTGAGGTGACTGGTACCGCACATCTTCTGTCAAAGTCTTTTAAAGAGGAACATAGCCGCCTCGTTTGTGCTCCGACAGGAGTATTTCTCCGCTAGCACCCTTCATTTCCTTGCTAGAGCAAGGTACGCTGCTTATATAAAACCAGTTCCAGAGGTCAGTGAAACTTTGACAGTTCATTGATATACACACAACAAAAAGTTTTGCATCACCCTGGTTCCCAGAACTCCTGAAGATAGACGTTGACTGTGGATATTGTATCACAGACACAGTCCCTTTGACTGTTCAGAGATGCCACTAAACCCGTCCAAAGATGTAAACAAGCACGCATGAGCAGCGCCTATTAGGCGCAGAGGGTCCGACAGCCGATCAGTTCCAGGCATTCCACCAGGTAGGATGTACCCGGCTCGTGTTGCCTATAGTTCAACCATGGATAGACGGTCAATACGGCGATTCGATCGCGTCCGCATTGTTACTTTGTGCCAGGAAGGGCTCTTAACAATGGAAGTGTCCAGGCATCTCGGAGTGAACCAACGCGATGTTGTTCGGTCATGGAGGAGATACAAAGAGACAGGAACTGTCGATGACATGTTTCG
Organism: Schistocerca cancellata; assembly: GCF_023864275.1. Taxonomy (NCBI): domain Eukaryota; kingdom Metazoa; phylum Arthropoda; class Insecta; order Orthoptera; family Acrididae; genus Schistocerca; species Schistocerca cancellata. Next base: position 959,520 of record NC_064628.1, on the reverse strand, counting down.
CTCAGACTGCCCATGGGCTACTACTGCAGTCGATGACCGCTACCTCAGAGCAATGCCACCATGTTAAATAATGCTTTTCGTGTAGCCACAGGACGTCGTGCGGAAATTCACTCCCGACGTCCATGGCGAGGTCCACCCTTGCAATCACGACACCATGCAGCGCGGTACAGGTGGGCCCAACAACATGGACCGTTCAGGATTGGCAGCACGGTCTCTTCACCGATAAGCGTCGCATATCCTTCAACCAGACAATCGTCGGAGACGTGTTTGGAGGCAACCCGTTCAGGCTGGATGTCTTAGACACACTGTCCAGCGAGTGCAGCAAGGTGGAGGTTTCCTGCTGTCTTGGGGTGGCATTATGTGTGGCCGACGTACGCCGCTGGTGGTCATGGAAGGCACCATAACGGCTCTACGATACGTGTATACCACCCTCCGACAGATAGTGCAGCCTTATCAGCAGCATATTGGCGAGGCATTCGTCTTCATGGACAACAATTCGAGCCCCCGTCGTGCACATCATGCGAATTCCTTCCTTCAGGATAACTACATCGCTCGACTAGAGTGACCAGCAAGTGCTCCAGACATGAACCCTATCGAACATGCCTGGGATAGATAGATGTAAAAGGGCTGTTGATGGACGACGTGACTCATCAACCACTCTGAGGGATCTACATCGAATCGCCGTTGAGGAGTGGGACAATTTTGACCAACAGAGCCTTGATGAACTTTTGGATAGTATGTCACAACGAATACAGACTTGCATCAATGCTAGAGGACGTGCTACTGGGTATTAGAGGTATCGGTGTATACAGCAATCTGGACCACCACCTCTGAAGGTCTCGCTGTATGGTAGTACAACATGCAATGTGTGGTTTTAATGAGCAATAAAAAGGGCGGACATGATGTTTATGTCGATCTCTATTCCAATTTTCTGTACAGGTTGTGGAACTCTGGGAACCGAGGTGATGCAAAACTTTTTTGATGTGTGTAATTCGACAAATTTAGATACTTTGACACATATAGACAATAAGGAAGCATAATATAAGTTTAACACAAAATAGTTTGACATTTTTCTTGGATTCTTTGCGCATTTATAACAGATCACTGAAATGTCTGGCTCATGGTATCTTAAAATAGAAAAAATGTTAGTAGAAATATTTTACTTGCAATGTTTCGGGGTTTTCTTTTCAGCCAATTTGTGTCATTGCAGTAACACTTTGGGCGTATTTGTACAGGCGTGAAGTGTTGTTTTTCCTGAGACAAGGCGTCACAAAGTTTTGTTGGCGAAAAAATGCTGGCTAATAACATTGTTTTGTGACCTCAGAACCCTTGTGGTGATCCTAGAGTTTTTTTTCCATGTGTTAACTACGTGAGTTAAAGCTACATTTATGCCTCACAAGAGATATTACCTCCATATTTTACAAGCGCAAGTACGGTAACTTTGAATCTCTGGATCTTGCTAATGGTTTGTGATACTGAAGAAAACTGCAAGGTTCTGAATAACATCATCCTAAAAAAATATGATAAAAATTTCGACTATTTGCCATTAATAGAAATTATGGAAGTCGATATCGCCACAATTGGTGCATTTGACACCCAAAAATATTTTTTTTAAGGTTTTCTCAGGAACTGCCCATGAACAAATGGTGCTTTCTAAGCCTCTTAAGGTCCACCCTAGACCACACCTAATGTATAAGAACCACCCGATATGTTCAGTTTTCTTGGGCTGGAGGAAATGTGTATTGTTTAAATTTTGACTCTGTACTGTAGAATAGTCATACATGCAGCAGAAATTCTTATCCTAGTAAGAACAGGAGTACGTAAGAGACTAGAACGCATGGAACGAAAAATTCACAGGAGAACAGTGCGACCTCGAAGAACACAAGGTAGTCAATTTAGAAGACGAGAGAACCATGAACTATACACTAAGGTAGAGAGAATTTCGGACATCAGCAGCGAAAGGAGGAATCTGATCTTTGGACATATCCTCAGAATGGACCATGGGAGGTTAACACAGCAAATAATTTTCTGGTGGACAAGAGAACCAAAGTACACTGGGTCCAAGAGGGGCAAAGGCGTCTAGAAGAAATGGGAATACAGGAAACAGATAATACAAAAGAGTAATTTTTATATAAAAAAATCTAGGCTTTCACAGGTTTCGAAGACGAAACTAGACCCACAGCAAAGTCATAAGACAGAAGACAGAAGGTTGCAAAGCACGGGAATAAAAGAATATTGGACAATGAGATAGCCCAGAAGAAAAGATACTTGACGCGAATTAACTTTGTCCTCAAATGGCCATAACGGAAAGAAAAACAAGAAGCGACAGCATGCCCGTTATTCCGAAAGTATGCAAATGGTCTCTAGGCCTAAGGTTATCCAGAACACTTGACCCCTTGTCTCTGTGACCAACAGAACCCTAGAAATTACTCTCCGAAAAATGCCAGCTGTCATGCACGCACTTATTTGCACCTTTTGTGTGATCAGTGCAGCCCACGTTGCACTGGTGGAACAAATGTGAGTCTTTACCAGATGTTTGTGGTTCTAGCCGTGTGTATGCTCCCTCGACCTGCAGCTAATTAGTAAAGAAACATATCAGATCCATCTTTAGTTGGTGGTTGTAACAAAAAGGGAACAAGTGCAGAGAGGAGATAGGTACGTGAGGTCTACACGCTCAGTCATAGAAAATTGTGGCCATGTGCATGTGCTACGTAACGTGGTGTATAATCGTGTGAGGGATTGTCTGTGTTTAGCTCCACCACCCCTCGCACGCAACCCACCCCCACCCCCGTCACAGGCCGCTTACAAAATGCTTGAAGATAAAAGTCAACTATACCCTACATCCTATTTACTAAGTTTCAAGAACTATTTTTGACTGACAAACCAAGGAATGTACCATACCTCCTACGTATTTTGTACTTCGAAGACAAAAGAAGACTAATTACAGCGAGCATAGAGACAACTAAGCAATCACTTTCCCATGAATGGAAAAGGTAAACATCTTAACATGTTGTACAACCGTGCTTTTCACGGTGGTTTGCAGAGTGTGTATGGAGATATAGATTCTGTGCACCTGTTTTGTTACTGAGAGATTATTGGTACAGATAAGCAATAAAAGGGAGCATTTTCCGCAGCATATTCGGTGTAGAAGCTAATAGCAATTTGACAAGAGTCAACATTCAAAAACCATTCGAATTATCATAAAAATTATAACAACTAAAAAGTCAAGAACGATAAGGTGTTTCCAGAAGCCGCATAGCAGTATGAAAAGTGCTTTATACGAAGCTACCGGTTTCACGTCAGACGCATTTCAAGTTCGTCTGCCAAGAATACAAATCACTGAGTGAAATTTTGAAAGGGTAGGAATAAATCACCTTGATACAGATCAGTGGTTTTTGGAAATACCCCACCATTCTTGACTTTTTAATTGTTATAATTTTTGTGATAATTTGAATGGTTATTGAGTGTTGAGTATTGTAATTATTATTCACAATGACTCTGAGCTATAGTTACCCTCCGCATAAAGTTGTTTGTAATAGAGATTTTTCTGAAGCAGTCTTCGCAATGGATGGTCTAAACTGCTTTTCAGTACTGGTAGTGCTTATTTTTGTGCGTACGATGGTCAGACAACGTTACATTAGAAGTATCCTTACGGCTGAACTCATTTTTAAATTTGGAGATTAATGTTCCCACTTTCTGTCTGCTGTTTCATTTTTGACACTAGACTCTTGTGTGAAGAACTAGGCAGAAGCTCTGTATCCAAACGTTGCCTTTACAGTGTGTCATAGAACCGTAACTTCTCTGGATTTTCTGATAGATTTTTCTCTGAGATCTTATTTTGAAAGTAGTTGCACCCTTTGCACATGTCCCGTGTTTCAGTAAGCAAGCTGCGCCAACAGTATATTACTTTTTAATATTGAAAGTGCAACGTTTTCTGTTTACGCTACACATTCCGAATGATAACGTTAAACTACGATTGGTCTGTGCCATCTTTTATCATTTTATGCGGTACACACACCTATAATAAGCTGTACTTACTGCATTTCACCTACCATGGAATGAACAGGCAACTGTAGTCGATGAAAGCCAAAATTTGAATGACAATATACACAACGTTGGTGTAATATCCTACAACATACATTATTTATTTCTCAAACCGGTTTTCAGCTTTTACGTGATCATCAGGTACAAAGTTAAAGTATGTGATACAGTGAAATTTTGTTGGATCAAATACTTTAAACTGGTGCATCTACAGATTATCTCCATTTCCGAAGTTAGGTTTAGGAATAAAACATCAGGGATTATTTCAGTGCAAATGCGATGTACGACCATTTAACCAAGGTAAAACATGTTACAAAAAAATGGCTCTGAGCACTATGGGACTTAACGTCTAAGGTCATCAGCCCCTAGAACTTAGAACTACTTAAACCTAACTAACCTAAGGACATCACACACATCCATGCCCGAGGCACGATTCGAACCTGCGACCGTAGGGGCCACGCGGTTCCAGACTGTAGCGCCTTTAACCGCTTGGCCACCACGGCCGACTAACATGTTACACATTAGCTATATACAATTTACAACAGTTGTTCATAGAAGAAAATAAATTCAACAGTAAAATTTGTTTACATATGCCAAAGATGTGGCTGAAAAAAATAATTTTGTCTTTAATAGCTCCTACATTACAAACAGATAAGTTGTATTAGAGAAATTAAGCAGGTGAGCCAGTCATGTGTGATTACACAATGTATTTTTTCACACAACATAAGAAATTATAGTAACTGAAATAGAGGAAAATGGGGTGCGTGAGTAAGGGGAGGAATTTACCACATGGCCTGGATGGGGTTATGAGGAACATCTGCAGTTAGTAGTGGCGAGTAAGGGAGCTGCGCCTGGTCATTCAGTACTAAGCTTGGTGTGATGGACATATGTTCATTAATTTAATTTACTTGAAAAATGTTCGTCTTCCTTCCTTTATTTTATCTCAGTTAAATAAACTTATACCGCATTTACACTGAAACAGTCCTTCTTGTTTTACTCTTAAACTTAACGTTAACATTTTTCATCTCTGGAAATTGAGATACTCTGCAGATATTCTAGTTTAAAATGTCCAATAAAACTTCACTGCACCACATACCTTTGTACCTGATGATTGCATAAAAGGCAAAAAACGATTTGTGAAATAAATAATAAATACTATATAATATTACACAAGTATCGTGTGTGTTTCCATCCATAAAGTATTAAAGATTCTACCAACAACCGATGGAACATTCGATCGATGAAATCTAAAATATTTACCACTACAAACCTCGGTATGGTGAGTTTCTTCCACTCCTCAACTGAAAGGTTGGAAAGTTCCCTGCCAGGGACGTAGCACCAGTGATCAGGGGTCTGAATAGCCAGGTAGAACATGTTGACACTCATCAGGTCGAAGCATGAGGCAATGCAAACGAAAACGATGTTCAGCCTCATCTGGAACTTCCCCCTGGACCCAATGGCGTCCAGGACCTCCTCAAATGCTGGAGAAGCCTTTGTTTTTGTATTGCATTCTGGGATTCCAGTCCTCTCCTGAAAATGAATAACGAAACAACGGTTTTACTATCACCCTCACTGACAGGGAGCGGTAATGAGTCCCCAGCAAGACAGGCAGACATTTATTTTTTGTTTGTGCCTACAAAACTTCTTTACCTGCAGCATCAGTCAGCGAGTGCCATAGTCTGCTGGTAGAGCATGTGGGCAATAGTTTTTTGTGTCTGTAGAGTTATCTGGTCCTGTTTCCAATTACCACAGCAGCAAAAGTTACCAGTCTCATTGACCCTAATTTATTTCGAAATATTTCAATCAGTTTTATATATTTAAGTTTTTTATTTTTGTGTATAATCGCTCAGTCCATTTTATTGCTGTTTTCTCTTACAATTCGTGGTTTCTTTGTTTGTTGAATTCAATTCCTATGTTCATGTGATTAACTTGTGTCGGTATTGGGTGTCTGAGATATTACTAGTACATCCAGTAGCGTATATGCTCTGTGAGTTCAGTGTTATGTTGTTACTATTTCGAGAATAACAACGACTGTGCAGCAATACACTCTAGGTCCAAAAAAAGAAAAGAAAATGAAGAAATGATGCACCACGGAGAAATAACCCAATGGGATGGAAATTAGTAGGTATGGTGTACATGTGCAGACTGCAAGCAAACAGGTCGTGAGAAACTGGATGCTTCAATATCACGTTGGTCCACCTCTGGCCCTCATGCAAGCAGCTATTAGGTTGATGCATAAGTTCATAGCATTTTTCTGTAACTTTAATGAACACAACAGATACATATAACAGAGACTTCAATCATCAATAATAAATTCTCCTTCACCATTTACAATAGTCTCCTAATGCTGTAGTAACTTATAGCATGTTGAAGTGAAACCTCATTAGTGAACAGTACATTTGAGTAGCAGAGCAAAGCAGCCATCAGCGCATTTTGTTAGTGCGGGTTGCCTACCTGAGAGGCAGGTATGCACTCAGGGACAAACCTATCGTTCTCCTTTGAGTGACAGGTACTTAACCTATTGTTCTACTTAAAGGATCCTTCATTTTGATTGACAGGAACTTAACCTATTGCTTCCCTGCCCCCTCCAACTCCCGTCCCTCCTCAGGAAACCTCACCCTCGCTGCTACAGGTACACTTTCAGGTCTGAGTTATTGGATAGCCCCTCTCACTCTTATCAATTTGATTGTCTACTTAATTAAACTAATCAATTAATTAACTTCTCCCCCTCTGGTTAGCCCCCTCCCCTCCCAACATCTCTCCCAGAAATCGGCAGGAAAAGAGACTCAATTGATCGGTGATTTGGAGCGAATGCGGTTGCAGTGTGTGGAATATTGTTTAAACACTTTAGAAAATGTGTAGAATATTATTTAATTATTTATGGCAGTGTATGGAATATAGTTAATTTATTTAGTTAAAGAATTTGTCCAGAAATCGATTGCTTTGTATGGAATATATGGAAATTGGTGGAGAGGAAGGATCTCATAACAGGAAATTAAAGGATATATTATTTATTTACAAAGCGTTCAGTTTGTGGGGGATGGATTTCTCTTGCTCATCATTCTCTGGTGTTTGGTAACAAGTAGGTCTTGTAAGAAGCAATTACATGGGGCAAACATGTTGCATAACCCAATGTTCAGCACTGTACTCTAGGTGCCTTAACCTAATGTTTGGCCCTTTGTCAGCACTTAACCTATTGTTATGTTTAGTGGTTTTCCATATCACCCTCATTTCCTTAAACTATGGTACCGCCCTTGATACCAAATTAAGTAATTATTCATGTCCTCTCACCATTTTCTGATACACTTTTCGAATTTCAGATGGTTTTGAACGCCATTTATGGCGCATTCTTCTTTGTCACCAACCCCCTTAAACTATTGTACTGCATTTTACATAAAACTTATTCAAATTAATGTAGTGTTCTGCACTTAACCTGCTGTTCTGCTCCATGTTGCCCACTCATACACATCCTCCCCTTCACTATTGTACTGCTTATACTATGTTGATGTAAAAAATTTATGCAAATTAATTAAATCGATATTCATGACATGTATGGGGTAGTTTTTTTAATTCGTGGCATCCTATTAATTCCGTGAAATCAATGGAATATAGTTTAAAGAAAAGATCACTAATAAAAAACACATCCCACTGCCCGACTTTTGCTACGCCAAGGTCAGGGTGCACCGACAGCCCCCGCGAAGTGATGACACGGCCATCAACTGCCGAGCCACGCACAGGTGTCCATTCGGGTCCCGCAAGCACAAGAAGGCAGCATCTCTTTCATGCATGACACCCGAGAAATACCTGTCAAAATACGTGTTCACCTAGGCACCATTGCCGCTGCGATGACCCATAGCTGCGGTGCGGGTCCAGTGTCGAGAGAGATGTTGCAGTGCTTCTCAGAATAGCACAGGGTGTATTTTTCCTTGCAATCCTTATCGGACAGCCCATCTGTCACTGAATTTACCCATCAAACCGCTGCTGCTGCCAGTGTGGGTGCACTGCCCACCATTGTTTCCTGCAGACAAGACTTTCCTTGTCAAAAAACTATTTTGAACACATCGCCATATTGCACTGACAGTTAAACGTCACAAAAGTTGTTGGTTGGTTGGTTTGGGGAAGGAGACCAGACAGCGTGGTCATCAGTCTCATCGGATTAGGGAAGGATTGGGAAGGAAGTCGGCCGTGCCCTTTCAGTGGAACCATCCCGGCATCTGCCTGGAGTGATTTAGGGAAATCACGGAAAACCTCAATCAGGATGGCCGGCACAAAAGGTGCTGCATCCTGCGAAGATTCTCTCAAACAACTGTTATGAAGGACAGGCATCCGGCACTATGCGGTAATGAATACCGCACCTGCGGACGTAATGCTTGGAAAGACACCACCGTTGCGGGTTGGTGTACTGAATTAAACATCACTATCGATGGAACAACGATGAAAATGCGAGGGTATGCTTAAGGGTGCAGATGAGGGGATGTATTGTCACAGCCATATTACCTGTCTTGTTTGTACACTATAGCAGATCCAGTTGAACACTTGCATTGATATATTGTGCAGCTGTTTACGAAATGAATCTATCACCACTTACGTTCGGATGTACTCCTCAGTGCATTGAAATCACAATTCACCATGTTGAATGTGTCCTTCCCTTACGACTAGACATACAAAATTTTCTTTTACATGAATAGTAGTTTGATTACGTCCCAGAAACATCTGGTGATATGTTGGAACATAAGCCACACTCTCTTTATGTTCAAGCAGCAGCATAACATTTTTGATTATCAGTTATAGGTGTATAAAAAAATTATGATACGTCCACACTTGCACCAGCTGGGTGTCGTTTTCACACTGCAAAAAGACTCCTGCCATCACATACTTGTCGATGAATAAAGGATGTAATTATAATTTTAAAAAGCCCTAGAGTCTTTTCAGTTTATCGATTTCACCACTTCCACGAAAACTTTTTGTATTTTCGATACTTGTAAATCCAGCCAACACACAATGGCACCTTTTATATACTCAGACTGCCAAATCGGGATTTGTGCCAGTGCATTCCATCCATAGCTTCCACCATCCAGATCACACAATTTTCCCCTGAGTAAGAAATCATTGTGAGCCATTGAGTAACTAGAAACTTATCCCGCCTGTTAAGACCTTTACGTGAAAACTCGGAAACAAATGACGAAACTGATATTTTCACTCGTGAATACCGATGTCGGTGATTTAACAGATTCCAAATCATCATTGTAATTTACAAAATCAACTAAGGTCTTTCTTATGTCTAGAGAACCAGCAAACGTGTCCTCCACCCGTCTTTCTCCTGCTAGATGCACTCAACACACAACACAATCGATCTTCTCTCAACCAAATAAAGATGGGAAATGTGAAGAAGCAGTCACTCAGACAATTTACATGGGAGAGAATAATGGTCCATCGCAAACACATGTCCATATTGAATCTTCTAAAATTGCCATGCAATCACGAAAGTTGCCCAACACATAGTAAGTATTAGTTCGCTATTTGGTCGTCTAGAGGACGAATCCGTTCCTTCAACTACGTTCCCGCATCCCAACAGGCCTTTCTATTTCGGCAGCTCCTGCTGTTAGTGGGAAACATTAACCATTACCACCACATGCCACCAGCGCTGCACGCCAAGCATGCATAGGCAGAATCATCATCCTAGGAAATTGGTCGCACATATATTTGATCGCTGTACTTACAATTGAATGTTGCTATTGTGGCCTCAGTTGTATGGCATTCAACAATGAGTGAAGTATCGGAAATATTCCTTGCTGATGGCTGTGGCTCTGGAAATAGAAATATCTGTACAGTTCCAATGACTTGACATACTCTCCCCTTTGCTATCACAGTATTCCATGTGAAATCCATTCCTTCCTTGCGACTGGACATAGTCATTTCCTTTGCACGTGTCGCAACACAAACATATACTGTATAGCGCTGTTAATATTCCAGTGTAAGAAATATATCTCAAGCGCATGACATACATCCTTCTTGCAGGTTTCTCTAAGATAAACTATGGTAACAAACTGTAAAACGAAAAACCTACTTCCTTAAAACAGTGGCTGGGTGTGATACATGCAAAATGTAGCTCTCCAGACATGTATAGCGTCCACTGTTCATATCTGATCAAGGTTCAGAAATTATACTATGCTTGCATCAGTCTGTAACCTCCCCCTCACTTATCGACCTTAATGACAGTGAAAAATTAAACCGTGTGTACCTAATGGAAATTTGGGAAAACCAATCGTCACCGAAGTTAACTTGTCAGTAAAGAGGGAGGAAAGGGTTACATCTAAATGAAAGGAAAAGTGCTAATGAAACTGGTGGAAATTAATTTTGAAAAGGGGTAAAGTTAATAAAGAAAGTAAATGTGCAGCCGTTACGTTAACAAATAACTAGTGGTAATTAGATATTTGAGATTTGGGGGAAATTACGGTCGCCAGTCCTAAGGACAATTACTATAGTAACTGAAAAAGAAAGATTATTACACATATAATTAGCACTAGAAGTGTGGCAACTGAAGGTTGACACGTGTAGTATGAAAACTGAAAGTTTGTCAGAAGTAATAAATTTCGCTACACCCTGACTTAATTTAGCAAAAGAATTAATAAAACCGGAAAATCGAAAGTTAATTTAGTGACTGAAGTTAATAGTGAGCTTTCTTTCTGAAGCACATCGAAATGCAGTAAAATACGGTTAGTCTTGGATTACCTCAACAATCATTTCAAAAGCTACTTGAATCTACGCAATTTAGAAATAAGAGATTTAACTTTGAACTTGAATTAAATGATTCTGAACAATTAACAATAGTAAAATTTAGTACGTACCAAGCTGAGCTGCAGTCACAGGTAAGCTAAAATACGGTAACAAAACTCGCACTCTTAATTCGTGCTTGTGTAATCTAAATATTGTAGCCAGCTATGAATACTTTAACTGAACTTTGAAATTAAAGCAGTGAAATGCTATATTACTATTTTAATGCTGGCGTTTGAATTTCAATGACACTCGGGTTCATTCCGGAAAAGGAAGGGACCCTGCTTGGTAATGCAATTGGGACAATGAGCAACAAAGGTTCATGCTACGTTGCTGTAATTTTGTGATTTGAACAGTTTTAAAAGCTGAGGTCTGCCATACAGTTCTAAAACTTTACGTGCTTCCAGTCTTCCTCGTTGGTTGATTGAAGGTTTGAAGCCGTCGATCGAGGAGGTGGGGACAGTCACTCATTGTCGGCCGTCGCTGTTGCAGAAGCTGGATGTTGGCGCGCCTTCTTCTCGACACGGTCATCAGAGAAACGGGCTCTTGATGTGCGCCAGCTACTGCTTCCCGTCCGCGACACCATGTCAGAAACTATCATCGCAAGTCGAGCGCAATTACATGCTGCCAAACCCCGAAAGCGAGGCAACTCGCGGGAGCTTCACACAACACACCTGCTCCACTCGCTACTCCAGCCAGACTCTCTCGCTCAACCCGCGCTCCACGCGGCAGAGTTAACACTACCAAAGATCCTAAACACTTTCGTGCTTCACACGACCTATCGAAGTAATCGTTCGATAGCAGTTTTCCCTAGGCAAGACCCAGCGTAAAAATACAAATAATATTTACGAAACAACATAATGCATAAATATATATATACAAATAGTAAAACAATTACAATATGTAAAGACACAGAAATGTCATATATTCAGGTAACAAAAATAAGGAAAACAAATTTATAGTACAATAAATGGAAATAGGAGGATATGCAATTCCGGCGTTACAAGTCCTATATAAAATGATGTTAGTAATGGAGAATACCTCTTACAAGGAAATAGACTCCTGGAAATTGAAATAAGAACACCGTGAATTCATTGTCCCAGGAAGGGGAAACTTTATTGACACATTCCTGGGGTCAGATACATCACATGATCACATTGACAGAACCACAGGCACATAGACACAGGCAACAGAGCATGCACAATGTCGGCACTAGTACAGTGTATATCCACCTTTCGCAGCAATGCAGGCTGCTATTCTCCCATGGAGACGATCGTAGAGATGCTGGATGTAGTCCTGTGGAACGGCTTGCCATGCCATTTCCACCTGGCGCCTCAGTTGGACCAGCGTTCGTGCTGGACGTGCAGACCGCGTGAAATGACGCTTCATCCAGTCCCAAACATGCTCAATGGGGGACAGATCCGGAGATCTTGCTGGCCAGGGTAGTTGACTTACACCTTCTAGAGCACGTTGGGTGGCACGGGATACATGCGGACGTGCATTGTCCTGTTGGAACAGCAAGTTCCCTTGCCGGTCTAGGAATGGTAGAACGATGGGTTCGATGACGGTTTGGATGTACCGTGCACTATTCAGTGTCCCCTCGACGATCACCAGTGGTGTACGGCCAGTGTAGGAGATCGCTCCCCACACCATGATGCCGGGTGTTGGCCCTGTGTGCCTCGGTCGTATGCAGTCCTGATTGTGGCGCTCACCTGCACGGCGCCAAACACGCATACGACCATCATTGGCACCAAGGCAGAAGCGACTCTCATCGCTGAAGACGACACGTCTCCATTCGTCCCTCCATTCACGCCTGTCGCGACACCACTGGAGGCGGGCTGCACGATGTTGGGGCTTGAGCGGAAGACGGCCTAAAGGTGTGCAGGACCGTAGCTCAGCTTCATGGAGACGGTAGCGAATGGTCCTCGCCGATACCCCAGGAGCAACAGTGTCCCTAATTTGCTGGGAAGTGGCGGTGCAGTCCCATACGGCACTGCGTAGGATCCTACGGTCTTGGCGTGCATCCGTGCGTCGCTGCGGTCCGGTCCCAGGTCGTCGGGCACGTGCACCTTCCGCCGACCATTGGCGACAACATCGATGTACTGTGGAGACCTCACGCTCCACGTGTTGAGCAATTCGGCGGTACGTCCACCCGGCCTCCCGCATGCCCACTATACGCCCTCGCTCAAAGTCCGTCAACTGCACATACGGTTCACGTCCACGCTGTCGCAGCATGCTACCAGTGTTAAAGACTGCGATGGAGCTCCGTATGCCACGGCAAACTGGCTGACACTGACGGCGGCGGTGCACAAATGCTGCGCAGCTAGCGCCATTCGACGGCCAACACCGCGGTTCCTGGTGTGTCCGCTGTGCCGTGCGTGTGATCATTGCTTGTACAGCCCTCTCGCAGTGTCCGGAGCAAGTATGGTGGGTCTGACACACCGGTGTCAATGTGTTCTTTTTTCCATTTCCAGGAGTGTATGTATGAACTGAGCTGTTTGTTGGAAAAAGAGATATATTATTTAGTACAAATTTCATTAAGGAGTAAATATACTGAGAGGCAGTAGTTAGTATACCCAGTTCTTTGAAGAGGTTCCTACAGGACGTCCGTGAGTTTACTCCACAAATAATACGTATTACACGCTTTTGGACTCTGAAAACTTTTGTTTGACTTGAAGAGTTATCCCAAAATATTATACCATATGACATTGTGGAATGAAAGTAGGCAAAGTATGCAAGCTTTTTAATTGTTATGTCGCCTATGTCTGCTAACACTCGAACTGCAATACAGATTTGTTAAGTTAGAGGCCTAATAAGTTTATTTATCAATTTGAAGAGTATTTCGCACTTCGTTTATTTTGATTAAACAAAATACAAGGATTTGAAGTTTAGCTGACATTAATTACTATCGAATTAGTGATTAGATAAGGCAAGATTTACCACGATAATGATCTGGACGGAACGTTCTGATGGGTCGTTTATATCAACAGCCGATCAGAATTACGCCGTTCCCACGCGAAAAGAGGAGTGTGCAGAGGGGAGAGTACCTCGAGAGAGAGTCTATGGATAACACGATGTCAGATCGCTCCATAAAAATACTCTGTAATATGAGGAAATAGTGATCTAATTTCGGTTCGAACATATCGTGATTGAAGCGACTGGAACTACGAACAATTTGATGAAGGTTTGGTGTTTCTAAATTAAATACTTTGAGAGATATGAGCGTGTGATGTTTCTGGTCGTAGTAACAACTTCGCGTGGCGTGTTTCGTACTCTGTACGGAATATTTTAGCGAACGCCGCTTACGAAGAAGACCACTGAAACGACCGAATGTTTAACTCGCGATAGTTGTGGGTCTGTGACTGGTAGAACGTGATAATTAGTCGAGTCGGACTTACTAAATTCTGGCTGTTTTCCGAGTGAATATTTGTTATAAAGACAGTGAACTTTGTGATAACGTTTTACCATATTAAATACGGACTTGATAGCCATTTCATGTGTTTCAATATGAATAAAAAGCAGAGCTAATCTAATTTTAAACGCTTTTCTGCAAGTAGACTGAAGATCCCGAACGTCCGATTTTTTAATCATGGCCTTTAAGGAACTGACATTCAACTAGAGTTACGAAGCCTCTGTGTGGTACGTATTAGGTGGTGGCTTCATCAAGGCTGCTTTACACTGCCTAGCACGCGTCTGCTACCACAGAGTGTGTAAGGTGTCAGGCAAATCCAACACCTTCCATGAAAACCCTGACATGATAAGCAAATCCAGTAGTATGTCACATAGCTCCTAATAAATCGTGACATTAAATTAACCAAAGTAATACGAGTAACGAGTGAGCAAATGGAATACCACAGACTAACACAAGAATGCCTAAATGCATGTCATAATGTCATACCTTCCCACCGTGAGACAGACGCAGTTCCGACGGGAGAAACGAGAGCAGAAGCCGAGAGCAGAACCGTGTTAAGCTAGAAGGCCCTACGATAAGGGACAGACTGGACACCCACGTCGCCAGCTAACCACTAGGACCACCCCAGCTGCAAGTTTTAGCGTGAGACTTTTTCGCGTCTCTGTTACGTCAGGACCACCTCCCAGCCCATGTTAAAAAAAAGAGCCCTCCAGAAGAACAGTATAGATCTTACGATAACACAAAAAGGGCCACCCCCCAGCCGCAAGTTTTAGCGTGAGACTTTTTCGCGTCTCTGTTACACTAGGACCACCCCCCAACCCATGTTAAAAGATAGAGCCCTCCAGAAGAACGGTATAGATCTTACGATAACACTAAAGGACCACACCAGCTGCAAGTTTTAGCGTGAGACTATTTCGCGTCTCTGTTACGTTGCAAACTTTAAAAACATTGGTCCACCACGAAAAGTATAACGTTTCTCATTGGATAGACAGAATTTTTGTAGGTGGAGCTTAAGGTTAACATTGAGACCCTGATTGGTCAGATGAAAACACAGCCAGATAGTTTTTTTAAACCAATTTCGGTAAATTGTAGTAAGGAGAAGTTAGGGGGGAGTTGCTTCCGAGACGGCGAGGTGAGCGGAGCTGTGCTACCCGTCGCCCCCTGACGAACACCGACAAGGTAATGAACGCACGCGATGCCGCATAACAGCGCATAAAGCTTCACTCAGAACTGCAGAACTCTCATCTCTTACCCCCCCTTTTTGCGTAATACTAGTGTCGATCGTCAATTAAAGCTCATGGTGTTAACATTTGCCACTTGAAGTAAAAATCTGAAACGCGATGATTTTTCTGTTATATAGTTATTGAGAAGCCACATCAGCCACTGTAATTTACGACAAGTTAGATAAGTAATTAAAGATAATTGAGGGTCACTGTAGACCATTTTGATAGTTTTCTCTGTTGTGAAACTTAATTTAAACCTAGATTATAGATGTGATATGGCATAGGCCATCCTTCGATCCATTGTAGAACTTGGAAACCCATTCAGGGAATATTCGTTCACATTTTTGTTGAATGCAGTTGGTTTGTACCATCCTGTATTAAAATATTTCCTTTTATCGATAGTGCAATGTGTAAACAATGTTTTGTGAGTAGAATAATATTTCCAATGGTAAACTTAACTGCTTTTTCGACGATATTTTACCAGCTAACTAAAAATAGGAAAGCCTTGAACCCCTTCCACTAAATTTAGTTAGTATTAAGATTCTTTTACAGGGAGTGCAGTGGACCTGACGCTGAAATCATTAAGTATTTGGTTATATCATCGCTAGTCTCACTGAACTCTTCTGAACTCTACATGTCATGTGTGGTCTGGCGTCTCCTTACCAGCAACAGGTCCCAGGTTCAAACTAGTCAATTCCCTAAAAAACACGCTCAGAGCGTCGTTGCACGAAAGTGGTAGGGAGTCACGATACAGAACAAACAGACACCACGCAGAATGTTAGAAGTGAAGGGACATCGGCAAGAATCCTATCGGGGCAGGTGGACTGAGCGATAGCGTTAACAAAAACGCAGACCACCGACCCCGCCACGCCGCAAGTGGTAGTATGCACTGATGGTGTATTACTTGACGAACAATGTGCAGTAAATATGTCAGCCTTAGAGTACACAAAGATATGATGTGAACTGATTTTAAGTGGGCTGCAAAAACATGAACAAAAGCGTAGTAACGAGCATTTAAAAATCATTACAGTACAATAAAAACATAAACCCACACATAAGCGACAGATGCTTCACTAACTATACTGGAGAAAGACTGCATCAGCTTACTGCTCTGTGGTCCTTTGCTTTCTATACTTTGATTTTATAACATACCGCAAGAATTTAAATGCTCGAAGATAATCACAATATTACCTAAAACCTGGAAAATCAGCTGATAACCCCAAGAGTTATCGAAGAATGGCCCTGCTAAGTGTGACCTACAAGCTACTTGAACGGCTTATGGATAGTAGACCCAGTACAAGATTACTTGAAACAAACCCAGTTGAACAAGCAGGCATCCAGCCAAAACGAAGTTGCATAAATCAAATTCTGTTACTCTCCAGCTCCAACGAGCCAGTATTTCAAAGTAAACTTAAAACCGCAGCTGCATTCATTCACCTATCAATGGGCAACAATACAGTCCTAAGAGAAGTGATATACAAGCTTCTTCGTGTAATTCCTTGCAAACCAACATCTCGACTAACCAACAATATGCTAAATGACCGAGTGTTCCAAGTAGTCTTGGTATACAACATCAGATCACCAAGTAAATAAAAAAAGATTTACCACACGGATCAGTTCTTGCTCCATTTCCCAACAGTTTGTACAAAACAGACATGCCAAAATCAAAATCAAGGAAGTTTGATAACGCCAACGACTAAATACTTGCAACAAGGTGTAGCTACAACTAACAGTCAAAAGCAGTTCTAACGGAGATCTAGTTGTTCTGTGAAATATCTTTCCCAAATGGTGACTCCAATCTAACGCCACCAAAACGGAGGATTCCTGCTTTCACCTAATTAATAAACACACCAGAAGAAAACGCAACACACAATTTGAAAACACTACATTTTCAATACAACACCTAAGTATCTTGGGGTAACCCCAGACAGACCCCTCTCTTTTAGAGGTCATCTATCAAAAATACCCGAAAAACTGAAAACGAGAAACAACTTTATCCAAAAGACGTGCGTCACAACCTGGGGAGCATCGGCTTCCACCCTTCGTTTCTCTGCTCTGAGTCCAGTTTTCTCAAGCGCTAAGTAGTCCATATGCATAAGAAACAGACGTCCAGCTAAATAACACCATGAGAATGATTGCTATTGCCATTAGTCAACACCTACGAAATGTCTACCAGTAGGAAGCCAAATTCTATCCCGTCAACTACGACGCATAAATGCTCTCACGAACGGGTACAAAAATATCTGGGATAATAAAAATCTACCAATCCGTCAAGATACTGGTGACGCAAACCACAACTGATTTTGCTCTAGACGACTACCACCTAAAATAGAAAAGGTCGCTGGGAGAGATGAGTTGCACCTTACCAAAGTATGCACTCAAGAATGGACTAGCTAACAATATAATACAATGCCGTGTATCATCCAAAAACAGAGATTTCATTTGCCACGCAGAACACAGTCAATCCGAAACAGAATTAGAACTCAACATGGGAGATGCGCACATTTTTTACAAGAACTGTACGACTGATTGCTGCTCTCCATAATTTGTAAAAAATACTTTAGTTCTCGACAAATATTTCGCAAAGAAGTGTTCTGCACATATTGCATGTACGCAAATTCCATTCACATCACTTATCGTTGACATCAAGAACTACACGAGGAAGACTTTTAAAACGGCTTGAACATTTGCAGTTGGATACGACAACAACTAGGAGCCTATGATGATTTTATTTCACAGATAATTTTCTCTGATGAATCAACTTTTACGAATCGCAGTCAATTGAATTGGCATAATACGCGTTATTGGCAAGTAAAGAATCCCCATTGGATAAAGCAAACTGAGCGTCATATGTGAAAGAAATTACACCAAAAATGTGCACAAAGCAATTGCGTTCCGGAGTCTTTTTTGCTATAAAACTGGTTTCTTATTGAAGATGTTAGAACGATAGCCTGGTCATACATAAAGCACACCAGAGGCAAGACACAATCAATACCTTCAATGTGCGATAACAACTGATGACAATGCCACTTAAGCAGAGTTATTAAACACGATTTTCCGAAACTCCTTCACCAAAGAAGACGAAGTAAATATTCCTGAATTCCAATCAAGAACAAATTCCAAGATGAGAAACATAGAAGTAGATATCCTCGGTGTAACAAAGCAGCTTAAATCACTTAATAAAGGCAAGGCCTCCGGGCCTGATTGAAGACCAGTCAGGTTCCTCTCAGAGTATGCTGATAAAATAGCTCCATATTTAGCAATTATATACAACCACTCGCTTACAGAAAGATACGTACCTAAAGACTGGAAAATTGCTCAAGTCACACAAATACCCAAAAAGGGAACTACAGGCCTATATTACTAACGTCGATTTGCAGTAGGGTTTTAGAACATATACTGTATTCGAACATTATGAAGTACCGCGAAAAAAAAAAAAAAACGATTTATTGACATATAGTCAGGACGGATTCAGAAAATATCGTTCTTGTCAAACACAACTAGCTCTCTACACTCATGAAGTAATAAGTGCTATCGACAGGGGATGTCAAATTGATACCATATTTTTAGATTTCCAGAAGGCTTTCGACACCGTTCCTCACAAGCGTCTTCCAATCAGACTGCGTGCCTATGGATTATCGCCTCAGTTGTGCGACTGGATTCATGATTTCCTGTGAGAATGGTCACTGTAGTAATAGACGGAAAGTCATCGAGTAAAACAGAAGTAATATCCGGCGTTCCCCAAGGAAGTGTTATAGGCCGTCTATTGTTCCTGATCTATATTAACGACTTTGGAGACAATCTGAGTAGCCGTCTTAGATTGTTTGCAGATGATGCTGTCATTTACCGTCTTGTAAAGTCATCAGATGATCAAAACGACTTGAAAAATGATTTAGATAGGATATCTGTACGGTGCGAAAAGTGGCAATTGACCCTGAATAAAGAAAAGTGCGAAGTTATTCACATAAGTACTAAAAGAAATCAGCTAAATTTCGATTACGCGATAAGTCACACAAATCTGAAGGCTGTAAATTCATTTAAATGCTTAGGGATTACAGTTACAAATAACCTAAATTGAAACGATCACATAAATAATATTGTGGGTAGAGCAAACCAAAGACTGCGATTCATTGGCAGAACACTTTGAAGTTGCAACAGGTCTACCAAAGAGACTGCTTTCACTACGCTTGTCCGCCCTATTCTGAAGTACTGCTGTGCGGTGTGGGATCCGTATCAGGTGGGACTGACGGATGACATCGAAAAAGTACAAAGAAGGGCAGCTCGTTTTGTATTATCGCGAAATAGGGAGGTAGTGTCACAGACATGATACGTGAATTGGAGTGGCAATCATTAAAACAAAGGCGTTTTTCGTTGCGACGGGATCTTCTCATGAAATTTCAATCACCAGTTTTCTCCTCCGACTGCGAAAACATTCTATTGGCACCCACCTATATAGGGAGAAATGATCATCACGATAAAATAAGAGAAATCAGGGCTCCCACGGAAAAATTTAAGTGTTCGTTTTTCCCGCGTGCCGTTCGAGAGTGGAACGGTAGAGAGACAGCTTGAAGGTGGTTCATTGACCCTCTGCCAGGTACTTTATTGTGAATAGCAGAGTAATCATGCAGATGTAGAAATATTAACATTCTTAAACAGTTTTTAACGCACTTTGATTTTTGTCTATTACAGCGCTATCTATAACGCACTGAAAAAAATTACTGCAGAAGTTACGCATTTTTCCGAGAGAATACGAATCCTCAATAGAAAGTAGGCCCCCTCCCTCTCCCGCGCCTTGTGGGTGGGGCAGGGGGGTGGAGTTTGGTGTCATTGGAGGTCCCTCTTCGTGACAAACAATTTTTCTTTTTAATCTGATTTGCAGTTTTCCAAATAATACCAAAACAGTTTCAAATGCCTCATCGTGTATAGCTGTGTAAATATATAATGCAGGGTGCGTTTGTTGTTTTGTAATTGGGCAGAAGTTTCACAGTACCTCTAGTGCTTGCAGTTCGCCGTTGCCGACGTCTTTCTCCATCCCTGCACAAAGACTTCCGTTCAAGAGGGCAGCACGTTCGCTCACTGGGACGGTTTGTGACGCAGGAGACTGGGGTTCCGTATCACAGCAACTGCTGTCATACTGGGTATCTGCTGACGTCACCTGGAATAGGAAACCTGTTTCTGGTTTGCAACTGTGAGGAAATAACATAAGTGATGAAATTCATGTCTAATGGGTATATGAGTAACAAATGGACGAAGATGAGACGCGTCTAACTCTCTGACAAGTCAAGAGGATGATAATTTATGAAGACAAATGTTTTCATTTTGAGGCTGCTTATGCTGTAACCACAGATGGCTGTGAGCACCCGAGAAGAACCAGACTTCTTCGATAGCCCACCATGTCCCGTTCGCGAAGAACATAAACAGATGACAGAGTGTAGAACATTGTCAGGATTCTTTCTTAACACAATACACATTCAAAACTGGAAGAACTTAATTCCCAGTAAATTCTTACTGCCAAAACAGATTTAACTGTGAAGTCATCTACAGATAAATACCACAGGAAACATGAAGAATTCATTCACATATACGAGTTATACTGTACTTATTGCTATTGTTTCGTCTGAAACAATTCACAAATATTTACAATTTCCTGGAATATCTACATCACATTGCAACCACCTTTCTTGTCCCTAACCAAGGTAGAAGGGGTGTTGATACTTGATTGGTTTTCTATCTACATCTACATCTACAAAGATACTCTGCAAATCACATTTAAGTGCCTGGCAGAGGGTTCGTTGAACCACCTTCACAATTAATTCTCTATTATTCCAATCTCGTATAGCGCGCGGAAAGAATGAACACCTATATCTTTGCGTACGAGCTCTGATTTCCCTTATTTTATCTTTGTGATCGTTTCTCCCTAAGTAGGTCGGTGTCAGCAAAATATTTTCGCATTCGGAGGAGAAAGTTGGTGACTGGAATTTCGTGCTAAGATCCCGTCGCAACGGCAAACGCCTTTCTTTTAATGATTCCTAGCCCAAATTCTTTATCATTTATGTGACACTCTCTCCCATATTCCGCCACGATACAAAGCGTGCTGCCTTTCTTTGACCTTTTTCGATGTACTCCGTCAGTCCTATCTGGTAAGGACCCCACACCGCGCAGCAGTATTCTAAAAGAGGACGGACGAGCGTGGTGTAGGCAATCTCCTTAGTAGGTCTGTTACATTTTCTAAGTGTCCTGCCAATAAAACGCAGCCTTTGGTTAGCCTTACCCGCAACATTTTCTATCTGTTCTTTCCATTTTAAGTTGTTCGTAATTGTAATACGTAGGTATTTAGCTGAATTTACGGCTTTTAGATTAGACTGATTTATCGCGTAACCGAAGTTTAACGAGTTCCTCTTAGCACTCATGTCGATGGCCTCATACTTTTCGTTATTTAGGGTCAACAGCCACTTTTAGCAGCATTCAGATATTTTTTCTAAATCGTTTTTCACTTTGTTTTGATCTCCTGATGACTTTATTAGTCGATAAACGACAGCGTCATCTGCAAACAACCGATGACGGCTGCTCAGATTGTCCCCCAAATCGTTTATATAGATAAGGAACAACAAAGGTCCTATAACACTACCTTGGGGAACGCCTGAAATCACTTCTGTTTTACTCGATGACTTTCCGCCAATTACTACGAACTGTGACCTCTCTGACACGAAATTGCAAATCCAGTCACATAACTGAGACGATATTCCATAAGCACGCAATTTCACTACGAGCCGCTTGTGTGGTACAGAGTCTTAAGCCTTCCGGAAATCCAGGAATAAGGAATCGATCTGAAATCGCTTGTCAATAGCACTCAGCACTGCGTGTGAATAAAGAGCTAGTTCTGTTTCACAGGAACGATGTTTTCTAAACCCATGTTAACTGTGTGTCAAAAGACCGTTTCCTTCGAGGTAATTTATAATGTTCGGACACAATATACACTCCTGGAAATGGAAAAAAGAACACATTGACACCGGTGTGTCAGACCCACCATACTTGCTCCGGACACTGCGAGAGGGCTGTACAAGCAATGATCACACGCACGGCACAGCGGACACACCAGGAACCGCGGTGTTGGCCGTCGAATGGCGCTAGCTGCGCAGCATTTGTGCACCGCCGCCGTCAGTGTCAGCCAGTTTGCCGTGGCATACGGAGCTCCATCGCAGTCTTCAACACTGGTAGCATGCCGCGACAGCGTGGACGTGAACCGTATGTGCAGTTGACGGACTTTGAGCGAGGGCGTATAGTGGGCATGCGGGAGGCCGGGTGGACGTACCGCCGAATTGCTCAACACATGGGGCGTGAGGTCTCCACAGTACATCGATGTTGTCGCCAGTGGTCGGCGGAAGGTGCACGTGCCCGTCGACCTGGGACCGGACCGCAGCGACGCACGGATGCACGCCAAGGCCGTAGGATCCTACGCAGTGCCGTAGGGGACCGCACCGCCACTTCCCAGCAAATTAGGGACACCGTTGCTCCTGGGGTATCGGCGAGGACCATTCGCAACCGTCTCCATGAAGCTGGGCTACGGTCCCGCACAACGTTAGGCCGTCTTCCGCTCACGCCCCAACATCGTGCAGCCCGCCTCCAGTGGTGTCGCGACAGGCGTGGATGGAGGGACGAATGGAGACGTGTCGTCTTCAGCGATGAGAGTCGCTTCTGCCTTGGTGCCAATGATGGTCGTATGCGTGTTTGGCGCCGTGCAGGTGAGCGCCACAATCAGGACTGCATACGACCGAGGCACACAGGGCCAACACCCGGCATCATGGTGTGGGAAGCGATCTCCTACACTGACCGTACACCACTGGTGATCGTCGAGGGGACACTGAATAGTGCACGGTACATCCAAACCGTCATCGAACCAATCGTTCTACCATTCCTAGACCGGCAAGGGAACTTGCTGTTCCAACAGGACAATGCACGTCCGCATGTATCCCGTGCCACCCAACGTGCTCTAGAAGGTGTAAGTCAACTACCCTGGTCAGCAAGATCTCCGGATCTGTCCCCCATTGAGCATGTTTGGGACTGGATGAAGCGTCGTCTCACGCGGTCTGCACGTCCAGCACGAACGCTGGTCCAACTGAGGCGCCAGGTGGAAATGGCATGGCAAGCCGTTCCACAGGACTACATCCAGCATCTCTACGATCGTCTCCATGGGAGAATAGCAGCCTGCATTGCTGCGAAAGGTGGATATACACTGTACTAGTGCCGACATTGTGCATGCTCAGTTGCCTGTGTCTATGTGCCTGTGGTTCTGTCAGTGTGATCATGTGATGTATCTGACCCCAGGAATGTGTCAATAAAGTTTCTCCTTCCTGGGACAATGAATTCACGGTGTTCTTATTTCAATTTCCAGGAGTGTATATTCTAAAATTTTGCTGCATATCATCGTTAACGATATGGGCCTGTATTTAGTGGATTACTCCTACTAAGTTTCTTGAATATTGGTGTGACCTGTGCAACTTTCCAGTCTTTGGGTAAGGATCTTTCGTCGAGCGAACGGTTGTATACGATTGTTAAGTATGGAGCTAATGCATCAGCATACTCCGAAAGGAACCTAATTGATATACATTCTGGACCAGAAGACTTGGTTTATTGAGTTGCTTGATTTGAGCTGATTCACTACTCCGAGGATATTTACTTCTACGTTACTGACGTTGGCAGCTGTTCTCGATTCGAACTGTGAAATATTTACTTCGTCTTCTTTTGTGGAGGCATTTCGGAGGGCTGTGTTTAGTAACTCTGCTTTAGCAGCACTGTCTTCGATAGTCTCTCCATTGCTATCGTGCAGAGAAGGAATTGATTGTTTCTTGCCGCTAACATGCTTCACATACGACCAGAATCTGTTTGGATTTTCTATCATGTCAGCGGCGGAATTCCCACTACTTTTTAGTTCTGCGTGACGATTAACGATCTGGAAATGTCCTATAGAGTGGTGTAAATAAGTTTGTCATCTACAACTACACATAATGTTACGTGGTACATCGAGTTAGTCAGGCTCCATCTCCCCCACAACCAAGTGCAGTCGAGGACAGAAAGGCCATGAATGTATTTGAGGGAGGGCAAGTGGGGGGAGGGGGGAGGGGGAGGTGATGAAACATTAGGCTGCAACACGAGAGCTCCAGCATCTATAAAACTAGCAGACCGTAAGACACTTTCCCCATTGTTATTACGATAATTAAGCTCCCAACATCACACAAATCTTCACCTAACATCACAAAGATTTGGAGAGCGTATATGCGTTGCAGATGCGGCAGTCATAATTGTTAACCAAAATCATTTACTTTCAATTATTACACTGCAGTTCGATTAGATCATTCTTACGTGAACAAACATCCTCAAATTTTGTGTTTGCCACTCATATACTCATACAGTGTGTTCCATTCACACCATCCTTCCAATGTTCTCTAAAAATATACCTACAGTGGTAAGGTTTTCATATGTTTTCTGCCACTGTAAATATTTCACCTTTACTGCACTGGGACAAAGAAGCACGAGCGCGCTGCACGAGTAGTAGATAGAATCCTTGACTCAGTGTTTAATGTAATCTATGGTGCACTTGATCGCCAGTCAATTGCACGGCGCTAGGGCATTCTTATTAGAGGCATTGTAGCGAGCAGCTGTGTTTTAAAGAAGTAGATCTGATATTTATGAGTCTTGGTGCAATTATTTGGGATAATTACGAAGGTGAAAACTCGTTTGTAAAGATATTTTCTTGAGTATATGGATGCAGAAGATTTTTGGAGGAATAATTCAAGATAACCAATGCACGCACAAGAAAGAAATATTTCTTTGTCAGAACTATTAACTGAAGGAAAATCTTTGTCCTTAAAATGCCTAATGATATTCATGAGAAGTGTTAATTCGATCTCCTTGGTTTCATTATGTCACAAATTACGCAGTTGGTTTAAATGTCAGTAATTTTTGTAATGAAAGAATTTCATAATTGTTAGTTACCTTATGTTGTACACTCTTTGTTAACAATAATCAGAGTATAATTTTTCAAGAAAGATCTTCTTTAAAGTAAAACCCTCCTGAATTATTCTTAGTAGAGTTTGAAATATTACGTCATGTGTGCATTACACCTTATGCCATACGCAGCTACAGATTGTTTCCGACACGCAAGGAAAAAATTTAATGCTGAGTAGCTTATTTTTCTTTAGCTGCTCCATTTGCTGATTTCACTTGGCTTTCGTGAACATCAGTACACCAGACATAAAATAGCGTGTTGAGCAAAAGGTAAGCTACTTTTCGTCCAGGTCAGATCTCACTTTGCATTGTTGTGAGCAAACGGTAGGTAGCCAGAATTTTCAGGTGTTGTGCTAAGTAAGCAGTTTAACTTACAGTGAACAGAAAAGGTAATCTTAAACAGATATTTTGTTCCGAGCTGAGCAGTATTTTATTTTGCGGTTATTTAAAGTTAGACATTGCACTTCATGTTATGTAACGTTCATAACGTACTTTAGTATTAGTTACAGTTCGATAGTTTTCACCGAGTACACAATTAGCTTCTTTTGGGATTTAATTAGATTCACTTTCGTTATTTAAAATGCAGCATTTTCTTTTGGGATTTACTTAGATTCACTTTCATTATTTCAAATTTAGCAATCCACCAAGGTAGAAGTTTTGTTTCACTACACGGTTCACAAGTCAGTACATGGCAACCCAACAGTCAGTATTTGTCAGCCGTTGAATAAAATATCTTAAGGACACATTAGATGAGGAGAAAGTTTTTGGAAAAGCATATTCAGTATTTTATATATACATAAATTACATATAAAGCTTATACAATTAACGTTGAACCTCATATATTAAGCTGCAAGAAACTGGAAGGATTTCATATTGAAAAATGATCCAAAGGAAGAATCGTTGAATAGAGTTCTCAAAACAAAATATCCTTTCCAGAAAAGTTATTTAATGTTTTCCACCGATTCGACACTCCTATCCAAAAAATGTTTGTGATAAGAAATCTTAAGGACACATTGCACGAGGAGAAAGTTTTTGGAAAAGGATATTCAGTATTTAATATGTAGATAATTTATATGTAAAGCTTATACAATTAACGTTGAACCTCGTATATTAATCTGCGAGAAACTGGAAGAATTTCATATTGAAAATGTTCTAAAAGTAGAATCGTTGAATAGTGTTCTCAAAACCAAATATCCTTTTCAGAAAGGTTATTTAATATTTTCTACCGATTCGACACTACTATCCAAAAAGTGTTTATGGTGAGAACATTTTGACTACGCTTAAAAAGAGAAACAAATAAGAAACACAATATTTGGTATCTGCCTAGTTGCACGTAAGACTCCTGTTCCTAATGACCTATCGACACACAGATTCCAAGAGACAAAGAAGGCGTATAGCAGCCATCTTGATTCATCACCACACATCCACCACCCACAACTCTCTTTGATTGGCCAGAACTGAGACCGAAGCGAGCAAACCTTACGCAAAGGCGCGACGAATAGCATTAAGACCAGGGTCAGACGTCCCTAGAAGCCACGCAAGCAACGTTCATGGAATGATCCTCGAATCAGTCTTACACTATTCGCGTTAAATGCGCTGGCGATTTCTATTCTTTGAGGCGGAGGTAGTTTGCAGTGCGCTGTACACGATGAAACAGACTTTTATTATGGAACAAGACGTCTCTGTGTCTCTTGCCGGCGAAAGAAAACTGCAGAAATACCAAGGGACACCGTGCCCTCCTATGTAAACATCCATTGTACGAGGTGAATTCAAGTTCTAAGGCCTCCGATTTTTCTTCTAATTAACTACTCACCCGAATTCGATGAAACTGGCGTTACTTCTCGACGTAATCGCCCTGCAGACGTACATATTTTTCACAACGTTGACGCCATGATTCCATGGCAGCGGCGAAGGCTTCTTTAGAAGTCTGTTTTGACCACTGGAAAATCGCTGAGGCAATAGCAGCATGGCTGGTGAATGTGCGGCCACGGAGAGTGTCTTTCATTGTTGGAAAAAGCCAAAAGTCACTAGGAGCCAGGTCAGGTGAGTAGGGAGCATGAGGAATCACTTCAAAGTTGTTATCACGAAGAAACTGTTGTGTATCGTTAGCTCGATGTGCGGGTGCGTTGTCTCGGTGAAACAGCACACGCGCAGCCCTTCCCGGACGTTTTTGTTGCAGTGCAGGAAGGAATTTGTTCTTCAGAACATTTTCGTAGAATGCACCTGTTACCATAGTGCCCTTTGGAACGCAATGGGTAAGGATTACGCCCTCGCTGTCCCAGAACATGGACACCATCATTTTTTCAGCACTGGCGGTTACCCGAAATTTTTTGGGTGGCGGTGAATCTGTTTGCTTCCATTGAGCTGACTGGCGCTTTGTTTCTGGATTGAAAAATGGCATCCACGTCTCATCCATTGTCACAACCGACGAAAAGAAAGTCCCATTCACGTTGTCGTTGCGTGTCAACATTGCTTGGCAACATGCCACACGGGCAGCCATTTGGTCGTCCACCTGGATGACACTTTTCGTATTTTCAGGTCGTCATGCAGGATTGTGTGCACAGAACCCACAGAAATGCCAACTCTGGAGGCTATCTGTTCAACAGTCATTCGGCGATCCCCCAAAACAATTCTCTCCACTTTCTCGGTCATGTCGTCAGACCGGCTTGTGCGAGCCCGAGGTTGTTTCGGTTTGTTGTCACACGATGTTCTGCCTTCATTAAACTGTCGCACCCACGAACACACTTTTGACACATCTATAACTCCATCACCACATGTCTCCTTCAACTGTCGATGAATTTCAATTGGTTTCACACCACGCAAATTCAGAAAACGAATGATTGCACGCTGTTCAAGTAAGGAAAACGTCGCCATTTTAAGTATTTAAAACAGTTCTCATTCTCGCCGCTGGCGGTAAAATTCTATCTGCCATATGGTGCTGCCATCTCTGGGACGTATTGACAATGAATGCGGCCTCATTTTAAAACAATGTGCATGTTTCTATCTCTTTCCAGTCTGGAGAAAAAAAATCGGAGGCCTTAGAACTTGAATGCACCTCGTACAACAATGACACAAATAAGCACCTAAGCATTGCCTCCTTAGCGAGCAGGATGCACCGTCTCGTTTTCGACTCACTCTTGCACAGTGGACGGTGTAGGACTGTTACCGGGAGGTTACGCGACTTTCCACCGCTGGCATAAGCCACGGCAGTAAAGTGGTGTGTATGTGTCACAATCGGCTGCCTGCAAACTGGGGCACAAAATGGTACGTGACACACTGAAAGGAAAAAGCTACCGTGTTCGGACGTGCGCGTGACCACACAATCAATAAATTGCCCGATTTGTTTACGCATTTACGGCGACTGTCCTACGTGTCTCCAAGAAATGGTGTACTATTGGCAGCCGTGTAACACAAGGTAGGAACAATAGTGGCAGAAAGATCCTAACCGACGGGCACCCGAGGAAGCGTGTCAGTGACAACGGGCTTGAATTGCAACATGAACTGCTGCTGTCAGTGAATGCAGGTCCGTCATAACCAGTCCGCGAGCGAGCACTGTGAAAGGGACAGCTTGCAATGAACACTGGGTCTGGTACCTCGCAAAAGGGCAGTGCTCACAGAGGCACATAAAACGGCACGTGTTCTCCTCGTCAGTGACCGCAGAAACTGGATAGCAACTGACTGACAGCGATCTAAACTGGTGCTAGGGACAGAATTTCCTGTGGCGTTATTTTTAATTTTCTGAAAATTACTTGAAGCAGATACACTGGTCTCAACTGAAGAATGGGATACAATTCGTCGACTTTGACCAATGACGTCATTTTTTAGTAATAGACACTAGTTTGTTTATTTTTAAGACATAAGTAATAAATCGGTTATCTTCAGTGGAGAAACATTATAATCGTAAATAGAAATAAAAGAATGTGATATTAAGAGAAAGATACTGAGTATGCTTTTTGTCGCTTGTGGTAATTCTAAATCATTTGTGTACATCTCTTGAATTACACCTTTGTTTGACAGTGAGTCGTTGTAATTTCTATTTCCTCAGCAACTGATTCTGAAATATCCCCTTAGAAAAATTATAAACGACAGTGCTGGTAAACCTCTTACGTTATTTGATTTTCAAACAGCTGAGCAAAACTGAACGTACTCAGACATTTCTCTCTTTACTTATTCTGATCAACAGTAAACTGACACACAATATTTTTTTTAGCGCAACGCAGTCTGACTTTCAATAATCTCTACAAAAGAATGGCGCTGACTAACAATAACCTATACCTTTCATGAATCACTTACCTCATAAAAATCTTCGTTACTCGAACTACTCCAATATAGCGAGCGCCAGTACTGCCATCTAAATAAAAGATTCAAACTGCTGAAGGCACTAACTACTGATAAGCATTGTTAGCAAATGAAAGATTTTGATGGAGAACAAACAATGTATTTACCTTAATAGTGTTCAAAAGTCATAATATATATCAATTCACGACATCCGGTGTTACAAATTTCGTTTTTCTGACGGACACACGTCCAGATCGTCCACTCTCAAAACTCTGCCATCTCTCTCCCTACATCCACCACTGATGGCGGCTCACCTCCAACTGCACAACGCTACGCGCTGTTCACATCCAACTACCCAACACTACAATATCGAATTTTCCAACAATGCAAACCTAGCCAGAGACTGCACGCAGCACAGTCAGTGATTTTCATACAGAGCGCTACGTGGCGTTACCAACATAAAAACCTAAACAGCCTACTTACAATTCGTATCTTCTACTATGTAAGTCGAATGAAATACAGGATATGAATGTTACGTTTGTCGCTTTTTTCGCCTACGCTATTGCTGGTATCCGTTCTTCAGTTGACCTATAAAGGTCAACTGAATTTCAGAATACAAAAAATGAAATGAGAGTGTGGCATTGTTGGCCGGGAGCCCCCATCCAGGGAAGTCCAGCCGCCGAGTGCAAGTCTTAATCTCAGTCGACCCCACATTGGGCGACTTGCATGCCGGTGATGAGGACGAAATGATAATGAGGACGATACAACACCCAGTCTACGAGCGGAGAAAATCTCCAATCCGGTCGGTAATCGAACCAGAGCCCGGTGCATGGGAGGCAAGCACGTTACCACCCAGCTCAGCAGGCGGACTTCAGAGTACAAATTTTACGTTCCTCGGTTTCTTCTCCTTCACTAGTTCTAGTAGCCTATTCTTTAGTTGGCCTTTATAAGTCAGCTGAAGTACGGGATACAGATTTTAAGTTTGTCGCTTTTTCTGCCTTCGCCAGTGCAGCTATCCTATTCTTCAGAAGAGTAGGTCAGCTGAAGAACAGGATACAAATTTTACGTTCCTCGGTTTCTTCGCTTTCACTGTTCTAGTTGCCTATTCTTTAGTTGGCCTATCTAAGTCAGCTGAAGTACACGATACAAATTTTACGTTTGTCTCTTTTTTTCATCTTCACTGGTACTGTTACCGTGTTCTTCAGCTGATGCTAGTACCAGCAAAGGCGAAAAAACCAACATACGTAAAATTTATAGTATATGTCAACTGAGGTACTTAATGCCAATGTTACGTATGTTGCTTTTTTTGCTTTCGCTAGCGCTAGTATCCTATCCTTTAGTTGCCATGTGTAGGTCAACTGAAGAATAGGGTACTAGGCTTTTCTACTGTGAAAAAAAGTGATACGCGTAACATTACATTCGAAGTATGGATGTACATGATGTATGTCCACTATCTGTTTTTCTGTACTATAATCGTTTGTTTCTCAGCATTCGTCTATGCTTTTAAATCTTGTGACATGATTAGTCAAAGCCGACGGGTTGTATCCCATTCTTCAGTACTCCCATACACTGCTCAAAACAATTAGAGGGACAAGGATTTGATCGAGTGTATGACGTACGTAGTCCGTGATTAAGTTCCACTCACGGAAAAAAAATTGGCAACACCAAGGAGTTGTGCGACATGAATGAAAGTTGCTAAGCGTGTTGTTACGTTTGAAAGATTATGTCTGTTCAAAATTTCACGTCAGTCATATAAGAGTGGAGCTACTATGACGTTACAAATCAGGTTCACTTTAAATACACGCTGTAACAGTCGTCAGCGTTAGTTGCCTTTGAGATTGGACATGCTGTGTTGATGTTACCCAAGAATGCCTTTAGGGCGACAAAGACACCACTATCAACATTTCACTGAGTTTGTACGAGGTCTTGTAATAGGGCTACGAAAGCTGGATATTCCTTCTGCGATACTGCAGAAGACTTGGCAGGAATGTAGCCACTCCAACGGTAGTGAGGGTAACATACGGTCACACTGGATCTACACGTTTGGTAAGACTTCTTATTACAGCAGGTGCACTCTCGTGGTTGTCCCACACACCCCGACTGCAAATTTGTACGTCAGTCTGATGATTCGACTTGTGCTGCCATTCATGAACAGCAGTCCAGACGGTTTTTTCCAACAGGATAACGCTGGCCCAGATACCGCTGTTGTAATCCAACACGCTCTACAGAATGTCGACGTATTGCCTTGGCCTGCTTGATCACCAGATCTGTCATTAATCGGGCACATATGGAACATCATCGAACATCAACTCCAGTGCCATCCACACACAACATTAACTGACTGACCGACCACGTGCAACAGGCATAGAACTCCAGCCCACAAAATGACATCCGGCACCTGTTCAACACAATGCATACACGTCTGCACGCTTGCAGTCAACATTCTGGCGGATACACCTGTTATTAACGTACCAGCATATCACATTTGAAATGGCCTATCTCTCGCTTACATTAACCTGCGTTATTGTAATGGTATTAACATATATGTTGCCTACAGAGTTCTCAGTTGAAATTCTTTTCTTTCCTAATAGCTTTTGTCACTTTCATTTCAAACTTTTCCTCTTTCATTATCCCATCCATTCCCAATATGCTAACTTGCTAAGCTAAACAATGTCATTCTCAATTATACTATTATTATTATTATTATTATTATTAATGCAAATTATTATTATTGTGATAGTTATGTAAAATTTTTTGGTTAAGAGAGGGCGCAAAGGCCTAATTTGGTCAGGCTATCTAATAATAAATAAACAAACGTCTTGAGGATTCTGCAGTGTGGCTTCTTCCCTTCTTGCGATTACATTTGGATGTTCCACTTTTAAGTCGCCTCGTACCCCAATGATACACTATGTGATCAAAAGTATCCGGACACACCCAAAAACATACGTTTTTCATATTAGCTGCATTTTGCTGCCAACTACTGCCAGGTACTTCGTATCAGCGACCTCAGTAGTCATGAGACATCGTGAGAGAGCAGAATGGGGCACTCTGTGGATCTCAAGGTCTTTTCCAACGTGGTCAGGTGATAGGGTGTTACTTGTGTCATGCGTCTGTACACGAGATTTCCACACTCCTAAACATCCCTACGTCCACTGTTTCCGATGTGACAGTGAAGTGAAAACGTGAGGGGACACATACAGCACAAAAGTGTACAGGCCGACCTCGTCTGTTGACTGACATAGACTGCCGACAGTTGAAGAGGGTCTTAATGTGTAACAGACAGACATCTATCCAGACTGTCACACAAGAATTCCAAACTGCATCAGGATCCATTGCAAGCAGTTAGGCGGGAGGTGAGAAAACTTTGATTTCATGGTCGAGCGGCTGCTCATAAGCCACACATCACGCCGGTACGAGGTGCATTCAAGTTCTAAGGCCTCCAATTTTTTTTTCTCTGGGCTGGAAAGAGATTGAAACATGCGCATTCTTTTAAAATGAGGCCGCGTTCATTGTCAATACATCCCAGAGATGGCAGCACCGTACGGCAGATGGAATTTTACCGCCAGCGGCGAGAATGAGAATAGTTTTAAATACTTAAAATGGCAACGTCTTCCTTACTTGAACAGCGTGCAATCATTCGTTTTCTGAATTTGCGTGCTCTGAAACCAATTGAAATTCATCGACAGTTGAAGGAGACATGTGGTGATGGAGTTATGAATGTGTTGAATGAGCGTTCATGGGTGCGACAGTTTAATGAAGGCAGAACATCGTGTGACAACAAACCGAAACAACCTCGGGCTCGCACAAGCCGGTCTGACGACACGATCGAGAAAGTGGAGATAATTGTTTTGGGGGATCGTCGAATGACTGTTGAACAGATCACCTCCAGAGTTGGAATTTCTGTGGGTTCTGTGCACACAATCCTGCATGACGACCTGAAAATGCGAAAAGTGTCATCCAGGTGGGTGCCACGAATGCTGACGGACGACCTCACGGCTGCCCATGTGGCATGTTGCCGAGCAATGTTGACGCGCAACGACAGCATGAATGGGACTTTCTTTTCGTCGGTTGTGACAATGGATGAGACGTGGATGCCATTTTACAATCCAGAAACAAAGCGCCAGTCAGCTCAATGGAAGCACACAGATTCACCACCACCAAAAAAATTTCGGGTAACCGCCAGTGCTGAAAAAATGATGGTGTCCATGTTCTGGGACAGCGAGGGCATAATCCTTACCCATTGCGTTCCAAAGGGCACTACGGTAACAGGTGCATCCTACGAAAATGTTTTGAAGAACAAATTCTTTCCTGCACTGCAACAAAAACGTCTGGGAAAGGCTGCGCGTGTGCTGTTTCACCGAGACAACGCACCCGCACATCGAGCTAACGTTACGCAACAGTTTCTTCGTGATAACAACTTTGAAGTGATTCCTCATGCTCCCTACTCACCTGACCTGGCTCCTAGTGACTTTTGGCTTTTTCCAACAATGAAAGACACTCTCCGTGGCCGCACATTCACCAGCCATGCTGCTATTGCCTCAGCGATTTTCCAGTGGTCAAAATAGACTCCTAAAGAAGCCTTCGCCGCTGCCATGGAATCATGGCGTCAGCGTTGTGAAAAATGTGTACGTCTGCAGGGCGATTACGTCGAGAAGTAACGCCAGTTTCATCGATTTCGGGTGAGTAGTTGATTAGAAAAAAAATCGGAGGCCTTAGAACTTGAATGCACCTCGTAAAAGCCAAATGACGCGTCACTTGGTGTAAGGAGCATAAACATTGGACGATTGAACAGTGGAAAAACGTTGTGTGGAGTGAAGAATCACGGTACACAACATGGCGATCTAGCAGGGTGTGGGTATGGCGAGTGCCCGGTGAACGTCATCTGCCAGCGTGCGTAGTGCCAACAGTAAAATTTGGAGGCGGTGGTGTTATGGTGTGGTCGTGCTCCTACACTGATGTTTTAAGCACCTTCTTGCTTCCCACTGTTGCAGAGCAATTCGGGGATAGCGATTGCTTCTTGAACACAATCGAGTACCTGTTCATAATGCGCGGCCTGTGGCGGAGTGGTTACACGAAAACAACATCTCTGTAATGGACTGGCCTACACAGAGTCCTGATCTGAATCCTATAGAACAGCTTTGGGATGTTTTGGAACTTCGTATCAGGCCTCACCGACCGACATCGATACCTCTCCTCAGTGCAGCAGTCCGTGAAGAATGGGCTGCCATTCCCCAAGAAACCTTCCAGCACCTGACTGAATATACACCTGCGAGAGTGGAAGCTGTCTTCAAGGCTACGGGTGGGCTAACACCATATTGAATTACAGCATCACCAATGGAGAGCGCCACGAACTTGTAGGTCATTTTCAGCCAGGTGTCCAGATACTTTTGATCACATAGTGTAAATATGTTTTCTAGACAAATATAGTCCCAAAAATGTTCAAATTTGTGTGAAATCGTATGGGACTTAACTGCTAAGGTCATCAGTCGCTAAGCTTACACACTACTTAACCTACATTATCCTAAGGACAAACACACACACCCATGCCCGAGGGAGGACTCGAACTCCCGCCAGGACCAGCCGCACAGTCCATGACTGTAGCGCCCTAGACCGCTCGGCTAATCCCGCGTGGCAAATGTAGCCCCGAAATTTCATTGCACTCCACTAATTATTTTTTGCTGTTGTGATTTTTTCCGTCAGTGTATACACCGTAACTCTTGTTCTTCCAACACATTTTAATAATGAGAACAACCCTCCATGATACGTTTGAAAGCCATGGCTTAGTGGCGGTATTCAAATGTATCGTGCTGTGCCTAAGAGTTAAACGGACGAGAAATGTCTCACCCTGCCATCTAACCTTTGTAAGTATCGTTTGCGTCTCTATACTCGTGTACGTTTCATCAGTCAACATGAGGCATCTGACTGAGGCAGAACGTGTTCAGGCAGTTACATTACTGCAGGGAGGTTGGATCAGTCGTGCAGTGTATACAGAGCTTGATGTTGTTGGGAAGGTTTGAAAGCAATTTCGTGAAACCATTGCATACACAACAAAGCCGGGGTTAATTATTCTCTCTGCCGGCGCACTGGGATCTATAAAATGGTCCAAGAGCGACAGCTGGTTGTATTGTCAGTGGCCAAACAATAGGGACCACACTCCGAGATGCCCGTTTAAGAGCAAGAAGGCCTCATCACGCCCCTCGCTTAACTGCTCTACACGTGAGAGATCGACTTCGATTTGTTGAGGAACGCAGGTGCGGCACTGGCGCAGTGTATTGTTTGTAGACGAGTCCCACTTTCGTCTAACACTGTGCGATGTGTGTACCGTCGTCGTAGTGAACGCTATAATGAAGCAGCATACGAGGAAATGGACAGATTTGGCTACGGCTCAGTCATGGTGAGGGGTGCCATAATAACTCCAAACAATTCTGTCTCTGAATCAATAACAAAAAAAAAAAAAAAAAAAAAATGGAGGTGAAGTGGAGCCCTATGGGACACCAATGACTCAGTACACATGGTTCCACATGGTTCTGATACGTGAATCTGGAGTTCATTCCTTTCCCTGTTCTTTATTTCTGTTATGTGAGAGTTATATCCTAAATACGATTTAATCGAGTCATTTGACAAGTCTTTTACGCCATATCGTTCAAGTTTCGTCAGAAGTGCAGAATGATCAGTCACATCAGAAAAAGCTTCTGGTAAATCTATAAATAATCTTGAGAGTTTGTGTGATTGTCCGTTGCATTTGAGACACGGTTTATCAGGTTGAAAGTAATGTTTCAGTTAACCACTGTGAACTGAAGCCATGTTCACATCCAGACATAATATTATTTTGTTGAAGAATGCAGTCAGCTTCGAAAGGAACACTCGTAAATAAATTATGAGAAACTTCACACTAGTGACATAGTGAGCAGGAGACAATGATGTTCGAAGTTATTGTAATCTGTGGAAGATGTAGAAACTAGCAGCCTAAATGAGTTGGTGTGAAAAAAAACTATGAAAAGAGTGCATCAGATTTTCAATAAAATATTATCATCTCAGTACCGAATTAGCGAAGTGCGGCTAAATGTAACGACTATTGGACGATTGGACTGACTACTTACGCTTGTATACTTCTGCCACCGTAATACGAAGGAATAGGAAAAAAAATGAAGATATGCTGCACACATATGAGGTTGATAAATGCAGAAGAAAAACTTCAAAAAGTCGAGATCACTAGTAAAGCATTTACTTAGATAACCGGTTTCGGTAAAACTACATTAGAATCCTCGTATCTGCAATGGATAGAACCAAGTTGACAGGGTAACAGGTCTACAAGTTAAGTACAACAATGCATAAAATTCATTGTCCACAGACTTGGAAGAGTAATACACCTTACTCCCTTCAAATTCACATAATCACCTCCATCTGTGCTATACATCGTAGCACTTTACGATTACGCATGTGGAGATCACGAAAATCACTGGATAACGGGATGCAAATATTAAAATAAACAATACATACAAACACTGGGACAGCGCGCCGAATAAAAATGCTGCTCACACAGCAGCTGACTACAGATTGAGGTATAGAGTAAACACAACCAATATTCCATAAGCGCACCAGGTAACAAATAATGTAGTACAATCTGGAATTGTATTTGTGTACAGCAAAGCCCTGAATATACGGTACCAAGTAACTGTTATTATGTTAACTGGCAGAAATAACTTTCAAAAAAACCCAAACGTTATTTGTATAGAAAGCATAGCCTAAATCAGGAACCATAGTGATCTTAAAACAATAGATTTTTGTACAATGTTTTAGGGAATTCTTGAAGGACTCCATTCTATTAACATATACAGTTGGTTTCTATAAGCAAATTATGATATAATCCAGTAACTACGGTTTATATACGAGCACGTATATATCCTGTGAACAGTCAGTGATATGTTACCAATTGTCCATCACAATGGAAGGTTACAGATCGATATTAACAACAAAGCCACCTATACTGTCACCGTAAGTACGCAGTTCCTTTCTGGATCCAAATCGTCATTCAAATCAGTACTCACTGTGAGACATAAGCATGTTCCATTTTCTTGACACAGAACCAGCACCCAGCACAACGCTAGTGACCTTGAAAATCTCTTCGGTTTTGCTGCCGGATCCTAACATCAACTCGATTCAGTATTTCGGCGAGCCAACTGTTCGCCATCTTCAGGAGAACGCTGTTTCTGCTGATGAGTCTCGCTGATAACTGATGCCAGTCTGCAAAACGACGTCCTATGTAGGCCTCCGTACCGTACACGGTGAAAGCGCCGCCCATCACAGTTGCTGCCCTCCAAGACAGGGCAGGTGGCGCGGCCGTTGGTAGAACACCGCCGGCAACCATACATCCCACTCACAGACGATTTTTGAGCACTCGGACTAGCCGCACCGAAGAACGTTCAGTTTTGATGCGGGATAGTACAGGATTCCACGTCCTGCTAAGACGAAACTCACTGTCTCTATTAATTAAATTATCCACCAACATAATTTCAATTGGCTCTTTATAGACGCTGTTTCAAAAACTGGAAGTGTTGCCGACAATAATAGTTTCGTCAAATTTTATACCATGTCCTTCTACCGCCGACTTTTCCGGCTGTTGTAGCCTCACATGATGGTGATGCTCCACGCATCTGTCATTAAGTGTGCGAATCGAACGGCCGATGTAAGCGTTTCCACATTGACATGAAATGTTGTATATATCAAGCTTCCTAAGCCCCAAATCATCTTTCATCATCATTTCATCATCATTGACTCGCAAGTGGCCGAAGCGGCGTCAACTAAAAAGGGCTTCCAATATGGCGGCCGAACTTTCCCGCATTTGGCCTCCCGGCCAACAATACCACACGATCATTTCATTTCATTTCATCTTTCACAGAGCCGAGTAGAGCCCCACTCTCGGAAGGCGGACAGAACACACTCTTCATGTTAAAACTCCTTAGAATTCTTCCAGTCTTAATAGCTATGCCCCCATCGTAAGGAATGAAGGCCACCGATCTACGCTCCTCTTCATGGATCTTCGGTGATGGTCCAAACTCCTTAGCCCGAAGAACTCCTTTCTTAAAAACGCCCATCAAATGCCCAAGTTCTTGGGTTTAAGTGTTCGCGTCGGAAATGGACGGAAAGGGACGGAAAAGGACGTCACTGCATTGGTATGGCGGATGACAAATCTTATAACGCAGATATTGATCTGTTTGCGTCGGCTTTCGATAAACACTGTCTCCCAGAGTGCCACATGGTTTTTTGTAAACCATAACGTCCAAGAACGGAAGCATCCAATCGCTTTCAACCTCCATGGTAAATTTAATGTTCAGATGAAGACAGTTGAAGTGGTCCAAAAATCTGTTGTGGCCAGACGAAAAAGGTATCTTCCACATAGCTCCAGAAAAAAGTTGGATGCAAAGCCGAAGTCTTCGGCGGCATATCCTCGAAGTCCTACAAAAATAGGTTGGCGACTTTGGTTGATACACGACCACCCATAGCCACTCCGTCATTCTGTTCAAAAATATTGTCGCTGTGTACATGGGTTCTCAACAGATTTTTGGGCACATAAACTGTCGTCATCCCAGCTTTAAATTTACCATGGAGGTTGAAAGTGATGGGATGATTCCAATCTTGGACATTGTATTTTACAGAAGACCAGGTGGCACTCTGCGACACAGTGTTTATCGAAAGCGGCAGCACGCAGATCGGTTTCTGCATTGTAAGATTTGTCATCCGCCATACCAACGCAGTGGCGTTCTTAGGACTGAGGTACGAAGAGCATACGCCATTTCCGACGCGGACACTTCAGCACAAGGACTTACGCATTTGATAAGTGTTTGTAAGGAAGCACATCTGCGGGCTATGGAGTTTGGACCATCACCGGAGATCCATGAAGAACAGCGAACATGCGAGTCTTGAGAGCAAAATCGGAAATTCACTCGCTGACATCAACGCACGTTTCACGTAAAGGTCATGAGAAGAGAGAATACTGTGCTTACATAGGCGTATAGGTAATCAGTTCTTCGCTCGCTCAATGCGTAAATGAAAATAGGACAGAAAATCACTAATATCGGTACTTACTTGTTCTTTAAGTTAAAACGTCGAGGTTGGGAGGCCATGGTCAGTGTTTAGAACTATTAGCTCCCACAGACTGGCTGAAACGCCGCCCCTCTTAACTCAGCACTGACGACTAGCGATGACGGGTATGGAAACGCCCCGGGCAGCGGTGGGACACCAACCACAGTGCCGCCCAACATATAGGACTGATGGTGTGGGGTGTCATTTCATTCCACAGCAGGAACCCTTTGGTTGTTATGCGCGGCATCCTTACAGCACAGCGACACCTCGACGATATTCTGTGCCCCGTTTTGTTGCCCTTCGTGACAAGCCGTCCATGGCTTACATTTCAGCAAGATAATGCCCGCTCTAGTATGGCGAGAGTTTCTACTGTCTACTTGTCTTCGTGCTTGGCCAGAGAG
This sequence comes from Schistocerca cancellata, assembly GCF_023864275.1. Classification (NCBI taxonomy): domain Eukaryota; kingdom Metazoa; phylum Arthropoda; class Insecta; order Orthoptera; family Acrididae; genus Schistocerca; species Schistocerca cancellata. The sequence continues at coordinate 919,303 of NC_064628.1, read as the reverse complement.
GTTGCCGGATTCCTCTCCAATGGAGAACATCTGGGGCAGTAATGGCAGGGCCTCCAACCAGCTAGGGATCTCGACGATCTCACTCGCCAATTGGACAGAATTTGGCACGATATCCGTCAGGAGGACACCCAGCGGCTCTCTCAACGAATACCAAGACCAATAATTCATTGCATAAGGGCCAGAGATGGAATAATGTGCTATTGACTGGTCTACTTGCGAAACTCTTTCTCTTGAATAAACCATCCAATTTTTCTGAAATTTGATCATTCTTTTGTCTGTTCATGTAAGTCAAATTTACCGATTTCCGTCCCATTCTGATAATTCATTCGTGGTGCATCGTTTTTTTTTGTTAGAGTGTATTTCTTCCAGCTCATTTGCAACATCAGATAAATTAATGTGTTTGAAATCTCGGTATGTAGTCAGTTGTGGTTTCTTTCAGGTTTGTGCAAGAACGTCCTAAATGTTAAAAGGACATAGAGGATGCTCCACTGAACAATTTGATGAGGGGAACCTGGGGTCAGAGAAGCCAGCTTAAGGAGACAGTAGGAACAAAATCACATTATTGTGTAACCTCCCAACAGTAAAAATATGTATAACATTCACATTCAGTGTAACCTCCTAACATTTTATTATTCTGTAACCTCGCAATAATAACGTGACTAACCTGCCAATAAAAAATGTGCGGCAAAGAGCAGGTGTGTTTGTTGTTTCATTGTTTCTAGCGTGTATGTGCCTGCAATGCTAAAATTTAAGAGAAACCCATTTTCTCGTGATTTAGAACCTGCAGCTCTACCTGGAACCGATTTCCCATATTTTCAGACAGTGGTTGGATGATTAAAGATTTGTCTGTCCAGTTGATGGAGCACTGTATATGAACCAAAAATATTGGCATCTTAACTAAAAAAAAAAAAAAAAACAAAAATTCTAACGGAAGGGTGTTACTAATATTGCACGGACATGCAACACTTAGAAAGAAGTCTTCAAGCTGTAACTCTAGCTAGAGATGATGATGTAATGACGCCTTGGCTATCTACAGACAGCGCTCACAGGCTACTAGATCTCGCATATTTTAAGCCTGTTGCAGATATCTACAACCAAGTAGCTGACAACTGGTTTCGCACAAATCCTGACAGCGATATTGGTCAGACAACAATGCCTCCGATGTTGTTGTTGTGGTATTCAGTCGTGAAACTGGTTTGATGCAGCTTTCCATGCTACCCTATCCTGTGCAAGCTGCTTCATCTCCCAGTACTTACTGCAACCTACATCCTTCTGAATCTGCTTAGTGTATTCATCTCTTGGTCTCCCTCTACGATTTTTACCCTCCACGCTGCCCTCAAATACTAAATTTGTGATCCCTTGATGCCTCAGAACATGTCCTACCAACTGGTGCCTTCTTCTTGTCAAGTTGTGCCACAAACGCCTCTTCTCCCCAATTCTATTCAATACCTCTTTATTATTTATGTGATCTACCCATCTAATCTTCAGCATTCTTCTGTAGCACCACATTTCGAAAGCTTCTTTTCTCTTCTTGTCCAAACTATTTATCGTCCATCTTTCACTTCCATACATGGCTACACTCCATACAAATACTTTCAGAAATGATTTCCTGATACTTAAATCTATACTCGATGTTAACAAATTTCTCTTCTTCAGAAACGCTTTCCTTGCCATTGCCAGTTTGCATTTTATATCTTCTCTACTTAGACCATCATCAGTTATTTTGCTCCCCAAATAGCAAAACTCATTTACTACTTTAAGTGTATCATCACCTAAACTAATTTCCTCAGCATCACCTGACTTAATTCGACTACATTCCATTATCCTCGTTTTGCTTTTGTTGATGTTCATCTTATATCCTCCTGTCAAGACACTGTCCATTCCATTCAACTTCTCTTCCAAGTCCTTTGCTGTCTCTGACAGAATTACAATGTCATCGGCAAACGTCAAAGTTTTTTCTCCATGAATTTTAATTCTTACTCCAAATTTTTATTTTGTTTTCTTTACTGCTTGCTCAATATACAGATTGAATAACATCGGGGATAGGCTACAACCCTGTCTCACTCCCTGCCCAACCACTTTCATGCCCCTCGACTCTTATAACTGCCATCTGGTTTCTGTACAAATTGTAAATAGCGTTTCGCTCCCTGTATTTGACCGCTGCCACCTTCAGCTTCAGAATTTGAAAAAGAGTATTCCAGTCCACATTGTCAAAAGCTTTCTCTAAGTCTGCAAATGCTAGAAACGTAGGTTTCCCTTTCCTTAATCTATCTTCTAAGATAAGTCATAGGGTCAGTATTGCCTCCATCATTTCTAAGAAATCCAAACTGATCTTCCCCGAAGTCTACTTCTACCAGTTTTCTCATTCAATGATGTTAGAGACGAATAAATGTATCAATTTGAGGTAAGAGTCTCTGTTTCGGAAGCGAACAAGTCGAAAGATACATGCGAAATTATTCTGATGCCTCTGACATAGAAATAAAGTACTGGTACTGGTGTTGTTGCTAAGAATGTAGGGTACGCAACTTTCAGAGATGGAAGTGTGGACCAAGACAAGAAAAAATGTCCAGTAAACAAGGCCTCTAAAATGCATACCCGAGGGGCTTTGAGCACTTGTTCACCTTCGCTAGTGTGAAACGCATCTCCTCTACTGATCAAGCGCTCACACCTCTTAAGTTATGTAGGTTAGAGCCCATGTTTACTAGACATTTGTTATTACTTTGGTCCATACTACCACCTCTGAAAGTTTCGTATCGTACAATCTTAGCAACAACAGTACCAATACGTACATTCCACTGTCAGACGTAGAAGTAGTTTTTCGTCTATAACTTTTCACTCGTTTGCTTCCGGTACTTACCTCAAATTTATACATTTATCCTCCTCCAACGTCCTAGAAATTCTGCGACGTCATCACGGAATTAGCCCGTATATATATATAGGCAGCGCCACGTACAGGCGCCAGCACCTGTAACTTTGACGCTCTGTAGCTTCGCTGAATGACGTTTCCAGACATGGATTCCTACGTAAAAATTGATCTACTAGGTTCCCTCTGCAACCTCCAGAAGTGTGTAATATGGATTGTCAAACACCTCGCATGTAAATGTAAACGTAAAATGGTATGTGCCTTTGGTGTTGTGTAGGTAGGTAGCCGTTGTAGACAGGCGGTAAGAACGTTTCACAGTACCTGCAGCGCCTGTAATTCGCCGTTGTGGACGACCTTCTCCATCTCTGGTGAGAGAATCCTGTACACGGAAATCACGCGTGTGTTCGCTAACAAACTGGGCCGGCAAGTGCCAAAAGTTCCTGAAGTACGTATTACTACTATTGACTGAGCTGCGATATTTTGTATCTGCTGACGACACCTGAAACAGGTCGCCAATTTCTTGCTTACGTTCGTGGGTAAATAACAGCCGATAACATTCGTGTTACCGGGTACTTGAGTAACAACTGGACGAAGGCGAGACATGTCAAGGTAGTGATAATTTATGAATGCGTGTGCTCGCTTTTTAAGGTTGCTTAGGCTCTAATCACAGATACCTGTGGTGTTTGAGTAGAGTCGAGAGTTCATCGATATTCCAGCTTGTAGAACTCTAGTAGGATACTAACAAATGGTTATTTCAGTCCAGAATATGAGCAGGGCTGTTTGTTAACATATGACACATTCAAGGTGAGAGGAACTGAAGCATTAGAACTTTGCTCCTAGTAATTGGTTACTTTAAAATTCTAGCGTTAAAAGGTTTTTTGGGATTTTCTCATTTAACCAAATACAACATTGATGATGATAATTCATGGCAATGTTTGCCGACAAGATAAAGAATGCAACCTTTTAACACTAGATTGCGTACTCACGGCAGTTCTCCTTGGCCGTTTCTTGGTACGACTTGGAAAAAGAGAAAAATTAATGAATGATCGATGATGCTTCGGTTCTCGATTGTGTTTAGGAGACGTACGGATTGATTGCGTGAAAATAGTTTCTCAAATGACCTCTTAACCCGGATTGCTTTCACGCAATCAGACTCTTCAATGAAATTACCTAAGGGACCTATTTGAATAATAAAAAAAATTGGAAATGAATGCAAAACAGTGAAATTTTGTAAAAAAAAGTTGTCAGATCGTAAATTGAACACGTTAATGGTCTCCCAAATACAATCGACACACCGCGATAAAGAGCGAACCTGTAACAAAGTTCATTTAAACATAAACATTATTTGTGGTTAATTTAAAGAAAAGAATAAGCATAGATTTTCTGCACAGTGGAGGAAAAGTATATTCTCAAAGAAGAAAGGCGTTAAACTATAAACATTACCAAATTTACAATGAATACAAAACTTACATTTTTATGTTTTTCTCATACATGGAGCAGTCCAACAATCGCTGCTTTTGTATGTGTGATATTTTGTAAAAATTAAATGTCCTGGCGTGCGCGTAAGTATTTTTTATCGTCACTAGGTTTACAAAAGCGTTTTCTTTCTTGATGATAACGTGGTTTTTCACACTAAACTTGTAGCGGTGCTACACAACACGTCTTAACAAGTCGGCAACCAAACATCAAAGGTAATGAAGTACATGTTAACATATCGGCGACCAGAAGTACAACCAACTATAAAGACTCTAGAATTTTCCTAACAAATGATAAATTGTTCTTTCTTCTGTTTCGCAGCTTCTTGCTATCAAGCGCTGCGGCAATGATTTTAAATATCTGCGCCCAGCGAGTCATACTATTTAAAAGTACCTTTTAAGCGCTGGCCGCGCGTCTTGGTGTAGGCGAACGTTATAAACAGATTTCGTTTTTTTTTTTTTTTTTTTTACTCTCGTGTTGTCATGCTTAGTATCATTACAAACTACAGCTTGGTGGCTGTCCTTTTCTCATATGCAAAATGTCTGAAATCCAATATTATCACATTGCTTCCCGCGTGAGGAGCGATGACTCCGTCAGGATCATCGAGACTCACGCGTAGTCGTGATATTATTGCTTTCGTGAAACAAGTTAGTATTACTTGCAAAAATTCTTTACAATCGATTTTACACATTACATCAAGCAAAGTGGTTAACATACAGAGTATCAGGTAAGTATATTCGTACGACTGAAATTGATAGTAATTTGTCCATAGGGTAACTACATGACAATTGAACTGTGCCCTTTCTAATGTATTGTACAAGGATAACAACTGTTCATTTCTCGGTAAAAGATAATGAAATTAAGATAAAGAGACACATACATAGATACATTATACATGGCATAATAAATATAAAAAAAATAACAAAGAAATAAATTACTTGACTTCGCAGGAAGTTTGGGTGCTGTGTGCACTCGTGGAAAAAATGTTACAAAAAATTGACATTCTTGTTTTATAGTGACATACTACAGGAATATTTTTGTCGTTGTTTCGTCGAAGATTTCTTGCAGTAAATACGTAGCACTTTACTTATTTGTGGCTTTTATGACCTGCAAAAAAAGAAAAGTTTCACTACACTTGGGTAGGTATGAGTTGCACTGGGAGTGGTAGAACTTCGGGTATAAATGATAGCACTGCACTTGAGTGGGGAAATTGATTACACTTTCACAGTGGAGGAAAAGTAGGGCATCACTTTCACTGTGGAAGTTGGAGTAGTTGTCGGGGTGTGATGTTGCGTTGGAAATACGTCGTGGGTCAGGAACTGGAAGACTGGTTCTGCAACATGTTGAGCCGTATGGTGACGGTCTCTATTTCCCTTGACACTTGTCCGTGCTTCCATTTATGTTTTCGTACATGAAAAATACAGAAAAAAATCTGTATTAGAATGTGCTTACTTACTAATAACTTAGTCTAAAAGAAAATTGGGTTAGGTAAGGATAACAATTGTTTATGTACATAAGGTCTCATTCTCTTAGGAATGCTTAGTTCTCATATTTATCTATTTTCCTGGTTTTATTTGGTTCGACACGTTTTCGTCATTACTCGGCCTGGTCAGTGAATTCGGTAGCAATTGTGAAAATCGAGCTTAAGACTCTTCCGATTAGTGTCTTTATAATTTCACAAGGTACATGAGTGCTTAATTCATTGCTTTATCATATTTTATTTTGAATGCATTTCAAACACATTTGGCATCCGCGCTCGTTGTGCAAAGAGAAATTGATTGTTGAGCGCTCAGCGCACACGTGTTACGTCCGTTGGTCACAATCACGTGATAATAACTTGACAGTTCCACAACGCTAGCAGCAGTATTCTGCGAGAAGCAGAGCGTTAGGTGTCTACTAGCTGTGGTGTGAGTTTTTACACAGTTTTTCATCGACTATGGATTACGGAAGCAGCCAGATACGGCGACTCCCGCAGCTGTTTCGAAGAATGTGTCCGTCGAAAGGCGTACAGTACCGTTTGTGGTAAGTACAACACTTATTCACTTTCACTCTTCGGCTTTCTACATCGTGGTTTCGTGGTACAAGTACTTATAACATTACTTCACACGCGGTATTTCACACTTGCCCTTGGAGTTATCACCTTTTCAGTTAACACTTTATTATTAATTCGTGTTCACATTTATTTGGTCGTCATGTTAAGGTTCACACGCACCACTTTTATACGTGTCCATTAATTACTTGTCTATAGTCGGTTCACACGCAGCAGCACATACGTGTCCATTTATTACTGACTGCATTATTACTACAAAGTACAGTTAACATTTAGTATACATATCATGTCTAAAAATTATTTACAAAGAAATATTTAGTCTCTGTGACTACAAGGCCTGACGAAAAGCGTGTCTCTTGTTCGTAGTTTGTGCTTCCAAGGCACTTTAGGTTTACACTTTGTTCGAAATATTGTTATTCTTTTTTTTTTTACAATAGTTACTCTTTTCGCAATTTCCGCTCTTTTATTTTCTCTCTATTACGTCGTTAGTTTGAAGACATAGTCAATGTGGCTTCGTTTACGTGATGAACAGTTCGTGTTCAAACTACCATTAGGAAATTGGGAAGCTTGGTGTTCCCTGTCGTGCAATTGCACATAACAAATCTTAATTGAACTCGCAATTTGCGAAGAATAAGCATAGCCCGTCGACAACCAATGTGTCACGACTATCCATTCGTATAGCCTGTATGTACCAATCATGCAACCAGCTCGTAAAATTCACTTCTCTACTGGATAAGGTAGGATGGTAAGGATACTGGTTAGAGGAAAACACAAAAAGACTTTTATGGAGTGAAGAGATTTGAAGACACAGTGTTAATGACGTATATGATGAGCTTTACATAAATTATCACCTTAGTTTTTCATGACAAATAGTATAATTAAATCGATGCAGTAGTTTCAGTGTTGTCTGATCCAGCTCTCTAAACAATTTTCTATGCATATCTAAAATTAATTAAACCATGCATTAGCAGTGAACTGTGTCTGTTAACTATCTTCTGTTCCATGTATCGTAAAATTGTTTTCTAAAAAAAAAAAAAAAATCGTCGTATCTCGAGGACCTGAAATAGATATTTCTAGTACTAAACTAATTTATTTATAAATGATCTTTGTATTTCAGCTGCACTGTGCCGTAAAATTGTTATGAGCGTATACGGTTTTCTCCGTATTATAATAAAATAATTGAGTTGCGCACTTCTTTCCTGCTACCTGGATCGTTATTGACTTACTTGATTCTTATATGCTAAGCTGCTGCTTTTTGCCTGCTGCGTTTCATAGGTGGTCTCATAAAATTTGTTGTCACACACTCCTTATGCATAACATAACATTTACCTGAAACTTCCTGGCAGATTAAAACTGTGTGCCCGACCGAGACTCGAACTCGGGACCTTTGCCTTTCGCGGGCAAGTGCTCTACCAACTGAGCTACCGAAGCACGACTCACGCCCGGTACTCACAGCTTTACTTCTGCCAGTACCTCGTCTCCTACCTTCCAAACTTTACAGAAGCTCTCCTGCGAAACTTGCAGAACTAGCACTCCTGAAAGAAAGGATATTGCGGAGACATGGCTTAGCCACAGCCTGGGGGATGTTTCCAGAATGAGATTTTCACTCTGCAGCGGAGTGTGCGCTGATATGAAACTTCCTGGCAGATTAAAACTGTGTGCCCGACCGAGACTCGAACTCGGGACCTTTGCCTTTCGCGGGCAAGTGCTCTACCAACTGAGCTACCGAAGCACGACTCACGCCCGGTACTCACAGCTTTACTTCTGCCAGTACCTCGTCTCCTACCTTCCAAACTTTACAGAAGCTCTCCTGCGAAACTTGCAGAACTAGCACTCCTGAAAGAAAGGATATTGCGGAGACATGGCTTAGCCACAGCCTGGGGGATGTTTCCAGAATGAGATTTTCACTCTGCAGCGGAGTGTGCGCTGATATGAAACTTCCTGGCAGATTAAAACTGTGTGCCCGACCGAGACTCGAACTCGGGACCTTTGCCTTTCGCGGGCAAGTGCTCTACCAACTGAGCTACCGAAGCACGACTCACGCCCGGTACTCACAGCTTTACTTCTGCCAGTACCTCGTCTCCTACCTTCCAAACTTTACAGAAGCTCTCCTGCGAAACTTGCAGAACTAGCACTCCTGAAAGAAAGGATATTGCGGAGACATGGCTTAGCCACAGCCTGGGGGATGTTTCCAGAATGAGATTTTCACTCTGCAGCGGAGTGTGCGCTGATATGAAACTTCCTGGCAGATTAAAACTGTGTGCCCGACCGAGACTCGAACTCGGGACCTTTGCCTTTCGCGGGCAAGTGCTCTACCAACTGAGCTACCGAAGCACGACTCACGCCCGGTACTCACAGCTTTACTTCTGCCAGTACCTCGTCTCCTACCTTCCAAACTTTACAGAAGCTCTCCTGCGAAACTTGCAGAACTAGCACTCCTGAAAGAAAGGATATTGCGGAGACATGGCTTAGCCACAGCCTGGGGGATGTTTCCAGAATGAGATTTTCACTCTGCAGCGGAGTGTGCGCTGATATGAAACTTCCTGGCAGATTAAAACTGTGTGCCCGACCGAGACTCGAACTCGGGACCTTTGCCTTTCGCGGGCAAGTGCTCTACCAACTGAGCTACCGAAGCACGACTCACGCCCGGTACTCACAGCTTTACTTCTGCCAGTACCTCGTCTCCTACCTTCCAAACTTTACAGAAGCTCTCCTGCGAAACTTGCAGAACTAGCACTCCTGAAAGAAAGGATATTGCGGAGACATGGCTTAGCCACAGCCTGGGGGATGTTTCCAGAATGAGATTTTCACTCTGCAGCGGAGTGTGCGCTGATATGAAACTTCCTGGCAGATTAAAACTGTGTGCCCGACCGAGAGGCAAAGGTCCCGAGTTCGAGTCTCGGTCGGGCACACAGTTTTAATCTGCCAGGAAGTTTCATATCAGCGCACACTCCGCTGCAGAGTGAAAAATCTCATTCTGGAAACATCCCCCAGGCTGTGGCTAAGCCATGTCTCCGCAATATCCTTTCTTTCAGGAGTGCTAGTTCTGCAAGTTTCGCAGGAGAGCTTCTGTAAAGTTTGGAAGGTAGGAGACGAGGTACTGGCAGAAGTAAAGCTGTGAGTACCGGGCGTGAGTCGTGCTTCGGTAGCTCAGTTGGTAGAGCACTTGCCCGCGAAAGGCAAAGGTCCCGAGTTCGAGTCTCGGTCGGGCACACAGTTTTAATCTGCCAGGAAGTTTCATATCAGCGCACACTCCGCTGCAGAGTGAAAATCTCATTCTGGAAACATCCCCCAGGCTGTGGCTAAGCCATGTCTCCGCAATATCCTTTCTTTCAGGAGTGCTAGTTCTGCAAGTTTCGCAGGAGAGCTTCTGTAAAGTTTGGAAGGTAGGAGACGAGGTACTGGCAGAAGTAAAGCTGTGAGTACCGGGCGTGAGTCGTGCTTCGGTAGCTCAGTTGGTAGAGCACTTGCCCGCGAAAGGCAAAGGTCCCGAGTTCGAGTCTCGGTCGGGCACACAGTTTTAATCTGCCAGGAAGTTTCATATCAGCGCACACTCCGCTGCAGAGTGAAAATCTCATTCTGGAAACATCCCCCAGGCTGTGGCTAAGCCATGTCTCCGCAATATCCTTTCTTTCAGGAGTGCTAGTTCTGCAAGTTTCGCAGGAGAGCTTCTGTAAAGTTTGGAAGGTAGGAGACGAGGTACTGGCAGAAGTAAAGCTGTGAGTACCGGGCGTGAGTCGTGCTTCGGTAGCTCAGTTGGTAGAGCACTTGCCCGCGAAAGGCAAAGGTCCCGAGTTCGAGTCTCGGTCGGGCACACAGTTTTAATCTGCCAGGAAGTTTCATATCAGCGCACACTCCGCTGCAGAGTGAAAATCTCATTCTGGAAACATCCCCCAGGCTGTGGCTAAGCCATGTCTCCGCAATATCCTTTCTTTCAGGAGTGCTAGTTCTGCAAGTTTCGCAGGAGAGCTTCTGTAAAGTTTGGAAGGTAGGAGACGAGGTACTGGCAGAAGTAAAGCTGTGAGTACCGGGCGTGAGTCGTGCTTCGGTAGCTCAGTTGGTAGAGCACTTGCCCGCGAAAGGCAAAGGTCCCGAGTTCGAGTCTCGGTCGGGCACACAGTTTTAATCTGCCAGGAAGTTTCATATCAGCGCACACTCCGCTGCAGAGTGAAAATCTCATTCTGGAAACATCCCCCAGGCTGTGGCTAAGCCATGTCTCCGCAATATCCTTTCTTTCAGGAGTGCTAGTTCTGCAAGTTTCGCAGGAGAGCTTCTGTAAAGTTTGGAAGGTAGGAGACGAGGTACTGGCAGAAGTAAAGCTGTGAGTACCGGGCGTGAGTCGTGATTCGGTAGCTCAGTTGGTAGAGCACTTGCCCGCGAAAGGCAAAGGTCCCGAGTTCGAGTCTCGGTCGGGCACACAGTTTTAATCTGCCAGGAAGTTTCATATCAGCGCACACTCCGCTGCAGAGTGAAAATCTCATTCTGGATAACATTTACCTCATTAGAGTAAGCGACCTTGATAATTTTTATTTATTTATTTATTTATTTATTTTTTTACCTACGAGCAATCATTCTGGTCTGAATGATCATTTTAATTTTTCATTCAAGAGGAGAGAGCTTTGCTATACTTAAAACTAGTGGTAGCAGGTGGCACTTAGCACGTCCCTACTATAATATATGGCAGCTCTTTCGGCTGTGGCCGTTCATGGCTCAATTAACTTAAAACTAACTTACATCTAAGGCAAATCTTGCTCTCCTAAAATAAATGTGTTTTACTTAAGGTGCTCATATAAATTACTTATCTTGTTGTGGCAGGTCGACAGGGTGTTAGTCCTGTGCACTACTCTTACATACGTTGGTACTTCACACATAGTATGACAACTTATAGTGTGTGTATATTTTATTTTAGCAGCTTAACTTAACAGATATTTTCAATGGCTGACTCGGTATTTCTTCAAGTCTGCGTGATGAAACAATCCTTTTATTCGTCCAGATACAGAGTCAGCTAATAGATAGCAACCAATGTACGGCTTTCTTAAGATAATATATGGTCCTTCATACAAGTGCTGCCACTTGCGATTCTTATGATGAATCAAAGATGGTTTGAAGTGGGTCTTTAATAGCACTCGTTCATTTATACGATACGATAAGACTTTGCTAATGTGTTTGTCATGCGCCTTTTTTCTTAGGTTGGCATGAGTGGTTAAAGATATGAGAGCTTCCCCGTGGAGGCCTAAAGAAGCTGCTAATGGTTTTCCGACTGGGGTGGAGCTGAAATGTCAGTTATTTTTACTTGACTAGTATTTTGCGACCTACCAGGTCGAAAATTTGCGTTCGTATCCCATACGACTTGTGCATCTGTTGATTGCGTGTTATTTGACATCGCGTTTGGTGCTTGGTTCGCCTGTGTGTAAAAAAATAGTCGGATTTCCTTGGCTATTATAACCGGCGGTGTCAGGAAAAGCATCCGACAAATTATTCTGACAATTGTTCCTGAACTGTTGGTTGGCTTGGTGAGAAAATGTCGCATTTTTCGGCTGTGAAAAATTTATTTGCTGAGAGGGAGTGAAGTGACTCGGCTGACTATACTGTTGTGGTCTGTTATAATTGTTCGATTTCTTTCCCTTGTGACGATTTCCATTATTCGTCTTGTTGTTCTAGTACTGGTAATTACCGTTATGATTTATCGGTGAATTACCGTATTGTTGCTGTGTGTTTTGATAAATCGGATTGTACCTATTCTGGTGTGGATGTTTGTTATATTGTTTTCCATTACGGCGGTTGAAACTGTTATGATTGCCGTAAGGATGAGCGTTTGGTTGTCCCGTGTTATGTTGGTACGACATTCCATTGACACAGTTTGTTATGTGCTGCTGCGGAGCGGGCGGTCCATTATTATAATTATTCCGCGCGCTCGCACGCACATCCTCATAGATCATATCCAAATTGTCAAGAACAGAAAGAAAGGCTTCTAGGTCTTCTTCACTCACATTAACTAGTTTTTCTCCTATTGACACAGGAAGTTTTGACTTTAAGATCATGATTACATCTTTGGTTGAAATGGGCGTGTCCCAATACTGAATTTTACGTAGATATTTTTCAAAATAACGTCTCAAACCTCCTCCTTTGGTGTTGAAAGGTTCGGCGTTGTAAACCTCTTTTCGGAGTCTTTGTTGTATACCTGAACTCCAGAATTTATTCAAAAAATGCTTTTCAAAATCTGCATAGGTGTGACATTTGTTTATTATTTCTGTACCCCAAATTGATCCTTCACCGTGTACATAGCCTAAGATGAACTGTATCCGCTGCCTGTCGTTCCATGATTCTGGAAAAGCGCCTGTGAATGATTTTAGAAATACCATTGGATGTATATTTCGTTTTTCAGGTATAAAAGTCTGAAAAGCTCTGTGTTTTAGCACACTCTCGTCTCGCATTAGTTCAACGAGTGTTAGTTGATCGGCATGACTACGTGACGTAGAAGTTTCGCCACGCGTATTATTTACTGTTGGTGAGAATTGTACCTGACACTCGGGATATTGACGATTATCGTGTTCTGGCGGTAGCGAATACTCACTTTGATTGTCACCTTGCAATTCCGTAACTTGTCGTTTTAGTTGATCTATATCATTGCTTAGCTGACGTTTCCATTCCGGAAGATCGTGGCTAAATGCTCGTCTGATTTCACCTAATTCACTGGTTAAAGTGTCACCAGAAGTACCGGGAGCGGTTAAGATTTCTGCTGTAGCAGATTTAACCGTACCCTTTAGTTCAGCGTGTACCTTGCTGACAATGTACTGTTCTTTGGATTGCATCCACTCTTCAAATTCCCTATTAAGTATATTGCTTATACCGGTGTTGACATCTGCGATCTTTTTGTCAATATTGACATCGGATATTTGCTGAGCAAGGTCTTCGACTCGCTCGCCAACGTGGTTGACACTTTCTGTCAATTGGCTTACTCTCTTTGAAACATCACTGTAATGTTTCAAAGAGTCACTCGTAGTTGATTTACACACATCTATTTGGGCCTGCATATTTATGAACTTGCTACCAATATTGGTCTCGGCGGATTCCACCATCGAAAGAACACTATCAATTTTTGCGTGTACGCTTGCGTTTAGCTCGCTTGCGTAAGCAGTGGTAATGGCTTTAATTTTTTTCTCCATGGTGTCATTCGAATTTTTGATTTGTGCTTGGATGTCCTCTATCCTTGATTCTAAACTGCTGAACCTGCTGTCACTTTGATTTGCTAACTGACTGATTTGCGTTCCAAGATTGTCACTTTGGTTTGTTAACTGACTGATTTGCGTTCCAAGATTACCCATGTTTGCTTCAAAACTGGTTTTCATATCAGCAAACAATTTTAGTATATCTGACAGCGAGCATTCACGTGACTGCGACGCGGTCTGTGGCGCCGACAGCTCACGTGTCGCTTCGTCCTGTGTTGTTCCCTCACTACGAGATTCAGGTTTGTTTACACCCGCGCGCGGTCTAAGTTGCCTTGGTTGCTCATCAGCCATCGTAAATTTAAAGTAGTTACACTGCACGAGCTAGAAAAGATAATTTCTTTTTTTAATTACGATTTTCACTTGTCAGGTGCGACAAGGAATTCGCGTCCTGATTTCTCAGATATTGCTTGCGCGTTATAAACAATTGAAACTCTTGACACACGAAAATGCCAATATGGCAACGAGAGAGATAAAATAAATGAAAAACACTTATAGAGCACTGAAACTGGCGGCCATTGTGATTTACTAAAATGCACAACAATGGAATTCTTGCTAACTATTTCTAACTATTGTAAGCGAAATGATGTGATAGAGGCGGATCTAATAGCAAAAGGAAACAGAAATTTGGAAATTAAATTGCTTGAGGAAAAGGAAAAAAGCGTAGAGAGTGAATGTCACGAGCCGACTGAATGCTCGGTACGCAAAGCTTCAAACGTAATGAAAAATCGTACTCACATTAGTTGTCTTGCGCGCTGCTATTTATTGCTGTTGTGGATTCTTGCTGCGATTTTCTGCATATGCGTCCTTTTTTTATCACTGGTTTTGGCTTCCAATTTTCTCCAGATGGTAGCATGAAAATAAAAAGAACAAATTAGTTTTTTAGTTAGGTCCCTGTTCGGGCGCCACATCTAGCGTTAAAAGGTTTTTTGGGCTTTTCTCATTTAACCAAATATAACATTGATGATGATAATTCATGGCAATGTTTGCCGACAAGATAAAGAATGCAACCTTTTAACACTAGATTGCGTACTCACGGCAGTTCTCCTTGGCCGTTTCTTGGTACGACTTGGAAAAAGAGAAAAATTAATGAATGATCGATGATGCTTCGGTTCTCGATTGTGTTTAGGAGACGTACGGATTGATTGCGTGAAAATAGTTTCTCAAATGACCTCTTAACCCGGATTGCTTTCACGCAATCAGACTCTTCAATGAAATTACCTAAGGGACCTATTTGAATAATAAAAAAATTGGAAATGAATGCAAAACAGTGAAATTTTGTAAAAAAAGTTGTCAGATCGGAAATTGAACACGTTAATGGTCTCCCAAATACAATCGAGACACCGCGATAAAGAGCGAACCTGTAACAAAGTTCATTTAAACATAAACATTATTTGTGGTTAATTTAAAGAAAAGAATAAGCATAGATTTTCTGTACAGTGGAGGAAAAGTATATTCTCAAAGAAGAAAGGCGTTAAACTATAAACATTACCAAATTTACAATGAATACAAAACTTACATTTTTATGTTTTTCTCATACATGGAGCAGTCCAACAATCGCTGCTTTTGTATGTGTGATATTTTGTAAAAATTAAATGTCCTGGCGTGCGCGTAAGTATTTTTTATCGTCACTAGGTTTACAAAAGCGTTTTCTTTCTTGATGATAACGTGGTTTTTCACACTAAACTTGTAGCGGTGCTACACAACACGTCTTAACAAGTCGGCAACCAAACATCAAAGGTAATGAAGTACATGTTAACATATCGGCGACCACAAGTACAACCAACTATAAAGACTCTAGAATTTTCCTAACAAATGATAAATTGTTCTTTCTTCTGTTTCGCAGCTTCTTGCTATCAAGCGCTGCGGCAATGATTTTAAATATCTGCGCTCAGCGAGTCATAGTATTTAAAAGAACCTTTTAAACGCTGGCCGCGCGTCTTGGTGTAGGCGAACGTTATAAACAGATTTCGTTTTTTTTTTTTTACTCTCGTGTTGTCATGCTTAGTATCACTGCAAACTACAGCTTGATGGCTGTCCTTTTCTCATATGCAAAATGTCTGAAATCCAATATTATCACAAAATTAAATTTAATCTTTTTTGTTTTTCTAACAAGAAAATCGTCTCTAGAGAAAGACTACAAGAAACATGAAGAACTCAGTCTTGTATTCGATATATAGGAGATAATCAAAACAATGTGAATACCTCTACTTACTTGGGAATGGTTTATTAAGGGGTTGGACCGCAGTTTGCCCGTAATACAGCTGCGATTCTTCTTGGAAATCCTAGCATATGATGATTGTATGGTCTCCAGTGGAATCTTATGTCATTATTCGATCGGAACCTCTTCTAGTTCCTGTAGTGGCGAGGGAGGCGCAAATGTGCTCCGGAGTCTGCCCTCCAGTGCTGCCCAAAAGGTTTCGATAAGGTTAAAAGTCAGCGGACTGTGCTGAGCAGGGAAGACGCTACAGTTCTGATTCAATCCCCTCATACCATGACTGTACTGTTCTGGCTGTGTGAAAGGGTGCATTGTCATCCTGAAATATTGCATCATTGTTCGTGGTTCGTGAACAACATTTGAATCATGTGGTGCACCTGATCACCTAAAATGTTCACATAATCATTGGCTGTAACACAGCCTTTCAGAATAATTATGGGCCAGCAGAACGCCATGATGTAGCTGCCCACACCATCACACTTCCACCTCCATGCTTAACCGTTGGAATCAAGCAGACAGTAGGCTACTTTTGGCGTTCTCCATACGTAAACTCGGCCCGATGTTGGAAATAACGGAAACGTTGACTCATCGGACCATATGACGTGTTTCTACTTATCAGCCGTCCAGGATTTATGTCCCCGACATCATGATTTACCCTTCTTTGCGTTGGTTGTCGTCACTAATGGTTTCTGTATACCATCTGGTCCATGAATACTCGCTTTATGGAATTCTCGACGGTCAGTGTCGATAGATACTGGGTCTCGAAGATGACTATTGAGCTCTGCAGTCACGTTAATCGCTGTAGCTTTGTGTTGTTTCGACACAACTCGTGTTAACGTACGACGATCTCTATCATTTAGTTTTGATTTGCGCCAGCTGTTACGTTTACACGATGATGTCTTTCCATGTTTTATTTAGGCTGTCATGTCTGTTGGAACAGTTGCTCTTGAAACATTCAATAAGCTGCCTTGACTTCTTGCTGCCTTGGCTTTCTTGGATGACACGGTAAGTTTACACTGTTCATCTTTTGCAATATTTCGCAAATATTTTCCGCTTTTGACTTACGAAATTCATAACCTAACATCAGATCTTTTCTTGACAGTAATATGCATTTCACCTCATTCAAGAGAAAAAACTTGATGATGGACCAACAGGGTCCGAAATGCATCGTGTACTTCTTGGTGGGGGTAGCCGAGTACTCGAAGACACACTAGAGCGGCTCCTTTGTGTCAGAAGTAGGCAGAAAGTTGCCAGACACGGAGCCACGCCACTATGTGTATTTGGCTTGGACCATGCAGGTGTATAATACTGAATGTGACTCGCGAGCAAAACGAAGTCCGATGGCTGGAAAATTGTTGCGAACTGAAGGAAAAGACAGTTTTGCGATAACTGCTGTTTGGTACATTGTAGGGTCGTAATTTAAATTCCTCAAGCGATAGCGAACATCACTCACGAAAAAACTGAATTACTATTATTTACTAACAGTCCATTGTCCAAGAGGTGTATTTGAAAACTAAAGTTGAGTACAATAAAAATTATTGGACCCAAGCAGCGGTCATCTATGGAGGGTCAGAATGCCATCGGCAACGTGACACGGTGGTTATCGCCCCGCACTCGTATTAGGGAGAACGACGGTTGAAATCCGCGTACGGCTATCCCTATTTAACTTTTCCGTGATTTCCTAAATCACTCCAGGCAAATGCGAGGATGGTTTCTTTGAAAAGGCACGGCCGATTTCCTTTCCCGTCCTTAAAACATTCCGAGCTTGCCCTCCGTCTCTAATGACCTCGATGTCGACGTGACGTTAAACCCAGTCTTCCTTCCTTCCTTTCTTCCTTCTTTCCTTCCGTCCCATGACGAGAGGCAAAATTGTTGAGGTTGTCATGCTCACTTGTTAACATATTACATGTTGGCTCCTGTGTCAGGATCTTCAGCCGACGATTGTTTATCGATTTTGGACGTTTCGCCAGCACGAGTGGCTGACATCTTCAAAGCTTCACCCTCCACTGCTGGTGGCGTATTGGAGTCGAGCCCACGGTCGCAAATTATACACTATTGGCCATTAAAATTGCTACATCAACAAGTAATGGAGATGATAAACGGATATTCATTGGACAAATATATTATACATGTGATTACGTTTTCACGCAATTTGGGTGCATAGATCCTGAGAAATCAGTACCCACAACAACCACCTTGATACGCCTGGGCATTGAGTCAAACAGAATTTGGATGGCGTGTACAGGTACAGCTGCCCATGCAGCTTTAACACGATACCACAGTTCAAGAGTAGTAACTGGCGTATTGTGACGAGCCAGTTGCTCGGCCATCATTGACCAGACGTTTTCAATTGGTGAGAGACCTGGAGAATGTGCTGGGCAGGGCAGCAGTCGAACATTTTCTGTATCCAGAAATGCCCGTACAGGACCTGCAACATGCGGTCGTACATTACCCTGCTGAAATGTAGTGTTTCGCAGGGATCGAATGAAGGGTACAGCCACGGGTCGTAACACATCTGAAATGTAACGTCCACTGTTCAAAGTGCCGTCAATGCGTAAAGGGGTGACCGAGACGTGTAACCAATGGCACCCCATACCATCACGCCGGGTGATACGCCAGTATGGCGTTGACGAATACACGCTTCCAAAGTGCGTTCACCGCGATGTCGCCAAACACGGATGAGAACATCATTATGCTGTAAACAGAACCTTGGATTCATCCGAAAAATCTCGTTTTGCTATTCGTGCACCCAGGTTCGTCGTTCAGTACACCGTCGCAGGCGCTCCTGTCTGTGATGCAGCTTCAAGTGTAACCGCAGCCATGGTCTCCGAGCTGATACTCCATGCTGCTGCAAACGTCGTCGAACTGTTCGTGCAGATGGTTGTTGTCTTGCAAACGTCCCCTTCTGTTGACTCAGAGGTCGAGACGTGGCTGCACGATCCGTTACAGCCATGCGTATAAGATGCCTGTGATCTCAACTGCTAGTGATACGAGGCCGTTGGGATTCAGCATGGCGTTCCGTATTACCCTCCTGAACCCAGCGATTCCATATTCTGCTAACAGTCATTGGATCTTGACCAACGCGAGCAGCAATGACGCGATACGATAAACCGCAATCGCGATAGGCTACAATCCGAGCTTTATCAAAGTCGTAAACGTGATGGTACGCATTTCTCCTCGTTACACGAGGCATCACAACAACGTTTCACAAGGCAACGCCGGTTAACTGCTGTTTGTGTATGAGAAATCGGTTGGAAACTTTCCTCATGTCAGCACGTTGTAGGTGTCGCCACCGGCGCCAACCTTGTGTAAATGCTCTGAAAAGCTATTCATTTTCATATCACAGCATCTTCTTCGTGTCGGTTAAATTTCGCGTCTGTAGCACGTCATCTTCGTGGTGTAGCAATTTTAATGACCAGTAGTGTAGAAACACGCCTACCAACCTTACGTCGCACAGCTCCTTTTTGATGTTGCGATTTCTTTTTCCGTCAGTGTATAATATGCAGCCGGCGGCTCGGAGCCAGTCGCCACCAGCAATGGAAGGTTGTCTTTGACAATGACAGTCACTAGAGAAGGCGAAACGTCAGAGAAATCCTTAATCAAACGTAAGCCGGAGCACCTTTTGCGAAAGATAACAAGAAATACGTCAGAGATATAGGACTTTCGGAAACAATGTATCTGTAACCAACATCTTAGAACCAACAGGTCCCTAATTTAACAAGCTCTACTTACTTATCTGACGATAATACTGAATGAAGTTGCACTAAGTGAAAGCAACTAGGTGCAAATAACTTTCTTGTTCATTTTGTGCGATACTCAAAATTTGGACACGAAACGCGAATTTTGATGTAATTATGACGCTAGCACACATTCCAGGGTAAATCAAGACTAGCAATATTACGAGTTATAATCTCCATGTGTCCAGTTGGTCGACAGTAAAACCGTTCTGCACAATATTTCGACGATTCCTGACAAACTTAGAAAAATCACTCTACCCGTACTACTGCAACACAAAATCTAGTCAGGAACACTACCCGTGAAAAGCAATCAGTTATTTTAACAAATCTGCAATATTTTCTTTCGCGGCCTTAATTCTTCAAACTTCCTACAGGGACACTTTTCTTTCGCACGGAAGTAGCTGTATTCGTCCGCAATTTTGTCAGCTAAACCCAGCATTTAATGACGTGTTTGTTTGTATAGCCAGCCCAAACTGTAGCATATATTTCTTTTTCTATGAGAATATAGCATGCAGTAAAAAGTTGGAAAGACAAGTAACAAATACGAGATTGTATCAGTTACACTACACAACACTTGTTTTCTCCACTCGTTCTTGCAAGCTGAGTATAACTACCGCGTTATCTTTGCAGAATGTGACAACAGCTGTCACCTTAGAAAACCTGTTTGTTTCTTTTGCTTTACAAGTAATGTTACCTGGCTGTATCTGAAGGTCCCTGCATTTCAAAGGTGTCTTTCAGAAACAATCAAAACTCAAGAGAGCGTGTTGTCTCCAACTTATACAGCCGTCCTCTCAGGCCATCAAGGATTACGTAGTCTGTGGTATCCCTACGACGAATGCTCTGATGGTTCCTTAGAGTATAATTCTGGAGCGGATCCAGGGTTTAATTCTGGGAGGCGGGGTCACAGTTTTTGCAATAAAATAATAAGAATACGAGGTTAAGTCAATTATTATCCGCAATGTAGTTATATTTTTGCTTATTTTCGTAGTTCTGTCATTTTACTTTGATGACGCATGCTTTATTTGTTGTTGTATCTTTGCAATTTTCTTGCTGCTAGGTTAGTTTCGTTATCGCTGCCGTGCTGTTGATCATGGCTGCTCCGCTGTCTGTTTGCACCAAAGCAGAGCAACTTTCAGTGAAGGCATATCAGGGGCCCAAATTCATCGAAGACTTTCGGTACAGTACGGGAACAGTGTTTTGCCACAACGGAGTGTTTACGAATGGATTGAAAAATTCCGAAATGGTCGCACAAGTGTTACGCACGACGAAGGAGCCGGACGACCGTTTACCGCCACAAATGAAGAAATCATTCAGCGTTCACGTGAAATGAGTCTTTTAGACAGACAATTAACTATTGACGAAGTGGCACAATGCAACCTGGGGTTTTTGAGTTCAATAACATTAAGACTTATCCGTCGTAGTAGCCAAACATAAAAATCCTCCGCGTATGGCGGTCTCGTGCGCGGAAGCTCGTCTCTGATATAACTAAGATCCACGAAAAATGTTGATACACGCGCAAAATGTGGCGTAATGTTGCCCACCGCCACCGGAGGTGTGAGTCACCCCTTGTCCGTCGGGAGCGTGAGCGTTGCGTATCGCACCTTCAGGGGCGACCCAATCATCACAAAATAGCCTAGTGCCGACTGAAGTCGACGTCCGAGCGTGAGTGGTAGGGGCAGGATCTGCGAAATATGCACCACTCGAGAAACCACGTAAGTGTTCAGATACTCGAGTCGCTGCAAAGGTTCAAGACTCCGTAGGAGATGTTGTCGGACCGTGGTACGTGTTGTCTGTAAAATACGTCGGTAGTTAACTGCCGCAGTAAGTTTTACAGATGAGGTAAAGCGGAATCGTTGCACATAAGGAAACGGACTGATTTCTTCCGGCGTAAGGCCCCTTCCAACCGGCATTGCTGCCGATTTGTTCATGTTCACTGCACTACCCGCCGCCACACTGTGGTCCAACAACAGTGCAAGGACCGTCTTCACCTCTTCCTCTGAACGAATGAGCAGCAGGAGGTCGTCCGCATAGGCACGATATTTGAAGGTGTAGCCCCGCAGTTTCATCCCAGAAAGAGAATTTGTTAGCCTCACAATTAATGGTTCCAACGCTATCGCGAACAGCAGCGTCGAAAGAGGGCAGCCCTGGCGAATGGATCGTCGAATTTGAATGGTCCCTGCTATACGCCCATTAACCTGCACCAAGGATTGTGCGCCCCCATAAATCCTTCTAATGACACCAGTAAAACGGTTTGGAAGTCCCATTTGTTCCATTATAGCGTACAGATAGTTGTGGCGCACCTTATCAAAAGCACTGTCAAAATCAACCGCCACCATCGCCGCTTTAAGCCGGCACTCCTCCGCCAGTGCTATCACATCACGGCATTCGCCAGTAGCTGTTTGCACATTCACCGATCCACCCGATGTCGTCTGTTCTGGAGAGAGAACGCTACGAATTAACACACGACATCGGGACTCTAGCAACCGTGCAAAGATCTTATAGTCGGCATTAAGCAGGGTGATGGGGCGAAAATGTGTGACCGTAATTCCTGGCTTCGGTATATGTACTGGCACCAATAGGCCTTCCATAAAAGCCGGTGGAATAGGCGCATCGGAATTTAACATCTCATTGTACATTTCCGTCCATCGCGGTGCCATTTCGTTGCGAAATTCTCGATAAAATTCAGCAGGAAGTCCATCAATGCCTGGGGACCGATTCAACGCACCCTTTGCGATCGCATCATGTACTTCCTCACAGCTAATGGCTTCCAGTAAGGTTCCTGCGGCTTCCACCGTCAGTGTACGGGAGACGTACGTGGCTATACGTTCGAGGTCATCGACAGGGGCTGCTTCTTTCCGATAGAAGTGTTGGTAATGGTCGACGAATGCAGAGACAATGTCCGCTTGACGCGTCACTCTTCGGTCTTCGCGGGTAATTAATTCCCATACCAAAACGCGTCGTCGGTGCTTTCGTTCATTCACGACGTGGTGCATGGAAGGAATCTCGTGCATTATCGTATCGTGACATCTGGCGCGCACCATGGTTCCCTGAAGATGTTTCCGAGCTAAAGCCACTAGTTTAGCTTTTATCCTTTTGCGTTCGATCCAGGCGTCCTGTCGCGGCGGACCATCGTCCAGGTCGCGCAGCGCTGCAAAATAAAAGTCGGTCGTACGGCGGCGCCATTCTGCCATCTCCCTGCTATATGAGATGAACGTACGGCGAAGCGCCGGTTTAGCACAAGTCAGCCACCAATCAAGCTTCGTCGCATACATTCCAACCCTTCGCTCGCACATCGTCCATGTCTCAAGGATCCGGTGACGGCATTCAGGATCATGTAGATGTTGAATGTTTAATTTCCAAGGGGCCTTACTGTTCCACACCTCTCTACGGGGAAGAAGCACCGTACAGATGTAAGCGCTGTGATCGGAAAATGCCAATGGCCAGCGTTCCGCGTCCTGGACATCATTTGCATGAGCGCGTGAGATATAAATGCGATCTAACCTGCTCGCTGAATGACTTGTCACATAGGTGTATCCCGGTGCATCTCCATGTCGTAATTCCCACGTGTCACTAAGTACAAGGTCGTTGACAACGATTCGCAACTCTTGGCTGATGTTTGCTTGCGGCCATTGGTCTTTCTGGCTGAGAACACAGTTGAAATCTCCACCAATTATTACACATTCATAACGTCCATGGAAAAGTGGGGCAATGTCTTCTGCATAAAATCGCGCCCTTTCCCGCCGCCGATTGTTTCCCGACGGTGCATAAAGATTGATGATGCGTGTCCCAAACGTCGTGAAATCCATTCCCCTGGCCGACGGAAGGTAACACACGTTTTCTACTGGGAAGCCATCTCGCACGTAAACTGCCACCCCACTCCCATTGTGATCTCCATGTGACGAATAGGATTGGTAACCTGCGATGTATGGGAGTGCAGCTATGTGGACTTCCTGCAGCAAAGCAATATCCACATCAGATGCCCAAATCGCTTCCTTCAGTAGGTGTATTTTGGCCGGTGAACGCACGTCATTTATATTTAATGTCGCAATACGGTTCGCATGGCGTTGAATCCCACTCTATCGATGCGCAACACCATCTCCCTGCATCGGCGCTGGGGGCTGAGTTAGAAGACGTTCTCTCGCCCCTCTCCCTTCACCTTCAGCAATTATTAGGCCGTCTTCGTGAGTGCCGGCTGCCTCTGTATGACGTCCGGCGCCTCCTCAATATCGTCATACCACATCTTTGCAGGCAGTGATATATTCGTGTCCATTGCGTCTGGAGAGCCAACTGGTTGTGATTCCTCTTCAGCATCACCACGTCCCGGTACCGTCAATGTGACAGACCGCTGCGGGTCTGATCGAACAGTTTCCATTGCCTCATCCTGTTTCGTAGAAGCTGTTGTGTCGTCTTGGTCCACAGGCACATCGTCGTCGGGGCAAGGAGAGTCGTCCCTAGGAGATGTCGTGCGACGCCGCCGTTTCCTCCTTTTCGGGGAACGTTGTTTGCGTGATCTTCCTTCCGTGTCCTCAGATTGTAGGGAATCACGGCTGCCCGACAGAAAAGCATCCGTAGGAACAGGAAGTGTTTCGAGTCCCATCGTTGTACTTGGCGGGAGTTCGGTCGAAACTGATGTTGTCGTCACAGAGTGCGTTCCAGACGGAATAGCATCCGTAGTGGCTGGAACTGCTTCGTGTACTATCGGTGTGCTTGGTGGGTGCTCGGTCTCATCTGATGTTGTCGCCGTAGATTGTATGCTCGACGGAGCAGCATCCTCTGTCATCCCGACGTCTGCTACAAGGTTTCGGAGAGTGCCATCTTGATCTTCCACCAGGGCTGTGTCTTTTCGGTCATCAGCGGACGCAGTGAGGGCTTTGGCATAGGTGATCGGTAGTACTGTCATCGCCGGCGACGGCTCCCGCACATCTGAAGGCAGTTGCGTAATCCACCGTTGCATACAGTTCGACCTGAGGTGTCCCTCCTGGCCACAGCCAGAACATGTACGTGGTTGACCATCGTAAATCACCACCGCTCGACAACCACCAATTGTCAGATAGGACGGTACATGCTTCTGAAGATCAATAGTGATCTGTCGCACTCCGTTAAGAACTGGGTACGTGGCGAATTGTGTCCAGCGTTCTGCTGTGTGACCATGTACCGTGCCGTATGGCTTAAAAGCCTCGATAACTTCGTCAGCCGGGAGCTCAAATGCCAGCTCAAAAACACGTATTGTCCGTACACCCAGACCAGCATGTTCTACAGTTACCGTGCCGACATTCCCGTCACTATGGCAAAATCGGAGACCTGCTTTTTTCGCCTGTAGAATTCTCTCACACGCCGCGTCATTTACCATCATAACATACACCGTGGGACTAACGATGGACAGGTGAATTCCGACAATATCGTGTGGCGGTATCTTGACGTCCTCTCGAATGAATCGTTCCACTGCTAAAGCCTTTGGTCGTTCGTAGTCTTTGCAGAAAGTGAATCGTAATGTAGTTTTCCTGTACTTGTTCGCCATGATCGTTGTTACTAGCCCGCGCGCAGACTAAGTCCACAAGTAAACAAACACTCGCACACGCCGCACAGGCGGAAGTATCGGACCTCCGCTTCGCACGGCCGCTAGCGCCGAACTTACTATCAGTGACAGGTCAAACAAATTGCTTGCTATTATAGCTATATTAAATTTATGTATATGTATAATAACTGTCACTCTACGCCTTTTTTTATTCAAAATGTTCTAGGCTTACTTGCGTTTCTTAATATGATTACTGTACTTGAACAGAGAAACGTATGTTATAAAAAAAAGTGTAATTTAACTGAATGATTTTCACATATTTATTATTTTGAATGTGAATAGTATGCGTTGTTTTATTGTTTGGTTAATGTTTATAAAGCAAATGTTACGCCATTTAGGAATAGGACAGTCAGCTAGAAACGAAGCTTCATTTTCGGATATCTTAAGCTTCATGCTATTGCTTGTCAAAAAGATTTCGACACTCTTGAAAGTGTTTCACGAAGTGGTATGTTGTGTTTCAGTACCTGTGCCGAGCCCAAATCTCGTCCGACACAGAGCGGAATGAAACATCACTGTTTCGATCAATCAGTCCGTTCCAAGCACAGGTGGACTGAAACAGCCTTATTTTGAAAAAACGATACAGTTTCTGTGTCTGGCTCGAGATCGAATCTGGTCCGGATATCCGAGACAGGGGCGGAATGAAACACCACTGTTTCGAAACAGTGAACCACAGCCGTTCCGAAACACTGAAACAGTTCCACGTATCGATACACTGTATCGAAACATAGAAACAGTGGTCAAGTCTAATAGGACGACCACTGGTTTCGGACCCCGACTGGGCGATGGTAGTGATGGCACGCTGTCACACACACACACCGGAAGACAGTGGGGACTGCAGACGACAGTTCACTCCTGTCGTATTCGGGAGGACGACGGTTCAATCCCGTCTCCAGCCATCCTGATTTAGGTTTTCCGTGATTTCCCTAAATCGTTTCAGGCAAATGCCGGGATGGTTCCTTTGAAAGGGCACGGCCGATTTCCTTCCCAATCCTTCCCTAACCCGAGCTTGCGCTCCGTCTCTAATGACCTCGTTGTCGACGGGACGTTAAACACTAATCACCACCACCACTCCTGTCGTATAGGACGACAGGCAATTACAGACTGTGACGTTCTTTCCCTCCTTCTTCACTCGCCGGCAGGAGACGCGACTCGTAGCGATGTTCGTCCCCGTGGAACACCACCTGTAACTCACGTACGAACACAACTCCTCGCGTGGCTTAGAGATATTCTGTTATCTGTCCGCAACAGTTGGGACGTAGCGCCGTATAACGATCCTGCCTTGGAGGCGGTTAAGTGGGAGATGTGTCTCAGAGCTGGATAGTGACAGATGGTGACGCGAGACTGGACGCGCACGTAGTTTATGTATCAGCCGATAGAGGACAATATTGGATAGGGGGACTGTGATTTTAGTTTCGATTGTGCCCACTAGAGTGCACTAAGGTAATAGAATGTTTTCGTAAACTGTTCTAGTATTTTCATAAAGTGTTGTTATGTCTTTTTGTGTAGGTAAATTGTTATAAATGTGTTTTAGCAGTATGAATGATGCGTGAATGTGGTTTAAGGTTAATATGAAGATAGTTGTTTAACGAGTTATGTGGTATGATTTAGTGTGGGAACATTTCGAAGAAGTATGGATATGGACAAAGGGGATTTTTGTAGAATAGTTTTGTGAAGTAAGTTTATGGTAAAGGGAAAATTAATTCAGGTGTAAATAACAATAGTAAATAACTTTATGCATAAACAAAACTTCTGTATATTAGATAATTACGTCGGTAAAAAGTGCAGTCGTGAGATTTACTATTTTGCGATTGGTTATTGATGAAAAGCGCGGACTGACGTGGGAGAATGTTGTTTTGCTATTGGCTGTTGAGTAAACTGACCAATGGTAAAGCAATATTCTTCGCGCGCCTTTCTCTGCTGGTAAAGAAGACTTAGAGTATTCTAGAGAAGAGTGGGAGCCTAGCCATGAAAGAGATCGGACGTGTGCAGTAGTGGTTCTGACGGAAATGATAAGTTGCCGGATCTAGCAGTGTTTCATACGTCAAAAGTGTTGTAAAGTGACGGCATAATTATTCCGATGTGTGTGTAGAAATTTCGGAATTTTTAAGTGAACTTTGTGACGAGAAAAGAGATAAATTACGCGTGGCGTATTGAGCAGGTCGGTGGCTAAAAACTGTGAATGCATTTGGTACCGACAGACTTAATATTTGGCGAGTATTTTCAATCAAAAACTATCAGTACTGTTGTAGCTATTACGTTTTCGGGAAATGCAACACCATAAACTTGCTAACGTGAGTGAAAGGGATTATGAGTGACTGTGTTAAGACTAGCACGAGCTTGGCATTGATACTTGTTCACCTAAGTTTCAGGATATATCAATTGAGGACAAAATTTCCAACCTTTCATTTCGTGTTTCTCCCGAAACGTAGATTAGTGACTTTAATTGCAGCCTGGTTCACGTCGAAGTACAGTAGGTTTCACTCGGCTTTCCTACTGATGATCTGCTGGGACAATGTACACAGGCAGGTGCAGGTCCGTCGTAAAGGGACGGAAAGAACCGCGCCGCCGCGCAGTCTTCTCAGCTTGTGCGAACTGGTAAACTGCAATCGTTTATTTTTATTTTTATGCCCTGTTAGTTCCGTGATGAAATAAAATCTTGATTCTTGATTTCATCATTACGGTCGTTTTTCACATCATACAGCGACGATGATATTTTGCTGTCTACTATTCCGTTGCTATGCCATTGCTACGTCAAGTTATTAACAACGATCCGACGTAAGTCCAGAGATAACTTATGTTGGAGTAAATTTTTTTTTACTAATACATCGTAATATTGGTTTAAACTAGTCACTTTTCACTGTCCATTATTCATGTGCTCACTTAGACACTTAAAATGTTTAAAGAGCCAATCAACTTGCATTAATACACATTGGATTGTCCGTTTAATGAGTTTTATTGTTCTTTCGGGTCTAGTGAAGCAGGGGATACAACCTGTTGGCTTTGACCAGTGACGTCAGAATTGGCCAGAGAGCATTTGTTACACAGATGAACGAGCTGACAAGAATCAGAAACAAAGGAATACGAGAGACGAAAAATATAGTTGACATATAGAAAGGCCAGTAGTATTTTCACGTTAAGGATATCGCGTGTTTGTATCGTATTATTTCTCTGGAAAATGAAAGGGAAAAAATGGATGGAAAATATTGGCAGCGTAGAATACATGACGTCACATATAAATGAGTTGTATCTCAAACCTCATTAGAAGTGTATTGCTTAAGTACAGTAAGGGATACAAGTTTGGCGTAAGTCGATTTCTTCGTTTTCATTAGCATTAGTGTCCTGTTGTTCAGTTGATGTATCTTCTGCTTCACTAAACCCTAAATGAAGCACGGGACACAAATTTTACATGTGTTGTTTATTTCGCCTGCGCTATCACTAACAGTCTATTGTTACGTAGATATTAATTCTGCCGATGGCAGAACGAGCTACGTACATAATATTTGTACCCCACACTTCCCTTGACCGCTATATTTGTACACGGCTAACGAAAACGTGGAAATGGACGTACGTTACATTTGCAACCTGTACCTCAGTTGAACTACGCAAAGAGGCAATAAGACGACATATATACAATTTGTATCCCGTACTTCACTATGGGGTACAGTTTTTTTTCCGCCTTCGATGCTAATAGTATCCCATTCTGTACTTCAGCTATGTAGCTGTACACAACATTTGTATCGTCTCCAGTTGACATTCGTGGTGTGAAGCCATGGTGAAGAACAGCTCGGTGACTTCCTAAGACACTTGAACAGCCTTCATGCCAACATAAAATCTACCATGGAAGTAGAAAAGGACAAGAAACTGCAATTTCTAGATGTGCTGGTGACAAGGGATGGCGAAAACCTGAGACACAGCGTGTTTAGAAAACCGGCACACACGGACCGATATCTGTACAAACTATCAAACCACCACCCGAGCCAGAAAAGAGGCACGATTAATACGCTCGTGGGCCGCAGCACCTCAGACGAGAATTGCAACGCCTGGAAAGTGTTCTGAGGAGCAATGAGTACTGCACAAATTATATTAGAAGTGTAACAGAGCCAAACATTCGGCGAAGTAAGGAATCAGAAAAACGAATGTCAGGTACGGCCTTTCTGCCACACATTCCCAGAGTGACGGACAGAATCGGCCGTATATTGCGCAAACATGGCGTAAAGACGATTTTCAAACCGACAAGGACGATCAAAGAGTGTCTTAGATCGGCAAAGGAGAAAAGGGACCTACTTGCAATGGCGGGAATATACCGTATACCTTGCACATGCGGAAAAGTTTATGTCGGAATGACTGGACGATCAATTGACACCGGGATCATAGAGCATAAGCGACATTGCAGGTTGGGGCAGGTGGAGAAATCGGCCGTGGCAGAGCACGCACTGAGTGACACCGACCACGTAATAAAATTCGTCGACGCGGAAGTTCTGGCTGTAGAGAAGCACTATCACAACGCGCTTGTTCAGAGAAGCTGTAGAATACAAAAACACGCGAACGGCTTCAACAAGAAAGAGAAAGCCTTAAGGTAAACGGATCCTGGCTTCCCGTACTGCAGCGAACGACCGTCGCAGGTAGCAAGAGGAGAACCGCACCGGAAATGACCGCAGAGAAGCCCTCGGACGTTGGCGCGCCAGGTACATACAGTCTGCGGCCGCGAGCTCGGCTCCAGTTCACCACCGGCAATGGAGAGTGAAGCTTTCACAATGCGAGCCACTCGTGCTGGCGAAACGTCAGAAAAATCGTTTGATGAACGTAGACCGAAGAACCCGAGACAGAAGGCAATAGGCAGTTTGCTACTGGAATACTGGCCACTGGATGCCAGAACTTACACAACACACTACATTGTGGAGTCGTATGCCATAAGCATTTTACGAACTATGGAATGTTTTGCTAACTATAATTGTCCTATGAAGGGGTGACACAATTGCGCGTGTCTGTGAGGTGTAATGTCAAGCTCTGTATGTGTGTTTTACAATTGTCTCTGTTATGCTATAAGTCGCATTCACTATTGCTTTGAAATTTACTTTATGCTAAAGGTTGCTACCGACAGGGATTTTCGAGGAGAATATTCAGCGATTTCCTGTGTAGCTGAATGTGCTGCTAATCAAACAAAGGATAGCTCAGCAGGCAGTTCAGTTGAAGAGCAATGGACAACTTTAAAAAGGGCAATCACAGAAGTTGGAAAGAAACACATAGGTACAAATAAGGTGACACCGAAGAAACCATGGATAGCAGAAGAAATACTTCAGTTAATTGATGAAAGAAGAACATACAAAAACGCTCAGATACATTCAGGAACACAGAAATACAAGCCAAAAAATGGTTCAAATGGCTCTGAGCACTATGGGACTTAACATCTGAGGTCATCAGTCCCCTAGAACTTAGAACTAGTTAAACCTAACTAACCTAAGAACATCACACACATCCATGCCCGAGGCAGGATTCGAACCTGCGACCGTAGTGGACGAGCGGTTCCAGACTGAAGCGCCTAGAACCGCTCGGCCACGCCGGCCGGCAAATACAACCCACTCAGGAATGAAATAAATAGGAAGTGCAAGGAATATAAGGTGAACTGACTGCAGAAAAATGTGAAGAAACCGAAAATAAAATGATTGTTGGAAGGAATGCCTCAGCATATATAAAAGTGAAAAGAACCTTCGGGAAAATAAAAGCAAGGATAGCAACATTATGAGTGCAACGGAAAATCCGGTGTTAAATGTACAGAAGAGAGCTGACAGGTGGAAAGAGAACACCGAAGATCTCTATGAGGGGGAAAACTTGTTTGATGGCGTGATAGAAGAAGAAATAGGAGTCGTTATAGAAGACATCAGACTTCCAATATTAGAAGCAGAATTTAAAGGGCTTTGGAATACTTAAAATTAAGTAAAGCAGAAGAGATATATAACATTCCACCAGAATTTCTAAAATCATTGAGGTAAGTGGCAACAAAAAGACTATTAACGTTGGTGTGTAAAATACGAATCTGGCGATGTGCCATCTGACTTGCGGAAAAACAACATCCACACCGTACCGAAGGTTGCAAAAGCTGACAAGTGCTAGAATTATCCCACAATCAGCTTAACAACTCACGCATCCAAGTTGTTAAGAAGAATATGCAGAAAAATGAAAAAGAAAATTGAGGATGTGTTCGATGACGATCAGTACGGCTTTAGGAAACGTAAAGGCACCAGAAAGACAATCCTGACGTTGTGGTTGATAATGAAAGCAAGATTAAAGAGAAATCAAGACAAGTTCATAGGATTTGTCGACCTGGAAAAAGCGGTCGACAGCCTCAAATGGTGCAAGATGTTCGAAATAATGAGTAAAATAGGATTTAGCTATAGGGAAAGACGCGTAATATACAATATGTACAAGAGCCAAGAGGGAACAATAGGAGACAAGAACGAAGTGCTTTGAAAAAAAGGGTGTAAGACAGGAATGTAGTAGGCCTATATCGCTCTTTCTGTTTAATTTATACATCGAAGAAGCAATGATGGAAGTAAACGAAAAGTTCAAGAGTCGAAGAAAGACGAAAGTAATGAGAAGTAGCAGAAATCAGAACAGCGATAAACTTAACATAAGAATTGGGCATCACGAAGTAGATGAAGGTAAGGAATTCTCCTATCTAGGCAAAAAAATAACCAATGACGGATGGAACGAAGAGGACGTAAACAGCAGACTAGCACAGGGAGAAAGGACGTTCTTGGCCAACAGAAATCTACGACTATCAAACTTAGGCCTTAATTTGAGGAATAAATTTCTGAGAATGTACGTTTCGAGCACAGCGTTGTATGGTAGTGAAATATGGACTACGGGAAACGTGGAACAGAAAAGAAACGAAGTATTTAAGGTGTGGTGCTAAATGAGTAAGTTGAAAATTAGGTGGACTGATAAGGTAAGGCATGAGGAGTTCCTTTGCAGAATATACGAGGAAAGGAATATATGGAAAACACCGACAAGAAGATGGACCGGATGGTGGAACATCAAGAAAATAACTTCCATTGTGTCAGAGAGAGTTGTAGAGGGTAAAAAGTGTAGAGGAAGGCAGAGATTGGAAAACATCTAGCAAATAATTGAGGACGTAGGTTGCAAGTGCTACTCTGAGGTGAATAGGTTGGCACAGGAGAGGAATTCGTGGCGGGTCGTATCAAAGCAGTCAGACTGATGACTCAAAAAAATAAATAAATAAATAAATAAATAAATAAAGCAGCCCTACACCGTATACACGAACATTCACAAAATGCTGTCTCACTGATTTCTCGGATATTCATTTCCAGGTGAGCCCAAACAACAAAGCATTATTTTGTTGCTATGCATTGTTCAAGTGTCTCCTGGGGTTGACAACATAATTCAGTGACTATGTCATGTACGTAGAAGCAATACTTTACAAACGGAGATGTACCAGTAGTTTCAGCTGAACCTTAAGCCACAGAAACTGCTTAATGAAAATAATGCTAATGAGTGCTATGACGTGTCCGAATATGAATAAATTATGTGTGTGGTGCACTCAGTATCTCTTACGTTCTGATTCCAGTTTCACACAAATTACAAACTTTACAACTTTGAAAAGACACTATTGTCACTAGCCTGCAGATGCAAATTTTGTGAATTATCTTTAATAAGAAATATAATCCTAAATATTAATTAACATTCCATAACATAGTGTGTATGTTCGTCAGGATAGCTTAGGGCGCTGATGCGCTGCTTCCCGGACTCGGGTAGGCGCGCCGGCCCCAGATCGAATCCGCACGGCAGCTTAACGACGGAGGCCTGGATTTGGTTTTTAGGCGGTTTTCCATATCCCACTAGGTGAATTGCGGGCTGGTCCCCACGTCCCGCCTCAGTTACATGGCTCGCAGACATCTGAACACATTCGCACTATTCCATGGATTACACTAGACACAGAGAGTTGGGGTACGCTAATTCTGTCCTAGGGGGTACGGGGTGGCGGTAGGAAGGGCATCCAGCCACCGCTTAAATTAACCTAGCCAAATCCGTTTAACCTTGCCAATCCTGCGTCATTGCGGGAAAAAGGCACAAGCAAAAGAAAGAAAGAACATAGTGGTACGTTATGTTTTCATAGGAAGCTTAGGAAGTTAGGACATGGTTAAAAAGCAATTCAGACCAATGAAACTGGAGGTTTGTCTAAAAATTTCATTTCAGCAAACAACTTTTTTTCTCAAAACTTTGTTCCCGTGCTTTGGACCCTTATGGTTCTCAGTCCCTCATTCAGTGAGTCGATATGACTGAAACACATTGTCACAACACTGACAATGAAAGCTTGATTCATGCATGGAGGCATGCTCACGGAGCCCAGTGGTTCATAGCGTCGTCTTAACTTCAGAAGAAAGTATAAACCAGCATGCCGCAGAGAAGCGCTGCAGTTGAATGCAACTATACATAACGAAGGGAATGGATACCTGTGAGCCGTGGTAAAAATTGCTGTTTTGAAGAGCGCGCCGCAGCGCGTAGTGTGATGCAGTCGCCCTCCGTTTCTGGCGGTGGCGCCGCTGTGGCAATCGCAGCTTTGGTGTCTCCCTCTGGTGGGAAAGGGGAAAGGATGGCTGTTGACGTGCATTTAAGGGGCGGTATGAGCTCGCCAGTGGGTCAGTCTCTCGTCCCCAGCTTGCTACTCTGTCTCTCGTCGGGCATTTGTTAGGCACTAAGAGATCTCAGCGTGTGGTCGCCCAGTCGGGGCTTAAATCCTGCATCTGAGTCTGCGCGTTAGGCCGCCAGGCTGCTCGAGTTTGCTCAGGCAACGGTCATTGGCGGTTGGATCGATCGGTTGGTCGGTCGCGCACTAAGACACAAGATGACTTGTCCGTCTTGACCGTCGGCGCATGTGGGGTCGCCACGTGAGTCCAGTGGGCCGCGGCGTATAGCGATGGGTAGTGACTTCGCGGTCGACACGTGAGCAACAGGAGTTGACCCACGACATCGGTCTGGCCGGTGCGAGCTGCGACGCCGTGAGACGGGAGATCGGCGTGCTTTCCTGCGTCCGTTGAAGCGGCTGGCAGCGGACGGTTCGGGAGAACGATTTGGGGGTGCTGCGCCAGGTCTTCTCGAGAAATGGCACTTTATTAGAAGTTAAGTGATTGGTGATTTGTTGTTTCATTTACTTGTTAAATTATACTTGTTTTCTGTGTGAGGTCACCAGCCGTTTTGCTTTGGGGTCGTCCCACCATTCTTCTCCGGTTGCCCACCCGTGGGAAGGTGCTTGTTTATAAATTGGGTGGTCCGTGTTCCCTTGTGGAGTAGGGGCAGGTTAGAGCAACCTGCGGTTCGGGTTGTTCGGTAATCTCCCTATCAATCTACCATACGTTAGTAGCTGCCTCTGTCATGTTTGTCGGATTTGGTATGTTAACGAATTTATCACTTGGAGTGTAACGGCCTAATACCTGAAATATGTTTTGATCTTTGGAAACTTTGATATTATTGCCTATGATCTTGAGAGGCGGTATCTGTGTACTGTAGAGCATCTTAACTATTGTTTGGCCAACCTTGTAGAATTTTATATGAGATTGCATTTCATGGAGTTTTATTTAAATGATCATTTTAGTACATAAAGTTGCCACCCTTTCACCGTAAGACTTTTCTTAGAAGTTAAAATCAAGTTGCACTTTCACGTGGCAAGGTTAATATTTTAATTGTTAGTGTTTTGTACCATTTCCATCCCTCCTATGGGGGGTGCATAGTTTGTGTGCTTGTGTAAATTGTTAAAACTCTTGGTTTAAAGTTATCTGGTGTGTTGCAGATTTACACCAGTGTAGTCTTTCAGAGGTTGTTGTGAGCGGTCGTAACTATGGCTGTGACAAAAGGGAGTGGCAAGGTTCTGTGACCGAAAGCTCATACAGTCAAAACTTGTTTCTTTCTGCCTCTGAATAAATTGTAACTTTGATATTTAGAGGGTGCTTTCTAATTATAATTTTAAATCTGTTTCTTTAAAAAAAATGCTTTTAGGCACTATTAAAGTGAATAAAATTCCCATTTGTTAACAGGAATTTGGTTATGATTTCATCAGTTACTCCCTGTCAGTTACTTCCATGTTTACATAGTGTGATTAAATATGTTAATGTTCTTGATGAATCGCTAGTAAATAAAATAAGTTTTTAAGAATATTCTTTGAAAATAAATCAAGGTTCCACCTGTTTCAAAATATAGGAAGTAAAAAGCGCTGATATACACTAACAATAAGCAAATAGTGGTAATGACATGCACATCACATCAATAATCGCGGAATTTTATTACAGTATTGGACAATTTTTTGTCCTTTTTATTATTATTTGCAGCCATCATCCGTCAGGACTCTATGCGTTACATCCATGTTCTTCAGGAACAGCAGTCATAAAACATATAAACAGTTTACAAAAATTTAAAAATACGAAATATATGCGTATTTTTAAAATTATTAAAACAAGCTATTTTACATTTCAAATTGTAAATAAAATATTGTTTTTTTTTAATTTTAAAAAAATGTTTTGAACGGGAGACTTCATTTCACTACAGGTACTGAAACAGTAGGTGAGGGGAAGACTGTTCGCGAAACAATGCGGGAGTGAAGAGGTGGGGAAGAGGAGCCAGAAAAGTGGCGAGGAGCTACGAACTGTAGCGCTGACATCGAGAGCAAGAAGAGGATTCTGTGTGGCCGAGCGGTTCTAGGCGCTACAGTCTGGAACCGCGCGACCGCTACGGTCGCAGGTTCGAATCCTGCCTCGGGCATGGATGTGTGTGATCTCCTTAGGGTAGTTAGGATTAACTAGTTCTAAGTTCTAGGGGACTGATGAGCTTAGAAGTTAAGTCCCATAGTGCTGAGAGCCATTTGGACCATTTGAAGTGGATTCTGTTAAAAGCTGGAAGGATGGGTAGATCTCTGGGCGAGATTTCCTGAGCACGTTATGGGAGGTGATTAAGTTTTGTTGGAATAGGATGTGGAGAGCATGTTGTTGTAACAGGCGAGGTGGGGGGGGCGGGGGGGGGGGGATAGTGGACAGGTACAGAGGGCGAGGCGGGTTGCATAGCATTAGAGTATTTTTGGAGTTAGTGTTAAAATCAAAAATGCGAGGGGAAACTGGTATGAATGCAGACGACGTTAGCGTAAGAGGATTACTCGTCAGACTAAGGCTTTGTTAGGAGTGCAGTATGTAGTTTTAGTCTATTATGAGGTTTTTTTTCTTTTTTGGATAGCGCAGTAGGTGCGGTTTCCATGTCAGTTTATTTTGGCATGTAGCATTTACTGAATATAACGGCCATAAATTATAATCTAATCCAGGTCAGGCTTAATTTTCGTGTAACTGTTTACAGATTAGAAATAGGGCTCGATGTGCACTGTTATTCGTTCATAGCAGGCCGAGCAAGTCATGTGCACCGTCAGTAAACTGAAGCCGAAGGTTGCCAGCATCGCATCATCATTCCTTCTAAACTAAAAGGAACTTCTGGAACTCCTTTATCCCTTGGCGTACTCTGGTGTCGGTTTGGGTTTCCAGCTCCAGTAGCGCTGTCCTCTGCCAAAGACGGCACCGTCCCTTAACGTCTCCGGCAATCGCTGCAGCGCAGATTCTGGCAGGAACGACACGGAAAACGCCACCACCAAGTTCAGGCCTGCGAGGATGGCGAAGGGAAGTCGCTTGTCGTCCTGCGCAAGGAAAAGATAGTTGTAAGTAGTGAGAATGAAAGACGCCAATCACAGATATGTTTGCACGTGAATTATTACGACTCTAAGACCTCTTCGCTAACCACCCAACAGAAAGCCCGCACCAGACTGTGATTACAAAACCTATTAACTGAGCAAAAAAGTGATTGCACCCCTGCACTATCCCCCACATTCGATTAGATTAGATTTACTTTCATTCCAATTGATCCACAATGAGGAGGTCCTCCCGGATGTAGAACATGTCAGAAAAACAACAATACATCACAAATATTAACAACTCAGACAAATAAACTAATGTACCATTCTACAGGCCCCAAGTGGAATGATCGTCATTTTTTAATGAGCAATATATGAAAGAATCATTTTACAAATACTAATGCACTGAATGTAATATAAAAAAGTTTATTTATTTATTTATAAGGTAATAAACGTATAATACAACTACTATAACACTTATTTACAATGAACACATAACTGCACTGAAATGGTGCAGAAGTTTGATTGTACTTACACACACACACACACACACACACACACACACACACACACACTTATTTACAATGAACACATTACTGCACTGAAATTGTGCACAAGTTGTATTGTACTTATATATAATATATACACACACACACAAATCAGTTGATTCTGCTGAGAAATTCATCAATGGAGTAGTAGGAGTTGGCCACCAATAAATTCTTTAGGCTTCTCTTAAATTGAATTTCATTGGTTGTTAAGCTTTTGATGGCTACTGGCAAGTTATTGAAAATGTGTGTTCCTGAATAATGCACACCTTTTTGTACAAGACTAAGTGAATTTAAATCCTTGTGAAGATTATTCTTATTTCTAGTATTGATTCCATGAATTGACCTGTTGCTTTGAAAAAGTGATAAATATATTGGGAAGCAGTAGTTAGTATCCCTAATTCCCTAAACAGGCTTTGGCAGGATGTTCTTGAGTTCACACCACATATAACTCTTACTGCACGTTTTTGTGCCTGGAAAACTTTAGCTTGGCTTGATGAATTACCCCAAAAAATAATCCCATATGACATTGTGGAATGAAAGTAAGCATAGTATGCCAGCTTTCTCACTTTTATATCACCTATGTCTGACACAATTCGCATTGCAAATAGAGATTTGTTAAGATGCTTCAGCAGTTCTGTGGTGTGCTTTTCCCAGTTGAATTTATTATCAAGCTGTAATCCCAAGAATTTAACACTGT
Organism: Schistocerca cancellata; assembly: GCF_023864275.1. Lineage (NCBI taxonomy): Eukaryota > Metazoa > Arthropoda > Insecta > Orthoptera > Acrididae > Schistocerca > Schistocerca cancellata. The sequence continues at coordinate 881,236 of NC_064628.1, read as the reverse complement.
CCACTTCTTCTATCTGCTTGTCATCATATGTTAGGCATATACTTGTGGGACACCCTTTACGAGTTCTGAACTGCGTATAGAGAGTTTTTTCAAAGTTTAGTGTCAAAGAATTGGCTAGGAACCAGTGATTAACAACAAATATTTTATTAGCTGATCTTTCTAAGACTACACTTGATTTGCTATTTATTGCAATGTTTGTATGGTCGCCAAACAAAACGAACTTGGCATCTAGTAATGTTACTGATGAAAGGTTGGTGATATACACAAGAAAAAGTGAGGGCCATAAAATGGAACCTTGTGGGACCCCACATATAATTAGTTCCCACTTGGATGATGCCTGATAGCTTGATACATGTCTCTTTCCTAATAACACACTTTGTTTCCTGCCAGAGATATAATATTTGAACCATTTTGCAGCATTTCCTGTTACACTGTAATATTCTAATTTACTTAAAGGGAAATGCCTTTGACAAATCACAAAATATACCAGTTGCCTGCAATTTTTTATCTAATGAATTAAGCACATTTTCACTGTAAGTGTAGATAGCCTTCTCAGTATCAGATCCCTTTAGAAATTCGAACTGTGACTTTGACAGTATGTTATTTGAGATAAGATGGTTATAAAGCCGATTGTACATTACTTTTTCTAAAATTTTTGAGAATGCTGGCAAAAGTGAAATTCGACGGAAATTTGATGCTATTTCTTTATCTCCCTTCTTAAACAGTGGCTTAACTTCAGCATATTTTAACCATTCAGGAATTATTCCACTGATAAACGACTGGTTACACAGATAGCTTAATATGTTACTTAAGTCAGAATAATATTCTTTAATTACCTTTGCTGATATTTCATCATACCCACTAGATATTTTTGATTTTAAAGATTTTATGATGGATATTATTTCTGCTGGGGTAGTGAAGGTCAAATTCATACTATGGAAGTTACTTGAAATGTCTGGTATGAGGTATTCCACAGCAGCATCTACAGAACCTGACAACCCCATCTTTTCAGTAACAGATATGAAATGTTTGTTAAAACGTTCTGTGACACTATACACATCTGTCACCAATGTATCATTTACTCTTAATGCTATTTGTCCCTCTTCATGTCTGGTTCTACTGGTCTCCTCCTTCACTATATCCCATATTGTCTTTATTTTGTTATCTGATATGACTATCTTTTCCTTCTATAATATTTGCTTTGATGTCCATATTATAGTCTTTAATATTTTGCAGTATTTCTTGGAATGTGCTATAGCATCAACATCGGAACTGTTTCAGATTGACAGATACAGTTTTCGTTTTGTTTCACAAGATACCTCTATTCCTTGAGTAATCTGTGGCTTCTTTATGGACTTTGCTCCAACCTTGGTAAGTTTTTGGTGAAAACAGTGTTTGAATAAGGTAAGCACTTGATTAGCAAAAGTGTTATATTTTTCATTCATGCCATGAGCATCAGTCCAGTGAATGTCTCTGAGGAGTGTCCTAAAATAATCAATTTTTGGCTTGTTGATTACCATCTTGAGATCAGATTTAACAGATTTTATATCCTGTTCAGTGTTAACATTTAACAGAAGGAACTGCATGCCATGATCTGAGAAGCCATTGATTATTGGTTTTGTAATATAATTTTGTTCATTGGACTTTTCTATAACGATATTATCAATGGTTGTTTGTGAGCAATTGGCTACCCTAGTGGGAAACTTTACAGTGGAAATTAAGTTGAATGATAGTGTTACTAACTCAAATAAGGGTCTTTGAGGAAATCTACATTGAAATCACCAGCAACCACTATTTCTTTGTTTTTGAGTGTTAAATGGGCCAGTACAGCTTCAAGGTCGTTTATGAACAGATTAAATTTACCTGCAGGTGCCCGATATACACTTCATATTATGAAGGATTTTTTGTGAAATTCTACTTCTGTTGCACATATTTCCATATGCTGTTCGAGGCAAAGTTTATAAATGTCCATGTTCTTAAATTTATGACAGTTCCTGATGAATGTCGTAACTCCTCCTTTCTCCATTTCTGATCTACAAAAGTGACATGCTAACCTAAACCCTGTAACACTTAAAAGTTCTATACCAGTGGTCACAGGATGTTCAGAGAGGCAGTTTATGTCAGCTGGGTTTGAAGACTCTAATTAATCTATGCAGATAATTACTTCATTAATTGTATTTCTTAGTCCTCGAATATTTTGACACAATGAAGATAGCTGACATTTCACATTGACTGAGTTAAAATTGGATAGAGTTAAAATATCTGCTGACTGCTGAAAATTCTTAACCAATGGCTGTTTATGCTGATGCAATAAGCTAGAATTATGTTTTTTGGTTTCTTTCTCAAACTGGTTTGTCTCAGTCCTAACCTCTCTTAAAATTTGGTTTCTTTCTGACCATACTACCCTAATAAAGAGTCTTTTCTGAACCTTGTAACCACTGGTATTTTATCACTCATGACAGTGCCTCTACCCTTTAACTTTCCTGCTATTTCCCCAGCCAGTTTACCCTTCCCCTTCCTGTTGAGGTGAAGGCCATGCCTAGTATAATCCCACCTACTGATAGAATCAACAGGAACCACACCAATGTGTGACCCTGCATCAGACATAAGCAACTGTTTCAACTCCTAATTAACTCTCTTGACAGAAGAGTTCAAATGAGGTTGGTCATGGCGCCCAAGAACAGATACAAACTCAACACTAGTATGCTTTGATGCTGATGCTGATGCAATCTTTGCCAGGTCACACTCTATATTGTACCCAGGATCTCTGGGTACCACTACAACCACGCTGTCTCTCTTAGTGAACTCTTTGCAAAGTGATCCTAAATCCTCTGTCACGTGCTCCAGACCAGCACTAGGTTTAAAAAAAATTGGTGACCTGGTATTCTGATCCTAGTTCATCCTGCAAAAGTTGGCCAACACCTCTTCCATGGGAACTACCTAACAACAACACTTTCTTTCTCTTTCAAAAAGTGGTTCAAATGGCTCCGAGCACTATGGGACCCAACATCTATGGTCATCAGTCCCCCAGAACTTAGAACTACTTAAACCTAACTAACCTAAGGACAACGCACAACACCCAGCCATCACGAGGCAGAGAAAATCCCTGACCCCGCCGGGAATCGAACCCGGGAACCCGGGCGTTCTTTCTCTTTACTGCTTACCCTACTTTCTTACTTTTCAATTTGCTGCTGAAAGTTTGTTGTGCCCTGTCTACACCTGCAACTGCTTGAGGCTCGCCAGTTTCTAACTGAAGCAAAAGGTCAAATCTATTTTCCACATTCACCACGAAGCTGTCAGATAAAGTTCTAGGCCTGACCATGACCATGATCTGACCATGATCTGACCTACAGTCTGCTATGCCAGTGTTGCATGGATGTACTCTCCACCAACGTCCTACTACTCCCTCTAAATCCTTGAGCGCCATGCACTCTGTTCTCCCTTTAAACATCTGTTTAGTTTCCCTCATGTGGATCCTGTACCCCCTCATCAAATTCGCACCTCTCCTTACAATAAACAGCTAATCAGATCCTACACTATCTGAAAACTCGACGTCAACATTTGTATACTCTGTAATTTGAAATCTTGCTACGCCTTCGCACCTACATCGACATACAGTTCAGTCCATATAAACATGAGCTACTTTAATTACTTAGAACATCTGAACCAATAATGGGACACATTTGCAATTTTAGGAGATGATAAATACCATGGAGAAATCACATACATACATTCACACAAACTCCTCACAGCAAATGCTGGAAGTGTCCTTCACCAGCATAGATCTACGAGTGCACTCTTTTCGCCGTATTCCGTGGCATTGTGTGAAGTGTATTCTCATCAGTGTTGTTTATTTCGTGTGTCTTGGCCTGACGAAGTTCTGCAGTTGTTCGTGGTCTATGACTGTACACTCAGCTTTTAAGAGACCGCCACAAGCGCGGGGGAGAGTGGGGGGGGGGGGGGTCCGTTGTTCGGTCATCATAGACACTTGTTGCAAGTTACATGGAAGCGCTAGGCGTGGGGCACGTTGCTCTATCCTGTAACTAAGCTTTTATATAAGATCGATGTCATCCAGCTGCTCCACAAATGTGTTGAAGATGTCCGTATAAACTGCACAGTCTTCAGTCATATCAAAGAAAATGGGACCATCACTCCTGGAAGATGACACCGAGCACCACACACCGACCTTTTCATCATGCAGTGGTGTTTCATGGATGATATGGGGGTTAACATCAGTTAACGCGTGTTGATGTAACCTGGAAGATGCAACCATGCCTCATCCATAAAGCAAGGTATGCAGAGGCTGTTGAATAAGAAACCCCTGAAACCACATTCACGTGCAACAGAGTCAAATTTCTACGTTCTGTCGCGTGACTTCTATAAGGTAACGAGCTGCAGAAGTTCGTCACGAGTCTGACTTATACTGCGCGCGGTATTTTTATTTTTAAGCCAGAGCACAATATCCGCTTTCCTGGTGTTTTTACTTCGTGTTTTTAACAGCTGCATGATAACAGGCATAGTAATTACAATGACCGACTTCGAAGCAACGTATGACAAGAATTATCCAGTGAACCACTTTGAAACTGACAACGTTCTTTCCTAATGGTAGTCACTGCTGTTGTTCTTACACCCTATTACAAGTTTACTATCAACAACAAAACCAGAAAAAGAGAATAATCATCAGAGTACCGTTTCCTACGGGAACTTTAAAACCGCCAGTACCACCGCTCATTTTCCAGCAGGTATTCATGGAACAATTCTGATTCACCAATGTTTCAGCAAGATAATAGACTTCTCTTGTATCGTGCAGCTTTATAAGAGATCGTGCTGCACCTATGTCACTTCTTTCAATCAAAAACTCTCTTCTTACTATATTTGAAAACAATGTCTTTTAAAATACTTTGCGTTGACCAAGCGCTACCGTTGAAGCCAATTTCCTCAGTCATAATCGTGACAAGTTTTTCTGATTTCGAGTATTCACTACTTATAAACATTTCAGTGCCACCACTTTGTGTCGCAGGTTTCTTTAGATTTCGATGGTTCCCAGGCTGCAAGAAACCAAGATTTCTACAGCTTTGACCCTTTCGTTTACTATTCTCTGTACAGTTCTCTAGCCGACACATGTTTCTGCAGTTCATTATTGTGTTTTCAAAAGTAAAAAATTCGAGTCCCTCTCTCAGATCCTTGTAAATGCGGTAAATAAACCTACTCGCCAGTGCGTTCAATTAACAATATAAATATTGCAAACGTTAGGGAAAGCCTACAGCAGCTAGACTGGGATGAAGTGTGTAAGGAACCTGATGCAAACTTGAAACATAACTTATTTCATGGTACATTTTTAAGGGTATTTGAAAATTGTTTTCCCAAGAAAATAGTTAAACATAATTCCAAGAAAACATATAAAAAAACCTTAGCTAACTAAAGGAATAAGAATATCTTGCAACTGTAAAAGGGAACTGTATCTAACAGCGAGAGGGAGTACTGACCCCGAAATTGTTCAATATTATAAAAACTATTGTGCAGTACTAAAACGTGTAATCAGAATAATTGCTGGAGCCCACCCACGGTCATCCTGAAGACATCTATTTAAGGATCTAGGGATCCTCACAGTAACCCCACAAAATATATATTCAGTTATGAAATTTGTTGTTAATAATCCAACCCAGTTCAAAAGTAATAGCAGTGTGCATAGCTATAACACCAGGAGAAAGGATGATCTTCACTATGCAGGGTTAAATCTGACTTTGGCACAGAAAGGGGTAAATTATGCTGCCACAAAAGTCTTTGGCCACCTACCAAAGAGCATCAAAAACCTGACAGATAGCCAACTAACATTTACAAATAAATTAAAAGAATTTCTAGATGACAATTCCTTCTACTCATTGGCTGGATTTTTAGATATAAATTAAGGGAAAAAAACCAACTTAAACATTAGTGTCATGCAATATTTTGTGTAATGTAATATCTTGTACAGACATATTTTATTAACCTGACATGTTCCACATCATTACGAAATTTCGTATTCATGATCTATGGAACAAGTATTAATCTAATCTAATCTAATCTATGAAGGACTTCACGTTTATTGCCGTCACCTGACATATTTATTTGGAAATCGCATTAAAACATTTACACCTATACTACTACAAGAAACTAACATCGCAAGTGGATGAATAATTTGGTCGCTCTGTGAATGAAACAGTATTGTCATAAAGTACAACAGTGCAGCATGCGGGAGAGAGATTCTCGCAGTCTAGCTGTATCTTGCAGCTTGCTGCGCGAAGAGAAAATGAATCTTATTGGCTGCTTGGAGTTAATGGTGGTGGATGCGCTAACGTTAAATATTTATGGGACAGGCTGGCCGCGGTGGCCGAGCGATTTTAGGCGCTTTGACCCGGAACCGCGCAACTGCTATGGTCGCAGGTTCGAATCTGCTTGGGGCATGGATGTTTATGATGTCCTTAGCTTAGTTAGGTTTAAGTAGTTCTAAGTTCTAGGGGACTGATGACCTCGGATCTTAAGCCCCATAGTGCTCAGAGCCATTTATGGGACAAGGAATGAAAGAAAGATAAATATTTTCGGGAAATTTGCTTCGAACTAATCATATTGATATTGCTATTTTGCAAGAAGTCATTTGTGAAGAGATAGGTTCCTTTCAGTCATATACGTACATAACAACGTTGGCATCAGCGGCAGGAATTGTTGAATTTTGACTATGGATGTATTAAAGTTACAGGATGTAGAAAAAGTGCCGGAGAACGCATAGTCAAAGGTGTTATGAAAGGGGTAGCAACCCTGTTAAAGCTCTACGCTCCCTCCTGTTCAAATAACAGAGCTGCAAGGGAAAGATGTCCCTTGTAACCACTGCGCCACCTTGCTCGGTGTTCCCAAGCCGTGCTAAGATGCAGGCCGCTGTCTTTATTGAGGCACTATGTCACAAGGAAATAACTTTCTCGTATTAAAGCATATGTTTGATGCTAGTAGATTTCTTTCAGCGAGAAATGTCTGTCTGTCTGTGTATTTATTCTTGTATATCCTTCTTGCCTTCTCCGTCTTTCTTTATTTTGCTTCCGAGGTAGCACAATTTCTTCACTTTGTCCACTACGTCGTCAACATTTTGTGGGGACACAGTTATGTCAAGACAATAACACCTAAACTCACTCAGTTTCGAAACATAAAAGGACAGAATAATTTATTTATTAGTTTATTAATTACAGTTCAAAATCCGATCTGGGATATTTCAAACAATGCGGCATTCTTCTGTAACCGCAACCGGTAACGCCATCTGTTAGTAGCATAAGAAACAGTCTGAACAAATATTGTCCTTTTTGTCTGACTGCTATTAGTGGATAATATTGCTTTTGTAATCAGTTATTTCAAAAGTTAAACTATAATGAAAAGCAGAATGTGTGTTAAAAGCAAACAAAGTATGCAAAACATTTATTGTACCATTTATTGTACTTTTACAAGAGCTGCACTAGTTGGGCAGAGGTTTTCTTTATTGTAACAAATTTTTATCTCGATAGCTTCTTTTATTACGCTGTCCCAAGAATTGTTAGTACTGTAACGTCATTTGTCTCTTCCAAAACAATATGTTGTCAGTTTTCTAGCGCATACTCTGCTACCGCTGATTTGTCAGGGTACTGAAGGCGAAAGCATCCCTCGTGATGTGTTCAAGAGTACGCACAGTCAGTTCTACATAAAACTACCCACACTCATACAGTATTTTAGATACTCCTGGCGTTCTGCTGCCTACATCGTCTTTCATAGCCCTCATGAGTCGAGTTTTAATTGGAGCACTGATGACTGAACCGTTTTTATACCTCTCTAGGAGCCAGGTAATTTTTCCTTTTACTGAGCCACAGAAAGGCAAAAACCCAAGATTCTTAAGAGTCCTTCTTGGGGTCCTTATGCTTCTGTGTTTTCAGAAAGATTGCTTGTGAAATCTGGCGGTTGTTGTAGCCGTTTTCCTTGAATACTTTGCCTAAGTGACTCAGTTCCCTCGGTAGGTTTTTAATGTCTGAGACGTCTTCCGATCGATGCACCACGGTTTCTCAGAACAGAATATTTCTGTGACGGATACCAGGCCGTGTGGCTGGGATAATCATATACTTTAGGGCGGACGAGCACGTCAAGGAATGGTACGGCACCGTGTGTTTCTAAGTCGATCGTGAGCTTGTTGTTGTCATGCATATTGTGTAATGTGACAACGTGCCGTCTAGTGAATGCCACGCATAGTCAAGGCGCAATGGTAGAGAAAGTGGACGCTTATGCCATCTGTGGGCCAAAATCGAAGGCAAAGCGGAAGTGCTTCCGCCTGGTGGCAGCTAAATTAAATAACGCTATGGAGGAGACAGTGTCTGGCTTGTGCTGCACTCTGACAGCGAAATTACAAAAAAATTAAACTAAATAATATTGTTACGTGTAGTAAAAATATAAATGTAATATTACTTTAATATATGAAAATGATTGTAATTGAATATTGTAACGCTATGGTATGTTTAATTGTAAATAGAGAACTTGGCGTAACGTAAAATAATGTTTAAGTGTGGGGGGAATCCCCAAGAACGAGAATAGTGTACAGGTTGGCGCGTAATATTGGCGGTAGAAGTAAGTTGGCGTAGCTCTGAGGCAGAACAAGTGTTATGTGGCGTAAAAGCGACTGCCGGTGTGTGCTACGGCAACGTTGCTAACAGACCATTTAGAAGTGAGCTGAAAACAGATATGGACTTCGTTCATCGTATGGCTGCAAGCTAAATGGACACTAAGGCTTGTAAGACGTGGTATTTCGACGGAGACGAGCTGTGTGCGGCAAAATAGTACGGTTTCCCGCTCTGAGGCAAATGGCACAGCGTGGTGCAATGCTGTGTTAACTTCGACGAGTTGCTTGTGCCAACGGCGAGGTGTGAAGCGACCAGTAGCCGCATCCAACGGCGTGTTGTGATCTCAATAGCTGATGAGGCCCATTGGGGAGCTCACTTCGGTAGCAACGAACTAGAAGTTATCTTACAAGAGAATTATTATGAACAGCGGTTGTTATACCGACGCCATAACCAGTACATTTATATTTTGTGAATCAGTTTGTGTAATAGTCAAACCAAATTCTCTACAGTGTGTAAAGTTTGGAGGTAATAATAATTTTGTGGTTTCAATTGCATTCCCCTAGTGTAATCAAATATTTAAAGGAAATAGCGCATTATCACCCCATATCCAGTGATTCAGATGGAAACCCAGCTCTAAGCAAAGAAGGGAAAGCAGAAAGGTGGAAGGAGTATATAGAGGGTCTATACAAGGGCGATGTACTTGAGGACAATGTTATGGAAACGGAAGAGGATGTAGATGAGGATGAAATGGGAGATATGATACTGCGTGGAGAGTTTGACAGAGCACTGAAAGACCTGAGTCGAAACAAGGCCCGCGGAGTAGACAAGATTCCATTGGAACTACTGACGGCCTTGGGAGAGACAGTTCTGACAAAGCTCTACCATCTGGTGAGCAAGATGTATGAGACAGGCGAAATACCCTCATACTTCAAGAAGAATATAATAATTCCAATCCCAAAGAAAGCAGGTGTTGACAGATGTGAAAATTAGCGAACTATCAGTTTAATAAGCCACGGCTGCAAGATACTAACACGAATTCTTTACAGACAAATGGAAAAACTGGTAGAAGCCGACCTCGCGGAAGATCAGTTTGGAGTCCGTAGAAATATTGGAACACGTGAGGCAATACTAACCCTACGACTTATCTTAGGAGAAAGATTAAGGAAAGGCAAACCTACGTTTTTAGCATTTGTAGACTTAGAGAAAGCTTTTGACAATGTTGACTGGAATACTCTCTTTCGATTTCTGAAGGTGGCAAGGGTAAAATACAGGGAACGAAAGGCTATTTACAATTTGTACAGAAAACAGGTAGCAGTTATAAGAGTTGAGGGGCATGAAAGGGAAGCAGTGTTTGAGAAGGGAGTGAGACAGGGTTGTAGCCTATCCTCGATGCTATTAAATCTGTATATTGAGCAAGCAGTAAAGGAAACAAAAGAAAAATTCGGAGTTGGAATTAAAATCTAAAGAGAAGAAATGAAAACTTTGAGGTTCGCCGATGACATTGTAATTCGGTCAGAGATAGCAAAGAACTTGGAAGAGCGGAATGGACAGTGTGTTGAAAGGTGGATATAAGATGAACATAAACAAAAGCAAAACGAGGATACTGGAATGTAGTCGAATTAAATGGGGTGATGCTGAGGGAATTATTAGGAAATGAGACACTTACTGTAGTAAAGGAGTTTTGCCATTTGGGGAGCAAAATAACTGATGATGGTCGAAGTAGACTGGCAATGGCAAGGAAAGCTTTTCTGAGAAAGAGAAATTTGTTAACATCGAGTATAGATTTAAGTGTCAGGAAGTCGTCTCTGAAAGTATTTGTATGGAGTGTAGCCATGTATGGAAGTGCAATGTGGACGATAAATAGTTTGGACAGAAAGAGAATAGAAGCTTTCGAAATATGGTGCTACAGAAGAATGCTGAAGATTAGATGGGTAGATCACATAACTAATGAGGAGGTATTGAATAGAATTGGGGAGAAGAGGAGTTTGTGGCACAACTTGACTAAAAGAAGGGATCAGTTGATAGGAGATGTTCTGAGGCCTCAAGGGATGACCAATTTAGTATTAGAGGGCAGCGTGGAGGGTAAAAATCGTAGAGGGAGACCAAGAGATGAATACGCTAAGCAGATTCAGAAGGATGTATGTTGCAGTAGGTACTGGGAGATGAGGAAGCTTGCACAGGATAGAGTAGCATGGAAAGCTGCATCAAACCAGTCTCAGGACTGAAGACCGCAACAACAACAACAACAACAACAACAACAACATCTGGTGATTTCTATGTGCTGCAACATCAGTGAAAAGTTATGTGTATCGGCGTAGCCATATTACAAGAGAAAATAGTCGGAATTAACGCCAGGTACAGTGCCACATTAACTACTATCCAGCTCGATGTGGTGGCTTTTCAGTACATTGTCATAGTCAAAAATTACATGGTTCCGTCCGAGCAATGTGATTCTCAATTAGTGTTTTCAGTACTGTATTGACAAGCAGATCTATATTGTCCTTTAACTAAGCGTTCAAGGAAATTGCTGCCACCACAGTACACATTGTGCCTTCAGCACAATGCAAGCTCAATAACATTAATTCAGCAATTACAATTTGTGTAGTTTACATTAACCTAAAACAAGTTCAAGTATTTATCATGTGTGTTTATGTATTGTGAATCGATTTCAGGCTGTGGTATTGTTTTAAATGAATAATGTCCTCCTGTTAGGCAATATCAAACAAGCAGAATTAAGTGCGCTCTGTTCAGTCACTTCAAAAAAATTATCAGTGCTACTAATAAACAAATATAGTCTTAAAAATAAGTTTGTACTCGCCATTATCATCATTTATTCCAAAAATTCCGTGTAGTAGTTGGATCACCATAGGGTGTCTATTCAAACCTATTACACGCGAGAGCCGCTTTCCGGAAGTCCGATGCCACGTCGTCTAATAATAGTACAGTAAATTCGGTTGGTGGTATCGCAGTTGTTGATTTGGTCCAAGAATTCTCCCAGCTTTTCACGTCTTTGAGACCAGACAGCGAAAGTGTCGTCGACGTAACGATAAAATCAACTAGACTTTGCAATAGTTGTGTCCAGAGCGATACCGTCAAAATGCGCCATAAACAGGTCGGCTAAAACTGGAGCTAATGGACAGCACATCGCGACGCCGTCAGTCTGATTAAAATACTCTCCGTCATATAGAAAATATGATGACGTCAGAGTGTCCTTGAATAAATCCATAACGGCGTCGTCAAATAACTGGGAGGGCAGGTCTATAGAATGCTCGATGGGAAGGCACGTGAATATTCAGAGCACATTAAAGCTGACGTTAATATCTTCTTCTCCAAGGAGCAGGCATTTAATTCGCCTGATGAAGTGGGTCGTGTTTCTTATACGATGCACAGCGTGACCAACGTGCGGGGTAAGGAGGCTGGCCAGATATGCTGACGGTAGAGCGTGGAGGTGTGTACCTCTTGTGAACGTTTGGAAGACAATAAAATGTAGGTGGTCGAGGTGCCCGCGGGAAGAGCTTTTGAATGACATTCTCTTCCAGTGAAGGCCTGTACAGAAACTCCGATGCCTTCCTCATTATTCTGGATGTTGGATCTCTTAATTTTTGGTCTCTTTCCTCCTCCAGCTTCAACCGAATCTTCGCGCCATAGTTGACTCGTTCCATGTTGACGGCTGCTAGTTGGCTGACAGGGCTACCAGGAGACTTCGTATATTCCTGTTTCACGTCCGATCATAGAGAAGTAAAAGAACACGGCATCAACCTAGGCGCTCTGGATTTCATGCGAGAACAGAACGAGCTGCGTTCTGCAAGATACACGCTTAAGGAATCCACTTTCATTTATAAACAAATTTTTGCTCTCCATAAACAACAAAATACGCGAGTGTGAAACATGGTCAATAATGCTGTTAGACAGTGACGTCAAAGGTATAGGCCTGTAAATTGCTCTTGATTGTTTATGCCAAAGTGGAGTGAGGGTAAGTTCATATGATGTTGCTTATAAGCTAGCTTTTGACTGGTTACCAGAAATATTCTTGAAAGATAATATGGCAAGCTGAATGACCATGCGCCAACTGTAATCTCACATATCACTACGAATGATGTGCAACATTTCAGTTTTAGTACTCGTGTACCAGATTTTAAACTAATCACTCTTATACAGCAAATTTTCGAGATATACACTACTGGCCATTAAAATTGCCATACCACGAAGATGACGTGCCACAGACGCGAAATTTAACCGACAGGAAGAAGACGATGTGATATGCAAATGATTAGCTTTCCAGAGCGTTCAGACAAGGTTGGCGCCAGTGGTGACACCTACAACGTGCTGACATGAGGAAAGTTTCCAATCGATTTCTCATACACAAACAGTAGTTGAGCGGCGTTGCCTGGTGAAACACTGTCGTGATGCCTCGTGTAAGGAGGAGAAATGCGTACCATCACGTTTCCGACTTTGGTAAAGGTCGGATTGTAGACTATCGCGATTGCGGTTTATCGTATCGCGACACTGCTGCTCGCGTTAATCGAGGTCCAATGACTGTTAGCAGAATCTGGAATCGGTGGGTTCAGGAGGGTAATACGGAACGCCGTGCTGGATCCCAACGGCCTCGTATCACTAACAGTCGAGATGACAGGCATCTTATCCACATGGCTGTAACGGATCGTGCAGCCACGTCTCGACCCCTGACTCAACAGATGGGGACGTTTTCAAGACAACAACAGTTCGACGACGTTTGCAGCAGCATGGACTATCAGCTCGGAGACCGTGGCTGCGGTTACCCTTGACGCTGCATCACAGACAGGAGCCCCTGCGATGGTGTACTCAGCGACGAACCTGGGTGCACGAATGGCAAAACGTCATTTTTTCGGATGAATCCAGGTTCTGTTTACAGCATCGTGACGGTCGCATCCGTGTTTGGCGACACCGCGGTGAACGCACATTGGAAGCGTGTATTCGTCATCGCCATACTGGCGTATCACTCGACGTGATGGTATGGGGTGCCATTGGTTACACGTCTCGGTCACCTCTTGTTCGCACTGACGGCACTTTGAACAGTGGGCGTTACATTTCAGATGTGTTACGACCCGTGGCTCTACCCTTCATTCGATCCCTGCAAAACCGTACATTGCACCAGGAAAATGCACGACCGCATGTTGTAGGTCCTGTACCGGCCTTTCTGGATACAAAAAATGTTCGATTGCGCCCTGAACAGCACATTATCCAGATCTCTCACCAATTGAAAACGTCTGGTCAATGGTGGCCGAGCAACTGGCTCGTCACAATACGCCAGTCACTACTCTTGATGAACTGTGGTATCGTGTTGAAGCTGAACGGGCAGCTGTACCTGAACACGCCATCCAAGCTCTGTTTGACTCAATGTCCAGGCGTATGAAGGCCGTTATTACGGCCAGAGGTGGTTGTTCTGGGTACTGATTTCTCACCCAAATTGCGTGAAAATGTAATCACATGTCAGTTCTAGTTTAATATATTTGTCCAATGAATACCCGTTTATCATCTGCATTTTTTCTTGGTGAAGCAATTTTAACGGCCAGTAGTGTAATTCGCTTAGGGTGGGTACTGAGTTACGCATCTTACGACAGAAGGAGATTTCAAGAGTGATACTTGGACTATGAGGTTAGGTGTGTCCCGAGACATTAATCAGAGGAAAAACATTTTCGGCTTTAACTTTTGCACAGCATGTTGAGTACCACAGCGTACCTGAAGAACAGATGGAAAAGCTTCGAAACTGAATAGCATTCAGCTTCAGAGAACTAAAGGCAGAACTGTCCTCTGTCAACTAAAGCAACTTCGTCGTACTGTGACACGAAAGGCGAGCCTGCTAAGCACAATATTTCAGAGTAGGTTATCTGGTTGAGTAGTGTATAGCTGGCAAGTTGCCGTCAAGTTGCTGGGCCAGGAAGTCGGAGCTGGCGCTGGGCAGAGTACACAGGCTGTTGTAGAGAGCTGTGGGCGGACGTGTGGGATCGCTTGGCCGGCTGCAGTGGTCCAGCGTCTTGGAAAATCCGAAGTGGTAGGCAAGGGTGCGCCGCCACGTCCTTATTGAAGTCAGGCAAAATGACCCACGAACTGACTACGTTAAAACTGAAGCTGAAAATACTCACTGAAAATACTAACGAGGAGAGGCCATGAAGTTGGGCTCACAGATTTACTTCAAATTTTCTAAACGTTATTAGACCATTAAAACAACTAAATGTGAAAGTAGCATGATGTGCTATTGTGGCAATTCCATGAAAATCGCAAGAGATTTTTTACGCATCGATTATGTAACTGATGTACCTGTACGAAGGTGCTGACCGTTCGAATTCGTGGTAGTCAAGTGATTGGCGTTCGAGCTTCATAAGACGAACATGTATGAGGCGAAGTTTCGACTCCTGCTAAAACGTATTCGTTAAACTATTTTTTCCATTACTTCTCACATTATTTAACTTAGATGACATTTGAGAGGTAATATAATAAAAAAAACTTGTGTATTTACATGGCGTTTTAGTGCATTTCATGTTATTTGACTACTTAATATCTTTAATTAGCTTGTCAGCGCCTATAAATTTCCCAAAATTTCGCGTTACGCATAGTTTTCATCCAAACTGTCGGAAGAAAGAGAATTTTTTCAAAATGTCAACGAGTTATGTTTCTCCTTAGAAACTCTTAATATACCCTGTAAATGATGGAAAACTGCGTTAATTCGAACCAGTAGATGCCATTTCAATTTGTTTTCCACGTTTGTGTGACAAACACCATCCTGCAACATGTGATGTCGAGAGCACATCCGACAGGTAACTGAACATTACTCTTGTATTCTGACACATTGTGATTTACTATGTTAGTGACTATGAATAAAGTCATTCGCATTATTATTTGTCGAGTCTAGTCTGGGCTTTCCAAGCCTGTCGCCCGTCCTTGGAAATTTAGTTAAAATAGTGAACAGTCAAATAACATATGAAATTCACAACAACTTCACGAAAATGCACATTGGATTAGCTTTCTCATCGTATTAGCTCTCAAATGTCATATAAATTAAATAATGTTACAGGTGATGGGAAAAATATAGATTAAGAACTAGCAGTCACTGTGGCTGGATTCGAACCGTCACCTCGCACACGTCCTTCTTCCTAAGTGCGAGATCTAACTACTTTTATTTTTTAGCTCATTTTGTTCGTTGAATTAGTTCGAGGCGGACGTCCCATGATACTCGCTCAAGTTCGTCGTTGGTCCATTCACTTGTTTTCTTTTTTCTTTTTCATTACAGAGGGCAGCTAACCCTCTGTCCAAACACGCTGGGCTACAACTCCGGCTGTACCATTTGCCCACAATTAGGTCCTTCCACCAGCATTTTCGCACAGGCACATAGAGGCATAAAACTTATCTTGCGATATTCTCGCAATTTCCAGAATAGTGCACCTTACTCCTTGCACATATGTTGTTTAAATGGCCTACTGCAGCTGTAGAAAGTTTCAAGTAAATACGTGATCCCTACGTCATGGCCTCTCCTTGTGAAACCACTCCAGGACATGATAAGAAAAATCTAGACAGCGTCGAATTCACGGTAGTGAGACGAGTTCACTATAATTATTACCACATTCATAAAATTATTATTAAAAAGTTATTAACATCTATGCTATAAATTGCAATAAATGACAAATGATAAAGATATGCAATACATGCATATAACTTCAAAGTCAGTACCTCTATTAGACTCTTGTTTATTTACAGTGTTACAGTTGCACTTACACAATCATGATTTCGGCTTCAAAGTGCTATTATCAAGTGCTTCCTGAAAGCAGATTAAACAATAACAGTGAAATACATAACAAGTGATGTAACCATATAAGAATCCATATTTATAATGCTTACTTACAAGTCTTATAAATTGCCTAAGATGGCGTACTGACACATTAAAATACACTATTAGACACATTGTCTAAGAGTCGGTATTTCTGGCAGAGCCTACTGCTTTGTTTCATTACTGAGTATACCATCTTGACTGAATGAAAGTTGGCTAAGTGTCAAATTGTCTTGGTCAAAGAAATTCCTGTTATAAGCAGGTGACATTTTTTTGTTTTAAGCTTTGGACTCAGTGTCTGGTAGGGTAGGAAAGGTTAGGAGCAATTTATTTTCTTTGGTAGTTGTTACATCATTGCAGTACCTGTCTATCTTAGTATACAATGGAGTTGCCTGCTCATAAACGTAAACAGTAACAAACCTCTCGATAATATTCGCTGCATCCATAAATATAACAGTCCAGCTAATCATTGACGTTGTTTAAAGTACATTTTAGTAGGTAAATATACAGCTTTGTATATGAAATTAACACATGGCCAACTGTAAGTTGTGTAATTTTGCCTCAATTCAGAATTAATACAATACAGTGCAATTACTTACTCTACTCACTCATTAATTAACCAGTGAGTTTTGAAGCAATATTTATGACATACATATTATCAGACATGTAAATCCTGTTATATTTGGTAGAACATTACTTAGGAATAAGTGCAAATAATAGAGATATGTGAAACAGGACCTGTACATAAAAGTATTTCAGCAAATAAAAGAATCAAACGATTTCATGTTAAACAGCACATTTAAATTTAACATACTATAAAGAGTAGGGATATCCTAGTATTTGTTAATGGTTGATGAGATGCAATTACAAATGTGAGTGCACCATAGTATTGATACATATGGCTGCAATCTTGATGCTATGAATCTTATTTACATGTTATAGTAGTGACGTCTTACCTATATGATGTAAAGATGACGTAGTAATGTTAACAACTTAATCAGCAACCACATATGAAAGCCCCAAGTGGGTTAACTCCTATTTCTTAATAACAAAGATAAATGTAACATTATTGATCATAGTTACTTCTTAGAGAGGTAATAAACAATTGAGAAGAAATACAAAGTCAAGAAAACTATGAATCATTCATTGAAGACTGTAGGCATATGGAGTGGGAGTGTAAGGGGGGGGGGGTGTAGAAGGATGGATGGGGGGCTACCAAATGACTAATGAAATGAAGGAATAGCTATTGTTGGGGGGGGAGGGGGAAGGGTAACTAATAAAGGAATAAGAATAAAAATGTGAAGTGAAAAAATACTCAAAAATAAAAATAATAACACATAATAATATGTAGACATCTAAGTAAGTGAAGAAAAGGGAGTATTTTAAGAGGAGTGCGGGAGTTGGGGGGGGGAGGGTGATCTTTAACCAAGGAATAATGATAGACGTTTCCTGTGAGAAATCTGTTAATAAATAAAATATATTATATTATAATTGGATATATATACACTGGCCACCAAATTTATATTTTGAGATGAATATATTTGTGGACTATTCCTTTGATAGTTCACAATGTGGGATGTTTATGTCTTTTCTCCCCTTTTGCTTTTTATAACATTGTCTCCTTCGTATTCTCTAATTTATTAGGGTTTTATTCACATTGTTATGCATAATTCCTCTCTTCTTCAGCATCCCCCTCCCCTCCCCCTTCCCTGGATGTATTGTTATCATGCCCATCACCTCCCTCAACGATTATTGCTAACCACTGATCGACTAACCCTTTCCTCCCTCTGAGACATACTACTTTCATGAGGAATCAGTATCCCTCTTCATACCTCACCCTGAACTTCTATCATTAACCAAAGGACAGACTGAGAAAGTCTCAATAAAACCTTTTATTTTATTAAATTTATGGAATAAATTTTAGTATCACAACTATTTAACACATAAAACACTAGCATTTATGAATCCACACAGAGAATGTACTGATACACATGTAAATGTACCTTCACTTTGGACACATAATTCCCACACAATGCCCTAACATATGCTATATTTGATCCTAGATTTAACATTTAAAAATGACTATTTACTATAGGTGTATTTAAATTTAAAAAAAAATTCACTTCACATTTTTATTCTTATTCCTTTATTAGTTACTCTCCCTACAATAGCTTCTCCTTCATTTCATTAGTCATTTGGTAGCGCCCAATCCATCCTTCTACACCCCTCCTTACACTCCCACTCCACATGACTACAGTCTTCAATGAATGATTCATAGTTTTCTTGACCTTGTATTTCTTCTCAATTGTTTATTACCTCTCTAAGAAGTAACTACGAGGGCAGTTCAATAAGTAATGCAACACATTTTTTTTCTCGGCCAATTTTGGTTGAAAAAACCGGAAATTTCTTGTGGGATATTTTCAAACATTCCCGCTTCGTCTCGTATAGTTTCATTGACTTCCGACAGGTGGCAGCGCTGTACGGAGCTGCTAAAATGGCGTCTGTAACGGATGTGCGTTGCAAACAACGGGCAGTGATCGAGTTTCTTTCGGCGGAAAACCAGGGCATCTTAGATATTCATAGGCGCTTGCAGAATGTCTACGGTGATCTGGCAGTGGACAAAAGCACGGTGAGTCGTTGGGCAAAGCGTGTGTCATCACCGCCACAAGGTCAAGCAAGACTGTCTAATCTCCCGCGTGCGGGACGGCCGTGCACAGTTGTGACTCCTGCAATGGCGGAGCGTGCGAACACACTCGTTCGAGATGATCGACGGATCACCATCAAACAACTCAGTGCTCAACGTGACATCTCTGTTGGTAGTACTGTCACAATTGTTCACCAGTTGGGATATTCAAAGGTTTGTTCCTGCTGGGTCCCTTGTTGTCTAACCGAACACCATAAAGAGCAAAGGAGAACCATCTGTGCGGAATTGCTTGCTCGTCATGTGGCTGAGGGTGACAATTTCTTGTCAAAGATTGTTACAGGCGATGAAACACGGGTTCATCACTTCAACCCTGAAACAAAACGGCAATCAACGGAGTGGCGCCACACCCACTCCCCTACCAAGAAAAAGTTTAAAGCCATACCCTCAGCCGGTAAAGTCACGATTACAGTCTTCTGGGACGCTGAAGGGGTTATTCTGTTCGATGTCCTTCCCCACGGTCAAACGATCAACTCTGAAGTGTATTGTGCTACTCTTCAGAAATTGAAGAAACGACTTCAGCGTGTTCGTAGGCACAAAAATCTGAACGAACTTCTCCTTCTTCATGACAACGCAACACCTCACACAAGTCTTCGCACCCGAGAGGGGCTCACAAAACTTCAGTGGACTGTTCTTCCTCATGCACCCTACAGCCCCGATCTCGCACCGTCGGATTTCCATATGTTTGGCCCAATGAAGGACGCAATCCGTGGGAGGCACTACGCAGATGATGAAGAAGTTATTGATGCAGTACGACGTTGGCTCCGACATTGACCAGTGGAATGGTACCGTGCAGGCATACAGGCCCTCATTTCAAGGTGGAGTAAGGCCGTAGAATTGAATGGAGATTACGTTGAAAAATAGTGTTGTGTAGCTAAAAGATTGGGGAATAACCTGCTGTATTTCAATGCTGAATAAAACAACCCCTGTTTCAGAAAAAAAAGTGTTGCATTACTTATTGAACTGCCCTCGTATGATCACTAATGTTACATTTATCATTGTTGTTAAGAAATAGGAGTTAACCCACTTGGGGCTTTCATATGTGGTAACTGATTAAGTTGTTAACATTACTATGTCATCTTTACACCATATAAGTAAGACGTCACTACTATAACATGTAAATAATATTTATATCACCAAGATGCAGCCATATGTATCACTATCATGGTGCACTCACATTTGTAATTGCATCTCATCAACTATTAACAAATACTAGGATATCCCTACTCTTTATATTATGTTGAATTTAAATGTGTTGTTTAACACGAAATCGTTTGGTTCTTTTATTTGCTGAAATACTTTTATGTACAGGTCCTGTTTCACATACCTCTATTATTTGCATTTATTCCTAAGTAATGTTCTACCACATATAACAGGATTTACATGTCTGATGATATGTATGTCATAAATATTGCTTCAAAACTCACTGGTTAATTAATGAGTGTGTTGAGTAAGCAATTGCACTGTATTGTATTAATTCTGAATTGAGGCAAAATTACACAACTTACAGTTGGCCATGTGTTAATTTCATATACAAAGCTGTATATTTACCTACTAAAATGTACTTTAAACAACGACAATGATTAGCTTGACTGTTATATTTATGGATGCAGCGAATATTATCGAGAGGTTTGTTACTGCTTATGTTTATGAGCAGGCAACTTCATTGTATACTAAGATAAACAGGTGCTGCAAAGATGTAATAACTACCAAAGAAAATAAATTGCTCCTAACCTTTCCTACGCTACCAGACACTGAGTCCAAAGATTAAAACAAAAAAAGTCACCTGCTTGTAACAGGGATTTCTTTGACCAAGACAATTTGACACTTAGCCAACTGTCATTCAGTCAAGATGGTATACTCAGTAATGAAACAAAGCAGTAGGCTCTGCCAGAAATATCGAAAAGTTAACAATGTGTCTAATAGTGTATTTTAATGTGTCAGTACGCCATCTTAGGCAATTTATAAGACTTGTAAGTAAGCATTATAAATATGGATTCTTATATGGTTACATCACTTGTTATGTATTTCACTCTTATTGTCTAATCTGCTTTCAGAAGACACTTGATAATAGCACTTTGAAGTCGAAATCATGATTGTGTAAGTGTAACTGTAACACTGTAAATAAACAAGATTCTAATGGCGGTACTGACTTTAAAGAAATATATTACGACTCTAGCTCCACACTATGAAAAAATTATTATATGCATGTTACACACAGCTACGTAGATCTTGATGTCAACGAGAGAATGACCTATTTCCATTTTTACTAAACAAATCCACAAGCAGTTATAAATTATTTATTGGCCATTCCATATAAGGGTGCTAAAACAAATACCCAGTAGGTGTAGTTTTAGTGATGGTGTTTTAAGAGCTGCAGTGCAGGTTGTACACGTTGCTGGACGCTGAAACATCGTAGGTACGTTCATTAATCGTTGAGCTTGTAAAGCATGCTGAAAAAAATAATACCGGTAGTTGTACTTGCTGCTACCAGTTGAAAATATGGCACTGTAAGCAGTCAGAATGTGAAATGTCTGATGTTTTGACGTCAGTATGGTGTATGTCACTAGGCGATACGTTTTGATTTCTTTTATGAAGTGACTGTTGGTGTAAAGGGTGTATGAAACGCAATGGCAGTTGAGAAAAAGACGTACACTGCTGGCAAAGTTGTTTTATCACAACGACAGCAACAACATCGCTGCAGGGAGGGTATATCGCCGACAGGAACAACTGTGAAGAGGCCCCATGATATTAAATGGGCTAAGGAATAGGATCAATTAACCTGAAGAAACAGATGAACAATGGTGGTGCAGATGGGAAAGGGAAGCAGCCCATTCCCATGGCAGTTGTTGATGAAATGCAGCACTCACTTTAAAATTTGCATCCACCGCTCAAGTTATCACAGAAATTGTCTCTTCCTTGGTCAATTGTTCTAAAGATTTTCACTGGTATCCCTACGAGATTCAGAATGTGCACAAAATGAAGATCCAAGATAGGCTACAAAGCCGTGACTTCGCCCTTCGTTTTGTGGCATGCACAGGACTGGATGACATGGGGCTGGGGAATATTCTTTGGATGGACGAAGCACATTTTACCCTTCTTTCCCTGGACCTACATCACATTCTGGCTGCTCTATATTTTCACCTGTGGCGGAAAGTGAAACTTTTTTTTTAGCACACCCCGCGAGCGCGCCAGCTAATGGATATACGTACGATGTTTCACCGTCCTGTGATGTGTATAGCCAGCACTGCAGCGCTAGGAACACTGCCAGTTTAGTTATGACCACCAAGTATTTCCCCAAATGTACAGAATTTCAATACAGCTGAACTATCAGGCGCTGTACAAACAACTCTCTGACCTTCAGGAAAATAGAATACTCCGAGGATCGTAAATAACGTTTCATTTTCCATCCCATCCAGGGCAATATGACAGGTTTAAATTCTACCTTGTCAGATGTGGTCCTTATTTTTTACGCTGGTTTATGAAAAGTATCAACGAGAGAGAAATACGTCTAAGAGAAGAAATACAGTTTTTTTTAAGTTATCCGTCGTATTGGAACTATAATCTAAACTTTTACAGTTTTTGTCTCAAATTCGTAATTATACTGGTTGAAAATTTACAACAAAGTGATTTTCTGAGACATATTGGATCTGTCATTTTGATTTCTTCACATTTTGTATCAGGTTCATTGTCAATGGAAACCATTGTTTACCTCATGTTAAGGGAATGTAAGCGATAATAATTGCATCAATCTGCTATATCTATATTTATATGAACATCCCAAAACGATATTGTGGTGTCACTCTCTCCTGCTACAGTTTAGAATGGCGCTCCGGCAGAATTACTGCCGATACATCTCGGTATGAACTTGAATACAGTATATCTGATTTTACCGCAATGTTCTTTTTTTTCACGAGATTTACACTATCTTACCAAAAGTATTCCATCACCTATAAGTGGAAGTTAATAATGGATGTGTCCTCCCTTCACCCTTTCCAATGAGGACACTTTCAATGAGTAATTTGAACGTATGTGGAGGAATGGCAACCCATCCTTCCTCAATAGCCGAAACCAGAGAAGATCTGGAGTGAAGTCGAAGTACTATCAGATTCCAAAAGTGTTCTGTTGAATTCAGGTCTGGACTTTGGGCAGGCCAGTCCATTTCAGGATTGAATCTGTGTACAAACCATTGCTTCACAGACATTGGTTTATGACAAGGTGAATTGTCATGTTGATCCAGTCATTGATTCTGAACTGTTGCGTTACTGTACACCGTATATAATGGTGTAAAGTGTGTTCATATCCTTTTGCCTTTACCGTTTCCTTAAACGCAGTAAGGGGACCACACCATAACCACAGAAAGCCCCCCCCCCCATGTGGTAGCACCACCTCCTCCATACTTCAGTGTTGGCATTAGACATTGACGGCAGATAATGTTCTCGAGGCATTTGCCAAACCCGAACCCTCCCATCGGATAGTCACAGGGTATAGCGTGATCCATCACTCCAAATTACACGTCTCCAGTCATCCAGTGTCCAGTGGCGTCATTCTCTACACCACGTCAAGTGTCGCTTAGAACTGATAACATAAATGGATGGATTATGAACACCTAGTCGATAACTGTATTCCATTCTTTTGACTCCATATGTACCGTCAATGTGCTAGCTGAATTGCTGAAATCACTTTTTAACTCCCAAGTCAGTACGTCCACCGATTTCTTTCAACCATAATGCTCGATGGTCCCTGTCCATCAGTATATGATGTCTGATCTGTCTGATTTTGGTTTAACTGTGATCGTTCCTTCGCGTTTCCACTTCACAATCACATCACCAACAGTCAACATAGGCAGCTTTAGAGGAGTTGAAATGTCCCTGATGATACGCTACTCAGGTAATAGCCAATGACAGTCCACGATCGAAGCACTGAACTCTTCTGAAAGTCAAATTCAGCTGTTACTGTTTCTCTACTGACAACACAAGATTCCTCGCCTCGTTTTATACTGGCGCGTCTGCATCTCGTGACATCTAGTGGTCAATTTCGCTTTACAGACGGGTGTCCCGATAGTTCAGATAGTGTGTGTCGGAGGAACTAATGTTGTACTTGGCGCTTCTTCGATCATGTGCTCTCGGAATTTTAACAGACCTCTGTATGGTCCAAAACCCCTATCTTGCAGCGTCTGCGACGGAATTTGTATGTACAACCTTGTCATCGAGCAGTAAGGCTTATTTTTCCACCTACTGATGTGCAACATCTTACATTTCACGTACCATCAAAGCCAGGTAGGGCAGGGAAGACATGACAATCCCGGCAACGGCCCACTCGACACTCGTTGCGATCTGGCGAAGACACGTGGGGTGCACCTCGATGCTCTGCAGGTTCACCATGCCCAGGTTGCCAATGGTGCTGAACTGCATCAGCATGGTCGCCATCACGATGGCTGCACCCGCGATGTGGGCTGCACAAAACGAGAATTTTTGTATGTTCAGTTCTGAGGAAGAGACATACATTTACTTGCCAGCAATAGATTGAGCTATCGTATTAACATTTTGATCTTTCCCTGGACCAGCGATTTAACAGGAACACCACAACCTTACTCTAACAGAGTGGAAGATAAATTATGTGCTCCATCTGTCTCCGAATTTTGCAAACTTTGTTGGTGCAGTTTCGGTTTTAGATTTTTGTGTTACTGTAATTCCGAGGTAGATATGTAATCCCAGCCTGACATGCACTTACATCGGTGTGAAAAAACAGCTGAAAAATACACCCAGCCTGTAATTCATGATACATGCAACTCCTTTTGACCCTTTACTTCATTTTTCTACAGTTTTCAGATGTATGTTCATAATTTAATGCTAACAATTGAAATTTGATCAGTATGGTTTTGTTAATCAAATTTCAAATCCAGGATCCCATTTTTTCTTAAATAGTTGGATTCCTTTGTTGATATAATACACCCCTTCTTAAACAAGTTTGTTCGAAATTGCTGGATATTTTTGTTTACATTTACATTATATTCTGTCTGTGTTGTTGACAGCATGGTATTATATTTTCGTTTGGATAGTTTACACTAAAACCTAAAATTAAAGTTGATGCACTATTTTACTTTCTCTCCTTTTTTACTTCAACCATTTTCGCTTTTGCTAAGTGGAACTAAAGTTACTTCATGTTTTTAAAAGCTCCAAACGCTGAGTAACATGGACTGAAAGGTACCATAATTATCTTAAAATAAGTAGTGTGTTCACTGGACTAGGCAATTAATTGATAAGTATGCAACCCATACATTTACTATACATGTATTGCAACACATTATGCAATTTAACAATAATGACTGGAAGATACTATCTTTAAATGCATTTCTGACAAGTGTTGGGTATATTGCAAATAAATAAACCTATGATCGAATAATGTATGAATAATATAAATTCTGCAGATATTCTAAAGCATTTTCAATATTAAAAAAGATACAAAGGCATCAATAGTAACATTTATTTGTTGTAATCTTTTTGTATCATTCTATTATACATGATCACAATTCTTCATTTTAGCACACACAGTAATAATGTGTGTTTATAAATCTAATTACTTACTGTGATACAATAAATAATGTATATTTTCGATCTTTTGACAGTAAATGGTCTTTGTATTTGTTAATTAAAGTGAACCCTAAAATAAAATGGGTTCCAGTTTTGAGATGTAATCTGATAAAATTGATTGATTTTGAGAATGCATCTCCGATGACTGTCATAGCAAATTGAGTGGGGTAGTCCTTATTTTCAAACAGATGCATATTGCAAGAAAACTTCATTTATTATGTGTAGTCGTTTACTCTTGGTTACTAACAAAATAGTACTTAACTTGTAAAGTAGAATAACAATTGTTCATCTCTTGTAACTGAATTTCTTACTGTTTCTTAAACAACCATTTTATGTGTAATCATAGTAAGCATCATCAGCTGCTTACAACAGAAATAACTTATAATTATTTGTTTTTGTACATTTTCTCAGCAAGGATTTTTGGGTTGAACCCATGTTTCTGGGCTTATATTTAATTATGAACTGACGATGGTCTCCACTTTCAAAACAGGTTAGATCTTGTTGCTATATAGTGTGCTGACATCAACAGTTACTTTCAGAAATTCCGTGATCCCCTGACACTGGACTAGGAAACTATAGGGTACATTACGGTAAATGAGGCTGTTAATTCATCTCTATCAGTTCGCATAGATCTCGTTCCATGTACTAAAATACCTGTTGCGCAACAACAGACAACAAGCAGAAGTTGTAAACCACGAAGACTACCGTGTAATACCACCTAATGGTCTTTTTCCCATAACTGGTATGTTTTTACTTTTATGTTTTTGCCTTATTTTTGTTCTCCCCCATCGACAAAGCGGTTGAATATTCACATAGCGATTACTTGCTTCATGATTTAGATTAAATTTCAGTAGATTTGTGTTTATATAACCGTGAATCATATCATTGGCATTTTTGCCATTCTCATGCTGATTAAATTTATGGACTAGCTATGTAGCTGATAGCTGTACAGTGTATTAATCAGTATATTTGAGTATTTGTTGAGTCGAGTTATGGCAGTATATTGTTTTCTCGTTTGTTGTATTGTATCCCCCCTTCTATCCCATTCCTGATCAATTCGATTACCTGCAGTGACTTATTCCTGTAAATAGGTGACTAAGTAATTTACCCCTTGCTGAAAGCAAAATGTCTACTATTCCATTAAGCCAAGGAGAATCAACGGCAGTACAACCCTTCCGCCCTACGAAATTTGCGATGGGGATGGCATTCTAAACCTTAGAATTTGTAACAGCGCATATTGACCGTCATCGCGCATTACTGTACATGGCCATTTATTATCGAATTTCGTCAATATCTAACCTGTGGTTCTTAATTGCCACAGTCTATGAGCAACAGAGAAGCGAACATTCCTGGATGTGCTCCATCTGTACTGATCTCACAGTTGACCCACTTGGTTATCACAGCAGTCTTCTCTGACTATTGACATCTAACTGATCTATCTTACTATTTTCATCCAATTTTTAGATAAGATCGAGGCTAAATCAGCAGAGAGACATGGTCGCAGCTCACCAGTCAGCAGGTAGAAGATGAGGACACAGGCCATTGCAGCCAAGAGTGCATTGGCCACGCCGGGCCAACGGCGACCGAACCTCGCTCCAAAGTAGTTCACCACGTAGAAGGCAGCGAAAATGGCCGCCCCCTGCGCCACTATCCCCAGGAAAGGGTTCGCGCTCAATCGGCTCACCGCTATCACCGGTGAGTACATTGTCAGCAGGTAAACCGACCTGGTAACGACCAGAAATGCGCACATTATTCCATATCCACTAACAAATCAACATGCACAGACTCCTTTAAACGGGCTTACGACATAGTCTTTATTGTAAAGTCTGATTAAAAATTGTCATTAAGCTGTATCTGTACCAAAAGTGAACTTAAAAATACGATTTTACCATCATCATACATAAAGACTTACAAAACTTGTATATTGGTTTTAGGTACCCTTGATATCAGATCCATGTAAGGTGTATGACAGATAGATGGCCAGTCTGAAACTTCTTTCCAAACAAGCCCTCTTGATCTGATGTTCTTAGTAGTTACAGTAACGTGGATTGTTAGTTCTATTAATTTAAGGCCGCTCTATTTCCTAATATATACATTACTTAAGTTCATGACCAAATGTAGCCTTCGCATCCAGACCATTTTCAAGTAGATTTGAAAATGATGCTGTTGTAAAGCATCTGTACAGGTGTCGGTCTCTAACTGGTGGGGGGGGAGTAAGAAGGGAAAAGTCACGTGCCAAGGTAAGCAAGCCGCTCCCACGCCTTCTACACGTACTTCAGTGTATGCACTAAGATCGAGAAATAGACTGGTGTAAATGAGATAGGAGAATGATAGGTGTTTCCCTTCTTTAGGTAACAATAGCGCCAAAGGTGGCGATACAGGTGATGCTGCATCTCTGCAGGCACAGATGAATGGACGCCCTGAGGGTGCGACCACACGACGACGTAATCCTGGCAGGAAAATGACGTCATGACAGGTCATTAGTGGACATTAAAAAGACGTTGAGCGCCTGCACACTTTCTGTCAGTCACCGTGACCTGTTGGTGATGCATGCCAGCTCATCTGACGCGCTCTCTTACGAGAGCTTGCAACACTACAACCCACTACCTTACGTACATTTCAGCTACCTTGATTTCTTGATTGCATAACCATTTTTGTAAATACATTTATTAATGAATTTTTTCATTTATTAGTGTTTAAAAAAATTTTATTTTTTGTTTATAGGATAAGTAAGAATTATTCGTGTCAAATCATTGTAGTAAATACGCTGACCATGTCAGGGAAGCTTCTATTGTGTAAAGCACAGTAACAATATCGTCGTTGGCAAGGGTTCGCAGTGGTGAAGGCAGGGAAGTAGTTGCGAAGCATCTGTCTGGAGGAACGGACGTATTTGTTGAAGTGCAAACGCCAGAGTGTTTTGCGTCGAAAATGTTGTGATATGTGGCCAGGCAAATTATAAGTGGTCGAGCAAGTATGTGTGGCACAATTCATGGTCACAAGAAGATTTTCGAAGCAATGAAGAATATTGTGTGGGCCAGATGTATTCAAGTTGCAGACAAATCAAAAAGAGCCTGTTGTCGATCATGGAACTCATAATAAGCACTACTTTGCACCACAGGCAACGCATAGCGAAGTGAGATCCTGCAGTGTTTCGTAGATGTGTAATTCGCATGCTAGCATCTTAGGAACGTCTTGGAACATTATACTTCATTTAGTCAAAGAATGAACTTGTCGAGAGAAACTTAATTGACACTAGTCATCACTTCACCACGATTCCAAGAAAGTTATAAATGCAAAAAATAGTCAAAAGAAGCCAGATGTAATTAAATTTACTGTTTATTTTCAACCGAGACATTATTGCAACAAAATATAGTAGTACCGACAATTGCTCATATAGTGTTGCACTACTAATGCAGACAATCAGTTGAAATTAAAAGTGATTTTAATTGAAATACAGTTTCTATGATAATAATATGGTGGATTTTGTGTAGTGAAAGTAGTTTTAGAATTTTATGTTGAATTTTGTAAGTGATATTTTATGCACACATCAAAATAACACTGCTAGCGAAAAACAGGTATGGTGTTGCGATGAATGAAAGTTTTTACTGCATCTATTTGATAAACCATCAGCTGTAGAGTAAAAAGTAAAGAATAATAAACAGTTTTTAACACGAAGGATATTTTCAGGCAGACAGCATTCTCGTGAATTGCGCAACATTTAAGGAGTCAACCGCCCCTTATATGTGGAGAACAATATATTATTGCCTCACGCAGCTCGCAGTAGGTACTATCGATAGTCGAGAGCCGAGTGCGCCAGAAAGTAGTCAGTGGTGAGACTCCGAAAAAGTAAGTTGTTGACTACTAAACGAGCAGGGCGGATTTCGGCAGGATGGGTGACCGCATTTACCATTGTTTAACGGCTGTGTGTGTCACCCAGCGCCGTAGGCGTGACCTCCAGCAAATACGGAAATGGCATTGACTAAGTGACTTGTTGGTATGTTTAAGTGTTCATTTGCATACCGTGATTACGCGATAACCGCGCCGGACACCAACGATTTGAATTGCAGTGAGGATTGTGCAGTTGGTGCTACATGGAGGATATTGGTGTGCGACGATATTAATAGGCGACCTTTGATGAGTTAACCGTCATTATTTTGTCAGATGAAGGGAGTAACTGCCTCATTCGTGCTGTTTAGACAATACATATAGAACCCTAACAACAAAGTATGCACCGATTATTGCTACCTGACATTCAAATTGACTTTGTTGGATTTGATACGAAACAACTCCTGTTCAAATATTAACGGATTAGCTTTTATCAGTTGCACACGGTCGAACTATTCTAAACTGTTAGGCTGTTATCCACAAGTCAATAACGATGAGTTCTAAAAGGGAGTGTGTCATTGTGGCTCTTTTCATTCTATGAAAGGACAGTGTGCAGTGCGATAAGAGGAAGAGAATAACAACAAATGGTTCAAGTGTGCTTATCGCGAAAGAACATTGCCAGTATTAAGAAAATCACCAAAAGTTTAAATGGTAACGAAAACTTCTCATTAATTTACGTATGTATGAACAATTGAAAAATTTCGTGAAAAACCATCTTCGATAAACGGTACTTTGTAATGGTTTTCATTGTGAAAATGCATAAAAATCTTCGGAGACTGTATTACGATGTAATTGCAGGCTAATAGAACGTTCTAACATCTAATAATTAAAAGCAATTGGCAGTATTGGACGACCGGGACAGTGTTAATAAACTCTATTGTGGAGTACAAGCACGGAAATTCGTGTGTAAAACAGTGCGAGGTTAATATTAACGAGAGACACGGGTAGAAATTATCGCGACGTAACTGATCGCGTATTCATTACAAACGTGTCAAAGAAGTATTGTGCTCAGTCTTTACGCACAAAACCGGCTGTAAACCGTTTTAAAATCTCGAAAATTAATGTGGACCCATAATCTTATACGTAGGCAATAATGCACGGAGCCCAGCAGCCGCGTCAATGAATGTCAGTCAGGAAGTAATACGACACAGCACCAGTTCCAGCCGCGTGAGAGTTTCGACGGCGTAGACATGCTACACCGAGCAGCCACCAACACGCCGCCGAAGCTGACATCTCGTGGAGAGCTACTAAGTATCCTGACCGCAGTGCCACCTTGCCACCGATCAGCGAACTCCGACAACAACGTCTATACAGATTACACCGGGCGGCGGGCAGCCAGCGACACGACAGCCAAGTCGCCGCATATAACGAGCCAATGGCATTGACACCAGCGGCAGCGACTAGAGGTGGCAAAAAATAACTTAACTGATAGAAATAACCGTTTACTGAGAAGTAATGGTTACTGCGATAACCGCTCACCTCATACTGGCAGGTATTTCAATAACTGCCAATGGTGCCCGCGCCATCTGTTGACCTGAAGATCTTACTACACTTACGCGTCAACTCATCGAAGGAGAGGGATAGACCATTTTGAGGGTGTTCTCTAGGTCATGGAAATAACTATGAGACTGCACGCCATCTGTTAATAGAACTGTGTACTATTTCGTGCGCCATCACTACTTTCAGCACAAACAGTTAAATGAAGTTAATGTAAGAGTGGTGGCTAACAGGGGCTGCAGTACATGCATTGACATGTATGGTCGTTCCCTTAAACCACCGCCTTGTTTGTCAATTTAGTTTGGGCAGGTAGTACAA
The DNA here is from genome assembly GCF_023864275.1 of Schistocerca cancellata. Lineage (NCBI taxonomy): Eukaryota > Metazoa > Arthropoda > Insecta > Orthoptera > Acrididae > Schistocerca > Schistocerca cancellata. Next base: position 849,838 of record NC_064628.1, on the reverse strand, counting down.
ATACAGTTACCATAAGGAATTAGAGCGACTATGGAAATAACTATGAGGTCAGTATTTATCTCCGGTAGTTATTGTTATTTGCTCACAATTCTACTTCTCTGTAAGTTAACGGCTACCAGTACAGGTAACCTGGAAGTTAGTAACTGTGTTCCTGACTCTAGTTGGAGGTCATAGAGCCCAGTGATATTTGCAGAGAGGATGGTTACTGGAATGAACAAATACTTTCATACCACTATGGAAACAGCCAGTGGCTATCGGAGAGGACAAAGTATCACATAAAACATTTCAATATAATACTTATTATCCTCATCATTTGTCAGGAGATTGTCAAAATACATGAATGTATTACAGTAAACTGGAGTTGCTAATGTTTACAGGATTAATACACTGCCAGAATAAAACATAGTTATGCATGTTTAATAAATTTATCAGATACAGGTACCTGATCCTGACTGCTGTGACCAAGTGCTGTCAAAACTGAAACATAGCAGAATTTTTACTTAAGCTGGTCTAACAGTCCCTGTTAAGATATTCATCTATAGAATAGAACAAGTTGTCTATCAAAAAGTCTTTCAAACACTCTGTAAACCGTGCTTTATCTCAAACCAAGTTTTTATTGGTTGCTGATTTGCTAGCAATTTATTGAAAGTGTGTGTTCCTGAATATTGGACCCCTTTTTGGACCAAGGTAAGTGATTTTAGGTCTTTATGTAGATCATTGTTTGTATTCCTAGTACTGACGTTATGTATACAGCTGTTGGTTCGAAATACTTGCAACAAATTTCATTAAGGAATAAATATACTAGGAAGCAGTGGTTAGAATACGAAGTTCCTTAAACAGGTTTCTACATGTTGTTCTTGAATTTATACCACAAATGATTTTTATTACACACTTTTACATGCTAAAAACGTTTGCTCGATTTGTTGAGTTACCCCAGAATATGATCCCTTATGACATAATAGAATGAAAGTATATAGCTTTTTTTATTTTTATATTTATGTCTCCCACATCTGACATCATTCTCACTACAAATACAGACTTGTTTAGGCGTTTCAGCAATTCTGTTGTATGCCCTTCCCAACTGAATTAATTATTGATTTGTAATCCCAGAAATTTAACACTGTCAAACTTTTCATACACATGTTGTAGCTGAAGAAATCGAGCAGTTTTCCAAATCTCAAGTAAAGCTTGGATAGCGTAGAGGAGTAAACGAATCTATCACATTATGTATATTTTTGTATTTTATTACAAGGCCATACACGTATTCTATTAAGTAAACAGCACAAGCTTTGAATTCAACCTGCATTATTCAGCTTACATATTACTTCATACTTAAAAATGCACATTGTTAACATTTAGCTTAAACAGTGCTGTGGCGAAGTTCTGCATTTTGCGCTGCAGCTGTGAGGATAATATTTATAATAGCTACTGTGATAACATACATACATATGATATGAAACACTAATAATCGTTCGAACATCAAGTGAAATCTACCCGCAGTTAATTAGCTAAGGTTATGGCACGATTCGTACGACATTCCTGCGATTTCGCTCTACTCGCAGGTATACTGATAACTACACTGATGGATTCCACTTGTGTCGTTATTTAACTGTAACCCCATTGGAGTATTCAGTAGTGAAAAATAACTTGAAACTTATTTATAACTGTTACAATAACGGTTTTAAAAATATAACTGGAACTGTGATAATGGTTACTCCAGCCACCAGTTAACACAGCACGCAACGTATACTGAATTCCACAGCAAGTATTAGCGTCGTGCAATGAGTCGAGACAACCTGCTGGCGCAATAATAATTTAATTAGGCTATCTGCAGAGCATATAATCACATTTTGTAACGCTACAAGAATTGTATAGTAATTTTTCCTTCCATTTCGGTATTTTCTGGCTCGGCAGTAGTTTGTCTATGTATGCATATATTTTGATGTTTTCACCAGCAAGACAGCTGCGAATAGATTTTTAAGATTTATGCTGTAGCATTAATTGTTGATTACAGCTTTCATAAGTTAATTGGTGGTGTTATTTGATTTTTGATGCTTTGGTGTGAGGTGATGAATATTACCATTGGTGTTTAATTCACATAAGTTGGTGAAGTTTTTTTACATATCCAGTGCAAACAGGTACTGTTTCTGTTTTGAGCTAGTTAAAGTACTGCTGTCATTATTTTGTTTTAATTGTCAGGTGGTCAAGAGTCTTAGGTTACCCAAGGGTTAATTTATAGTGTTGCCTGTATGTAATATATGTAACCAAACATGTCTACTGAAATCAAGCAGGAGATTCTGGAGGTAGAATCTGGGAAGAAGGAGATAGGACAGGAGGATAGAGTTGATTCAGGAATCAGTGGCTGTGGACTATCAATAGAAAGCCCATTACCTCATTCCACCAATTACCTCAAGATACCAATTAAACCTGCAGTAAACATTGTAGTGGGCAGACAGAAATATGTGCTACTGGCGATATTAGAAAAGATTGAAGCCACCAATTGGAAAATGGAGGACACCAAGCAGGAAACCAAGGAACACAGTAAAATGACCCAAGAAAAGACTGAAGCCACTAATAAGGAAATCAGGGCCACCAATCAGAAAATCGAGGGAACCAATAGAAAAACCCAAGAAAAGACTGACACTGTCAATGAGGAAATTCAGATGACACTACAAGAGCATGAAAATTTTAAGAAACAATTACAGAATTATAAGGAATAGGTGAGGAAAGACTGCAAGGAGGGAGAAGGCAGAGTCCAGCAGGGCATAAACCTGCTCTAAAAAGATGCAAAGAAGATGGGAGAAGAGATAACCAAGAAAGCTCATGAAGAGGTTCAAGAAGTTAAACAAGAATTAGGGGGAAAGATCGAAGAGATAATGCAGAAGCAACAGCAATGTTAAGTAGCTATTTAGAGAGAAGGCAACAAACAGACCGAATTAGCTCAAAATATACAAAGCGCAATAACATTGCAGAGGGGCGAAGATAACAGGAGGATTGCACAGGACATACAACATTTACAAAGCGAAATCCAACAATTAGAAACGAAAACTGAGGAGACTGACAGAAAAACTGGTTATGCAACACTAGCTATAGGAGAAGGTAAAGTGATAACATTAATGTTTGGTGATAATCGTCATCCACAAGTTCATGTGGGACAAAAATATAAGCCAAAGAGAGTGCTGCACCTGAAGATTTTTATGAAATGGTTGAGAGACACATTTTCGAGACAAAGACAAAATTCGGTTTGCAATAGATAGAATGGAAGGTGAAGCTTCTAAATGGAGAGTGAAGAAAAAAGATAAAGTTAGTAGTTATGAGCAGTTTAAAGGATAATTTCTAAAGAAGTGTTCAGAAGTTTAAAGATAGAGAAGCCCTGATGGAGATACTGGAGCACACATGTGGGTAAGAGAATAATCAAGCAGGTGAGCAGGGCCAAAAAGAAGACAATTACCAATGGAATCAGTTTAATAATCAATCGTTCAAATGAGGAAGAGGAGACTATCATGGAAGTAGGGCCCATGGAAATGGACATCAGTTCCAAGGCCTTTCCAGAAGAGATGAAAATACAAGAGAATATGAAAGAGAAGGTGGCAGGCGAATAAATAGTGAGGCCTAAGATCAGGAAGAAAGGAAAAAGTAAACTAGACTGCACTCCTGATTAGGTCCAATCGTAGTCAGTATAAAGATGTATGGGCTAGATGTTGATGTCTTAGTTGACACCGGGAGTGAAGTGTGCTAGATCTCAAAAGCTATATGAATAGATACTGAATACTAACGCCAGTTTACGAAGTTTTCCCGGAAATGGTGTCCAAGTTGCAAATGCAGTAGGTGCCAAAAGTAAGCCCATTAAGGAATAAGCATTGACTGGGTTTGAAGTAGAGGGAGAAGCATATAAAGCGACATTTTTGGTGATACCATATCTTAACATGACAGTTATTTTGGGAATTGACTGGCTAAATGAAGTAGAAGCAATCATAAATTTCGATGAATGCACAGTGAGTGTAAAAGGACGGGAAGGAGAAATGAGAGAACTGACCTTGGTAGAAAGTTAGAAGTCAGAAGAGTTCTGACAGGTGAATATGTGTTATGCGGTGGGCCTACAGAAGAACAACCGGTTGATGAGCAAGTATTGATATTCTACGAGGGATTAGCACAAGCAGATCAACCTAGTGAAGATGCTATAGGCAAGAAACTAGAATATATGACACATTTGGATGAAGAGATTCGGAAGGGGTTACCAGAGATCTCACATAAGCACAGCAAAGTTTTCTCTCAGCAGCCAGGAATCATGAAAGAGGTAGAATGTAAATTGAAAATTAAGGAACACAAGCCTTTCAAAACAATACTCCATCCCTCACGCTAAATGGCAAGCAGTAGAAGAGGAAATATAAAGAATCGTTGACCTTGGGGTTATTGAGAGAACCAAGACCAATACAACAGTCCATTATTTGTGGTAAACAAGAAACATGGAAAAGTGAGAATAGTTTTGGATACATGTACAGTAAATAAAATCATTGAACCAGATCCATACAAGCCAAAAACGATAGAAGAATTAATTCAAAGGTTTCGGGGTGCAAAGAAACTTAGTAGCATTGACTTGCCCACAGGATACTGGCAAATACCTCTGACCTCTGAGTCATGTCAGTATACTGCTTTCATGTAAGCTGGCAGAAGTTATCATTTTACAGTATTGCCATCTACATCTACATCCATACTCCGCAAGCCACCTGACGGTGTGTGGCGGAGGGTACCTTGAGTACCTCTATCGGTTCTCCCTTCTATTCCCGTCTCGTAGTATTCATGGATAGAAAGATTGTCAGTATGCCTCTGTGTGGGCTCTGATCTCTCTGATTTTAACCTCATGGTCTCTTTGCGAGATATACGCAGGAGGGAGCAATATATTGCTTGACTCCTCGGTGAAGGTATGTTCTCGAAACTTCAACAAAAGCCTGTACCAAGCTACTGAGCGTCTCTCTTGCAGAGTCTTGCACTGGAATTTATCTATTATCTCCGTAATGCTATCACGATTACTAAATGATCCTGTAACGAAGCGTGCTGCTCTCCTTTGGATCTTCTCTGTCTCTTCTATCAACCCTATCTGGTACAGATCCCACACCAGTGAGCAGTATCCAACCAGTGGGCGAACAAGTGTACTGTAACCTACTTCCTTTGTTTTCGGATTGCATTTCCTTAGGATTCTTCCATTGAATCTCAGTCTGGCATCTACTTTACTGACGATTAATTTTAAATGGTCATTCCATTTTAAATCACTCCTAATGCCTACTCCCAGATAATTTATATAATTAACTGCTTCCAGTTGCTGATCTGCTATATTGTAGCTAAATGATACAGGATCTTTCTTTCTATGTATCTGCAGGACATTACACTTGTCTACATTTAGATTCAATTGCCATTATCTGCACCATGCGTCAGTTTGTTGCAGATCCTCCAGAACTTCAACACAATTTTTCATTGTTACATCCTCTTAATATACTACAGCATCATCGGCAAAAGCCTTGGTGAACTTCTGATGTTATTCACATGGTAATTTTATATGTTGTAAATAGCAACAGTCCTACGACATTCCCCTTTGGCACACCTGAAATCACTCTTATTTCAGAAGACTTCTCTCCATTGAGAAAGACATGCTGCATCCTGTTATTTAGGAACTCTTCAATCCAATCGTACAATTGGTCTGATAGACCATATGCTCTTACTTTGTTCATTAAATGACTGTGGGGAACTGTATCAAACGCCTTGCAGAAGTCAAGAAACACGGCATCTACCTGGGAACCCATGTCTATGGCCCTCTGAGTCTCGTGGACGAATAGCGCGAGCTGAGTTTCACACGATCGTCTTTTTCGAAACCCATGCTGATTCCTACAGAGTAGATTTCTAGTCTCCAGAAAAGTCATTATACTCTAACATCATACGTGTTCCAAAATTCTACAACTAATCGACGTTAGAGGTATAGGTCTATAGTTCTGCACATCTGTTCGACGTCCCTTCTTGAAAACGGGGATGACCTATGCCCTTTTCCAATCTTTTGGAACGCTATGCTCTTCTAGAGACCTACGGTACACCACTGCAAGAAGGGGGGCAAGTTCCTTCGCGTACTCTGTGTAAAATCAAACTGGTATCCCATCAGGTCCAGCGTCCTTTCCTCTTTTGAGCGATTTTAATTGTTTTTCTATCCATCTTTCATCTATTTCGGTATCTACCATTCTGTCATCTGTGTGACAATCTAGAGTAGGAACTACAGTGCAGTCTTCCTCTGTGAAACGGCTTTGGAAAAAGACATTTAGTATTTCGGCCTTTAGTCTGTCATCCTCTGTTTCAGTACCATTTTGGTCACAGAGTGTCTGGACATTTTGTTTTGATCCACCTACCACTTTGACGTAAGACCAAAATTTCGTAGGATTTTCTGCCAAGTCAGTACATAGAACTTTACTTTTGAATTCGTTGAACGCCTCTCGCATAACCCTCCTCACACTACATCTTGCTTCGTGTAATTTTCGTTTGTCTGCAAGGCTTTGGCTACCTTTATGTTTGCTGTGAAGTTCCCTTTTCTTACGCAGCAGTTTTCTAACTCGGTTGTTGTACCATGGTGACTCTTTTCCATCGCTTACGAGCTTGCTTGGCACATACTCATCTAATGCATATTGTACGATGGTTTTGAACTTTGTCCACTGATCCTCAGCACTATCTGTACATCTGTACTTGAGATAGAACTTGTGTGTTGAGTCATCAAGTACTCTGAAATCTGCTTTTTGTCACTTTTGCTAAATAGAAAAATCTTCCTACCTTTTTTAATAGCTCTATTTATGGCTGAAATCACCGATGCTGAAACCGCTTTGTGATCGCTGTTTCCCTGATCTGCATTAACTGTTACTAATAGTTTGTATCTGTTTGTCACCAGAAGGTCTAATATGTTATCGGCACGAGTCGGTTCTCTGTTTAACTGCTCAAGGTAGTATTCAGATAATGCACTTAAAAAAATTTCAATGGATTCTTTATCCCTGCCACCTGTTATAAACGTTTTAGTCTCCTAGTGTATATCTGGTAAATTAAAATCTCCACACAAAACTATAACATGGTCGGGAAATCTACTCGAAATATTTTCCAAATTTTCCTTCAGGTGTTCTGCCACAACAGCTGCTGATCCAGAGGGCCTATAGAGACATCGAATTGCCATGTTTGAGCCTGCTTTAACCGTTATCTTTACCCAAAGTACACTCCTGGAAATTGAAATAAGAACACCGTGAATTCATTGTCCCAGGAAGGGGAAACTTTATTGACACATTCCTGGGGTCAGATACATCACATGATCACACTGACAGAACCACAGGCACATAGACACAGGCAACAGAGCATGCACAATGTCGGCACTAGTACAGTGTATATCCACCTTTCGCAGCAATGCAGGCTGCTATTCTCCCATGGAGACGATCGTAGAGATGCTGGATGTAGTCCTGTGGAACGGCTTGCCATGCCATTTCCACCTGGCGCCTCAGTTCGTGCTGGACGTGCAGACCGCGTGAGACGACGCTTCATCCAGTCCCAAACATGCTCAATGGGGGACAGATCCGGAGGTCTTGCTGGCCAGGGTAGTTGACTACCACCTTCTAGAGCACGTTGGGTGGCACGGGATACATGCGGACGTTCATTGTCCTGTTGGAACAGCAAGTTCCCTTGTCGGTCTAGGAATGGTAGAACGATGGGTTCGATGACGGTTTGGATGTACATTGCACTATTCAGTGTCCCTCGACGATCACCAGTGGTGTACGGCCAGTATAGGAGATCGCTCCCCACACCATGATGCCGGGTGTTGGCCCTGTGTGCCTCGGTCGTATGCAGTCCTGATTGTGGCGCTCACCTGCACGGCGCCAAACACGCATACGACCATCATTGGCACCAAGGCAGAAGCGACTCTCATCGCTGAAGACGACACGTCTCCATTCGTCCCTCCATTCACGCCTGTCGCGACACCACTGGAGGCGGGCTGCACGATGTTGGGGCGTGAGCGGAAGACGGCCTAACGGTGTGCAGGACCGTAGCCCAGCTTCATGGAGACGGTTGCGAATGGTCCTCGCCGATACCCCAGGAGCAACAGTGTCCCTAATTTGCTGGGAAGTGGCGGTGCGGTCCCCTACGGCACTGCGTAGGATCCTACGGTCTTGGCGTGCATCCGTGCGTCGCTGCGGTCCGGTCCCAGGTCGACGGGCACGTGCACCTTCCGCCGACCACTGGCGACAACATCGATGTACTGTGGAGACCTCACGCCCCACGTGTTGAGCAATTCGGCGGTACGTCCACCCGGCCTCCCGCATGCCCACTATGCGCCCTCGCTCAAAGTCCGTCAACTGCACATACGGTTCACGTCCACGCTGTCGCGGCATGCTACCAGTGTTAAAGACTGCGATGGAGCTCCGTATGCCACGGCAAACTGGCTGGCACTGTCGGCGGCGGTGCACAAATGCTGCGCAGCTAGCTCCATTCGACGGCCAACACCGCGGTTCCTGGTGTGTCCGCTGTGCCATGCGTGTGATCATTGCTTCTACAGCCCTCTCGCAGTGTCCGGAGCAAGTATGGTGGGTCTGACACACCGGTGTCAATGTGTTCTTTTTTCCATTTCCAGGAGTGTATTTCACATTTCAGACCTCCGTCAATTTCCTTTAATACAATTGCACTTCTTATCGCTATAAACACGCCTCCCCCTTCACTATCCAGTCTTTCTCTGAGGTATACATTCCAAGCCATTTGGGCTTAATGTATCGGTCTTGGAATTTGTTAGAGCATTGGACAATATTTTGGGTGAAGAATTACTTAAGAAGTTTACTGTTAACGTAGATCATATATTAATTGCAACTGAGACATGGGAAGAACATTCAGAGACACTTGCAGGAGTCTTGCAGACGTTTGAGAAAGCTGGGGTAACAGCAAACGTGGGTAAGTCAGAATTTGGTAAATGCCAGATAAAATTCTTGGCTTCATAATTACGGAAGAGGGTATTTATCCTGATCCAAGTAAACTCGAGACAGTTAGGCAATTTCCAGACCTTAAAAAAAGGCAACTGAGAGCATTCTTCAGCGTCTGTGAGCTCTATCGAAACTTCCTGAAAGAACCTGTACTCACTGCCCCAAAATTGAGAACACTTGCCGGCCGGTGTGGCCGAGCGGTTCTAGGCGCTACAGTCTGGAACCGTGCGACCGGTACGGTCGCAGGTTCGAATGCTGCCTCGGGCATGGATGTGTGTGATGCCCTTAGGTTAGTTAGGTTTAACTAGTTCTAAGTTCTAGGGGACTAATGACCTCAGAAGTTGAGTCCCATAGTGCTCAGAGCCATTTGAACCATTTGAGAACACATACTAAAGCCAAAATGACCTGGCATTGGAATGATGAATGTCAAGAAGAATTTGAAAGGATTAAAGAAGCATTGTGTAACGCAGATATATTATGCCATCCTGATTTCTCTAGAGACTTTTATTTGGGAGTGGGTAGCTCAGATTATGGACTAGGCATACATTTAAACCAGATAGAGAAAGAAGAAGAGAGCAAGGTTATAAAGCAGAAGCTTGAATGCATGGCAAAGGAGATACAGCATTATGGAGGAAGGGGCACTGTCTATTGTGTGGGCTTTCAAGCGATTTCGTTATTATCTAACAGGATGACATGTAAAGGTGGTCACGGTCCACAAAGCCCTAAAATTCTTAACCACAAGTAAACTGAAACACAGCTGGTTGATAAAATTGCATTGCAAGATCATGAATGCAAAGTGATATACAAGCCAGCCAGGTAAGTCATGTACTGTACCTGATGCATTATCAAGGCAGCCACTCGATTCTTGGGGAACAGGTGTGAGAGGACCAGAAGACGGAGAAGTTCAGGTAAATTTAATGAAGGGAGTACAGCATGAAGATTTTGTGAAGAGGTTCTTAAGGAACACACGTAGAGAGCAGAACCAGGACGAAAAACTGAAATTAATCAAGAATAAGTATAGATGTGCTGGTAAAGAAAAGATTAGGATATACTGTTATATCCACCAGGGAATACTGTACAAGAGAAAAATAGAGGATGAAGAGAGCTTGAAACTATGTATACCAGAGAATATAATAGACAAGTTAATCTGGTACACACATTATAGCAATGCCCATTATGGACCTAAGAAACGCCTTGAAAAAACGGAAATTGGACAGCATCTTCAACATATACGCATAAACACAAGTTGCTGAGCACTTGTGACACCTGTCAGAAAACTAAAACTGCCACTGTTCAACATAAAGGTTACATGCATCCAGTCATACCAGAATCAATTAGAGACATCGTGGCAGTGGACCTGTTCAGTCCCTTGCCTGTGGCAAAAAAATTACGCCCAAATTCTAGTTGCAGAAAAATTAGTATCTAAATTTGTGAAGTTTTATCCATTAAAGAAAGCAACCAGCAAGGTCATCATTTATAAGTTTGAAAAAGATCGCTTTAGCAATGCATGTACACTGAAACGAATCCGAAGTGATAATGGATCCCAATTCCGATCCAAGAAGTGGAGGGAAATGTTGAATAGGCATCAAATAGAACAGATCGCCATCTGTAGATACAAACTGGTTTCGAACCAGGCCGAACGGATGATGGAGTTAAATCGTTTGTCTCTGACCTATTGTGACAAGAAACACGGTACTTGGAAGGAATACCTAGAAGAATTCGAGTGTATTTGGAACCACCTAACACAGGATTCGAAAGGATTTGCACCATGCGAAATCTTACTTAATCAGGAACCTGACTGTTTTTCGTGAGTTGATGGAATATCCACAAGAAGATAGCCTAATTTGGGAAAGGAAACTTGAACTAGTAGAAATGAAACATGAGAGAGAAAGTTAAAAGCAGACAGGAAAGACATGAAACCTGTAAGCTACAGGGTAGGAAACCTAGTGTTGGTGAAAGTGCATGCTAAATCCAAGAAGACAGATTCTGAAATACATAAATTTAACCATGTATATGAGGTACCATATAAAATTATCAAGATCGAACACCACAATACTGTGGAGTTGGAATATGCTCAAACCGACGGAGTGCATGGCAAGGAAAATATTGAAAATATAAAGAGCTATATCCATGTGAAGATTGGGGCAATCTGAAGGAGAGAAGTAATCAGGACGATGAAGTAGGGCCTAGACAGCCACAAACATAAGTGTGTATGGATGATTTTGGTTATTATGTGTGTTTGGAGAATAAAGATCTTGAGAACTGGTGTTCAAGTGTCAGTTGTTGTCTTTTATTTACTATATTTGTTTCTATTCTGGATTATGGGTTTTCATGATGACAAAAGACTTAACCATATTTAAGGGATGAATTGCATGTAAGAACTGAGACATAGTTATCCTTTATAGTGTGAGAAGTATTAGTGTTTAGAATATTGTACAGTGTATTAATATGACCTAGATATGGAGCATTCTATGAACTGTGGGAATAACAGACGCTCAAAAGCAGGAAACACAATTAGTAACAAATGAGAAAAAGATTTCTTTAGAGATTTATCTTGTGATGACCACACTAACGATAGATTTATATATACATTTGTGAGTAGAGATGAAATTATTGTCATTTATCTGCATTTGTATTGAGTAGGTATTAGTCTAATTAGACATAGTTGTTTCCTGTGGTGTGTGGTGCGAATATAGTAGGATTTTCGTTGTATTCTGCACAGCAAACCTCACAGAGATGAACCAAAATGAAAATAGTTTTGTTACAATATGATTCAATAGACATTCGACACACAATATTCAGGTGATTTCAATGACGTTACACTCATTTACTAAAATTTTGCTCATTTTTGGAGCTGACGACCGTTTTATTCTGTAATTTAAATGCATTCAAACCATATTATAGGATTTAAAATTATGGCTAACTACAAAGATATTTTTATTTATTACCATTTTTTTACATTTCGATCATTGTTTACATAGTAATAAATACTCTTGCAATAGCAATCAGATTGTACCTGTCTGTACTCAATCGCTAAGCATTAATCATCGAATTTAATACCTCGTTTCCACCAACAGTGGAATCTTATATGCGTATGTCAGAATTAAAACTGATCGAGTGTAACATCAAGCACCAGCACGTCAGTCTAGAATGATACAACAGAGAGGACTGTGAGACGACATCAGCCATAGCATGCTCACTAGCGTGACACAGTGACAGGAGCAGCCCCCACATGAAGAGAGTATAAGCGAGACTCTGCATAGCCACAGCCTCACTAGAAGACGGGCTGTGATCCAAACGATTAGCCGTGACTTGTGATCTACACAAATTGCTTGCTTGGGAGTTGCAAATAATCAATGTCCTTCGATATATATATACGTGTCGCCAATTGCTTGCTGCACCTCTTTGTGACAAAGGCAAAGTTAAGTACTGTCAATTTAATTTACTGTAGTAAACTCCATTAATAAGATTTGCTTGAGTTGATGTCTAGGTATCCGAGAAAACAGCTTCCTAGGCACCCTGTATTAGACGAATGGGTGGACACGATAGAAACCTTACATGCACAGTAAAGTATAGATACGTTATAAGCTGACACATCACATACAGCGCTGTTGTAAGTAGGCTGTTTATATTTTCTTATTGGCAACGTTACGTAGCGCTCTGTATGAAAATCACTGGCTGTGCTGTGTGCAGTCTGTGGCTGGTTTACATTGTTGTCTGCCATTGTAGTGTTGGGCAGCGGCAGCTGGATGTGAACAGCGCGTAGCGTTGCGCAGTTGGAGGTGGGCCGCCGGCAGTGGTGGATGTGGGGAGAGAGATGGCGGAGTTTTGAAATTTGTTATACTGGATATTATGAACTGCTATATATATTATGACTATTAAGGTAAATACATTGTTTGTTTTCTATTAAAATCTTTCATTTGCTAACTATCCCTATCAGTAGTTAGTGACTTCCGTAGTTTGAATCTTTTATTTAGCTGGCAGTAGTGGCGCTCGCTGTATTGCAGTAGTTCGAGTAACGAAGATTTTTGGTGAGGTAAGTGATTTGTGAAAGGTACAGGTTAATGTTAGTCAGGGCCATTCCTTTGTAGGGATTTCTGAAAGTCAGATTGCGTTGCGCTAAAAAATATTGTGTGTCAGTTTAAGCACAGTCTTGTATAAACTGTTCTAAGGGGACGTTTCATATGTCGACCCTTAGCCGAGGATACCTCACTGGAATCTTCTGATTTTTTCTTGTAGTTTGTGTAATTAGTGTAGATTTTGTTTATTGCTAGCGCGTAATTGTAGAGAGAATCTCCTGTGTAGTTGCAGCCTTTCATTGTTGTACAGTAAAACAGTTGTGGCATGCATGTAGATTTGCACCAAGTATTTCGCAGCTACGCTTGCAATTAACTAGATATTATTTTCAGTGCTATGTTAATGTGTTCCCCTATTTTTGCTCTTCAAATTGTGTTTTTCTGTGTTCTCATGTGAAATATTGTGACAATAATGGCGTGTGGAAAACGTAACACTAGGCTCCAAAGTACACTGAGAAATGACAGTGAAGACGAAAGCAGTGTGTTAACGCCACCATGTAATGAATTAACTAATATTCAAAGTAGTAATTTGGTAACTGTGCATAGGGAAATGGAGCGGGCGTCAAATAATGGTGTAGACAGTGAAACAGGTAGTAAACAGGGAAGCATTATCGATCGATCGGTCGGCAACAGCTCGCCTCAGGAATTGGGAATGACGGAACACAATATTGCAAATACTGTAGACTCAGGTTTTGGGTTCTCACCGTTTTCTCAAATGAGTCAAGACACATTTTCCGCTTGTCAAAATGTGAATGTTGCCGGTGCAAATTCACTGCCGAAAAGCACTGAGGAACATGTTTCAGACACCAGTGCATTGTTATTACAATTAATGCAACAAATGGGACAAAAGCTTCAAAAGTTAGACACAATGGAACAAAATCAGAGACAAACACAGCAACAGTTAGACACAATGGAACAACACCAGAGACAAACACAGCAACAGTTACACACAATGGAACAACACCAGAGACAAACACAGCAACAGTTACACACAATGGAACAAAATCAGAGACAAACACAGCAAAAGCTTCAAAAGTTAGACTCATTGGAACAAACTCTCGAACAAACACGTGAAGATTTAACTGCTGAGTTACATAACATTGACTCGAAATGTCAGAAAGTCTGTAATGACGTAAAAACACAAATTTGTGAGCATTTCCAACCTATTTTTTCGCGTCATGAAAATGCATTACAGAATCATGAAGCAGCCATAAAAGAACTGCAAACTATTGTTCATGAAAATCACGACACCTTGCAAGCTAAAATTGACTCAGTTGCATCTACCGATTCGGTTACGCAACTTGCAAAAACTCAAGAAAACTTAAAGGACACAGTAGATACAATTTCAACACAAATGGACACTCTGAAACTTGGTTCAGAAAAACACACTGAGGAAATAAGTACACTATCGGAGAAAGTAGCCGAACTTTCGGATCAGTTCACTAACTTATCTGCAAAGGTAGATGATGATCTGAATGACACATGAACTGTAGCCATCACTGACACAGAAGAGTGTGAACAAATTAGGAAATTCAAACAAAATCAGAATCAAATTAATACGCAACACCAAAGAGAAATCCGGGAAGTACAAGATCAGCTGACACAGGTAATACAAGAATTACGTATTTCAGAGGCCACTCGCGCTCCAATACGGGAAGAGGGACATAGAAATACGGAACAGCCACAAAATAATAACTCAGGGCACTTCGGAAATTATGAAAGAAATTGGCAAGGTACACCGAATTTTGAGATGGAACCGCCAACACGACGTAACAATGACCGATATGCTACTCGCCGACACGATGATTTTGACTATAAGCTGTTCATTACTACACGTAAATTCAAAACGTTTAAGAATTCTGCCAACGACATTCATCCACAAGCGTGGCTCCATCAATTCTCTCATTGTTTTCCTCCCAATTGGTCATTGGAGCACAGGTTAGAATTTATGTGTGGCTACTTGGAGAATGAACCAGCTGTAAGAATGCGATCGGTCATTCACTATTGTCACAGTGAAGGAGAATTTTACCATGCGTTCCTCTCAGCATATTGGTCTCAAGCTACACAAGACCGAGTAAAACATAGCATCATAATGATGAAAAATTTCGAACAATCTGAATTTTCCAGTCTTGTGAAATATTTTGAAGACATGCTGCACAAGAATCAGTACCTGTCAAACCCATACAGCCCCTCAGAACTCATACGCATTTGCTCAATCAAATTACCTGAACATTTACGACATATTATTTTGGCAGGACGTTGCAAAGACGACATTGAAGCTTTTCAGGGACTGTTACAAGAACTGGAAATTGACACAGACAGTCGCGGGATGCGAAAATGGGAAAACAATCACTACAGGTCACATCCGTCACAATTCCGTAACGACAGAAACGATAACTGGCCACGACAAGCCTATTCATACAACGTAAATCGTGACCAAAACAGACACCACCCGTATGACAACCACTGGCAAAGTAATAGTTACAGAGAAAGATCGCATTCCCGTAGTAATGAATATGACAGAGACAATCATAGAAACAGACAATTTGGCAACCAGAACTATTATTATCACGGGAGACAGAATAACTTCAGACGCAACGGTTCACTGTGCAGTGATAATTCAGGGAGAAATTCTCCACCACTTAACCGACAAGGAAGAAACTATGGAATCTACCGACATGACGACAGACGATATAATCATAACGACAGACCTGAATTTCATCAGAACTGGCGGGGTTCAAACAGAGCTGGGCCCTCTCGGCAAGGCGAATTTGTAGAAGTTAGGTCTTCTAATCCCAATAACGATGCGCGCCAACAAAGAAACAGACAATGACTCGCACCGCAGGCAGCCACTTGCGCCCGCTGGCTCAGGGAAAAATAACATTGATGCTAACCTTGAGCAAAATTCCAGTATTCTTTACGGACGAATACCGCATGATAATTGCATTCAAGTTGAAACTCTGCGTACTGAGAAGAGCAAAGGTTTACACCACATTTCACATGTAAAACCATTTATTGACAGATAATCTGCTTTTTAACTTAGTCTTTGCAATTTTCACTTCACGTTACTTGTACAATTTGTCACACTGAGAAACTGTTAACATGCAACAATGTTTTGAAGTTCAATATCCACTCAAGAACCAAGAGAACTTATTTAAACAGAAATTACGAATGCATTGTTATTGCGAACAGACGACACAGTGTTATTGTGTGTGTACATTCTTGCTTGTTAGTTGCACGATTACGTAACAACTATAAGGCTCACATACTTAGAACATTTACCAGTACTGCTAATGAGATTTTAATGCAACATTTTGGTGTACTTGAAAATACATTCTGAATTAAAGTACTTTCTGAGAGATACCAGATGATACAGTGGTTAGTTTATGTGACAGCTACAAGATTATATCATGACGTTACTAATGAGTGACAATTTACAATGTTGCTTTTGCGGTGTATCTGTTTTATATCTGTACAGTTTTTCTGAATTCTTCTGGAAAGTAAATCATGTTTAATAGTAACTTTTGTGGTATAGCTACAATGAGACAGCCTTTTCCATAGCACAACAATACGTTACAGCACAGTAATTTCTTCATCACAACAATAAGCGCAATAACTAAGATATCTATAAGCAAAGCATTTCACTTTTGTTTATCATGAGGTAAGTACATTGACTTCTGCAGAACTTAGCTTTCGGAGGACAATAACTACGACACTTCCACAGAGATTATCTTACAACAAGACGCACATTTAGCGCTACAGGACACGTATTTGAGTGATTGATTTTGTACTTAAAACATTTATTTTTAAAGATATTTGAAGTACAATGATACAAAGGTTTTCCGTGATACATTTCATTCCATTGCTGTAATCTGTAACACCTGAGGGTATAATTACAATAATCCTCAGGGGGGTACACGCCTACTTTGTGTACCATGTGTTTGGCAAGCACAAGGAGCCCTAGCTAATATGGTATTTGCTTATACAACTTTACACATCGGTACCATATTTCTCTAACACAAATTACACAGCTATCTGATCATTTAACTGAGAGAGACAAACATTTATTTTACTACATCAGTGCCAGATGTTTATGTAATTACACCATTGGGTAACTTCACACTTAAGAAATTGTATTTTGTCTGTACTTTGTGAACTGTTCATATTTTTTCGGACCCATTGTGGTATTATGAGAGCTTTGAATGATATATTTGGTATGGGATCACGATTTTTAAAGGACGTTTGAGGCAGATGACACTTTTGACATGAGCAGAGAATTTTTTTTTAATTATTGGAGGAAGCTACGACGATTGTGAGAGTTGACTGAGGTGTTATGATGTTATTATTACGATGACTATGTGTATTATGCTGTTGCGGTATGTTTATGATCAATAAGCTGATGCTATACGAGTTATTTGATTAAGCTAAGTATCTGCTATGATGAAATATTGAAGAAGTGTTGACGAATAAGGTAAGGAATAATGAGTAGTGTTTAGGGACTCTGGTTTGTGAAAAAGGTTGTTGGAAACCAAGAATCGTACTTTAAGAGTTATGAAATGTGTGTAAATGCGTGAATGTATCACAATGCCGGCAAAAATTTTTTGGACACTGTTATATTCATAAGATTTTGTTTCTACACATTTGCAACGCAAATTCTTGACTCGTGAAATTTTGTATATGAGACTGGCACTGTAGCGGAAACTGCTGTCGTAAATATTTCTGTAAGAAAGTTAAGTGACCACCTGCACGTAATGCATCGTGGGCACCCAGCTGTGTCAGATGCCTGGAGAAAAAGCCATTAGGGTGTCCCTTTCCAGAGGCACAGGTAGAAAAAAAAAGGGAGGCCATTATCCTCGCTGTTGACATTCCTTTGTAGAAAGCATCGTAAATACGACACCCTCAAACCTGAGAACATGATAACACTGTGGAGCTCTTAATTTATAATATTTACTGCAATGCCGAATGAAATGACGAGAAATATTTTTATGTCTATACACCTGATTATGACTACTGTCTTTCTAGTTGAGAGAAATGCCATATGGCTTGCTTTATGTATTTATTTGCTCATTTTCTTTAATATCTAGTTTCTAGCTGCACTGCAGCATTGTTTAAAATAAAATTTTATGAATGTACTAATATAGATATTTTATGCCTACAGATCCAGTAAACAATAACTTAAAAAAAAAAGAAGGAGCACAAAAAGACATTTCCCTTCACAGGACTTGCATACATAATTTTCTTTTCAACTACTTGGTAATATTTTTCGTAGAATAAATTGTGGTGCACCACTTTAATTACATAGACATTAAGATGTGAATATACATTTTCCTTATCTGCATTGTTGTTTTTACTGTAATATTTTTTCTGCTTGAGCTATGTCATGTTTAGGTATAAGTTACTGCTGTTTGCCAGGCATAGTGTTACTGAATTTGACTTTGTGTTACTCTGCTAAGCCAGTTTATTACCGATTTATTTTTCTTGTTTGCTGCTCATTGCATATTAGTTGTAATATTGTTGCTTACTTTGCGAATTTGAATTTTTTGTCATTGCTGTTCGTGTTAATTGTTTGGTGCTGCTGCATTGCCTCGTCCCTTAGTTTAGCATCTGAGCTCAGTAGATTTAAGTTAGCTTAAGAAGGGGTAGACTATATAAGAGAATGAGTTGCGATGAATTTGAAGAAATGCACTGAGAGGTTATACGAGAAAAATACAGAAAGCATGCTTGGATAGGATTTTTTTGGTGGAAGCAAAGGTTGAAATAAGACGAACGATCTATGGAATGAAGTTTTGGGTTGGACTGCAGTACCAAATGTTACACTGAAAACGAACCCTGTCCTTTCCTTTTGTGTTATCCCACTATGTGTTTGTGTACCCTTGTGTATTTGTTTTCTTCCTGTCTCTGTGTAGTTTCATAGAAGTTTTTCTTCTTTTAATATTAAGCTCCATTCACTATGATGAGGAATACTGTTCTCCTCAAATATAATTGGCATTAATACTATGTTATTTACCTTGTAAATATGCTTAGACATTATTCATTCTGTTTTGCTTTAATGCTCATGTGTGAAGTTGATGTTTCGCAAGTTATTCTGATCTTTTATGTATGTACTCATGTCATAATTCCTATAACACTGATGTATATGTTTATTTCTATTCTGTTGTAAAGCCTGTACTACAAATGTTATCTGTATTGTTATGTTCTTTAATGATGTATTTTGTACCTTTGTAATTGTATTCTTATGTTATAAAATTGTAATTGATACCAGTTCATCATATTATTAACTTGTTAGTTACATTTCACTGCACACTTTTCTGTTGGTCATAGTATATGGACAATAAGTGAGAAGCAGAGACTGTTAGTGTATGCACGTGTGTTGATAATTCAGCAAGGGACTGGATAACAGCATTGCTGGTTCTAAGGACAATTCCAAAAACTTTGTGAGTGCACAATTGGTGGTTATGGACTTGCTATATTCTCCGCAAGACTCTTCAATGGTGATTGTGCACCCGCACAGTCACAACAGATGGCTGCTGGCCATCTCTACAAGGACTACAGTGGGTCTGCACCACTGGTGGCCCACCAATACCACAATCTGTACCAGGACTACAGTGGGTCTACTCTGTGTTGACCTACCTACCAATATGCATCAACTTCGACTGACTCTGCGGTGGGTTTGCTCTGTTGTGGCCTATTACCTGTCTGCATGTCAAGAGTCAGCACTGTCTTTCCATTGGAAGGACAACACTACTTCTTCAAGACTGCATGAACATCCACTACTTCCGTGTGCATTGTCTTTTACTGCTCAGACTTTGATAAAAGAAACGGCAGTTTTACTGGGATGAACTGTCTTTATGGACTGTGAGAAAATTTTAGCTTTGGACCAACATTGTATCAATAAGTGTGTGCATTTGATATCTTTGTTATTGTAATTATGAAAAATTCTATCAAATCATTATTGGCCACTGCCCAAAACAATTTGTAAAATTTTTTGTGGGGAGCATGGGGGCTATGTAAGTAGGCTGTTTAGGTTTTCTTATTGGCAACGTTACGTAGCGCTCTGTATGAAAATCACTGGCTGTGCTGTGTGCAGTCTGTGGCTGGTTTGCATTGTTGTCTGCCACTGTAGTGTTGTGCAGCGGCAGCTGGATGTGAACAGCGCGTAGCGTTGCGCAGTTGGAGGTGGGCCGCCAGCAGTGGTGGATGTGGGGAGAGAGATGGCGGAGTTTTGAAATTTGTTATCCTGGATATTATGAACTGATATATATATTATGACTGTTAAGGTAAATACATTGTTTGTTCTCTATTAAAATCTTTCATTTGCTAACTATCCCTATCAGTAGTTAGTGACTTCCGTAGTTTGAATCTTTTATTTAGCTGGCAGTAGTGGCGCTCGCTGTATTGCAGTAGTTCGAGTAACGAAGATTTTTGGTGAGGTAAGTGATTTGTGAAAGGCATCAGTCAATAAATAAAGTGCAGATTGCTTGTGCATTGGTAACTCCACGACGCCACAATACTGGAGAAAACATCAGACATGCAGCACTGTAGTCAGAAGTTGTCACCTGGTGACAAAACATAATTTTGGTCATTTTTTGTCCCGAATAGAGTGGAAGGAAATTAGGAAGGTTTCACAAGTTTTGTGACACCTTCGCCTTCCCCTTGAACTAGAAATTTGAAGAGGCTGCAGATAATGTGCACCACCCATAAGCTGCTAGGTTCTAGTAGAACAAAGACGAGTTGGAAAATTGTTTGGTAAGTCACCTGGCAACAATGAGGATTACTGTGTTCCTGAAGACGTTCCAGCTGGAGAATATGCCAAGGAAGCCCCTCCTGTCTGTCTTGCTCTTGCCCACGGTCTGGATCACCTGCAAGGCGAACGGAGGCACTGTGGAGCCATTGGTGGCTGCTATGCGCCGCAGAACAGCCAGCGCCTCCTGCTCGCGACCTCTACACGCCAGCCAGCGTGGAGACTCGGGGAACCAACTGTCACCAAAAAATACAAGTCTCCTGTAAGTACTAATCACAGTAGTAGTTGTAGTTGTAGTAGAATATTGGTCCACTTATCAGCTTTACAACAATATTAGAGCTGTCAGCTTAATACAAAGAAAAGACACAATGAAAACTTTACTTTTACATTCGGACATTTAAATGGTTACATTTCGAGCTTAACAATAATTTATCGATAGTGCACAATATTCTTTAGTATTTTAGTATGTTCATACTCGAAAAAATTAAGCTTAATAGGGAAACGAATGTTCCATTATGAGACACACACACATATGTTATATATATATATATATTCCAATTCACCTTACAACTTTCGTTATTCCTATGCACTTCAATCTTTGAATCTTTGTAACTCTGAAAAACTGAGTAGATATTCCTGAGCAATAAAATGTATATTCAGATGAGGAAGAAGTGATGGGAACAACTGAATCAAAGGAAACGATTCAGTTGGTTGTTGGAAAACAATGCATTCCATTTTGAGTGTGAACATTCCACTGTTTGCCACTATTTAACCCTTATTGTTGACTCCACTCTGTTATCACTTGTCGTCACCATTGTTGTCGTCGCGACATCTGATTTTTATTGAGTGCATTCACTAACTATTAGTTTGGCTCTTCATCCACGTTTATGAAGAAGCATTTTCTTAATAGTGAACTCTGTATTTGGTTTCAGAATTCCGAAATGCTCAGTGGTGTGAGGATGGAATAAACCTTATGACTGATTAGAAAATGATCCTCAAGGCAAACTCGGTGAGATTTAAAGTCTCTGCAAAGATGATTCATAGTCTGAATCTATATTAATTAAAGAAATACAAAGAAAATTAACAAATATTTCTGGCAAAAAAAGCTTCCAACGATTGACATTATATGTTTTATGTTCACGTCACCTCAGCATGTACCAAAATAGGATGATTGGTGATTGGTGCAAACCAGAGGAAATAGAGCTTTGCCGGCCGCGGTGGCCGTGCGGTTCTAAGCACTGCAGTCCGGAACCGTGGGACTGCTACGGTCGCAGGTTCGAATCCTGCCTCGGGCATGGATGTGTGTGATGTCCTTAGGTTAGTTAGGTTTAAGTAGTTCTAAGTTCTAGGGGACTGCTGACCTAAGATGTTGAGTCCCATAGTGCTCAGAGCCATTTTTTGAAATAGAGTTTCAGTAAATTTAAATAAAAAAGTGATTGTTCATTTAGTTCAGCATAAATTTATCTTGTAGCACCAATCATTAACCAATTAAAACCCACCAAACATCCATATTTAATACCAGAAGGACGAAAAATGGATATTTAAGTAAATGAATACTTAAATTTTAAAAATGCTTCATTTTAAGAAATATACTTTTTTCAGCTTTCCTTGAGATAAATTACATTACTTTTCTCTAAAGAAGTTGGTAAAATTAGTTTTGATTCATGTATAACCGAAAAGACTGAAAGAGTATGCACATGAAATCTCTCAAACCCAGAGACTGAGTGAAAACATTAATATGGCTGATGTAACCATCAGAGACTTGTCAGTCAGCTGTCTCACATTAAGTGAAACAATTCAAACATAGAGACTGAGTGAGAACACTGATACAGCTTACATGGTCACAGAGACTACATTCAGTTATTGGTTGTTTCATTTGACTGAAAAAAAAACGACTGAACAAAAAATTGTAGATGGGACAATCGGTTGTTAAAACCAGTTGGTTGTCCCCCCTCACTATGAGGAAGAAGAAAAATTATTACTAATACCACACAGATCTACATGTAAGATTTTCCAGTAAGAATGTGTATTATAGAAAGTATATTATAGAATGAAGTGGGTATTGTATTATAAATATGTGTTACATTTTTACGAACGATTGTTCTACGTTGTCTAAATAACCCATTAAGGTATAATAGGAATTATGTAACAAATGATCTATAAAAGTCATATGAAAATTGTTAAAGTTAACTGTGACTCTTGTCCTGTGATGATAGACAGATTGTTGGTGTGGTAATTACTACAATTTTCCTCAGTGTGCATAATAATAGGTTCGAAGCGATCAGGTTCAGCAATCAGAAGAACACACACAACGCGCTAGTGATTGATATGCTACCAGAACGTCGCAGACAGTTTAAGATAATCAGATGTTTTGTCTGTTGTACCGATAGACAGATTGACAGAACCGGACGACAAACGGCCACCAAGACAGTGGAATAGAGCTTACGGAACTTGAGAAATCGAGAACTCGGAGTCTGCACCTCTCAGGGCCAATAAAAAGCAGAGTACTCAACATAGCTCAGCATGCCTTTGCTGTTGGAAACCTTATCGGTAAACGCCCCGGTCGGAATTGACGTGTGGAACAAACATATACTCACTGAGGCCCACAATCGAATCAGACACTCACTGGCTTGGACACCGCCCATCAAACTGCGTTTAATCTGATGGGACGGTGAACCAGTAAGAGACGCTAGATTCCCAACCCTCCGGGAGCAGGCGGAACATTCTTCCAGGGCAGTTTTAGCCCGTCAAACACAACTTTCACACTTGTTGCCTAGGCGCCTCACGCCTACGTCAGACATACGATATTTGAAATCATATGGACTAGATAGTACGACTGCATTTCGGTCACGCTGCTGTTTGTAAGATAAATATTTCTTTCAAATTACGAGGGCAGTTCAATAAGTAATGCAACACATTTTTTTTCTGAAACAGGGGTTGTTTTATTCAGCATTGAAATACACCAGGTTATTCCCCAATCTTTTAGCTACACAACACTATTTTTCAACGTAATCTCCATTCAATGCTACGGCCTTACGCCACCTTGAAATGAGGGCCTGTACCATTCCATTGGTCGATGTCGGAGCCAACGTCGTACTGCATCAATAACTTCTTCATCATCCGCGTAGTGCCTCCCACGGATTGCGTCCTTCATTGGGCCAAACATATGGAAATCCGACGGTGCGAGATCGGGGCTGTAAGGTGCATGAGGAAGAACAGTCCACTGAAGTTTTGTGAGCTCCTCTCGGGTGCGAAGACTTGTGTGAGGTGTTGCGTTGTCATGAAGAAGGAGAAGTTCGTTCAGATTTTTGTGCCTACGAACACGCTGAAGTCGTTTCTTCAATTTCTGAAGAGTAGCACAATACACTTCAGAGTTGATCGTTTGACCATGGGGAAGGACATCGAACAGAATAACCCCTTCAGCGTCCCAGAAGACTGTAACCGTGACTTTACCGGCTGAGGGTATGGCTTTAAACTTTTTCTTGGTAGGGGAGTGGGTGTGGCGCCACTTCATTGATTGCCGTTTTGTTTCAGGTTCGAAGTGATGAACCCATGTTTCATCGCCTGTAACAATCTTTGACAAGAAATTGTCACCCTCAGACACATGACGAGCAAGCAATTCCGCACAGATGGTTCTCCTTTGCTCTTTATGGTGTTCGGTTAGACAACGAGGGACCCAGCGGGAACAAACCTTTGAATATCCCAACTGGTGAACAATTGTGACAGCACCACCAACAGAGATGTCAAGTTGGGCACTGAGTTGTTTGATGGTGATCCGTCGATCATCTCGAACGAGTGTGTTCGCACGCTCCGCCATTGCAGGAGTCACAGCTGTGCACGGCCGGCCCGCACGCGGGAGATCAGACAGTCTTGCCTGACCTTGCGGCGATGATGACACACGCTTTGCCCAACGACTCACCGTGCTTTTGTCCACTGCCAGATCATCGTAGACATTCTGCAAGCGCCTATGAATATCTGAGATGCCCTGGTTTTCCGCCAAAAGAAACTCGATCACTGCCCGTTGTTTGCAACGCACATCCGTTACAGACGCCATTTTAACAGCTCCGTACAGCCCTGCCACCTGTCGAAAGTCAATGAAACTATACGAGACGAAGCGGGAATGTTTGAAAATATTCCACAAGAAATTTCCGGTTTTTTCAACCAAAATTGGCCGAGAAAAAAAATGTGTTGCATTACTTATTGAACTGCCCTCGTACAATTAAAGGGTTTCTACCCATTACAATTTGTGAAATAATTACAAAACGTTAAATTTTTATGTTTTATATGGAAAGGACAGGGACCAGAGCCACCACCTTTACCGAAGACCAGCGACAGCTAGAAAACACAATTTTCGACCACTATTAATGTAATTGTAAAAATAAAGGTAAGAAAAAGTTGTATGAATTGAACTTGTACGATCACCTTTTGGTGTTGCAGTTCTTCTTATTCCCGTGTTTGCTAAGAAAGTTGGATGACGAATTCCTCCTAATGCAAGATACCTTTTGAGTTTTGTTTTACCCAGACATGTTTCAGCACTTTTTGTGGTATCTTCAGTGGAATGCTTTATTTCCTTTCTCACATGAAGCTATTGAATGTTAATGTTGGTAGCAGTGAGTCGGCTACACGATCTGCAACTTGTCATGGCTTTGATGTTTTTGTCCCCTTTGTTTGTGGTATGGTAACATGCTGATTTCTACCACTTTTGTCATTTCACAGGAATTTTCTGCGATTTTTCGAACTTGTTCAGTATTTTCGCCGCCATACTAAGCATACCAGCATTAACATTCAATAGCTTCATGTAAGAAAGAAGATAAAGTAATCCACTGAAGATAGCACAAAAAATGTTGAAACATGTCTCGGTAAAACAAAACTCCAAAGGTGTCTTCATAAAACGGAATTCCTCATCCAATAAACTTTTACAGTATTCAGTTACCGTTTATATTTCGTCCCAAAAGCTTAACGTGCATCACGAAAGCAGAACGTTGTTACTGAGTTTATAATACTGCAAAATCTAAAAATAAATATTTTATCTTGCAAACGTGAAGAAGTTAAATTATATGAACAACGTATTTCAAGAAACATCCAGTTTTTGTCTTTCAGAGAAATAAAACGGAAAAACTGAAATAAGAGTG
The DNA here is from genome assembly GCF_023864275.1 of Schistocerca cancellata. Lineage (NCBI taxonomy): Eukaryota > Metazoa > Arthropoda > Insecta > Orthoptera > Acrididae > Schistocerca > Schistocerca cancellata. Next base: position 823,911 of record NC_064628.1, on the reverse strand, counting down.
TTTTTATAAGTTAAGAGATACATAACGCCAAAGAGCATAAGCTAGGGCTAATCGTCTGCATATTGTGGAAGTACCTGAAGCATAAAATATTGAAAAAGGTTCAAACAGTACAAATTTTATTTAAAGAACGGAAACGGTTGTACATCAGAGCAGACTAAATCAAAGACTACAAATTATCAATTTAATAAATTTTTTGAAGTTGAACAACATCTCTGGGATTAATTATAAAACACAACGCTGTAGTACCGAAAAGAAAACACTGCTCTAATGCCTTTTTTTTTTACGTCGTCGTACAAATTGTAAAACTATCGTAATTGTAATAAAAATTATTCACGGTAAGTATCTGCTAACAAAGAAAGATAATACATACTGTAGCCAAATATATGTGCAAGAAATGTGATGTTCGAGGTTCGCCAACATATGGTATCGTAAAACAAGGCGTATCATGGTAACTATCAAGTAATCCATCCTACGAAAGAAACTGGTCTAGATGGAATTCAAACCCAGCTCGTAAGTACATCATTATAATATTTTACAAACATCAAGAATGCTATCCTCAAACATTGGTATTTCCTTGCACTTTGGAAATTGGGCAAGGTCCTGATGTTCCGTAAGTCAGGGAAAGACGACTCCATCCCACAAAATTACAGGCTGAGCTCTTTCAGCAGTGTTCTTGAGTAAATAATTCAGAAACTTCTCACTGGCACTGCATCAGTAACCTGAGCCCAGACAAACTCCAATTCCAGAATCACCTCGCCACAACACAATTTCTCCGCACAACACGCGACAATAATAATAAAGAACCAGTGGCACTGTTTTCCTTGACCGCCGAACGTATTAGCCATAACAGCTTCATTTGCAAACTCGCTAGGATTCCGCACAGGGTCACATGTGTCACTCACTCACAGGGGCTTCAAGAGATTCGGGGTCAACAATCAACACTATATGGTAAACAAGAGGGAGCACCTCATGGCAATATACTGGAGTTCCACGCGTTAAGCCTCCACGACAATGTGATAGCAGCCATCCACACCAATGACAAACCTACCCTGGCACAGTACTGGAAATGACCAAACATCATTTCAGCTTACAGACGGGATTGAAAACTCTCAGGCATTGGTTGGAGAAATGGTGAGTTTAGTAAGTGGAAGTTAATTCTGTTTACAAGCAGACCGCACCCCCTCCCCTCCCACATGCAAGCACACACACACACACACACACACACACACACACACACACACATATATATATATATATATATATATATATATATATATATATATATATATATATGCACAAGCACAAACAGTGTAGATAAATCACATTACACAAACATTTTTCTGTGAGAATTAGCTACATTGGCGTTAAGTTGGACTGGAGGAAATTGAAACCAGAGCTTAAGTCAGACTTTTCTAATTCCTCCTACCCAATGCTCAACTGCCAAAGTACACTGAATGGCAGCATGGCTAGTACGTGTATGCAACTCTCATTATAAGGCTGATGACGTACGTAGGAGCAGTCTGGGAATACCGAACACCAACAGATCTTCAGCCCCTGCACTTGATTTATTGCGAGCAATGTCCCACGACACACACACACACACACACACACACACAACGGACCACTCGACTGGTCAGTGATATGAGACACTCCAAAGCTCTACGTAGCTTGCTATGTGCTCCGCATCACACCATTCTACTGTACATGCTTCTCGCTCAAAAATAATCTGTGGTGAACTTCTGTTCTTGCACAAGACACGCTGACTAAACACAAGCTGTACATTTTCGTCGTCCGCTGTTCATTCATCTCAAAAACATAAAATTTTAATATTCATTGCAGCTTAACACATCCCCATGTATCGCTTATTTTGTGTATATTACCTGAAGAAGAAGAATAGTATAAAACAACTGAGGGCAGCAAACGAGAGGGAATAGTTCCAATTGGGCAGCACCCAAGACACCAGACCAGCGAGCATCATTCCGACGGCCATGCTGCAGCATGCATAGCGGTTGACTGCAGTGCGGTGCTTGATATCAGTTAGCTCCAAACCTGAAACACGAGAAATCATCCTCAAATGCTTTCAATATTACGTATCAAATAACACAGACTTCACTTCAAAAATGTTTCGGAGAAGATTCTATAGTGCACTTGCAGGACAGACACCATAGCACTATGTATGGTTCCACAATAAATAACTTTTAATGAAAGCCTAAAACTGTAAACGAGCAGTGTTTACTAAACCAAGCTACTTTTTCTACTCCATTGTAGTGCGAATGGTGTTGTTGTTGATGTTGTCATCAGTCCAGAGACTGGTTTGATGCAGCACTCCACGCTACTCTATCCTGCGCAAGCTTCTTAATATCCAAGTAACATCAAGCTACATCCTTCTGAATCTGCTTAGTGTATTCATCTCTTGGTCTCCCTCTACAATTTTTACCCTCCACGCTGCCTTCCAATACTAAATTGGTGATCCCTTGATGCATCAGAACATGTCCTATTAACCGATCTCTTATTCTAGTCAAGTTGTACCACAAATTGCTCTTCTCTCCAATTCTATTCCGTACCTCCTCATTAGTTACACGATCTACCCACCTAATCTTCAGCATCCTTGTGCAGCACATTATTTTGAAAGCTTCAATTCTCTTCTTGTCTAAACTAGTGATCGTCCATGTTTCAATTCCATACACAGCTACACTCCATAGAAATACACTCCTGGAAATGGAAAAAAGAACACATTGACACCGGTGTGTCAGACCCACCATACTTGCTCCGGACACTGCGAGAGGGCTGTACAAGCAATGATCACACGCACGGCACAGCGGACACACCAGGAACCGCGGTGTTGGCCGTCGAATGGCGCTAGCTGCGCAGCATTTGTGCACCGCCGCCGTCAGTGTCAGCCTGTTTGCTGTGGCATACGGAGCTCCATCGCAGCTCCGTGGCAGCGTGGACGTGAACCGTATGTGCAGTTGACGGACTTTGAGCGAGGGCGTATAGTGGGCATGTGAGAGGCCGGGTGGACGTACCGCCGAATTGCTCAACACGTGGGGCGTGAGGTCTCCACAGTACATCGATGTTGTCGCCAGTGGTCGGCGGAAGGTGCACGTGCCCGTCGACCTGGGACCGGACCGCAGCGACGCACGGATGCACGCCAAGACCATAGGATCCTACGCAGTGCCGTAGGGGACCGCACCGCCACTTCCCAGCAAATTAGGGGCACTGTTGCTCCTGGGGTATCGGCGAGGACCATTCGCAACCGTCTCCATGAAGCTGGGCTACGGTCCCGCACACCGTTAGGCCGTCTTCCGCTCACGCCCCAACATCGTGCAGCCCGCCTCCAGTGGTGTCGCGACAGGCGTGAATGGAGGGACGAATGGAGACGTGTCGTCTTCAGCGATGAGAGTCGCTTCTGCCTTGGTGCCAATGATGGTCGTATGCGTGTTTGGCGCCGTGCAGGTGAGCGCCACAATCAGGACTGCATACGACCGAGGCACACAGAGCCAACACCCGGCATCGTGGTGTGGGGAGCGATCTCCTACACTGGCCATACACCACTGGTGATCGTCGAGGGGACACTGAATAGTGCACGGTACATCCAAACCGTCATCGAACCCATCGCTCTACCATTCCTAGACCGGCAAGGGAAGTTGCTGTTCCAACAGGACAATGCACGTACGCATGTATCCCGTGCCACCCAACGTGCTCTAGAAGGTGTAAGTCAACTACCCTGGCCAGCAAGATCTCCGGATCTGTCCCCCATTGAGCATGTTTGGGACTGGATGAAGCGTCGTCTCACGCGGTCTGCACGTCCAGCACGAACGCTGGTCCAACTGAGGCGCCAGGTGGAAATGGCATGGCAAGCCGTTCCACAGGACTACATCCAGCATCTCTACGATCGTCTCCAAGGGAGAATAGCAGCCTGCATTGCTGCGAAAGGTGGATATACACTGTACTAGTGCCGACATTGTGCATGCTCTGTTGCCTGTGTCTATGTGCCTGTGGTTCTGTCAGTGTGATCATGTGATGTATCTGACCCCAGGAATGTGTCAATAAAGTTTCCACTTCCTGGGACAATGAATTCACGGTGTTCTTATTTCAATTTCCAGGAGTGTACTTTCAGAAACGACTTACTGATACTTAAATCTATACTCGATGTTAACAAATTTCTCTTCTTCAAAAAGGCTTTCCTTGCCATCGCCAATCTTCACTTCATGTCCTCTCTACTTCGACCATCATCAGTTATTTTGCTCCCCAAATAGCAAAACTCATTTACTACTTCAAGTGTCTCATTTCCTAATCTAATCACCTGTACACTTGGTGTGCGCGATTATTCAGGACCACTTGTGTATTATTTATTACAGGTAGCTTGTCATCTGCAACCAAACAAAATTTCTCATCAACATCGTTTGGTTGCAGATGACAAGCAACCTGTAATAAATAATACACAGGTGGTCCTGAAAAATCACGCACACCAAGGTATTAACAAAAAGAAATGAACTATTGTATGAACTAAATATCCACATATTTTTGTAATCATTTAGTAAACGTGTTCACATTGCAGAATAAATAAAACGGAAACCCACTGATGATGGCAGAGTGGTGCAGAAACGTGATTGGGTACTGAGAAAAAACGGTGTTTTGCATAACTGGCGGACCTCACATATTACAATTCTGGTGTAATATTTCACTGCATTGGCTTGTTGCTGAGATTGTTGTGAAAGTTGAATCTATATTTTTAACACTTACCAACAGACAAGACAGATTCTGCCAAAGGCCCAGCTGCAGCTGACACGAGGGATGCTGCCAGGATGAAGAGCGGCAGCACGTGTGGAGAGAGCACGACCAGCAGCCTGCTGACCACGTGGGCTGACAGGCACAGCAGCTGCTGGGGGCGGCGGCCGTACCTGTCGGCAGCAAGAGTCAGCTCAGCCTGCGTGTCGAGGTGCTGGGCAGTCCAGCTAGCAGATAAAGTCCTATGATCATGTTGTGGGGCGGCGGGTAGAATTAATTGTTATATAAATGTTCCTATTATTTATGCTGTTGTTTTGCCGTTCTCAACACTGGCTCTCTAACTACAATTTTGGCAACCAGAAAGTGATTAGCAAAACGTGAAGCCTGTAATTAGAATTCCTAGTGCCCACATCACCTGAGAAATACACTTATAGCTACAGCTTATAGCTCTGAGGAATTAGGAGATGGTCTGGGATTCATAATCAAAAACGATCGTGAAAAAAATGTTCTCTGTATTCTGAAAGTCACAGATGAAAGAAAAAGAATCCACACAACCTGACTAACAGAGCAGTTCAGAGTCTAATGCGCTGATGCAACTATAACTGTCCAAATTAAATGTTTAAATGAATGCTCGCCATAATTTGATGATAGTGTTCATCAAACGCCATGCTAAATAACGGTAGAATGTCTGTCCCGCGACGGCACGTGAAAATACAACATACGCAAACTGAAGATAGATCATTAAAGTCATCCCAGAATTTACACTTCATTCGAAAACGATTTCATGGTTACGCGTATCCTGAGTAACTTAATACGGCATCCGAGGCTGTTTATAGCAATGATACCGACGCGACGTGACTCCCGGCACAGATGGTGAGCTAATCTGCGTCTGGAGAGAACTGGGGCCTTTCTTCCTCGCGCAGCGTTCTTATATATACAGCCGCGGTGCGGACGGCTAAGGGAACGCCTGATCAAATCGGCTCTCCCGACTAGCCGCTGGGCTAGTAATGCACCACTTTAAGTTATTGCATAAATCATAGCTTCTTTTGCTGATGGCCGATGAAGCTCTTAATTTAAATGTGCATTCAGCACACAGGTAAGTAATCATAATAAAAGTCTGTCGTGGCTAAGTAAAATATTTTGGGCGAGAGAATTAATTTAATTATACTACACGCAGTAGATGAACTCTGAACTTGCCCTTTGGAGATACGCTATCGCTATAGTTTTATAGTTATTGAGTTGGAACTTCTCACATCTTTATGATTATAGCGGATCTCCATTCTACTTAAATTTAAACATCCTAGCCTTATTTATTAGCCTACTTAATCTGTCTTGCTTCCTTAATTTTTAAGACAAAAACCAGAAAATATTGAATTTCAACTAAAATCTTGATCTGTGAGATCCAAAGTACTGTTTCTATTAAATTATTATGAAAAAGGAATCTAAATATAAATTTTTAAGTCTCTAGCTCTTTTCTGTTGCGCCAATGATTTTTACAGAAAAACGTCCAAATTTCGAAAATGGTTAAAGTTATCGAACTGACATTTAACACATATTAATTCAGTATTACTCCTGACATGCTAGAACTGTTTCAGGTTATTTACTTGATTTTTAAAGTATTGCGCAACATTTATGACGTCAGAGCTAGTTACAGCGGACTAGGCTGGCACACAATGGAAAGACTGATGAGAATTTTATAAGGCGTGAGTAGGCTGCTTCCCTGCAATGTGCAGGTTTAAAATGGCTCTGAGCACTATGTGACTTAACGTCCGAGGTCATCAGTCGCCTAGAACTTGGAACTAATTAAACCTAACTAACCGAAGGACATCACACACATCCATGCCCGAGGCAGGATTCGAACCTGCGACCGTAGCGGTCGCTCGGTTCCAGACTGAAGCGCCTAGAACCGCTCGGCCGCACTGTACATTGTAGGAACATCAGAAGATACTACCTGAGGGAACTCTCGTGAAGAACAGAAAGGGCCTGCCAGCGAGCTTCAAAGCAAAGTAAGTTAGTTCTTTTTCCTTTTTAAAAAAATAAAACAAGCATATATTCCAGACTCAAATGGCTAAATAACGTGTTATACATTGACTCTCTGTAAAGCATCAGGCAACCACCAAAGAGATTCTGTATGTTCAAAAGAATATTTTACAAGAACAATAGAGCCAAACATTATCGTAATCTAACGTGGACAAGACTCGTGTACACTGTGTCATTCAGCTTCACATCTACTGCTCATTCGCAAGAAAAACAATGAAGTGGCAAAAAAGCTTTTCTTTCACTTTCTCTTAATGTCTGCTGTGAATGTTTGGTTTTATTTTGTACAAGGATGTTACCCAGCAGAAGATATCTCTAGTGGAATTTGTAAAACGAAGTTAGCATACACTCGTTAGCTGCGTGAGCAGACATTTGATCATTGGAAGCAACCCCAGCCACCAGTGTAGATAGAAATTTTGGTCGTCATCTTCCAGAACAACAAAGGAAACGCCACGCGCATCAGTAAAGTTTCTTTTGACGAAGGAAAGAGAGAGACTGGCAAGTGGATAACGAAAGAAACCAGATAGTGGTACAAACACTGCAGTGACTAACTTCATGTACCACCACGTGTGTAAATTACATATGAATTACAAGTGATAATTTTTGTCGTACAATGTAAATATGCAGTTGTGAAGTTATATTTTTCTTTTTATTTGTGAACTAATGTGAAACTTTTTCGAGTGAGGAGGGGAATTTTTTCGTGTTCTTGGAAACCCTAATATATCAGTACTAATGCGAACACACACGCACACACACATATATATACAGGGTGTCCCATTTATCTTGGCCACCCTAAATAACTGTTTGTGCAGATGAAAATTACAAAATGTTTCAAGCAAATGTTCTTTAGCCGTCAGGGAGACATCAATCGGCATGATTGCCTTTGTTGTAGCTTTGTTTTTTACAAAGATATGAACAACGACATGACTTTTTTAAACGGTACCCTGTATATTTTATTCGGTAATTCAATTCCCCTCCTAAAGACCTATTCAAAAATGTATCACAGTGTACCATTCACTGAAACACAGCGTTATTAATTACATAATACAACATTGGCATTGACGCTCCCAGCGCTTAGTGCAGGTTCTCGGGGTAATGGAACACATCCACGTGCTGACGTTGTCAGAGGACAAATGTAAACATAAGTAGAGTGCACACCCATCATTCTGTCAACCATCGTCGGTTGGAGAGTTGTGTGAGTAGAATGTACACCAACGAAGAGGAGATAATGCTACTCATCTGTGGGGAATGTAAGTTAGCAGAACAGTAATTGCAATACTGTTTTCTTATGTACGGGTACATTTAGTACAGTAGTGTAGTCCTTTTAAATACTGTTGTGTAGAGTAGGCATACAGTAAAGGCTGTCCTTCCTACAAACTGCATCGACAGATGTTTCTTTTTTGTAGTTGTGGAAGGTAGGCCAAATGCTACGCAGGTAGTGAACTGTACAGAGCGATATCCTGACAAGAAACCACCTTCCCGATGGATGTTTTCTCGTCTTGTTGCAACGCTTCAGGAAATGGGAAGTTTCAACCCACGACAACGCAATCGTTGTAGCACTCGCACAGACGAAGCTGCCGAAGTTACTGTTCTCGCTTCCGTTGCTATGAATCCACATGTGAGCACACGACAGCTTGAACAGGAGATTGGCATTCCTACAAGCAGTGTACATCGTATTCTTACACATCACCGGTTCCATCCTTACCATGCCCACCTACATCCAGAATTGCATGGGAATGATTTCCAGAATCGTGTACAGTTCTGTCAGTGGGCACAGCAGCAAATCCTGCCCAACCCGAACTTCTTCTCCAATGTTCTATTTACCGATGAATGTTCCTTCTCAAACAAAGGACAGGTAAACACAAGAGACATGCATTATTGGTCCAGCGACAACCCACGATGGCTTAGACAGGTGGAACATCAGCATCGATGGTGAGTTAACGTCTGGTGTGGTATGCTCGGTACTGCAGTTATTGGCCCTTATTTCATCAATGTTAGTCTAAACGGCACAGTGTGTGCCAGCTTCCTCAGATTAACATAATGCCTTGCGTGCACGTCGTGTTCTGAACCGAAGGTATCCTGCCAGATGGATTGGTCGAGGAGGAATAGTTGCTTGGCCTGCTAGGTCTCCTGATTTAAATCCTCTGGACTTTTTTCTTTGGGGATGCATTTAAGACGTTGTCTATTGCGATATTCCAACAACTTCAGAGGACATGCAGGAATGTATCATGCTTGCTTGTAATTCTCTTCAGCTGGCAACAATAGAAGCAGTAAATAATTCTTTCATTCGACGAGTGCACCAGTGTCCAGGGTCACCACTTTGAGCACCTTTGAATGTTCTACTCCTGGGCAATGGTACAGGACAGCCAAAGTCAATTTTGTGTTATGTTTTTACCTGGTTTTCCCTTGTTTTCTGACAACTCTAGCAAATGGACGAGTTTGTGACCCCAGGCTCAAAGTCAGTGCTGTGTTATGCAGTTAATAACGTTGTGTTTCAGTGAATGGTACACTGTGATACATTTTTGAATACGTCTTTAGGAGAAGAATTGAATTACCGAATAAAAAATACAGGGTATCATTTAAAAAAGTCATATTGTTGTTCATATCTTTGTAAAAAAACAAAGCTCCAACAAAGGCAATCATATCTTCTGGTAAACCTTCCGGGATGTAAGGTCGTGGTCCATGAAACTCTTCAGCTCCTAACATTTCGTCCAGAGCTGCGCTGGACATCTTCAGAGGGGTGTTTCTCTTCCGGTGAGTCTTGCCGACTGACGGGTCGGACGTCTGAGAGCGTCTTATATATCGTAGATAGTGGGTGTTACCAGAGTTACACATGATATGCAGAGACTGTAACACCCCTCTGAAGATGTCCAGCGCAGCTCTGGACGAAACGTTAGGAGCTGAAGAGTTTCATGGACCACGACCTTACATCCCGGAAGGTTTACCAGAAGATATGTCATCCGGTCGTGAAAGCCTTCATACTGTGATCAAAGGCAATCATGCCGATTGATGTCTCCCTGACGGCTAAAGAACATTTGCTTCAAACATTTTGTAATTTGCATCTGGACAAACAGTTATTTAGGATGGTCAAGATAAATGGGACACCCTGTACATAAAAGCAAGCATATTTTCCTAAACTGTAATGTATGGGGTTTAAAATGATGTATATATATATATATATATATATATATATATATATATATATATGTACCTATGAGATGCTTCATTAATATGTAATTATTCTTTAAATTTACAATATAATCGCCAGTTCATCTACGCAGTCGAAGAGCAGAGTTATCAGTGCTGAATGTGTTAAATTTAGTTACAAAACGCCATGCACGAGGCGAAACATGAATGAAGAAGAGCTGAAATGGTTCAGGAGATGAGGCATGCGACCCGTTTCATAAAGTAGACACTGTTGATGAGAAAATAATTCAATTTTTCACCTTCGTCAGTCTATTCCGTTTCTTCGCTGCCCATGTTCAACAATACAGTCAGCAGCTGATGGTCTCGTGCTTCGCAATGCTGACTCTCGATCAAGAGGCTCTGTATTCGATTCCTGGCCGGGTCGGGGATTTTCTCCACTGGACGCTGGGTGCTCGTGGGTTGCCCTCAAAATTATTTCATCATCATCGATGCGCAAAACGCGGAATTGGCGTCGAATAAAAACAAATACTTGCATCTGGTGGCCATACCTTCCCTGAATGGGACTTCCAGCCTCCAGTGCTACACGCACATTTCATTTCATTTCAACGAAAATACGCAGAATACCCAGTGGAGCTTACACCTGTAATTGCATTGATGGACCAAAGCATTATGACCAGCTTTTTAATAGTGTCTTGATCTCCCTTTGTAGCTCATACATCAGCGATTGTGCGTGTCATGGATTTGCCCGATAGCATCCCAAATATATTCCATCAAGCTCATGCTCAAAATGAGTTCACAATCATGCTTCTCAAACCACTGCAGTAAGATTCTGGCCTTGTAACACAGACAGTTATCCCGGTGGAAGATGTCGTTGCCGTCCGGGAATACATTAAGCGAGAAGGGATATAGGTGGTCCACCGCACTAAACATGCAATCCACATCTGTCATGATACCTTCGACAGTGCCACAGGACCCGTGAAAACCCAGATCAGTGTCCACTTTAGCATAATACTGCCTCCACCAGCCTGCATCCATGGGACGGTATGTTGAGGATGTTGGTGGAGTAACTTGGGAACACATAGAGGTCACCTGCTACAGAGAATCCATGCTCCAAGACCTTGTGTCTGTACCACCTTTGTACTCTGTCTTCAGATATCCCGCAGATCGCAGACCATTCTTTTTCATGGGCAACCTTCTGATGATGATGATTTTTGGTTTTATGGGCGGTCAACTGCGCCTGTAGAAATTCCCAACCTTTGCTCAGCCCAATCTCACCGCTTTCATGAATGAGGATGAAATGATGAGGACGATACAAACACCCAGTCATCTCGAGGCAGGTGAAAATCCCTGACCCCGCCAGGAATCGAACCCGGGACCCCGTGCTAGGGAAGCGAGAACGCGACCGCGAGACCACGAGCTGTGGACACAAGCTTCTGACCTCCTTGTTCTGTGATAAGGTACAGACATTCAAAAGCTTGTCGCCTGCTCGTGGTTCCACAGTCGTTCATCCATTTGCTGTAGATACGACAGTAGCACGTGAACAGCTGACTTGCTACACCTTTTCCGAGATGCTCGTTCCCAGGTGTAGTGTCATAACAGTCTGCACTTTGCTGAGTCACGTATCTCAGTGGATTTCCCTATTTGCGCCCCACTTACACTGAGGTGACAAGTGTCGTGGGATACCTCCTAATATCATGTCAGACATGCTTTTCCCCAGTGGAGCGCAGCAACTCGGCGTGGTATTGACTCAAAAAGTCGTTGGAAATCAACAGTAGAAATACTGAGCCATGCTGTCACTATATATATATATATATATATCCATAATTGCGAAAGTGTTGCCGGTGCAGGATTTTGTGCACAAACTGACCTCACGATTATGTCCCATAAAAGTTCCATGGGGTTCATGTCCGGCGATCTGGGTGGAGAACTCGCTCGAATTGTCTGCAATGTTCTACGAAACCAATCGAGAACAATTGTGGCCCAGTCGCATGGCGCATTGTGATCCGTAAAAATTCCATCGTTGTTTCGGAACGCGAAGTTCATGAAAGGCTGAAAATAGTCTCCAAGAAGCTGAACACAACCATATCCAGTCAATGGCTGGTTCAGTTGGATCGGGGGACACAGTCCATTCCATGTAAACACAACTCATACAAATATGAAGCCACCACCATCTTGGAAAGTGCATTGTTGACAAGTTGAGTGCGTGGCTTCGTTGGGTCTGCTCACACTCGACCCTAACATCACCATTTACCACCTGAGATCAGGACTCATCACACAAGGCCAAGGTTTCCCAGTCGCCTACGGTCCAACCGATAATGTGACCACCCCATGAGAGACGCTGAAGGCGATGTCGTGATGCTAACAAAGGCACTCGCGTCAGTCGTCTGCTGTCTTGATCCATTAACGCCAAATTTCACCGCACTGTCTCAACGGTTGCGCTCGTCGTACGTCCCACATTGATTTCTGCGAATATTTCACGCAGTGTTGCTTGTCTGTTAGCATTGACAGCTCTACGCTGCTCTCGGTCGTTAAGTGAAGGCCGTCAGCCACTGTGTTGTACTTGGTGAGAGGTAGTGCCTGAAATTTGGCATTCCCGGCGCACTCTTGGCGCTGTGTATCTCGGAATATTTTAATCCCTAACGATTTCCATAATGGAATGACCCATGCGTCTATTTCCAACAATCATTCCGCGTTTAAAGTCTGTTAATACCCGTCGTGCGGCCATAATTACAGCGGATAATTTTTCACACTATCATTTCTGTACAAATGACAGCTTCGTGAATGTTCTGACTTTTTATACCCAGTCTATGCGATACTACCGCCATCTGTATGTGTACATGACGTACGCCCACGACTTCTTTCAAGTCAGTGTATGTACGAGGGGACTCGAAAACGTAAGTTACGCATTATTTCCGCAGGTGAAGTAGCTTTTGTTGAATGCTGCACTACACTCCAAAGTGATTCAGATTGCTGTTTGACAATTAACGTAAGTTTTATCTGTATTTTTGAAAGAGTGTATTATGGACTTAGTTGTAACCTCTCAAGAGCGCAACCATTAATTATAATTAACGACATTTTTACAGAACTTCGTAGTGCAGGGAGCTCATCTCCCCTAGCAGGATTTAGTCGGCCATTACGCTGACGATTCATGTTATTAAATGTAAATGCGAGAGACTTCTCAATTTTGATCTTTCATTAATTTCAAAGATAAAGACAGTAGTGATAGATTTCATTTACTAAAGTGCACAGTCATGGGTGACTGGAATTCGTCAGTAGGAAAAGGGAGAGAAGGAAACATAGTAGGTGAATATGGATTGGGGGGAAGGAATGAAAGAGGAAGCCGCCTTGTAGAATTTTGCACAGAGCATAACTTAATCATAGCCAACACTTGGTTCAAGAATCATAAAAGAAGGTTGTATACCTGGAAGAATCCTGGAGATACTAGAAGGTATCAGATAGGTTATATAATGGTAAGACAGAGATTTAGGAACCAGGTTTTAAATTGTAAGACATTTCCTGGGACAGATGTGGATTCTGACCACAATCTATTGGTTATGAACTGCAGATTGAAACTGAAGAAACTGCAAAAAGGTGGGAATTTAAGGAGATGGGACCTGGATAAACTGAAAGAACCAGAGGTTGCAGAGAGTTTCAGGGAGAGCATAAGGGAACAATTGACAGGAATGGGGAAAAGAAATACAGTAGAAGAAGAATGGGTAGCTCTGAGGGATGAAGTAGTGAAGGCAGCAGAGGATCAAGTAGGTAAAAAGATGAGGGCTAATAGAAATCCTTGGGTAACAGAAGAAATATTGAATTTAATTGATGAAAGGAGAAAATATAAAAATGCAGTAAATGAAGCAGGCAAAAAGGAATACAAACGTCTCAAAAATGATATCGACAGGAAGTGCAAAATGGCTAAGCAGGGATGGCTAGAGGACAAATGTAAGGATGTAGAGGCTTGTCTCACTAGGGTAAGATAAATACTGCCAACAGGAAAATTAAAGAGACCTTTGGAGAGAAGAGAACCACTTGTATGAATATCAAGAGCTCAGATGGCAACCCAGTTCTAAGCAAAGAAGGGAAGGCAGAAAGGTGGAAGGAGTATATAGAGGGTTTATACAAGGGCGATGTACTTGAGGACAATATTATGGAAATGGAAGAGGATGTAGATGAAGACAAAATGGGAGATAAGATACTGCGTGAAGAGTTTGACAGAGCACTGAAAGACCTGAGTCGAAACAAGGCCCCAGGAGTAGACAACATTCCGTTTGAACTACTGATGGCCTCGGGAGAGCCAGTCATGACAAAACTCTACCATCTGGTGAGCACGATGTATGAGACAGGCGAAATACCCTCAGACTTCAAGAAGAATATAATAATTCCAATCCCAAAGAAAGCAGGTGTTGAGAGATGTGAAAATCACCGAACTATCAGTTTAATAAGTCACAGCTGTAAATACTAACGCGAATTCTTTACAGACGAATGGAAAAACTGGTAGAAGCCGACCTCGGGGAAGATCAGTTTGGATTCTGTACAAATGTTGGAACACGTGAGGCAATACTGACCTTACGACTTATCTTAGAAGAAAGATTAAGGAAAGGCAAACCTACGTTTCTAGCATTTGTAGACTTAGAGAAAGCTTTTGACAATGTTAACTGGAATACTCTCTTTCAAATTCGGAAGGTGGCAGGGGTAAAATACAGGGAGCGAAAGGCTATTTACAGTTTGTACAGAAACCAGATGGCAGTTATAAGAGTCGTGGGGCATGAAAGGGAAGCAGTGGTTTGGAAAGGAGTAAGACAGGGTTGTAGCCTCTCCCCGATGTTATTCAATTTGTATATTGAGCAAGCAGTAAAGGAAACAAAAGAAAAATTCGGAGTAGGTATTAAAATTCATGGAGAAGAAGTAAAAATTTTGAGGTTCGCCGATGACATTGTAATTCTGTCAGAGACAGCAAAGGGCTTGGAAGAGCAGTTGAACGGAATGGACAGTGCCTTGAAAGGAGGATATAAGATGAACATCAACAAAAGCAAAACGAGGATAATGGAATGTAGTTAAATTAAGTCGGGTGATGCTGAGGGAATTAGATTAGGAAATGAGACACTTAAAGTAGTAAAGGAGTTTTGCTATTTAGGGAGTAAAATAACCGATGATGGTCGAAGTAGAGAGGATATAAAATGTAGACTGGCAATGGCAAGGAAAGCGTTTCTCAAGAAGAGGAATTTGTTAACATTGAGTATAGATTTAAGTGTCAGGAAGGCGTTTCTGAAAGTATTTGTATGGAGTGTAGCCATGTATGGAAGTGAAACATGGACGATAACTAGTTTGGACAAGAAGAGAATAGAAGCTTTTGAAATGTGGTGCTACAGAAGAATGCTGAAGATAAGGTGGGTAGATCACGTAACTAATGAGGAGGTATTGAATAGGATTGGGGAGAAGAGAAGTTTGTGGCACAACTTGACTAGAAGAAGGGATCGGTTGGTAGGACATGTTTTGAGGCATCAAGGGATCACAAATTTAGCATTGGAGGGCAGTGTGGAGGGTAAAAATCGTAGAGGGAGACCAAGAGATGAATACACTAAGCAGTTTCAGAAGGATGTAGGTTGCAGTAGATACTGGGAGATGAAGAAGCTTGCACAGGATAGAGTAGCATGGAGAGCTGCATCAAACCAGTCTCAGGACTGAAGACCACAACAACAACAACAAAGTTCACAGCACTGAATGAGTTCAGTATGTTTCATTTTGGCCGCCTAACGGCAGATGAGATTCTCTCCAGTTTCGCCTTGCAAGTAATGTACAAGAAGTATTGAAAATCATTACATTCCGCAACATCTCAGTTAATCTTTGTGTAGTATAGCCCCTCGTGGTCTCGCGGTAGCATTCTCGCTTCCCGAGCACGGGGTCCCGGATTCGATTCCCAGCGGGGTCAGGGTTTTTTCCTGCTTCGAGATGACTGGGTGTTGTTGTGTCGTCTTCATCATAATCATTCATCCCCATTACGGTCGGAGGAAGGCAACGGCAAACCACCTCCATTAGGACCTTGCCTAGTAAGGCGGTGCGGGTCTCCCGCATCGTTCCCCTATGCTCTGTAAAGAAGCATGGGACTTCATTTCCACTTACAGTTTGGTATATAAATAACCAGTAGCCCCTGAGACCCATGTTAATAATTACAGTTTGCGTAAGAATACGCAAATTTTGTTTTCTAAATAACAACGCTCACGCAAACTATTTATTAGAAGGCGGTGAGTTGCGCGTTGTGTTTAAAAAATATTATATCGTACGTACTTCGGTGCAGCCGGTGTCCGTACGAGTGTTATCGCGGTGTAAGTTAACAAAAAGTCTCATGCTAGCCCACAATATTTAAAGCTACCCCAACCAAAATCATAAAACATAATTATAAAAATAAAAATATATAATTATCCCGTGATAAAACCCACACACATACATATACACTTATACAGTGATAAACACACACATCCATGCCGCAGAGAGGACTCGAACCTCCGATGGGGGAAGACGCGCGAACCGTGGCAAGGCGCCTAAGACCACTCGGCTATCCCTCGCGGCTCTACCGACTGTGTGACACTCTTGTTGCACAATGGACTTATTGTGAGGCGACATGCGTAATTTATTTTCTGAAGTTCCTTTGTGCTCTCGTTACAGCTTCTAGTGTCGGCATCGCCTCCAGGCAGCAGTCAATCTCGTGGTGGGTGGTGGTCGTAACTGTTGGGTCATCACTGTAGGTTCAACCCGTGATGGGTTACCTCTCTACTTCTCGTTCTTCTTTATCTTTTGTCATTAACCAATAGCGTTACACAGAGATGACAAAAGTATTGGGATAGCGATATGCACATTGTTGTTGTTGTTGTTGTTGTGGTCTTCAGTCCTGAGACTGGTTTGATGCAGCTCTCCATGCTACTCTATCCTGTGCAAGCTTCTTCATCTCCCAGTACCTACTCCAACCTACATCTTTCTGAATCTGCTTAGTGTATTCATCTCTTGGTCTCCCCCTACGATTTTTACCCTCCACACTGCCCTCCAATACTAAATTGGTGATCCCTTGATGCCTCAGAACATGTCCTACCAACCGATCCCTTCTTCTGGTCAAGTTGTGCCACAAACTTCTCTTCTCCCCAATCCTATTCAATACTTCCTCATTAGTTATGTGATCTACCTATCTAATTTTCAGCATTCTTCTGTAGCACCACATTTCGAAAGCTTCTATTCTCTTCTTGTCCAAACTATTTACAGTCCATGTTTCACTTCCATACATGGCTACACTCCATACAAATACTTTCAGAAATGACTTCCTGACATTTAAATCTATACTCGATGTTAACAAATTTCTCTTCTTCAGAAACGCTTTCCTTGCCATTGCCAGTCTACATTTTATATCCTCTCTACTTCGACCATCATCAGTTATTTTGCTCCCCAAATAGCAAAACTCCTTTACTATTTTAAGTGTCTCATTTCCTAATCTAATACCCTGAACATCACCCGACTTAATTCGACTACATTCCATTATCCTGGTTTTGCTTTTGTTGATGTTCATCTTATATCCTCCCTTCAAGACAATGTCCATTCCGTTCAACTGCTCTTCCAAGTCCTTTGCTGTCTCTGACAGAATTACAATGTCATCGGCGAACCTCAAAGTTTTTATTTCTTCTCCATGGATTTTAATACCTACTCCAAATTTTTCTTTTGTTTCCTTTAGTGCTTTCTCAATATACAGATTGAATAAAATCGGGGAGAGGCTACAACCCTGTCTTACTCCCTTCCCAACCACTGCTTCTCTTTCATGCCCCTCGACTCTTATAACTGCCATCTGGTTTCTATACAAATTGTAAATAGCCTTTCGCTCCCTGTATTTTACCCCTGCCACCTTTAGAATTTGAAAGAGAGTATTCCAGTCAACATCGTCAAAAGCTTTCTCTAAGTCTACAAATGCTAGAAACGTAGGTTTGCCTTTCCTTAATCTTTCTTCTAAGATAAGTCGTAAGGTCAGTATTGCCTCACGTGTTCCAGTATTTCTACGGAATCCAAACTGATCTTCCCCGAGGTCGGCTTCTACTAGTTTTTCCATTCGTCTGTAAAGAATTCGTGTTAGTATTTTGCAGTTGTGGCTTATTAAACTGATTGTTCGGTAATTTTCACATCTGTCCACACCTGCTTTCTTTGGGATTGGAATTATTATACTCTTCTTGAAGTCTGAGGGTATTTCGCCTGTTTCATACATCTTGCTCACCAGATGGTAGAGTTTTGTCAGGACTGGCTCTCCCAAGGCCGTCAGTAGTCCCAATGGAATGTTGTCTACTCCGGGGGCCTTGTTTCGAGTCAGGTCTTTCAGTGCTCTGTCAAACTCTTCACGCAGTATCGTATCTCCCATTTCATCTTCATCTACATCCTCTTCCATTTCCATAATATTGTCCTCAAGTGCATCGCCCTTGTATAGACCCTCTATATACTCCTTCCACCTTTCTGCTTTCCCTTCTTTGCTTAGAACTGGGTTTCCATCTGAGCTCTTGATGTTCATACAAGTGGTTCTCTTATCTCCAAAGGTCTCTTTAATTTTCCTGTAGGCAGTATCTATCTTACCCCTAGTGAGATAAGCCTCTACATCCTTAAATTTTTCCTCTAGCCATGCCTGCTTAGCCATTTTGCACTTCCTGTCGATCTCATTTTTGAGACGTTTGTATTCCTTTTTGCCTGCTTCACTTACTGCGTTTTTATATTTTCTCCTTTCATCAATTAAATTCAATATTTCTTCAGTTACCCAAGGATTTCTACCAGCCCTCATCTTTTTACCTACTTGATCCTCTGCTGCCTTCACTACTTCATCCCTCAGAGCTACCCATTCTTCTTCTACTGTATTTCTTTTCCCCATTCCTGTCAATTGTTCCCTTATGCTCTCCCTGAAACTCTCTGCAACCTCTGGTTCTTTCAGTTTATCCAGGTCCCATCTCCTTAAATTCCCACCTTTTTGCAGTTTCTTCAGTTTTAATCTACAGGTCATAACCAATAAATTGTGGTCAGAGTCCACATCTGTCCCTGGAAATGTCTTACAATTTAAAACCTGGTTCCTAAATCTCTGTCTTACCATTATATAATCTATCTGATACCTTTTAGTATCTCCAGGGTTCTTCCATGTATACAACCTTCATGTAGATATGGAAATAATATGGCGTACACAACGTATGAGAGGTCAGTACATCGCCGGAGCTGTCATTTGCAGTCGGGTGGTCCATGTGAAAAGGTTTCCAAACGGATTATAACCGTACAACGGGAATTAACAGAATTTGAACGCGGCATGGTGGTTCTGCCTAGATCCATGAGACATTCACTTCGGAAATCGCTAGGGAATTCAATATTCCGAGCTCCATAATGCGAAGAGTGTGCCCAGGATACCAAATTTCAGGCGTTATCTCTCACCAAGGACAATGCAGTGCTCGACGGCCTTCACTTAACAACCGAGAGCAGCGGTGTTTGCGTAGAGTTGTCAGTGCTGACAGACAAGCAACACTGCGTCAAATGACGACAGAAATCAATGTCTGATGTGCGACGAACGTAACCGTCAGGGCAGTGCGGCGAAATATGGCGTTACTGGGCTATGGCAGCAAGGCCTTCGAAAACATTGGTCGGACCCTAGACGACTGCAGAAAACAGTCCGGATTTCACCTGGTAAGAGCTGATGGCAGGGTTTGAATGGGACGCAGACCCCATGAGGCCGTGGACGCAGTTGTCAACAAGCTACTCGTGACTCCATAATGGTGTGGGCTGTGTCTGCATGGAACAGACAGGATCTGCTGATCCAACTGAACTGTACACTTGTAACAACACTAACGTTATCCTACTGTATATGTAATAAATTTTTGTCTTCTGAATTTCGATAAATTAGTATAATCGATATTCTGGTTTCATTTCTTTTTTGTTTCATGACATTATGTTGAAAAAGCTATAAACAAATTTCGATGTAAAATTTTAATATTTATGTCAAATTTCAAGTAATGTTGTAATCAAAGGGAAGTGGAACTAATGTTGGAAACATTGTAAGATGTGAAAGATGTAAGTGTATGCCTGATCCATACGTAGGTAATGTATTAGAATATGTGGAATGTAAAACCTTTGGTGAATACCCTGTCTGTAGGGGAGCAGGAAAAGGTGGAAGTAGGCGAGCGCGGGAAAATACACACGGGCACGGTACGGCATAATGGGCTCAGCAGTAGTAGTCGGAGTTGGGCATCGATCTGAGAAACACGTGCTGGATCGAGGAGGCTCTCCTGGAAAAAGTGGTTTCGTTGAGCCTCGGATGCGCTGTTTCCGACGTCTATACAGCATGACAATATGTCATAGGCACTAAATGGAAAAGCATTGCGACGCCATGAAGAAGTAAAGTGCCGATATTTCATGAGCCATTGCTGTAATTGCACGTGTGCTTTGTGCCTCGCCGTCTCGCCGCCTGCCGACCGCCTCATCGATACGAACAGGTTGAGACTTTCAGTACTGTATGCGTGTGGACCAGTGTCACTTTTGCTACATACTGTTCAATAATAACTTAAATTTTACCAGAACTGTCCTATCAATTAATTATCCTCACAACTAACCTAGACAAGGTCCTTTCCACATGTTGTGCAATTCGAGAATCCCAAGATGAAGATTTAAAGTTTATGTTAATAATAATTACCTGCAGACCTATCTATGTTAGAATGATGTTTAAAGAACTTTATTGTTAATGAATACTGGACGAATAATATAGGTATGACAAAGTTGGAAGATAATGTTGAAATTGGTTTAGTAATGAAGTTTATTTAAATTGAGACAAAAATAACGGTAGTTAAATGAGCAGGAAGTAAGGCAAAAAGAGTGATAAATCATATTTTGGAAATCTTGAATGCTTAGTTCTTTCAATAATTAAAATTCCAATGTAGTGATCATAACAGTTTCAGGGTCTCCCCCCCCTTTCTTTCTTTTCTATTTATTTGAATTCTGAAGTGTACTGAACCAATTTGACCAGCAAAGTTAAAGTCAATATAAAACCTAAATTTATCAGTGTTTTCCCTTCTTAAAATTGACTTTGTAGGTGTGTTTCAAAAGTGCTATTTCTAGGGT
The DNA here is from genome assembly GCF_023864275.1 of Schistocerca cancellata. Taxonomy (NCBI): domain Eukaryota; kingdom Metazoa; phylum Arthropoda; class Insecta; order Orthoptera; family Acrididae; genus Schistocerca; species Schistocerca cancellata. Next base: position 802,890 of record NC_064628.1, on the reverse strand, counting down.
AACCTATGCCCGATTTCAGTCGGATCAAAAGACAAAACGCAGGTTGTAGTAAACATTATAGTGTATTGTTGTGTATTTATGGTGTGTCCATATTAGTACAGAAAGTGAGATTCTTAGTTCAGTAGATTTTTCTGGTTCTAAAATTTACCATATAATGCAGTATTACTACGTGTTGTTATGCTTGAACGTACTTCCTCTTGTACAGGGAAGAATCTCAGTTTATGGCTAACTAGGCTGGCGACCGTATTATTAACAATTGGTACCATCTATTGTGTATGTTTCTTGTCCGTCCTAACATGCAGTTGCACTTTGGACTTACCTAACGTATCCTTGTTGTTACTGAGTGGGTGTAGGTCTGATTTTGCCTCCATTCAGGTACACGCGGTCAACTTATTTACTAAAATCCTTTCTTATAAGGTGAAGCCCATCAACTTATCATAGTACAGGCTTTAAAGAGTTAACGTCCGCCCGAGCGTAGTCGTTACACACTGACTGGAAATGGTTATGTTCGGGTACTTGGACACAAAGATGGAATTTTTATAGACGACAATGAGCCATGTAAGTGGGCCACAATTGTTCGAGATTGCTTTGCAGAACATTCTGGACAATTCGAGCGAATGATATGGACAGCCAGGTCGCTCGACATGAATCCTATCGAACATTCATGGGGCTTAGTCTAGAGGTCACTGTGTGCACAGAATGCTTCACCGGCAACGCTTTGGCAGTTATGGATGTCTATAGAGGCAGTGCAGCTCCAGGAGACTTCCAACAACTCGTTGAATCCATGCCGTGTCGAGATGTCCGACTACACGGGGCAGAAGGATGTCCGAATTGTTTTTAGGGGCTATCCTATAACTTTTGTCACCTCAGTTTACAATTACCGGCATGAAACTCGTCATTCCCGTTAGTCCATTAGCTAAAAGCCACAGAATGTCGTAGATAGATATATCTGTCGAACGCAGTGACAGCGAGCGAATCATGGGCGCATATATGTGTCACACCCACTTGCACATATCCTGTTACTTTCCCCCGGCCGTACAACTGGCTTACCCAGTGAGCTACAGTGGTACCTACAGCTCAATGTGAACCCTCGAACCACGGCGCAATTATGCGTGTTTTGTAAATGCAAATCACTCCCAAAAGTGAAAAGTATCAGATAAATATTGTAGGACTGACCAGGTGCCAAACCCGTGCCCTTTGGGTCAGTAGTGTGGCTCTTAACCACTGAGCGACCGAATCTCACAAGTGTATATTAATATCGTATTAACACCGTTAAATTAAAATTAGGTGATAATTTCATGGACTGTGTAACAACTATAAATTTAAAGGTTTAAAATTATCACCTGAAGTGAAATGAACAACAAATATGCTAGTAACTGCAATATCTGAAGCCTCTGGAAACTTGTCATTAGGCTATCGACCAGTGCTGCCCTCGACACCCACTGGTCGTGATCGTTCATATCCCCTTTCTGACCTTAATCGAGACGGACGATCGACCGTCTTTGTCTGGATCCCAGGTCACATTGGGGATCCCAGTGAACGAACATGCTGATCTGTTGGCTAAGTTAGCTATCAGGATGACGACTTTGGAGTTGGGGGTGGCAGAACTGGGCCTGTGGTCGACTACCCACCACCAGTTGAACACTGATTGGTGTGCCCTGCTTTCTTCTAAAGGACTGCGAGAAATAAAGGCGACCACGGCCATGTGGCAGTCTTCCCTTCGTGCTTCTCATGGGGAATCTGCCATTCTCTGTCAGCTCCACATTGGCTACGCTTGGCTCACCCAAGGCCACGGCCTACGGCGTGAGGATCCACCCCACTGTCAGTGTGGTGCCAATCTGATGGGTGCTGAGTGCCTACATCCTACTGGAATGCTCTAATCTGACCCCCCCCCCCACACACACACGCACACAGACACAGTGAAACCCTAAACTTGTAGATACGCTGCCTCTGGTGCTAGCGGATGGCGTCAGAGTCGCTGATCTGGTTTTAAATTTTAGCAGTGAAGGTGGTTTCTACTAGTCTCTGTGAGGGAGGGCATAATGTCAGTCTCATGAGGGGTTGGAGGGATTCCCTGTAGCCTGCTCCGACCCAGGGGGTACGTGGCTGCCCTTGATCGGTGACCCAGCCTGGCTTTTGGCCTTCCCACATTTCAAGTTCTTATTCTTTTACTCATATGTCGTTGGTTTACTATCTCGTCGTCGCTGTTGTCTTTCCTGAGGTTTTATAAACTTGTCTGTGTTGCTAGTTTCTGTTGTAATAATAGAGTGAGAGTAAAAGCCAGTCGCATGCAGAGGGTGCATCTCCCACTACATAAAATGCTTTGGGGGCCTCCAACTGCTGTCTGGGCGGAGCATATACATCCACTTTCTCCTACCTACACTTCACTCACTTCTACTTGCTTGTATCTCTAAATTTTATTGATTCTCAGTTAGAATGGGTTCATCAGGATTTGTCTTCTGTGTCCTTCCTCTCTGAGGAACCACCCGGCTTGACATACATACGATGGAGCGACTGATAACCTCGTAGTTTGGTCTCTTAAACTCCATCAATCCAAGGGATATCAGAGTAAAAGCAAAAACAGTAGCTGGTTATACAATAAAAATCTTTTTTAGTTTCTAAGAACATAATGGAGCACATGAAACAAATTTTTATCCACATTAAGAAATCGTCAGTTGGTACTGCCCTAAAGTTCTGGTTATGATTACAGAACACGAACAAACTTTATTTACATATAGCAGGGAAAAATGAATCAAAAACTCAGAATAACCCTTTCAACCTGGGAATAAATATGTGTTATAAACAGCCCAAGGCAAATAAGAGGACAACTAAAACCATAAATTTACAAATACATCTTACATAATTATCCTATATATTATATTTCCTTATAGAACAGAGTGTGGATTGGTAGAAAAAACTAATAGCAAAAAATTTGATTGGCTGTGATCCAGCAGCTATAAGCTACTTAATTACAGGACGTATATACACCCACTACGGTTGCACAAAATTTTGTCAACTGACCACGATTTCGATTTTTCATCAGAAAAAAAAGTTACATGGAATACATGCAATCACGGCTGTTTGGCGACAGCACTTTTGCTCAGACGTTTTAAACCATGGTGTGATTACATGTATTCCATGTAACTTTCTATTCTGATGGAGATTGCCCTACTGCAATCGAAACCATGGTCAGTTGACAAACTTTTGTGCAACCGAAGTGCTGTATAAATGTCCTGTAAATTAATAGTAAAACATTGATTCTATAACATACTGTCACAATGCAATACATGGTACTGACATATCTTAAATCTTAGGTCAATGATGTGTAATATTAATCTACTTTCAGCTTCTTGAGCTCAACTTAGTATTTATTATAGAAAAGTGTGAACGATAGCTGTGTGTGTGTGTGTGTGTGTGTGTGTGTGTGTGTGTGTGTGTGTGTGTGTGTGTGTGTGGACACAAACAAGCGCTGTAAAATCCTTATGCAACTAAACCCGTAAGTAGCTTTGGTTTCTATGTACGAATAAGATTATCTTTTGCTTTTCTCTATTTATTAACATAAATGTCTAGTACTACCTGAAAAAAAATCCATGGTGCATTAACAAGTAACAGACTTCACCACAGTGCCAGCAGAAAAAGACATAATGCGGAAATGCAATGTAGTGAATGTGACATATAGGAACACGTCGATGATAATGATAATGTACTCTTATTATAGTGACTGAAACGGTAGCGAATTGTGAAGAATGTACCACGTATTTGTCATTATTGAAAAGCCAATCAAAACTTCTAAAAATAGCTCAACTTCTAAAAATAGCTCAACTTCTAAAAATAGCTTAACTTCTAAAAATAGCTCAACTTCTTATTTACTAAAAATAATCAGTTTGTCTTTTCGTGAATTAATCAAAATTATTAAGTGATTCATGATGGATTAAACCAGCCTTAAAAAAATAGTTACGCACATGTCGCCTATGTAGCCAAACAGTAACGCCAGGGCGACTCCAATAATCTGTGAGTAGAACAAGACGTCATTGACGGCCTGCTGGTTGTCGCAGACCCAGTTCATCTGTGACGTCACCGTCAGGGAGAACCACGTATCGTCATATTCCCAGCCGTGCTGGCACTTCACAGGTTCCCTGCTGCCGCCCAAGTCCGTCACATCGCTCTGGTTGTACATCAGGCACTTGCTGAACGAGGCTCCATCCCTGTAACAAGCAGGAAATAGCGGCAGGGCATAAGAGAGGAGCACACTGCGTACTCATGTGACGCCAAAACAGTGGAAAACTAAATATCCGAAATAATTACATCCAGACAAGGAGAGAGATTCTTGATATTACTGAAGAACTTTTTGTCGTGTCATATTAACACGCGACTGTTCTGTGACTTTGAATTGTCTCTATACGCAGTGAAATGTACAAATGTTTTCAACAGTGGCACATGCAAAAATGTCAATGCATGTGGGCGGAGATGGCTACTAGCTTGGGTAGCCACAAGCAACTGAACGTATTTTCTAAGTACACAAAGTCTTAATATTAGCCTTGATTCTTTTTTTTCTTTCAGACCTCGTATACGATATTTTTCAGGGGAGCTTAAGAACACGCCTGTAGTAAATGGCCTTCCCATTGTGATTGAGTTGATGGAGCAAGTTCAAATTTGTTGCAGCGCAAGCACCTAACCAGAAGCCGAAATATAATAATGGACGAACACGCCACGACGAATAGTTCCTTAGCAGTGGGAGCAGCATCGTTTCTTCTGCACCGATGTAGGTATCTACTGGACGACATGAAATTTATGACTCAGTATGCTGACAGATGTCTGAGAAAAGTTCCAATAGGCATTACCGGAGAAAACAAAAGTATTTCATATACTGACCTAGAAGGGAAATGTTACATGATGAAGCACCATTCCGATGTATATGAAACTGTGGAGATGTTCATCGCATGACGAGTTGTTAAATGATTAAACTTTTATTCTTTCCGGAAATGGTGTAAATCACCAACATCAGCATGAGGTGTGACACCCGTGGGCCCCAAGACACACCTGTGTTTATCGTGTTGCGGAAGCAAACACCCTCCTAATGTGGCCTTGGGGAACCTCTTGCCATGCCTGAAACACATGGTGGGTCAGTCATAAAAGTTGCTGGCTAGAGGCCCGTAGGAAGTATACGTTATCCCGTCGTGTTTCAGACGTTCCCTGTAGCTGACAAATCAGAGGACTGGTTAAAGCATTCAGAGATTCGTACATTTCTCGAAGTGTTTATGGTGGGAACTGCAGAGTGGGGTCTCTCATTGCCCTGAATCATTGGGACACTGATCATTAAAATTACGACAACATGATTTCAGGCAGTGGAAAATCCAGGATGGAATGTAACAATACGAGAGAAGGAAAGTTGCAACTCACCATACAGAGGAGATGCTGAGTCGCGATAGGGACAATAAAATGATTTATACAGCCATAGCTTTCGGCCATTAAGGCCTTTGTCAGCAGTAGATACACATACACACACGCGCACCACTCACGCAAGCGCAACTTGCACACACGTCTGCAGTCTCAGAGAGCTGAAACTACAGTGCCAAGTTTAGTTTCAGCTCTCTGAAACTGCAGACCTGTGTGCAAGTTGCGCTTGCGCGAGTGTGTGTACGTGTGTGTATGTTTGTCTACTGCTGACAACGGCCTTAATGGCCGAAAGCTATGATTGTGTGAATCTTTTTATTGTGCCTATCGCGACTCAGAATCTCCGCTACATGCTGAGTAGCAATTTTCCTTCTCTCGTACTGTGACATCATGATTTACTATTTATGGTACAAACTGGCGAGCTTTCAGGCCCCCTTCAACAATCAGTCTTGTTGTTGACATCTAATACCTCTGCATATCGTGATTTCCCCCCCCCCCCCCCCCCATGAACCATGGACCTTGCCGTTGGTGGGGAGGCTTGCTTGCCTCAGCGATACAGATACAACCACAACGGAGGGGTATCTGTTGAGAGGTCAGACAAACGTGTGGTTCCTGAAGAGGGCCAGCAGCCTTTTCAGTGGTTGCAGGGGCAACAGTCTGGATGATTGACTGATCTGGCCCTGTAACACTAACCAAAACGGCCTTGGTGTTGTGGTACTGCGAACGGCTGAAAACATGGGGAAACTACAGCCGTAATTTTTACCGAGGGCATGCAGCTTTACTGTATGATTAAATGATGATGGCGTCCTCTTGGGTAAAATATTCCGGAGGTAAAATAGTCCCCCATTCGGATCTCCGGGCAGGGACTACTCAGGAGGACGTCGTTATGACGTTCTACAGATCGGAGCGTAGAATGTCAGATCCCTTAATCAGGCAGGTAGATTAGAAAATTTAAAAAGGGAAATGGGTAGGTTAAAGTTAGATGTAGTGGGAATTAGTGAAGTTCGACGGCAGGAGAAACAAGACTTTTGGTCAGGTGAATACAGTGTTATAAATACAAAATCAAATATGGGTAATGCAGTAGTAGGTTTAATAATGAATAAAAAATAGGAGTGCGGGTAAGCTACTACAAACAGCATAGTGAACGCATTATTGGGGCCAAGATAGACACGAAGCCCATGCCTACTACAGTAGTACAAGTTTATAAAGTTTATATGCCAATTAGCTCTGCAGATGATGAAGAAATTGATGAAACGTATGATGAGATAAAAGAAATTGTTCAGGTAGTGAAGGGAGACGAAAATTTTTAATAGTCATGGGTGACTGGAATTCGACAGTAGGAAAAGGAAGAGAAGGAAACGTAGTAGGTGAATATGGATTGGCGCTAAGAAATGAATGAGAAAGCCGCCTGGTAGAATTTTACTCAGAGCATAACTTAATCATAGCTAACACTTGGTTCAAGAATCATGAAAGAAGGTCGTATACATGGAAGAACCCTGGAGATATTAGAAGGTTTCAGATAGATTATATAATGGTAAGACAGAGATTTAGGAACCAGGTTTTAAATTGTAAGACATTTCCAGGGACAGATGTGGACTCTGACCACAATCTATTGGTTATGAACTGTAGATTAAAACTGAAGAAACTGCAAAAAGGTGGGAATTTAAGGAGATGGGACCTGGATAAACTGACTAAACCAGAGGTTGTACAGAGTTTCAGGGAGAGCATAAGGGAACAATTGACAGGAATAGGGAAAAAAATTACAGTAGAAGAAGAATGGGTAGCTTTGAGGAATGAAATAGTGAAGGCAGCAGAGGATCAAGTAGGTAAAAAGACGAGGGCTGGTAGAAATCCTTGGGTAACAGAAGAGATACTGAATTTAACTGATGAAAGGAGAAAATACAAAAATGCAGTAAGTGAAACAGGCAAAAAGGAAAACAAACGTCTCAAAAATGAGATAGACAGGAAGTGCAAAATGGCTAAGCAGGGATGGCTAGAGGACAAATGTAAGGATGTAGAGGCTTATCTCACGAGGGGTAAGATAGATACTGCCTACAAGAAAATTAAAGAGACCTTTGCAGAAAAGAGAAAAACTTGCATGAATATCAAGAGCTCAGATGGCAACCCAGTTCTAAGCAAAGAAGGGAAGGCAGAAAGGTGGAAGGAGTATATAGAGAGTCTATACAGGGGCGATGTTCTTGAGGACAATATTATGGAAATGGAAAAGGATGTAGATGAAAATGAAATGGGAGATATGATACTGCGTGAAGAGTTTGACAGAGCACTGAAAGACTTAAGTCGAAACAAGGCCGCGGGAGTAGACAACATTACATTAGAACTTCTGTCAGCCTTGGGAGAGCCAGTCCTGATAAAACTGTACCATCTGGTGAGCAAGATGTATGAGACAGGCGAAATACCCTCAGACTTCAAGAAGAATATAATAATTCCAATCCCAAAGAAGGCAGGTGTTGACAGATGTGAAAATTACCGAACTATCAGTTTAATAAGTCACAGCTCTAAAATACTAACGCGAATTCTTTAGAGACGAATGGAAAAACTGGTAGAAGCCGACCTCGGGGAAGATCAGTTTGGATTCCGTAGAAATGTTGGAACACGTGAGGCAATACTGACCCTATCTGACTTACCTTAGAAGAAAGATTAAGGAAAGGCAAACCTACGTTTCTACCATTTGTAGACCTAGAGAAAGCTTTCGACAATGTTGACTGGAATACTCTCTTTCAAATTCTGAAGGTGGTGGGGGTAAAATACAGGGAGAGAAAGGCTATTTACAATTTGTACAGAAAGCAGATGGCAATTATAAGAGTCGAGAGGTATGGAAGGGAAGCAGTGGTTCAGAAGGGAGGGAGACTGGGTTGTAGCCTCTCCCCGATGCTATTCAATTTGTATATTGAGCAAGCAGTAAAGGGAAAAAGTTCGGGGTAGGTATTAAAATCCATGGAGAAGAAATAAAAACTTTGAGGTTCGCCGATGACATTGTAATTCTGTCAGAGATAGCAAAGGACTTTGAAGAGCAGTTGAACGGAATGGACAGTGTCTTGAAAGGAGGGTATAAGATGAACATCAACAAAAGCAAAACGAGGATAATGGAATGTAGTCGAATTAAGTGGGGTGATGCTGAGGGAATTAGATTAGGGAATGAGACACTTAAAGTAATAAAGGAGTTTTGCTATTTGGGGAGCAAAATAACTGATGATGGTCAAAGTAGAGAGGATATAAAATGTAGACTGGCAATGGCAAGAAAAGCGTTTCTGAAGAAGAGAAATTTGTTAACTTCGAGTATAGATTTAAGTGTGAGGAAGTCGTTTCTCAATATATTTGTATGGAGTGTAGCCACATATGGAAGTGAAACATGTACGATAAATAGTTTGGGCAAGAAGAGAATAGAAGCTTTCGAAATGTGGTGCTACAGAAGAATGCTGAAGATTAGATGGGCAGATCACATAACTAATGAGGAGGTACTGAATTGAATTGGGGAGAAGAGGAGTTTGTGGCACAACTTCACTAGAAGAAGGGATCGGTTGGTAGGAAATGTTCTGAAGCATCAAGGGATCACCAATTTAGTACTGGAGGGCAGCGTGGAGCGTAAAAATCGTAGAGGGAGACCAAGAGATGAATACACTAAGCAGATTTAGTAGGATGTTGCCTGCAAAAGGTACTGGGAGATGAAGAAGCTTGCACAGGATAGAGTAGCATGGACAGCTGGGTCAAACCAGTCTCAGAACTGAAGACCACAACAACAACAACCGTGATTCCAGGAACCGGAGGGATAGGGGTCTTGAAACTCGCTGCCCCTCTACTCCACCCCTTCGTCCCCCTCTGGCCCCTTTTGCTATACGTGTATGTATTCTTAGTCAGCAAGGTCTGAGAAGAGTCAAGACTTGTTCTGAATCTAAATGGTATAATCGGAAGTGACAATATGATTATGTAAGGGGCAGGGCTGGGCTGCGTTGTGTGAATCTCCTTACATTAAGGTCCCAGACAAGTCGAGACTTGTTGATGTATTAAAACTTGGAGGTTTCTTATTTCTCATATTACAGAGATGAGGGCTGCACACGCATCAGGTTGACGTCAGAATGTGATAGTAGTGTACTCGCAGACTGCCAAGAACAATTACAGAAGAAATAGCCTATAATGATTAGGGCGTTTCGGAATAACTGTCTCCTTAACTTTTACGTTAATTTTAAACACTTGTTTTCATTGTGTAAACCAGTGTTGCAAAAGGTTTCAATATGAATTTGGCAGTAACAAGGTGGCAAACAACCACATGTTTTATTTGCCATATTTGAATGATCGCCATAAAAGCAATTCTCGTTGTAAGGAACAGAGAAGTGTGACGTCAGCACACTCTGTAATGGAGACGCGTCAGTGGCGCGGGGTCTTTTGTGCCTCAGCTGTGGTCCCGGCCTGGGTAATGAGTTCGGGATAGGCAGTGCTGGAGACAGCTTTTGTGCGACGTATCGGCCGCTCGGTGTGTGTGAAAGACCAAGTTTTATGCCATGTGTTCAACTCTTAAGTTAATTCATCATTGACGGGTGATGCCTGTAGTCAGACTGCGAAAACTCTACATAGGTGTCAAGACACTGAAGCGACCTGAACCATTACATTTTGCAGAGTGGCGATGTGCTGCTGTGAACAAAACTCTTTTTAAAGCAGTTGGTTGCTATCTAGCGGCGCTAAAGCGAAATTGAATAGATATTGTTTGACCGTTTTATTACCGATTTTCTATGAGTGCAGAATTAAGTGAGGGCCTTTATTTCCGATTTTTCTGAAGTTATGACGCTTCCAGACTTCGAAACTGAGCGCCCAAGTGTAATGTTTCCTTGGTATGGTAGTTCTCTTTGTTCAGATAAGATGTGCTGCTAGCTTCACTGCACACATACGTGACTCTTACTGACGGACTGTTCTTGTTAAAACTCTTTCTGTCTTATTTCTTCTACTGTAAGACCGCCATTTGCAAATGAATTCTACTTGATTTGTTAAAATAAACTGTGTTCAATTTCAATAACTATTGTCATCTCCAGTTACTTAACTACCTACATTACTAATTTTATTTGCAGATGTAGCCGTATTCTGTAATTACCATCATCTTCTAGATAAGTCAGTAAAATCTAAGGACTCTACAGCCAAGTTGGCCAAAGGGACGCAAACGAAGCACTGTGTAACCACCTCTAAGGCACATTATTGAGCCTAAAACCTAGGAGGTTGCACATTTACCCGACCCTCTACTAATTCTAATGCAACTTTCAGCACTAATTCTATTAGTCAAAGCTGCTGCTGGAATTGGCTTAGCATCTCCATGATGCTTTTGCGTTACTGAATTTATAATGAAATGTGCTGCTTGTAACCTCCCCCTACTTATCGACCTTAATGACAGTCAAAATTAAATCGCGTGAACCTAATGGAAATTTGGAAAAAGCAATCGCCACCGAAGTTAATCTGTCGGTAAAGAGGGAGGAAAGGGTTACATCTAAATGAAAGGAAAAATGCAAATGAAACTGGTGGAAATTAATTTTGAAAAGGGGTGAAGTTAATAAAGAAAGTAAATGTGCAGTCGTTACGTTAACAATTAACTGGCGTTAATTAGATATTTGAGATATGGGGAAAATTACGGTCGCCAGTCCTATGGACAACTAGTATAATAACTAAAAAAGAAAGGTTATTGCACATATAATTAGCACTAAAAGAGTGGCAACTGAAGGTTGACACGTGTTGTGTGAAAACTGAATGTTTGTCAGAAGTAATAAATTTCGCTACACTCTGACTTAATTTAGGAAAAGAATGAATAAAACCGGAAAATTGAAAGTTAATTTAGTGACTGAAATTAATAGTGAACTTTGTTTCTGAAGCACTACGAAATTCAATAATATAAGGTTAGTCTTGGGCTACCTCAACAATCATTTCAAAAGCTACTTGAATCTACGCAATTTAAAAATAAGAGATTTAATTTTGAACTTGAATTAAATGATTCTGAACAATTAACAACAGTAAAATTTAGTACGTACCAAGCTGAGCTGCGGTCACAGGTAAGCTAAAATATGGTAACAAAACTCGCACTCTTAATTTGTGCTTGTGTAATCTAATAACCTTAACTGGACTTTGAAATTAAAGCAGTGTAATCGAATGGTATTACTTTAATACTGGCGTTTGAATTTCAACGAGACTCGAGTTCATTTCGGAAAAGGAAGGGACCCTGCTTGGTAATGCAATTGGGACAATGAGCAACAAAGGTTCATGCTAAGTTGCTGTATTTTAGTGATGCTAATGGAATAGTTTGAAAAGATGAGGTCTGTCATACAGTTCTACAACTTTACGTGCTTTCAGTCTTTCTTGTTGGTTGATTGAAGGTTTGAAGTTGTCGATCGAGGAGGTGGCGACAATCACTTATTGTCAGCCGTAGCTGTTGCAGAAGCTGGATGTTGGCGCGCCTTGTTCTCGACACGGTCACCATGCGAAACGGGCTCTTGATGTGTGCCTGCTAATGTTTCCCGTCCGCGACACCATGTCAGAAACTATCATAGCAAGTCGAGCGCAATTACATGCTGCCAAACCCCGAAAGCGCGGCAACTCGCTGGAACGTCACACAACTCATCTGCTCCACCGCCCTACTCCAGCCAGACTCTGCTCTGCCTGCGCTCCACGCGGCAGAGTTAACACTACTCAAGATCCTAAACACTTTGGTTCTCTACACGACCTATCGATGTTATCGTTCGATAGCATAGTTTTCCCTACGCAAGACCCAGCGTAAAAACACAAATAATATTTGCAAAACAAACCAATTATACATCGGCATAAATGCATATATATATATATATAAATATATATATATATATATATATATATATATATATATATATAAATTGTAAAACAATTACAATATATAAAGACACCGAAATTTCATATCTTCAGGAGCTAAATAAGGAAAAAAATTATAGTACAATAGATGGAAATAGGAAGATATGCACTTCCGGAGTTGCATGCTCTTCTTTGGGTCTACTCTGTTTTTTGTATCCATCATATCTGGTGCAGGTTGCAGACTTATGAGCAATATTCAAATATTGGTGGAACGAGGGTTTTGTAAGTTATCTGTTTAGAGGGTGGCTGTACTTCCTAGGTTCCTTTTCAATGAATCTGGCTGTCGTTTCCCTTATCTGCGATTAGTTTTCTATTGTCGCTCCGCTTTAAATCGCTCCGTACGCTTACTCCTAGATATTTTATTGACGTAACTGCTTCCAGTGATTATTCTGCAACCGTGTAATAATACAGTAATTTACCTTTCTACCTATTTATGCACAATACGTTATATTTATTTATCTTCATGGCAAACCACCAATCTCTCCACCAAACGTTGATCCTCTAGAGGTCTTCCTGCATTTCGCTCCAATTTTCTAACGTTGTGTCCTTCCTGTACACAACAGCATCATTCACGAAAAGCCTCATGGACTTCTGACGTTATCGATTAGGTCATTTCTATACAGGTGGTTTGTATCCCGAAAACGACGCATACTACAAAAGAAATGTTCTTGTTGAAAGTTAACATTGGTAAGGCTGTTTTACAACTGGCCACCTCCTAACCACACTTCATACATGGATGGGATCAACTTTGTATTTTCAGATCGTATATCCCCATTTTTATTACATATTCGGATTATTATGTGGTGTTCCCGTGGTGTAGGAGTAGCGTCCTCGGTCCCTTATGCGAAACTCGCCACCGTTTAAATTTTGATTAATAATCAGCATTGGCGACTGAAGACTTACGGCATAAGAAGTCACCCTCACAACGGCCTTTTCAACGGAGCTGGAGGAACGGACAGATGTTCAAGGCACCCTCCTGGCATTGGGATAGGAAACTTCCCCTAAAGGGGGAGAATCAGCAGTGATCAACGGCCTGAGGATGAGGAAGGCGATGGAACCCACTGCATTAAAGACACATGACATGTATCCACAGGACATGTGGCCTGTAATTAAAAAGGGTCATGATGATCTCTCCAGTGGCAAAAGATACCGGAATAGTCCCCCATTCGGGTCTCTGGGAGGGGACTGCCAAGACGAGAGATGACCATAAGAAAAAGATTCAATAACTGACGAAAGGATAACGATCTACTAGTCGGTGCGTGGATTTTCAGGAGTTTGGACGTGGTAGGGAAGCTAGAAAATCTGAAAAGGAAAATGCAAAGGCTCAATCTAGATCTAGGAGGGGTCAGTGAAGTGAAATGGAAAGAACACAAAGATTTCTGGTCAGATGAGTATAGGGTAATATGTAGCAGCATAAATGGTTTAACGGGAATAGGTTTCGTTATGAATAGGAAGGTAGGGCAGAGAGCGTTTTACGGTGAACAGTTCAGTGATAGGGTTGTTCTTATCAGAATCGACAGTAAACCAACACTAACAACCGTAGTTCAAGTATACATACCGACGTCGCAAGTTGAAGGTGAAGAGATGTAGAAAGTATATGTGAATATTGAAAGGATAATACAGTGCGGAAAGGGAGATGAAAATCTAATAGTCATGGGGGACTGGTATGGAGTTGTAGGGAAAAGAGTAGAAGAAAAGGTTACAGGAGAATAGGGGTTTTGGACAAGGAATGAGAGGAGAAAGACTTATTGAGTTCTGTCATAAATGTCTGCTACTAATAGCGAATACTCTGTTGAAGAATCACGAGAGGTGGAGATATACTTGGGAAAGGCTGGGTTATACGGGAAGATTTCAGTTAGATTACATCGTGGTCAGACAGAGATTCCGAAATCAGATACTGGATTGTAAGGCTTTCTCAGGAGCAGATATACACTCAGATCACGATGTAGTAGTGATGAAGAGTAGCCTGAAGTTTACGAGATTAGTCACGAAGAATCAACACGCAAAGAAGTGGGATACGGAAGTACTAAGGAATGACGAGATACCCTTGAAGTTCTCTAAGGCGATATATACAACAATAAGGAATAGCTCAGCAGGCAGTACAGTTGAAGAGGAATAGACATCTCTAAATCACAGAAGCTGAAAAGAAAAAAACCTAGGTACAAAAAAGGTAATGCAAAGAAACCAAGGGTAACTGAAGAAATACTTCAGTTGATCGGTGAAAGGAGGAAATACAAAAATGTTAAGGGAAATTCAAGAATACAGAAATACAAGTCGCTGAGGAATGAAATAAATAGGAAGTGCAGGAAAGTGAAGACGAAATGGATGCATGAAAAATGTGAAGAAATCGAAAAAGAAATGATTGTCGGAACGACTGACTCAGCGCAGGAAAGTCAAAACAACCGTTGGTGAAATTAAAAACAAGGGTGGTAACATTAAGAGTGCAACGGGAATTCCACGGTTAAATGCAGAGGAAAGCACGGATAGGTGGAAAGAGTACATTGAAGGCCTCTGTGAGAGGGAAGATTTGTCTGATCTGATAGAAGAAGAAACAGGAGTCCATTTAGAAGAGTTAGGGGTTCCAATATTAGAATCAGAAATTAAGAGATGTTTGGAGGACTTAAGATCAAATAAGGCAGGAGGGATAGATAACATTCCATCAGAATTTCTAAAATCTTCGTGAAAAGTGGCAACAAAACGACTATTCACGTTTGTGTGTAGAGTGTATGAGTCTGGCGACATACCACCTGACTTTCGGAAAAATACCATCCATACTACTACGAAAACTGCACGAGCTGAGAAGTGCGAGAATTATCGTACAATCAGCTCAACATCTCATGAAACCAAGTTACTGACAAGAATAATATACAAAAGAATGGAAAGGAAAACTGAAGATGTGTTGCATGACGATCAGTTTGACTTAAGGGAAGCTAAAGAAACCAGAGAGCCAATTCTGACGTTGTGGTTGATAATGGAAGTAAGACTAAAGAATAATCAAGACACGTTCTTCGGATTTGTTGATCTAGAAAAAACGTTCAGTAATGTAAAATGGTGCAAAACGTTCGAAATTCTGAGGAAAATAGGGGTAAGCTGTAGGGAGAGGTGGGTAATATACAATATGGGCAATGCTCAAGCGCTAACACGAGTGGACGACCAAGACCTAAATGCTGGTATTAAAAAGGTGTAAGACAGGGATGTAGTCTTTCGCCCCTACTGTTCATTCGGGAGGACGACGGTTCAATCCCGTCTCCAGCCATCCTGATTTAGGTTTTCCGTGATTTCCCTAAATCGCTTGAGGCAAATGCCGGGATGGTTCCTTTGAAAGGGCACGGCCGATTTCTTTCCCTATCCTTCCCTCACCCGAGCTTGCGCTCCGTCTCTAATGACCTCGTTGTCGACGGGACGTTAAACACTAATATCCTCCTCCTCCTCCTACTGTTCAACCTGTACATCGAAGAAACAATGATGAAAATGAAAGAAAGGTCCAGGAGTGGAATTAAAATTGAACGTGAAAGGATGTCTATGATGACATTTCTATCCTCAGTGAGAGTAAAGAAGAATTATATGATCTTTTGAATTCAATGAGTGCTGGATATGGATTGAGAGTAAAATGAAGAAAGACGAAAGTAATGAGAAGTAGCAAAAATGAGAACAGCGAGAAACTTAACATCAGGATTGATGATCATCGAGTAGATGAAGTTAAGGAATTAAACTACCTAGGCAGCAAAATAACCAATGACGGACGGAGCAAGGAGAACATCAGAAACAGACTAGCACTGGCAAAAAGGAGATTCCTGAGCAAGAAAAGACTACTAGTATCAAACATAGGCCTTAATTTGAGAAAGAAATTTGCGAGTATGTACGTCTGGAGTACAGCATTGTATCGTAGTGGAACAAGGAACAGAAGAGAATCGAAGCATTTCAGATGTGGTGCTATGGACGAATGTTGAAAATTAGGTGGACTGATAAGATAAGTTGAAAGACGTACACATTGCCGGCGATGGGCGAGGCATGACAGAATCTCTGACCAGAGAGTAGTTTATCGTTAGTTGTTGCTAGTCTGCGCTTGACCGCGCGAGTCGACAGTAGTAGTAGCGAGTCAGTTGTAGTCGTCAGTCCGTGTTAGTCCGTGCTAGTCGGCGGGAGTCGTAGAAGGTAAAGAAGCAGCCTTGCGCATATTTAATAATTTAATTTGTTCAAAGAAATGCCCCAATAATAATTTTTATAATATAAAACAACTCTTTTAAAGAAAAGCGTTCATTTCAATTTAAAGACTTTCCAATGCATTATCATTGCATCCAAAAATAAAAAAAATATATATATGCCAGCATTGCACGAAGCTGTGTCGAAAAATGAGTAATTAAGAGCGGATATAATTGCAGTTTTATTGAGGTAAGAATTTTTGCTTTTTTTATTCAGAATACAGGGCCGAAGGTCAGCGCTGCTGTCCTCATAAAATTTATCAGGTTACAGAACTTTTTTTATTATTTTGGTGTTTAGGAATTTTTCTATTTAGAACTTGACATTAAATGAAAAAGAATTTTGTGGGAATATTATGTGTGAATACATTCTTTGCATAGAGACTAAAAGTCGGAGCGAATTTTGTTCAGAGGTTACAATATTTAAAAATTCATTTAATTTAATAATTGTATTGGGAGGTTACACTTGGCTCACATTTTTATTTAATTATTAATTATTCTGCGGGGAGGTTACACTTGGGTCGCGTTATCATTGTCTTTGATTTTTTTGTGGGGAGGTTACAAAGTAATGAAGACGTTCTGTGCAGAATTGGAGAGGAAAGGAATATGTGGAAAACACTGAGAAGGAAAAGAGACAGGATGATAGGACATCTGTTAAGACAACAGGTAGTGATTTCCATATTGGCAGAGGGAGCTGTAGTAGAGGAAGCCAGAGATTGGAATACATCCATTAAATAATGGAGGCCGTAGCTTGCAGCTGCTACTCTGAGATGAAGAAGTTGGCTAAGAAGAGGAATTAATGGTGGGCCCCATCAGACCAGTCAGCAGACTGATGACAAAGAGATTCAGATTACACGCCAAAAGTATGCACATTTTAATCAACCATTGTTGTCTATTCGTGATAGGTGGCGCTACCGTGACATTCCGCACACTCGTATTTTGTTCGTTAGATGTCTGTATGGAACTGTATCGAAAGGCTTCCGAAAGTCAAGTAACATGCCTTAGATAGTATTAATGGTTTCCTTACGCTTCCTTATGGACACCTAATACCACTTTACTTTCTGTTAAACTTTCACGGCCCAATACAGCGTATTGACTTCTATTAATTAAATATTCTTCGACCAGTCGCATCTTTGTGAGGATACTCCTTAAGGTTATATTTTGGTTCTTAGTCGACCATATGGTCCGGTTCCGAACTCCTTTCGGAAATATGTGTGAATAAAATCAGCTGTGTCATTAGTTTCACAGCCATTCAAAGGTGAGCTACTTTCAGCTGAATGTTTTTTGCTGAAGCTCCCCAGATTCTTTCCGAAAAGTGTCTTTCCTCAAATAACGTCATATACGATGAACAACTACTATTCGACATTTATTGATAAGGGACGTCACAGTCCAGTTTGATTTCATATCTATATTGTGTTTAGCCTTGGATTCTACTGGGAGCTTGAATAATAGGTTTTGTCGAAATTTTCTCAGGCCACTCGCGGAATCCTTACGTCAACACTGCCACTTAGCGATATCTTCCTTCTTGTCAACTTGACCGACTGGTGCGCGTCTGAAGTTGTTGTTGTCAAAAGCAAGATAAAAAAAGGAAAATCACTGAAAGCGTACTTCTTGACATTTTGTAATTGTTTGTTTCCTCATGAAGTGGTTCCCGACTGAACACTGCTCGAGGTAGTGGAACGCTTAGCGCTTTGTAGTTGCATTCGACTTCTCATAGAAGCTAAGTTAAAGAAAGATAAACCTACGTTTATAGCATTTGTAGACTTAGATAAAGCTTTTGACAATGCTGACTGGAATACTCTCTTTCAAACTCTAAAGATGGCAGTGGTAAAATACAGGGTGCGAAAAGATATTTATAATTTGTACAGAAATCAGACAACAGTTGCAACAGTCAAGTGGCACAAAAGGGAGCAGTGGTTGAGAAGGGACTGAGACAGAATTGTAGCCTACCCCCGATGTTATTCAATCTGTATATTGAGCAAGCAGTAAAAGAAACAAAAGAAAAATTTGGAGTAGGCATTAAAGTCCAGGGAGAAGAAATTAAAAAAAGGTTTGCCGATGACATTGTAATTCTGTCAGAGACAGCTAAGGGCTTGGAAGAGCAGTAGAACGGAATAGACAGTGTCTTGAAAGAAGGGTATAAGTTGAACATCAACAAAAGAAAAACGAGGATAAAGAAATGTAGTCGAATTACATCAGGTGATGCTGAAGGAATTAGATTAGGAAATGAGACACTTAAAGTAGTAAAGGAGTTTTGCTATTTCGGGAGCAAAGTAACTGATGATGGTCGAAGTAGGAGGGATATAAAATGTAGACTGGCAATGGCAAGAAAATCGTTTCTGGAAAAGAGAAATTTGTTAACATCGAGTGCAGATTTAAGTGTCAGGAAGTCCTTTCTGAAAGTATTTGTATAGAGTGTAGCCATGTATGGAAACGAAACAGACGATAAATAGTTTAGACAAGAGGAGAGTAGAAGCTTTCGAGATATGGTGCTACAGAAGAATGCTGAAGATTAGATGGGTAGATCAAGTAACTAATGAGGAGGTACTGAATAGAATTGGGGAGAAGAGAAATGCATTGTATAACCTGACTAGAAGTAGGGATCGGTTGGTATGACACTTTCTGAGGCATTAAGTGATCACCAATTTAGTACTGGAGGGAAGCGTCCAGGATAAAAACCGTAAAGAGAGACCCAGAGATGAATACAGTAAGCAGAATTAGAAGGATGTGAGTTGCAGCAGTTACTCGGCGACGAAGAGGCTTGCACAGGATAGAGTAGGATGGGGGGAGGGGGGGGGGCGGCATCAAATCGGTCGTGGACTGAAGACCACAAGAACAAGAACAACAGTTGCATGACATGGCGAAGGTTCAAATTCCCATCCAACTATCCGGGTCTTGGAAGCAGATCAGATGGTTTAACTTTTTGTCGACGACGAGGTTGTTAGAGACGTAGTGATTAATCGTATTATGGGAGAAAAGGAAAGGAAATCAGGCTTAGCCATCAAAACGAACGATCCCAAATTTTGTCTTGGGTGAATTACGGAAATCACAGGTAACCTGAACTTCTATGACTGGGCGGAGGTCAGTCTTCCCAAATACGAAGGGCGTTCAAAGCGTTTTGCATAGTCGTCTCTAATTTTTTTTATTTTTTGCAGGAGGAGAATGACATTTTTTGTGAACATGCTTGGAACATCTAGCTGTAAGTTTGTGTATAAAAGCATTTTCTTTTATTTACAGGTTAGTCATAATGGACCGTGGAGTAGGTGTCAGGTGTCAGGTTGCGACAACGGTCGGTGATGGAGTTCCTCTTCAAGACCGGCGATGACTCTGCCACATTGGTTCACAGGGAGTTGCTTCATGTTTATGGGGAGGACACAGTGGATCGCAGCAGTATCCAGCGGTGGTTGCAGAGGTGTAAAGAAGGTGATATCTCGCTACTGGACAATCCAAAATCCGTTAGACCATCGACGGCAGTGAATAATGTGAATAAGGAGACCATTGATCAAATCATCCAAAATGACAGATGTGTGACGACACGACAGCTTGCTGAAATGACTCGTTTGTCATTGGGAAGTGTGGTATCACAGTCACTAAGGTACAGAAAAATATGTGCACGTTGGGTGCCTAGATTACTGACAAGAGAAATGAGGAAAAATGTGTGCGAGGGTCTCATGAAGACCTTCACTGAAGAGTGGAAACAGTGTTACCCAGGATGAAACATGGTTGTCTTTGTCCGAACCTGAGAGCAAAACCCAATCCATGGAGTGGCCTCATCCGGGTTCCCCTCAGAAGAAGAAACCAAGACTTTCACGAACAGCAGGCCGAAAGGTGATGGCCTCCTTCTTCTGGGATCAGTGTGGCGTCATTTTCATTGACTTTTTGGAACCTGGCTCCACAGTTAACCGGGGTCGTTACTGTTCGTCACTGGACAAGCTGTGCCGTGCCATCAAGACCCACAGACCACAGCTTCAGGGTCAGCTCGTCAGACTACACCATGACAATGCCAAACCCCATACAGCCCTTATGACGCAGGAGAAAATCAGGGAAATGGGTTGGAAAATTGTTCCTCATCCTCCCTAGAGTCTGGACTTGTCTCCTTATGATTTTTACCTCTTTGGTCGTCTGAAGGCCTACCTGAGTGGTAAAACATTTTATAGTGAGAAAGACCTTATTTCCTGCGTCAAGCGATGGTGTAAAAGTCAATCCCCAGAATTTTACCAACGTGTATTTACATCATGGAAAGAACGTTGGGCCAGATGCGTCACAGCTGATGTAGGCTTCATTGAGTAGGCTCAATGTATAGCTAAATGTTCCAAGTATGTTCACAAAAAATTTCATTCTCCTCCTGCAAAAAATTAAAGAAATTAGAGACGACTGTGCAAAACGTTTTGGACGCCCTTTGTACGAGTGTTGTGTCTCATCACTGCACCACCTCAGTCGGACCCTGGTTTCATTAAATCGTTTATTCCTCCACCCTAGTAGCTCTGATGAGCTTTTTCCGTCATGATGTAAAATCGTAATCTTCATTTTCGACTCCGCACGGTGTTTTCGTGTGAAAATGATGTCTGACTTGCTCCCATCACTCCCTCGTCATCATAAGAATTGAGTGTGGAGGTAAGCTTCTGTTTTCTGTTTCTCCAGGACAATCCCAATGTTCCTGCTCATAATGAGCTCTGAGCTACGGGACAGACGGACTTCAGTAATGTTGGTCTGTAATTTTTTGTTTCCTCCAAGAATCTGACCCAGATCACGTCAAAGCCTACTCAAGCAAGTACACCAAAAATGAAATAGAATATCAGACGAAATTGGTGACTGCATTGAGGATTTCTTGATAGTCGTGTCTCTGGGTGTTGTCTTGGACGGAGAATCATACACAGAGTAGAAGCACCTCCAGGTGTGCTCAGGGAAATGTGTTGGACCCCTTGCTCTTCTTGTTGTATATTCGCGACCTCATACTCGCTCACTGGCCATAGCGGACTCGAGAGTACATTACCGCAGCAACGTATTTTCGCCCTCTGTCCCTGTCTTGGGCTATTTCCTTCCATTCACCTTTAATACCTAGGCTCCTCAAATCAGCCTTCACATTGTCCTCCCATCTACGCCTCGGTCTCCCCACAGGACATTTTCCCTCTAAGTGCCCTACCAGTACTCTGCGCGCTGCCCTGCCCTCATCCATTCGAGCTAAGTGAGCCGCCCATTGCAGCCTACGTGATTTAATAATACTGATTATGTCAGGGTTCGTGAAGCTCTTCGTTATGAAGTTTTAGCTACTGCTCCGAAAATTTTCCTCAAAATTTTGTTTTCAAATACTCGAGACGGCTTTTCATTTTGCACAGTGAGAGATCAAGTCTCACACCCATACAGCATAACTGGTGGAATAATAGTTTTGTATATTCTAATCTTTAAATTCCTAGACAATATCCGTGATGAAAGTAATCTATTCAGTGAGAAGTAGCACGCATTTCCCGCCCGTAATCT
The DNA here is from genome assembly GCF_023864275.1 of Schistocerca cancellata. Lineage (NCBI taxonomy): Eukaryota > Metazoa > Arthropoda > Insecta > Orthoptera > Acrididae > Schistocerca > Schistocerca cancellata. The sequence continues at coordinate 780,946 of NC_064628.1, read as the reverse complement.
CTTCTTCAGTTCGGATTCAAACTCATTTCTCGAAGTAATGTCCACGCCTAGATACTTAAATGTGTTCACTTTTTCAAACTATTAACATTTCATGATCTACTGCTGTTGGCATTCTAATAGTAACCAGGTATTTAGTTTTGTCTTAACTTATCCTTAGACCTACAACTTCACTAGCCTTGATTAACGCATTCGCATTTGCTGTTACAGATTCTTTTCTATCGCTAATGATGTTTAGATCATCTGCATACCCTAATATCTTAATATTTCCATTTAACTCCACACCCTCTGAATTATCTGCTGCAGCCGGCCGTGGTGGCCAAGCGGTTAAAGGCGCTACAGTCTGGAACCGCGCGGCCGCTACGGTCGCAGGTTCGAATCCTGCCTCGGGCATGGATGTGTGTGATGTCCTTAGGTTAGTTAGGTTTAAGTAGTTCTAAGTTCTATGGGACTGATGACCTTAGAAGTTAAGTCCCATAGTGCTCAGAGCCAATTATCTGCTGCCATTTGCACAATATATTCGCGACCTGGAAGACAATATAAATAGTAACTTCACATCTTTTGTAAGTGATTCGTTTATCTGTAATTAAAAAAAAACTGCACGAACAGTCAGAGCTAGGTATGGGAAAAACAGGCCAGTTAAAGCATATCCCGGTATTTTAGTTTTGGATAACCAGTATTTTTTGGTGTTTCTTTGGTCTCTGTTATAACAGGCGTTTTTTTTATTTTTCACTAATAACCGAGTAAAAAAATCGAAATATCTGTTAGCCATAGAAGCAGTGCTAAATTTTTTTGTTTTTAAATAAACACTTTTAAAAATGGAGTAATTTTTATTCGCACAATTTGCACTGGTTTGGAATATTGGTTATTTTGGAAAAAGTCAAAATTTCTCAATCTTAGTTCGATGTTGTTGTTGTTGTGGTCTTCAGTCCTGAGACTGGTTTGATGCAGCTCTCCATGCTACTCTATCCTGTGCAAGCTTCTTCATCTCCCAGTACGTACTGCAGCCTACATCCCTCTGAATCTGCTTAGTGTATTCATCTCTTGGTCTCCCTCTACGATTTTTACCCTCCACGCTGCCCTCCAATACTAAATTGGTGATCCCTTGATGCCTCAGAACATGTCCTACCAACCGATCCCTTCTTCTAGTCAAGTTGTGCCACAAACTCCTCTTCTCCCCAATCCTATTCAGTACCTCCTCATTAGTTATGTGATCTACCCATCTAATCTTAGTTCGATATCTACATGTATTACAGGAAATAATAGGAGTAAAATACCGAAAATCGGTTATTTCAGAAGCCGGTTATTTTCAGCGGCTTTAATAGGTTAAACTGCGTGAAAAAACCGATATAATCGAAAACCGGTTATTTCGATAACCACTATCCCTAGTCAGAGCTTGATAAGATTTCAAGGCCGTGCAAGGACTAACAACTTGCTTTAAAGGTACAGAAATGTAAATTTTTGCTTTTCACAAAACGCAAATAGTCCAATGCTACGACTACAGAACAAATAAATACAAATGGAATGACAACAAAACCTCAGTCGTATGTGAACCAGGTGGTGTACATTGGTTCATTCGTATGATACTGGGAAGATTCAACGGGGATACAAATGAGACTGCTTACAAAACATTCGTACGTCCATAATATTGTTCAACTGAGTAGGACCTATACGAAATATGACTACAGGTGTTATCAAATGTAAGGAAATAGGGCAGCGCAAATGGTCACAGGTTTGTTTGCCAACGGGTCATCCGACAGCGTCATTGAGATCCTGAAAAACCTCAACTGACAGACTGTAATGTCGTTGCCCGCCCCATCGCAGTATAGACAGTCGCCTCACTCGGCAGCGCGGAGAGTGACGTCACTGTTAGAGATAAAGCACTGGATATACAGAGCTGAACAATTCGCTATTTTGAATACCAATCCGAAGACAGTGTTGTGTGCTTCGCGTGGCGTAGGAAAGTGAATCAACGAATTCTGCTTAATTTTATTGTTCCACAGCGTCAAACGGTTGAGTGTGCAGCTCCAAATTGCTCAAATAATAGCAGAAATGGTCGCTATAAGTTTTATTGGTTTCCTTCAGATATAGATCGGCGTAGAAGGTGGCTTGTGAATTCAAGGCGTAAAGATTGAACAACAAAATCGAGATGCTACTTGTATATTGTAAGTAAAATGCTTTTTTCTTTCTTTTAAAAGTAGATGTGCTCACAGAACGGTGGTCATGAAATTATATTTGTAAGATGTGTGTTTATTTATCTTGCTGCAGATTATGTTTACATAACATGACGTAATATTGTAAGTTTAAAGTAAGTTACTTTTCTTGATTTTATTTACAACTGTATAAAACCACAGTTCATCCTAAGGAGCTGTTAATAGAAAGAGTAAATTAATAATGCTTTATCGCAGCTTGTTGGTAATAACAAAATATTTGCAGTTTTTTCCTTTCCTACTTTTTAAATAATTTGACAGATTTCTTTTAAAGCTTTTGAAATACTCAATAAAATTCGCATCAGTAATATAATTTGAGTACTCATGCAACTCCCTCTTGTGCTGACATGAAATTTTGGATTAATTCTAATGTCCGATGTCACTCGTCGGCCTTGAGCAATGACGTCATACCTAAGGCAAAGACTCTACACAGGGGCACTCTTTGAAAGCAACTATCATATTCGGAAACAAACGAATGTAGCATACGATAAAATTACAATCACAGTTGACATGACTAATTACTCAGCCATGAATTATGTCGAAAAGATGTGAAGGTAGTGGAGGCGAATAAGAATAAAACAAGAGGAGCACACTTGTCTGAAATAAATTATTATTGTAATTTATATGAGTGACAAAAGTACAGAGAACCTGTAAATGTATTATAGTATATCACTTTCTGAAGTCGTGATATTGCGAAATAGCGTCAATTTATTATCAAATAATTATCGAATTAACAAGACTACTGCGGGAAAGTTGGGGTTTAGGGGTTGGAAGAAATTAAAATGTAACACAACAACGGGAAGCATGAAATAAATAATAACGTATATGAAAACTAAAAAAAAAGAACAGGAGCCTGAAATGTGGAGAAACCAACACAGAAATCCTAAAAGAAACGCCAGTACACAAGTAATGGAAACTTAAAAAAGTAACGAATGTTGGAACCGGTAACTAGAATTAAGCTATATCACTCATTTCTAGTTACCGATTCCAACGAATCCACGGTTTGTTATTTACGCCATTTTTGCAACAAGTGTTTGTATTACAGTGCTACATGTTTCCTACATTCGGTACTACTCTCTTCACTATCTTTTACTTTTTCGCCGCAGTCCAAGGATCAATAAGAGCTCTCTACAAATCCTACAAAAGACGTGTTCACGCACTTACTGCAAAAGTTCCCAAAATTATGAACCATCGAATGGTTGGAATCGGTAACAAGAACTGACCTCCTGTATAGGTCAATTCTAGTTATCGATTCCAATATTTCCATGGTTCGTTATTTAGATCGTTTTTTCCGACAGGTGCGTACACTGAAATGTAATAGGATTTCTACGTTTGTAATTGCTCTCTAAACTACTGGGAAAAGTGACAAATACTGGAATCGGTGACTAGAATTATACTATATAAGAGCTCAATTCTAGTTACTGATTCCAGCTATTGCACTGTTCATTATTTAGATCGTTTTTGCAGCAGGTGTGCGTACTGAAATGTAATAGGTTCTCAGTATTTGTAATTGCTCTCTGAACTCCTGCTAAAAAGTAACAAATATTGGAATTGGAAACTAGAATTAATGTATATGGGTCAGTTCTAGTTATCGATTCCAATACTTGATACGTTTTGTGAATTTTGTTATTTGTGTACTGTCTTTTGTTTTAGGATTGTTGTGTCAGTCTCGGAATTTCATGCTACTGTTTCACAGATGTTATTATTTATTTCATTTTCCCGTAGTTGTATTTCATTTTAGTTTCTCCCCGCCCAAACCCCCCCCCCCGCTTGCCAGCGGTAGTCCCCTTGGATTCAATAATTATTTTTATAAATGAACGCCATTTTATAATATTACGACTTCATCACGCGGTACGCTTAATGAATTTTATTTAAAGTTTCTCTGTGTTTTTCTTTCTCGCATAAATTACGACGGTAATTTATTTCAAGCATAAATATTTCTATTTGGTTTTGCTCTTATTTACCTCTATTATCTCCAGTTCGTTTCGATGTAATTCGCGCGTAACTAAATAACAGCATGAACTGTGACTAATTTTATCGTATGCTACATTCCTTTGTTTAGGAATATCATCCGCTGCTTTCAAACATTGCCTTTGTTTAGCATCCTTGCCTCTGGTATGACGTCATTGCTCAAAGCTGACGAGTGGAATCAGACACTAGAATTTATCCGCAGTTTTTATGCCTGTTTTGTTCCATTTTAACGTTATTCCGTAACTGTTTACGAATGCAACTTTTACTTAGCGTAAACTTACGTGGATATACAACATATAAACCAGAAAATACAACACTGGAGACGTATTTCAACAGTATTTGGTAAATATGTAGTAGAGCAACGTATGATTTGCGTGGAACGTAAGTGGACGTATAAAATCTCGAAATATTCGTCTAATCACCTACTTTAATTTGCTTGCCTCTTAAAGTCAAATCTGAGCGAAAACATTTACTGCGCAAGGAATGTACATTTGATGAATTTAAGAGTAGAGTTTTAAACGAGCACCTTCAATATGGTATTCAAAATGGTGGATAGTTTAGTTTATACTATACAGTGCTTTAGTTAGTGCCTCAGCGGTGGACGCCAGACATAGTGCGGAGTCGTGACGTGCGAAAACGGAAATTCCAGCACTTTGATGAGAAATGGTCAAGGCTTTCACCGTAGAGACCGTGTGTTTTACAGTTTTTTCAACAGTATCAGCGAAGTATTATGAAAGGTGCGAGTTCCACAGTCCTGTGCCACATCGTCAAGGTAACAGCCAGCCGCGTCGCCACTGTTACGGAATCAGCAAACATGCACTTGATCCTGATTCGGTGATTATTCAGATTGAGGGAAACTTGTCATCTGTGTAACTGAATTTTACGAGTGGACACTTGCGTTCGCATATCGCATCGATAGATCAACAGCCAGCCACGCCGCGAAACGGTTGTGTGTGAACTCGTAAAAAACATTAGCTGAACACTTTGGATGAATTAACATTAATGGCGAGAGAGAAATGTGTCGACAGCGATTTTGCTTGTTTACGGAACTAGTAGTCGAATAGAGAGGCTGTGCAGTACAACTATAGGGTATACTGTACTGCAAGTACACCGTGTGGCAGAAATATTAATTATGTAAACGCTCCTGTCGGAGCACAAGAAAAGACGAATACGATCCTCTTTCAAACACTCTGACAGAAAAGTGGGAAACCAATTACCTCAATCCTCATTCCGTTTTCCACGCCAAACATTTTGGCATGTGGACGTTTTCGCGCTCTTTTAACACAGAGCGTTCTAAATCGTCTTACACAGTCTCTCTTTAAAGTTAAGCCTTCATACTTAGCATCTCCCTCTCACTGCCACAGTCTACATACATCTCTCACATTGTCTCCCTTTTCACCCACTGGTTTACAGTATACCCTACTGCCACTGTCTCCTCACTCAGTTACACTGTCCGCAGCTCATGGTCTAGTGGCTAGCGTTGCTCGATCAGGGGGTCCCAGGTTAGATTCCCGGAAGAGTTGGGGATTTTCTCCGCCCGGGGACTGGGTGTTTGCGTAGTCCTCATCATTTCATCATCATTCATACAGGGTGTTTCAAAAATGTCTGGTATATTTGAAACGGCAATAAAAACTAAACGAGCAGCGATAGAAATACACCGTTTGTTGCAATATGCTTAGGACAACAGTACATTTTCAGGCGGACAAACTTTCGAAATTACAGTAGTTACAATTTTCAACAACAGATGGCGCTGCAAGTGATGTGAAAGATATAGAAGACAACGCAGTCTGTGGGTGCGCCATTCTGTACGTCGTCTTTCTGCTGTAAGCGTGTGCTGTTCACAACGTGCAAGTGTGCTGTAGACAACATGGTTTATTCCTTAGAACAGAGGATTTTTCTGGTGTTGGAAATCCACCGCCTAGAACACAGTGTTGTTGCAACAAGACGAAGTTTTCAACGGAGGTTTAATGTAACCAAATGACCGAAAAGCGATACAATAAAGGATCTGTTTGCAAAATTTCAACGGACTGGGAACGTGACGGATGAACGTGCTGGAAAGGTAGGGCGACCGCGTATGGCAACCACAGAGGGCAACGCGCAGCTAGTGCAGCAGGTGATCCGACAGCGGCCTCGGGTTTCCGTTCGCCGTGTTGCAGCTGCGGTCCAAATGACGCCGACGTCCACGTATCGTCTCATGCGCCAGAGTTTACACCTCTATCCATACAAAATTCAAACGCGGCAACCCCTCAGCGCCGCTACTATTGCTGCACGAGAGACTTTCGCTAACGATATATTGCACAGGATTGATGACGGCGATATGCATGTGGGCAGCATTTGGTTTACTGACGAAGCTTATTTTTACCTGGACGGCTCCGTCAATAATCAGAACTGGCGCATATGGGGAACCGAAAAGCCCCATGTTGCAGTCCCATCGTCCCTGCATCCTCAAAAAGTACTGGTCTGGGCCGCCATTTCTTCCAAAGGAATCATTGGCCCATTTTTCAGATCCGAAACGATTACTGCATCACGCTATCTGGACATTCTTCGTGAATTTGTGGTGGTACAAACTGCCTTAGACGACACTGCGAACACCTCGTGGTTTATGCAAGATGGTGCCCGGCCACATCGCACGGCCGACGTCTTTAATTTCCTGAATGAATATTTTGATGATCGTGTGATTGCTTTGGGCTATCCGAAACATACAGGAGGCGGCGTGGATTGACCTCCCTATTCGCCAGACATGAACCCCTGTGACTTCTTTCTGTGGGGACACTTGAAAGACCAGGTGTACCGCTAGAATCCAGAAACAATTGAACAGCTGAAGCAGTACATCTCATCTGCATGTGAAGCCATTCCGCCAGACACGTTGTTAAAGGTTTCGGGTAATTTCATTCAGAGACTACGCCATATTATTGCTACGCATGGTGGATATGTGGAAAATATCGTACTATAGAGTTTCCCAAACCGCAGCGCCATCTGTTGTTGTAAATCGTAACTACTGTAATTTCGAAAGTTTGTCTGCCTGAAAATGTACTGTTGTCCCAAGCATATTGCAACAAACGGTGTATTTCTATCGCTGCTCGTTTAGTTTTTATTGCCGTTTCAAATATACCGGTCATTTTTGAAACACCCTGTACAAGTGGCGAGACTGGACTGAGTAAAGATTGGGAATTTGTACAGGCGCTGATAACCGCACAGTTGAGCACCCCACAAACCAAAAATCATCATCATCAGTTACACTGTCTCCATATTTCTTTCTTTCTCCCTGCAACTGCCCCCAGCATACTCCAACAGCTCAATAATTTCAGGGGTCTAACGAAACCCTATACTAAAGTATTTAAAATTTCGGTCCAAAATGCACCGTCGCCCATACATACGTGTTAAAAGTCCGCTGGTCTGAAAGTGTTCAGATCCCCAGGCCTATGTATGGCCTCCGCTCATCTGTATTTTTCATTTCCAGTGTCTTCTTCCTGTTCTTTTCCCACTGCTTCTATCTCTATCCATTCGCTTTCTGTTTTTACTGACACTGCCTCTGTCCTCTCTCTTTTGATGCCACTGTTATTGTCTTCATCCACCTCTCTTTCTCTTACACTACCACTTTCTCTTTGCCACCGTCACTGGCTCCTCTCTCTTTCTCTCCCACCGACACTGCCTCGTCTCCCTTCCACCGTCACTGTTTGCCTGCTACTCTGATTCAGCACAAAAAAGCGCGAATATGTCAGCATGCCAAAATTTTTGATGAGGAGGGCGGAATGACGTTTGAGGTGACTGGTACCGCACATCTTCTGTCAAAGTCTTTTAAAGAGGAACATAGCCGCCTCGTTTGTGCTCCGACAGGAGTATTTCTCCGCTAGCACCCTTCATTTCCTTGCTAGAGCAAGGTATGCTGCTTATATAAAACCAGTTCCAGAGGTCAGTGAAACTTTGACAGTTCATTGATATACACACAACAAAAAGTTTTGCATCACCCTGGTTCCCAGAACTCCTGAAGATAAACGTTGACTGTGGATATTGTATCACAGACACAGTCCCTTTGACTGTTCAGAGATGCCACTAAACCAGTCCAAAGATGTAAACAAGCACGCATGAGCAGCGCCTATTAGGCGCAGGGGGTCCGACAGCCGATCAGTTCCAGGCATTCCACCAGGTAGGAGGTACCCGGCTCGTGTTGCCTATAGTTCAACCATGGATAGACGGTCAATACGGCGATTCGATCGCGTCCGCATTGTTACTTTGTGCCAGGAAGGTCTCTTAACAATGGAAGTGTCCAGGCATCTCGGAGTGAACCAAAGCGATGTTGTTCAGTCATGGAGGAGATACAAAGAGACAGGAACTGTCGATGACATGTTTCGCTCAGACTGCCCATGGGCTACTACTGCAGTCGATGACCGCTACCTCAGAGCAATGCCACCATGTTAAATAATGCTTTTCGTGCAGCCACAGAACGTCGTGCGGAAATTCACTCCCGACGTCCATGGCGAGGTCCACCCTTGCAATCACGACACCATGCAGCGCGGTACAGGTGGGCCCAACAACATGGACCGTTCAGGATTGGCAGCACGGTCTCTTCACCGATAAGTGTCGCATATCCTCCAACCAGGCAATCGTCGGAGACGTGTTTGGAGGCAACCCGTTCAGGCTGGACGTCTTAGACACACTGTCCAGCGAGTGCAGCAAGGTGGAGGTTTCCTGCTGTCTTGGGGTGGCATTATGTGTGGCCGACGTACGCCGCTGGTGGTCATGGAAGGCACCATAACGGCTCTACGATACGTGTATACCACCCTCCGACAGATAGTGCAGCCTTATCAGCAGCATATTGGCGAGGCATTCGTCTTCAAGGACAACAATTCGAGCCCCCGTCGTGCACATCATGCGAATGACTTCCTTCAGGATAACTACATCGCTCGACTAGAGTGACCAGCAAGTGCTCCAGACATGAACCCTATCGAACATGCCTGGGATAGATAGATGTAAAAGGGCTGTTGATGGACGACGTGACTCATCAACCACTCTGAGGGATCTACATCGAATCGCCGTTGAGGAGTGGGACAATTTTGACCAACAGAGCCTTGATGAACTTTTGGATAGTATGCCACAACGAATACAGACTTGCATCAATGCTAGAGGACGTGCTACTGGGTATTAGAGGTATCAGTGTATACAGCAATCTGGACCACCACCTCTGAAGGTCTCGCTGTATGGTAGTACAACATGCAATGTGTGGTTTTAATGAGCAATAAAAAGGGCGGACATGATGTTTATGTTGATCTCTATTCCAATTTTCTGTACATTTTGTGGAACTCTGGGAACCGAGGTGATGCAAAACTTTTTTGATGTGTGTAATTCGACAAATTTAGATACTTTGACACATATAGACAATGAGAAAGCATAATATAAGTTTAACACAAAATAGTTTGACATTTTTCTTGGATTCTTTGCGCATTTATAACAGATCACCGAAATGTCTGGCTCATGGTATCTTAAAATAGAAAAAATGTTAGTAGAAATATTTTACTTGCAATGTTTCGGGGTTTTCTTTTCAGCCAATTTGTGTCATTGCAGTAACACTTTGGGCGTATTTGTACAGGCGTGAAGTGTTGTTTTCCCTGAGACAAGGCGTCACAAAGTTTTGTTGGTGAAAAAATGCTGGCTAATAACATTGTTTTGTGACCTCAGAACCCTTGTGGTGATCCTAGAGTTTTTTTTCCATGTGTTAACTACGTGAGTTAAAGCTACATTTATGCCTCACAAGAGATATTACCTCCATATTTTACAAGCGCAAGTACAGTAACTTTGAATCTCTGGATCTTGCTAATGGTTTGTGATACTGAAGAAAACTGCAAGGTTCTGAATAACATCATCTTAAAAACATATGATAAAAATTTCGACCATTTGCCATTAATAGAAATTATGGAAGTCGATATCGCCACAATTGGTGCTTTTGACACCCAAAAATCTTTTTTTTTTTTCTTTTAGCTTTTCTCAGAAACTGCTCATGAACAAATGGTGCTTTCTAAGCCTCTTAAGGTCCACCCTAGACCACACCTAATGTATAAGAACCAACCGATATGTTCAGTTTTCCTGGGCTGGAGGAAATGTGTATTGTTTAAATTTTGACTCTGTACTTACATGCAGCAGAAATTCTTATCCTAGTAAGAACAGGAGTACGTAAGAGACTAGAACGCATGGAATGAAAAATTCACAGGAGAACAGTGCGACCTCGAAGAACACAAGGTAGTCAATTTAGAAGACGAGAGAACCATGAACTATACACTAAGGTAGAGAGAATCTCGGACATCAGCAGCGAAAGGAGGATTCTGGTCTTTGGACATATCCTCAGAATGGACCATGTGAGGTTAACACAGCAAATAATTTTCTGGTGGACAAGAGAACCAAAGTACACTGGGTCCAAGAGGGGCAAAGGCGTCTAGAAGAAATGGGAATACAGGAAACAGATAATACAAAAGAGTAATTTTTATATAAAAAATCTAGGCTTTCACAGGTTTCGAAGACGAAACTAGACCCACAGCAAAGTCATAAAACAGAAGACAGAAGGTTGCAAAGCACGAGAATAAAAGACTATTGGACAATGAGATAGCCCAGAAGAAAAGATACTTGACGCGAATTAGCGTTGTCCTCAAATGGCCAAAACGGAAAGAAAAACAAGAAGCGACAGCATGTCCGTTTTTAAGTATACAAATAGTCTCTAGGCTTAAGGCTATCCAGAACACTTGACCCCTTGCCTCTGTGACCAACAGAAGCCAAGAAATTACTCTCCGAAAAGTGCGAGTTGTCATGTACGCACTTAGTTACACCTTTTGTGTGAACAGTGCAGCCCACATTGCACTGGTGGAACAAATGTGAGTGTTTACCAGATGTTTGTGGTTCTGGCTATGTGTATTGTATGCTCCCTCAACCTGCAGCTAATTAGTAAAGAAACATATCAGATCCATCTTTAGTTGGTGGTTGGAACAAAAACGGAACAAGTGGAGAGAGGAGATAGGTACGTGAGGTCTACACGCTCGGTCATAGAATATTATGGCCATGTGCATGTGCTATGTAACGTGGTGTATAGTCGTATGAGGGATTGTCTGTGTTTAGCTCCACCACCCCTCGCACGCAACCCACCCCCACCCCCGTCACAGGCCGCTTACAAAATGCTTGAAGATAAAAAAGTCAACTATACCCTACATCCTGTTTACTAAGTTTCAAGAACTATTATTAACTGACAAACGAAGGGATGTACCATACCTCCTACGTATTTTGTACTTCGAAGACAAAAGAAGACTAATTACAGCGAGCATAGAGACAACTAAGCAATCACTTTCCCGTGAATGGAAAAGGTAAACATCTTAACATGTTGTACAACCGTGCGTTTCACGGTGGTTTGCAGAGTGTGTATGGAGATATAGATTCTGTGCACCTGTTTTGTTACTGAGAGATTATTGGTACAAATAAGCAATAAAAAGGAGCACTTTCCACAGCATATTCGGTGTAGAAGGTAATAGCAATTTGACAACTGTCAACATTCAAAAACCATTCGAATTATCATAAAAATTATAACAACTAAAAAGTCAAGAAGGATAAGGTGTTTCCAGAAGCCGCATAGCAGTATGAAAAGTGCTTTATACGAAGCTACCGGTTTCACGTCAGACGCATTTCAATTTCATCTGCCAAGAATACAAATCACTGAGTGAAATTTTGAAAGGGTAGGAATAAATCACCTTGATACAGATCAGTGGTTTTTGAAAATACCCCACCATTCTTGACTTCTTAATTGTTATAATTTTTGTGATAATTTGAATGGTTATTGAGTGTTGAGTATTGTAATTATTATTCACAATGACTCTGAGCTATAGTTACCCTCCGCATAAAGTTGTTTGTAATAGAGATTTTTTTGGAGCAGTCTTCGCAATGCATGGTCTAAACTGCTTTTCAGTACTGGTAGTGCTTATTTTTGTGCGTACGATGGTCAGACAACGTTACATTAGAAGTATCCTTACGGCTGAACTCATTTTTAAATTTGGAGATTAATGTTCCCACTTTCTGTCTGCTGTTTTCATTTTTGACACTAGACTCTTGTGTGAAGAACTAGACAGAAGCTCTGTATCCAAACGTTGGCTTTACGGTGTGTCATAGAACCGTAACTTCTCTGGATTTTCTGATAGATTTTTCTCACGAGATCTTATTCTGAAAGTAGTTGCACCCTTTGCACATGTCCCGTGTTTCAGTAAGCAAGCTGCGCCAACAGTATATTACATTTTAATATTGAAAGTGCAACGTTTTCTATTTACGCTACATATTCCGAATGATAACGTTAAACCAGGATTGGTCTGTGCCATCTTTTATCATTTTATGCGATACACACACCTATAATAAGCTGTACTTACTGTGTTTCACCTACCATGGAATGAACAGGCAACTGTAGTAGATGAAAGCCAAAATTTGAATGACAATATACACAACGTTGGTGTAATATGCTACAACATACATTATTTATTTCTCAAACCGGATTTCAGCTTTTACGTGATCATCAGGTACAAAGTTAAAGTATGTGATACAGTGAAATTTTGTTGGATCAAATACTTTAAACTGGTGCATCTACAGATTATCTCCATTTCCGAAGTTAGGTTTAGGAATAAAACATCAGGGATTATTTCAGTGTAAATGCGATGTACGACCATTTAACCAAGGTAAAACATGTTACACATTAGCTATATACAAATTACAACAGTTGTTCATAGAAGAAAATAAATTCAACAGTAAAATTTGTTTACATATTCCAAAGATGTGGCTGAAAAAAATAATTTTGTCTTTAATAGCTCCTACATTACAAACAGATAAGTTGTATTAGAGAAATTAAGCAGGTGAGCCAGTCATGTGTGATTACACAATGTATTTTTTCACACAACATAAGAAATTATAGTAACTGAAATAGAGGAAAATGGGGTGCGTGAGTAAGGGGAGGAATTTACCACGTGGCCTGGATGGGGTTATGAGGAACATCTGCAATTAGTAGTGGCGAGTAAGGAAGCTGCGCCTGGTCATTCAGTACTAAGCTTGGTGTGATGGACATATGTTCATTAATTTAATTTACTTGAAAAATGTTCGTCTTCCTTCCTTTATTTTATCTCAGTTAAATGATCTTCTACCGCATTTACACTGAAACAGTCCCTCTTGTTTTACTCTTAAACTTAACGTTAACATTTTTCATCTCTGAAAATTGAGGAACTCTGCAGATATTCTAGTTTAAAATGTCCAATAAAACTTCACTGCACCACATACCTTTGTACCTGATGATTGCATAAAAGGCAAAAAACGATTTGTGAAATAAATAATAAATACTATATAATATTACACAAGTATCGTGTGTGTTTTCATCCATAAAGTATTAAAGATTCTACCAAGAACCGATGGAACATTTGATCGATGAAATCTAAAATATTTACCACTACAAACCTCGGTATGGTGAGGTTCTTCCACTCCTCAACTGAAAGGTTGGAAAGTTCCCTGCCTGGGACGTAGCACCAGTGATCAGGAGTCTGAATAGCCAGATAGAACATGTTGACACTCATCAGATCGAAGCATGAGGCAATGCAAACGAAAACGATGTTCAGCCTCATCTGGAACTTCCCCCTGGACCCAATGGCGTCCAGGACCTCCTCGAATGCTGGAGAAACCTTTGTATTTGTATTGCATTGTGGGATTCCAGTCCTCTCCTGAAAACGAATAACGAAACAACGGTGTTACTATCACCCTCACTGACAGGGAGCGGTAATGACTCCCCAGCAAGACAGGCAGACATTTATTTTTTGTTTGTGCCTACAAAACTTATTTACCTGCAGCATCAGGCAGCGAGTGCCATAGTCTGCTGGTAGAGCATGTGGGCAATAGTTTTTTGTGTCTGTAGAGTTATCTGGTCCTGTTTCCAATTACCACAGCAGCAAAAGTTACCAGTATCACTGACCCTAATTTATTTCGAAATATTTCAATCAGTTTTATTTATTTAAGTTTTTTATTTTTGTGTACAATCGCTCAGTCCATTTTATTGCTGTTTTCTCTTACAATTCGTGGTTTCTTTGTTTGGTGAATTCAATTCCTATGTGCATTTGATTAACTTGTGTCGGTATTGGGTGTTTGAGATATTACTAGTACATCCAGTAGCGTATATGCTCTGTGAGTTCAGTGTTATATCGTTACTATTTCGAGATTAACAACGACTGTGCAGCAATACACTCTAGGACCAAAAAAAGATAAGAAAATGAAGAAATGATGCACCACGGAGAAATTATCCAAATGGGATGGAAATTAGTAGGTATGGTGTACATGTGCAGACTGCAAGCAAACAGGTCATGAGAAACTGGATGCTTCAATATCACGTTGGTCCACCTCTGGCCCTCATGCAAACAGCTATTAGGTTGATGCATAAGTTCATAGCATTTTTCTGTAACTTTAATGAACACAAGAGATACATATAACAGAGACTTCAGTCATCAATAATAAATTCTCCTTCACCATTTACAATAGTCTCCTAATGCTGTAGTAACTTATAGCATGTTGAAGTGAAACCTCATCAGTGAACAGTACATTTGAGTAGCAGAGCAAAGCAGCCATCAGCGCATTTTGTTAGTGCGGGTTGCCTACCTGAGAGGCAGGTATGTACTCAGTGACAAACCTATCGTTCTCCTTTGAGTGACAGGTACTTAACCTATTGTTCTACTTAAAGGATCCTTCATTTTGATTGACAGGAACTTAACCTATTGCTTCCCTGCCCCCTCCAACACCTGTCCCTCCTCAGGAAACCTCACCCTCGCTGCTACAGGTACACTTTCAGGTCTGAGTTATTGGATAGCCCCTCTCACTCTTATCAATTTGATTGTCTACTTAATTAAACTAATCAATTAATGAACTTCTCCCCCTCTGGTTAGCCCCCTCCCCTCCCAACATCTCTCCCAGAAATCGGCAGGAAAAGAGACTCAATTGATCGGTGATTTGGAGCGAATGCGGTTGCAGTGTGTGGAATATTGTTTAAACACTTTAGAAAATGTGTAGAATATTATTTAATTATTTATGGCAGTGTATGGAATATAGTTAATTTATTTAGTTAAAGAATTTGTCCAGAAATCGATTGCTTTGTATGGAATATATGGAAATTGGTGGAGAGGAAGGATCTCATAACAGGAAATTAAAGGATATATTATTTATTTACAAAGCGTTCAGTTTGTGGGGGATGGATTTCTCTTGCTCATCATTCTCTGGTGTTTGGTAACAAGTAGGTCTTGTAAGAAGCAATTACATGGGGCAAACATGTTGCATAACCTAATGTTCACCACTGTACTCTAGGTGCCTTAACCTAATGTTTGGCCCTTTGTCAGCACTTAACCTATTGTTATGTTTAGTGGTTTTCCATATCACCCTCATTTCCTTAAACTATTGTACCGCCCTTGATACCAAATTAAGTAATTATTCATGTCCTCTCACCATTTTCTGATACACTTTTCGAATTTCAGATGGTTTTGAACGCCATTTATGGCGCATTCTTCTTTGTCACCAACCCCCTTAAACTATTGTACTGCATTTTACATAAAACTTATTCAAATTAATGTAGTGTTCTGCACTTAATCTGCTGTTCTGCTCCATGTTGCCCACTCATACACATCCTCCCCTTCACTATTGTACTGCTAATACTATATTGATGTAAAAAATTTATGCAAATTAATTAAATCGATATTCGTCACATGTATGGGGTAGTTTTTTTAATTCGTGGCATCCTATTAGTCCGTGAAATCAATGGAATATAGTTTAAAGAAAAGATCACTAATAAAAAACACATCCCACTGCCCGACTTTTGCTACGCCAAGGTCAGGGTGCACCGGCAGCCCCCGTGAAGTGATGACACGGCCATCAACTGCCGAGCCACGCACAGGTGTCCATTCGGGTCCCGCAAGCACAAGAAGGCAGCATCTCTTTCATGCATGACACCCGAGAAATACCTGTCAAAATACGTGTTCACCTAGGCACCATTGCCGCTGCGATGACACATAGCTGCGGTGCGGGTCCAGTGTCGAGAGAGATGTTGCAGTGCTTCTCAGAATAGCACAGGGTGTATTTTTCCTTGCAATCCTTATGGGACAGCCCATCTGTCACTGAATTTACCCATCAAACCGCTGCTGCTGCCAGTGTGGGAGCACTGCCCACCATTGTTTCCTGCAGACAAGACTTTCCTTGTCAAAAAACTATTTTGAACACATCGCCATATTGCACTGACAGTTAAACGTCACAAAAGTTGTTGGTTGGTTGGTTTGGGGAAGGAGACCAGACAGCGTGGTCATCGGTCTCATCGGATTAGGGAAGTATTGGGAAGGAAGTCGGCCGTGCCCTTTCAGAGGAACCATCCCGGCATCTGCCTGGAGTGATTTAGGGAAATCACGGAAAACCTAAATCAGGATGGCCGGCACAAAAGTTGTCTACAGATCATCAAATACATACAAGACTCACAATAATATTGGGAACCAGGAACATATTTACCAGTGTAACTACAATTAAATATTACGATTGCTTCTGCAGTCTGACACCGATAGATGTACCGGTAATGTCTCCTCTTGATGGCTGTGGTACTGGAACGCATCTGAGTATCTATAGGGCACATAATTTTCCACATAAAAATCTCTCATAACCTTGCAGCTGTGGATGTGCTGAATCTATACGTCCCTCATGATAGGACACACACTTATTTTCTCTGGTCATGCCCAACATAAGCCACAGAACATTACACTGCAATATGTACACATTTTACACAAACAGTGCAGTTACCATTTTTATCTGTACAGCACCTGAAAAAGTTATGGTATGCCTACACTGACACCGGCTATATGCCTCTATTCTCCTCAGTCCTAGGAAAGTATCTGACAAAGTCTTTGAATCAGTGCTTCTGGAAGGTGCTGCATCCTGCGAAGATTCTCTCAAACAACTGTTATGAAGGACAGGCATCCGGCACTATGTGGTAATGAATACCGCACCTGCGGACGTAATGCTTGGAAAGACACCACCGTTGCGGGTTGGTGTACTGAATTAAACATCACTATCGATGGAACAACGATGAAAATGCGAGGGTATGCTTAAGGGTGCAGATGAGGGGATGTATTGTCACAGCCATATTACCTGTCTTGTTTGTACACTATAGCAGATCCAGTTGAACACTTGCATTGATATATTGTGCAGCTGTTTACGAAATGAATCTATCACCACTTACGTTCGGATGTACTCCTCAGTGCATTGAAATCACAATTCACCATGTTGAATGTGTCCTTCCCTTACGACTAGAAATACAAAATTTTCATTTTACATGAATAGTAGTTTGATTACGTCCCAGAAACATCTGGTGATATGTTGGAACATAAGCCACACTCTCTTTATGTTCAAGCAGCAGCATAACATTTTTGATTATCAGTTATAGGTGTATAAAAAAATTATGATACGTCCACACTTGCACCAGCTGGGTGTCGTTTTCACACTGCAAAAAGACTCCTGCCATCACATACTTGTCGATCAATAAAGGATGTAATTATAATTTTAAAAATCCCTAGAGTCTTTTCAGTTTATCGATTTCACCACTTCCACGAAAACTTTTTGTACTTTCGATACTTGTAAATCCAGCCAACACACAATGGCACCTTTTATATACTCAGACTGCCAAATCGGGGTTTGTGCCAGTGCATTCCATCCATAGCTTCCACCATCCAGATCACACAATTTTCCCCTGAGTAAGAAATCATTATGAGCCATTGAGTAACTAGAAACTTATCCCGCCTGTTAAGACCTTTACGTGAAAACTCGGAAACAAATGACGAAACTGATATTTTCACTCGTGAATACCGATGTCGGTGATTTAACAGATTCCAAATCATCATTGTAATTTACAAAATCAACTAAGGTCTTTCTCATGTCTAGAGAACCAGCAAACGTGTCCTCCACCCGTCTTTCTCCTGCTAGATGCACTCAACACACAACACAATCTATCTTCTCTCAACCAAATAAAGATGGGAAATGTGAAGAAGCAGTCACTCAGACAATTTACATGGGAGAGAATAATGGTCCATCGCAAACACATGTCCATATTGAATCTTCTAAAATTGCCATGCAATCACGAAAGTTGCCCAACACATAGTAAGTATTAGTTCGCTATTTGGTCATCTAGAGGACGAATCCGTTCATTCAACTACGTTCCCGCATCCCAACAAGCCTTTCTATTTCGGCAGCTCCTGCTGTTAGTGGGAAACATTAACCATTACCACCACATGCCACCGGCGCTGCACGCCAAGCATACATAGGCAGAATAATCATCCTAGGAAATTGGTCGCACATATATTTGATCGCTGTACTTACAATTGAATGTTGCTATTGTGGCCTCAGTTGTATGGCATTCAACAATGAGTGAAGTATCGGAAATATTCCTTGCTGATGGCTGTGGCTCTGGAAATAGAAATATCTGTACAGTTCCAATGACTTGACATACTCTCCCCTTCGCTATCACAGTATTCCATGTGAAATCCATTCCTTCCTTGCGACTGGACATAGTCATTTCCTTTGCACATGTCGCAACACAAACATATACTGTATAGCGCTGTTAATATTCCAGTGTAAGAAATATATCTCAAGCGCATGACATACATCCTTCTTGCAGGTTTCTCTAAGATAAACTATGGTAACAAACTGTAAAACGAAAAACCTACTTCCTTAAAACAGTGGCTGGGTGTGATACATGCAAAATGTAGCTCTCCAGACATGTATAGCGTCCACTGTTCATATCCGATCAAGGTTCAGAAATTATACTATGCTTGCATCTGTCTGTAACCTCCCCCTCACTTATCGACCTTAATGACAGTGAAAAATTAAACCGCGTGTACCTAATGGAAATTTGGGAAAAGTAATCGTCACCGAAGTTAACTTGTCAGTAAAGAGGGAGGAAAGGGTTACATCTAAATGAAAGGAAAAGTGCTAATGAAACTGGTGGAAATTAATTTTGAAAAGGGGTAAAGTTAATAAAGAAAGTAAATGTGCAGCCGTTACGTTAACAAATAACTAGTGGTAATTAGATATTTGAGATTTGGGGGAAATTACGGTCGCCAGTCCTAAGGACAATTATTATAGTAACTGAAAAAGAAAGATTATTACACATATAATTAGCACTAGAAGTGTGGCAACTGAAGGTTGACACGTGTAGTATGAAAACTGAAAGTTTGTCAGAAGTAATAAATTTCGCTACACCCTGACTTAATTTAGCAAAAGAATTAATAAAACCGGAAAATCGAAAGTTAATTTAGTGACTGAAGTTAATAGTGAGCTTTCTTTCTGAAGCACATCGAAATGCAGTAAAATACGGTTAGTCTTGTATTACCTCAACAATCATTTCAAAAGCTACTTGAATCTACGCAATTTAGAAATAAGAGATTTAACTTTGAACTTGAATTAAATGATTCTGAACAATTAACAATAGTAAAATTTAGTACGTACCAAGCTGAGCTGCAGTCACGGGTAAGCTAAAATACGGTAACAAAACTCGCACTCTTAATTCGTGCTTGTGTAATCTAAATATTGTAGCCAGCTATGAATACTTTAACTGAACTTTGAAATTAAAGCAGTGAAATGCTATATTACTATTTTAATGCTGGCGTTTGAGTTTCAACGACACTCGGGTTCGTTCCGGAAAAGGAAGGGACCCTGCTTGGTAATGCAATTGGGACAATGAGCAAAAAAGGTTCATGCTACGTTGCTGTAATTTTGTGATTTGAACAGTTTTAAAAGCTGAGGTCTGCCATACAGTTCTAAAACTTTACGTGCTTCCAGTCTTCCTTGTTGGATGATTGAAGGTTTGAAGCCGTCGATCGATGACGTGGGGACAGTCACTCATTGTCGGCCGTCGCTGTTGCAGAAGCTGGATGTTGGCGCGCCTTCTTCTCGACACGGTCATCAGACGAAACGGGCTCTTGATGTGCGCCAGCTAATGCTTCCCGTCCGCGACACCATGTCAGAAACTATCATCGCAAGTCGAGCGCAATTACATGCTGCGCTCCACGCGGCAGAGTTAACACTACCAAAGATCCTAAACACTTTCGTGCTTCATACGACCTATCGATGTAATCGTTCGATAGCAGTTTTTCCTAGGCAAGACCCAGCGTAAAAATACAAATAATATTTACGAAACAACATAATGCATAAATATATATATACAAATAGTAAAACAATTACAATATGTGAAGACGCAGAAATGTCATATATTCAGGTAACAAAAATAAGGAAAACAAATTTATAGTACAATAAATGGAAATAGGAGGATATGCAATTCCGGCGTTACAAGTCCTATATAAAATGATGTTAGTAATGGAGAATACCTCTTACAAGGAAATAGACTCCTGAAAATTGAAATAAGAACACCGTGAATTCATTGTCCCAGGAAGGGGAAACTTTATTGACACATTCCTGGGGTCAGATACATCGCATGATCACATTGACAGAACCACAGGCACATAGACACAGGCAACAGAGCATGCACAATGTCGGCAATAGTACAGTGTATATCCACCTTTCGCAGCAATGCAGGCTGCTATTCTCCCATGGAGACGATCGTAGAGATGCTGGATGTAGTCCTGTGGAACGGCTTGCCATGCCATTTCCACCTGGCGCCTCAGTTGGACCAGCGTTCGTGCTGGACGTGCAGACCGCGTGAAACGACGCTTCATCCAGTCCCAAACATGCTCAATGGGGGACAGATCCGGAGATCTTGCTGGCCAGGGTAGTTGACTTACACCTTCTAGAGCACGTTGGGTGGCACGGGATACATGCGGACGTGCATTGTCCTGTTGGAACAGCAAGTTCCCTTGCCGGTCTAGGAATGGTAGAACGATGGGTTCGATGACGGTTTGGATGTAGCGTGCACTATTCAGTGTCCCCTTGACGATCACCAGTGTTGTACGGCCAGTGTAGGAGATCGCTCCCCACACCATGATGCCGGGTGTTGGCCCTGTGTGCCTCGGTCGTATGCAGTCCTGATTGTGGCGCTCACCTGCACGGCGCCAAACACGCATACGACCATCATTGGCACCAAGGCAGAAGCGACTCTCATCGCTGAAGACGACACGTCTCCATTCGTCCCTCCATTCACGCCTGTCGCGACACCACTGGAGGCGGGCTGCACGATGTTGGGGCGTGAGCGGAAGACGGCCTAAAGGTGTGCGGGACCGTAGCTCAGCTTCATGGAGACGGTTGCGAATGGTCCTCGCCGATACCCCAGGAGCAACAGTGTCCCTAATTTGCTGGGAAGTGGCGGTGCGGTCCCCTACGGCACTGCGTAGGATCCTACGGTCTTGGCGTGCATCCGTGCGTCGCTGCGGTCCGGTCCCAGGTCGTCGGGCACGTGCACCTTCCGCCGACCACTGGC
Organism: Schistocerca cancellata; assembly: GCF_023864275.1. Taxonomy (NCBI): domain Eukaryota; kingdom Metazoa; phylum Arthropoda; class Insecta; order Orthoptera; family Acrididae; genus Schistocerca; species Schistocerca cancellata. Next base: position 759,331 of record NC_064628.1, on the reverse strand, counting down.
GACAACATCGATGTACTGTGGAGACCTCACGCCCCACGTGTTGAGCAATTCGGCGGTACGTCCACCCGGCCTTCCGCATGCCCACTATACGCCCTCGCTCAAAGTACGTCAACTGCACATACGGTTCACGTCCACGCTGTCGCGGCATGCTACCAGTGTTAAAGACTGCGATGGAGCTCCGTATGCCACGGCAAACTGGCTGACACTGACGGCGGCGGTGCACAAATGCTGCGCAGCTAGCGCCATTCGACGGCCAACACCGCGGTTCCTGGTGTGTCCGCTGTGCCGTGCGTGTGATCATTGCTTGTACAGCCCTCTCGCAGTGTCCGGAGCAAGTATGGTGGGTCTGACACACCGGTGTCAATGTGTTCTTTTTTCCATTTCCAGGAGTGTAGGTAAACGCATAGCAGCGGGGCCCGACATGTGAAATTACGCATCATGCCTCCACTAACTCTTTAAACAGGACATCTGTCAAGCAGATGTATACATGGGGATTGCAGTGCCTCACGAACACCTGTCGCTAACTTAGAATCATCTTAGTTATATAACTAAAGTCCCGATTTTATACCCAAGATGCGACAAGGGAATGGAGTACATCGCATAAATATTCGTTCGTTTAGAGGAATGTGTCGAAACAGGATGGTCACGTTTCATCACACATGAGATGGAAGCCCACTGATGACGGAGAGGTTTGCTGTTAACGATCGCAAGTAGACAGTGCCCTAAGTCAAATATAGAACACGTGGTTGTATCCGATTCGAATGCAGGCTACGCCACGCGACCGATACATCCTGGCAGAACTGGAGAATAAATGGCCAAATGGCCTGCGTCAACATATCCCTCTCCCTCTACAGTGCACCATCAGTCTCCCATTAAATCGTATCTCGTTACAGCTCCATCTCAATCGATCACCCCGTCCACTCTCTGTTATCCTTTAACGAAGATGTATGTCAGTTTAGAGGCAAACGGTTTCTGTTTTCCTTAAAAGTGTCAAATACAGGAGCACCTCGCGTGTATCACTGTTACCTCAATAGACATACAGTAGAATGCTGCCTCGATGGAAAAAAGTAACTGTTTCCCTGGTTCCTTTCGCTTCCATGTCGACGTTTACTCGGATTCCTATTGTTGTCGCATACTTGTCCCCTTTAACAAGAATTGTTCTGCGTCAACCAGCAGACACGCAATTACTTTCTCAATTTCCCCGCATTTCAGCGTATTTTCCCTCAATTTATACGTATTTTCCATCATTTATCGCAATTCTATCGATTTTTTTATGTCACTTCTACCCACGCTCTCATGACATAACTTCTCGTTCTGTGTTCTAAAGCTGCTTGTAAATGCACACTATTTTTGTAAAAATACAGTTTTCATTCTGCATGTGTGAAAGTTTTACAGTGTGTAGATACATCCTTCCCGCATGTTTTCAAAGTTAGTTCAACCTGTTCCCGTGATTGGCGCCGTCACAGAATGTCTTCAAGACGGCTGCTACACTTGACGTTCGTCAGAAACAACGTGCTGTCATAGAATTCCTGTAGTGTGAAAACGAGACAGTGGGAAACATCCACAGGAGGTTGAAAAAGGTGTATGGAGATGCTGCTGTCGGCCGTAGTACAGTTAGTCGGTGGGCGAGCAGGTTACGTGATGAAAGCCGCCACGGCAATATTGGGGATTGTCCTCACAGCGAGAGGCCTCGTACTGCACACAGAGAGTTAACGAATTGGTGTCTGTTGACAGACGCATCACAGTGAACGAATTGTCACGCTACGTTGGGATAGGGGAAGGAAGTGTTTGCAGAATACTGAAAGTGTTAGCGTTAAGAAAGGTTTGTGCCAGGTGAATTCCCAGGATGTTGACAGTGGCTCACAAAGAAACAAGAAAAATGGTATGCAGCGAACTTTTGGAAAAGTACGAGAATGGTGGAGACGAATTTCTTGGACGAATTCTGACAGGTGATGAAACATGGCTCCATCATTTTTTACCAGAGACGGAGAGGCAATCAATGGAGTGGCATCACGCAAATTCACCAAAGAACAAAAATTCAAAACCACACCTTCTGCTGTAGAAGTTAGGGCTACGGTGTTTTTCGATTCCGAAGGACTCTTGCTTGTGGACATCATGCCAAGTGGAACCACCATAAATTCTTACGCATATGTGACGACATTGAAGTATCTTCAAGCTCGACTGAGTCGTGTTCGACCAAATCGGCAAAAGGAGGATGTTTTGCTGTTGCACGACAATGCACGGCACCATATCAGTCAAAAAACCATGGAAGCGATCGCAAAACTCGGATGGACAACACTGAAACCCCCGCCTTACAGTCCTGACCTAGCTCCATCCGACTATCATCTCTTTCAGAACCTGAAAGACTCTCTTCGTGGAACAAGGTTTGATGATGATGACTCCCTTCTGCACGCTGCCAAACAGTGGCTCCAACAGGTTGCTCCAGAATATTACCGTGCGGATATAGAGGCGCTGGTTCCAAGATGGCGTATGGCAGTTGAGAGAGATGGAAATGATGTGGATAAATGAAAATATGGTTCCTAAAGGATGTATCTACACACTGTAAAACTTTCAAACATGTAGAATAAAAGATGGATTTAAAAAAAAATAGTGTGCATCTTTTGGAGTGACTCTCGTAGTACAGCTGCCAACACCTAGCGCAAATACACTATATTTGGGATCGGGACGCGTAGTATACACTCCTGGAAATTGAAATAAGAACACCGTGAATTCATTGTCCCAGGAAGGGGAAACTTTATTGACACATTCCTGGGGTCAGATACATCACATGATCACACTGACAGAACCACAGGCACATAGACACACGCAACAGAGCATGCACAATGTCGGCACTAGTACAGTTCATATCCACATTTCGCAGCAATGCAGGCTGCTATTCTCCCATGGAGACGATCGTAGAGATGCTGGATGTAGTCCTGTGGAACGGCTTGCCATGCCATTTCCACCTGGCGCCTCAGTTGGACCAGCGTTCGTGCTGGACGTGCAGACAGCGTGAGACGATGCTTCATCCAGTCCCAAACATGCTCAATGGGGGACAGATCCGGAGATCTTGCTGGCCAGGGTAGTTGACTTACACCTTCTAGAGCACGTTGGGTGGCACGGGATACATGCGGACGTGCATTGTCCTGTTGGAACAGCAAGTTCCCTTGCCGGTCTAGGAATGGTAGAACGATGGGTTCGATGACGGTTTGGATGTACCGTGCACTATTCAGTGTCCCCTCGACGATCACCAGTGGTGTACGGCCAGTGTAGGAGATCGCTCCCCACACCATGATGCCAGGTGTTGGCCCTGTGTGCCTCGGTCGTATGCAGTCCTGATTGTGGCGCTCACCTGCACGGCGCCAAACACGCATACGACCATCATTGGCACCAAGGCAGAAGCGACTCTCATCGCTGAAGACGACACGTCTCCATTCGTCCCTCCATTCACGCCTGTCGCGACACCACTGGAGGCGGGCTGCACGATGTTGGGGCGTGAGCGGAAGACCGCCTAACGGTGTGCGGGACCGTAGCCCAGCTTCATGGAGACGGTTGCGAATGGTCCTCGCCGATACCCCAGGAGCAACAGTGTCCCTAATTTGCTGGGAAGTGGCGGTGCGGTCCCCTACGGCACTGCGTAGGATCCTACGGTCTTGGCGTGCATCCGTGCGTCGCTGCGGTCCGGTCCCAGGTCGTCGGGCACGTGCACCTTCCGCCGACCACTGGCGACAACATCGATGTACTGTGGAGACCTCACGCCCCACGTGTTGAGCAATTCGGCGGTACGTCCACCCGGCCTCCCGCATGCCCACTATACGCCCTCGCTCAAAGTCCGTCAACTGCACATACGGTTCACGTCCACGCTGTCGCGGCATGCTACCAGTGTTAAAGACTGCGATGGAGCTCCGTATGCCACGGCAAACTGGCTGACACTGACGGTGGCGGTGCACAAATGCTGCGCAGCTAGCGCCATTCGACGGCCAACACCGCGGTTCCTGGTGTGTCCGCTGTGCCGTGCGTGTGATCATTGCTTGTACAGCCCTCTCGCAGTGTCCGGAGCAAGTATGGTGGGTCTGACACACCGGTGTCAATGTGTTCTTTTTTCCATTTCCAGGAGTGTATGTATGAACTGAGCTGTTTGTTGGAAAAAGAGATATATTATTTATGACAAATTGCATTAAGGAGTAAATATACTGAGAGGCAGTAGTTAGTATACCCAGTTCTTTGAAGAGGTTCCTACAGGACGTCCGTGAGTTTACTCCACAAATAATACGTATTACACGCTTTTGGACTCTGAAAACTTTTGTTTGACTTGAAGAGTTACCCCAAAATATTATACCATATGACATTGTGGAATGAAAGTAGGCAAAGTATGCAAGCTTTTTAATTGTTATGTCGCCTATGTCTGCTAACACTCGAACTGCATATACAGATTTGTTAAGTTAGAGGCCTAATAAGTTTATTTATCAATTTGAAGAGTATTTCGCACTTCGTTTATTTTGATTAAACAAAATACAAGGATTTGAAGTTTAGCTGACATTAATTACTATCGAATTAGTGATTAGATAAGGCAAGATTTACCACGATAATGATCTGGACGGAACGTTCTGATTGGTCGTTTATATCAACAGCCGATCAGAATTACGCCGTTCCCACGCGAAAAGAGGAGTGTGCAGAGGGGAGAGTACCTCGAGAGAGAGTCTATGGATAACACGATGTCAGATCGCTCCATAAAAATACTCTGTAATATGAGGAAATAGTGATCTAATTTCGATTCGAACATATCGTGATTGAAGCGACTGGAACTACGAACAATTTGATGAAGGTTTGGTGTTTCTAAATTAAATACTTTGAGAGATATGAGCGTGTGATGTTTCTGGTCGTAGTAACAACTTCGCGTGGCGTGTTTTGTACTCTGTACGGAATATTTTAGCGAACGCCTCTTACGAAGAAGACCACTGAAACGACCGAATGTCTAACTCGCGATAGTTGTGGTACTGTGACTGGTAGAACGTGATAATTAGTCGAGTCGGACGTACTAAATTCTGGCTGTTTTCCGAGTGAATATTTGTTGTAAAGACAGTGAACTTTGAATGATAACGTTTTACCATATTAAATACGGACTTGATAGCCATTTCATGTGTTTCAATATGAATAAAAAGCAGAGCTAATCTAATTTTAAACGCTTTTCTGCAAGTAGACTGAAGATCCCGAACGTCCGATTTTTTAATCATGGCCTTTAAGGAACTGACATTCAATTAGAGTTACGAGGCCTCTGTGTGGTACGTATTAGGTGGTGGCTTCATCAAGGCTGCTTTACACTGCCTAGCACGCGTCTGCTACCACAGAGTGTGTAAGGTGTCAGGCAAATCCAACACCTTCCATGAAAACCCTGACATGATAAGCAAATCCAGTAGTATGTCACATAGCTCCGAATAAATCGTGACATTAAATTAACCAAAGTAATACGAGTAACGAGTGAGCAAATGGAATACCACAGACTAACACAAGAATGCCTAAATGCATGTCATACCTTCCCACCGTGAGACAGACGCAGTTCCGACGGGAGAAACGAGAGCAGAAGCCGAGAGCAGAACCGTGTTAAGCTAGAAGGCCCTACGATAAGGGACAGACTGGACACCCACGTCGCCAGCTAACCACTAGGACCACCCCAGCTGCAAGTTTTAGCGTGAGACTTTTTCGCGTCTCTGCTACGTCAGGACCACCCCCCAGCCCATGTTAAAAAAAAAGAGCCCTCCAGAAGAACAGTATAGATCTTACGATAACACAAAAAGGGCCACCCCCCAGCCGCAAGTTTTAGCGTGAGACTTTTTCGCGTCTCTGTTACACTAGGACCACCCCCCAGCCCATGTTAAAAGATAGAGCCCTCCAGAAGAACGGTATAGATCTTACGATAATACTAAAGGACCACACCAGCTGCAAGTTTTAGCGTGAGACTATTTCGCGTCTCTGTTACGTTGCAAACTTTAAAAACATTGGTCCACCACGAAAAGTATAACGTTTCTCATTGGATAGACAGAATTTTTGTAGGTGGAGCTTAAGGTTAACATTGAGACCCTGATTGGTCAGATGAAAACACAGCCAGATAGTTTTTTTAAACCAATTTCGGTAAATTGTAGTAAGGAGAAGTTAGGGGGGAGTTGCTTCCGAGACGGCGAGGTGAGCGGAGCTGTGCTACCCGTCGCCCCCTGATGAACACCGACAAGGTAATGAACGCACGCGATGCCGCATAACAGCGCATAAAGCTTCACTCAGAACTGCAGAAGTCTCATCTCTTACCCCCCCATTTTGCGTAATACTAGTGTCGATCGTCAATTAAAGCTCATGGTGTTAACATTTGCCACTTGAAGTAAAAATCTGAAACGCGATGATTTTTCTGTTATATAGTTATTGAGAAGTCACATCAGCCACTGTAATTTACGACAAGTTAGATAAGTAATTAAAGATAATTGAGGGTCACTGTAGACCATTTTGATAGTTTTTTCTGTTGTGAAACTTAATTTAAACCTAGATTATAGATGTGATATGGCATAGGCCATCCTTCGATCCATTGTAGAACTTGGAAACCCATTCAGGGAATATTTGTTCACATTTTTGTTGAACGCAGTTGGTTTTTACCATCCTCTATTAAAATATTTCCTTTTATCGATAGTGCAATTTATAAACAATGTTTTGTGAGTAGAATAATATTTCCAATGGTAAACTTAACTGCTTTTTCGACGATATTTTACCAGCTAACTAAAAATAGGAAAGCCTTGAACCCCTTCCACTAAATTTAGTTAGTATTAAGATTCTTTTACAGGGAGTGCAGTGGAGCTGACGCTGAAATCATTAAGTATTTGGTTATATCATCGCTAGTCTCACTGAACTCTTCTGAACTCTACATGTCATGTGTGGTCTGGCGTCTCCTTACCAGCAACAGGTCCCAGGTTCAAACTAGTCAATTCCCTAAAAAACACGCTCAGAGCGTCGTTGCGCGAAAGTGGTAGGGAGTCACGATACAGAACAAACAGACACCACGCAGAATGTTAGAAGTGAAGGGACATCGGCAAGAATCCTATCGGGGCAGGTGGACTGAGCGATAGCGTTAACAAAAACGCAGACCACCGACCCCGCCACGCCGCAAGTGGTAGTATGCACTGATGGTGTATTACTTGACGAACAATGTGCAGTAAATATGTCAGCCTTAGAGTACACAAAGATATGATGTGAACTGATTTTAAGTGGGCTGCAAAAACATGAACAAAATCGTAGTAACGAGCATTTAAAAAGCATTACAGTACAATAAAAACATAAACCCACACATAAGCGACAGATGCTTCACTAACTATACTGGAGAAAGACTGCATCAGCTTACTGCTCTGTGGTCCTTTGCTTTCTATACTTTGATTTTATAACATACCGCAAGAATTTAAATGCTCGAAGATAATCACAATATTACCTAAAACCTGGCAAATCAGCTGATAACCCTAAGAGTTATCGAAGAATGGCCCTGCTAAGTGTGACCTACAAGCTACTTGAACGGCTTATGGATAATAGACCCAGTACAAGATTACTTGAAACAATCCCAGTTGAACAAGCAGGCATCCGGCCAAAACGAAGTTGCATAAATCAAATTCCCTTACTCTCCAGCTCCAACGAGCCAGTATTTCAAAGTAAACTTAAAACCGCAGCTGCATTCATTCACCTATCAATGGGCAACAATACAGTCCTAAGAGAAGTGATATACAAGCTTCTTCATGTAATTCCTTGCAAACCAACATCTCGACTAACCAACAATATGCTAAATGACCGAGTGTTCCAAGTAGTCTTGGTATACAACATCAGATCACCAAGTAAATAAAAAAAGATTTACCACACGGATCAGTTCTTGCTCCATTTCCCAACAGTTTGTACAAAACAGACATGCCAAAATCAAAATCAAGGAAGTTTGATAACGCCAACGACTAAATACTTGCAACAAGGTGTAGCTACAACTAACAGTCAAAAGCAGTTCTAACGGAGTTCTAGTTGTTCTGTGAAATATCTTTCCCAAATGGTGACTCCAATCTAACGCCACCAAAACGGAGGATTCCTGCTTTCACCTAATTAATAAACACACCAGAAGAAAACGCAACACACAATTTGAAAACACTACACTTTCAATACAACACCTAAGTATCTTGGGGTAACCCCAGACAGACCCCTCTCTTTTAGAGGTCATATATCAAAAATACCCGAAAAACTGAAAACGAGAAACAACTTTATCTAAAAGACGTGCGTCACAACCTGGGGAGCATCGGCTTCCACCCTTCGTTTCTCTGCTCTGAGTCCAGTTTTCTCAAGCGCTAAGTAGTCCATATGCATAAGAAACAGACGTCCAGCTAAATAACACCATGAGAATGGTTGCTATTGCCATTAGTCAACACCTACGAAATGTCTACCAGTAGGAAGCCAAATTCTATCCCGTCAACTACGACGCATAAATGCTCTCACGAACGGGTACAAAAATATCTGGGATAATAAAAATCTACCAATCCGTCAAGATACTGGTGACGCAAACCACAACTGATTTTGCTCTAGACGACTACCACCTAAAATAGAAAAGGTCGCTGGGAGAGATGAGTTGCACCTTACCAAAGTATGCACTCAAGAATGGACTAGCTAACAATATAATACAATGCCGTGTATCATCCAAAAACAGAGATTTCATTTGCCACGCAGAACACAGTCAATCCGAAACAGAATTAGAACTCAACATGGGAGATGCGTATATTTTTTACAAGAACTGTACGACTGATTGCTGCTCTCCATAATTTGTAAAAAATACTTTAGTTCTCGACAAATATTTCGCAAAGAAGTGTTCTGCACATATTGCATGTACGCAAATTCCATTCACATCACTTATCGTTGACATCAAGAACTACACGAGGAAGACTTTTAAAACGGCTTGAACATTTGCAGTTGGATACGACAACAACTAGGAGCCTATGATGATTTTATTTCACAGATAATTTTCTCTGATGAATCAACTTTTACGAATCGCAGTCAATTGAATTGGCATAATACGCGTTATTGGCAAGTAAAGAATCCCCATTGGATAAAGCAAACTGAGCGTCATATGTGAAAGAAATTACACCAAAAATGTGCACAAAGCAATTGCGTTCCGGAGTCTTTTTTGCTATAAAACTGGTTTCTTATTGAAGATGTTAGAACGATAGCCTGGTCATACATAAAGCACACCAGAGGCAAGACACAATCAATACCTTCAATGTGCGATAACAACTGATGACAATGCCACTTAAGCAGAGTTATTAAACACGCTTTTCCGAAACTCCTTCACCAAAGAAGACGAAGTAAATATTCCTGAATTCCAATCAAGAACAAATGCCAAGATGAGAAACATAGAAGTAGATATCCTCGGTGTAACAAAGCAGCTTAAATCACTTAATAAAGGCAAGGCCTCCGGGCCAGATTGTATACCAGTCAGGTTCCTCTCAGAGTATGCTGATAAAATAGCTCCATATTTAGCAATTATATACAACCACTCGCTTACAGAAGGATACGTACCTAAGAGACTGGAAAATTGCTCAAGTCACACAAATACCCAAAAAGGGAAGTAGGAATAATCCGCTGAATTACAGGCCCATGTCACTAACGTCGATTTGCAGTAGGGTTTTAGAACATATACTGTATTCGAACATTATGAAGTACCTCGAAGCAAACGATTTATTGACATATAGTCAGGACGGATTCAGATAATATCGTTCTTGTCAAACACAACTAGCTCTCTACACTCATGAAGTAATAAGTGCTATCGACGGGGGATGTCAAATTGATACCATATTTTTAGATTTCCAGAAGGCTTTCGACACCGTTCCTCACAAGCGTCTTCCAATCAGACTGCGTGCCTATGGATTATCGCCTCAGTTGTGCGACTGGATTCATTATTTCCTGTGAGAATGGTCACTGTAGTAATAGACGGAAAGTCATCGAGTAAAACAGAAGTAATATCCGGCGTTCCCCAAGGAAGTGTTATAGGCCGTCTATTGTTCCTGATCTATATTAACGACTTTGGTGACAATCTGAGTAGCCGTCTTAGATTGTTTGCAGATGATGCTGTCATTTACCGTCTTGTAAAGTCATCAGATGATCAAAACGACTTGCAAAATGATTTAGATAAGATATCTGTACGGTGCGAAAAGTGGCAATTGACCCTGAATAAAGAAAAGTGCGAAGTTATTCACATAAGTACTAAAAGAAATCAGCTAAATTTCGATTACGCGATAAGTCACACAAATCTGAAGGCTGTAAATTCATTTAAATGCTTAGGGATTACAGTTACAAATAACCTAAATTGAAACGATCACATAAATAATATTGTGGGTAGAGCAAACCAAAGACTGCGATTCATTGGCAGAACACTTAGAAGTTGCAACAGGTCTACCAAAGAGACTGCTTTCACTACGCTTGTCCGCCCTATTCTGAAGTACTGCTGTGCGGTGTGGGATCCGTATCAGGTGGGACTGACGGATGACATCGAAAAAGTACAAAGAAGGGCAGCTCGTTTTGTATTATCGCGAAATAGGGAGGTAGTGTCACAGACATGATACGTGAATTGGAGTGGCAATCATTAAAACAAAGGCGTTTTTCGTTGCGACGGGATCTTCTCATGAAATTTCAATCACCAGTTTTCTCCTCCGACTGCGAAAACATTCTATTGGCACCCACCTATATAGGGAGAAATGATCATCACGATAAAATAAGAGAAATCAGGGCTCCCACGGAAAAATTTAAGTGTTCGTTTTTCCCGCGTGCCGTTCGAGAGTGGAACGGTAGAGAGACAGCTTGAAGGTGGTTCATTGACCCTCTGCCAGGTAATTTATTGTGAATAGCAGAGTAATCATGCAGATGTAGAAATATTAACATTCTTAAACAGTTTTTAACGCAATTTGATTTTTGTCTATTACAGCGCTATCTATAACGCACTGAAAAAAAATTACTGCAGAAGTTACGCATTTTTCCGAGAGAATCCGAATCCTCAATAGAAAGTAGGCCCCCTCCCTCTCCCGCGCCTTGTGGGTGGGGCAGGGGGGTGGAGTTTGGTGTCATTGGAGGTCCCTCTTCGTGACAAACAATTTTTTTTTAAATCTGATTTGCAGTTTTCCAAATAATACCAAAACAGTTTCAAATGCCTCATCGTGTATAGCTGTGTAAATATATAATGCAGGGTGCGTTTGTTGTTTTGTAATTGGGCAGAAGTTTCACAGTACCTCTAGTGCTTGCAGTTCGCCGTTGCCGACGTCTTTCTCCATCCCTGCACAAAGACTTCCGTTCAAGAGGGCAGCACGTTCGCTCACTGGGACGGTTTGTGACGCAGGAGACTGGGGTTCCGTATCACAGCAACTGCTGTCCTACTGGGTATCTGCTGACGTCACCTGGAATAGGAAACCTGTTTCTGGTTTGCAACTGTGAGGAAATAACACAAGTGATGAAATTCATGTCTAATGGGTATATGAGTAACAAATGGACGACGATGAGACGCGTCTAACTCTCTGACAAGTCAAGAGGATGATAATTTATGAAGACAAATGTTTTCATTTTGAGGCTGCTTATGCTGTAACCACAGATGGCTGTGAGCACCCGAGAAGAACCAGACTTCTTCGATAGCCCACCATGTCCCGTTCGCGAAGAACATAAACAGATGACAGAGTGTAGAACATTGTCAGGATTCTTTCTTAACACAATACACATTCAAAACTGGAAGAACTTAATTCCCAGTAAATTCTTACTGCCAAAACAGATTTAACTGTGAAGTCATCTACAGATAAATACCACAGGAAACATGAAGAATTCATTCACATATACGAGTTATACTGTACTTATTGCTATTGTTTCGTCTGAAACAATTCACAAATATTTACAATTTCCTGGAAAATCTACAACACATTGCAACCACCTTTCTTGTCCCTAATCAAGGTAGAAGGGGTGTTGATACTTGATTGGTTTTCTATCTACATCTACATCTACATAGATACTCTGCAAATCACATTTAAGTGCCTGGCAGAGGGTTCGTTGAACCACCTTCACAATTAATACTCTATTATTCCAATCTCGTATAGCGCGCGGAAAGAATGAACACCTATATCTTTGCGTACGAGCTCTGATTTCCCTTATTTTATCTTTGTGATCGTTTCTCCCTAAGTAGATCGGTGTCAGCAAAATATTTTCGCATTCGGAGGAGAAAGTTGGTGACTGGAATTTCGTGCTAAGCTCCCGTCGCAACGGCAAACGCCTTTCTTTTAATGATTCCCAGCCCAAATTCTTTATCATTTCTGTGACACTCTCTCCCATATTCCGCCACGATACAAAGCGTGCTGCCTTTCTTTGACCTTTTTTGATGTACTCCGTCAGTCCTATCTGGTAAGGACCCCACACCGCGCAGCAGTATTCTAAAAGAGGACGGACGAGCGTGGTGTAGGCAATCTCCTTAGTAGGTCTGTTACATTTTCTAAGTGTCCTGCCAATAAAACGCAGCCTTTGGTTAGCCTTACCCACAACATTTTCTACCTGTTCTTTCCAATTTAAGTTGTTCGTAATTGTAATACGTAGGTATTTAGCTGAATTTACGGCTTTTAGATTAGACTGATTTATCGCGTAACCGAAGTTTAACGAGTTCCTTTTAGCACTCATGTCGATGGCCTCATACTTTTCGTTATTTAGGGTCAACAGCCACTTTTAGCAGCATTCAGATATTTTTTCTAAATCGTCTTTCACTTTGTTTTGATCTCCTGATGACTTTATTAGTCGATAAACGACAGCGTCATCTGCAAACAACCGATGCCGGCTGCTCAGATTGTCCCCCAAATCGTTCATATAGATAAGGAACAGCAAAGGTCCTATAACACTACCTTGGGTAACGCCTGAAATCACTTCTGTTTTACTCGATGACTTTCCGCCAATTACTACGAACTGTGACCTCTCTGACACGAAATTGCAAATCCAGTCACATAACTGAGACGATATTCCATAAGCACGCAATTTCACTACGAGCCGCTTGTGTGGTACAGAGTCTTAAGCCTTCCGGAAATCCAGGAATAAGGAATCGATCTGAAATCGCTTGTCAATAGCACTCAGCACTGCGTGTGAATAAAGAGCTAGTTGTGTTTCACAGGAACGATGTTTTCTAAACCCATGTTAACTGTGTGTCAAAAGACCGTTTCCTTCGAGGTAATTTATAATGTTCGGACACAATATACACTTCTGGAAATGGAAAAAAGAACACATTGACACCGGTGTGTCAGACCCACCATACTTGCTCCGGACACTGCGAGAGGGCTGTACAAGCAATGATCACACGCACGGCACAGCGGACACACCAGGAACCGCGGTGTTGGCCGTCGAATGGCGCTAGCTGCGCAGCATTTGTGCACCGCCGCCGTCAGTGTCAGCCAGTTTGCCGTGGCATACGGAGCTCCATCGCAGTCTTTACCACTGGTAGCATGCCGCGACAGCGTGGACGTGAACCGTATGTGCAGCTGACGGACTTTGAGCGAGGGCGTATAGTGGGCATGCGGGAGGCCGGGTGGACGTACCGCCGAATTGCTCAACACGTGGGGCGTGAGGTCTCCACAGTACATCGATGTTGTCGCCAGTGGTCGGCGGAAGGTGCACGTGCCCGTCGACCTGGGACCGGACCGCAGCGACGCACGGATGCACGCCAAGACCGTAGGATCCTACGCAGTGCCGTAGGGGACCGCACCGCCACTTCCCAGCAAATTAGGGACACTGTTGCTCCTGGGGTATCGGCGAGGACCATTCGCAACCGTCTCCATGAAGCTGGGCTACGGTCCCGCACACCGTTAGGCCGTCTTCCGCTCACGCCCCAACATCGTGCAGCCCGCCTCCAGTGGTGTCGCGACAGGCGTGGATGGAGGGACGAATGGAGACGTGTCGTCTTCAGCGATGAGAGTCGCTTCTGCCTTGGTGCCAATGATGGTCGTATGCGTGTTTGGCGCCGTGCAGGTGAGCGCCACAATCAGGACTGCATACGACCGAGGCACACAGGGCCAACACCCGGCATCATGGTGTGGGAAGCGATCTCCTACACTGGCCGTACACCACTGGTGATCGTCGAGGGGACACTGAATAGTGCACGGTACATCCAAACCGTCATCGAACCCATCGTTCTACCATTCATAGACCGGCAAGGGAACTTGCTGTTCCAACAGGACAATGCACGTCCGCATGTATCCCGTGCCACCCAACGTGCTCTAGAATGTGTAAGTCAACTACCCTGGCCAGCAAGATCTCCGGATCTGTCCCCCATTGAGCTTGTTTGGGACTGGATGAAGCGTCGTCTCACGCGGTCTGCACGTCCAGCACGAACGCTGGTCCAACTGAGGCGCCAGGTGGAAATGGCATGGCAAGCCGTTCCACAGGACTACATCCAGCATCTCTACGATCGTCTTCATGGGAGAATAGCAGCCTGCATTGCTGCGAAAGGTGGATATACACTGTACTACTGCCGACATTGTGCATGCTCAGTTGCCTGTGTCTATGTGCCTGTGGTTCTGTCAGTGTGATCATGTGATGTATCTGACCCCAGGAATGTGTCAATAAAGTTTCCCCTTCCTGGGACAATGAATTCACGGTGTTCTTATTTCAATTTCCAGGAGTGTGTATTCTAAAATTTTGCTGCATATCATCGTTAACGATATGCGCCTGTAATTTAGTGGATTACTCCTACTAACTTTCTTGAATATTGGTGTGACCTGTGCAACTTTCCAGTCTTTGGGTAAGGATCTTTCGTCGAGCGAACGGTTGTATACGATTGTTAAGTATGGAGCTAATGCATCAGCATACTCGGAAAGGAACCTAATTGATATACATTCTGGACCAGAAGACTTGGTTTATTGGGTTGCTTGATTTGAGCTGATTCACTACTCCGAGGATATTTACTTCTACGTTACTGATGTTGGCAGCTGTTCTCGATTCGAACTGTGAAATATTTACTTCGTCTTCTTTTGTGGAGGCATTTCGGAGGGCTGTGTTTAGTAACTCTGCTTTAGCAGCACTGTCTTCGATAGTCTCTCCATTGCTATCGTGCAGAGAAGGAATTGATTGTTTCTTGCCGCTAACATGCTTCACATACGACCAGAATCTGTTTGGATTTTCTATCATGTCAGCGGCGGAATTCCCACTACTTTTTAGTTCTGCGTGACGATTAACGATCTGGAAATGTCCTATAGAGTGGTGTAAATAAGTTTGTCATCTACAACTACACATAATGTTACGTGGTACATCGAGTTAGTCAGGCTCCATCTCCCCCACAGCCAAGTGCAGTCGAGGACAGAAAGGCCATGAGTGTATTTGAGGGAGGGCAAGTGGGGGGAGGGGGGAGGGGGAGGTGATGTAACATTAGGCTGCAACACGAGAGCTCCAGCATCTATAAAACTAGCAGACCGTAAGACACTTTCCCCATTGTTATTACGATAATTAAGCTCCCAACATCACACAAATCTTCACCTAACATCACAAAGATTTGGAGAGCGTATATGCGTTGCAGATGCGGCAGTCATAATTGTTAACCAAAATCATTTACTTTCAATTATTACACTGCAGTTCGATTAGATCATTCTTACGTGAACAAACATCCTCAAATTTTGTGTTTGCCACTCATTTACTCATACAGTGTGTTCCATTCACACCATCCTTCCAATGTTCTCTAAAAATATACCTACAGTGGTAAGGTTTTCATATGTTTTCTGCCACTGTAAATATTTCACCTTTACTGCACTGGGACAAAGAAGCACGAGCGCGCTGCACGTGTAGTAGATAGAATCCGTGACTCAGTGTTTAATGTAATCTATGGTGCACTTGATCGCCAGTCAATTGTACAGCGCTAGGGCATTCTTATTAGAGGCATTGTAGCGAGCAGCTGTGTTTTAAAGAAGTAGATCTGATATTTATGAGTCTTGGTGCAATTATTTGGGATAATTACGAAGGTGAAAACTCGTTTGTAAAGATATTTTCTTGAGTATATGGATGCAGAAGATTTTTGGAGGAATAATTCAAGATAACCAATGCACGCACAAGAAAGAAATATTTCTTTGTCAGAACTATTAACTGAAGGAAAATCTTTGTCCTTAAAATGCCTAATGATATTCATGAGAAGTGTTAATTCGATCTCCTTGCTTTCATTATGTCACAAATTACGCAGTTGGTTTAAATGTCAGTAATTTTTGTAATGAAAGAATTTCATAATTGTTAGTTACCTTATGTTGTACACTCTTTGTTAACAATAATCAGAGTATAATTTTTCAAGAAAGATTTTCTTTAAAGTAAAAACCCTCCTGAATTATTCTTAGTAGAGTTTGAAATATTACGTCATGTGTGCATTACACCTTACGCCATACGCAGCTACAGATTGTTTCCGACACGCAAGGAAAAATTTAATGCTGAGTAGCTTATTTTTCTTTAGCTGCTCCATTTGCTGATTTCACTTGGCTTTCGTGAACATCAGTACACCAGACATAAAATAGCGTGTTGAGCAAAAGGTAAGCTACTTTTCGTCCAGGTCAGATCTCACTTTGCATTGTTGTGAGCAAACGGTAGGTAGCCAGAATTTTCAGGTGTTGTGCTAAGTAAGCAGTTTAACTTACAGTGAACAGAAAAGGTAATCTTAAACAGATATTTTGTTCCGAGCTGAGCAGTATTTTATTTTGCGGTTATTTAAAGTTAGACATTGCACTTCATGTTATGTAACGTTCATAACGTACTTTAGTATTAGTTACAGTTCGATAGTTTTCACCGAGTACACAATTAGCTTCTTTTGGGATTTAATTAGATTCACTTTCGTTATTTAAAATGCAGCATTTTCTTTTGGGATTTACTTAGATTCACTTTCATTATTTCAAATTTAGCAATCCACCAAGGTAAAAGTTTTGTTTCACTACACGGTTCACAAGTCAGTACATGGCAACCCAACAGTCAGTATTTGTCAGCTGTTGAATAAAATATCTTAAGGACACATTAGATGAGGAGAAAGTTTTTGGAAAAGCATAGTCAGTATTTTATATATACATAAATTACATATAAAGCTTATACAATTAACGTTGAACCTCATATATTAAGCTGCAAGAAACTGGAAGGATTTCATATTGAAAAATGATCCAAAGGAAGAATCGTTGAATAGAGTTCTCAAAACAAAATATCCTTTCCAGAAAAGTTATTTAATGTTTTCCACCGATTCGACACTCCTATCCAAAAAATGTTTGTGATAAGAAATCTTAAGGACACATTGCACGAGGAGAAAGTTTTTGGAAAATGATATTCAGTATTTAATATGTAGATAATTTATATGTAAAGCTTATACAATTAACGTTGAACCTCGTATATTAATCTGCGAGAAACTGGAAGAATTTCATATTGAAAATGTTCTAAAAGTAGAATCGTTGAATAGTGTTCTCAAAACCAAATATCCTTTTCAGAAAGGTTATTTAATATTTTCTATCGATTCGACACTACTATCCAAAAAGTGTTTATGGTGAGAACATTTTGACTACGCTTAAAAAGAGAAACAAAGAAGAAACACAATATTTGGTACCTGCCTAGTTGCACGTAAGACTCCTGTTCCTAATGACCTATCGACACACAGATTCCAAGAGACAAAGAAGGCGTATAGCAGCCATCTTGATTCATCACCACACATCCACCACCCACAACTCTCTTTGATTGGACAGAACTGAGACCGAAGCGAGCAAACCTTACGCAAAGGCGCGACGAATAGCATTAAGACCAGGGTCAGACGTCCCTAGAAGCCACGCAAGCAACGTTCACGGAATGATCCTCGAATCAGTCTTACACTATTCGCGTTAAATGCGCTGGCGATTTCTCTTCTTTGAGGGGGAGGTAGTTTGTAGTGCGCTGTACACGATGAAACAGACGTTTATTATCGAACAAGACGTCTTTGTATCTCTTGCCGGCGAAAGAAAACTGCAGAAATACCAAGGGACACCGTGCCCTCCTATGTAAACATCCACTGTACGAGGTGCATTCAAGTTCTAAGGCCTCCGATTTTTCTTCTAATTAACTAATCACCCGAAATCGATGAAACTGGCGTTACTTCTCGACGTAATCGCCATGCAGACGTACATATTTTTCACAACGTTGACGCCATGATTCCATGGCAGCGGCGAAGGCTTCTTTAGGAGTCTGTTTTGACCACTGGAAAATCGCTGAGGCAATAGCAGCACGGCTGGTGAATGTGCGGCCACGGAGAGTGTCTTTCATTGTTGGAAAAAGCCAAAAGTCACTAGGAGCCAGGTCAGGTGAGTAGGGAGCATGAGGAATCACTTCAAAGTTGTTATCACGAAGAAACTGTTGCGTATCGTTAGCTCGATGTGCGGGTGCGTTGTCTCGGTGAAACAGCACACGCGCAGCCCTTCCCGGACGTTTTTGTTGCAGTGCAGGAAGGCATTTGTTCTTCAGAACATTTTCGTAGAATGCACCTGTTACCATAGTGCCCTTTGGAACGCAATGGGTAAGGATTACGCCCTCGCTGTCCCAGAACATGGACACCATCATTTTTTCAGCACTGGCGGTTACCCGAAATTTTTTTGGTGGCGGTGAATCTGTTTGCTTCCATTGAGCTGACTGGCGCCTTGTTTCTGGATTGAAAAATGGCATCCACGTCTCATCCATTGTCACAACCGACGAAAAGAAAGTCCCATTCATGCTGTCGTTGCGTGTCAACATTGCTTGGCAACATGCAACACGGGCAGCCATTTGGTCGTCCACCTGGATGACACTTTTCGTATTTTCAGGTCGTCATGCAGGATTGTGTGCACAGAACCCACAGAAATGCCAACTCTGGAGGCTATCTGTTCAACAGTCATTCGGCGATCCCCCAAAACAATTCTCTCCACTTTCTCGATCATGTCGTCAGACCGGCTTGTGCGAGCCCGAGGTTGTTTCGGTTTGTTGTCACACGATGTTCTGCCTTCATTAAACTGTCGCACCCACGAACGCACTTTTGACACATCTATAACTCCATCACCACATGTCTCCTTCAACTGTCGATGAATTTCAATTGGTTTCACACCACGCAAATTCAGAAAACGAATGATTGCACGCTGTTCAATTAAGGAAAACGTCGCTATTTTAAGTATTTAATACAGTTCTCATTCTCGCCGCTGGCGGTAAAATTCTATCTGCCGTATGGTGCTGCCATCTCTGGGATGTATTGACAATGAATGCGGCCTCATTTTAAAACAATGTTCATGTTTCTATCTCTTTCCAGTCTGGAGAAAAAAAATCGGAGGCCTTAAAACTTGAATGCACCTCGTACAACAATGACACAAATAAGCACCTAAGCATTGCCTCCTTAGCGAGCAGGATGCACCGTCTCGTTTTCGACTCACTCTTGCACAGTGGACGGTGTAGGACTGTTACCGGGAGGTTACGTGACTTTCCACCGCTGGCATAAGCCACGGCAGTAAAGTGGTGTGTATGTGTCACAGTCGGCTGCCTGCAAACTGGGGCACAAAATGGTACGTGACACACTGAAAGGAAAAAGCTACGGTGTTCGGACGTGCGCGTGACCACACAATCAATAAATTGCCCGATTTGTTTACGCATTTACGGCGACTGTCCTACGTGTCTCCAAGAAATGGTGTACTATTGGCAGCCGTGTAACACAAGGTAGGAACAATAGTGGCAGAAAGACCGACGGGCACCCGAGGAAGCGTGTCAGTGACAACGGGCTTGAATTGCAACATGAACTGCTGCTGTCAGTGAATGCAGGTCCGTCATAACCAGTCCGCGAGCGAGCATTGCGAAAGGGACAGCTTGCAATGAACACTGGGTCTGGTACCTCGCAAAAGGGCAGTGCTCACAGAGGCACATAAAACGGCACGTGTTCTCCTCGTCAGTGACCGCAGAAACTTGATAGCAACTGACTGACAGCGATCTAAACTGGTGCTAGGGACAGAATTTCCTGTGGCGTTATTTTTAATTTTCTGAAAATTACTTGAAGCAGATACACTGGTCTCAACTGAAGAATGGGATACAATTCGTCGACTTTGACCAATGACGTCATTTTTTAGTAATAGACACTAATTTGTTTATTTTCAAGACATAAGTAATAAATCGGTTATCTTCAGTGGAGAAACATTATAATCGTAAATAGAAATAAAAGAATGTGATATTAAGAGAAAGATACTGAGTATGCTTTTTGTCGCTTGTGGTAATTCTAAATCATTTGTGTACATCTCTTGAATTACACCTTTGTTTGACAGTGAGTCGTTGTAATTGCTATTTCCTCAGCAATTGATTCTGAAATATCCCCTTAGAAAAATTATAAACGACAGTGCTGGTAAACCTCTTACGTTATTTGATTTTCAAACAGCTGAGCAAAACTGAACGTACTCAGACATTTCTCTCTTTACTTATTCTGATCAACAGTAAACTGACACACAATATTTTTTTTAGCGCAACGCAGTCTGACTTTCAATAATCTCTACAAAAGAATGGCGCTGACTAACAATAACCTATACCTTTCATGAATCACTTACCTCATAAAAATCTTCGTTACTCGAACTACTCCAATATAGCGAGCGCCAGTACTGCCATCTAAATAAAAGATTCAAACTGCTGAAGGCACCAACTACTGATAAGCATTGTTAGCAAATGAAAGATTTTGATGGAGAACAAACAATGTATTTACCTTAATAGTGTTCAAAAGTCATAATATATATCAATTCACGACATCCGGTGTTACAAATTTCGTTTTTCTGACGGACACACGTCCAGATCGTCCACTCCCAAAACTCTGCCATCTCTCTCCCTACATCCACCACTGATGGCGGCTCACCTCCAACTGCACAACGCTACGCGCTGTTCACATCCAACTACCCAACACTACAATATCGAATTTTCCAACAATGCAAACCTAGCCAGAGACTGCACGCAGCACAGTCAGTGATTTTCATACAGAGCGCTACGTGGCGTTACCAACATAAAAACCTAAACAGCCTACTTACAATTCGTATCTTCTACTATGTAAGTCGAATGAAATACAGGATATAAATGTTACGTTTGTCGCTTTTTTCGCCTACGCTATTGCTGGTACAAGTACAAGTTTATTGTTAGATAAAAATGACAAAATAATTCCTGATGTTAAAGGTAAACTGGACAGGTGGACAGAATATGTCAAAGAACTATTTGAAGATACAAGAAAAGATCAAAAATTTTATGATAACATGATCGGAGAACGAGGACCAAGCATATCGAAAGAAGAAATATTACATGTTATCAACAAATCAAAGACAGGAAAAGCCCCTGGACCGGATAAGATACCAAATGACATCCTGAAACTCATAGGAATAGACCATATAGATATATCTGTACAATTGTTTAATGATATTTATAATTCGGGAATTATTCCTAGGGATTGGTTGACATCTACCTTTGTTACGTTACCCAAAAAGGCTAATGCCAAAACTTGTAATGATCACCGTACAATAAGCTTAATGAGTCACACCTTAAAGATATTTCTAAAAGTTATACACCAACGAATATACAAAAAAGTAGAAGAAGGTATAAGTGAAACACAATTCGGTTTTAGAAGTTCCCTCGGTACAAGAGAAGCATTGTTTGCTTTTAACATATTAGCGCAACGATGTATGGAGGTTAATCAGCCACTATATGTGTGCTTCCTGGATTATAATAAAGCATTTGACAAAGTTCGTCATGATCATCTCATAGAATTGTTAGAAAAGAAAACACTTGATAAGAAAGACATCCGCATTATATATAACCTCTACTACAATCAAACCGCAACCGTGAAGGTAGAAAATGAGTTATCGAATGATATAGAAATAAAGAGGGGTGTGAGACAAGGTTGCGTTCTCTCACCCTTATTGTTTAATATGTATTCAGAAGACATATTCCAGGCAGCTCTATCAGATGAAATAGCTGGCATTAAAGTGAATGGGCTAAACATTAACAATGTTAGGTTTGCTGATGACACTGCACTACTAGCTGGAAACCTCAAAGATCTACAATTACTTCTTGACAAAGTCGCAGAAAAAAGTGAAGAATTTGGCTTGACTCTTAACGTAAGCAAGACTAAGTTCATGGTGATATCTAAAACACACCAACAAGAAAATCTTACAATCAATAGGGAAAGAGTCGATCAAGTACGTAAATTTAAATATCTCGGAACAATTGTAAATGAGGAGATTGAAAGCTCAGAAGAAATTAAATCGAGAATAGGACAGGCCAGAAGTATCTTTAATAAGATGAAAAATGCATTCTGTTCGAGAGACATTTGTTTAAACACAAAAATGAGGTTGCTAAGATGCTATGTATTCTCAAAATTACTATACGGAATGGAAGCGTGGACATTGAAAAAGAAGGACATGAACAGTTTAGAAGTTTTTGAAATGTGGGCATATAGAAGAATACTTAGAATTAGTTGGGTGTCGAGGATTACTAATCAAGATGTCCTAAGAAGAATGGGAAAGGAAAAAGAATTAATTAAAACTATTAAAGTAAGGAAGCTACAATATTTAGGCCATGTTATTAGGGGAGTAAATTACAAAATATTGCAAATAATACTAGAAGGGAAAATTTGTGGGAAGAGAACGAGGGGTAGAAGACGGACATCCTGGATTGACAATTTAAAAAATTGGTACAACTGCTCAACGTCAGAACTCCTTAGATCAGCCAAATCAAGATCAGAAATTGCCATGATGACAGCCAACCTTCTTAGAGGAGACGGCACATGAAGAAGAAGAGTGCTGGTATCCGTTCTTCAGTTGACCTATAAAGGTCAACTGAATTTCAGAATACAAAAAATGAAATGAGAGTGTGGCATTGTTGGCCGGGAGCCCACATCCAGGGAAGTCCAGCCGCCGAGTGCAAGTCTTAATCTCAGTCGACCCCACATTGGGCGACTTGCATGCCGGTGATGAGGACGAAATGATAATGAGGACGATACAACACCCAGTCTACGAGCGGAGAAAATCTCCAATCCGGCCGGTAATCGAACCAGAGCCCGGTGCATGGGAGGCAAGCACGTTACCACCCAGCTCAGCAGGCGGACTTCAGAGTACAAATTTTACGTTCCTCGGTTTCTTCTCCTTCACTAGTTCTAGTAGCCTATTCTTTAGTTGGCCTTTATAAGTCAGCTGAAGTACGGGATACAGATTTTAAGTTTGTCGCTTTTTCTGCCTTCGCCAGTGCAACTATCCTATTCTTCAGAAGAGTAGGTCAGCTGAAGAACAGGATACAAATTTTACATTCCTCGGTTTCTTCGCTTTCACTGTTCTAGTAGCCTATTCTTTAGTTGGCCTATCTAAGTCAGCTGAAGTACACGATACAAATTTTACGTTTGTCTCTTTTTTTCATCTTCACTGGTACTGTTATCGTGTTCTTCAGCTGATGCTGGTACCAGCGAAGGCGAAAAAACCAACATACGTAAAATTTATGGTATATGTCAACTGAGGTACTTCATGCCAATGTTACGTATGTTGCTGTTTTTGCTTTCGCTAGCGCTAGTATCCTATCCTTTAGTTGCCATGTGTAGATCAACTGAAGAATAGGGTACTAGGCTTTTCTACTGTGAAAAAAAGTGATACACGTAACATTACATTCGAAGTATGGATGTACGTGATGTATGTCCACTATCTGTTTTTCTGTACTGTAATCGTTTGTTTCTCAACATTCGTCTATGCTTTTAAATCTTGTGACATGATTAGTCAAAGCCGACGGGTTGTATCCCATTCTTCAGTACTCCCATACACTGCTCAAAACAATTAGAGGGACAAGGATTTGATCGAGTGTATCACGTACGTAGTCCGTGATTAAGTTCCACTCACGGAAAAAAAATTGGCAACACCAAGGAGTTGTGCGACATGAATGAAAGTTGCTAAGCGTGTTGCTACGTTTGAAAGATGATGTCTGTTCAAAATTTCACGTCAGTCATATAAGAGTGGAGCTACTATGACGTTACAAATCAGGTTCGCTTTAAATGCACGCTGTAACAGTCGTCAGCGTTAGTTGCCTTTGAGATTGGACATGCTGTGTCGATGTTACCCAAGAATGCCTTTAAGGCGACAAAGACACCACTATCAACATTTCACTGAGTTTGTACGAGGTCTTGTAATAGGGCTACGAAAGCTGGATATTCCTTCTGCGATACTGCAGAAGACTTGGCAGGAATGTAGCCACTCCAACGGTAGTGAGGGTAACATACGCTCACACTGGATCTACACCTGGTGTTATGGTCTTGGGTAAGACTTCTTATTACAGCAGGTGCACTCTCGTGGTTGTCCCACACACCACGACTGCAAATTTGTACGTCAGTCTGATGATTCGACTTGTGCTGCCATTCATGAACAGCAGTCCAGACGGTTTTTTCCAACAGGATAACGCTGGCCCACATACCGCTGTTGTAATCCAACATGCTCTACAGAATTGCCTTGGCCTGCTTGATCACCAGATCTGTCCTTAATCGGACACATATGGAACATCATCGAACATCAACTCCAGTGTCATCCACACACAACATTAACTGACTGACCGACCACGTGCAACAGGCATAGAACTCCAGCCCACAAAATGACATCTGGCACCTGTTCAACACAATGCATACACGTCTGCACGCTTGCAGTCAACATTCTGGCGGATACACCTGTTATTAACGTACCAGCATATCACATTTGAAATGGCCTATCTCTCGCTTACATTAACCTGCGTTATTGTAATGGTATTAACATATATGTTGCCTACAGAGTTCTCAGTTGAAATTCTTTTCTTTCCTAATAGCTTTTGTCACTTTCATTTCAAACTTTTCCTCTTTCATTATCCCATCCATTCCCATTATGCTAACTTGCTAAGCTAAACAGTGTCATTCTCAATTATACTATTATTATTATTATTAATGCAAATTATTATTATTGTGATAACTATGTAAAATTTTTTGGTTAAGAGAGGGCGCAAAGGCCTAATTTGGTCAGGCTATATAAATAATAAATAAATAAACGTCTTGAGGATTCTGCAGTGTGGCTTCTTCCCTTCTTGCGATTACATTTGGATGTTCCACTTTTAAGTCGCCTCGTACCCCAATGATACACTATGTGATCAAAAGTATCCGGACACACCCAAAAACATACGTTTTTCATATTAGCTGCATTTTGCTGCCAACTACTGCCAGGTACTTCGTATCAGCGACCTCAGTAGTCATGAGACATCGTGAGAGAGCAGAATGGGGCACTCTGTGGATCTCAAGGTCTTTTCCAACGTGGTCAGGTGATTGGGTGTTACTTGTGTCATGCGTCTGTACACGAGATTTCCACACTCCTAAACATCCCTACGTCCACTGTTTCCGATGTGACAGTGAAGTGAAAACGTGAAGGGACACATACAGCACCAAAGCGTACAGGCCGACCTCGTCTGTTGACTGACATAGACTGCCGACAGTTGAAGAGGGTCTTAATGTGTAACAGACAGACATCTATCCAGACTGTCACGCAGGAATTCCAAACTGCATCAGGATCCATTGCAAGCAGTTAGGCGGGAGGTGAGAAAACTTTGATTTCATGGTCGAGCGGCTGCTCATAAGCCACACATCACGCCGGTACGAGGTGCATTCAAGTTCTAAGGCCTCCAATTTTTTTTCTCTGGGCTGGAAAGAGATTGAAACATGCGCATTGTTTTAAAATGAGGCCGCATTCATTGTCAATACATCCCAGAGATGGCAGCACCGTACGGCAGATGGAATTTTACCGCCAGCGGCGAGAATGAGAATTGTTTTAAATACTTAAAATGGCAACGTTTTCCTTACTTGAACAGCATGCAATCATTCGTTTTCTGAATTTGCGTGGTGTGAAACCAATTGAAATTCATCGACAGTTGAAGGAGACATGTGGTGATGGAGTTATAGATGTGTTGAATGTGCGTTCGTGGGTGCGACAGTTTAATGAAGGCAGAACATCGTGTGACAACAAACCGAAACAACCTCGGGCTCTCACAAGCCGGTCTGACGACACGATCGAGAAAGTGGAGATAATTGTTTTGGGGGATCGTCGAATGACTGTTGAACAGATCACCTCCAGAGTTGGAATTTCTGTGGGTTCTGTGCACACAATCCTGCATGACGACCTGAAAATGCGAAAAGTGTCATCCAGGTGGGTGCACGAATGCTGACGGACGACCACACGGCTGCCCATGTGGCATGTTGCCGAGCAATGTTGACGCGCAACGACAGCATGAATGGGACTTTCTTTTCGTCGGTTGTGACAATGGATGAGACGTGGATGCCATTTTTCAATCCAGAAACAAAGCGCCAGTCAGCTCAATGGAAGCACACAGGTTCACCACCACCAAAAAAATTTCGGGTAACCGCCAGTGCTGAAAAAATGATGGTGTCCATGTTCTGGGACAGCGAGGGCGTAATCCTTACCCATTGCGTTCCAAAGGGCACTACGGTAACAGGTGCATCCTACGAAAATGTTTTGAAGAACAAATTCTTTCCTGCACTGCAACAAAAACGTCCGGGAAGGGCTGCGCGTGTGCTGTTTCACCGAGACAACGCACCCGCACATCGAGCTAACGTTACGCAACAGTTTCTTCGTGATAACAACTTTGAAGTGATTCCTCATGCTCCCTACTCACCTGACCTGGCTCCTAGTGACTTTTGGCTTTTTCCAACAATGAAAGACACTCTCCGTGGCCGCACATTCACCAGCCATGCTGCTATTGCCTCAGCGATTTTCCAGTGGTCAAAACAGACTCCTAAAGAAGCCTTCGCCACTGCCATGGAATCATGGCGTCAGCGTTGTGAAAAATGTGTACGTCTGCAGGGCGATTACGTCGAGACGTAACGCCGGTTTCATCGATTTCGGGTGAGTAGTTAATTAGAAAAAAAATCGGAGGCCTTAGAACTTTAATGCACCTCGTAAAAGCCAAATGACGCCTCACTTGGTGTAAGGAGCATAAACATTGGACGATTGAACAGTGGAAAAACGTTGTGTGGAGTGACGAATCACGGTACACAACATGGCGATCTAGCAGGGTGTGGGTATGGCGAGTGCCCGGTGAACGTCATCTGCCAGCGTGCGTAGTGCCAACAGTAAAATTTGGAGGCGGTGGTGTTATGGTGTGGTCGTGCTCCTACACTGATGTTTTAAGCACCTTCTTGCTTCCCACTGTTGAAGAGCAATTCGGGGATAGCGATTGCTTCTTGAACACAATCGAGTACCTGTTCATAATGCACTGCCTGTGGCGGAGTGGTTACACGAAAACAACATCTCTGTAATGGACTGGCCTGCTCAGAGTTCTGATCTGAATCCTATAGAACAGCTTTGGGATGTTTTGGAACTTCGTATCAGGCCTCTCCTCAGTGCAGCAGTCCGTGAAGAATGGGCTTCCATTCCCCAAGAAACCTTCCAGCACCTGACTGAATATACGCCTGCGAGAGTGGAAGCTGTCATCAAGGCTAAGGGTGGGCTAACACCATATTGAATTCCAGCATTACCGATGGAGAGCGCCACGAACTTGTAGGTCATTTTCAGCCAGGTATCCAGATACTTTTGATCACATAGTGTAAATATGTTTTCTAGACAAATGTAGCCCCAAAAATGTTCAAATTTGTGTGAAATCGTATGGGACTTAACTACTAAGGTCATCAGTCGCTAAGCTTACACACTACTTAACCTACATTATCCTAAGGAGAAACACACACACCCATGCCCGAGGGAGGACTCGAACTCCCGCCGGGACCAGGCGCACAGTCCATGACTGTAGCGCCCTAGACCGCTCGGCTAATCCCGCGCGGCAAATGTAGCCCCGAAATTTCATTCCACTCCACTAATTATTTTTTGCTGTTGTGATTTTTTCTGTCAGTGTATACACCGTAACTCTTGTTCTTCCCACACATTTTAATAATGAGAACAACCCTCCACGATATGTTTGAAAGCCATGGCTTAGTGGCGGTATTCAAATGTATCGTGCTGTGCCTAAGAGTTAAACGGACGAGAAATGTCTCACCCTGCCATCTAACCTTTGTAAGTATCGTTTGCGTCTCTATACTCGTTGTGTACATTTCATCAGTCAACATGAGGCATCTGACTGAGGCAGAACGTGTTCAGGCAGTTACATTACTGCAGGGAGGTTGGATCAGTCGTGCAGTGTATACAGAGCTTGATGTTGTTGGGAGGGTTTGAAAGCGATTTCGTGAAACTATTGCATACACAACAAAGCCGGGGTTAATTATTCTCTCCGCCGGCGCACTGGGATCTATAAAATGGTCCAAGAGCGACAGCTGGTTGTATTGTCAGTGGCCAAACAATAGGGACCACACTCCGAGATGCCCGTTTAAGAGCAAGAAGGCCTCATCACGCCCCTCGCTTAACTGCTCTACACGTGAGAGATCGACTTCGATTTGTTGAGGAACGCAGGCAATGGCAGGTGTGGCACTGGCGCAGTGTATTGTTTGTAGACGAGTCCCACTTTCGTCTAACACTGTGCAATGTGTGTACCGTCGTCGTAGTGAACGCTATAATGAAGCAGCATACGAGGAAATGGACAGATTTGGCTACGGCTCAGTCATGGTGAGGGGTGCCATAATAACTCCAAACAATTCTGTCTCTGAATCAATAACAAAAAAAAAAACAAAAAAAAAACAAAAAATGGAGCTGAAGTGGAGCCCTATGGGACACCAATGACTCAGTACACATGGTTCTGACACGTGAATCTGGAGTTCATTCCTTTCCCTGTTCTTTATTTCTGTTATGTGAGAGTTATATCCTAAATACGATTTAATCGAGTCATTTGACAAGTCTTTTACGCCATATCGTTCAAGTTTCGTCAGAAGTGCAGAATGATCAGTCACATCAGAAAAAGCTTCTGGTAAATCTATAAATAATCTTGAGAGTTTGTGTGATTGTCCGTTGCATTTGAGACACGGTTTATCAGGTTGAAAGTAATGTTTCAGTTAACCACTGTGAACTGAAGCCATGTTCACATCCAGAAATAATATTATTTTGTTGAAGAATGCAGTCAGCTTCGAAAGGAACACTCGTAAATAAATTGTGAGAAACTTCACACTAGTGACATAGTGAGCAGGAGACAATGATGTTCGAAGTTATTGTAATCTGTGGAAGATGTAGAAACTAGCAGCCTAAATGAGTTGGTGTGAAAAAAACCTATGAAAAGAATGCATCAGATTTTCAATAAAATATTATCATCTCAGTACCGAATTAGCGAAGTGCGGATAAATGTAACGACTATTGGACGATTGGACTGACTACTTACGCTTGTATACTCCTGCCACCGTAATACGAAGGAATAGGAAAAAAAAATTAAGATATGCTGCACACATATGAGGTTGATAAATGCAGAAGAAAAACTTCAAAAAGTCGAGATCACTAGTAAAGCATTTACTTAGATAACCGGTTTCGGTAAAACTACATTAGAATCCTCGTATCTGCAATGGATAGAACCAAGTTGACAGGGTAACAGGTCTACAAGTTAAGTACAACAATGCATAAAATTCATTGTCCACAGACTTGGAAGAGTAATACACCTTACTCCCTTCAAATTCACATAATCACCTCCATCTGTGCTATACATCGTAGCACATTACGATTACGCATGTGGAGATCACGAAAATCACTGGATAACGGGATGCAAATTTTAAAATAAACAATACATACAAACACTGGGATAGCGCGCCGAATAAAAATGCTGCTCACACAGCAGCTGACTACAGATTGAGGTATAGAGTAAACACAACCAATATTCCATAAGCGCACCAGGTAACAAATAATGTAGTACAATCTGGAATTGTATCTGTGTACAGCAAAGCCCTGAATATACGGTACCAAGTAACTGTTATTATGTTAACTGGCAGAAATAACTTTCAAAAAAACCCAAACGTTATTTGTATAGAAAGCATAGCCTAAATCAGGAACCATAGTGATCTTAAAACAACAGATTTTTGTACAATGTATTAGGGAATTCTTGAAGGACTCCATTCTATTAACATATACAATTGGTTTCTATAAGCAAATTATGATATAATCCAGTAACTACGGTTTATATACGAGCACGTACATATCCTGTGAACAGTCAGTGATATGTTACCAATTGTCCATCACAATGGAAGGTTACAGATCGATATTAACAACAAAGCCATCTATACTGTCACCGTAAGTACGCAGTTCCTTTCTGGATCCAAATCGTCATTCAAATCAGTACTCACTGTGAGACATAAGCATGTTCCATTTTCTTGACACAGAACCAGCACCCAGCACAACGCTAGTGACCTTGAAAATCTCTTCGGTTTTGCTGCCGGATCCTAACATCAACTCGATTCACTATTTCGGCGAGCCAACTGTTCGCCATCTTCAGGAGAACGCTGTTTCTGCTGATGAGTCTCGCTGATAACTGATGCCAGTCTGCAAAACGACGTCCTATGTAGGCCTCCGTACCGTACACGGTGAAAGCGCCGCCCATCACAGTTGCTGCCCTCCAAGACAGGGCAGGTGGCGCGGCCCTTGGTAGAACACCGCCGGCAACCATACATCCCACTCACAGACGATTTTTGAGCACTCGGACTGGCCGCACCGAAGAACGTTCAGTTTTGATGCGGGATAGTACAGGATTCCACGTCCTGCTAAGACGAAACTCACTGTCTCTATTAATTAAATTATCCGCCAACCTAATTTCAATTGGCTCTTTATAGAGGCTGTTTCAAAAACTGGAAGTGTTGCCGGCAATAATAATTTCGTCAGATTTTATACCATGTCCTGCTACCGCCGATTTTTCCGCCTGTTGTAGCCTCACATGATGGTGATGCTCCACGCATCTGTCATTAACTGTGCGAATCGAACGGCCGATGTAAGCGTTCCCACGTTGACACGAAATGTTGTATATATCAAGCTTCCTAAGCCCCAAATCATCTTTCATCATCATTGACTCGCAAGTGGCCGAAGCGGCGTCAACTAAAAAGGACTTCCAATATGGCGGCCGAACTTCCCCGCATTTGGCCTCCCGGCCAACAATGCCATACGATCATTTCATTTCATTTCATCTTTCACAGAGCCGAGTAGTGCCCCAATCTTGGAAGGCGGACAGAACACACTCTTCATGTTAAAACTCCTTAGAATTCTTCCAGTCTTAATAGCTATGCCCCCATCATAAGGAATAAAGGCCACCGATCTACGCTCCTCTTCATGGATCTTCGGTGATGGTCCAAACTCCTTAGCCCGAAGAACTCCTTTCTTAAAAACGCCCATCAAATGCCCAAGTTCTTGGGTTAAAGTGTTCGCGTCGGAAATGGACGGAAAGGGACGGAAAAGGACGTCACTGCGTTGGTATGGCGGATGACAAATCTTATAACGCAGATATTGATCTGTTTGCGTCGGCTTTCGATAAACACTGTCTCCCAGAGTGCCACATGGTTTTTTGTAAACCATAACGTCCAAGAACGGAAGCATCCCATCGCTTTCAACCTCCATGGTAAATTTAATGCTCATATGAAGACAGTTGAAGTGGTCCAAAAATCTGTTGATAACATCACACCCATGTGGCCAGACGAAAAAGGTATCTTCCACATAGCTCCAGAAAAAAGTTGGTTGCAAGGCCGAAGTCCTCGGCGCCATATCCTCGAAGTCCTACAAAAATAGGTTGGCGACTTTGGTTGATAAAGACCACCCATAGCCACTCCGTCATTTTGTTCAAAAATATTGTCGCTGTGTACATGGGTTCTCAACAGATTTTTGGGCACATAAACTGTCGTCATCCCAGCTTTAAATTTACTATGGAGGTTGAAAGTGATGGGATGATTCCAATCTTGGACGTTGTGTTTTACAAAAGACCAGGAGGCACTCTGCGACACAGTGTTTATCAAAAGCCGCCGCACGCAGGTCGGTTTCTGCATTGTAAGATTTGTCATCCGCCATACCAACGCAGTGGCGTTCTTAGGACTGAGGTACGAAGAGCATACGCCATTTCCGACGCGGACACTTCAGCACAAGGACTTACGCATTTGATAAGTGTTTGTAAGGAAGCACATCTGCGGGCTATGGAGTTTGGACCATGACCGGAGATCCATGAAGAACAGCGAACATGCGAGTCTTGAGAGCAAAATCGGAAATTCACTCGCTGACATCAACGTACGTTTCACGTAAGGGTCGTGAGAAGAGAGAATACTGTGCTTACATAGGCGTATAGGTAGTCAGTTCTTCGCTCGCTCAATGCGTAAATGAAAATAGGACAGAAAATCACTAATATCGTTACTTACTTGTTCTTTAAGTTAAAACGTCGAGGTTGGGAGGCCACGGTCAGTGTTAAGAACTATTAGCTCCCACAGACTGGCTGAAACGCCGCCCCTCTTAACTCAGCACTGACGACTAGCGAAGACGGGTATGGAAACGCCCCGGGCAGCGGTGGGACACCAGTCACAGTGTCGGCCGCCATGTGGCCCAACATATAGGACTGGTGGTGTGGGTGTCATTTCATTCCACAGCAGGAACCCTTTGGTTGTTATGCGCGGCATCCTTACAGCACAGCGATACCTCGACGATATTCTGTGCCCCGTTTTGTTGCCCTTCGTGACAAGCCGTCCTTGGCTTACTTTTCAGCAAGATAATGCCCGCTCTAGTATGGCGAGAGTTTCTACTGTCTACTTGTCTTCGTGCTTGGCCAGAGAGGTTGCCGGATTCCTCTCCAATGGAGAACATCTGGAGCAGTAATGGCAGGGCCTCCAACCAGCTAGGGATCTCGACGATCTCACTCGCCAATTGGACAGAATTTGGCACGATATCCGTTAGGAGGGCACCCAGCGGCTCTCTCAACGAATACCAAGACCAATAATTCCTTGCATAAGGGCCAGAGATGGAATAATGTGCTATTGACTGGTCTACTTGCGAAACTCTTTCTCTTGAATAAACCATCCAATTTTTCTGAAATTTGATCATTCTTTTGTCTGTTCATGTAAGTCAAATTTACCGATTTCCGTCCCATTCTGATAATTCATTCGTGGTGCATCGTTTTTTTTTTTTTTGTTAGAGTGTATTTCTTCCAGCTCATTTGCAACATCAGATAAATTAATGTGTTTGAAATCTCGGTATGTAGTCAGTTGTGGTTTCTTTCAGGTTTGTGCAAGAACGTCCTAAATTTTAAAAGGACATAGAGGATGCTCCACTGAACAATTTGATGAGGGGAACCTGGGGTCAGAGAAGCCAGCTTAAGGAGACAGTAGGAACAAAATCACATTATTGTGTAACCTCCCAACAGTAAAAATATGTATAACATTCACATTCAGTGTAACCTCCTAACATTTTATTATTCTGTAACCTCGCAATAATAACGTGACTAACCTGCCAATAAAAAATGTGCGGCAAAGAGCAGGTGTGTTTGTTGTTTCATTGTTTCTAGCGTGTATGTGCCTGCAATGCTAGAATTTAAGAGAAACCCATTTTCTCGTGATTTAGAACCTGCAGCTCTACCTGGAACCGATTTCCCATATTTTCAGACAGTGGTTGGATGATTAAAGATTTGTCTGTCCAGTTGATGGAGCACTGTATATGAACCAAAAATATTGGCATCTTAACTAAAAAAAAAAAAAAACAAAAATTCTAACGGAAGGGTGTTACTAATATTGCACGGACATGCAACACTTAGAAAGAAGTCTTCAAGCTGTAACTCTAGCTAGAGATGATGATGTAATGACGCCTTGGCTATCTACAGACACCGCTCACAGGCTACAACTACTAGATCTCGCATATTTTAAGCCTGTTGCAGATATCTACAACCAAGTAGCTGACAACTGGTTTCGCACAAATCCTGACAGCGATATTGGTCAGACAACAATGCCTCCGATGTTGTTGTTGTGGTATTCAGTCGTGAAACTGGTTTGATGCAGCTTTCCATGCTACCCTATCCTGTGCAAGCTGCTTCATCTCCCAGTACTTACTGCAACCTACATCCTTCTGAATCTGCTTAGTGTATTCATCTCTTGGTCTCCCTCTACGATTTTTACCCTCCACGCTGCCCTCAAATACTAAATTTGTGATCCCTTGATGCCTCAGAACATGTCCTACCAACTGGTGCCTTCTTCTTGTCAAGTTGTGCCACAAACTCCTCTTCTCCCCAATTCTATTCAATACCTCTTTATTATTTATGTGATCTACCCATCTAATCTTCAGCATTCTTCTGTAGCACCACATTTCGAAAGCTTCTTTTCTCTTCTTGTCCAAACTATTTATCGTCCATCTTTCACTTCCATACATGGCTACACTCCATACAAATACTTTCAGAAATGACTTCCTGATACTTAAATCTATACTCGATGTTAACAAATTTCTCTTCTTCAGAAACGCTTTCCTTGCCACTGCCAGTTTACATTTTATATCTTCTCTACTTAGACCATCATCAGTTATTTTGCTCCCCAAATAGCAAAACTCATTTACTACTTTAAGTGTATCATCACCTAAACTAATTTCCTCAGCATCACCTGACTTAATTCGACTACATTCCATTATCCTCGTTTTGCTTTTGTTGATGTTCATCTTATATCCTCCTGTCAAGACACTGTCCATTCCATTCAACTTCTCTTCCAAGTCCTTTGCTGTCTCTGACAGAATTACAATGTCATCGGCAAACGTCAAAGTTTTTTCTCCATGAATTTTAATTCTTACTCCAAATTTTTATTTTGTTTTCTTTACTGCTTGCTCAATATACAGATTGAATAACATCGGGGATAGGCTACAACCCTGTCTCACTCCCTTCCCAACCACTTTCATGCCCCTCGACTCTTATAACTGCCATCTGGTTTCTGTACAAATTGTAAATAGCGTTTCGCTCCCTGTATTTGACCGCTGCCACCTTCAGCTTCAGAATTTGAAAAAGAGTATTCCAGTCCACATTGTCAAAAGCTTTCTCTAAGTCTGCAAATGCTAGAAACGTAGGTATCCCTTTCCTTAATCTATCTTCTAAGATAAGTCATAGGGTCAGTATTGCCTCCATCATTTCTAAGAAATCCAAACTGATCTTCCCCGAAGTCGACTTCTACCAGTTTTCTCATTCAATGAAGTTAGAGACGAATAAATGTATCAATTTGAGGTAAGAGTCTCTGTTTCGGAAGCGAACAAGTCGAAAGATACATGCGAAATTATTCTGATGCCTCTGACATAGAAATAAAGTACTGGTACTGGTGTTGTTGCTAAGAATGTAGGGTACGCAACTTTCAGAGATGGAAGTGTGGACCAAGACAAGAAAAAATGTCCAGTAAACAAGGCCTCTAAAATGCATACCCGAGGGGCTTTGAGCACTTGTTCACCTTCGCTAGTGTGAAACGCATCTCCTCTACTGATCAAGCGCTCACACCTCTTAAGTTATGTAGGTTAGAGCCCATGTTTACTAGACATTTGTTATTACTTTGGTCCATACTACCACCTCTGAAAGTTTCGTATCGTACAATCTTAGCAACAACAGTACCAGTACGTACATTCCACTGTCAGACGTAGAAGTAGTTTTTCGTCTATAACTTTTCACTCGTTTGCTTCCGGTACTTACCTCAAATTTATACATTTATCCTCCTCCAACGTCCTAGAAATTCTGCGACGTCATCACGGAATTAGCCCGTATATATATATATATATATATATATATATATATACACATAGGCAGCGCCACGTACAGGCGCCAGCACCTGTAACTTTGACGCTCTGTAGCTTCGCTGAATGACGTTTCCAGACATGGATTCCTACGTAAAAATTGATCTACTAGGTTCCCTCTGCAACCTCCAGAAGTGTGTAATATGGATTGTCAAACACCTCGCATGTAAATGTAAACGTAAAATGGTATGTGCCTTTGGTGTTGTGTAGGTAGGTAGCCGTTGTAGACAGGCGGTAAGAACGTTTCACAGTACCTGCAGCGCCTGTAATTCGCC
The DNA here is from genome assembly GCF_023864275.1 of Schistocerca cancellata. Classification (NCBI taxonomy): domain Eukaryota; kingdom Metazoa; phylum Arthropoda; class Insecta; order Orthoptera; family Acrididae; genus Schistocerca; species Schistocerca cancellata. The sequence continues at coordinate 723,366 of NC_064628.1, read as the reverse complement.
GTTGTGGACGACCTTCTCCATCTCTGGTGAGAGAATCCTGTACACGGAAATCACGCGTGTGTTCGCTAACAAACTGGGCCGGCAAGTGCCAAAAGTTCCTGAAGTACGTATTACTACTATTGACTGAGCTGCGATATTTCGTATCTGCTGACGACACCTGAAACAGGTCGCCAATTTCTTGCTTACGTTCGTGGGTAAATAACAGCCGATAACATTCGTGTTGCCGGGTACTTGAGTAACAACTGGACGAAGGCGAGACATGTCAAGGTAGTGATAATTTATGAATGCGTGTGCTCGCTTTTTAAGGTTGCTTAGGCTCTAATCACAGATACCTGTGGTGTTTGAGTAGAGTCGAGAGTTCATCGATATTCCAGCTTGTAGAACTCTAGTAGGATACTAACAAATGGTTATTTCAGTCCAGAATATGAGCAGGGCCGTTTGTTAACATATGACACATTCAAGGTGAGAGGAACTGAAGCATTAGAACTTTGCTCCTAGTAATTGGTTACTTTAAAATTCTAGCGTTAAAAGGTTTTTTGGGCTTTTCTCATTTAACCAAATATAACATTGATGATGATAATTCATGGCAATGTTTGCCGACAAGATGAAGAATGCAACCTTTTAACACTAGATTGCGTACTCACGGCAGTTCTCCTTGGCCGTTTCTTGGTACGACTTGGAAAAAGAGAAAAATTAATGAATGATCGATGATGCTTCGGTTCTCGATTGTGTTTAGGAGACGTACGGATTGATTGCGTGAAAATAGTTTCTCAAATGACCTCTTAACCCGGATTGCTTTCACGCAATCAGAGTCTTCAATGAAATTACCTAAGGGACCTATTTGAATAATAAAAAAATTGGAAATGAATGCAAAACAGTGAAATTTTGTAAAAAAAAGTTGTATGATCGTAAATTGAACACGTTAATGGTCTCCCAAATACAATCGACACACCGCGATAAAGAGCGAACCTGTAACAAAGTTCATTTAAACATAAACATTATTTGTGGTTAATTTAAAGAAAAGAATAAGCATAGATTTTCTGTACAGTGGAGGAAAAGTATATTCTCAAAGAAGAAAGGCGTTAAACTATGAACATTACCAAATTTACAATGAGTACAAAACTTACATTTTTATGTTTTTCTCATACATGGAGCAGTCCAACAATCGCTGCTTTTGTATGTGTGATATTTTGTAAAAATTAAATGTCCTGGCGTGCGCGTAAGTATTTTTTATCGTCACTAGGTTTACAAAAGCGTTTTCTTTCTTGATGATAACGTGGTTTTTCACACTAAACTTGTAGCGGTGCTACACAACACGTCTTAACAAGTCGGCAACCAAACATCAAAGGTAATGAAGTACATGTTAACATATCGGCGACCAGAAGTACAACCAACTATAAAGACTCTAGAATTTTCCTAACAAATGATAAATTGTTCTTTCTTCTGTTTCGCAGCTTCTTGCTATCAAGCGCTGCGGCAATGATTTTAAATATCTGCGCCCAGCGAGTCATAGCATTTAAAAGAACCTTTTAAACGCTGGCCGCGCGTCTTGGTGTAGGCGAACGTTATAAACAGATTTCGTTTTTTTTTTTACTCTCGTGTTGTCATGCTTAGTATCACTGCAAACTACAGCTTGGTGGCTGTCCTTTTCTCATATGCAAAATGTCTGAAATCCAATAATATCACATTGCTTCCCGCGTGAGGAGCGATGACTCCGTCAGGATCATCGAGACTCACGCGTAGTCGTGATATTATTGCTTTCGTGAAACAAGTTAGTATTACTTGCAAAAATTCTTTACAATCGATTTTACACATTACATCAAGCAAAGTGGTTAACATACAGAGTATCAGGTAAGTATATTCGTACGACTGAAATTGATAGTAATTTGTCCATAGGGTAACTACATGACAATTGAACTGTGCCCTTTCTAATGTATTGTACAAGGATAACAACTGTTCATTTCTCGGTAAAAGATAATGAAATTAAGATAAAGAGACACATACATAGATACATTATACATGGCATAATAAATATAAAAAAATAACAAAGAAATAAATTACTTGACTTTGCAGGAAGTTTGGGTGCTGTGTGCACTCGTGGAAAAAATGTTACAAAAAATTGACATTCTTGTTTTACAGTGACATACTACAGGAATATTTTTGTCGTTGTTTCGTCGAAGATTTCTTGCAGTAAATACGTAGCACTTTACTTATTTGTGGCTTTTATGACCTGCAAAAAAAAAAAGTTTCACTACACTTGGGTAGGTATGAGTTGCACTGGGAGTGGTAGAACTTCGGGTATAAATGATAGCACTGCACTTGAGTGGGGAAATTGATTACACTTTCACAGTGGAGGAAAAGTAGGGCATCACTTTCACTGTGGAAGTTGGAGTAGTTGTCGGGGTGTGATGTTGCGTTGGAAATACGCCGTGGGTCAGGAACTGGAAGACTGGTTCTGCAATATGTTGAGCCGTATGGTGGCGGTCTCTATTTCCCTTGACACTTGTCCATGCTTCCATTTATGTTTTCGTACGTGAAAAATACGGAAAAAAAATCTGTATTAGAATGTGCTTACTTACTAATAACTTAGTCTAAAAGAAAATTGGGTTAGGTAAGGATAACAATTGTTTATGTACATAAGGTCTCATTCTCTTAGGAATGCTTAGTTCTCATATTTATCTATTTTCCTGGTTTTATTTGGTTCGACACGTTTACGTCATTACTCGGCCTGGTCAGTGAATTCGGTAGCAATTGTGAAAATCGAGCTTAAGACTCTTCCGATTAGTGTCTTTATAATTTCACAAGGTACATGAGTGCTTAATTCATTGCTTTATCATATTTTATTTTGAATGCATTTCAAACACATTTGTGCAAAGAGAAATTGATTGTTGAGCGCTCAGCGTACACAGTGTTACGTCCGTTGGTCACAATCACGTGATAATAACTTGACAGTTCCACAACGCTAGCAGCAGTATTCTGCGAGAAGCAGAGCGTTAGGTGTCTACTAGCCGTGGTGTGAGTTTTTACACAGTTTTTCATCGACTATGGATTACGGAAGCAGCCAGATACGGCGACTCCCGCAGCTGTTTCGAAGAATGTGTCCGTGGAAAGGCGTACAGTACCGTTTGTGGTAAGTACAACACTTATTCACTTTCACTCTTCGGCTTTCTACATCGTGGTTTCGTGGTACAAGTACTTATAACATTACTTCACACGCGGTATTTCACACGTGCCCTTGGAGTTATCACCTTTTCAGTTCACACTTTATTATTAATTCGTGTTCACATTTATTTGGTCGTCATGTTAAGGTTCACACGCACCACTTTTATACGTGTCCATTAATTACTTGTCTATAGTCGGTTCACACGCAGCAGCACATACGTGTCCATTTATTACTGACTGCATTATTACTACAAAGTACAGTTAACATTTAGTATACATATCATGTCTAAAAATTATTTACAAAGAAATATTTAGTCTCTGTGACTACAAGGCCTGACGAAAAGCGTGTCTCTTGTTCGTAGTTTGTGCTTCCAAGGCACTTTAGGTTTACACTTTGCTCGAAATCTTGTTATTCTTTTCTTTTTACAATAGTTACTCTTTTCGCAAGTTCAGCTCTTTTATTTTCTCTCTATTACGTCGTTAGTTTGAAGACATAGTCAATGTGGCTTCGTTTACGTGATGAACAGTTCGTGTTCAAACTACCATTAGGAAATTGGGAAGCTTGGTGTTCCCTGTCGTGCAATTGCACATAACAAATTTTAATTGAACTCGCAATTTGCGAAGAATAAGCATAGCCCGTCGACAACCCATGTGTCACGACTATCCATTCGTATAGCCTGTATGTACCAATCATGCAACCAGCTCGTAAAATTCACTTCTCTACTGGATAAGGTAGGATGGTAAGGATACTGGTTAGAGGAAAACACAAAAAGACTTTTATGGAGTGAAGAGATTTGAAGACACAGTGTTAATGACGTATATGATGAGCTTAACATAAATTATCACCTTAGTTTTTCATGCCAAATAGTATAATTAAATCGATGCAGTAGTTTCAGTGTCGTCTGATCCAGCTCTCTAAACAATTTTCTATGCATATCTAAAATTACTTAAACCATGCATTAGCAGTGAACTGTGTCTGTTAACTATCTTCTGTTCCATGTATCGTAAAATTGTTTTCTAAAAAAAAAAAATCGTCGTATCTCTAGGACCTGAAATAGATATTTCTAGTACTAAACTAATTTATTTATAAATGATCTTTGTATTTCAGCTGCACTGTGCCGTAAAATTGTTATGAGCGTATACGGTTTTCTCCGTATTATAATAAAATAATTGAGTTGCGCACTTCTTTCCTGCTACCTGGATCGTTATTGACTTACTTGATTCTTATATGCTAAGCTGCTGCTTTTTGCCTGCTGCGTTTCATAGGTGGTCTCATAAAATTTGTTGTCACACACTCCTTATGCATAACATAACATTTACCTCATTAGAGTAAGCGACCTTGATAATTTTTATTTATTTATTTATTTTTTACCTACGAGCAATCATTCTGGTCTGAATGATCATTTTAATTTTTCATTCAAGAGGAGAGAGCTTTGCTATACTTAAAACTAGTGGTAGCAGGTGGCACTTAGCACGTCCCTACTATAATATATGTCAGCTCTTTCGGCTGTGGCCGTTCATGGCTCAATTAACTTAAAACTAACTTACATCTAAGGCAAATCTCGCTCTCCTACAATAAATGTGTTTTACTTAAGGTGCTCATATAAATTACTTATCTTGTTGTGGCAGGTCGACAGGGTGTTAGTCCTGTGCACTACTCTTACATACGTTGGTACTTCACACATAGTATGACAACTTATAGTGTGTGTATATTTTATTTTAGCAGCTTAACTTAACAGATATTTTCAATGGTTGACTCGGTATTTCTTCAAGTCTGCGTGATGAAACAATCCTTTTATTCGTCCAGATACAGGGTCAGCTAATAGATAGCAACCAATGTGCGGCTTTCTTAAGATAATATATGGTCCTTCATACAAGTGCTGCCACTTGCGATTCTTATGATGAATCAAAGATGGTTTGAAGTGGGTCTTTAATAGCACTCGTTCATTTATACGATACGATAAGACTTTGCTAATGTGTTTGTCATGCGCCTTTTTTCTTAGGTTGGCATGAGTGGTTAAAGATATGAGAGCTTATTGGTCCCGCAGCTTCCCCGTGGAGGCCTAAAGAAGCTGCTAATGGTTTTCCGACTGGGGTGGAGCTGAAATGTCAGTTATTTTTACTTGACTAGTATTTTGCGACCTACCAGGTCGAAAATTTGCGTTCGTATCCCATACGACTTGTGCATCTGTTGATTGCGTGTTATTTGACATCGCGTTTGGTGCTTGGTTCGCCTGTGTGTAAAAAAATAGTCGGATTTCCTTGGCTATTATAACCGGCGGTGTCAGGAAAAGCATCCGACGAATTGTTCTGACTATTGTTCCTGAACTGTTGGTTGGGTTGGTGAGAAAATGTCGCATTTTTCGGCTGTGAAAAATTTATTTGCTGAGAGGGAGTGAAGTGACTCGGCTGACTATACTGTTGTGGTCTGTTATAATTGTTCGATTTCTTTCCCTTGTGACGATTTCCATTATTCGTCTTGTTCTAGTACTGGTAATTACCGTTATGATTTATCGGTGAATTACCGTATTGTTGCTGTGTGTTTTGATAAATCGGATTGTACCTATTCTGGTGTGGATGTTTGTTATATTGTTTTCCATTACGGCGGTTGAAACTGTTATGATTGCCGTAAGGGTGAGCGTTTGGTTGTCCCGTGTTATGTTGGTACGACATTCCATTGACACAGTTTGTTATGTGCTGCTGCGGAGCGGGCGGTCCATTATTATAATTATTCCGCGCGCTCGCACGCACATCCTCATAGATCATATCCAAATTGTCAAGAACAGAAAGAAAGGCTTCTAGGTCTTCTTCACTCACATTAACTAGTTTTTCTCCTATTGACACAGGAAGTTTTGACTTTAAGATCATGATTACATCTTTGGTTGAAATGGGCGTGTCCCAATACTGAATTTTACGTAGATATTTTTCAAAATAACGTCTCAAACCTCCTCCTTTGGTGTTGAAAGGTTCGGCGTTGTAAACCTCTTTTCGGAGTCTTTGTTGTATACCTGAACTCCAGAATTTATTCAAAAAATGCTTTTCAAAATCTGCATAGGTGTGACATTTGTTTATTATTTCTGTACCCCAAATTGATCCTTCACCGTGTACATAGCCTAAGATGAACTGTATCCGCTGCCTGTCGTTCCATGATTCTGGAAAAGCGCCTGTGAATGATTTTAGAAATACCATTGGATGTATATTTCGTTTTTCAGGTATAAAAGTCTGAAAAGCTCTGTGTTTTAGCACACTCTCGTCTCGCATTAGTTCAACGAGTGTTAGTTGATCGGCATGACTACGTGACGTAGAAGTTTCGCCACGCGTATTATTTACTGTTGGTGAGAATTGTACCTGACACTCGGGATATTGACGATTATCGTGTTCTGGCGGTAGCGAATACTCACTTTGATTGTCACCTTGCAATTCCGTAACTTGTCGTTTTAGTTGATCTATATCGTTGCTTAGCTGACGTTTCCATTCCGGAAGATCGTGGCTAAATGCTCGTCTGATTTCACCTAATTCACTGGTTAAAGTGTCACCAGAAGTACCGGGAGCGGTTAAGATTTCTGCTGTAGCAGATTTAACCGTACCCTTTAGTTCAGCGTGTACCTTGCTGACAATGTACTGTTCTTTGGATTGCATCCACTCTTCAAATTCCCTATTAAGTATATTGCTTATACCGGTGTTGACATCTGCGATCTTTTTGTCAATATTGACATCGGATATTTGCTGAGCAAGGTCTTCGACTCGCTCGCCAACGTGGTTGTCACTTTCTGACAATTGGCTTACTCTTTTTGAAACATCACTGTAATGTTTCAAAGAGTCACTCGTAGTTGATTTACACACATCTATTTGGGCCTGCATATTTATGAACTTGCTACCAATATTGGTCTCGGCGGATTCCACCATCGAAAAAACACTATCAATTTTTGCGTGTACGCTTGCGTTTAGCTCGCTTGCGTAAGCAGTGGTAATGGCTTTAATTTTTTTCTCCATGGTGTCATTCGAATTTTTGATTTGTGCTTGGATGTCCTCTATCCTTGATTCTAAACTGCTGAACCTGCTGTCACTTTGATTTGCTAACTGACTGATTTGCGTTCCAAGATTGTCACTTTGGTTTGTTAACTGACTGATTTGCGTTCCAAGATTACCCATGTTTGCTTCAAAACTGGTTTTCATATCAGCAAACAATTTTAGTATATCTGACAGCGAGCATTCACGTGACTGCGACGCGGTCTGTGGCGCCGACAGCTCACGTGTCGCTTCGTCCTGTGTTGTTCCCTCACTACGAGATTCAGGTTTGTTTACACCCGCGCGCGGTCTAAGTTGCCTTGGTTGCTCATCAGCCATCGTAAATTTAAAGTAGTTACACTGCACGAGCTAGAAAAGATAATTTCTTTTTTTAATTACGATTTTCACTTGTCAGGTGCGACAAGGAATTCGCGTCCTGATTTCTCAGATATTGCTTGCGCGTTATAAACAATTGAAACTCTGACACACGAAAATGCCAATATGGCAACGAGAGAGATAAAATAAATGAAAAACACTTATAGAGCACTGAAACTGGCGGCCATTGTGATTTACTAAAATGCACAACAATGGAATTCTTGCTAACTATTTCTAACTATTGTAAGCGAAATGATGTGATAGAGGCGGATCTAATAGCAAAAGGAAACAGAAATTTGGAAATTAAATTGCTTGAGGAAAAGGAAAAAAGCGTAGAGAGTGAATGTCACGAGCCGACTGAATGCTCGGTACGCAAAGCTTCAAACGTAATGAAAAATCGTACTCACATTAGTTGTCTTGCGCGCTGCTATTTATTGCTGTTGTGGATTCTTGCTGCGATTTTCTGCATATGCGTCCTTTTTTTATCACTGGTTTTGGCTTCCAATTTTCTCCAGATGGTAGCATGAAAATAAAAAGAACAAATTAGTTTTTTAGTTAGGTCCCTGTTCGGGCGCCACATCTAGCGTTAAAAGGTTTTTTGGGCTTTTCTCATTTAACCAAATATAACATTGATGATGATAATTCATGGCAATGTTTGCCGACCAGATAAAGAATGCAACCTTTTAACACTAGATTGCGTACTCACGGCAGTTCTCCTTGGCCGTTTCTTGGTACGACTTGGAAAAAGAGAAAAATTAATGAATGATCGATGATGCTTCGGTTCTCGATTGTGTTTAGGAGACGTACGGATTGATTGCGTGAAAATAGTTTCTCAAATGACCTCTTAACCCGGATTGCTTTCACGCAATCAGACTCTTCAATGAAATTACCTAAGGGACCTATTTGAATAATAAAAAAATTGGAAATGAATGCAAAACAGTGAAATTTTGTAAAAAAAAAGTTGTCAGATCGTAAATTGAACACGTTAATGGTCTCCCAAATACAATCGACACACCGCGATAAAGAGCGAACCTGTAACAAAGTTCATTTAAACATAAACATTATTTGTGGTTAATTTAAAGAAAAGAATAAGCATAGATTTTCTGTACAGTGGAGGAAAAGTATATTCTCAAAGAAGAAAGGCGTTAAACTATAAACATTACCAAATTTACAATGAATACAAAACTTACATTTTTATGTTTTTCTCATACATGGAGCAGTCCAACAATCGCTGCTTTTGTATGTGTGATATTTTGTAAAAATTAAATGTCCTGGCGTGCGCGTAAGTATTTTTTATCGTCACTAGGTTTACAAAAGCGTTTTCTTTCTTGATGATAACGTGGTTTTTCACACTAAACTTGTAGCGGTGCTACACAACACGTCTTAACAAGTCGGCAACCAAACATCAAAGGTAATAAAGTACATGTTAACATATCGGCGACCAGAAGTACAACCAACTATAAAGACTCTAGAATTTTCCTAACAAATGATAAATTGTTCTTTCTTCTGTTTCGCAGCTTCTTGCTATCAAGCGCTGCGGCAATGATTTTAAATATCTGCGCCCAGCGAGTCATAGTATTTAAAAGAACCTTTTAAACGCTGGCCGCGCGTCTTGGTGTAGGCGAACGTTATAAACAGATTTCGTTTTTTTTTTTTACTCTCGTGTTGTCATGCTTAGTATCACTGCAAACTACAGCTTGGTGGCTGTCCTTTTCTCATATGCAAAATGTCTGAAATCCAATATTATCACAAAATTAAATTTAATCTTTTTTGTTTTTCTAACAAGAAAATCGTCTCTAGAGAAAGACTACAAGAAACATGAAGAACTCAGTCTTGTATTCGATATATAGGAGATAATCAAAACAATGTGAATACCTCTACTTACTTGGGAATGGTTTATTAAGGGGTTGGACCGCAGTTTGCCCGTAATACAGCTGCGATTCTTCTTGGAAATCCTAGCATATGATGATTGTATGGTCTCCAGTGGAATCTTATGTCATTATTCGATCGGAACCTCTTCTAGTTCCTGTAGTGGCGAGGGAGGCTTAAATGTGCTCCGGAGTCTGCCCTCCAATACTGCCCAAAAGGTTTCGATAAGGTTAAAGGTCAGCGGTCTGTGCTGAGCAGGGAAGACGCTACAGTTCTGATTCAATCCCCTCATACCATGACTGTACTGTTCTGGCTGTGTGAAAGGGTGCATTGTCATCCTGAAATATTGCATCATTGTTCGTGAACAACATTTGAATCATGTGGTGCACCTGATCACCTAAAATGTTCACATAATCATTGGCTGTAACACAGCCTTTCAGAATAATGATGGGCCAGCAGAATACCATGATGTAGCTGCCCACACCATCACCCTTCCACCTCCATGCTTAACCGTTGGACTCAAGCAGACAGTAGGCTACTTTTGGCGTTCTCCATACGCAAACTCGGCCCGATGTTGGAAATAACGAAAACGTTGACTCATCGGACCATATGACGTGTTTCTACTTATAAGCCGTCCAGGATTTATGTCCCCGACATCATGATTTACCCTTCTTTGCGTTGGTTGTCGTCACTAATGGTTTCTGTATACCATCTGGTCCATGAATACTCGCTTTATGGAATTCTCGACGGTCAGTGTCGATAGATACTGGGTCTCGAAGATGACTATTGAGCTCTGCAGTCACGTTAATCGCTGTAGTTTTGTGTTGTTTCGACACAATTCAAATTAACGTACGACGATCTCTATCATTTAGTTTTGATTTGCGCCAGCTGTTACGTTTACACGATGATGTCTTTCCATGTTTTATTTAGGCTGTCATGTCTGTTGGAACAGTTGCTCTTGAAACATTCAATAAGCTGCCTTGACTTCTTGCTGCCTTGGCTTTCTTGGATGACACGGTAAGTTTACACTGTTCATCTTTTGCAATATTTCGCAAATATTTTCCACTTTTGACTTACGAAATTCATAACCTAACATCAGATTTTTTCTTGACAGTAATATGTATTTCACCTCATTCAAGAGAAAAAACTTGATGATGGACCAACAGGGTCCGAAACGCATCGTGTACTTCATGAAACATGAAAAGCTGTGACTGATTGCGTTTTTTAATGCATACTTCCAGGGTATTGAATACAGTCACGACTGAAGCTACAGAATATGGATATAATTTTTAACAAAATACAAAGTATTTCTTCATAAATAAGATGCAGTTCATGTCACTGAATCAGTGAGGTTCAGCTGTTTTTACATTCATTTCACGGTAATTCATGTCTCTCGGTAGTTTATTAATGCCAGAAATGCCAAAATATTGTAAGTGTTTCTTTAATTAAGTACGAGGTGCATTCAAGTTCTAAGGCCTCTGATTTTTTTTGTAATTAACTACTCACCCGAAATCGGAGAAACTGGCGTTACTTCTCGACGTAATCGCCTGCAGACGAACACATTTTTCACAACGCTGACGCCATGATTCCATGGCAGCGGCGAAGGCTTCTTTAGGAGTCTGTTTTGACCACTGGAAAATCGCTGAGGCAATAGCAGCACAGCTGGTGAATGTGCGTCCACGGAGAGTGTCTTTCATTGTTGGAACAAGCCAAAAGTCACTAGGAGCCAGGTCAGGTGAGTAGGGAGCATGAGGAATCACTTCAAAGTTGTTATCACGAAGAAACTGTTGTGTAACGTTAGCTCGATGTGCGGGTGCGTTGTCTCGGTGAAACAGCACACGCGCAGCCCTTCGCGGACATTTTTGATGCTGTGCAGGAAGGAATTTGTCCTTCAAAACATTTTCGTAGGATGCACCTGTTACCGTAGTGCCCTTTGGAAGGCAATGGGTAAGGATTACGCCCTCGCTGTCCCAGAACATGGACACCATCATTTTTTCAGCACTGGCGGTTACCCGAAATTTTTTTGGTGGCGGTGAATCTGTGTGCTTCCATTGAGCTGACTGGCGCTTTGTTTCTGGATTGAAAAATGGCATCCATGTCTCATCCATTGTCACAACCGACGAAAAGAAAGTCCCATTCGTGCTGTCGTTGCGTGTCAACATTGCTCGGCAACATGCCACACGGGCAGCCGTGTGGTCGTCTGTCAGCATTCGTGGCGCCCACCTGGATGACACATTTTCAGGTTGTCATGCAGGATTGTGTGCACAGAACCCACAGAAATGCCAACTCTGGACGCAATCTGTTGAACAGTCATTCGGCGATCCCCCAAAACAATTCTCTCCACTTTCTCGATCATGTCGTCAGATCGGCTTGTGCGAGCCCGAGGTTGTTTCGGTTTGTTGTCACACAATGTTCTGCCTTCATTAAACTGTCGCACCCACGAACACACTTTCGACACATCCATAACTCCATCACCACATGTCGCCTTCAACTGTCGATGAATTTCAATTGTTTTAACACCACGCAAATTCAGAAAACGTATGATTGCACGCTGTTCAAGTAAGGAAAACGTCGCCATTTTAAGTATTTAAAACAGTTCTCATTCTCGCCGCTGGCTGTAAAATTCCATCTGCCATACGGTGCTGCCATCTCTGGGACGTATTGACAATGAACGGGGCCTCATTTTAAAAAAATGCGCGTGTTTCTATCTCTTTCCAGTCCGAAGAAAAAAAATCGGAGGCCTTAGAACGTGAATGCACCTCGTAGATAAACATCTAAAAACAAACATAATCCTTACGACGCGTGTGACTGCATTCTCGCCGCTTGGAGCGCTAGCGTCGCGCCAGGTGTGAAACGGTAAGGACTTTCACAGCAGGGAGGGTCGCGACTGAATGATCAGACTGTTTTACTATTCTGAGCCTCGCAAGGGACTATTATTAACGTTATCAGAGAGGAGTGAGTGTGTTTCATGGTGGGGGTAGCCGAGTACTCGAAGACACACTAGAGCGGCTCCTTTGTGGCAGATGTAGGCAGAAAGTTGCCAGACACGGAGCCACGCCACTATGTGTATTTGGCTTGGACCATGCAGGTGTATAATACTGAATGTGACTCGCGAGCAAAACGAAGTCCGATGGCTGGAAAATTGTTGCGAACTGAAGGAAAAGTCAGTTTTGCGATAACTGCTGTTTGGTACATTGTAGGGTCGTAATTTAAATTCCTCAAGCGATAGCGAACATCACTCACGAAAAAACTGAATTACTATTATTTACTAACAGTCCATTGTCCAAGAGGTGTATTTGAAAACTAAAGTTGAGTACAATAAAAATTATTGGACCCAAGCAGCGGTCATCTATGGAGGGTCAGAATGCCATCGGCAACGTGACACGGTGGTTATCGCCCCGCACTCGTATTAGGGAGAACGACGGTTGAAATCCGCGTACAGCTATCCCTATTTAACTTTTCCGTGATTTCCTAAATTACTCCAGGCAAATGCGAGGATGGTTTCTTTGAAAAGGCACGGCCGATTTCCTTTCCCGTCCTTAAAACATTCTGAGCTTGCCCTCTGTCTCTAATGACCTCGATGTCGACGTGACGTTAAACCCAGTCTTCCTTCCTTCCTTTCTTCCTTCTTTCCTTCCGTCCCATGACAAGAGGCAAAATTGTTGAGGTTGTCATGCTCACTTGTTAACATATTACATGTTGGCTCCTGTGTCAGGATCTTCAGCCGACGATTGTTTATCGATTTTGGACGTTTCGCCAGCACGAGTGGCTGACATCTTCAAAGCTTCACCCTCCACTGCTGGTGGCGTATTGGAGTCGAGCCCACGGTCGCAAATTATACACTATTGGCCATTAAAATTGCTACATCAACAAGTAATGGAGATGATAAACGGATATTCATTGGACAAATATATTATACATGTGATTACGTTTTCACGCAATTTGGGTGCATAGATCCTGAGAAATCAGTACCCACAACAACCACCTTGATACGCCTGGGCATTGAGTCAAACAGAATTTGGATGGCGTGTACAGGTACAGCTGCCCATGCAGCTTTAACACGATACCACAGTTCAAGAGTAGTGACTGGCGTATTGTGACGAGCCAGTTGCTCGGCCATCATTGACCAGACGTTTTCAATTGGTGAGAGACCTGGAGAATGTGCTGGCCAGGGCAGCAGTCGAACATTTTCTGTATCCAGAAATGCCCGTACAGGACCTGCAACATGCGGTCGTACATTACCCTGCTGAAATGTAGTGTTTCGCAGGGATCGAATGAAGGGTACAGCCACGGGTCGTAACACATCTGAAATGTAACGTCCACTGTTCAAAGTGCCGTCAATGCGTAGAAGAGGTGACCGAGACGTGTAACCAATGGCACCCCATACCATCACGCCGGGTGATACGCCAGTATGGCGATGACGAATACACGCTTCCAAAGTGCGTTCACCGCGATGTCGCCAAACACGGATGAGAACATCATTATGCTGTAAACAGAACCTTGGATTCATCCGAAAAATCTCGTTTTGCTATTCGTGCACCCAGGTTCGTCGTTCAGTACACCGTCGCAGGCGCTCCTGTCTGTGATGCAGCTTCAAGGGTAACCGCAGCCACGGTCTCCGAGCTGATACTCCATGCTGCTGCAAACGTCGTCGAACTGTTCGTGCAGATGGTTGTTGTCTTGCAAACGTCCCCTTCTGTTGACTCAGAGATCGAGACGTGGCTGCACGATCCGTTACAGCCATGCGTATAAGATGCCTGTGATCTCAACTGCTAGTGATACGAGGCCGTTGGGATTCAGCATGGCGTTCCGTATTACCCTCCTGAACCCAGCGATTCCATATTCTGCTAACAGTCATTGGATCTCGACCAACGCGAGCAGCAATGACGCGATACGATAAACCGCAATCGCAATAGGCTACAATCCGAGCTTTATCAAAGTCGTAAACGTGATGGTACGCATTTCTCCTCGTTACACGAGGCATCACAACAACGTTTCACAAGGCAACGCCGGTTAACTGCTGTTTGTGTATGAGAAATCGGTTGGAAACTTTCCTCATGTCAGCACGTTGTAGGTGTCGCCACCGGCGCCAATCTTGTGTAAATGCTCTGAAAAGCAATTCATTTTCATATCACAGCATCTTCTTCCTGTCGGTTAAATTTCGCGTCTGTACCACGTCATCTTCGTGGTGTAGCAATTTTAATGGCCAGTAGTGTAGAAACACGCCTACCAACCTTACGTCGCACAGCACCTTTTTGATGTTGCGATTTCTTTTTCCGTCAGTGTATAATACGCAGCCGGCGGCTCGGAGCCAGTCGCCACCAGCAATGGAAGGTTGTCTTTGACAATGACAGTCACTAGAGAAGGCGAAACGTCAGAGAAATCCTTAATCAAACGTAAGCCGGAGCTCCTTTTGCGAAAGATAACAAAAAATACGTCAGAGATATAGGACTTTCGGAAACAATGTATCTGTAACCAACATCTTAGAACCAACAGGTCCCTAATTTAACAAGCTCTACTTACTTATCTGACGATAATACTGAATGAAGTTGCACTAAGTGAAAGCAACTAGGTGCAAATAACTTTCTTGTTCATTTTGTGCGATACTCAAAATTTGGACACGAAACGCGAATTTTGATGTAATTATGACGCTAGCACACATTCCAGGGTAAATCAAGACTAGCAATATTACGAGATATAATCTCCATGTGTCCAGTTGGTCGACAGTAAAACCGTTCTGCACAATATTTCGACGATTCCTGACAAACTTAGAAAAATCACTCTACCCGTACTACTGCAACACAAAATCTAGTCAGGAACACTACCCGTGAAAAGCAATCAGTTATTTTAACAAATCTGCAATATTTTCTTTCGCGGCCTTAATTCTTCAAACTTCCTACAGGGACACTTTTCTTTCGCACGGAAGTAGCTGTATTCGTCCGGAATTTTGTCGGCTAAACCCAGCATTTAATGACGTGTTTGTTTGTATAGCCAGCCCAAACTGTAGCATATATTTCTTTTTTTGTGAGAACATACTATGTAGTAAAAAGTTGGAAAGATAAGTAACAATTACGAGATTGTATCAGTTACACTACACAACACTTGTTTTCTCCACTCGTTCTTGCAAGCTGAGTATAACTACCGCGTTATCTTTGCAGAATGTGACAACAGCTGTCACCTTAGAAAACCTGTTTGTTTCTTTTGCTTTACAAGTAATGTTACCTGGCTGTATCTGAAGGTTCCTGCATTTCAAAGGTGTCTTTCAGAAACAATCAAAACTCAAGAGAGCGTGTTGTCTCCAACTTATACAGCCGTCCTCTCAGGCCATCAAGGATTACGTAGTCTGTGGTATCCCTACGACGAATGCTCTGATGGTTCCTTAGAGTATAATTCTGGAGCGGATCCAGGGTTTAATTCTGGGAGGCGGGGTCACAGTTTTTGCAATAAAATAATAAGAATACGAGGTTAAGTCAATTATTATCCGCAATTTAGTTATATTTTTGCTTATTTTGGTAGTTCTGTCATTTTACGTTGATGACGCATGCTTTATTTGTTGTTGTATCTTTGCAATTTTCTTACTTCTAGGTTAGTTTCGTTATCGCTGCCGTGCTGTTGATCATGGCTGCTCCGCTGTCTATTTGCACCAAAGCAGAGCAACGTTCAGTGAAGGCATATCAGGGGCCCAAATTCATCGAAGACTTTCGGTACAGTACGGGAACAGTGTTTTGCCACAACGGAGTGTTTACGAATGGATTGAAAAATTCCGAAATGGTCGCACAAGTGTTACGCACGACGAAGGAGCCGGACGACCGTTTACCGCCACAAATGAAGAAATCATTCAGCGTTCACGTGAAAATGAGTCTTTTAGACAGACAATTAACTATTGACGAAGTGGCACAATGCAACCTGGGGTTTTTGAGTTCAATAACATTAAGACTTATCCGTCGTAGTAGCCAAACATAAAAATCCTCCGCGTATGGCGGTCTCGTGCGCGGAAGCTCGTCTCTGATATAACTAAGATCCACGATAAATGTTGATACACGCGCAAAATGTGGCGTAATGTTGCCCACCGCCACCGGAGGTGTGAGTCCCCCCTTGTCCGTCGGGAGCGTGAGCGTTGCGTATCGCACCTTCAGGGGCGACCCAATCATCACAAAATAGCCTAGTGCCGACTGAAGTCGACGTCCGAGCGTGAGTGGTAGGGGCAGGATCTGCGAAATATGCACCACTCGAGAAACCACGTAAGTGTTCAGATACTCGAGTCGCTGCAAAGGTTCAAGACTCCGTAGGAGATGTTGTCGGACCGTGGTACGTGTTGTCTGTAAAATACGTCGGTAGTTAACTGCCGCAGTAAGTTTTACAGATGAGGTAAAGTCTATGCCGAGATAGCGGAATCTTCACCTCTTCCTCTGAACGAATGAGCAGCAGGAGGTCGTCCGCATAGGCACGATATTTGAAGGTGTAGCCCCGCAGTTCCATCCCAGAAAGAGAATTTGTTAGCCTCACAATTAATGGTTCCAACGCTATCGCGAACAGCAGCGTCGAAAGAGGGCAGCCCTGGCGAATGGATCGTCGAATTTGAATGGTCCCTGCTATACGCCCTTTAACCTGCACCAAGGATTGTGCGCCCCCATAAATCCTTCTAATGACACCAGTAAAACGGTCTGGAAGTCCCATTTGTTCCATTATAGCGTACAGATAGTTGTCGCGCACCTTATCAAAAGCACTGTCAAAATCAACCGCCACCATCGCCGCTTTAAGCCGGCACTCCTCCGCCAGCGCTATCACATCACGGCATTCGCCAGTAGCTGTTTGCACATTCACCGATCCACCCGGTGTCGTTTGTTCTGGAGAGAGAACGCTACGAATTAACACACGACATCGGGACGCTAGCAACCGTGCAAAGATCTTATAGTCGGCATTAAGCAGGGTGATGGAGCGAAAATGTGTGACCGTAATTCCTGGCTTCGGTATATGTACTGGCACCAATAGGCCTTCCATAAAAGCCGGTGGAATAGGCGCATCGGAATTTAACATCTCGTTGTACATTTCCGTCCATCGCGGTGCCATTTCGTTGCGAAATTCTCGATAAAATTCAGCAGGAAGTCCATCAATCGTTGCACATAAGGAAACGGACTGATTTCTTCCGGCGTAAGGCCCCTTCCAACCGGCATTGCTGCCGATTTGTTCATGTTCACTGCACTACCCGCCGTCACACTGTGGTCCAACAACAGTGCAAGGACCGTCTTCACCTCTTCCTCTGAACGAATGAGCAGCAGGAGGTCGTCCGCATAGGCACGATATTTGAAGGTGTAGCCCCGCAGTTCCATCCCAGAAAGAGAATTTGTTAGCCTCACAATTAATGGTTCCAACGCTATCGCGAACAGCAGCGTCGAAAGAGGGCAGCCCTGGCGAATGGATCGTCGAATTTGAATGGTCCCTGCTATACGCCCTTTAACCTGCACCAAGGATTGTGCGCCCCCATAAATCCTTCTAATGACACCAGTAAAACGGTCTGGAAGTCCCATTTGTTCCATTATAGCGTACAGATAGTTGTCGCGCACCTTATCAAAAGCACTGTCAAAATCAACCGCCACCATCGCCGCTTTAAGCCGGCACTCCTCCGCCAGCGCTATCACATCACGGCATTCGCCAGTAGCTGTTTGCACATTCACCGATCCACCCGGTGTCGTTTGTTCTGGAGAGAGAACGCTACGAATTAACACACGACATCGGGACGCTAGCAACCGTGCAAAGATCTTATAGTCGGCATTAAGCAGGGTGATGGAGCGAAAATGTGTGACCGTAATTCCTGGCTTCGGTATATGTACTGGCACCAATAGGCCTTCCATAAAAGCCGGTGGAATAGGCGCATCGGAATTTAACATCTCGTTGTACATTTCCGTCCATCGCGGTGCCATTTCGTTGCGAAATTCTCGATAAAATTCAGCAGGAAGTCCATCAATCGTTGCACATAAGGAAACGGACTGATTTCTTCCGGCGTAAGGCCCCTTCCAACCGGCATTGCTGCCGATTTGTTCATGTTCACTGCACTACCCGCCGTCACACTGTGGTCCAACAACAGTGCAAGGACCGTCTTCACCTCTTCCTCTGAACGAATGAGCAGCAGGAGGTCGTCCGCATAGGCACGATATTTGAAGGTGTAGCCCCGCAGTTCCATCCCAGAAAGAGAATTTGTTAGCCTCACAATTAATGGTTCCAACGCTATCGCGAACAGCAGCGTCGAAAGAGGGCAGCCCTGGCGAATGGATCGTCGAATTTGAATGGTCCCTGCTATACGCCCTTTAACCTGCACCAAGGATTGTGCGCCCCCATAAATCCTTCTAATGACACCAGTAAAACGGTCTGGAAGTCCCATTTGTTCCATTATAGCGTACAGATAGTTGTCGCGCACCTTATCAAAAGCACTGTCAAAATCAACCGCCACCATCGCCGCTTTAAGCCGGCACTCCTCCGCCAGCGCTATCACATCACGGCATTCGCCAGTAGCTGTTTGCACATTCACCGATCCACCCGGTGTCGTTTGTTCTGGAGAGAGAACGCTACGAATTAACACACGACATCGGGACGCTAGCAACCGTGCAAAGATCTTATAGTCGGCATTAAGCAGGGTGATGGAGCGAAAATGTGTGACCGTAATTCCTGGCTTCGGTATATGTACTGGCACCAATAGGCCTTCCATAAAAGCCGGTGGAATAGGCGCATCGGAATTTAACATCTCGTTGTACATTTCCGTCCATCGCGGTGCCATTTCGTTGCGAAATTCTCGATAAAATTCAGCAGGAAGTCCATCAATCGTTGCACATAAGGAAACGGACTGATTTCTTCCGGCGTAAGGCCCCTTCCAACCGGCATTGCTGCCGATTTGTTCATGTTCACTGCACTACCCGCCGTCACACTGTGGTCCAACAACAGTGCAAGGACCGTCTTCACCTCTTCCTCTGAACGAATGAGCAGCAGGAGGTCGTCCGCATAGGCACAATATTTGAAGGTGTAGCCCCGCAGTTCCATCCCAGAAAGAGAATTTGTTAGCCTCACAATTAATGGTTCCAACGCTATCGCGAACAGCAGCGTCGAAAGAGGGCAGCCCTGGCGAATGGATCGTCGAATTTGAATGGTCCCTGCTATACGCCCATTAACCTGCACCAAGGATTGTGCGCCCCCATAAATCCTTCTAATGACACCAGTAAAACGGTCTGGAAGTCCCATTTGTTCCATTATAGCGTACAGATAGTTGTCGCGCACCTTATCAAAAGCACTGTCAAAATCAACCGCCACCATCGCCGCTTTAAGCCGGCACTCCTCCGCCAGCGCTATCACATCACGGCATTCGCCAGTAGCTGTTTGCACATTCACCGATCCACCCGGTGTCGTTTGTTCTGGAGAGAGAACGCTACGAATTAACACACGACATCGGGACGCTAGCAACCGTGCAAAGATCTTATAGTCGGCATTAAGCAGGGTGATGGAGCGAAAATGTGTGACCGTAATTCCTGGCTTCGGTATATGTACTGGCACCAATAGGCCTTCCATAAAAGCCGGTGGAATAGGCGCATCGGAATTTAACATCTCGTTGTACATTTCCGTCCATCGCGGTGCCATTTCGTTGCGAAATTCTCGATAAAATTCAGCAGGAAGTCCATCAATCGTTGCACATAAGGAAACGGACTGATTTCTTCCGGCGTAAGGCCCCTTCCAACCGGCATTGCTGCCGATTTGTTCATGTTCACTGCACTACCCGCCGTCACACTGTGGTCCAACAACAGTGCAAGGACCGTCTTCACCTCTTCCTCTGAACGAATGAGCAGCAGGAGGTCGTCCGCATAGGCACGATATTTGAAGGTGTAGCCCCGCAGTTCCATCCCAGAAAGAGAATTTGTTAGCCTCACAATTAATGGTTCCAACGCTATCGCGAACAGCAGCGTCGAAAGAGGGCAGCCCTGGCGAATGGATCGTCGAATTTGAATGGTCCCTGCTATACGCCCATTAACCTGCACCAAGGATTGTGCGCCCCCATAAATCCTTCTAATGACACCAGTAAAACGGTCTGGAAGTCCCATTTGTTCCATTATAGCGTACAGATAGTTGTCGCGCACCTTATCAAAAGCACTGTCAAAATCAACCGCCACCATCGCCGCTTTAAGCCGGCACTCCTCCGCCAGCGCTATCACATCACGGCATTCGCCAGTAGCTGTTTGCACATTCACCGATCCACCCGGTGTCGTTTGTTCTGGAGAGAGAACGCTACGAATTAACACACGACATCGGGACGCTAGCAACCGTGCAAAGATCTTATAGTCGGCATTAAGCAGGGTGATGGAGCGAAAATGTGTGACCGTAATTCCTGGCTTCGGTATATGTACTGGCACCAATAGGCCTTCCATAAAAGCCGGTGGAATAGGCGCATCGGAATTTAACATCTCGTTGTACATTTCCGTCCATCGCGGTGCCATTTCGTTGCGAAATTCTCGATAAAATTCAGCAGGAAGTCCATCAATCGTTGCACATAAGGAAACGGACTGATTTCTTCCGGCGTAAGGCCCCTTCCAACCGGCATTGCTGCCGATTTGTTCATGTTCACTGCACTACCCGCCGTCACACTGTGGTCCAACAACAGTGCAAGGACCGTCTTCACCTCTTCCTCTGAACGAATGAGCAGCAGGAGGTCGTCCGCATAGGCACGATATTTGAAGGTGTAGCCCCGCAGTTCCATCCCAGAAAGAGAATTTGTTAGCCTCACAATTAATGGTTCCAACGCTATCGCGAACAGCAGCGTCGAAAGAGGGCAGCCCTGGCGAATGGATCGTCGAATTTGAATGGTCCCTGCTATACGCCCATTAACCTGCACCAAGGATTGTGCGCCCCCATAAATCCTTCTAATGACACCAGTAAAACGGTCTGGAAGTCCCATTTGTTCCATTATAGCGTACAGATAGTTGTCGCGCACCTTATCAAAAGCACTGTCAAAATCAACCGCCACCATCGCCGCTTTAAGCCGGCACTCCTCCGCCAGCGCTATCACATCACGGCATTCGCCAGTAGCTGTTTGCACATTCACCGATCCACCCGGTGTCGTTTGTTCTGGAGAGAGAACGCTACGAATTAACACACGACATCGGGACGCTAGCAACCGTGCAAAGATCTTATAGTCGGCATTAAGCAGAGTGATGGAGCGAAAATGTGTGACCGTAATTCCTGGCTTCGGTATATGTACTGGCACCAATAGGCCTTCCATAAAAGCCGGTGGAATAGGCGCATCGGAATTTAACATCTCGTTGTACATTTCCGTCCATCGCGGTGCCATTTCGTTGCGAAATTCTCGATAAAATTCAGCAGGAAGTCCATCAATGCCTGGGGACCGATTCAACGCACCCTTTGCGATCGCATCATGTACTTCCTCACAGCTAATGGCTTCCAGTAAGGTTCCTGCGGCTTCCACCGTCAGTGTACGGGAGACGTACGTGGCTATACGTTCGAGGTCATCGACAGGGGCTGCTTCTTTCCGATAGAAGTGTTGGTAATGGTCGACGAATGCAGAGACAATGTCCGCTTGACGCGTCACTCTTCGGTCTTCGCGGGTAATTAATTCCCGTACCAAAACGCGTCGTCGGTGCTTTCGTTCGTTCACGACGTGGTGCATGGAAGGAATCTCGTGCATTATCGTATCGTGACATCTGGCGCGCACCATGGTTCCCTGAAGATGTTTCCGAGCTAAAGCCACTAGTTTAGCTTTTATCCTTTTGCGTTCGATCCAGGCGTCCTGTCCCGGCGGACCATCGTCCAGGTCGCGCAGCGCTGCAAAATAAAAGTCGGTCGTACGGCGGCGCCATTCTGCCATCTCCCTGCTATATGAGATGAAGGTACGGCGAAGCGCCGGTTTAGCACAAGTCAGCCACCAATCAAGCTTCGTCGCATACCTTCCAACCCTTCGTTCGCACATCGTCCATGTCTCAAGGATCCGGTGACGGCATTCAGGATCATGTAGATGTTGAATGTTTAATTTCCAAGGGGCCTTACTGTTCCACACCTCTCTACGGGGAAGAAGCACCGTACAGATGTAAGCGCTGTGATCGGAAAATGCCAATGGCCAGCGTTCCGCGTCCTGGACATCATTTGCATGAGCGCGAGAGATATAAATGCGATCTAACCTGCTCGCCGAATGACTTGTCACATAGGTGTATCCCGGTGCATCTCCATGTCGTAATTCCCACGTGTCACTAAGTACAAGGTCGTTGACAACGATTCGCAACTCTTGGCTGATGTTTGCTTGCGGCCATTGGTCTTTCTGGCTGAGAACACAGTTGAAATCTCCACCAATTATTACACATTCATAACGTCCATGGAAAAGTGGGGCAATGTCTTCTGCATAAAATCGCGCCCTTTCCCGCCGCCGATTGTTTCCCGACGGTGCATAAAGATTGATGATGCGTGTCCCAAACGTCGTGAAAGCCATTCCCCTGGCCGACGGAAGGTAACACACGTTTTCTACTGGGAAGCCATCTCGCACGTAAACTGCCACCCCACTCCCATTGTGATCTCCATGTGACGAATAGGATAGGTAACCTGCGATGTATGGGAGTGCAGCTATGTGGACTTCCTGCAGCAAAGCAATATCCACATCAGATGCCCAAATCGCTTCCTTCAGTAGGTGTATTTTGGCCGGTGAACGCACGTCATTTATATTTATGTCGCAATACGGTTCGCATGGCGTTGAATCCCACTCTGTCGATGCGCAACACCATCTCCCTGCATCGGCGCTGGGGGCTGAGTTAGAAGACGTTCTCTCGCCCGTCTCCCTTCACCTTCAGCAATTATTAGGCCGTCTTCGTGAGTGCCGGCTGCCTCTGTATGACGTCCGGCGCCTCCTCAATATCGTCATACCACATCTTTGCAGGCAGTGATATATTCGTGTCCATTGCCACAGCTTCTGCGTCTGGAGAGCCAACTGGTTGTGATTCCTCTTCAGCATCACCACGTCCCGGTACCGTCAATGTGACAGACCGCTGCGGGTCTGATCGAACAGTTTCCATTGCCTCATCCTGTTTCGTAGAAACTGTTGTGTCGTCTTGGTCCACAGGCACATCGTCGTCGGGGCAAGAAGAGTCGTCCCTAGGAGATGTCGTGCGACGCCGCCGTTTCCTCCTTTTCGGGGAACGTTGTTTGCGTGATCTTCCTTCCGTTCCTCAGATTGTAGGGAATCACGGCTGCCCGACAGAAAAGCATCCGTAGGAACAGGAAGTGTTTCGAGTCCCATCGTTGTACTTGGCGGGAGTTCAGTCGAAACTGATGTTGTCGTCACAGAGTGCGTTCCAGACGGAACAGCATCCGTAGTGGCTGGAACTGCTTCGTGTACTATCGTTGTGCTTGGTGGGTGCTCGGTCTCATCTGATGTTGTCGCCGTAGATTGTATGCTCGACGGAGCAGCATCCTCTGTCATCCCGACGTCTGCTACAAGGTTTCGGAGAGTGCCATCTTGATCTTCCACCAGGGCTGTGTCTTTTCGGTCATCAGCGGACGCAGTGAGGGCTTTGGCATAGGTGATCGGTAGTACTGTCATCGCCGGCGACGGCTCCCGCACATCTGAAGGCAGTTGCGTAATCCGCCTCCTGGCCACAGCCAGAACATGTACGTGGTTGACCATCGTAAATCACCACCGCCCGACAACCACCAATTGTCAGATAGGACGGTACATGCTTCTGAAGATCAATAGTGATCTGTCGCACTCCGTTAAGAACTGGGTACGTGGCGAACTG
Source organism: Schistocerca cancellata (assembly GCF_023864275.1). Taxonomy (NCBI): domain Eukaryota; kingdom Metazoa; phylum Arthropoda; class Insecta; order Orthoptera; family Acrididae; genus Schistocerca; species Schistocerca cancellata. Next base: position 699,178 of record NC_064628.1, on the reverse strand, counting down.
TGTCCAGCGTTCTGCTGTGTGACCATGTACCGTGCCGTATGGCTTAAAAGCCTCGATAACTTCGTCAGCAGGGAGCTCAAATGCCAGCTCAAAAACACGTATTGTCCGTACACCCAGACCAGCATGTTCTACAGTTACCGTGCCGACATTCCCGTCACTATGGCAAAATCGGAGACCTGCTTTTGTCGCCTGTAGAATTCTCTCACACGCCGCGTCATTTACCATCTTAACATACACCGTGGGACTAACAATGGACAGGTGAATTCCGACAATATCGTGTGGCGGTATCTTGACGTCCTCTCGAATGAATCGTTCCACTCCTAAAGCCTTTGGTCGTTCGTAGTCTTTGCAGAAAGTGAATCGTAATGTAGTTTTCCTGTACTTGTTCGCCATGATCGTTGTTACTAGCCCGCGCGCAGTCCACAAGTAAACAAACACTCGCACACGCCGCACAGGCGGAAGTATCGGACCTCCGCTTCGCACGGCCGCTAGCGCCGAACTTACTATCAGTGACAGGTCAAACAAATTGCTTGCTATTATAGCTATATTAAATTTATGTATATGTATAATAACTGTCACTCTACGCCTTTTTTTATTCAAAATGTTCTAGGCTTACTTGCGTTTCTTAATATGATTACTGTACTTGAACAGAGAAACGTATGTTATAAAAAAAAGTGTAATTTAACTGAATGATTTTCACATATTTATTATTTTGAATGTGAATAGTATGCGTTGTTTTATTGTTTGGTTAATGTTTATAAAGCAAATGTTACGCCATTTAGGAATAGGACAGTCAGCTAGAAACGAAGCTTCATTTTCGGATATCTTAAGCTTCATGCTATTGCTTGTCAAAAAGATTTCGACACTCTTGAAAGTGTTTCACGAAGTGGTATGTTGTGTTTCAGTACCTGTGCCGAGCCCAAATCTCGTCCGACACAGAGCGGAATGAAACATCACTGTTTCGATCAGTCAGTCCGTTCCAAGCACAGGTGGACTGAAACAGCCTTATTTTGAAAAAACGATACAGTTTCTGTGTCTGGCTCGAGATCGAATCTGGTCCGGATATCCGAGACAGGGGCGGAATGAAACACCACTGTTTCGAAACAGTGAACCACAGCCGTTCCGAAACACTGAAACAGTTCCACGTATCGATACACTGTATCGAAACATAGAAACAGTGGTCAAGTCTAATAGGACGACCACTGGTTTCGGACCCCGACTGGGCGATGGCAGTGATGGCACGCTGTCACACACACACCGGAAGACAGTGGGGACTGCAGACGACAGTTCACTCCTGTCGTATAGGACGACAGGCAATTACAGACTGTGACGTTCTTTCCCTCCTTCTTCACTCGCCGGCAGGAGACGCGACTCGTAGCGATGTTCGTCCCCGTGGAACACCACCTGTAACTCACGTACGAACACAACTCCTCGCGTGGCTTAGAGATATTCTGTTATCTGTCCGCAACAGTTGGGACGTAGCGCCGTATAACGATCCTGCCTTGGAGGCGGTTAAGTGGGAGATGTGTCTCAGAGCTGGATAGTGACAGATGGTGACGCGAGACTGGACGCGCACGTAGTTTATGTATCAGCCGATAGAGGACAATATTGGATAGGGGGACTGTGATTTTAGTTTCGATTGTGCCCACTAGAGTGCACTAAAGTAATAGAATGTTTTCGTAAACTGTTCTAGTATTTTCATAAAGTGTTGTTATGTCTTTTTGTGTAGGTAAATTGTTATAAATGTGTTTTAGCAGTATGAATGATGCGTGAATGTGGTTTAAGGTTAATATGAAGATAGTTGTTTAACGAGTTATGTGGTATGATTTAGTGTGGGAACATTTCGAAGAAGTATGGATATGGACAAAGGGGATTTTTGTAGAATAGTTTTGTGAAGTAAGTTTATGGTAAAGGGAAAATTAATTCAGGTGTAAATAACAATAGTAAATAACTTTATGCATAAACAAAACTTCTGTATATTAGATAATTACGTCGGTAAAAAGTGCAGTCGTGAGATTTACTATTTTGCGATTGGTTATTGATGAAAAGCGCGGACTGACGCGGGAGAATGTTGTTTAGCTATTGGCTGTTGAGTAAACTGACCAATGGTAAAGCAATATTCTTCGCGCGCCTTTCTCTGCTGGTAAAGAAGACTTAGAGTATTCTAGAGAAGAGTGGGAGCCTAGCCATGAAAGAGATCGGACGTGTGCAGTAGTGGTTCTGACGGAAATGATAAGTTGCCGGATCTAGCAGTGTTTCATACGTCAAAAGTGTTGTAAAGTGACGGCATAATTATTCCGATGTGTGTGCAGAAATTTCGGAATTTTTAAGTGAACTTTGTGACGGGAAAAGAGATAAATTACGCGTGGCGTATTGAGCAGGTCGGTGGCTAAAAACTGTGACTGCATTTGGTACCGACAGACTTAATATTTGGCGAGCATTTTCAATCAAAAACAATCAGTACTGTTGTAGCTATTACGTTTTCGGGAAATGCAACACCATAAACTTGCTAACGTGAGTGAAAGGGATTATGAGTGACTGTGTTAAGACTAGCACGAGCTTGGCATTGATACTTGTTCACCTAAGTTTCAGAATATATCAATTGAGGACAAAATTTCCAACCTTTCATTTCGTGTTTCTCCCGAAACGTAGATTAGTGACTTTAATTGCAGCCTGGTTTACGTCGAAGTACAGTAGGTTTCACTCGGCTTCCCTACTGATGATCTGCTGAGACAATGTTCACAGGTAGGTGCAGGTCCGTCGTAAAAGGGACGGAAAGAACCGCGCCGCCGCGCAGTCTTCTCAGCTTGTGCGAACTGGTAAACTGCAATCGTTTATTTATATGCCTGGTTAGTTCCGTGATGAAATAAAATCTTGATTCTTGATTTCATCATTACGGTCGTTTTTCACATCATACAGCGAGGATGATATTTTGCTGTCTACTATTCCGTTGCTATGCCGTTGCTACGTCAAGTTATTAACAACGATCCGACGTAAGTCCAGAGATAACTTATGTTGGAGTAAATGTTTTAATAATACATAGTAATATTGGTTTAAACTAGTCACTTTTCACTGTCCATTATTCATGTGCTCACTTAGTCACTTAAGATGTTTAAAGAGTCAATCAACTTGCATTAATACACATTGTATTGTCCGTTTAATGAGTTAGGCGACGCGTAAGGTTTACCTTTTGACTCAGATGTTATTGTTCTTTCGGGTCTAGTGAAGCAGGGGATACAACCTGTCGGCTTTGACCAGTGACGTCAGGATAGGCCAGAGAGCATTTGTTACACAGATAAATGAGCTGACAAGAATGTTCAGAAACAAAGGAATACGAGAGACGAAAAATATAGTTGACATATAGAAAGGCCAGTAGTATTTTCACGTTAAGGATATCGCGTGTTTGTATCGTATTATTTCTCTGGAAAATGAAAGGGAAAAAATGGATGGAAAATATTGGTAGCGTAGAATACGTGACGTCACATGTATATGAGTTGTATCTCAAACCTCATTAGATGTGTACTGCTTAAGTACAGTAAGGGATACAAGTTTGGCGTAAGTCGATTTCTTCGTTTTCACTAGCATTAGTCTCATGTTGTTCAGTTGAACTATGTATCCCCTGCTTCACTAAACCCTAAATGAAGCACGGGACATAAATTTTACATGTGCTGTTTATTTCGCCTCCGCTATCACTAACAGCCTGTTGTTACATAGATATTAATTCTGCCGATGGCAGAACGAGCTACGTACATAATATTTGTACCCCACACTTCCGTTGACCGCTATATTTGTACACTGCTAACGAAAACGTGGAAATGGACGTACGTTACATTTGCAACCTGTACCTCAGTTTAACTACGCGAAGAAGCAATAAGACGACATGTATACAATTTGTATCCCGTACGTCACTATGGAGTACAGTTTTTTTTCCGCCTTCGATGCTATTAGTATCCCATTCTGTACTTCAGCTATATAGCTGTTCACAACATTTGTATCCTCTCCAGTTGACATTCGTGGTGTGGAGCCATGGTGAAGAACAGCTCGGTGACTTCCTAAGACACTTGAACAGCCCCCATGCCAACATAAAATCTACCATGCAAGTACAAAAGGACAAGAAACTGCAATTTCTAGATGTGCTGGTGACAAGGGATGGCGAAAACCTGAGATACAGCGTGTATAGAAAACCGACACACACGGACCGAAATCTGTACAAACTATCAAACCACCACCCGAGCCAGAAAAGAGGCACGATTAATACGCTCGTGGGCCGCAGCACCCCAGACGAGAATTGCAACGCCTGGAAAGTGTTCTGAGGAGCAATGAGTACTCCACAAATTGTATTAGAAGTGTAACAGAGCCAAACACTCGCCGAAGTAAGGAATCAGAGAAACAAATGTCAGGTACAGCCTTTCTGCCACACATTCCCAGAGTGACGGACAGAATCAGCCGTATATTGCGCAAACATGGCGTAAAGACGATTTTCAAACCGACAAGGACGATCAAAGAGTGTCTTAGATCGGCAAAGGAGAAAAGGGACCTACTTGCAATGGCGGGAATATACCGTATACCATTCACATGCGGAAAAGATTACGTCGGAATGACTGGACGATCAATTGACACCAGGATCAAAGAGCATAAGCGACATTGCATGTTGGGGCAGGTGGAGAAATCGGCCGTGGCAGAGCACGCACTGAGTGACACCGACCACGTAATAAAATTCGTCGACACGAAAGTTCTCGCTGTAGAGACGCACTATCACACGCGCTTGTTCAGAGAAGCTGTAGAATACAAAAACACGCGAACGGCTTCAACAAGAAAGAGAAAGCCTTAAGGTAAACGGATCCTGGCTTCCCGTACTGCAGCGAACGACCGTCGCAGGTAGCAAGAGGAGAACCGCACCGGAAATGACCGCGGAGAAGCCCTCGGACGTTGGCGCGCCAGGTACATACAGTATGCGGCCGCGAGCTCGGCTCCAGTTCACCACCGGCAATGGAGAGTGAAGCTTTCACAATGCGAGCCACTCGTGCTGGCGAAACGTCAGAAAAATCGTTTGATGAACGTAGGCCGAAGAACCCGAGACAGAAGCCAATAGGCAGTTTGCTACTGGAATACTGGCCACTGGATGCCAGAACTTACACAACACACTACATTGTGGAGTCGTATGCCATAAGCATTTTACGAACTATGGAATGTTTTGCTAACTATAATTGTCCTATGAAGGGGTGACACAATTGTGCGTGTCTGTGAAGTGTAATGTCAAGCTCTCTATGTGTGTTTCACAAATGTCACTGTTATGCTATAAGTCGCATTCACTATTGCTTTGAAATTTACTTTATGCTAAAGGTTGCTACCGACAGGAAATTTTCGAGGAGAATATTCAGCGATTTCCTGTGTAGCTGAATGTGCTGCTAATCAAACAAAGGATAGCTCAGCAGGCAGTTTAGTTGAAGAGCAATGGACAACTTTAAAAAGGGCAATCACAGAAGTTGGAAAGAAACACATAGGTACAAATAAGGTGACACCGAAGAAATCATGGATAGCAGAAGAAATACTTCAGTTAATTGATGAAAGAAGAACATACAAAAACGCTCAGATACATTCAGGAACACAGAAATACAAGCCAAAAAATGGTTCAAATGGCTCTGAGCACTATGGGACTTAACATCTGAGGTCATCAGTCCCCTAGAACTTAGAACTAGTTAAACCTAACTAACCTAAGAACATCACACACATTCATGCCCGAGGCAGGATTCGAACCTGCGACCGTAGTGGACGCGCGGTTCCAGACTGAAGCGCCTAGAACCGCTCGGCCACACCGGCCGGCAAATACAACCCACTCAGGAATGAAATAAATAGGAAGTGCAAGGAATATAAGGTGAACTGACTGCAGAAAAATGTGAAGAAACCGAAAATAAAATGATTGTCGGAAGGAATGCCTCAGCATATATAAAAGTGAAAAGAACCTTCGGGAAAATAAAAACAAGGATAGCAACATTATGAGTGCAACGGAAAATCCGGTGTTAAATGTACAGAAGAGAGCTGACAGGTGGAAAGAGAACACCGAAGATCTCTATGAGGGGGAAAACTTGTTTGATGGCGTGATAGAAGAAGAAATAGGAGTCGTTATAGAAGACATCAGACTTCCAATATTAGAAGCAGAATTTAAAGGGCTTTGGAATACTTAAAATTAAATAAAGCAGAAGAGATATATAACATTCCACCAGAATTTCTAAAATCATTGAGGTAAGTGGCAACAAAAAGACTATTAACGTTGGTGTGTAAAATACGAATCTGGCGATGCGCCATCTGACTTGCGGAAAAACAACATCCACACCGTACCGAAGGTTGCAAAAGCTGACAAGTGCTAGAATTATCCCACAATCAGCTTAACAACTCACGCATCCAAGTTGTTAAGAAGAATATGCAGAAAAATGAAAAAGAAAATTGAGGATGTGTTCGATGACGATCAGTACGGCTTTAGGAAACGTAAAGGCACCAGAAAGACAATCCTGACGTTGTGGTTGATAATGAAAGCAAGATTAAAGGGAAATCAAGACAAGTTCATAGGATTTGTCGACCTGGAAAAAGCGGTCGACAGCCTCAAATGGTGCAAGATGTTCGAAATAATGAGTAAAATAGGATTTAGCTATAGGGAAAGACGCGTAATATACAATATGTACAAGAGCCAAGAGGGAACAATAGGAGACAAGAACGAAGTGCTTTGAAAAAAAGGGTGTAAGACAGGAATGTAGTAGGCCTATATCGCTCTTTCTGTTTAATTTATACATCGAAGAAGCAATGATGGAAGTAAACGAAAAGTTCAAGAGTCGAAGAAAGACGAAAGTAATGAGAAGTAGCAGAAATCAGAACAGCGATAAACTTAACGTAAGAATTGGGTATCACGAAGTAGATGAAGGAATTCTGCTATCTAGGCAAAAAAATAACCAATGATGGATGGAACGAAGAGGACGTAAACAGCAGACTAGCACAGGGAGAAAGGACGTTCTTGGCCAACAGAAATCTACGACTATCAAACTTAGGCCTTAATTTGAGGAATAAATTTCTGAGAATGTACGTTTCGAGCACAGCGTTGTATGGTAGTGAAATATGGACTACGGGAAACGTGGAACAGAAAAGAAACGAAGTATTTAAGGTGTGGTGCTAAATGAGTAAGTTGAAAATTAGGTGGACTGATAAGGTAAGCCATGAGGAGTTCCTTTGCAGAATATACGAGGAAAGGAATATATGGAAAACACCGACAAGAAGATGGGACCGGATGGTGGAACATCAAGAAAATAACTTCCATTGTGTCAGAGAGAGTTGTAGAGGGTAAAAAGTGTAGAGGAAGGCAGAGATTGGAAAACATCTAGCAAATAATTGAGGACGTAGGTTGCAAGTGCTACTCTGAGGTGAATAGGTTGGCACAGGAGAGGAATTCGTGGCGGGTCGTATCAAAGCAGTCAGACTGATGACTCAAAAAAAATAAATAAATAAATAAAGCAGCCCTACACCGTATACACGAACATTCACAAAATGCTGTCTCACTGATTTCTCGGATATTCATTTCCAGGTGAGCCCAAACAACAAAGCATTATTTTGTTGCTATGCGTTGTTCAAGTGTCTCCTGGGGTTGACAACATAATTCAGTGACTACGTCATGTACGTAGAAGCAATACTTTACAAACGGAGATGTACCGGTAGTTTCAGCTGAATCTTAAGCCACAGAAACTGCTTAATGAAAATAATGCTAATGAGTGCTATGACGTGTCCGAATATGAATAAATTATGTGTGTGGTGCACTCAGTATCTCTTACGTTCTGATTCCAGTTTCACACAAATTACAAACTTTACAACTGTGAAAAGACACTATTGTCACTAGCCTGCAGATGGAAATTTTGTGAATTATCTTTAATAAGAAATATAATCCTAAATATTAATTAACATTCCATAACATAGTGTGTATGTTCGTCAGGATAGCTTAGGGCGCTGATGCGCTGCTTCCCGGACTCGGGTAGGCGCGCCGGCCCCAGATCGAATCCGCCCAGCAGCTTAACGACGGAGGCGTGGATTTGGTTTTTAGGCGGTTTTCCATATCCCACTAGGTGAATTGCGGGCTGGTCCCCACTTCCCGCCTCAGTTACACGGCTCGCAGACATCTGAACACATTCGCACTATTCCATGGATTACACTAGACACAGAGAGTTGGGGTACGCTAATTCTGTCCTAGGGGGTACGGGGTGGTGGTAGGAAGGGCATCCAGCCACCGCTTAAATTAACCTAGCCAAATCCGTTTAACCTTGCCAATCCTGCGTCATTGCGGGAAAAAGGCACAAGCAAAAGAAAGAAAGAACATAGTGGTACGTTATGTTTTCATAGGAAGCTTAGGAAGTTAGGACATGGTTAAAAAGCAATTCAGACCAATGAAACTGGAGGTTTGTCTAAAAATTTCATTTCAGCAAACAACTTTTTTTCTCAAAACTTTGTTCCCGTGCTTTGGACCCTTATGGTTCTCAGTCCCTCATTCAGTGAGTCGATATGACTGAAACACATTGTCACAACACTGACAATGAAAGCTTGATTCATGCATGGAGGCATGCTCACGGAGCCCAGTGGTTCATAGCGTCGTCTTAACTTCAGAAGAAAGTATAAACCAGCATGCCGCAGAGAAGCGCTGCAGTTGAATGCAACTGTACATAACGAAGGGAATGGATACCTGTGAGCCGTGGTAAAAATTGCTGTTTTGAAGAGCGCGCCGCAGCGCGTAGCGTGATGCAGTCGCCCTCCGTTTCTGGCGGTGGCGCCGCTGTGGCAATCGCAGCTTTGGTGTCTCCCTCTGGTGGGAAAGGGGAAAGGTTGGCTGTTCACGTGCATTTAAGGGGCGGTATGAGCTCGCCAGTGGGTCAGTCTCTCGTCCCCAGCTTGCTAGTCTGTCTCTCGTCGGGCATTTGTTAAGCACTAAGAGAACTCAGCGTGTGGTCGCCCGGTCGGGGCTTAAATCCTGCATCTGAGTCTGCGCGTTAGGCCGCCAGGCTGCTCGAGTTTGCTCAGGCAACGGTCATTGGCGGTTGGATCGATCGGTTGGTCGGTCGCGCACTAAGACACAAGATGACTTGTCCGTCTTGACCGTCGGCGCATGTCGGGTCGCCACGTGAGTCCAGTGGGCCGCGGCGTATAGTGATGGGTAGTGACTTCGCGGTCGACACGTGAGCAACAGGAGTTAACCCACGACATCGGTCTGGCCGGTGCGAGCTGCGACGCCGTGAGACGGGAGATCGGCGTGCTTTCCTGCGTCCGTTGAAGCGGCTGGCAGCGGACGGTTCGGGAGAACGATTTGGGGGTGCTGCGCCAGGTCTTCTCGAGAAATGGCACTTTATTAGAAGTTAAGTGATTGGTGATTTGTTGTTTCATTTACTTGTTAAATTATACTTGTTTTCTGTGTGAGTTCACCAGCCGTTTTGCTTTGGGGTCGTCCCACCATTCTTCTCCGGTTGCCCACCCGTGGGAAGGTGGTTGTTTATAAATTGGGTGGTCCGTTTTCCCTTGTGGAGTAGGGGCAGGTTAGAGCAACCTCAGTTCGGGTTGTTCGGTAATCTCCCTATCAATCTACCGTACGTTAGTAGCTGCTTCTGTCATGTTTGTCGGATTTGGTATGTTAACGAATTTATCACTTGGAGTGTAACGGCCTAATACCTGAAATATGTTTTGATCTTTGGAAACTTTGATATTATTGCTTATGATCTTGAGAAGCGGTATCTGTGTACTGTAGAGCATCTTAACTATTGTTTGGCCAACCTTGTAGAATTTTATATGAGATTGCATTTCATGGAGTTTTATTTAAATGATCATTTTAGTACATAAAGTTGCCACCCTTTCACCGTAAGACTTTTCTTAGAAGTTAAAATCAAGTTGCACTTTCACGTGGCAAGGTTAATATTTTAATTGTTAGTGTTTTGTACCATTTCCATCCCTCCTATGGGGGGTGCATAGTTTGTGTGCTTGTGTAAATTGTTAAAACTCTTGGTTTAAAGTTATCTGCTGTGTTGCAGATTTACACCAGTGTAGTCTTTCAGAGGTGGTTGTGAGCGGTCGTAACTATGGCCGTGACAAAAGGGAGTGGCAAGGTTCCGTGACCAAAAGCTCATACAGTCAAAACTTGTTTCTTTCTGCCTCTGAATAAATTGTAACTTTGATATTTAGAGGGTGCTTTCTAATTATAATTTTAAATCTGTTTCTTTAAAAAAAATGCTTTTAGGCACTATTAAAGTGAATAAAATTCCCATTTGTTAACAGGAATTTGGTTATGATTTCATCAGTTACTCCCTGTCAGTTACTTCCATGTTTACATAGTGTGATTAAATATGTTAATGTTCTTGATGAATCGCTAGTAAATCAAATAAGTTTTTAAGAATATTCTTTGAAAATAAATCACAGTTCCACCTGTTTCAAAATATAGGAAGTAAAAAGCGCTGATATACACTAACAATAAGCAAATAGTGGTAATGACATGCACATCACATCAATAATCGCGGAATTTTATTACAGTATTGGACAATTTTTTGTCCTTTTTATTATTATTTGCAGCCATCATCCGTCAGGACTCTATGCGTTACATCCATGTTCTTCAGGAACAGCAGTCATAAAACATATAAACAGTTTACAAAAATTTAAAAATACGAAATATATGCGTATTTTTAAAATTATTAAAACAAGCTATTTTACATTTCAAATTGTAAATAAAATATTGTTTTTTTTTTAATTTTAAAAAAATGTTTTGAACGAAAGACTTCATTTCACTACAGGTACTGAAACAGTAGGTGAGGGGAAGACTGTTCGCGAAACAATGCAGGAGTGAAGAGGTGGGGAAGAGGAGCCAGAAAAGTGGCGAGGAGCTACGAACTGTAGCGCTGACATCGAGAGCAAGAAGAGGATTCTGTGTGGCCGAGCGGTTCTAGGCGCTACAGTCTGGAACCGCGCGACCGCTACGGTCGCAGGTTCGAATCATGCCTCGGGCATGGATGTGTGTGATCTCCTTAGGGTAGTTAGGTTTAACTAGTTCTAAGTTCTAGGGGACTGATGACCTCAGAAGTTAAGTCCCATAGTGCTGAGAGCCATTTGGACCATTTGAAGTGGATTCTGTTAAAAGCTGGAAGGATGGGTAGATCTCTGGGCGAGATTTCCTGAGCACGTTATGGGAGATGATTAAGTTTTGTTGGAATAGGATGGGGGGAGCATGTTGTTGTAACAGGCGTGGTGGGGGGGGCGGGGGGTGGGGATAGTGGACGGGTACAGAGGGCGATGCGGGTTGCATAGCATTAGAGTATTTTTGGAGTTAGTGTTAAAATCAAAAATGCGAGGGGAAACTGGTATGAATGCAGACGACGTTAGCGTAAGAGGATTACTTGTCAGACTAAGGCTTTGTTAGGAGTGCAATATGTAGTTTTAGTCTATTATGAGGGTTTTTTTCTTTTTTGGATAGCGCAGTAGGTGCGGTTTCCATGTCAGTTTATTTTGGCATGTAGCATTTACTGAATATAACGGCCATAAATTATAATCTAATCCAGGTCAGGCTTAATTTTCGTGTAACTGTTTACAGATTAGAAATAGGGCTCGATGTGCACTGTTATTCGTTCATAGCAGGCCGAGCAAGTCATGTGCACCGTCAGTAAACTGAAGCCGAAGGTTGCCAGCATCGCATCATCATTCCTTCTAAACTAAAAGGAACTTCTGGAACTCCTTTATCCCTTGGCGTACTCTGGTGTCGGTTTGGGTTTCCAGCTCCAGTAGCGCTGTCCTCTGCCAAAGACGGCACCGTCCCTTAACGTCTCTGGCAATCGCTGCAGCGCAGATTCTGGCAGGAACGACACGGAAAACGCCACCACCAAGTTCAGGGCTGCGAGGATGGCGAAGGGAAGTCGCTTGTCGTCCTGTGCAAGGAGAAGATATTTGCAAGTAGTGAGAATGAAAGACGCCAATCACAGATATGTTTGCACGTGAATTATTACGACTCTAAGGCCTCCTCGCTAACCACCCAACAGAAAGCCCGCACCAGACTGTAATTACAAAACCTATTAACTGAGCAAAAAAGTGATTGCACCCCTGCACTATCCCCCACATTCGATTAGATTAGATTAGATTTACTTTCATTCCAATTGATCCACAGTGAGGAGGTCCTCCTGGATGTAGAACATGTCAGAAAAACAACAATACATCATAGATATTAACAACTCAGACAAATAAACTAATGTACCATTCCACAGGTCCCAAGTGGAATGATCGTCATTTTTTAATGAGCAATATATGAAAGAATCATTTTACAAATACTAATGCACTGAATGTAATATAAAAAAGTTTATTTATTTATTTATAAGGTAATAAACGTATAATACAACTACTATAACACTTATTTACAATGAACACATAACTGCACTGAAATGGTGCAGAAGTTAGATTGTACTTACACACACACACACACACACACACACACACACACACACACACACACACACACACACTTATTTACAATGAACACATTACTGCACTGAAATTGTGCACAAGTTGTATTGTACTTATATATAATATATACACACACACAAATCAGTTGATTCTGCTGAGAAATTCATCAATGGAGTAGTAGGAGTTGGCCACCAATAAATCCTTTAGGCTTCTCTTAAATTGAATTTCATTGGTTGTTAAGCTTTTGATGGCTACTGGCAAGTTATTGAAAATGTGTGTTCCTGAATAATGCACACCTTTTTGTACAAGACTAAGTGAATTTAAATCCTTGTGAAGATTATTCTTATTTCTAGTATTGATTCCATGAATTGACCTGTTGCTTTGAAAAAGTGATAAATATATTGGGAAGCAGTAGTTAGTATCCCTAATTCCCTAAACAGGCTTTGGCAGGATGTTCTTGAGTTCACACCACATATGACTCTTACTGCACGTTTTTGTGCCTGGAAAACTTTAGCTTGGCTTGATGAATTACCCCAAAAAATAATCCCATATGACATTGTGGAATGAAAGTAAGCATAGTATGCCAGCTTTCTCACTTTTATATCACCTATGTCTGACACAATTCTAATTGCAAATAGAGATTTGTTAAGATGCTTCAGCAGTTCTGTGGTGTGCTTTTCCCAGTTGAATTTATTATCAAGCTGTAATCCCAAGAATTTAACACTGTCCACTTCTTCTATCTGCTTGTCATCATATGTTAGGCATATACTTGTGGGACACCCTTTACGAGTTCTGAACTGCGTATAGTGAGTTTTTTCAAAGTTTAGTGTCAAAGAATTGGCTAGGAACCAGTGATTAACAACAAATATTTTATTAGCTGATCTTTCTAAGACTACACTTGATTTGCTATTTATTGCAATGTTTGTATGGTCGCCAAACAAAACGAACTTGGCATCTAGTAATGTTACTGATGAAAGGTTGGTGATATACACAAGAAAAAGTGAGGGCCATAAAATGGAACCTTGTGGGACCCCACATATAATTAGTTCCCACTTAGATGATGCCTGATAGCTTGATACATGTCTCTTTCCTAATAACACACTTTGTTTCCTGCCAGAGATATAATATTTGAACCATTTTGCAGCATTTCCTGTTACACTGTAATATTCTAATTTACTTAAAGGGAAATGCCTTTGACAAATCACAAAATATACCAGTTGCCTGCAATTTTTTATCTAATGAATTAAGCACATTTTCACTGTAAGTGTAGATAGCCTTCTCAGTATCAGAACCCTTTAGAAATTCGAACTGTGACTTTGACAGTATGTTATTTGAGATAAGATGGTTATAAAGCCGATTGTACATTACTTTTTCTAAAATTTTTGAGAATGCTGGCAAAAGTGAAATTCGACGGAAATTTGATGCTATTTCTTTATCTCCCTTCTTAAACAGTGGCTTAACTTCAGCATATTTTAACCATTCAGGAATTATTCCACTGATAAACGACTGGTTACACAGATAGCTTAATATGTTACTTAAGTCAGAATAATATTCTTTAATTACCTTTGCTGATATTTCATCATACCCACTAGATATTTTTGATTTTAAAGATTTTATGATGGATATTATTTCTGCTGGGGTAGTGAAGGTCAAATTCATACTATGGAAGTTACTTGAAATGTCTGGTCTGAGGTATTCCACAGCAGCATCTACAGAACCCGACAACCCCATCTTTTCAGTAACAGATATGAAATGTTTGTTAAAACGTTCTGTGACACTATACACATCTGTCACCAATGTATCATTTACTCTTAATGCTATTTGTCCCTCTTCATGTCTGGTTCTACTGGTCTCCTCCTTCACTATATCCCATATTGTCTTTATTTTGTTATCTGATATGACTATCTTTTCCTTGTATAATATTTGCTTTGATGTCCATATTATAGTCTTTAATATTTTGCAGTATTTCTTGGAATGTGCTATAGCATCAACATCGGAACTGTTTCGGATTGACAGATACAGTTTTCGTTTTGTTTCACAAGATACCTCTATTCCTTGAGTAATCTGTGGCTTCTTTATGGACTTTGCTCTAACCTTGGTAAGTTTTTGGGGAAAACAGTGTTTGAATAAGGTAAGCACTTGATTAGCAAAAGTGTTATATTTTTCATTCATGCCATGAGCATCAGTCCAGTGAATGTCTCTGAGGAATGTCCTAAAATAATCAATTTTTGGCTTGTTGATTACCATCTTGAGATCAGATTTAACAGATTTTATATCCTGTTCAGTGTTAACATTTAACAGAAGGAACTGCATGCCATGATCTGAGAAGCCATTGATTATTGGTTTTGTAATATAATTTTGTTCATTGGACTTTTCTATAACGATATTATCAATGGTTGTTTGTGAGCAAATGGCTACCCTAGTGGGAAACTTTACGGTGGAAATTAAGTTGAATGATAGTGTTACTAACTCAAATAAGGGTCTTTGAGGAAATCTACATTGAAATCACCAGCAACCACTATTTCTTTGTTTTTGAGTGTTAAATGGGCCAGTACAGCTTCAAGGTCGTTTATGAACAGATTAAATTTACCTGCAGGTGCCCGATATACACTTCATATTATGAAGGATTTTTTGTGAAATTCTACTTCTGTTGCACATATTTCCATATGCTGTTCGAGGCAAAGTTTATAAATGTCCATGTTCTTAAATTTATGACAGTTCCTGATGAATGTCGTAACTCCTCCTTTCTCCATTTCTGATCTACAAAAGTGACATGCTAACCTAAACCCTGTAACACTTAAAAGTTCTATACCAGTGGTCACAGGATGTTCAGAGAGGCAGTTTATGTCAGCTGAGTTTGAAGACTCTAATTAATCTATGCAGATAATTAATTCATTAATTGTATTTCTTAGTCCTCGAATATTTTGACGCAATGAAGATAGCTGACATTTCACATTGACTGAGTTAAAATTGGATAGAGTTAAAATATCTGCTGACTGCTGAAAATTCTTAACCAATGGCTGTTTATGCTGATGCAATAAGCTAGAATTATGTTTTTCGGTTTCTTTCTCAAACTGGTTTGTCTCAGTCCTAACCTCTCTTAAAATTTGGTTTCTTTCTGACCATACTACCCTAATAAAGGGTCTTTTCTGAACCTTGTAACCACTGGTATTTTATCACTCATGACAGTGCCTCTCCCCTTTAACTTTCCTGCTATTTCCCCAGCCAGTTTACCCTTCCCCTTCCTGTTGAGGTGAAGGCCATGCCTAGTATAATCCCACCTACTGATAGAATCAACAGGAACCACACCAATGTGTGACCCTGCACCAGACATAAGCAACTGTTTCAACTCCTAATTAACTCTCTTGACAGAAGAGTTCAAATGAGGTTGGTCATGGCGCCCAAGAACAGATACAAACTCAACACTAGTATGCTTTGATGCTGATGCAATCTTTGCCAGGTCACACTCTATATTGTACCCAGGATCTCTGGGTACCACTACAACCACACTGTCTCTCTTAGTGAACTCTTTGCAAAGTGATCCTAAATCCTCTGTCACGTGCTCCAGACCAGCACTAGGTTTAAAAAAAATTGGTGACCTGGTATTCTGATCCTAGTTCATCCTGCAAAAGTTGGCCAACACCTCTTCCATGGGAACTACCTAACAACAACACTTTCTTTCTCTTTACTGCTTACCCTACTTTCTTACTTTTCAATTTGCTGCTGAAAGTTTGTTGTGCCCTGTCTACACCTGCAACTGCTTGAGGCTCGCCAGTTTCTAACTGAAACAAAAGGTCAAATCTATTTTCCACATTCACCACGAAGCTGTCAGATAAAGTTCTAGGCCTGACCATGACCATGATCTGACCATGATCTGACCTACAGTGTTCTATGCCAGTGTTGCATGGATGTACTGTCCACCAACGTCCTACTACTCCCTCTAAATCCTTGAGCGTCATGCACTCTGTTCTCCCTTTAAACATCTGTTTAGTTTCCCTCATGTGGATCCTTTACCCCCTCATCAAATTCGCACCTCTCCTTACAATAAACAGCTAATCAGATCCTACACTATCTGAAAACTCGACGTCAACATTTGTATACTCTGTAATTTGAAATCTTGCTACGCCTTCGCACCTACATTGACATACAGTTCAGTCCATATAAACATGAGCTACTTTAATTACTTAGAACAACTGAAGCAATAATGGGACACATTTGCAATTTTAGGAGATGATAAATACCATTGAGAAATCACATACATACATTCACACAAACTCCTCACAGCAAATGCTGGAAGTGTCCTTCACCAGCATAGATCTACAAGTGCACTCTTTTCGCCGTATTCCGTGGCATTGTGTGAAGTGTATTCTCATCAGTGTTGTTTATTTCGTGTGTCTTGGCCTGACGAAGTTCTGCAGTTGTTCGTGGTCTATGACTGTACACTCAGCTTTTAAGAGACCGCCACAAGCGCGGGGGAGAGTGGGGGGGGGGGTCCGTTGTTCGGTCATCATAGACACTTGTTGCAAGTTACATGGAAGCGCTAGGCGTGGGGCACGTTGCTCTATCCTGTAACTAAGCTTTTATATAAGATCGATGTCATCCAGCTGCTCCACAAGTGTGTTGAAGATGTCCGTATAAACTGTACAGTCTTCAGTCATATCAAAGAAAATGGGACCATCACTCCTGGAAGATGACACCGAGCACCACACACCGACCTTTTCATCATGCAGTGGTGTTTCATGGATGATATGGGGGTTAACACCAGTTAACGCGTGTTGATGTAACCTGGAAGATGCAACCATGCCTCATCCATAAAGCAAGGTATGCAGAGGCTGTTGAATAAGAAACCCCTGAAACCACATTCACGTGCAACAGAGTCAAATTTCTACGTTCTGTCGCGTGACTTCTATAAGGTAACGAGCTGCAGAAGTTCGTCACGAGTCTGCCTAATACTGCGCGCGGTGTTTTTATTTTTAAGCCAGAGCACAATATCCGCTTTCCTGGTGTTTTTACTTCGTGTTTTAACAGCTGAATGATAACAGGCATGGTAATTACAATGACCGACTTCGAAGCAACGTATGACAAGAATTATCCAGTGAACCACTTTGAAACTGACAACGTTCTTTCCTAATGGTAGTCACTGCTGTTGTTCTTACACCCTATTACAAGTTTACTATCAACAACAAGACCAGAAAATGAGAATAATCATCAGAGTACCGTTTCCTACGGGAACTTTAAAACCGCCAGTACCACCGCTCATTTTCCAGCAGGTATTCATGGAACAATTCTGATTCACCAATGTTTCAGCAAGATAATACACTTCTCTTGTATCGTGCATCTTTATAAGAGATCGTGCTGCACCTATATCACTTCTTTCAATCAAAAACTCTCTTCTTACTATATTTGAAAACAATGTCTTTTAAAATACTTTGCGTTGACCAAGCGCTACCTTTGAAGCCAATTTCCTCAGTCATAATCGTGACAAGTTTTTCTGATTTCGAGTATTCACTACTTATAAACATTTCAGTGCCACCACTTTGTGTCGCAGGTTTCTTTAGATTTCGATGGTTTCCAGGCTGCAACAAACCAAGATTTCTACAGCTTTGACCCTTTCGTTTACTATTCTCTGTACAATTCTCTAGCCGACACATGTTTCTGCAGTTCATTATTGTGTTTTCAAAAGTAAAAAATTCGAGTCCCTCTCTCAGATCCTTGTAAATGCTGTAAATAAACCTACTCGCCAGTGCGTTCAATTAACAATATAAATATTGCAAACTTTAGGGAAAGCCTACAGCAGCTAGACTGGAATGAAGTGTGTAAGGAACCTGATGCAAACTTGAAACATAACTTATTTCATGGTACATTTTTAAGGGTATTTGAAAATTGTTTTCCCAAGAAAATAGTTAAACATAATTCCAAGAAAACATATTAAAACCTTAGCTAACTAAAGGAATAAGAATATCTTGCAACTGTAAAAGAGAACTGTATCTAACAGCGAGAGGGAGTACTGACCCCGAAATTGTTCAATATTATAAAAACTATTGTGCGGTACTAAGAAAAGGTATTAAAAAGTCCAGAAGCATGTGTATCATGTCTGAGATCAGTAACTCTGATAATAAAATTAAAGCAATTTGGAATATTATTGAAAGGGAAACAGGTCAACCAAGAGCACAGGAAGACTTTAGTGCCATAAAACTGAATGACAAGTGTACCAACAAACAATCAGAAATTGAAAATATTTTCAATAATCATTTTTTAAATGTTGTGGAGAAAATAGGATCTAGATCTTCACTAGAAGAGGCAAAGCTACTAATAGAAGAGGCCATACCTGTGCAGTTTAAAACAACTGTAATTCCACCAACCTCTCCCTCTGAAATCAGTAAAATAATAAACTCACTGAAAAGTAAAAGCTCTTACGGAATTGATGGCATTTCCAGCAAGGTACTTAAAGCTTGTTCCCCACAGATAAGTAGGATTCTCAGCCACGTATGTAATAGCTCTTTGGAGCAGGGGGGTTTTCCCTGATATACTGAAATATGCCATTGTAAAACCATTGCATAAAAAGGGGGATACGTCAGATGTCAACACCTACCGCCCAATCTCTCTCCTGACAGCTCTACCAAAACTTTTTGAGAAAGTTATATATTCAAGAGTAGCCTCCCATATTTGTAAAAATAAAGTACTAACAAAATGTCAGTTTGATTTTCAGAAAGGCTTTACAACAGAAAATGCTATACACGCTTTCACTGATCAAATATTAAATGCTCTGAATAACCGGACATCACCCATTGGTTTTTTTTGTGATCTTTCAAAGGCCTTTGATTGTGTAAATCATGGAATTCTTTTAGATAAGCTAAATCATTATGGTTTGACTGGGGCAGTGCACAAATGGTTTAATTCATACTTAACTGGAAGAATGCAGAAATTTGAAATAAGTGGTTCATGTAATGTTAAAACAATAGTTGATTCCTCAAACTGGGGGGGGCTATCAAGTACAGGGTCCCACAGGGTTCGGTCTTAGGTCCTTTACTGTTCTTGATATACATTAATGACTTACCATTCCACATTGATGAAGATGCAAAGTTAGTTCTTTTTGCTGATGATACAAGTATAGAAATAACATCCAAAAACCAAAACTAAGTGATGTAATTGTAAATGATGTTTTTCACATAATTATTAAGTGGTTCTCAGCAAACGGACCCTCTTTAATTTTTGATAAAACACAGTATATACAGTTCCATACAGTAAATGGCACAACTCCAATAATAAATATGGACTTTGAACAGAAGTCTGTAGCTAAGGTAGAATTTTCAAAATTTTTAGGTGTGTCCATTGATGAGAGGTTAAACTGGAAGCAACACATTGATGGTCTGCTGAAATGTCTGAGTTCAGCTACGTATGGTATTAGGGTTATTGCAAATTTTGGTGATGAGAATCTCAGTAAATCCACTTACTATGCCTACTTTCATTCACTGCTTTCATATGGCATCATATTCTGGGGTAATTCATCGTTGAGTAGAAAAGTATTCATTGCTCAAAAACGTGTAATCAGAATAATTGCTGGAGCCCACCCACGGTCATCCTGAAGACATCTATTTAAGGATCTAGGGATCCTCACAGTAACCCCACAAAATATATATTCAGTTATGAAATTTGTTGTTAATAATCCAACCCAGTTCAAAAGTAATAGCAGTGTGCATAGCTATAACACCAGGAGAAAGGATGATCTTCACTATGCAGGGTTAAATCTGACTTTGGTACAGAAAGGGGTAAATTATGCTGCCACAAAAGTCTTTGGCCACCTACCAAAGAGCATCAAAAACCTGACAGATAGCCAACTAACATTTACAAATAAATTAAAAGAATTTCTAGATGACAATTCCTTCTACTCATTGGCTGGATTTTTAGATATAAATTAAGGGAAAAAAACCAACTTAAACATTAGTGTCATGCAATATTTTGTGTAATGTAATATCTTGTACAGACATATTTTATTAACCTGACATGTTCCACATCATTACGAAATTTCGTATTCATGATCTATGGAACAAGTATTAATCTAATCTAATCTAATCTAATCTAATCTATGAAGGACTTCACATTTATTGCCGTCACCTGACATATTTATTTGGAAATCGCATTAAAACATTTACACCTATACTACTACAAGAAACTAACATCGCAAGTCAATGAATAATTTGGTCGCTCTGTGAATGAAACAGTATTGTCATAAAGTACAACAGTGCAGCATGCGGGAGAGAGATTCTCGCAGTCTAGCTGTATCTTGCAGCTTGCTGCGCGAAGAGAAAATGAATCTTATTGGCTGCTTGGAGTTAATGGTGGTGGATGTGCTAACGTTAAATATTTATGGGACACTCCGGCCGTGGTGGCCGAGCGGTTTTAGGCGCTTTGGCCCGGAACCGCGCGACTGCTATGGTTGCAGGTTCGAATCCTGCTTGGGGCATGGATGTTTATGATGTCCTTAGCTTAGTTAGGTTTAAGTAGTTCTAAGTTCTAGGGGACTGATGACCTCGGATCTTAAGCCCCATAGTGCTCAGAGCCATTTATGGGACAAGGAATGAAAGAAAGATAAATATTTTCGGGAAATTTGCTTCGAACTAATCATATTGATATTGCTATTTTGCAAGAAGTCATTTGTGAAGAGATAGGTTCCTTTCAGTCATATACGTACATAACAACGTTGGCATCAGCGGCAGGAATTGTTGAATTTTGACTATGGATGTATTAAAGTTACAGGATCTAGAAAAAGTGCCGGGAGAACGCATAGTCAAAGGCGTTAAGAATGGGGTAGCAACCCTGTTAAAGCTCTACGCTCCCTCCTGTTCAAATAACAGAGCTGCAAGGGAAAGATGTCCCTTGTAACCACTGCGCCATCTTGCTCGGTGTTCCCAAGCCGTGCTAAGATGCAGGCCGCTGTCTTTATTGAGGCAGTGTGTCACAAGGAAATAACTTTCTCGTATTAAAGCATATGTTTGATGCTAGTAGATTTCTTTCAGCGAGAAATGTCTGTCTGTCTGTGCATTTATTCTTGTATATCCTTCTTGCCTTCTCCGTCTTTCTTTATTTTGCTTCCAAGGTAGCACAATTTCTTCACTTTGTCCACTACGTCGTCAACATTTTGTGGGGACACAGTTATGTCAAGACAATAACACCTAAACTCACTCAGTTTCGAAACATAAAAGGACAGAACAATTTATTTATTAGTTTATTAATTACAGTTCAAAATCCGATCTGGGATATTTCAAACAATGCGGCATTCTTCTGTAACCGCAACCGGTAACGCCATCTGTTAGTAGCATAAGAAACAGTCTGAACAAATATTGTCCTTTTTGTCTGACTGCTATTAGTGGATAATATTGCTTTTGTAATCAGTTATTTCAAAAGTTAAACTATAATGAAAAGCAGAATGTGTGTTAAAAGCAAACAAAGTATGCAAAACATTTATTGTACCATTTATTGTACTTTTACAAGAGCTGCACTAGTTGGGCAGAGGTTTTCTTTATTGTAACAAATTTTTATCTCGATAGTTTCTTTTATTACGCTGTCCCAAGAATTGTTAGTACTGTAACCTCATTTGTCTCTTCCAAAACAATATGTTGTCAATTTTCTAGCGCGTACTCTGCTACCGCCGATTTGTCAGTGTGCTGAAGGCGAAAGCATCCCTCGTTATGTGTTCAAGATTACGGACAGTCAGTTCTACATAAAACTTCCCACACCCATACAGTATTTTAGATACTCCTGGCGTTCTGATGCCTACATCGTCTTTCATAGCCCTCATGAGTCGAGTTTTAATTGGAGCACTGATGATTGAACCGTTTTTATACCTCTCTAGGAGCCAGGTAATTTTTCCTTTTACTGAGCCACAGAAAGGCAAAAACCCAAGATTCTTAATACTCCTCCTTGGGGTCTTTATGTTTCTGTGTTTTCAGAAAGATTGCTTGTGAAATCTGGCGGTTGTTGTAGCCGTTTTCCTTGAATACTTTCCACAAGTGACTCAGTTCCCTCGGTAGGTTTTTAATGTCTGAGACGTCTTCCGATCGATGCACCACGGTTTCTCAGAACAGAATATTTCTGCGACGGATACCAGGCCGTGTGGCTGGGATAATCATGTACTTTAGGGCGGACGAGCACGTCAAGGAATGGTACGGCACCGTCTGTTTCTAAGTCTATTGTGAGCTTGTTGTTGTCATGCATATTGTGTAATGTGACAACGTGCCGTCTAGTGAATGCCACGCATAGTCAAGGCGCAATGGTAGAGAAAGTGGACGCTTATGCCATCTGTGGGCCAAAATCGAAGGCAAAGCGGAAGTGCTTCCGCCTGGTGGCAGCTAAATTAAATAACGCTATGGAGGAGACAGTGTCTGGCTTGTGCTGCACTCTGACAGCGAAATTACAAAAGAATTAAACTAAATAATATTGTTACGTGTAGTAAAAATATAAATGTAATATTACTTTAATATATGAAAATGATTGTAATTGAATATTGTAACGCTATGGTATGTTTAATTGTAAATAGAGAACTTGGCGTAACGTAAAATAATGGTTAGGTGTGGGGGGAATCCCCAAGAACGAGAATAGTGTACAGGTTGGCGCGTAATATTGGCGGTAGAAGTAAGTTGGCGTAGCTCTGAGGCAGAACAAGTGTTATGTGGCGTAAAAGCGACTGCCGGTGTGTGCTACGGCAACGTTGCTAACAGACCATTTAGAAGTGAGCTGAAAACAGATATGGACTTCGTTCATCGTATGGCTGCAAGCTAAATGGACACTAAAGCTTGTAAGACGTGGTATTTCGACGGAGACGAGCTGTGTGCGGCAAAATAGTACGGTTCCCCGCTCTGAGGCAAATGGCACAGCGTGGTGCAATGCTGCGTTAACTTCGACGAGTTGCTTGTGCCAACGGCGAGGTGTGAAGCGACCAGTAGCCGCATCCAACGGCGTGTTGTGATCTCAATAGCTGATGAGGCCCATTGGGGAGCTCACTTCGGTAGCAACGAACTAGAACTTATCTTACAAGAGTATTATTATGAACAGCGGTTGTTATACCGACGCCATAACCAGTACATTTATATTTTGTGAATCAGTTTGTGTAATAGTCAAACCAAATTCTCTACAGTGTGTAAAGTTTGGAGGTAATAATAATTTTGTGGTTTCAATTGCATTCCCCTAGTGTAATCAATTATTTAAAAGAAATAGCGCATTATCACCCCATATCCAGTGATTCAGATGGAAACCCAGCTCTAAGCAAAGAAGGGAAAGCAGAAAGGTGGAAGGAGTATATAGAGGGTCTATACAAGGGCGATGTACTTGAGGACAATGTTATGGAAACGGAAGAGGATGTAGATGAGGATGAAATGGGAGATATGATACTGCATGGAGAGTTTCACAAAGCACTGAAAGACCTGAGTCGAAACAAGGCCCCAGGAGTAGACAACATTCCATTAGAACTACTGACGGCCTTGGGAGAGACAGTTCTGACAAAGCTCTACCATCTGGTGAGCAAGATGTATGAGACAGGCGAAATACCCTCAGACTTCAAGAAAAATATAATAATTCCAATCCCAAAGAAAGCAGGTGTTGACAGATGTGAAAATTACCGAACTATCAGTTTAATAAGCCACGGTTGCAAAATACTAACACGAATTCTTTACAGACAAATGGAAAAACTGGTAGAAGCCGACATCGCGGAAGATCAATTTGGATTCCGTAGAAATATTGGAACACGTGAGGCAATACTGACCTTACGACTTATCTTAGAAGAAAGATTAAGGAAAGGCAAACCTACGTTTTTAGCATTTGTAGACTTAGAGAAAGCTTTTCACAATGTTCACTGGAACACTCTCTTTCGATTTCTGAAGGTGGCAAGGGTGAAATACAGGGAACGAAAGGCTATTTACAATTTGTACAGAAAACAGGTACCAGTTATAAGAGTTGAGGGGCATGAAAGGGAAGCAGTGTTTGAGAAGGGAGTGAGACAGGGTTGTAGCCTATCCTCGATGTTATTAAATCTGTATATTGAGCAAGCAGTAAAGGAAACAAAAGAAAAATTCGGAGTTGGAATCAAAATCTAAGGAGAAGAAATGAAAACTTTGAGGTTCGCCGATGACATTGTAATTCTGTCAGAGACAGCAAAGAACTTGGAAGAGCAGCTGAACGGAATGGAAAGTGTGTTGAAAGGTGGATACAAGATGAACATTAACAAAAGCAAAACGAGGATACTGGAATGTAGTCGAATTAAGTGGGGTGATGCTGAGGGAATTAGATTAGGAAATGAGACACTTACTGTAGTAAAGGAGTTTTGCCATTTGGGGAGCAAAATAACTGATGATGGTCGAAGTAGAGAGGATATAAAATGTAGACTGGCAATGGCAAGGGAAGCTTTTCTGAGGAAGAGAAATTTGTTAACATCGAGTATAGATTTAAGTGTCAGGAAGTCATTTCTAAAAGTATTTGTATGGAGTGTAGCCATGTATGGAAGTGCAATGTGGACGATAAATAGTTTGGACAGAAAGAGAATAGAAGCTTTCGAAATATGGTGCTACAGAAGAATGCTGTAGATTAGATGGGTAGATCACATAACTAATGAGGAGGTATTGAATAGAATTGGGGAGAAGAGGAGTTTGTGGCACAACTTGACTAAAAGAAGGGATCAGTTGATAGGAGATGTTCTGAGGCCTCAAGGGATGACCAATTTAGTATTAGAGGGCAGCGTGGAGGGTAAAAATCGTAGAGGGAGACCAAGAGATGAATACGCTAAGCAGATTCAGAAGGATGTAGGTTGCAGTAGGTACTGGGAGATGAGGAAGCTTGCACAGGATAGAGTAGCATGGAAAGCTGCATCAAACCAGTCTCAGGACTGAAGACCGCAACAACAACAACAACAACAACAACAACAACAACATCTGGTGATTTCTATGTGCTGCAACATCAGTGAAAAGTTATGTGTATCGGCGTAGCCATATTACAAGAGAAAATAGTCGGAATTAACGCCAGGTACAGTGCCACATTAACTACTATCCAGCTCGATGTGGTGGCTTTTCAGTACATTGTCATAGTCAAAAATTACATGGTTCCGTCCGAGCAATGTGATTCTCAATTAGTGTTTTCAGTACTGTATTGACAAGCAGATCTATATTGTCCTTTAACTAAGCGTTCAAGGAAATTGCTGCCACCACAGTACACATTGTGCCTTCAGCACAATGCAAGCTCAATAACATTAATTCAGCAATTACAATTTGTGTAGTTTACATTAACCTAAAACAAGTTCAAGTATTTATCATGTGTGTTTATGTATTGTGAATCGATTTCAGGCTGTGGTATTGTTTTAAATGAATAATGTCCTCCTGTTAGGCAATATCAAACAAGCAGAATTAAGTGCGCTCTGTTCAGTCACTTCAAAAAAATTATCAGTGCTACTAATAAACAAATATAGTCTTAAAAATAAGTTTGTACTCGCCATTATCATCATTTATTCCAAAAATTCCGTGTAGTAGTTGGATCACCATAGGGTGTCTATTCAAACCTATTACACGCGAGAGCCGCTTTCCGGAAGTCCGATGCCACGTCGTCTAATAATAGTACAGTAAATTCGGTTGGTGGTATCGCAGTTGTTGATTTGGTCCAAGAATTCTCCCAGCTTTTCACGTCTTTGAGACCAGACAGCGAAAGTGTCGTCGACGTAACGATAAAATCAACTAGACTTTGCAATAGTTGTGTCCAGAGCGATACCGTCAAAATGCGCCATAAACAGGTCGGCTAAAACTGGAGCTAATGGACAGCACATCGCGACGCCGTCAGTCTGATTAAAATACTCTCCATCATATGGAAAATATGATGACGTCAGAGTGTGCTTGAATAAATCCATAACGGCGTCGTCAAATAACTGGGAGGGCAGGTCTATAGAATGCTCGATGGGAAGGCACGAGAATATTCAGAGCACACTAAAGCTGACGATAATATCTTCTTCTCCAAGGAGCAGGCATTTAATTCGCCTGATGAAGTGGGTCGTGTTCCTTATACGATGCACAGCGTGACCAACGTGCGGGGTAAGGAGGCTGGCCTGATATGCTGACGGTAGAGCGTGGAGGTGTGTACCTCTTGTGAACGTTTGGAAGACAATAAAATGTAGGTGGTCGAGGTGCCCGCGGGAAGAGCTTTTGAATGGCATTCTCTTCCAGTGAAGGCCTGTTGAGAAACTCCGACGCCTTCCTCATTATTCTGGATGTTGGATCTCTTAATTTTTGGTCTCTTTCCACCTCCAGCTTCAACCGAATCTTCGCGCCATAGTTGACTCGTTCCATATTGACAGCTGCTAGTTGGCTGTCAGGGCTACCAGGAGACTTCGTATATTCCTGTTTCACGTCCGATCATAGAGAAGTAAAAGAATACGGCATCAACCTAGGCGCTCTGGATTTCATGCAAGAACAGAACGAGCTGCGTTCTGCAAGATACACGCTTAAGGAATCCGCTTTCATTTATAAATAAATTTTCGCTTTCCATAAACAACAAAATACGCGAGTGTGAAACATGGTCAATAATGCTGTTAGACAGTGACGTCAAAGGTATAGGCCTGTAAATTGCTCTTGATTGTTTATGCCAAAGTTGAGTGAGGGTAAGTTCATATGACGTTGCTTACAAGCTAGCTTTTGACTGGTTACTAGAAATATTCTTGAAAGATCATATGGCAAGCTGAATGACCATGCGCCAACTGTAATCTCACATATCACTACGAATGCTGTGCAACATTTCAGTTTTAGTACTCGTGTACCAGATTTTAAACTAATCACTCTTATACAGCAAATTTTCGAGATATACACTACTGGCCATTAAAATTGCCATACCACGAAGATGACGTGCTACAGACGCGAAATTTAACCGACAGGAAGAAGACGATGTGATATGCAAATGATTAGCTTTCCAGAGCGTTCAGACAAGGTTGGCGCCGGTGGTGACACCTACAACGGGCTGACATGAGGAAAGTTTCCAGTCGATTTCTCATACACAAACAGTAGTTGAGCGGCGTTGCCTGGTGAAACACTGTTGTGATGCCTCGTGTAAGGAGGAGAAATGCGTACCATCACGTTTCCGACTTTGGTAAAGGTCGGATTGTAGACTATCGCGATTGCGGTTTATCGTATCGCGACACTGCTGCTCGCGTTAATGAGGTCCAATGACTGTTAGCAGAATATGGAATCGGTGGGTTCAGGAGGGTAATACGGAACGCCGTGCTGGATCCCAACGGCCTCGTATCACTAGCAGTCGAGATGACAGGCATCTTATCCACATGGCTGTAACGGATCGTGCAGCCACGTCTCGACCCCTGACTCATCAGATGGGGACGTTTTCAAGACAACAACAGTTCGACGACGTTTGCAGCAGCATGGACTATCAGCTCGGAGACCGTGGCTGCGGTTACCCTTGACGCTGCATCACAGACAGGAGCCCCTGCGATGGTGTACTCAGCGACGAACCTGGGTGCACGAATGGCAAAACGTCATTTTTTCGGATGAATCCAGGTTCTGTTTACAGCATCGTGATGGTCGCGTCCGTGTTTGGCGACACCGCGGTGAACGCACATTGGAAGCGTGTATTCGTCATCGCCATACTGGCGTATCACTCGACGTGATGGTATGGGGTGCCATTGGTTACACGTCTCGGTCACCTCTTGTTCGCACTGACGGCACTTTGAACAGTGGGCGTTACATTTCAGATGTGTTACGACCCGTGGCTCTATCCTTCATTCGATCCCTGCAAAACCGTACATTTCACCAGGAAAATGCACGACCGCATGTTGTAGGTCCTGTACGGGCCTTTCTGGATACAAAAAATGTTCGATTGCGCCCTGAACAGCACATTCTCCAGATCTCTCACCAATTGAAAACGTCTGGTCAATGGTGGCCGAGCAACTGGCTCGTCACAATACGCCAGTCACTACTCTTGATGAACTGTGGTACCGTGTTGAAGCTGAACGTCAGCTGTACCTGAACACGCCATCCAAGCTCTGTTTGACTCAATGTCCAGGCGTATGAAGGCCGTTATTACGGCCAGAGGTGGTTGTTTTGGGTACTGATTTCTCACCCAAATTGCGTGAAAATGTAATCACATGTCAGTTCTAGTTTAATATATTTGTCCAATGAATACCCGTTTATCATCTGCATTTTTTCTTGGTGAAGCAATTTTAACGGCCAGTAGTGTAATTCGCTTAGGGTGGGTACTGAGTTTCGCATCTTACGACAGAAGGAGATTTCAAGAGTGATACTTGGACTATGAGGTTAAGTGTGTCCCGAGACATTAATCAGAGGAAAAACATTTTCGGCTTTAACTTTTGCACAGCATGTTGAGTACCACAGCGTACCTGAAGAACAGATGGAAAAGCTTCGAAACTGAATAGCATTCAGCTTCAGAGAACTAAAGGCAGAACTGTCCTCTGTCAACTAAAGCAACTTCGTCGTACTGTGACATGAAAGGCGAGTCCGCTAAGCACAATATTTCGGAGTAGGTTATCTGGTCGAGTAGTGTATAGCTGGCAGGTTGCAGTCAAGTTGCTGGGCCAGGAAGTCGGAGCTGGCGCTGGGCAGAGTACACAGGCTGTTGTAGAGAGCTGTGGGCGGACGTGTGGGATCGCTTGGCCGGCTGCAGTGGTCGAGCGTCTTGGAAAATCCGAAGTGGTAGGGAAGGGTGCGCCGCCACGTCCTTATTGAAGTCAGGCAAAATGACCCACGAACTGACTACGTTAAAACTGAAGCTGAAAATACTCACTGAAAATACTAACGAGGAGAGGCCATGAAGTTGGGATCACAGATTTACTTCAAATTTTCTAAACCTTATTAGACCATTAAAACAACAAAATGTGAAAGTAGCATGATGTGCTATTGTGGCAATTCCATGAAAATCGCAAGAGATTTTTTACGCATCGATTATGTAACTGATGTACCTGTACGAAGGTGCTGACCGTTCGAATTCGTGGTAGTCAAGTGATTAGCGTTCGAGCTTCATAAGACGAACATGTATGAGGCGAAGTTTCGACTCTTGCTCAAACGTATTCGTTAAACTATTTTTTCCATTACTTCTCATATTATTTAACTTAGATGACATTTGAGAGGTAATGTTATTTGACTACTTAATATCTTTAATTAGATTGTCAGCGCCTATAAATTTCCCAAAATTTCGCGTTACGCATAGTTTTCATCCAAACTGTCGGAAGAAAGAGAGTTTTTTCAAAATGTCAACGAGTTATGTTTCTCCTTAGAAACTCTTAATATACCCTGTAAATGATGGAAAACTGCGTTAATTCGAACCAGTAGATGCCATTTCAATTTGTTTTCCACGTTTGTGTGACAAACACCATCCTGCAACATGTGATGTCGAGAGCACATCCGACAGGTAACTGTACATTACTCTTGTATTCTGACACATTGTGATTTACTATGTTAGTGACTATGAATAAAGTCATTCGCATTATTATTTGTCGAGTCTAGTCTGGGCTTTCCAAGCCTGTCGCCCGTCCTTGGAAATTTAGTTAAAATAGTGAACAGTCAAATAACATATGAAATTCACAACAACTTCACGAAAATGCACATTGGATTAGCTTTCTCATCGTATTAGCTCTCAAATGTCATATAAATTAAATAATGTTACAGGTGATGGGAAAAATATAGATTAAGAACTAGCAGTCACTGTGGCTGGATTCGAACCGTCACCTCGCACACGTCCTTCTTCCTAAGTGCGAGATCTAACTACTTTTATTTTTTAGCTCATTTTGTTCGTTGAATTAGTTCGAGGCGGACGTCCCATGATACTCGCTCAAGTTCGTCGTTGGTCCATTCACTTGTTTTCTTTTTTCTTTTTCATTACAGAGGGCAGCTAACCCTCTGTCCAAACACGCTGGGCTACAACTCCGGCTGTACCATTTGCCCACAATTAGGTCCTTCCACCAGCATTTTCGCACAGGCACATAGAGGCATAAAACTTATCTTGCGATATTCTCGCAATTTCCAGAATAGTGCACCTTACTCCTTGCACATATGTTGTTTAAATGGCCTACTGCAGCTGTAGAAAGTTTCAAGTAAATACGTGATCCCTACGTCATGGCCTCTCCTTGTGAAACCACTCCAGGACATGATAAGAAAAATCTAGACAGCGTCGAATTCACGGTAGTGAGACGAGTTCACTATAATTATTACCACATTCATAAAATTATTATTAAAAAGTTATTAACATCTATGCTATAAATTGCAATAAATGACAAATGATAAAGATATGCAATACATGCATATAACTTCAAAGTCAGTACCTCTATTAGACTCTTGTTTATTTACAGTGTTACAGTTACACTTACACAATCATGATTTCGGCTTCAAAGTGCTATTATCAAGTGCTTCCTGAAAGCAGATTAAACAATAACAGTGAAATACATAACAAGTGATGTAACCATATAAGAATCCATATTTATAATGCTTACTTACAAGTCTTATAAATTGCCTAAGATGGCGTACTGACACATTAAAATACACTATTAGACACATTGTCTAAGAGTCGGTATTTCTGGCAGAGCCTACTGCTTTGTTTCATTACTGAGTATACCATCTTGACTGAATGACAGTTGGCTAAGTGTCAAATTGTCTTGGTCAAAGAAATTCCTGTTATAAGCAGGTGACATTTTTTGTTTTAATCTTTGGACTCAGTGTCTGGTAGGGTAGGAAAGGTTAGGAGCAATTTATTTTCTTTGGTAGTTGTTACATCATTGCAGTACCTGTCTATCTTAGTATACAATGGAGTTGCCTGCTCATAAACGTAAACAGTAACAAACCTCTCGACAATATTCGCTGCATCCATAAATATAACAGTCCAGCTAATCATTGACGTTGTTTAAAGTACATTTTAGTAGGTAAATATACAGCTTTGTATATGAAATTAACACATGGCCAACTGTAAGTTGTGTAATTTTGCCTCAATTCAGAATTAATACAATACAGTGCAATTACTTACTCTACTCACTCATTAATTAACCAGTGAGTTTTGAAGCAATATTTATGACATACATATTATCAGACATGTAAATCCTGTTATATTTGGTAGAACATTACTTAGGAATAAGTGCAAATAATAGAGGTATGTGAAACAGGACCTGTACATAAAAGTATTTCAGCAAATAAAAGAATCAAACGATTTCATGTTAAACAGCACATTTAAATTTAACATACTATAAAGAGTAGGGATATCCTAGTATTTGTTAATGGTTGATGAAATGCAATTACAAATGTGAGTGCACCATAGTATTGATACATATGGCTGCAATCTTGATGCTATGAATCTTATTTACATGTTATAGTAGTGACGTCTTACCTATATGATGTAAAGAAGACGTAGTAATGTTAACAACTTAATCAGCAACCACATATGAAAGCCCCAAGTGGGTTAACTCCTATTTCTTAATAACAAAGATAAATGTAACATTATTGATCATAGTTACTTCTTAGAGAGGTAATAAACAATTGAGAAGAAATACAAGGTCAAGAAAACTATGAATCATTCATTGAAGATTGTAGGCATATGGAGTGGGAGTGTAAGGGGGGGGGTGTAGAAGGATGGATGGGGGGCTACCAAATGACTAATGAAATGAAGGAATAGCTATTGTTGGGGGGGGAGGGGGAAGGGTAACTAATAAAGGAATAAGAATAAAAATGTGAAGTGAAAAAATACTCAAAAATAAAAATAATAACACATAATAATATGTAGACATCTAAGTAAGTGAAGAAAAGGGAGTATTTTAAGAGGAGTGCGGGAGTTGGGGGGGGGAGGGTGATCTTTAACCAAGGAATAATGATAGACGTTTCCTGTGAGAAATCTGTTAATAAATAAAATATATTATATTATAATTGGATATATATACACTGGCCACCAAATTTATATTTTGAGATGAATATATTTGTGGACTATTCCTTTGATAGTTCACAATGTGGGATGTTTATGTCTTTTCTCCCCTTTTGCTTTTTATAACATTGTCTCCTTCGTATTCTCTAATTTATTAGGGTTTTATTCACATTGTTATGCATAATTCCTCTCTTCTTCAGCATCCCCCTCCCCTCCCCCCTTCCCTGGATGTATTGTTATCATGCCCATCACCTCCCTCAGCGATTATTGCTAACCACTGATTGACTAACCCTTTCCTCCCTCTGAGACATACTACTTTCATGAGGAATCAGTATCCCTCTTCATACCTCACCCTGAACTTCTATCATTAACCAAAGGACAGACTGAGAAAGTCTCAATAAAACCTTTTATTTTATTAAATTTATGGAATAAATTTTAGTATCACAACTATTTAACACATAAAACACTAGCATTTATGAATCCACACAGAGAATGTACTGATACACATTTAAATGTACCTTCACTTTGGACACATCATTCCCACACACTGCCCTAACATATGCTATATTTGATCCTAGATTTAACATTTAAAAATGACTATTTACTATAGGTGTATTTAAATTTAAAAAAAAATTCACTTCACATTTTTATTTTTATTCCTTTATTAGTTACTCTCCCTACAATAGCTTCTCCTTCATTTCATTAGTCATTTGGTAGCGCCCAATCCATCCTTCTACACCCCTCCTTACACTCCCACTCCACATGACTACAGTCTTCAATGAATGATTCATAGTTTTCTTGACCTTGTATTTCTTCTCAATTGTTTATTACCTCTCTAAGAAGTAACTACGAGGGCAGTTCAATAAGTAATGCAACACATTTTTTTTCTCGGCCAATTTTGGTTGATAAAGCCGGAAATTTCTTGTGGGATATTTTCAAACATTCCCGCTTCGTCTCGTATAGTTTCATTGACTTCCGACAGGTGGCAGCGCTGTACGGAGCTGCTAAAATGGCGTCTGTAACGGATGTGCGTTGCAAACAACGGGCAGTGATCGAGTTTCTTTCGGCGATAAACCAGGCCATCTTAGATATTCATAGGCGCTTGCAGAATGTCTACGGTGATCTGGCAGTGGACAAAAGCACGGTGAGTCGTTGGGCAAAGCGTGTGTCATCACCGCCACAAGGTCAAGCAAGACTGTCTAATCTCCCGCGTGCGGGACGGCCGTGCACAGTTGTGACTCCTGCAACGGCGGAGCGTGCGAACACACTCGTTCGAGATGATCGACGGATCACCATCAAACAACTCAGTGCTCAACGTGACATCTCTGTTGGTAGTACTAGTACTGTCACAATTGTTCACCAGTTGGGATATTCAAAGGTTTGTTCCTGCTGGGTCCCTTGTTGTCTAACCGAACACCATAAAGAGCAAAGGAGAACCATCTGTGCGGAATTGCTTGCTCGTCATGTGGCTGAGGGTGACAATTTCTTGTCAAAGATTGTTACAGGCGATGAAACACGGGTTCATCACTTCGAACCTGAAACAAAACGGCAATCAACGGAGTGGCGCCACACCCACTCCCCTACCAAGAAAAAGTTTAAAGCCATACCCTCAGCCGGTAAAGTCACGATTACAGTCTTCTGGGACGCTGAAGGGGTTATTCTGTTCGATGTCCTTCCCCATGGTCAAACGATCAACTCTGAAGTGTATTGTGCTACTCTTCAGAAATTGAAGAAACGACTTCAGCGTGTTCGTAGGCACAAAAATCTGAACGAACTTCTCCTTCTTCATGACAACGCAACACCTCACACAAGTCTTCGCACCCGAGAGGAGCTCACAAAACTTCAGTGGACTGTTCTTCCTCATGCACCCTACAGCCCCGATCTCGCACCGTCGGATTTCCATATGTTTGGCCCAATGAAGGACGCAATCCGTGGGAGGCACTACGCAGATGATGAAGAAGTTATTGATGCAGTACGACGTTGGCTCCGACATTGACCAGTGGAATGGTACCGTGCAGGCATACAGGCCCTCATTTCAAGGTGGAGTAAGGCCGTAGAATTGAATGGAGATTACGTTGAAAAATAGTGTTGTGTAGCTAAAAGATTGGGGAATAACCTGCTGTATTTCAATGCTGAATAAAACAACCCCTGTTTCAGAAAAAAAATGTGTTGCATTACTTATTGAACTGCCCTCGTATGATCACTAATGTTACATTTATCATTGTTGTTAAGAAATAGGAGTTAACCCACTTTGGTCTTTCATATGTGGTAACTGATTAAGTTGTTAACATTACTATGTCATCTTTACACCATATAAGTAAGACGTCACTACTATAACATGTAAATAATATTTATATCACCAAGATGCAGCCATATGTATCACTATCATGGTGCACTCACATTTGTAATTGCATCTCATCAACTATTAACAAATACTAGGATATCCCTACTCTTTATATTATGTTGAATTTAAATGTGTTGTTTAACACGAAATCGTTTGGTTCTTTTATTTGCTGAAATACTTTTATGTACAGGTCCTGTTTCACATACCTCTATTATTTGCATTTATTCCTAAGTAATGTTCTACCACATATAACAGGATTTACATGTCTGATGATATGTATGTCATAAATATTGCTTCAAAACTCACTGGTTAATTAATGAGTGTGTTGAGTAAGCAATTGCACTGTATTGTATTAATTCTGAATTGAGGCAAAATTACACAACTTACAGTTGGCCATGTGTTAATTTCATATACAAAGCTGTATATTTACCTACTAAAATGTACTTTAAACAACGACAATGATTAGCTTGACTGTTATATTTATGGATGCAGCGAATATTATCGAGAGGTTTGTTACTGCTTATGTTTATGAGCAGGCAACTTCATTGTATACTAAGATAAACAGGTGCTGCAAAGATGTAATAACTACCAAAGAAAATAAATTGCTCCTAACCTTTCCTACGCTGCCAGACACTGAGTCCAAAGATTAAAACAAAAAATGTCACCTGCTTATAACAGGAATTTCTTTGACCAAGACAATTTGACACTTAGCCAACTGTCATTCAGTCAAGATGGTATACACAGTAAAGAAACAAAGCAGTAGGCTCTGCCAGAAATATCGAAAAGTTAACAATGTGTCTAATAGTGTATTTTAATGTGTCAGTACGCCATCTTAGGCAATTTATAAGACTTGTAAGTAAGCATTATAAATATGGATTCTTATATGGTTACATCACTTGTTATGTATTTCACTCTTATTGTCTAATCTGCTTTCAGAAGACACTTGATAATAGCACTTTGAAGTCGAAATCGTGATTGTGTAAGTGTAACTGTAACACTGTAAATAAACAAGATTCTAATGGCGGTACTGACTTTAAAGAAATATATTACGACTCTAGCTCCACACTATGAAAAAATTATTATATGCATGTTACACACAGCTACGTAGATCTTGATGTCAACGAGAGAATGACCTATTTCCATTTTTACTAAACAAATCCACAAGCAGTTATAAATTATTTATTGGCCATTCCATATAAGGGTGCTAAAACAAATACCCAGTAGGTGTAGATTTAGTGATGGTGTTTTAAGAGCTGCAGTGCAGGTTGTACACGTTGCTGGACGCTGAAACATCGTAGGTACGTTCATTAATCGTTGAGCTTGTAAAGCATGCTGAAAAAAATAATACCGGTAGTTGTACTTGCTGCTACCAGTTGAAAATATGGCACTGTAAGCAGTCAGAATGTGAAATGTCTGATGTTTTGACGTCAGTATGGTGTATGTCACTAGGCGATACGTTTTGATTTCTTTTATGAAGTGACTGTTGGTGTAAAGGGTGTATGAAACGCAATGGCAGTTGAGAAAAAGACGTACACTGCTGGCAAAGTTGTTTTATCACAACGACAGCAACAACATCGCTGCAGGGTGGGTATATCGCCGACAGGAACAACTGTGAAGAGGTCCCATGATATTAAATGGGCTAAGGAATACGATCAATTAACCTGAAGAAACAGATGAACAATGGTGGTGCAGATGGGAAAGGGAAGCAGCCCATTCCCATGGCAGTTGTTGATGAAATGCAGCACTCACTTTAAAATTTGCATCCACCGCTCAAGTTATCACAGAAATTGTCTCTTCCTTGGTCAATTGTTCTAAAGATTTTCACTGGTATCCCTACGAGATTCAGAATGTGCACAAAATGAAGATCCAAGATAGGCTACAAAGCCGTGACTTCGCCCTTCGTTTTGTGGCATGCACAGGACTGGATGACATGGGGCTGGGGAATATTCTTTGGATGGACGAAGCACATTTTACCCTTCTTTCCCTGGACCTACATCACATTCTGGCTGCTCTATATTTTCACCTGTGGCGGAAAGTGAAACTTTTTTTTTAGCACACCCCGCGAGCGCGCCAGCTATTGGATATACGTACGATGTTTCACCGTCCTGTGATGTGTATAGCCAGCACTGCAGCGCTAGGAACACTGCCAGTTTAGTTATGACCACCAAGTATTTCCCCAAATGTACAGAATTTCAATACAGCTGAACTATCAGGCGCTGTACAAACAACTCTCTGACCTTCAGGAAAATAGAATACTCCGAGGATCGTAAATAACGTTTCATTTTCCATCCCATCCAGGGCAATATGACAGGTTTAAATTCTACCTTGTCAGATGTGGTCCTTATTTTTTACGCTGGTTTATGAAAAGTATCAACGAGAGAGGAATACGTCTAAGAGAAAAAATTCAGTTTTTTTTTTTTTTTTGGAATTTATCCGTCGTATTGGAACTATAATCTAAACTTTTACAGTTTTTGTCTCAAATTCGTAATTATACTGGTTGAAAATTTACAACAAAGTGATTTTCTGAGACATATTGGATCTGTCATTTTGATTTCTTCACATTTTGTATCAGGTTCATTGTCAATGGAAACCATTGTTTACCTCATGTTAAGGGAATGTAAGCGATAATAATTGCATCAATCTGCTATATCTATATTTATATGAACATCCCAAAACGATATTGTGGTGTCACTCTCTCCTGCTACAGTTTAGAATGGCGCTCCGGCAGAATTACTGCCGATACATCTCGGTATGAACTTGAATACAGTATATCTGATTTTACCGCAATGTTCTTTTTTTTCACGAGATTTACACTATCTTACCAAAAGTATTCCATCACCTATAAGTGGAAGTTAATAATGGATGCGTCCTCCCTTCACCCTTTCCAATGAGGACACTTTCAATGAGTAATTTGAACGTATGTGGAGGAATGGCAACCCATCCTTCCTCAATAGCCGAAACCAGAGAAGATCTGGGGTGAAGTCGAAGTACTATCAGATTCCAAAAGTGTTCTGTTGAATTCAGGTCTGGACTTTGGGCAGGCCAGTCCATTTCAGGATTGAATCTGTGTACAAACCATTGCTTCACAGACATTGGTTTATGACAAGGTGAATTGTCATGTTGATCCAGTCATTGATTCTGAACTGTTGCGTTACTGTACACCGTATATAATGGTGTAAAGTGTGTTCATATCCTTTTGCCTTTACCGTTTCCTTAAACGCAGTAAGGGGACCACACCATAACCACAGAAAGCCCCCCCCCCATGTGGTAGCACCACCTCCTCCATACTTCAGTGTTGGCATTAGACATTGACGACAGATAATGTTCTCGAGGCATTTGCCAAACCCGAACCCTCCCATCGGATAGTCACAGGGTATAGCGTAATCCATCACTCCAAATTACACGTCTCCAGTCATCCAGTGTCCAGTGGCGTCATTCTTTACACCAAGTCAAGTGTCGCTTAGAACTGATAACATAAATGGATGGATTATGAACACCTAGTCGATAACTGTATTCCATTCTTTTGACTCCATATGTACCGTCAATGTGCTAGCTGAATTGCTGAAATCACTTTTTAACTCCCAAGTCAGTACGTCCACCGATTTCTTTCGACCACACTCCATAATGCTCGATGGTCCCTGTCCATCAGTATATGATGTCTGATCTGTCTGATTTTGGTTTAACTGTGATCGTTCCTTCGCGTTTCCACTTCACAATCACATCACCAATAGTCAACATAGGCAGCTTTAGAGGA
The DNA here is from genome assembly GCF_023864275.1 of Schistocerca cancellata. Classification (NCBI taxonomy): domain Eukaryota; kingdom Metazoa; phylum Arthropoda; class Insecta; order Orthoptera; family Acrididae; genus Schistocerca; species Schistocerca cancellata. The sequence continues at coordinate 660,737 of NC_064628.1, read as the reverse complement.
GTTGAAATGTCCCTGATGATACGCTACTCAGGTAATAGCCAATGACAGTCCACGATAGAAGCACTGAACTCTTCTGAAAGTCAAATTCAGCTGCTACTGTTTCTCTACTGACAACACAAGATTCCTCGCCTCGTTTTATACTGGCGCGTCTGCATCTCGTGACATCTAGTGGTCAATCCAGACGGGTGTCCCGATAGTTCAGATAGTGTGTGTCGGAGGAACTAATGTTGTACTTGGCGCTTCTTCGATCATGTGCTCTCGGAATTTTAACAGACCTCTGTATGGTCCAAAACACCTCTCCTGCAGCGTATGCGACGGAATTTGTATGTACAACCTTGTCATCTAGCAGTAAGGCTTATTTTTACACCTACTGATGAGCAACATCTTACATTTCACGTACCATCAAAGCCAGGTAGGGCAGGGAAGACATGACAATCCCGGCAACGGCCCACTCGACACTCGTTGCGATCTGGCGAAGACACGTGGGGTGCACCTCGATGCTCTGCAGGTTCACCATGCCCAGGTTGCCAATGGTGCTGAACTGCATCAGCATGGTCGCCATCACGATGGCTGCACCCGCGATGTGGGCTGCACAAAACGAGAATTTTTGTATGTTCAGTTCTGAGGAAGAAACATACATTTACTTGCCAGCAATAGATTGAGCTACCGTATTAACATTTTGATCTTTGCCTGGACCAGCGATTTAACAGGAACACCACAACCTTACTCTAACAGAGTGGAAGATAAATTATGTGCTCCATCTGTCTCCGAATTTTGCAAACTTTGTTGGTGCAGTTTCGGTTTTAGATTTTTGTGTTACTGTAATTCCGAGGTAGATATGTAATCCCAGCCTGACATGCACATACATCGGTGTGAAAAAACAGCTGAAAAATACACCCAGCCTGTAATTCATGATACATGCAACTCCTTTTGACCCTTTACTTCATTTTTCTACAGTTTTCAGATGTATGTTCATAATTTAATGCTAACAATTGAAATTTGATCAGTATGGTTTTGTTAATCAAATTTCAAATCCAGGATCCCATTTTTTCTTAAATAGTTGGATTCCTTTGTTGATATAATACACCCCTTCTTAAACAAGTTTGTTCGAAATTGCTGGATATTTTTGTTTACATTTACATTATATTCTGTCTGTGTTGTTGACAGCATGGTATTATATTTTCGTTTGGATAGTTTACACTAAAACCTAAAATTAAAGTTGATGCACATTTTTACTTTCTCTCCTTTTTTACTTCAACCATTTTCGCTTTTGCTAAGTGGAACTAAAGTTACTTCATGTTTTTAAAAGCTCCAAACGCTGAGTAACATGGACTTAAAGGTACCATAATTATCTTAAAATAAGTAGTGTGTTCACTGGACTAGGCAATTAATTGATAAGTATGCAACCAATACATTTACTATACATGTATTGCAACACATTATGCAATTTAACAATAATGACTGGAAGATACTATCTTTAAATGCATTTCTGACAAGTGTTGGGTATATTGCAAATAAATAAACCTATGATCGAATAATGTATGAATAATATAAATTCTGCAGATATTCTGAAGCATTTTCAATATTAAAAAAGATACAAAGGCATCAATAGTAACATTTATTTGTTGTAATCTTTTTGTATCATTCTATCATACATGATCACAATTCTTCATTTTAGCACACACAGTAATAATGTGTGTTTATAAATCTAATTACTTACTGTGATACAATAAATAATGTATATTTTCGATCTTTTGACAGTAAATGGTCTTTGTATTTGTTAATTAAAGTGAACCCTAAAATAAAATGGGTTCCAGTTTTGAGATGTAATCTGATAAAATTGATTGATTTTGAGAATGCATCTCAGATGACTCTCATAGAAAAATTGAGTGCGGTAGTTCTTATTTTCAAACAGATGCATATTGCAAGAAAACTTCATTTATTATGTGTAGTCGTTTACTCTTGGTTACTAACAAAATAGTACTTAACTTGTAAAGTAGAATAACAATTGTTCATCTCTTGTAACTGAATTTCTTACTGTTTCTTAAACAACCATTTTATGTGTAATCATAGTAAGCATCATCAGCTGCTTACAACAGAAATAACTTATAATTATTTGTTTTTGTACATTTTCTCAGCAAGGATTTTTGGGTTGAACCCATGTTTCTGGGCTTATATTTAATTATGAACTGACGATGGTCTCCACTTTCAAAACGGGTTAGATCTTGTTGCTATATAGTGTGCTGACAGCAACAGTTACTTTCAGAAATTCCGTGATCCCCTTACACTGGACTAGGAAACTATAGGGTACATTACGGTAAATGAGGCTGTTAATTCATCTCTATCAGTTCGCATAGATCTCGTTCCATGTACTAAAATACCTGTTGCGCAACAACAGACAACAAGCAGAAGTTGTAAACCACGAAGACTACCGTGTAATACCACCTAATGGTCTTTTTCCCATAACTGGTATGTTTTTACTTTTATGTTTTTGCCTTATTTTTGTTCTCCCCCATCGACAAAGCGGTTGAATATTCACATAGCGATTACTTGCTTCATGATTTAGATTAAATTTCAGTAGATTTGTGTTTATATAACCGTGAATCATATCATTGGCATTTTTGCCATTCTCATGCTGATTAAATTTATGGACTAGCTATGTAGCTGATAGCTGTACAGTGTATTAATCAGTATATTTGAGTATTTGTTGAGTCGAGTTATGGCAGTATATTGTTTTCCCGTTTGTTGTATTGTATCCCCCCTTCTATCCCATTCCTGATAAATTCGATTACCTGCAGTGACTTATTCCTGTAAATAGGTAACTAAGTAATTTACCCCTTGCTGAAAGCAAAATGTCTACTATTCCATTAAGCCAAGGAGAATAAACGGCAGTACAACCCTTCCGCCCTACGAAATTTGCGATGGGGATGGCATTGTAAACCTTAGAATTTGTAACAGCGCATATTGACCGTCATCGCGCATTACTGTACATGGCCATTTATTATTGAATTTCGTCAATATCTAACCTGTGGTTCTTAATTGCCACAGTCTATGAGCAACAGAGAAGCGAACATTCCTGGATGTGCTCCATCTGTACTGATCTCACAGTTGACCCACTTGGTTATCACAGCAGTCTTCTCTGACTATTGACATCTAACTGATCTATCTTACGATTTTCATCCAATTTTTAGATAAGATCGAGGCTAAATCAGCAGAGAGACATGGTCGCAGCTCACCAGTCAGCAGGTAGAAGATGAGGACACAGACCATTGCAGCCAAGAGTGCATTGGCCACGCCGGGCCAACGGCGACCGAACCTCGCTCCAAAGTAGTTCACCACGTAGAAGGCAGCGAAAATGGCCGCCCCTTGAGCCACTATCCCCAGGAAAGGGTTCGCGCTCAATCGGCTCACCGCTATCACCGGTGAGTACATTGTCAGCAGGTATACCGACCTGGTAACGACCAGAAGTGCGCACATTATTCCATATCCACTAACAAATCAACATGCACAGACTCCTTTAAACGGGCTTACGACATAGTCTTTATTGTAAAGTCTGATTAAAAATTGTCATTAAGCTGTATCTGTACCAAAAGTGAACTTAAAAATACGATTTTACCATAATCATACATAAAGACTTACAAAACTTGTACATTGGTTTTAGGTACCCTTGATATCAGATCCACGTAAAGTGTGTGACAGATAGATGGCCGGTCTGAAACTTCTTTCCAAACAAGCCCTCTTGATCTGATGTTCTTAGTAGTTACAGTAATGTGGATTGTCAGTTCTATTAATTTAAGGCCGCTCTATTTCCTAATATATACATTACTTAAGTTCATGACCAAATGTAGCCTTCGCATCCAGACCATTTTCAAGTAGATTTGAAAAGGATGCTGTTGTAAAGCATCTGTACAGGTGTCGGTCTCTAACTGGTGGGGGGGGGGGAGTAAGAAGGGAAAAGTCACGTGACAAGGTAAGCAAGCCGCTCCCACGCCTTCTACATGTACTGCAGTGTATGCACTAAGATCGAGAAATAGACTGGTGTAAATGAGATAGGAGAATGATAGGTGTTTCCCTTCTTTAGGTAACAATAGCGCCAAAGGTGGCGATACAGGTGATGCTGCATCTCTGCAGGCACAGATGAATGGACGCCCTGAGGGTGCGACCACACGACGTAATTCTGGCAGGAAAATGACATCATGACAGGTCATTAGTGGACATTAAAACAGACGTTGAGCGCCTGCACACTTTCTGTCAGTCACCGTGACCTGTTGGTGATGCATGCCAGCTCATCTGACGCGGTCTCTTACGAGAGCTTGCAACACTACAACCCACTACCTCACGTACATTTCAGCTACCTTGATTTCTTGATTGCATAACCATTTTTGCAAATACATTTATTAATGAATTTTTTCATTTATTAGTGTTTAAAAAAATTTTATTTTTTGTTTATAGGATAAGTAAGAATTATTCGTGTCAAATCATTGTAGTAAATACGCTGACCATGTCAGGGAAGCTTCTATTGTGTAAAGCACAGTAACAATATCGTCGTTGGCAAGAGTGCGCAGTGGTGAAGGCAGAGAAGTAGTTGCGAAGCATCTGTCTGGAGGAACGGACGTATTTGTTGAAGTGGAAACGCCAGAGTGTTTTGCGTCGAAAATGTTGTGATATGTGGCCAGGCAAATTATAAGTGGTCGAGCAAGTATGTGTGGCACAATTCATGGTCACAAGAAGATTTTCGAAGCAATGAAGAATATTATTGTGTGGGCCAGATTTATTCAAGCTGCAGACAAATCAAAAAGAGCCTGTTGTCGATCATGGAACTCATAATAAGCACTACTTTGCACCACAGGCAACGCATAGCGAAGTGAGATCCTGCAGTGTTTCGTAGATGTGTAATTCGCATGCTAGCATCTTAGGAACTTCTTGGAACATTATACTTTATTTAGTCAAAGAATGAACTTGTCGAGAGAAACTTAATTGACACTAGTCATCACTTCACCACGATTCCAAGAAAGTTATAAATGCAAAAAATAGTCAAAAGAAGCCAGATGTAATTAAATTTACTGTTTATTTTCAACCGAGTCATTATTGCAACAAAATATAGTAGTACCGACAATTGCTCATATAGTGTTGCACTACTAATGCAGACAATCAGTTGAAATTAAAAGTGATTTTAATTGAAATACAGTTTCTATGATAATAATATGGTGGATTTTATGTAGTGAAAGTAGTTTTAGAATTTTATGTTGAATTTTGTAAGTGATATTTTATGCACACATCAAAATAACACTGCTAGCGAAAAACAGGTATGGTGTTGCGATGAATGGAAGTTTTTACTGCATCTATTTGATGACCCATCAGCTGTAGAGTAAAAAGTAAAGAATAATAAACAGTTTTTAACACGAAGGATATTTTCAGGCAGACAGCATTCTCGTGAATTGCGCAACATTTAAGGAGTCAACCGCCCCTTATATGTGGAGAACAATATATCATTGCCTCACGCAGCTCGCAGTAGGTACTATCGATAGTCGAGAGCCGAGTGCGCCAGAAAGTAGTCAGTGCTGAGACTCCGAAAAAGTAAGTTGTTAACTACTAAAGGAGCAGGGCGGATTTCGGCAGGATGGGTGACCGCATTTACCATTGTTTAACGGCTGTGTGTGTCACCCAGCGCCGTAGGCGTGACGTCCAGCAAATACGGAAATGGCATTAACTAAGTGACTTGTCGGTATGTTTAAGTGTTCATTTGCATACCGTGATTACGGGATAACCGCGCCGGACACCAACGATTTGAATTGCAGTGAGGATTGTGCAGTTGGTGCTACATGGAGGATATTGGTGTGCGACGATATTAATAGGCGACCTTTGATGAGTTAACCGTCATTATTTTGTCAGATGAAGGGAGTAACTGCCTCATTCGTGCTGTTTAGACAATATATATAGAACCCTAACAACAAAGTATGTACCGATTATTGCTACCTGACATTCAAATTGACTTTGTTGGATTTGATACGAAACAACTCCTGTTCAAATATTAACGGATCAGCTTTTATCAGTTGCACACGGTTGAACTATTCTAAACTGTTAGGCTGTTATCCACAAGTCAATAACGATGAGTTCTAAAAGGGAGTGTTTCATTGTGGCATTCTATGAAAGGACAGTGTGCAGTGCGATAAGAGGAGGAGAATAACAACAAATGGTTCAAGTGTGCTTATCGCGAAAGAACATTGGCAGTATTAAGAAAATCACCAAAAGTTTAAATGGTAACGAAAACTTCTCATTAATTTACGTATGTATGAACAATTGAGAAATTTCGTGAAAAACCATCTTCGATAAACGGTACTTTGTAATGGTTTTCATTGTGAAAATGCATAAAAAACTTCGGAGACTGTATTACGATGTAATTGCAGGCTAATAGAACGTTCTAACACCTAATAATTAAAAGCAATTGGCAGTATTGGACGACCGGGACAGTGTTAATAAACTCTATTGTGGAGTACAAGCACGGAAATTCGTGAGTAAAACAGTGCGAGGTTAATATTAACGAGAGACACGGGTAGAAATTATCGCGACGTAACTGATCGCGTATTCATTACAAACGTGTCAAAGAAGTATTGTGCTCAGTCTTTACGCACGAAACCGGCTGTAAACCGTTTTAAAATCTCGAAAATTAATGTGGACCCATAATCTTATACGTAGGCAATAATGCACGGAGCCCAGCAGCCGCGTCAAAGAATGTCAGTCAGGAAGTAATACGACACAGCACCAGTTCCAGCCGCGTGAGAGTTTCGACGGCGTAGACATGCTACACCGAGCAGCCACCAACACGCCGCCGAAGCTGACATCTTGTGGAGAGCTACTAAGTATCCTGACCGCAGTGCCACCTTGCCACCGATCAGCGAACTCCGACAACAACGTCTATACAGATTACACTGGGCGGCGGGCAGCCAGCGTCACGTCAGCCAAGTCGCCGCATATAACGAGCCAATGGCATTGACACCAGCGGCAGCGACTAGAGGTGGCAAAAAATAACTTAACTGATAGAAATAACCGATTACTGAGAAGCATTGGTTACTGTGATAACCGCTCACCTCATACTGGCAGGTATTTCAATAACTGCCAATGGTGCCTCGCGCCATCCGTTGACCCGAAGATCTTACTACACTTACGCGTCAACTCATCGAAGGAGAGGGATAGACCATTTTGAGGGTGTTCTCTAGGTCATGGAAATAACTATGAGACTGCACGCCATCTGTTAATAGAACTGTGTACTATTTCGTGCGCCATCACTACTTTCAGCACAAACAGTTAAATGAAGTTAATGTAAGAGTGGTGGCTAACAGGGGCTGCAGTACATGCATTGACATGTATGGTCGTTCCCTTAAACCACCGCCTTGTTTGTCAATTTAGTTTGGGCAGGTAGTACAAATACAGTTACCATAAGGAATTAGAGCGACTATGGAAATAACTATGAGGTCAGTATTTATCTCCGGTAGTTATTGTTATTTGCTCACAGTTCTACTTCTCCTTAAGTTAACGGCTACCAGTACAGGTAACCTGGAAGTTAGTAACTGTGTTCCTGACTCTAGTTGGAGGTCATAGAGCCCGGTGATATTTGCAGAGAGGATGGTTACTGGAATGAACAAATACTTTCATACCACTATGGAAACAGCCAGTGGCTATCGGAGAGGACAAAGTATCACATAAAACATTTCAATATAATACTTATTATCCTCATCATTTGTCAGGAGATTGTCAAAATACATGAATGTATTACAGTACACTGGAGTTGCTAATGTTTACATTATTAATACACTGCCAGAATAAAACATAGTTATGCATGTTTAATAAATTTATCAGATACAGGTACCTGATCCTGACTGCTGTGACCAAGTGCTGTCAAAACTGAAACATAGCAGAATTTTTACTTAAGCTGGTCTAACAGTCCCTGTTAAGATATTCATCTATAGAATAGAACGAGTTGCCTATCAAAAAGTCTTTCAAACACTCTGTAAACCGTGCTTTATCTCAAACCAAGTTTTTATTGGTTGCTGAATTGCTAGCAATTTATTGAAAGTGTGTGTTCCTGAATATTGGACCCCTTTTTGGACCAAGGTAAGTGATTTTAGGTCTTCATGTAGATCATTGTTTGTATTCCTAGTACTGATATTATGTATTCAGCTGTTGGTTCGAAATACTTGCAACAAATTTCATTAAGGAATAAATATACTAGGAAGCAGTGGTTAGAATACGAAGTTCCTTAAACAGGTTTCTACATGTTGTTCTTGAATTTATACCACAAATGATTTTTATTACACACTTTTACATGCTAAAAACGTTTGCTCGATTTGTTGAGTTACCCCAGAATATGATCCCTTATGACATAATAGAATGAAAGTATATAGCTTTTTTTATTTTTATATTTATGTCTCCTACATCTGACATCATTCTCACTACAAATACAGACTTGTTTAGGCGTTTCAGCAATTCTGTTGTATGCCCTTCCCAACTGAATTAATTATTGATTTGTAATCCCAGAAATTTAACACTGTCAAACTTTTCATACGCATGTTGTAGCTGGAGAAATAGAGCAGTTTTCCAAATCTCAACTAAAACTTGGATAGCGTAGAGGAGTGTACGAATCTATCACATTATGTATATTTTTGTATTTTATTACAAGTCCATACACTTATTCTATTAAGTAAACAGCACAAGCTTTGAATTCAACCTGCATTATTCAGCTTACATATTACTTCATACTTAAAAATGCACATTGTTAACATTTAACTTAAACAGTGCTGTGGCGAAGTTCTGCATTTTGCGCTGCAGCTGTGAGGATAATATTTATAATAGCTACTGTGATAACATACATACATATGATATGAAACACTAATAATCGTTCGAACATCAAGTGAAATCTACCCGCAGTTAATTAGCTAAGGTTATGGCACGATTCGTACGACATTCCTGCCATTTCGCTCTACTCGCAGGTATACTGATAACTACACTGATGGATTCCACTTGTGTCGTTATTTAACTGTAACCACATTGGATTATTCAGTAGTGAAAAATAACTTGAAACTTATTTATAACTGTTACAATAACGGTTTTAAAAATATAACTGGAACTATGATAACGGTTACTCCAGCCACCAGTTAACACAGCACGCAACATATACTGAATTCCACAGCAAGTATTAGCGTCGTGCAATGAGTCGAGACAACCTGCTGGCGCAATAATAATTTAATTAGGCTATCTGCAGAGCATATAATCACATTTTGTAACGCTACAAGTATTGTATAGTAATTTTTCCTTCCATTTCGGTATTTTCTGGCTTGGCAGTAGTTTGTCTATGTATGCATATATTTTGATGGTTTCACCAGCAAGACAGCTGCGAATAGATTTTAAGACTTATGCTGTAGCATTAATTGTTGATTACAGCTTTCATAAGTTAATTGGTGGTGTTATTTGATTTTTGATGCTTTGGTGTGAGGTGATGAATATTACCATTGGTGTTTAATTCACATAAGTTGGTGAAGTTTTTTTATATATCCAGTGCAAACAGGTACTGTTTCTGTTTTGAGCTAGTTGAAGTACTGCTGTCATTATTTTGTTTTAATTGTCAGGTGGTCAAGATTCTTAGGTTACCCAAGGGTTAATTTATAGTGTTGCCTGTATGTAATATATGTAACCAAACATGTCTACTGAAATCAAGCAGGAGATTCTGGAGGTAGAATCTGGGAAGAAGGAGATAGGACAGGAGGATAGAGTTGATTCAGGAATCAGTGGCTGTGGACTATCAATAGAAAGCCCATTACCTCATTCCACCAATTACCTCAAGATACCAATTAAACCTGTAGTAAACATTGTAGTGGGCAGACAGAAATATGTGCTACTGGCGATATTAGAAAAGATTGAAGCCACCAATTGGAAAATGGAGGACACCAAGCAGGAAACCAAGGAACACAGTAAAATGACCCAAGAAAAGACTGAAGCCACTAATAAGGAAATCAGAGCCACCAATCAGAAAATCGAGGGAACCAATAGAAAAACCCAAGAAAAGATTGACATTGTCAATGAGGAAATTCAGATGACACTACAAGAGCATGAAAATTTTAAGAAACAATTACAGAATTATAAGGATTAGGTGAGGAAAGACTGCAAGGAGGGAGAAGGCAGATTCCAGCAGGGCATAAACCTGCTCTAAAAAGATGCAAAGAAGATGGGAGAAGAGATAACCAAGAAAGCCCATAAAGAGGTTCAAGAAGTTAAACAAGAATTAGGGGGAAAGATCGAAGAGATAATGCAGAAGCAACAGCAATGTTAAGTAGCTATTTAGAGAGAAGGCAACAAACAGACCGAATTAGCTCAAAATATACAAAGCGCAATAACATTGCAGAGGGGCGAAGATAACAGGAGGATTGCACAGGACATACAACATTTACAAAGCGAAATCCAACAATTAGAAACGAAAACTGAGGAGACTGACAGAAAAACTGGTTATGCAACACTAGCTATAGGAGAAGGTAAAGTGATAACATTAATGTTTGGTGATAATCGTCATCCACAAGTTCATGTGGGACAAAAATATAAGCCAAAGGGAGTGCTGCACCTGAAGATTTTTATGAAATGGTTGAGAGACACATTTTCGAGACAAAGACAAAATTCGGTTTGCAATAGATAGAATGGAAGGTGAAGCTTCTAAATGGAGAGTGAAGAAAAAAGATAAAGTTAGTAGTTATGAGCAGTTTAAAGGATAATTTCTAAAGAAGCGTTCAGAAGTTTAAAGATAGAGAAGCCCTGATGGAGATACTGGAGCACACATGTGGGTAAGAGAATAATGAAGCAGGTGAGCAGGGCCAAAAAGAAGACAATTACCAATGGAATCAGTTTAATAATCAATCGTTCAAATGAGTAAGAGGAGACTATCATGGAAGTAGGGCCCATGGAAATGGACATCAGTTCCAAGGCCTTTCCAGAAGAGATGAAAATACAAGAGAATATGAAAGAGAAGGTGGCAGGCGAATAAATAGTGAGGCCTAAGATCAGGAAGAAAGGAAAAAGTAAACCAGACTGCACTCCTGATTAGGTCCAATCGTAGTCAGTATAAAGATGTATGGGCTAGATGTTGATGTCTTAGTTGACACCGGGAGTGAAGTGTGCTAAATCTCAAAAGCTATATGAATAGATACTGAATACTAACGCCAGTTTACGAAGTTTTCCCGGAAATGGTGTCCAAGTTGCAAATGCAGTAGGTGCCAAAAGTAAGCCCATTAAGGAATAAGCATTGACTGGGTTTGAAGTAATGGGAGAAGCATATAAAGCGACATTTTTGGTGATACCATATCTTAACATGACAGTTATTTTGGGAATTGACTGGCTAAATGAAGTAGAAGCAATCATAAATTTCGATGAATGCACAGTGAGTGTAAAAGGACGGGAAGGAGAAATGAGAGAACTGACCTTGGTAGAAAGTTAGAAGTCAGAAGAGTTCTGACAGGTGAATATGTGTTATGCGGTGGGCCTACAGAAGAACAACCGGTTGATGAGCAAGTATTGATATTCTACGAGGGATTAGCACAAGCAGATCAACCTAGTGAAGATGCTATAGGCAAGAAACTAGAATATATGACACATTTGGATGAAGAGATTCGGAAGAGGTTACCAGAGATCTCACATAAGCACAGCAAAGTTTTCTCTCAGCAGCCAGGAATCATGAAAGAGGTAGAATGTAAATTGAAAATTAAGGAACACAAGCCTTTCAAAACAATACTCCATCCCTCACGCTAAATGGCAAGCAGTAGAAGAGGAAATACAAAGAATCGTTGACCTTGGGGTTATTGAGAGAACCAAGACCAATACAACAGTCCATTATTTGTGGTAAACAAGAAACATGGAAAAGTGAGAATAGTTTTGGATGAATGTACAGTAAATAAAATCATTGAACCAGATCCATACAAGCCAAAAACGATAGAAGAATTAATTCAAAGGTTTCGGGGTGCAAAGATACTTAGTAGCATTGACTTGCCCACAGGATACTGGAAAATACCTCTGACCTCTGAGTCATGTCAGTATACTGCTTTCATGTAAGCTGGCAGAAGTTATCATTTTACAGTATTGCTATCTACATCTACATCCATACTCCGCAAGCCACCTGACGGTGTGTGGCGGAGGGTACCTTGAGTACATCTATCGGTTCTCCCTTCTATTCCCGTCTCGTAGTGTTCATGGATAGAAAGATTGTCAGTATGCCTCTGTGTGGGCTCTGATCTCTCTGATTTTATCCTCATGGTCTCTTTGCGAGATATACGCAGGAGGCAGCAATATACTGCTTGACTCCTCGGTGAAGGTATGTTCTCGAAACTTCAACAAAAGCCTGTACCAAGCTACTGAGCGTCTCTCTTGCAGAGTCTTCCACTGGAATTTATCTATTATCTCCGTAATGCTATCACGATTACTAAATGATCCTGTAACGAAGCGTGCTGCTCTCCTTTGGATCTTCTCTATCTCTTCTATCAACCCTATCTGGTACAGATCCCACACCAGTGAGCAGTATCCAACCAGTGGGCGAACAAGTGTACTGTAACCTACTTCCTTTGTTTTCGGATTGCATTTCCTTAGGATTCTTCCAATGAATCTCAGTCTGGCATCTACTTTACTGACGATTAATTTTAAATGGTCATTCCATTTTAAATCACTCCTAATGCCTACTCCCAGATAATTTATATAATTAACTGCTTCCAGTTGCTGATCTGCTATATTGTAGCTAAATGATACAGGATCTTTCTTTCTATGTATTTGCAGGACATTACACTTGTCTACATTTAGATTCAATTGCCATTATCTGCACCATGCGTCAGTTTGTTGCAGATCCTCCAGAACTTCAACACAATTTTTCATTGTTACAACCTCTTAATATACTACAGCATCATCGGCAAAAGCCTTGGTGAACTTCTGATGTTATTCACATGGTAATTTATATATGTTGTAAATAGCAACAGTCCTACGACATTCCCCTTTGGCACACCTGAAATCACTCTTATTTCAGAAGACTTCTCTCCATTGAGAAAGACATGCTGCATCCTGTTATTTAGGAACTCTTCAATCCAATCGTACAATTGGTCTGATAGACCATATGCTCTTACTTTGTTCATTAAATGACTGTGGGGAACTGTATCAAACGCCTTGCAGAAGTCAAGAAACACGGCATCTACCTGGGAACCCATGTCTATGGCCCTCTGAGTCTCGTGGACGAATAGCGCGAGCTGAGTTTCACACAATCGTCTTTTTCGAAACCCATGCTGATTCCTACAGAGTAGATTTCTAGTCTCCAGAAAAGTCATTATACTCTAACATAATACGTGTTCCAAAATTCTACAACTAATCGACGTTAGAGGTATAGGTCTATAGTTCTGCACATCTGTTCGACGTCCCTTCTTGAAAACGGGGATGACCTGTGCCCTTTTCCAATCTTTTGGAACGCTATGCTCTTCTAGAGACCTACGGTACACCACTACAAGAAGGGGGGCAAGTTCCTTCGCGTACTCTGTGTAAAATCAAACTGGTATCCCATCAGGTCCAGCGTCCTTTCCTCTTTTGAGCGATTTTAATTGTTTTTCTATCCATCTTTCATCTATTTCGGTATCTACCATTCTGTCATCTGTGTGACAATCTAGAGTAGGAACTACAGTGCAGTCTTCCTCTGTGAAACGGCTTTGGAAAAAGACATTTAGTATTTCGGCCTTTAGTCTGTCATCCTCTGTTTCAGTACCATTTTGGTCACAGAGTGTCTGGACATTTTGTTTTGATCCACCTACCGCTTTGACGTAAGACCAAAATTTCGTAGGATTTTCTGCCAAGTCAGTACATAGAACTTTACTTTTGAATTCGTTGAACGCCTCTCGCATAACCCTCCTCACACTACATCTTGCTTCGTGTAATTTTCGTTTGTCTGCAAGGCTTTGGCTACCTTTATGTTTGCTGTGAAGTTCCCTTTTCTTACGCAGCAGTTTTCTAACTCGGTTGTTGTACCATGGTGACTCTTTTCCATCGCTTACGAGCTTGCTTGGCACATACTCATCTAATGCATATTGTGCCATGGTCTTGAACTTTGTCCACTGATCCTCAGAACTATCTGTACATCTGTACTTGAGATAGAACTTGTGTGTTGAGCCATCAAGTACTCTGAAATCTGCTTTTTGTCACTTTTGCTAAATATAAAAATCTTCCTACCTTTTTTAATAGCTCTATTTATGGCTGAAATCACCGATGCTGAAACCGCTTTGTGATCGCTGTTTCCCTGATCTGCATTAACTGTTACTAATAGTTTGTATCTGTTTGTCACCAGAAGGTCTAATATGTTATCGGCACGAGTCAGTTCTCTGTTTAACTGCTCAAGATAGTATTCAGATAATGCACTTAAAAAAATTTCACTGGATTCTTTATCCCTGCCACCTGTTATAAACGTTTTAGTCTCCTACTGTATATCTGGTAAATTAAAATCTCCACACAAAACTATAACATGGTCGGGAAATCTACTCGAAATATTTTCCAAATTTTCCTTCAGGTGTTCTGCCACAACAGCTGCTGATCCAGAGGGCCTATAGAGACATCGAATTGCCATGTTTGAGCCTGCTTTAACCGTTACCTTTACCCAAAGTATTTCACATTTCAGACCTCCGTCAATTTCCTTTAATACTATTGCACTTCTTATCGCTATAAACACGCCTCCCCCTTCACTATCCAGTCTTTCTCTGAGGTATACATTCCAAGCCATTTGGGCTTAATGTATCGGTCTTGGAATTTGTTAGAGCATTGGACAATATTTTGGGTGAAGAATTACTTAAGAAGTTTACTGTTAACGTAGATCATATATTAATTGCAACTGAGACATGGGAAGAACATTCAGAGACACTTGCAGGAGTCTTGCAGACGTTTGAGAAAGCTGGAGTAACAGCAAACGTGGGTAAGTCAGAATTTGGTAAATGCCAGATAAAATTCTTGGCTTCATAATTACGGAAGAGGGTATTTATCCTGATCCAAGTAAACTCGAGACAGTTAGGCAATTTCCACACCTTAAAAAAAAGGCAACTGAGAGCATTCTTCAGCGTCTGTGAGCTCTATCGAAACTTCCTGAAAGAACCTGTACTCACTGCCCCAAAATTGAGAACACTTGCCGGCCGGTGTGGCCGAGCGGTTCTAGGCGCTACAGTCTGGAACCGTGCGACCGCTACGGTCGCAGGTTCGAATGCTGCCTCGGGCATGGATGTGTGTGATGCCATTAGGTTAGTTAGGTTTAACTAGTTCTAAGTTCTAGGGGACTAATGACCTCAGAAGTTGAGTCCCATAGTGCTCAGAGCCATTTGAACCATTTGAGAACACATACTAAAGCCAAAATGACCTGGTATTGGAATGATGAATGTCAAGAAGAATTTGAAAGGATTAAAGAAGCATTGTGTAACGCAGATATATTACGCCATCCTGATTTCTCTAGAGACTTTTATTTGGGAGTGGGTAGCTCAGATTATGGACTAGGCATACATTTAAACCAGATAGAGAAAGAAGGAGAGAGCAAGGTTATAAAGCAGAAGCTTGAATGCACGGCAAAGGAGATACAGCATTATGGAGGAAGGGGCACTGTCTATTGTGTGGGCTTTTAAGCGATTTCGTTATTATCTAACAGGATGACATGTAAAGGTGGTCACGGTCCACAAAGCCCTAACATTCTTAACCACAAGTAAACTGAAACACAGCTGGTTGATAAAATTGCATTGCAAGATCATGAATGCAAAGTGATATACAAGCCAGCCAGGTAAGTCATGTACTGTACCTGATGCATTATCAAGGCAGCCACTCGATTCTTGGGGAACAGGTGTGAGAGGACCAGAAGACGGAGAAGTTCAGGTAAATTTAATGAAGGGAGTACAGCATGAAGATTTTGTGAAGAGGTTCTTAAGGAACACACGCAGAGAGCAGAACCAGGACGAAAAACTGAAATTAATCAAGAATAAGTATAGATGTGCTGGTAAAGAAAAGATTAGGATATACTGTTATATCCACCAAGGAATACTGTACAAGAGAAAAATAGAGGATGAAGAGAGCTGGAAACTATGTTACCAGAGAATATAATAGACAAGTTAATCTGGTACACACATTATAGCAATGCCCATTATGGACCTAAGAAACGCCTCGAGAAACGGAAATTGTACAGCATCTTCAACATATACGCATAAACACAAGTTGCTGAGCACTTGTGACACCTGTCAGAAAACTAAAACTGCCACTGTTCAACATAAAGGTTACATGCATCCAGTCATACCAGAATCAATTAGAGACATCGTGGCAGTGGACCTGTTCAGTCCCTTGCCTGTGGCAAAAAAAATTACGCCCAAATTCTAGTTGCAGAAAAATTAGTATCTAAATTTGTGAAGTTTTATCCATTAAAGAAAGCAACCAGCAAGGTCATCATTTATAAGTTTGAAAAAGATCGCTTTAGCAATGCATGTACACTGAAACGAATCCGAAGTGATAATGGATCCCAATTCCGATCCAAGAAATTGCTGGATATTTTTGTTTACATTTACATTATATTCTGTCTGTGTTATTGACAGCATGGTATTATATTTTCGTTTGGATAGTTTACACTAAAACCTAAAATTAAAGTTGATGCACTATTTTACTTTCTCTCCTTTTTTACTTCAACCATTTTCGCTTTTGCTAAGTGGAACTAAAGTTACTTCATGTTTTTAAAAGCTCCAAACGCTGAGTAACATGGACTTAAAGGTACCATAATTATCTTAAAATAAGTAGTGTGTTCACTGGACTAGGCAATTAATTGATAAGTATGCAACCCATAAATTTACTATACGTGTATTGCAACACATTATGCAATTTAACAATAATGACTGGAAGATACTATCTTTAAATGCATTTCTGACAAGTGTTGGGTATATTGCAAATAAATAAACCTATGATCGAATAATGTATGAATAATTTATAAGTTTGAAAAAGATCGCTTTAGCAATGCATGTACACTGAAACGAATCCGAAGTGATAATGGATCCCAATTCCGATCCAAGAAGTGGAGGGAAATGTTGAATAGGCATCAAATAGAACAGATCGCCATCTGTAGATACAAACTGGTTTCGAACCAGGCCGAACGGATGATGGAGTTAAATCGTTTGTCTCTGACCTATTGTGACAAGAAACACGGTACTTGGAAGGAATACCTAGAAGAATTCGAGTGTATTTGGAACCACCTAACACATGATTCGAAAGGATTTGCACCATGCGAAATCTTACTTAATCAGGAACCTGACTGTTTTTCGTGAGTTGATGGAATATCCACAAGAAGATAACCTAATTTGGGAAAGGAAACTTGAACTAGTAGAAATGAACCATGAGAGAGAATGTTAAAAGGAGACAGGAAAGACATGAAACCTGTAAGCTACAGGGTAGGAGACCTAGTGTTGGTGAAAGTGCATGCTAAATCCAAGAAGACAGATTCTGAAATACATAAATTTAACCATGTATATGAGGTACCATACAAAATTATCAAGATCGAACACCACAATACTGTGGAGTTGGAATATGCTCAAACCGATGGAGTGCATGGCAAGGAAAATATTGAAAATATAAAGAGCTGCTATCCATGTGAAGATTGGGCCAATCTGAAGGAGAGAAGTAATCAGGACGATGAAGTAGGGCCCAGACAGCCACAAACATAAGTGTGTATGGATGATTTTGGTTATTATGTGTGTTTGGAGAATAAAGATCTTGAGAACTGGTGTTCAAGTGTCAGTTGTTGTCTTTTATTTACTATATTTGTTTCTATTCTGGATTATGGGTTTTCATGATGACAAAAGACTTAACCATATTTAAGGGATGAATTGCATGTAAGAACTGAGACATAGTTATCCTTTATAGTGTGAGAAGTATTAGTGTTTAGAATATTGTAGAGTGTATTAATATGACCTAGATATGGAGCATTCTATGAACTGTTTGAATAACAGACGCTCAAAAGCAGGAAACACAATTTGTAACAAATGAGAAAAAGATTTCTTTAGAGATTTATCTTGTGATGACCACACTAACGATAGATTTATATATAGATTTGTGAGTAGAGATGAAATTATTGTCATTTATCTGCATTTGTATTGAGTAGTTATTAGTCTAATTAGACATAGTTGTTTCCTGTGAGGTGTGGTGCGAATATAGTAGGATTTTCGTTGTATTCTGCACAGCAAACCTCACAGAGATGAACCAAAATGAAAATAGTTTTGTTACAATATGATTCAATAGACATTCGACACACAATATTCAGGTGATTTCAATGACGTTACACTCATTTACTAAAATTTTGCTCATTTTTGGAGCTGACGACCGTTTTATTCTGTAATTTAAATGCATTCAAACCATATTATAGGATTTAAAATTATGGCTAACTACAAAGATATTTTTATTTATTACCATTTTTTTACATTTCGATCATTGTTTTTATAGTAATAAATACTCTTGCAATAGCAATCAGATTGTACCTGTCTGTACTCAATCGCTAAGCATTAATCATCGAATTTAATACCTCGTTTCCACCAACAGTGGAATCTTATATGCGTATGTCAGAATTAAAACTGATCGAGTGTAACGTCGAGCACCAGCACGTCAGTCTAGAATGATACAACAGAGAGGACTGTGAGACGACATCAGCCATAGCATGCTCACTAGCGTGACACAGTGACAGGAGCAGCCCCCACATGAAGAGAGTATAAGCGAGACTCTGCATAGCCACAGCCTCACTAGAAGACGGGCCGTGATCCAAACGATTAGCCGTGACTTGTGATCTACACAAATTGCTTGCTTGGGAGTTGCAAATAATCAATGTCCTTCGATATATATATACGTGTCGCCAATTGCTTGCTGCACCTCTTTGTGACAAAGGCAAAGTTAAGTACTGTCAATTTAATTTACTGTAGTAAACTCCATTAAAAAGATTTGCTTGAGTTGATGTCTAGGTATCCGAGAAAACAGCTTCCTAGGCACCCTGTATTAGACGAATGGGTGGACACGATAGAAACCTTACAGGCAAAGTAAAGTATAGATACGTTATAAGCTGACATCACATACAGCGCTGTTGTAAGTAGGCTGTTTATATTTTCTTATTGGCAACGTTACGTAGCGCTCTGTATGAAAATCACTGGCTGTGCTGTGTGCAGTCTGTGGCTGGTTTACATTGTTGTCTGCCATTGTAGTGTTGGGCAGTGGCAGCTGGATGTGAACAGCGCGTAGCGTTGCGCAGTTGGAGGTGGGCCGCCGGCAGTGGTGGATGTGGGGAGAGAGATGGCGGAGTTTTGAAATTTGTTATACTGGATATTATGAACTGCTATATATATTATGACTATTAAGGTAAATACATTGTTTGTTCTCTATTAAAATCTTTCATTTGCTAACTATCCCTATCAGTAGTTAGTGACTTCTGTAGTTTGAATCTTTTATTTAGCTGGCAGTAGTGGCGCTCGCTGTATTGCAGTAGTTCGAGTAACGAAGATTTTTGGTGAGGTAAGTGATTTGTGAAAGGTACAGGTTAATGTTAGTCAGGGCCATTCCTTTGTAGGGATTTCTGAAAGTCAGATTGCGTTGCGCTAAAAAATATTGTGTGTCAGTTTAAGCACAGTCTTGTATAAATTGTTCTAAGGGGACGTTTCATATGTCGACCCTTAGCCGAGGATACCTCACTGGAATCTTCTGATTTTTTCTTGTAGTTTGTGTAATTAGTGTAGATTTTGTTTATTGCTAGCGCGTAATTGTAGAGAGAATCTCCTTTGTAGTTGCAGCCTTTCATTGTTGTACAGTAAAACAGTTGTGGCATGCATGTAGATTTGCACCAAGTATTTCGCAGCTACGCTTTCAATTAACTAGATATTATTTTCAGTGCTATGTTAATGTGTTCCCCTATTTTTGCTCTTCAAATTGTGTTTTTCTGTGTTGTCGTGTGAAATATTGTGACAATAATGGCGTGTGAAAAACGTAACACTAGGCTCCAAAGTACACTGAGAAATGACAGAGAAGACGAAAGCAGTGTGTTAACGCCACCATGTAATGAATTAACTAATATTCAAAGTAGTAATTTGGTAACTGTGCATAGGGAAATGGAGCGGGCGTCAAATAATGGTGTAGACAGTGAAACAGGTAGTAAACAGGGAAGCATTATCGATCGATCGGTCGGCAACAGCTCGCCTCAGGAATTGGGAATGACAGAACACAATATTGCAAATACTGTAGACTCAGGTTTTGGGTTCTCACCATTTTCTCAAATGAGTCAAGACACATTTTCCGCTTGTCAAAATGTGAATGTTGCCGGTGCAAATTCACTGCCGAAAAGCACTGAGGAACATGTTTCAGACACCAGTGCATTGTTATTACAATTAATGCAACAAATGGGACAAAAGCTTCAAAAATTAGACACAATGGAACAAAATCAGAGACAAACACAGCAACAGTTAGACACAATGGAACAAAATCAGAGACAAACACAGCAACAGTTAGACACAATGGAACAACACCAGAGACAAACACAGCAACAGTTACACACAATGGAACAACACCAGAGACAAACACAGCAACAGTTACACACAATGGAACAAAATCAGAGACAAACACAGCAAAAGCTTCAAAAGTTAGACTCATTGGAACAAACTCTCGAACAAACACGTGAAGATTTAACTGCTGAGTTACATAACATTGACTCGAAATGTCAGAAAGTCTGTAATGACGTAAAAACACAAATTTGTGAGCATTTCCAACCTATTTTTTCGCGTCATGAAAATGCATTACAGAATCATGAAGCAGCCATAAAAGAACTGCAAACTATTGTTCATGAAAATCACGACACCTTGCAAGCTAAAATTGACTCAGTTGCATCTACCGATTCGGTTACGCAACTTGCAAAAACTCAAGAAAACTTAAAGGACACAGTAGATACAATTTCAACACAAATTGACACTCTGAAACTTGGTTCAGAAAAACACACTGAGGAAATAAGTACACTATCGGAGAAAGTAGCCGAACTTTCAGATCAGTTCACTAACTTATCTGCAAAGGTAGATGATGATCTGAATGACACAAGAACTGTAGCCATCACTGACACAGAAGAGTGCCAACAAATTAGGAAATTCAAACAAAATCATAATCAAATTAATACGCAACACCAAAGAGAAATCCGGGAAGTACAAGATCAGCTGACACAGGTAATACAAGAATTACGTATTTCAGAGGCCACTCGCGCTCCAATACGGGAAGAGGGACATAGAAATACGGAACAGCCACAAAATAATAACTCAGGGCACTTCGGAAATTATGAAAGAAATTGGCAAGGTACACCGAATTTTGAGATGGAACCGCCGACACGACGTAACAATGACCGATATGCTACTCGCCGACACGATGATTTTGACTATAAGCTGTTCATTACTACACGTAAATTCAAAACGTTTAAGAATTCTGCCAACGACATTCATCCACAAGCGTGGCTCCATCAATTCTCTCATTGTTTTCCTCCCAATTGGTCATTGGAGCACAGATTAGAATTTATGTGTGGCTACTTGGAGAATGAACCAGCTGTAAGAATGCGATCGGTCATTCACTATTGTCACAGTGAAGGAGAATTTTACCATGTGTTCCTCTCAGCATATTGGTCTCAAGCTACACAAGACCGAGTAAAACATAGCATCATAATGATGAAACATTTCGAACAATCTGAATTTTCCAGTCTTGTGAAATATTTTGAAGACATGCTGCACAAGAATCAGTACCTGTCAAACCCATACAGCCCCTCAGAACTCATACGCATTTGCTTAATCAAATTACCTGAACATTTACGACATATTATTTTGGCAGGACGTTGCAAAGACGACATTGAAGCTTTTCAGGGTCTGTTACAAGAACTGGAAATTGACACAGACAGTCGCGGGATGCGAAAACGGGAAAACAATCACTATAGGTCACATCCGTCACAATTCCGTAACGACAGAAACGATAACTGGCCACGACAAGCCTATTCTTACAACGTAAATCGTGACCAAAACAGACACCACCCGTATGACAACCACTGGCAGAGTAATAGTTACAGAGAAAGATCGCATTCCCGTAGTAATGAATATGACAGAGACAATCATAGAAACAGACAATTTGGCAACCAGAACTATTATTATCACGGGAGACAGAATAACTTCAGACGCAACGGTTCACTGTGCAGTGATAATTCAGGGAGAAATTCTCCACCACTTAACCGACAAGAAAGAAACTATGGAATCTACCGACATGACGACAGACGATATAATCATAACGACAGACCTGAATTTCATCAGAACTGGCGGGATTCTAACAGAACTGGGCCCTCTCGGCAAGGCGAATTTTTAGAAGTTAGGTCTCCTAATCCCAATAACGACGCGCGCCAACAAAGAAACAGACAATCACTCACACCGCAGGCAGCCACTTGCGCCCGCTGGCTCAGGGAAAAATAACATTGACGCTAACCTTGAGCAAAATTCCAGTATTCTTTATGGACGAATACCGCATGATAATTGCATTCAAGTTGAAACTCTGCATACTGAGAAGAGCAAAGGTTTACACCACATTTCACATGTAAAACCATTTATTGACAGATAATCTGCTTTTTAACTTAGTCTTTGCAATTTTCACTTCACGCTACTTGTACAATTTGTCACACTGAGAAACTGTTAACATGCAACAATGTTTTGAAGTTCAATATCCACTCAAGAACCAAGAGAACTTATTTAAACAGAAATTACGAATGCATTGTTATTTCGAACAGACGACACAGTGTTATTGTGTGTGTACATTCTTGCTTGTTAGTTGCACGATTACGTAACGACTATAAGGCTCACATACTTAGAACATTTACCAGTGCTGCTAATGAGATTTTAATGCAACATTTTGGTGTACTTGAAAATACATTCTGAATTAAAGTACTTTCTGAGAGATACCAGATGACACAGTGGTTAGTTTATGTGACAGCTACAAGATTATATCACGACGTTACTAATGAGTGACAATTTACAATGTTGCTTTTGCGGTGTATCTGTTTTATATCTGCACAGTTTTCCTGAATTCTTCTGGAAAGTAAATCATGTTTAATAGTAACTTTTGTGGTATAGCTACAATGAGACAGCATTTTCCGTAGCACAACAATATGTTACAGCACAGTAATTTCTTCATCACAACAATAAGCGTAATAACTAAGATATCTATACGCAAAGCATTTCACTTTTGTTTATCATGAGGTAAGTACATTGACTTCTGCAGAACTTAGCTTTCGGAGGACAATAACTACGACACTTCCACAGAGATTATCTTACAACAAGACGCACATTTAGCGCTACAGGACACGTATTTGAGTGATTGATTTTGTACTTAAAACATTTATTTTTAAAGATATTTGAAGTACAATGATACAAAGGTTTTCCATGATACATTTCATTCTATTGCTGTAATCTGTAACACCTGAGGGTATAATTACAATAATCCTCAGGGGGGTACACTCCTACTTTGTGTACCATGTGTTTGGCAAGCACAAGGAGCCCAAGCTAATATGGTATTTGCTTATACAACTTTACACATCGGTACCATATTTCTCTAACACAAATTACACAGCTATCTGATCATTTAACTGAGAGAGACAAACATTTATTTTACTACATCAGTGCCAGATGTTTATGTAATTACACAATTGAGTAACTTCACACTTAAGAAATTGTATTTTGTCTTTACTTTGTGAACTGTTCATATTTTTTCGGACCCATTGTGATATTATGAGAGCTTTGAATGATATATTTGGTATGGGATCACGATTTTTAAAGTACGTTTGAGGCAGATGACACTTTTGACATGAGCAGAGAATTTTTTTTTTAATTATTGGAGGAAGCTACGACGATTGTGAGAGTTGACTGAGGTGTTATGATGTTATTATTACGATGACTATGTGTATTATGCTGTTGCGGTATGTTTATGATCAATAAGCTGATGCTATACGAGTTATTTGATTAAGCTACGTATCTGTTATGATGAAATATTGAAGAAGTGTCGACGAATAAGGTAAGGAATAATGAGTAGTGTTTAGGGACTCTGGTTTGGTGGAAGCAAAGGTTGAAATAAGACGAACGATCTATGGAATGAAGTTTTGGGTTGGACTGCAGTACCAAATGTTACACTGAAAACGAACCCTGTCCTTTCCTTTTGTGTTATCCCACTATGTGTACCCTTGTGTATTTGTTTTCTTCCTGTCTCTGTGTAGTTTCATAGAAGTTTTTCTTCTTTTAATATTAAGCTACATTCACTATGATGAGGAATACTGTTCTCCTCAATTATAATTGGCATTAATAATATGTTATTTACCTTGTAAGTATGCTTAGACATTATTTATTCTGTTTTGCTTTAATGCTCATGTGTGAAGTTGATGTTTCACAAGTTATTCTGATCTTTTATGTATGTACTCATGTCATAATTCCTATAACACTGATGTATATGTTTATTTCTATTCTATTGTAAAGCCTGTACTACAAATGTTATCTCTATTGTTATGTTCTTTAATGATGTATTTTGTACCTTTGTAATTGTATTCTTATGTTATAAAATTGTAATTGATACCAGTTCATCATATTATTAACTTGTTAGTTACATTTCACTGCACACTTTTCTGTTGGTCATAGTATATGGACAATATGTGAGAAGCAGAGACTGTTAGTGTATGCACGTGTGTTGATAATTGAGCAAGGGACTGGATAACAGCATTGCTGGTTCTAAGGACAATTCCAAAAACTTTGTGAGTGCACAAGTGGTGGTTATGGACTTGCTATATTCTCCGCAAGACTCTTCAATGGTGATTGTGCACCCGCACAGTCACAACAGATGGCTGCTGGCCATCTCTACAAGGACTACAGTGGGTCTGCACCACTGGTGGCCCACCAATACCACAATCTCTACCAGGACTACAGTGGGTCTACTCTGTGATGACCTACCTACCAATATGCATCAACTTCGACTGACTCTGCGGTGGGTTTGCTCTGTTGTGGCCTATTACCTGTCTGCATGTCAAGAGTCAGCACTGTCTTTCCGTTGGAAGGACAACACTACTTCTTCAAGACTGCATGAACATCCACTACTTCCGTGTGCATTGTCTTTTACTGCTCAGACTTTGATAAAAGAAATGGCAGTTTTACTGGAATGAACTGTCTTTATGGACTGTGAGAAAATTTTAGCTTTGGACCAACATTGTATCAGTAAGTGTGTGCATTTGATATCTTTGTTATTGTAATTATGAAAAATTCTATCAAATCATTATTGGCCACTGCCCAAAACAATTTGTAAAATTTTTTGTGGGGAGCATGGGGGCTATGTAGGTAGGCTGTTTATATTTTCTTATTGGCAACGTTACGTAGCGCTCTGTATGAAAATCACTGGCTGTGCTGTGTGCAGTCTGTGGCTGGTTTACATTGTTGTCTGCCATTGTAGTGTTGGGCAGTGGCAACTGGATGTGAACAGCGCATAGCGTTGCGCAGTTGGAGGTGGGCCGCCGGCAGTGGTGGATGTGGGGAGAGAGATGGCGGAGTTTTGAAATTTGTTATACTGGATATTATGAACTGTTATATATATTATGACTATTAAGGTAAATACATTGTTTGTTCTCTATTAAAATCTTTCATTTGCTAATTATCCCTATCAGTAGTTAGTGACTTCTGTAGTTTGAATCTTTTATTTAGCTGGCAGTAGTGGCGCTCGCTGTATTGCAGTAGTTCGAGTAACGAAGATTTTTGGTGAGGTAAGTGATTTGTGAAAGGTACAGGTTAATGTTAGTCAGGGCCATTCCTTTGTAGGGATTTCTGAAAGTCAGATTGCGTTGCGCTACAAAATATTGTGTGTCAGTTTAAGCACAGTCTTGTATAAATTGTTCTAAGGGGACGTTTCACTGTCAGCTGCTGTTATGCTGCTTCTGCATTCCATCTACACACACTGCCCATGTGACAGTGGCCGCAACATGGCATTGGTAACTGTATTGCTGTATGGAGGCATCAGTCAATAAATAAAGTGCAGATTGCTTGTGCATTGGTAACTCCACGACCGCCACAATACTGGAGAAAACATCAGACATGCAGCACTGTAGTCAGAAGTTGTCACCTGGTGACAAAACATAATTTTGGTCATTTTTGGTCCCGAATAGAGTGGAAGGAAATTAGGAAGGTTTCACAAGTTTTGTGACACCTTCGCCTTCCCCTTGAACTAGAAATTTGAAGAGGCTGCAGATAATGTGCACCACCCATAAGCTGCTAGGTTCTAGTAGAACAAAGACGAGTTGGAAAATTGTTTGGTAAGTCACCTGGCAACAATGAGGATTACTGTGTTTCTGAAGACGTTCCAGCTGGAGAATATGCCAAGGAAGCCCCTCCTGTCTGTCTTGCTCTTGCCCACGGTCTGGATCACCTGCAAGGTGAACGGAGGCACTGTGGAGCCATTGGTGGCTGCTATGCGCCGCAGAACAGCCAGCGCCTCCTGCTCGCGACCCCTGCACGCCAGCCAGCGTGGAGACTCGGGGAACCAACTGTCACCAAAAAATACAAGTCTCCTGTAAGTACTAATCACAGTAGTAGTTGTAGTTGTAGTAGAATATTGGTCCACTTATCAGCTTTACAACAATATTAGAGCTGTCAGCTTAATACAAAGAAAAGACACAATGAAAACTTTACTTATACATTCGGACATTTAAATGGTTACATTTCGAGCTTAACAATAATTTATCGATAGTGCACAATATTCTTTAGTATTTTAGTATGTTCATACTCGAAAAAATTAAGCTTAATAGGGAAACGAATGTTCCATTATGAAACACACACACATATGTTATATATATATATATATATATATTCACCTTACAACTTTCGTTATTCCTATGCACTTCAATCTTTGAATCTTTGTAACTCTGAAAAACCGAGTAGATATTCCTGAGCAATGAAATGTATATTCAGATGAGGGAGTAGTGATGGGAACAACTGAATCAAAGGAATCGATTCAGTTGGTTGTTGGAAAACAATGCATTCCATTTTGAGTGTGAACATTCCATTGTTATGCCACTATTTAACCCTTATTGTTGACTCCACTCTGTTATCACTTGTCGTCACCATTGTTGTCGTCCCGACATCTGATTTATATTGAGTGCACTCACTAACTATTAGTTTGGCTCTTCATCCACGTTTATGAAGAAGCATTTTCTTAATAGTGAACTCTGTATTTGGTTTCAGAATTCCGAAATGCTCAGTGGTGTGAGGATGGAATAAACCTTATGACTGATTAGAAAATGATCCTCAAGGCAAACTCAGTGAGATTTAAAGTCTCTGCAAAGATGATTCATAGCCTGAATCTATATTAATTAAAGAAATACAAAGAAAATTAACAAATATTTCTGGCAGAAAAAGCTTCCAACGATTGACATTATATGTTTTATGTTCACGTCACCTCAGCATGTACCAAAATAGGATGATTGGTGATTGGTGCAAACCAGAGGAAATAGAGTTTTGCTGGCCGCGATGGCCGTGCGGTTCTAAGCGCTGCAGTCCGGAACCGCGGGACTGCTATGGTCGCAGGTTCGAATCCTGCCTCGGGCATGGATGTGTGTGATGTCCTTAGGTTAGTTAGGTTTAAGTAGTTCTAAGTTCTAGGGGACTGCTGACCTAAGATGTTAAGTCCCATAGTGCTCAGAGCCATTTTTTGAAATAGAGTTTCAGTAAATTTAAATAAAAAAGTGATTGTTCATTTAGTTCAGCATAAATTTATCTTGTAGCACCAATCATTAACCAATTAAAACCCACCAAACATCCATATTTAATACCAGAAGGACGAAAAATGCATATTTAAGTAAATGAATACTTAAATTTTAAAAATGCTTCATTTTAAGAAATATACTTTTTTCAGCTTTCCTTGAGATAAATTACATTATTTTTCTCTAAAGAAGTTGGCAAAATTAGTTGTGATTCATGTATAACCGAAAAGACTGAAAGAGTATGCACATGAAATCTCTCAAACCCAGAGACTGAGTGAAAACCTTAATATGGCTGATGTAACCATCAGAGACTTGTCAGTCAGCTGTCTCACATTAAGTGAAACAATTCAAACATTGAGACTGAGTGAGAACACTGATACAGCTTACATGGTCGCAGAGACTACATTCAATTATTGGTTGTTTCATTTGACTGAAAAAAAACGACTGAACAAAAATTGTAGACGGGACAATCGGTTGTTAAAACCAGTTGGTTGTCCCCCCTCACTATGAGGAAGAAGAAAAATTATTACTAATACCACACAGATCTACATGTAAGATTTTCCAGTAAGAATGTGTATTATAGAAAGTATATTATAGAATGAAGTGGGTATTGTGTTATAAATATGTGTTACATTTTTACAAACGATTGTTCTACGTTGTCTAAATAACCCATTAAGGTATAATAGGAATTATGTAACAAATGATCTATAAAAGTCATATGAAAATTGTTAAAGTTAACTGTGACTCTTGTCCTGTGATGATAGACAGATTGTGGTGTGATAATTACTACAATTTTCCTCAGTGTGCATAATAATAGGTTCGAAGCGATAAGGTTCAGCAATCAGAAGAACACACACATCGCGCTAGTGATTGATATGCTACCAGAACGTCGCAGACAGTTTAAGATAATCAGATGTTTTGTCTGTTGTACCGATAGACAGATTGACAGAACCGGACGACAAACGGCCACCAAGACAGTGGAATAGAGCTTACGGAACTTGAGAAATCGAGAACTCGGAGTCTGCACCTCTCAGGGCCAATAAAAAGCAGAGTACTCAACATAGCTCAGCATGCCTTTGCTACTGGAAACCTTATCGGTAAACGCCCCAGTCGGAATTGACGTGTGGAACAAACACATACTCACTGAGGCCCACAATCGAATCAGACACTCACTGGGTTGGACACCGCCCATCAAACTGCGTTTAATCTGATGGGACGGTGAACCAGTAAGAGACGCTAGATTCCCAACCCTCCGGGAGCAGGCGGAACTTTCTTCCAGGGCAGTTTCAGCCCGTCAAACACAACTTTCACACTTGTTGCCTAGGCGCCTCACGCCTACGTCAGACATACGATATTTGAAATCATATGGACTAGATAGTGCGACTGCATTTCGGTCACGCTGCTGTTTGTAAGATAAATATTTCTTTCAAATTACGAGGGCAGTTCAATAAGTAATGCAACACATTTTTTTTTCTGAAACAGGGGTTGTTTTATTCAGCATTGAAATACACCAGGTTATTCACCAATCTTTTAGCTACACAACACTATTTTTCAACGTAATCTCCATTCAATGCTACGGCCTTACGCCACCTTGAAATGAGGGCCTGTACCATTCCACTGGTCGATGTCGGAGCCAACGTCATACTGCATCAATAACCTCTTCATCATCCGCGTAGTGCCTCCCACGGATTGCGTCCTTCATTGGGCCAAACATATGGAAATCCGACGGTGCGAGATCGGGGCTGTAGGGTGCATGAGGAAGAACAGTCCACTGAAGTTTTGTGAGCTCCTTTCGGGTGCGAAGACTTGTGTGAGGTCTAGCGTTGTCATGAAGAAGGAGAAGTTCGTTCAGATTTTTGTGCCTACGAACACGCTGAAGTCGTTTCTTCAATTTCTGAAGAGTAGCACAATACACTTCAGAGTTGATCGTTTGACCATGGGGAAGGACATCGAACAGAATAACCCCTTCAGCGTCCCAGAAGTCTGTAACCGTGACTTTACCGGCTGAGGGTATGGCTTTAAACTTTTTCTCGGTAGGGGAGTGGGTGTGGCGCCACTCCATTGTTTGCCGTTTTGTTTCAGGTTCGAAGTGATGAACCCATGTTTCATCGCCTGTAACAATCTTTGACAAGAAATTGTCACCCTCAGACACATGACGAGCAAGCAATTCCGCACAGATGGTTCTCCTTTGCTTTATATGGTGTTCGGATAGACAACGAGGGACCCAGCGGGAACAAACCTTTGAATATCCCAACTGGTGAACAATTGTGACAGCACTACCAACAGAGATGTCAAGTTGAGCACTGAGTTGTTTGATGGTGATCCGTCGATCATCTCGAACGAGTGTGTTCGCACGCTCCGCCATTGCAGGAGTCACAGCTGTGCACGGCCGGCCCGCACGCGGGAGATCAGACAGTCTTGCCTGACCTTGCGGCGATGATGACACACGCTTTGCCCAACGACTCACCGTGCTTTTGTCCACTGCCAGATCACCGTAGACATTCTGCAAGCGCCTATGAATATCTGAGATGCCCTGGTTTTCCACCAAAAGAAACTCCATATATATATATATATGCACAAGCACAAACAGTGTAGATAAATCACATTACACAAACATTTTTCTGTGAGAATTAGCTACATTGGCGTTAAGTTGGACTGGAGGAAATTGAAACCAGAGCTTAAGTCAGACTTTTCTAATTCCTCCTACCCAATGCTCAACTGCCAAAGTACACTGAATGGCAGCATGGCTAGTACGTGTATGTAACTCTCATTATAAGGCTGATGACGTACATAGGAGCAGTCTGGGAATACCGAACACCAACAGATCTTCAGCCCCTGCACTTGATTAATTGTGAGCAATGTCCCACGGCACACACACAACAATGGACCACTCGACTGTACAGTGATATGAGACACTCCAAAGCTCTACGTAGCTCGCTATGTGCTTCGCATCACACCATTCTACTGTACATGCTTCTCGCTCAAAAATAATCTGTGGTGAACTTCTGTTCTTGCACAAGACACGCTGACTAAACACAAGCTGTACATTTTCGTCGTCCTTTGTTCATTCATCTCAAAATCATAAAATTTTAATATTCATTGCATCTTTACACATCCCCACGTATCGCTTGTTTTGTGTATATTACCTGAAGAAGAAGAATAGTATAAAACAACTGAGGGCAGCAAACGAGAGGGAATAGTTCCAATTGGGCAGCGCCCAAGACACCAGACCAGCAAGCATCATTCCGACGGCCATGCTGCAGCACGCATAGCGGTTGACTGCAGTGCGGTGCTTGATATCAGTTAGCTCCAAACCTGAAACACGAGAAATCATCCTCAAATGCTTTCAATATTAAGTATCAAATAACACAGACTTCACTTCAAAAATGTTTCGGAGAAGATTCTATAGTGCACTTGCAGGACAGACACCATAGCACTATGTATGGTTCCACAATAAATAACTTTTAATGAAAGCCTAAAACTGTAAACGAGCAGTGTTTACTAAACCAAGCCACTTTTTCTACTCCATTGTAGTACGAATGGTGTTGTTGTTGATGTCGTCATCAGTCCAGAGACTGGTTTGATGCAGCACTCCACGCTACTCTATCCTGCGCAAGCTTCTTAATATCCAAGTAACATCAAGCTACATCCTTCTGAATCTGCTTAGTGTATTCATCTCTTGGTCTCCCTCTACAATTTTTACCCTCCACGCTGCCTTCCAATACTAAATTGGTGATCCCTTGATGCATCAGAATATGTCCTATTAACCGATCTCTTATTCTAGTCAAGTTGTACCACAAATTGCTCTTCTCTCCAATTCTATTCCGTACCTCCTCATTAGTTACACGATCTACCCACCTAATCTTCAGCATCCTTGTGCAGTACATTATTTTGAAAGCTTCAATTCTCTTCTTGTCTAAACTAGTGATCGTCCATGTTTCAATTCCATACACAGCTACACGCCATAGAAATACTTTCAGAAACGACTTACTGATACTTAAATCTATACTCGATGTTAACAAATTTCTCTTCTTCAAAAAGGCTTTCCTTGCCATCGCCAATCTTCACTTCATGTCCTCTCTACTTCGACCATCGTCAGTTATTTTGCTCCCCAAATAGCAAAACTCATTTACTACTTCAAGTGTCTCATTTCCTAATCTAATCACCTGTACACTTGGTGTGCGCGATTTTTCAGGACCACTTGTGTATTATTTATTACAGGTAGCTTGTCATCTGCAACCAAACAAAATTTCTCATCAACATCGTTTGGTTGCAGATGACAAGCAACCTGTAATAAATAATACACAGGTGGTCCTGAAAAATCACGCACACCAAGGTATTAACAAAAAGAAATGAACTATTGTTTGAACTAAATATCCACATATTTTTGTAATCATTTAGTAAACGTGTTCACATTGCAGAATAAATAAAACGGAAACCCACTGATGATGGCACAGTGGTGCAGAAACGTGTTTGGGTACTGAGAAAAAACGGTGTTTTGCATAACTGGCGGACCTCACATATTACAATTCTGGTTTAATATTTCACTGCATTGGCTTGTTGCTGAGATTGTTGTGAAAGTTGAATCTATATTTTTAACACTTACCAACAGACAAGACAGATTCTGCCAAAGGCCCAGCCGCAGCTGACACGAGTGATACTGCCAGGATGAAGAGCGGCAGCACGTGTGGAGCGAGCACGACCAGCAGCCTGCTGACCACGTGGGCTGACAGGCACAGCAGCTGCTGGGGGCGGCGGCCGTACCTGTCGTCAGCAAGAGTCAGCTCAGCCTGCATCTCGAGGTGCTGGGCAGTCCAGCTAGCAGATAAAGTCCTATGATCATGTTGTGGGGCGGCGGGTAGAATTAATTGTTATATAAATGTTCCTATTATTTATGCTGTTGTTTTGCCGTTCTCAACACTGGCTCTCTAACTACAATTTCGGCAACCAGAAAGTGATTAGCAAAACATGAAGCCTGTAATTAGAATTCCTAGTGCCCACTTCACCTGAGAAATACACTTATAGCTACAGCTTATAGCTCTGAGGAATTAGGAGATTGTCTGGGATTCATAATCAAAAACGATCGTGAAAAAAATGTTCTCTGTATTCTGAAAGGCACAGATGAAAGAAAAAGAATCCACACAACCTGACTAACAGAGCAGTTCAGAGTCTAATGCGCTGATGCAACTATAACTGTCCAAATTAAATGTTTAAATGAATGCTCGCCATAATTTGATGATAATGTTCATCAAACGACACGCTAAATAACGGTAGAATGTCTGTCCCGCGACGGCACGTGAAAATACAACATACGCAAACTGAAGATATATCATGAAAGTCATCCCAGAATTTACACTTCACTCGAAAACGATTTCATGGTTACGCGTATCTCGAGTAACTTATTACTGCATCCGAGGCTGTTTATAGCAATGATACCGACGCGACGCGACGCAGATGGTGCGCAAATCAGCGTCTGGAGAGAACTGGGGCCTTCTTCCTCACGCAGCGTTCTTATATATACAGCCGCGGTGCGGACGGCTAAGGGAACGCCTGATCAAATCGGCTCTCCCGACTAGCCGCTGGGCTAGTAATCCACCACTTTAAGTTATTGCATAAATCATAGCTTCTTTTGCTGATGGCCGATGAAGCTCTCAATTTAAATGTGCATTCAGCACATAGGTAAGTAATCATAATAAAAGTCTGTCGTGGCTAAGTAAAATATTTTGGGCGAGAGAATTAATTTAATTATAATACACGCAGTAGACGAACTCTGAACTTGCCCTTTGGAGATACGCTATCGCTATAGTTTTATAGTTCTTGAGTTGAAACTTCTCACATCTTTATGATTATAGCGGATCTCCATTCTACTTAAATTTAAACATCCTAGCCTTATTTATTAGCCTACTTAATCTGTCTTGCTTCCTTAATTTTTAAGACAAAAACCAGAAAATATTGAATTTCAACTAAAATTTTAATTTGTGAGATCCAAAGTACTGTTTCTATTAAATTATTATGAAAAAGGAATCTAAATATAAATTTTTAAGTCTCTAGCTCTTTTCTGTTGCGCCAATGATTTTTACAGAAAAACGTCCAAATTTCGAAAATGGTTAAAGTTATCGAACTGACATTCAACACATATTAATTTAGTATTACTCCTGACATGCTAGAACTGTTTCAGGTTATTTACTTGATTTTTAAAGTATTGCGCAACATTTATGACGTCAGAGCTAGTTACAGCGGACTAGGCTGGCACACAATGGAAAGACTGGTGAGAATTTTATAAGGTGTGAGTAGGCTGCTTCCCTGCAATGTGCAGGTTTAAAATGGCTCTGAGCACTATGTGACTTAACGTGATAAGGTACAGACATTCAAAAGCTTGTCGCCTGCTCGTGGTTCCACAGTCGTTCATCCATTTGCTGTAGATACGACAGTAGCATGTGAACAGCTGACTTGCTACACCGTTTCCAAGATGCTCGTTCCCAGGTGTAGTGTCATAACAGTCTGCACTTTGCTGAGCCACGTATCTCAGTGGATTTTCCTATTAGCGCCCCACTTACACTGAGGTGACAAGTGTCGTGGGATACCTCCTAATATCATGTCAGACATGCTTTTCCCCAGTGGAGCGCAGCAACTCGGCGTGGTATTGAATCAAAAAGTCGTTGGAAATCAACAGTAGAAATACTGAGCCATGCTGGCACTATATATATATATATACATACATGTGCACAAACTGACCTCACGATTATGTCCCATAAAAGTTCCACGGGGTTCATGTCCGGCGATCTGCGTTGAGAACTCGCTCGAATTGTCTGCAATGTTCTACGAAACCAATCGAGAACAATTGTGTCCCAGTCGCATGGCGCATTGTGATCCGTAAAAATTCCATCGTTGTTTCGGAACGTGAACTACATGAAAGGCTGCAAATAGTCTCCAAGAAGCTGAACACAACCATATCCAGTCAATGGCTGGTTCAGTTGGGTCAGAGGACACAGTCCATTCCATGTAAACACAACTCATACAAATATGAAGCCACCATCATCTTGGAAAGTGCATTGTTGACAAGCTGGGTGCGTGGCTTCGTTGGGTCTGCTCACACTCGACCCTAACATCATCATTTACCACCTGAGATCATGACTCATCTCACCAGGCCAAGGTTTCCCAGTCGCCTACGGTCCAACCGATAATGTGACCACCCCATGAGAGACGCTGAAGGCGATGTCGTGATGCTAACAAAGGCACTCGCGTCCGTCGTCTGCTGTCTTGATCCATTAACGCCAAATTTCACCGCACTGTCTCAACGGTTGCACTCGTCGTACGTCCCATATTGATTTCTGCGATTATTTCACGCAGTGTTGCTTGTCTGTTAGCATTGACAGCTCTACGCTGCTCTCGGTCGTTAAGTGAAGGCCGTCAGCCACTATATTGTCCTTGGTGAGAGGTAATGCCTGAAATTTGGCATTCCCGGCGCACTCTTGGCGCTGTGTATCTCGGAATATTTGAATCCCTAACGATTTCCATAATGGAATGACCCATGCGTCTATTTCCAACAACCATTCCGCGTTTAAAGTCTGTTAATTCCCGTCGTGCGGCCATAATTACAGCGGATAATTTTTCACACTATCATTTCTGTACAAATGACAGCTTCGTGAATGTTCTGACTTTTTATACCCAGTCTATGCGATACTACCGACATCTGTATGTGTACATGACGTACGCCCACGACTTCTTTCAAGTCAGTGTATGTACGAGGGGACTCGAAAACGTAAGTTACGCATTATTTCCGCAGGTGAAGTAGCTTTTGTAGAATGCTGCACTACACTCCAAAGTGATTCAGATTGCTGTTTGACAATTAACGTAAGTTTTATCTGTATTTTTGAAAGAGTGTATTATGGACTTAGTTGTAACCTCTCAAGAGCGCAACCATTAATTATAATTAACGACATTTTTACAGAACTTCGTAGTGCATGGAGCTCATCTCCCCTAGCAGGATTTAGTCGGCCATTACGCTGACGATTCATGTTATTAAATGTAAATGCGAGAGACTTCTCAATTTTGATCTTTCATTAATTTCAAAGTTAAAGACAGTAGTGATAGATTTCATTTACTAAAGTTCACAGTCATGGGTGACTGGAATTCGTCAGTAGGAAAAGGGAGAGAAGGAAACATAGTAGGTGAATATGGATTGGGGGGAAGCAATGAAAGAGGAAGCCGCCTTGTAGAATTTTGCACAGAGCATAACTTAATCATAGCCAACACTTGGTTCAAGAATCATAAAAGAAGGTTGTATACCTGGAAGGATCCTGGAGATACTAAAAGGTATCAGATAGGTTATATAATGGTAAGACAGAGATTTAGGAACCAGGTTTTAAATTGTAAGACATTTCCTGGGGCAGATGTGGATTCTGACCACAATCTATTGGTTATGAACTGCAGATTGAAACTGAAGAAACTGCAAAAAGGTGGGAATTTAAGGAGATGGGACCTGGATAAACTGAAAGAACCAGAGGTTTCAGAGAGTTTCAGGGAGAGCATAAAGGAACAATTGACAGGAATGGGGAAAAGAAATACAGTAGAAGAAGAATGGGTAGCTTTGAGGGATGAAGTAGTGAAGGCAGCAGAGGATCAAGTAAGTAAAAAGACGAGGGCTAGTAGAAATCCTTGGGTAACAGAAGAAATATTGAATTTAATTGATGAAAGGAGAAAATATAAAAATGCAGTAAATGAAGCAGGCAAAAAGGAATACAAACGTCTCAAAAATGATATCGACAGCAAGTGCAAAATGGCTAAGCAGGGATGGCTAGAGGACAAATGTAAGGATGTAGAGGCTTGTCTCACTAGGGGTAATATAGATACTGCCTACAGGAAAATTAAAGAGACTTTTGGAGAGAAGAGAACCACTTGTATGAATATCAAGAGCTCAGATGGCAACCCAGTTCTAAGCAAAGAAGGGAAGGCAGAAAGGTGGAAGGAGTATATAGAGGGTTTATACAAGGGCGATGTACTTGAGGACAATATTATGGAAATGGAAGAGGATGTAGATGAAGACGAAATGGGAGATAAGATACTGCGTGAAGAGTTTGACAGAGCACTGAAAGACCTGAGTCGAAACAAGGCCCCGGGAGTAGACAACATTCCGTTTGAACTACTGATGGCCTCGGGAGAGCCAGTCATGACAAAACTCTACCATCTGGTGAGCACGATGTATGAGACAGGCGAAATACCCTCAGACTTCAAGAAGAATATAATAATTCCAATCCCAAAGAAAGCAGGTGTTGACAGATGTGAAAATTACCGAACTATCAGTTTAATAAGTCACAGCTGTAAATACTAACGCGAATTCTTTACAGACGAATGGAAAAACTGGTAGAAGCCGACCTCGGGGAAGATCAGTTTGGATTCCGTAGAAATGTTGGAACACGTGAGGCAATACTGACCTTACGACTTATCTTAGAAGAAAGATTAAGAAAAGGCAAACCTACGTTTCTAGCATTTGTAGACTTAGAGAAAGCTTTTGACAATGTTAACTGGAATAATCTCTTTCAAATTCTGAAGATGGCAGGGGTAAAATACAGGGAGCGAAAGGCTATTTACAGTTTGTACAGAAAGCAGATGGCAGTTATAAGAGTCGTGGGGCATGAAAGGGAAGCAGTGGTTTGGAAAGGAGTAAGACAGGGTTGTAGCCTCTCCCCGATGTTATTCAATCTGTATATTGAGCAAGCAGTAAAGGAAACAAAAGAAAAATTCGGAGTAGGTATTAAAATTCATGGAGAAGAAGTAAAAACTTTGAGGTTCGCCGATGACATTGTAATTCTGTCAGAGACAGCAAAGGGCTTGGAAGAGCAGTTGAACGGAATGGACAGTGTCTTGAAGGAGGATATAAGATGAACATCAACAAAAGCAAAACGAGGATAATGGAATGTAGTCAAATTAAGTCGGGTGATGTTGAGGGAATTAGATTAGGAAATGAGACACTTAAAGTAGTAAAGGAGTTTTGCTATTTAGGGAGTAAAATAACCGATGATGGTCGAAGTAGAGAGGATATAAAATGTAGACTGGCAATGGCAAGGAAAGCGTTTCTCAAGGAGAGGAATTTGTTAACATCGAGTATAGATTTAAGTGTCAGGAAGTCGTTTCTGAAAGTATTTGTATGGAGTGTAGCCATGTATGGAAGTGAAACATGGACGATAACTAGTTTGGACAAGAAGAGAATAGAAGCTTTTGAAATGTGGTGCTACAGAAGAATGCTGAAGATAAGGTGGGTAGATCACGTAACTAATGAGGAGGTATTGAATAGGATTGGGGAGAAGAGAAGTTTGTGGCACAACTTGACTAGAAGAAGGGATCGGTTGGTAGGACATGTTTTGAGGCATCAAGGGATCACCAATTTAGCATTGGAGGGCAGTGTGGAGGGTAAAAATCGTAGAGGGAGACCAAGAGATGAATACACTAAGCAGTTTCAGAAGGATGTAGGTTGCAGTAGATACTGGGAGATGAAGAAGCTTGCACAGGATAGAGTAGCATGGAGAGCTGCATCAAACCAGTCTCAGGACTGAAGACCACAACAACAACAACAAAGTTCACAGCACTGAATGAGTTCAGTATGTTTCATTTTGGCCGCCTAACGGCAGATGTGATTCTCTCCAGTTTCGCCTTGCAAATAATGAACAAGAAGTATTGAAAATCATTACATTCCGCAATATCTCAGTTAATCTTTGTGTAGTATAGCCCCTCGTGGTCTCGCGGTAGCGTTCTCGCTTCCCGAGCACGGGGTCCCGGATTCGATTTCCAGCGGGGTCAGGGATTTTTCCTGCCTCGAGATGACTGGGTGTTGTTGTGTCGTCTTCATCATAATCATTCATCCCCATTACGGTCGGAGGAAGGCAACGGCAAACCACCTCCATTAGGACCTTTCCTTGTAAGGCGGTGCGGGTCTCCCGCATCGTTCCCCTACGCTCTGTAAAGAAGCATGGGACTTCATTTCCACTTCCAGTTTGGTATATAAATAACCAGTGGCCCCTGAGACCCATGTTAATAATTACAGTTTGCGTAAGAATACGCAAATTTTCTTTTCTAAATAACAACGCTCACGCAAACTATTTATTAGAAGGCGGTGAGTTGCGCGTTGTGTTTAAAAAATATTATATCGTACGTACTTCGGTGCAGCCGATGTCCGTACGAGTGTTATCGCGGTGTAAGTTAACAAAAAGTCTCATGCTAGCCCACAATATTTAAAGCTACCCCAACCAAAATCATAAAACATAATTATAAAAATAAAAATATATAATTATCCCGTGATAAAACCCACACACATACATATACACTTATACAGTGATAAACACACACATCCATGCCGCAGAGAGGACTCGAACCTCCGATGGGGGAAGACGGGCGAACCGTGGCCAGGCGCCTAAGACCACGCGGCTATCCCTCGCGGCTCTACCGACTGTGTGACACTCTTGTTGCACAATGGACTTATTGTGAGGCGACATGCGTAATTTATTTTCTGAAGTTACTTTGTGCTCTCGTTACAGCTTCTAGTGTCGGCATCGCCTCAAGGCTGCAGTCAATCTCGTGGTGGGTGGTGGTCGTAACTGTTGGGTCATCACTGTAGGTTCAACCCCTGATGGGTTACCTCTCTACTTCTCGTTCTTCTTTATCTTTTGTCATTAACCAATAGCGTTACACAGAGATGACAAAAGTATTGGGATAGCGATATGCACATGTAGATATGGAAATAATATGGCGTACACAACGTATGAGAGGTCAGTACATCGCCGGAGCTGTCATTTGCAGGGTGATCCATGTGAAAACGTTTCCGAACGGATTATAACCGTACAACGGGAATTAACAGAATTTGAACGCGGCATGGTGGTTCTGCCTAGATCCATGAGACATACCACTTCGGAAATCGCTAGGGAATTCAATATTCCGAGCTCCATAATGCGAAGAGTGTGCCCAGGATACCAAATTTCAGGCGTTACCTCTCACCAAGGACAATGCAGTGCTCGACGGCCTTCACTTAACAACCGAGAGCAGCGGTGTTTGCGTAGAATTGTCAGTGCTGACAGACAAGCAACACTGTGTCAAACGACGGCGGAAATCAATGTCGGATGTACGACGAACGTAACCGTCAGGGCAGTGCGGCGAAATATGGCGTTACTGGTCTATGGCAGCAGGGCCCGCTAAAACATTGGTCGGACCCTAGACGACTGCAGAAAACAGTCCGGATTTCACCTGGTAAGAGCTGATGGCAGGGTTTGAATGGGACGCAGACCCCACGAGGCCGTGGACGCAGTTGTCAACAAGCTACTCGTGACTCCATAATGGTGTGGGCTGTGTCTGCATGGAACAGACAGGATCTGCTGATCCAACTGAACTGAACACTTGTAACAACACTAACGTTATCCTACTGTATATGTAATAAATTTTTGTCTTCTGAATTTCGATAAATTAGTATAATCGATATTCTGGTTTCATTTCTTTTTTGTTTCATGACATTATGTTGAAAAAGCTATAAACAAATTTCGATGTAAAATTTTAATATTTATGTCAAATTTCAAGTAATGTTGTAATCAAAGGGAAGTGGAACTAATGTTGGAAATATTGTAAGATGTGAAAGATGTAATTGTATGCCTGGTCCATACGTAGGTAATGTATTAGAATATGTGGAATGTAAAACCTTTGGTGAATACCCTGTCTGCAGGGGAGCAGGAAAAGGTGGAGGTAGGCGAGCGCGGGAAAATACACACGGGCACGGTACGGCATAACTTGCTCAGCAGTAGTAGTCGGAGTTGGGCATCGATCTGAGAAACACGTGCTGGATCGAGGAGGCTCTCCTGGAAAAAGTGGTTTCGTTGAGCCTCGGATGCGCTGTTTCCGACGTCTATACAGCATGACAATATGTCATAGGCACTAAATGGAAAAGCATTGCGACGCCATGAAGAAGTAAAGTGCCGATATTTCGTGAGCCATTGCTGTAATTGCACGTGTGCTTTGTGCCTCGCCGTCTCGCCGCCTGCCGACCGCCTCATCGATACGAACAGGTTGAAGCTTTCAGTACTGTATTCGTGTGGACCGGTGTCACGTTTGCTACATACTGTTCAATAATAACTTAAATTTTACCAGAACTGTCCTATCAATTAATTATTCTCACAACTAACCTAGACAGGGTCCTTTCCACATGTTGTGCAATCCGAGTATCCCAAGATGAAGATTTAAAGTTTATGTTAATAATAATTACCTGCAGACCTATCTATGTTAGAATGATGTTTAAAGAACTTTATTGTTAATGAATACTGGACGAATAATATAGGTATGACAAATATGGAAGATAATGTGGAAATTGGTTTAGTAATGAAGTTGAGACAAAAATAACGGTAGTTAAATGAGCAGGAAGTAAGGCAAAAAGAGTGATAAATCATATTTTGGAAATCTTGAATGCTTAATTCTTTCAATAATTAAAATTCCAATGTAGTGATCATAACAGTTTCAGGGTCTCCCCCCCCTTTCTTTCTTTTCTATTTATTTGAATTCTGAAGTGTACTGAACCGATTTGACCAGCAAAGTTAAAGTCAATATAAAACCTAAATTTATCAGTGTTTTCCCTTCTTAAAATTGACTTTG
Source organism: Schistocerca cancellata (assembly GCF_023864275.1). Classification (NCBI taxonomy): domain Eukaryota; kingdom Metazoa; phylum Arthropoda; class Insecta; order Orthoptera; family Acrididae; genus Schistocerca; species Schistocerca cancellata. Next base: position 619,294 of record NC_064628.1, on the reverse strand, counting down.
TAGGTGTGTTTCAAAACTGCTATTTCTAGGGTAACCTATGCCCGATTTCAGTCGGATCAAAAGACAAAACGCAGGTTGTAGTAAACATTATAGTGTATTGTTGTGTATTTATGGTGTGTCCATATTAGTACAGAAAGTGAGATTCTTAGTTCAGTAGATTTTTCTGGTTCTAAAATTTACCATATAATGCAGTATTACTACGTGTTGTTATGCTTGAACGTACTTCCTCTTGTACAGGGAAGAAACTCAGTTTATGCCTAACTAGGCTGGCGACCGTATTATTAACAATTGGTAGCATCTGTTGTGTATGTTTCTTGTCCGTCCTAACATGCAGTTGCACTTTGGACTTGCTTGATGTATCCTTGTTGTTACTGAGTGGGTGTAGGTCTGATTTTGCCTCCATTCAGGTACACGCGGTCAACTTATTTACTAAAATCCTTTCTTATAAGGTGAAGCCCGTCAACTTACCATAGTACAGGCTTTAAAGAGTTAACGTCCGCCCGAGCGTAGTCGTTACACACTGACTGGAAATGGTTATGTTCGGCTACTTGGACACAAAGATGGAATTTTTATAGACGACAATGAGCCATGTAAGTGGGCCACAATTGTTCGAGATTGCTTTGCAGAACATTCTGGACAATTCGAGCGAATGATGTGGACAGCCAGGTCGCTCGACATGAATCCTATCGAACATTTATGGGACTTAGTCGAGAGGTCACTGCGTGCACAGAATGCTTCACCGGCAACGCTTTGGCAGTTATGGATGTCTATAGAGGCAGTGCAGCTCCAGGAGACTTCCAACAACTTCTTGAATCCATGTCGTGTCGAGATGTCCCACTACACGGGGCAAAAGGATGTCCGAATTGTTTTTAGGGGCTATCCCATAACTTTTATCACCTCAGTTTACAATTATCGGCATGAAACTCATCATTCCCGTTAGTCCATTAGCAAAAAGCCACAGAATGTCGTAGATAGATATATCTGTCGAACGCAGTGACAGCGAGCGAATCATGGGCGCATGTATGTGTCACGCCCACTTGCACATATCCTGTTACTTTCCCCCGGCCATACAACTGGCTTACCCAGTGAGCTAGAGTGGTACCTATAGCTCAATGAGAACCCTCGAACCACGGCGCAATTATGCGTGTTTTGTAAATGCAAATCACTCCCAAAAGTGAAAAGTATCAGATAAATATTGTAGGACTGACTAGGTGCCAAACCCGTGCCCTTTGGGTCAGTAGTATGGCTCTTAACCACTGAGCGACCGAATCTCACAAGTGTATATTAATATCGTATTAACACTGTTAAATTAAAATTAGGTGATAATTTCATTGACTGTGTAACAACTATAAATTTAAAGGTTTAAAATTATCGCCTGAAGTGAAATGAACAACAAATATGCTAGTAATTGCAATATCTGAAGCCTCTGGAACCTTGTCATTAGGCTATCGACCAGTGCTGCCCTCGACACCCACTGATCGTGATCGTTCATATCCCCTTTCTGACCTTAATCGAGACGGACGATCGACCGTCTTTGACTGGATCCCAGGTCACATCGGAGATCCCAGTGAACGAACATGCTGATCTGTTCGCTAAGTTAGCTATCAGGATGACGACTTTGAAGTTGGGGGTGCCAGAACTGGGCCTGTGGTCGACTACCCACCACCAGTTGAACACTGATTGGTGTGCCCTGCTTTCTTCTAAAAGACTACGAGAAATAAAGGCGACCACGGCCACGTGGCAGTCTTCCCTTCGTGCTTCTCACGGGGAATCTGCCATTTTCTGTCAGCTTCACATTGGCTACTCTTGGCTGACCCAAGGCCACGGCCTACGGCGTGAGGATCCACCCCACTGTCAGTGTGGTGCCAATCTGATGGGTGCTGAGTGCCTACATCCTACTGGAATGCCCTAATCTGACCTCCCCCCCCCTCCACCCCCCACACACAGACACAGTGAAACCCTAAACTTGTAGATACGCTGCCTCTGGTGCTAGCGGATGGCGTCAGAGTCGCTGATCTGGTTTTAAATTTTAGCAGTGAAGGTGGTTTCTACTAGCCTCTGTGAGGGAGGGCATAACGGCCTCGGCAGTCTCTTGAGGGGTTGGAGGGATTCCCCGTAGCCTGCTCGGACCCAGGGGGTATGGGGCTGCCCTTGATCGGTGGCCCAGCCTGGCTTTTGGCCTTCGCACATTTCAAGTTCTTACTCTTTTACTCGTATGTCGTTGGTTTACTATCTCGTCGTCGCTGTTGCCTTTCCTGAGGTTTTATAAACTTGTCTGTGTTGCTAGATTCTTTTGTGATAATAGAGTGAGAGTAAAAGTCAGTCGCATGCAGAGGGTGCATCTCCCACTACACAACATGCTTTGGGGGCCTCCAACTGCTGTCTGGGTGGAGCATATACACCCACTTTCTCCTACCTACACTTCACTCACTTCTACTTGCTTGTATCTCTAAATTTTATTGATTCTCAGTTAGAATGGGTTCATCAGGATTTGTCTTCTGTGTCCTTCCTCTCTGAGGAACCATCCAGCTTGACACACATACGATGGAGCGACTGATAACCTCGTAGTTCGGTCTCTTAAACTCCATCAATCCAAGGGACATCAGAGTAAAAGCAAAAACAGTAGCTGGTTATACAATAAAAATCTTTTTAAGGATTTAGTTTCTAAGAACATAATGGAGCACGTCAAACAAATTTTTATCCACATTAAGAAATCGTCAGTTGGTACTGCCCTAAACTTCTGGTTATGATTACAGAACACAAACAAACTTTATTTACATATAGCAGGGAAAAATGAATCGAAAACTCAAAATAACCCTTTCAACCTGGGAATAAATATGTGTTATAAACAGCCCAAGGCAAATAATAGGACTACTAAAACCATGTATTTACAAATACATCTTACATAATTAGCCTATATATTATATTTCCTTATAGAACAGAGTATGGATTGGTAGAAAAAACTAATAGCAAAACATTTGATTGGCTGTGATCCAGCAACTATAAGCTACTTAATTACAGGACGTATATACACCCACTACAGTTGCACAAAATTTTGTCAAGTGACCACGATTTCGATTTTTCATCAGAAAAAAAAGTTACATGGAATACATGCAATCACACCATGGTTTCTGTTTGGCGAGAGCACTTTTGCTCAGACGTTTTAAACCATGGTGTGATTACATGTATTCCATGTAACTTTCTATTCTGATGGAGATTGCCCTACTGCAATCGAAACCATGGTCAGTTGACAAAATTTTGTGCAACCGAAGTGCCTGTATGTATGTCCTGTAAATTAATAGTAAAACATTGATTCTATAACATACTGTCACAATGCAATACATGGTACTGACGTATCTTAAATCTTAGGTCAATGATGTGTAATAATCTGCTTTCAGCTTCTTGAGCTCAACTTAGTATTTATTATAGAAAAGTGTGAACGATAGCTGTGTGTGTGTGTGTGTGTGTGTGTGTGTGTGTGCACACAAACAAGCGCTTAAAATCCTTATGCAACTAAACCCTTAAGTAGCTTTGGTTTCTATGTACGAATAAGATTATCTTTTGCTTTTCTCTATTTATTAACATAAATGTCTAGTACTACTGAAAAAAATCCATGGTGCATTAACAAGTAACTGACTTCAAAGTGCCAGCAGAAAAAGACACAATGCGGAAATGCAATGTAGTGCGTGTGACATATAGGAACACGTCGACGATAATGATAATGTACTCTTATTATAGTGATTGAAACGGTAGCGAATTGTGAAGAATGTACCACGTATTTGTCGTTATTGAAAAACCAATCAAAACTTCTAAAAATAGCTCAACTTCTTATTTACTAAAAATAATCAGTTTGTCTTTACGTGAATTAATCAAAATTATTAAGTGATTCATGATGGGTGAAACCAGCAATAAAAAAATAGCTACGCACATGTCGCCTATGTAGCCAAACAGTAACCCCAGGGCCACTCCAATAATCTGTGAGTAGAACAAGACGTCATTGACGGCCTGCTGGTTGTCGCAGACCCAGTTCATCTGTGACGTCACCGTCAGGGAGAACCACGTGTCGTCGTACTCCCAGCCGTGCTGGCACTTTACAGGTTCCCTGCTGCCGCCCAAGTCCGTCACATCGCTCTGGTTGTACATCAGGCACTTGCTGAACGAGGCTCCTTCCCTGTAACAAGCAGGAAGTAGCGGTAGGGCATAAAAGAGGAGCACACTGCATACTCATGTGACGCGAAAACAGTGGAAAACTAAATGTCCGAAATAATTACATCCAGACAAGTAGAGAGATTCTTGATATTACTGAAGAACTTTTTGACATGTCATATTAACACGCGACTGTTCTGTGACTTTGAATTGTCTCTATACGCAGTGAAATGTACAAATGTTTTCAACAGTGGCACATGCGAAAATGTCAATGCATGTGGGCGGAGATGGCTACTAGCTTGGGTAGCCACAAGCAACTGAACGTATTTTCTAAGTACACAAAGTCTTAATATTAGCCTTGATTCTTTTTTTTTCTTTCAGCCCTCGTACACGATATTTTTCAGGGGAGCTTAAGAACACGCCTGTAGTAAATGGCCTTTCCATTGTGATTGAGTTGATGGAGCAAGTTCAAATTTGTTGCAGCGCAAGCACCTAACCAGAAGCCGTAATATAATAATGGACGAACACGCCACGACGAATAGTTCCTTAGCAGTGGGAGCAGCATCGTTTCTTCTGCACCGATGTAGGTATCTACTGGACGACATGAAATTTATCACTCAGTATGCTGACAGATGTCTGAGAAAAGTTCCAATAGGCATTACCGGAGAAAACAAAAGTATTTCATATACTGACCTAGAAGGGAAATGTTACATGATGAAGCACCATTCCGATGTATATGAGACTGTGGAGATGTTCATCATATGACGAGTTGTTAAATGATTAAACTTTTATTCTTTCTGGAAATGGTGTAAATCATCAACATCAGTATGAGGTGTGACACCCGTTGGACCCAAGACACATTTGTGTTTATCGTGTTGTGGAAGCAAACAGCCTTCTAATGTGGCCTTGGGGAACCTCTTGCCATGCCTGAAACATATGGTGGGTCAGCCACAAAAGTTGCTGGCTAGAGGCCCGTAGGAAGTATACGTCATCCCGTCGTGTTTGAGACGTTCCCTGTAGCTGACAAATCAGAGGACTGGTTAAACCATTCAGAGATTCGAACATTTCTCAAAGTGTTTATGGTGGGAACTGCAGTGTGGGGTCTCGCATTGTCCTGAATCATTGGGACCCTGATCATTAAAATTATGACAACATGATTTCAGACAGTGGAAAATCCAGGATGGAATGTAACAATACGAGAGAAGGAAAGTTGCTACTCACCATATAGAGGAGATGCTGAGTCACGATAGGCACAATAAAATGATTTATACAGTCATAGCTTTCGGCCATTAAGGCCTTTGTCAGCAGTAGATACACATACACACACGCACACACACACACTCACGCAAGCGCAACTTGCACACACGTCTGCAGTCTCAGAGAGCTGAAACTACAGGGCCAAGTTTAGTTTCAGCTCTCTGAAACTGCAGACGTGTGTGCAAGTTGCGCTTGCGCGAGTGTGTGTACGTGTGTGTATGTGTCTACTGCTGATAAAGGCCTTAATGGCCGAAAGCTATGATTGTGTGAATCTTTTTATTGTGCCTATCGCGACTCAGAATCTCCGCTACATGCTGAGTAGCAATTTTCCTTCTCTCATACTGTGACAACATGATTTACTATTTATGGTACAAACTGGCGAGCATTCAGGCCCCCTTCAACAATCAGTCCTGTTGTTGACATCTAATACCTCTGCATACCGTGATTCCGCCCCCCCCCCCCCTCCATGAACCATGGACCTTGCCGTTGGTGGGGAGGCTTGCGTGCCTCAGCGATACAGATAGCCATACCGTAGGTGCAACCACAACGGAGGGGTATCTGTTGAGAGGCCAGACAAACGTGTGGTTCCTGAAGAGTGGCAGCAGCCTTTTCATTAGTTGCAGGGGCAACAGTCTGGATGATTGACTGATCTGGCCCTGTAAAACTAACCAAAACGGTCTTGGTGTTGTGGTACTGCGAACGGCTGAAAACATGGGGAAACTACAGCTGTAATTTTTACCGAGGGCATGCAGCTTTACTGTATGATTAAATGATGATGGCGTCCTCTTGGGTAAAATATACCGGAGGTAAAATAGTCCCCCATTCAGATCTCCGGGCGGGGACTACTCAGGAGGACGTCGTTGTGGCGTTCTACAGATCGGAGCGTGGAATGTCAGATCCCTTATTCGGGCAGGTAGATTAGAAAATTTAAAAAGGGAAATGGATAGGTTAAAGTTAGATATAGTGGGAATTAGTGAAGTTCGATGGCAGGAGAAACAAGACTTTTGGTCAGGTGAATACAGGGTTATAAATACAAAATCAAATAGGGGTAATGCAGGAGTAGGTTTAATAATGAATAAAAAAAATAGGAGTGCGGGTAAGCTACTACAAACAGCATAGTGAACGCATTATTGGGGCCAAGATAGACACGAAGCCCATGCCTACTACAGTAGTACAAGTTTATATGCCAATTAGCTCTGCAGATGATGAAGAAATTGATGAAACGTATGATGAGATATAAGAAATTATTCAGGTAGTGAAGGGAGATGAAAATTTAATAGTCATGGGTGACTGGAATTCGAGTGTAGGAAAAGGAAGAGAAGGAAACGTAGTAGGTGAATATGGACTGCCGCTAAGAAATGAATGAGGAAGCCGCCTGGTAGAATTTTACTCAGAGCATAACTTAATCATAGCTAACACTTGGTTCAAGAATCATGATAGAAGGTCGTATACATGGAAGAACCCTGGAGATATTAGAAGGTTTCAGATAGATTATATAATGGTAAGAAAGAGATTTAGGAACCAGGTTTTAAATTGTAAGACATTTCCAGGGACAGATGTGGACTCTGACCACAATCTATTGGTTATGAATTGTAGATTAAATCTGAAGAAACTGCAAAAAGGTGGGAATTTAAGGAAATGGGACCTGGATAAACTGAAAGAACCAGAGGTTGTACAGTGTTTCAGGGAGAGCATAAGGGAACAATTGACAGGGATGGCGGAAAGAAATACAGTAAAAGAAGAATGGGTAGCTTTGAGGGATGAAGTGGTGAAGGCAGCAGAGGAGCAAGTAGGTAAAAAGACGAGGGCTAGTAGAAATCCTTGGATAACAGAAGAAATATTGAATTTAATTGATGAAAGGAGAAAATATAAAAATGCAGTAAATGAAGCAGGCAAAAAGGAATACAAACATCTAAAAAATGAGATCGATAGGAAGTGCAAAATGGCTAAGCAGGGATGGCTAGAGGTCAAATGTAAGGATGTAGAGAGTTATCTCACTAGGGGTAAGATAGATACTGCCTACAGGAAAATTAAAGAGACCTTTGGAGAAAAGAGAGCCACTTGTATGAATATCAAGAGCTCAGATGGAAACCCAGTTCTAAGCAAAGAAGGGAAAGCAGAAAGGTGGAAGGAGTACATAGAGGGTCCATACAAGGGCGATGTTCTTGAGGACAATATTATGGAAATGGAAGAGGATGTAGATGAAGATGAAATGGGAGATATCATACTGCGTGAAGAGTTTGACAGAGCACTGAAAGACCTTAGTCGCAACAAAGCTCCGGGAGTAGACAACATTCCATTAGAACTACTGACAGCCTTGGGAGAGCCAGTCCTGACAAAACTCTACCATCTGGTGAGCAAGATCTATGAGACAGGCGAAATACTCTCAGACTTCAATAAGAATATAATAATTCCAATCCCAAAGAAAGCAGGTGTTGACAGATGTGAAAATTACCGAACTATCAGTTTAATAAGTCACGGCTGCAAAATACTAACATGAATTCTTTAGAGACGAATGGAAAAACTGGTAGAAGCCGACCTCGGGGAAGATCAGTTTGGATTTCGTAGAAATGTTGGAACACGTGAGGCAATACTGACCTTACGGCTTATCTTAGAAGAAAGATTAAGGAAAGGCAAACCTACGTTTCTAGCATCTGTAGACTTAGAGAAAGCTTTTGACAATGTTGACTGGAATACTCTCTTTAAAATTCTGAAGGTGGCAGGGGTAAAATACAGGGAGAGAAAGGCTATTTACAATTTGTACAGAAAGCAGATGGCAATTATAAGAGTCGAGAGGTATGAAAGGGAAGCAGTGGTTTGGAAGGGAGTGAGACAGGGTTGTAGCCTCTCCCCGATGCTATTCAATTTGTATATTGAGCAAGCAGTAAAGGAAACAATAGAAAAGTTCGGGGTAGGTATTAAAATCCATGGAGAAGAAATAAAAATTTTGAGGTTCGCCGGTGACATTGTACTTCTGTCAGAGACAGCAAAGGACTTTGAAGAGCAGTTGAACGGAATGGACAGTGTCTTGAAAGGAGGGTATAAGATGAACATCAATAAAAGCAAAATGAGGATAATGGAATGTAGTCGAATTAAGTCGGGTGATGCTGAGGGAATTAGATTAGGGAATGAGACACTTAAAGGAGTTTTGCTATTTGGGGAGCAAAATAACTGTTGATGGTCAAAGTAGAGAGGATTTAAAATGTAGACATCGAGTATTGATGTAAGTGTCAGGAAGTCGTTTCTCAATGTATTTGTATGGAGTGTAGCCATATATGGAAGTGAAACAAGGACGATAAATAGTTTAGACAAGAAGAGAATAGAAACTTTCGAAAGTGGTGCTACAGAAGAATGCTGAAGATTAGATGGGTAGATCACATAACTAATGAGGAGGTAATGAATAGAATTGGGGAGAAGAGGAGTTTGTGGCACAACTTGACTAGAAGAAGGGATCGGTTGGTAGGACATGTTCTGAGGCATCAAGGGATCACCAGTTTAGTACTGGAGGGCAGCGTGGAGGGTAAAAATCGTAGATGGAGACCAAGAGATGAATACACTCAGCAGATACAGAAGGATGTAGGCTGCAGAAGGTACTGGGAGATGAAGAAGCTTGCACAGGATAGAGTAGCATGGAGAGCTGCGTCAAACCAGTCTCAGGACTGAAGACCACAACAACAACAACCGTGATTCCAGGAACCGGAGGGATATGGGTCTTTAAACTCGCTGCCCCTCTACTCCACCCCTTCGTCCCCCTCTGGCCCCCTTTGCTATACGTGTAGGTATTCTTAGTCAGCAAGGTCTGAGATGAGTCAAGACTTGTTCTGAATCTAAATGGTATAATCGGAAGTGACAACATGATTATGTAAGGGGGCTGGGCTGGGCTGAGTTGTGTGAATCTCCTTACATTAAGGTCCCAGACAAGTCGAGACTTGTTGATGTATTAAAACTTGGAGGTTTCTTATTTCTCATATTACAGAGATGCGGGCTGCACACGCATCAGGTTGATGTCAGAATGTGACAGCAGTGTACTCGCAAACTGCCATGAACAATTACAGAAAGAATAGCCTATAATGATTAGGGCGTTTTGGAATAACTGTCCCCGTAACTTTTATGTTAATTTGAAACACATGTTTTCATTGTGTAAACCAGTGTTGCAAAAGGTTTCAATATGAACTTGGCAGTAACAAGGCGGAAAACAACCACATGTTTTATTTTCCATATTTGAATGATCGCCATAAAAGCAATTTTCGTTGTAAGGAACAGAGAAGTGTGACGTCAGCACACTCTGTAATGGAGTCGCGTCAGTGGTGCGGGGTCTTTTGTGCCTCAGCTGTGGTCCCAGCCTGCATAATGAGTTCGGGATAGGCAGTGCTGGAGACAGCTTTTGTGCGACGTATCGGCCGCTCCGTGTGTGAAAGACCAAGTTTTATGCCATGTGTTGAACTCTTAAGTTAATTCATCATTGACGGGTGATGCGTGTAGTCAGACTGCGAAAACTCTACATAGGTGTCAAGACACTGAAGCGACCTGAACCATTATATTTTGCAGAGTCGCGATGTGCTGCTGTGAACAAAACTCTTTTTAAAGCAGTTGGTTGCTACCTAGCGGCGCTAAAGAGAAATTGAATAGATATTGTTTGACCGTTTTATTACCGATTTTCTATGAGTGCAGAATTAAGTGAGGGCCTTTATTTCCGATTTTTCTGAAGTTATGACGCTTCCGGACTTCGAAACTGAGCGCCCAAGTGTAATGTTTCCTTGGTATGGTAGTTCTCTGTGTTCAAATAAGATGCGCTGCTAGCTTCACTGCACACATACGTGACTCTTACTGACGGACTGTTCTTGTTAAAACTCTTTCTGTCTTATTTCTTCTACTGTAAGACCGCCATTTGCAAATGAATTCTACTTGATTTGTTAAAATAAACTGTGTTCAATTTCAATAACTATTGTCATCTCCAGTTACTTAACTACCTACATTACTAATTTTATTTGCAGATGTTGCCGTATTCTGTAATTACCATCACCTTCTAGATAAGTCAGTAAAATCTAAGGACTCTACAGCCAAGTTGGCCAAAGGGACGCAAACGAAGCACTGTGTAACCACCTCTAAGGCACATTATTGAGCCTAAAACCTAGGAGGTTGCACATTTACCCGACCCTCTACTAATTCTAACGCAACTTTCAGCACTAATTCTATTAGTCAAAGCTGCTGCTGGAATTGGCTTAGCATCTCCATGATGCTTTTGCATTACTGAATTTATAATGAAATGTGCTGCTTGTAACCTCCCCCTACTTATCGACCTTAATGACAATCAAAATTAAACCGCGTGTACCTAATGGACATTTGGAAAAAGCAGTCGTCGCCGAAGTTAATCTGTCGGTAAAGAGGGAGGAAAGGGTTACATCTAAATGAAAGGAAAAATGCAAGTGAAACTGGTGGAAATTAATTTTGAAAAGGAGTGAAGTTAATAAAGAAAGTAAATGTGTAGTCATTACATTAACAATTAACTGGAGTTAATTAGATATTTGAGATATGGGGAAAATTACAGTCGCCAGTCCTACGGACAACTACTATAATAACTGAAAAAGAAAGGTTATTGCACATATAATTAGCACTAAAAGAGTGGCAACTGAAGGTTGACACGTGTTGTGTAAAAACTGATAGTTTGTCAGAAGTAATAAATTTCGCTACACTCTGACTTAATTTAGCAAAAGAATTAATAAAACCGGAAAATCTAAAGTTAATTTAGTGACTGAAGTTAATAGTGAGCATTCTTTCTGAAGCACTACGAAATTCAATAATATAAGGTTAGTCTTGGGCTACCTCAACAATCATTTCAAAAGCTACTTGAATCTACGCAATTTAAAAATAAGAGATTTAATTTTGAACTTGAATTAAATGATTCTGAACAATTAACAACAGTAAAATTTAGTACGTACCAAGCTGAGCTGCGGTTACAGGTAAGCTAAAATATGGTAACAAAACTCGCACTCTTAATTTGTGCTTGTGTAATCTAATAACCTTAACTGGACTTTGAAATTAAAGCAGTGTAATCGAATGGTATTACTTTAATACTGGCGTTTGAATTTCAACGAGACTCGAGTTCATTTCGGAAAAGGAAGGGACCCTGCTTGGTAATGCAATTGGGACAATGAGCAACAAAGGTTCATGCTAAGTTGCTGTATTTTAGTGATGCTAATGGAATAGTTTGAAAAGCTGAGGTCTGTCATACAGTTCTACAACTTTACGTGCTTTCAGTCTTTCTTGTTGGTTGATTGAAGATTTGAAGTCGTCGGTCGAGGAGGTGGCGACAATCACTTATTGTCAGCCGTAGCTGTTGCAGAAGCTGGATGTTGGCGCGCCTTGTTCTCGACACGGCCACCATGCGAAACGGGCTCATGATGTGTGCCTGCTAATGTTTCCCATCCGCGGCACCGTGTCAGAAACTATCATAGCAAGTCGAGCACAATTACATGCTGCCCAACCCCGAAAGCGCGGCAGCTCGCGGGAGCGTCACACAACACATCTGCTCCACCGCCCTACTCCAGCCAGACTATGCTCTGCCTGCGCTCCACGCGGCAGAGTTAACACTACCAAAGATCCTACACACTTTGGTTCTCTACACGACCTATCGATGTTATCGTTCGATAGCATAGTTTTCCTTAGGCAAGACCCAGCGCAAAAATACAAATAATATTTGCAAAACAAACCAATTATACATCGGCATAAATGCATATATATATATATATATATACAAATTGTAAAACAATTACAATATATAAAGACACCGAAATTTCATATCTTCAGGAGCTAAATAAGGAAAAAAATTATAGTACAATAGATGGAAATAGGAAGATATGCACTTCCGGAGTTGCATGCTCTCCTTTGGATCTACTCTGTTTTTTGTATCCATCATATCTGGTGCAGGTTGCAGACTTATGAGCAATATTCAAATATTGGTGGAACGAGGGTTTTGTAAGTTATCTGTTTAGAGGGTGGCTGTACTTCCTAGGTTCCTTTTCAATGAATCTGGCTGTAGTTTCCCTTATCTGCGATTAGTTTTGTATTGTCGCTCCGCTTTAAATCGCTCCGTACGCTTACTCCTTGATATTTTATTGACATAACTGCTTCCAGTGATTATTCTGCAACCGTGTAATAATACAGTAATGTACCTTTCTACCTATTTAAGCACAATACGTTATATTTATTTATTTTCATGGGAAACCACCAATCTCTTCACCAAACGTTGATCCTCTAGAGGTTTTCCTGCATTTCGCTCCAGTTTTCTAACGTTGTGTCCTTCCTGTACACAACAGCATCATTCACGAAAAGCCTCATGGACTTCTGACGTTATCAGATGAGTATAGGGTAATATGTAGCAGCAGAAAATGGTTTAACGGGAATAGGTTTCGTTATGAATAGGAAGGTAGGGCAGAGAGCGTTTTACTGTGAACAGTTCAGTGAGAGGGTTGTTCTTATCAGAATCGACAGTAAACCAACACTAACAGCCGTAGTTCAAGTATACATACCGACGTCGCAAGTTGAAGGTGAAGAGATGTAGAAAGTATATGTGGATATTGAAAGGATAATACAGTGCGGAAAGGGAGATGAAAATCTAATAGTCATGGGGGACTGGAATGGAGTTGTAGGGAAAAGAGTAGAAGAAAAGGTTACAGGAGAATATGGGTTTTGGACAAGGAATGAGAGGAGAAAGACTTATTGAGTTCTGTCATAAATGTCTGCTACTAATAGCGAATACTCTGTTGAAGAATCACGAGAGGTGGAGATATACTTGGGAAAGGCTGGGTTATACGGGAAGATTTCAGTTAGATTACATCGTGGTCAGACAGAGATTCCGAAATCGGATACTGGATTGTAAGGCTTCCTCAGGAGCAGATATACACTCAGATCACGATGTAGTAGTGATGAAGAGTAGCCTGAAGTTTATGAGACTAGTCACGAAGAATCAACACGCAAAGAAGTGGGATACGGAAGTACTAAGGAATGACGAGATACCCTTGAAGTTCTTTAAGGCGATATATACAACAATAAGGAATAGCTCAGCAGGCAGTACAGTTGAAGAGGAATGGACATCTCTAAAATTGGCAATCACAGGAGCTGAAAAGAAAAAAAACCTAGGTACAAAAAAGGTAATGCAAAGAAACCATGGGTAACAGAAGAAATACTTCAGTTGATCGGTGAAAGAAGGAAGTACAAAAATGTTAAGGGAAATTCAAGAATACAGAAATACAAGTCGCTGAGGAATGAAATAAATAGGAAGTGCAGGGAAGTGAAAACGAAATGGATGCATGAAAAATGTGAAGAAATCGAAAAAGAAATGATTGTCGGAAGGACTGACTCAGCGCAGGAAAGTCAAAACAACCTTTGGTGAAATTAAAAACAAGGGTGGTAACATTAAGAGTGCAACGGGAATTCCACGGTTAAATGCAGAGGAAAGCGCGGATAGGTGGAAAGAGTACATTGAAGGCCTCTGTGAGAGCGAAGATTTGTCTGATCTGATAGAAGAAGAAACAGGAGCCCATTTAGAAGAGGTAGGGGATCCAATATTAGAATCAGAAATTAAGAGATGTTTGGAGGACTTAAGATCAAATAAGGCAGAAGGGATAGATAACATTCCATCAGAATTTCTAAAATCTTCGCCGAAAGTGGCAACAAAACGACTATTCACGTTGGTGTGTAGAATGTATGAGTCTGGCGACGTACCACCTGACTTTCGGAAAAATACCATCCATACTACTACGAAAACTGCACGAGCTGAGAAGTGCGAGAATTATCGTACAATCAGCTCAACATCTCATGAACCCAAGTTACTGACAAGAATAATATACAAAAGAATGGAAAGGAAAGCTGAAGATGTGTTGCATGACGATCAGTTTGACTTAAGGGAAGCTAAAGAAACCAGAGAGCCAATTCTGACGTTGCGGTTGATAATGGAAGTAAGACTAAAGAATAATCAAGACACGTTCTTCGGATTTGTTGATCTAGAAAAAACGTTCAGTAATGTAAAATGGCGCAAAACGTTCGAAATTCTGAGGAAAATAGGGGTAAGCTGTAGGGAGAGGTGGGTAATATACAATATGGGCAATGCTCAAGCGCTAACACGAGTGGACGGCCAAGACCTAAATGCTGGTATTAAAAAGGGGTAAGACAGGGATGTAGTCTTTCGCCCCTACTGTTCAACCTGTACATCGAAGAAACAATGATGAAAATAAAAGGAAGGTCCAGGAGTGGAATTAAAATTGAACGTGAAAGGATTTCTATGATGACATTGCTATCCTCAGTGAGAGTAAAGAAGAATTATATGATCATTTGAATTCAATGAGTGCTGGATATGGATTGAGAGTAAACTGAAGAAAGACGAAAGTAATGAGAAGTAGCAGAAATGAGAACAACTAGAAACTTAACATCAGGATTGATGATCATCGAGTAGATGAAGTTAAGGAATTAAACTACCTAGGCAGCAAAATAACCAATGACGGACGGAGCAAGGAGAACATCAGAAACAGACTAGCACTGGCAAAAAGGAGATTCCTGAGCAAGAAAAGACTACTAGTATCAAACATAGGCCTTAATTTGAGAAAGAAATTTGCGAGTATGTACGTCTGGAGTACAGCATTGTATCGTAGTGGAACAAGGAACAGAAGAGAATCGAAGCATTTCAGATGTGGTGCTATGGACGAATGTTGAAAATTAGGTGGACTGATAAGATAAGTTGAAAGACGTACACATTGCCGGCGATGGGCGAGGCATGACAGAATCTCTGACCAGAGAGTAGTTTATCGTTAGTTGTTGCTAGTCTGCGCTTGACCGCGCGAGTCGACAGTAGTAGTAGCGAGTGAGTTGTAGTCGTCAGTCCGTGTTAGTCTGTGCTAGTCGGCGGGAGTCGTAGAAGGTAAAGAAGCAGCCTTGCGCATATTTAATAATTTAATTTGTTCAAAGAAATGCCCCAATAATAATTTTTATAATATAAAACAACTCTTTTAAAGAAAAGCATTCATTTCAATTTAAAGACTTTCCAATGCATTATCATTGCATCCAAAAATAAAAAAAATATATATATGCCAGCATTGCACGAAGCTGTGTCGAAAAATGAGTAATTAAGAGCGGATATAATTACAGTTTTATTGAGGTAAGAATTTTTGCTTTTTTTATTCAGAAGACAGGGCCGAAGGTCAGCGCTGCTGTCCTCATAAAATTTATCAGGTTGCAGAACTTTTTTTATTATTTTGGTGTTTAGGAATTTTTCAATTTCGAACTTGACATTAAATGAAAAAGAATTTTGTGGGAATATTATGTGTGAATACATTCTTTGCATAGAGACTAAAAGTCGGAGCCAATTTTGTTCAGAGGTTACAATATTTAAAAATTCATTTAATTTAATAATTGTATTGGGAGGTTACACTTGGCTCACATTTTTATTTAATTATTAATTATTCTGTGGGGAGGTTACACTTGGGTCGCGTTATCATTGTCTTTGATTTTTTTGTGGGGAGGTTACAAAGTAATGAAGACGTTCTGTGCAGAATTGGAGAGGAAAGGAATATGTGGAAAACACTGAGAAGGAAAAGAGACAGGATGATAGGACATCTGTTAAGACATCAGGTAGTGATTTCCATATTGGCAGAGGGAGCTGTAGTAGAGGAAGCCAGAGATTGGAATACATCCATTAAATAATGGAGGCCGTAGCTTGCAGCTGCTACTCTGAGATGAAGAAGTTGGCTAAGAAGAGGAATTAATGGTGGGCCCCATCAGACCAGTCAGCAGACTGATGACAAAAAGATTCAGATTACACGCCAAAAGTATGCACATTTTAATCAACCATTGTTGTCTATTCGTGATAGGTGGCGCTACCGTGACATTCCGCACACTCGTATTTTGTTCGTTAGATGTCTGTATGGAACTGTATCGAAAGGCTTCCGAAAGTCAAGTAACATGCCTTAGATAGTATTAATGCTTTCCTTACGCTTCCTTATGGACACCTAATACCACTTTACTTTCTGTTAAACTTTCACGGCCCAATACAGCGTATTGACTTCTATTAATTAAATATTCTTCGACCAGTCGCATCTTTGTGAGGATACTCCTTAAGGTTATATTTTGGTTCTTAGTCGACCATATGGTCCGGTTCCGAACTCCTTTCGGAAATATGTGTGAATAAAATCAGCTGTGTCATTAGTTTCACAGCCATTCAAAGGTGAGCTACTTTCAGCTGAATGTTTTTTGCTGAAGCTCCCCTGATTCTTTCCGAAAAGTGTCTTTCCTCAAATAACGTCATATACGATGAACAACTACTATTCGACATTTATTGATAAGGGACGTCACAGTCCAGTTTGATTTCATATCTATATTGTGTTTAGCCTTGGATTCTACTGGGAGCTTGAATAATAGGTTTTGTCGAAATTTTCTCAGGCCACTCGCGGAATCCTTACGTCAACACTGCCACTTAGCGATATCTTCCTTCTTGTCAACTTGACCGACTGGTGCGCGTCTGAAGTTGTTGTTGTCAAAAGCAAGATAAAAAAAAGGAAAATCACTGAAAGCGTACTTCTTGACATTTTGTAATTGTTTGTTTCCTCATGAAGTGGTTCCCGCCCGACTGAACACTGCTCGAGGTAGTGGAACGCTTAGCGCTTTGTAGTTGCATTCGACTTCTCATAGAAGCTAAGTTAAAGAAAGATAAACCTACGTTTATAGCATTTGTAGACTTAGATAAAGCTTTTGACAATGCTGACTGGAATACTCTCTTTCAAACTCTAAAGATGGCAGGGGTAAAATACAGGGTGCGAAAAGATATTTACAATTTGTACAGAAATCAGACAGCAGTTGTAACAGTCAAGGGGCACAAAAGGGAAGCAGTGGTTGAGAAGGGACTGAGACAGAATTGTAGCCTACCCCCGATGTTATTCAATCTATATATTGAGCAAGCAGTAAAAGAAACAAAAGAAAAATTTGGAGTAGGCATTAAAGTCCAGGGAGAAGAAATTAAAAAAAGGTTTGCCGATGACATTGTAATTCTGTCAGAGGCAGCTAAGGGCTTGGAAGAGCAGTAGAACGGAATAGACAGTGTCTTGAAAGAAGGGTATAAGTTGAACATCAACAAAAGAAAAACGAGGATAAGGAAATGTAGTCGAATTACATCAGGTGATGCTGAAGGAATTAGATTAGGAAATGAGACACTTAAAGTAGTAAAGGAGTTTTGCTATTTAGGGAGCAAAGTAACTGATGATGGTCGAAGTAGGAGGGATATAAAATGTAGACTGGCAATGGCAAGAAAATCGTTTCTGGAAAAGAGAAATTTGTTAACATCGAGTGCAGATTTAAGTGTCAGGAAGTCGTTTCTGAAAGTATTTGTATAGAGTGTAGCCATGTATGGAAGCGAAACAGACGATAAATAGTTTAGACAAGAGGAGAGTAGAAGCTTTCGAGATATGGTGCTACAGAAGAATGCTGAAGATTAGATGGGTAGATCAAGTAACTAATGAGGAGGTACTGAATAGAATTGGGGAGAAGAGAAATGTATTGTATAACCTGACTAGAAGTAGGGATCGGTTGGTATGACACTTTCTGAGGCATTAAGTGATCACCAATTTAGTACTGGAGGGAAGCGTCCAGGATAAAAACCGTAAAGAGAGACCCAGAGATGAATACAGTAAGCAGAATTAGAAGGATGTGAGTTGCAGCAGTTACTCGGCGACGAAGAGGCTTGCACAGCATAGAGTAGGATGGGTGGAGGGGGGGGGGGGCGGCATCAAATCGGTCGTGGACTGAAGACCACAAGAACAAGAACAACAGTTGCATGACATGGCGAAGGTTCAAATTCCCATCCAGCTATCCGGGTCTTGGAAGCAGATCAGATGGTTTAACTTTTTGTCGACGACGAGGTTGTTAGAGACGTAGTGATTAATCGTATTATGGGAGAAAAGGAAAGGAAATCAGGCTTAGCCATCCAAACGAACGATCCCAAATTTTGTCTTGGGTGAATTACGGAAATCACAGGTAACCTGAATTTGTATGACTGGGCGGAGGTCAGTCTTCCCAAATACGAAGGGCGTTCAAAACGTTTTGCATAGTCGTCTCTAATTTTTTTTATTTTTTGCAGGAGGAGAATGACATTTTTTGTGAACATGCTTGGAACATCTAGCTGTAAGTTAGTGTATAAAAGCATTTTCTTTTATTTACAGGTTAGCCATAATGGACCGTGGAGTAGGTGTCAGGTGTCAGGTTGCGACAATGGTCGGTGATGGAGTTCCTCTTCAAGACCGGCGATGACTCTGCCACATCGGTTCACAGGAAGTTGCTCCATGTTTATGGGGAGGACACAGTGGATCGCAGCAGTATCCAGCGGTGGTTGCAGAGGTGTAAAGAAGGTGATATCTCGCTACTGGACAATCCAAAATCCGTTAGACCTTCGACGGCAGTGAATAATGTGAATAAGGAGACCATTGATCAAATCATCCAAAATGACAGATGTGTGACGACACGACAGCTTGCTGAATTGACTCGTTTGTCATTGGGAAGTGTGGTATCACAGTCACTAAGGTACAGAAAAATATGTGCACGTTGGGTGCCTAGATTACTGACAAGAGAAATGAGGAAAAATGTGTGCGAGGGTCTCATGAAGACCTTCACTGAAGAGTGGAAACAGTGTTACCCAGGATGAAACATGGTTGTTTTTGTCCGAACCTGAGAGCAAAACCCAATCCATGGAGTGGCGTCATCCGTGTTCCCCTCAGAAGAAGAAACCAAGACTTTCACGAACAGCAGGCCGAAAGGTGATGGCCTCCTTCTTCTGGGATCAGTGTGGCGTCATTTTCATTGACTTTTTGGAACCTGGCTCCACAGTTAACCGGGGTCGTTACTGTTCGTCACTGGACAAGCTGTGCCGTGCCATCAAGACCCACAGACCACAGCTTCAGGGTCAGCTCGTCAGACTACACCATGACAATGCCAAACCCCATACAGCCCTTATGACGCAGGAGAAAATCAGGGAAATGGGTTGGAAAATTGTTCCTCATCCTCCCTAGAGTCTGGACTTCCCTCCTTATGATTTTTACCTCTTTGGTCGTCTGAAGGCCCACCTGAGTGGTAAAACATTTGATAGTGAGAAAGACCTTATTTCCTGCGTCAAGCGATGGTGTAAAAGTCAATCCCCAGAATTTTACCAACGTGTATTTACATCATGGAAAGAACGCTGGGCCAGATGCGTCACAGCTGATGGAGGCTACATTGAGTAGGCTCAATGTATAGCTAAATGTTCCAAGTATGTTCACAAAAAATTTCATTCTCCTCCTGCAAAAAATTAAAGAAATTAGAGACGACTGTGCAAAACGTTTTGGACGCCCTTTGTACGAGTGTTGTGCCTCATCACTGCACCACCTCAATCGGACCCTGGTTTAATTAAATCGTTTATTCCTCCACCCTAGTAGCTCTGATGAGCTTTCTCCGTCATGATGTAAAATCGTAATCTTCCTTTTCGACTCCGCACGGTGTTTTCGTGTGAAAATGATGTCTGACTTGCTCCCATCACTCCCTCATCATCATAAGAATTGAGTGTGGAGGTAAGCTTCTGTTTTCTGTTTCTCCAGGACAATCCCAATGTTCCTGCTCATAATGAGCTCTGGACTAAGGGACAGACGGACTTCAGTAATGTTGGTCTGTAATTCTTTGTTTCCTCCAAGAATCTGACTCAGTATCACGTCAAAGCCTACTCAAGCAAGTGCACCAAAAATGAAATAGAATATCAGACGAAATTGGTGACTTCATTGAGGATTTCTTGATAGTCGGGTCTCTGGATGTTGTCTTGGATGGAGAATCATACACAGAGTAGAAGCACCTCCAGGTGTTGAGTCCCTTGCTATTCTTGTTGTATATTCGCGACCTCACACTCGCTCACTGGCCATACCGGACTCGAGAGTCCATTACCGCAGCAACGTATTTTCGCCCTCTGTCCCTGTCTTGGGCTATTTCCTTCCATTCACCTTTAAAGCTAGGCTCCTCAAATCAGCCTTCACAGTGTCCTCCCATCTACGCCTCGGTCTCCCCACAGGACGTTTTCCCTCTAGGTGCCCTACCAGTACTCTGCGCGCTGCCCTGCCCTCATCCATTCGAGCTACGTGGCCCGACCATCTCTGCCTACGAGATTTAATAATACTGATTATGTCAGGGCTTGAATAGAGTTCGTGAAGCTCTTCGTTATGCAGTTTTAGCTACTCTCCGCTAATGTCATCCCTTTTTGCTCCGAATATTTTCCTCAAAATTTTGTTTTCAAATACTCGAGACGGCTTTTCATTTTGCACAGTGAGAAATCAAGTCTCACACCCATACAGCATAACTGGTGGAATAATAGTTTTGTATATTCTAATCTTTAAATTCCTAGACAACATCCGTGATGAAAGTAATCTATTCAGTGAGAAGTAGCACGCATTTCCCGCCCGTAATCTCTTCTTCAGTTCGGATTCAAACTCATTTCTCGAAGTAATGGCCACGCCTAGATACTTAAATGTCTTCACTTTTTCAAACTGCATGTCTCAAACTCTTAACATTTCATGATCTACTGCTGTTGGCATTCTAATAGTAACCAGGTATTTAGTTTTGTCTTAACTTATCCTTAGACCTACATCTTCACTAGCCTTGATTAACACATTCGCATTTGCTGTTACAGATTCTTTCCTATCGCTAATGATGTTTAGATCATCTGCATACCCTAATATCTTAATATTTCCATTTAACTCCACACCCTCTGAATTATCTGCTGCCATTTGCACAATATATTCGCGACCTGGAAGACAATATAAATAGTAACTTCACATCTTTTGTAAGTGATTCCTTTATCTGTAATTAAAAAAAACTGCACGAACAGTCAGAGCTAGGTATGGGAAAAACAGGCCAGTTAAAACCTATCCCGGTATTTTAGTTTTGGATAACCAGTATTTTTTGGTGTTTCTTTGGTCTCTGTTATAACAGGCGTTTTTTTATTTTTCACTAATAGCCGAGTAAAAAAATCGAAATATCTATTAGCCATAGAAGCAGTGCTAAAATTTTTTGTTTTTAAATAAACATTTTTAAAAATGGAGTAATTTTTATTCGCACAATTTTCACTGGCTTGGAATATTGGTTATTTTGGAAAAAGTCAAAATTTCTCAATCTTAGTTCAATGTTGTTGTTGTTGTGGTCTACAGTCCTGAAACTGGTTTGATGCAGCTCTCCATGCTACTCTATCCTGTGCAAGCTTCTTCATCTCCCAGTACGAACTGCAGCCTACATCCCTCTGAATCTGCTTAGTGTATTCATCTCTTTGTCTCCCTCTACGATTTTTACCCTCCACGCTGCCCTCCAATACTAAATTGGTGATCCCTTGATGCCTCAGAGCATGTCCTACCAACCGATCCCTTCTTCTAGTCAAGTTGTACCACAAACTCCTCTTCTCCCCAATCCTATTCAGTACCTCCTCATTAGTTATGTGATCTACCCATCTAATCTTAGTTCGATATCTACATTTATTACAGGAAATAATAGGAGTAAAATACCGAAAATCGGTTATTTCAGAAGCCGGTTATTTTCAGCGGCTTTAATAGGTTAAACTGCGTGGAAAAAACCGATATAATCGAAAACCGGTTATTTCGATAACCACTATCCCTAGTCAGAGCTTAATAAGATTTCAAGGCCCCGCAAGGACTAACAACTTGCTTTAAAGGTACAGAAATGTAAATTTTTGCTTTTCACAAAACGCAAATAGTCCAATGCTACAGTACAAATAAATACAAATGGAATGACAACAAAACCTCAGTCGTATGTGAACCAGGTGGTGTACATTGGTTCATTCGTATGATACTGGGAAGATTAAACGGGGATACAAATGAGACTGCTTACAAAACATTCGTACGTCCAGAATATTGTTCATCTGAGTAAGACCTATACGAAATATGACTACAGGTGTTATCAAATGTAAGGAAATAGGGCAGCGCAAATGGTCACAGGTTTGTTTGACCAACGGGTCATCCGACAGCGTCATTGAGATGCTGGAAAACCCGAACTGGCAGACTGTAATGTCGTTGCCCGCCCCATCGCAGTATAGACAGTCGCCTCACTCGGCAGCGCGGAGAGTGACGTCATTGTCAGAGATAAGGCACTGGATATACCGAGCTGAACAATTCGCTATTTTGAATACCAATCCGAAGACAGTGTTGTGTGCTTCGCGTGGCGTAGGAAAGTGAATCAACGAACTCTGCTTAATTTTATTGTTCCACAGCGTCAAACGGTTGAGTGTGCAGCTCCAAATTGCTCCAATAATAGCAGAAATGGTCGCTGTAAGTTTATTGGTTTCCTTCAGATATAGATCGGCGTAAAAGGTGGCTTGTGAATTCAAGGCGTAAAGATTGAACAACAAAATCGAGATGCTACTTGTATAATGTAAGTAAAATGCTTTTTTCTTTGTTTTAAAAATAGATGTGCTCACAGACCGGTGGTCATGAAATTATATTTGTAAGATGTGTGTTTATTTATCTTGCTGCAGATTATGTTACATAACATGACGTAATATTGTAAGTTTAAAGTAAGCTACTTTTCTTGATTTTATTTACAACTGTATAAAACCTCAGTTCATCCTAAGGAGCTGTTAATTTTATAGAAAGAGTAAATTAATAATGCTTTATCGCAGCTTGTTGGTAATAACAAAATATTTGCAGTTTTTTTTTTACTTTTTAAGTAATTTCTGACAGATTTCTTTGAAAGCTTTTGAAATACTCAATACAATTGGCATCAGTAATATACTTTGGGTACTCATGCAATTCCCTCTTGTGCTGACATGAAATTTTGGATTAATTCTAATGTCTGATGTCACCCGTCGCCCTTGAGCAATGACGTCATACCTAAGGCAAAGACTCTACACAGGGGCAATCTTTGAAACGAATGTAGCATACGATAAAATTACAATCACAGTTGACATGACTAATTACTCAGCCATGAATTATGTCGAAAAGATGTGAAGGTAATGGAACCGAATAAGAATAAAACAAGAGGAGCACACTTGTCTGAAATAAATTATTAGTGTAATTTATGTGAGTGAGAAAAGTAGAGAGAACCTGTAAATCCATTACAGTGTATCACTTTCTGAAGTCGTGGTATTGCGAAATAGCGTTAATTTATTATCAAATAATTATCGAATTAACAAGACTACTGCGGGAAAATGGGGGTTTAGGGGCTGGAAGAAATTAAAATGTAACACAACAACGGGAAACATGAAATAAATAATAACGTACATGAAAAATAAAAAAAGAACAGGAGCATGAAATGTGGAGACACCGACACAGAAATCCTAAAAGAAACGCCAGTACACAAGTAATGGAAACTTAAAAAATGTAACAAATGTTGGAACCGGTAACTAGAATTAAGCTATATCGCTCATTTCTAGTTACCGATTCCAAAGAATCCACGGTTTGTTATTTAGGCCATTTTTGCAACAAGTGTTTGTATTACAGTGCTACATGTTTCCTACATTCGGTACTACTCTCTTCACTATTTTTTACTTTTTCGCCGCAGTCCAGAGATCAATAAGAGCTCTCTACAAATCCTACAAAAGACGAGTTCACGCACTTACTGCAAACGTGCCCAAAATTATGAACCATCGGATGGTTGGAATCGGTAACAAGAACTGACCTCCTGTATAGGTCAATTCTAGTTATCGATTCCAATATTTCCATGGTTCGTTATTTATATCGTTTTTCCGGCAGGTGCGTACACTGAAATGTAATAGGATTTCTACGTTTGTAATTGCTCTCTAAACTACTGGGAAAAGTGACAAATACTGGAATCGGTGACTAGAATTATACTATATAAGAGCTCAATTCTAGTTACTGATTCCAGCTATTGCACTGTTCATTATTTAGATCGTTTTTGCAGCAAGTGTGCATACTGAAATGTAATAGGGTCTCAGTATTTGTAATTGCTCTCTGAACTCCTGCGAAAAAGTAACTAATATTGGAATTGGAAACTAGAATTAATGTATATGGGTCAGTTCTAGTTATCGATTCCAATACTTGATACGTTTTGTGAATTTTGTTATTTGTGTACTGTCTTTTGTTTTAGGATTGTTGTGTCAGTCTCGGAATTTCATGCTACTGTTTCACAGAT
This sequence comes from Schistocerca cancellata, assembly GCF_023864275.1. Taxonomy (NCBI): domain Eukaryota; kingdom Metazoa; phylum Arthropoda; class Insecta; order Orthoptera; family Acrididae; genus Schistocerca; species Schistocerca cancellata. The sequence goes on along the minus strand of NC_064628.1, from coordinate 594,742 downwards.
GTTATTATTTATTTCATTTTACCGTAGTTGTATTATATTTTAGTTTCTCCCCGCCCAAAACCCCCACTTTCCAGCGGTAGTCCCCTTGGATTCAATAATTATTTTTATAAATGAACGCCATTTTATAATATTACGACTTCATCACGCGCTACGCTTAATGAATTTTATTTAAAGGTTCTCTGTGTTTTTCTTTCTCGCATAAATTACGACGGTAATTTATTTCAAGCATAAATATTTCTCTTTGGTTTTGCTCTTATTTACCTCTATTATCTCCAGTTCGTTTTGATGTAATTCGCGCGTAACTAAATAACAGCGTGAACTGTGACTAATTTTATCGTATGCTACATTCCTTTGTTTAGGAATATCATCCGCTGCTTTCAAACATTGCCTTTGTCTAGCATCCTTGCCTCCAGTATGACGTCATTGCTCAAAGCTGACGAGTGGAATCAGACACTAGAATTTACCCGAAGTTTTTATGCCTGTTTTGTTCCATTTTAACGTTATTCCGTAACTGTTTACGAATACAACTTTTACTTAGCGTAAACTTACGTGGATATACAACATATAAACCAGAAAATACACTCCTGGAAATTGAAATAAGAACACAGTGAATTCATTGTCCCAGGAAGGGGAAACTTTACTGACACATTCCTGGGGTCAGATACATCACATGATCACACTGACAGAACCACAGGCACATAGACACAGGCAACAGAGCATGCACAATGTCGGCACTAGTACAGTGTATATCCACCTTTCGCAGCAATGCAGGCTGCTATTCTCCCATGGAGACGATCGTAGAGATGCTGGATGTAGTCCTGTGGAACGGCTTGCCATGCCATTTCCACCTGGCGCCTCAGTTGGACCAGCGTTCGTGCTGGACGTGCAGACCGCGTGAGACGACGCTTCATCCAGTCCCAAACATGCTCAATGGAGGACAGATCCGGAGATCTTGCTGGCCAGGGTAGTTGACTTACACCTTCTAAAGCACGTTGGGTGGCACGGGATACATGCGGACGTGCATTGTCCTGTTGGAACAGCAAGTGCCCTTGCCGGTCTAGGAATGGTAGAACGATGGGTTCGATGACGGTTTGGATGTACCGTGCACTATTCAGTGTCCCCTCGACGATCACCAGTGGTGTACGGCCAGTGTAGGAGATCGCTCCCCACACCATGATGCCGGGTGTTGGCCCTGTGTGCCTCGGTCGTATGCAGTCCTGATTGTGGCGCTCACCTGCACGGCGCCAAACACGCATACGACCATCATTGGCACCAAGGCAGAAGCGACTCTCATCGCTGAAGACGACACGTCTCCATTCGTCCCTCCATTCACGCCTGTCGCGACACCACTGGAGGCGGGCTGCACGATGTTGGGGCGTGAGCGGAAGACGGCCTAACGGTGTGCGGGACCGTAGCCCAGCTTCATGGAGACGGTTGCGAACGGTCCTCGCCGAGACCCCAGGAGCAACAGTGTCCCTAATTTGCTGGGAAGTGGCGGTGAGGTCCCCTACGGCACTGCGTAGGATCCTACGGTCTTGGCGTGCATCCGTGGGTCGCTGCGGTCCGGTCACAGGTCGACGGGCACGTGCACCTTCCGCCGACCACTGGCGACAACATCGATGTACTGTGGGGACCTCACGCCCCACGTGTTGAGCAATTCGGCGGTACGTCCACCCGGCCTCCCGCATGCCCACTATACGCCCTCGCTCAAAGTCCGTCAACTGCACATACGGTTCACGTCCACGGCAAACTGGCTGACACTGACGGCGGCGGTGCACAAATGCTGCGCAGCTAGCGCCATTCGACGGCCAACACCGCGGTTCCTGGTGTGTCCGCTGTGCCGTGCGTGTGATCATTGCTTGTACAGCCCTCTCGCAGTGTCCGGAGCAAGTATGGTGGGTCTGACACACCGGTGTCAATGTGTTCTTTTTTCCATTTCCAGGAGTGTACAATACTGGAGACGTATTTCAACAGTATTTGGTAAATATGTAGTAGAGCAACGTATGATTTGCGTGGAACGTAAGTGAATGTATCATATCTCGAAATACTCGTCCAATCACCTACTTTAATTTGCTTGCCTCTTAAGGTCAAATCTGAGCGAATACATTTACTACGCTGTAATATTATCTGCGCAAGGAATGTACATTTGATGAATTTAAGATTAGAGTTTTAAACGAGCACCTTCAACGTGGTATTCAAAATGGTGGATTGTTTAGTTTATACTATACAGTGCTTTAGTTAGTGCCTTAGCGGTGGACGCCAGACATAGTGCCGGAGTCGTGGCGTGCGGAAACGGAAATTCCAGCACTTTGGTGCGATATGGTCAAGGCTTTCACCGTAGAGGCCGTGTGTTTTACAGATTTTTCAACAGTACCAGAGAAGTATTACGAAAGGTGCAAGTTGCACAGTCCTGTGCCACATCGTCAAGGTAACAGCCAGCCGCGTCGCCACTGTTACGGAATCAGCAAGCATGCCTTGATCCTGATTCGGTGATTATTCAGATTGAGGGGAACTTGTCATCTGTGTAACTGAATTTTACGAGTGGACACTTGCGTTCGCATATCGCATCGATAGATCAATAGCCAGCCACGCCGTGTAACGGTTGTGTGTGAACTCGTAAAAAACATTAGCAGAACACTTTGCATGAATTAACATTAATGGCGAGAAATGTGTCGACAGCGATTTTGTTTGTTTACGGAACTAGTAGTCGAATAGAGAGGCTGTGCAGTACAACTATAGGGTATACTGTACTGCAAGTACACCGTGTGGCAGAAATATTAATTATGTAAACGCTCCTGTCGGAGCACAAGAAAAGACGAATACGATCCTCTCTAAAACACTCTGACAGAAAAGTGGGAAACCAATTACCTCAATCCTCATTCCGTTTTCCACGCCAAACATTTTGGCATGTGGACGTTTTCGCGCTCTTTTAAGACAGAGCGTTCTAAATCGTCTTACACAGTCTCTCTTTAAAGTTAAGCCTTCATACTTAGCATCTCCCTCTCACTGCCACAGTCTACATACGTCTCTCACATTGTCTCCCTTTTCACCCTTTGGTTTACAGTATACCCTACTGCCACTGTCTCGTCACTCAGTTACACTGTCCGCAGCCCATGGTCTAGTGGCTAGCGTTGCTCGGTCACGGGGTCCCAGGTTAGATTCCCGGAAGAGTTGGGGATTTTCTCCGCCCGGGGACTGGGTGTTTGTGTTGTCCTCATCATTTCATCATCATTCATACAAGTGGCGAGACTTGACTGAGTAAAGATTGGGAATTTGTACAGGCGCTGATAACCGCACAGTTGAGCGCCCCACAAACCAAAAATCATCATCATCATCATCATCACCAGTTACACTGTCTCCATTTTTCTTTCTTTCTCCCTGCAACTGTCCACGCCATACTCCGACAGCTCATTAATTTCAGGGGTCTAACGAAACCCTATACTAACGTGTTTAAAATTTCGGTCCAAAATGCGCCGTCGCCCATACATACGTGATAAAAGTCCGCTGGTCTGAAAGTGTTCAGATCCCCAGGCCTATGTATGGCCTCCGCTCATCTGTATTTTTCATTTCCAGTGTCTTCTTTCTCTTCTTCTCCCACTGCTTCTATCTCTATCCAATCGCTTTCTGTTTTTACTGACACTGCCTCTGTCCTCTCTCTTTTGATGCCACTGTTATTGTCTTCATCCACCTCTCTTTCTCTTACACTACCACTTTCTCTTTGCCACCGTCACTGGCTCCTCTCTCTTTCTCTCCCACCGACACTGCCTCGTCTCCCTTCCACCGTCACTGTTTGCCTGCTACTCTGTTTCAGCACAAAAAAGCGCGAATATGTCAGCATGCCAAAATTTTTGATGAGGAGGGCGGAATGACGTTTGAGGTGACTGGTACCGCACATCTTCTGTCAAAGTCTTTTAAAGAGGAACATAGCCGCCTCGTTTGTGCTCCGACAGGAGTATTTCTCCGATAGCACGCTTCTATTCCTTGTTAGAGCAAGGTATGCTGGTTATATAAAACCAGTTCCAGAGGTCAGTGAACCTTTGACAGTTCATTGATATACACACAACAAAAAGTTTTGCATCACCCTGGTTCCGAGAACTCCTGAAGATAGACGTTGACTGTGGATATTGTATCACAGACACAGTCCCTTTGACTGTTCAGAGATGCCACTAAACCCGTCCAAAGATGTAAACAAGCACGCATGAGCAGCGCCTATTAGGCGCAGGGGGTCCGACAGCCGGTCAGTTCCAGTCATTCCACCAGGAAGGAGGTACCCGGCTCGTGTTGCCTATAGTTCAACCATGGATAGACGGTCAATACGGCGATTCGATCGCGTCCGCATTGTTACTTTGTGCCAGGAATGGCTCTTAACAATGGAAGTGTCCAGGCATCTCGGAGTGAACCAAAGCGATGTTGTTCGGTCATGGAGGAGATACAAAGAGACAGGAACTGTCGATGACATGTTTCGCTCAGACTGCCGATGGGCTACTACTGCAGTCGATGACCGTTACCTGAGAGCAATGCCACCATATTCAATAATGCTTTTCGTGCAGCCACAGGACGTCGTGTTACGACTCAAACTGTGCACAATAGGCTGCATGGTGCGTAACTTCACTCCCGACGTCCATGGCGAGATCCACCCTTGCAATCACGACACCATGCAGCGCGGTACAGGTGGGCCCAACAACATGGACCGTTCAGGATTGGCATCACGGTCTCTTCACCGATAAGTGTCGCATATCCTTCAACCAGACAATCGTCGGAGACGTGTTTGAAGGCAACCCGTTCAGGCTTTACGTCTTAGACACACTGTCCAGCGAGTGCAGCAAGGTGGAGGTTTCCTGCTGTCTTGGGGTGGCATTATGTGTGGCCGACGTATGCCGCTGGTGGTCATGGAAGGCACCGTAACGGCTCTACGATACGTGTATACCACCCTCCGACGGATAGTGCAGCCTTATCAGCAGCATATTGGCGAGGCATTCGTCTTCATGGACAACAATTCGAGCCCCCGTCGTGCACATCATGTGAATGACTTCCTTCAGGATAACTACTAGAGTGACCAGCAAGTTCTCCAGACATTAACCCTATCGAACATGCCTGGGATAGATAGAAGTAAAAGGGCTGTTTATGGACGACGTGACTCATCAACCACTCTGAGGGATCTACACCGAATCGCCGTTGAGGAGTGGGACAATTTTGACCAACAGAGCCTTGATGAACTTTTGGATAGTATGCCACAACGAATACAGACTTGCATCAATGCTAGAGGACGTGCTACTGGGTATTAGAGGTATCGGTGTATACAGCAATCTGGACCACCACCTCTGAAGGTCTCGCTGCATGGTAGTACAACATGCAATGTGTGGTTTTAATGATCAATAAAAAGGGCGGACATGATGTTTATGTTGATCTCTGTTCCAATTTTCTGTACAGGTTGTGGAACTCTGGGAACCGAGGTGATGCAAAACTTTTTTGATGTGTGTAATTCGACAAATTTAGATACTTTGACACATATAGACAATGAGAAAGCATAATATAAGTTTAACACAAAATAGTTTGACATTTCTCTTGGATTCTTTGCGCATTTATAGCAGATCACCGAAATGTCTGGCTCATGGTATCTTAAAATAGAAAAAATGTTAGTAGAAATATTTTACTTGCAATGTTTCGGGGTTTTCTTTTCAGCCAATTTTTGTCATTGCAGAAACACTTTGGGCGTATTTGTACAGGCGTGAAGTGTTTTTTTTCCTGAGACAAGACGTCACAAAGTTTTGTTGGCGAAAAAATGCTGGCTAAAAACGTTGTTTTGTGACCTCAGAACCCTTGTGGTGATCCTAGAGTTTTTTTCCATGTGTCAACTACGTGAGTTGAAGCTACATTTATGCCTCACAAGAGATATTTCCTCCATATTTTACAAGCGCAAGTACGGTAACTTTGAATCTCTGGATCTTGCTAATGGTTACTGATACTGAAGAAAACTGCAAGGTTCTGAATAACATCATCTTAAAAACATATGATAAAAATGTCAACTATTTGCCATTAATAGAAATTATGGAAGTCGATATCGCTACAATTGGTGCTTTTGACACTAAAAAATCTTTTTTTTCTTTTAGGTTTTCTCAGGAATTGCCCATGAACAAATGGTGCTTTCTAAACCTCTTAAGGTCCACCCTAGACCACACCTTATGTATAAGAACCACCTGATATGTTCAGTTTTCTTGGGCTGGAGGAAATGTGTATTGTTTAAATTTTGACTATGAAATGTAGAATAGTTTTACATGCAGCAGAAATTCTTATCCTAGTAAGAACAGGAGTACGTAAGAGACAAGAACGCGTGGAACGAAAAATTCTCAGGAGAACAGTGCGATCTCGAAGAACACAAGGTAGTCAATTTAGAAGACGAGAGAACCATGAACTATACACCAAGGTAGAGATAATCTCGGACATCAGCAGCGAAAGGAGGATTCTGATCTTTGGACACATCCTCAGAATGGACCATGGGAGGTTAACACAGCAAATAATTTTCTGATGGACAAGAGAACCAAAGTACACTGGGTCCTAGAGGTGCAAAGGCGGCTAGAAGAAATGGGAATACAGGAAACAGATAATACAAAAGAGTAATTTATAAATAAAAAATCTAGCCTTTCACAGGTTTCGAAGACGAAACTAGACCCACAGCAAAGTCATAAGACAGAAGACAGAAGGTTGAAAGCACGACAATAAAAGAATATTGGACAATGAGATAGCCCAGAAGAAAAGATACTTGACACGAATTAACGTTGTCCTCAAATGGCCAAAACGGAAAGAAAAACAAGAAGGGACAGCATGTCCGTTATTCCCAAAGTATACAAATGGTCTCTAGGCTTAAGGCTATCCAGAACACTTGACCCCTTGTCTCTGTGACCAACAGAAGCCGAGAATTTACTCTCCGAAAAGTACGAGTTGTCATGTACGCACTTAGTTACACCTTTTCTGTGAACAGTGCAGCCCACATTGCACTGGTGGAACAAATGTGAGTGTTTACCAGATGTTTGTGGTTCTGGCTATGTGTATTGTATGCTCCCTTAACCTGCAGCTAATTAGTAAAGAAACATATCAGATCCATCTTTAGATGGTGGTTGGAACAAAAAGGGAACAAGTGGAGAGAGGAGATAGGTACGTGAGGTCTACACGCTCGGTCATGGAAAATTGTGGCCATGTGCATGTGCTACGTAACGTGGTGTATAGTCGTATGAGGGATTGTCTGTGTTTAGCTCCACCACCCCTCGCACGCAACCCAACACCACCCGCGTCACAGGCCGCTTACAAAATGCTTGAAGATAAAAGTCAACTATACCCTACATCCTATTTACTAAGTTTCAAGAACTATTTTTAACTGACAAACCAAGGAATGTACCATACCTCCTACGTATTTTGTACTTCGAAGACAAAAGAAGACTAATTACAGCGAGCATAGAGACAACTAAGCAATCACTTTCCCGTGAATGGAAAAGGTAAACATCTTAACATGTTTTATAACCGTGCTTTTCACGGTGGTTTGCAGAGTGTGTATGGAGATATAGATTCTGTGTACCTGTTTTGTTACTGAGAGATTATTGGTACAGATAAGCAATAAAAAGGAGCACTTTCCGCAGCATATTCGGTGTAGAAGCTAATAGCAATTTGACAACAGTCAACATTCAAAAACCATTCGAATTATCATAAAAATTATAACAACTAAAAAGTCAAGAACGATAAGGTGTTTCCAGAAGCCGCATAGCAGTATGAAAAGTGCTTTATACGAAGCTACCAGTTTCACGTCAGACGCATTTCAAGTTCATCTGCCAAGAATACAAATCACTGAGTGAAATTTTGAAAGGGTAGGAATAAATCACCTTGATACAGATCAGTGGTTTTTGGAAATACCCCACTATTCTTGACTTTTTCATTGTTATAATTTTTGTGATAATTTGAATGGTTATTGAGTGTTGAGTATTGTAATTATTATTCACAATGACTCTGAGCTATAGTTACCCTCCGCATAAAGTTGTTTGTAATAGAGATTTTTCTGGAGCAGTCTTCGCAATGGATGGTCTAAACTGCTTTTCAGTACTGGTAGTGCTTATTTTTGTGCCTACGATGGTCAGACAACGTTACATTAGAAGTATCCTTACGGCTGAACTCATTTTTAAATCTGGAGATTAATGTTCCCATTTTCTGTCTGCTGTTTTCATTTTTGACACTAGACTCTTGTGTGAAGAACTAGGCAGAAGCTCTGTATACAAACGTTGCCTTTACAGTGTGTCATAGAACCGTAACTTCTCTGGATTTTCTGATAGATTTTTCTCAGAGATCCTATTCTGAAAGTAGTTACACCCTTTGCACATGTCCCGTGTTTCAGTAAGCAAGCTGCGCCAACAGTATATTACTTTTTAATATTGAAAGTGCAACGTTTTCTGTTTACGTTACATATTCCGAATGATAACGTTAAATCAGGATTGGTCTGTGCCATCTTTTATCATTTTATGCGGTACACACACCTATAATAAGCTGTACTTACTGTGTTTCACATACCATGGAATGAACAGGCAACTGTAGTAGATGAAAGCCAAAATTTGAATGGCAATATACACAACGTTGGTGTAATATCCTACAACATACATTATTTATTTCTCAAACCGGTTTTCAGCTTTTACGTGATCATCAGGTACAAAGTTAAAGTATGTGATACAGCGAAATTTTGTTGGATCAAATACTTTAAACTGGTGCATCTACAGATTATCTCCATTTCCGAAGTTAGGTTTAGGAATAAAACGTCAGGGATTATTTCAGTGTAAATGTGATGTACGACCATTTAACCAAGGTAAAACATGATACACATTAGCTATATACAAATTACAACAGTTGTTCATAGAAGAAAATAAATTCAACAGTAAAATTTGTTTCCATATACCGAAGATGTGGCTGAAAAAAATAATTTTGTCTTTAATAGCTCCTACATTACAAACAGACAAGTTGTATTAGAAAAATTAAGCAGGTGAGCCAGTCATGTGTGATTACACAATGTATTTTTTCACACAACATAAGAAATTATTGTAACTGAAATAGAGGAAAATTGGGTGCGTGAGTAAGGTGAGAAATTCACCACGTGGCCTGGATGGGGTTATGAGGAACATCTGCAGTTAGTAGTGGCGAGTAAGGAAGCTGCGCCTGGTCATTCAGTACTAAGCTTGATGTGATGGACATATGTTCATTAATTTAATTTACTTGAAAAATGTTCGTCTTCCTTCCTTTATTTTATCTCAGTTAAATAATCTTATACCGCATTTACACTGAAACAGTCCCTCTTGTTTTAGTCTTAAACTTAACGTTAACATTTTTCATCTCTGGAAACTGAGATACTCTGCAGATATTCTAGTTTAAAATGTCCAATAAAACTTCACTGCACCACATACCTTTGTACCTGATGATTGCATAAAAGGCAAAAAACGATTTGTGAAATAAATAATAAATACTATATAATATTACACAAGTATCGTGTGTGTTTTCATCCATAAAATATTAAAGATTCTACCAAGAACCGATGGAACATTCGATCGATGAAATCTAAAATATTTACCACTACAAACCTCGGTATGGTGAGGTTCTTCCACTCCTCAACTGAAAGGTTGGAAAGTTCCCTGCCAGGGACGTAGCACCAGTGATCAGGAGTCTGAATAGCCAGGTAGAACATGTTGACACTCATCAGGTCGAAGCACGAGGCAATGCAAACGAAAACGATGTTCAGCCTCATCTGAAACTTCCCCCTGGACCCAATGGCGTCCAGGACCTCCTCGAATGCTGGAGAAGCCTTTGTTTTTGTATTGCATTCTGGGATTCCAGTCCTCTCCTGAAAATGAATAACGAAACAACGGTGTTACTATCACCCTCACTGACAGGGAGCGGTAATGAGTCCCCAGCAAGACAGGCAGACATTTATTTTTTGTTTGTGCCTACAAAACTTCTTTACCTGCAGCATCAGGCAGCGAGTGCCATAGTCTGCTGGTAGAGCATGTGGGCAATAGTTTTTCGTGTCTGTAGAGTTATCTGGTCCTGTTTCCAATTACCACAGCAGCAAAAGTTACCAGTCACATTGACCCTAATTTATTTCGAAATATTTCAATCAGTTTTATTTATTTAAGTTTTTTATTTTTGTGTATAATCGTTCAGTCCATTTTATTGCTGTTTTCTCTTACAATTCGTGGTTTCTTTGTTTGTTGAATTCAATTCCTATGTGCATGTGATTAACTTGTGTCGGTATTGGGTGTTTGAGATATTACTAGTACATCCAGTAGCGTTTATGCTATGTGAGTTCAGTGTTATGTCGTTACTATTTCGAGATTAACAACGATTGTGCAGCAATACATTCTAGGACCAAAAAAGAAAAGAAAATGAAGAAATGATGCACCACGGAGAAATTATCCAAATGGGATGGAAATTAGTAGGTATGGTGTACATGTGTAGACTGCAAGCAAACAGGTCATGAGAAACTGGATGCTTCAATATCACGTTGGTCCACCTCTGGCCCTTCATGCAAGCAGCTATTAGGTTGATGCATAAGTTCATAGCATTTTTCTGTAACTTTAATGAACACAACAGATACATATAACAGAGACTTCAGTCATCAATAATAAATTCTCCTTCACCATTTACAATAGTCTCCTAATGCTGTAGTAACTTATAGCATGTTGAAGTGAAACCTCACTAGTGAACAGTACATTTGAGTAGCAGAGCAAAGCAGCCATCAGCGCATTTTGTTAGTGCGGGTTGCCTACCTGAGAGGCAGGTATGCACTCAGGGAGAAACCTATCGTTCTCCTTTGAGTGACAGGTACTTAACCTATTGTTCTACTTAAAGGATCCTTCATTTTGATTGACAGGAACTTAACCTATTGCTTCCCTGCCCCCTCCAACTCCCGTCCCTCCTCAGGAAACCTCACCTTCGCTGCTACAGGTACAATTTCAGGTCTGAGTTATTGGATAGCCACTCTCACTCTTATAAATTTGATTGACTACTTAATTAAACTAATCAATTAATTAACTTCTCCCCCTCTGGTAAGCCCCCTCCCCTCCCAACATCTCTCCCAGAAATCGGCAGGAAAAGAGACTCAATTGATCGGTGATTTGGAGCGAATGCGGTTGCAGTGTGTGGAATATTGTTTAAACACTTTAGAAAATGTATAGAATATTATTTAATTATTTATGGCAGTGTATGGAATATAGTTAATTTATTTAGTTAAAGAATTTGTCCAGAAATCGATTGCTTTGTATGGAATATATGGAAATTGGTGGAGAGGAAGGATCTCATAACAGGAAATTAAAGGATATATTATTTATTTACAAAGCGTTCAGTTTGTGGGGGATGGATTTCTCTTGCTCATCATTCTCTGGTGTTTGGTAACAAGTAGGTCTTGTAAGAAGCAATTACATGGGGCAAACATGTTGCATAACCTAATGTTCAGCACTGTACTCTAGGTGCCTTAACCTAATGTTTGGCCCTTTGTCAGCACTTAACCTATTGTTATGTTTAGTGGTTTTCCATATCACCCTCATTTCCTTAAACTATCGTACCGCCCTTGATACCAAATTAAGTAATTATTCATGTCCTCTCACCATTTTCTGATACACTTTTCGAATTTCAGATGGTTTTGAACGCCATTTATGGCGCATTCTTCTTTGTCACCAACCCCCTTACACTATTGTACTGCATTTTACATAAAACTTATTCAAATTAATGTAGTGTTCTGCACTTAACCTGCTGTTCTGCTCCATGTTGCCCACTCATATACATCCTCCCCTTCACCATTGTACTGCTAATACTATGTTGATGTAAAAAATTTATGCAAATTAATTAAATCGATATTCTTCACATGTATGGGGTAGTTTTTTTAATTCGTGGCATCCTATTAGTCCGTGAAATCAATGGAATATAGTTTAAAGAAAAGATCACTAATAAAAAACACATCCCACTGCCCGACTTTTGCTACACCGAGGTCAGGGTGCACCGTCAGCCCCCGCGAAGTGATGACATGGCCATCAAATGCTGAGCCACGCACAGGTGTCCATTCGGTTCCCGCAAGCAGAAGAAGGCGGCATCTCTTTCATGCATGACACCCGAGAAATACCTGTCAAAATACGTGTTCACCTAGGCACCATTGCCGCTACGATGACACATAGCTGCGGTGCGGGTCCAATGTCGAGAGAGATGTTGCAGTGCTTCTCAGAATAGCACAGGGTGTATTTTTCCTTGCAATCCTTATGGGACAGCCCATCTGTCACTGAATTTACCCATCAAACCGCTGCTGCTGCCAGTGTGGGAGCACTGCCCACCATTGTTTCCTGCAGACAAGACTTTCAGTGTCAAAAAACTATTTTGTACACATCGCCATATTGCACTGACAGTTAAACGTCACAAAAGTTGTCTACAGATCATAAAATACATACAAGACTCACAAGAATATTGGGAACCAGGAACATATTTACCAGTGTAACTACAATTAAATATTACGATTGCTTCTGCAGTCTGACACCAATAGATGTACCGGTAATGTCTCCTCTTGATGGCTGTGGTACTGGAACGAATCTGAGTATCTATAGGGCACATAATTTTCCACATAAAAATCTCTCATAACCTTGCAGCTATGGATGTACTGAATCTATACGTCCCTCATGATAGGACACACACTTATTTTCTCTGGTCATGCCCAACATAAGCCACAGAACATTACACTGCAATATGTACACATTTTACACAAACAGTGCAGTTACCATTTATATCTGTACAGCACCCGAAAAAGTTATGGTATGCCTACACTCACATCGGATATATGTCTCTATTCTCCTCAGTCCTAGGAAAGTATCTGACAAAGTCTTTGAATCAGTGCTTCTGGAAGGTGCTGCATCCTGCCAAGATTCTCTCAAACAACTGTTATGAAGGACAGGCATCCGGCACTATGCGGTAATGAAATGCTCGGAAAGACACCACTGTTGCAGGCTGGTGTACTGAATTCAACATCACTATCGATAGAACAACGATGAAAATGCGAGGGTATGCTTAAGGGTGCAGATGAGGGGATGTATTGTCACAGCCGTATTACCTGTCTTGTTTGTACACTATAGCAAATCCAGTTGAACACTTGCATTACTATATTGTGCAGCTGTTTACGAAATGAATCTATCACCACTTACGTTCGGATGGACTCCTCAGTGCATTGAAATCACAATTCACCATGTTGAATGTGTCCTTCCCTTACGACTAGACATATAAAGTTTTCTTTTACATGAATAGTAGTTTGATTACGTCCCACAAACATCTGGTGATATGTTGGAACATAAGCCACACTCTCTTTATGTTCAAGCAGCAGCATAACATTTTTGATTATCAGTTATAGGTGTATAAAAAAATTATGATACGTCCACACTTGCACCAGCTGGGTGTCGTTTTCACACTGCAAAAAGCCTCCTGCCATCACATACTTGTCAATGAATAAAGGATGTAATTATAATTTTAAAAAGCTCTAGAGTCTTTTCAGTTTATCGATTTCACCACTTCCACGAAACTTTTTGTACTTTCGATACTCGTAAGTCCAGCCAACACACAATGGCACCTTTTATATATATTCAGAGTGCCAAGTCGGGGTTTGCGTCAGTGCATTCCATGCATAGCTTCCACCCACCCAGATCACACAATTTTCCCCTGAGTAAGAAATCATTGTGAGCCATTGAGTAACTAGAAACTTATCCCGCCTGTTAAGACCTTTACGTGAAAACTCGGAAACAAATGACGAAACTGATATTTTCACTCGTGAATACCGATGTCGGTGATTTAACAGATTCCAAATCATCATTGCAATTTACAAAATCAACTAAGGTGTTTCTCATGTCTAGAGAACCAGCAAACGTGTCCTCCACCCGTCTTTCTGCTGCTAGATGCACGCAACACACAACACAATCGATCTTCTCTCAACCAAATAAAGATGGGAAATGTGAAGAAGCAGTCACTCAGACAATTTACATGGGAGAGAATAATGGTCCATCGCAAACACATGTCCAGATTGAATCTTCTAAAATTGCCATGCAATCACGAAAGTTGCCCAACACATAGTAAGTATTAGTTCGCTATTTGGTCGTCTAGAGGACGAATCGGTTCATTCAACTACGTTCCTGCATCCCAACAGGCCTTTCTATTTCGGCAGCTCCTGCTGTTAATGGGAAACATTAATCATTACCACCACATGCTACAGGCGCTGCACGCCAAGCATGCATAGGCAGAATCATCATCCTAGGAAATTGGTCGCATATATATTTGATCGCTGTACTTACAATTGAATGTTGCTATTGTGACCTCAGTTGCATGACATTCAACAATGAGTGAAGTATCGGAAATATTCCTTGCTGATGGCTGTGGCTCTGGAAATAGAAATATCTGTACAGTTCCAATGACTTGACATACTCTCCCCTTTGCTATCACAGTATTCCATGTGAAATCCATTCCTTCCTTGCGACTGGACATAGTCATTTCCTTTGCACATGTCGCAACACAAACATATACTGTATAGCGCTGTTTATATTCCAGTGTAAGAAATATATCTCAAGCGCATGACATACATCCTTCTTGCAGGTTTCTCTAAGATAAACTATGGTAACAAACTGTAAAACGAAAAACCTACTTCCTTAAAACAGTGGCTGGGTGTGATACATGCAAAATGTAGCTCTCCAGAGATGTATAGCGTCCACTGTTCATATCCGATCAAGGTTCAGAAATTATACTATGCTTGCATCAGTCTGTAACTTCCCCCTCACTTATCGACCTTAATGACAGGGAAAAATTAAACCGTGTGTACCTAATGAAAATTTGGGAAAAGCAATCGTCACCGAAGTTAACTTGTCAGTAAAGAGGGAGGAAAGGGTTACATCTAAATGAAAGGAAAAGTGCTAATGAAACTGGTGGAAATTAATTTTGAAAAGGGGTAAAGTTAATGAAGAAAGTAAATGTGCAGCCACTACGTTAACAAATAACTAGTGGTAATTAGATATTTGAGATTTGGGGGAAATTACGGTCGCCAGTCCTAAGGACAATTACTATAGTAACTGAAAAAGAAAGATTATTACACATATAATTAGCACTAGAAGCGTGGCAACTGAAGGTTGACACGTGTAGTATGAAAACTGAAAGTTTGTCAGAAGTAATAAATTTCGCTACACCCTGACTTAATTTAGCAAAAGAATTAATAAAACCGGAAAATCGAAAGTTAATTTAGTGACTGAAGTTAATAGTGAGCTTTCTTTCTGAAGCACATCGAAATTCAGTAAAATATGGTTAGTCTTTGACTACCTCAACAATCATTTCAAAAGCTACTTGAATCTATGCAATTTAGAAATAAGAGATTTAACTTTGAACTTGAATTAAATGATTCTGAACAATTAACAATAGTAAAATTTAATACGTACCAACCTGAGCTGCAGTCACAGGTAAGCTAGAATACGGTAACAAAACTCGCACTCTTAATTCGTGCTTGTGTAATCTAAATATTGTAGCCAGCTATGAAAACTTTAACTGAACTTTGAAATTAAAGCAGTGAAATGCTATATTATTATTTTAATGCTGGCATTTGAATTTCAACGACACTCGGGTTCATTCCGGAAAAGGAAGGGACCCTGCTTGGTAATGCAATTGGGACAATGAGCAACAAAGGTTCATGCTACGTTGCTGAATTTTTGTGATTTGAATAGTTTTAAAAGCTGAGGTCTGCCATACAGTTCTAAAACTTTACGTGCTTCCAGTCTTCCTTGTTGGTTGATTGAAGGTTTGAAGCCATCGATCGAGGAGGTGGCGACAGTCACTCATTGTCGGCCGTCGCTGTTGCAGAAGCTGGATGTTGGCGCGCCTTCTTCTCGACACGGTCACCAGACGAAACGGGCTCTTGATGTGCGCCAGCTAATGCTTCCCGTCCGCGACACCATGTCAGAAACTATCATCGCAAGTCGAGCGCAATTACATGCTGCCAAACCCCGAAAGCGCGGCAACTCGCGGGAGCTTCACACAACACACCTGCTCCACTCACTACTCCAGCCAGACTCTCTCTCTCAACCCGCGCTCCACGCGGCAGAGTTAACACTACCAAAGATCCTAAACACTTTCGTTCTTCACACGACCTATCGATGTAATCGTTCGATAGCAGTTTTCCCTAGGCAAGACCCAGCGTAAAAATACAAATAATGCACTCCTGGAAATGGAAAAAAGAACACATTGACACCGGTGTGTCAGACCCACCATACTTGCTCCGGACACTGCGAGAAGGCTGTACAAGCAATGATCACACGCACGGCACAGCGGACACACCAGGAACTGCGGTGTTGGCCGTCGAATGGCGCTAGCTGCGCAGCATTTGTGCACCGCCGCCGTCAGTGTCAGCCAGTTTGCCGTGGCATACGGAGCTCCATCGCAGTCTTTAACACTGGTAGCATGCCGCGACAGCGTGGACGTGAACCGTATGTGCAGTTGACGGACTTTGAGCGAGGGCGTATAGTGGGCATGCGGGAGGCCGGGTGGACGTACCGCCGAATTGCTCAACACGTGGGGCGTGAGGTCTCCACAGTACATCGATGTTGTCGCCAGTGGTCGGCGGAAGGTGCACGTGCCCGTCGACCTGGGACCGGACCGCAACGACGCACGGATGCACGCCAAGACCGTAGGATCCTACGCAGTGCCGTAGGGGACCGCACCGCCACTTCCCAGCAAATTAGGGACACTGTTGCTCCTGGGGTATCGGCGAGGACCATTCGCAACCGTCTCCATGAAGCTGGGCTACGGTCCCGCACACCGTTAGGCCGTCTTCTGCTCACGCCCCAACATCGTGCAGCCCGCCTCCAGTGGTGTCGCGACAGGCGTGAATGGAGGGACGAATGGAGACGTGTCGTCTTCAGCGATGAGAGTCGCTTCTGCCTTGGTGCCAATGATGGTCGTATGCGTGTTTGGCGCCGTGCAGGTGAGCGCCACAATCAGGACTGCATACGACCGAGGCACACAGGGCCAACACCCGGCATCATGGTGTGGGGAGCGATCTCCTACACTGGCCGTACACCACTGGTGATCGTCGAGGGGACACTGAATAGTGCACGGTACATCCAAACCGTCATCGAACCCATCGTTCTACCATTCCTAGACCGGTAAGGGAATTGCTGTTCCAACAGGACAATGCACGTCCGCATGTATCCCGTGCCACCCAACGTGCTCTAGAAGGTGTAAGTCAACTACCCTGGCCAGCAAGATCTCCGGATCTGTCCCCCATTGAGCATGTTTAGGACTGGATGAAGCGTCGTCTCACGCGGTCTGCACGTCCAACACGAACGCTGGTCCAACTGAGGCGCCAGGTGGAAATGGCATGGCAAGCCGTTCCACAGGACTACATCCAGCATCTCTACGATCGTCTCCATGGGAGAATAGCAGCCTGCATTGCTGCGAAAGGTGGATATACACTGTACTAGTGCCGACATTGTGCATGCTCTGTTGCCTGTGCCTATGTGCCTGTGGTTCTGTCAGTGCGATCATGTGATGTATCTGACCCCAGGAATGTGTCAATAAAGTTTCCCCTTCCTGGGACAATGAATTCACGGTGTTCTTATTTCAATTTCCAGGAGTGTATTTACGAAACAAACCAACTATACATCGACATAAATGCATAAATATATATATACAAATAGTAAAACAATTACAATATGTAAAGACACAGAAATGTCATATATTCAGGTAACAAAAATAAGGAAAACAAATTTATAGTACAATAAATGGAAATAGGAGGATATGCAATTCCGGCGTTACAAGTCCTATATAAAATGATGTTAGTAATGGAGAATACCTCTTACAAGGAAATAGATAAACGCATAGCAGCGGGGCCCGACATGTGAAATTACGCATCATGCCTCCACTAACTCTCTAAACAGGACATCTGTCAAGCAGATGTATACATGGGGATTGCAGTGCCTCACGAACACCTATCGCTAACTTAGAATCATCTTAGTTATAAAACTAAAGTCCCGATTTTATACCCATGATGCGACAAAGGAATGGAGTACATCGCATGAATCTTCGTTCGTTTAGAGGAATGTGTCGAAACAGGATGGTCACGTTTCATCACACATGAGATGGAAGCCCACTGACGACGGAGAGGTTTGCTGTTAACGATCGCAAGTAGACAGTGACCTAAGTCAAATATAGAACACGTGGTTGTATCCGATTCGAATGCAGGCTACGCCACGCGACCGATACATCCTGACAGAACTGGAGAATAAATGGCCAAATGGCCTGCGTCAACATATCCCTCTCCCTCTACAGTGCACCATCAGTCTCCCATTAAATCGTACCTCGTTACAGCTCCATCTCAATCGATCACCCCGTCCACTCTCTGTTATCCTTTAACGAAGATGTATGTCAGTTTAGAGGCAAACGGTTTCTGTTTTCCTTAAAAGCGTCAAATACAGAAGCAACTCGCGTGTATCACTGTTACCTCAGTAGACATACAGTAGAATGCTGCCTCGATGGAAAAAAGTAACTGTTTCCCTGGTTCCTTTCGCTTCCATGTCGACGTTTACTCGGATTCCTATTGTTGTCACATACTTGTCCCCTTTAACAAGAATTGTTCTGCGTCAACCAGCAGACACGCAATTACTTTCTCAATTTCCCCGCATTTCAGCGTATTTTGCCTCAATTTATACGTATTTTCCATCATTTTTCGCAATTCTATCGATTTTTTTATGTCACTTCTACCCACGCTCTCATGACATAACTTCTCGTTCCGTGTTCTAAAGCTGCTTGTAAATGCACACTATTTTTGTAAAAATACAGTTTTCATTCTGCATGTGTGAAAGTTTTACAGTGTGTAGATACATCCTTCCCGCATTTTTTCAAACTTAGTTCAACCTGTTCCCGTGATTGGCGCCGTCACAGAATGTCTTCAAGACGGCTGCTACACTTGACGTTCGTCAGAAACAACGTGCTGTCGTAGAATTCCTGTAGTGTGAAAACGAGACAGTGGGAAACATCCACAAGAGGTTGAAAAAGGTGTATGGAGATGCTGCTGTCGGCCGTAGTACAGTTAGTCGGTTTGCAAGCAGGTTACGTGATGAAAGCCGCCACGGCAATATTGGGGATTGCCCTCACAGCGGCAGGCCTCGTACTGCACACAGAGAGTTACCGAATTGGTGACTGCTGACAGACGCATCACAGTGAACGAATTGTCACGCTACGTTGGGATAGGGGAAGGAAGTGTTTGCAGAATACTGAAAGTGTTGGCGTTAAGAAAGGTTTGTGCCAGTTGAATTCCCAGGATGTTGACAGTGGCTCACAAAGAAACAAGAAAAATGGTATGCAGCGAACTTTTGGAACAGTACGAGAATGGTGGAGACGAATTTCTTGGAAGAATCTTGACAGGTGATGAAACATGGCTCCATCATTTTTTACCAGAGACGGAGAGGCAATCAATGGAGTGGCATCATGCAAATTCACCCAAGAAAAAATAATTCAAAACCACACCTTCTGCTGTAAAAGTTGGGGCTACGGTGTTTTTGATTCCGAAGGACTCTTGCTTGTGGACATCATGCCAAGTGGAACCACCATAAATTCTGATGCATATGTGACGACACTGAAGAATCTTCAAGCTCGACTGAGTCGTGTTCGACCACATCGGCAAAAGCAGGATGTTTTGCTGTTGTACGACGATGCACGGCAACATATCAGTCAAAAAACCATGGAAGCGATCACAAAACTCGGATGGACAACACTGAAACACCCGCCTTACAGTCCTGACCTGGCTCCACCTGACTATCATCTCTATCAGAAACTGAAAGACTCTCTTCGTGGAACAAGGTTTTAAGATGATGACTCCCTTGTGCACGCTGCCAAACAGTGGCTCCAACAGGTTGCTCCAGAATATTACCGTGCGGGTATACAGGCGCTGGTTCCAAGATGGCGTCAGGCAGGTGAGAGAGATGGAAATGATGTGGAGAAATGAAAATATGGTTCCTAAAGGATGTATCTACACACTGTAAAACTTTCAAACATGTAGAATAAAAGATGGATTTAAAAAAAATAGTGTGCATCTTTTGGAGTGACTCTCGTAGTACAGCTGCCCACACCTAGCGCAAATCCACTATACAGGGTGATTAAAAAAGAATACCACAACTTTAAAAATGTGTATTTAATGAAAGAAACATAATATAACCTTCTGTTATACATCATTACAAAGAGTATTTAAAAAGGTTTTTTTCACTCAAAAGCAAGTTCAGAGATGTTCAATATGGCCCCCTCCAGACACTCGAGCAATATCAACCCGATACTCCAACTCGTTCCACACTCTCTGTAGCATATCAGGCGTAACAGTTTGGATAGCTGCTGTTATTTCTCGCTTCAAATCATCAATGGTGGCTGGGAGAGGTGGCCGAAACACCATAACCTTAACATACCCCCATAAGAAAAAATCGCAGGGAGTAAGATCAGGGCTTCTTGGAGGCCAGTGATGAAGTGCTCTGTCACGGGCTGCCTGGCGGCCGATCCATCGCCTCGGGTAGTTGACGTTCAGGTAGTTACGGAGAGATAAGTGCCAATGTGGTGGCGCTCCATCCTGCTGAAATATGAATTGTTGTGCTTCTTGTTCGAGCTGAGGGAACAGCCAATTCTCTAACATCTCCAGATACTGTAGTCCAGTTACAGTAGCACCTTCGAAGAAAAAGGGACCAAGAACTTTATTGGCTGAAATGGCACAGAAAACGTTCACCTTAGGCGAGTCGCGTTCATACTGAGTTGTTTCCTGCGGATTCTAAGTGCCCCATATACAGACATTGTGACGGTTGACTTTCCCGTTAGTATGGAAAGTTGCTTCATCACTAAACACAATCTTTGAAACGAAAGATTCATCTGTTTCCATTTGAGCAAGGATAAAATCACAGAAATCGATTCTTTTAATCTTATCAGCTGCAGACAGTGCTTGAACCAATTTCAGACGATAAGGTTTCATAACTAACCTTTTTCGTAGGACTCTCCATACAGTTGATTGTGGAATTTGCAGCTCTCTGCTAGCTCTGCGAGTCGGTTTTCCTGGGCTGCGAACAAATGCTTGCTGGATGCGTGCTACATTTTCATCACTCGTTCTCGGCCGTCCAGAACTTTTCCCTTTGCACAAACACCCATTCTCTGTAAACTGTTTATACCAACGTTTAATACACCACCTATCAGGAGGTTTAACACCATACTTCGTTCGAAATGCACGCTGAACAACTGTCGTCGATTCACTTCTGCCGTACTCAATAACACAAAAAGCTTTCTGTTGAGCGGTCGCCATCTTAGCATCAACTGACGCTGACGACTAGTCAACAGCGTCTCAAGCGAACAAATGTACAACTAAATGAAACTTTATAGCTCCCTTAATTCGCCGACAGATAGTGCTTAGCTCTGTCTTTTGTCGTTGCAGAGTTTTAAATTCCTAAAATTGTAGTATTCTTTTTGAATCACCCTGTATTTGGGATCGGGACGCGTAGTATAGCACTGTACTCGACTGCATCTAGTCGCCTCCACCCACATATTTGCACTGCGTTTGCCCTGTTTTCTGTATGTCTGTGGATTACCTCTCACCACGTACAATGCAGTGGCCGGCGGCCTTAACTTAACGACCCAGAGCAGTGGCGTTTGCGTAGCATTGTCGGTGCTAACAGACAACGAACGTTCCGTGAAAGTACCGCAGAAGTCAATGTGGTACGTACGGAGAACGTATCTGTTAGTACAGTGCGGCGAAATATCGGTTGGACCCTAGACGACAGGAAAACCATGGTCTGGTCAGATGAGTCCAGATTTGAGTTGGTAGGTTTCGAGTGTGCCACCGACCACAACAATCCATGGACCAAGTTGTTAATAACACACTGTGCAAGCTAGTGATGGCTCCATAGTGCTTCGTGATGAATTGCCTATAAAATTGAGCTACTCGCTGTGAGTTTGGTTTTGGTGCACAGTGATCATACATCGCTCCCTGCAAAATGTAGCTAAGATATTGAATAATTCTTTAAATTTGGAAAAAAGATCTATATCTATTTACAGTCTTCAGAAAATGGTTTATAGGTAGTACAGTGAGAACTGCTTACACAAGCAAATGATAAAGACAGAATAAAATGTTCGTAACATCCATCGTATATCGTAAACGATTTGAACCATCAAAACTAGATGTTCGAAAATTATAGCTTGCGAAGAGGACAGTATGTTTCCATGTTTTCAATATTCGAATCTTTCTTATACACCACGATATGTAAGTAACTATGGATTTTTTTCACTGGAATAATGTAATTTTTTTCAGGTCGTCGATAGCTGATGAATCAATAGCTTTATTTGCTGAAACAGCTGTCGTTTTGGGCAATGCCTATTTTCCCACATGATACTGCTTTATAAAGCGTATTGCTCTAATAGCGTCTCAAAGAGAGAACTCATTTTACTAAGATCAACGCACAAGGTCACAGAACGTTTGGCTTACAGAACTTTACAACTGGGCCTATTACTCAGATCAGTGACCTCACGATATTTAATGTAGAGCGTTTTCCGCTTCGACTAGCGAACTGTCCATCCCTCCCTCAGATACACAGCAACCATTAACAGCGGGCTCCGTCATCATTGCCTGCTTTGATGCATCTTTCCCCACTTTGAGCTTCCAGTTGTACACACACATTATTCCACATGTTCTTAGGCACACAATGCAGAGACAGATCACAATATAAATGTATCTGTACCTGTCTTAGTGTGGGACTATTATTTTTCTCTGCTGCTTCTTCTTTAAGCGAACATTGTAGCGATTCTTTTTGGTTAATAGTGCTAAATCAACCAGCCTGAAAAGGAGACATGTGTTGACAACACGAAAGTGGTTACAAGTGTAGCGATTGTGCTACGTTGTATGTGAACAGAAATTAGGAGGCGAACATTGAGTTTGAATAGCTCGAGCATTTATTAATGGATATTTTGTTCAAGGAACCTGCTGACCCCTTAACTGAAAGTACATACGGTAACTTCCGTGGGTGTCTGTCAGACAATGCACAGTCACCGTTCATAAAGACAGCTCCAAAAAATGCGATAGTGCGTGACAATCGTTGCAGTAAGGCAAACAGCTTTTTGGTAAGGTGGCTGCAGGATGTAAATAATCCATATTAGTTATTATCCGAAGTTGTTCGAATTTAGTACACAGCCTTTTGTTAATAGAATGATGCTGTCAAAATTTCAGATTTTTATTTATTGTAGTTCTGAAGAAAAAGAGAATTACCTAAGAGTCCTAAAACCTACACTTATTTTTTAAAACCAAGTTAGGAACAATAACAGATTGACTTTCATTATCATTTGAAGCCATTCCAAAGTTAGCGGTGCATAAAAATCAATTAATTAGGATTTTTTTAAAAACTTTAGCCACTGTGCATTACGTAATACAAAAATCGGTCAAACTCATTATTTGATTATATTTTGTCGTGTGAATGCGTGAGAATGATTGAGAGAGTGTATGTGGGACATGCATTAAAATTTAATATTTCATTTTACATAAAACCTTGTAATAACGAACCGTGGGAAAGTTATGTTGCAATCACGATTCAGGTGGTGTATGTCGGTGTGTGCTTGCTTTTGTATAGAAGTAGCCAGATTAGATTAGATTAGTTTTTCGGTCCATAGATCCGTGCTAAGGAGATCCTCGTGGATGTGGAACATGTCAATTTTTTTAAAGCTGAAATAACAATACTAATAGTATGAGTATATACATCATTTTGTAAGCTGAAATAACAATACTAATATTATGAGTATATACAATACATCATTTGTTTCTACTTAAAAATTCGTCAATGGAGTAGAAGGAGTTGGTCACTAGTAAGTCTTTCAGGCTCCTTTTAAACTGATCTTTACTTGTAACTAAATTTTTTATGTTTGCTGGTAAATTATTGAAGATGAGTGTTCGTGAGTAGTGGACCCCTTTTTGAACTAAAGTAAGTGCTTTTAAGTTCTTGTGCAGATCATTTTTGTTCCTGGTATTGTATGTATGAACTGAGCTGTTTGTTGGAAAAAGAGATATATTATTTGGGACAAATTTCATTAAGGAGTAAATATACTGAGAGGCAGCAGTTAGTATACCCAGTTCTTTGAAGAGGTTCCTACAGGACGTCCGTGAGTTTACTCCACAAATAATACGTATTACACGCTTTTGGACTCTGAAAACTTTTGTTTGACTTGAAGAGTTACACCAAAATATTATACCATATGACATTATGGAATGAAAGTAGGCAAAGTATGCAAGCTTTTTAATTGTTATGTCGCTTATGTCTGCTAACATTCGAATTGCAAATACAGATTTGTTAAGTTAGAGGCCTAATAAGTTTATTTATCAATTTGAAGAATATTTCTCACTTCGTTTATTTTGATTAAACAAAATACAAGAATTTGAAGTTTTGCTGACATTAATTACTATCGAATTAGTGATTAGATAAGGCAAGATTTACCACGATAATGATCTGGACGGAACGTTCTGATTGGTCGTTTAGACCAACAGCCGATAAGAATCACGCCGTTCCCACGCGAAAAGAGGAGTGTGCAGAGGGGAGAGTACCTCGAGACAGAGTCTATGGATAACACGATGTCAGATCGCTCCATAAAAATACTCTGTAATATGAGGAAATAGTGAGCTAATTCGGTTCGAACATATCGTGACCGAAGCGACTGGAACTACGAACAATTTGATGAAGGTTTGGTGTTTCTAAATTAAATACTTTGAGAGATATGAGCGTGTGAACTTTCTGGTCGTAGTAACAGCTCCGCGTGGCGTGTTTCATACTCTGTACGGAATATTTTAGCGAACGCCTCTTACGAAGAAGACCACTGAAACGACCGAATGTTTAACTCGCGATAGTTGTGGGTCTGTGACTGGTAGAACGTGATAATTAGTCGAGTCGGACGTACTAAATTCTGGCTGTTTTTCGAGTGAATATTTGTTATAAAGACAGTGAACTTTGAATGATAACGTTTTACCATATTAAATACGGACCTGACGGCCATTTCATGTGTTTCAATATGAATAAAAAGCAGAGCTAATCTAATTTTAAACGCTTTTCTGCAAGTAGACTGAAGATCCCGAACGTCCGATTTTTTAATCATGGCCTTTCAGGAACTGACATTCAACTAGAGTTACGAGGCCTCTGTGTGGTACGTATTAGGTGGTGGCTTCATCAAGGCTGCTTTACACTGCCTAGCACGCGTCTGCTACCACAGAGTGTGTAAGGTGTCAGGCAAATCCAACACCTTCCATGAAAACCCTGACATGATAAGCAAATCCAGTAGTATGTCACATAGCTCCGAATAAATCGTGACATTAAATTAACCAAAGTAATACGAGTAACGAGTGAGCAAATGGAATACCACAGCCTAACACAAGAATGCCTAAATGCATACCTTCCCACCGTGAGACAGACGCAGTTCCGACGGGAGAAACGAGAGCAGAAGCCGAGAGCAGAACCGTGTTAAGCTGGAAGGCCCTACGATAAGGGACGGACACCCACGTCGCCAGCTAACCACTAGGACCACCCCAGCTGCAAGTTTTAGCGTGAGACTTTTTCGCGTCTGTGTTACGTTGCAAACTTTAAAAACATTGCCCCACCACGAAAAGTATAACGTTTCTCATTGGATAGACAGAATTTTTGTAGGCAGAGCTTAAGGTTAACATTGAGACCCCGATTGGTCAGATGAAAACACAGCCAGAAATTTTTTTTAAACCAATTTCGGTAAATTGTAGTAAGGAGAAGTTAGGGGGGAGTTGCTTCCGAGACGGCGAGGTGAGCGGAGCTGTGCTGCCCGCCGCCGCCTGACGAACACCGACAAGGTAATGAACGCACGCGATGCCGCATAACAGCGCATAAAGCTTCACTCAGAACTGCAGAAGTCTCATCTGTTACCCCCCCTTTTTGCGTAATACTAGTGTCGATCGTCAATTAAAGCTCATGGTGTTAACATTTGCCACTTGAAGTAAAAATCTGAAACGCAATGATTTTTCTCTTATATAGTTATTGAGAAGCCACATCAGCCACTGTAATTTACGACAAGTTAGATAAGTAATTAAAGATAATTAAGGGTCACTGTAGACCATTTTGATAGTTTTCTCTTTTGTGAAACGTAATTTAAACCTGGATTATAGATGTGATATGGCATAGGTCATCCTTCGATCCATTGTAGAACTTGGAAACCCATTCAGGGAATATTCGTTCACATTTTTGTTGAACGCAGTTGGTTTTTACCATCCTGTATTAAAACATTTCCTTTTATCAATAGTGCAATTTATAAACAATGTTTTGTGAGTAGAATAAAATTTCCAGTGGTAAACTTAACTGCTTTTTCGACGTTATTTTACCAGCTAACTAAAAATAGGAAAGCCTTGAACCCCTTCCACTAAATTTAGTTAGTATTAAGATTCTCTTACAGGGAGTGCAGTGGAGCTGACGCTGAAATCATTAAGTATTTGGTTATATCATCGCTAGTCTCACTGAACTCTTCTGAACTCTACATGTCATGTGTGGTCTGGCGTCTCCTTACCAGCAACAGGTCCCAGGTTCAAACTAGTCAATTCCCTAAAAAACACGCTCAGAGCGTCGTTGCGCGAAAGTGGTAGGGACACACGATATAGAACAAACAGACACCACGCAGAATGTTAGAAGTGAAGGGACATCGGCAAGAATCCTATCGGGGTAGGTGGACTGAGCGACAGCGTTAACAAAGACGCAGACGACCGACCCCGCCACGCCGCAAGTGGTAGTATGCACTGATGGTGTATTACTTGACGAACAATGTGCAGTAAATATGTCAGCCTTAGAGTACACAAAGATATGATGTGAACTGATTTTAAGTGGGCCGCAAAAACATGAACAAAAGCGTAGTAACGAGCATTTAAAAAGCATTACAGTACAATAAAAACATAAACCCACACATAAGCGACAGGTGCTTGACTAACTATACTGGAGAAAGACTGCATCAACTTACTGCTCTGTGGTCCTTTGCTTTCTATGCTTTGATTTTATAACATACCGCAAGAATTTAAATGCTCGAAGATAATCGCAATATTACCTAAAACCTGGCAAATCAGCTGATAACCCCAAGAGTTATCGAAGAATGGCCCTGATAAGTGTGACCTACAAGCTACTTGAACGGCTTATGGATAATAGACCCAGTACAAGATTACTTGAAACAATCCCAGTTGAACAAGCAGGCATCCGGCCAAAACGAAGTTGCATAAATCAAATTCTGTTACTCTCCAGCTCCAACGAGCCAGGATTTCAAAGTAAACTTAAAACCGCAGCTGCATTCATTCACCTATCAATGGGCAACAATGCAGTCCTAAGAAAAGTGATATACAAGCTTCTTCGTGTAATTTCTTGCAAACCAACATCTCGACTAATCAACAATATGCTAAATGACCGAGTGTTCCAAGTAGTCTTGGTATACAACATCAGATCACCAAGTAAATAATAAAAGATCTACCACACGGATCAGTTCTTGCTCCATTTCTCAACAGTTTGTACAAAACAGACATGCCAAAATCAAAATCAAGGAAGTTTGATAACGCCAACGACTAAATACTTACAACAAGGTGTAGCTACAACTAACAGTCGAAAGCAGTTCTAACGGAGATCTAGTTGTTCTGTGAAATATCTTTCCCAAATGGTGACTCCAATCTAACGCCACCAAAACGGAGGATTCCTGCTTTCACCTAATTAATAAACACACCAGAAGAAAACGCAACACACAATTTGAAAACACTACACTTGCAATAGAATCTTGGGGTAACCCCAGATAGACCCCTCTCTTTTAGAGGTCATCTATCAAAAATACCCAGAAAAGTGAAAACGAGAAACAACTTTATCCAAAAGACGTCCGTCACAACCTGGGGAGCATTGGCTTCCACCCTACGTTTCTCTGCTCTGAGTCCAGGTTTCTCAAGCACTAAGTAGTCCATATGCATAAGAAACAGACGTCCAGCTAAATAACACCATGAGAATGATTGCTATTGCCATTAGTCAACACCTACGAAATGTCTACCAGTAGGAAGCCAAATTCTATCCCGTCAACTACGACGCATAAATGCTCTCACGAACGAGTACAAAAATATCTGGGATAATAAAAATCTACCAATCCATCAAGATACTGGTGACGCAAACCACAACTGATTTTGCTCTAGACGACTACCAACTAAAATAGAAAAGGTCGCTGGGAGAGATGAGTTGCACCTTACCAAAGTATGCACTCGAGAATGGACTAGATAACAATATAATACAATGCCGTGTATCATCCAAAAACAGAGATTTCATTTCCCACGCAGAACACAGTCAATCCGAAACAGAATTAGAACTCAACATGGGAGATGCGCATATTTTTTACAAGAACTGCACGACTGATTGCTGCTCTCCATAATTTGTAAAAAATACTTTAGTTCTCGACAAATATTTCGCAAAGAAGTGTTCTGCACGTATTGCATGTACGCAAATTCCATTCACATCACTTATCGTTGACATCAAGAACTACACGAGGAAGACTTTTAAAACGGCTTGAACATTTGCAGTTGGATACGACAACAACTAGGAGCCTATGATGATTTTATTTCACAGATAATTTTCTCTGATGAATCAACTTTTACGAATCGCAGTCAATTGAATCGGCATAATACGCGTTATTGGCAAGTAAAGAATCCCCATTGGATAAAGCAAACTGAGAGTCATATGTGAAAGAAATTACACCAAAAATGTGCACAAAGCAATTGCGTTCCGGAGTCTTTTTTGCTATAAAACCGGTTTCTTATTGAAGATGTTAGAACGATAGCCTGGTCATACATAAAGCACACCAGAGGCAAGACACAATCAATACCTTCAATGTGCGATAACAACTGATGACAATGCCACTTAAGCAGTTATTAAACACGCTTTTCCGAAACTCCTTCACCAAAGAAGACGAAGTAAATATTCCTGAATTCCAATCAAGAACAAATGCCAAGATGAGAAACATAGAAGTAGATATCCTCGGTGTAACAAAGCAGCTTAAATCACTTAATAAAGGCAAGGCCTCCGGGCCAGATTGTATACCAGTCAGGTTCCTCTCAGAGTATGCTGATAAAATAGCTCCATATTTAGCAATTATATACAACCACTCGCTTACAGAAAGATACGTACCTAAGAGACTGGAAAATTGCTCAAGTCACACAAATACCCAAAAAGGGTAGTAGGAATAATCCGCTGAATTACAGGCCCATGTCACTAACGTCGATTTGCAGTAGGGTTTTAGAACATATATTGTATTCGAACATTATGAAGTACCGCGAAGAAAACGATTTATTGACATATAGTCAGGACGATTTCAGAAAATATCGTTCTTGTCAAACACAACTAGCTCTCTATACTCATGAAGTAATAAGTGCTGTCGACAGGGCATTTCAAATTGATTCCATATTTCTAGATTTTCAGAAGGCTTTCGTCACCGTTCTTCACAAGCGTCTTCTAATCAAACTGCGTGCCTACGGAGTATCGCCTCAGTTGTGCGACTGGATTCGTGATTTCCTGTCAGAAAGGTCACAGTTCGTAGTAATAGACGGAAAGTCATCGAGTAGAACAGAAGTAATGTCCGGCGTTCCCAAAGGAAGTGTTATAGGCCCTCTATTGTTCCCGATCTAAATTAACGACATAGGAGACAATCTGAGTAGCCGTCTTAGATTGTTTGCAGATGATGCTGTCATTTACCGTCTTGTAAAGTCATCAGATGATCAAAACGACTTGCAAAATGATTTAGATAAGATATCTGTACGGTGTGAAAAGTGGCAATTGACCCTGAATAAAGAAAAGTGCGAAGTTATTCACATGAGTACTAAAAGAAATCAGCTAAATTTCGATTACGCGATAAGTCACACAAATCTGAAGGCTGTAAATTCATCTAAATGCTTAGGGATTACAGTTACAAATAACCTAAATTGAAACGATCACATAAATAATATTGTGGATAGAGCAAACCAAAGATTGCGATTCACTGGCAGAAATAACACTTAGAAGTTGCAACAGGTCTACCAAAGAGACTGCTTTCACTACGCTTGTCCGCCCTATTCTGAAGTACTGCTGTGCGGTGTGGGATCCGCATCAGGTGGGACTGACGGATGACATCGAAAAAGTACAAAGAAGGGCAGCTCGTTTTGTATTATCGCGAAATAGGGAGGTAGTGTCACAGACATGACACGTGAATTGGAGTGGCAATCATTAAAACAAAGGCGTTTTTCGTTGCGACGGGATCTTCTCATGAAATTTCAATCACCAGTTTTCTCCTCCGATTGCGAAAACATTCTATTGGCACCCACCTATATAGGGAGAAATGATCATCACGATAAAATAAGAGAAATCAGGGCTCCCACGGAAAAATTTAAGTGTTCGTTTTTCTCGCGTGCCGTTCGAGAGTGGAACGGTGGAAAGACAGCATGAAGGTGGTTCATTGACCCTCTACCAGGTACTTTATTGTGAATAGCAGAGTAATCATGCAGATGTAGAAATATTAACACTCTTAAACAGTTTTTAACGCAATTTGATTTTTGTCGATTACAGCGCTATCTATAACCCACTGAAAAAAAATTACTGCAGAAGTTACGCATTTTTCCGAGAGAATACGAATCCTCAATAGAAAGTAGGCCCCCTCCCTCTCCAGCGCCTTGTGGGTGGGGCAGGGGGGTGGAGTTTGGTGTCATTGGAGATCCCTCTTCGAGACAAACAATTTTTCTTTTTAATCTGATTTGCAGTTTTCCAAATAATACCAAATCAGTTTCAAATGCCTCATCGTGTATAGCTGTGTAAATATATAATGCAGGGTGCGTTTGTTGTTTTGTAATTGGGCGGAAGTTTCACAGTACCTCTAGTGCTTGCAGTTCGCCGTTGCCGATGTCTTTCTCCATCCCTGCACAAAGACTTCCGTTCAAGAGGACAGCACGTTCGCTCACTGGGACAGTTTGTGACGCAGGAGACTGGAGTCCCGTATCACAGCAACTGCTGTCATACTGGGTATCTGCTGACGTCACCTGGAATAGGAAACCTGTTTCTGGTTTGCAACTGTGAGGAAATAACACAAGTGATGAAATTCATGTCTAATGGGTATATGAGTAACAAATGGACGAAGATGAGACGCATCTAACTCTCTGACAAGTCAAGAGGATGATAATTTATGAAGACAAATGTTTTCATTTTGAGGCTGCTTATGCTGTAACCACAGATGGCTGTGAGCACCCGAGAAGAACCAGACTTCTTCGATAGCCCACCATGTCCCGTTCGCGAAGAACATAAACAGATGACAGAGTGTAGAAGATTGTCTCCCAAATCGTTTATATAGATAAGGAACAGCAAAGGTCCTATAACATTAACTTGGGGAACGCCTGAAATCACTTCTGTTTTACTCGATGACTTTCCGCCAATTACTACGAACTGTGACCTCTCTGACACGAAATCGCAAATCCAGTCACATAACTGAGACGATATTCCATAAGCACGCAATTTCACTACGAGCCGCTTGTGTGGTACAGAGTCCCAAGCCTTCCGGAAATCCAGGAATAAGGAATCGATCTGAAATCGCTTGTCAATAGCACTCAGCACTGCGTGTGAATAAAGAGCTAGTTGTGTTTCACAGGAACGATGTTTTCTAAACCCATGTTAACTGTGTGTCAATAGACCGTTTCTTTCGAGGTAATTTATAATGTTCGGACACAATATATGTTCTAAAATCTTGCTGCATATCATCGTTAACGATATGGGCCTGTAATTTATTGGATTACTTCTACTAACTTTCTTGAATATTAGTGTGACCTGTGCAACTTTCCAGTCTTTGGGTAAGGATCTTTCGTCGAGCGAACGGTTGTATACGATTGTTAAGTATGGAGCTAATGAATCAGCATAATCGGAAAGGAACCTAATTGATATAAATTCTGGACCAGAAGACTTGTTTTTATTGAGTTGGTTGATTTGAGTTGATTCACTACTCCGAGGATATTTACTTCTACGTTACTCATGTTGGCAGCTGTTCTCGATTCGAATTGTGAAATATTTACTTCGTCTTCTTTTGTGGAGGCATTTCGGAGGGCTGTGTTTAGTAACTCTGCTTTGGCAGCACTGTCTTCGATAGTCTCTCCATTGCTATCGTGCAGAGAAGGAATTGATTGTTTCTTGACGCTAACATACTTCACATACGACGAGAATCTGTTTGGATTTTCTATCATGTTAGCGGCGCAATTCCCACTACTTTTTAGTTCTGGGTGACGATTAACGATCTGGAAATGTCCTATAGAGTGGTGTAAATAAGTTTGTCATCTACAACTACACATAATGTTACGTGGTACATCGAGTTAGTCAGGCTCCATCTCTCCCACAACCAAGTGCAGTCGAGGACAGAAGGGCCATGAGTGTATTTGAGGGAGGGCAAGTGGGGGGAGGGGGGGAGGTGATGAAACGTTAGGCTGCAACACGAGAGCTCCAGCTTCTATAAAACTAGCAGACCGTAAGACACTTTCCCCATCGTTATTACGATAATTAAGCTCCCAACATCACACAAATCTTCACCTAACATCACAAAGATTTGGAGAGCGTATATGCGTTGCAGATGCAGCAGTCATAATTGTTAACCAAAATCATTTACTATCAATTATTACACTGCAGTTCGATCAGATTATTCTTACGTGAAAAAGCATCCTCAAATTTTGTGTTTGCCACTCAAATACTAATACAGTGTGTCCCATTCACACCATCCTTCCAATGTTCTCTAAAAATATACCTACAGTGGTAAGGTTTTCATATGTTTTCTGCCATTGTAAATATTTCACCTTTACTGCACTGGGACAAAGAAGCACGAGCGCGCTGCACGTGTAGTAGATAGAATCCTTGACTCAGTGTTTAATGTAATCTATGGTGCACTTGATCGCCAGTCAATTGTACAGCGCTAGGGCATTCTTATTAGAGGCATTGTAGCGAGCAGTTGTGTTTTAAAGAAGTAGATCTGATATTTATGAGTCTTGGTGCAATTATGTGCGATAATTACGAAGGTGAAAACTCATTTGTAAAGATATTTTCTTGAGTATACGAAGGGAGAATATTTTTGGAGGAATAATTCAAGATAACCAATGCACGCGCAAGAAAGAAATGTTTGTTTGTCAGAACTATTAATTGAAGGAAAATCTTTGTCCATTAAATAACTAAAGATATTCATGAGAATTGTTAATTCGATCTCCTTGCTTTCATTATGTCACAAATTACGCAGTTGGTTTAAATGTCAGTAATTTTTGTAATGAAAGAATTTCGTAATTGTTAGTCACCTTATGTTGTACACTCTTTGTTAACAATAATCAGAGTATAATTTTTCAAGAAAGATTTTCTTTAAAGTAAAACCCTCCAGCATTATTCTTAGTAGAGTTTGAAATATTACGTCATGTGTGCATTACACCTTACGCCACACGCAGCTACAGATTGTTTCCGACACGCAAGGAAAAATTTAATGCTGAGTAGCTTATTTTTCTTTAGCTGCTCCATTTGCTGATTTCACTTGGCTTTCGTGAACATCATTACACCAGACATATAATAGCGTGTTGAGCAAAAGGTAAGCTACTTTTCGTTCAGGTCAGATCTAACTTTGCATTGTTGTGAGCAAACGGTACGTTGTCAGAATTTTCAGGTGTTGTGCTAAGTAAGCAGTTTAACTTACAGTGAACAGAGAAGGTAATCTTAAACACATATTTTGTTCCGAGCTGAGCAGTATTTTATTTTGCGGTTATTTAAAGTTAGACATTGCACTTCATGTTACGTAACTTTCATAACGTACTTTAGTATTAGTTACAGTTTCATAGTTTTCACTGAGCACACGATTAGTTTCTTTTGGGATTTAACTAGATTCACTTTCGTCATTTAAAATTCAGCATTTTCTTTTGGGATATAATTAGATTCGCTTTCATTATTTCAAATTTAGAATTTCACCGAGATAAAAGTTTTGTTTCACCACACGGTTCAAAAGTCAGTACAGGGCAACCGAACAGTCAGTATTTCTCATTCATTGAATAAGATATCTCAAGGACACATTAGACGAGGAGAAAGTTTTTGGAAAAGGATATTCAGTATTTCATATGTAGATACATTACATATAAAGCTTATACGATTAACGTTGAACCTCATACATTAATCTGCGAGAAACGGGAAGAATTTCATATTGAAAAGTGATCCAAAAGAAGAATCGTTGAATAGAGTTCTCAAAAACAAATATCCTCTCCAGAAAGGTTACTTAATATTTTCCACCGATTCGACACTCCTATCCAAAAAATGTTTATGATGAGAACAATTTGACTACGCTTAAAGAGAGAAACAAATAAGAAACATAATTTTTGGTACCTACCTAGTTGCACGTAACACTCCTGTACCTAACGATGGCGGTAGTGACCTATCGACACACAGATTCCAAGAGACAAAGAAGGCGTATAGCAGCCATCTTGATTCATCACCACAGATCCATCACCCACAACTCTCTTTGATTGGCCAGACCTGAGACCGAAGCGGGCAAACCTGACGCAGTGGCGCGACGAATAGGATTAAGACCAGGGTCAGACGTCCTCAGGAGCCACGCAAGCAACGTTCACGGAATGATCCTCAAGTCAGTCTTACACAATTCGCGTTAAATGCGCTGGCGATTTCTCTTCTTTGAGGTGGAGGTCGTCTGCAATGCGCTGTATACGATAAAACAGACGTTTATTATCGAACAAGACGTCTTTGTATCTCTTGCCGGCGGAAGAAAACTGCAGAATTACCAAGGGACACCGTGCCCCCCCCCCCCCCTACGTAAACATCCACTATATAACAATGGCTCCAACACGCACCTGAGCATTGCCTCCTTAGCGAGCAGGATGCACCGTCTCGTTTTCGACTCACTCTTGCACAGTGGACGGTGTAGGACTGTTACCGGGAGGTTACGCGACTTCCCACCGCTGGCATAAGCCACGGCAGTAAAGTGGTGTGTATGTGTCACAATCGGCTGCCTGCAAACTGGGGCACAAAATGGCTCGACGTCGGTACGTGACACACTGAAAGGAAAAAGCTACCGTGTTCGGACGTGCACGTGACCACACAATGAATAAATTGCCCGATTCGTTTACGTATCTACGGTGACTGTCCTACGTGTCTCCAAGAAATGGTTTACTATTGGCAGCCGTGTAACACGAGGTAGGAACAATAGTGGCAGAAAGACCCTAACCCACAGGCACCCGAGGAAGCGTGTCAGTGACAACGGGCTTGAATTCCAACATGAAATGCTGCTGTCGGTGAATGCAGGTCCGTCATAACCAGTCCGCGAGCGAGCACTGTGAACTGAACAGCATGCAATGAACACTGGGTCTGGTATCTCGCAAAAGGGCAGTGCTCACAGAGGCACATAAAACTGCACGTGTTGTGCTCGTCAGTGACCGCAGAAACTGGACAGCAACTGACTGAAAGCGATCTAAACTGGTGCCAGGGACAGAAATTCCTGTGGCGTTATTTTCAAATTTTCTGATAAATTACTTTAAGTACACTACTGGCCATTAAAATTGCTACACGAAGAAGAAATGCAGATGATAAACGGATATTCATTGGACAAATATACTATACTAAAACTGACATGTAATTACATTTTCACGCAATTTGGGTGCATAGATCCTGAGAAATCAGTACCCAGAACAACCACCTCTGGCCGTAATAACGGCCTTGATACGCCTGGGCATTGAATCAAACAGAGCTTGGATGGCGTGTACAGGTACAGCTGCCCATGCAGCTTCAACGCGATACCACAGTTCATCAGGAGTAGTGACTGGCGTATTGTGACGAGCCAGTTGCTCGGCCACCATTGACCAGACGTTTTCAGTTGGTGAGAGATCTGGAGAATGTGCTGTCCAGGGCAGCAGTCGAACATTTCCTGTACGCAGAAAGGTCCGTACAGGACCTGCAACATGCGGTCGTGCATTATCCTGCTGAAATGTAGGGTTTCGCAGGGATCGAATGAAGGGTAGAGCCACGGGTCGTAACACGTCTCAAATGTAGCGTCCACTGTTCAAAGTGCCGTCAGTGTGAACAAGAGGTGACCGAGACGTGTAACCAATGGCACCCCATACCATCACGCCAGGTGATTCTAAGTACACCAGGAATATTTGTCAGGGTTTGTCAGAATCTTGTCCACTGATGTCATGCTTGCGCTGAGGTTGGTGTCCGTCAGTTTCAGCACATTTTGTGCTGTACCAGTGGTACATTCATTTTGTCAATGATAATATATGCAGTTAACTGTAACTAATGTAAATAAAAAAGTACACGATAATGTGATTTTGTTCCTATTATCTCTTTAAGCTAGCTTCTCCGACCCCAGATTTCCCACATCAAATTGCTCAGTGCAGCATCCTCTATGTCCTCTAAGATTTTTGCACGTTCTTGCGGAAACACCATGTATAATAGTCCTGCCAGTGTGAAATTTAAATGGATGCTTCCTTCTTTATACATGTCGCTACTTCAGCTTGCTCCTACACATCATACCAACAGTAGTCACATTCTCCTAGATGTATTTGCAACGAAATTCGCAAACAGAGTAATTCGTACCTCTCAAATAGTTACACCTAGCATGTCTGCCGATGACATAATTTTCGTGATGCACTCGTTAGAATTTCCCAGAAAAAACCACAACTGACTGCATACCGAGACCTCAAACATACACTACTGGCCATTAAAATTACTACAGCACGAAGATGACGGGCTACAGACGCGAAATTTAGCCGACAGGAAGAAGATGCTGTGATATGCAAATGATTAGCTTTTCAGAGCATTCACACAAGGTTGGCGCCGGTGGCGACACCTACAACGTGCTGACATGAGGAAAGTTACCAACCGATTTCTCATACACAAACAGCAGTTGACCGGAGTTGCCTGGTGAAACGTTGTTGTGATGCCTCGTGTAAGGAGGAGAAATGAGTACCATCACGTTTCCGACTTTGATAAAGGTCGGATTGTAGCCTATCGCGATTGCGGTTTATCGTATCGCGACATTGCTGGTCGCGTGGTCGTGATCCAATGACTGTTAGCATAATATGGAATCGGTGGGTTCAGGAGGGTAATACGGAACGCCGTGCTGGATCCCAACGGCCTCTTATCATCTTATTATTTTATTTAACCACAAATCGAAACAGGTTCTGTTAAATCTACAGTCTTCAAATGTTGTCTAACTACATGTGATTCATCGTTCTACTAAACACGTAATCATAACATACAGACAGACAGAAACACAGACGGATAAGAAGAAAATTTATGTGATATAATTACAACTAAGAGTTTTCGGACTTGTTCGATTACTTATACCGTGAAACCTTGCTTTGAGCAAAATTTTATGATTCTTGGTCAGCGGGAAGTACCCTAAGGGTTTTGGTGAGTGAGTGTGCGACAATAGAAATATGTGACACAAATAGCGTATCTTTTGAGTGAATTCACTCGGGGGCCTAAATTCTTTACACCGCCTGGGGAAAGTAGACCGTAGTGTGTGACATAAATTTCAACTTGATACTTCTACCCGTTCCTGAGAAAAAGAAGTCTTAACTGTCGGACAGTGAGACAGCAGAAACACAACAAACCGATCCTATAATGGCTTTGTTTTCACCGACTGGCGTATACGGAACCCTAAAAGAGACTGGACAAAGACATTTATCTTTCTTTAGCCGAATAAAAACGTGTTCCTGCAGTTACGGGAGCCCAAATTACGCAGGAACAGTGATAATTATCATTGATAAATATTATTATCATTATTAATACCAATTTTATCAAATTGTCACTTTTCTTGCAAGATTACACTTCTTTCAAAAATGGTTCAAATGGATCTGAGCACTATGCGACTTAACTTCTGATGTCATCAGTCGCCTAGGACTTAGAACTAATTAAACCTAACTAACCTAAGGACAGCACACACATCCATGCCCGAGGCAGGATTCGAACCTGCGACCGTAGCGGTGGCTCGGTCCCAGACTGTAGCGCCTAGAACCACACAGCCACTCCGGCCGGCAATCCACTTTGAGGGGGAGGGTGAGAACAAAAAGGTGAGAACACGAGATGGTTTGAAGAAATGTGAGTATGATACAGGTCCATTTGTGGAGCTTGAAGACGAACTTTAGGGTCTCATTGTGCTATTTGAAACCCACGTGTTTGGATGTTATGGAACTGACTTGCGAAGGCTAAACTGTGATGTGGCACATGAAAATGAGATGAAACATAGATTTAAATATGGGGTGGCAAGTAAATAGCTTCATGTCTTGGCGTCCTGTACTGCCTCTGCGCCAACCAGATGCTACTTCTACAGCTACAGCATATGGCTTCAAAAAACAAGCTGTCATGAAATTTTCTTTCTAATTTAGTGAATAACGCATGGTTTCCACGCTATGTGGATATGCAATACGGAAAAGACTAGCCCATTCACAGTGTAGAATTCTCAAAAGATCATTCCACGAAGAGGGAAGCTCCAAGCGATGGCTGTAGCTAGTACAGAAAGTGGAGCAAAGAGCAAGTGTGTTTGTTGTTTCATTGTTTCGGGCGTGTATATGCCTGCAATGCTAGTATTTAAGAGAAACCGATTTTTTTGTGATTTAGAACCTGGAACTCTACCTCGAACCGATTTCCCGTATTTTCAGACAGTGGTTGGATGATTAGTGATTTGTGTGTCCAGTTGATGGAGCACTTCATCGAAACTGTAAAATCTGATTCTAACGGAAAGGTGTTACTAATATTGCACGGACATGCAACACTTAGAAAGATGTCTTCAAGCTGTAACTCTAGCTAGAGATGATGATGTAATGACGCCTAGGTTATCTACAGACACCGCTCACAGGCTACAACTACTAGATCTCGCATATTTTAAGCCTCTTGCAGATATCTGCAACCGAGTAGCTGGCCACTGGTTTCGCACTAATCCTGACAGCGATATTGGTCAGACAACCGTGCCTCCGATGTTGGGAGTGTCATATGGCAGGGCTACGACCGTACAAGTGCTGTCAGTGGCTTCTCCAAAACTGGAATCTGACCTCTCGGGGATCCGCACATTTTTCAGCATTCGGACTTCTTGGAGCCTAAATACAATCCATGAGCAGAACTTAGAAATGAGAAAGAAGAAGTGAGTGGCCAGACAAATCAAGAACTCCCAGGAAAATCAAGACAAACTAATGGAAACTATGCAGTCCTGAAACCTTCAACTCTCATAAAGAAAACCTCTATTAGGAGTGTGTAGGTAGCCCGATAAGTTATCAGAACTATTTTAACACTAATAAAAAGAAAAAGAAGCAGAGCACCATCACCTCCTGTTGAGATCAACGGTAGTCCTTACAAAAGGCGCCTCCTTGACAAAAAAATCTGATAAAAACAAATATAGGCCTAACAAAATAGCAACTGGCAAAATGGAACGTGGCATTACGTCATCAATCTGGTTCTGCGAATTCTGCGGAGTTGACCAGGACGAAGAAATGATTAAGTTCATCAAACGTTGTGTATGGTTCCACAGCAGGTGTGCCAAACTAAATGCGAGAGAGAACCTATTTTATTGTGGCAGTTGCAAACTTGAATGAGTAGCTAACGTCCAGTGTGGAAGTCCACCAGCAGCGCAACATTTTAGATAATGAATATTTATTAATGGTTCAAATTTGCTTCCTAATGTCTCAAGAATTCCTATAAATAGTGGTCATACTCACCAAATCTCTATATTCCTTGCAATAGTTGAGTAAATCTTTAGTGATACACTTTATAATAGCAATGGTGCAATGTATAAGATCTGCGCCTCTCCACCTGCTGTGTTATATCTTTTAAACTACACTCGTGCTCATAAATTAAGGATAATTGCAGAATGTGGTGCCACACAACGTGGCACTACACAAAACTGGCGCTAATAGCATAGGCATATAGGGAACACACGCGACGCAGATCTCTAAGTCCACGGTAATGGTGATAAGTTGAGAAAACCGTCCCGAAACACATGTGCTACAAAACTCCACTGTTTCCTGCGCATATACCCCGACATCAATATGGGATATGATAACCATGCTCACGTACACAGACCACAAAACGGGTTGGCATACCCTGGATCAGGTGGTCGAGCAGCTGCTGGGGTATAGCCTCCCATTCTTGCACCAGTGCCTGTCGGAGCTCCTGAAGTGTCCTAGGGGTTTGAAGACGTGCAGCGATACGTCGACTGAGAGCATCCCAGACGTACTGGATGGGCTTTAGGTCTGGAGAACAGGCAGCTGACTCCATTCGCCAGATATCTTCTGTTTCAAGGTACTCCTCCACAATGGCAGCTCGGTGGGGCTGTGCGTTATCATCCGTCAGGAGGAAGGTGGGACCCACTGCACCCCTGAAAAGGTGGACTTACTGGTGCAAAATGACGTACCGATACACCTGACCTGTTGCAGTTCCTCTGTCAAAGACATGCAGGGGTGTACGTGCACCAATCATAATCCCACCCCACACCATCAAACCACGACCTCCATACAGGTCCCTTTCAAGCACATTAAGGGGTTGGTATCTGGTTCCTGGTGCACGCCAGATGAAAACCCGGCGAGAATCACTGTTCAGATTATACGTGGACTCATACGTGAACATAACCTGGAACCTGTTCCAATGGCCATGTACTGTGTTCTTGACGCCATGTTTACGGGCTCTCCTGTCACCAGGGGTCAGTGGAACGTACCTTTCAGGTCTCCGGGCGAATAAACCACGTCTGTTCAGTCTCCTGTAGACTGTGTGTCTGGAGACAACTGTTCCAGTGGCTGTGGTAAGGCCCCGAGCAAGGCAACCTGCAGGACTCTGTGGCTGTCTACGGGCAATGATGGTGAGATATCAGTCTTCTTGTGATGTTGTACACTGTGCACATCTCATACTGTAGCACCTGGACACATTTCCTGTCTGCTGAAATCATTGCCATAATCTTGAGATCACACTTTGTGGCACACGGAGGGCCGTGCTACGACCTGCTGTGTTGGACCAGCCTCCAGTCGCCGTAGTATTCTACCCCTCATAACGTCATCAATGTGTTCTTTGAGCCATATTCAACACACAGTCACCATTAGCACGTCTAAAAACGTCTGCACACTTACTCGCTGCACCATACTCTGACATGGACCAACACCCCTCTGCGTATGTGGACTGCTGCCAGCACCACCGTGCGACAGCTAAAGGTCAAATGCACCGCATGATCATATCCCGAGGTGATTTAAACCCACGAACCACCCACCAGAGCGTTGTTTCACCATGTATAAGCATTATCCTTCACTTATGAGCATGAGTGTATAAAAAGTTTATTTTCGAAAGTTTTGGCATATATGTCTGATATTACATTTACCTAATTTATATTAGATTTCAAAATCACCAGGAAAATGATGACAGTGGTAAAACTTATCAGACTTTACCCCAATAAAACAAACAAATACCGTCTGAACAGGCCTTGAAGGCCCGACGGTACCGAGCGGCCGCCGTGTCATCCTCAAACCTCAGGCATCACTGGATGTGGATATGGAGGGGCATGTGGTCAGGACATCACCGTCGCGCCTGTTGGCCATTTTCAGTTTTCGTGACCATTGCCTGACGAGGGTTGACTGCACCCTGCTAGCCAAAAACACTCGGCAGACCCAGACGGAACCAATCCGAGTGCGTGTTGGCACTGCGGCGAGGCTGTTGGCATCTTACCGCAATGCCTGACGAAAAAAATGAAGCAACCCGAAGAGGAGGAGGAAACGAAATGAACTTCATGGATTGAAAGGGTTCATAATGTTATTTCAGTGATTAAATACGGACTCAATTTGACAAAGAGCTTGGCATTAAGAACCCATTGTCAACACCAGGTTCCATCCCCCTTGGCTGGGATGCATGTACTGTTTCAGTTGCGAAAGGTTTCATAGAGGCATTGCATTAGCTCCGGAAACAAGCTGGCCCTTAACTGGCACTTAATATCCTGGATACTGGCGCTGACATGGAGATGAAGGCAAAGCTGGTGCCACACATGTTCTATTGGGGACAGTCCTGAAGAACCTGCTGGTCACGGCAATACCTGAACATCACGCATACAGTTCATAGAGGCACGTGGTATGTATGGACGACCATTGGCCTGTTTAAGAGTACCACCACAATACTGCCACACGAGATGTAACACATACACTACTGGCCATTAAAATTGCTACACCACGAAGACGACGTGCTACAGACGCGAAATTTAACCGACACGAAGAAGATGCTGTGATATGCAAATGATTAGCTTTTCAGAGCATTTGCACAAGGTTGGCGCCGGTGGCGACATATACAACGTGCTGACATGAGGAAAGTTTCCAACCGATTTCTCACACACAAACAAGAGTTGACCGGCGTTGCCTGGTGAAACGTTGTGGTGATGCCTCGTATATGGAGGAGAAATGCGTACCATCACGTTTCCGACTTTGATAAAGGTCGGACTGTAGCCTATCGCGATTGCGGTTTTTCGTATCGCGACATTGCTGCTCGCGTTGGTCGGGATCCAATGACTGATAGCAGAATGTGGAATCGGTGGGTTCAGGAGGGTAATACGGAACGCCGTGCTGGATCCCAACGGCCTCGTATTACTATCAGTCGAGATGACAGGCATCTTATCCGCATGGCTGTAACGGATCGTGCAGCCACGTCTCGGTCCCTGAGTCAACAGATGGGGACGTTTGCAAGACAACAACCATCTGCACGAACAGTTCGACGACGTTTGCAGCAGCATGGACTACCAGCTCGGAAACCGTGGTTGCGGTTGCCCTTGAAGCTGCATCACAGACAGGAGCGCCTGCGATGGAGCACTCGACGATGAACCTGGGTGCACGAATGGCAAAACCTCATTTTTTCGGATGACTCCAGGTTCTGTTTACAGCATCACGATGGTCGCATCCGTGTTTGGCGACATCGCGGTGAACGCACTCTGGAAGCATGTATTCGTCATCGCCATACTGGCGTATCACCCAGTGTGATGGTATGGGGTGCCATTGGTTACACGTCTCTGTCATCTCTTGTTCGCATTGACGGCACTTTGGACAGTGTTACGACCCGTCGCTGTACCCTTCATTCGATCCTTGCGAAACCCTACATTTCAGCAGGATAATGCAGGACCCCATGTTCCAGGTCCTGGTCGGGCCTTTCTGGATACAGAAAATGTTCGACTGCTGCCCTGGCCAGCACATTCTCCAGATCTCTCACCAATTGAAAACGTCTGGTCAATGGTGGGCGTGCAACCGGCTCGTCACAATACGCCAGTCACTAATCTTGATGAACTGCGGTAGCGTGTTGAAGCTACATGGGCAGCTGTACCTGTACACGCCATCCAAGCTCTGTTTGACTCAATGCCCAGGCTTATCAAGGCGGTTATAAGGGCCAGAGGTGGTTGTTCTGGGTAGTGCTTTTCAGGACCTATGCACCCAAATTGCGTGAAAATGTAACCTCAAGTCAGTTCTAGTATAATGTATTTGTCCAATGAATACCCTTCTAACATCTGTATTTCTTCTTTGTGTAGCAATTTTAAACGCCGATAGTGTAAGAGCGTAGGATGTCCGTGATGTTGCGTTGAGCCAACGTAGATCCCTCAATCACTATCAGCAGAGACATGAAGTCATACCCGACGGCTCCACCCATCTCGACGGCAGGAGTGACAGCGCTGTGCGTCTCCAAAACTTTGGAAGGATGGGTCCTCTCCCCATATCCCCAGCAAACTCGCCAACGATAGTAATCCTGGGTGGTGCAGAACCGCGATTCTTCGTTGAACATAACGCGATGCCATTCGTCAGCAGTCCGTGCATCCCTCGCTCCAAACCCAGCCGTTGGTGTTGAGGTTTCGACGGCAGCCTACACACGGGACGGCAATTCCCTAATCCGACAACTACGAGTCTTCGACCAATGGTGCAGAATGACGCAGAATACTCCAGCGAATTCATTAGATGTTCTTGGATGGGAAGCACAGATGTGAAGGGATTTCAGTGTGCTCGGTGCAAAGTACGGCGGTTTTCCCGTGTGGTGGCCAAACGTGCTCGTTTGGAACCTTACGGCATCTCTCACTTTTCCATGCAGTCCAACACTGGACCACTGTCACATCCGAATGCCCCAAACGTCTGGATATTGCTCGACTCGGCCAGGCGGCAAAATGAAGACTCACTGTGGGACCGCTTTCAAACTGTGTCAAGTGCTGATAAAGCAGTCACACACGGGTACGCGACACCTCCGCGTCTTCGCAGTGATCACTCGTCAGCTGACTCGATCTCGCCCTTCATATACCCTACCACTCGATCTCGCCCTTCATATACCCTACCAGTCGATCTCGCACTTCATATACCCTACCAGTCGATCTCGCACTTCATATACCCTACCACTCGATCTCGCCCTTCATATACCCTACCAGTCGATCTCACCCTTCATATACCCTACCAGTCGATCTCGCCCTTCATATAACCTACCAGTCGATCTCGCCCTTCACATACCCTACCAGTCGATCTCGCCCTTCACATACCCTACCAGTCGATCTCGCCCTTCACATACCCTACCAGTCGATCTCGCCCTTCACATACCCTACCAGTCGATCTCGCCCTTCACATACCCTACCAGTCGATCTCGCCCTTCACATACCCTACCAGTCGATCTCGCCCTTCACATACCCTACCAGTCGATCTCGCCCTTCACATACCCTACCAGTCGATCTCGCCCTTCACATACCCTACCAGTCGATCTCGCCCTTCACATACCCTACCAGTCGATCTCGCCCTTCATATACCCTACCAGTCGATCTCGCCCTTCATATACCCTA
This sequence comes from Schistocerca cancellata, assembly GCF_023864275.1. Classification (NCBI taxonomy): domain Eukaryota; kingdom Metazoa; phylum Arthropoda; class Insecta; order Orthoptera; family Acrididae; genus Schistocerca; species Schistocerca cancellata. The sequence continues at coordinate 549,859 of NC_064628.1, read as the reverse complement.
CCAATCGATCTCGCCCTTCACATACCCTACCAGTCGATCTCGCCCTTCATATACCCTACCAGTCGATCTCGCCCTTCATATACCCTTGTGGGTCTGATAACAGCACTAAACACGAACGACTCAAACGCACACTGATGGCCGCCTTTCCTGTCAAAGCGAATCGCAATTGCTATCATTTACATACCTCACGTCTCCGGGTGCTGCCATTGTAACAAAGCCTAAAGGTGTAAGAGAGGGCCTGAAGGCCCTAATCTTGCCAGGTAAAATAAATGCATAAATAAATAAATAAGGAAGAACTGGAAATAACTCTGGATGTTTTGCAGAACAAAACGCCAAATTTAAGGAAGTTGAGGGACACAGAAATAAGATTTAAACCAAAAATTGACAAACGACATACAATGAAAAGGGTATTCACAGATGAGGAACGACGAAAAGCATTGGAACGAATGAAGAGATACTGGGCCACTCGGAAGGGGAAAATACCAAAGAAGAGGACCAGAAATGATTGACTGAAGTGGTCCAATGAGGCCGTAAAAGCAGAAGAAGAAGAAAATAAATAAATAAATAATGTCTGTGTAAGTGTGTTAGCTTGTGAGCATACAGACTAACGCAGATGTCTTGTATAAGGTGTAAGATCTACTTAGGCCCATATTGTAGTAAGATCTCGAAACAGAGACATAAATGATAAGTTTTCTGTACTGAACACAGGAATATAATTGAAAGAAATACTGGCCGTGAAAGCCTTCATTGAATTATTAGTATCAGGTACTCTCCTCCACATTCGTTAGAATGGCTCACGGGCTGAAAACGGGATGTTCCAGAGTTCATGTTACACACTTCCGCAGGTTGTAGACGAGGCTTAGTAGATCAAGTTTTATATAGGAACCCATGTCCGGAAATGTCATCCAACGACGCTACAGAGCCTCAAAATTATAGGAGCCTGCGTCTGTAAATGTATGGGTACACAGGGTAATTCTGGGACGATGTTGCAAGTTGTGTTGTTGTGGTCTTCAGTCCAGAAACTGGTTTGATGCAGCTCTCCTTGTTACTTTATGCTGTGCAAGCTTCTTCATCTCCCGGTACCTACTGGAATCTACATCCTTCTGAATCTGCTTAGTGTATTCATCTCTTGGTCGCCCTCTACGATTTTTACGCTCCACGCTGCCCTCCAATACTAAAATGGTGATCCCTTGATACCTCAGAAGATGTCCTACCAACCGATCTCTTCTTCTAGTCAAGTTGTGCCACAAACTCCTTTTCTCCCCGATTCTATTCAATACCTCTTCATTAGTTATGTGATCTACTCATCTAATCTTCAGCATTCTTCTGTAGCACCACATTTCGAAAGCTTCTATTCTCTTCTTGTCCGAACTATTTATCGTTCATGTTTCACTTCCATACATGGCTTCACTCCATACAAATACTTTTAGAAACGACTTCCTGACACTTAAATCAATACTCGATGTTAACAAATTTCTCTTCTTCAGAAACGCTGTTCTTGCCAATGCCAGTCTACATTTCATATCCTCTCTACTTCGACCATCATCAGTTATTTTGCTCCCCAAATAGCAAAACTCATTTACTACTTTAAGTGTCTCATTACCTAACCTAATTTCCTCAGCATCACCCGACTTAATTCGACTACATTCCATTATCCTCGTTTTGCTTTTGTTGATGTTCATCTTATATCCGCCTTTCAAGACACTACCCATTCCATTCAATTGCTCTTCCAGGTCCTTTGCTGTCTCTGACAGAATTACGATGTCATCGGCAAACGTCAAAGTTTTTTTCTCCATGGATTTTAATTCTTACTCCAAATTTTTCTTTTGTTTCGTTTACTGCTTGCTCAATATACAGGTTGAATAACATCGGGGATAGGCTACAACCCTGTCTCACTCCCTTCCCAACCACTTTCATGCCCTCGACTCTTATAACTGCCATCTGGTTTCTGTACAAATTGTAAATAGCGTTTCACTCCCTGTATTTGACCGCTGCCACCTTCAGAATTCGAAAGAGAGAGAAAGCTTTTGACAATGTGGACTGGAATACTAAGTGTGCAAATGCTAGAAACGTAGGTTTCCCTTTCCTTAATCTATCTTCTAAGATAAGTCATAGGGTCAGTATTGCCTCCAACATTTCTAAGGAATCCAAACTGATCTTCCCCGAGGTCGGCTTCTACCAGTTTTCTCATTCAATGATGTTAGAGACGAATAAATGTATCAATTTGTGGTAAGTGTTCCTGGTTCGGAAGCGAACAAGTCGAAAGTACAAGGAAATAATTCTGATCCCTCTGACAATAGAAATGAAGTACTGGTACTGGTTTTGCTGCTAAGAACGTAGGGTAGGCAACTTTCAGAGGTGGTAGTGCGGACCAAGAGAAGAAAAAATGTCCAGTAAACATGGCCTCTAAAATGCATACCCGAGGGGCTGTGAGCACTTTTTCACCTTCGCTAGTGTGAAACGCATCTCCTCTACTGATCAAGCGCTCAAAGGTTAGAGCTCATGTTTACTAGACATTTGTTATTAGTTTCGTCCATACCACCACCTCTGAATGTTTCGTATCCTATCTTAGCAACAACAGTACCAGTACGTATATTCCACTGTCAGAGGTAGCAGAACATTTTTCGTGTATAACTTTCGACTCGTTTGCTTCCGGTACTTACCTCAAATTTATACATTTATCCTTCTCCGTCGTCCTAGAAATTCTGTGACGTGATCACGGAATCAGTGTCTATATACATACATATACAGCGCCACGTACGGGCGCCGGTGCCTATAACTTTGACGCTCTGTAGCTTCGCTGAATGTCGTTTCCAGACATGGGTTCCTACGTAAAACTTGATCTACTAGGTTCCCTCTGCAACCTCCAGAAGTGTGTAACATGGATTGTCAAACACCTCGCTTGTAAATGTAAACGTATAATGGTATGTGCGTTTGATGTTGTGTAGGTAGGTAGCCGTTGTGGACAGGCGGTCAGAACGTTTCACAGTACCTGCAGCGCCTGTAAATCGCCGTTGTGGATGTCCTTCTCCATCTCTGATGAGAGAATCCTGTTCACGAAAATCACGCGTGTGTTCGCTAACAAAATGGGACAGTAAGTGCTGAAAGTTCCTGAAGTGCGTATTACTACTGCTGACTGAGCTGCGATATTTCATATCTGCTGACGACACCAGAAACGGAACGCCAATTTCTTGCTTACGTTCGTGGGGAAATAACACAGCCGATAACATTCGGGTAATTGAGTAACAACTGGACGAAGGCTAGACATGTCAAGATAGTGATAATTTATAAATACGTGTGCTCGCTTTTTAAGGTTCCTTAGGCTCTAGTCACAGATACTTGTGGTGTTTGAGTAGGGTCGAGACTTCATCGATAGCCCACGAGTAGGTTACTAACAAATGGTTATTTCAGTCCAGAATATGAGCAGGGTTGTTGTTAACATATTACACATTCAAGGTGAGAGGAACTGAAGCATTAGAACTTTGCTCCTAGTAATTGGTTACTTTCAAATTAAATTTAATCTTTTTGTTTTTATAATAAGAAAATCGTCTCTAGAGAAAGACTACAAGAAACATGAAGAACTCAGTCTTGTATTCGATATATAGGAGATAATCAAAACAATGTGAATACCTCTACTTACTTGGGAATGGTTTATTAAGGGGTTGGGCCGCCGTTTGCCCGTAATACAGCTGCGATTCTTCTTGGAAATCCTAGCATATGATAGTTGTATGGTCTCCAGTGGAATGTTATGCCATTCTTCGATCGGAACCTCTTCCAGTTCCTGTAGTGGCGAGGGAGGCGCAAATGTGCTCCGGAGTCTGCCCTCCAATACCGCCCAAAAGGTTTCGATAAGGTTAAAGGTCAGCGGTCTGTGCTGAGCAGGGAAGACGCTACAGTTCTGATTCAATCCCCTCATACCATGACTGTACTGTTCTGGCTGTGTGAAAGGGTGCATTGTCATCCTGAAATATTGCATCATTGTTCGTGAACAACATTTGAATCATGTGGTGCACCTGATCACCTAAAATGTTCACATAATCATTGGCTGTAACACAGCCTTTCAGAATAATGATGGGCCAGCAGAATACCATGATGTAGCTGCCCACACCATCACACTTCCACCTCCATGCTTAACCGTTGGAATCAAGCAGACAGTAGGCTACTTTTGGCGTTCTCCATACGTAAACTCGGCCCGATGTTGGAAATAAGTAGAAACACGTCATATGGTCCGATGAGTCAACGTTTTCGTTATCAGCTGTCCAGGATTTATGTCCCCGACATCATGATTTACCTTTCTTTGCGTTGGTTGTCGTCACTAATGGTTTCTGTATACCATCTGGTCCATGAATACTCGCTTTATGGAATTCTCGACGGTCAGTGTCGATAGATACTGGGTCTCGAAGATGACTATTGAGCTCTGCAGTCACGTTAATCGCTGTAGTTTTGTGTTGTTTCGACACAATTCGTGTTAACGTACGACGATCTCTATCCTTTAGTTTTGATTTGCGCCAGCTGTTACGTTTACACGATGATGTCTTTCCATGTTTTATTTAGGCTGTCATGTCTGTTGGAACAGTTGCTCTTGAAACATTCAATAAGCTGCCTTGACTTCTTGCTGCCTTAGCTTTCTTGGATGACACGGTAAGTTTACACTGTTCATCTTTTGCAATATTTCGCAAATATTTTCCGCTTTTGACTTACGAAATTCACAACCTAACATCAGATCTTTTCTTGACAGTAATATGCATTTCACCTCATTCAAGAGAAAAAACTTTATGATGGACCAACAGGGTCCGAAATGCATCGTGTACTTCATGAAACATGAAAAGCTGTGACTGATTGCGTTTTTTAATGCATACTTCCAGGGTATTGAATACAGTCACGATTGAAGCTACAGAATATGGATATAATTTTTAATAAAATACAATGTATTTCTTCAGGAATAAGATGTAGTTCATGTCACTGAATCAGTGAGGTTCAGCTGTTTTTACATTCATTTCACGGTAATTCATGTCTCTTGGTAGTTTATTAATGCCAGAAATGCCAAAATATTGTAAGTGTTTCTTTAATTAAGTACGAGGTGCATTCAAGTTCTAACGCCTCCGATTTTTTTTCTAATTAACTACTCACCCGAAATCGAAGAAACTGGCGTTACTTCTCGACGTAATCGCCCTGCAGACGAACACATTTTTCACAACGCTGACGCCATGATTCCATGGCAGCGGCGAAGGCTTCTTTAGGAGTCTGTTTTGACCACTGGAAAATTGCTGAGGCAATAGCAGCACGGCTGGTGAATGTGCGGCCACAGAGAGTGTCGTTCATTGTTGGAAAAAGCCAAAAGTCACTAGGAGCCAGGTCAGGTGAGTAGGGAGCATGAGGAATCACTTCAAAGTTGTTATCACGAAGAAACTGTTGCGCAACGTTAGCTCGATGTGCGGGTGCGTTGTCTTGGTGAAACAGCACACGTGCAGCCCTTCCCGGACGTTTTTGATGCTGTGCAGGAAGGAATTTGTCCTTCAAAACATTTTCGTAGGATGCACCTGTTACCGTAGTGCCCTTTGGAAGGCAATGGGTAAGGATTACGCCCTCGCTGTCCCAGAACATGGACACCATCATTTTTTCAGCACTGGCGGTTACCCGAAATTTTTTTGGTGGCGGTGAATCTGTGTGCTTCCATTGAGCTGACTGGCGCTTTGTTTCTGGATTGAAAAATGGCATCCATGTCTCATCCATTGTCACAACCGACGAAAAGAAAGTCCCATTCGTGCTGTCGTTGCGTGTCAACATTGCTCGGCAACATGCCACATGGGCAGCCGTGTGGTCGTCTGTCAGCATTCGTGGCGCCCACCTGGATGACACATTTTCAGGTTGTCATGCAGGATTGTGTGCACAGAACCCACAGAAATGCCAACTCTGGAGGCAATCTGTTGAACAGTCATTCGGCGACCCCCAAAACAATTCTCTCCACTTTCTCGATCATGTCGTCAGACCGGCTTGTGCGAGCCCGAGGTTGTTTCGGTTTGTTGTCACACGATGTTCTGCCTTCATTAAACTGTCGCACCCACGAACGCACTTTCGACACATCAGAACTCCATCACCACATGTCTCCTTCAATTGTCGATGAATTTCAATTGGTTTAACACCACGCAAATTCAGAAAACGAATGATTGCACGCTGTTCAAGTAAGGAAAACGTCGCCATTTTAAGTATTTAAAACAGTTCTCATTCTCGCCGCTGGCTGTAAAATTCCATCTGCCGTACGGTGCTGCCATCTCTGGGACGTATTGACAATGAATGGCGCCTCATTTTAAAAGAATGTGCACGTTTCTATCTCTTTCCAGTCCAGAGAAAAAAAATCGGAGGCCTTAGAACGTGAATGCACCTCGTAGATAAACATCTAAAAACAAACATAATCCTTACGACGCGTGTGACTGCATTCTCGCCGCTTGGAGCGCTAGCGTCGCGCCAGCTGTGAAACGGTACGGACTTTCACAGCAGGGAGGGTCGCGACTGAATGATTAGACTGTTTTACTATTCTGAGCCTCGCAAGGGACTATTATTAACGTTATCAGAGAGGAGTGAGTGTGTTTCTTGGTGGGGGTAGCCGAGTACTCGAAGACACACTAGAGCGGCTCCTTTGTGGCAGAAGTAGGCAGAAAGTTGCCAGACACAGAGCCACGCCACTATGTGTATTTGGCTTGGACCATGCAGGCGTATTATACTGAATGTGACTCGCGAGCAAAACGAAGTCCGATGGCTGGAAAATTGTTGCGAACTGAAGGAAAAGGCAGTTTTGCGATAACTGCTGTTTGTTACATTTAGGGTCGTAATTTAAATATCTCAAGCGATAGCGAACATCACTCACGAAAAAACTGAATTACTATTATTTACTAACAGTCCATTGTCCAAGAGGTGTATTTGAAAACTAAAGTTGAGTACAATAAAAATTATTGGACCCAAGCAGCGGTCATCTATGGAGGGTCAGAATGCCATCGGCAACGTGACACGGTGGTTATCGCCCCACACTCGTATTAGGGAGAACGACGGTTGAAATCCGCGTACGGCTATCCCTATTTAACTTTTCCGTGATTTCCTAAATCACTCCAGGCAAATGCGAGGATGGTTTCTTTGAAAAGGCACGGCCGATTTCCTTTCCCGTCCTTAAAACATTCCGAGCTTGCCCTCCGTCTCTAATGACCTCGATGTCGACGTGACGTTAAACCCAGTCTTCCTTCCTTCCTTCTTTCCTTCCGTCCCATGACAAGAGGCAAAATTGTTGAGGTTGTCATGCTCACTTGTTAACATATTACATGTTGGCTCCTGTGTCAGGATCATCAGCCGACATTTGTTTATCGATTTTGGACGTTTCGCCAGCACGAGTGGCTGACATCTTCAAAGCTTCACCCTCCACTGCTGGTGGCGTATTGGAGTCGAGCCCACGGTCGCAGATTATACACTATTGGCCATTAAAATTGCTACATCAACAAGAAATGGAGATGATAAACGGATATTCATTGGACAAATATATTATACATGTGATTACGTTTTCACGCAATTTGGGTGCATAGATCCTGAGAAATCAGTACCCAGAATAACCACCTTGATACGCCTGGGCATTGAGTCAAACAGAACTTGGATGGCGTGTACAGGTACAGCTGCCCATGCAGCTTCAACACGATACCACAGTTCAAGAGTAGTGACTGGCGTATTGTGACGAGCCAGTTGCTCGGCCATCATTGACCAGACGTTTTCAATTGGTGAGAGATCTGGAGAATGTGCTGGCCAGGGCAGCAGTCGAACATTTTCTGTATCCAGAAAGGCCCGTACAGGACCTGCAACATGCTGTCGCGCATTACCCTGCTGAAATATAGGGTTTCGAAGGGATCGAATGAAGGGTACAGCCACGGGTCGTAACAAATCTGAAATGTAACGTCCACTGTTCAAAGTGCCGTCAATGCGCACAAGAGGTGACCGAGACGTGTAACCAATGGCACCCCATTCCATCACGCCAGGTGTTACGCCAGTATGGCGATGACGAATACACGCTTCCAATGTGCGTTCACCACCATGTCGCCAAACACGGATGCGACCATCGTGATGCTGTAAACAGAACCTGGATTCGTCCGAAAAAATGACGTTTTGCAATTCGTGCATCCAGGTTCGTCGTTGAGTACACCATCGCAGGCATTCCTGTCTGTGATGCAGCGTCAAGGGTAACCACAGCCACGGTCTCCGAGCTGATACTCCATGCTCGTGCAAACGTCATCGAACTATTCGTGCAGATGGTTGTTGTCTTGCAAACGTCCCCATCTGTTGACTCAGGGATCGAGACGTGGCTGCACGATCCGTTACAGCCATGCGGATAAGATGCCTGTCATCTCGACTGCTAGTGATACGAGGCCGTTGGGATCCAGCACAGCGTTCCGTATTACCCTCCTGAACCCACCGATTCCATATTCTGCTAACAGTCATTGGATCTCGGCCAACGCGAGCAGCAATGTCGCGACACGATAAACCGCAATCGTGATAGGTTACAATCCGACCTTTATCAAAGTCGGAAACGTTATGGTACGCATTTGTCCTCCTTACACGAGGCACCACAACAATCTTTCACCAGGCAACGCCGGTCATTTGCTGTTTGTGTATAAGAAATCGGTTGGAAACTTTCCTCACGTCAGCACGTTGTAGGTGTGGCCACCGCGGCCAACCTTGTGTAAATGCTCTGAAAAGCTATTCATTTTCATATCACAACATCTCCTTCCTGTCGGTTAAATTTGGCGTCTGTAGCACGTCATCTTCGTGGTGTAGCAATTTTAAAGGCCAGTAGTGCAGAAACACGCCTACCAACCTTACGTCGCACAGCTCCTTTTTGATGTTGCGATTTCTTTTTCCGTCAGTGTATAATATGCAGCCGGCGGTTCGGAGCCAGTCGCCACCAGCAATGGAAGGTTATCTTTGACAATGACAGTCACTAGAGAAGGCGAAACGTCAGAGAAATCCTTAATCAAACGTAAGCCGGAGCTCCTTTTGCGAAAGATAACAAGAAATACGTCAGAGATATAGGACTTTCGGAAACAATGTATCTGTAACCAACATCTTAGAACCAACAGGTTCCTAATTTAACAAGCTCTACTTACTTATCTGACTATAATACTGAATGAAGTTGCACTAAGTGAAAGCAACTAGGTGCAAATAACTTTCTTGTTCATTTTGTGCGATACTCAAAATTTGGACACGAAACGCGAATTTTGATGTAATTATGACGCTAGCGCACATTCCAGGGTAAATCAAGACTAGCAATATTACAAGATATAATCTCCGTGTGTCCAGCTGGATCGACAGTAAAACCGTTTTGCACAATATTTCGACGATTCCTGACAAACTTAGAAAATCACTCTACCCGTACTACTGCAACACAAAATCTAGTCAGGAACACTACCCGTGAAAAGCAATCAGCTACTTTAACAAATCTGCAATATTTTCTTTCGCGGCATTAATTCTTCAAACTTCCTACAGGGACACTTTTCTTTCGCACGGAAGTAGCTGTATTCGACCGGAATTTTGTCGGCTAAACCCAGCATTTAATGACGTGTTTGTTTGTATAGCCAGCCCAAACTGTAGCATATATTTCTTTTTTTGTGAGAACATAGTATGTAGTAAAAAGTTGGAAAGAGAAGTAACAATTACGAGATTGTATCAGTTACACTACACAACACTTGTTTTCTCCACTCGTTCTTGCAAGCTGAGTATAACTACCGCGTTATCTTTGCAGAATGTCACAACAGCTGTCACCTTAGAAAACCTGTTTGTTTCTTTTGCTTTACAAATAATGTTACCTGGCTGTATCTGAAGGTTCCTGCATTTCAAAGGTATCTTTCAGAAACAATCAAAACTCAAGAGAGCGTTCCTTAGAGTATAATTCTGGAGCGGATCCAGGGTTTAATTCTGGGAGGCGGGGTACCAGTTTTTGCAATAAAATAATAAGAATACGAGGGTAAGTCAATTATTATCCGCAATTTAGTTATATTTTTGTTTATTTTGGTAGTACTGTCATTTTACGTTGATGACGGATGCTTTGTTTATTTGTTGTTGTATCTTTGCAATTTTCTTGCTACTAGGTTTGTTTCGTTATCGCTGCCGTGCTGTTGATCATGGCTGCTCCGCTGTCTATTTGCACCAAAGAAGAGCAACGTTCGGTGAAGGCATATCAGGGGCCGAAATTCATCTAAGACTTTCGGTACAGTACGGGAACAGTGTTTTGCCACAACTAGTGTTTACGAATGGATTGAAAAATTCCGAAATGGTCGCACAAGTCTTACGCACGACGAAGGAGCCGGACGACCGTTTACCGCCACAAATGAAGAAATCTTTCAGTGTTCACGTGCGGTGGTGGTGAAATGGTGAGCATAGTTGCAGTTGATCCGGGTTCGATTCCCGGCCACCGCAACGGGCGCAAATTTTCGCGTATGAGTATGTGAGCCACGTGCTGTTAAATTAACGTTTTCTTTCCGTCTTTGCTCCAAGCAGGCCATCCTGTAGTATGTCCCGACTTGTCCCGACTATGCTCGGCTAAAGCTGACGCTTGGAATTCGCCCTTATCAAAAGGACAGGCGCTATAAACGGCTGAGAGAGGAGAGGTGTGGCGAGGTACCAAAACGACACGCAAACCGCGACATTTTCTACTCCTCCTTCCTAAAGAAAAAAAAAAAACGCAGCCGGTAGGACTCGAACCTACGCTCCCAGAGGGAATCTGATTTCTAGTCAGACGCCTTAACCACTTTATCTTATTAAACTTTATTAAATATTAATTTTTTATTACATTTTCTTGATTGCACATTCACTGTTATCAAGTAGGGTTTGCAAACACCACTCTACAGCATAAATACTATACATTTACGTAAAACACTGCTGGAGTAGAATACACAATAGAATACAATTTTAATCCTTAAATGCATAGTGTTACATACCTGCAATATGGATTGAAAAATTATTTTGTCCACCTTGAGAGAGAATTTAGTGAAGTAACCCAAATCTTAAAGGTGCAACGAAGTATGTCTGATACTTAGTATTAGCTGTTGGCTGTACTGTGGACTTGTGGTAACCTTTTTGGAAGTATGCAGAGAAGTTAGGTGCGAATTTTGCTTAGTTTTCAAAAGGGTGGGATAGGATGCAGCAGCATCAACTTGGCCAAATGTGGGAAGGTTAGTCGTGAGCAGGCAGCAATTTTCTTCATGCTGCCAGCTATGGGAATATGCGCTGTGTCCCTTGTTTTTTAGGAACATACATCACATTTAAACTGGATCTCCAATTCCTGTTGATCCACTGTAGGGAGTTAAGAGGATAAATTATTACTGTCATTAAGTTTGCTTAATTCTATGAGAACAGTAAATCGTAGCGATTAATAATGGATACAAAATCATATCTGTGATGGTTGAGAAACATGACTCTATGAATCTGCAGTTAACAATTGGTTCACACATATAATTGTAAGTTAATGGTTATTCCTGAAGCAGAGACCACAAAAGTCTGTGCAACAAAAAGAAAATCTAACAACACACAAGTTAATTTTCGTAGCTGATGTCAGATGAAGAATAAATTAAATGCTTTAAGTTCTACATGCTAAACTTTCAGGGGAACACAGGGAAGATTTCGTGGACTGAAGCAGCAGATTGTTCAGTACATGCGAGAAAAGTGGAATAAAGGCTTCCTCATTACTTGAGAAACTAATCAAATGAAGGTGCTGGAAATGAGGAGGAATTTTTCAACTGCATGAGGTGCAGAATTCGAAGCAAGTATGAGCTCGTGCATGGTACTTAACTTCTTCAGACAGATCAATATAATAATAAAAAGTGTCTGTATTTACCTCACTATAAGACAACTCAGAATATAAGATGACCCCCTTTCTTTGAAGACCCAACATGTGAATTTTTTGGTATTTAACATTTTCTGACTAATATTTGCAAAGTCTAAAGGTAGTTATAGAAAATAAAAATCACTTTGGGATGTGGAACAGTCATAAATAAATATCTCCAGTTAAAAACAATACAAAATGACAATGATACAACTCCACTAACTTAAGATTCACTGAGCAGCAAATAAGGTTCTTTTTTGTTTTCATTTATAGTATGTCCATATCAGGAAGAGAAGAACGCCTAAGTTTTTTATTTGCTTGGCATTCAGTAAATTCAGATGAGTTACGCCTGAGACGAACTGCCATACCAATGTTTCTGCGAGGGGGTTTCATTGGCATTTTTGAAGTCTTTAGAGTAATATGTTGTTTTGTGTTGTTAATGTCTCTGAATGCTTCCCTTTTGTTAATTATACTTGAAGGGAGTCAACTTTCTTGTTGAGCAGCACTCTTTCGTGACTGCAGAACTCAAAGTCTTTGATTGAAAATGGCTATTCATCACTTGTTGGTAGAGCATCCTCTACCTTAATCTCTGTAGCTTCTCCAAGACTTGAACACAGTTCTGCCTCCTGCTTTGAAATCTCCAATATTTCTTTCATGAGCGCACACTTCTTCTCTTGAAGTTTTCTTGTTTCGCACTCTAGCTTAGTAAGAGCCTCACATAAAGGCAGCGTATCATATAATACAGGATAAAAATTAAATTCAAGTTCCGTACTTAGTTTGTCAGCTTCATGCAATAAAGAATTCAGCCTTTCGTGCATCTCATGTTTCTTCTGTTGCTCTCTAGAAATAATATTCTGGATCATCTCCTCAATTTCTTTCTTAACCTCATCACCACGCTTTGCAACATCCTCTGCATTAAACCCACATTCTGCCCACAGCGTCTTAAGATTTTTGAGGAAGGCACTATTCGATATGTCTGTCACTAAAGAATTCGTATCATCCATCATAAAACATAAACTCTCAACCACTCAGTTATAACAAGAAACTGGGTCTTGCGACCGAACCGCTGAATCTTTCCATCAGTAAATGGGGTATGTTCTCCACTGACTCGATTGTTTTAACCCCCTCCACTGACGGAATGACCCACTTCCCAATTCCGTATGTATAAAACCAATACGGACTTGTAGCTGTCACGCCTTTGCGCTTACTGCTACGTATTTTAACTGTAAATAGCTCAGTCCCAATGGTAAGAGGCAGTAGTGAATTCACGTAGTTAATATTTGAATCCAGCACAGCTGCCACAAGCTCAGCTCACTTTTACTCCACTCCTACCCTCGCCATTGCACCACATTAACTAGGTGCTACGTGGACCTTGCTAAATTCACTTGCGTATACATTTTTGACCGTTACTCGCCAGTATTTACCTAATGAATAGTACACTCCTAACAGGACTATTTCCCTAAGAGCTGTGATGATTGAACGGGTTCGATCCACGGCCTACAGTGCCCTTCAGTTCACACGGTAACACTGCCTACCTGACCCACTTAACTTGGTAGTGAGCTTATGTATCCAATCACCACTGCTAGCAGCAGTGGATAATCCTATCAGCACGACGAGAGCAGCAGACTTACCGTCGAATCCTCCTGAAAATACTTATAACTACAGTCGCCAGCTCTGAAGGAGCAAAAGAATAAATCAATTTTTGGGCTCGTTTCAAAGTGAAATGGCTTGAGTTGAATTTAAACTTAATTTTGAATATTACTATTTCTGATCATTCTAGATGATTCTACAAAGCAAATACTCTCTCAATTTCTGTGAGGTGGCTTGGTAATTACTACCAAGACAGGTTATGCAACTTCGGTTAACAAAATTCTATCCTTCAACTTATTTAATGATTTTGGATATTACTCTTTGGACCATTGATACAGAATCAGTTAAGTGACTTTACTTGAAAGGTTGCTCAGAAAAATTAAGTAACTGTAAATAGGCGACTCATTCTGGTGTGACCATTGCTCTTTTCAACATTCTTATACGCTAAAGTATTCTACAACCAAAAGAATTGTAAATGAAAGAGGCGATGGTGGCCTCAGTCTGATTTCACTATACTATGTTTGAGGTTACTACACTTTACAATGAACAACATGCGTCGTAATTTTACTCATTACTATATTCTGTCCTCTGCACTTGCATAAAAGAAAACTGGTATTCTCCTTTTACATGTATACAAAGTTAGACTTAACAATTGCAAGCAGTCTTGCCTTGGGTAGACGTGTCGGTGCTGGTGGTGAGATGCACGTGGCTAACGCAGCTCTTCACGCCTCATGCCCTTAATGGCGGCTGGAACTATGAGCTGTAGCACTCGTATAAGCTACTGCACGTCCGCCATAAATTCTGGGCGCAGGAACTCTTACAATCAGCCCCAGTGGCATAGAGGCGGCTTCAACAACCATTCGTCGCGTTTTACTCCAAAAAGGCGACGATATTCGCCTCTTCGCTGTTGCACAATCACTTTTGCGTGAGCACAGTTACGCACATCCGATCACGTCAACACTCCCCAGGCCATCCCATTGTTCCGTCCCTGTGTCTCCAGCTACCCCTAGCTACGCTCGTATCACCAAGAGTGGGGGCGTTCCCCTACCACCTTTTTACCGAAATCATTTAGTATTTAAGAATATTTAAATTTACTACCCTGGAGTCCATACCAGTCGTAATAATTTACTACTAGCGTTTTACAACATTAAATTATACAGTAATAACTTATAATTACCAAGAAAAAGAATACATTTGACTCTGAGAGCTTAGTGCATTGTCTGACATCGCTAATTTCCGTTACAGTCTGTAACCACTCGGCCACGACTGCTCGTATCTGAAGCTTCCCTCGAATCGTGAAAAATCCAACCGGTCTCCGCAGAATGTTGACAGGAAACTAACTCTGTGCACTGATTACGGCAGGGCTACCAGCGTTACGAGACGAGCCATTACGGAAGCGTTAAAAATCTTCGCCCGGACAGGGACTCGAACACTGGACCCTTAGGTTAAAAGCCTAATGCTCTACCGACTGAGCTATCCGGGCTCACGCCCGTTGTGGGTGGAGCGGCTGCAAGCAATGTGAATAATTGGAACGCGTGTGTAGGCGTACTACGGTAATTGCTGGCTTCTGGCGCAACTGGCGACTTCACCGGCTTCCCACTGACGCTGGTAGCAGCCCAACAGCGGACCAGTGCCTCTTCTGCCTTTATCCCGGTGCTGACAGTAATTGCATCTTGTGCCTGTTTTCCCCGATTACGTTCGGTTGAAGCTCCGGAAGGAGGGCGACAAACGAAGGTTGGAAGGCCAAAACATGGAGGGACGTGTGCGCACGAACTTCTCTTCCGGTACCGGGAATCGAACCCTGGCCTCCTGGGTGAAAGCCAGGTATCCTAGCCACTGGACCACAACGGATTTGCTCAATAAACGTGAGATTTACTCCCTCTCCTCCCGCATTTCGTGCTGAATCCGGACTCAGTGGTGTTCTCTGTTTGCGAGCGTATTTGTGCGTGCAGACTGGCATGGCGCACAGCTCGAACCTGACTATTCATTGCTGTTTGCATCATATTTTACTCATAACAGGGGAGGAGAAAGATCAAAGTTGTACCTTGCCATAATTGGAAGTAAACATTTTGACGCTGAGGCGTGGACTCCTTGGGGATAACAAACGACAATTAAGTTCGTTCCCTAGCAACAGCAACGCCGTTAATTCAGCCATTATGTACAGCAAATTAAATTCCCCGGGTGAGGATCGAACTCACGACCTTAAGACTACGAGACTTACGCGCTACCTACTGCGCTACCGAGGCACGTTGCAACAAACGTCCCAGGAAACTTGGTAAGTCCCACATATTAGAGATAGACAGTTCGCGCTTTCTCAAGAATCTGCTGTGTTGCTACACGTGCTTTCCCGACTGGCTAGATTAAACTGCTGCCGCAGCTTTTTCAACGGAAAGCAGCACTGCCTGAGGTTACAGTACATCGCCCTTGCGGCACCTGGACACAGCGGCCTGTAGGGCCAGGCCGACGCTAGAGTTCAGAAATAGCACGCGACCGTCCAAGTACGTCCTCTTGCGTGCTGCGCGTTTGGTTCTTCTCACAGCGAATCCTGCTACACATTCCTGAGGCTGACGCAGCTCAAGCGAGCAATCGGCGCGGCGGCATTAGAGCGAGAACAGCAAAACGATGCATCGGCCGGGAATCGAACCCGGGCCGCCCGCGTGGTAGGCCAACAACCTACCACTTTTTTAGTTGTTGTTCTCATTTTGTTAGTTGCATTTGTTGGGGGCGGACGTCCGATGACGTCCGTGCTTGCCGAGCACATTCCCGAGCAGCTGTCTGCAGGGAAAGTGGGATTGCCACCCAGCGACGTCGGATACGACCGAAAAAAGTGCTACACACGCGGAGTCCCCCACTACACTGCCTTATAGCGACCGCTCATCACTATCGTGTGAGTAACGTTGCGGCCGCGGCGACGAGTCTTGCCCAAAGACGCAGCGTGCGTGGAGGCGCGTGCGTGGAGGCGCTACCCGGATGCGTGTGGATGCACCCTCCTACCTCGTAAAGCGCCTACAGCTACTATCACGCCTTCCAAGCAGTTGATCCGGGTTCGATTCCCGGCCACCGCAACGGGCGCAAATTCTTGCGAATGAGTATGTGAGCCACGTGCTGTTAAATTAACGTTTTCTTTCCGTCGTTGGTCTAAGCGGGCCATCCTGTAGTATGTCCCGACTTTGCTCGGCTGACGCGAAAGCTGACGCTTGGAATTCGCCCTTATCAAAAGGACAGGCGCTATAAACGGCTGTGAGAGGAGAGGTGTGGCGAGGTGCCAAAACGACACGCAAACCGCGAAATTTTCTGCTCCTCCTTCCTAAAGAAAAAAAGAAAAAAAACGGACGCAGTCGGTAGGACTCGAACCTACGCTCCCAGAGGGAATCTGATTTCTAGTCAGACACCTTAACCACTTTATCTTATTAAACTTTATTAAATATTAATTTTTTGTTACATTTTCTTGATTGCACATTCACTGTTATCAAGTAGGGTTTGTAAACACCACTCTACAGCATAAATACTATACATTTACGTAAAACACTGCTGGAGTAGAATACACAATAGAATACAATTTTAACCCTTAAATGCATAGTGTTACATACCTGCAATATGGATTGAAAAATTATTTTGTCCACCTTTAGAGAGAATTTAGTGAACTAACCCAAGTCTTACAGGTGCAACGAAGTATCTCTGATACTTAGTATTAGCTGTTGGCTGTACTGTGGACTTCTGGTAACCTTTTGGGAAGTATGCAGCGAAGTTAGGTGCGAATTTTGCTTAGTTTTCAAAAGGGTGGGATAGGATGCAGCAGCATCAACTTGGCCAAATGTGGGAAGGTTAGTCGTGAGCAGGCAGCAATTTTCTTCATGCTGCCAGCTATGGGAATATGCGCTGTGTCCCTTGTTTTTTAGGAACATACATCACATTTAAACTGGATCTCCAATTCCTGTTGATCCACTGTAGGGAGTTAAGAGGATAAATTATTACTGTCATTAAGTTTGCTTAATTCTATGAGAACAGTAAATTGTAGCGATTAATAATGGATACAAAATCATATCTGTGATGGTTGAGAAACATGACTCTATGAATCTGCAGTTCACAATTGGTTCACACATATAATTGTAAGTTAATGGTTATTCCTGAAGCAGAGACCACAAAAGTCTGTGCAACAAAAAGAAAATCTAATAACACACAAGTTAATTTTCGTAGCTGATGTCAGATGAAGAATAAATTAAATGCTTTAAGTTCAACATGCTAAACTTTCAGGGCAACACAGGGAAGATTTCATGGATCGAAGCAGCAGACTGTTCAGTACACGCGAGAAAAGTGGAATAAAGGCTTCCTCATTACTTGAGAAACTAATCAAATGAAGGTGCTGGAAATGAGGAGGAATTTTTCAACTGCATGAGGTGCAGAATTCGAAGCAAGTATGAGCTCGTGCATGGTACTTAACTTCTTCAGACAGATCAATATAATAATAAAAAGTGTGAATTTTTTTGTATTTAACATATTCTGACTAATATTTGCAAAGTCTAAAGGTAGTTATAGAAAATTATTTATTTAATAGAGCCAACAGCACCCAGTGTTCCCAGGCGGGCAGCCATCCAAGTACTAACCGGGCCCGATGTTGCTTAACTTCAGTGATCGGAGGGAACCGGAGTATTTTTTTTTTTTTTTTTTTTAATAGAGCCTACAGCACCCGGTGTTCCCAGGCGGGCAGCCATCCAAGTACTAACCGGGCCCGATGTTGCTTAACTTCGGTGATCGGACGAGAACCGGTGTATTTCTTTTTTTTTAATAGAGCTAACAGCACCCAGTGTTCCCAGGCGGGCAGCCATCCAAGTACTAACTGGGCCCGATGTTGTTTAACTTCAGTGATCGGACGGGATCCGGTGTATTTTTTTTACTTTTATTTTTTTAATAGTGCCAACAGCACCCGGTGTTCCCAGGCGGTCAGCCATCCAAGTACTATCCGGGCACGATGTTGCTGAACTTCGGTTGGTTGGTTGGTTGGTTGGTTGGTTGGTTTAAGGATTAAAGGGACCAAACTGCAGAGGTCATCGGTCCCTTTTTCCAAAATACTATAAATACCCACAGAGAATAAAAAAATGTTCAACAGAATAGGAGACAGACGACACAGAACAAAAGAAAGAGACAAGGACCAGACAAAACGAAATAAAATCACACGGAGTGTGATGGTGGTTGGCCGACAATAGGAACAAAAAAAGTAAAAGCCAACCACCGGAAACACATTAAAAACTTAGTTTAAAACCGTAGGGCAAAGGCCAGAATCAACACAAAATAATAAAATAAAACAGAAACACTCAGATTAAAGAATAAAAACCCCCTGCCCGAATAAAACGTAAAACTAAGTCAGCCAGAACAGGGTCATCAGATACAAGGGCAGGGAGCGTATCAGGCAGCGCAAATGTCTGCCTGACCACAGCTAAAAGGGGGCAGGCCAACAAAATGTGGGCCACTGTCAAAGCCACCCCGCAGCGACATACAGGAGGGTCCTCCCGGCGCAGTAAATAACTGTGTGTCAGCCGGGAGTGGCCAATGTGGAGCCGACAAAGGACGACTGAGTCCCTGCGGTTGGCTCGCATGGATGACATCTACACAGTCGTCGTCTCCTTAATGGCACGGAGTTTATTGGGCGTGATCCGATCGCGCCATTCAGCGTCCCAAAACGCAAAAACTTTTCGGCGAAGGACTGTCCGCAAATCAGTCTCTGGGAGGCCAACATCCACAGACGGTTGTCTTGTGGCCTCTTTCGCCAGGCGGTCAACACGTTCATTGCCCGGGATACCGACATGACCGGGGGTCCACACAAAGACCACAGAGCGGCCGCAACACGCAAGAGTATGCAGGGACTCATGGATAGCCATCACCAGACGAGAACGAGGAAAACACTGGTCGAGAGCTCGTAAACCGCTCAGGGAATCGCTACAGATAACGAAGGACTCACCTGAGCAGGAGCGGATATACTCTAGGGCACGAAAGATGGCGACCAGCTCAGCAGTGTAAACGCTGCAGCCATCCAGCAACGAACGTTGTTCGGAATGGTTCCCTAGAGTTAATGCATACCCGACACGACCAGCAACCATCGAACCGTCAGTGAAAACAATGCCAGAGCCCTGAAACGTGGCCAGGATAGAATAAAAGCGGCGGCAGAAGGCCTCTGGAGGGACTGAGTCCTTCGGGCCCTGTGCCAAGTCGAGCCGAAGGCAAGGGCGAGGAACACACCATGGGGGTGTACGCAAAGGGGCCGGAAAGGAGGTGGAACAGTGAAACCCCTAATCCCGGAGAGAAGCTCTTTGATGCGTACGACGATCGGACAACCCGACCGGGGCCGACTGTCTGGCAGATGGACGACTGACTGCGGGAACAGGACACGGCAATTTGGATGCCCGGGAAAGCTAAAAACATGGACAGCATAAGCGGCCAGTAATTGTTGGCGTCGTAACCGCAGTGGAGGGACACCTGCCTCCACCAGTATGCTGTCCACAGGGCTGGTCCGAAAAGCACCAGTGGCAAGGCGTATCCCGCTATGGAGGATTGGGTCCAGCACCCGCAACGCAGATGGGGATGCTGAGCCATAGGCTAGGCTCCCATAATCCAGGCGAGACTGGATTAAAGCCTGGTAGAGCCGCAACAGGGTAGATCGGTTGGCGCCCCAGCGAGTGTGGCTCAAACATCGCAGAGCATTGAGATGCCGCCAACACGCCTGTTTGAGCTGCCGGATATGAGGCAGCCAAGTCAACCGGGCATCGAAAACCACCCCAAAAACCTGTGTGATTCTACCACTGAAAGAAGGTCGCCAGCTAGATAAAGCCGCGGCTCCGGGTGGACAGTGCGTCGCCGGCAGAAATACATAACACAGGTCTTGGCTGCCGAAAACTGGAACCCATGAGCTACAGCCCAAGACTGCGCCTTGCGGATAGCACCCTGTAGCTGACGTTCAACGGCTGCAATGCCAGTAGAGCTGTAATAAAGGCAGAAGTCGTCAGCATGCAGGGAAGCAGAGACAGAATTTCCCACGGCCGCAGCGAGCCCGTTAATGTCTATTAAAAGCAGGCAGACACTTAAAACAGAACCCTGTGGCACACCGTTCTCCTGGACGTGGGTGGAACTATATGAGGTGTGCGGCTTGCACGCGGAAGGTACGATACGACAGAAAATTTCTGATAAAGATCGGCAGAGGGCCCCGAAGACCCCATCCATGAAGCGTAGAAAGGATGTGATGACGCCATGTCGTATCGTACGCCTTCTGCATATCGAAAAAGACAGCGACCAGGTGCTGACGGCGAGCAAAGGCAGTACGGATGGCTGACTCCAGGCTCACCAGATTGTCGGCGGCGGAGCGGCCCCTCCGGAACCCACCCTGAGACGGAGCCAGAAGGCCCCGAGACTCCAATACGCAATTCAAGCGCCGGCTCACCATCCGTTCGAGAAGCTTACAAAGAACGTTGGTGAGGCTAATGGGGCGTAGCTGTCCACCTCCAAAGGGCTCTTGCCCGGTTTCAGAACGGGGATGACAATGCTTCCTCGCCATTGCGACGGAAACTCACCCTCGACCCAGAGACGGTTGTAAAGGTCGAGGAGGCGTCGCTTGCAGTCCACTGAAAGGTGTTTCAGCATCTGACAGTGGATGCGATCGGGCCCGGGAGCGGTATCAGGGCAAGCGGCAAGGGCACTGTGAAATTCCCACTCAATGAATGGAGCATTGTAGGATTCAGAAGCGTTGGTGCTTAACTTCGGTGATCGGACGAGAACTGGAGAATTTCTTTTTTAATAGAGCCTACAGCACCTAGTGTTCCCAAGCGGGCAGCCACCCAAGTACTAACCGGGCCCGATGTTGCTTAACTTCGGTGATCGGACGAGAACCGGTGTATTTTTTTTTTTTTAATAGAGCCAACAGCACCCGGTGTTCCCAGGCAGGCAGCCATCCAAGTACTAACCGGGCCCAATGTTGATCGGACGAGAACCGGTGTATTTATTTTTTTTTTTTTTTTCATAGAGCCAACAGCACCTGGTGTTCCAGGGCGGTCACCCATCCAAGTACTAACCGGCCCCGATGTTGCTTAACTTCGGTGATGGGACGAGAACTGGTGTATTTTTCTTTTTTTAATAGAGCCAACAGCACCTGGTGTTCCCAGGCGGGCAGCCATCCAAGTACTAACCGGGCCCAATGTTGCTTAACTTCGGTGATCGGACGAGAACCGGTGTATTTTTTTTTTTTTTAAATAGAGCCAACAGCACCCGGTGTTCCCAAGCGGGCAGCCACCCAAGTACTAACCGGGCCCGATGTTGCTTAACTTCGGTGATGGGACGAGAACCGCTGTATTTTTTTAGCTCAACACGCTTAAGAGAAAAAAAATGACAACGATATTACCTGGCATTGACATGCCACAGAATAATAGTTCAAACACATATGCAGGAACACCGCCACAAAAAATAAATGTGAAAGATTATGCTGCAAGTTCGCCACACTTCAAAAATAATGAAAATTAAAGTACCTGCATTATCATGCTACAGAAAGATAGTGAAACACATTATGCCGGATCACCGCCACAAAAAATAAATGTGAAATATTAGGCTGCAAGTTCGCCACGCATCAAAAATAATGAAAATTAAAGTACCTGCATTATCATGCCGCAGAATAATAGCTAAACACACATGCAGGGTCATCACACAAAAAGAATAAAAGTAAAATAGTGGGCAATTAGCTCGCCAAGCGGCAAGAAAAAAGAAAAAAAAACCTGAAGTACCTGGCAATAACATGCCACAGAAAGGGAGCCCAACACATAAGAAGGCGACACTGCACGCGTAAAAGCAAAGTGACCGAGAAAAACAGGCACGTAAGCTAAACATAATAGACGTGGCAGTAATAACCATTTACACATTGAGGTAATACACGGCCCGAATTGCGTCACCATAAATGGAGGAAGAAAATGTGTATGTCAGTACCACAAACAGGACGCCAAAGCGTCCAAAGTTAGAGAAAAAAAAATTGATATCAAATTAATGAATAAATGTAAGAAAGAAAATTCAAACTCTCAGAACTTTTTTGTAAGCGTGAGAGATCGCTACATTCAAATAGTTCGCGAAATCTGCACAGTATGTCGTTTTACGTTTCGACGTCACAAAATAATCCCAGAGATATCAAATAAGAAAATGCATCAGACAGTTCCAGACCAATCAGGGCGTAAACCGTATGTTCAAGTAACCACACAGTAGTTGTATGCCTTGCACGTGGAAAATACTTAAAATCAGGGGTAATAACGGAATCGACGGTGACACTTGCCGGTACAGTTCTGTGAATAAGGGCGAGCATGATCTGACAAAGCGACCACATGGCTGCAACAGCCCGACACTGCAGCCGTGGCGTCAGGCGCGCCACACCTGCCACAGTTGGGCGAGGCGCGGAGGTGGATGTCGGCGAGGCGTCGGTTGGTCGGTAAGGTGTTGTTCACCAACCTTAACCACAACGCCGAAACGTCGGTTGGCAACACGCTGGCATTGATGTTCGCCCACACCTGTTTCCAGTTCACAGTAGGGTGGCGAACCTCCAACTTGTGAACCGGCGTCCGTCCCATCAGGTCGGCGTAGAGACGCCGAGCCGTACAGTGTGGATCGTTAGCAGTTCTTAAAACGTAACTGCGAGTGAGATAATATTCTCGCAGGAACGACAAACGATACGGAATGTCTGCGACAGAAACGGGGGCGCACTCAGACGCCGGCCGATGAATCTCCAATAAAGCAGCCGTGGTGCCACCCGGACAGCAGGTCTGCAGCGCAGCTGTGCGGTTTACAAGCAACGCCGCACATTTACGTCCAAAATCCACAAGTCCTAGGCCTGCCAAGGATCTGTCAAGGACACAAACCGACGCCCGCACCTTAAAAATTTCATGACGCCACAGTAACCAAAAGACAACACGTGAGATGGAACGTGCAATCAATTTCGGGACGCTGAGCAGCTGCGCAACGTACCATGCCCGCGACAGAATAAACGTGTTTATGAGGTCGACTTTTTGTAGCAAATTGAGCCGTCGCGAAGCATGTGTACAACAAAGAACGCGAATACCAGTACGAAGTTGTAAGTAGGCTGTTTATGTTTTCTTATTGGTAACGCCACGTAACGCTCTGTATGAAAATCACTGGCTGTGCTGTGTGCAGTCTGTGGCTAGTTTGCATTGTTGTCTGCCATTGTAGTGTTGGGCAGCTGGATGTGAACAGCGCGTAGCATTGCGCAGTTGGAGGTGAGCCGCCAGCAGTGGTGGATGTCGGGAGAGAGATGGCGGAGTTTTGATAATTTGTAATACTGGATATTATGAATTACTATATATATTATGACTCTTAAGGTAAATACATTGTTTGTTCTCTATTATCATCTTTCAATTGCTAACTATGCCTACTAGTAGTTAGTGCCTTCCGTAGTTTGAATCTTTTCTTTAGCTGGCGGTAGTGGCGCTCGCTGTATTGCAGTAGCTTGAGTAACGAAGATTTTTGTGAGGTAAGTGATTTGTGAAAGGTACAGGTTAATGTTAGTCAGGGCCATTCCTTTGTAGGCATTTCTGAAAGTCAGATTGCATTGCGCTACAAAATATTGGGTGTCAGTTTAAGCACAGTCTTGTATAAATGTTCAAAAGGGGACGTTTCATATGGCGACCCTTAGCCTAGGATACCTCACTGGAATCTTCTCATTTTTTCTTGTAGTTTGTGTAATTAGTGTAGATTTTGTTTATTGCTAGCGCGTAATTGTAGAGAGAATTTCCTTTGTAGTTGCAGTCTTTCATTGTTGTACAGTAAAACAGGTGTGGCACACATGTAGATTTGCACCAAGTATTTCGCAGTTGCAATTAACTATATATTTTCAGTGCTACGTTAATGTGGTCTCTTATTTTTGCTCTTCAAATTGTGCTTTTCTGTGTTATCGTGTGAAATATTGTGACAATAATGGTGTGTGAAAAACGTAATACTAGGCTCCAAAGTAGACTGAAAAATGACAGTGAAGACGAAAGCAGTGTGTTAGCGCCACTGTGTAATGAATTAACTAATGTTCAAAGTAGTAATTTGGTAATTGCGCATAGGGAAATGGAGCGGGTTGCAAATAATGGTGTACACAGTGAAACAAGTAGTGAACAGGGAAGCATTATCGATCGATCGCTTGGTAACAGCTCGCCTCAGGAATCCGAAATGACAGGACACAATTTTGCAAATACTGTAGAGTCAGGTTTTGCGTCCTCACCGTTTTCTCAAATAAGTCAAGACACATTTTCTGCTTGTCAAAATGTGAATGTTGCCGGTGCAAATGCACTGCCGAAAAGCGTAGAGGAACAGATTCCAGACACTAATGCATTGTTATTACAGCTAATGCAACAAATGGAACAAAATCAGAGACAAACACAGCAAAAGCTTCAAAAGTTAGACACAATGGAACAAAATCTTCGGAAGTTAGACACCACGCTTGAACAAACACGTGAAGATTTAACTACTGAGTTACATAACATTGAATCGAAATGTCAAAAAGTCTGTAATGACGTAAAAACACAAATTTGTGAGCATTTTCAACCTAATTTTTCGCGGCATGATAATACATTACAGAATCACGAAGCAGCCATAAAAGAACTGCAAACCATTGTTCATGAAAATCATGAGACCTTGTGGGCTAAAATTGACTCAGTTGCATCTACCGATTCGCTTACGCAACTTGCAAAAACTCAGGAAAACTTAAAAGACACAGTAGATTCGATTTCAACACAAATGGACACTCAAACTTGGTTCAGAAAAACACATTGAGGAAATGTGTTCACTATCAGAGAAAGTAGCCGAACTTTCGGATCAGGTCACTAACTTATCTACAAAGGTAGATGATGACCTGAATGACACAAGACCCGTAGCCTTCACTGACACACAAGAGTATGAACAAAATAGAAAATTCAAACAAAATCAAAATCAAATCAATACACAGTACAAAAGAGAAATCCGGGAATTACAAGATCAGTTGACGCAGGTAATACAAGAATTACATATTTCAGAGGACACTCGCGCTCCAGTACGGGAAGAGGGACATAGAAATACGGAACAACCACAAAATAATAACACAGGACACTTCGGAAATTATGAAAGAAATTGACAAGGCGCATTGGATTTTGAGATCGAACCGCCGAAACGAAGTAACAATGAGCGATGTGCGACTCGCCGACACGATGATTTCAACTATAAGCTGTTCATTACTACACGTAAATTCAAAACGTTTAAGAATTCTGCCGACATTCATCCCCAAGCGTGGCTCCATCAATTCTCTCATTGTTTTCCTCCCAACTGGTCGTTAGAACACAGATTAGAATTTATGTGTGGCTACTTGGAGAATGAACCAGCTGTAAGAATGCGGTCGGTTATTCACGATTGCCACAGTGAAGGAGAGTTTTACCATGCCTTCCTCTCAGCATATTGGTCTCAAGCCACACAAGACCGAGTAGAACATGGCATCATAATGATGAAACGTTTCGAACAATCTGAATTTTCCAGTCTTGTCAAATATTCTGAAGACATGTTGCATAAGAATCAGTATCTTTCAAACCCATACAGCCCCTCAGAACTCATTCGCATTTGCTTAATCAAACTGCCTGAACATTTACGACATATTATTTTGGCAGGACGTTGCAAAGACGACATTGAAGCATTTCAGGGACTCTTACAAGAATTAGAAATTGACACTGACAATCGCAGAACGCGAAACCAGGAACACAACAATTACAGGTCACATCCGTCGCAATTCAGCGAATTCAGCGATGAAAGGAGTAATAACTGGACACGACAAGGCTATTCTCACAACACAAATCGTGACCAAAACAGACACCATCCATATGACAACCGTTGGCAGAGTAGTAATAACTACAGGGAAAGATCACCTCTCCGCGGTAATGACTATCACAGAGACAATCAGAGAAACAGACAATATGGGAACCAAAATAATTATTATCAAGGGAGACAGAATAACTTCAGATGCAACGGTCCAGTGCGCAGTTATGATTCAAGGAGAAATTCTCCACCACGTGACCGACAAGAAAGAAACTATGGAATCTACCGACATGACAGACGATATGATCGTAACGACAGACCTGAACTGCATCAGAACTGGCGGGATTTAAACAGGGCAGGGCCCTCTCGTCACGTTGAATTTGTAGAAGTTAGGTCTCCTAATCCCAATAACGACGCGCGCCAACAAAGAGACAATAGGCAATGACTCACACCGCTGGCAGCCACAAAACGTACTTATGAATCTGACGACGCAGCTGCCGTAGCTAGTAATTACGTAAAAATGGAAGACATTAGGGACATCTTACTCCAGGAACACGACGTAAAACATAACAACATTGCACATCCTGTGATTCACATTACTGTAAATGACGTAAAATTTACGGCAGTACTTGACTCTGGCAGTCCCATTTCAGTAATTAGTGAAACAGCTTTTAGCAAATGCAACAAATCGAACGATTGCCCAACACTTCCGTTACGTAAGATTAAATTACAAGGTGCAATCTTTGGAAAAAATGTAGATGTACGCCAACAAACCAATTTAGAATTCTTTTGCCAAAGCCACAGCTTCTCTATGAACTTTCTTATTGTTCCATTATTGTCGACGGAAATTATATTGGGAGTAAACTTTTTGAATGAATACAAAGCAATCTTAAACTTTCACGATGCTGAAATAAGTTTAGAGAAAAAAGGTAAGTCAATAGCTTTGAAATTTGAAGATTGGCTCTCAAACAATGACGAGGAAATTAATCGGCTTCTTCTTCTTCTGTTAGACAACAGTTCGGAATTTTCTACGGAACTAGACACTAACAATCACTCTGCAAGTACTGACAGGGATGACATCGACGGCATATTTGAAATTAATGAGTTAATTCAGAATAAAATTCAAACAATTGAGAATTGTAATGACACTGATAGGCAGGACCTTTTTGAGATTTTACAAGCACATTCCACAGATTTTACTTACAAAACAGGAACAATCAAGGGATTTCAATACCAATTTCGTGTTCGTGAGCATACTAAATTTTGTGTTAGACCATACGTAATTCCAGCACATTATAGGGACCGTGTTAGAACAGAAATACAATCTATGCTTGACGAGGGCATTATTGAGCCTGCAGTAAGCTCATACAACAATCCGTTACATGTTGTTGAGAAGAAAAATGGATCGATCAGGCTTGTCTTAGATTCGAGACAATACTATCATCATTCCTGAAACAGACAGGCCGCAGACGATGGAAGAACTTCTTCAAAATTTTAATGGTGTAAAAGTGTTGTCTTCCATTGATCTCAGATCCACCTTTTATCAGATCGAACTTCATCCAGAACGTAGAAAATACACAGCTTTCCTTTGTTTCGGCGTTTGTTATCAGTTTCGGAAACTTCCTTTTGGTTTGAACATTTCTTCAGCAGCATTCATTCGCGGGCTAAATTCCATATTACCTGAGTTCTTAAAACGTCACATCACCTTATATGTGGACGATATTCTAATAGCAGAAGCTTCATGGGAACAACATAATCGCATCCTCAACAGTTTGTTACGTATTTTTGCAGAATCTGGAATTACAGTAATTTGGAAAAGTCTGAATTCGGTAGGACAAAGGTGAAGTTTTTGGGACATACTATTTCTTCTGAAGGCATTCAGCCGGATCCTGAAAAGTTAGAAGCAATCATAGCGATTCCAGTTCCATCCACAAAAAAACAAGTCCACAGTTTTCTAGGTCTCGTAAATTTTTACCGTCGTTTTCTGAATATGCAAATTCTTGTTACACCAAAACTTTGTTCTCTGTTATCATCTTTCAATTGCTAACTATGCCTACTGGTAGTTAGTGCCTTCCGTAGTTTGAATCTTTTATTTAGCTGGCGGTAGTGGCGCTCGCTGTATTGCAGTAGCTTGAGTAACGAAGATTTTTGTGCGGTAAGTGATTTGTGAAAGGTACAGGTTAATGTTAGTCAGGGCCATTCCTTTGTAGGGATTTCTGAAAGTCAGATTGCGTTGCGCTAAAAAATATTGGGTGTCAGTTTAAGCACAGTCTTGTATAAATGTTCAAAAGGGGACCTTTCATAAAGTGACCGCCAGTTCCGAGCCTGTATGTTCTGCGGCGACGCAGTAACGTCGAGACCCAAAATGGTGTGGTGTGAAACAACGCGGAACCACGGCCTTCGGTCGTCAACACCGTGCAACCCCAGTGGAAGGAGCACAGTTTTCGTAAATACGGAAGCGTCCGATCCCGCCCGTCTGCTTTGACCCATGACGTCACAAATATGGCGGAAACAAAAACAAACACACATACTTTCCACAAGAAGCCTAATGACACTAACGGGACAAGCGCGGGAAATGGGGTGTTTTGGGTGGGGGGAGGGGGGGCAAACTAAATATAAACAAATTTAGACACCTTGCGTAGCTAAAATGTGTAAGTGAAGACAGTCATGCATGAATACCCACCCACCTCCCCAGGGGTCGTAACCCCTGCAACCCATAGAAGATAAAGATGCTTCAGTAGCTGATTAGTGTTTGTCTTTTTTAAAAAAAAATCTCCGGGGATAGAACGAACAGATCAGAAAGATAAATATACTAAAGTAAAACAGAAATTCGAGGAAACAGATAATTAAAATAAGTAATAAGCGTTTTTAAATTTAAAAAAAATCTCACGAGATTGAACGAACAGATCAGAAAAGTAAACAAAATAAGATAAAACAGAACTGGAGACAGCGACACTCAAACCAAACTCCGCGTCATCATGACGTCACACACGACAACACCCTTACGTCACGGGTCAAAGCAGACGCGTGGGATCGGACGCTTCTGTCGACCCCAGTTTTCCGTGCATTTATCCGGGCACCAGAAGCCTGTTCATAACAGTCCAGTAACACTCGAGTTGCATCGATATCCGCCGTATGCGCCACAAAAACACCCACATCATCAGCATAAGCTGAACATCGCAACGACACATTGCCGATGTGTACCCCCATGGAGTGTACGGTCGAGAGCTCGCAGCAGTGGATCGATGGCAAGTACAAAATAAAACATTGACAACAGACAGCCTTGTCGAACAGAACGACGTATCGGAAGAGGCACGGTCGGCCAGCCATTTACGATGACGACCGACCGAGCTCCCGTAAGTAAGTTGCGGACCACTTCCAGAAATTGGAGACCAAAACCCATGCGCGACATGACCTGAAGGAGGCAGTCGTGGCTGACACGATCAAAGGCGTTGGCGAAGTCAGTGGATAAGATTCCTGCGGAGGAACCAGGAGCCGCTGCTGAACAGACAACATCCCTGTATGCAGAAGCC
The DNA here is from genome assembly GCF_023864275.1 of Schistocerca cancellata. Lineage (NCBI taxonomy): Eukaryota > Metazoa > Arthropoda > Insecta > Orthoptera > Acrididae > Schistocerca > Schistocerca cancellata. The sequence continues at coordinate 520,090 of NC_064628.1, read as the reverse complement.
GCAGTAAAGATGTTACGACGCCGGACTCCACACGACTGAGGAGCAGCAATTACCTTATCCATGACAGATTTCAACTTGTCAGCCACGCACCTCGCAACGATCTTATAGTCGGCATTCAATAAGGTGATAGGCCGCAGGTCTTGGACGCGACAGTCCTTCCTTCTTAGGAATAAGCACCACCCTACCGTCCATAAAACTGCTGGGTACTGCCACACCACGAAGGACTTCGTTAATCAATGAAGTGAACATGCCCCGAATAATGTCCCAGACGGCGAGATAAAATTCCGTCGGTAAACCGTCGGGCCCTGGAGACTTCCCTTTGGGACACGCCTTCAATACCAAAAAAACATCGTGTGGCAACAACGCTTCAGTTAAGTCGGCGCGATCGTCGTCCGGTAAGAAACAACGCAGCTCGTCTAGACAGGCGGCAGTGGCGATGCCATCACCATCATAGTTTGAAAACAACGCGGAATAATAAGCGGTGACGTGAGCAACCATATCCCGTCTGCCACTGAGGCGATCGCCATCATCCGTTAACAAACTCCGAACACGTTTCGTAGGCGCCAAGCGTCGCTCCTTCGCCAAATAAAAAGTCGTCGGATGCTCCTCAGCAACGGTGTCCGCAAAACGACTACGGACTATGTAACCTTTCGCCCTTTCGCCATGAATACCCAGAAGCAAGCAGTAAGGGAAACAAAAGAAAAATTCGGAGTAGGTATTAAAATCCAGGGAGAAGAAATAAAAACGTTGAGCTTCGCCGATGACATTGTAATTCTGTCAGAGACAGCAAAGGACTTGGAAGAGCAGTTGAACGGAATGGATGGTGTCTTGAAGGGAGTATATAAGATGAACAACAAAAGCAAAACGAGGATAATGGAATGTAGTCGAATTAAGTCGGGTGATGTTGAGGGTATTAGATTAGGAAATGAGACACTTAAAGTAGTAAAGGAGTTTTGCTATTTGGGGAGCAAAATAACTGATGATGGTCGAAGTAGAGAGGATATAAAATGTAGACTAGCAATGGCAAGGAAAGCGTTTCTGAAGAAGAGAAATTTGTTAACATCGAGTATAGATTTAAGAGTCAGGAAGTCATTTCTGAAAGTATTTGTATGGAGTGTAGCCATGTATGGAAGTGAAACATGGACGGTAAATAGTTTGGACAAGAAGAGAATAGAAGCTTTCGAAATGTGGTGCTACAGAAGAATGCTGAAGATTAGATGGGTAGATCACATAACTAATGAGGAAGTATTGAATAGGATTGGGGAGAAGAGAAGTTTGTGGCACAACTTGACCAGAAGAAGGGATCGGTTGGTAGGACATGTTCTGAGGCATCAAGGGATCACCAATTTAGTATTGGAGGGCAGCGTGGAGGGTAAAAATCGTAGGGGGAGACCAAGAGATGAATACACTAAGCAGATTCAGAAGGATGTAGGTTGCAGTAGGTACTGGGAGATGAAGAACCTTGCACAGGATAGAGTAGCATGGAGAGCTGCATCAAACCAGTCTCAGGACTGAAGACCACAATAACAACAACAACCTAGAATCTTGCTTTTAATGCGATTGAGCCGCAGACGGAGGTTACCATATTGGCCAATAGGGGCGTCGAAAGCATCCCTGAGACACTGCTGGTGAAAGTCGAGCGTACGGTTCCTCCAGTACGACTCCTCACGACTGAACGCTTGCGCGGCACGACGTAGCTGAGGCTTAGCTAATGCCAACCACCAATCAAGCGTCGAGGGGTAATTTCCAACTTCTTGAACGCAAGATTCCCACACAGCCGTAATAGTCAGTCGGAAACAGTCCTTCGGCAAGTGAGTGACATTTAGCTTCCAAACCCGCGGGACAGGATCCGCAGCTCCACCCTGCAGCCGCAAATCACAGACGTAGCCACAGTGATCACTGAACGCCACGGGGAGCACGTCAACACGACGGAGAGCATCCTTGAGGGCGCGAGAAACATAAATACGGTCAAGGCAGCTAAAAAAACGCGACCGGTCACGCCGCTTGTCCGTGCCCGACGCCGCATAGATATTTACAACACGGACTCCTCTTATCGTACACGCAATAGCACGGCCATTAGGCATCATCTGAACATCTTGTGGCTCGAACGAGTCTTTATATAACATGGCAGTGCCACACGTAGAATCACGGTCCACATTGTAAATAACACCATAGCCAGGAATATCACTAAAAACTCTACCGGCCACCTCCTGAAGAAGAACATCATAACGGCCAAATTTTATGAGGTCAGTAAATATAAAAACTTTATACGCAGCCGTGACGGTATTAACATTCAACATGAAGATCGAAAATAAACTCATCGGTCTAGAGGTGGAGAGCAGAGAAAAACATCACGTAACGTGGTAGGAAAGGACTCAAAACAATATCCGTATCATGAGGATACAAATGGAAGTCAACATGTAAAAATGTAAAAGTGGAAAGAGACAACATGCATAATAAAAAATAAAACGTAAAAACACAAGTGGGCAGATACCACATACCCACTCCGTAAGGAGCACAGTAGAACAACTTGTAAAAAAAACATGACAGAACTGTGGCCGGAATTACGCCATTCTAAAAGTTGCAAACCCGCAGGAAGTTGCACAAAAAAAAACGGCAAACAAAAACCCCGCATCAAAAGCAAGAGCCATCTGATAATTGCAACGGATAGGACATAGTCACGCATAAGAAAGTAACACAATGGATACAGAAAAACATGCACCGGGTTGCGTGCTGAACATGCGCGCAGCGGAGACCGAACACAGTGGAACACAACAACTGCGTGAAATGACATCTAACACCACATAATCCGACGTGAGTGTACAATCGTTCTGTAAAGACGGAGGAAACACGCGACAAACATGGCATTCCAATGTCAGTTGTAGAACGCGTGAAAAATGACGCCAAACTGACAACAGCGCTGACACATTACCAAACGTCACAACAACAACAAGACAGCAAGGTAGACATGAATATTAATTGGTAGTAAGAAACCGTCGATAGATGGTGGTGGTGGTGGTGGTGGTTGTTAGGATGTTTAAGGGGGACTAAACAGCTAAGGTCATCAGTCCCCCATTCCAAAAACAGGCGAGACATTAAGGCACGGAGCAGATAAAACCCCAAGAGGAAGGATGCTCCCCCCCAGGCCCTAAAACAACACAAATGCGGTAACGAATACGACAGTCACGAAGAGGACAGATGAACACCAGACAGAAAGAAACAGAAGAAAAGAAGATGGCCGGAGACTGGTTGACTGACCACGACAACAAAAAAGGGAAAGAGTCAACCAACCGACTACACACTAAAAGCTGCAACCAAATATGAGAGACTCGAGGACAAGAGACACACAAAGGGAAAGGTGCAGGACCACTCTAAATGGAACCATAAAAAGGACTAGCATGGATAAAATGTAAAACACTGTCAGCCATGGAGGCATCGTCGCATAAAATCAAAGGCAAGGTGTCCGGGAGATTAAAAGACTGCCGAAGGGTGCGCAGTCGGGGACACTCCAATAAAACGTGGGCGACTGTCAGCCGGGACCCACACCGACACAGGGGGGGGATCCTCCTGACGCAAAAGATGGCCGTGCGTCAGGTATGTATGGCCGATGCGGAGTCGACACAGGATGACAGAGTCCCTGCGAGAAGACCGCAGGGAGGAGCGCCACACATCGGTCGTCTCCTTGACAGCCCGCAGTTTATTCTGGGCTGTCATGCCATGCCACTCAACAGACCACACCCCAAGCACCTTACGGCGCAACACCAGCTGCAAGTCGCGAGCTGTGAGGCCGATCTCCAAAGCTGGGGCGTAGATCGCCCCTTTGGCCAGCCTGTCAACACGTTCGTTCCCCGGGATGCCAACGTGACCTGGCGTCCAAACCAAGACCACCGAACGACCAGAGCGGGCAATGACGGAAACAGACTCCTGAATAGAGGACACCAGAGGAGAATAGGGATAGCAGCGGTCGATGGCCTGAAGGCTGCTCAGGGAGTCACTGCAGATGACGACGGACCTACCTGAGCAGAAACGCATATGCTCAAGAGCGCGCAAGATGGCCACCAGCTCTGCAGTACAAATACTGCAGCCAGCCGGCAAGGAGCGTTGCTCAACATGGGCAGCGTGAGCAAAAGCGTAGGCAGTGCGACCATCAACCAGGGAACCATCAGTGTAGACAGGCTCACAGCCCGGAAATGATGCGAGGAGCGCAAGAAAACGGCGACGGAGGGCCACAGGCGGAACCGAGTCCTTAGGTCCCTGTGCCAAATCCAGACGGACGGACGGCCAGGACAAACACCAGGGAGGCGTAGGTGTACGGACCCGAAAGGGAGGCAGAAGAGGGAACGACCCCAGTTCTGACAGCAGGGACTGGACACGGACAGCTACGGAAAGCCTAGACCCAGGTCGCCGGTCGGGCAGATGGAGGACCATGGCAGGGAATAGCAGGCGACGATTGGGATGGCCTGGCGAGCAATGCACGTGGATAGCATAGTCGGCGAGCAGACGATGGCGGCGAATCCGCAGCGGGGGAACCCCGGCCTGGACCAGTAGACTATCCACGGGGCTGGTGCGAAAAGCGCCAGTTGCAAGCCGAACCCCACAGTGGTGTATGGGGTCTAACAACTGCAACACTGAGGGTGACGCAGACCCATAGGCCAGGCTCCCATAATCAAGCCGGGACTGCACAAGGGCTCTGTACAATTGCAGCAACATGCAGCGATCTGCACCCCAAGACGTGTGGCTAAGGCAGCGGAGGGCGTTGAGGTGCCGCCAGCATTTTTGCTTCAGCTGAGTAACATGAGGAACCCATGTGAGCCGGGCATCAAACACGAGTCCCAAGAAGCGGAAAGTGTCCACCATGTCAAGTAGGTGGCCGTCGAGATAAAGTGCAGGATGAGGGTGGACCGTCCGACGCCTGCAGAAGTGCATAACTCGAGTCTTGGCAGCAGAAAACTGAAAACCATGAGTCAGAGCCCATGATGCTGCCTTGCGAATGGCGACTTGCAGCCTGCGTTCGGCGACTCCCGTAGTCGTGGAGCTAAATGAGATGCAGAAGTCGTCGGCATACAAAGAAGGAGACACCAGCGACCCCACTGCTGCAGCCAGACCATTAATGGCCACTAGAAATAAGGAGACGCTCAACACCGAGCCCTGCGGGACCCCATTTTCCTGTATATAAGAGGAACTAGAGGTGGCACCGACTTGCACCCGGAAAGATCGGCGCAATAAAAAGCTTTGAAGAAAAGCCGGGAGCCGACCACGAAGACCCCACTCATGCAACGTGGCGAGGATATGATGCCGCCATGTGGTGTCATACGCCTTCCGCAGATCGAAAAATACAGCAACGAGATGCTGACGTCGGGCAAAGGCCCTACGGACAGCAGATTCCAGCCGCACCAAATTGTCCGCTGCAGACCGGCCCCGGCGGAAGCCGCCCTGGGATGGAGCGAGGAGACCGCGCGACTCAAGGACCCAACACAAACGCCGCACCACCATACGTTCGAGCAATTTGCACAAAACGTTGGTGAGGGTAATGGGACGATAGCTGTCCACCGCCAGTGGGTCCGCACCGGGCTTCAAGATGGGGACAATAACACCCTCTCGCCATTGCGACGAGAACACGCCCTCGCTCCAAATGCGGTTAAAGATGGTGAGGATGTGTCTCTGGCAGTCCCTGGAGAGATGCTTCAGCATCTGTGCGTGGATGCAGTCTGGTCCTGGTGCTGTATCAGGGCAATCGGCGAGGGCAGCGAGGAATTCCCTCTCGCTGAAAGGAGCATTGTATGTTTCAGAACGACGCGTGCGGAACGATAACGGCGTCTGCTCGGCTCGCTCCTTGAGAGAGCGAAAGGCGGGGGATAAGTTGCAGTCGCAGAGCTCTTAGCAAAGTGCGCAGCAAGGTGTTCAGCAATGGCGGCAGCGTCCGTGCAGACAGCGCCGTCCAAGGAGATCCCAGGGACACCCATAGGGGTCTGGTGTCCATAAATTCGCCGTATCTGGGACCACACGAGCGAGGGGGAGACACGGGAGCCCAAGGATGGGACATACCGCTCCCAGCATTCCTGCTTACGCCGTGTAATAAGACGACAGGCGAAGGCACGGAGCCTCTTAAAGGCGATGAGGGTCTCTAGAGACGGGTGCCGCCTATGACGCTGGAGGGCCCGCCTACGGTCGCGAATAGCCTCAGCAATCTCCGGCGACCACCAGGGTACAGCCTTCCTCCGAGGGAGTCCAGAAGAGCGGGGGATGGCAGCCTCGGCCGCCGAAATGATTGACGTGGTTAAGACACAGACCACCTCGTCAATGTCACCCTGTGGGGGAGACTCAACGGTTGCCGCGGAAGTAAAACTTGGCCAGTCAGCCCTGTGGAGAGCCCAGCGGGGCAGGCGCCCAGAAGAATGACACTGGGGCAGTGACAAATAGATGGGAAAATGGTCACTACCACACAGGTGAGGATGCACTCTCCAGTGGAGGGATGGGACAAGTCCGGGGGTGCAAAGACAGAGATCGATGGCCGAGAACGAGCCATGGGCCACACTGAAATGCGTGGGAGCGCCGGTGTTCAAGAGGCTAAGGTCGAGCTGAGCCAACAAATGCTCCACGGCACGACCGCGGTCATCGGAGACAGTCCCACCCCATAGAGGGTTGTGGGCATTGAAATCGCCCAGCAACAAGAAAGGTGGCGGCAGTTGGGCTATCAGAGCAGCCAGGACATGCTGCGCGACAGCACCATCCGGTGGAAGGTAAATACTGCAGACGGTAATAGCCTGTGGCGTCCACACCCGAACAGCGACAGCCTCTAAAGTTGTATGTAGAGGGACAGACTCGCTGTGGAGAGAGTTAAGGACATAGATGCAGACGCCACCAGACACCCTTTCATAAGCTGCCCGGTTCTTATAATAACCCCGATAGCCACGGAGGGCGGGGGTTCGCATTGCTGGAAACCAAGTTTCCTGCAGAGCAATGCAAAGGAAAGGATGAAGGCTGATAAGTTGGCGGAGCTCAGCTAGATGGTGGAAGAAACCGCTGCAGTTCCACTGGAGGATGGTATTGGCCATGGATGGGAAAGGCGTGAAGGGACTGGGGAGGCAGATTACGCCTCCTGGGCCCCTGTTGCTACTGAGTCACCACCTGGACAACAGCCATCTATTGCGTCCGAGGGACTGGTGAGATCCATGTCCTCAGCAGACGACAGGATCTCCACCTCATCCTCAGACGCAGAGCTTATAGGAAGCGGTGGAATGGGTGCTACCACAGTGTCGGTAGCCTTGGGAAGGTTCTTCTTCTTCTGCTTCTCGCGCTGTGCCTTTGGTGGTTCAGGCTGGGAGGGCAGCACTGGGTCAGTCTCAGGGACAGACGATGACCGTGTGTCCCGACGACCAGGGACCGGCGGTTGTTTAAGCCACTTGCGGCTGTCGGCCTTGGTACCAGTTGGAACTTGAGAAGGGAGGTCCCCAATGGACCCCTTCCTTACGAGAGTAGCTGAAGAAGTCTTACGCTTCTCCGGCTGGGAAGGGGGAACAGATGTCCCCGATGGTTGGGGGGGGGGGGGTGTTGCTCCTGAAGTAGATGGAGCAGGAGCAACAGTGGGTTTAGTGCCCCCCACAATCAAGGGGGCAGGTGTGGGACTTCGACTGAGAGCTGACTGGAGCGGATGGAACTGTAGCAGGAGTGACAGTTGCGGCATAAGAAGCTGTCATGCGCACTGGATGAAGCCGATCATATTTCCACTTCGCCTCAGTGTACGTCAGGCGGTCGAGAGTCTTGATTTCCATGATCTTCCGTTCCTTCTGCAGAATCGGACAGTCTGGCGAGCAAGGCGGATGGTGCGCACCACAGTTCACACAGATTGGAGGCGGGGCACAGGGATGATCAGGATGGGATGGTCGACCGCAATCGTGACAGACGAGGTCAGAAGCACAGCGTGAAGACATATGGCCAAACTTCCAACACTTGAAGCACCGCATCGGTGGAGGGATATATGGCTTGACATCACAATGGTACACCATCACCTTGACCTTCTCAGGTAACGTGTCACCCTCGAAGGCCAAGATGAAGGCACCGGTGGCAACTTGACGATCCCTCGGACCCCGGTGGACGCGCCGGACGAAATGGACACCTCGGCGCTCCAAGTTGGCGCGCAGCTCGTCATCGGACTGTAAAAGGAGATCCCTGTGGAAGATAATGCACTGGACCATATTCAGACCTTTATGGGGCGTGATAGTGACGGAGACATCCCCCAGCTTAGTACAAGCGAGCAAGGCCCGCGACTGGGTGGAGGATGCAGTTTTTATCAACACCGATCCAGACCACATCTTGGACAAGCCCTCCACCTCCCCATACTTGTCCTCTAAATGCTCTACAAAGAACTGAGGCTTCACGGATATATAAGATTCCCCATCAGCTCTGGTACAGACAACATATCTGGGCGAATACGTCTCACTGTCATTCAATGCCTTTCGGTCCTCCCATGGTGTGGCGAGGGAGGGGAACGATTTGGGGTCATAAACGTTACCTTTAAAACGTGCCCTCGAACGCTTAGAGACTGCTGGTGGCTGGCCACCAGCGAGAGAAGATGTGCCACGCTTCATCGCGTGTCATCCACCCTGATGGCACCTACTCCGACCAAGAGCCCTCCCCACGGGCGCCACCCAGCCACAGCAAGGGCCACCTGGCAGGATGGCCATTGCTGGGAGTCCCGATGCCCCAGGGAGATGGGCATCTACTCCTTGGCATACGTGGGGAGTTAACGGCGCAGGCATCAGTAGAGCGATCCCTGTGTTGTCCGGGGGCTACAACCAACAGAGTACATGGCGGCCCACAACAACGGACTGGCTATCGTGCTGGATGTTAGGTGTAAAAATGTCCAAGGTTGTCGTCGCAGTTAAAAGAAGCACTGCAGAGGGCAGCGTGGGAATCGCACCCAGGGACGTATCCTCGTCTAAGAGATGGAAAACGAGCGGGACACCATTGCAACGACGAAAAAGCCGGCTATAGGTCTCAATGCACGACGGATACAATGCACCATGTAAGGCGCCCTTCCCCAATTGGCTCGCTCTTCGGAATAATTTAGAAAGATGGAGGTCAATCCCGAGAGGGGACCATCACATGAAGCCGAAACATTTTAGACTCCTTTCAGTCGCCTCTTACGACAGGCAGGAATACCGTGGGCCTATTCTTACCACCGAACCCGCAGGGGGGGGGGGGGCTTCCAGATATTTGCGTAATTTGCGCGGTGCATTCTCGCCTGTCGTGTCCCCTCCCCTTCCGTCCCGACTTCTCCAGACTTCAGGCGTGTCCGAGACGCCGTCGGCGGCCGTTCGGAGCTCCTAGAGCAGCGCTGTGCCATGCCGTGGAAAGGTGCGAAAACAAGGACAGAAGACACAGACGGTTCGACAGAGCATCCAAAACAATAAGCCCTGTCGTATTCCGTAACATTTTCGCCGTTTCATACTGTTTTGTTACTTCCAGAGACACTTTGGAAATCTTCCTTGGCACAATCTTCTTCAAACTGAGTTTCTTAATATCGTACCTTATGCATATTACAACAGTTTTAAATCATTGTGGAAACATCTTTGTCACATCGAAAAGGTAGCATGAAAAGAGGCCTGGCAGGGGTAGCGACAAAAAAGCAAAAAATTAAGGCAGACAGAGTTCCCAGGCGGCCACCGATCCGGGTACTAACGTTGTTGCTTAACTTCGGTGATTAGACGAGAACGGTTGATTTTTTTGTTATTTATTTATTTATTTATTCAGTTAGTGGAATGTAGCACTGCTACAAAACAGTAGGCTGTGACGTATTTCAGAACGCGCCTGTCGATTCATAGTGTTTCGTTATTTTCGAGGAATTCCTAGCACTCTTCCTTCACGCATTATTTCTCAAACTGACGTTTAATACAGTACTTTAAAATGCTTGTGGAAGCATCTTTGTCGACACCTGAAAGTTAGTATGAAAAGAGGCCTGGCAGGTGTAGCGACGTAAAAATGAAAAAATGAGATAGAGCCATCAGCACCTTTTTTTTTATTGTATTTTTTTTTTTTTGAATGGCTATAAAAGGTACTGGTGGCTCCCTCGAGGTGAAACGGTGGCCACCAGCCAATCATCGCCATCATCGGCGAGGAGCACATGTGGCAATTAGCCATTGTGGCGTTCTGGACATGGAACAAAAGGGAAATAGTCCTCCAATGTGTGAAAAACGAAAGTTCAGAATGCCTCCCATTGATACGCAAAAAATAAAAAGAAAAGTCGGCTTCACGCCGTATCAACCGACGTTGACGACAGTCCAAAGGGAACACAAAACATTCAAACGCAATCAAGACGATGCATCCACCGGAAAGAAAAGTCATTGCTGAACACCAATAAGAAAAACTCCATTCACGTTGGAAAATGAGAAAAACATCCGGTATCACCGGCACTCAAAACGAACGAGAAGGTACGAGACGTGGCATCCTCAGAAACACACTTAAACACACGGTGGGGTGTAGTTACCGTGTACGTGAAATGTAGAATCCAGGAAGAAACTTTGAGGAAAGCGCACACCATTTTTTTTTTCGTATCGAATTTAAACGGTCGGGCAACGAGCGTGGCAGGCAGGCGGCGGCAATGAGGGCAGGGGTCAATTATTCTGAGGCTTGGCCACAGTGTCGCCCCCACACCCGTCATCACTCATAGTGACCGTAAAACAAATAATGATTCGTATCACCGGTGTGAAATTCCACACCGACAAAAAGTCCAAGGGTGTCGAGCACAGGCACGGGACGAGATGTTTGGAGTGCTCCACAATAAAAGAAATGAAAAAAATGAAGAAAAACGCAAAACAATCACCACCAGGAATTATAACTAAAACAGCAGTAAAGAATCTCGTCACGCCACAAACGGAAAACTAAGAATACGGACACACATGCCAAACAAGAAGTTCGGCAATAACGTCCAGAAAAAACTGAAATACTTCTGATTTCGTTCGGTAATCAAGTTTCGCCAATTTTCGTTCCAGAAAAATTTGAGGAAGTCGCATTAACGCATATTGTGTCGCTCAAGGGCAAGAGAAAGGATGAGAGATAAACGGCCATGTTGCGCAGGTACTGAAAGTCGTGCAAAAGCATGCGCTAGTGCGACCCGCCAAAAATTTGCAAAATTTCGCCGATAGTGTGGCGATGTCTGAATCCGAGTATGTTGGGTCCATAAAAAGGTAAGAAAGTCCAAATCGGTATACAACTTGAGGGAGAATATAGCAAAAACTGTGTGGCCAAGGATCCACACCGTGGCATTTCGCTTGGTGGTGGGGTAGACGACACACTGCGGAATTAATACATCATCCACAGTAACAGTTCGAGTGTCCACCCTCTGAATCAGACGAATCATATCCCTGGCGACGTCCCGAACACGGCGGAAGCGGTCACACGCAAAGCGGTCTTCAAAAGTATCGTCGGCAGGATACGTGTCACACACTCCAGACGGGATAAGATGAATGGAATGAAGTTTGGAGTTGGTAGGGAAGGTGCGATGCACCACCTAGTACCACACAGCGTGTACGGAAGCCGGGAGAACTTCATTGGCGAGGTTGTGCCACACTGCCACCCAGTTGCTGCGTGGCAATCGATACTCCCACTTGCAGCGAATAGGATTTCCGCGGAAAGCATTGCAGACAGCGCTAACCGTGTGGGCGGAGACGTCACAAAGCGTCAGGTAACTATTATCGAGAAAGTAGCGGCGCACGTAAGAAAGATAAAACGGGATGTGCAACACAGAAACAGGTGCCACTTCAGAATGAGGACGGTAACGATTAAAAACAACCGCGGTGGGACTGCAAGGCGCCTTCTGCATAACAGCAGTAATTCGCTTCCAAAAGAGGGCCGCACATTTGGCGGAAAAGTCAACGAGTCCCAACCCGCCATCGGACAGGCCCAAGGTGCAGACAGCATGCGATACCTTAAAAATCTCCCCCCTCCATAAAAACCAATAAACCACCTGTTTGATGGCGCGCCCCAACTGCTTGGGTACCGGGAGAACCTGCGCAAGGTACCATGCTCTCGCCAAGATATTTACATTTATCAAATGCACCTTTTCCCGAAGGGCCAAATTCCGGAGTGCATAGATCTTGGCAACAGCACGAATCCGATGCAGCATAGGCCGCCAATTTAATGCTTCCATCTGCTGTGGGTTCGAAGATAAAAGGATCCCTACGCAGGGTACGTGCGTGGGCAGTGAGCGGTAAAAGAACAGTTTTCCGGGTATTGATAACCGCCCCCGTAGCTTGGTTGGTCGGTTGGGTTGGGGGATGAAAGGGTTGGTTGGTTGGTTTAAGGATGAAAGGGACCAAACTGCAGAGGTCATCGGTCCCTTTTTCCAAAATACTAAAAATATCCACAGAGAATAAAAATGTTCAACAGAATAGGAGACAGACGACACAGAATAAAAGAAACATAGACAAGGACCAGACAAAACGAAATAAAATCACACGGAGTGTGACGGTGGGTGGCCGACCATAGGAACAAAAAAAAGGACAAGCCAACCACCGAAAACACTAAAAACTTAGTTTAAAACCGTAGGCCAAATGCCAGAATCAACACAAAACAATAAAATAAAACAGAAACACTCAGATTAAACAATAAAAAACCCCTGCCCGAATAAAACGTAAAAGTAAGTCAGCCATAACAGGGTCATCAGATAAAAGGGAAGGCAGCGTATCAGGCAGCGCAAATGTCTGCCTGACCACAGCTAAAAGGGGGCAGGCCAACAAAATGTGGGCCACTGTCAAAGCCGCCCCGCAGCGACATACAGGAGGGTCCTCCCGGCGCAGTAAATAACTGTGTGTCAGCCGGGAGTGGCCAATGTGGAGCCGACAAAGGACGACTGAGTCCCTGCGGTTGGCTCGCATGGATGACCGCCACACAGTCGTCGTCTCCTTAATGGCACGGAGTTTATTGGCCGTGATCCGATCGCGCCATTCAGCACCCAAAGGGCAAAAACTTATCGGCGGAGGACTGCCCGCAAATCAGTCTCTGGGAGGCCAACAGCCAGAGACGGTTGTCTCGTGGCCTCTTTCGCCAGGCGGTCAACATGTTCATTGCCCGGGATACCGACATGACCGGGGGTCCACACAAAGACCACAGAGCGGCCGCAACGCGCAAGAGTATGCAGGGACTCATGGATAGCCATCACCAGACGAGAACGAGGAAAACACTGGTTGAGAGCTCGTAAACAGCTCAGGGAATCGCTACAGATAACGAAGGACTCACCTGAGCAGGAGCGGATATACTCTAGGGCTCGAAAGATGGCGACCAGCTCAGCAGTGTAAACGCTGCAGCCAGCCACCAAGGACCATTGTTCGGAATGGTCCCCTAGAGTTAGCGCATACCCGACACGACCAGCAACCATCGAACCGTCGATGTAAACAATGCCAGAGCCCTGATACGTGGCCAGGATGGAATAAAAGCGGCGGCGGAAGGCCTCTGGAGGGACTGAGTCCTTCGAGCCCTGTGCCAAGTCGAGCCGAAGGCAAGGGCGAGGAACACACCACGGGGGTGTACGCACAGGTGCCCGGAACGGAGGTGGAACAGGGAAAAACCCAAGCCCGCAGAGTAGCTCCTTGACGCGTACGGCGATCGGACAACCCGACCGGGGCCGACGGTCTGGAAGATGGACGACAGACTGCGAGAACAGGACACGGTAATTCGGATGCCCGGGCAATCTAAAAACATGGGCAGCATAAGCAGCCAGTAATTGTTGGCGTCGTAACCGCAGTGGAGGGACACCTGCCTCAACAAGTATGCTGTCCACAGGGCTGGTGCAGAAGGCACCAGTGGCAAGTCAGATCCCGCAGTGTAGTATTGGGTCCAGCACCCGCAACGCAGAGGGGGATGCTGAGCCATAAGCCAGGCTCCCATAATCCAGACGGCACTGGATTAACGCCTGGTAGAGCCGCAACAGGGTAGATCGGTCGGCGCCCCAGCGGGTGTGGCTCAAGCATCTCAGAGCGTTTAGATGCTGCCAACACGCCTGTTTAAGCTGCAGGATATGAGGCAGCCAAGTCAACCGGACGTCGAAAACCACCCCCAAAAACCTGTGTGATTCCACCACTGAAAGAAGTTCGCCGGCAAGATAAAGCCACGGCTCCGGGTGGACAGTGCGTCGCCGGCAGAAATGCATAACACAGGTCTTGGCTGCTGAAAACTGGAAACCATGTGCTACAGCCCAAGACTGAGCCTTGCGGATAGCACCCTGTAGCTGACGTTCAACAGCTGCAATGCCAGTAGAGCTGTAATAAAGGCAGAAGTCGTCAGCATACAGGGAAGCGGAGACAGAATTTCCCACGGCCGCAGCGAGCCCGTTAATGGCTATTAAAAACAGGCAGACACTTAAAACAGAACCCTGTGGCACACCGTTCTCCTGGACGTGGGAGGAACTATAGGAGGCTGCGACTTGCACGCGGAAGGTACGATACGACAGGAAATTTCGGATAAAGATCGGCAGAGGGCCCCGAAGCCCCCATCCATGAAGCGTAGAAAGGATGTGATGACGCCATGTCGTATCGTACGCCTTCCGCATATCGAAAAAGACAGCGACCAGGTGCTGACGGCGGGCAAAGGCAGTACAGATGGCCGACTCCAGGCTCACCAGATTGTCGACGGCGGAGGGACCTTTCCGGAACCCACCCTGAGACGGAGCCAGAAGGCCCCGAGACTCCAGTACCCAATTCAAGCACCGGCTCACCATCCGTTCGAGAAGCTTACAAAGAACGTTGGTGAGGCTAATGGGGCGGTAGCTGTCCACCTCCAAAGGGTTCTTGCCTGGTTTCAGAATGGGGATAACGATAGTTGCCCGCCATTGCGACGGAAACTCACCCTCGACCCAATTACGGTTGTGAAGGTCGAGGAGCCGCCGCTGGCAGTCCACTGAGATGTGTTTCAGCATCTGGCAGTGGATGCTATCCGGTCCAGGAGCGGTATCAGGACAAGCAGCAAGGGCACTGCGTAATTCCCACTCACTGAATGGAACATTGTACGATTCTGGATGGTGGGTGCGAAACGAAAGGCTCCAACGTTCCATCCGCTCTTTAATGAAGCGGCAGGCCAGGGGGTAATTCGCAGAAGCAGAACTCCTAGCAAAATGCTCTGCCAAGCGACTTGCAATAACGTCGGAGTCTGTACAAACTGCTCCATTCAGTGAGAGTGCAGGAACGCTGGCAGGGGTCCGATAGCCGTAGACGCGTCGAATCTTCGCCCAGACCTGCGATGGAGTGACATGGAGGCCAATGGTAGACACATACCGCTCCCAGCACTCCTTCTTGCCTTGGCATATAAGGAGGCGGGCCCACGCAGGCAGCCGTTTGAAGGCGATAAGGTGGTCGATGGAGGGATGTCGCTTGAGACGCTGGAGCGCCCGCCGGCGATCTTTAATCGCTTCAGCGATCTCAGGCGACCACCAAGGCACAGCCCTCCGCCGAGGGGACCCAGAAGAACGGGGAATGGCAGATTCGGCGGCAGTAACGGTGCCGGTGGTGACCGAGTGAACCACCGCATCAATGTCATCACGAGAGAGAGGCTCAATAGCGGCAGTGGAGGAAAACAAGTCCCAGTCAGCCTTATTCATAGCCCATCTGCTGGGGCGCCCAGAAGAGTGGCGCCGTGGCAGTGACAGAAAGATTGGAAAATGGTCACTACCACACAGGTCGTCATGCACACCCCACTGGACAGACGGCAAGAGGCTAGGGCTACAGAGCGATAGGTCAATGGCGGAGTATGTGCCATGCGCCACACCTAAGTGTGTGGAGGCACCGTCATTTGAGAGCGACAGATCGAGCTGCGCCAATAAATGCTCAATAGCGGCGCCTCGACCTGTTGCCACTGACCCACCCCACAGAGGGTTATGGCCGTTAAAAGTCGCCCAGTAACAAGAAAGGTGGCGGCAATTGGGCTATCAGCGCAGCCAGGACATGCTGCGCGACATCACCCTCTGGTGGAAGGTAAAGACTGCAGACAGTAACAGCCTGTGGCGTCCACACCCGAACAGCGACAGCCTCTAAAGTTGTATGTAGAGGGACAGACTCGCTGTGGAGAGAGTTAAGGACATAGATGCAGACGCCACCAGACACCCTTTCATAAGCTACCCAGTTTTTATAATAACCCCGATAGCCACGGAGGGCGGGGGTGCGCATTGCTGGAAACCAAGTTTCCTGAAGAGCTATGCAGAAGATAGGGTGAAGGCTGATAAGCTGTCGGAGCTCAGCGAGATGGTGGAAGAAACCGCTGCAGTTCCACCGGAGGATGGTGTTGTCCATGGCTGGGAAAGGCGTGACGGGACGGGGAAGGCAGATTACGCCTCTGGGTCACCTGCTGCCTCCGATTGAGCACCTGTGCTAGTGCTTTCCATGGCGTCGGAGGGACCGGCGAGATCGAGGTCCTCAGCGGATGCTAGGATCTCCACCTCATCCTCAGACGCAGAGTTTGAAGGTTGCGGTGGGACAGGTGCCACCGCAATGTTAGGATGCTTGGGAGCCTTTTTCTTCAACTGCTTTGCACGCTGTGCCTTTGGAGGGTCTGGCTGGGAGGGCCCACCGGGTCAGTCTCAGGGATTGACGACGAGCGGGAAGCCCTATGACCAGCGACCGGTTGTTGTTTCATAAATTTGCGGGTGTCCGCTTTGGCACTGGGCAAAGCCTGGGAAGGGAGGGCCCCAAGGGACCCCTTCCTAGCTAGAGTAGCCAAAGAAGCCTCACGCTTCTCTGGCTGGGAAGGGGGGACGAATGTCCCCAATGGTTGGGGTGGTGTTGCTTCTGGAGTAGATGGAGCAACAGAGGGGGAAGTGCCCCCCACAACCAAGGGGGCTGGTTCATCCTGACATAGCTGAGAGACAACAGTACGTGACGACATGGGAGAGGATCGGACCGCTGTTGCAGCAGCGGCATAGGTGGATATCATGGGCACAGGATGTAGCCGCTCATATTTCCGCCATGCCTCGGTGTAGGTCAGGCGGTCCAGAGTCTTATATTCCATTATCTTCCTTTCCTGCTGGAAGATCCTACAGTCCGGTGAGCAGGGGGAATGGTGTTCTCCGCAGTTAACACATATAGGAGGCGGGCACATGGACTATTGGGATGGGTAGGACGGCCACAATCCCGACAGGTGATGCTGGAAGTACAGCGAGATGACATGTGCCCGAACTTCCAGCACTTAAAACACCGCATCGGAGGAGGGATATATGGCTTCACATCACAACGGTAAACCATTACCTTGACCTTTTCGGGTAAAACATCACCTTCGAAGGCCAAGATGAAGGCACCGGTGGCTACCTGATTATCCCTCGGACCCCGATGGACGCGCCGGACGAAGTGAACACCTCGTCGTTCGAAGTTGGCGCGTAATTCATCGTCGGACTGCAGAAGAAGATCCCTGTGGAATATAACACCCTGGACCATGTTGAGACTCTTATGCGGCGTAATGGTAACTGAAACATCCCCCAACTTGTCACAATTGAGCAACATCCGTGACTGGGCAGAGGATGCCGTTTTGATGAGCACAGAACCAGAGCGCATTTTGGACAAGCCCTCCACCTACCCGAACTTGTCCTCTAAATGCTCCACAAAAAACTGGGGCTTGATGACATAAACGATTCTCCATCAACCCTCGTACACACGAGGTACCGGGGTGAATGGTCTCCACTGCCTTCTTTAGCAAGACGTTCCTCCCATGGAGTGGCTAGGGAGGGAAACGATCGCTGATCAAATTTCTTCACGTTGAGGTTAGACCTCGATCGCTTAGAGACAGCTGGTGGAGGCCCACCAGCGAGAGATGATGTACCACGCTTCATTGCGGGTCATCCGCCCTGATGCCACCTACTCCGACCAAGGGCCCTCCCCACGGGCGCCACCCAGCCGCAGCAATAGCCACCTGGCAGGATGGCCATTGCCGGGAGTCCTGATGCCCCAGGGAGACGGGCATCTACTCCTTGGTATACGTGGGGAGTTAACGGCGCAGGCATCAGTAGAGCGATCCCTGTGTTGTCAGGGGGCAACAACCAAGAGGGTACATGGCGGCCCCACCACAACGGACTGGCTACCGTGCTGGATCTTAGGTGCAAAACTGTCCAAGGTCGTCGTCGCAGTTAAAAGAAACACTGCAGAGGGCAGCGTGGGAATCGCACCCAGGGACGTATCCTCGCCCAAGAGATGGAAAACGAGCGGGACACCATTGCCACGACGAAAAAGCCGGCTAAAGGTCTCAATGCACGACGGATACAGTGCACCATGTAAGGCGCCCTTCCCCAATTGGCTCGCTCTTCGGAATAATGTAGAAAGATGGAGGTCAAACCCGAGAGGGGACCATCACGTAAGGCCGAAACATTTGAGACTCCTTTCAGTCGCCTCTTACGACAGGCAGGAATACCGCGGGCCTATTCTAACCCCCGAACTCGCAGGGGGCCCCCGTAGCTTGTTCAAAGTTGTGCAGGACAACTTGCAACCTGTCAACATCGTCTAAATGTTCAATAAATACGCCAATGTCATCAGCGTATGCTTTACAAACCAATCTGGTAGTCCCCATCTGAATGCCGCGACATTCCTGACTGATATAACGGAGGAGGAGATCCAGCGCAATGGCAAAAAGCGCCATGGAAAGCGGACACCCCTGCCGCACGGAGCGACCCACACGAAAAGCAGGAGTAAGACGACCATTGACACAGATACGTGACGTAGCATTTTGCAACAGATGCGTCACTAATTTGGTAAATTTATAACCAAACCCCATGCGTACCAAAACCTGACGCAAATAAAAATGACTAATGCGGTCAAAGGCATTCTTAAAATCAACTAATAAAATCGCCGCTGTTCGTAGCCGAGCACTTTGCACATAACCAATACAGTCCCTGTAAGCAAGGATAGCGTCAAAGATATTCCGATCGCGCACCGCACACGTTTGCTGATCACTAAGTACCGCCGGCAAAATGCTTTTAAGTCGCTGAGCGACGCAGCGCGTGACGATCTTGTAATCGACATTTAATAAAGTAATCGGACGGACAGCGTCGATATGTGGCACAGCATTGGATTTGGGAACGAGCGTCACAACCCCCTCAACAAAAGCAGTTGGTACAGTCACACCATTTTGAATATCATGCACTAAATTCACTAAAATCTCACTAAAAAGATGAAAAAATTTCGAATAAAATTCCGCAGGAATCCCATCGGGACCCGGAGACTTCCCTTTGGGACTCCGACGAACGGCGTCGAGAACTTCATCAGACGTAAAGGCGTCATTTAAACGATTCCTGTCCGGGCGAGTTAAAACACGTGGTACAGCCCGCAAAAAATCTCGCAACTCGTCGGAATCCACGTCAACAGCACGGAAAAGCGAATCGAAATGTTCAAAAATATCTGTTTCAATTTCCGACTGTACAGAAGTCCGACCGCCGTTTCGCAGCTGCCAAACATTAATGCTCAAACGTTCGCGGCGTTTTCGTTCCCGGTTTAAATGGTAAATGGACAGAGGTTCCCCAGTAACAAGTCCTGCAGGCTGACTTCGGACGGTCACCCCATCACCAACGGCACGCATGTCAAGTAAAAGCTTAGCTTGAAATTGCTTCAGAGTGGGCGACAAATCGGGGTGTGACGTCACTCGCAACGCCAAGTCGCGTAAACAAGCCTGGCGGAAGCGTGCCGTCGCCTGACGCCAGCGTGCCGCCTCGCGGCTGTAATCGATGAAAAAGTTCGGAATCGCCGGCTTAGCGATCCCAACCCACCACTCAATGGTGCTGCTATGACCGCCGCGAGTCCGCACCAACCTTTGCCACATACGAGTAAAACAAGTCACGAAATGGTCGTCATTGAGTAAACTACAATTGAACTTCCACAAATTAGTACGACGAGGAACACACAAACGAGGTAACAAAAGACGACAGGAATGACTGGAGTGGTCGGAAAATACGACAGAAGTCACGTCAGCACTACAAATACGGGCAGACAGCTGTCTAGACACACAAATGCGATCGAGACGGCTACGCCCCGTACCGTAAAAATAAATGAAGTAGGTGAAGTCTGGGTGTAAAACACGCCACGTGTCGAGCAAATGAAAACTAGTGACCGAAGCACCCAGTTCGTGACATTTGTTCGGACGCGGCTCCTGATCTCTGTCGTCTAAAACACAATTAAAATCAGCCCCGACGATTAAAGAATCGACATTCCTGGATAAAAGCTGACACAAATCTCTACCATAAAATTCAGCCCTGGCCGGTTTAACATTTCCCGACGGAGCGTACACATTCACAAAGACAATGCCAAAAATGGTACAGGCAACAGCGCGACCGTTCGGTAGAATATCCACGTTAGAGATAGGTAAGCCAGAACGCACTAAAATTGCAGTGCCCGCATCATGATCAGGCGCAACATTATCAATCACAATAAAATCGGTAAAATCATGCAAAAATAAAAGCGCTTCACAAGTCACCTCTCGTAAAAAAGCGACATGACAGTTATTATTATACAAAAAATTTTTAAGAATCATAGCCTTCTGCGGAGTTCGCAACTTATTAAGATTCACTGTTAAAATGATCCACTGGCTACAGTCGTTAACCATATACAAGTAAAACAGGTAAAAAAGAAGAACATAAAAACATGCAAATGTTGAAAACACGATAAAACATAACAACGAACTAGGAGGGGGAAGGACATACAAATAGTCAGACTAATGGTGATCACCAGCCTCAATGTCCTCCGACGAATCCCGTGATTGACTAGGAGGGGGAGGGGGGGGGGGCGGTGGGGTCCCAAAACTGTGACGGCACCTTCCGTGACGGAATGCTCCACGGGGGGCATGTCAACATCCGAAGATAAAGGCAGCACCAAGTCGTGGGTGGTAGGAGGGGCACGACGTTGGTGCGAATCTTCGGCCTTTCTTTTAGTGGGAAAGGGGGAGGGTGCCACAGGCAAAGGCGGATCCACCGCCATGCCGGAATCGGTAGCAGAAGCCGGTTGGCTCAGGAAAGTTTTCAAATGTTGCACCGCGATGTCACGTTGTTGCGCTGCAGTAACGACGTCAGCCTCCAGCTGAGTGCGGGAAGAGGTCTGCTTTTTCGCCTGGCGCCTGCCGCCGTCCCCCTGAGACGGGCGGTGGCCGAGGTCTACGCCGGCGCGCGTGGCCGGCTGTCGGGAGGTCGGCTGCCCGACCGACCGAGCTTGAGGGGGGGCAGGAGAACGCGCCACCGGAGACGGACTCCGATTTTTGTCCGAAAGACCACGCGTATTGAACGAAGCAGAACTACTGGCACTACGTAAACGTGGTGTGCCAGAAGCTCGAGCAACATTCCGGTCCCTCCGCGGCTTAGGTGCAGTAAAAGCTTCACCTCCTACGACAACAGCACTGGCAGCAGAAACACTGTCGGGGACGGTAGTTGGAACAACAGCCGATTTATCGGGTTCCGTATCCGGGACAGTATGCGGAACAAATTCGGCCGACAGCGGCACGGATTCCGGTGAGGCATCGTCCACTACCGGTTTTTCAGCAACAGATACAGTTGTCGCAGCCGCGAACAATGATGGCTCAACAGGAGGTACAGAAATAGAAACAGAGTCACTATCGGGAACAGACGTATCCATGTCGTCAGCGGTGGCCGGTACAGGGGGGGCGGCCGCGATTTGCACACGTGGGGGGGGGGGGGGGGCGGAACCTAAACTTGGTGCAGCAACAGAAGCAAAACTAGGCCCACCAAAAACATCCTCACGTGGCAACTGAACAGGCGGCCTGCGTTTAGGGCAGTTTTGTCGGTAATGACCAACAGCACCGCAAAAGGAACACGTCTGAGGTTGACCACTATAGGTTTTAAAAGCACGAAGACCGTTAACTAAGAAGAAGGACGGAATATGTTGTCGTACGACCATCTTTACACTCCTCACGCCATTTTCAACCTGGAAAACATAGGCGGAGGACCACTTCTCTTTAATGACAGATAGCACAGTCCCGTACGGCCGCAAATGACGAGATATTGTGTCATTCCGGATTTGGAAAGGCAAGTTAAACACACGAACATTTCTAAGGCCAAACCCGCCATGAGAAATAGTCACGTTACTAATGCGACCGTCTAGGTGTGTAAATTTACGGACAGCATCATTAACATTGACAACGGTATCACACAATTCTGGAGTCTTTAACTTCAAAAACACGGAATTGAGAAAAGTGTCAAACTGAACACCGAGAACGTCAGCGGTCGACAAACACAATTCCTCGAGTATCCAACGATGAATTGCGAAAGCTGACGGTTTCCCGACGGAACTATCGAATTCGCATTGCACGTTATTTTGGCGTTCTTCACTATCATCATGGAAACTGTCCATAACTTACGGACTGGATGAAATGCAGCCGCTAGGCAGAAGACAGAGGACACGCGTGGCGCCGCCGGCCAAGTCGCACGCGGAAGTACTGCTCGCCCGGCACCGAGGTGTTGCCAGGCGGGCAGCCAGCCAAGTACTAACCGCGCCCGATGTTGCTTAACTTCGGTGATCGGACGAGAACCGGTGTAGTCAACATGGTATGGCCGTTGGCGTCCTTATACTGTAGCCGCACCACGGAAGAAGCATTCGCCTCTTCTCCCAACACACGCAATCGCCGCTTTCCGTGGCACATTTGACGCAAAGCAAGTAGGCGAGACACACGTCACAGCTGCTCGTTGCACCGCCTGTCATTCCTTTGGTGCGCGCGGCCTGCGACACTCGCGGGCGACGCATCTTGTAGGGCGTGCGCGCGGCCGGCCCGGCCGGCGGGGGGGCTGCGCGGGGTGCGGCAGTGTCCTGCTGGACCGGCGGAGGCTTTCTCACCTGCCTGACACGCGCCTCGCTTCCAGATATTTGCGTAATTTGCGCGGTGCATTCTCGCCTGTCGTGACTATTCCCCGTCCGTCCCGACTTTGCTCGACTGCCGCTCGCTGCCGCTCGGGTCGCGGCCCATATGACAGCACAAGCGCGAGAAACATCTGCGAGACGCGCGCGGGCCTGACCGGCGTGTCCGAGACGGACACGCCGTGGGCGGCCGTTCGGAGCTACTAGAGCGGCGCTGTGCCGTGCCATGGAAAGGTGCGAAACCAAGGACAGAAGACACAGGCGGTTCGACAAAGCATCCAAAACAATAAGCCCTGTCGTATTCCGGAACATTTTCGCCGTTTCATACTGTTTTGTTACTTCCAGAGACACTTTGGAAATCTTCCTTGGCACACTCTTCTTCAAACTGAGTTTCTTAATATCGTACCTTATGCTTATTACAACAGTTTTAAATCATTGTGGAAACATCTTTGTCACATCGCAAAGGTAGCATGAAAAGAGCCCTGGCAGGGGTAGCGACAAAAATGCAAAAAATTAAGGCAGCCAGTGTTCCCAGGCGTACTAACGTAGTTGCTCAACTTCGGTGATTAGACGAGAACGGTTGATATTTTTTTAAATTTATTTATTTAGTTAGTGGAATGTAGCACTGCTACAAAACAGTAGGCTCTGACGTATTTCCGAACGCGTCTGTCGATTCATAGTGTTTCGTTATTTTCGAGGAATTCCTGGCACTCTTCCTTCACGCATTCTTTCTCAAACTGAGATCACTACCGTAATTTCGTATCTTACGTTTAATACAGTACTTTAAAATGCTTGTGGAAGCATCTTTGTCGACACCTGAAAGTTAGTATGAAAAGAGGCCTGGCAGATGTAGCGACGTAAAAATGAAAAAATGAGATAGAGCCAACAGCACCTTTTTTTATTTTATTTTTTTTTTTTCAATGGCTATAAAGGTACTGGTGGCTCCCTCGAGGTGAATCGGTGGACGCTGGCCAACGATCGCCTTCATCGGCGAATGGCACATGTGGCAATTAGGCATTGTGGCGTTCTGGACATGGAACAAAAGGGAAAGAGTCCTCCAATGTGTGAAAAACGGAAGTTCAGAATGCCTCCCATTGATACGCAAAAAATAAAAAGAAAAGTCGGCTTCACGCCGTATCAACCGACGGTGACGACAGTCCAAAGGGAACACAAAACATTCAAACGCAATCAAGACGATGCATCCACCGGAAAGAAAAGTCATTGCTGAACACCAATAAGAAAAACTCCATTCACGTTGGAAAATGAGAAAAACATCCGGTATCACCGGCACTCAAAACGAACGAGAAGGTACGAGACGTGGCATCCTCAGAAACACACTTAAACACACGGTGGGGTGTAGTTACCGTGTACGTGAAATGTAGAATCCAGGAAGAAACTTTGAGGAAAGCGCACGCCATTTTTTTTTTCGTATCGAATTTAAACGGTCGGGCAACGAGCGTGGCAGGCAGGCGGCGGCAATGAGGGCAGGGGTCAATTATTCTGAGGCTTGGCCACAGTGTCGCCCCCACACCCGTCATCACTCATAGTGACCGTAAAACAAATAATGATTCGTATCACCGGTGTGAAATTCCACACCGACAAAAAGTCCAAGGGTGTCGAGCACAGGCACGGGACGAGATGTTTGGAGTGCTCCACAATAAAAGAAATGAAAAAAATGAAGAAAAACGCAAAACAATCACCACCAGGAATTATAACTAAAACAGCAGTAAAGAATCTCGTCACGCCACAAACGGAAAAAAACTAAGAATACGGACACACATGCCAAACAAGAAGTTCGGCAATAACGTCCAGAAAAAACTGAAAAGACTTCTGATTTCGTTCGGTAATCAAGTTTCGTCAATTTTCGTTCCAGAAAAATTTGAGGAAGTCGCATTAATGCATATTGTGTCGCTCAAGGGCAAGAGAAAGGATGAGAGATAAACAGCCATGTTACGCAGGTACTGAAAGTCGTGCAAAAGCATGCGCTAGTGCGACCCGCAAAAAATTTGCAATATTTCGCCGATAGTGTGGCGATGTCAGAATCCGAGTATGTTGGGTCCATAAAAAGGTAAGAAAGTCCAGATCGGTATACAACTTGAGGGAGAATATAGCAAAAACTGTTGGTTGGTTGGTTGGTTGGTTTGGTTTTTTTTTTTTTTTTGGTTGGGTTTAAGGGCGCTCAACTGCTGAGGTCATTAGCGCCCAGTCACTGTTGTTAGAGCACATGGAAGCTAGTAAAACTCAAGGGGACGGAGGGGACACCAGAAGAGCCCGACAAAGATGCAGACAAAATAAGTAAAAAGATTAAATGTCTTTGGACAAGCCAGTTAAAGTTATAAAACGCAGAATACGAGCAGCTGCTCGAGCGTCATCAGCTAAAACATCCGGTAAAGTAGATGGCAGGGACAGGTCAACACGAAATTGACTAAAACGGGGACACGACAATAAAACATGGCGCACTGTTAATGCCTGACCACAAGGGCACTGCGGGGCTGGGTCACCGGAGAGCAGGTAGCGGTGGCTAAACCGGCAATGCCCAATCCGCAACCTGGTCAGAAGGACCTCCTCGCGTCGAGATGGTCGGGAGGAGGTTGTCCAAGCAGTTGGGAGCGGTTTTACTGCCCAGAGCTTGTTTCCTTGGAGGGATGACCAAGCATCCCACCACAACGACACAAGCCTCTTACATACATCCCCACGAACGTCGGATGACGGGACACAATGGGAGGCTGGCCGAGGCAGGAGGACTGCAGCCTTGGCTGCAACATCCGCAGCCTCATTCCCAGGCACTCCTACATGTCCGGGAACCCACAGAAAGCTGACAGAACCACCATTATCAGCGAAAGAATGGAGGGACTGCTGTATCCGTTGAATCAAGGGATGGACCGGATAGGGAGCTCCAAGGCTCTGAAGAGCACTGAGTGAGTCAGAGCAGAGTACATATGAGGAATGGCGGTGGCGGCGGGCATACTGAACGGCCTGATGGAGAGCAAAAAGCTCGGCCGTAAAGCTGGAACATTGGTCGAGGAGCCGGTATTTAAAGGTGGCGGCCCCGACGACAAAGGCACAGCCGACACCATCGTCAGTTTTGGAGCCATCGGTGTAAATAAAGGCGTGACCGGCAAGTCGAGCACGAAGTTCGACAAACCGTGAGCAATACACTGCAGCCGGAGTACCCTCCTTCGGGAGTGAGCTGAGGTCGAGATAAATATGAACCGGAGCCTGGAGCCAAGGTGGTGTCGGGCTCTCACCCTCTCTGAAGGTGGTAGGGAGGGCTAAATCCAATTGTCAAAGCAGGCAACAGAAGCGGACTCCTGGGGGCAGCAGGGCAGACACATACAACCCGTACTGACGGTCGAGAGAATTGGCGAAGAAGGACTTGTAAGAGGGGTGGTCGGGCATAGACGACAGCCGGCAGGCATACCGACACAGCAGTACGTCGCGCCGGTAGGTCAATGGTAACTCGGCAGCTTCGGCATAAAGACTCTCGGCAGGACTAGTGTAGAAGGCTCCGGTCGCAAGACGTATCCCCCGATGGTGGATGGAGTTGAGCCGGCGTAAGAGGGACGGCCGAGCGGACGAGTAGACAAAGCTCCCATAATCCAGCTTCGATCGGACTATGGACCGATACAAGCGAAGCAGGACAGTGCGATCCGCTCCCCAAGATGAACCGCTAAGAACTCTGAAGACATTAAGGGAACGTGTACAACGGGCCGCCAAATAAGAGACATGTGGAGACCAACACAGTTTCCTGTCCAACGTGAGCCCTAGAAACTTAGTTGTGTCCACGAATGGGAGAACAACGGGACCGAGATGTAAGGATGGCGGAAGGAACGCTTTATATCGCCAAAAGTTGATACAAACCGTCTTTTCTTCAGAGAACCGGAAGCCATTTGCCACCCTCCATGAGTAGAGGCTGTCTAGACAACGCTGAAGGCAGCGCTCCAGGAGGCATGTTCTCTGGGCACTGCAGTAGATCGCGAAGTCATCGACAAAGAGAGAGCCTGAGACATTAGGTGGAATGCAATCCATAATTGGATTGATCGCGATGGCAAAAAGGGCTACGCTCAAGACAGAGCCCTGAGGCACTCCGTTCTCCTGGAGGAAGACGTCTGACAATACGGAACCCACACGTACCCTAAACTTTCGATCCGTTAAAAAGGAATCAATAAAAAGGGGCAGGCGACCGCGTAGGCCCCACCTGTGCATAGTGCGAAGGATACCTCCTCTCCAACAGGTATCATAAGCCTTCTCCAAGTCGAAGAACACGGCTACCGTTTGGCGCCTGCGCAAAAAGTTGTTCATGATGAATGTCGACAAGGTCACAAGGTGGTCAACAGCGGAGCGGCGGCGACGAAAGCCGCATTGGACATTAGTAAGTAGCCGTCGAGATTCAAGAATCCAGACTAACCGAGCATTAACCATGCGCTCCATCACCTTACAGACAAAGCTTGTAAGAGAAATGGGGCGGTAACTAGAAGGAAGGTGTCTATCCTTCCCGGGTTTGGGTATAGGAACAACAACGGCGTCACGCCAACGCATGGGGACTTGACCTTCGGTCCAGACGCGATTGTAGGTACGAAGAAGGAAGCTTTTGCCCGCCGGAGAAAGGTGTGCCAGCATCTGAACGTGAATGGCATCTGGCCCCGGAGCAGAGGACCGGGACAGTGCAAGCGCACGTTCGAGTTCCCGCATAGTAAATGGGGCATAATAGGTTTCCAGATTCAGCGAGTGGAAGGAAGGTCGCCGAGCCTCTTCTGCCTCTTTCCTGGGAAGGAAGGCAGGATGGTAATGGGCGGAGCTTGAAACCTCCGCGAAAAAGCGGCCAAAGGCGTTGGATACAGCCACAGGATCAACAAGGACCGCATTACCTGAGGTCAGGCCAGGTACCGAGGAGTGGGCCTTAATGCCCGACAGCCGGCGCAGGCTACCCCAAACGACGGAAGAGGGAGTAAAACTGTTAAAGGAGCTGGTGAAAGAGGCCCAACAAGCTTTTTTGCTGTCTGTGATGACTCTACGGCATTGCGCTCGGAGTCGTTTGTAGTCAATACAATTCGCCAACGTAGGATGGCGGCGAAAAGTGCGTAAAGCACGTCGTCGAGCGCGGATAGCGTCCCTACAAGCCTCGTTCCACCAGGGGACAGAAACGCGACGTGAAGAAGAAGTAGTACGAGGAATGGAACGTTCGGCAGCATTGATGATAACAGCCGTGAGGTATTCGACCTGACTGTCACAACTGGGAAAATCGTGGTCCGGAAAGGTCGCCAGGGATGAGTAAAGTCCCCAGTCAGCTTTCAGTATGTTCCAGCTCGAAGGACGTGGGGATGGGGTGTGGTGCAGGAAACGAACGACACAGGGGAAGAGGTCGCTCGAATAGGTGTCAGAAAGGACATACCACTCGAACCGACGGGCAATAGTGGTAGAACAGATGAAGAGGTCCAAGTGGGAGTAGGTATGAGTAGAGTCCAAGAGGAAAGTCGGGGCGCCGGTATTGAGGCAGACAAGATTGAGATGGTTGAAGACATCTGCCAAGAGTGAGCCTCTTTGACAGGATGCAGGAGAGCCCCAAAGGGGATGATGAGCATTGAAGTCGCCAAACAATAAAAACGGCGGGGGAAGCTGAACGATCAGGTGCATCATGTCAGCCCGACTAACAGCAGACGACGGTGGAGTGTAGATGGTACAAACTGAAAAGGTAAAAGCAGAAAGAGTAATGCGGACAGCTATTGCTTGGAGTGGGGTGGTCAATGGGATGGGATGGTAATAGACATCGTCCCGAACGAGCAACATGACCCCACCATGAGCTGGGATACCGTCCACAGGGGTGAGGTCATACCGCTCCGAGGTATAGTGGGTAAAGGCAATACGGTCAGTCGGGCGCAACTTGGTTTCCTGGAGTCCAAGGACGAGCGGACAGTGCAGGCGGAGGAGCAGTTGTAATTCCTTCCGATTAGATCGAATACCTCTTATGTTCCAATGAAACAACGCCATCGCTAGTCAAAAAGTCGGGGGAACAAGACGGGGGAAGAGCTGGTCACCTCGACGGTCGCGGAGGGCCAGGTTGCGAGGGAACAACGCTACAACCGACGGGAGGCGGATCCGGTTCCATCGACTCGTCGCCAGCTGCGGCCGCTGTCCCTGGTTGTGTAGGAGGGGCAGCATCATTTGCCGACGAAAGGCCAGCTGAGCGCCTGGCAGCAGAGCGTCCCGGCGAAACTGAGGACGGCCGGGAGCAGCGACTCACGGATGGAGCGTCAGACGAAACGCGCCGGGGTGGAGAGGGGGATAGAGACTTCTTCTTGGAGGCCTTCTTGGAAGGCCGAGGAGGCATAGGGATGGTGGGCTGGACCCGAAGAAGGTCCTCTCGCGCGGGGTCCGTTTTGGAACGCCGGACCTCGGAAGCTGAGGTCCGGAACATTTCCCTGATAGACGCCTGAGAAGAGGATCGCTTCTCAGGTGGCGTGGGGGGAGAAGGAGGAGGAAGGGTGGCCCCTGGGGCAGAGGGGGTGGGGGCCACGGGGGAGGAGGATTTGGAAGGGAGGGATTTGGGAGGCGGAGGCAGAGCCCCCTGATGGGCGGAGGAGGCGGAGGGGGGACAGGATAGGGGTGAGGATACCACGGAAGGAGTGGACATAACTGAGGCAAACGAAGTGGTCAATGGCACGGGATGGAGGCGGTCGTACTTCTTCCTGGCCTCAAAATAAGAGAGCCGATCCAAAGTTTTGATTTCTTGTATCTTCTTCTCCTTCTGATATGCGGGGCAGTCTGAGGATCTAGGCGAGTGGCCACCAGGACAATTAACGCACCGAGGTGGTGGGGTGCATGTATGTTCCTCACGAAGAGGACGTCCACAATCGCCACAAAGGCGCTCAGCCTCACACCGTGACGACATGTGCCCAAAGCGCAAACACCTAAAACAGCACATAGGAGGCGGGACGTAGGGTGGCACGTCACACCGGTAGCACATCACCTTTACCTTCTCTGGGAGAACGTCCCTCTCGAAGGCGAGGATAAAGGCCCCGGTGTCGATGCGACGGTCTTTGGGGCCACGCTGGACTCGCCGGACGAAATGCACGCCTCGCCTGGAGCGCCGCCGACTGCGTGGCGGAGGTGGTCTTGATAAGAACGGACCCTGAACGCATCTTGCTGAGAGCCTCGATTTCCCCGAAGATGTCCTCAATGTGCTGAACAAAGAACATGGGCTTGGAGGTGGCGAATGTCCCCCCATCGGTTCAAGAACAGACCAAATAGCGGGGGAAGTACTTCGCCCCAAGCCAGCGGGCCTGTCCCTCCTCCCATGGAGTGGCCAAGGGGGAAAGGGCAGGAGAACCAGAACTAGAAACGGTACCTTTTCTTTTGAAAGACTCGGCCGCAGAGCGACCTGATACGTGGTGACGTTTCATCTGCGAAACGTCCGCCCCGATACCACCCACTCCGACCAGGGGCTCTCCCCACGGGCGCCACCCAGCCGCAGCAAGGGCCACCTGGCAGGATGACCATTGCCGGGAGTCCTGATGCCCCAAGGAGACGGGCATCTACTCCTTGGCCGACGTGGGGAGGGTGCAGCTCAGGTATCGGCAGTACGATCCCTGTGTTGTCAGGAGGCTACAACCTAGAGGGTACATGACGACCCCACCACAACAGGCTGGCTACCGTGCTGGATTTCTGGTGCCATGGAAAGTCCATCATGATCGCTGGTGCAGATGGAGATGCACTATGGGCGGAACTTTGACAACCCATCAGGCGTTTAGGCCCAATTTGAGGAATAGTGGGTATGGTTACAACGCCGGTGCAATGCTGAGTGCCAAGGTCTTAGTGCACTTAGGACCAGTGGTACACCACGTAAGGTGTCCTTCCCCAAAAGGCTCGTACTTCTGTAGAATTTTGAAAAATGGAGGTCAAACCCCAAGGGGGACCATCACATGGAAGGCCGAAATGGTTGAAACTCCTTTTAGTCGCCTCGTACGACAGGCAGGAATACCTCGGGCCTATTCTTACCCCGGACCCGCAGGGGGGTGGTTGGTTTGGGGGATGAAAGGGACCAGACTGCTATGGTCATCGGTCCCTTTTTCCAAATACAAAGAACACCCACAGAGAATAAAACCGAGGAACAGAATAGATCACAGACGATACAGAACAAGAGAAACTGAGACAAAGACAAGACAAAACGAACTAAAACCACACAGAGTGTGTCAGTGGTTGGCCGATCACAGGAACAAAAAAAAGGAAAAGCCAACGACCGAGAACACGTTAAAAACTCAGTTTAAAACCGTAGGCCAAAGGCCAGAATCAACACAAAACAATAAAATAAAACAAACACTCAGATTAAATGATAAAAAACCCCTGCCCGAATAAAATGTAAAAGTAAGTCAGCCAAGAAGAGTCATCTGTTAAAAGGGCAGGGAGCGAGTCAGGCAGGGCGAACGACTGCCTGAGCACAGCTAAAAGTGGACAGTCCAATAAAATGTGGACCACTGTCAAAACGGAGCCGCAGCGACATAAAGGTGGGGCGTCACGTCGCAATAGGTGGCCGTGCGTCATCCATGTGTGCCCAATGCGCAGCCGGCAGAGGACAACAGACTCCTTGCGAGAGACCCGAAGGAGGAGCGCCACACACCAGTAGGCTCCTTGATGGCCCGAAGTTTATTTCGTGAAGGCAGGGCGCGCCATTCAGCGTGCCAAATGTCGAGAATTTTGCGGCAAAGGAACGCTCGCAAATCTGTCTCCAGGAGGCCAATGTCCAGAGATGGTGTACTGGTGGCCTCTTTCGCCAGGCGGTCAACATTCTCATTGCCAGGTATCCCAACATGGCCTGGGGTCCACACGAAGACCACATAGCGGCCGCAATGGGCAAGAGTATGCAGGGACTCCTGGATAGCCATCACCAGACGGGAACGAGGGAAACACTGGTCGAGAGCTCGTAAACCGATCAGGGAATCGCTACAGATAACGAAGGACTCACCTGAGCAGGAGCGGATATACTCTAGGGTACTGAAGATGGCGACCAGCTCAGCAGTATAAACGCTGCAGCCAGCCGGCAACGAACGTTGTTCGCAATGGTCCCCTAGAGTGAGCGCATAACCGACACGACCAGCAACCATCAAACCGTCAGTGTAAACAATGCCAGAGCCCTGATACGTGGCGAGGATGGAAAGAAAGCGGCGGCGGAAAGTCTCCGGAGGTACTGAGTCCTTCGAGCCCTGTGCCAATTCCAGCTGAAGGCAAGGGCGAGGCACACACCACGGGGGTGTATGCAGAGGTGCCCGGAAAGGAGGCGGAAGAGGGAAATCCCCAAGCCCGGAGAGAAGCTCTCGGACGCGGACCGCGATCGGAGATCCAGCCCTGGGCCTGCGGTCTGGAAGATGGACGTGCGACTGTGGGAAGAGTAGCCAATAATTAGGATGCCCCGGAAAGCTGAAAACATGGGCAGCATAAGAAGCCAGCAAACGTTGGCGGCGTAATCGCAGTGGAGGGACACCCGCCTCCACAAGAATGCTCTCCACTGGGCTGGTCCGGAAAGCACCAGTGGCAAGGCGTATCCAGCTATGGAGGATTGGGTCCAACACCCGCAACGCAGATGGGGATGCTGAGCCATAGGCTAGGCTCCCATAATCCAGACGGGACTGGATTAACGCCTGGTAGAGCCGCAACAGGGTAGATCGGTCGGCGCCCCAGCGGGTGTGGCTCAAGCATCTCAGAGCGTTGAGATGCCGCCAACACGCCTGTTTAAGCTGCCGGATATGAGGCAGCCAAGTCAACCGGGTATCGAAAAGTACACCCAAAAACCTGTGGGACTCCACCACAGCAAGAAGTTCGTCGGCAAGATAAAGCCGCGGCTCAGGATGGACCGTTCGGCGCCGGCAGAAATGCATAACGCGGGTCTTGGCCGCCGAAAACTGAAAACCACGCGCAACAGCCCAAGACTGCGCCTTGCGGATTGCGCCCTGTAGCTGACGTTCAGCTGCTGCTATGCTAATAGAACTATAGTAAAGGCAGAAGTCGTCAGCATACAGGGAAGCGGAGACAGAATTTCTTACTGCCGCAGCGAGACCGTTTATTGCAATTAAAAACAGGCAGACACTTAAAACAGAACCCTGTGGCACACCGTTCTCCTGGACGTGGGTGGAACTATATCAGGCTGCGACTTGCACGCGGAAGGTACGATACGACAGAAAATTGCGGATAAAGATCGGCAGAGGGCCCCGAAGACCCCATTCATGAAGTGTAGGAAGAATGTGATGACGCCATGTCGTATCGTACGCCTTCCGCATGTCGAAGAAGACAGCGACCAGGTGCTGACGGCGGACAAAGGCAGTACGGATGGCCGACTCCAGGCTCACCAGATTGTCGGCGGCGGAGCGGCCTTTACGGAACCCACCCGGAGACGGAGCCAGAAGGCCCCGAGACTCCAGTACCCATTTCAAGCGCCGGCTCACCATCCGTTCGAGAAGCTTGCAAAGAACGTTGGTGAGGCTAATGGGGCGGTAGCTGTCCACCTCCAAAGGGTTCTTGCCTGGTTTCAGAATGGGGATAATGATAGTTGCCCGCCATTGCGACGGAAACTCACCCTCGACCCAATTACGGTTGTGAAGGTCGAGGAGCCGTCGCTGGCAGTCCACTGAGAGGTGTTTCAGCATCTGGCAGTGGATGCTATTCGGTCCAGGAGCGGTATCAGGACAAGCAGCAAGGGCACTGCGTAATTCCCACTCACTGAATGGAACATTGTACGATTCTGGATGGTGGGTGCGAAACGAAAGGCTCCGACGTTCCATCCGCTCTTTAATGGAGCGGAAGGCCAGGGGGTAATTCGCAGAAGCGGAACTCCTAGCAAAATGCTCTGCCAAGCGACTTGCAATAACGTCGGAGTCTGTACAAACTGCTCCATTCAGTGAGAGTGCAGGAATGCTGGCAGGGGTCCGATAGCCGTAGACGCGTCGAATCTTCGCCCAGACCTGCGATGGAGTGACATGGAGGCCAATGGTAGACACATACCGCTCCCAGCACTCCTTCTTGCCTTGGCGGATAAGGAGGCGGGCCCGCGCAGGCAGCCGTTTGAAGGCGATAAGGTGGTCGATGGAGGGATGTCGCTTGTGACGCTGGAGCGCCCGCCAGCGATCTTTAATCGCTTCAGCGATCTCAGGCGACCACCAAGGCACAGCCCTCCGCCGAGGGGACCCAGAAGAACGGGGAATGGCAGATTCGGCGGCAGTAACGATGCCGGTGGTGACCGAGTGAACCACCGCATCAATGTCATCACGAGAGAGAGGCTCAATAGCGGCAGTGGAGGAAAACAAGTCCCAGTCAGCCTTATTCATAGCCCATCTGCTGGGGCGCCCAGAAGAGTGGCGCCGTGGCAGTGACAGAAAGATTGGAAAATGGTCACTACCACACAGGTCGTCATGCACACCCCACTGGACAGACGGCAAGAGGCTAGGGCTACAGAGCGATAGGTCAATGGCAGAGTATGTGCCATGCGCCACACCTAAGTGTGTGGAGGCACCGTCATTTAAGATCGAGAGATCGGGCTGCGCCAATAAATGCTCAATAGCGGCGCCTCGACCTGTTGCCACTGACCCACCCCACAGAGGGTTATGGCCGTTAAAGTCGCCCAGTAACAAGAAAGGTGGCGGCAATTGGGCTACCAGCGCAGCCAGGACATGCTGCGCGACATCACCCTCCTGTGGAAGGTAAAGACTGCAGACAGTAACAGCCTGTGGCGTCCACACCCGAACAGCGACAGCCTCTAAAGTTGTATGTAGAGGGACAGACTCGCTGTGGAGAGAGTTAAGGACATAGATGCAGACGCCACCAGACACCCTTTCATAAGCTACCCAGTTTTTATAACAACCCCGATAGCCACGGAGGGCGGGGGTGCGCATTGCTGGAAACCAAGTTTCCTGAAGAGCTATGCAGAAGATAGGGTGAAGGCTGATAAGCTGTCGGAGCTCAGCGAGATGGTGGAAGAAACCGCTGCAGTTC
Source organism: Schistocerca cancellata (assembly GCF_023864275.1). Classification (NCBI taxonomy): domain Eukaryota; kingdom Metazoa; phylum Arthropoda; class Insecta; order Orthoptera; family Acrididae; genus Schistocerca; species Schistocerca cancellata. The sequence goes on along the minus strand of NC_064628.1, from coordinate 485,297 downwards.
CACTGAAGGATGGTGTTGTCCATGGCTGGGAAAGGCGTGACGGGACGGGGAAGGCAGATTACGCCTCTGGGTCCCCTGCTGCCTCCGATTGAGCACCTGTGCTAGTGCTTTCCATGGCGTCGGAGGGACCGGCGAGATAGAGGTCCTAAGCGGACGCCAGGATCTTCACCTCATCCTCAGACGCAGAGTTTGAAGGTTGCAGTGGGACAGGTGCCACCGCAATGTTAGGATGCTTGGGAGCCTTTTTCTTCAACTGCTTTGCACGCTGTGCCTTTGGAGGGTCTGCCTGGGAGGGCCCCACTGGGTCAGTCTCAGGTACTGACGACGAGCGGGAAGCCCCATGACCAGCGACCGGTTGTTGTTTCATAAATTTGCGGGTGTCCGCTTTGGCACTGGGCAAAGCCTGGGAAGGGAGGGCCCCAAGGGACCCCTTCCTAGCTAGAGTAGCCGAAGAAGCCTCACGCTTCTCCGGCTGGGAAGGGGGGGACGTATGTCCCCGATGGTTGGGGTGGTGTTGTTCCTGGAGTAGATGCAGCAACAGAGGGGGAAGTGCCCCCCACAACCAAGGGGGCTGGTTCATCCTGACATAGCTGAGAGGCAACAGTACGTGACGACATGGGAGAGGATCGGACTGCTGTTGCAGCAGCGGCATAGGTGGATATCATGGGCACAGGATGTAGCCGCTCATATTTCCGCCGTGCCTCAGTGTAGGTCAGGCGGTCCAGAGTCTTATATTCCATTATCTTCCTTTCCTGCTGGAAGATCCTACAGTCCGGTGAGCAGGGGGAATGGTGTTCTCTGCAGTTAACACATATAGGAGGCGGGGCACATGGACTATCGGGATGGGTAGGACGGCCACAATCCCGACAGGTGATGCTGGAAGTACAGCGAGATGACATGTGCCCGAACTTCCAGCACTTAAAACACCGCATTGGAGGAGGGATATATGGCTTCACATCACAACGGTAAACCATCACCTTGACCTTTTCGGGTAAAACATCACCTTCGAAGGCCAAGATGAAGGCACCGGTGGCTACACGATTATCCCTCGGACCCCGATGGACGCGCCGGACGAAGTGAACACCTCGTCGTTCGAAGTTGGCGCGTAATTCATCGTCGGACTGCAGAAGAAGATCCCTGTGGAATATAATCCCCTGGACCATGTTGAGACTCTTATGCGGCGTAATGGTAACTGAAACATCCCCCAACTTGTCACAATTGAGCAACATCCGTGACTGGGCAGAGGATGCCGTTTTGATGAGCACAGAACCAGAGCGCATTTTGGACAAGCCCTGCAGCTCCCCGAACTTGTCCTCTTTTTTTTTTGTTTATTTACTATGTGCAATTTAGCACTGCTACAAAACAGTAGGCCCTGACTTATTTCAGTACTCAACTGTCGATTCGCAGTGTGTTGTTATTTTCAAGGCGTTCTATCACTCTTCTTTCGCGCATTCTTGCTTAAACTCAGTTCATTACTGTAATTTCCTATCTTACGTTTGATACACTAGTTTAAAATGCTTGTGGAAGCATCTTTGTCGCGCCTGATAGTTAGTATGAAAAAGAGGCGTGGCAGGTGCAGCGACGTAAAAATGAAAAAATGAGATAGAGCCAACAGCACGCGGTGTTCCCAGGCGGTCACCCATCCAAGTACTAACCGCGCCCGATGTTGCTTAACTTCGGTGATCGGACGAGAACCGGTGTAGTCAACATGGTATGGCCGTTGGCGTCCTTATACTGTAGCCGCACCACGGAAGAAGCATTCGCCTCTTCTCCCAACACACGCAATCGCCGCTTTCCGTGGCACATTTGACGCAAAGCAAGTAGGCGAGACACACGACACAGCTGCTCGTTGCACCGCCTGTCATTCCTTTGGTGCGCGCGGCCTGCGACACTCGCGGGCGACGCATCTTGTAGGGCTTGCGCGCGGCCGGCCCGGCCGGCGGGGGAGCTGCGGCAGTGTCCTGCTGGACCGGCGGAAGCTTTCTCACCTGCCTGACACACGCCGCGCTTCCAGATTTATGCGTAATTTGCGCGGTGCATTTGCATTCGCGCCTGTCCCCCCTCCCGTCCCGACTTTGCTCGACTGCCGCTCGCTGCCGCTCGGGTCGCGGCCCATATGACAGCACAAGCACGAGAAACATCTGCGAGACGGGCGCGGGCCTGACCGGCGTGTCCGAGACGCCGTGGGCGGCCGTTCGGAGCTACTAGAGCAGCGCTGTGCCGTGCCGTGGAAAGGTGCGAAACCAAGGACAGAAGACACAGGCGGTTCGACAAAGCATCCATCTCTTGTTGCGACGAAAGATAAATTTTTGTTTACAAATTTGCGCATGTACACTGCTACAAAACAATAAGCCCTGACGTATTTCGCAACATTTCTGCCGCTTCATACTGTTTTGTTATTTCCAGAGACACTTTGGAAATCTTCCTTGGCACACGCTTCTTCAAACTGAGTTCCCTAATATCGTATCTGTTGCTTATTACAACAGATTTAAGTCATTGTGGAAAAATCTTCGTCGCATCGGAAAGGTAGCATGAAGAGAGGGCTGGCGGGGGTGGCGACAAGAAAGCAAAATATGAAGACAGCCAGAGGTCCCAGGCAGTCACCGATCCGATTACTAACGTTGTTGTTTAACTTGGGTGACGGCTCGAGAACGGTTGATTTTTTTTTGATATATTTAGTTAGTTTTCGGAATTTAGCACTGCTACGTAACAGTAGGCTCTGACGCATTTCAAGAACACATCTGTCGATTGGTAGTGTTTTGTCATTTTCAACGAGTTCCTAGCACTCTTCTTTCGCGCATTCTTGCTCAAACTGAGTTCATTACTGTAATTTCGTATCTGACGTTTGATACAGTAGTTTAAAATACTTGTGGAAGCATCTTCGTCGACACCTGAAAGTTAGTATGAAAAGAGGGCTGGCAGGTGTAGCGACGTAAAAATGAAAAAATGAGATAGAGCCAACAGCACCTTTTTTTTTTTTTTTTAACCAAAAATATTTATTTCAGAAAAAAAAGTAAGAACAACAAATAAATCATCTCTATGGTTGTAATTTACACGTTTTCATATTAGTTTTGATCATCTGTTTATGGTATTTGTTACTCTTATTTCTTTTGTGGGACATGCTGTCCATTTTCTAATTTTCCTTTCATTATTTTCGTTTTTAAACACTTCGATAAGTTTTTCCAATATTCGTTACTGGGCGTAGTCCATTTTCATTGCTATATGTTTATGTCCAAGTTTGTTATGGCAAATAATGATACGACTGGCATTTCTCTGATGTCACAGAGTTATTCACTTGCAATGTGCATATTTGCAATGTGCATATAAAGAAACAAACAAAAAAATGAGCATAGTTATTTAGATAGTGATTACATTAAATTAAATTCATTTAACTTACATATTGCATTTAAGGCATGAAAGGATGGTAGAAACAAAAGAGGTCCGGTTTTAGTTCGGCGTTTAAGCATGCATCACATATTATTTACATGGAAAGACAGATCTGACAGTTGAAGGACGAAGGTGAAAGTAGAGATGAGTGCAAAGGATTAGTACATGTTATGACTTTGTGGCACTTAGGAAGGGAAAGAACACTTTAATATGTACCTGTTATTCCGGTGGTGATTGGGAGGTTATAGCACTGAAACACTACACTCTAGGGGGTTCACACAGATAACACTTTCTTTTTGCTGCATTTCTTAAAACACTTTGGCGCACTTCTACTTTCACTTTCATTTTGGATTTGCACTATTTTACTTTTATCACTGCACTGCACTGTCGAGGTTGCTGCGGTGCTGTGGGGAGGCTCGCTGGTGTTCACGTGCCGCCGGGGAAGACGTCGTCGATGGCTGCCTGCAGGGGTATCCGGAGGAAGTTCTGGAAGTTCTCGTCGTACCGCCTTTTCTGCTGGGCTTCCTTATGTTCCTCCCAGAGGTCCATCAGGAAGTCGACGTGGTCCGTCTGCCGCTTCGTCACGATGGCGTGGCCTGTCATGCCGAGGATCCACAGGGTTGCCAGCCTTTTCGGCCTGGGAAATGGTTTGATGTCGGGCGCAGTGATGACTGTAGGTGTTATAGCTCGCTGGTCCGTTCTATTTATTTTTGCCACCATTCTCTGGCACGTTTCCCATATGCTCACCCCGTTTTTACATGTGAAGCGGTGCTCTAAGGTGTCGACACAGTTGCATGCTTCACATTTATCTGAATCTCTCAGTTTGATTCTGGCTAATTTTTCGTTTGTTGCTACCGTCTTGTTTACTATTCGGTACCAGCTCGCCTTCACGTGCTTTGGTAGCGTGGTTTCCGTGATGTTTTTCCATATCTGTGGCCAGTTGTGATTGGGGAACTTGTTTTCTATTTTGTTTCTGGCAGGCCTTCCCCTCAGCGCCCTGTAAATTTGCCTCGCTGTCCTGTGACTGGGATTTGCCACGGTTGTCAATGCATAGCTCTTGTCTATGTAGTATTGTCTTACGTGGCAAATCTTATACGGGATGTGGCTCGTGTTTATTGGCGGTTCTTCAGATGCAGGTTTCATTCTTTTTATCAGTGCTGCTGTGATGCTTTCTGGGTTCTTCTCCTTGATTTCCAGCGTCCTTTTTAGTAGAAGCGCCGCACATTTCGTTCTTATTTCCACAAGGCCGAGTCCTCCTTCCTCTATCGGTAGCGAGCATGTTTCCTGCGCCACTTTGAAGATTTCTCTTCGCCACAGGAGGTAGTATACGGCTCCCGTGATTGCCCTAGCTATTTCTTTGGGTAAGGTCAGGATCTGTGCCAGGTAGTAGGCTTTCGATAGGATCGTTGTGTTTATGAGGTCTATTCTTTGATGTAGTGTTAGTTTCCTGTTTGAATGCACTCTCGTGAGGCCTCGTATTACATGTAGTGCGTTCCTCCAGTTGTATGTTGCCATTTTTTGTGGGCAAGGCTGCATGAAGATGCCGAGTACTTTGTGGTTCTCGACTACTTCATACCACTGACTCGCTGCATTTATCTGCTTATTCCCAATTGGCAGTAGCACTGTTTTCTTTTTGTTAATTTTTGCACCTGACGCTTCTTCAAAAGTGTGCAGTATTTCTTCCACCGTTTTTATTTCTTCACGTTGTTGGATGAAGATTCCCACGTCATCTGCGTAGGCTACGCAAGCCACTGTTTTGTCTTCCACCGTGTAGCCTGCTATGCTATTGGCGATCTTCTTCAATAGCGGGTCTAGTGCTACTGCAAATAGAGCCATTGACAGGGGGCAGCCTTGCCTCACTGACCTGTTTAGCGCTAGGTATTTTGTTGTCCAGCCGTTTATGGCTATTCTGGATTTGCCATTCTTTAGTAGTTTTTCGACGATGCTGTTGAATTTTGGTCCGAATCCTAGTCTTTTTAACGTCTTCATTAAGTAGCTGTGATCGATCCTATCGAAAGCCTTGTTGAAGTCTACGGATATTATTGCTGCTGTATTCCTGTTGGTGGCTGCATATGCTATCACGTCTCTATAGGTGGAGGTAGCGTTAAATATACTTCTACCTGGCACTGCACACGTCTGCCACGGGCTTATTGCTTTGGTCATTGCAGTCTTCAAGTTGCTTGCGAGGCATTTGGCTATTAATTTATAATCGGCATTCAGGAGCGTGACGGGACGGTAATCTTCTATTCGTCGGGCTTTTTTCTGTTTCGGTATGAGTATGATGGTCCCATCCGTGAGCCTGGCTGGTATCTCTGCTCCGCCTAAGATCTCATTTACCATCTCCGTCACTTTCCCTCCGATTATGTCCCAGTACTCGATGTAAAACTCGGTCGGGATGCCGTCGGTGCCCGGTGATCTTCCTTTGGCGCTGCTCTTGAGGACTGCTCCGACTTCATCTTCGTCGAAGGTCTCCGTCAGTTTTGTTCTGTCTGCCTCCGTTAGCATCCGTGTTGTGTTTTGCAGGATTTTTGTTACTGCTCGTTGTTTTGTTTCTTCTTTTTGGAAGAGTTGTTCGAAGTGCGTCTCTACGTGTTTTTTAATTTCTGGTTTTGTTTTGAGAGATCGCCCTTCGCCGTCGCACAGTTCCTTAATGGTCTTGCTCGCCGCCCTTTCCCTCTCCCTGTTGATGTGGTGCAGGGTAGCGGGCTCGTCCTCCACTTCGCCGTACGTTTTACTTCTTGTGATTACTCCCCTCAGTTGCTGTTGTTTGATCAGTAGCATTTTTGCTTTGATCCTCCTCACTCTAGGCAAGAAAGATGGGTCGTCTAACGGCGCATTTAGGGCGTCTTTCAGGCACTGTTGATAAAAGTCGGCAGTGTTCCTTCTCCAGAACGCTTTTTCGGCGCAGAACCGAATTAGCAGTCTTCTTAGCGCTGTTTTCGTGCGCGTAATCCACCAGTCTATTGTGGTGCTGTGCTCTGCTCTCTGCGCCAAGCAATCTTGCCACGTGGCTTCTATCTCCTTTCTCAGAGCGACGTCTTGCAGGTGGTCGGTGTTTAGCTTCCAGGAGCTTCTTCCCGCTTCCGTCTTCTCTGTTTCCAAACGGATGCTGCACTCGTAGCAGGAGTGGTCGGAAAACATGACTGGGCAGACCTCCACTCGCGATATTTTGTCTGCCAAGTCTCTGCTTACGTAAATTCTATCCAGTCTGCTTCTTCCGTTTCTGTAGAAGTATGTGAACTCTGTGAGTGCGAGATTTTTCACTCTCCACGAATCCTCCAGTTTTAAACGTTTAATGAGTTCTTGTAATTCGGCGCACACGTTTGCCACTGGGATCTGGTCCTCTTGTGCGGTCACACAATTGAAGTCACCACCAATTATGATATTGTTGTTGTTGTGTAGGATAAGTTCACATATTTCTTCGTTAAAGAAGTTGCTCCTGGCTCTCTTGTTGTTTGTGCCTGACGGTGCGTATACGTTCACAACTAACGTGCCCTCTATTTGGATCGCGGTGTTCCCAGGCGGTCACCCATCCAAGTACTAACCGGGCCCGATGTTGCTTAACTTCGGTGATCGGACGAGAACCGGTGTATTCAACATGGTATGGCCGTTGGCGTCCTTATACTGTAGCCGCACCACACAAGAAGCATTCGCCTCTTCTCCCGACACACGCAATCGCCGCTTTCCGTGGCACATTTGACGCAAAGCACGTCTTTCCACCTCGAAGGTGGCGCGGAGTGCGCGCTCGCCTCGGCGTCTCATAGGCGACTGCCGAACGTGGGTGAGACGCGCAACACAGCTGCTCGATGCACCGCCTGTCTTTCATTTGGTGCGTGCGGCCTCCGACACTCGCTGGCGGCGCACCTTGTTCCTGTTATCCGGCGCAGGGCTTGCGCGCGGCGGGGGGACTGCGCGGGGTGTTGCAGTGTCCTGCTGGAGCGACGGAGGCTTTCAAGCCTGGCTGACACACGCCGCGCTTCCAGATATTTGCGTAATTTGCGCGGTGCATTGGCGCCTGTCCCCCCCCTTCCGTCTCGACTTGTCCCGACTGCCGCTCGCTGCCGCTCGGGTCGCGGTCCATATGACAGCACAAGCGCGAGAAACGTCTGCGGGAGGCGGCGAGACGACAAAAGAATAAATTTATGATTACAAACCGAATTTGGAGCTGTACGCCGCTGCAGAAAGATAGGCAGGCGCTAACGTATTTCGGAGCATACCGCCTGATTCGTACTGTTTTGTCGTTTTCAAAGACTTCCTGGCAAACTTGGTTAGCACATTCTCCTTCAAACTGACTTAATTACTGCAGTTTCGTACCTTACGGCCGTTTAAAGTGCTCAAGGAAGTCTCTTTGTCACAACAGAAAGGTGGTATGGGAAGAGGGCTGGCAGGAGTGGCGACTAGAAAGCGAAAAATGAAGGCAGCCAGAGTTCCCAGGCGCTCACCCATACGAGTACTAACGTTGTTGCTTCACTTCGGTGATCGGACGAGAACGGAAGATTTTATTTCTTTATTTTCTTTTTTTTTTTTTTTTGTTTATTTACTTTGTGCAATTTAGCACTGCTACAAAACAGTAGGCCCTGACTTATTTCAGAACTCATCTGTCGATTCGCAGTGTGTTGTTATTTTCAAGGCGTTCTAGCAGTCTTCTTTCGCGCATTCTTGCTCAAACTCAGTTCATTACTGTAATTTCGTATCTTACGTTTGATACAGTAGTTTAAAATGCTTGTGGAAGCATCTTTGTCAACACCTGAAAGTTAGTATGAAAAGAGGGCTGGCAGGTGTAGCGACGTAAAAATGAAAAAATGAGATAGAGCCAACAGCACCTTTTTTTTTTTTTTTAACCAAAAATATTTTTTCAGAAAAAAAGTAAGAACAACAAATAAATCATCTCTATGGTTGTAATTTACACGTTTTCATATTAGTTTTGATCATCTGTTTATGGTATTTGTTACTCTTATTTCTTTTGTGGGACATGCTGTCCATTTTCTAATTTTCCTTTCATTATTTTCGTTTTTAAACACTTCGATAAGTTTTTCCAATATTCGTTACTGGGCGTAGTCCATTTTCATTGCTATATGTTTATGTCCAAGTTTGTTATGGCAAATAATGATACGACTGGCATTTCTCTGATGTCACAGAGTTATTCACTTGCAATGTGCATATTTGCAATGTGCATATAAAGAAACAAACAAAAAAATGAGCATAGTTATTTAGATAGTGATTACATTAAATTAAATTCATTTAACTTACATATTGCATTTAAGGCATGAAAGGATGGTAGAAACAAAAGAGGTCCGGTTTTAGTTCGGCGTTTAAGCATGCATCACATATTATTTACATGGAAAGACAGATCTGACAGTTGAAGGACGAAGGTGAAAGTAGAGATGAGTGCAAAGGATTAGTACATGTTATGACTTTGTGGCACTTAGGAAGGGAAAGAACACTTTAATATGTACCTGTTATTCCGGTGGTGATTGGGAGGTTATAGCACTGAAACACTACACTCTAGGGGGTTCACACAGATAACACTTTCTTTTTGCTGCATTTCTTAAAACACTTTGGCGCACTTCTACTTTCACTTTCATTTTGGATTTGCACTATTTTACTTTTATCACTGCACTGCACTGTCGAGGTTGCTGCGGTGCTGTGGGGAGGCTCGCTGGTGTTCACGTGCCGCCGGGGAAGACGTCGTCGATGGCTGCCTGCAGGGGTATCCGGAGGAAGTTCTGGAAGTTCTCGTCGTACCGCCTTTTCTGCTGGGCTTCCTTATGTTCCTCCCAGAGGTCCATCAGGAAGTCGACGTGGTCCGTCTGCCGCTTCGTCACGATGGCGTGGCCTGTCATGCCGAGGATCCACAGGGTTGCCAGCCTTTTCGGCCTGGGAAATGGTTTGATGTCGGGCGCAGTGATGACTGTAGGTGTTATAGCTCGCTGGTCCGTTCTATTTATTTTTGCCACCATTCTCTGGCACGTTTCCCATATGCTCACCCCGTTTTTACATGTGAAGCGGTGCTCTAAGGTGTCGACACAGTTGCATGCTTCACATTTATCTGAATCTCTCAGTTTGATTCTGGCTAATTTTTCGTTTGTTGCTACCGTCTTGTTTACTATTCGGTACCAGCTCGCCTTCACGTGCTTTGGTAGCGTGGTTTCCGTGATGTTTTTCCATATCTGTGGCCAGTTGTGATTGGGGAACTTGTTTTCTATTTTGTTTCTGGCAGGCCTTCCCCTCAGCGCCCTGTAAATTTGCCTCGCTGTCCTGTGACTGGGATTTGCCACGGTTGTCAATGCATAGCTCTTGTCTATGTAGTATTGTCTTACGTGGCAAATCTTATACGGGATGTGGCTCGTGTTTATTGGCGGTTCTTCAGATGCAGGTTTCATTCTTTTTATCAGTGCTGCTGTGATGCTTTCTGGGTTCTTCTCCTTGATTTCCAGCGTCCTTTTTAGTAGAAGCGCCGCACATTTCGTTCTTATTTCCACAAGGCCGAGTCCTCCTTCCTCTATCGGTAGCGAGCATGTTTCCTGCGCCACTTTGAAGATTTCTCTTCGCCACAGGAGGTAGTATACGGCTCCCGTGATTGCCCTAGCTATTTCTTTGGGTAAGGTCAGGATCTGTGCCAGGTAGTAGGCTTTCGATAGGATCGTTGTGTTTATGAGGTCTATTCTTTGATGTAGTGTTAGTTTCCTGTTTGAATGCACTCTCGTGAGGCCTCGTATTACATGTAGTGCGTTCCTCCAGTTGTATGTTGCCATTTTTTGTGGGCAAGGCTGCATGAAGATGCCGAGTACTTTGTGGTTCTCGACTACTTCATACCACTGACTCGCTGCATTTATCTGCTTATTCCCAATTGGCAGTAGCACTGTTTTCTTTTTGTTAATTTTTGCACCTGACGCTTCTTCAAAAGTGTGCAGTATTTCTTCCACCGTTTTTATTTCTTCACGTTGTTGGATGAAGATTCCCACGTCATCTGCGTAGGCTACGCAAGCCACTGTTTTGTCTTCCACCGTGTAGCCTGCTATGCTATTGGCGATCTTCTTCAATAGCGGGTCTAGTGCTACTGCAAATAGAGCCATTGACAGGGGGCAGCCTTGCCTCACTGACCTGTTTAGCGCTAGGTATTTTGTTGTCCAGCCGTTTATGGCTATTCTGGATTTGCCATTCTTTAGTAGTTTTTCGACGATGCTGTTGAATTTTGGTCCGAATCCTAGTCTTTTTAACGTCTTCATTAAGTAGCTGTGATCGATCCTATCGAAAGCCTTGTTGAAGTCTACGGATATTATTGCTGCTGTATTCCTGTTGGTGGCTGCATATGCTATCACGTCTCTATAGGTGGAGGTAGCGTTAAATATACTTCTACCTGGCACTGCACACGTCTGCCACGGGCTTATTGCTTTGGTCATTGCAGTCTTCAAGTTGCTTGCGAGGCATTTGGCTATTAATTTATAATCGGCATTCAGGAGCGTGACGGGACGGTAATCTTCTATTCGTCGGGCTTTTTTCTGTTTCGGTATGAGTATGATGGTCCCATCCGTGAGCCTGGCTGGTATCTCTGCTCCGCCTAAGATCTCATTTACCATCTCCGTCACTTTCCCTCCGATTATGTCCCAGTACTCGATGTAAAACTCGGTCGGGATGCCGTCGGTGCCCGGTGATCTTCCTTTGGCGCTGCTCTTGAGGACTGCTCCGACTTCATCTTCGTCGAAGGTCTCCGTCAGTTTTGTTCTGTCTGCCTCCGTTAGCATCCGTGTTGTGTTTTGCAGGATTTTTGTTACTGCTCGTTGTTTTGTTTCTTCTTTTTGGAAGAGTTGTTCGAAGTGCGTCTCTACGTGTTTTTTAATTTCTGGTTTTGTTTTGAGAGATCGCCCTTCGCCGTCGCACAGTTCCTTAATGGTCTTGCTCGCCGCCCTTTCCCTCTCCCTGTTGATGTGGTGCAGGGTAGCGGGCTCGTCCTCCACTTCGCCGTACGTTTTACTTCTTGTGATTACTCCCCTCAGTTGCTGTTGTTTGATCAGTAGCATTTTTGCTTTGATCCTCCTCACTCTAGGCAAGAAAGATGGGTCGTCTAACGGCGCATTTAGGGCGTCTTTCAGGCACTGTTGATAAAAGTCGGCAGTGTTCCTTCTCCAGAACGCTTTTTCGGCGCAGAACCGAATTAGCAGTCTTCTTAGCGCTGTTTTCGTGCGCGTAATCCACCAGTCTATTGTGGTGCTGTGCTCTGCTCTCTGCGCCAAGCAATCTTGCCACGTGGCTTCTATCTCCTTTCTCAGAGCGACGTCTTGCAGGTGGTCGGTGTTTAGCTTCCAGGAGCTTCTTCCCGCTTCCGTCTTCTCTGTTTCCAAACGGATGCTGCACTCGTAGCAGGAGTGGTCGGAAAACATGACTGGGCAGACCTCCACTCGCGATATTTTGTCTGCCAAGTCTCTGCTTACGTAAATTCTATCCAGTCTGCTTCTTCCGTTTCTGTAGAAGTATGTGAACTCTGTGAGTGCGAGATTTTTCACTCTCCACGAATCCTCCAGTTTTAAACGTTTAATGAGTTCTTGTAATTCGGCGCACACGTTTGCCACTGGGATCTGGTCCTCTTGTGCGGTCACACAATTGAAGTCACCACCAATTATGATATTGTTGTTGTTGTGTAGGATAAGTTCACATATTTCTTCGTTAAAGAAGTTGCTCCTGGCTCTCTTGTTGTTTGTGCCTGACGGTGCGTATACGTTCACAACTAACGTGCCCTCTATTTGGATCGCGGTGTTCCCAGGCGGTCACCCATCCAAGTACTAACCGGGCCCGATGTTGCTTAACTTCGGTGATCGGACGAGAACCGGTGTATTCAACATGGTATGGCCGTTGGCGTCCTTATACTGTAGCCGCACCACACAAGAAGCATTCGCCTCTTCTCCCGACACACGCAATCGCCGCTTTCCGTGGCACATTTGACGCAAAGCGCGTCTTTCCACCTCGAAGGTGGCGCGGAGTGCGCGCTCGCCTCGGCGTCTCATAGGCGACTGCCGAACGTGGGTGAGACGCGCAACACAGCTGCTCGATGCACCGCCTGTCTTTCATTTGGTGCGTGCGGCCTCCGACACTCGCTGGCGGCGCACCTTGTTCCTGTTATCCGGCGCAGGGCTTGCGCGCGGCGGGGGGACTGCGCGGGGTGTTGCAGTGTCCTGCTGGAGCGACGGAGGCTTTCAAGCCTGGCTGACACACGCCGCGCTTCCAGATATTTGCGTAATTTGCGCGGTGCATTGGCGCCTGTCCCCCCCCTTCCGTCACGACTTGTCCCGACTGCCGCTCGCTGCCGCTCGGGTCGCGGTCCATATGACAGCACAAGCGCGAGAAACGTCTGCGGGAGGAGGCGAGACGACAAAAGACGAAATTTATGATTACAAATCGAATTTGGAGCTGTACGCCGCTGCAGAACGATAGGCGCTAACGTATTTCGGAGCACACCGCCCGATTCGTACTGTTTTGTCGTTTTCAAAGACTTCCTGGCAAACTTGGTTGGCACATTCTCCTTCAAACTGAGTTAATTACTGCAGTTTCGTACCTTACGGCCGTTTAAAATGCCTAAGGAAGTCCCTTTGTCACGACAGAAAGGTGGTATGGAAAGAGGGCTGGCAGGAGTAGCGACTAAAAAGCGAAAAATGAAGACAGCCAGAGTTCCCAGGCGCTCACCCATCTGAGTACTAACGTTGTTGCTTCACTTCTGTGATCGGACGAGAACGGAAGATTTTTTTTTATTTACTTTGTGGAATTTAGCACTGCTACAAAACAGTAGGCCCTGACTTGTTTCAGAACTCATCTGTCGATTCGTAGTGTGTTGTTCTTTCCGAGGCGTTCTAGCACTCTTCTTTCGCGCATTCTTGCTCAAACTGAGTTCATTACTGTAATTTCGTATCTGACGTTTGATACAGTAGTTTAAAATACTTGTGGAAGCATCTTCGTCGACACCTGAAAGTTAGTATGAAAAGAGGGCTGGCAGGTGTAGCGACGTAAAAATGAAAAAATGAGATAGAGCCAACAGCACCTTTTTTTTTTTTTTTTTTTTTTTTAAACGTAATAAACTTTTATTTACAGAATAACAAATACAGTCATGAGATTCCATGGTACTTTCAATTTCAATTTCTGTTAGTTATCGAGTCTTTTTCTTTCTTTTCTGATATCTAACTTTGTTGCAATTGTCTGTTTCGTTATATTTTGTGCATTTGCAGGTTGATTTACACTGTTGCACTGATTTGTAAGTCAGTGGAGCAAAGATATTTCATTTTTCCTGTTTAATTTGCATTTTTGTTAATTTTATGGGTTGATTCAAGCACTTCTAAGTTCTAGAATTTAGGTAGAGTTATTGGTCTGGTGCCATTATGTGGCATGTAACTATTATTAGAGTTGTCTTACTGGCTAAGGCTTACATCTAGGAGGCAAAGGACAATGACAAATATGTATGAGTGAATATTATATATTATATATTTATATAGCGAAGGTGTCCATGAGATTGTGTTTGAGAGGAATAGAGCGAGAGCGGGATAGAGAGAGAGACAGAGAGACAGAGAGACAGAGACAGAGAGAGAGAGAGAGAATTAGAGTGAGAGGGCGATATGGAACACATTTGGGACATAATTAAGGAAAAACTCTATAAGTGGACAAATAAATTCTACGTAAGCTTAACATGATTAGATAGAAAATGCAGAGAGTTGTTTCTTTTGTTAGTCTACTCACATAGTCATCTTCGGTGTAGCGAGTGATGTTTCGCACATTTTTATGAACGCTACCTGGATATACGCTATATGTGTAGCCGTAGCACTCATCTAATAATATTTACACCTTTTTTTTCCGTTGCGGACACTGTGATTGCACTGCACCAATTTTACACCGCATCACTTTTAACACACAACACTTGGGGGTGTTGGAGGGTCTCTGCATCGGCGACGATGGAGGCGTGGAGGACTAGGGGGGGGGCGTGGTGTGGCGGCGGCGGCAGCGGCAGCGGCAGCGGCGGCGGCGGCGGCGGCGCCGGCGGCGGCGGCGGCGGCGGCGGCGCCGGCGGCGGCGGCGGCGGCGGCGGCAGCGGCAGCGCCGGCGGCGGCGGCGGCGGCGGCGGCGGCGGCGGCGGCGGCGGCAGCGGCGGCGGCGGCAGCGGCGGCGGCGGCGGCTGCGCCGGCGGCGGCGGCGGCAGCGCCGGCGGTGGCGGCGGCGGCGGCGGCGGCGGCGGCGGTGGCGGTCGCGGCGTGTGGGGACGGAGGGCGTCCTTGAAGGCGGCGTCCAGCGCTATCTGTAGGTAGTTCTGGAACGTCTGCCTGTAGTTGTTTTTCCGCTTGGCTCGCTTGTGTTCCTCCCAGAGATCGGTGAGGAACTGCACTCCGTCCGTTTGTTTTTTTGCGATTATGGCGTGCGCTGTCATCGCGAACGTCCACATGGTCGCGACGCGTTTGGGTCTTGGGAAACATTTTGCAGCCGGGATCGTGAGGGCTGTGGCTTCTATAGTTCGGTGGTCCGCCCTGTTCATGAGTGCCACCATTTTCCTGCATGTCTCCCATATCGCCTGACTTGTCGGACATGTGAAGCGGTGTTCCACGGTGTCGATCTCGTTGCACGCTTCGCAGTGCGGCGACTCGCGCATGCCGATGCGCGCTAGCCGCTCGTTCGTCGGTATCTTGTTGTGTACGACTTTGTACCACGTGTCTCTAGCTTCCGGAGGTATGGCTTTCTCGGAGAGATTCTTCCAGACTTGTGGCCAGTCGTGGTCTGGAAGATTCGTCTCTGTTCTGCTTCTTCCTTGTCTGCCTCTCAGTGCGCGATAGATTTTCGCTGCAGTTCTCATCTCCTTCACTGCTAGAGTGGATGTGATGTAGCTACTGTCAATTATTATTAGCTTCAAGTAGCGCATCTTGTAGGGTATTCTACTGACGTCTACCGGCGCTTCCCCGGAATCGGGTCTGTGTTCTTTCAGTAGAGACGACGTGGTACAGTCTACACTTCTGTCCTCCATTTGTAGAGCTCGATGGAGCAACAGTGCCGCGCATTTCGTCGTGACGTCTATCAGGCCCAGCCCCCCTTCTTCTCTAGGGAGAGTGCTGGTGGCTTGCGACACTTTGAGAATTTCCCGCCTCCACAGCAGGTAGTATACAGCGCTTCTTATAGACTTCCCTATTTCTATTGGTACGTTTATGACTTGGGCCATGTACCAAGCCTTCGCCAAGATCGTTTCGTTGATCAGCTGCGTTTTCTGGTCCAACGTTAGGTGTCTGTTGGCGTGGGTCCTGACGAGCCCTCTGGTGGTGTTCAGGATGTTCCGCCAGTTCTCTGCGGCCATTTTGAGTGGACAAGCCTGCAGCTGAACACCTAGGACTTTATATTTGTCGGTCACCTGGTACCATGGTCTGGCCTCTCTCAGTTTCCCGTTCCCTATCGGGAGCAGCACTGTTTTGTTAGGGTTGATTTTCGCCCCAGATGCCTTTCCAAAGGATTCAATTATTGGGAGGACGCTGTCAATGTCCTCCTTTCCGTCCGCAAAAATGCTCAAGTCATCGGCATATGCCATACACGTTACTTTAACGTCCTGTAACTTGTAGCCGTTGATGGTGGCGGCGAGCTTCCTGAGGACTGGGTCGAGGGCTACCGTGAATAGTGCCATCGACAGTGGGCACCCTTGCCTCACAGATTTCCCCAGTTTTATCGGCTTAGATGTCCAGCCATTTACAGTGACTCTTGACGTGGCATTTGTTAACATGTTTTTGATGACTTGAGCAAATTCGGAGCCAAATCCTAGTCTTGCCAAGGTCTTCAGCAGGTACCGGTGACCGATCCTGTCCAATGCCTTTTGGAAGTCTATAGAGATGATCGCTGCAGTCGCTCTGTTGGATGCGGCGTGGGCTATAACGTCTCTGTACGTGCAGACGGCGTCGAAGATGTTTCTGCCTAACACTGCACATGTCTGCCATGGGCTGATTGCTTTTTTGAGGGCGAGCTTCATATTTTCCGCGACGCATTTTGCTACTAGCTTGTAGTCCGCATTTAGGAGGGTAATTGGGCGGAAGTCTGTTAACGTTTTTGGCGCCTTATTTTTCGGTATCAGAGTGATGGTCCCTTCCAGGAACGGAGGTGGTATCTCCTTCCCGTCCAGAATTTCGTTGACAATTGCTGTTATTATTCCACCTACTTTGTCCCAGCAGGTGGCGTAGAATTCTGACGGTAATCCGTCCGCTCCTGGAGCTTTGCCGTTGGCGCAGGTGTTGAGGACGGCTCTGACTTCATCCTCAGACACGGCCTCCGTCAGCAAGGCGCGATCGGTGTCGTTCAGCCGTCTGCGCGTTTCTTGTAGTATTCTTGCTGTTTCTGCGTCATCTGGTACCTCTCCCTTGAAGAGTTCAGAGAAGTGCTCTTCTACGTGACGCATCATGTCCCTCCTAGTTGTTATTTTGCGGCCAGCTGCGTCGCTAAGCTCCCTTACAGTTCTGTTTTGTGCCCTCTCCCTCTCTCTATGCAGGTGGTGCAGTGTGGCAGGTTCATTTTCAGTGGCGCCGTGAGTCTGGCTGCGGACAACGACGCCTTTCATTTGTTGGCGCCTGATATTCAGTAGTCGCGCCTTTATACCTCTAACTCGCGTGAGAAGCAGGTCGTCGTCTGGAGGACAGTTAAGCGCGTCCTTCAGACACTGCGTGTAAAAGTCTGCCGTGCTCTTCCTCCAGAAAGCCTTTTCCGCACTGTGCCTTATCAGCGTCTTCCTTATGTGTGGTTTCCCAGATGCGACCCACCATTGGGTGGTGGAAGGATATTGTTGTCGCGTCTGTAGACTTTCTTCTAGTGTGAGCGCTATCTCCTGCTGTAGTTTGGCGTCACTTAGATGTTCTGTGTTAAGTTTCCACGCTGATCTTCCTCCTGATATTTTATTCGTTGGCAGCTGGAGCTTGCAAATGTAGGCACAGTGGTCGGAGAAGATCACAGGGCAGACTTCCACACGTGATACTGAGGCGGCCAACTCTCTGGTCACATAAATCCTGTCAAGCCTGCTTCTTCCGCGGTTGTGGAAGTACGTGAATTCTGTTGTGTTGGGGTATAATAGACGCCAAGAGTCGCGTAGATTCAGTTTTCTTAAGAGTTCCTGCAGCTCCATGCACAGATTAGGTACCGGGACTTGATCTTCCGGAGCAGACACGCAGTTGAAATCGCCTCCCAGCACAACATTGCTGTTGTTGCGTGGAAGGAGTGCACAAATATCTTCATTGAAGAACTGGCATCTGGCCCTCTTGTTTTCTGTGCCTGACGGCGCATAGATGTTTACAAAGTAAGTCCCAGCTATTTTGATTGCTATTCCACGGCCGTCAGTCAGGGTCTTGATGTCCTCTGTGTCGATTCCATTCCTCACCATTACAGCAGTGCCAGTTCTCGTTTCTGCGTCAATGTTCGTGAAGACGTCGAATCCCGGTACTTGTTCCAAGTCCGTGGTGACGACTTCTTGTAATATCGCTACATCGGCAGCTCGGTGCTGCAGGAACTCCGTGAGGGCGTCTATCTTTACAACCGAATTCATTTTATTGACATTACACGTGATGACGTTATAGCCAGAGCGTTCCTGCATTTAAGCGCTATGTGGAGGCGGGAGTTGAACTTGCTGTGGGCGGTCCGGCCGTAGGACTAGGTCCTCCGGTTCGGTGGCTTGTTTCCGCGCATTTTCGGGCGAGATGTCCGACGCTTCCCCGTCGGAGGTCTCCATCCTCTCGTCGTTTGAGCTGCTGCTGCGGCTTCTCCGCCTGTTACGCCGCCTTTTGGCTTTGGACGCCGGTTGCGGCTGCTCGTTAGACTCCTTCGGTTCGTCGTCGGACTCCTTCAAGATGCGGGCGAGTTTGGTCACCTGCTTCTTGATGGCGATCTCGCGCGCCTCGGTGTACGAGGTGGGCGTGGCCTCTGCGCTGGGCCCGGCCTGCTGGCTGCCGTGAATGACAGCCTCAGCTGACGGCTGGGCGGGCGCGGCGGCGTGCGTGACCTTCAGCCGCCGGGCGGCGGGGGAGGGGGCGGCCGCCGGCTCGGCCTCCATTGTGGTCTCGTTGTCCGAGTCGGGGCTCAGGTGCCGCTTCTCCCCTGCGCTGACCGCGGCGGCCGCCGCTGGGGCCGGTGTTGCCGACTGGGCGGCCTCGGCTGGCGCGGCAGCCACCGCTGCTTCCGCTACGGCAGGCTCGTCGTTGGCGCGCGGGCTCTGGCCCGACAAAATTCCGGCGTAACTAGCCGCCTGCTCCGCTGCGTTGTCCGCGTTTTCGCGCGGCAGCTGAGCCACTCTCTTATTTTTGGGGCAGCTGCTCCTCATGTGTTCAGTCGAACTGCAGATGGAGCACGTCGGTGGTTGTCCGCTATATTGGACAACACCTCTGTGTCCTCCTATTACAATAAACGACGGCACGTGTTTTCGTAGGACCATCCTGACGGACCTAACACCAGAGTCCACCTTATACCGGTGCCCGGTCCCCCAGAAGTCTCTCGTTACAGAGAGAACCTCACCGTACAGCTTGAAGTAGCGTGCAACTTCCTCGTTTGGCACCTCGAATGGGAGGTTATACACCTTTATGTTCCTCACGCCGTGTCCGGCGTACGTGATTTTTACATCGCTGACGCGGCCATCTCTGTGTTTAAATTTTCTCACACCACCGCTTACGTTCACAAGCGTCTCGCATCTCACGTCCGTTTTCAACTTCAGAAAGAGGCTAAGCAGCGTGAAATCAAGCTGCAACCCCTCTAATTCGTCCTCCTGAATTTTAAGTTCGTGAAACATCCATTCCTCGATATCAAACGAGGACGGCCGTTCGTGTTCACGATCAAACGCGCACTGAATCGTCGTACTTGAGCGATTGAACGTTGTCATTTTTTTCGTAGGGCACTCACCAAATCGTTGAAACACGAAACACGATCGCCTACGGCGAAACGGCTACGGCTGGCGCGGCGCGGGAGCCGGCAGGCGGCGGGCGCGGGCGCGGCGCGGTAGGATGTCGGGCGGCGACGGCTCGGCGGCCGGTAATCCTCGGCTACCTGGGACGCACAATAGCGAGCGGCACACGTGTTGCCAGGCGGGCAGCCAGCCAAGTACTCAAAATGAGATAGAGCCAACAGCACCCGGTGTTCCCAGGCGGTCACCCATCCAAGTACTAACCGGGCCCGATGTTGCTTAACTTCGGTGATCGGACGAGAACCGGTGTATTCAACATGGTATGGCCGTTGGCGTCCTTATACTGTAGCCGCACCACACAAGAAGCGTTCGCCTCTTCTCCCAACACACGCAATCGCTGCTTTCCGTGGCACATTTGACGCAAAGCACGTCTATCCACCTCGAAGGTGGCGCGGAGTGCGCGCTCGCCTCGGCGTCTCAGAGGCGACTGCCGAACGTGGGTGAGACGCACAACACAGCTGCTCGGTGCACCGCCTGTCATTCGTTTGGTGCGTGTGGCCTCCGACACTCGCTGGCGACGCATCTTGTTCCTGTTATCCGGCGCGGAGCTTGTGCGCGGCCGGCCGGGCGGCGGGGGGGACTGAGCGGGGTGTTGCAGTGTCCTGCTGGAGCGACGGAGGCTTTCAAACCTGGCTGACACACGCCGCGCTTCCAGACATTTGCGTAATTTGCGCGGTGCATTGGCGCCTGTCCCCCCCTTCCGTCTCGACTTGTCCCGACTTTGCTCGCTGCCGCTCGGGTCGCGGTCCATATGACAGCACAAGCGCGAGAAACGTCTGCGGGAGGAGGCGAGACGACAAAAGACGAAATTTATGATTACAAATCGAATTTGGAGCTGTACGCCGCTGCAGAACGATAGGCGCTAACGTATTTCGGAGCACACCGCCCGATTCGTACTGTTTTGTCGTTTTCAAAGACTTCCTGGCAAACTTGGTTGGCACATTCTCCTTCAAACTGAGTTAATTACTGCAGTTTCGTACCTTACGGCCGTTTAAAATGCCTAAGGAAGTCCCTTTGTCACGACAGAAAGGTGGTATGGAAAGAGGGCTGGCAGGAGTAGCGACTAAAAAGCGAAAAATGAAGACAGCCAGAGTTCCCAGGCGCTCACCCATCTGAGTACTAACGTTGTTGCTTCACTTCTGTGATCGGACGAGAACGGAAGATTTTTTTTTTTATTTACTTTGTGGAATTTAGCACTGCTACAAAACAGTAGGCCCTGACTTGTTTCAGAACTCATCTGTCGATTCGTAGTGTGTTGTTCTTTCCGAGGCGTTCTAGCACTCTTCTTTCGCGCATTCTTGCTCAAACTGAGTTCATTACTGTAATTTCGTATCTGACGTTTGATACAGTAGTTTAAAATACTTGTGGAAGCATCTTCGTCGACACCTGAAAGTTAGTATGAAAAGAGGGCTGGCAGGTGTAGCGACGTAGAAATGAAAAAATGAGATAGAGCCAACAGCACCCGGTGTTCCCAGGCGGTCACCCATCCCAGTACTAACCGGGCCCGATGTTGCTTAACTTCGGTGATCGGACGAGAACCGGTGTATTCAACATGGTATGGCCGTTGGCGTCCTTATACTGTAGCCGCACCACACAAGAAGCGTTCGCCTCTTCTCCCAACACACGCAATCGCTGCTTTCCGTGGCACATTTGACGCAAAGCACGTCTATCCACCTCGAAGGTGGCGCGGAGTGCGCGCTCGCCTCGGCGTCTCATAGGCGACTGCCGAACGTGGGTGAGACGCGCAACACAGCTGCTCGATGCACCGCCTGTCTTTCATTTGGTGCGTGCGGCCTCCGACACTCGCTGGCGGCGCACCTTGTTCCTGTTATCCGGTGCAGGGCTTGCGCGCGGCGGGGGGACTGCGCGGGGTGTTGCAGTGTCCTGCTGGAGCGACGGAGGCTTTCAAGCCTGGCTGACACACGCCGCGCTTCCAGATATTTGCGTAATTTGCGCGGTGCATTGGCGCCTGTCCCCCCCTTCCGTCACGACTTGTCCCGACTGCCGCTCGCTGCCGCTCGGGTCGCGGTCCATATGACAGCACAAGCGCGAGAAACGTCTGCGGGAGGAGGCGAGACGACAAAAGACGAAATTTATGATTACAAATCGAATTTGGAGCTGTACGCCGCTGCAGAACGATAGGCGCTAACGTATTTCGGAGCACACCGCCCGATTCGTACTGTTTTGTCGTTTTCAAAGACTTCCTGGCAAACTTGGTTGGCACATTCTCCTTCAAACTGAGTTAATTACTGCAGTTTCGTACCTTACGGCCGTTTAAAATGCCTAAGGAAGTCCCTTTGTCACGACAGAAAGGTGGTATGGAAAGAGGGCTGGCAGGAGTAGCGACTAAAAAGCGAAAAATGAAGACAGCCAGAGTTCCCAGGCGCTCACCCATCTGAGTACTAACGTTGTTGCTTCACTTCTGTGATCGGACGAGAACGGAAGATTTTTTTTTTTATTTACTTTGTGAAATTTAGCACTGCTACAAAACAGTAGGCCCTGACTTGTTTCAGAACTCATCTGTCGATTTGTAGTGTGTTGTTCTTTCCGAGGCGTTCTAGCACTCTTCTTTCGCGCATTCTTGCTCAAACTGAGTTCATTACTGTAATTTCGTATCTGACGTTTGATACAGTAGTTTAAAATACTTGTGGAAGCATCTTCGTCGACACCTGAAAGTTAGTATGAAAAGAGGGCTGGCAGGTGTAGCGACGTAAAAATGAAAAAATGAGATAGAGCCAACAGCACCTTTTTTTTTTTTTTTTTTTTTTTTTAAACGTAATAAACTTTTATTTACAGAATAACAAATACAGTCATGAGATTCCATGGTACTTTCAATTTCAATTTCTGTTAGTTATCGAGTCTTTTTCTTTCTTTTCTGATATCTAACTTTGTTGCAATTGTCTGTTTCGTTATATTTTGTGCATTTGCAGGTTGATTTACACTGTTGCACTGATTTGTAAGTCAGTGGAGCAAAGATATTTCATTTTTCCTGTTTAATTTTGCATTTTCGTTAATTTTATGGGTTGATTCAAGCACTTCTAAGTTCTAGACTTTAGGTAGAGTTATTGGTCTGGTGCCATTATGTGGCATGTAACTATTATTAGAGTTGTCTTACTTTCTAAGGCTTACATCTAGGAGGCAAAGGACAATGACAAATATGTATGAGTGAATATTATATATTATATATTTATATAGCGAAGGTGTCCATGAGATTGTGTTTGAGAGGAATAGAGCGAGAGCGGGATAGAGAGAGAGACAGAGAGACAGAGAGACAGAGAGAGATAGAGAGAATTAGAGTGAGAGGAAGATATGGAACACATTTGAGACATAATTAAGGAAAAACTCTATAAGTGGACAAATAAATTCTACGTAAGCTTAACATGATTAGATAGAAAATGCAGAGAGTTGTTTCTTTTGTTAGTCTACTCACATAGTCATCTTCGGTGTAGCGAGTGATGTTTCGCACATTTTTATGAACGCTACCTGGATATACGCTATATGTGTAGCCGTAGCACTCATCTAATAATATTTACACCTTTTTTTTCCGTTGCGGACACTGTGATTGCACTGCACAAATTTTACACCGCATCACTTTTAACACACAACACTTGGGGGTGTTGGAGGGTCTCTGCATCGGCGACGATGGAGGCGTGGAGGACTAGGGGGGGGGGGCGTGGTGTGGCGGCGGCGGCAGCGGCAGCGGCAGCGGCAGCGGCAGCGGCAGCGCAGGCGGCGGCAGCGCCGGCGGCGGCGGCGGCGGCGGCGCCGGCGGCGGCGGCAGCGTCAGCGCCGGCGGCGCCGGCGGCGGCGGCGGCGGCGGCAGCGGCGGCGGCGGCGCCGGCGGCGGCGGCGGCGGCGGCGGCGGCGTCGGTGGCGGTCGCGGCGTGTGGGGACGGAGGGCGTCCTTGAAGGCGGCGTCCAGCGCTATCTGTAGGTAGTTCTGGAACGTCTGCCTGTAGTTGTTTTTCCGCTTGGCTCGCTTGTGTTCCTCCCAGAGATCGGTGAGGAACTGCACTCCGTCCGTTTGTTTTTTTGCGATTATGGCGTGCGCTGTCATCGCGAACGTCCACATGGTCGCGACGCGTTTGGGTCTTGGGAAACATTTTGCAGCCGGGATCGTGAGGGCTGTGGCTTCTATAGTTCGGTGGTCCGCCCTGTTCATGAGTGCCACCATTTTCCTGCATGTCTCCCATATCGCCTGACTTGTCGGACATGTGAAGCGGTGTTCCACGGTGTCGATCTCGTTGCACGCTTCGCAGTGCGGCGACTCGCGCATGCCGATGCGCGCTAGCCGCTCGTTCGTCGGTATCTTGTTGTGTACGACTTTGTACCACGTGTCTCTAGCTTCCGGAGGTATGGCTTTCTCGGAGAGATTCTTCCAGACTTGTGGCCAGTCGTGGTCTGGAAGATTCGTCTCTGTTCTGCTTCTTCCTTGTCTGCCTCTCAGTGCGCGATAGATTTTCGCTGCAGTTCTCATCTCCTTCACTGCTAGAGTGGATGTGATGTAGCTACTGTCAATTATTATTAGCTTCAAGTAGCGCATCTTGTAGGGTATTCTACTGACGTCTACCGGCGCTTCCCCGGAATCGTGTCTGTGTTCTTTCAGTAGAGACGACGTGGTACAGTCTACACTTCTGTCCTCCATTTGTAGAGCTCGATGGAGCAACAGTGCCGCGCATTTCGTCGTGACGTCTATCAGGCCCAGCCCCCCTTCTTCTCTAGGGAGAGTGCTGGTGGCTTGCGACACTTTGAGAATTTCCCGCCTCCACAGCAGGTAGTATACAGCGCTTCTTATAGACTTCCCTATTTCTATTGGTACGTTTATGACTTGGGCCATGTACCAAGCCTTCGCCAAGATCGTTTCGTTGATCAGCTGCGTTTTCTGGTCCAACGTTAGGTGTCTGTTGGCGTGGGTCCTGACGAGCCCTCTGGTGGTGTTCAGGATGTTCCGCCAGTTCTCTGCGGCCATTTTGAGTGGACAAGCCTGCAGCTGAACACCTAGGACTTTATATTTGTCGGTCACCTGGTACCATGGTCTGGCCTCTCTCAGTTTCCCGTTCCCTATCGGGAGCAGCACTGTTTTGTTAGGGTTGATTTTCGCCCCAGATGCCTTTCCAAAGGATTCAATTATTGGGAGGACGCTGTCAATGTCCTCCTTTCCGTCCGCAAAAATGCTCAAGTCATCGGCATATGCCATACACGTTACTTTAACGTCCTGTAACTTGTAGCCGTTGATGGTGGCGGCGAGCTTCCTGAGGACTGGGTCGAGGGCTACCGTGAATAGTGCCATCGACAGTGGGCACCCTTGCCTCACAGATTTCCCCAGTTTTATCGGCTTAGATGTCCAGCCATTTACAGTGACTCTTGACGTGGCATTTGTTAACATGTTTTTGATGACTTGAGCAAATTCGGAGCCAAATCCTAGTCTTGCCAAGGTCTTCAGCAGGTACCGGTGACCGATCCTGTCCAATGCCTTTTGGAAGTCTATAGAGATGATCGCTGCAGTCGCTCTGTTGGATGCGGCGTGGGCTATAACGTCTCTGTACGTGCAGACGGCGTCGAAGATGTTTCTGCCTAACACTGCACATGTCTGCCATGGGCTGATTGCTTTTTTGAGGGCGAGCTTCATATTTTCCGCGACGCATTTTGCTACTAGCTTGTAGTCCGCATTTAGGAGGGTAATTGGGCGGAAGTCTGTTAACGTTTTTGGCGCCTTATTTTTCGGTATCAGAGTGATGGTCCCTTCCAGGAACGGAGGTGGTATCTCCTTCCCGTCCAGAATTTCGTTGACAATTGCTGTTATTATTCCACCTACTTTGTCCCAGCAGGTGGCGTAGAATTCTGACGGTAATCCGTCCGCTCCTGGAGCTTTGCCGTTGGCGCAGGTGTTGAGGACGGCTCTGACTTCATCCTCAGACACGGCCTCCGTCAGCAAGGCGCGATCGGTGTCGTTCAGCCGTCTGCGCGTTTCTTGTAGTATTCTTGCTGTTTCTGCGTCATCTGGTACCTCTCCCTTGAAGAGTTCAGAGAAGTGTTCTTCAATGTGACGCATCATGTCCCTCCTAGTTGTTATTTTGCGGCCAGCTGCGTCGCTAAGCTCCCTTACAGTTCTGTTTTGTGCCCTCTCCCTCTCTCTATGCAGGTGGTGCAGTGTGGCAGGTTCATTTTCAGTGGCGCCGTGAGTCTGGCTGCGGACAACGACGCCTTTCATTTGTTGGCGCCTGATATTCAGTAGTCGCGCCTTTATACCTCTAACTCGCGTGAGAAGCAGGTCGTCGTCTGGAGGACAGTTAAGCGCGTCCTTCAGACACTGCGTGTAAAAGTCTGCCATGCTCTTCCTCCAGAAAGCCTTTTCCGCACTGTGCCTTATCAGCGTCTTCCTTATGTGTGGTTTCCCAGATGCGACCCACCATTGGGTGGTGGAAGGATATTGTTGTCGCGTCTGTAGACTTTCTTCTAGTGTGAGCGCTATCTCCTGCTGTAGTTTGGCGTCACTTAGATGCTCTGTGTTAAGTTTCCACGCTGATCTTCCTCCTGATATTTTATTCGTTGGCAGCTGGAGCTTGCAAATGTAGGCACAGTGGTCGGAGAAGATCACAGGGCAGACTTCCACACGTGATACAGAGGCGGCCAACTCTCTGGTCACATAAATCCTGTCAAGCCTGCTTCTTCCGCGGTTGTGGAAGTACGTGAATTCTGTTGTGTTGGGGTATAATAGACGCCAAGAGTCGCGTAGATTCAGTTTTCTTAAGAGTTCCTGCAGCTCCATGCACAGATTAGGTACCGGGACTTGATCTTCCGGAGCAGACACGCAGTTGAAATCGCCTCCCAGCACAACATTGCTGTTGTTGCGTGGAAGGAGTGCACAAATATCTTCATTGAAGAACTGGCATCTGGCCCTCTTGTTTTCTGTGCCTGACGGCGCATAGATGTTTACAAAGTAAGTCCCAGCTATTTTGATTGCTATTCCACGGCCGTCAGTCAGGGTCTTGATGTCCTCTGTGTCGATTCCATTCCTCACCATTACAGCAGTGCCAGTTCTCGTTTCTGCGTCAATGTTCGTGAAGACGTCGAATCCCGGTACTTGTTCCAAGTCCGTGGTGACGACTTCTTGTAATATCGCTACATCGGCAGCTCGGTGCTGCAGGAACTCCGTGAGGGCGTCTATCTTTACAACCGAATTCATTTTATTGACATTACACGTGATGACGTTATAGCCAGAGCGTTCCTGCATTTAAGCGCTATGTGGAGGCGGGAGTTGAACTTGCTGTGGGCGGTCCGGCCGTAGGACTAGGTCCTCCGGTTCGGTGGCTTGTTTCCGCGCATTTTCGGGCGAGATGTCCGACGCTTCCCCGTCGGAGGTCTCCATCCTCTCGTCGTTTGAGCTGTTGCTGCGGCTTCGCCGCCTGTTACGCCGCCTTTTGGCTTTGGACGCCGGTTGCGGCTGCTCGTTAGACTCCTTCGGTTCGTCGTCGGACTCCTTCAAGATGCGGGCGAGTTTGGTCACCTGCTTCTTGATGGCGATCTCGCGCGCCTCGGTGTACGAGGTGGGCGTGGCCTCTGCGCTGGGCCCGGCCTGCTGGCTGCCGTGAATGACAGCCTCAGCTGACGGCTGGGCGGGCGTGGCGGCGTGCGTGACCTTCAGCCGCCGGGCGGCGGGGGAGGGGGCGGCCGCCGGCTCGGCCTCCATTGTGGTCTCGTTGTCCGAGTCGGGGCTCAGGTGCCGCTTCTCCCCTGCGCTGACCGCGGCGGCAGCCGCTGGGGCCGGTGTTGCCGACTGGGCGGCCTCGGCTGGCGCGGCAGCCACCGCTGCTTCCGCTACGGCAGGCACGTCGTTGGCTCTGGCCCGACAAAATTCCGGCGTAACTAGCCGCCTGCTCCGCTGCGTTGTCCGCGTTTTCGCGCGGCAGCTGAGCCACTCTTTTATTTTTGGGGCAGCTGCTCCTCATGTGTTCAGTCGAACTGCAGATGGAGCACGTCGGTGGTTGTCCGCTATATTGGACAACACCTCTGTGTCCTCCTATTACAATAAACGACGGCACGTGTTTTCGTAGGACCATCCTGACGGACCTAACACCAGAGTCCACCTTATACCGGTGCCCGGTCCCCCAGAAGTCTCTCGTTACAGAGAGAACCTCACCGTACAGCTTGAAGTAGCGTGCAACTTCCTCGTTTGGCACCTCGAATGGGAGGTTATACACCTTTATGTTCCTCACGCCGTGTCCGGCGTACGTGATTTTTACATCGCTGACGCGGCCATCTCTGTGTTTAAATTTTCTCACACCACCGCTTACGTTCACAAGCGTCTCGCATCTCACGTCCGTTTTCAACTTCAGAAAGAGGCTAAGCAGCGTGAAATCAAGCTGCAACCCCTCTAATTCGTCCTCCTGAATTTTAAGTTCGTGAAACATCCATTCCTCGATATCAAACGAGGACGGCCGTTCGTGTTCACGATCAAACGCGCACTGAATCGTCGTATTTGAGCGATTGAACGTTGTCATTTTTTCGTAGGGCACTCACCAAATCGTTGAAACACGAAACACGTTCGCCTACGGCGAAACGGCTACGGCTGGCGCGGCGCGGGAGCCGGCAGGCGGCGGGCGCGGGCGCGGCGCGGTAGGATGTCGGGCAGCGACGGCTCGGCGGCCGGTAATCCTCGGCTACCTGGGACGCACAATAGCGAGCGGCACACGTGTTGCCAGGCGGGCAGCCAGCCAGCCAGCCAAGTACCCGGTGTTCCCAGGCGGTCACCCATCCAAGTACTAACCGGGCCCGATGTTGCCTAACTTCGGTGATCGGACGAGAACCGGTGTATTCAACATGGTATGGCCGTTGGCGTCCTTATACTGTAGCCGCACCACACAAGAAGCGTTCGCCTCTTCTCCCAACACACGCAATCGCTGCTTTCCGTGGCACATTTGACGCAAAGCACGTCTATCCACCTCGAAGGTGGCGCGGAGTGCGCGCTCGCCTCGGCGTCTCAGAGGCGACTGCCGAACGTGGGTGAGACGCACAACACAGCTGCTCGGTGCACCGCCTGTCATTCGTTTGGTGCGTGTGGCCTCCGACACTCGCTGGCGACGCATCTTGTTCCTGTTATCCGGCGCGGAGCTTGTGCGCGGCCGGCCGGGCGGCGGGGGGGACTGCGCGGGGTGTTGCAGTGTCCTGCTGGAGCGACGGAGGCTTTCAAACCTGGCTGACACACGCCGCGCTTCCAGACATTTGCGTAATTTGCGCGGTGCATTGGCGCCTGTCCCCCCCTTCCGTCTCGACTTGTCCCGACTTTGCTCGCTGCCGCTCGGGTCGCGGTCCATATGACAGCACAAGCGCGAGAAACGTCTGCGGGAGGAGGCGAGACGACAAAAGACGAAATTTATGATTACAAATCGAATTTGGAGCTGTACGCCGCTGCAGAACGATAGGCGCTAACGTATTTCGGAGCACACCGCCCGATTCGTACTGTTTTGTCGTTTTCAAAGACTTCCTGGCAAACTTGGTTGGCACATTCTCCTTCAAACTGAGTTAATTACTGCAGTTTCGTACCTTACGGCCGTTTAAAATGCCTAAGGAAGTCCCTTTGTCACGACAGAAAGGTGGTATGGAAAGAGGGCTGGCAGGAGTAGCGACTAAAAAGCGAAAAATGAAGACAGCCAGAGTTCCCAGGCGCTCACCCATCTGAGTACTAACGTTGTTGCTTCACTTCTGTGATCGGACGAGAACGGAAGATTTTTTTTTTATTTACTTTGTGGAATTTAGCACTGCTACAAAACAGTAGGCCCTGACTTGTTTCAGAACTCATCTGTCGATTCGTAGTGTGTTGTTCTTTCCGAGGCGTTCTAGCACTCTTCTTTCGCGCATTCTTGCTCAAACTGAGTTCATTACTGTAATTTCGTATCTGACGTTTGATACAGTAGTTTAAAATACTTGTGGAAGCATCTTCGTCGACACCTGAAAGTTAGTATGAAAAGAGGGCTGGCAGGTGTAGCGACGTAAAAATGAAAAAATGAGATAGAGCCAACAGCACCTTTTTTTTTTTTTTTTTTTTTTTAAACGTAATAAACTTTTATTTACAGAATAACAAATACAGTCATGAGATTCCATGGTACTTTCAATTTCAATTTCTGTTAGTTATCGAGTCTTTTTCTTTCTTTTCTGATATCTAACTTTGTTGCAATTGTCTGTTTCGTTATATTTTGTGCATTTGCAGGTTGATTTACACTGTTGCACTGATTTGTAAGTCAGTGGAGCAAAGATATTTCATTTTTCCTGTTTAATTTTGCATTTTCGTTAATTTTATGGGTTGATTCAAGCACTTCTAAGTTCTAGACTTTAGGTAGAGTTATTGGTCTGGTGCCATTATGTGGCATGTAACTATTATTAGAGTTGTCTTACTTTCTAAGGCTTACATCTAGGAGGCAAAGGACAATGACAAATATGTATGAGTGAATATTATATATTATATATTTATATAGCGAAGGTGTCCATGAGATTGTGTTTGAGAGGAATAGAGCGAGAGCGGGATAGAGAGAGAGACAGAGAGACAGAGAGACAGAGAGAGATAGAGAGAATTAGAGTGAGAGGAAGATATGGAACACATTTGAGACATAATTAAGGAAAAACTCTATAAGTGGACAAATAAATTCTACGTAAGCTTAACATGATTAGATAGAAAATGCAGAGAGTTGTTTCTTTTGTTAGTCTACTCACATAGTCATCTTCGGTGTAGCGAGTGATGTTTCGCACATTTTTATGAACGCTACCTGGATATACGCTATATGTATAGCCGTAGAACTCATCTAATAATATTTACACCTTTTTTTCCGTTGCGGACACTGTGATTGCACTGCACAAATTTTACACCGCATCACTTTTAACACACAACACTTGGGGGTGTTGGAGGGTCTCTGCATCGGCGACGATGGAGGCGTGGAGGACTAGGGGGGGGGGCGTGGTGTGGCGGCGGCGACAGCGGCAGCGGCAGCGGCAGCGGCAGCGCAGGCGGCGGCAGCGCCGGCGGCGGCGGCGGCGGTGGCGCCGGCGGCGGCGGCAGCGGCAGCGCCGGCGGCGGCGGCGGCGGCGGCGGCGGCGGCGGCGGCGGCGGCAGCGCCGGCGGCGGCGGCGGCGGCGGCGGCGGCGTCGGTGGCGGTCGCGGCGTGTGGGGACGGAGGGCGTCCTTGAAGGCGGCGTCCAGCGCTATCTGTAGGTAGTTCTGGAACATCTGCCTGTAGTTGTTTTTCCGCTTGGCTCGCTTGTGTTCCTCCCAGAGATCGGTGAGGAACTGCACTCCGTCCGTTTGTTTTTTTGCGATTATGGCGTGCGCTGTCATCGCGAACGTCCACATGGTCGCGACGCGTTTGGGTCTTGGGAAACATTTTGCAGCCGGGATCGTGAGGGCTGTGGCTTCTATAGTTCGGTGGTCCGCCCTGTTCATGAGTGCCACCATTTTCCTGCATGTCTCCCATATCGCCTGACTTGTCGGACATGTGAAGCGGTGTTCCACGGTGTCGATCTCGTTGCACGCTTCGCAGTGCGGCGACTCGCGCATGCCGATGCGCGCTAGCCGCTCGTTCGTCGGTATCTTGTTGTGTACGACTTTGTACCACGTGTCTCTAGCTTCCGGAGGTATGGCTTTCTCGGAGAGATTCTTCCAGACTTGTGGCCAGTCGTGGTCTGGAAGATTCGTCTCTGTTCTGCTTCTTCCTTGTCTGCCTCTCAGTGCGCGATAGATTTTCGCTGCAGTTCTCATCTCCTTCACTGCTAGAGTGGATGTGATGTAGCTACTGTCAATTATTATTAGCTTCAAGTAGCGCATCTTGTAGGGTATTCTACTGACGTCTACCGGCGCTTCCCCGGAATCGGGTCTGTGTTCTTTCAGTAGAGACGACGTGGTACAGTCTACACTTCTGTCCTCCATTTGTAGAGCTCGATGGAGCAACAGTGCCGCGCATTTCGTCGTGACGTCTATCAGGCCCAGCCCCCCTTCTTCTCTAGGGAGAGTGCTGGTGGCTTGCGACACTTTGAGAACTTCCCGCCTCCACAGCAGGTAGTATACAGCGCTTCTTATAGACTTCCCTATTTCTATTGGTACGTTTATGACTTGGGCCATGTACCAAGCCTTCGCCAAGATCGTTTCGTTGATCAGCTGCGTTTTCTGGTCCAACGTTAGGTGTCTGTTGGCGTGGGTCCTGACGAGCCCTCTGGTGGTGTTCAGGATGTTCCGCCAGTTCTCTGCGGCCATTTTGAGTGGACAAGCCTGCAGCTGAACACCTAGGACTTTATATTTGTCGGTCACCTGGTACCATGGTCTGGCCTCTCTCAGTTTCCCGTTCCCTATCGGGAGCAGCACTGTTTTGTTAGGGTTGATTTTCGCCCCAGATGCCTTTCCAAAGGATTCAATTATTGGGAGGACGCTGTCAATGTCCTCCTTTCCGTCCGCAAAAATGCTCAAGTCATCGGCATATGCCATACACGTTACTTTAACGTCCTGTAACTTGTAGCCGTTGATGGTGGCGGCGAGCTTCCTGAGGACTGGGTCGAGGGCTACCGTGAATAGTGCCATCGACAGTGGGCACCCTTGCCTCACAGATTTCCCCAGTTTTATCGGCTTAGATGTCCAGCCATTTACAGTGACTCTTGACGTGGCATTTGTTAACATGTTTTTGATGACTTGAGCAAATTCGGAGCCAAATCCTAGTCTTGCCAAGGTCTTCAGCAGGTACCGGTGACCGATCCTGTCCAATGCCTTTTGGAAGTCTATAGAGATGATCGCTGCAGTCGCTCTGTTGGATGCGGCGTGGGCTATAACGTCTCTGTACGTGCAGACGGCGTCGAAGATGTTTCTGCCTAACACTGCACATGTCTGCCATGGGCTGATTGCTTTTTTGAGGGCGAGCTTCATATTTTCCGCGACGCATTTTGCTACTAGCTTGTAGTCCGCATTTAGGAGGGTAATTGGGCGGAAGTCTGTTAACGTTTTTGGCGCCTTATTTTTCGGTATCAGAGTGATGGTCCCTTCCAGGAACGGAGGTGGTATCTCCTTCCCGTCCAGAATTTCGTTGACAATTGCTGTTATTATTCCACCTACTTTGTCCCAGCAGGTGGCGTAGAATTCTGACGGTAATCCGTCCGCTCCTGGAGCTTTGCCGTTGGCGCAGGTGTTGAGGACGGCTCTGACTTCATCCTCAGACACGGCCTCCGTCAGCAAGGCGCGATCGGTGTCGTTCAGCCGTCTGCGCGTTTCTTGTAGTATTCTTGCTGTTTCTGCGTCATCTGGTACCTCTCCCTTGAAGAGTTCAGAGAAGTGTTCTTCAATGTGACGCATCATGTCCCTCCTAGTTGTTATTTTGCGGCCAGCTGCGTCGCTAAGCTCCCTTACAGTTCTGTTTTGTGCCCTCTCCCTCTCTCTATGCAGGTGGTGCAGTGTGGCAGTTTCATTTTCAGTGGCGCCGTGAGTCTGGCTGCGGACAACGACGCCTTTCATTTGTTGGCGCCTGATATTCAGTAGTCGCGCCTTTATACCTCTAACTCGCGTGAGAAGCAGGTCGTCGTCTGGAGGACAGTTAAGCGCGTCCTTCAGACACTGCGTGTAAAAGTCTGCCATGCTCTTCCTCCAGAAAGCCTTTTCCGCACTGTGCCTTATCAGCGTCTTCCTTATGTGTGGTTTCCCAGATGCGACCCACCATTGGGTGGTGGAAGGATATTGTTGTCGCGTCTGTAGACTTTCTTCTAGTGTGAGCGCTATCTCCTGCTGTAGTTTGGCGTCACTTAGATGCTCTGTGTTAAGTTTCCACGCTGATCTTCCTCCTGATATTTTATTCGTTGGCAGCTGGAGCTTGCAAATGTAGGCACAGTGGTCGGAGAAGATCACAGGGCAGACTTCCACACGTGATACAGAGGCGGCCAACTCTCTGGTCACATAAATCCTGTCAAGCCTGCTTCTTCCGCGGTTGTGGAAGTACGTGAATTCTGTTGTGTTGGGGTATAATAGACGCCAAGAGTCGCGTAGATTCAGTTTTCTTAAGAGTTCCTGCAGCTCCATGCACAGATTAGGTACCGGGACTTGATCTTCCGGAGCAGACACGCAGTTGAAATCGCCTCCCAGCACAACATTGCTGTTGTTGCGTGGAAGGAGTGCACAAATATCTTCATTGAAGAACTGGCATCTGGCCCTCTTGTTTTCTGTGCCTGACGGCGCATAGATGTTTACAAAGTAAGTCCCAGCTATTTTGATTGCTATTCCACGGCCGTCAGTCAGGGTCTTGATGTCCTCTGTGTCGATTCCATTCCTCACCATTACAGCAGTGCCAGTTCTCGTTTCTGCGTCAATGTTCGTGAAGACGTCGAATCCCGGTACTTGTTCCAAGTCCGTGGTGACGACTTCTTGTAATATCGCTACATCGGCAGCTCGGTGCTGCAGGAACTCCGTGAGGGCGTCTATCTTTACAACCGAATTCATTTTATTGACATTACACGTGATGACGTTATAGCCAGAGCGTTCCTGCATTTAAGCGCTATGTGGAGGCGGGAGTTGAACTTGCTGTGGGCGGTCCGGCCGTAGGACTAGGTCCTCCGGTTCGGTGGCTTGTTTCCGCGCATTTTCGGGCGAGATGTCCGACGCTTCCCCGTCGGAGGTCTCCATCCTCTCGTCGTTTGAGCTGTTGCTGCGGCTTCGCCGCCTGTTACGCCGCCTTTTGGCTTTGGACGCCGGTTGCGGCTGCTCGTTAGACTCCTTCGGTTCGTCGTCGGACTCCTTCAAGATGCGGGCGAGTTTGGTCACCTGCTTCTTGATGGCGATCTCGCGCGCCTCGGTGTACGAGGTGGGCGTGGCCTCTGCGCTGGGCCCGGCCTGCTGGCTGCCGTGAATGACAGCCTCAGCTGACGGCTGGGCGGGCGCGGCGGCGTGCGTGACCTTCAGCCGCCGGGCGGCGGGGGAGGGGGCGGCCGCCGGCTCGGCCTCCATTGTGGTCTCGTTGTCCGAGTCGGGGCTCAGGTGCCGCTTCTCCCCTGCGCTGACCGCGGCGGCAGCCGCTGGGGCCGGTGTTGCCGACTGGGCGGCCTCGGCTGGCGCGGCAGCCACCGCTGCTTCCGCTACGGCAGGCACGTCGTTGGCTCTGGCCCGACAAAATTCCGGCGTAACTAGCCGCCTGCTCCGCTGCGTTGTCCGCGTTTTCGCGCGGCAGCTGAGCCACTCTTTTATTTTTGGGGCAGCTGCTCCTCATGTGTTCAGTCGAACTGCAGATGGAGCACGTCGGTGGTTGTCCGCTATATTGGACAACACCTCTGTGTCCTCCTATTACAATAAACGACGGCACGTGTTTTCGTAGGACCATCCTGACGGACCTAACACCAGAGTCCACCTTATACCGGTGCCCGGTCCCCCAGAAGTCTCTCGTTACAGAGAGAACCTCACCGTACAGCTTGAAGTAGCGTGCAACTTCCTCGTTTGGCACCTCGAATGGGAGGTTATACACCTTTATGTTCCTCACGCCGTGTCCGGCGTACGTGATTTTTACATCGCTGACGCGGCCATCTCTGTGTTTAAATTTTCTCACACCACCGCTTACGTTCACAAGCGTCTCGCATCTCACGTCCGTTTTCAACTTCAGAAAGAGGCTAAGCAGCGTGAAATCAAGCTGCAACCCCTCTAATTCGTCCTCCTGAATTTTAAGTTCGTGAAACATCCATTCCTCGATATCAAACGAGGACGGCCGTTCGTGTTCACGATCAAACGCGCACTGAATCGTCGTATTTGAGCGATTGAACGTTGTCATTTTTTCGTAGGGCACTCACCAAATCGTTGAAACACGAAACACGTTCGCCTACGGCGAAACGGCTACGGCTGGCGCGGCGCGGGAGCCGGCAGGCGGCGGGCGCGGGCGCGGCGCGGTAGGATGTCGGGCAGCGACGGCTCGGCGGCCGGTAATCCTCGGCTACCTGGAACGCACAATAGCGAGCGGCACACGTGTTGCCAGGCGGGCAGCCAGCCAGCCAGCCAAGTACCCGGTGTTCCCAGGCGGTCACCCATCCAAGTACTAACCGGGCCCGATGTTGCTTAACTTCGGTGATCGGACGAGAACCGGTGTATTCAACATGGTATGGCCGTTGGCGTCCTTATACTGTAGCCGCACCACACAAGAAGCGTTCGCCTCTTCTCCCAACACACGCAATCGCTGCTTTCCGTGGCACATTTGACGCAAAGCACGTCTATCCACCTCGAAGGTGGCGCGGAGTGCGCGCTCGCCTCGGCGTCTCAGAGGCGACTGCCGAACGTGGGTGAGACGCACAACACAGCTGCTCGGTGCACCGCCTGTCATTCGTTTGGTGCGTGTGGCCTCCGACACTCGCTGGCGACGCATCTTGTTCCTGTTATCCGGCGCGGAGCTTGTGCGCGGCCGGCCGGGCGGCGGGGGGGACTGCGCGGGGTGTTGCAGTGTCCTGCTGGAGCGACGGAGGCTTTCAAACCTGGCTGACACACGCCGCGCTTCCAGACATTTGCGTAATTTGCGCGGTGCATTGGCGCCTGTCCTCCCCTTCCGTCTCGACTTGTCCCGACTTTGCTCGCTGCCGCTCGGGTCGCGGTCCATATGACAGCACAAGCGCGAGAAACGTCTGCGGGAGGAGGCGAGACGACAAAAGACGAAATTTATGATTACAAATCGAATTTGGAGCTGTACGCCGCTGCAGAACGATAGGCGCTAACGTATTTCGGAGCACACCGCCCGATTCGTACTGTTTTGTCGTTTTCAAAGACTTCCTGGCAAACTTGGTTGGCACATTCTCCTTCAAACTGAGTTAATTACTGCAGTTTCGTACCTTACGGCCGTTTAAAATGCCTAAGGAAGTCCCTTTGTCACGACAGAAAGGTGGTATGGAAAGAGGGCTGGCAGGAGTAGCGACTAAAAAGCGAAAAATGAAGACAGCCAGAGTTCCCAGGCGCTCACCCATCTGAGTACTAACGTTGTTGCTTCACTTCTGTGATCGGACGAGAACGGAAGATTTTTTTTTTATTTACTTTGTGGAATTTAGCACTGCTACAAAACAGTAGGCCCTGACTTGTTTCAGAACTCATCTGTCGATTCGTAGTGTGTTGTTCTTTCCGAGGCGTTCTAGCACTCTTCTTTCGCGCATTCTTGCTCAAACTGAGTTCATTACTGTAATTTCGTATCTGACGTTTGATACAGTAGTTTAAAATACTTGTGGAAGCATCTTCGTCGACACCTGAAAGTTAGTATGAAAAGAGGGCTGGCAGGTGTAGCGACGTAAAAATGAAAAAATGAGATAGAGCCAACAGCACCCGGTGTTCCCAGGCGGTCACCCATCCAAGTACTAACCGGGCCCGATGTTGCTTAACTTCGGTGATCGGACGAGAACCGGTGTATTCAACATGGTATGGCCGTTGGCGTCCTTATACTGTAGCCGCACCACACAAGAAGCGTTCGCCTCTTCTCCCAACACACGCAATCGCTGCTTTCCGTGGCACATTTGACGCAAAGCACGTCTATCCACCTCGAAGGTGGCGCGGAGTGCGCGCTCGCCTCGGCGTCTCAGAGGCGACTGCCGAACGTGGGTGAGACGCACAACACAGCTGCTCGGTGCACCGCCTGTCATTCGTTTGGTGCGTGTGGCCTCCGACACTCGCTGGCGACGCATCTTGTTCCTGTTATCCGGCGCGGAGCTTGTGCGCGGCCGGCCGGGCGGCGGGGGGGACTGCGCGGGGTGTTGCAGTGTCCTGCTGGAGCGACGGAGGCTTTCAAACCTGGCTGACACACGCCGCGCTTCCAGACATTTGCGTAATTTGCGCGGTGCATTGGCGCCTGTCCCCCCCTTCCGTCTCGACTTGTCCCGACTTTGCTCGCTGCCGCTCGGTTCGCGGTCCGTATGACAGCACAAGCGCGAGAAACGTCTGCGGGAGGAGGCGAGACGACAAAAGACGAAATTTATGATTACAAATCGAATTTGGAGCTGTACGCCGCTGCAGAACGATAGGCGCTAACGTATTTCGGAGCACACCGCCCGATTCGTACTGTTTTGTCGTTTTCAAAGACTTCCTGGCAAACTTGGTTGGCACATTCTCCTTCAAACTGAGTTAATTACTGCAGTTTCGTACCTTACGGCCGTTTAAAATGCCTAAGGAAGTCCCTTTGTCACGACAGAAAGGTGGTATGGAAAGAGGGCTGGCAGGAGTAGCGACTAAAAAGCGAAAAATGAAGACAGCCAGAGTTCCCAGGCGCTCACCCATCTGAGTACTAACGTTGTTGCTTCACTTCTGTGATCGGACGAGAACGGAAGATTTTTTCTTTATTTACTTTGTGGAATTTAGCACTGCTACAAAACAGTAGGCCCTGACTTGTTTCAGAACTCATCTGTCGATTCGTAGTGTGTTGTTCTTTCCGAGGCGTTCTAGCACTCTTCTTTCGCGCATTCTTGCTCAAACTGAGTTCATTACTGTAATTTCGTATCTGACGTTTGATACAGTAGTTTAAAATACTTGTGGAAGCATCTTCGTCGACACCTGAAAGTTAGTATGAAAAGAGGGCTGGCAGGTGTAGCGACGTAAAAATGAAAAAATGAGATAGAGCCAACAGCACCTTTTTTTTTTTTTTCAGCACGTTTTTTTTTTTTTAATAACGGGCCTCCCATCTCCCCTTATAGCCCGGCCGTGTCGCTCTCCACAAAATGCCTTCTATTGGCGAGCTTCATGAGCTATAAAGGTGCTGTTGACTCCATGTCCCACGACGAACGGACGAAAAAATCAGTATCCCCCGTTGGTGTCCTTAAAACGGTCGACGTCCGTCGGGAAAAAGCGGCAAGAGCAAAAAAAATCCATAAGCCAGCAATCTTCTGCATGGATACAATGACTCCGCCAGGGAAACAAAATCCAGTAGAAAAAAACCACGTCCTTAGTGTCACTATTACCGGGAAAGTTCCACACCAGTAAAACTGAGGGGTAAAGTCCATCAGGTGGACAAGTGAAACGAAAAGGAAAAAAAACAAAAAAATGAAAGTCACTGCGTGGTAACACTAGTGAAAAATTAAAAATATCACTGCCGCCACATGGGAGACCTACAGGAGAAAACCAGTGCTCTTAAATAAAAGTGCCGATGTCCACAGCATAAAAATCAGAAACAAGAAAAAGGTAAACTGTACCGGAAATAAAAAAATACACAAATAAGAAAAAAAAGAGTTCCTCCGAGTACACGTATTTCCATAAATGTTCGTTCCTTGAAAAACACAGCTTGAGCGGTCAAAATAGAATAGTATACCAAATCGTCATAAACATGTTAAGCATCCACCGACATCCGGGAAAAGGCATGAGCAAGTGCAACCTTCAAAAAATTTGCAAAAGTAGCACGATAGCCAGGCAAAGCTTCAGTTTGTTCATGCTGAGTCCATAAATAGGTGAGAAAGTCCAATTCAGTAGTTAGTTTCAGGTTAAACATCGCAAAAACGGTATGACCCAGGAGCCACACCGTAGCATTCTTCTTAGTATTCGGGTAGGCGACGCATTGAGGAATTAAAGCATCGGTCGGCAAGACTGAACGCGTATCCACTCGATTGATGAGGCGAATCATATCTCTGGTGGCATCCCAAACACTGCAAAAATGTCCACACACGAAACGGTGTTCAAGAGTATCTTCCGCATCACACAATTCGCAAGCTCCAGACGAGATGAGGTTGATAGAATGGAGCTTCGCATTCGTAGGGAAGGTACGATGCACAACCTTGTACCACACGGCGTGTACAGAGGGAGGAAGAACACGGCTGGCAAGATTTTTCCATACCGTGACCCAATTATACCACGGTAGCCGATACTCCCACTTACAACGCACAGGTGATCCACGGAAAGCAGAAACGACGTCGCAGACTCGAAGGCTGGGAACGTCACAGAGCGCGAGGTAGCTGTTGTCCATATAGTAGCGACGCACATAATTAAGAAAAAAGGGAATGTGCGAGACATTCACCGGCGCCTCCACTGATAGAGGACGATACATACTAAAGACCGCCGCAGTGGTTCCGTTCGGGGCCCTCTCCATAACAACGGTGGTCCGTTTCCAAAGGAGAGCAGAGCACTTCGCGCGAAGATCTACTAGACCCAAACCACCATCTGTCGGGCTGAGAGTACAGGTGTCATACGAGACTTTAAAAATGTCACCTCGCCATAAAAACCAATACACCGCCTGCTTGAGGGCACGTTCCAACTGCCGAGGCAGTGGAAGGACCTGCGCGAGGTACCACACCCTGGCCAGAATGTTAGTATTGATCAAGGCGACCTTGTCACGAAGCGCCAACGTGCGAGCCGCATAGATCTTGGCAACGGCGCGCACCTTATGCAGCGTGGACCGCCAATTGAGCGCTTCCATCCGTTGTGGATGAGAAGAAAACAGCACGCCCAGGACTTTGTGCTGTTCGCGGACACAGAACCAGCTCCGCTGTATGGACCGTGCGCGGGGTGTAAGAGGCAAACAAACAGTCTTAGCTGGGTTGACAACGGCACCTGTGGCTTTTTCAAAGCGTTGCAGTGCGCCATATAAAGTGTCAACGTCATCAGAATGGCCAAGAAAAACACCAAGATCGTCGGCGTATGCCTTGCAAATGAGTCGGTGCGTCCCTATCTGAATGCCGCGGCAGTCGCGGCCGATAATTCGCAGCAACGGATCTAAAGCTACAGAAAAAAGGGCCATTGAAAGGGGACACCCCTGCCGCACCGAGCGCCCAACACGGAAAGCTGGCGTCAAGTGGCCATTGACACCAACACGTGACGTCGCATTCTGTAAAAGATGCTTTACCACAGTCGTAAACTTAAAACCGAAGCCCATCCGCACAAGAACCTGGCGGAGGTACACATGGCTAATGCGGTCGAAAGCATTTTTAAAATCAATTAAGAAGATGGCAGCTGTCGGCAGCCTC
Organism: Schistocerca cancellata; assembly: GCF_023864275.1. Taxonomy (NCBI): domain Eukaryota; kingdom Metazoa; phylum Arthropoda; class Insecta; order Orthoptera; family Acrididae; genus Schistocerca; species Schistocerca cancellata. The sequence continues at coordinate 445,069 of NC_064628.1, read as the reverse complement.
GCACTTTTAACAAAACCGATACAGTCGCGATAGGCGAGGACGGCATCAAAAATGTTTCGACCCTGCACAGCACATGATTGACTATCACTGAGGACCGACGGTAAAACAACTTAAAGGCGTTGAGCCACGCAGCGCGTCACAATCTTAAAGTCGGCGTTCAGTAAAGTGATCGGCCGAACAGCGTCAATGCAGGGCGTCGCAGTCGATTTGGGAACCAATGTCACGACCCCCTCCTCAAACGCAGCAGGGATAACAGCACCATCCCGAATTTCATTTAAAAGGGCCACAAAAACATCACAAAAAAGATCATAAAATTTCAGATAAAATTCAGCAGGAATGCCGTCGGGACCAGGCGATTTACTTTTAGGGCTTCGTCGGATAGCATCGTACAGGTCGTCAGGTACATAAGCAGCATTCAAATGCATCCTATCCGTACGAGTTAAAACATGAGGTATAACTTGTAAAAAATCCCGCAACGCATTACAGTCAACATCCAGCGCACGGAAAAGGGAACTAAAATGAGTAAAAACATCCCGCTCAATGTCGGACTGGACAGTAGTCCGTCTACCGTCGCACTGTTTCCAGGTACCGATGTGCAGACGGGCGCGCCGCCTCCGTTCCCTGTTCAGATGATAAAGCGACAAAGGTTCGCCATCCACCACCCCCGCAGGCTGGCTGCGGACGACGACACCGTCACTAACAGCACGCAAATCAGCGAGAAGCTTACGCTGGAATTGCTTAAAAGCGGGCAGCAAGGCAGGCTGTGACGTCACGCGCAGCGCGAGGTCTTGCAAACACGCCTGATGGAAGCGGGCGGTAGCACGACGCCAACGAGCCGCCTCGCGGCTAAAATCCATCAAAAACCGCCTGATCACCGGCTTGGCCTCCCCGACCCACCACTCCAGCACACTACAGTCACCTCGCTTAGCCCCGAGCAATTTCTGCCACAGATTGGTAAAACACGTCACAAAATGGTCGTCATTCAATAATGCACAATTAAATTTCCACAAATTCTTTCGTCTGGGAACACAAAATCTAGGCAATAAAAGCTGACAAAGATAACCGGAATGATCAGAAAACAGTACGGGAAACACTTCCGTGCGGCAAATACGGGCAGAAAGCGGGGCAGAAACGTAAATTCTGTCCAAGCGGCTGTGCCCCGTGGGATAAAAATGAGTAAAATGCGTAACATCAGGGTTTAAAACACGCCACGTATCAACGAGCTGAAAACTGCGAATCAAGTCGCCGAGCTCGCGACAAATGTTAGGACGAGGCACCTGATCAACAGCATCTAAAACGCAATTAAAATCGCCGCCTACAACTAAAGCATCCACATTCCGGTGTAACAGCGCACACAATTCTTGCCCATAAAAAACAGCCCTCGCCGGCTTGTCGTTCCCAGACGGAGCATAAACGTTAACAAATACAACGCCCAGTATAGTGCAACTAACGGCACGACCATTAGGTAAAATAGCAACATTTGAAATAGCGAGGTCAGAACGCACTAAAATGGCAGTTCCTGTACTGTGATCCGGTAAAACATTGTCAATAACAGTAAAGTCACTAAAATCGTGTAAAAAGACAAGGGCATCACGCGTCACCTCTTGTAAAAACACAACATGGCAGTGGTGATCACGTAAAAAGTCCTTAAAAGCCAGTATCTTACACGGGTGACTCAATTTGTTAACATTAATGGTGACAACATTCCACTGGCTAAAATCGTAAGTCATAGACTCACACAATTAAAAGACACACACAAAAGTAAAACACACATAAAACACGGGATGTGCAGCTGCGCGACAGAGGAGGGGGCACACAGGACACACACTACGTCTCCCCACCCCCCACAACATCCTCCGCCCACTCCGAAGGCGCGAAGGGGGAGAGGGGCGGCTGGGTGGCAGTAGCCGTCACGCCAGAAGCGACCGACACAGAATCCTTAACGGACATCTCCACGTCGGAAGAAGGCACCGGCACGCGGTCGTGAATAGATGGACCAGCGCGACGACGGTGTACATCCTCAGCCTTCCGTTTAGTCGACAGAGATGCTGCGGTCACAGCCGAGACTGTGTCGGGCGCTAAAACAGGCACGTCTACAGAGGCGGGTTGACTTAACACAGTCCGCAGATGGCGAACAGCAACGTCACGTTGCTGCGCTGCAACACTCAGATCAGCTGACTGTGCGTGGCGAGAGGAGGCACGCTGCTGTTGTTGTTGTTGTTGTTTGCGCGGCGGCTGACGCCCGGAGCCGGCAGCCTGAGGCGGCCGTAGCTCCACGTCGAGGTCGCGCCGCGCGGCGCGGCGTTGCGACGCCCAAGAAGAGGCGGGGGGGCGCCCTACTGGGGACGGACTACGGTCACCTCGCGTTAAACCCCTGTCGTAGGAAGGGGAGCTACTGGCACTGCGGAAGCGTTGCCTACTGGAACTTCGAGAACGAGCTTCATCCCGCTGTGGTTTTGGTTCCACAAAAACATCGCTCGATTCCGCAACAGGAAGAGGCTCAGAAACGTCAGAGGGTGCAACGACGGGTGCAGGCACAGAAGGAGAGGGCTCCGCCTGCGACACAGTAGGTGCAACAGAGTCCGAATTAGGGCGCGAAACAACATCGGTTACCGACTGCGGCACGGAGTCAGAGACTGTCTCCGACACAACAGCACCCCCAACCGATTGAACAACAGCAGGCACGTTTTCCGAAACCGTGGACAAAGATTCCTGTCCGGTAGTCGCAACAGCAGAGACACTATGATCAGCAGACACATCCATCGCTTCCGCGGCGGCAGCAAGATTAACATCTGCCGCACGCCGCGCGGGCGCGGGGGGGGGCGGAACCCAAGACCGTTGCGGCGACGGAAGCAAAACTAACTCCTGGCAAATCGGCCTCAAGTGGTAGCTGAACAGGCCGTTTTCGCTTCGGACAATCCTGCCTATAATGTCCAACACCATTACAAAAGGAGCAAGTTTGTGGCTGGCCACTGTACGTAACAAACGCACGGTGACCGTTGACCAAAATAAAAGACGGAATATGCTGCCTAACCACCATCTTAACACTGCGCACACCGTTCTCGACTTGAAATATATACGCAGACGACCATTTCTCCTTCACGACAGATAAAACAGTGCCATATGGCCGCAAGTGACGAGAAATAGTGTCATTACGTATTTCAAACGGAAGGTTAAATATCCGTATATGTCGAAGACCAAAACCAGCGTGAGACACAGTGACATTACTAATATTTCCGTTAAGGTGTCGAAATTTGCGAACACCGTCATTAACAGAAACTACAGCATCACACAGATCGGAAGATTTGAGTTTTAAGAACACAGAATTTAAGAACGTATCGAACTGAATACCGAGTACGTCATTAGTAGACAACAACAAATCCTCAATTAACCAACGATGGATCTCAAAAGCCGAGGGTTTCTCGACGGAACGTTCAAATTCACACTGAACATTGTTCTGTCGCTCTTCACTATCATCGTAAAGAATATCCATTACTTACAGTTCAGTAGAAAGAAAGCCACGTGGCAAAGTAAGCAGACGACACGCGAGGCGCCGCCGGCCAAGTCGCACAAGGAAAACACTGCTCGCTCGGCACCGAGGTGTTGCCAGGCGGGCAGCCATCCAAGTACTAACCGGGCCCGATGTTGCTTAACTTCGGTGATCGGACGAGAACCGGTGTATTCAACATGGTATGGCCGTTGGCGTACTTATACTGTAGCCGCACCACACAAGAAGCGTTCGCCTCTTCTCCCAACACACGCAATCGCTGCTTTCCGTGGCACATTTGACGCAAAGCACGTCTATCCACCTCGAAGGTGGCGCGGAGTGCGCGCTCGCCTCGGCGTCTCAGAGGCGACTGCCGAACGTGGGTGAGACGCACAACACAGCTGCTCGGTGCACCGCCTGTCATTCGTTTGGTGCGTGTGGCCTCCGACACTCGCTGGCGACGCATCTTGTTCCTGTTATCCGGCGCGGAGCTTGTGCGCGGCCGGCCGGGGGGGACTGCGCGGGGTGTTGCAGTGTCCTGCTGGAGCGACGGAGGCTTTCAAACCTGGCTGACACACGCCGCGCTTCCAGACATTTGCGTAATTTGCGCGGTGCATTGGCGCCTGTCCCCCCCTTCCGTCTCGACTTGTCCCGACTTTGCTCGCTGCCGCTCGGGTCGCGGTCCATATGACAGCACAAGCGCGAGAAACGTCTGCGGGAGGAGGCGAGACGACAAAAGACGAAATTTATGATTACAAATCGAATTTGGAGCTGTACGCCGCTGCAGAACGATAGGCGCTAACGTATTTCGGAGCACACCGCCCGATTCGTACTGTTTTGTCGTTTTCAAAGACTTCCTGGCAAACTTGGTTGGCACATTCTCCTTCAAACTGAGTTAATTACTGCAGTTTCGTACCTTACGGCCGTTTAAAATGCCTAAGGAAGTCCCTTTGTCACGACAGAAAGGTGGTATGGAAAGAGGGCTGGCAGGAGTAGCGACTAAAAAGCGAAAAATGAAGACAGCCAGAGTTCCCAGGCGCTCACCCATCTGAGTACTAACGTTGTTGCTTCACTTCTGTGATCGGACGAGAACGGAAGATTTTTTTTTTATTTACTTTGTGGAATTTAGCACTGCTACAAAACAGTAGGCCCTGACTTGTTTCAGAACTCATCTGTCGATTCGTAGTGTGTTGTTCTTTCCGAGGCGTTCTAGCACTCTTCTTTCGCGCATTCTTGCTCAAACTGAGTTCATTACTGTAATTTCGTATCTGACGTTTGATACAGTAGTTTAAAATACTTGTGGAAGCATCTTCGTCGACACCTGAAAGTTAGTATGAAAAGAGGGCTGGCAGGTGTAGCGACGTAAAAATGAAAAAATGAGATAGAGCCAACAGCACCCGGTGTTCCCAGGCGGTCACCCATCCAAGTACTAACCGGGCCCGATGTTGCTTAACTTCGGTGATCGGACGAGAACCGGTGTATTTTTTTTTCTTTTTTTTTTCTTTCTTTTTATTTTTCTTTTTTTTCTTCTTTTATTTTTTCTTTGTTTTTTTTATTTTCATTTTTTTTTTGTTTTTCTTTCTTTCTTTCAAGTTGATTAAACTTGGAACCTCATCCTTTTACTCAGTTACTCTCTTTCTGTAACTTTCTTTATTTTATTTCTTTTTTTTCCCAAAAATGATCTTATGTATAATAGTTTACAGGTCGGCGCATGACAAAAGATAGACAAATAAATGAAGACTGGTTATATTTTCCAGCAGACACTAACTACATATATCTAAACTTATTTTTGAGATAACTGCATGTATGACGCAAGAAGGAGATCAGTGTAAGTATCATCAAAACTCAATTGCAAAACTGAAAGACAATTGATGCAAATAAGATGGCCTCGGACACATCTTATAGTTGTTTCGCATACGCGTGATGCAATGCAGATGATAAGAAATTGGCAAAATGTTCTTTGTGTTTATTACTATTTTTGATCTTAGAATATTGGTCCCAAATATGAGTCAAAAAGGTGAGTGCATCGTGAATTTGCCGGTCGATAAGGGCGTAGGCAGTGTGGCCCAACAACCACACAGCAGTATTGTGTTTTGCACGTGGGAAGTATTTAAAATCCGGTACAATGACACTATCAACTGAGACGTGCGCCGGCGTAGTTCGCGTGATGAGAGCCACCATTAACTGGCAAGTCCTCCACACGTCGGAAACAGCTTGACATTGCAGGCGGTGTTCTCTGGTGTCAAGCACGCCACACCTGCCACAGTTGGGGGAGGCGAGAAGCTGAATGTCGGCTAAACGCTGATTGGTGGGCAGTGTGTTGTTGACTAGTTTGTACCACAACGCAGACACATCGGACGGCAGAAGACTGCTATTGACATTTGACCACACTTGCTTCCAGTTTACGGTAGGTAAGCGGACTTCCAATTTACTAATGGGAGGTTGTCCCATCAATTCAATATAGAGCTGCCGTGCAGTCCTGTGTGGATCTGTGGCCGTACGGAGGACGTAGCTTCTATTTAGGATATACTCTCGTACAAAGGACATACGGTAAGGGATGTTGGCCACCGATACTGGGGCGCTTTCAGATTCTGGCCGATAGATTTCCAGCAGGGATGCTGTCGATCCATCGGGAAAGCCGGCCTGCATTTCAGCGGTGCGGTTGACGAGCAACGCTGCACATTTGCGACTGAAGTCTACTAGCCCGAGTCCTCCACGTGACGGGTCTAAGACACAAACTGTTGCTCGCACTTTAAAAATTTCGTGACGCCAGAGTAACCAGTATACTGCTTGAGATATAGCGCGTCCTATTTGTTTCGGCACGCTAAGCAACTGAGCCATATACCACGCCTTAGTGAGGATAAAGGAATTGATTAGCTTGACTTTCTGGTGCAAGTTAAGGTGCCGGGTTGCGTGGCTTTTGCAGAGGCCCTTAATGGAGTTGAGAATTCTTCTCCAATTTCGTGCTTGCATACGCTGCGGGCACGCGGTTATGTCTAGACCCAATACTTGGTGGTCTCTCACGACTCTGTACCATGGGCGGACAATATCGGTGGCTAGCAGACCCAGTGGGAGAAGAACAGTTTTAAAAGTATTTATCGCTGCTCCAGACGCACATTCATACTGGTGAAGGGAGGCGCGTATCGAGTCTATGTCTGCTGTGTGGTCAAGGAAAGCGCCTACGTCATCTGCGTATGCCACACATTTAATGGAAGCATTGTGTATCTGTACTCCTTTTGACGTTGTAACCTCCCCACAAAAATTTTTAAAAGAAAATGACAATATTTAATACAAATGGGAGCCAAGTGTAACCTCCCGTAATGAAATTTACTGACAATGACAATTAAACAAAAATTAGCAATCTGACTCACAAATAAAAAATGAAAAACAATTCAGTGGTAATGAAAATCAGTGGCAGTGAAAATTCAATTAAACCGAAATATCGGTCTTTGGCCCTGTGCATAAATCAGAATTAAACTCTTACCTCATTGTAACTGCTAGTCACATTTCTGCTCTTATTGTTCCGCACTGCTTGGAGGAACTGCATTGCAAATAATAATATTCCTTTTTTTTTTTTTTTTTTTTGTAATTTAACTGAAATTTGTCTTTAAGGGAAGTGGAATGAATTTTTTTTGTAAAATGCTTTGAAATAAAAATTATTATTGGGGCGCTTGTTGGAAATTAATTACAATAAATAAACTTTACATTATCTGATGATTACCTTAATTAGCAATGTACCTCATTCAGCATCTTGACCAGTGTTGCCCACAGACTGCTCTGCATGACGACTACTAGCGTACTCCACGACGACTACCACTGAACTGCTCTCAACGACTACTGACTGAGTACTGCCCTCAACTAGACAGAGCTACAGACTCGCAACGACTGACCGACAGACTGAGAACCGCTCGCAACACTCGCGCGGTCAAGCGCATACTCTCTGGTCACAGATGCTACAATGCCTCGCCATCGCTGCTATGTTACATACGTGTTTCATAACCCTCCACTGGGGGGGCAAAAATTTGGCAGCGATGGTGAGTCATTTGGACTTGCCAAGCGCGGCAAAATTTTTCTTTAATTAACAAACTTCTACAACTTACAGAATATTTAGATGTAGTACATGAATTAAATGTTGTGCACACGCACTAAGTACAAAATATATCAGACAAAGACAAAATGTGAGTACAAAACATAGTAGCAAATCAGAAAAATGTATATACAAATTATTTGACAGATAACAAAGTGCACACGCACTGAAAAAATTCTTTAGCATATTCAGAACAAATAAACAGACTGGCAAAAAATATTATGTTGACAAGTGACATGAGTGCACATGCACTGCAGTTGAGAATATATCAGTAAATGATGAAATGTATATACAATTAGTAACAAATGACATAAGTGCATACGCATTGAAGTATTGAATATACAGAATAGTACAAATCATATTGAAAAATGAGAAAAGTGCACAGGCACTGGAGTTCAGTAGAAAACATATTAATACACAACATAAGTGCACATGCACTGTAGTTCAGAACATATCATTAAAAGAAAATACTAAAAAATTGTATATACAATATAAAAGACAAGAGTGCACACACTGTACCTGAGAACAAATCGAAAAAATGTCTTAGGCATTTTTGCAATAAATAAACATAATGGCAAAAATCATATCGACAAGTGACATAAGTGTACTCGCACTGGAGTTGAGTGAATCAAAAAAAATGTATAACCCATGAACATAAATAATGTTAGCAAAAAAATGATTTTCACTATGTGACAAGAATTAGGATAGGAAAGGGAAGGATTGCATCATGGTTGTAGCACTTTAGATTGCACACAGCTGTTCTGAAAGTCCATATCTTTCCACAGAAGTACAACACCAAGTGACACAATTTGAAGTTCTTTTCCCATCAGAATTTATCAGTGTAGCCAAGACACTGAACTCTCGTAGTAATGTTTCATGTTCTCATTTTGGCAGTACACTAGGTACACCAAGCAGTGGGACCATAATAACGTCTTCATCGCTCACGGTGGTGGACAGCATGTCGTGTCAACACCACGCTTTTACAAGGCACACCAACGTAGAACTAGTGCAAAACCAAAGATAGTGCTCCATGATCACTAGGATAGACAGGACAAATGGACATTGCAGTAATTCAGGGTAGTTAGTTCATGAGGTGAAGGACATTAAGTCACATAATATTGACAATTACAGTTTTCATTTGGGGCATTCATAGCCCAGTGTTGAACATTTCTGTACCATGAATGTAGTATTACAGAAAATGTTCATTAATTGTTTTACATAGAATCAGTAACCTTCTTTTCCTAGTTACAAAGCATTATTAAATAATCGCATTCCTTTTCAGTTTCAAAGTATGGCATAGTTAATTAATTATGTGTCATTACAATATAGTAATAATCATTAGCCTTCTCCTAATTACAAAGCATTATGAAACAATCGCATTCTTTTCCAGTTACAAAGTATGGCATCGTTAATTAATTATTTGTTATTCCAATATAGTAATAATCATTAGCCGTTTCCTAATTACAAAGCATTATTAAACAATCACATTCTTTCCCAATTATAAAGCATAGTTAATCATTTGTCATTTCAATATAGTAAGAATCATATTCTTTTCCAGTTACAAAGTATGGCATAGTTAATTAATCATTTGTCATTTCAATAGTAATAATTATTAGCTTTCTCCTAATTACAAAGCATTATTAAACAGTCACATTCTTTTCCAGTTACAAAGTACGGCATAGTTAATTAATCATTTGCCATTTCAATATAGTAAGAATAATTAGCCTTTTCCTAATTACAAAATATTATGAAACAATCATATTCTTTTCCAGTTACAAAGTATCAACATTGAAAACAAGAGCTAATTAATGGCATAATTAATAACCTAATTCATTGATTGTCATTAATTATTGGCACTCAGTGGTCATCAAGTATCGAATAGTATAAAACATTGTTAATCATTCAGTATTATTCAGCTCATTAAGAAGTAATAACAATTCATTGAATGACATTCAGATCATTACAAAGTCATTATTAAAAATCAGCTAATTATAGTCATAGCATTAATAACCCTGGGCATTATAAGTAGTCTCATTACAATAAACAGTGGCAGTTATTAGCCAGTTACAAGGCATTATTGGGGACTGGTAATATATATTTTGTTTGTTCTTGTGCTAGCAACGCATTGCTTTAGGTAATTACAAGAGAAAGCAAGAAGAGAAAAAAGAGAAAAAAAATGGTACTGGGTTGTTCCTGTGTAACGTCATTCGTCATGAGTCAGCTGTAGCAAGGTTATGTAACAAGGCAGTATATGTGATCACATTTATAAATGATAAACACAAATGGGTTAAAAAAAATGCAAGTACTAGAACAGGTATAATAAGTAACAGGTTTAGTAAGTATCATGAAAAACTTCTCCTGGAAAAAATACAAAATGGATTATTGACCTGAAAGAAGAAACGCACACTATGCTGAAAAGTAGTGAACTTCGAATTAACAAGTAGTGAAATGTGTATAAAATGTGCTCCATAGCTGTCCTTTCCAAAACTTTCCGTCATCCTACTATGCAATATAACACCTGCTGTCAAAACAAACTGCAACAAATACTTAAATAACTACGTAGCATAAATACATGACTTCAACATTATCCTCATCTGTAAAAAAAAATACTTCATTATTCATCACTTCATTATCATAATTTCATCATTATCATCACCTGTAAAGAAAAACTTCATTATCCATAGTAGCATATTCTTCATCATTATTCATCAGTATTCATTATCATCTGCAAAAATATCACTTCATTACTCATTATACAACTATTCCTTATCTCTAACATATTTCATCACTAAAACTAAGATGTGTAGTTCTGTCTGACAGCCTGCATCAATCACCTTGTATTCTGAAAGAAAAAATTAGTTAAGACTGCTATTCTACGATGAGTATAGTATATTCTTGTTAATGCTTGTTAATCCTGATCCATTTACTCTTCCTCATAAAGTTATTGCATCTTCTATCGTTTATTCCGTAGGTGAAATTCCCATTTCCGTTTAATTTATTTTCTTTACACGTTATTTCTTTCTGAAAATGATGAACAGAAATTAACGTCTTGCATTTAAATCATATACCCACTAAGTAATTACTGATTAACGGTAATATAATTAAGCATACAGCATAACGTGACAGAAAAAGCATAGACAGTGTTCAAAGGCAAAAATGTACACGGAATATCACAATGCAGCAGCAAAAAAATTAAAGTAAAGTAGTCATGATGTTGAGATTTCATAAGGCAAAAATGTCAAAGTCAACTGGTGTGTGTTATATCTTAACTATTTCATAATGCATACTAACAAAACAGAAAAACAATCATACATACAAAAAAAATGGAAAATGTGCACGGTCTGATGTGTAACGACAAGAAGAGCGACCTGCTAGCCTTACCTTGCCGGGCACTTGCCAAGAAAAAATACGATAATCATCAGTAAGTATTCATGAGAGTATAATTGCATACGTGATCATAAAATTAGCAAATGGCATTATAGCTTGTTAAATCATAAAGTGATTTCATTCAATAAACGGTTTAATGTTTGAGATATGGTGGTTGCCTTTCGATTTTCTAGTTCTCAAAGTTTCGACGTGTACAACATTGGGGTGAGGGATGCTGCGAATCCGATATGGACCTGCGTATAGAAGTTCAAATTTACTGCACTTACCTTTTAATTTGCTGGATAAATAGTGTGTACGTACTAATATTTTCTGTCCAACGTGAAAGTCGCGGCGTGTACAAACCTGTTTTTGCTGTCTTCTCCGGCGCTCTGCGGCACGTTTGATGTTGTTCAGCGCAATGTCAATTATTTCGTGGTGTCGTAAGCGACGAGATGTAGGAAAATTTACTAATTCTTTAATTTTGTTTGGTGGTTCAACGTTTTTCAGTATAACAGACGGAGATAGCATAGTGGATTCATTTGGAATGGAATTAATTACATCTTGGAATGAGAGTATGTGTGTATCCCAATCAATATGTCTTTTGTGGCAGTATATTCGGCACAGCTTACCAATTTCTTTCATTAATCTTTCACAGGGGTTCGAAGAAGCGTGGTACTTGGATATATAGATCGGAGAAATGTTTCTGGCTCGTAACATGCGTGTCCATATGCTACTACGAAATTGAGATCCATTGTCAGAAATTACTTTCATCACATGCCCTACATGAAATAGAAAATGTTTTACAAATGCTTTCGAAACAGTTTTAGCAGTAGCTTTGCGTAACGGAGTGAAAGTAACAAATTTTGAAGTGAGCTCAACAGCGACAAAGATGTAGCAAAAACCTCTGTTAGTTCTCGGAATCGGACCAAAAATATCTACTGCGGCCATGTGTCTTAATTTAAAAGGTACAATGGGATATAAAGGAGGAATATGTGAAGTGGTATCTGATTTAGCTTTCTGGCAAATTTTACAAGACGCTAAAACTCGTCGTATACGTTTCTCCATGTTGTTAAAATAACAGTTCTGTCTCAGTATAAGAAAACATTTTCGTGCTCCGTAATGTGCGTAACTTAAATGAGTGTACCAGATCAATTTGTTAACAAGTTCGTCAGGGATGCATAATAACCAATTGTTGCTGTCAGGGTGAGAGCGGCGAAACAGAATGTCATTGCGTACAGTGTAGTGATTTCTAATCTTAACATTTTTCCTATCTTGCCAAAGGTGTTTAATTTCTTTCCACACATTGTCTTTATTTTGTTCTTGTGCTATGTCCTGTAATGACGATGAAATAAAATTTTCAAATGCTACTTGCTGAATGTACATGACACTGAAATTTGTTTTGCAGAAGTTGGTTGCTACGTCTTGCTGATTGTTGCCGAGAGAACGCGATAGTGCGTCTGCTATAACATTTTGCGTACCGGGAATGTGAACTATTGTAAAATTAAATTCCTGTAAATAAAGTTTCCATCTGCTTAATCTGTCGTGCGTGAATTTGGCTGAAAGTAAAAATTGTATCGCTCTGTGGTCTGTGTACACGGTGGTATGTCTGCCATAAAGAAAGTGCCGAAATCTCGTAAAAGCCCATACAACACATAATGTTTCCAATTCTGTAACGGAATAATTTCGTTCAGCAGGTGACAAAATGCGGCTTGCAAATGCGATGTTTTTAATTACTGTAGAACCATCTTCTTCAATTTCCTGGAAAATGTGTACGCCTAAAGCGGTGTTAGAACTGTCGGTGGCAATGGAAAAATTTCTGGTAAGATCTGGGTGCGATAAAAGTGGAGCATTCAACAAAGCGTATTTCAAATAACATTTTCGTGAACAAAATTCTGCGTGTCAAAAGCATTGCTTACATTATTGGAATATGCAACCTGTACTGTATTTAATCATATTCTATCTGACGTGTTATTGAATGTACTCTGAAAATTGTGCTAATTAATTTTACGTATGTCGTGATAGTCATTTCCATACGGCGCATTGCGATAGAGATTGAAATACTGTGTTTTCTCTACGTACTTATTTCATTGCTGCCGTGCGTTACTATTTGTTGTAGCTGGGACTATACGTGCACGCGGCGAAACATTAAAGTTTGGTTGACCTTGTAGACTGCATTGTTGGTTACGTATGCTAAGCGGCTGACTTTCATGCTGTTGTGGTAAAAACGTCTATTGTTACAAAAATGTGTTTACTGATACTGATAATTTTATACGTACTGATGATTAAAGTTTTGTCAGTTATTAAAATTACGCTGGTAGTTCTGTAGTGCCTAATGAAAATTGTCACTTTCGGTATATACTTGTCTTATCCGGTTTTCTTATTACTACGTTTCTTAATTCTAGATAGAGCAATAGTTAAAGAGCGGTTTTGATAGATATAAAGGATAGTAGAAGAGAAGGCAGCAGTGCAGAAAACTAAAGATGAAACAGCACTACTACAGCTCGGGGCCCTATGCTCGCTACAGCACATATTCATTAAAGTGTAATGAATCCCCTGAGGTTAATTACGCACTGCAAATACTTTTCAGCTTTTGCCTTACAGGCAATGCCGGTAAAAATTCAGAAATAAATTGCTGTATCCATACTAATTCAAATTTTTGCATTACACGAAATGTTGGTAAAAATTTAAGAGCAAATTGTCGTATCCAGTTCAAAGCTAGTTTCTGCGTTACAGGTAACAGCGGTGAAAGTACAAAAATAAATCGTCGTATACAGTCCAAATCGTGTATCTGTGCTCTGTCATTATTAAATTCTTTACATTTTCTGGCGGATAAAAATTGCTCGTAATCTACGTTCTCGTCATTGAATTTGAAAACACGTTCGGGTTTGTGTGTGAATCTGTTTGTCTGTGTCATTTCGGATTTTAAGTTGCTTAGCTTTTCAGATTTTAAGTCGCGTAGTCTCTGTAAATTGCTCACATTATACGCGTTGCGCGAGTCTGACAAATGCTCGAAAAGTGGCGCCTGCTGTGATGTGTTATTAACTGAAATGTTTTTCATCTGTGTTACTTCTTGCTGTAAACTTGACAGTTTTCTACGCAACGTGTTGTTAGACGAGTCGATCTCATTAATTGTCTGCTGCAAATTTTGAAATTCAGGTGTTTGGTTAAATGAAATCGGTGAAGTATCGTCCGATTTATTGTCATTAGCACTTTCGATAGCATCAATACGACTGGCCAATTCATCATATTTTTCAGTCAGTATTTTTGCCTGATCATCGGTTTTAGAATCGGACGCATTAATCTGTTTTTGCAACTTACGCGTAGTTTCGCTCAGTTTTTTAACATCAGCTTTGATGACATCGCAATCCTGTGTCAGTTCTAATTGTTCGAATCTGTCTGTTACTGTTTGAATATCTACTGTGTGTGTATCTGTTTTTGATTTAAGATCAGAGATTTCATCCCGTAATTCCGCGTTCAACTGTTCTATGGTATTAATTTTGTCGGACACTGTAGTAATATTATTGTCTACATACGTCTTCGCTTTCGCGAACATTTTACGTTTGTCTTCTTGTCTTTGTGCAGTGATTGTTTCCATGACCTGACGTTTGACTTTATTTTGATCCTGAATAAATTTGCGGAAACGCGTATTACTGTTTTCTATGTGCTGATTAAAGCGCTCGTTAATCTGAGTGTTCTGCTGTTCGAATTTCGCGTCTATCTTTTCATCCATTGTGCGCGAAAGTTCTGCTGTCATTGCTTTAAACTCGTCGCGTAATTGTGTAGCTTTTTCAGAGCATTGTTTAGCGACTCCGCTAATTTCGTCTCTGAGTGTTTCTGTTGCGGCTGTTTGCATTTCCCTTAATTCTTGCGCAACAGACTTAATCTCTTCGCTATTTTTACGTGAACAAGCCTCAATTTCCACGCGCAACTGTTCCTTAGTGTCATGACACTGCGCGGCAACAGCTCTAATTTGTTCACTTAACTGTCTGGAATTGTTGTCTAATTTTTCATTAAAGTGTTGTTTGAGATTTTCATTATCTTGTTTGTTCTGTTCTCTAAGTTGTCTGAAATCTTCACTCTGTTGTCTGACCTGTTCACTAAGTTGTTTGAAATTTTCATCATTGTTGTCTAGTTTTTCACTAACGTGTTTGTTCTGTTCAAGAATTTGTAACAATAATGCCGTCGTTTGATCCAAGCCAAAATTAGCATTTCTATTCTCTGTGCTGTTTAATGGTGGATCTGGAATTATCTCGCTTTCTGTAACCATTTGGTTATTCTGAGATTTACAAAAAGGTTTGCCAGTCGGATGTACACTGTCGGACACTATTTCGGAATTAAATAAATCCGTCGTACTTTCACTACACTGACCATTTTCATTAGACAAATTTGTCTGTACGTTACTTGAATTTTCCAAATCGGGTGCGTTAAGCTGGGCAGCGCTCATTACTATAGACCGCTCCGCGTCATCAATTGTCGTCAAATTCACAGAGGAGACAATTGAGTTGGCTTGTTCATCATTAAGAAAAAAGTCATCATTAATGGTTGGAGTGCACTGATTGTTAGTGAACGCAGGATTGTCATCATTACACTGCGTGTCACAATTACTTTCGGTTAAGTTGTTTGAGTCAGTAATTTCGTTCACAATACCTCGCGATACACTATTCACAGTCTTTCGCGGCATTTTTACAATAGTCACAAATATTCACAAAACAAATAAGAACAAATGCAAAAACAACACACAAATACAACAGAGCAACGAATTGCCGTTGACCTGTAGAAAGAAAGTCACAAGATTAGTAAAAGCGTAGCGCCAAATCCTAATTATATCTAAGCAAATAAGAGCAGATATCTGACTGTTTTTCGGAAGACTCCCAACGAAATACGATCCTGGACTGGGTGTCGCCAAGTGTAACCTCCCCACAAAAATTTTTAAAAGAGAAAGACAATAGTTAATACAAATGGGAGCCAAGTGTAACCTCCCGTAATGAAATTTACTGACAATGACAATTAAACAAAAATTAGCAATCTGACTCACAAATAAAAAATGAAAAACAATTCAGTGGTAATGAAAATCAGTGGCAGTGAAAATTCAATTAAACCGAAATATCGGTCTTTGGCCCTGTGCATAAATCAGAATTAAACTCTTACCTCATTGTAACTGCTAGTCACATTTCTGCTCTTATTGTTCCGCACTGCTTGGAGGAACTGCAT
This sequence comes from Schistocerca cancellata, assembly GCF_023864275.1. Lineage (NCBI taxonomy): Eukaryota > Metazoa > Arthropoda > Insecta > Orthoptera > Acrididae > Schistocerca > Schistocerca cancellata. The sequence continues at coordinate 428,918 of NC_064628.1, read as the reverse complement.
TGCAAATAATAATATTCCTTTTTTTTTTTTTTTTTTTTTTTGTAATTTAACTGAAATTTGTCTTTAAGGGAAGTGGAATGAATTTTTTTTGTAAAATGCTTTGAAATAAAAATTATTATTGGGGCGCTTGTTGGAAATTAATTACAATAAATAAACTTTACATTATCTGATGATTACCTTAATTAGCAATGTACCTCATTCAGCATCTTGACCAGTGTTGCCCACAGACTGCTCTGCATGACGACTACTAGCGTACTCCACGACGACTACCACTGAACTGCTCTCAACGACTACTGACTGAGTACTGCCCTCAACTAGACAGAGCTACAGACTCGCAACGACTGACCGACAGACTGAGAACCGCTCGCAACACTCGCGCGGTCAAGCGCATACTCTCTGGTCACAGATGCTACAATGCCTCGCCATCGCTGCTATGTTACATACGTGTTTCAACGTCCTGCCTATAGTTCTGAGAAGCGGGTCTATGGCGATCACGAATAAGAACATTGACAGCGGACATCCTTGCCTGACAGAGCGGCAAATAGGGATCGGTTTAGTTTGCCATCCATTTAATGTGACTATTGATCTTGCTCCCGTGAGAATATTTTCAATAATTTTGGTAAATTCTCGGCCGAATCCCATTTTTGTCATGACCTGTAGCAAGTATTTGTGGCTTATGCGATCGAAAGCATTCGCAAAGTCAATGGATAGAATAGCTGTCGATAATTTATGGACTGCCGTGTGAGCCACTATGTCTCGGTATAAGGACGCTGCGTGGAAAATATTGTGGTGTGTTACTCCGCACGTTTGGTAGGAGCTGATAGCTTTGTTCATGACTGGCTTCATCTTCGCTGCAAGGCACCTTGCAACGATTTTATAATCGGTATTGAGTAACGTAATGGGTCGGAAATCTTGAATACGACATGTATGTTGCGTTTTAGGGACGAGCACAACTCGACCTTCCAGAAATTTTGCGGGAATTTCCGTGCCACGAATTACTTCATTTACTATGTCGGTAAGTTTTTGCCCAAAGATATCCCAGTAGACCTGATAGAATTCAGTTGGCAGGCCATCAGGTCCCGGCGACTTTCCTTTAGAGCACGACTGTACAATAGGTTTTGTGTTTTGTACTGTCATCTCTGCTATCAACTGTTCTCTTTCCGCGTCCGAAATCTCAGTCTGCAGGTCGCATAACAAATAATTTAGCGCCACGTCGTCTGTCGCAACGTCTCGAAATAAGTCCGTGTAGTGGGCTGTAATATGTTGGAGAATGTCTGTTTTCCGCGTAAGGCGCTCGCCTGACGCAGTCGTTATCGATTCTACGTGTTTGCGTCTTGCCCGTGTTTTTTCACGCGCGAGATGATAGGACGACGGTTCTTCGTCGTCCAAAGCGCACAAGGCGCGACTTCGGACCAAAATTCCTTTTGCCTTTTCGTTATGTATACGGAGAATCTTTGCTTTAATACGGTTTAAGCGAAGGCGGAGATTTTCATTTGGTCCGACGGGGGCGTTTAACGCGTCTTTGAGGCATTGTTGGTAAAATTCTGTTGTGCGATGCGTCCAGAAGGATACCTCCTGGCTGTAACATTGAGCAATCATCCTAATTTGCGGCTTTGCGTAGAAAGTCCACCACTCTAGTGCTGAGCTGTAGTTTTTCTCTTTCTGCAGGCAATGCTGCCATACAGATTGCATTTTCGAGCGGAAGTCTGTCGCGGCAAGATGTCTCGTATTAAGCTTCCACAACCTGGGAGTAGGTGTTTCATTTGTACGCTGTAGGTGGATGGCAGCCACATAACCACAATGGTCGCTAAACGCGACAGGGATGATGTCTACACTATTTAGGTTGTTTGCAATCTGTTGAGAGACGTATATGCGGTCTATTCTGCTTGCTCCACTATTGTATATGTGCGTATACTGCGTTGTGTGTGGGTTAAGGAGGCGCCACGTGTCTCGCAGATCTTTGGCGGTCAATAGTTTCACTAATTCAGGACACATAGTGGCCGTAGGGTGCTGGTCGGATGTGTCTGTTACACAGTTAAAATCGCCACCGAGAATTATTGGACGTGTGGTATCAAACAAGGGAATTATTTCGTGGCTGAAAAATGCTGCGCGCATTCGTCTATTATCTGTGCCTGAGGGGGCGTAAATATTGATAAATCTCATGCCTTGTATATTGCACGCAATTGCGCGTCCGCTCGGCAACGTTTGGACATTGTCTGGCTCTAGGGAATTTTTGTATAAAATCGCGGTACCGCATTTAATGTTATTGTTAACATTATAAATAACATCATATCCATTTATGTTATGGAGGATGTTTGCGGTAACTTCCTGAAGGAAAATTACGTCGAAACTACTGTAATGTACAAAGTCCACTAGGGAGAGAATTTTGTGAGCTGCAGAAATCCCGTTTATATTTAAGGTAAGAATAGATAAATCTTTTATTTGCGTATGACAGACAGGCATTGGAAGTGAAGAAAGAAACAGAGTAACATGAACTAAGGGAGACAGGGTATAAATGGAGATAATTTCAATCTGCGAATGGTTAGTTTTGTTATGTGACGACTATTGCAAACAGATTTTCAACCGAGTTTGTACTTAAACGTCGTCGGACCAAACAGTATTGCGTTGTTGATCTGAGCGGGAGAGATCATTGTTGGTTTCCATCGGTACGTGCATATGTGGCGAATCGATTTGCATGGCATGGACGGCACGAATGTCGCCCGTCGGGACGTGGGCTGTGTGCCGAGCACGACACTCGTGCATTTCCTCTGCCTTTCTTTTAATTGGCGCTGATATTACGGCCTCAGTTACGAGCGGTTGTACGCTGCTTTCTTTTTCTTTCTCTTGCTTATTTAAAAATTCCCTTAGATGTCGAACAGTTGCCTCGCGCCGGCGTTCTGCTTCTGTTTCAGGCGACGCAACAGGGACGACTGTCACGGGGCATTGTTGATCGGATTTAGAAGTTGCATCCGAATTTCCGTTTCCACGGCCGCGTCGATGTTTCCTTTTCGAAGATTTATTCGGTGAATGGCTCACCGACCTCCTACTCGGGGATGGACTGGGGTCTTTACGTGAAACACGCATTTCTGAGGGGACAGCAGCAGGGCTGCGCCCACGCTCTGAATTTTGCGTGTTGCTCGGAAAAATATCTGATGCAGTATCGTCACTATTTGGCGGCTCTGGGTGAACGTCAGCCACAACCGTGACGTTTGTCGTATTATTGCCGAGAGAATTTTCTGGAATGGCGGCTTTTTCATCAATTTCTGTTACGTCCATGACATTGTCCGTGTTCGCTGGGGTCGCAGACGATTCGCACACAGCCTCTGTCACAGGGAGTGACGAGGGCCGAATCGGAGCAACACCCAACGCTACAGACGCATACGAGTTTTTCTGCGCTTGTGCGCTATCACCGCCGAGCGGGAGCTGCACAGGGCGACGTCTGTTCGGACAATTTTGTCGAAAATGATCGGTTGCATTGCAGTACGAGCACGTCTGCGGCTGTCCATTGTACGATATAAAGGCCCTGTAGCCGCCTATGACTAGAAAGGACGGGATGTGCTGTTTCAGTTCAATAAGCACACTTCTTACTCCGTTGTAGACTTGTAGGCGGAAACCACTACCCCATTTTTCATTCGTCACTGAAAGCACATTCCCATACGGCATGAGACCACGAGCGATCATTTGCGTAGGTATTTCAAAAGGGAGATTGAAAATGCGCACTTGACGAATACCGTAACCCGCGTGGCACACGGTCACGTCGCAAACGCTTCCGTCACGGTATTTAAACTTGCGTTTTCCACCGTTTTCATTTACGATCTTTTCGCACATTTCCGCATCATTGAATTTCATAAACAGGATTCCGGTAATAAAGTCCCACTGGACTCCGTACGTTTCGGTATCGGTAAGGCCGAGTTCGTCAATAATCCAGTCGTGAGCTTCGTATGCCGTAGGGCGTACAGCTTCTTTGTCGAAAATAACGTTCAATGTGTTCGATCTGTTTACGTTTTCCATTTTCAAACTGTTACTTAACAACTACGCGAAAAACGCGCGAAAAAGAGAAACTCGACAGCGGAACACAACGCGGCGATGCCAACAGAGCGGCCGCTAGCCGTGCACTGACGAGCTATCACAGGGCGGCTGAGCAAGATAACTGACAGTCGTAATTGAAACAGCATCTCTGGACACAGACGTAGTGTACACGGCTGCCGATTGCTTAACTTCGGTGATCGGACGAGAACCGGTGTATTCAACATGGTATGGCCGTTGGCGTCCTTATACTGTAGCCGCACCACACAAGAAGCATTCGCCTCTTCTCGCAACACACGCAATCGCCGCTTTCCGTGGCACATTTGACGCAAAGCACGTCTATCCACCTCGAAGGTGGCGCGGAGTGCGCGCTCGCCTCGGCGTCTCAGAGGCGACTGCCGAACGTGGGTGAGACGCACAACACAGCTGCTCGGTGCACCGCCTGTCATTCGTTTGGTGCGTGTGGCCTCCGACACTCGCTGGCGACGCATCTTGTTCCTGTTATCCGGCGCGGAGCTTGTGCGCGGCCGGCCGGGCGGCGGGGGGGACTGCGCGGGGTGTTGCAGTGTCCTGCTGGAGCGACGGAGGCTTTCAAACCTGGCTGACACACGCCGCGCTTCCAGACATTTGCGTAATTTGCGCGGTGCATTGGCGCCTGTCCCCCCCTTCCGTCTCGACTTGTCCCGACTTTGCTCGCTGCCGCTCGGGTCGCGGTCCATATGACAGCACAAGCGCGAGAAACGTCTGCGGGAGGAGGCGAGACGACAAAAGACGAAATTTATGATTACAAATCGAATTTGGAGCTGTACGCCGCTGCAGAACGATAGGCGCTAACGTATTTCGGAGCACACCGCCCGATTCGTACTGTTTTGTCGTTTTCAAAGACTTCCTGGCAAACTTGGTTGGCACATTCTCCTTCAAACTGAGTTAATTACTGCAGTTTCGTACCTTACGGCCGTTTAAAATGCCTAAGGAAGTCCCTTTGTCACGACAGAAAGGTGGTATGGAAAGAGGGCTGGCAGGAGTAGCGACTAAAAAGCGAAAAATGAAGACAGCCAGAGTTCCCAGGCGCTCACCCATCTGAGTACTAACGTTGTTGCTTCACTTCTGTGATCGGACGAGAACGGAAGATTTTTTTTTTATTTACTTTGTGGAATTTAGCACTGCTACAAAACAGTAGGCCCTGACTTGTTTCAGAACTCATCTGTCGATTCGTAGTGTGTTGTTCTTTCCGAGGCGTTCTAGCACTCTTCTTTCGCGCATTCTTGCTCAAACTGAGTTCATTACTGTAATTTCGTATCTGACGTTTGATACAGTAGTTTAAAATACTTGTGGAAGCATCTTCGTCGACACCTGAAAGTTAGTATGAAAAGAGGGCTGGCAGGTGTAGCGACGTAAAAATGAAAAAATGAGATAGAGCCAACAGCACCCGGTGTTCCCAGGCGGTCACCCATCCAAGTACTAACCGGGCCCGATGTTGCTTAACTTCGGTGATCGGACGAGAACCGGTGTATTCAACATGGTATGGCCGTTGGCGTCCTTATACTGTAGCCGCACCACACAAGAAGCGTTCGCCTCTTCTCCCAACACACGCAATCGCTGCTTTCCGTGGCACATTTGACGCAAAGCACGTCTATCCACCTCGAAGGTGGCGCGGAGTGCGCGCTCGCCTCGGCGTCTCAGAGGCGACTGCCGAACGTGGGTGAGACGCACAACACAGCTGCTCGGTGCACCGCCTGTCATTCGTTTGGTGCGTGTGGCCTCCGACACTCGCTGGCGACGCATCTTGTTCCTGTTATCCGGCGCGGAGCTTGTGCGCGGCCGGCCGGGCGGCGGGGGGGACTGCGCGGGGTGTTGCAGTGTCCTGCTGGAGCGACGGAGGCTTTCAAACCTGGCTGACACACGCCGCGCTTCCAGACATTTGCGTAATTTGCGCGGTGCATTGGCGCCTGTCCCCCCCTTCCGTCTCGACTTGTCCCGACTTTGCTCGCTGCCGCTCGGGTCGCGGTCCATATGACAGCACAAGCGCGAGAAACGTCTGCGGGAGGAGGCGAGACGACAAAAGACGAAATTTATGATTACAAATCGAATTTGGAGCTGTACGCCGCTGCAGAACGATAGGCGCTAACGTATTTCGGAGCACACCGCCCGATTCGTACTGTTTTGTCGTTTTCAAAGACTTCCTGGCAAACTTGGTTGGCACATTCTCCTTCAAACTGAGTTAATTACTGCAGTTTCGTACCTTACGGCCGTTTAAAATGCCTAAGGAAGTCTCTTTGTCACGACAGAAAGGTGGTATGGAAAGAGGGCTGGCAGGAGTAGCGACTAAAAAGCGAAAAATGAAGACAGCCAGAGTTCCCAGGCGCTCACCCATCTGAGTACTAACGTTGTTGCTTCACTTCTGTGATCGGACGAGAACGGAAGATTTTTTTTTATTTACTTTGTGGAATTTAGCACTGCTACAAAACAGTAGGCCCTGACGTATTTCAAAACTCATCTGTCGATTCGTAGTGTGTTGTTATTTCTGAGGCGTTCTAGCACTCTTCTTCCGCGCATTCTTGCTGAAACTGAGTTCATTACTGTAATTTCGTATCTTACGTTTGATACAGTAGTTTAAAATGCTTGTGGAAGCATCTTTGTCAACACCTGAAAGTTAGTATGAAAAGAGGGCTGGCAGGTGCAGCGACGTAAAAATGAAAAAATGAGATAGAGCCAACAGCACCTTTTTTTTTGTAACGTATATAAACTTTTATTTACAATTTTTAACAATTACAGATGTTTACATGAATTGTGTACTTGATTATTGAACGGTTATATTCATTTTCTCGTTTTCTGTTCTGATTGTTCTTTGAGTAGTCTTTTGGTTGGGTTACAACACTTTTTCACTGAGTGTCCTTCAGATAAATTTTCCCTGTCAGTTGTTTTTGTCTTTTTGGTTGCAAGCATTTGTTACTTTGCTTTGTAATTTGTATTTAGTTTTGTTTTCTTTTTCTTAGGTTTAGTATACAAAAAAAGGAAAGATGTTATTCATCTATTGTATTTAAGTGGGCCTGTTTTGGTGAGTTTGCTGAAGCGAACTATGGAATATACACATGAGCATCTATGTGGGTAAATTTGTGAATGCAGGAGATTGTTAATGTACTGCCTAAGGGTGGACGCAACAGTTTACATGAAATTTGGTGCAAAGAAAGTCTAATGTTACTATTTTGTTAGTGGCAAATAGGCATGCTACGTTTAAGCACATGATGGGCCGAAATTTATATACATATATCTGTGTGTATATATATACATACATACATACATACATACAGCGCATAAATAAGACACGACAAAACAAGAAATCAAAACACATAAAAAGATAAGGGAAACGAAAAACGTACCTTGAGTGGAGAGAGCGAGTGGGAGAGAGAAAGAGAGATAGAGAGACAGAGTTAGTGAGTGGACACATTAATTGACATGATATACACTGTTTGATATTTTGTTGTTTTCTTGGAACACTTTTTGTATGTTTTACACTAAATTTATGGGTGATTATTTCCTTTTGCCTGCTGTATTTCACTATTGGACACTTTTGACTATGAATGGCACACGTAACTCGCACTTTGGCACTGCTAGACGTACCCACTTTCACTTTGCGCGCGTTTTCGCAACACTTTCGCACTGCACCACACTTGACGTCGGGGCTTTGGAGGGATCGGTGGGCGACGTCCTCAGCGACTGGGGTGTGGGTGTAGTGGGAGGGCGTCGGTCACGTCGTGTTGAAGGCGTCTCGGAAGGCGGCGTCCAGCGGGACCTGCAGGAAGTTCTGGAAGGTCTCTCGGTACTTGGAGCGTTGTTTGGCCCTCCTGTGTTCCTCCCACAGGTCCGTGAGGACCTGCGCCTTGTCGGTCTGCCGTTTGCTGACGATGGCGTGTGCCGTCATGGCGATGATCCACATTGTGGCCAGGCGTTTCGCGTTGGGGAAAGGCTTCGCGTCCGGAACAGTGACAGCTGAGACATGTATCGCCCTCTCGTCGGTTCTGTTGATGAGGCCGATCATACTTCTCGCTGTCGCCCATATTTCCCCGCTCTCTCTGCAGCCAAAACGATGCTCGATGGTGTCGGTCTGGTTGCAGAGTTCGCAGTTTGGGGATTCCCGCATCTTTATGCGTGCCAGTTTTTCATTTGTCGGCACTGTTTGGTGGATGATTTTATACCACGTGTCCCTGGCGTGCTCGGGAAGTGTCCGTTCCGAGACGTTTTTCCAGACCTGTGGCCAGTCGTGATCTGGAAGTCTGGTCTCTATTTTCGACTTTCTTGCCTTCCCCCTCAGAGCGCTGTAAATCTTCCTCGCTGTTCTTTGTTGTGGGTTGGCAACGACCGCGGTGATGTAACTTTTGTCGATTGCCATCTGTTTTATGTGCCGCAACTTGAATGGAATGTGGCTGGTGTCCACTGGAGCATCTTCTGATTCCGGTTTATATTCGTTGATCAGGCTGGGCGTTATACTATTGTTGTTCTGGTTCGCCATTTTCATCGCACGGTGTAGAAGCAGTGCCGCGCATTTCGTCTTAACGTCAGTCAGACCGAGTCCGCCTTCGTCCCTTGACAGGAAACACGTCGCCTGGGAGACCTTAAAGATTTCCCGCCTCCACAGCAGGTAGTACGCCGCGCCTCCTATCGCTCGCGCAATTTCTGTCGGAGCACATAGTACTTGGGCCATGTACCACGCTTTCGACAGGATCGTTTCGTTTACTAACTGCACTCTTTGGCTCAGCGTCAGGTTCCGGTTCGCGTGTATCCTCACGAGCCCTCTCGTTGTGTTCAAGACGCTGCGCCAGTTTTGTGCTGCCATTTTCAAAGGGCACTGCTGTAGTTCCACTCAGAGTGCCCTATGGTTGTTTGTCACTCGGTACCACTGTCTCGCTGGTTGCAGTCTGCCGTTGCCTATTGGTAGTAGCGCTGTCTTCCTCGGATTCATTTTGGCTCCTGAAGCTCTTTCAAAGGAATCCATGATAGGCTGGATTATTTCTATATCCTCCTCGTTCTGAATGAAGATGCCCATGTCGTCGGCATAGGCCATACATGCGATGTTTGTTGCACCCATTGTGTATCCTCCGACTTCAGCTGTTAGTTTTCGAAGTAGGGGATCGAGAGCTATTGTGAAAAGAGCCATCGATAGTGGACATCCTTGCCTGACGGATCTTCCCAGTCTTATTGACTTTGAAGTCCATCCGTTTACTGTTACTTTTGAGGTGGCGTTTGTGATGACGTTCCTGATTGTTTTACCGAATTTTGGTCCGAATCCGAGGCGCGCGATGGTTTTCAGCAGGTACCGGTGACTGATCCTGTCGAAAGCCTTGTGGAAGTCGACAGAGATTACGGCTGCGGGTCTCCTCGTTGTTGCTGCGTGGGCTATGATGTCTCTGTATGTGCAGACGGCGTCGAAGATGTTCCTGCCAAGCACTGCACAGGTTTGCCATGGGCTAATGGCTTTCTTTAGAGCGACTTTGATGTTTGCAGCCAGGCACTTTGCTGCTATTTTGTAGTCTGAATTTAGAAGGGTTATTGGCCGAAAGTCTTCTATTTTGTTGGCTGCCTTCGTTTTGGGGAGCAGAATCACCGTCCCTTGCAGGAATTTTGAAGGCAATTCTGTCCCGTTGAGAACTTCATTTACTATTTCGGTGAGTATTCCGCCGACTGTGCCCCAGAGCGCAGTGTAGAATTCTGATGGGATTCCGTCTGCGCCTGGTGCTCTTCCGTTTCTGCTGTCTTTGATGGCGGCTTTCACATCATCGTCTGTGACGTTTTCGTTCAGTAGTGCCCGGTCTGCGTTGGTAAGGATCCGACGGGTCTCTTGCAGGATCCTCGCCATTTCTCCGTCGTCATTTTCCTCTCCTCGGAACAGGTCGCTGAAATGGTCTTCGACGTGGCTCATGATATCTTTCTTCGTCGTTAACCTGTTCCCGTCCTTGTCGACGAGTTGCCTTATTTGTTTGCTATCAGCCCTCTGTCTCTCCCTGTGCAGGTGGTGCAGCGTGGCAGGTTCATCTTCGATTTCGCCGTTTGTCTGGCTACGGGCGATGACTCCTCTCATTTTGTCTCTTTTCAGGCTCAGTATACGTGCTTTGAGTCGTCTTATCCGCGGCAGAAACAGTTCGTCGTCCGCTGGGGCGTCCATTGCGTCGCGTAGGCATCTAGTGTAGAAGTCTGCCGTGTTTCTTTTCCAGAAGGCCTTCTCAGCGCTGTGCCTTATGAGTTCCCGTCTTACTTGCGGTTTGGCGTGTTCTACCCACCACTCAGTAGTGGAGTTGTACTCGCCTCGCCGCTGTCTGCATGCCTGGATCGTGTCGGCAATTTCCTGCTTTAGCTTCCCGTCCGTGAGGTGGCTTGTGTTTAGCTTCCACGTTCCTCTTCCTGCTGGAAGCTTGCTTCTCGGTAGACGGATTTTGCACTGATAGGCACAGTGATCTGAGAAGATCACAGGACAGACTTCTGCTTGTGTCACAGAGGTGGCCATCTCTCTGTTTATGTATACTCTGTCGATTCTGCTTCTGCCGCGGTTATACAGGTACGTGAACTCTGTGTGTCTTTGGTGTAGTATACGCCAGGTGTCTACTAATTTTAGACGCCTAACTAAATCCTGCAGTTCGGCGCACAAGTTGGGTACCGGGATCTGGTCTTCGGGTGAAATTACGCAGTTGAAGTCACCTGCCAGCACGACGTTGTTGCTGTGCACTAATAACTCGCAGATGTCCTCGTTGTAAAATTTGCTCCTGGCACGCTTATTTTCCGTTCCCGACGGAGCGTAAATGTTTACAAAATCAGTGTCTTCCACCTTCACCGCTATTCCGCGTCCGTCGGGCATCATTTTGACGTCGCCAAATTCGAGGCCGTGCCTGATTAGTGTGGCAGTTCCGCATCGAGTTTCTGCGTCGATGTTGCAGATGACTTCGTATCCCGGTACCTGTTCTATAGCCGTCGTGACCACCTCCTGTAGCATAGCCACGTCTGCGGCTTTGTGCTGCAGGAAGTCAATTAGTGTGTCTAATTTTAGCGCGGCGGTCATTCGGTTCACGTTACACGTAATTACACTATATACTGAGCCTGAGCCCTGTTGCATTTAATCGGTTTGTGGAGGCGGGTCTGTGGAGTGCTGTGGCCGTTCCGGCCGTAGGACTACGTCCTCTGCTTTAGGGGTTGTAGCCTTTTTGGGTGCGGATGCCGTATCTGACTCCTCTGCTTCCGATACGTCCATCTTGTCGTCTTTTTCACGACTGCGACTTCGCCGCTTGCTCCGGCGCTTTTTAGGTTTGCCGGCGGCCGGGACGTCCACGTTGTTTTCTTTTGGCTCGTCTTCTGATTCCTTCAGAATGCGGGCCAGTTTCGTGACTTGCTTTTTGATTGCAATCTCACGCATCTCGCTGTACGGCGTGGCGGCGTCGGCGCTGGGCCCGGCCTGGGCGGCAGGGCTGTCGGCAGGCGCAGCTGTCGGCTGGGCGGGAGCGCTGACCTCCGCGATCCTCGGCCGCCGGGCGGCGGGGGAGGGGGTGGGGGCCAGGGCTGCGTCGGTCTCCATTGTGCTTTCGCCCTCCGAGTCGGAGCTCAGCTGGCGTTTCTCACCCGCGCTACCTGCGCCGGCCGGGGCCGTGGCAGGGACGGGCGCAGGGGGTGGGGTAGCCGCTGGCACAGACAAAGATATCCAGACAGGCAACCTCCGTAAGGGCCTGTTGACGCGGACAGGGGTGCGGGACGGGGGGTTACAGCAGTTCTGTCAGATGACACGTGATGGCGCTGGGGTGCGAAACTGCTCGGACAGCGAGCAGCAGGTAACTGCACACGAGGCCGTGGCAGTGGAAATCCCCACCACCACTTCCCCTCAAATGCCGGCACAGGGCACCATCCAGTTCTGAGACATTTAGTCGCTGCGGAAGGTTACGTTATCGCTACCGAGTATTTTCTGGAACTGCACACTGTCTCTGTTAGAGATTAGATCAACATAAAAGCGAGCATTAGCCAATGTACAAGACTCGGAAAACGAATTAGTTAAATGCCCAGACACCTAACTCAGTCATTAGCAACGATAAACACACTCTTCGTAACAAACCGAACCTAAAATCATTCTATGAATCGGAATCAGCTGACTAAAGGAGCGATTATTTGTGTAATCGTATTCAAGCAGATTATTGATCCTTATGTGACTGATCGGCGTTTTTATTCATTTTATATGTCCTATGAAATGAGGATAAAGTAGATATCATTAATTGCAACGCATGTTACTGCCGCCAGTTGCAGCTGTATGCAGAATTATGCAACAGAATTGTCTTTTGACACTATGTTGTAACGTCTGTTATAGAAGGCCAGTTTTCAGCATAAAACCTAGTTATGAATATTGGCTCATCACGGCTCCCTATTAGAGAATCAGCCAGCTGCTACAGCCAAAATTGCGCACAGCGGAGAAGCGCAAAAGTATTTTCCAACATTGCTTATTTCAAAAGGTCTGTCTTCACGTACTGTGAAGAACTTGTCTCAGGCTTTGGTGCCTCAGGTAGGGCCCATAGTGTCTGCGCAGAACTGCTCCGATCTGCGCAATACGTCACCGTCGAGAAGCTCGGCACAGTTCGCGCGCACTGTTACGTGTTGAAGCGATTAAGTTTCATGTTGTTGCTGTTTATTTTTGCTTCTTTCGAGTTTGTTCATTATGTTTGACATTAATAATGCCGAATTGTCCTACGGCTGTGTGTGAAAACTGTAATCAGAAGACTAAAAGGCAGTAGTATTACTTGTAATAAGTTCCCTCGAACTCCTGAAACATTTGCTCAGTGGGTTCAGCTCTGTAACAGTAGTGACAGCATTAACATTAAAAATGCTACTGCCTGTAGCAAAAACTTTAGAGAGGACGTTTGTTTACAGTATCTACAAGCTGAATTAAAGAAACTTCAACCAAAATAGGTTTTAAAGCCGACTGCAAATTCTATAAGCTTGTGAAACTCGTAAACGTGCACTTAACATGCTAGAAAAAGTAGATCAAAGCATAGAATCAGAGAAGGTATTATCGAGGATGAAATTAAAAAAAAAACTTAATGAAGAATTGTCACCATTGAGGGAAAACAATTCAGCGTTTAATTTGCTTTTCGTTCTCAGTATATTGTTATCCACTATTACTGTTTCACGCGTTAAGCAAAGAGAGGAAGTAATGCAAAGCATTAAGTACCTACACAGTGCTGACGACTAAAGTACACAAAAGTTTTGCTAAAAGCACTTCATGAGTAAGCAAAAAACAAGCTTAAGTGAAGCAGAATATTTGTGTGTGTTGAGCATTTGATGAAATGATTGGCATATGCTACGACTAAGAAAGTGACGCCATATATGGACCACATAGCCAGGTACAGGTTGTGAGACCTGAGTTTCTCCTGGCGTATAAAACTTTCAAATAATTTCCGGGAATTCAGCCAGGTAACACTTTCAGCAGTTTGCCTTGAAAATGGCGGGGTGTTCTCCCGCCGAAATATCGGCGGTCGCTGAAAGTATTACCTGGCTGAATTCCCGGAAGTTATTTGAAAGGTACAGGTTGTTATTGCATGTGGTTTATATGGAGCCTGGAAGCAGTCTGTATACTGCTGGTCACGAAAGAGACGCAAAAATACATCACTGGATGTATTTCTTCCAGATCCGACTCCATAGAGCAATCACTTGGACATCATAGTGACAAGATAATAGTAACATCAAAAGGTCCTATAAGCACTGCGGCAACTGAGGAACTATCTCGTCCTAGCTTAATCGTCTCTTCAAACGCAGCTCTCTGTGTAAAGAAGCAGATGTGAATAGAAACCTGCCAAAACTTTTAATCGGAAGCTTCAAACTATTTCTCAAGAGATCTCCGCAATTTACACTAAGATCATTACTGTACCTACATCCGGATAAGGCACCTAACACGTCGGCAAAGTCAATGAGGGCTAAACAGCTGCAGAAAGGAGCACACACATGGAGAGGTTCCGCAGTTCATTCCATATGGGATTAAGGTATTTAATTTGTTGTTGTTGAATTGTTGAAGTACGGCGATCAATACTGAAGCTTCCGAATCATCAAACGCAGAAATGACAAGTAAATGGAATTATATCGTTTCCTTTCTACTTAATATCTGCACGAAAAAAAGTTATACACTATTGATGATTGTGACGAAAAAACTGCGTTTAGAAACTGAAAGCTCTTATGATTGTTGCGTTTCCTGTACTATTAAAAATGTGTAATACATAATAACGACTGAAGGATGCCAAGTTATAACTTATCTCATAGAAAATGTTAAGCAATAGAATGTATATGTCAAGGTGATCCATAATAAGTAGTTATACATCTGTCATTACTAGAAAGACAATATGATAATTTCATTGCCGTGGGAAGCAGTAAGTCCCTGCGTAGGTAAGCTTCAATCGAACTCATATCTTATTACATCGCCCTTCAGTTTAGTAAATTAATGGTGGCTTAAGCGCAATACGGCCATGCGCGAACGTGAAAAATCGTCTCTTCTCGACGGTGACATCACGCGGAAGTGCTCGCTGCCGAAAGCGTTGGCCCAAATTTTCTATGTAAGTATTGCTTGTTGCTGCCTACACAGATGCGGCTACGCTCTCTCGGTCTCACCCCTCTGTCACCCCACCTTGCTACCCTTGACGTCAGGGAGGCCGTTGCCGAAGCGCCTCTAGCGTGATCTCACGAAACTAAGCAGGTGACACGCCTGACATCTACTGTCGTCTAACGGAACTACGAGCACACCCCCGGGACAGTGGTTTAGGGGGGGCTTCCTCTCTGTATATGTTACTCTGTGCCGCTGGGCTCTCCGTGGCGGCGGCCGGCGGGGCTGCCGCTTCCGCTAGGGCCGTCTCGTGAACACGTGGAACGTCGCGCGTTACCGCTCCAGCGTAGCTGGCAGTGGCGATTTCTGGCGGTGGATCCGCGGCTCCTGTGCGCGGCACTTGCGCCGGACGTCTGCTCCTCGGACACGTTGCCCTCATGTGCTCCGTGGAGCTGCAGATGGAGCACGTCTGGGGCTGGCCGTTGTATTGCACGACCCCCCTATGCCCCCCGATAGTTACAAACGAAGGCACGTGCTTTTTCAGCACCATCGTCACTGCTCTGACGCCCGAGTCCACCTTGTACCGGTGGCCAGCACCCCAGAACTCGCGGTTCACGGAGATTACTTCGCCATACAGACGCAAGTAACGTCCCACTTCGTCGTCAGGCACCTCAAACGGAAGATTGTACACTTTCAAATGACGCGCACCATATCCGGCGAAGGAGATCTTCACGTCACTCACTGCGCCGTCTCTGTGCTTAAATTTTCGTATTCCACCGTGTGTGGACACGAGGGTTTCACACCGTATTAGTGTTGTCAACTTGATAAACAAACTGTACAACGTGAAATCGAGCATCAGCCCCTCCAGTTCCTCCTCCTCTATACGCAGTTCGTCAAACATCCATTCTTCGATTTCGTAGGCCGTCGGCCTCACGTACTCTCGATCGAATTGCAATTGCAACGTCGTGTTCGAGCGGTTATACGTCGTCATCGTCACTTACCGAATCGTTGTATCGTGCGTTGGAAACGAACAGCTACGGCTGGCGCGGCGCGGGAGCCGGCAGGCGGCGGGCGCGGGCGCGGCGCGGTAGGATGTCGGGCGGCGACGGCTCGGCGGCCGGTAATCCTCGGCTACCTGGGACGCACAATAGCGAGCGGCACACGTGTTGCCAGGCGGGCAGCCAGCCAAGTACTCAAAATGAGATAGAGCCAACAGCACCCGGTGTTCCCAGGCGGTCACCCATCCAAGTACTAACCGGGCCCGATGTTGCTTAACTTCGGTGATCGGACGAGAACCGGTGTATTCAACATGGTATGGCCGTTGGCGTCCTTATACTGTAGCCGCACCACACAGGAGGCATTCGCCTCTTCTCGCAACACACGCAACAGCCGCTTTCCGTGGCACATTTGACGCAAAGCACGTCCTTCCACCTCGAAGGTGGCGCGGAGTGCGCTCTCGGCTCGGCGTCTCATAGGCGACTGCCGAACGTGGGTGCGGCGCACAACACAGCTGCTCGGTGCACCGCCTGTCATTCGTTTGGTGCGTGTGGCCTCCGACACTCGCTGGCGACGCGCCTTGTTCCTGTTAGCCGGCGCGGGGCTTGCGCGCGGCCGGGCGCGGCGGGGGGACTGCGCGGGGTGTGGCAGTGTCCTGCTGGACCGACGGAGGCTTTCTCACCTGGCTGACACACGCCGCGCTTCCAGATATTTGCGTAATTTGCGCGGTCCATTCGCGCCTGGCCCCCCCTTCTGTCCCGACTTAGCTCGACTGCCGCTCGCTGCCGCTTGGGTCGCGGTCCATATGACAGCACAAACGCGAGAAACGTCTGCGGGAGGCGGCGAGACGACAAAAGAACAAATTCGGTTTGTAATCATAAATTTAGAGCTGTACACCGCTGCAGAACGATAGGCAGGCGCTAACGTATTTCGGAGCATACCGCCCGATTCGTAGTGTTTTGTCGTTTTCAAAGACTTCCTGGCAAACTTGGTTAGCACATTCTCCTTCAAACTGAGTTAATTACTGCAGTTTCGTACCTGACGGCCGTTTAAAATGCTTGAGGAAGTCTCTTTGTCACGACAGAAAGGTGGTATGGGAAGAGGGCTGGCAAGAGTAGCGACTAAAAAGCGAAAAATGAAGGCAGCCAGAATTCCCAGGCGCTCATCCATACGAGTACTACCGTTGTTGCTTCACTTCTGTGATCGGACGAGAACGGAAGATTTTATTTTACTTTATTTTATTTTATTTTATTTTATTTTTTTTGTTTATTTACATTGTGGAATTTAGCACTGCTACAAAACAGTAGGGCCTGACTTATTTCAGAACTCATCTGTCGATTCGTAGTGTGTTGTTGTTTTCAAGGCGTTCCAGCACTCTCTTCTTTCGCGCATTCTTCCTCAAATTGAGTTCATTACTGTAATTTTTGTATCCTACGTTTGATACAGTAGTTTAAAATGCTTGTGGAAGCATCTTTGTCAACACCTGAAAGTTAGTATGAAAAGAGGGCTGGCAGGTGTAGCGACGTAAAAATGAAAAAATGATATAGAGCCAACAGCACCTTTTTTTTTTACCAAAATATTTATTTCAGAAAAAAAAGTAAGAACAACAAATAAATCATCTCTATGGTTGTGATTTACACGTTTTCATATTAATTTTGATCATCTGTTTATGGTATTTGTTACTCTTATTTCTTTTGTGGGACATGCTGTCCATTTTCTAATTTTCCTTTCATGATTTTCGTTTTTAAACACTTCGATAAGTTTTTCCTATATTCGTTACTGGGCGTAGTCCATTTTCATTGCTATATGTTTATGTCCAAGTTTGTTATGGCAAATAATGACACGACTGGCATTTCTCTGATGTCACAGAGTTATTCACTTGCAATGTGCATATTTGCAATGTGCATATAAAGAAACAAAACAAAAAAATGAGCATAGTTATTTAGATAGTGATTACATTAATTAAATACATTTAACTTACATATTGCATTTAAGGCATGAAAGGATGGTAGAAACAAAGGAGGTCCGGTTTTAGTTCGGCGTTTAAGCATGCATCACATATTATTTACATGGAAAGACAGATCTGACAGTTGAAGGACGAAGGTGAAAGTAGAGATGAGTGCAAAGGATTAGTACATGTTATGACTTTGTGGCACTTAGGAAGGGAAAGAACACTTTAATATGTACCTGTTATTCCGGTGGTGATTGGGAGGTTATAGCACTGAAACACTACACCCTAGGGAGTTCACACAGATAAAACACTTTCTTTTTGCTGCATTTCTTAAAACACTTTGGCGCACTTCTACTTTCACTTTCATTTTGGATTTGCACTATTTCACTTTTATCACTGCACTGCACTGTCGAGGTTGCTGCGGTGCTGTGGGGAGGCTCGCTGGTGTTCACGTGCCGCCGGGGAAGACGTCGTCGATGGCTGCCTGCAGGGGTATCCGGAGGAAGTTCTGGAAGTTCTCGTCGTACCGCCTTTTCTGCTGGGCTTCCTTATGTTCCTCCCAGAGGTCCATCAGGAAGTCGACGTGGTCCGTCTGCCGCTTCGTCACGATGGCGTGGCCTGTCATGCCGAGGATCCACAGGGTTGCCAGCCTTTTCGGCCTGGGAAATGGTTTGATGTCGGGCGCAGTGATGACTGTAGGTGTTATAGCTCGCTGGTCCGTTCTATTTATTTTTGCCACCATTCTCTGGCACGTTTCCCATATGCTCACCCCGTTTTTACATGTGAAGCGGTGCTCTAAGGTGTCGACACAGTTGCATGCTTCACATTTATCTGAATCTCTCAGTTTGATTCTGGCTAATTTTTCGTTTGTTGCTACCGTCTTGTTTACTATTCGGTACCAGCTCGCCTTCACGTGCTTTGGTAGCGTGGTTTCCGTGATGTTTTTCCATATCTGTGGCCAGTTGTGATTGGGGAACTTGTTTTCTATTTTGTTTCTGGCAGGCCTTCCCCTCAGCGCCCTGTAAATTTGCCTCGCTGTCCTGTGACTGGGATTTGCCACGGTTGTCAATGCATAGCTCTTGTCTATGTAGTATTGTCTTACGTGGCAAATCTTATACGGGATGTGGCTCGTGTTTATTGGCGGTTCTTCAGATGCAGGTTTCATTCTTCTTATCAGTGCTGCTGTGATGCTTTCTGGGTTCTTCTCCTTGATTTCCAGCGTCCTTTTTAGTAGAAGCGCCGCACATTTCGTTCTTACTTCCACAAGGCCGAGTCCTCCTTCCTCTATCGGTAGCGAGCATGTTTCCTGCGCCACTTTGAAGATTTCTCTTCGCCACAGGAGGTAGTATACGGCTCCCGTGATTGCGCTAGCTATTTCTTTGGGTAAGGTCAGGATCTGTGCCAGGTAGTAGGCTTTCGATAGGATCGTTGTGTTTATGAGGTCTATTCTTTGATGTAGTGTTAGTTTCCTGTTTGAATGCACTCTTGTGAGGCCTCGTATTACATGTAGTGCGTTCCTCCAGTTGTATGTTGCCATTTTTTGTGGGCAAGGCTGCATGAAGATGCCGAGTACTTTGTGGTTCTCGACTACTTCATACCACTGACTCGCTGCATTTATCTGTTTATTCCCAATTGGCAGTAGCACTGTTTTCTTTTTGTTAATTTTTGCACCTGACGCTTCTTCAAAAGTGTGCAGTATTTCTTCCACCGTTTTTATTTCTTCACGTTGTTGGATGAAGATTCCCACGTCATCTGCGTAGGCTACGCAAGCCACTTTTTTGTCTTCCACCGTGTAGCCTGCTATGCTATTGGCGATCTTCTTCAATAGCGGGTCTAGTGCTACTGCAAATAGAGCCATTGACAGGGGGCAGCCTTGCCTCACTGACCTGTTTAGCGCTAGGTATTTTGTTGTCCAGCCGTTTATGGCTATTCTGGATTTGCCATTCTTTAGTAGTTTTTCGACGATGCTGTTGAATTTTGGTCCGAATCCTAGTCTTTTTAACGTCTTCATTAAGTAGCTGTGATCGATCCTATCGAAAGCCTTGTTGAAGTCTACGGATATTATTGCTGCTGTATTCCTGTTGGTGGCTGCATATGCTATCACGTCTCTATAGGTGGAGGTAGCGTTAAATATACTTCTACCTGGCACTGCACACGTCTGCCACGGGCTTATTGCTTTGGTCATTGCAGTCTTCAAGTTGCTTGCGAGGCATTTGGCTATTAATTTATAATCGGCATTCAGGAGCGTGACGGGACGGTAGTCTTCTATTCGTCGGGCTTTTTTCTGTTTAGGTATGAGTATGATGGTCCCATCCGTGAGCCTGGCTGGTATCTCTGCTCCGCCTAAGATCTCATTTACCATCTCCGTCACTTTCCCTCCGATTATCTCCCAGTACTCGATGTAAAACTCGGTCGGGATGCCGTCGGTGCCCGGTGATCTTCCTTTGGCGCTGCTCTTGAGGACTGCTCCGACTTCATCTTCGTCGAAGGTCTCCGTCAGTTTTGTTCTGTCTGCCTCCGTTAGCATCCGTGTTGTGTTTTGCAGGATTTTTGTTACTGCTCGTTGTTTTGTTTCTTCTTTTTGGAAGAGTTGTTCGAAGTGCGTCTCTACGTGTTTTTTAATTTCTGGTTCTGTTTTGAGAGATCGCCCTTCGCCGTCGCACAGTTCCTTAATGGTCTTGCTCGCCGCCCTTTCCCTCTCCCTGTTGATGTGGTGCAGGGTAGCGGGCTCGTCCTCCACTTCGCCGTACGTTTTACTTCTTGTGATTACTCCCCTCAGTTGCTGTTGTTTGATCAGTAGCATTTTTGCTTTGATCCTCCTCACCCTAGGCAAGAAAGATAGGTCGTCTAACGGCGCATTTCTGGCGTCTTTCAGGCACTGTTGATAAAAGTCGGCAGTGTTCCTTCTCCAGAACGCTTTTTCGGCGCAGAACCGAATTAGCAGTCTTCTCAGCGCTGGTTTCGTGCGCGTAATCTACCAGTCTATTGTGGTGCTGTGCTCTGCTCTCTGCGCCAAGCATTCTTGCCACGTGGCTTCTATCTCCTTTCTCAGAGCGACGTCTTGCAGGTGGTCGTTGTTTAGCTTCCAGGAGCTTCTTCCCGCTGCCGTCTTCTCTGTTTCCAAACGGATGCTGCACTCGTAGCAGGAGTGGTCGGAAAACATGACTGGGCAGACCTCCACTCGCGATATTTTGTCTGCCAAGTCTCTGCTTACGTAAATTCTATCCAGTCTGCTTCTTCCGTTTCTGTAGAAGTATGTGAACTCTGTGAGTGCGAGATTTTTCACTCTCCACGAATCCTCCAGTTTTAAACGTTTAATGAGTTCTTGTAATTCGGCGCACACGTTTGCCACTGGGATCTGGTCCTCTTGTGCGGTCACACAATTGAAGTCACCACCAATTATGATATTGTTGTTGTTGTGTAGGATAAGTTCACATATTTCTTCGTTAAAGAAGTTGCTCCTGGCTCTCTTGTTGTTTGTGCCTGACGGTGCGTATACGTTCACAACTAACGTGCCCTCTATTTGGATCGCAGTTCCTCGGCCGTTTGATAACATCTTGGGTTCGTCAGTTTCTATTCCGTGTCTGACCATTATCGCGGTGCCGCACCTCGATTCTGGGTCTATGTTTGTGTAGATGTCGAACCCCGGTATCCGTTCTATCGCCGTCGATGCCACTTCTTTCAAAAGCGCTACGTCTGCGGCTCTGTGCCTTAAGAACTGTGCGAGGGCGTCTATCTTTACTGCTGTAGTCATTTTATTTACGTTGCAAGTGATTATCTGGTACGAGTTTTTTGCCAGCCTAGTCATTTCTATTGCCCGTCAGAGCTGTCGTCAGAGTCCGTGTGCTGCAGTTGTGGCCGCTCTGGCCCACTTTGCCTCCTCTCCTGTGAGGAACTGGAATTTTGCCTTTTCCTTTCCTTTTTGGTTCCTGTTTTGTTCGCCGTTTTGTTTGTCGTTTCTGTTTTCTCTTCTGTGTTCCGTTGTTTCCCCTTGGCTTTTTCTCCGCTCCTCCTCTTCTTGGAGGTGGTTGCGGCGACGTCATCTTCTTGGTTTAATTTCAGTATCTTTTTAAGTTGGTTCACGTTTTCTCGTATCTTCTGCTCGCGTTCCTGTTCGTGTGTGGCTGGAGTACCACTTTCATTTTCTGCTTTTTCAGTTTCCATCATTTCTATTTCTCGTTCTTTTTCCTTTCTCGCTTGCTTCGCCAGCGTTTTCTGTGTACGCGCCGTCTTGGGCTGTACTTGCTGTTCGGCCTCGTCCGAGCTGCCGTCGCTAATCTTCCTTTTGTCGGCGCTTCCGGGTGCTGGCCCGGTGGCCGGCTCGGGGCCGGGGGTAGCCCGGGCAGCGGGTTCTGAGGCCTCCTCCTCCTCCATTGTGTCCTGCTCGGCTGTAGCGGCGGCGGGGCCCGCGGCGGCAGGCTCGTTGCCGTTACTGTCCTCTCCCTGTGGCTGCGGGGCAGCGTCCGCTATTCTCAGCGACGGAAAATCTTCGTTTAGATTCATCATCGCGCCTGGGTACGTATTCTCCCTAGGAAGCTGTACCGGCCGTTTTCGTGGGCAGTCGTTCCTCATGTGATCCGTGGCATGGCAGATGGAACATGTCTGAGGTTGGCCTGTGTACGAGACGAAGCCTCTGTGCCCGCATACGTTGATGAACGACGGAATGTGTTTCTTTAGGTCCATTTTTACGGTGCGCACACCCGAGTCTACCTGAATGCGGTATGCACTCGACCACTTGTCTCTCGATATCCCGAAAACATTTCCGTATAGTCTGCAGGTTTTTACAATTTCTTCGTCAGGGACTTCGAAAGGCAGATTGTATATTTTTATATTCCTGATTCCGTAACCAGAATGCTGGATCGTGACGTCACTTGTGGTTCCGTCCCTATGTTTGAACTTCCAGATGCCCCTGTTTAGATTTACTACCCTATCAATTTCCGAGGCATTACCAATTTTTACAAACAGTGTGTTCAAAATAAAGTCCAGTTGTAGTCCCTCGATTTCCTCTACTGGTACTTTCACATCGTCAATGATCCAATTGTGAATTTGAAAACGCGTTCGGTCTTTCACCATTCTTATCGAAAGTACACTGAATAGTGTCCCTCCTGTTTGTCGTAGATGCCATGTTTTCCAAACATAACCGGTCAATAAAATAAAGAACTTATACTCGCCAAAGCAGCGACGGCGGCGGCACGCCGTCCACCTCGGGGAGCGGGCAGCGGGCGCGGTGCGGGGACGGTCTCGTGGCCGGCCAGCGACGGCGGGACGGCCGGGAAAATCCTCCTACCTGGGACGCACAATAGCGAGCGGCACCCGGTGTTCCCAGGCGGTCACCCATCCAAGTACTAACCGGGCCCGATGTTGCTTAACTTCGGTGATCGGACGAGAAACGGTGTATTTAACATGGTATGGCCGTTGGCGTCCTTATACTGTAGCCGCACCACACAAGAGGCATTCGCCTCTTCTCGCAACACACGCAACAGCCGCTTTCCGTGGCACATTTGACGCAAAGCACGTCCTTCCACCTCGAAGGTGGCGCGGAGTGCGCGCTCGGCTCGGCGTCTCATAGCCGACTGCCGAACGTGGGTGCGGCGCACAACACAGCTGCTCGGTGCACCGCCTGTCATTCGTATGGTGCGTGTGGCCTCCGACACTCGCTGGCGACGCGCCTTGTTCCTGTTATCCGGCGCGGGGCTTGCACGCGGCCGGGCGCGGCGGGGGGACTGCGCGGGGTGCGGCAGTATCCTACTGGACCGACGGAAGCTTTCTCACCTGGCTGACACACGCCGCGCTTCCAGATATATGCGTAATTTGCGCGGTCCATTCGCGCCTGGCCCCCCTTCCGTCCCGACTTGTCCCGACTTTGCTCGACTGCCGCTCGCTGCCGCTCGGGTCGCGGTCCATATGACAATTCCAGAAGTATCAAATACAAAAAAATGCTTACCGAAGAAAGAAAATGTATCGTGCTAGGCACCCTACTCCCGCCCTGTGGTGCAACTGATGTCCCTCTCTCCAAAAATGTACTCAATGGGACCATAATGTTGCAACCAAACACACGTTGACCTGCTGTGAGGAAAAAACGAGTTAGTACATTTCAAACATGAAAAAGGTCATTTTAAATTCAACATGAAAGACCAAAATTCCAAAAGTATCAAACACAAAATAATGCTTACCGACGAAAGAAAATGTATCGTGCTAGGCACCCTCCTCCCGCCTGTGGTGCAGCTGATGTCCCTCTATCCAAAAATGTACTCAATGGGACCATAATGTTGCAACCACACACACGTTGACCTGCTGTGAGGAAAACACAAGTTAGTACATTTCAAACATGAAAAAGGTCATTTTAAAATCATCAGGAAAAACCAAAATTCCAAAAGTATCAAACACAAAAAAATCCTTACCGAAGAAAGAAAATGTATCGTGCTAGGCACCCTCCTCCCGCCCTGTGGTGCAAATGATGTCCCTCTCACCAAAAATGTACTCAATGGGACCATAATGTTGCAACCACACACACGTTGACCTGCTGTGAGGAAAAAACGAGTTAGTACATTTCAAACATGAAAAAGATCATTTTAAAATCAACATGAAAAACCAAAATTCCAAAAGTATCAAACACAAAATAATGCGTACCGAAGAAAGAAAATGTATCGTGCTAGGCACCCTCCTCCCGCCCTGTGGTGCAACTGATGTCCCTCTCTCCAAAAATGTACTCAATGGGTCCATAATGTTTCAACCACACACACGTTGACCTGCTGTGAGGAAAAAACGAGTTAGTACAATTCAAACATGAAAAAGGTCATTTTAAAATCAACATGAAAAACAAAAATTCCAAAAGTATCAAACACAAAATAATGCTTACCGAAGAAAGAAAATGTATTGTGCTAGGCACCCTCCTCCCGCCCTGTGGTGCAACTGATGTCCCTCTCTCCAAAAATGTACTCAATGGGACCATAATGTTGCAACCACACACACGTTGACCTGCTGTGAGGAAAATACGAGTTAGTACATTTCAAACATGGAGAAGGTCATTTTAAAATCAACATGAAAAACCAAAATTCCAAAAGTATCAAATACAAAATAATGCTTACCGAAGAAAGAAAATGTATTGTGCTAGGCACCCTCCTCCCGCCCTGTGGTGCAACTGATGTCCCTCTCTCCAAAAATGTACTCAATGGGACCATAATGTTGCAACCACACACACGTTGACCTGCTGTGAGGAAAAAACGAGTTAGTACATTTCAAACATGAAAAAGGTCATTTTAAAATCAACATGAAAAACCAAAATTCTAAAAGTATCAAACACAAAATAATGCTTACCGAAGAAAGAAAATGTATCGTGCTAGGCACCCTCCTCCCGCCCTGTGGTGCAACTGATGTCCCTCTCTCCAAAAATGTACTCAATGGGTCCATAATGTTTCAACCACACACACGTTGACCTGCTGTGAGGAAAAAACGAGTTAGTACATTCCAAACATGAAAAAGGTCATTTTAAAATCAACATGAAAAATCAAAATTCCAAAAGAATCAAACACAAAATAATGCTTACCGAAGAACGAATATGTATCGTGCTAGGCACCCTCCTTCCGCCCTGTGGTGCAACTGATGTCCCTCTCTCGACAAAAGTACTCAATGGGACCATAATGTTGCAACCAAACACACGTTGACCTGCTGTGAGGAAAAAACGAGTTAGTACAATTCAAACATGAAAAAGGTCATTTTAAAATCAACATGAAAAACTAAAATTACAAAAGTATCAAACACAAAATAATGCTTACCCAAGAAAGAAAATGTATCGTGCTAGGCACCCTCCTCCCGCCCTGTGGTGCAACTGATGTCCCTCTCTCCAAAAATGTACTCAATGGGACCATAATGTTGCTACCACACACACGTTGACCTGCTGTGTGGAAAAAACGAGTTAGTACATTTCAAACATGAAGAAGGTCTTTTTAAAATCAACATGAAAAACCAAAATTCCAAAAGTATCAAACACAAAATAATACTTACCGAAGAAAGAAAACGTATCGTGCTAGGCACCCTCCTTCCGCCCTGTGGTGCAACTGATGTCCCTCTCTCCAAAAATGTACTCAATGGGACCATAATGTTGCAGCCACACACACATTGACCTGCTGTGAGGAAAAAACGAGTTAGTACATTTCAATCATGAAAAAGGTCATTTTAAAATCAACATGAAAAACCAAAATTCCAAGAGTATCAAACACAAAAAAATGCTTACCGAAGAAAGAAAATGTATCGTGCTAGGCACCCTCCTCCCGCCCTGTGGTGCAACTGATGTCCCTCTCTCCAAAAATGTACTCAATGGGACCATAATGTTGCTACCACACACACGTTGACCTGCTGTGTGGAAAAAACGAGTTAGTACATTTCAGACATGAAGAAGGTCTTTTTAAAATCAACATGAAAAACCAAAATTCTAAAAGTATCAAACACAAAATAATGCTTACCCAAGAAAGAAAATGTATCGTGCTAGGCACCCTCCTCCCGCCCTGTGGTGCAACTGATGTCCCTCTCTCCAAAAATGTACTCAATGGGACCATAATGTTGCAAACACACACACGTTGACCTGCTGTGAGGAAAAAGGAGTTAGTACATTTCAAACATGAAAAAGGTCATTTTAAAATCAACATGAAAAATCAAAATTCCAAAAGAATCAAACACAAAATAATGCTTACCGAAGAACGAATATGTATCGTGCTAGGCACCCTCCTTCCGCCCTGTGGTGCAACTGATGTCCCTCTCTCGACAAAAGTACTCAATGGGACCATAATGTTGCAACCAAACACACGTTGACCTGCTGTGAGGAAAAAACGAGTTAGTACAATTCAAACATGAAAAAGGTCATTTTAAAATCAACATGAAAAACTAAAATTACAAAAGTATCAAACACAAAATAATGCTTACCGAAGAAAGAAAACGTATCGTGCTAGGCACCCTCCTTCCGCCCTGTGGTGCAACTGATGTCCCTCTCACCAAAAATGTACTCAATGGGACCATAATGTTGCAGCCACACACACATTGACCTGCTGTGAGAAAAAAACGAGTTAGTACATTTCAATCATGAAAAAGGTCATTTTAAAATCAACATGAAAAACCAAAATTCCAAGAGTATCAAACACAAAAAAATGCTTACCGAAGAAAGAAAATGTATCCTGCTAGGCAACCTCCTCCTGCCCGGTGGTGCAACTGATGTCCCTCTCTCCAAAAATGTACTCAATGGGACCATAATGTTGCAACCAAACACACGTTGACCTGCTGTGAGGAAAAAACGAGTTAGTACATTTCAAACATGAAAAAGGTCATTCTAAAATCAACATGAAAAACCAAAATTCCAAAAGTATCAAACACAAAATAATGCTTACCGAAGAACGAAAATGTGTCGTGCTAGGCACCCTCCTCCCGCCTTGTGGTGCAAATGATGTCCCTCTCTCCAAAAATGTACTCAATGGGACCATAATGTTGCAACCAAACACACGTTGACCTGCTGTGAGGAAAAAACGAGTTAGTACATTTCAAACATGAAAAAGGTCATTTTAAAATCAACATTAAAAACCAAAATTCCAAAAGTATCAAACACAAAATAATGCTTACCGAAGAAAGAAAATGTATCGTTCTAGGCACCCTCCTCCCGCCCTGTGGTGCAACAGATGTCCCTATCTTCAAAAATGTACTCAATGGGACCATAATGTTGCAACCACACACACGTTGACCTGCTGTGAGGAAAAAACCAGTTAGTACATTCCAAACATGAAAAAGGTCATTTTAAAATCAACATTAAAAACCAAAATTCCAAAAGTATCAAACACAAAAAATGCTTACCGAAGAAAGAAAATGTATTGTGCTAGGCACCCTCCTCCCGCCCTGTGGTGCAAGTGATGTCCCTCTCTTCAAAAATGTACTCAATGGGACCATAATGTTGCAACCACACACACATTGACCTGCTGTGAGGAAAAAACGAGTTAGTACATTTCAAACGTGAAAAAGGTCATTTTAAAATCAACATTAAAAACTAAAATTCCAAAAGTATCAAACACAAAATAATGCTTACCGAAGAAAGAAAATATATCGTGCTAGGCACCCTCCTCCCGCCCTGTGGTGCAAGTAATGTCCCTCTCTCCAAAAATGTACTCAATGGGACCATAATGTTGCAACCACACACACGTTGACCTGCTGTGTGGAAAAAACGAGTTAGTACATTTCAAACATGAAAAAGGTCATTTTAAAATCAACATGAAAAACCAAAATTCCAAAAGTATCAAACACAAAATAATGCTTACCGAAGAAAGAAAATGTATCGTGCTAGGCGCCCTCCTCCCGCCCTGTGGTGCAACTGATGTCCCTCTCTCCAAAAATGTACTCAATGGGACCATAATGTTTCAGCCACACACACGTTGACCTGCTGTGAGGAAAAAACGAGTTAGTACATTTCAAACATGAAAAAGGTCATTTAAAAATCAACATGAAAAACTAAAATTACAAAAGTATCAAACACAAAATAATGCTTACCGAAGAAAGAAAATGTATCGCGCTAGGCACCCTCCTCCTGCCCTGTGGTGCAAGTGATGTCCCTCTCTCCAAAAATGTACTCAATGGGACCATAATGTTGCAACCACACACACGTTGACCAGCTGTGAGGAAAAAACGAGTTAATACATTCCAAACATGAAAAAGGTCATTTCAAAATCAACATGAAAAACCAAAACTCCAAAAGTATCAAACACATAATAATGCTTACCGAAGAAAGAAAAAGTATTGTGCTAGGCACCCTCCTCCAATCCCTGTGGTGCAACTGATGTCCCTCTCTCCAAAAATGTACTCAATGGGACCATAATGTTGCAACCACACACACGTTGACCTGCTGTGAGGAAAAAACGAGTTAGTACATTTCAAACATGGAGAAGGTCATTTTAAAATCAGCATGAAAAACCAAAATTCCAAAAGTATCAAACACAAAAAATGCTTACCGAAGAAAGAAAATGTATCGCGCTAGGCACCCTCCTCCTGCCCTGTGGTGCAAGTGATGTCCCTCTCTCCAAAAATGTACTCAATGGGACCATAATGTTGCAACCACACACACGTTGACCTGCTGTGAGGAAAAAACGAGTTAGTACATTTCAAACATGAATAAGGTCATTTTAAAATAAACATGAAAATTTAAAATTCCAAATATATCAAACACAAAATAATGCTTACAGAAGAAAGAAAATGTATCGTGCTAGGCGCCCTCCTCCTGCCCTGTGGTGCAAGTGATGTCCCTCTCTCCAAAAATGTACTCAATGGGACCATAATGTTTCAGCCACACACACGTTGACCTGCTGTGAGGAAAAAACGAGTTAGTACATTTCAAACATGAAAAAGGTCATTTAAAAATCAACATGAAAAACTAAAATTACAAAAGTATCAAACACAAAATAATGCTTACCGAAGAAAGAAAATGTATCGCGCTAGGCACCCTCCTCCTGCCCTGTGGTGCAAGTGATGTCCCTCTCTCCAAAAATGTACTCAATGGGACCATAATGTTGCAACCACACACACGTTGACCAGCTGTGAGGAAAAAACGAGTTAATACATTCCAAACATGAAAAAGGTCATTTCAAAATCAACATGAAAAACCAAAACTCCAAAAGTATCAAACACATAATAATGCTTACCGAAGAAAGAAAAAGTATTGTGCTAGGCACCCTCCTCCAATCCCTGTGGTGCAACTGATGTCCCTCTCTCCAAAAATGTACTCAATGGGACCATAATGTTGCAACCACACACACGTTGACCTGCTGTGAGGAAAAAACGAGTTAGTACATTTCAAACATGGAGAAGGTCATTTTAAAATCAGCATGAAAAACCAAAATTCCAAAAGTATCAAACACAAAAAATGCTTACAGAAGAAAGAAAATGTATCGCGCTAGGCACCCTCCTCCCGCCCTGTAGTGCAACTGATGTCCCTCTCTCCAAAAATGTACTCAATGGGACCATAATGTTCCAACCACTCACACGTTGACCTGCTGTGAGGAAAAAACGAGTTAGTACATTCCAAACATGAAGAAGGTCTTTTTAAAATCAACATGAAGAACCAAAATTCCAAAAGTATCAAACACAAAAAAATGCTTACTGAAGAAAGAAATGTATCGTGCTAGGCACCCTCCTCCCGCCCTGTGGTGCAACTGATGTCCCTCTCTCCAAAGATGTACTCAATGGGACCATAATGTTGCAACCACACACACGTTGACCTGTTGTGAGGAAAAAACGAGTTAGTACATTCCAAACATGAAAAAGGTCATTTTAAAATCAACATGAAAAATCAAAATTCCAAAAGAATCAAACACAAAATAATGCTTACCGAAGAAAGAAAATGTATCGTGCTAGGCACCCTCCTCCCGCCCTGTGGTGCAAGTGATGTCCCTCTCTCCAAAAATGTAATCAATGGGACTATAATGTCGCAACCGCTCACACGTTGACCTGCTGTGAGGAAAAAACGAGTTAGTACATTCCAAACATGAAAACGGTCATTTTAAAATCAACATGAAAAACCAAAATTCCAAAAGTATCAAACACAAAATAATGCTTACCGAAGAAAGAAAATGTATCGTGCTAGGCACCCTCCTCCCGCCCTGTGGTGCAAGTGATGTCCCTCTCTCCAAAAAATGTACTCAATGGGACCATAATGTTGCAACCACACACACGTTGACCTTGTAATGGAACTGACAAATAGACGTCATTTTATTTCATTATTCATTTCATTATTTATTTCATTATATACTAAAGTCGTGTTAAAAAAAAGGTTTCACTTAAGATAATCTAAATTAGGTGTTGCGATCGATATTGGAATTGTATTGTATTGTATTGTATGTTCTTTGTACTTTATGACTGTGATCTTTGGTCGACAACGGTTTTTCGGTCTCTTGTGTGTTGGCCGCGGTTGAGTGTAGTTGTGCATATAGTTCATGCAATAAATGTTTTTGATACAAAGAAACCGTGGAATACTGCGTCATTTTTCGATAGTCCAGTAATAATTAAAAAACCTGCACCTTTTTCTTGGACCCAAAGCAGCCAAGGAATCATCGCCTAGACAACAAGAAGCCACAAGGACAACGCAGACACAGCAGCATCACCAAAGGAGACATCATGGCCAGCTCTACTAAATTACTTTACAGCCATTAGCCACACCGTAACGGTGTCCTTATGGAGTTAACTTTTCCTGAAAGTAGAGTCGGTTCGTGACAACTGGGGGCTCGTTGCCGGGATCAAGACATTGATATGTACTGGACTGACGAAATCTGTTTTGCAGAAGTCTAATGACCACGTGGTACGAAGAAGTGCTATACATGGAAGTAAAGGGAGAGGAAACGAAACAGTAAAGTGGACTAACCACACGAGTGAGGACCCAGACTGAAAAGATAAGTACATTTGTTTAGTGCTGTTTATTCCTTTTATTATTTTGTGTGTGAAATTTCACGAAAATGACCATTGTGAAAGAGGAAAGTGGTGCTGAATCCGAACAGGATTGTGAAAATTTGTAAGTGTTTGGGGTCGTAGACATGCCGGTAAAAACGGAAGATGAGTCAGTCAAAGAAGCGGATCAGAGTCTTAATTCATCAAAATGTGAGACGTCGGACATTAAATCACTATTACAAATGATGGAACAATCGTTAGCTTTAAATCAGACTGTTGCAGCCCGCTTACAAGCTAATGAGGAACAATTGCAAAGCATGAATCAGACGGTCGCGGACAGTTTTCGGGTTATAAATCAGAAAGTGTCGCGTCTAGAGGGAGCTATGAACAAAAAATTTGATAATGTCCTACTTTGGGGTAATAAGCTTCGCAACGATATTTTAAAGATAGACAAGAAACTTAGCAAGGCAGAAACAAAGATTTTGGCGGTAGAATCTAAAGTGGGAGAAGTAAAATCTAGTCTGAGTAACAAAATTCAGTCTGTGAAAAATGAACTGGTCACAGACAGAGAGAAAAATGCAAAATGTTTTGTTAATGTTAATAATCAAATAGATACAGTTTGTGTAAATGTAAAAGCTATGGCAGTAGATCTTGAAAGTAGAGTAGATTCTAAACTAAATGTTGTGAATGATAAAGTGGAAACAGTCAGTAACACAGTAAAACTCCATGAGATTGAAACTAAGACAGACGTTAGTGAATTAAAAAGTACAGTATCAGAGTTAAACCAAAAGTTTGAAATATTTAGCAATGATGTAGCTAACAAAAATTTTTCTATGAACACATGTACCTTAGTATCCAATATTCCAGTTAAAAACTTTTCTAATGAGTGTAGTTTGCATCCTGTTGACTTTCTGCAGAGTTGTAGAGACAATTTTTTGCCCAATATGAGTGAAAGTGTCAAAATTAAGTTTGTTAAAAAATTTTTGGAGGGAGAATCTTTGTCATGGGCCAATCAAAATTTTTCTATGGACATGTCTTTGCAGAATTTGAAATTGAGTTCTTAAAACGGTTCTGGTCTGAAACTGAACAAGCCAGGATAAAGAGTGAGTTCCTGAATGGGCCAAATTATAGAGAAACACAGGGGGCTATGAAACAGTTTTGTAAGAATCAACTGAAGAAACTTGTACATTTGAGCAAACCCTTCGATGAGCTTACACAGATATATGCTTTAAAGAGAAGGTTGCCAGCAGATGTGCAATGGGACCTAGTGTATGGACCAGATGACAACATTGAACAATTTCTAAACTATGTGGATAAACTTGACAGGATTATAGACAAAGTGGGGAAACCAAAAAACTATTTCAATCATGCACAAAGAGGTGGGGATCATAGTTGGGGAAACACTAGTTTTAACAGGAGGGAAAACAGTAGGCCCAACAACCATAGTTTTCATCATAGGGAACAAAATAGTCAGAATATTAACTATAATTTCCATTCAAGAGGACAATCTGGGAACAATTGGAACAGAAGTAATTACAGGGATTCTGAAAACAGGAATTGGCGTGAACATAGTGACACCAGGAGTCAAAATGCTATGGGAAGTCATGAAGTAAAAAACTAGCATGCGCTCCATTGTCGGTCCACAAGGTAGGGGCGAAAAGCATAGATAATAGATGGACCAATAACAGTGACTACGTTGCACCAAGAGATACGTCTCAAGTAATGAGTAGTTATCTTATGAACGTGTACTACCCTCTAAACACAGTACCTGTTAAGGATGAACACATTGGTGGTAATAAAGAGCCAGAGAAAATAATTGACTTAGTTGAATTTTATGAATGGGCAGAGGCTTGTAGTTTGTCAGAGGACCAGCAGATTAATGATTTAAATGATTTAGGAATTGATGCACTGATGAGGAAACCAAGTGAGCAAATTGTTGACACTGATTTAACGAGCAAAGAATCAAAAACACTTGGGTGTGAAAGCAACGTTTTAAGTTTTCGGGAGAGAGAGGTTGATGATTGTAGTATTTGGGAAAATGAAGATTTAATGATACATGATGATGGTGAAAAATATTTTGTTTGCTTGAAAGAGGAAATGGAGGCATTGGGTGTTGTGGGAGATACTGATATGCATGTTGTAGATGCACCCAAAAGTGTTATTAACAGTTTAAGTGGTGTTAATGCCAGTGTCACAACCAATAGGCTCTGTAATCCAACATCTTATGAAGGAACCTGGGCAGTTGATAAAGATTCCCTGAACAGTGAAACTGACTGTGCAAGTAGGCTACCATGTACAATGTACAAAGGTGAATTATTTCTTTATAGTATGTGGCTAAATAGTGATGCAATTAAAAATGATAGCAATTTTAGAAAAATGATTCTTAATATGTCTCAAATTTTATATCCTGATTGGTGGAAAAACACTAAACAGATTATTGTTGAGCAACTGAAAGATAAATACCTTAGTGGTGAACAATGTTATATGGGTGAAAATATTTGGATTGAGGAAATTATAAATGCAAGTGACAGTGCTAATGATGTGTGTGTTAATGTAATGACCGTAGATCGTAAAGGTGACAGGAATATAGGTACTTGTAAGTCAGAAAGTCATTGTTTCAGTGAAATTCAAAATGATTTATTGTATGAATACGTTCAGCCTGAAAAAGGTGGTGACATAGGTAGTCCGTTCATTAGAGCAAAAGTTGGTACCTGGGAAGGCAAGTGCCTTATAGACACAGGGAGTCAGGTGTCAGGAATATCTGAAGTTCTGAGCAAAAAGCTGAAGTGCGAGAAAGATTACATTGAAATGCCAGTCATTGGGGTGAAAATAAGAGGGGCTACAGGAAAACACAGTAAAACTGTGAAAAGACAAACTTTGTTATCTTTTACAATTGAGGGAGTCACATTTACACAAGGATGCCTAATTATACCAGGCCTCGGTGAGGACTGTATTCTCGGGATGTCATGGATTCGGAGTGTAGATGCAAGATTTGACTGGGGAGGACAAAGAGTTATAATAACAACACCAAATTGGGGGGTGTATCTCCACCAAATTTGTCAGATCAAATACAGTTTTGTGTAATGATAAATTTAACACTATAAATCTTGTAAAGGAGAAAAGATATGTTGACAAACACATAACGGAGCTAGATTTAAGTGAAGTAGATTTCAACACTCTGGTAAACACTAAGATTTCAGAAGCTAGCGGCCTAAATGATGAGCAAAAACAGGAACTAGAGTCTTTGTTATGGGAATACAGTGATGTCTTTAGCAATATTCCAGGGAAAGTTAGGGGTTACGAATGTACTTTGCTAGTAAGACCACATGACCCATTTTTCATAAAACCGTATGGTGTGCCCATAGCAAAACGTACAGCAGTTGAGAAAGAATTACATAAGATGGAAGCGTGTGGCATTATTGGAAGGAGTATCAGTGCTTATAATAACCCACTGGTAGTTGTGTCAAAAAGGGATGGTGGAGTGAGAATAGTTCTTGACTCAAGGCCTTTCAACAAGATCTTATATAGAGAAACAGACCACCCTGAAAACATTGATGAGCTGTTGCACAAGTTCAAGGACATAAAATTAATGTCAAGTCTAGAGTTAACCTCAGGCTTTCACCAAGTACCCCTGGCACCCAAATCTAGGAAATACACTGCTTTTCTTTACAATGGCCGTTGCTATCAGTATCGTGTAGTCCCATTTGGCTTGAACTCATCAGTAGCAGAATTCATTAGAGCTTTAGACCATGTGCTTGGGCAGGAACTTGTGTCCAAATTAGTGATTTATGTAGATGACATTTTAGTAACGGGACAAGATTGGAATGAGCATGTTGGGCTTTTAAGACAGGCTTGTGAGAAACTTAGAA
This sequence comes from Schistocerca cancellata, assembly GCF_023864275.1. Classification (NCBI taxonomy): domain Eukaryota; kingdom Metazoa; phylum Arthropoda; class Insecta; order Orthoptera; family Acrididae; genus Schistocerca; species Schistocerca cancellata. The sequence continues at coordinate 394,120 of NC_064628.1, read as the reverse complement.
GAGGGGGAATGACACTAAAACTAGAAAAGTGCAAATTTGCAGTACCAGAATTAAAATTTTTGGGACATGTCATAACAGAAAAAGGAATTTTGGCTGATCCAGACAAAATTAAAGCTATTGCAGAGTTTCCTATACCCCGTAACAGAAAACAACTGAAATCATTTTATGGGCTATGTGGTTTCTACAGAAAATTTGTAAGTAAACAAAGCTTAAACACACCCTGTCTAAGTAACTTGTTAAAGAAGGACACTGTTTGGATATGGAGTAAAGATTGTCAAGAGGCTTTCGACATAATAAAAAAGGAACTGAATAACCAGAACCTGTTACACAGACCAGATTTCAATTTACCATTCTGTTTACATACTGACAGCAGTGATTATGGTCTAGGTGCTGAATTATTTCAAGTAAAAGAAATCAATGGGGAGACAGTTCATGCTACAATTGCATTTGCAAGCAGAATGTTACTGAAGCGTGAAAAGAACTATACAGTAACAGAAAAAGAGCTATTAGCCATACAGTGGTCATTTTCAAAATTCAGGAACTATTTACTTGGACATAAGGTAATAGTGTACTCTGATCATAAAGCCTTAAGCTATATACAGGAATGCAAGCTCTATCATGATAGGCTTACAAGATGGGCATTGTATTTACAACAATTCAACTTTGAAATTAAGTATATTAAAGGCACTGACAACATAGTTGCGGATGCTCTATCAAGGCTACCAGTAGGAGGGGAAACAGAAATTTTTGATCAGATTGAAGAAAAACAGTTTAAAATGAGGTATATTAAAGGGGTCACAGATGAAAAGTTGTTAGATCATTGTGTGATAAAATCAGGAGGAACCAGAACCGTGATGCAAATTGGAAATTAGTAAAGAGCTGTTTAGGGAAAAAGAACTATGAAAAATTAGATAAGTACTATAAGGTGTTTAAAGGTACTCTGTTTAGGAGAACTGACAAAGACTCGGTCAATTGGAAACTATGCTGGCCTGAGGAGGAAGCTGAGAGGTTAATTAGATATACTCATGAGAGCTATGGTCATTGTGGCATACAGAAGTGTATGCAGAAATTACAAGAAAACGTATACTTCTACAATATGGCCAAGAAAGTTAGAAAAGAATTGTCAACTTGTGATAAGTGCCAACGAGTCAAAGTAAGTAACAGAAAATGTCAAGGTGAAATGCAAAACATTATTCCTGCACAACCTCTAGACTTAGTTGCTGTTGATTTCTATGGGCCACTTCCAAGGACTAGGAGTGGGCACTGCTACATTTTTGTCATGGTGGATGTATTTTCTAAACTAATCAAGTTGTATCCCGTCAGAAAAGCCACAGGTAAAGAGATAGTTACAAAAGTTGAAAAAGACTATTTCTTAAATGTTGGGAAACCAAAAGCAATCTTGTCAGATAACGGTTCTCAGTTTTTGTCAAAAGTTTGGAAAGCCTTTGTTGATAAATCAGGAATCAAACATGTTCAAATATCTGTATATAATCCATCGTCAAACCCAGCTGAGAGGTATATGTGCGAGATTGGCCGTTTATGTCGTACATATTGCAGTCATAAACATCCTACATGGTACGACCACGTACGAGACTGTGAAGATGTTATGAACAGCTTGCAGCACACTTCCACGGATTTTCACCTTATGAAATTATGTTTCATCTAAAACCAGACAACATTATCACTGAACTCGTAGAATTTCCACCATGCACAATGATGACTATGCATGAACGTGAAGCCATAGTCAAAGAAACAATGATAAAACAGGGGGAAATTAGAAAAAGACGACATGATGGCATGATCAAAGCAACCAAGATTAAAGTAGGAGATTATGTTTTAGTAAAATCACATGAGAAATCAAAAATTCTAACTTCTGAAATAAAGAAATTCTTTGATATATACATGGGTCCATTCTAGATTGTAGAGAATCCACACCCAAATGCATACCGGTTGGTGTATCCTAAATCCAGGAAAGTTCTCGGACTAAGGAATATTGTTTCATTGAAATTGTATAAACAAAAGGGGTAAGACTATTCTGAGAAAGTTAAAAGGTGACTCAACAAAAGTTTTTAACTTGAAATTTTATCTATAAAAGATTGTCTGATTTTGATACAGTTTCGTGCCCTTGAAAATGTTTATTATTTGTTTAATATGTAATTGCTGTATGAAGTGGTTGCAATGAATTTTCTGTGTAATATGCTAGCCATGTTAGTTTTTGATATTTCTGTATGTTTATGCAATTTGATTGATGTTTGATAATTTGTGTAATTTTAGTTTGTGTAACTCTCACACCACACTTGTTGAGACGTCATTTAAAATGCGAAGTTTTTTAAATGTTTTACTCTTAAAGGCAGAATCCTAATTACTACACACCTAAGTGCTTGAAATGTCCAACTCTACAAGGAGACAATCATTTTCAGTAAACTACATGAATTACTGTATATTTCTCTCTCAACCACTGCAAATGCATAATATTTTTTAATTTTGATAGACACATACCATTCCAAACTTTCATTCATGATTCTACCTTTGCATTTTTACTTTTGAAAACAATTTAATTTTTTACCCTTGGAGTAATGTCTTTGCGATAAGATATTTTACACCCAATATGTTAATGCATTTGTATTACATGTTTATTGAATTTATTATGATTTGAAGAATCTTTTTTTGGACCAGTTCATATCTGTGTGGTATTACTCAGACACATACTGTAAACTTCTCCCACTAGATAAACATTACCAGAATGTTAACTATATATCCTAACCATGTACTTACATATAAACATTATGTAACCAAAAGGTGATCTCTGTATATGATTTTTTAGATAACATGGCATTATAGTCAACAAAGCAATACAAACAGCTAAGCTTTGGAAACAGACGCACTGCAGGACAAGCAGGAATCAGACCTTTCAACGGATGTCACCTATGTGCAAATGGTCAATGTGGGACAGACTGTGAGTAGTGTGAAAAGTGGGCAACAAAAGAAATTAAAACAAGCCTGCAGTTAAAAGTTACAGTCTTTCAATGGTTTCATGTGAAGTACTAAAACATTATGGACTCTTCTAAGTGAAAATTGTGAATCTTCTTTCGTATTTCATTTACTCTAAGGTTAAAAAATTGTATGTTTTCCTTTACTAAGTATAACAATTTCAGTGTTAACATAACTCAAAGGAAACAGTCCTATTAAAAATTTTAATGTATTTAAAAACATATTCTTGGCAGTTCCATTATTCTGTTGTCAGAATTTTGTTCGCATTGTCATACTTACAAAATTCTTGGGGGGGCTATTGTAATGGAACTGACAAATAGACATCATTTTATTTCATTATTCATTTCATTATTTATTTCATTATGTACTAAAGTCGTGTTAAAAAAAAGGTTTCACTTAAGATAATACTAAATTAGGTGTTGCCATCGAAATTGGAATTGTATTGTATTGTATGTTCTTTGTACTTTATGACTGTGATCTTTGGTCGACAACGGTTTTTCGGTCTCTTGTGTGTTGGCCGCGGTTGAGTGTAGTTGTGCATATAGTTCTTGCAATAAATGTGTTTGATACAAAGAAACCGTGGAATACTGCATCATTTTTCGATAGTCCAGTAATAATTAAAAAACCCGCACCTTTTTCTTGGACCCAAAGCAGCCAAGGAAACATCGCCTAGACAACAAGAAGCCACAAGGACAACGCAGACACAGCAGCATCAACAAAGGAGACATCATGGCCAGCTCTACTAAATTACTTTACAGCCATTAGCCACACCGTAACGGTGTCCTTATGGAGTTAACTTTTCCTGAAAGTAGAGTCGGTTCGTGACAACCTGCTGTGAGGAAAAAACGAATTAGTACATTTCAAACATGAAAAAGGTAATTTTAAAATCAACATGAAAAACTAAAATTCCAAAAGTATCAAACACAAAATAATGCTTATCGAAGAAAGAAAACGTATCGTGCTAGGCACCCTCCTCCCGCCCTGTGGTGCAAGTGATGTCCCTCTCTCCAAAAATGTACACAATGTGACCATAATGTTGCAACCACACACACGTTGACCTGCTGTGAGGAAAAAACGAGTTAGTACATTTCAAACATGAAAAAGGTCATTTTAAAATCAACATGGAAAACCAAAATTCCAAAAGTATCAAACAGAAAATAATGCTTACCGAAGAAAAAAAATGTATCGTGCTAGGCACCCTCCTCCCGCCCTGTGGTGCAACTGATGTCCCTCTCTCCAAAAATGTACTCAATGGGACCATAATGTTGCAACCACACACACGTCGACCTGCTGTGAGGAAAAAACGAGTTAGTACATTTCAAACATGAAAAAGGTCATTTTAAAATCAACATGAAAAACCAAAATTCCAAAAGTATCAAACACACAAAATGCTTACCGAAGAAAGAAAATGTATCGTGCTATGCACCCTCCTCCCGCCCTGTGGTGCAACTGATGTCCCTCTCTCCAAAAATGTTCTCAATGGGACAATAATGTTGCAACCACACACACGTCGACCTGCTGTGAGGAAAAAACGAGTTAGTGCATTTCAAACATGAAAAAGGTCATTTTAAAATCAACATGGAAAACCAAAATTCCAAAAGTATCAAACACAAAATAATGCTTACCGAAGAAAGAAAATGTATCGTGCTAGGAACCCTCCTCCCGCCCTGTGGTGCAACTGATGTCCCTCTCTCCAAAAGTGTACTCAATGGGACTGTAATGTTGCAACCACACACACGTTGACCTGCTGTGAGGAAAAAACGAGTTAGTACATTCCAAACATGAAAAATGTCATTTTAAAATCAAGAAGAAAAACCAAAATTCCAAAAGTAACAAACACAAAATAATGCTTACCGAAGAAAGAAAATGTATCGTGCTAGGCACCCTCCTCCCACCCTGTGGTGCAACTGATGTCCCTCTTCTTTGCTGATGATACAAGTATAGTAATCACACCTGAGAAACAAGAATTATCTGATGAAGTTGTCAATACTGTCTTTCAGAAAATTACTAAGTGGTTCCTTGTAAATGGACTCTCACTGAATTTTGATAAGACACAGTACATACAGTTCCGTACAGTGAATGGTATGACGCCATTAATAAATATAGACCTTAATCAGAAGCATATAGCTAAGGTAGAATATTCCAAATTTTTAGGTATGTCCATTGATAAGAGATTAAATTGGAAGAAACACATTGATGATCTGCTGAAACGTTTGAGTTCAGCTAGTTATGCAATAAGGATCATTGCAAATTTTGGTGATAAACATCTTAGTAAATTAGCTTACTACGCCTATTTTCACTCATTGCTTTCATATGGCATCATATTTTGGGGTAATTCATCACTGAGGAATAAAGCATTTATTGCACAAAAGCGTGTAATCAGAATAATAGCTGGAGTCCACCCAAGATCATCCTGCAGACATTTATTTAAGGATCTAGGGATATTCACAGTAGCTTCTCAGTATATATACTCTCTTATGAAATTTGTTATTAACAACCAAACCCAATTCAAAATTAATAGCAGTGTGCATAACTACAATACTAGGAGAAAGGACGATCTTCACTATTCAAGATTAAATCTAACTTTAGCACAGAAAGGGGTGAATTATACTGGCACTAAAGTCTTCCGTCACTTACCAAATAGTATCAAAAGTCTGACAGATAACCAACAAGTATTTAAGAATAAATTAAAAGAATTTCTGAATGACAATTCCTTCTACCCCATAGAGGAATTTTTAGATATAAATTAAGAAAAAAAATTATTAAAAAAAAATAAATAAAAATAAAAAATAAAGAAAATTAAAAAAACACACAAAAAAATAAAGTTGTTATATTAACTTAAGTATGTTGTTAAATCAACCTAAATATGTCCTGTATTGGAAAATTCGACTCGTTCCACATCATTACGAAATATCGTATTCATGATCCATGGAACTAGTATTAATCAAATCTAATCTAATCTAATCTAACCTCTCTCCAAAAATGTACTCAATGGCACCATAATGTTGCAACCACACACACGTTGACCTTCTGTGAGGAAAAAACGAGTTAGTACATTCCAAACATGAAAAAGGTCATTTTAAAATCAACATGAAAAACTAAAATTCCAAAAGTATCAAACACAAAAAAATGCTTACCGAAGAAAGAAAATGTATCGTGCAAGGCACCCTCCTCCCACCCTGTAGTGCAACTGATGTCCCTCTCTCCAAAAATGTACTCAATCGGACCATAATGTTGCAACCACACACACGTTGACCTGCTGTGAGGAAAAAACGAGTTAGTACATTTCAAACATGAAAATGGTCATTTTAAAATCAACATGAAAAACCAAAATTCCAAAAGTATCAAACACAAAATAATGCTTACCGAAGAAAGAAAATGTATCGTGCTAGGAACCCTCCTCCCGCCCTGTGGTGCAAGTGATGTCCCTCTCTCCAAAAATGTACTCAATGGGACAATAATGTTGCAACCACACACACGTTGACCTGCTGAGAGGAAAAAACGAGTTAGTACATTTCAAACATGAAAAAGGTCATTTTAAAATCAACATGAAAAACCAAAATTCCAGAAGTATCAAACACAAAATAATGCCTACCGAAGAAAGAAAATGTATTGTGCTAGGCACCCTCCTCCCGCCCTGTGGTGCAAGTGATGTCCCTCTCTCCAAAAATGTACTCAATGGGACCATAATGTTGCCACTACACACACGTTGACCTGCTGTGAGGAAAAAACGAGTTAGTACGTTTCAAACATGAAAAAGGTCATTTTAAAATCAACATGGAAAAACAAAAATTCCAAAAGTATCAAACACAAAATAATGCTTACCGAGGAAAGAAAATGTATCGTGCAAGGCACCCTCCTCCCGCCCTGTGGTGCAACTGATGTCCCTCTCGCCAAAAATGTACTCAATGGGACCATAATGTTGCAACCACACACACGATGACCTGCTGTGAGGAAAAAACGAGTTAGTACATTTCAAACAAGAAAAAGGTCATTTTAAAATCAACATGAAAAACCAAAATTCCAAAAGTATCAAACACAAAATAATGCTTACCGAAGAAAGAAAATGTATCGTGCTAGGCACCCTCCTCTCGCCCTGTGGTGCAACTGATGACCCTCTCTCCAAAAATGTACCCAATGGGACCATAATGTTGCAACCACACACACGTTGACCTGCTGTGAGGAAAAAACGAGTTAGTACATCTCAAACATGAAAAAGGTCATTTTAAAATAAACATGAAAAAAAAAAATCCAAAAGTATCAAACACAAAAAAATGTATCGTGCTAGGCACCCTCCTCCCGCCCTGTGGCGCAAGTGATGTCCCTCTCTCCAAAAATGTACTCAATGGGACCGTAATGTTGCAACCACAAACACGTTGACCTGCTGTGAGGAAAAAACGAGTTAGTACATTCCAATCATGAAAAAGGTCATTTTAAAATCAACATGAAAAACCAATATTCCAAAAGTATCAAACACAAAAAAATGCTTACCAAAGAAAGAAAATGTATCGTGCTAGGCACCCTCCTTCCGCCCTGTAGTGCAACTGATGTCCCTCTGTCCAAAAATGTACTCAATGGGACCATAATGTTGCAACCACACACATGTTGACCTGCTGTGAGGAAAAAACGAGTTAGTACATTCCAAACATGAAAAAGGTCATTTTAAATCAACATGAAAAACCAAAATTCCAAAAGTATCAAACACAAAATAATGCTTACCGAAGAATGAAAATGTATCGTGCTAGGAACCCTCCTCCCGCCCTGTGGTGCAAGTGATGTCCCTCTCTCCAAAAATGTACTCAATGGGACCATAATGTTGCAATCACACACACGTTGACCTGCTGTGAGGAAAAAACGAGTTAGTACATTTCAAACATGAAAAAGGTCATTTTAAAATCAACATGAAAAACCAAAATTCCAGAAGTATCAAACACAAAATAATGCCTACCGAAGAAAGAAAATGTATCGTGCTAGGCACCCTCCTCCCGCCCTGTGGTGCAAGTGATGTCCCTCTCTCCAAAAATGTACTCAATGGGACCATAATGTTGCCACTACACACACGTTGACCTGCTGTGAGGAAAAAACGAGTTAGTACGTTTCAAACATGAAAAAGGTCATTTTAAAATCAACATGGAAAAACAAAAATTCCAAAAGTATCAAACACAAAATAATGCTTACCGAGGAAAGAAAATGTATCGTGCTAGGCACCCTCCTCCCGCCCTGTGGTGCAAGTGATGTCCCTCTCTCCAAAAATGTACTCAATGGGACCGTAATGTTGCAACCACACACACGTTGACCTGCTGTGAGGAAAAAACGAGTTAGTACATTCCAAACATGAAAAAGGTCATTTTAAAATCAACATGAAAAACAAAAATTACAAAAGTATCAAACACAAAAAAATGCTTACCGAAGAAAGAAAATGTATGGTGCTAGGCACCCTCCTTCCGCCCTGTGGTGCAACTGATGTCCCTCTCTCGAAAAATGTACTCATTGGGACCGTATGTTGAAACCACACACACGTTGACCTACTGTGAGGAAAAAACGAGTTAGTACATTCCACACATGAAAAAGGTCATTTTAAAATCAAGATGAAAAACCAAAATTCCAAAAGTATCAAACACAAAATAATGCTTACCGAAGAAAGAAAATGTATCTTGCTAGGCAACCTCCTCCCACCCTGTGGTGCAAGTGATGTCCCTCTCTCCAAAAATGTACTCAATGGGACCATAATGTTGCAACCACACACACGATGACCTGCTGTGAGGAAAAAACGAGTTAGTACATTCCAAACATGAAAAAGGTCATTTTAAAATCAACATGAAAAACCAAAATTCCAAAAGTATCAAACACAAAAAAATGCTTACCGAAGAAAGAAAATGTATCGTGCAAGGCACCCTCCTCCCGCCCTGTGGTGCAACTGATGTCCCTCTCTCCAAAAATGTACTCAATGGGACCATAATGTTGCAACCACACACACGTTGACCTGCTGTGAGGAAAAAACGAGTTAGTACATTTCAAACAAGAAAAAGGTCATTTTAAAATCAACATGAAAAACCAAAATTCCAAAAGTATCAAACACAAAATAATGCTTACCGAAGAAAGAAAATGTATCGTGCTAGGCACCCTCCTCTCGCCCTGTGGTGCAACTGATGACCCTCTCTCCAAAAATGTACCCAATGGGACCATAATGTTGCAACCACACACACGTTGACCTGCTGTGAGGAAAAAACGAGTTAGTACATCTCAAACATGAAAAAGGTCATTTTAAAATAAACATGAAAAAAAAAATTCCAAAAGTATCAAACACAAAAAAATGTATCGTGCTAGGCACCCTCCTCCCGCCCTGTGGCGCAAGTGATGTCCCTCTCTCCAAAAATGTACTCAATGGGACCGTAATGTTGCAACCACAAACACGTTGACCTGCTGTGAGGAAAAAACGAGTTAGTACATTCCAAACATGTAAAAGGTCATTTTAAAATCAACATGATAAACCAAAATTCCAAAAGTATCAAACACAAAATAATGCTTACCGAAGAATGAAAATGTATCGTGCTAGGCACCCTCCTCTCGCCTTGTGGTGCAAGTGATGTCCCTCTCTCCAAAAATGTACTCAATGGGACCATAATGTTGCAACCACACACACGTTGACCGGCTGTGAGGAAAAAACGAGTTAGTACATTCCAATCATGAAAAAGGTCATTTTAAAATCAACATGAAAAACCAATATTCCAAAAGTATCAAACACAAAAAAATGCTTACCAAAGAAAGAAAATGTATCGTGCTAGGCACCCTCCTTCCGCCCTGTAGTGCAACTGATGTCCCTCTGTCCAAAAATGTACTCAATGGGACCATAATGTTGCAACCACACACATGTTGACCTGCTGTGAGGAAAAAACGAGTTAGTACATTCCAAACATGAAAAAGGTCATTTTAAATCAACATGAAAAACCAAAATTCCAAAAGTATCAAACACAAAATAATGCTTACCGAAGAATGAAAATGTATCGTGCTAGGAACCCTCCTCCCGCCCTGTGGTGCAAGTGATGTCCCTCTCTCCAAAAATGTACTCAATGGGACCATAATGTTGCAACCACACACACGTTGACCTGCTGTGAGGAAAAAACGAGTTAGTACATTTCAAACATGAAAAAGGTCATTTTAAAATCAACATGAAAAACCAAAATTCCAGAAGTATCAAACACAAAATAATGCCTACCGAAGAAAGAAAATGTATCGTGCTAGGCACCCTCCACCCGCCCTGTGGTGCAAGTGATGTCCCTCTCTCCAAAAATGTACTCAATGGGACCATAATGTTGCCACTACACACACGTTGACCTGCTGTGAGGAAAAAACGAGTTAGTACGTTTCAAACATGAAAAAGGTCATTTTAAAATCAACATGGAAAAACAAAAATTCCAAAAGTATCAAACACAAAATAATGCTTACCGAGGAAAGAAAATGTATCGTGCTAGGCACCCTCCTCCCGCCCTGTGGCGCAAGTGATGTCCCTCTCTCCAAAAATGTACTCAATGGGACCGTAATGTTGCAACCACAAACACGTTGACCTGCTGTGAGGAAAAAACGAGTTAGTACATTCCAAACATGTAAAAGGTCATTTTAAAATCAACATGATAAACCAAAATTCCAAAAGTATCAAACACAAAATAATGCTTACCGAAGAATGAAAATGTATCGTGCTAGGCACCCTCCTCTCGCCTTGTGGTGTAAGTGATGTCCCTCTCTCCAAAAATGTACTCAATGGGACCATAATGTTGCAACCACACACACGTTGACCTGCTGTGAGGAAAAAACGAGTTAGTACATTCCAATCATGAAAAAGGTCATTTTAAAATCAACATGAAAAACCAATATTCCAAAAGTATCAAACACAAAAAAATGCTTACCAAAGAAAGAAAATGTATCGTGCTAGGCACCCTCCTTCCGCCCTGTAGTGCAACTGATGTCCCTCTGTCCAAAAATGTACTCAATGGGACCACAATGTTGCAACCACACACATGTTGACCTGCTGTGAGGAAAAAACGAGTTAGTACATTCCAAACATGAAAAAGGTCATTTTAAATCAACATGAAAAACCAAAATTCCAAAAGTATCAAACACAAAATAATGCTTACCGGAGAATGAAAATGTATCGTGCTAGGAACCCTCCTCCCGCCCTGTGGTGCAAGTGATGTCCCTCTCTCCAAAAATGTACTCAATGGGACCATAATGTTGCAATCACACACACGTTGACCTGCTGTGAGGAAAAAACGAGTTAGTACATTTCAAACATGAAAAAGGTCATTTTAAAATCAACATGAAAAACCAAAATTCCAGAAGTATCAAACACAAAATAATGCCTACCGAAGAAAAAAAATGTATCGTGCTAGGCACCCGCCTCCCGCCCTGTGGTGCAAGTGATGTCCCTCTCTCCAAAAATGTACTCAATGGGACCATAATGTTGCCACTACACACACGTTGACCTGCTGTGAGGAAAAAACGAGTTAGTACGTTTCAAACATGAAAAAGGTCATTTTAAAATCAACATGGAAAAACAAAAATTCCAAAAGTATCAAACACAAAATAATGCTTACCGAGGAAAGAAAATGTATCGTGCTAGGCACCCTCCTCCCGCCCTGTGGTGCAACTGATGTCCCTCTCTCCAAAAATATACTCAATGGGACCGTAATGATGCAACCACACACACGTTGACCTGCCGTGAGGAAAAAACGAGTTAGTACATTTCAAACATCAAAAAGGTCATTTTAAAATCAAAATGAAAAACCAAAATTCCAAAAGTATCAAACACAAAATAATGCTTACCGAAGAAAGAAAGTGTATCGTGCTAGGCACCCTCCTCCCGCCATGAGGTGCAACTGATGTCCCTCTCTCCAAAAATGTACTCAATGGGACCATAATGTTGCAACCACACACACGTTGACCTGCTGTGAGGAAAAAACGAGTTAGTACATTCCAAACATAAAAAAGGTCATTTTAAAATCAACATGAAAAACAAAAATTACAAAAGTATCAAACACAAAAAAATGCTTACCGAAGAAAGAAAATGTATGTTGCTAGGCACCCTCCTTCCGCCCTGTGGTGCAACTGATGTCCCTCTCTCCAAAAATGTACTCATTGGGACCGTAATGTTGCAACCACACACACGTTGACCTACTGTGAGGAAAAAACGAGTTAGTACATTCCAAACATGAAAAAGGTCATTTTAAAATCAAGATGAAAAACCAAAATTCCAAAAGTATCAAACACAAAATAATGCTTACCGAAGAAAGAAAATGTATCTTGCTAGGCAACCTCCTCCCACCCTGTGGTGCAAGTGATGTCCCTCTCTCCAAAAATGTACTCAATGGGACCATAATGTTGCAACCACACTCACGATGACCTGCTGTGAGGAAAAAACGAGTTAGTACATTCCAAACATGAAAAAGGTCATTTTAAAATCAACATGAAAAACCAAAATTCCAAAAGTATCAAACACAAAAAAATGCTTACCGAAGAAAGAAAATGTATCGTGCAAGGCACCCTCCTCCCGCCCTGTGGTGCAACTGATGTCCCTCTCTCCAAAAATGTACTCAATGGGACCATAATGTTGCAACCACACACACGTTGACCTGCTGTGAGGAAAAAACGAGTTAGTACATCTCAAACATGAAAAAGGTCATTTTAAAATAAACATGAAAAAAAAAATTCCAAAAGTATCCAACACAAAAAAATGTATCGTGCTAGGCACCCTCCTCCCGCCCTGTGGCGCAAGTGATGTCCCTCTCTCCAAAAATGTACTCAATGGGACCGTAATGTTGCAACCACAAACACGTTGACCTGCAGTGAGGACAAAACGAGTTAGTACATTCCAAACATGTAAAAGGTCATTTTAAAATCAACATGATAAACCAAAATTCCAAAAGTATCAAACACAAAATAATGCTTACCGAAGAATGAAAATGTATCGTGCTAGGCACCCTCCTCTCGCCTTGTGGTGCAAGTGATGTCCCTCTCTCCAAAAATGTACTCAATGGGACCATAATGTTGCAACCACACACACGTTGACCTGCTGTGAGGAAAAAACGAGTTAGTACATTCCAATCATGAAAAAGGTCATTTTAAAATCAACATGAAAAACCAATATTCCAAAAGTATCAAACACAAAAAAATGCTTACCAAAGAAAGAAAATGTATCGTGCTAGGCACCCTCCTTCCGCCCTGTAGTGCAACTGATGTCCCTCTGTCCAAAAATGTACTCAATGGGACCATAATGTTGCAACCACACACATGTTGACCTGCTGTGAGGAAAAAACGAGTTAGTACATTCCAAACATGAAAAAGGTCATTTTAAATCAACATGAAAAACCAAAATTCCAAAAGTATCAAACACAAAATAATGCTTACCGAAGAATGAAAATGTATCGTGCTAGGAACCCTCCTCCCGCCCTGTGGTGCAAGTGATGTCCCTCTCTCCAAAAATGTACTCAATGGGACCATAATGTTGCAACCACACACACGTTGACCTGCTGTGAGGAAAAAACGAGTTAGTACATTTCAAACATGAAAAAGGTCATTTTAAAATCAACATGAAAAACCAAAATTCCAGAAGTATCAAACACAAAATAATGCCTACCGAAGAAAGAAAATGTATCGTGCTAGGCACCCTCCTCCCGCCCTGTGGTGCAAGTGATGTCCCTCTCTCCAAAAATGTACTCAATGGGACCATAATGTTGCCACTACACACACGTTGACCTGCTGTGAGGAAAAAACGAGTTAGTACGTTTCAAACATGAAAAAGGTCATTTTAAAATCAACATGGAAAAACAAAAATTCCAAAAGTATCAAACACAAAAAATTGCTTACCGAGGAAAGAAAATGTATCGTGCTAGGCACCCTCCTCCCGCCCTGTGGCGCAAGTGATGTCCCTCTCTCCAAAAATGTACTCAATGGGACCGTAATGTAGCAACCACAAACACGTTGACCTGCTGTGAGGAAAAAACGAGTTAGTACATTCCAAACATGTAAAAGGTCATTTTAAAATCAACATGATAAACCAAAATTCCAAAAGTATCAAACACAAAATAATGCTTACCGAAGAATGAAAATGTATCGTGCTAGGCACCCTCCTCTCGCCTTGTGGTGTAAGTGATGTCCCTCTCTCCAAAAATGTACTCAATGGGACCATAATGTTGCAACCACACACACGTTGACCTGCTGTGAGGAAAAAACGAGTTAGTACATTCCAATCACGAAAAAGGTCATTTTAAAATCAACATGAAAAACCAATATTCCAAATGTATCAAACACAAAAAAATGCTTACCAAAGAAAGAAAATGTATCGTGCTAGGCACCCTCCTTCCGCCCTGTAGTGCAACTGATGTCCCTCTGTCCAAAAATGTACTCAATGGGACCATAATGTTGCAACCACACACATGTTGACCTGCTGTGAGGAAAAAACGAGTTAGTACATTCCAAACATGAAAAAGGTCATTTTAAATCAACATGAAAAACCAAAATTCCAAAAGTATCAAACACAAAATAATGCTTACCGAAGAATGAATATGTATCGTGCTAGGAACCCTCCTCCCGCCCTGTGGTGCAAGTGATGTCCCTCTCTCCAAAAATGTACTCAATGGGACCATAATGTTGCAATCACACACACGTTGACCTGCTGTGAGGAAAAAACGAGTTAGTACATTTCAAACATGAAAAAGGTCATTTTAAAATCAACATGAAAAACCAAAATTCCAGAAGTATCAAACACAAAATAATGCCTACCGAAGAAAGAAAATGAATCGTGCTAGGCACCCTCCTCCCGCCCTGTGGTGCAAGTGATGTCCCTCTCTCCAAAAATGTACTCAATGGGACCATAATGTTGCCACTACACACACGTTGACCTGCTGTGAGGAAAAAACGAGTTAGTACGTTTCAAACATGAAAAAGGTCATTTTAAAATCAACATGGAAAAACAAAAATTCCAAAAGTATCAAACACAAAATAATGCTTACCGAGGAAAGAAAATGTATCGTGCTAGGCAACCTCCTCCCGCCCTGTGGTGCAAGTGATGTCCCTCTCTCCAAAAACGTACTCAATGGGACCGTAATGTTGCAACCACACACACGTTGACCTGCTGTGAGGAAAAAACGAGTTACTACATTCCAAACATGAAAAAGGTCATTTTAAAATCAACATGAAAAACAAAAATTACAAAAGTATCAAACACAAAAAAATGCTTACCGAAGTAAGAAAATGTATGGTGCTAGGCACCCTCCTTCCGCCCTGTGGTGCAACTGATGTCCCTCTCTCGAAAAATGTACTCATTGGGACCGTAATGTTGAAACCACACACACGTTGACCTACTGTGAGGAAAAAACGAGTTAGTACATTCCACACATGAAAAAGGTCATTTTAAAATCAAGATGAAAAACCAAAATTCCAAAAGTATCAAACACAAAATAATGCTTACCGAAGAAAGAAAATGTATCTTGCTAGGCAACCTCCTCCCACCCTGTGGTGCAAGTGATGTCCCTCTCTCCAAAAATGTACTCAATGGGACCATAATGTTGCAACCACACACACGATGACCTGCTGTGAGGAAAAAACGAGTTAGTACATTTCAAACAAGAAAATGGTCATTTTAAAATCAACATGAAAAACCAAAATTCCAAAAGTATCAAACACAAAATAATGCTTACCGAAGAAAGAAAATGTATCGTGCTAGGCACCCTCCTCTCGCCCTGTGGTGCAACTGATGACCCTCTCTCCAAAAATGTACCCAATGGGACCATAATGTTGCAACCACACACACGTTGACCTGCTGTGAGGAAAAAACGAGTTAGTACATCTCAAACATGAAAAAGGTCATTTTAAAATAAACATGAAAAAAAAAATTCCAAAAGTATCAAACACAAAAAAATGTATCGTGCTAGGCACCCTCCTCCCGCCCTGTGGCGCAAGTGATGTCCCTCTCTCCAAAAATGTACTCAATGGGACCGTAATGTTGCAACCACAAACACGTTGACCTGCTGTGAGGAAAAAACGAGTTAGTACATTCCAAACATGTAAAAGGTCATTTTAAAATCAACATGATAAACCAAAATTCCAAAAGTATCAAACACAAAATAATGCTTACCGAAGAATGAAAATGTATCGTGCTAGGCACCCTCCACTCGCCTTGTGGTGCAAGTGATGTCCCTCTGTCCAAAAATGTACTCAATGGGACCATAATGTTGCAACCACACACACGTTGACCTGCTGTGAGGAAAAAATGAGTTAGTACATTCCAATCATGAAAAAGGTCATTTTAAAATCAACATGAAAAACCAATATTCCAAAAGTATCAAACACAAAAAAATGCTTACCAAAGAAAGAAAATGTATCGTGCTAGGCACCCTCCTTCCGCCCTGTAGTGCAACTGATGTCCATCTGTCCAAAAATGTACTCAATGGGACCATAATGTTGCAACCACACACATGTTGACCTGCTGTGAGGAAAAAACGAGTTAGTACATTCCAAACATGAAAAAGGTCATTTTAAATCAACATGAAAAACCAAAATTCCAAAAGTATCAAACACAAAATAATGCTTACCGAAGAATGAAAATGTAACGTGCTAGGCACCCTCCTCCCGCCCTGTGATACAACTGATGTCCCTCTCTCCAAAAATGTACTCTATGTGACCATAATGTTGCAACCAAACACACGTTGACCTGCTGTGAGGAAAAAACGAGTTAGTACATTCCAAACATGTAAAAGGTCATTTTAAAATCAACATGAAAAACCAAAATTCCAAAAGTATCAAATACAAAATAATGCTTACCGAAGAAAGAAAATGTATCGCGCTAGGCACCCTCCTCCGCCTTGTTGTGCAAGTGATGTCCCTCTCTCCAAAAATGTACTCAATGGGACCATAATGTTGCAACCACACACACGTTGACCTGCTGTGAGGAAAAAACGAGTTAGTACATTCCAAACATGAAAAAGGTCATTTTAAAATTAACATGAAAAACCAAAATTCCAAAAGTATCAAACACAAAATAATACTTACCGAAGAAAGAAAATATATCATGCTAGGCACCCTCCTCCCGCCCTGTGGTGCAACTGATGTCCCTCTCTCCAAAAATATACTCAATGGGACCGTAATGATGCAACCACACACACGTTGACCTGCCGTGAGGAAAAAACGAGTTAGTACATTTCAAACATCAAAAAGGTCATTTTAAAATCAAAATGAAAAACCAAAATTCCAAAAGTATCAAACACAAAATAATGCTTACCGAAGAAAGAAAGTGTATCGTTCTAGGCACCCTCCTCCCGCCATGAGGTGCAACTGATGTCCCTCTCTCCAAAAATGTACTCAATGGGACCATAATGTTGCAACCACACACACGTTGACCTGCTGTGAGCAAAAAAACGAGTTAGTACATTTCAAACATGAAAAAGGTCATTTTAAAATCAACATGAAAAACCAAAATTCCAAAAGTGTGAAACACAAAAAATCCTTACCGAAGAAAGAAAATGTATCGTGGTAGGCACCCTCCTCCCGCCCTGTGGTGTAAGTGATGTCCCTCTCTCCAAAAATGTACTCAATGGGACCATAATGTTGCAGCCACACACACGTCGACCTGCTGTGAGGAAAAAACGAGTTAGTACATCCCAAACATGAAAAAGGTCATTTTAAAATCAACATGAAGAACCAAAATTCTCAAAGGAACAAACACAAAAAAATGCTTACCGAAGAAAGAAAATGTACCGTGCTAGGCACCCTCCTTCCGCCCTGTGGTGCAACTGATGTCCCTCTCTCCAAAAATATACTCAATGGGACCGTAATGATACAACCACACACACGTTGACCTGCCGTGAGGAAAAAACGAGTTAGTACATTTCAAACATCAAAAAGGTCATTTTAAAATCAAAATGAAAAACCAAAATTCCAAAAGTATCAAAAACAAAATAATGCTTACCGAAGAAAGAAAGTGTATCGTGCTAGGCACCCTCCTCCCGCCATGAGGTGCAACTGATGTCCCTCTCTCCAAAAATGTACTCAATGGGACCATAATGTTGCAACCACACACACGTTGACCTGCTGTGAGGAAAAAACGAGTTAGTACATTTCAAACATGAAAAAGGTCATTTTAAAATCAACATGAAAAACCAAAATTCCAAAAGTGTGAAACACAAAAAATCCTTACCGAAGAAAGAAAATGTATCGTGGTAGGCACCCTCCTCCCGCCCTGTGGTGTAAGTGATGTCCCTCTCTCCAAAAATGTACTCAATGGGACCATAATGTTGCAACCACACACACGTTGACCTGCTATGAGGAGAAAACGTGTTAGTACATTCCAAACATGAAAAAGGTCATTTAAAAATCAACATGAAAAACCAAAATTCCTTTAGTATCAAACACAAAAAAATGCTTACCGAAGAAAGAAAATGTATCGTGCTAGGCACCCTCCTCCCGCCCTGTGGTGCAACTGATGTCCCTCTCTCCAAAAATGTACTCAATGGGACCATAATGTTGCAACCACACACATGTTTACCTGCTGTGAGGAAAAAACGAGTTAGTACATTTCAAACATGAAAAAGGTCATTTTAAAATCAACATGAAAAATCAAAATTCCAAAAGTATCAAACACAAAATAATGCTTACTGAAGAAAGAAAATATATCGTGCTAGGCACCCTCCTCCCGCCCTGTGGTGCAACTGATGTCCCTCTTTCCAAAAATGTACTCAATGGGACCATAATGTTGCAACCACACACACGTCAACCTGCTGTGAGGAAAAAACGAGTTAGTACATCCCAAACATGAAAAAGGTCATTTTAAAATCGACATGAAAAACCAAAATTCGAAAAGTACCAAACACAAATTAATGCTTACCAAAGAAAGAAAATGTATCGTACTAGGCACCCTCCTCTCGCCCTGTGGTGCAACTGATGTCCCTCTCTTCAAAAATGTACTCAATGGGACCATAATGTTACAACCACACACACGTTGACCTGCAGTGAGGACAAAACGAGATAGTACATTTCAAACATGAAAAAGGTCATTTTAAAATCAACATGATAAACCAAAATTCCAAAAGTATCAAGGACAAAAAATCCTTACCGAAGAAAGTAAATGTATCGTGCTAGGCACCCTCCTCCCGCCCTGTGGTGCAACTGATGTCCCTCTTTCCAAAAATGTACTCAATGGGACCATAATGTTGCAACCACACACACGTTGACCTGCTGTGAGGAAAAAACGAGTTAGTACATTTCAAACATGAAAAAGGTCATTTTAAAATCTACATGAAAAACCAAAATTACAAAAGTATCAAACTCAAAATAATGCTTACCGAAGAAAGAAAGTGTATCGTGCTAGGCACCCTCCTCCCGCCCTGTGGTGCAACTGATGTCCCTCTCTCCAAAAATGTACTCAATGGGACCATAATGTTGCAACCACACACATGTTTACCTGCTGTTAGGAAAAAACGAGTTAGTACATTTCAAACATGAAAAAGGTCATTTTAAAATCAACATGAAAAACCAAAATTCCAAAAGTATCAAACATAAAATAATGCTTACCGAGGAAAGAAAATGTACCGTGCTAGGCGCCCTCCTCCCGCCCTGTGGTGCAACTGATGTCCCTCTCTCCAAAAATGTACTCAATGGGACCATAATGTTGCAACCACACACACGTTGACCTGCTGTGAGGAGAAAACGAGTTAGTACATTCCAAACATGAAAAAGGTCATTTTAAAATTAACATGAAAAGCCAAAATTCCAAAAGTATCAAACATAGAATAATGCTTACCGAAGAAAGAAAGTGTATCGTGCTAGGCACCCTCCTCCTGCCCTGTGGTGCAAGTGATGAACCCCTCTCCAAAAATGTACTCAATGGGGACGTAATAATGCAACCACACACATGTTGACCTGCTGTAAGGAAAAAACGAGTTAGTACATTTCAAACATGAAAAAGGTCATTTTAAAATCGACATAAAAAATCAAAATTCGAAAAGTACCAAACACAAAATAATGCTTACCGAAGAAACAAAATGTATCGTGCTAGGCACCCTCCTCTCGCCCTGTTGTGCAACTGATGTCCCTCTCTTCAAAAATGTACTCAATGGGACCATAAAGTTGCAACCACACACACGTTGACCTGCTGTGAGGAAAAAACGAGATAGTACATTTCAAACATGAAAAAGGTCATTTTAAAATCAACATGATAAACCAAAATTCCAAAAGTATCAAGGACAAAAAATGCTTACCAAAGAAAGAAAATGTATCGTGCTAGGCACCCTCCTCCCGCCCTGTGGTGCAACTGATGTCCCTCTCTCCAAAAATGTACTCAATGGGACCATAATGTTGCAACCACACACACATTGACCTGCTGTGAGGAAAAAACGAGTTAGTAAATTCCAAACATGAAAAAGGTCATTTTAAAAACAACATGAAAAACCAAAATTCCAAAAGTATCAAACAAAAAAAAATGCTTACCGAAGAAAGAAAATGAATTGCGCTAGGCACCCTCCTCCCGCCCTGTGGTGCAAGTGATGTCCCTCTTTCCAAAAATGTACTCAATGGGACCATAATATTGCCATCACACACTCGTTGACCTGCTGTGAGGAAAAAACGAGTTAGTACACTCCAAACATGAGAAAGGTCATTATAAAATCAACATGAAAAACCAAAATTACTTAAGTATCAAACACAAAAATATGCTTACCGAAGAAAGAAAATGTATCGCGCTAGGCACCCTCCTCCCGCCCTGTGGTGCAAGTGATGTCCCTCTCTCCAAAAATGTACTCAATGGGACCATAATGTTGCAACCACACACACGTTGACCTGCTGTGAGGAAAAAACGAGTTAGTACATTCCAAACATGAGAAAGGTCATTTTAAAATCAACATGAAAAATCAAAATTCCAAAAGTATCAAACACAAAAAAATGCTTACCGAAGAAAGAAAATGTATCGCGCTAGGCACCCTCCTCCCGCCCTGTGGTGCAAGTGATGTCCCTCTCTCCAAAAATGTACTCAATGGGACCATAATGTTGCAACCACACACACGTTGACCTGCTGTGAGGAAAAAACGAGTTAGTACATTCCAAACATGAAAAAGGTCATTTTAAAATCAACATGAAAATCCAAAATTCCTTAAGTATCAAACACAAAAAAATGCTTACCGAAGAAAGAAAATGTATCGTGCTAGGCACCCTCCTCCCGCCCTGTGGTGCAACTGATGTCCCTCTCTCCAAAAATGTACTCAATGGGACCATAATGTTGCAACCACACACATGTTTACCTGCTGTGAGGAAAAAACGAGTTAGTACATTTCAAACATGAAAAAGGTCATTTTAAAATCAACATGAAAAATCAAAATTCCAAAAGTATCAAACACAAAATAATGCTTACCGAAGAAAGAAAATATATCGTGCTAGGCACCCTCCTCCCGCCCTGTGGTGCAACTGATGTCCCTCTTTCCAAAAATGTACTCAATGGGACCATAATGTTGCAACCACACACACGTCGACCTGCTGTGAGGAAAAAACGAGTTAGTACATCCCAAACATGAAAAAGGTCATTTTAAAATCGACATGAAAAACCAAAATTCGAAAAGTACCAAACACAAATTAATGCTTACCAAAGAAAGAAAATGTATCGTACTAGGCACCCTCCTCTCGCCCTGTGGTGCAACTGATGTCCCTCTCTTCAAAAATGTACTCAATGGGACCATAATGTTACAACCACACACACGTTGACCTGCTGTGAGGACAAAACGAGATAGTACATTTCAAACATGAAAAAGGTCATTTTAAAATCAACATGATAAACCAAAATTCCAAAAGTATCAAGGACAAAAAATCCTTACCGAAGAAAGAAAATGTATCGTGCTACGCACCCTCCTCCCGCCCTGTGGTGCAACTGATGTCCCTCTTTCCAAAAATGTACTCAATGGGACCATAATGTTGCAACCACACACACGTTGACCTGCTGTGAGGAAAAAACGAGTTAGTACATTTCAAACATGAAAAAGGTCATTTTAAAATCTACATGAAAAACCAAAATTACAAAAGTATCAAACACAAAATAATGCTTACCGAAGAAAGAAAGTGTATCGTGCTAGGCACCCTCCTCCCGCCCTGTGGTGCAACTGATGTCCCTCTCTCCAAAAATGTACTCAATGGGACCATAATGTTGCAACCACACACACGTTGACCTGCTGTGAGGAGAAAACGAGTTAGTACATTCCAAACATGAAAAAGGTCATTTTAAAATTAACATGAAAAACCAAAATTCCAAAAGTATCAAACATAGAATAATGCTTACCGAAGAAAGAAAATGTATCGTGCTAGGCACCCTCCTCCTGCCCTGTGGTGCAAGTGATGAACCCCTCTCCAAAAATGTACTCAATGGGGACGTAATAATGTAACCACACACATGTTGACCTGCTGTAAGGAAAAAACGAGTTAGTACATTTCAAACATGAAAAAGGTCATTTTAAAATCGACATAAAAAATCAAAATTCGAAAAGTACCAAACACAAAATAATGCTTACCGAAGAAACAAAATGTATCGTGCTAGGCACCCTCCTCTCGCCCTGTTGTGCAACTGATGTCCCTCTCTTAAAAAATGTACTCAATGGGACCATAATGTTGCAACCACACACACGTTGACCTGCTGTGAGGAAAAAACGAGATAGTACATTTCAAACATGAAAAAGGTAATTTTAAAATCAACATGATAAACCAAAATTCCAAAAGTATCAAGGACAAAAAATGCTTACCAAAGAAAGAAAATGTATCGTGCTAGGCACCCTCCTCCCGCCCTGTGGTGCAACTGATGTCCCTCTCTCCAAAAATGTACTCAATGGGACCATAATGTTGCAACCACACACACATTGACCTGCTGTGAGGAAAAAACGAGTTAGTAAATTCCAAACATGAAAAAGGTCATTTTAAAAACAACATGAAAAACCAAAATTCCAAAAGTATCAAACAAAAAAAAATGCTTACCGAAGAAAGAAAATGAATTGCGCTAGGCACCCTCCTCCCGCCCTGTGGTGCAAGTGATGTCCCTCTTTCCAAAAATGTACTCAATGGGACCATAATGTTGCCATCACACACACGTTGACCTGCTGTGAGGAAAAAACGAGTTAGTACATTCCAAACATGAGAAAGGTCATTTTAAAATCAACATGAAAAATCAAAATTCCAAAAGTATCAAACACAAAAAAATGCTTACCGAAGAAAGAAAATGTATCGCGCTAGGCACCCTCCTCCCGCCCTGTGGTGCAAGTGATGTCCCTCTCTCCAAAAATGTACTCAATGGGACCATAATGTTGCAACCACACACACGTTGACCTGCTGTGAGGAAAAAACGAGTTAGTACATTCCAAACATGAAAAAGGTCATTTTAAAATCAACATGAAAATCCAAAATTCCTTAAGTATCAAACACAAAAAAATGCTTACCGAAGAAAGAAACTGTATCGCGCTAGGCACCCTCATCCCGCCCTGTGGTGCAAGTGATGTCCCTCTCTCCCAAAATGTACTCAATAGGACCATAATGTTGCAACCACACACACGTTGACCTGCTGTGAGGAAAAAACGAGTTAGTACTTTCCAAACATGAAAAAGGTCATTTTAAAATCATAATGAAAAACCAAAATTCCTTAAGTATCAAACACAAAAAAATGCTTACCGAAGAAAGAAAATGTATCGCGCTAGGCACCCTCCTCCCGCCCTGTGGTGCAAGTGATGTCCCTCTCTCCAAAAATGTACTCAATGGGACCATAATGTTGCAACCACACACACGTTGACCTGCTGTGAGGAATAAACGAGTTAGTACATTCCAAACATGAAAAAGGTAATTTTAAAATCAACATGAAAAACTAAAATTTCTTAAGTACCAAACACAAAAAAATGCTTACCGAAGAAAGAAAATGTATCGCGCTAGGCACCCTCCTCATGCCCTGTGGTGCAAGTGATGTCCCTCTCTCCAAAAATGTACTCAATGGGACCATAATGTTGCAACCACACACACGTTGACCTGCTAAGAGGAAAAAACAAGTTAGTACATTACACACATGAAAAAGGTCATTTTAAAATCAACATGAAAAACCAAAATTCCAATAGCATCAAACACAAAATAATGCTTACCGAAGAAAGAAAATGTATCGCGCTAGGCACCCTCCTCCCGCCTTGTGGTGCAAGTGATGTCCCTCTCTCCAAAAATGCACTCAATGGGACCATAATGTAGGAACCACACACACGTTGACCTGCTGTGAGGAAAAAACGAGTTAGTACATTCCAAACATGAAAAAGGTCATTTTAAAATCAACATGAAAAACCAAAACTCCTTAAGTATCAAACACAAAAAAATGCTTACCGAAGAAAGAAAATGTATCGCGCTAGGCACCCTCCTCCCGCCCTGTGGTGCAAGTGATGTCCCTCTCTCCAAAAATGTACTCAATGGGACCATAATGTTGCAACCACACACACGTTGACCTGCTGTGAGGAAAAAACAAGTTAGTACATTACAAACATGAAAAAGGTCATTTTAAAATCAACATGAAAAACCAAATTTCCAAAAGCATCAAACACAAAAAAATGCTTACAGAAGAAAGAAAATGTATCGCGCTAGGCACCCTCCTCCCGCCTTGTGGTGCAAGTGATGTCCCTCTCTCCAAAAATGTACTCAATGGGACCATAATGTTGCAACCACACACACGTTGACCTGCTGTGAGGAAAAAACGAAATAGTACATTCCAAACATGAAAAAGGTCATTTTAAAATCAACATCAAAAACCAAAATTCCTTAAGTATCAAACACAAAAAAATGCTTACCGAAGAAAGAAAATGTATCGCGCTAGGCACCCTCCTCCCCCCCTGTGGTGCAAGTGATGTCCCTCTCTCCAAAAATGTACTTAATGGGACCATAATGTTGCAACCACACACACGTTGAGCTGCTTTGAGGAAAAAACGAGTTAGTACATTCCAAACATGAGAAAGGTCACTTTAAAATCAACATGAAAAACCGAAATTCCTTAAGTATCAAACACAAAAAAATGCTTACCGAAGAAAGAAAATGTATCGCGCTAGGCACCCTCCTCCCGCCCTGTGGTACAAGTGATGTCCCTCTCTCCAAAAATGTACTCAATGGTACCATAATCTTGCAACCACACACACGTTGACCTGCTGTGAGGACAAAACGAGTTAGTACATTCCAAACATGAAAAAGGTCTTTTTAAAATCAACATGAAATACCAAAATTCCAAAAGTATCAAACACAAAAAAATGCTTATTGAAGAAAGAAAATATACCGTGCTAGGCACCCTCCTCCCGCCCTGTGGTGCAACTGATGTCCCTCTCTCCAAAAATGTACTCAATGGGACCATAATGTTGCAACCACACACACGTTTTCCTGCTGTGAGGAAAGAACGAGTTATTACATTCCAAACATGAAAAAGGTCATTTTAAAATCAACATGAAAAACCAAAATTCCTTAAGTATCAAACACAAAAAAATGCTTATTGAAGAAAGAAAATGTACCGTGCTAGGCACCCTCCTCCCGCCCTGTGGTGCAACTGATGTCCCTCTCTCCAAAAATGTACTCAATGTGACCGTAATGTTGCAACCACACACACGTTGACCTGCTGTGAGGAAAAAACGAGTTAGTACATTTCAAACATGAAAAAGTTCATTTTAAAATCAACATGAAAAATCAAAATTCCAAAAGTATCAAACACAAAATAATGCTTACCGAAGAAAGAAAATGTATCGCGCTAGGCACCCTCTTCCCGCCCTGTGGTGCAACTGATGTCCCTCTCCTTAAAAATGTACTCAATGGGGCCGTAATGTTGCAACCACACACACGTTGACCTGCTGTAAGGAAAAAAAGAGTTAGTACATTTCAAACATGAAAAAGGTCATTTTAAAATCAACATGATAAACCAAAATTCCAAAAGTATCAAGGACAAAAAATGCTTACCGAAGAAAGAAAATGTATCGTGCTAGGCACCCTCCTCCCGCCCTGTGGTGCAACTGATGTCCCTCTCTCCAAAAATGTACTCAATGGGACCGTAATGTTGCAACAACACACATGTTGACCTGCTGTGAGGAAAAAACGAGTTAGTACATTTCAAACATGAAAAAGGTCATTTTAAAATCAACATGATAAACCAAAATTCCAAAAGTATCAAACACAAAAAATGCTTACCGAAGAAAGAAAATGTATTGTGCTAGGCACCCTCCTCCCGCCCTGTTTTGCAACTGATGTCCCTCTCTCCAAAAATGTACTCAATGGGACCATAATGTTGCAACCACACACATGTTTACCTGCTGTGAGGAAAAAACGAGTTAGTACATTGCGAACATGAAAAAGGTCATTTTAAAATCAACATGAAAAACCAAAATTCCAAAAGATTCAAGCACAAAAAAATGCTTATTGAAGAAAGAAAATGTACCGTGCTAGGCACCCTCCTCCCGCCTTGTGGTGCAACTGATGTCCCTCTCTCCAAAAATGTACTCGATGGGACTGTAATGTTGCAACCACACACACGTTGACCTGCTGTGAGGAAAAAACAAGATAGTACATTTCAAACATGAAAAAGGTCATTTTAAAATCATCATGATATACCAAAATTCCAAAAGTATCAAGGACAAAAAATGCTTACCGAAGAAAGAAAATGTATCGTGCTAGGCACCCTCCTCCCGCCCTGTGGTGCAAGTGATGTCCCTCTCTCCAAAAATGTACTCAATGGGACCATAATGTTGCAACCACACACATGTTTACCTGCTGTGAGGAAAAAACGAGTTAGTACATTCCAAACATGAAAAAGGTCATATTAAAATCAACATGAAAAACCAAAATTCCAAAAGTATCAAACACAAAAAAATGCTTACCGAAGAAGAAAATGTATCGCGCTAGGCACCCTCCTCCCGCCCTGTGGTGCAAGTGATGTCCCTCTCTCCAAAAATTTACTCAATGGGACCATAATGTTGCAACCACACACACGTTGACCTGCTGTGAGGAAAAAACGAGTTAGTACATTCCAAACACGAAAAAGGTCATTTTAAAATCAACATGAAAAACCAAAATTCCTTAAGTATCAAACACAAAAAAATGCTTACCGAAGAAAAAAAATTTATCGCGCTAGGCACCCTCCTCCCGCCCTGTGGTGCAAGTGATGTCCCTCTCTCCAAAAATATACTCAATGGGACCGTAATGTTGCAACCACACACACGTTGACCTGCTGTGAGGAAAAAACGAGTTAGTACATTTCAAACATGAAAAGGGTCATTTTAAAATCAACATGATAAACCAAAATTCCAAAAGTATCAAACACGAAAAATGCTTACCGAAGAAAGAAAATGTATCGTGCTAGGCACCCTCCTCCCGCCCTGTGGTGCAACTGATGTCCCTCTCTCCAAAAATGTACTCAATGGGACCATAATGTTGCAACCACACACATGTTTACCTGCTGTGAGGAGAAAACGAGTTAGTACATTCCAAACATGAAAAAGGTCATTTTGAAATCAACATGAAAAACCAGAATTCCAAAAGTATCAAACACAAAAAAATGCTTACCGAAGAAAGAAAATGTATCGCGCTAGGCACCCTCCTCCCGCTCTGTGGTGCAAGTGATGTCCCTCTCTCCAAAAATGTACTCAATGGGACCATAATGATGCAACCACACACACATTGACCTGCTGTGAGGAAAAAACGAGTTAGTACATTCCAAACATGAAAAAGGTCATTTTAAAATCAACATGAAAAACCAAAATTCCTTAAGTATTAAACACAAAAAAATTCTTACCGAAGAATGAAAATGTATCGCGCTAGGCACCCTCCTTCCGCTCTGTGGTGCAAGTGATGTCCCTCTCTCCAAAAATGTACTCAATAGGACCATAATGTTGCAACCACACACGTTGACCTGCTGTGAGGAAAAAACGAGTTAGTACATTCCAAACACGAAAAAGGTCAGTTTAAAATCAACATGAAAAACCAAAATTCCAAAAGCATCAAACACAAAAAAATGCTTACAAGGGTTAGTACATTTCAAACATGAAAAATGTCATTTTAAAATCAACATGAAAAACCAAAATTACAAAAGTATCAAACACAAAATAATGCTTACCGAAGAAAGAAAGTGTATCGTGCTAGGCACCCTCCTCCCGCCCTGTGGTGCAACTGATGTCCCTCTCTCCAAAAATGTACTCAATGGGACCATAATGTTGCAACCACACACACGTTGACCTGCTGTGAGGAGAAAACGAGTTAGTACATTCCAAACATGAAAAAGGTCATTTTAAAATTAACATGAAAAACCAAAATTCCAAAAGTATCAAACATAGAATAATGCTTACCGAAGAAAGAAAATGTATCGTGCTAGGCACCCTCCTCCTGCCCTGTGGTGCAAGTGATGAACCCCTCTCCAAAAATGTACTCAATGGGGACGTAATAATGTAACCACACACATGTTGACCTGCTGTAAGGAAAAAACGAGTTAGTACATTTCAAGCATGAAAAAGGTCATTTTAAAATCGACATAAAAAATAAAAATTCGAAAAGTACCAAACACAAAATAATGCTTACCGAAGAAACAAAATGTATCGTGCTAGGCACCCTCCTCTCGCCCTGTTGTGCAACTGATGTCCCTCTCTTAAAAAATGTACTCAATGGGACCATAATGTTGCAACCACACACACGTTGACCTGCTGTGAGGAAAAAACGAGATAGTACATTTCAAACATGAAAAAGGTAATTTTAAAATCAACATGATAAACCAAAATTCCAAAAGTATCAAGGACAAAAAATGCTTACCAAAGAAAGAAAATGTATCGTGCTAGGCACCCTCCTCCCGCCCTGTGGTGCAACTGATGTCCCTCTCTCCAAAAATGTACTCAATGGGACCATAATGTTGCAACCACACACACATTGACCTGCTGTGAGGAAAAAACGAGTTAGTAAATTCCAAACATGAAAAAGGTCATTTTAAAAACAACATGAAAAACCAAAATTCCAAAAGTATCAAACAAAAAAAAATGCTTACCGAAGAAAGAAAATGAATTGCGCTAGGCACCCTCCTCCCGCCCTGTGGTGCAAGTGATGTCCCTCTTTCCAAAAATGTACTCAATGGGACCATAATGTTGCCATCACACACACGTTGACCTGCTGTGAGGAAAAAACGAGTTAGTACATTCCAAACATGAGAAAGGTCATTTTAAAATCAACATGAAAAATCAAAATTCCAAAAGTATCAAACACAAAAAAATGCTTACCGAAGAAAGAAAATGTATCGCGCTAGGCACCCTCCTCCCGCCCTGTGGTGCAAGTGATGTCCCTCTCTCCAAAAATGTACTCAATGGGACCATAATGTTGCAACCACACACACGTTGACCTGCTGTGAGGAAAAAACGAGTTAGTACATTCCAAACATGAAAAAGGTCATTTTAAAATCAACATGAAAATCCAAAATTCCTTAAGTATCAAACACAAAAAAATGCTTACCGAAGAAAGAAAATGTATCGCGCTAGGCACCCTCATCCCGCCCTGTGGTGCAAGTGATGTCCCTCTCTCCCAAAATGTACTCAATAGGACCATAATGTTGCAACCACACTCACGTTGACCTGCTGTGAGGAAAAGACGAGTTAGTACTTTCCAAACATGAAAAAGGTCATTTTAAAATCATAATGAAAAACCAAAATTCCTTAAGTATCAAACACAAAAAAATGCTTACCGAAGAAAGAAAATGTATCGCGCTAGGCACCCTCCACCCGCCCTGTGGTGCAAGTGATGTCCCTCTCTCCAAAAATAAACTCAATGGGACCATAATGTTGCAACCACACACACGTTGGCCTGCTGTGAGGAAAAAACGAGTTAGTACATTCCAAACATGAAAAAGGTCATTTTAAAATCCACATGAAAAACCAAAATTCCAAAAGTATCGAACACAAAAAGATGCTTATTGAGGAAACAAAATGTATCGTGCTAGGCACCCTCCTCCCGCCCTGTGGTGCAAGTGATGTCCCTCTCTCCAAAAATGTACTCAATGGGACCATAATGTTGCAACCACACACACGTTGACCTGCTGTGAGGAAAAAACGAGTTAGTACATTCCAAACATGAAAAAGGTCATTTTAAAATCAACATGAAAAACTAAAATTTCTTAAGTACCAAACACAAAAAAATGCTTACCGAAGAAAGTAAATGTATCGCGCTAGGCACCCTCCTCATGCCCTGTGGTGCAAGTGATGTCCCTCTCTCCAAAAATGTACTCAATGGGACCATAATGTTGCAACCACACACACGTTGACCTGCTATGAGGAAAAAACAAGTTAGTACATTACACACATGAAAAAGGTCATTTTAAAATCAACATGAAAAACCAAAATTCCAATAGCATCAAACACAAAATAATGCTTACCGAAGAAAGAAAATGTATCGCGCTAGGCACCCTCCTCCCGCCTTGTGGTGCAAGTGATGTCCCTCTCTCCAAAAATGCACTCAATGGGACCATAATGTAGGAACCACACACACGTTGACCTGCTGTGAGGAAAAAACGAGTTAGTACATTCCAAACATGAAAAAGGTCATTTTAAAATCAACATGAAAAACCAAAACTCCTTAAGTATCAAACACAAAAAAATGCTTACCGAAGAAAGAAAATGTATCGCGCTAGGCACCCTCCTCCCGCCCTGTGGTGCAAGTGATGTCCCTCTCTCCAAAAATGTACTCAATGGGACCATAATGTTGCAACCACACACACGTTGACCTGCTGTGAGGAAAAAACAAGTTAGTACATTACAAACATGAAAAAGGTCATTTTAAAATCAACATGAAAAACCAAATTTCCAAAAGCATCAAACACAAAGAAATGCTTACAGAAGAAAGAAAATGTATCGCGCTAGGCACCCTCCTCCCGCCTTGTGGTGCAAGTGATGTCCCTCTCTCCAAAAATGCACTCAATGGGACCATAATGTTGGAACCACACACACGTTGACCTGCTGTGAGGAAAAAACGAGTTAGTACATTCCAAACATGAAAAAGGTCATTTTAAAATCTACATGAAAAACCAAAATTCCTTAAGTATCAAACACAAAAAAATGCTTACCGAAGAAAGAAAATGTATCGCGCTAGGCACCCTCCTCCCGCCCTGTGGTGCAAGTGATGTCCCTCTCTCCAAAAATGTACTCAATGGGACCATAATGTTGCAACCACACACACGTTGACCTGCTGTGAGGAAAAAACGAAATAGTACATTCCAAACATGAAAAAGGTCATTTTAAAATCAACATCAAAAACCAAAATTCCTTAAGTATCAAACACAAAAAAATGCTTACCGAAGAAAGAAAATGTATCGCGCTAGGCACCCTCCTCCCCCCCTGTGGTGCAAGTGATGTCCCTCTCTCCAAAAATGTACTTAATGGGACCATAATGTTGCAACCACACACACGTTGAGCTGCTTTGAGGAAAAAACGAGTTAGTACATTCCAAACATGAGAAAGGTCACTTTAAAATCAACATGAAAAACCGAAATTCCCTAAGTATCAAACACAAAAAAATGCTTACCGAAGAAAGAAAATGTATCGCGCTAGGCACCCTCCTCCCGCCCTGTGGTACAAGTGATGTCCCTCTCTCCAAAAATGTACTCAATGGTACCATAATCTTGCAACCACACACACGTTGACCTGCTGTGAGGACAAAACGAGTTAGTACATTCCAAACATGAAAAAGGTCTTTTTAAAATCAACATGAAATACCAAAATTCCAAAAGTATCAAACACAAAAAAATGCTTATTGAAGAAAGAAAATATACCGTGCTAGGCACCCTCCTCCCGCCCTGTGGTGCAACTGATGTCCCTCTCTCCAAAAATGTACTCAATGGGACCATAATGTTGCAACCACACCCACGTTTTCCTGCTGTGAGGAAAGAACGAGTTATTACATTCCAAACATGAAAAAGGTCATTTTAAAATCAACATGAAAAACCAAAATTCCTTAAGTATCAAACACAAAAAAATGCTTATTGAAGAAAGAAAATGTACCGTGCTAGGCACCCTCCTCCCGCCCTGTGGTGCAACTGATGTCCCTCTCTCCAAAAATGTACTCAATGTGACCGTAATGTTGCAACCACACACACGTTGACCTGCTGTGAGGAAAAAACGAGTTAGTACATTTCAAACATGAAAAAGGTCATTTTAAAATCAACATGAAAAATCAAAATTCCAAAAGTATCAAACACAAAATAATGCTTACCGAAGAAAGAAAATGTATCGCGCTAGGCACCCTCTTCCAACCCTGTGGTGCAACTGATGTCCCTCTCCTTAAAAATGTACTCAATGGGGCCGTAATGTTGCAACCACACACACGTTGACCTGCTGTAAGGAAAAAAAGAGTTAGTACATTTCAAACATGAAAAAGGTCATTTTAAAATCAACATGATAAACCAAAATTCCAAAAGTATCAAACACAAAAAATGCTTACCGAAGAAAGAAAATGTATTGTGCTAGGCACCCTCCTCCCGCCCTGTTTTGCAACTGATGTCCCTCTCTCCAAAAATGTACTCAATGGGACCATAATGTTGCAACCACACACATGTTTACCTGCTGTGAGGAAAAAACGAGTTAGTACATTGCGAACATGAAAAAGGTCATTTTAAAATCAACATGAAAAACCAAAATTCCAAAAGATTCAAGCACAAAAAAATGCTTATTGAAGAAAGAAAATGTACCGTGCTAGGCACCCTCCTCCCGCCTTGTGGTGCAACTGATGTCCCTCTCTCCAAAAATGTGCTCGATGGGACTGTAATGTTGCAACCACACACATGTTGCCCTGCTGTGAGGAAAAAACGAGTTAGTACATTTCAAACATGAAAAAGGTCATTTTAAAATCAACATGATAAACCAAAATTCCAAAAGTATCAAACACAAAAAATGCTTACCGAAGAAAGAAAATGTATTGTGCTAGGCACCCTCCTCCCGCCCTGTTTTGCAACTGATGTCCCTCTCTCCAAAAATGTACTCAATGGGACCATAATGTTGCAACCACACACATGTTTACCTGCTGTGAGGAAAAAACGAGTTAATACATTCCAAACATGAAAAAGGTCATATTAAAATCAACATGAAAAACCAAAATTCCAAAAGTATCAAACACAAAAAAATGCTTACCGAAGAAGAAAATGTATCGCGCTAGGCACCCTCCTCCCGCCCTGTGGTGCAAGTGATGTCCCTCTCTCCAAAAATTTACTCAATGGGACCATAATGTTGCAACCACACACACGTTGACCTGCTGTGAGGAAAAAACGAGTTAGTACATTCCAAACACGAAAAAGGTCATTTTAAAATCAACATGAAAAACCAAAATTCCTTAAGTATCAAACACAAAAAAATGCTTACCGAAGAAAAAAAATTTATCGCGCTAGGCACCCTCCTCCCGCCCTGTGGTGCAAGTGATGTCCCTCTCTCCAAAAATATACTCAATGGGACCGTAATGTTGCAACCACACACACGTTGACCTGCTGTGAGGAAAAAACGAGTTAGTACATTTCAAACATGAAAAGGGTCATTTTAAAATCAACATGATAAACCAAAACTCCAAAAGTATCAAACACGAAAAATGCTTACCGAAGAAAGAAAATGTATCGTGCTAGGCACCCTCCTCCCGCCCTGTGGTGCAACTGATGTCCCTCTCTCCAAAAATGTACTCAATGGGACCATAATGTTGCAACCACACACATGTTTACCTGCTGTGAGGAGAAAACGAGTTAGTACATTCCAAACATGAAAAAGGTCATTTTGAAATCAACATGAAAAACCAGAATTCCAAAAGTATCAAACACAAAAAAATGCTTACCGAAGAAAGAAAATGTATCGCGCTAGGCACCCTCCTCCCGCTCTGTGGTGCAAGTGATGTCCCTCTCTCCAAAAATGTACTCAATGGGACCATAATGATGCAACCACACACACATTGACCTGCTGTGAGGAAAAAACGAGTTAGTACATTCCAAACATGAAAAAGGTCATTTTAAAATCAACATGAAAAACCAAAATTCCTTAAGTATTAAACACAAAAAAATTCTTACCGAAGAATGAAAATGTATCGCGCTAGGCACCCTCCTCCCGCTCTGTGGTGCAAGTGATGTCCCTCTCTCCAAAAATGTACTCAATAGGACCATAATGTTGCAACCACACACGTTGACCTGCTGTGAGGAAAAAACGAGTTAGTACATTCCAAACACGAAAAAGGTCAGTTTAAAATCAACATGAAAAACCAAAATTCCAAAAGCATCAAACACAAAAAAATGCTTACAAGGGTTAGTACATTTCAAACATGAAAAAGGTCATTTTAAAATCAACATGAAAAACCAAAATTCCAAAAGATTCAAGCACAAAAAAATGCTTATTGAAGAAAGAAAATGTACCGTGCTAGGCACCCTCCTCCCGCCTTGTGGTGCAACTGATGTCCCTCTCTCCAAAAACGTACTCGATGGGACCGTAATGTTGCAACCACACACACGTTGACCTGCTGTGAGGAAAAAACAAGATAGTACATTTCAAACATGAAAAAGGTCATTTTAAAATCAACATGATAAACCAAAATTCCAAAAGTATCAAGGACAAAAAATGCTTACCGAAGAAAGAAAATGTATCGTGCTAGGAACCCTCCTCCCGCCCTGTGGTGCAAGTGATGTCCCTCTCTCCAAAAATGTACTCAATGGGACCATAATGTTGCAACCACACACATGTTTACCTGCTGTGAGGAAAAAACGAGTTAGTACATTCCAAACATGAAAAAGGTCATATTAAAATCAACATGAAAAACCAAAATTCCAAAAGTATCAAACACAAAAAAATGCTTACCGAAGAAAAAAATGTATCGCGCTAGGCACCCTCCTCCCGCCCTGTGGTGCAAGTGATGTCCCTCTCTCCAAAAATTTACTCAATGGGACCATAATGTTGCAACCACACACACGTTGACCTGCTGTGAGGAAAAAACGAGTTAGTACATTCCAAACACGAAAAAGGTCATTTTAAAATCAACATGAAAAACCAAAATTCCTTAAGTATCAAACACAAAAAAATGCTTACCGAAGAAAAAATATGTATCGCGCTAGGCACCCTCCTCCCGCCCTGTGGTGCAAGTGATGTCCCTCTCACCAAAAATATACTCAATGGGACCGTAATGTTGCAACCACACACACGTTGACCTGCTGTGAGGAAAAAACGAGTTAGTACATTTCAAACATGAAAAGGGTCATTTTAAAATCAACATGATAAACCAAAATTCCAAAAGTATCAAACACGAAAAATGCATACTGAAGAAAGAAAATGTATCGTGCTAGGCACCCTCCTCCCGCCCTGTGGTGCAAATGATGTCCCTCTCTCCAAAAATGTACTCAATGGGACCATAATGTTGCAACCACACACATGTTTACCTGCTGTGAGGAGAAAACGAGTTAGTACATTCCAAACATGAAAAAGGTCATTTTAAAATCAACATGAAAAACCAAAATTCCAAAAGTATAAAACACAAAAAAATGCTTACCGAAGAAAGAAAATGTATCGCGCTAGGCACCCTCCTCCCGCTCTGTGGTGCACGTGATGTCCCTCTCTCCAAAAATGTACTCAATGGGACCATAATGATGCAACCACACACACATTGACCTGCTGTGAGGAAAAACGAGTTAGTACATTCCAAACATGAAAAAGGTCATTTTAAAATCAACATGAAAAACCAAAATTCCTTAAGTATCAAACACAAAAAAATTCTTACCGAAGAATGAAAATGTATCGCGCTAGGCACCCTCCTCCCGGTCTGTGGCGCAAGTGATGTCCCTCTCTCCAAAAATGTACTCAATAGGACCATAATGTTGCAACCACACACGTTGACCTGCTGTGAGGAAAAAACGAGTTAGTACATTCCAAACACGAAAAAGGTCAGTTTAAAATCAACATGAAAAACCAAAATTCCAAAAGCATCAAATACAAAAAAATGCTTACAAGGGTTAGTACATTTCAAACATGAAAAAGGTCATTTTAAAATCAACATGATAAACCAAAATTCCAAAAGTATCAAGGACCAAAAATGCTTAACGAAGAAAGAAAATGTATCGTGCTAGGCACCCTCCTCCCGCCCTGTGGTGCAACTGATGTCCCTCTCCCCAAAGATGTACTCAATGGGACCGTAATGTTGCAACCACACACACGTTGACCTGCTGTGAGGAAAAAACGAGTTAGTACATTTCAAACATGAAAAAGGTCTTATTAAAATCAACATGATAAACCAAAATTCCAAAAGTATCAAACACAAAAAATGCTTACCGAAGAAAGAAAATGTATCGTGCTAGGCACCCTCCTCCCGCCCTGTGGTGCAACTGATGTCCCTCTCTCCAAAAATGTACTCAATGGGGCCGTAATGTTGCAACCACACACATGTTTACCTGCTGTGAGGAAAAAACGAGTTAGTACATTCCAAACATGAAAAACGTCATTTTAAAATCAACATGAAAAACCAAAATTCCTTAAGTATCAAACACAAAAAAATGCTTACCGAAGAAAGAAAATGTATCGCGCTAGGCACCCTCCTCCCGCCCTGTGGTGCAACTGATGTCCCTCTCTCCAAAAATGTACTCAATGGGCCCGTAATGTTGCACCACACACACGTTGACCTGCTGTAAGGAAAAAAAGACTTAGTACATTTCAAACATGAAAAAGGTCATTTTAAAATCAACATGATAAACCAAAATTCCAAAAGCATCAAACACAAAAAAATGCTTAAAAGAGTTAGTACATTTCAAACATGAAAAAGGTCATTTTAAAATCAACATGATAAACCAAAATTCCAAAAGTATCAAGGACAAAAAATGCTTAACGAAGAAAGAAAATGTATCTTGCTAGGCACCCTCCTCCCGCCCTGTGGTGCAACTGATGTCCCTCTCTCCAAATATGTACTCAATGGGACCGTAATGTTGCAACCACACACACGTTGACCTGCTGTGAGGAAAAAACGAGTTAGTACATTTCAAACATGAAAAAGGTCATATTAAAATCAACATGATAAACCAAAATTCCAAAAGTATCAAACACAAAAAATGCTTACCGAAGAAAGAAAATGTATCGTGCTAGGCACCCTCCTCCCGCCCTGTGGTGCAACTGATGTTCCTCTCTCCAAAAATGTACTCAATGTGGCCGTAATGTTGCAACCACACACATGTTTACCTGCTGTGAGGAAAAAACGAGTTAGTACATTCCAAACATGAAAAAGGTCATTTTAAAATCAACATGAAAAACCAAAATTCCTTAAGTATCAAACACAAAAAAATGCTTACCGCAGAAAGAAAATGTATCGTGCTAGGCACCCTCCTCCCGCCCTGTGGTGCAACTGATGTCCCTCTCTCCAAATATGTACTCAATGGGATCATAATGTTGCAACCACACACACGTTGACTTGCTGTGAGGAAAGAACGAGTTAGTACATTCCAAACATGAAAAAGGTCATTTTAAAATCAACATGAAAAACCAAAATTCCAAAAGTATCAAACACAAAAAATGCTTATTGAAGAAAGAAAATATACCGTGCTAGGCACCCTCCTCGCGCCCTGTGGTCCAACTGATGTCCCTCTCTCCAAAAATGTACTCGATGGGACCATAATGTTGCAACCACACACACGTTGACCTGCTGTGAGGAAAGAACGAGTTATAACATTCCAAACATGAAAAAGGTCATTTTAAAATCAACATGAAAAACCAAAATTCCAAAGGTATCAAACACAAAAAAATGCTTTTTGAAGAAAGAAAATGTACCGTGCTAGGCACCCTCCTATCGCCCTGTGGTGCAAGTGATGTCCCTCGATCCAAAAATGTACTCAATGGGGCCGTAATGTTGCAACCACACACACGTTGACCTGCTGTGATTAAAGAACGAGTTAGTACATTCCAAACATGAAAAAGGTCATTTTAAAATCAACATGAAAAACCAAAATTCCAAAAGTAACACACACAAAATAATGCTTACCGAAGAAAGAAAATGTATCGTGCTACGCACCCTCATCCCGCCCTGTGGTGCAACTGATGTCCCTCACTCCAAAAATGTACTCTATGGGACCATAATGTTGCAAACACACACGTTGAACTGCTGTGAGGAAAAAACGAGTTAGTACATTCCAAACATGAAAAAGGTCATTTTAAAATCAACATGAAAAACCAAAATTCCAAAAGTATCAAACACAAAATAATGCTCACCGAAGAAAGAAAATTTATCGTGCTAGGCACCCTCCTCCCGCCCTGTGGTGCAACTGATGTCACTCTCTCCAAAAATGTACTCAGTGGGACCATAATGTTGCAACCACACACACGTTGACCCGCTGTGAGGAAAAAACGAGTTAGTACATTTCAAACATGAAAAAGGTCATTTTAAAATCAACATGACAAACCAAAATTCCAAAAGAAAAAACACAAAACAATGCTTACCGAAGAAAGAATATATATCGTGCGACGCACCCTCCTCCCGACCTGTGGTGCAACTGATGTCCCTCTCTCCAAAAATGTACTCAATGGGACCATAATATTCCAACCATACACACGACCTGCTGTGAGGAAAATGAGTTAGTACAATCCAAAC
This sequence comes from Schistocerca cancellata, assembly GCF_023864275.1. Classification (NCBI taxonomy): domain Eukaryota; kingdom Metazoa; phylum Arthropoda; class Insecta; order Orthoptera; family Acrididae; genus Schistocerca; species Schistocerca cancellata. Next base: position 355,525 of record NC_064628.1, on the reverse strand, counting down.
ATGAAAAAAGCCACTTTAAAATCAACATGAAAAACCAAAATTCCAAAAGTATCAAACACAAAAAAATGCTTACCGAAGAAAGAAAATGTATCATGCTAGGCACCCTCCTCCCGCCCTGTGGTGCAACTGATGTCCTTCTCTCCAAAAATGTACTCTGTGGGACCATAATGTTGCAACCACACACACGTTGACAAGCTGTGAGGAAAAAATGGGTTAGTACATTCCAAACATGAAAAAGGTCATTTTAAAATCAACATGAAAAACCAAAATTCCAAAAGTATCAAACACAAAATAATGCTTACCGAAGAAAGAAAATGTATCGTGCTAGGCACCCTCCTCCCGCCCTGTGGTGCAACTGATGTCCCTCTCTCCAAAAATGTACTCAATGGGACAGTAATGTTGCAACCACACATACGTTAACCTGCTGTGAGGAAAAAACGAGTTAGTACATTTCAAACATGAAAAAGGTCATTTTAAAATCAACATGAAAAACCAAAATTCCAAAAGTACCAAACACAAAATAATGCTTACCGAAGAAAGAAAATGTATCATGCTAGGCACCCTCCTCCCGCCCTGTGGTGCAACTGATGTCCCTCTCTCCAAAAATGTACTCAATGGGACCTTAATGTTGCAACCACACACACGTTGAATTGCTGTGAGGAAAAAATGAGTAAGTACATTCCAAACATGAAAAAGGTCATTTTAAAATCAACATGAAAAACCAAAATTCCTTAAGTATCAAACACAAAAAAATCCTTACCGAAGAAAGAAAATGTATCGTGCTAGGCACCCTCCTCCCGCCCTGTGGTGCAACTGATGTCCCTCTCTCCAAAAATGTACTCAATGGGATCATAATGTTGCAACCACACACACGTTGACTTGCTGTGAGGAAAGAACGAGTTAGTACATTCCAAACATGAAAAAGGTCATTTTAAAATCAACATGAAAAACCAAAATTCCAAAAGTATCAAACACAAAAAATGCTTATTGAAGAAAGAAAATATACCGTGCTAGGCACCCTCCTCGCGCCCTGTTGTGCAACTGATGTCCCTCTCTCCAAAAATGTACTCGATGGGACCATAATGTTGCAACCACACACACGTTGACCTGCTGTGAGGAAAGAACGAGTTATAACATTCCAAACATGAAAAAGGTCACTTTAAAATCAACATGAAAAACCAAAATTCCAAAGGTATGAAACACAAAAAAATGCTTTTTGAAGAAAGAATATGTACCGTGCTAGGCACCTTTCCCCCGCCCTGTGGTGCAAGTGATGTCCCTCTCTCCAAAAATGTACTCAATGGGACCATAATATTCCAACCATACACACGACCTGCTGTGAGGAAAATGAGTTAGTACAATCCAAACATGAAAAAGGTCACTTTAAAATCAACATGAAAAACCAAAATTCCAAAAGTATCAAACCCAAAAAAATGCTTACCGTAGAAAGAAAATGTATCATGCTAGGCACCCTCCTCCCGCCCTGTGGTGCAACTGATGTCCCTCTCTCCAAAAATGTACTCAATGGCACCATAATGTTGCAACCACACACACGTTGACTTGCTGTGAGGAAAAAATGAGTAAGTACATTCCAAACATGAAAAAGGTCATTTTAAAATCAACATGAAAAACCAAAATTCCAAAGGTATCAAACACAAAAAAATGCTTTTTGAAGAAAGAAAATGTACCGTGCTAGGCACCCTCCTATCGCCCTGTGGTGCAAGTGATGTCCCTCTCTCCAAAAATGTACTCAATGGGGCCGTAATGTTGCAACCACACACACGTTGACCTGCTGTGATTAAAGAACGAGTTAGTACATTCCAAACATGAAAAAGGTCATTTTAAAATCAACATGAAAAACCAAAATTCCAAAAGTAACACACACAAAATAATGCTTACCGAAGAAAGAAGATGTATCGTGCTACGCACCCTCATCCCGCCCTGTGGTGCAACTGATGTCCCTCACTCCAAAAATGTACTCTATGGGACCATAATGTTGCAAACACACACGTTGAACTGCTGTGAGGAAAAAACGAGTTAGTACATTCCAAACATGAAAAAGGTCATTTTAAAATCAACATGAAAAACCAAAATTCCAAAAGTATCAAACACAAAATAATGCTCACCGAAGAAAGAAAATTTATCGTGCTAGGCACCCTCCTCCCGCCCTGTGGTGCAACTGATGTCACTCTCTCCAAAAATGTACTCAGTGGGACCATAATGTTGCAACCACACACACGTTGACCCGCTGTGAGGAAAAAACGAGTTAGTACATTTCAAACATGAAAAAGGTCATTTTAAAATCAACATGAAAAACCAAAACTCCAAAAGTATCAAACACAAAATAATGCTTACCGAAGAAAGAAAATGTATCGTGCTAGGCACCCTCCTCCCGCCCTGTGGTTCAACTGATGTCCCTCTCTCCAAAAATGTACTCAATGGAACCGTAATGTTGCAACCACACACACGTTGACCTGCTGTGAGGAAAAAACGAGTTAGTACACTTCAAACATGAAAAAGGTCATTTTAAAATCAACATGACAAACCAAAATTCCAAAAGAAAAACACAAAACAATGCTTACCGAAGAAAGAATATATATCGTGCGAGGCACCCTCCTCCCGACCTGTGGTGCAACTGATGTCCCTCTCTCCAAAAATGTACTCAATGGGACCATAATATTCCAACCATACACACGACCTGCTGTGAGGAAAATGAGTTAGTACAATCCAAACATGAAAAAGGTCACTTTAAAATCAACATGAAAAACCAAAATTCCAAAAGTATCAAACACAAAAAAATGCTTACCGAAGAAAGAAAATGTATCATGCTAGGCACCCTCCTCCCGCCCTGTGGTGCAACTGATGTCCCTCTCTCCAAAAATGTACTCAATGGCACCATAATGTTGCAACCACACACACGTTGACTTGCTGTGAGGAAAAAATGAGTAAGTACATTCCAAACATGAAAAAGGTCATTTTAAAATCAACATGAAAAACCAAAATTCCAAAAGAATCAAACACAAAAAAATGCTAACCGAAGAAAGATAATGTATCGTGCTAGGCACCCTCCTCCCGCCCTGTGGTGCAACTGATGTCCTTCTCTCCAAAAATGTACTCTGTGGGACCATAATGTTGCAACCACACACACGTTGACAAGCTGTGAGGAAAAAATGGGTTAGTACATTCCAAACATGAAAAAGGTCATTTTAAAATCAACATGAAAAACCAAAATTCCAAAAGTATCAAACACAAAATAATGCTTACCGAAGAAAGAAAATGTATCGTGCTAGGCACCCTCCTACCGCCCTGTGGTGCAACTGATGTCCCTCTCTCCAAAAATGTACTCAATGGGACCTTAATGTTGCAACCACACACACGTTGACTTGCTGTGAGGAAAAAATGAGTAAGTACATTCCAAACATGAAAAAGGTCATTTTAAAATCAACATGAAAAACCAAAATTCCTTAAGTATCAAACACAAAAAAATGCTTACCGAAGAAAGAAAATGTATCGTGCTAGGCACCCTCCTCCCGCCCTGTGGTGCAACTGATGTCCCTCTCTCCAAAAATGTACTCAATGGGATCATAATGTTGCAACCACACACACGTTGACTTGCTGTGAGGAAAAAATGAGTAAGTACATTCCAAACATGAAAAAGGTCATTTTAAAATCAACATGAAAAACCAAAATTCCTTAAGTATCAAACACAAAAAAATGCTTACCGAAGAAAGAAAATGTATCGTGCTAGGCACCCTCCTCCCGCCCTGTGGTGCAACTGATGTCCCTCTCTCCAAAAATGTACTCAATGGGATCATAATGTTGCAACCACACACACGTTGACTTGCTGTGAGGAAAGAACGAGTTAGTACATTCCAAACATGAAAAAGGTCATTTTAAAATCAACATGAAAAACCAAAATTCCAAAGGTATCAAACACAAAAAAATGCTTTTTGAAGAAAGAAAATGTACCGTGCTAGGCACCCTCCTATCGCCCTGTGGTGCAAGTGATGTCCCTCTCTCCAAAAATGTACTCAATGGGGCCGTAATGTTGCAACCACACACACGTTGACCTGCTGTGATTAAAGAACGAGTTAGTACATTCCAAACATGAAAAAGGTCATTTTAAAATCAACATGAAAAACCAAAATTCCAAAAGTAACACACACAAAATAATGCTTACCGAAGAAAGAAGATGTATCGTGCTACGCACCCTCATCCCGCCCTGTGGTGCAACTGATGTCCCTCACTCCAAAAATGTACTCTATGGGACCATAATGTTGCAAACACACACGTTGAACTGCTGTGAGGAAAAAACGAGTTAGTACATTCCAAACATGAAAAAGGTCATTTTAAAATCAACATGAAAAACCAAAATTCCAAAAGTATCAAACACAAAATAATGCTCACCGAAGAAAGAAAATTTATCGTGCTAGGCACCCTCCTCCCGCCCTGTGGTGCAACTGATGTCACTCTCTCCAAAAATGTACTCAGTGGGACCATAATGTTGCAACCACACACACGTTGACCCGCTGTGAGGAAAAAACGAGTTAGTACATTTCAAACATGAAAAAGGTCATTTTAAAATCAACATGAAAAACCAAAACTCCAAAAGTATCAAACACAAAATAATGCTTACCGAAGAAAGAAAATGTATCGTGCTAGGCACCCTCCTCCCGCCCTGTGGTTCAACTGATGTCCCTCTCTCCAAAAATGTACTCAATGGAACCGTAATGTTGCAACCACACACACGTTGACCTGCTGTGAGGAAAAAACGAGTTAGTACACTTCAAACATGAAAAAGGTCATTTTAAAATCAACATGACAAACCAAAATTCCAAAAGAAAAACACAAAACAATGCTTACCGAAGAAAGAATATATATCGTGCGAGGCACCCTCCTCCCGACCTGTGGTGCAACTGATGTCCCTCTCTCCAAAAATGTACTCAATGGGACCATAATATTCCAACCATACACACGACCTGCTGTGAGGAAAATGAGTTAGTACAATCCAAACATGAAAAAGGTCACTTTAAAATCAACATGAAAAACCAAAATTCCAAAAGTATCAAACACAAAAAAATGCTTACCGAAGAAAGAAAATGTATCATGCTAGGCACCCTCCTCCCGCCCTGTGGTGCAACTGATGTCCCTCTCTCCAAAAATGTACTCAATGGCACCATAATGTTGCAACCACACACACGTTGACTTGCTGTGAGGAAAAAATGAGTAAGTACATTCCAAACATGAAAAAGGTCATTTTAAAATCAACATGAAAAACCAAAATTCCAAAAGAATCAAACACAAAAAAATGCTAACCGAAGAAAGATAATGTATCGTGCTAGGCACCCTCCTCCCGCCCTGTGGTGCAACTGATGTCCTTCTCTCCAAAAATGTACTCTGTGGGACCATAATGTTGCAACCACACACACGTTGACAAGCTGTGAGGAAAAAATGGGTTAGTACATTCCAAACATGAAAAAGGTCATTTTAAAATCAACATGAAAAACCAAAATTCCAAAAGTATCAAACACAAAATAATGCTTACCGAAGAAAGAAAATGTATCGTGCTAGGCACCCTCCTCCCGCCCTGTGGTGCAACTGATGTCCCTCTCTCCAAAAATGTACTCAATGGGACCGTAATGTTGCAACCACACATACGTTAACCTGCTGTGAGGAAAAAACGAGTTAGTACATTTCAAACATGAAAAAGGTCATTTTAAAATCAACATGAAAAACCAAAATTCCAAAAGTACCAAACACAAAATAATGCTTACCGAAGAAAAAAAATGTATCATGCTAGGCACCCTCCTCCCGCCCTGTGGTGCAACTGATGTCCCTCTCTCCAAAAATGTACTCAATGGGACCTTAATGTTGCAACCACACACACGTTGACTTGCTGTGAGGAAAAAATGAGTAAGTACATTCCAAACATGAAAAAGGTCATTTTAAAATCAACATGAAAAACCAAAATTCCTTAAGTATCAAACACAAAAAAATGCTTACCGAAGAAAGAAAATGTATCGTGCTAGGCACCCTCCTCCCGCCCTGTGGTGCAACTGATGTCCCTCTCTCCAAAAATGTACTCAATGGGATCATAATGTTGCAACCACACACACGTTGACTTGCTGTGAGGAAAAAATGAGTAAGTACATTCCAAACATGAAAAAGGTCATTTTAAAATCAACATGAAAAACCAAAATTCCTTAAGTATCAAACACAAAAAAATGCTTACCGAAGAAAGAAAATGTATCGTGCTAGGCACCCTCCTCCCGCCCTGTGGTGCAACTGATGTCCCTCTCTCCAAAAATGTACTCAATGGGATCATAATGTTGCAACCACACACACGTTGACTTGCTGTGAGGAAAGAACGAGTTAGTACATTCCAAACATGAAAAAGGTCATTTTAAAATCAACATGAAAAACCAAAATTCCAAAAGTATCAAACACAAAAAATGCTTATTGAAGAAAGAAAATATACCGTGCTAGGCACCCTCCTCGCGCCCTGTGGTGCAACTGATGTCCCTCTCTCCAAAAATGTACTCGATGGGACCATAATGTTGCAACCACACACACGTTGACCTGCTGTGAGGAAAGAACGAGTTATAACATTCCAAATATGAAAAAGGTCATTTTAAAATCAACATGAAAAACCAAAATTCCAAAGGTATGAAACACAAAAAAATGCTTTTTGAAGAAAGAAAATGTACCGTGCTAGGCACCTTTCTCCCGCCCTGTGGTGCAAGTGATGTCCCTCTCTCCAAAAATGTACTCAATGGGGCCGTAATGTTGCAACGACACACACGTTGACCTGCTATGAGGAAAGAACGAGTTAGTACATTCCAAACATGAAAAAGGTCATTTTAAAATCAACATGAAAAACCAAAATTCCAAAAGTATCAAACACAAAATAATGCTTACCGAAGAAAGAAAATATATCGTGCTACGCACCCTCATCCCGCCCTGTGGTGCAACTGATGTCCCTCTCTCCAAAAATGTACTCTATGGGACCATAATGTTGCAAACACACACGTTGAACTGCTGTGAGGAAAAAACGAGTTAGTACATTCCAAACATGAAAAAGGTCATTTTAAAATCAACATGAAAAACCAAAATTCCAAAAGTATCAAACACAAAATAATGCTCACCGAAGAAAGAAAATGTATCGTGCTAGGCACCCTCCTCCCGCCCTGTGGTGCAACTGATATCCCTCTCTCCAAAAATGTACTCAGTGGGACCATAATGTTGCAACCACACACACGTTGACCTGCTGTGAGGAAAAAACGAGTTAGTACATTTCAAACATGAAAAAGGTCATTTTAAAATCAACATGAAAAACCAAAATTCCAAAAGTATCAAACACAAAATAATGCTTACCGAAGAAAGAAAATGTATCGTGCTAGGCACCCTCCTCCCGCCCTGTGGTTCAACTGATGTCCCTCTCTCCAAAAATGTACTCAATGGAACCGTAATGTTGCAACCACACACACGTTGACCTGCTGTGAGGAAAAAACGAGTTAGTACACTTCAAACATGAAAAAGGTCATTTTAAAATCAACATGACAAACCAAAATTCCAAAAGAAAAAACACAAAACAATGCTTACCGAAGAAAGAATATATATCGTGCGAGGCACCCTCCTCCTGACCTGTGGTGCAACTGATGTCCCTCTCTCCAAAAATGTACTCAACGGGACCATAATATTGCAACCATACACACGACCTGCTGTGAGGAAAATGAGTTAGTACAATCCAAACATGAAAAAGGTCACTTTAAAATCAACATGAAAAACCAAAATTCCAAAAGTATCAAACACAAAAAAATGCTTACCGAAGAAAGAAAATGTATCATGCTAGGCACCCTCCTCCCGCCCTGTGGTGCAACTGATGTCCCTCTCTCCAAAAATGTACTCAATGGGACCATAATGTTGCAACCACACACACGTTGACTTGCTGTGAGGAAAAAATGAGTAAGTACATTCCAAACATGAAAAAGGTCATTTTAAAATCAACATGAAAAACCAAAATTCCAAAAGAATCAAACACAAAAAAATGCTAACCGAAGAAAGATAATGTATCGTGCTAGGCACCCTCCTCCCGCCCTGTGGTGCAACTGATGTCCTTCTCTCCAAAAATGTACTCTGTGGGACCATAATGTTGCAACCACACACACGTTGACAAGCTGTGAGGAAAAAATGGGTTAGTACATTCCAAACATGAAAAAGGTCATTTTAAAATCAACATGAAAAACGAAAATTCCAAAAGTATCAAACACAAAATAAATGCTTACCGAAGAAAGAAAATGTATCGTGCTAGGCACCCTCCTCCCGCCCTGTGGTGCAACTGATGTCCCTCTCTCCAAAAATGTACTCAATGGGACCGTAATGTTGCAACCACACATACGTTAACCTGCTGTGAGGAAAAAACGAGTTAGTACATTTCAAACATGAAAAAGGTCATTTTAAAATCAACATGAAAAACCAAAATTCCAAAAGTACCAAACACAAAATCATGCTTACCGAAGAAAGAAAATGTATCATGCTAGGCACCCTCCTCCCGCCCTGTGGTGCAACTGATGTCCCTCTCTCCAAAAATGTACTCAATGGGACCTTAATGTTGCAACCACACACACGTTGACTTGCTGTGAGGAAAAAATGAGTAAGTACATTCCAAACATGAAAAAGGTCATTTTAAAATCAACAAGAAAAACCAAAATTCCAAAAGTATCAAACAAAAAATAATGCGAACCGAAGAAAGAAAATGTATCGTGCTAGGCACCCGCCTCCCGCCCTGTGGTGCAACTGATGTCCCTCTCTCCAAAAATGTACTCAATGGGACCATAATGTTACGACCACACACACGTTGACCTGCTGTGAGGAAAAAAACGAGTTAGTACATTCCAAACATGAGGAAGGACATTTTAAAATCAACTTGAAAAACCAAAATTCCAAATGTATCAAACACAAAAAAATGCTTTCCGAAAAAAGAAAATGTATCGTGCTAGGCACCCTCCTCCCTCCCTGTGGTGCAACTGATGTCCCTCTCTCCAAAAGTGTACTCAATTGGACCGTAATGTTGCAACCCCGCACACGTTGACCTGCTGTGAGGAAAAAACGAGTTAGTACATTTCAAACATGAAAAGTTCATTTTAAAATCAACATGAAAAACCAAAATTCCAAAAGTATCAAACACAAAAAAATGCTTACCGAAGAAAGAAAATGTATCATGCTAGGCACCCGCCACCCGCCCTGTGGTGCAACTGATGTCCCTCTCTCCAAAAATGTTCTCAATGGGACCATAATGTTGCAACCACACACACGTTGACCTGCTGTTAGGAAAAAACGAGTTAGTGCGTTCCAACAATAAAAAAAGGTCATTTTAAATTCAACATGAAAAACCAAAATTCCAAAAGTATCAAACACAAAAGAATGCTTACCGAAGAAAGAAAATATATCGTGCTAGGCACCCTTCTCCCGCCCTCTGGTGCAAGTGATGTCCTTCTCTCCAAATTTGTGCTCAATGGGACCATAATGTTGCAACCACACACACGTTGACAAGCTGTGAGGAAAAAATGAGTTAGTACATTCCAAACATGAAAAAGGTCATTTTAAAATCAACATTAAAAACCAAAATTCCAAAAGTATCAAACACAATATAATGCTTACCGAAGAAAGAAAATGTATCGTGCTAGGCACCGTCCTCCCGCCCTGTGGTGCAACTGATGTTCCTCTCTCCTAAAATGTACTCAATGGGACCATAATGTTGCAACCACACACACGTTGACCTGCTGTGAGGAAAAAACGAGTTAGTACATTCCCAACATGAAAAAGGTCATTTTAAAATCTACTTGAAAAACCAAAATTCCAAAAGTATCAAACACAATCAAATGCTTACCGAAGAAAGGAAATGTATCGTGCTAGGCACCCTCCTCCCACCATGTGGTGCAACTGATGTCCCTCTCTCCAAAAATGTTCTCAATGTGACCGTAATGTTGCAACCACACATACGTTGACCTGCTGTGAGGAGAAAACGAGTTAGTACATTTCAAACATGAAAAAGGTCATTTTAAAATCAACATGAAAAACCAAAATTCCAAAAGTACCAAACACAAAATAATGCTTACCGAAGAAAGAAAATGTATCATGCTAGGCACCCGCCACCCGCCCTGTGGTGCAACTGATGTCCCTCTCTCCATAAATGTTCTCAATGGGACCATAATGTTGCAACCACACACACGTTGACCTGCTGTTAGGAAAAAACGAGTTAGTGCGTTCCAAAAATAAAAAAAGGTCATTTTAAATTCAACATGAAAAACCAAAATTCCAAAAGTATCAAACACAAAAAAATGCTTACCGAAGAAAGAAAATATATCGTGCTAGGCACCCTCCTCCCGCCCTGTGGTGCAACTGATGTCCCTCTCTCCAAAAATGTACTCAATGGGACCATAATGTTGCAACCACACACACGTTGACCTGCTGTGAGGAAAAACCGAGTTAGTATATTCCAAACATGAAAAAGGTCATTTTAAAATCAACATCCAAAACCAAAATTCCAAAAGTATCAAACACAAAAAAATGCTTACCGAAGAAAGAAAATATATCGTGCGAGGCACCCTCCTCCCGCCCTGTGGTGCAACTGATGTCCCTCTCTCCAAAAATGTACTCATTGGGACCATAATGTTGCAACCACACACACGTTGACAAGCTGTGAGGAAAAAATGAGTTAGTACATTCCAAACATGAAAAAGGTCACTTTAAAATCAACATGAAAAACCAAAATTCCAAAAGTATCAAACACAAAAAAATTCTTACCGAAGAATGAAAATGTATCGCGCTAGGCACCCTCCTCCCGCTCTGTGGCGCAAGTGATGTCCCTCTCTCCAAAAATTTACTCAATAGGACCATAATGTTGCAACCACACACGTTGACCTGCTGTGAGGAAAAAACGAGTTAGTACATTCCAAACACGAAAAAGGTCAGTTTAAAATCAACATGAAAAACCAAAATTCCAAAAGCATCAAACACAAAAAAATGCTTACAAGGGTTAGTACATTTCAAACATGAAAAAGGTCATTTTAAAATCAACATGATAAACCAAAATTCTAAAAGTATCAAGGACAAAAAATGCTTAACGAAGAAAGAAAATGTATCGTGCTAGGCACCCTCCTCCCGCCCTGTGGTGCAACTGATGTCCCTCTCTCCAAAAATGTACTCAATGGGACCGTAATGTTGCAACCACACACACGTTGACCTGCTGTGAGGAAAAAACGAGTTAGTACATTTCAAACATGAAAAAGGTCATTTTAAATTCAACATGAAAAACCAAAATTCCTTAAGTATCAAACACAAAAAAATGCTTACCGAAGAAAGAAAATGTATCGTGCTAGGCACCCTCCTCCCGCCCTGTGGTGCAACTGATGTCCCTCTCTCCAAAAATGTACTCAATGGGATCATAATGTTGCAACCACACACACGTTGACTTGCTGTGAGGAAAGAACGAGTTAGTACATTCCAAACATGAAAAAGGTCATTTTAAAATCAACATGAAAAACCAAAATTCCAAAAGGATCAAACACAAAAAATGCTTATTGAAGAAAGAAAATATACCGTGCTAGGCACCCTCCTCGCGCCCTGTGGTGCAACTGATGTCCCTCTCTCCAAAAATGTACTCGATGGGACCATAATGTTGCAACCACACACACATTGACCTGCTGTGAGGAAAGAACGAGTTATAACATTCCAAACATGAAAAAGGTCATTTTAAAAACAACATGAAAAACCAAAATTCCAAAGGTATCAAACACAAAAAAATGCTTTTTGAAGAAAGAAAATGTACCGTGCTAGGCACCCTCCTCCCGCCCTGTGGTGCAAGTGATGTCCCTCTCTCCAAAAATGTACTCAATGGGGCCGTAATGTTGCAACCACACACACGTTGACCTGCTGTGAGGAAAGAACGAGTTAGTACATTCCAAACATGAAAAAGGTCATTTTAAAATCAACATGAAAAACCAAAATTCCAAAAGTATCAAACACAAAATAATGCTCACCGAAGAAAGAAAATTTATCGTGCTAGGCACCCTCCTCCCGCCCTGTGGTGCAACTGATGTCCCTCTCTCCAAAAATGTACTCAGTGGGACCATAATGTTGCAACCACACACACGTTGACCTGCTGTGAGGAAAAAACGAGTTAGTACATTTCAAACATGAAAAAGGTCATTTTAAAATCAACATGAAAAACCAAAATTCCAAAAGTATCAAACACAAAATAATGCTTACCGAAGAAAGAAAATGTATCGTGCTAGGCACCCTCCTCCCGCCCTGTGGTTCAACTGATGTCCCTCTCTCCAAAAGTGTACTCAATGGAACCGTAATGTTGCAACCACACACACGTTGACCTGCTGTGAGGAAAAAACGAGTTAGTACACTTCAAACATGAAAAAGGTCATTTTAAAATCAACATGACAAACCAAAATTCCAAAAGAAAAGACACAAAACAATGCTTACCGAAGAAAGAATATATATCGTGCGAGGCACACTCCTCCCGACCTGTGGTGCAACTGATGTCCCTCTCTCCAAAAATGTACTCAATGGGACCATAATGTTGCAACCACACACACGTTGACTTGCTGTGAGGAAAAAATGAGTAAGTACATTCTAAACATGAAAAAGGTCATTTTAAAATCAACATGAAAAACCAAAATTCCAAAAGAATCAAACACAAAAAAATGCTAACCGATGAAAGATAATGTATCGTGCTAGGCACCCTCCTCCCGCCCTGTGGTGCAACTGATGTCCCTCTCTCCAAAAATGTACTCTGTGGGACCATAATGTTGCAACCACACACACGTTGACAAGCTGTGAGGAAAAAATGGGTTAGTACATTCCAAACATGAAAAAGGTCATTTTAAAATCAACATGAAAAACCAAAATTCCAAAAGTATCAAACACAAAATAATGCTTACCGAAGAAAGAAAATGTATCGTGCTAGGCACCCTCCTCCCGCCCTGTGGTGCAACTGATGTCCCTCTCTCCAAAAATGTACTCAATGGGACCGTAATGTTGCAACCACACATACGTTAACCTGCTGTGAGGAAAAAACGAGTTAGTACATTTCAAACATGAAAAAGGTCATTTTAAAATCAACATGAAAAACCAAAATTCCAAAAGTACCAAACACAAAATAATGCTTACCGAAGAAAGAAAATGTATCATACTAGGCACCCGCCTCCCGCCCTGTGGTGCAACTGATGTCCCTCTCTCCAAAAATGTACTCAATGGGACCATAATGTTGCAACCACACACACGTTGACTTGCTGTGAGGAAAAAATGAGTAAGTACATTCTAAACATGAAAAAGGTCATTTTAAAATCAACATGAAAAACCAAAATTCCAAAAGAATCAAACACAAAAAAATGCTAACCGATGAAAGATAATGTATCGTGCTAGGCACCCTCCTCCCGCCCTGTGGTGCAACTGATGTCCTTCTCTCCAAAAATGTACTCTGTGGGACCATAATGTTGCAACCACACACACGTTGACAAGCTGTGAGGAAAAAATGGGTTAGTACATTCCAAACATGAAAAAGGTCATTTTAAAATCAACATGAAAAACCAAAATTCCAAAAGTATCAAACACAAAATAATGCTTACCGAAGAAAGAAAATGTATCGTGCTAGGCACCCTCCTCCCGCCCTGTGGTGCAACTGATGTCCCTCTCTCCAAAAATGTACTCAATGGGACCGTAATGTTGCAACCACACATACGTTAACCTGCTGTGAGGAAAAAACGAGTTAGTACATTTCAAACATGAAAAAGGTCATTTTAAAATCAACATGAAAAACCAAAATTCCAAAAGTACCAAACACAAAATAATGCTTACCGAAGAAAGAAAATGTATCATACTAGGCACCCGCCTCCCGCCCTGTGGTGCAACTGATGTCCCTCTCTCCAAAAATGTACTCAATGGGACCATAATGTTACGACCACACACACGTTGACCTGCTGTGAGGAAAAAAACGAGTTAGTACATTCCAAACATGAGGAAGGACATTTTAAAATCAACTTGAAAAACCAAAATTCCAAATGTATCAAACACAAAAAAATGCTTTCCGAAAAAAGAAAATGTATCGTGCTAGGCACCCTCCTCCCTCCCTGTGGTGCAACTGATGTCCCTCTCTCCAAAAGTGTACTCAATGGGACCGTAATGTTGCAACCACGCACACGTTGACCTGCTGTGAGGAAAAAACGAGTTAGTACATTTCAAACATGAAAAGGTCATTTTAAAATCAACATGAAAAACCAAAATTCCAAAAGTATCAAACACAAAAAAATGCTTACCGAAGAAAGAAAATGTATCGTGCTAGGCACCCTCCTCCCGCCCTGTGGTGCAACTGATGTCCCTCTCTCCAAAAATGTTCTCAATGGGACCATAATGTTGCAACCACACACACGTTGACCTGCTGTTAGGAAAAAACGAGTTAGTGCATTCCAAACATAAAAAAGGTCATTTTAAATTCAACATGAAAAACCAAAATTCCAAAAGTATCAAACACAAAAAAATGCTTACCGAAGAAAGAAAATATATCGTGCTAGGCACCCTTCTACCGCCCTGTGGTGCAAGTGATGTCCTTCTCTCCAAATTTGTGCTCAATGGGACCATAATGTTGCAACCACACACACGTTGACAAGCTGTGAGGAAAAAATGAGTTAGTACATTCCAAACATGAAAAAGGTCATTTTAAAATCAACATGAAAAACCAAAATTCCAAAAGTATCAAACACAAAATAATGCTTACCGAAGAAAGAAAATGTATCGTGCTAGGCACCCTCCTCCCGCCCTGTGGTGCAACTGATGTTCCTCTCTCCAAAAATGTACTCAATGGGACCATAATGTTGCAACCACACACACGTTGACCTGCTGTGAGGAAAAAACGAGTTAGTACATTCCCAACATGAAAAAGGTCATTTTAAAATCTACTTGAAAAACCAAAATTCCAAAAGTATCAAACACAATCAAATGCTTACCGAAGAAAGGAAATGTATCATGTTAGGCACCCGCCACCCGCCCTGTGGTGCAACTGATGTCCCTCTCTCCAAAAATGTACTCATTGGGACCATAATGTTGCAACCACACACACGTAGACAAGCTGTGAGGAAAAAATGAGTTAGTACATTCCAAACATGAAAAAGGTCACTTTAAAATCAACATGAAAAACCAAAATTCCAAAAGTATCAAACACAAAATAATGCTTCCGAAGAAAGAAAATGTATCGTGCTAAGCACCCTCCTCCCGCCCAGTGGTGCAACTGATGTCCCTCTCTCCAAAAATGTACTCAATGGGACCATAATGTTGCAACAACACACACGTTGACCTGCTGTGAGGAAAAACGAGTTAGTACATTTCAAACAAAAAAGGTCATTTTAAAATCAAAATGAAAAACCAACATCCCAAAAGTATCAAACACAATCAAATGCTTACCGAAGAAAGGAAATGTATCGTGCTTGGCACCCTCCTCCCACCCTGTGGTGCAACTGATGTCCTCTCTCCAAAACTGTACTCAATGGGACCATAATGTTACAACCACACACACGTCGACCTGCTGTGAGGAAAAAACGAGTTAGTACATTTCAAACATGAAAAAGGTCATTTTAAAATCAACATAAAAACCAAAATTCCAAAAGTACCAAACACAAAATAATGCTTACCGAAGAAAGAAAATGTATCATGTTAGGCACCCGCCACCCGCCCTGTGGTGCAACTGATGTCCCTCTCTCCAAAACTGTACTCAATGGGACCATAATGTTACAACCACACACACGTTGACCTGCTGTGAGGAAAAAAACGAGTTAGTACATTCCAAACATGAAGAAGGTCATTTTAAAATCAACTTGAAAAACCAAAATTCCAAATGTATCAAACACAAAAAAATGCTTTCCGAAAAAAGAAAATGTATCGTGCTAGGCACCCTCCTCCCTCCCTGTGGTGCAACTGATGTCCCTCTCTCCAAAAATGTACTCAATGGGACCATAATGTTGCAACCACACAGACATTGACCTGCTGTGAGGAAAAAACGAGTTAGTACATTTCAAACATGAAAAAGGTCATTTTAAAATCAACATGAAAAACCAAAATTCCAAAAGTATCAAACACAAAAAAATGCTTACCGAAGAAAGAAAATGTTTCGTGCTAGGCACCCTCCTCCCGCCCTGTGGTGCAACTGATGCCCCTCTCTCCAAAAATGTTCTCAATGGGACCATAATGTTGCAACCACACACACGTTGACCTGCTGTTAGGAAAAAACGAGTTAGTGCATTCCAAAAATAAAAAAAGGTCATTTTAAATTCAACATGAAAAACCAAAATTCCAAAAGTATCAAACACAAAAAAATGCTTACCGAAGAAAGAAAATATATCGTGCTAGGCACCCTCCTCCCGCCCTGTGGTGCAACTGATGTCCCTCTCTCCAAAAATGTACTCAATGGGACCATAATGTTGCAACCACACACACGTTGACCTGCTGTGAGGAAAAAACGAGTTAGTATATTCCAAACATGAAAAAGGTCATTTTAAAATCAACATCCAAAACCAGAATTCCAAAAGTATCAAACACAAAAAAATGCTTACCGAAGAAAGAAAATATATCGTGCGAGGCACCCTCCTCCCGCCCTGTGGTGCAACTGATGTCCCTCTCTCCAAAAATGTACTCATTGGGACCATAATGTTGCAACCACACACACGTTGACAAGCTGTGAGGAAAAAATGAGTTAGTACATTCCAAACATGAAAAAGGTCACTTTAAAATCAACATGAAAAACCAAAATTCCAAAAGTATCAAACACAAAATAATGCTTACCGAAGAAAGAAAATATATCGTGCTAAGCACCCTCCTCCCGCCCAGTGGTGCAACTGATGTCCCTCTCTCCAAAAATGTACTCAATGGGACCATAATGTTGCAACCACACACACGTTGACCTGCTGTGAGGAAAAACGAGTTAGTACATTTCAAACAAAAAAGGTCATTTTAAAATCAAAATGAAAAACCAACATCCCAAAAGTATCAAACACAATCAAATGCTTACCGAAGAAAGGAAATGTATCGTGCTTGGCACCCTCCTCCCACCCTGTGGTGCAACTGATGTCCCTCTCTCCAAAAATGTACTCAATGGGACCGTAATGTTGCAACCATTCATACGTTGACCTGCTGTTAGGAAAAAACGAGTTAGTGCATTCCAAACATGAAAAAGGTCATTTTAAATACAACATGAAAAAAAAAAAATTCCAAAAGTATCAAACACAAAAAAATGCTTACCGAAGAAAGAAAATATATCGTGCTAGGCACCCTACTCCCTCCCTGTGGTGCAACTGATGTCCCTCTCTCCAAAAATGTACTCAATGGGACCATAATGTTGCAACCACACACACGTTGACCTGCTGTGGGGAAAAAACAAGTTAGTATATTCCAAACATGAAAAACGTCATTTTAAAATCAACATGAAAAACCAAAATTCCAAAAGTATCAAACACAAAAAAATGCTTACCGAAGAAAGAAAATGTATCGTGCTAGGCACCCTCCTCCCGCCCTGTGGTGCAACTGATGTCCCTCTCTCCAAAAATGTACTCAATGGGACCATAATGTTGCAACAACACACACGTTGACCAGCTATGAGGAAAAAACGAGTTAGTACATTCCAAACATGAAAAAGGTCATTTTAAAATCAACATGAAAAACCAAAATTCCAAAAGTATCAAACACAAAATAATGCCTACCAAAGAAAGAAAATGTATCGTGCTAGGCACCCTCCTCCCGCCCTGTGGTGCAACTGATGTCCCTCTCCCAAAAATGTTCTCAATGGGACCATAATGTTGCAACCACACACACGTTGACCCGCTGTTAAGAAAAAACGAGTTAGTGCTTTCCAAACATAAAACAGGTCATTTTAATTTCAACATGAAAAACCAAAATTCCAAAAGTATCAAACACAAAAAAATGCTTACCGAAGAAAGAAAATATATCGTGCTAGGCACCCTCCTCCCGCCCTGTGGTGCAACTGATGTCCCTCTCTCCAAAAATGTACTCAATGGGACCATAATGTTGCAACCACACACACGTTGACCTGCTGTGAGGAAAAATCGAGTTAGTATATTCCAAACATGAAAAAGGTCATTTTAAAATCAACATGAAAAACAAAAATTCCAAAAGTATCAAACACAAAATAATGCTTACCGAAGAAAGAAAATGTATCGTGCTAGGCACCCTCCTCCTGCCCTGTGGTGCAACTGATGTCCCTCTCTCCAAAAATGTACTGAATGGGACCATAATGTTGCAACCACACACACGTTACCTGCTGTGAGGAAAAAATGAGTTAGTACATTTCAAACATGAAACAGGTCATTTTAAAATCAACATGAAAAACCAAAATTCCAAAACTATCAAACACAAAATAATGCTTACAGAAGAAAGAAAATGTATCGTGCGAGGCACCCTCCTCCCGCCCTGTGGTGCAACTGAAGTCCCTCTCTCCAAAAATGTACTCAATGGAACCATAATGTTCCAACCACACACACGTTGACTTGCTGTGAGAAAAAAACGGGTTAGTACATTTCAAACATGAAAAAGGTCATTTTATAATCAACATGAAAAACCAAAATTCCAAAAGTATGAAACACAAAATAATGCATACCAAAGAAAGAAAATGTATCGTGCTAGGCACCATCCTCCCGCCCTGTTGTGCAACTGATGTCCCTCTCTCCAGAAATGTACTCAATGGGTTCATAATATTACAACCACACACACGTTGACCTGCTGTGAGAAAAAAACGAGTTTGTACATTTCAAACATGAAAAAGGTCATTTTAAAATCAACATGAAAAACCAAAATTCCAAAAGTACCAAACACAAAAAAATGCTTACCGAAGAAAGAAAATGTATCGTGCTAGGCACCCCCCACCCGCCCTGTGGTGCAACTGATGTCCCTCTCTCCAAAAATGTACTCAATGGGACCATAATGTTGCAACCAGACACACGTTGACCTGCTATGAGGAAAAAACGAGTTAGTACATTCCAAACATGAAAAAGGTCATTTTAAAAGCAACATGAAAAACCAAAATTCCAAAAGTATCAAACACAAAATAATGATTACCGAAGAAAGAAAATGTATCGTGCCAGGCACCCTCCTCCTGCCCTGTGGTGCAACTGATGTCCCTCTATCCAAAAATGTACTCAGTGGGATCATAATGTTGCAACCACACACACGTTGAACTGCTGTGAGGAAAAAACGAGTTAGTACATTCCAAACATGAGAAAGGCCATTTTAAAATCAACTTGAAAAACCAAAATTCCAAAAGGATCAAACACAAAAAAATGCTTACCGAAGAAAGAAAATGTATCGCGCTAGGCACCCTCCTCCCGCCCTGTGGTGCAAGTGATGTCCCCCTCTCCAAAAATGAACTCAATGGGACCATAATGTTGCAACCACACACACGTTGACCTGCTGTGAGGAATAAATGAGTTAGTACATTCCAAACATGAAAAAGGTCATTTAAAAAAACATAAAAAACAAAAATTCCAAAAGTATCAAACACAAAATAA
The DNA here is from genome assembly GCF_023864275.1 of Schistocerca cancellata. Classification (NCBI taxonomy): domain Eukaryota; kingdom Metazoa; phylum Arthropoda; class Insecta; order Orthoptera; family Acrididae; genus Schistocerca; species Schistocerca cancellata. Next base: position 335,945 of record NC_064628.1, on the reverse strand, counting down.
TGCTTCCGAAGAAAGAAAATGTATCGTGCTAGGCACCCTCCTCTCGCCCTGTGGTGCAACTGATGTCCCTCTCTCCAAAAATGTACTCAATGGGACCGTAATGTTGCAACCACACACACGTTGACCTGCTGTGAGGAAAAAACGAGTTAGTACATTTCAAACATGAAAAAGGTCATTTTAAAATCAACATGAAAAACCAAAATTCCAAAAGTATCAAACACAAAAAAATGCTTACCAAAGAAAGAAAATGTGTCGTGCTAGGCACCCTCATCCCGCCCTGTGGTGCAACTAATGTCCTTCTCTACATAAATGTACTCTATGGGACCATAATGTTGCAACCACACACACGTTGACAAGCTGTGAGGAAAAAATGAGTTAGTACATTCCAAACATGAAAAAGGTCATTTTAAAATCAACATGAAAAACCAAAATTCCAAAAGTATCAAACACAAAATAATGCTAACCGAGAAAGAAATGTATCGTGCTAGGCACCCTCCTCCCGCCCTTTGGTGCAACTGATGTCCCTCTCTTCAAAAATGTACTCAGTGGGATCATAATGTTGCAACCACAAACACATTGAACTGCTGTGAGGAAAAAACGAGTTAGTACATTCCAAACATGAGAAAGGTCATTTTAAAATGAACTTGAAAAACCAAAATTCCAAAAGGATCAAACACAAAATAATGCCTACCGAAGAAAGAAAATGTATCGTGCTAGGCACCCTCCTCCCGCCCTATGGTGCAACTGATGTCCCTCCCTCCAAAAATGTACTCAATCGGACCATAATGTTGCAACCACACACACGTTGACCTGCTGTGAGGAAAACACAAGTTAGTACATTTCAAACATGAAAAAGGTCATTTTAAAATCAACATGAAAAACCAAAATTCCAAAAGTATCAAATACAAAATAATGCTTACCGAAGAAAGAAAATGTATCGTGCTACGCACCCTCCTCCCGCCCTGTGGTGCAACTGATGTCCCTCTCTCCAAAAATGTACTCAATGGGACCGTAATGTTGCAACCACACACACGTTGACTTGCTGTAAGGAAAAAACGAGTTAGTACATTGCAAACAAGAAAAAGGTCATTTTGTAATCAACATGAAAAACCAAAATTCCAAAAGTATCAAACACAAAAAAATGCTTACCGAAGAAAGAAAATGTATCGTGCTAGCCACCCTCCTCCCGCCCTGTGGTGCAACTGATGTCCCTCTCTCCAAAAATGTACTCAATGGGACAATATTTTTGCAACCATACACACGTTGACCTGCTGTGAGGAAAAAACGAGTAAGTACATTCCAAACATGAAAAAGGTCATTTTAAAATCAACATGAAAAACCAAAATTCCAAAACTATCTAACACAAAATAATGCTTACCGAAGAAAGAAAATGTATCGTGTTAGGCACCCTCCTCCCGTCCTGTGGTGCAACTGATGTCCCTCTCTCCAAAAATGTACTCAATGGGACCGTAATGTTGCAACCACACACACGTTGACCTGCTGTGAGGAAAAAACGAGTTAGTACATTCCAAACATGAAGAAGGTCACTTTAAAATCAACATGAAAAACCAAAATTCCAAAAGTATCAAACACAAAAAAATGCTTACCGAAGAAAGAAAATGTATCGTGCCAGGCACCCTCCTCCCGCCCTGTGGTGCAACTGATGTCCCTCTCTCCAAAAATGTACTCAATGGGACCATAATGTTGCAACCACACACACGTTGACCTGCTGTGAGGAAAAAACGAGTTAGTACATTCCAAATATGAAAAAGGTCATTTTAATATATTTAAAAAGAAAGATGATGAGACTTACCCAACAAAAGCGCTGGCAGACATGTCTGCTTGTGTCTGTGTATGTGTGGATGGATATGTGTGTGTGTGCGAGTGTAAACCTGTCCTTTTTTCCCCCTAAGGTAAGTCTTTCCGCTCCCGGGATTGGAATGACTCCTTACCCTCTCCCTTAAAAACCAATCCTTTTGTCTTTCCTTCTCCTTCCCTCTTTCCTGACGAGGCAACCGTTGGTTGCGAAAGCTAGAGTTTTGTGTGTATGTTTGTGTTTATTTGTGTGTCTATCAAACTGCCAGCACTTTTGTTGGGTAAGTCTCATCTTCTTTCTTTTTAAATATATTTTTCCCACGTGGAATGTTTCCCTCTATTATATTCATATCATTAATTTGAATCCAACAAAGGTCATTTTAAAATCAAAATGAAAAACCAAAATGCCAAAAGTATCAAACACAAAATAATGCTTACCGAAGAAAGAAAATGTATCGTGCTAGGCACCCTCCTCCCGCCCTGTGGTGCAACTGATGTCCCTTTTTTCCAATAATTTAATCAATGGGATCGTAATGTTGCAACCACACACACGTTGACCTGCTGTGAGGAAAAGACGAGTTAGTACATTTCAAACACGAAAAAGGTCATTTTAAAATCAACATGAAAAACCAAAATTCCAAAAGTATCAAACACAAAAAAATGCTTACCGAAGAAAGAAAATGTATCGTGCTAGGCACCCTCCTCACGCCCTGTGGTGCAATTGATGTCCCTCTCTCCAAAAATGTACTCAATGGGACCGTAATGTTGCAACCACACACACGTTGACCTGCTGTGAGGAAAAAACGAGTTAGTACATTCCAAACATGAAAAAGGTCATTTTAAAATCAACATGAAAAACCAAAATTAATAAAGTATCAAACACAAAATAATGCATACCGAAGAAAGAAAATGTATCGTGCTAGGCACCCTCCTCCCGCCCTGTGGTGCAACTGATGTCCCTCTCTCCAAAAATGTACTCAATGGGACCGTAATGTTGCAACCACACACACATTGACCTGCTGTGAGGAAAGAACGAATTAGTACATTTCAAACATGAAAAAGGTCATTTTAAAAGCAACATGAAAAACCAAAATTCCAAATGTATCAAACACAAAATAATGCTTAGCGAAAAAAGAAAATGTATCGTGCTAGGCACCCTCCTCTCGCCCTGTGATGCAACTGATGTCCCTCTCTCCAAAAATGTACTCAATGGGACAATATTGTCGCAACCATACACACGTTGACCTGCTGTGAGGAAAAAACGAGTAACTACATTCCAAACATGAAAAAGGTCATTTTCAAATCAACATGAAAAACCAAAATTCCAAAAGTATCAAACACAAAAAAATGCTTACCGAAGAAAGAAAATGTATCGTGCTAGGCACCCTCCTCCCGCCCTGTGGTGCAACTGATGTCCCTCTCTCCAAAAATGTACTCAATGGGACCATAATGATGCAACCACACACACGTTGACCTGCTGTGAGGGAAAAACGAGTTAGTACATTCCAAACATGAAAAAGGTCACTTTAAAATCAACATGAAAAACCAAAATTCCAAAAGTATCAAACACAAAAAAATGCTTACAGAAGAAAGAAAATAAATCATGCTAGGCACCCTCCTCCCGCCCTGTGGTGCAACTGATGTCCCTCTCTCCAAAAATGTACTCAATGGGACCATAATGTTGCAACCACACACACGTTGACCTGCTGTGAGGAAAAAACGAGTTATTACATTCCAAATATGAAAATGGTCATTTTAAAATCAACATGAAAAACCAAAATTCCAAAAGTATCAAACACAAAATAATGCTTACCGAAGAAAGAAAATGTATCGTGCTAGGCACCCTCCTCACGCCCTGTGGTGCAACTGATGTCCCTCTCTCCAAAAATGTACTCAATGGGACCGTAATGTTGCAACCACACACACGTTGACTTGCTGTAAGGAAAAAACGAGTTAGTACATTGCAAACAAGAAAAAGGTCATTTTATAATCAACATGAAAAACCAAAATTCCAAAAGTATCAAACACAAAAAAATGCTTACCGAAGAAAGAAAATGTATCGTGCTAGCCACCCTCCTCCCGCCCTGTGGTGCAACTGATGTCCCTCTCTCCAAAAATGTACTCAATGGGACAATATTTTTGCAACCATACACACGTTGACCTGCTGTGAGGAAAAAACGAGTAAGTACATTCCAAACATGAAAAAGGTCATTTTAAAATCAACATGAAAAACCAAAATTCCAAAACTATCTAACACAAAATAATGCTTACCGAAGAAAGAAAATGTATCGTGTTAGGCACCCTCCTCCCGTCCTGTGGTGCAACTGATGTCCCTCTCTCCAAAAATGTACTCAATGGGACCGTAATGTTGCAACCACACACACGTTGACCTGCTGTGAGGAAAAAACGAGTTAGTACATTCCAAACATGAAGAAGGTCACTTTAAAATCAACATGAAAAACCAAAATTCCAAAAGTATCAAACACAAAAAAATGCTTACCGAAGAAAGAAAATGTATCGTGCCAGGCACCCTCCTCCCGCCCTGTGGTGCAACTGATGTCCCTCTCTCCAAAAATGTACTCAATGGGACCATAATGTTGCAACCACACACACGTTGACCTGCTGTGAGGAAAAAACGAGTTAGTACATTCCAAATATGAAAAAGGTCATTTTAATATATTTAAAAAGAAAGATGATGAGACTTACCCAACAAAAGCGCTGGCAGACATGTCTGCTTGTGTCTGTGTATGTGTGGATGGATATGTGTGTGTGTGCGAGTGTAAACCTGTCCTTTTTTCCCCCTAAGGTAAGTCTTTCTGCTCCCGGGATTGGAATGACTCCTTACCCTCTCCCTTAAAAACCAATCCTTTTGTCTTTCCTTCTCCTTCCCTCTTTCCTGACGAGGCAACCGTTGGTTGCGAAAGCTAGAGTTTTGTGTGTATGTTTGTGTTTATTTGTGTGTCTATCAAACTGCCAGCACTTTTGTTGGGTAAGTCTCATCATCTTTCTTTTTAAATATATTTTTCCCACGTGGAATGTTTCCCTCTATTATATTCATATCATTAATTTGAATCCAACAAAGGTCATTTTAAAATCAAAATGAAAAACCAAAATGCCAAAAGTATCAAACACAAAATAATGCTTACCGAAGAAAGAAAATGTATCGTGCTAGGCACCCTCCTCCCGCCCTGTGGTGCAACTGATGTCCCTTTTTTCCAATAATTTAATCAATGGGATCGTAATGTTGCAACCACACACACGTTGACCTGCTGTGAGGAAAAAACGAGTTATTACATTCCAAATATGAAAATGGTCATTTTAAAATCAACATGAAAAACCAAAATTCCAAAGGTATCAAACACAAAATAATGCTTACCGAAGAAAGAAAATGTATCGTGCTAGGCACCCTCCTCACGCCCTGTGGTGCAACTGATGTCCCTCTCTCCAAAAATGTACTCAATGGGACCGTAATGTTGCAACCACACACACGTTGACCTGCTGTGAGGAGAAAATGAGTTAGTACATTCCAAACATGAAATGGTCAATTTAAAATCAACATGAAAAACCAAAATTATAAAAGTATCAAACACAAAATAATGCTTACCGAAGAAAGAAAATGTATCGTGCTAGGCACCCTCCTCCCGCCCTGTGGTGCAACTGATGTCCCTCTCTCCAAAAATGTACTCAATGGGACCGTAATGTTGCAACCACACATACGTTGACCTGCTGTGAGGAAAAAACGAGTTAGTACATTTCAAACATGAAAAAGGTCATTTTAAAATCAACATGAAGAACCAAAATTCCAAAAGTATCAAACACAAAATAATGCTTACCGAAGAAAGAAAATGTATCATGCTAGGCACCCTCCTCCCGCCCTGTGGTGCAACTGATGTCCCTTTTTTCCAATAATTTAATCAATGGGATCGTAATGTTGCAACCACACACACGTTGACCTGCTGTGAGGAAAAAACGAGTTAGTACATTTCAAACACGAAAAAGGTCATTTTAAAATCAACATGAAAAACCAAAATTCCAAAAGTATCAAACACAAAAAAATGCTTACCGAAGAAAGAAAATGTATCGTGCTAGGCACCCTCCTCACGCCCTGTGGTGCAATTGATGTCCCTCTCTCCAAAAATGTACTCAATGGGACCGTAATGTTGCAACCACACACACGTTGACCTGCTGTGAGGAAAAAACGAGTTAGTACATTCCAAACATGAAAAAGGTCATTTTAAAATCAACATGAAAAACCAAAATTAATAAAGTATCAAACACAAAATAATGCATACCGAAGAAAGAAAATGTATCGTGCTAGGCACCCTCCTCCCGCCATGTGGTGCTACTGATGTCCCTCTCTCCAAAAATGTACTCAATGGGACCATAATGTTGCAACCACACATACGTTGACCTGCTGTGAGGAAAAAACGAGTTAGTACATTTCAAACATGAAAAAGATCATTTTAAAATCAACATGAAAAACCAAAATTCCAAAAGTATCACACACAAAATAATGCTTACCGAAGAAAGAAAATGTATCGTGCTAGGCACCCTCCTCCCGCCCTGTGGTGCAAGTGATGTCCCTCACCCCAAAAATGTAATCAATGGGATCGTAATGTTGCAAGCACACACACGTTGACCTGCTGTGAGGAAAAAACGAGTTAGTACATTTCAAACATGTAAAAGGTCATTTTAAAATCAACATGAAAAAATAAATTCCAATAGTATCAAACAAAAAATAATGCTTACCGAAGAAAGAAAATGTATTGTTCTAGTCACCCTCCTCCCGCCCAGTGGTGCAACTGATGTCCCTCTCTCCAAAAATGTACTCAATGGGACCGTAATGTTGCAACCACACACACGTGGATCTGCTGTGAGGAAAAAACGAGTTAGTACATTTCAAACATGAAAAAGGTCACTTTAATATCAACATGAAAAACCAAAATTCCAAAAGTAACAAACACAAAATAATGCTTACCGGAGAATGAAAATGTATCGTGCTACGCACCCTCCTCCCGCCCTATGGTGCAACTGATGTCCCTCTCTCCAAAAATGTACTCAATGGGAAAATAATGTTGAAACCACACACATGTTGACCTACTGTGAGTAAAAAACGAGTTAGTACATTCCAAACATGAAAAAGGTCATATTAAAATCAACATGAAAAACCAAAATTCCAAAAGTATCAAACTCAAAAAAATGCTTACCAAAGAAAGAAAACGTATCGTGCTAGGCACCCTCCACCCGCCCTGTGGTGCAACTGATGTCCCTCTCTCCAAAAATGTACTCAATGGGACCATAATGTTGCAACCACACACACGTTGACCTGCTGTGAGGAAAAAACGAGTTAGTACATTCCAAATATGAAAAAGGTCATTTTAAAATCAGCACGAAAAACCAAAATTCCAAAAGTATCAAACACAAAATAATGGTTACTGAAGAAAGAAAATATATTGTGCTAGGGACTCTCCTCCCGCCCTGTGGTGCAATTGATGTCCCTCTCTCCAAAAATGTACTCAATGGGACCATAATGTTGCAACCACACACACGTTGACCTGCTGTGAGGAAAAAATGAGTTAGTACATTCCAAACATGAAAAGGACATTTTAAAATCAAATGAAAAACCAAAATTCCAATAGTATCAAACACAAAAAAATACTTACCGAAGAAAGAAAATGTATCGTGCTAGGCACCCTCCTCCCACACTGTGGTGCAACTGATGTCCCTCTCTCCAAAAATGTACTCAATGGGACCATAATGTTTCAACCACACACACGTTGACCTGCTTTGAGGAAAAAACGAGTTAGTACATTCCAAACACGAAAAAGGTCATTTTCAAATCAAATTGAAAAACCAAAATTCCAAAAGTATCAAACACAAAAAAATGCTTACCGCAGAAAGAAAATGTATCGTGCTAGGCACCCTCCTCCCGCCCTGTGGTGCAAGTGATGTCCCTCTCTCCAAAAATGTTCTCAACGGGACCATAATGTTGCAACCACACACACGCTGACCTGCTGTGAGGAAAAAACGAGTTAGTACATTCCAAACATGAAAAAGGTCATTTTAAATCAACATGAAAAACCAAATTCCAAAAGTATCAAACACAAAATAATGCTTACCGAAGAAAGAAATTGTATTGTGCTAAACACCCTCCACCCGCCCTGTGGTGCAACTGATGTCCCTCTCTCCAAAAATGTACCCAATGGGACCATAATGTTGCAACCACACACACTTTGACCTGCTGTGAGGAAAAAACGAGTTAGTACATTTCAAACATGAAAAAGGTCATTTTAAAATCAACATGAAAAACCAAAATTCCAAAAGTATCAAACACAATGTAATGCTTACCGAAAAAAAAATTGTATCGTGCTCCGCACCCTCCTCCCGCCCTGTGGGGCAAGTGATGTCCCTCTCTCCAAAAATGTACTCAATGGGGCCATAATGTTGCAACCACACACACGTTGACCTGCTGTGAGGAAAAAACGAGTTAGTACATTCCAAACATGAAAAAGGTCATTTTAAAATCAACATGAAAAACCAAAATTCGAAAAGTATCAAACACAAAATAATGCTTACCGAAGAAAGAATATGTATCGTGATAGGCAACCTCCACCCGCCCTGTGGTGCAAGTGATGTCCCTCTCTCCAAAAATATACTCAATGGGACCATAATGTTGCAACCACACACACGTTGACCTGCTGTGAGGAAAAAACGAGTTAGTACATTCCAAACATGAAAAAGGTCATTTTAAAATCAGCATGAAAAACCAAAATTCCAAAAGTATCAAACACAAAAAAATGCTTACCGGAGAAAGAAAATGTATTGTGCTAGGGAACCTCTTCCTGCCCTGTGGTGCAAGTGATGTCCCTCTCTCCAAAAATGTACTCAATGGGACCATAATGTTGCAACCACACACACGTTGACCTGCTATGAGGAAAAAACCAGTTAGTACATTCCAAACATGAAAAAGGTCATTTTAAATTCAACATGAAAAACCAAAATTCCAAAAGTATTAAACAAATAATAATGCTTACCGAAGAAACAAAATGTATCGTGCTAGCCTCCTTCCTCCCACCCTGTGGTGCAAATGATGTCCCTCTCTCCAAAAATGTACTCAATGGGCCCACAATGTTGCAACCACACACACGTTGACCTGCTGTGAGGAAAAATCGAGTTAGTACATTCCAAACCTGAAAAAGGTCATTTTAAAATCAGCATGAAAAAACAAAATTCCAAAAGTAGAAAACACAAAATAATGCTTACCGAAGAAAGAAAATGTAGGTGCTAGGCACCCTCCTCCCGCACTTTGGTGCAACTGATGTCCATCTCTCCAAAAATGTACTCAATGGGACCATAATGTTGCAACCACACACACGTTGACCTGCTGTGAGGAGAAAACGAGTTAGTACATTCCAAACATGAAAAAGGTCATTTTAAAATCAACATGAAAACCCAAAATTCCAAAAGTATCAAACACAAATAAATGCTTACCGAAGAAAAAAATATATCGTGCTAGAAACCCTCCTCCCGCCCTGTGGTGCAAGTGATGTCCCTCTCTCCAAAAATGTACTCAATGGGATCATAATGTTGCAACCACACACACGTTGACCTGCTGTGAGGAAAAAACGAGTTAGTACATTCCAAACATGAAAAAGGTCATTTTAAAATCAACATGAAAAACCAAAATTCCAAAAGTATCAAACACAAAATAATGCTTACCGAAGAAAGAAAATGTATTGTGCTAAACACCCTCCAACCGCCCTGTGGTGCAACTGATGTCCATCTCTCCAAAAATGTACCCAATGGGACCATAATGTAGCAACCACACACACTTTGACCTGCTGTGAGGAAAAAACGAGTTAGTACATTTCAAACATGAAAAAGGTCATTTTAAAATCAACATGAAAAACCAAAATTCCAAAAGTATCAAACACAATATAATGCCTACCGAAAAAAAAATTGTATCGTGCTCCGCACCCTCCTCCCGCCCTGTGGTGCAAGTGATGTCCCTCTCTCCAAAAATGTATTCAATGGGACCATAATGTTGCAACCACACACAGGTTGAACTGCTGTGAGGAAAAAACGAGTTAGTACATTCCAAACATGAAAAAGGTCATTTTAAACTCAACATGAAAAACCAAAATTTCTAAAGTATCAAACACAAAAAAATGCTTACCGAAGAAAGAAAATGTATCGTGCTAGGCACCCTCCTCCCGCCCTGTGGTGCAACTGATGTCCCTCTCTCCAAAAATGTACTCAATGGGACCATAATGTTGCAACCACACACACGTTGACCTGCTGTGAGGAATAAACGAGTTAGTACATTCCAAACATGAAAAAGGTCATTTTAAAATCAGCATGAAAAACCAAAATTCCAAAAGTATCAAACACAAAAAAATGCTTACCGGAGAAAGAAAATGTATTGTGCTAGGGAACCTCTTCCCGCCCTGTGGTGCAAGTGATGTCCCTCTCTCCAAAAATGTTCTCAATGGGACCATAATGTTGCAACCACACACACGTTGACCTGCTGTGAGGAAAAAACGAGTTAGTACATTCCAAACATGAAAAAGGTCATTTTAAATCAACATGAAAAACCAAAATTCCAAAAGTATCAAACACAAAATAATGCTTACCGAAGAAAGAAAATGTATTGTGCTAAACACCCTCCACCCGCCCTGTGGTGCAACTGATGTCCCTCTCTCCAAAAATGTACCCAATGGGACCATAATGTTGCAACCACACACACTTTGACCTGCTGTGAGGAAAAAACGAGTTAGTACATTTCAAACATGAAAAAGGTCATTTTAAAATCAACATGAAAAACCAAAATTCCAAAAGTATCACACACAATGTAATGCTTACCGAAAAAAAAATTGTATCGTGCTCCGCACCCTCCTCCCGCCCTGTGGTGCAAGTGATGTCCCTCTCTCCAAAAATGTACTCAATGGGACCATAATGTTGCAACCACACACAGGTTGAACTGCTGTGAGGAAAAAACGAGTTAGTACATTCCAAACATGAAAAAGGTCATTTTAAATTCAACATGAAAAACCAAAATTCCAAAAGTATTAAACAAATAATAATGCTTACCGAAGAAAGAAAATGTATCGTGCTAGCCTCCTTCCTCCCGCCCTGTGGTGCAAATGATGTCCCTCTATCCAAAAATGTACTCAATGGGCCCATAATGTTGCAACCACACACACATTGACCTGCTGTGAGGAAAAATCGAGTTAGTACATTCCAAACCTGAAAAAGGTTATTTTAAACTCAACATGAGAAACCAAAATTTCTAAAGTATCAAACACAAAAAAATGCTTACCGAAGAAAGAAAATGTATCGCGCTAGGCACCCTCCTCCCGCCCTGTGGTGCAAGTGATGTCCCTCTCTCCAAAAATGTACTCAATGGGACCATAATGTTGCAACCACACACACGTTGACCTGCTGTGAGGAATAAACGAGTTAGTACATTCCAAACATGAAAAAGGGGATTTCAAAATCAACATGAAAAACCAAAATTCCAAAAGTATCAAACACAAAAAAATGCTTACCGGAGAAAGAAAATGTATTGTGCTAGGGAACCTCTTCCCGCCCTGTGGTGCAAGTGATGTCCCTCTCTCCAAAAATGTACTCAATGGGACCATAATGTTGCAACCACACACACGTTGACCTGCTGTGAGGAGAAAACGAGTTAGTACATTCCAAACATGAAAAAGGGGATTTCAAAATCAACATGAAAAACCAAAATTCCAAAAGTATCAAACACAAAATAATGCTTACCGAAGAAAGAATATGTATCGTGCTAGGCACCCTCCTCCCGCCCTGAGGTGCAAGTGATGTCCCTCTCTCAAAAAATGTACTCAATGGGACCGTAATGTCGCGACCCCACACACGTTGACGTGCTGTGAGGAAAAAACGAGGTAGTACATTCCACACATGAAAAAGGTCATTTTAAAATCAACATGAAAAACCAAAATTCCAAAAGTATCAAACACAAAAAAATGCTTACCGAAGAAAAAAATATATCGTGCTAGGCACTCTCCTCCCGCCCTGTGAAGCAAGTGATGTCCCTCTCTCCAAAAATTTACTTAATGGGATCATAATGTTGCAACCACACACACGTTGACCTGCTGTGAGGAAAAAACGAGTTAGTACATTCCAAACATGAAAAAGGTCATTTTAAAATCAACATGAAAAACCAAAATTCCAAAAGTATCAAACACAAAATAACGTTTAGCGAAGAAAGAAAATGTATTGTGCTAAACACCCTCCACCCGCCCTGTGGTGCAACTGATGTCCCTCTCTCCAAAAATGTACCCAATGGGACCATAATGTTGGAACCACACACACTTTGACCTGCTGTGAGGAAAAAACGAGTTAAAACATTTTAAACATTAAAAAGGTCATTTTAAAATCAACATGAAAAACCAAAATTCCAAAAGTATCAAACACAATATAATGCTTACCGAAAAAAAAATTGTATCGTGCTCCGCACCCTCCTCCCGCCCTGTGGTGCAAGTGATGTCCCTCTCTCCAAAAATGTACTCAATGGGACCATAATGTTGCAACCACACACAGGTTGAACTGCTGTGAGGAAAAAACGAGTCAGTACATTCCAAACATGAAAAAGGTTATTTCAAACTCAACATGAAAAACCAAAATTTCTAAAGTATCAAACACAAAAAAATGCTTACCGAAGAAAGAAAATGTATCGTGCTAGGCACCCTCCTCCCGCCCTGTGGTGCAAGTGATGTCCCTCTCTCCAAAAATGTACTCAATGGGACCATAATGTTGAACCACACACACGTTGACCTGCTGTGAGGAAAAACCGAGTTAGTACATTCCAAACATGAAAAAGGTCATTTTAAAATCAGCATGAAAAACCAAAATTCCAAAAGTATCAAACACAAAAAAATGCTTACCGGAGAAAGAAAATGTATTGTGCTAGGGAACCTCTTCCCGCCCTGTGGTGCAAGTGATGTCCCTCTCTCCAAAAATGTACTCAATGGGACAATAATGTTGCAACCACACACACGTTGACCTGCTATGAGGAAAAAATGAGTTAGTACATTCCAAACATCAAAAAAGTCATTTTAAAATCAACTTGAAAAACAAAAATTCCAAAAGTATCAAACACAAAAAAATGCCTACCAAACAAAGAAAATGTATCGTGCTAGGCACCCTCCTCCCGTCCTGTGGTGCAAGTGATGTCCCTCTCTCCAAAAATGTACTCAATGGGACCATAATGTTGCAACCACACACACGTTGACCTGCTGTGAGGAAAAAATGAGTTAGTACATTCCAAACATGAAAAGCTCATATTAAAATCAAATGAAAAACCAAAATTCCAATAGTATCAAACACAAAAAAATGCTTACCGAAGAAAGAAAATGTGTCGTGCTACGCACCCTCCTCCCGCCCTGTGGTGCAAGTGATGTCCCTCTCTCCAAAAATGTACTCAATGGGATCATAATGTTGCAACCACACACACGTTGACCTGCTGTGAGGAAAAAACGAGTTAGTACATTTCAAACATGAAAAAGGTCATTTTAAAATCAACATGAAAAACCAAAATTCCAAAAGTATCAAACACAAAATAATGCTTACCGAAGATAGAAAATGTATTGTGCTAAACACCCTCCACCCGCCCTGTGGTGCAACTGATGTCCCTCTCTCCAAAAATGTACTCAATGGGACCATAATGTTGCAACCACACACACGTTGACCTGCTGTGAGGAATAAACGAGTTAGTACATTCCAAACATGAAAAAGGTCATTTTAAAATCAGCATGAAAAACCAAAATTCCAAAAGTATCAAACACAAAAAAATGCTTACCGGAGAAAGAAAATGTATTGTGCTAGGGAACCTCTTCCCGCCCTGTGGTGCAAGTGATGTCCCTCTCTCCAAAAATGTACTCAATGGGACCATAATGTTGCAACCACACACACGTTGACCTGCTATGAGGAAAAAATGAGTTAGTACATTCCAAACATGAAAAGGTCATTTTAAAATCAAATGAAAAACCATAATTCCAATAGTATCAAACACAAAAAAATGCTTATCGAAGAAAGAAAATGTATCGTGCTACGCACCCTCCTCCCACACTGTGGTGCAACTGATGTCCCTCTCTCCAAAAATGTACTCAATGGGACCATAATGTTGCAACCACACACACGTTGACCTGCTGTGAGGAAAAAACGAGTTAGTACATTCCAAACATGAAAAAGGTCATTTTAAAATCAACATGAAAAACCAAAATTTCTAAAGTATCAAACACAAAAAAATGCTTACCAAAGAAAGAAAATGTATCGTGCTAGGCACCCTCCTCCCGCTCTGTGGTGCAAGTGATGTCCCTCTCTCCAAAAATGTTCTCAATGGGACCATAATGTTGCAACCACACACACGTTGACCTGCTGTGAGGAGAAAACGAGTTAGTACATTCCAAACATGAAAAAGGTCATTTTAAATCAACATGAAAAACCAAAATTCCAAAAGTATCAAACACAAAATAATGCTTACCGAAGAAAGAATATGTATCGTGCTAGGCACCCTCCTCCCGCCCTGTGGTGCAAGTGATGTCCCTCTCTCAAAAAATGTACTCAATGGAACCGTAATGTCGCGACCCCACACACGTTGACGTGCTGTGAGGAAAAAACGAGGTAGTATATTCCAAACATGAAAAAGGTCATTTTAAAATCAACATGAAAAACCAAAATTCCAAAAGTATCAAACACAAAAAATGCTTACCGAAGAAAAAAATATATCGTGCTAGGCACTCTCCTCCCGCCCTGTGAAGCAAGTGATGTCCCTCTCTCCAAAAATGTACTCAATGGGGTCATAATGATGCAACCACACACACGTTGACCTGCAGTGAGGAAAAAACGAGTTAGTACATTCCAAACATGAAAAAGGTCATTTTAAAATCAACATGAAAACCCAAAATTCCAAAAGTATCAAACACAATATAATGCTTACCGAAAAAAAAATTGTATCGTGCTCCGCACCCTCCTCCCGCCCTGTGGTGCAAGTGATGTCCCTCTCTCCAAAAATGTACTCAATGGGAACATAATGTTGCAACCACACACAGGTTGAACTGCTGTGAGGAAAAAACGAGTTAGTACATTCCATACATGAAAAAGGTTATTTTAAACTCAACATGAATAACCAAAATTTCTAAAGTATCAAACACAAAAAAATGCTTACCGAAGAAAGAAAATGTATCGTGCTAGGCACCCTCCTCCCGCCCTGTGGTGCAAGTGATGTCCCTCTCTCCAAAAATGTACTCAATGGGACCATAATGTTCCAACCACACACACGTTGACCTGCTGTGAGGAAAAAACTAGTTAGTACATTCCAAACATGAAAAAGGTCATTTTAAAATCAGCATGAAAAACCAAAATTCCAAAAGTATCAAACACAAAAAAATCCTTACCGGAGAAAGAAAATGTATTGTGCTAGGGAACCTCTTCCCGCCCTGTGGTGCAAGTGATGTCTCTCTCTCCAAAAATGTCCTCAATGGGACAATAATGTTGCAACCACACACACGTTGACCTGCTATGAGGAAAAAATGAGTTAGTACATTCCAAACATGAAAAGGTCATTTTAAAATCAAATGAAAAACCAAAATTCCAATAGTATCAAACACAAAATAATGCTTACCGAAGAAAGAAAATGTATCGTGCTACGCACCCTCCTCCCACACTGTGGTGCAATTGATGTCCCTCTCTCCAAAAATGTACTCAATGGGACCATAATGTTGCAATCACACACACGTTGACCTGCTGTGAGGAAAAAACGAGTTAGTACATTCCAAACATCAAAAAGGTCATTTTAAAATCAACTTGAAAAACAAAAATTCCAAAAGTATCAAACACAAAAAAATGCTTACCAAAGAAAGAAAATGTATCGTGCTAGGCACCCTCCTCCCGCCCTGTGGTGCAAGTGATGTCCCTCTCTCCAAAAATGTACTCAATGGGACCATAATGTTGCAACCACACACACGTTGACCTGCTGTGAGGAAAAAACGAGTTAGTACATTCCAAACATCAAAAAGGTCATTTTAAAATCAACATGAAAAACCAAAATTTCAAAAGTATCAAACACAAAAAAATGCTTACCAAAGAAAGAAAATGTATCGTGCTAGGCACCCTCCACCCGCCCTGTGGTGCAACTGATGTCCCTATCTCCAAAAATGTACCCAATGGGACCATAATGTTGCAACCACACACACTTTGACCTGCTGTGAGGAAAATACGAGTTAGTACATTTCAAACATGAAAAAGGTCATTTTAAAATCAACATGAAAAACCAAAATTCCAAAAGTATCAAACACAATGTAATGCTTACCGAAAAAAAAATTGTATCGTGCTCCGCACCCTCCTCCCGCCCTGTGGTGCAAGTGATGTCCCTCTCTCCAAAAATGTACTCAATGGGACCATAATGTTGCAACCACACACAGGTTGAACTGCTGTGAGGAAAAAACGAGTTAGTACATTCCAAACATGAAAAAGGTCATTTTAAATTCAACATGAAAAAACAAAATTCCAAAAGTATTAAACAAATAATAATGCTTACCGAAGAAAGAAAATGTATCGTGCTAGCCTCCTTCCTCCCGCCCTGTGGTGCAAATGATGTCCCTCTCTCCAAAAATGTACTCAATGGGCCCATAATGTTGCAACCACACACACATTGACCTGCTGTGAGGAAAAATCGAGTTAGTACATTCCAAACCTGAAAAATGTCATTTTAAAATCAGCATGAAAAACCAAAATTCCAAAAGTATAAAACACAAAATAATGCTTACCGAAGAAAGAAAATGTATCGTGCTAGGCACCCTCCTCCCGCACTGTGGTGCAACTGATGTCCCTCTCTCCAAAAATGTACTCAATGGGACCATAAAGTTGCAACCACACACACGTTGACCTGCTGTGAGGAGAAAACGAGTTAGTACATTCCAAACATGAAAAACGGGATTTCAAAATCAACATGAAAAACCAAAATTCCAAAAGTATCAAACACAAAATAATGCTTACCGAAGAAAGAATATGTATCGTGCTAGGCACCCTCCTCCCGCCCTGTGGTGCAAGTGATGTCCCTCTCTCAAAAAATGTACTCAATGGGACCGTAATGTCGCGACCCCACACACGTTGACGTGCTGTGAGGAAAAAACGAGGTAGTACATTCCAAACATGAAAAAGGTCATTTTAAAATCAACATGAAAAACCAAAATTCCAAAAGTATCAAACACAAAAAAATGCTTACCGAAGAAAAAAATATATCATGCTAGGCACTCTCCTCCCGCCCTGTGAAGCAAGTGATGTCCCTCTCTATAAAAATGTACTCAATGGGGTCATAATGATGCAACCACACACACGTTGACCTGCTGTGAGGAAATAACGAGTTAGTACATTCCAAACATGAAAAAGGTGATTTTAAAATCAACATGAAAAACCAAAATTCCAAAAGTATCAAACACAATATAATGCTTACCGAAAAAAGAATTGTATCGTGCTCCGCACCCTCCTCCCGCCCTGTGGTGCAAGTGATGTCCCTCTCTCCAAAAATGTACTCAATGGGAACATAATGTTGCAACCACACACAGGTTGAACTGCTGTGAGGAAAAAACGAGTTAGTACATTCCAAACATGAAAAAGGTTATTTTAAACTCAACATGAAAAACCAAAATTTCTAAAGTATCAAACACAAAAAAATGCTTACCGAAGAAAGAGAATGTATCGTGCTAGGCACCCTCCTCCCGCCCTGTGGTGCAAGTGATGTCCCTCTCTCCAAAAATGTACTCAATGGGACCATAATGTTGCAACCACACACACGTTGACCTGCTGTGAGGAAAAAACGAGTTAGTACATTCCAAACATGAAAAAGGTCATTTTAAAATCAGCATGAAAAACCAAAATTCCAAAAGTATCAAACACAAAAAAATGCTTACCGGAGAAAGAAAATGTATTGTGCTAGGGAACCTCTTCCCGCCCTGTGGTGCAAGTGATGTCTCTCTCTCCAAAAATGTACTCAATGTGACAATAATGTTGCAACCACACACACGTTGACCTGCTATGAGGAAAAAATGAGTTAGTACATTCCAAACATGAAAAGGTCATTTTAAAATCAAATGAAAAACCAAAATTCCAATAGTATCAAACACAAAATAATGCTTACCGAAGAAAAAAAATGTATCGTGCTACGCACCCTCCTCCCACACTGTGGTGCAATTGATGTCCCTCTCTCCAAAAATGTACTCAATGGGACCATAATGTTGCAACCACACACACGTTGACCTGCTGTGAGGAAAAAACGAGTTAGTACATTCCAAACATCAAAAAGGTCATTTTAAAATCAACTTGAGAAACAAAAATTCCATAAGTATAAAACACAAAAAAATGCTTACCAAAGAAGGAAAATGTATCATGCTAGGCACCCTCCTCCCGCCCTGTGGTGCAAGTGATGTCCCTCTCTCCAAAAATGTACTCAATGGGACCATAATGTTGCAACCACACACACGTTGACCCGCTATGAGGAAAAAATTAGTTAGTACATTCCAAACATGAAAAGGTCATATTAAAATCAAATGAAAAACGAAAATTCCAATAGTATCAAACACAAAAAAATGCTTACCGAAGAAAGAAAATGTGTCGTGCTACGCACCCTCCTCCCACACTGTGGTGCAACTGATGCCCCTCTCTCCAAAAATGTACTCAATGGGACCATAATGTTGCAACCACACACACGTTGACCTGCTGTGAGGAAAAAACGAGTTAGTACATTCCAAACATCAAAAAGGTCATTTTAAAATCAACTTGAAAAACAAAATTTCCAAAAGTATCAAACACAAAAAAATGCTTACCAAAGAAAGAAAATGTATCGTGCTAGGCACCCTCCTCCCGCCCTGTGGTGCAAGTGATGTCCCTCTCTCCAAAAATGTACTCAATGGGACCATAATGTTGCAACCACACACACGTTGACCTGCTGTGAGGAAAAAACGAGTTAGTACATTCCAAACATGAAAAAGGTCATTTTAAACTCAACATGAAAAACCAAAATTTCTAAAGTATCAACACAAAAAAATGCATACCGAAGAAAGAAAATGTATCGTGCTAGGCACCCTCCTCCCGCCCTGTGGTGCAAGTGATGTCCCTCTCTCAAAAAATGTACTCAATGGGACCATAATGTTGCAACCACACACACGTTGACCTGCTGTGAGGAAAAAACGAGTTAGTACATTCCAAACATGAAAAAGGTCATTTTAAAATCAACATGAAAAACCAAAAATTCCAAAAGTATCAAACACAAAATAATGCATACCGAAGAAAGAAAATGTATCATGCTAGGGACCCTCCAACCGCCCTGTGGTGCAAGTGATGTCCCTCTCTCCAAAAATGTACTCAATGGGACCATAATGCTGCAACCACACACACGTTGACCTGCTGTGAGGAAAAAACCAGTTAGTACATTCCAAACATGAAAAAGGTCATTTTAAATTCAACATGCAAAACCAAAATTCCAAAAGTATTAAACAAATAATAATGCTTAACGAAGAAAGAAAATGTATCGTGCTAGCCTCCTTCCTCCCGCCCTGTGGTGCAAATGATGTCCCTCTCTCCAAAAATGTACTCAATGGGCCCATAATGTTGCAACCACACACACGTTGACCTGCTGTGAGGAAAAATCGAGTTAGTACATTCCAAACCTGAAAAAGGTCATTTTAAAATCAGCATGAAAAACCAAAATTCCAAAAGTATAAAACACAAAATAATGCTTACCGAAGAAAGAAAATGTATCGTGCTAGGCACTTTCCTCCCGCACTGTGGTGCAACTGATGTCCCTCTCTCCAAAAATGTACTCAATGGGACCATAATGTTGCAACCACACACACGTTGACCTGCTGTGAGGAGAAAACGAGTTAGTACATTCCAAACATGAAAAAGGGGATTTTAAAATCAACATGAAAAACCAAAATTCCAAAAGTATCAAATACAAAATAATGCTTACCGAAGAAAGAAAATGTATCGTGCTAGGCACCCTCCTCCCGCCCTGTGGTGCAAGTGATGTCCCTCTCTCAAAAAATGTACTCAATGGGGTCATAATGATGCAACCACACACACGTTGACCTGCTGTGAGGAAATAACGAGTTAGTACATTCCAAACATGAAAAAGGTGATTTTAAAATCAACATGAAAAACCAAAATTCCAAAAGTATCAAACACAATATAATGCTTACCGAAAAAAAAATTGTATCGTGCTCCGCACCCTCCTCCCGCCCTGTGGTGCAAGTGATGTCCCTCTCTCCAAAAATGTACTCAATGGGAACATAATGTTGCAACCACACACAGGTTGAACTGCTGTGAGGAAAAAACGAGTTAGTACATTCCAAACATGAAAAAGGTTATTTTAAACTCAACATGAAAAACCAAAATTTCTAAAGTATCAAACACAAAAAAATGCTTACCGAAGAAAGAGAATGTATCGTGCTAGGCACCCTCCTCCCGCCCTGTGGTGCAAGTGATGTCCCTCTCTCCAAAAATGTACTCAATGGGACCATAATGTTGCAACCACACACACGTTGACCTGCTGTGAGGAAAAAACGAGTTAGTACATTCCAAACATGAAAAAGGTCATTTTAAAATCAGCATGAAAAACCAAAATTCCAAAAGTATCAAACACAAAAAAATGCTTACCGGAGAAAGAAAATGTATTGTGCTAGGGAACCTCTTCCCGCCCTGTGGTGCAAGTGATGTCTCTCTCTCCAAAAATGTACTCAATGGGACAATAATGTTGCAACCACACACACGTTGACCTGCTATGAGGAAAAAATGAGTTAGTACATTCCAAACATGAAAAGGTCATTTTAAAATCAAATGATAAACCAAAATTCCAATAGTATCAAACACAAAATAATGCTTACCGAAGAAAAAAAATGTATCGTGCTACGCACCCTCCTCCCACACTGTGGTGCAATTGATGTCCCTCTCTCCAAAAATGTACTCAATGGGACCATAATGTAGCAACCACACACACGTTGACCTGCTGTGAGGAAAAAACGAGTTAGTACATTCCAAACATCAAAAAGGTCATTTTAAAATCAACTTGAAAAACAAAAATTCCATAAGTATAAAACACAAAAAAATGCTTACCAAAGAAAGAAAATGTATCATGCTAGGCACCCTCCTCCCGCCCTGTGGTGCAAGTGATGTCCCTCTCTCCAAAAATGTACTCAATGGGACCATAATGTTGCAACCACACACACGTTGACCTGCTATGAGGAAAAAATTAGTTAGTACATTCCAAACATGAAAAGGTCATATTAAAATCAAATGAAAAACCAAAATTCCAATAGTATCAAACACAAAAAAATGCTTACCGAAGAAAGAAAATGTGTCGTGCTACGCACCCTCCTCCCACACTGTGGTGCAACTGATGCCCCTCTCTCCAAAAATGTACTCAATGGGACCATAATGTTGCAACCACACACACGTTGACCTGCTGTGAGGAAAAAACGAGTTAGTACATTCCAAACATCAAAAAGGTCATTTTAAAATCAACTTGAAAAACAAAAATTCCAAAAGTATCAAACACAAAAAAATGCTTACCAAAGAAAGAAAATGTATCGTGCTAGGCACCCTCCTCCCGCCCTGTGGTGCAAGTGATGTCCCTCTCTCCAAAAATGTACTCAATGGGACCATAATGTTGCAACCACACACACGTTGACCTGCTGTGAGGAAAAAACGAGTTACTACATTCCAAACATGAAAAAGGTCATTTTAAACTCAACATGAAAAACCAAAATTTCTAAAGTATCAAACACAAAAAAATGCATACCGAAGAAAGAAAATGTATCGTGCTAGGCACCCTCCTCCCGCCCTGTGGTGCAAGTGATGTCCCTCTCTCAAAAAATGTACTCAATGGGACCATAATGTTGCAACCACACACACGTTGACCTGCTGTGAGGAAAAAACGAGTTAGTACATTCCAAACATGAAAAAGGTCATTTTAAAATCAACATGAAAAACCAAAAATTCCAAAAGTATCAAAAAAAAAAGTAATGCATACCGAAGAAAGAAAATGTATCGTGCTAGGGACCCTCCAACCGCCCTGTGGTGCAAGTGATGTCCCTCTCTCCAAAAATGTACTCAATGGGACCATAATGCTGCAACCACACACACGTTGACCTGCTGTGAGGAAAAAACCAGTTAGTACATTCCAAACATGAAAAAGGTCATTTTAAATTCAACATGAAAAACCAAAATTCCAAAAGTATTAAACAAATAATAAAGCTTACCGAAGAAAGAAAATGTATCGTGCTAGCCTCCTTCCTCCCGCCCTGTGGTGCAAATGATGTCCCTCTCTCCAAAAATGTACTCAATGGGCCCATAATGTTGCAACCACACACACGTTGACCTGCTGTGAGGAAAAATCGAGTTAGTACATTCCAAACCTGAAAAAGGTCATTTTAAAATCAGCATGAAAAACCAAAATTCCAAAAGTATAAAACTCAAAATAATGCTTACCGAAGAAAGAAAATGTATCGTGCTAGGCACTTTCCTCCCGCACTGTGGTGCAACTGATGTCCCTCTCTCCAAAAATGTACTCAATGGGACCATAATGTTGCAACCACACACACGTTGACCTGCTGTGAGGAGAAAACGAGTTAGTACATTCCAAACATGAAAAAGGGGATTTTAAAATCAACATGAAAAACCAAAATTCCAAAAGTATCAAATACAAAATAATGCTTACCGAAGAAAGAAAATGTATCGTGCTAGGCACCCTCCTCCCGCCCTGTGGTGCAAGTGATGTCCCTCTCTCAAAAAATGTACTCAATGGGACCGTAATGTCGCGACCCCACACACGTTGACGTGCTGTGAGGAAAAAACGAGCTAGTACATTCCAAACATGAAAAAGGTCATTTTAAAATCAACATGAAAAACCAAAATTCCAAAAGTATCAAACACAAAAAATGCTTACCGGAGAAAGAAAATGTATTGTGCTAGGGAACCTCTTCCCGCCCTGTGGTGCAAGTGATGTCTCTCTCTCCAAAAATGTACTCAATGGGACAATAATGTTGCAACCACACACACGTTGACCTGCTATGAGGAAAAAATGAGTTAGTACATTCCAAACATGAAAAGGTCATTTTAAAATCAAATGATAAACCAAAATTCCAATAGTATCAAACACAAAATAATGCTTACCGAAGAAAAAAAATGTATCGTGCTACGCACCCTCCTCCCACACTGTGGTGCAATTGATGTCCCTCTCTCCAAAAATGTACTCAATGGGACCATAATGTAGCAACCACACACACGTTGACCTGCTGTGAGGAAAAAACGAGTTAGTACATTCCAAACATCAAAAAGGTCATTTTAAAATCAACTTGAAAAACAAAAATTCCATAAGTATAAAACACAAAAAAATGCTTACCAAAGAAAGAAAATGTATCATGCTAGGCACCCTCCTCCCGCCCTGTGGTGCAAGTGATGTCCCTCTCTCCAAAAATGTACTCAATGGGACCATAATGTTGCAACCACACACACGTTGACCTGCTATGAGGAAAAAATTAGTTAGTACATTCCAAACATGAAAAGGTCATATTAAAATCAAATGAAAAACCAAAATTCCAATAGTATCAAACACAAAAAAATGCTTACCGAAGAAAGAAAATGTGTCGTGCTACGCACCCTCCTCCCACACTGTGGTGCAACTGATGCCCCTCTCTCCAAAAATGTACTCAATGGGACCATAATGTTGCAACCACACACACGTTGACCTGCTGTGAGGAAAAAACGAGTTAGTACATTCCAAACATCAAAAAGGTCATTTTAAAATCAACTTGAAAAACAAAAATTCCAAAAGTATCAAACACAAAAAAATGCTTACCAAAGAAAGAAAATGTATCGTGCTAGGCACCCTCCTCCCGCCCTGTGGTGCAAGTGATGTCCCTCTCTCCAAAAATGTACTCAATGGGACCATAATGTTGCAACCACACACACGTTGACCTGCTGTGAGGAAAAAACGAGTTACTACATTCCAAACATGAAAAAGGTCATTTTAAACTCAACATGAAAAACCAAAATTTCTAAAGTATCAAACACAAAAAAATGCATACCGAAGAAAGAAAATGTATCGTGCTAGGCACCCTCCTCCCGCCCTGTGGTGCAAGTGATGTCCCTCTCTCAAAAAATGTACTCAATGGGACCATAATGTTGCAACCACACACACGTTGACCTGCTGTGAGGAAAAAACGAGTTAGTACATTCCAAACATGAAAAAGGTCATTTTAAAATCAACATGAAAAACCAAAAATTCCAAAAGTATCAAAAAAAAAAGTAATGCATACCGAAGAAAGAAAATGTATCGTGCTAGGGACCCTCCAACCGCCCTGTGGTGCAAGTGATGTCCCTCTCTCCAAAAATGTACTCAATGGGACCATAATGCTGCAACCACACACACGTTGACCTGCTGTGAGGAAAAAACCAGTTAGTACATTCCAAACATGAAAAAGGTCATTTTAAATTCAACATGAAAAACCAAAATTCCAAAAGTATTAAACAAATAATAAAGCTTACCGAAGAAAGAAAATGTATCGTGCTAGCCTCCTTCCTCCCGCCCTGTGGTGCAAATGATGTCCCTCTCTCCAAAAATGTACTCAATGGGCCCATAATGTTGCAACCACACACACGTTGACCTGCTGTGAGGAAAAATCGAGTTAGTACATTCCAAACCTGAAAAAGGTCATTTTAAAATCAGCATGAAAAACCAAAATTCCAAAAGTATAAAACTCAAAATAATGCTTACCGAAGAAAGAAAATGTATCGTGCTAGGCACTTTCCTCCCGCACTGTGGTGCAACTGATGTCCCTCTCTCCAAAAATGTACTCAATGGGACCATAATGTTGCAACCACACACACGTTGACCTGCTGTGAGGAGAAAACGAGTTAGTACATTCCAAACATGAAAAAGGGGATTTTAAAATCAACATGAAAAACCAAAATTCCAAAAGTATCAAATACAAAATAATGCTTACCGAAGAAAGAAAATGTATCGTGCTAGGCACCCTCCTCCCGCCCTGTGGTGCAAGTGATGTCCCTCTCTCAAAAAATGTACTCAATGGGACCGTAATGTCGCGACCCCACACACGTTGACGTGCTGTGAGGAAAAAACGAGCTAGTACATTCCAAACATGAAAAAGGTCATTTTAAAATCAACATGAAAAACCAAAATTCCAAAAGTATCAAACACAAAAAAATGCTTACCGAAGAAAAAAATATATCATGCTAGGCACCCTCCTCCCGCCGTGTGGTGCAAGTGATGTCCCTCTCTCCAAAAATGTACTCAATGGGATCATAATGTTGCAACCACACACACGTTGACCTGCTGTGAGGAAAAAACGAGTTAGCACATTCCAAACATGAAAAAGGTCATTTTAAAATCAACATGAAAAACCAAAATTCCAAAAGTATCAAATACAAAATAACGTTTAGCGAAAAAAGAAAATGTATCGTGCTAGGCACCCTCCTCCCACCCTGTGGTGCAAGTGATGTCCCTCTCTCCAAAAATGTACTCAATGGGACCATAATGTTGCGACCACACACACGTTGACCTGCTGTGAGGAAAAAACGAGCTAGTAGATTCCAAACATGAAAAAGGTCATTTTAAAATCAACATGAAAAACCAAAATTCCAAAAGTATCAAAAAAAAAAAAATGCTTACCGAAGAAAAAAATATATTGTGCTACGCACCCTCCTCCCGCCCTGTGGTGCAAGTGATGTCCCTTTTTTCCAAAAATTTAATCAATGGGATCGTAATGTTGCAACCACACACACGTTGACCTGCTGTGAGGAAAAAACGAGTTAGTACATTTCAAACACGAAATAGGTCATTTTAAAATCAACATGAAAGACCAAAATTCCAAAAGTATCAAACACAAAAAAATGCTTACCGAAGAAAGAAAATGTATCGTGCTAGGGACCCTCCAACCGCCCTGTGGTGCAAGTGATGTCCCTCTCTCCAAAAATGTACTCAATGGGACCATAATGTTGCAACCACACACACGTTGACCTGCTGTGAGGAAAAAACGAGTTAGTACATTCCAAACATGAAAAAGGTCATTTTAAAATCAACATGAAAAACCAAAAATTCCAAAACTATCAAACACAAAATAATGCATACCGAAGAAAGAAAATGTATCGTGCTAGGGACCCTCCAACCGCCCTGTGGTGCAAGTGATGTCCCTCTCTCCAAAAATTTACTCAATGGGACCATAATGCTGCAACCACACACACGTTGACCTGCTGTGAGGAAAAAACCAGTTAGTACATTCCAAACATGAAAAAGGTCATTTTAAATTCAACATGAAAAACCAAAATTCCAAAAGTATTAAACAAATAATAATGCTTACCGAAGAAAGAAAATGTATCGTGCTAGCCTCCTTCCTCCCGCCCTGTGGTGCAAATGATGTCCCTCTCTCCAAAAATGTACTCAATGGGCCCATAATGTTGCAACCACACACACGTTGACCTGCTGTGAGGAAAAATCGAGTTAGTACATTCCAAACCTGAAAAAGGTCATTTTAAAATCAGCATGAAAAACCAAAATTCCAAAAGTATAAAACACAAAATAATGCTTACCGAAGAAAGAAAATGTATCGTGCTAGGCACTTTCCTCCCGCACTGTGGTGCAAGTGATGTCCCTCTCTCCAAAAATGTACTCAATGGGACCATAATGTTGCAACCACACACACGTTGACCTGCTGTGAGGAGAAAACGAGTTAGTACATTCCAAACATGAAAAAGGGGATTTTAAAATCAACATGAAAAACCAAAATTCCAAAAGTATCAAATACAAAATAATGCTTACCGAAGAAAGAAAATGTATCGTGCTAGGCACCCTCCTCCCGCCCTGTGGTGTAAGTGATGTCCCTCTCTCAAAAAATGTACTCAATGGGACCGTAATGTCGCGACCCCACACACGTTGACGTGCTGTGAGGAAAAAACGAGCTAGTACATTCCAAACATGAAAAAGGTCATTTTAAAATCAACATGAAAAACCAAAATTCCAAAAGTATCAAACACAAAAAAATGCTTACCGAAGAAAAAAATATATCATGCTAGGCACCCTCCTCCCGCCCTGTGGTGCAAGTGATGTCCCTCTCTCAAAAAATGTACTCAATGGGATCATAATGTTGCAACCACACACACGTTGACCTGCTGTGAGGAAAAAACGAGTTAGCACATTCCAAACATGAAAAAGGTCATTTTAAAATCAACATGAAAAACCAAAATTCCAAAAGTATCAAATACAAAATAACGTTTAGCGAAAAAAGAAAATGTATCGTGCTAGGCACCCTCCTCCCACCCTGTGGTGCAAGTGATGTCCCTCTCTCCAAAAATGTACTCAATGGGACCATAATGTTGCGACCACACACACGTTGACCTGCTGTGAGGAAAAAACGAGCTAGTAGATTCCAAACATGAAAAAGGTCATTTTAAAATCAACATGAAAAACCAAAATTCCAAAAGTATCAAAAAAAAAAAAAATGCTTACCGAAGAAAAAAATATATTGTGCTACGCACCCTCCTCCCGCCCTGTGGTGCAAGTGATGTCCCTTTTTTCCAAAAATTTAATCAATGGGATCGTAATTGTTGCAACCACACACACGTTGACCTGCTGTGAGGAAAAAACGAGTTAGTACATTTCAAACACGAAATAGGTCATTTTAAAATCAACATGAAAGACCAAAATTCCAAAAGTATCAAACACAAAAAAATGCTTACCGAAGAAAGAAAATGTATCGTGCTAGGGACCCTCCAACCGCCCTGTGGTGCAAGTGATGTCCCTCTCTCCAAAAATGTACTCAATGGGACCATAATGTCGCAACCACACACACGTTGACCTGCTGTGAGGAAAAAACGAGTTAGTACATTCCAAACATGAAAAAGGTCATTTTAAAATCAACATGAAAAACCAAAAATTCCAAAAGTATCAAACACAAAATAATGCATACCGAAGAAAGAAAATGTATCGTGCTAGGGACCCTCCAACCGCCCTGTGGTGCAAGTGATGTCCCTCTCTCCAAAAATGTACTCAATGGGACCATAATGCTGCAACCACACACACGTTGACCTGCTGTGAGGAAAAAACCAGTTAGTACATTCCAAACATGAAAAAGGTCATTTTAAATTCAACATGAAAAACAAAAATTCCAAAAGTATTAAACAAATAATAATGCTTACCCAAGAAAGAAAATGTATCGTGCTAGCCTCCTTCCTCCCGCCCTGTGGTGCAAATGATGTCCCTCTCTCCAAAAATGTACTCAATGGGCCCATAATGTTGCAACCACACACACGTTGACCTGCTGTGAGGAAAAATCGAGTTAGTACATTCCAAACCTGAAAAAGGTCTTTTTAAAATCAGCATGAAAAACCAAAATTCCAAAAGTATAAAACACAAAATAATGCTTACCGAAGAAAGAAAATGTATCGTGCTAGGCACTTTCCTCCCGCACTGTGGTGCAACTGATGTCCCTCTCTCCAAAAATGTACTCAATGGGACCATAATGTTGCAACCACACACACGTTGACCTGCTGTGAGGAGAAAACGAGTTAGTACATTCCAAACATGAAAAAGGGGATTTTAAAATCAACATGAAAAACCAAAATTCCAAAAGTATCAAATACAAAATAATGCTTACCGAAGAAAGAAAATGTATCGTGCTAGGCACCCTCCTCCCGCCCTGTGGTGTAAGTGATGTCCCTCTCTCAAAAAATGTACTCAATGGGACCGTAATGTCGCGACCCCACACACGTTGACGTGCTGTGAGGAAAAAACGAGCTAGTACATTCCAAACATGAAAAAGGTCATTTTAAAATCAACATGAAAAACCAAAATTCCAAAAGTATCAAACACAAAAAAATGCTTACCGAAGAAAAAAATATATCATGCTAGGCACCCTCCTCCCGCCCTGTGGTGCAAGTGATGTCCCTCTCTCCAAAAATGTACTCAATGGGATCATAATGTTGCAACCACACACACGTTGACCTGCTGTGAGGAAAAAACGAATTAGCACATTCCAAACATGAAAAAGGTCATTTTAAAATCAACATGAAAAACCAAAATTCCAAAAGTATCAAATACAAAATAACGTTTAGCGAAAAAAGAAAATGTATCGTGCTAGGCACCCTCCTTCCACCCTGTGGTGCAAGTGATGTCCCTCTCTCCAAAAATGTACTCAATGGGACCATAATGTTGCGACCCCACAAACGTTGACGTGCTGTGAGGAAAAAACGAGCTAGTAGGTTCCAAACATGAAAAAGGTCATTTTAAAATCAACATGAAAAACCAAAATTCCAAAAGTATAAAAAAAAAAAAAATGCTTACCGAAGAAAAAAATATATTGTGCTACGCACCCTCCTCCCGCCCTGTGATGCAAGTGATGTCCCTTTTTTCCAAAAATTTAATCAATGGGATCGTAATGTTGCAACCACACACACGTTGACCTGCTGTGAGGAAAAAACGAGTTAGTACATTTCAAACACGAAATAGGTCATTTTAAAATCAACATGAAAGACCAAAATTCCAAAAGTATCAAACACAAAAAAATGCTTACCGAAGAAAGAAAATGTATCGTGCTAGGCATCCTCCTCACGCCCTGTGGTGCAACTGATGTCCCTCTCTCCAAAAATGTACTCAATGGGACCGTAATGTTGCAACCACACACACGTTGACCTGCTGTGAGGAAAAAACGAGTTAGTACATTCCAAACATGAAAAAGGTCATTTTAAAATCAGCATGAAAAACCAAAATTTCAAAAGTATCAAACACAAAAAAATGCTTACAGCAGAAAGAATGTGTATCGTGCTAGGCACCCTCCTCCCGCCCTGTTGGGCAAGTGATGTCTCTCTCTCCAAAAATGTTCTCAATGGGACCATAATGTTGCAACCACACACACGTTGACCTGCTGTGAGGAAAAAACGAGTTAGTACATTCCAAACATGAAAAAGGTCATTTTAAAATCAACATCAAAAACTAAAATTCCAAAAGTATCAAACACAAAATAATGCTTACCGAAGAAAGAAAATGTATTGTGCTAAACACCCTCCACCCGCCCTGTGGTGCAACTGATGTCCCTCTCTCCAAAAATGTACCCAATTGGACCATAATGTTGCAACCACACACACTTTGACCTGCTGTGAGGAAAAAACGAGTTAGTACATTTCAAACATGATAAAAGGTCATTTTAAAATCAACATGAAAAACCAAAATTCCAAAAGTATCAAACACAATATAATGCTTACCGAAAAAAAAATTGTATCGTGCTCCGCACCCTCCTCCCGCCCTGTGGTGCCAGTGATGTCCCTCTCTTTAAAAATGTACTCAATGGGACCATCATGTTGCAACCACACACAGGTTGAACTGCTGTGAGGAAAAAACGAGTTAGTACATTCCAAACATGAAAAAGGTCATTTTAAAATCAGCATGAAAAACCAAAATTCCAAAAGTATCAAACACAAAAAAATGCTTACCGGAGAAAGAAAATGTAT
This sequence comes from Schistocerca cancellata, assembly GCF_023864275.1. Lineage (NCBI taxonomy): Eukaryota > Metazoa > Arthropoda > Insecta > Orthoptera > Acrididae > Schistocerca > Schistocerca cancellata. The sequence continues at coordinate 305,582 of NC_064628.1, read as the reverse complement.
TGTGCTAGGGAACCTCTTCCTGCCCTGTGGTGCAAGTGATGTTCCTCTCTCCAAAAATGTACTCAATGGGACCATAATGTTGCAACCACACACACGTTGACCTGCTGTGAGGAAAAAACGAGTTAGTACATTCCAAACATGAAAAAGGTCATTTTAAAATCAACATGAAAAACCAAAATTCCAAAAGTATCAAACACAAAATAATGCTTACCGAAGAAAGAAAATGTATCGTGCAAGGCACCCTCCTCCCGCCCTGTGGTGCAAATGATGTCCCTCTCTCCAAAAATGTACTCAATGGGACCATAATGTTGCAACCACACACACGTTGACCTGCAGTGAAGAAAAACCGAGTTAGTACATTCCAAACATGAAAAAGGTCATTTTAAACTCAACATGAAAAACCAAAATTTCTAAAGTATCAAACACAAAAAAATGCATACCGAAGAAAGGAAATGTATCGTGCTAGGCACCCTCCTCCCGCCCTGTGGTGCAAGTGATGTCCCTCTCTCAAAAAATGTACTCAATGGGACCATAATGTTGCAACCACACACACGTTGACCTGCTGTGAGGAAAAAACGAGTTAGTACATTCCAAGCATGAAAAAGGTCATTTTAAAATCAACATGAAAAACCAAAATTCCAAAAGTATCAAACACAAAATAATGCTTACCGAAGAAAGAAAATGTATCGTGCTAGGGACCCTCCAACCGCCCTGTGGTGCAAGTGATGTCCCTCTCTCCAAAAATGTACTCAATGGGACCATAATGCTGCAACCACACACACGTTGACCTGCTGTGAGGAAAAAACCAGTTAGTACATGCCAAACATGAAAAAGGTCATTTTAAATTCAACATGAAAAACCAAAATTCCAAAAGTATTAAACAAATAATAATGCTTACCGAAGCAAGAAAATGTATCGTGCTAGCCTCCTTCCTCCCGCCCTGTGGTGCAAATGATGTCCCTCTCTCCAAAAATGTACATAATGGGCCCATAATGTTACAACCACACACACGTTGACCTGCTGTGAGGAAAAATCGAGTTAGTACATTTCAAACCTGAAAAAGGTCATTTTAAAATCAGCATGTAAAACCAAAATTCAAAAGTATAAAACACAAAATAATGCTTACCGAAGAAAGAAAATGTATCGTGCTAGGCACCCTCCTCCCGCACTGTGGTGCAACTGATGTCCCTCTCTCCAAAAATGTACTCAATGGGACCATAATGTTGCAACCACACACACGTTGACCTGCTGTGAGGAGAAAACGAGTTAGTACATTCCAAACATGAAAAAGGGGATTTTAAAATCAACATGAAAAACCAAAATTCCAAACGTATCAAACACAAAATAATGCTTACCGAAGAAAGAAAATGTATCGTGCTACGCACCCTCCTCCCGCCCTGTGGTGCAAGTGATGTCTCTCTCTCCAAAAATGTACTCAATGGGATCATAATGTTGCAACCACACACACATTGACCTGCTGTGAGGAAAAAACGAGTTAGTACATTCCAAACATGAAAAAGGTTATTTTAAAATCAACATGAAAAACCAAAATCCCAAAAGTATCAAATACAAAATAACGATTACCGAAGAAAAAAAATTTATCGTGCTAGGCACCCTCCTCCCACCCTGTGGTGCAAGTGATCTACCTCTCTCCAAAAATGTACTCAATGGGACCGTAATGTTGCGACCCCACACACGTTGACGTGCTGTGAGGAAAAAAAGAGCTAGTAGATTCCAAACATGAAAAAGGTCATTTTAAAATCAACATGAAAAACCAAAATTCCAAAAGTATCAAAGAAAAAAAAATGCTTACCGAAGAAAAAAATATATCGTGCTAGGCACCCTCCTCCCGCCCTGTGGTGCAAGTGATGTCCCTCTCTCCAAAAATGTACTCAATGGGACCATAATGTTGCAACCACACACACGTTGACCTGCTGTGAGGAGAAAACGAGTTAGTACATTCCAAACATGAAAAAGGGGATTTTAAAATCAACATGAAAAACCAAAATCCCAAAAGTATCAAATACAAAATAACGATTACCGAAGAACGAAAATGTATCATGCTAGGCACCCTCCTCCCACCCTGTGTCGCAAGTGATATCCCTCTCTCCAAAAATGTACTCAATGGGACCGTAATGTTGCCACCCCACACACGTTGACGTGCTGTGAGGAAAAAACGAGCTAGTACATTCTAAACATGAAAAAGGTAATTTTAAATTCAACATGAAAAACCAAAGTTCCAAAAGTATTAAACACAAAATAATGCTTACCGAAGAAATAAATGTATTGTGCTAGGCACCCTCCTCCCGCCCTATGGAGCAAGTGATGTCCCTCTCTCCAAAAATGTACTCAATGGGACCATAATGTTGCAACCACACACACGTTGACCTGCTGTGAGGAAAAAAAGAGTTAGTACATTCCAAACATGAAAATGGTCATTTTAAAATCAACATGAAAAATCAAAATTCCAAAAATATCAAACACAAAATAATGTTTACCGAAGAAAGAAAATGTATCGTGCTAGGCACCCTCCTCCCGCCCTGTGGTGCAACTGATGTCCCTCTCTCCAAAAATGTACTCTATTTGACAATAATGTTGCCACCACACACACGTTGACCTGCTGTGAGGAAAAATCGAGTTAGTACATTCCAACCATGAAAAAGGTCATTTTAAATTCAACATGAAAAACCAAATTTCCAAAAGTATCAAACACAAAATAATGCTTACCGAAGAAAGAAAATGTATCGTGCTAGGCACCTTCCTCCCGCCCTGTGGTGCAAGTGATGTCCCTCTCTCCAAAAATGTACTCAATGGGACCATAATGTTGGAACCACACACACGTTGACCTGCAGTGAAGAAAAAACGAGTTAGTACATCCCAAACATGGAAAAGGTCATTTTAAAATCATCATGAAAAACCAAAATTTCAAAAGTATCAAACTCAAAAAAATGCTTACCGAAGAAAGAAAATGTATCGTGCTAGGCAACCTCCTCCCGCCCTGTGGTGCAAGTGATGTCCCTCTCTCCAAAAACGTACTCAATGGGACCGTAATGTCGCGACCCCATACACGTTGACGTGCTGTGAGGAAAAAACGAGCTAGTACATTCCAAACATGAAAAAGGTCATTTTAAATTCAACATGAAAAACCAAAATTGCAAAATTATTAAACACAAAATAATGCTTACCGAAGAAAGAAAATGTATCATGCTAGGCACCTTTCTCCCGCCCTGTGGTGCAAATGATGTCCCTCTCTCCAAAAATGTACTCAATGGGCCCATAATGTTGCAACCACACACACGTTGACCTGCTGTGAGGAAAAAACGAGTTAGTACATTCCAAACATGAAAAAGGTCATTTAAAAATCAACATGAAAAACCAGAATTCCAAAAGTATCAAATACAAAATAATGCTTACCGAAGAAAGAAAATGTATCGTGCTAGGCACCCTCCTCCCGCCCTGTGTTGCAAGTGATGTCCCTCTCTCCAAAAATGTATTCAATGGGACCATAATGTTGCAGCCACACACACGTTGACCTGCTGAGAGGAAAAAACGAGTTAGTACATTCCTAACATGAAAAAGGTCATTTTAAATTCAACATGAAAAACCAAAATTCCAAATGTATTAAACACAAAATAATGCTTACCGAAGTATGAAAATGTATCGTGCTAGGCACCTTCCGCCCGCCCTGTGGTGCAAATGATGTCCCTCTCTCCATAAATGTACTCAATGGGCCCATAATGTTGCAACCACACACACGTTGACCTGCTGTGAGGAAAAAACGAGTTAGTACATTCCAAACATGAAAAAGGTCATTTTAAAATCAGCATGAAAAACCAAAATTCCAAAAGTATCAAACACAAAAAAATGCTTACCGAAGAAGGAAAATGTATGGTGCTAGGCACCCTCCTCCTGCCCTGTGGTGCAACTGATGTCCCTCTCTCCAAAAATGTACTCAATGGGACCATAATGTTGGAACCACACACACGTTGACCTGCTGTGAGGAAAAAACGAGTTAATACATTCCAAACATGAAAAAAGTCATTTTAAAATCAACATGAAAAACTAAAATTCCAAAAGTTACAAACACAAAATAATACTTACAGAAGAAAGAAAATGTATCGTGCTAGGCACCCTCCTCCCACCCTGTGGTGCATGTGATGTCCCTCCCTCCAAAAATGTACTCAATGGGACCGAAATGTTGCAAGCACACACACGTTGACCAGCTGTGAGGAAAAAATGAGTTAGTACATTTCAAACATGAAAACGGTCATTTTAAAAACAACATGAAAAACCAAAATTCCAAAAGTATCAAACACAAAAAAATGCTTAGCGAAGAAAGAAAATGTATCGTCTAGGCACCCTCCACTCGCCCTGTGGTGCAAGTGATGTCCCTCTCTCCAAAAATGTACTCAATGGGACCGTAATATTGCAACCACACACACGTTGAACTGCTGTGACGAAAGAACGAGTTAGTACATTTCAAACATTGAAAAGGTCATTTGAAAATCAACATGAAAAACCAAAATTCCAAAAGCATCAAACACAAAATAATGCTTACCGAACAAAAGAAAATGTAACATGCTAGGAACCCTCCTCCCGCCCTTTGGTGCAACTGATGTCCCTCTCTCCAAAAATGTACTCAATGGGACCATAATGTTGCAACCACACACATGTTGACCTGCTGTGAGGAAAAAAGCGAGTTAGTACATTTCAAACATGAAAAAGGTCATTTTAAAATCAACATGAAAAACCAAAATTCCAAAAGTATCAAACACAAAGAAATGCTTACCGAAGAAGGAAATGTATCGTTTTAGGCACCCTCCTCCCGCCCTGTGGTGCAAGTGATGTCCCTCTCTCCAAAAATGTACTCAATGGGACCATAATGTTGGAACCACACACACGTTGACCTGCTGTGAGGCTAACGAGTTAGTACATTTCAAACATGAAAAAGGTCATTTTAAAATCAACATGAAAAATCAAAATTCCAAAAGTATCAAACACAAAATAATGCTTACCGAAGAAAGAAAATGTATAGTGCTAGGCACCCTCCTCCCGCCCTGTGGTGCAACTGATGTCCCTCTCGCCAAAAATGTACTCAATGGGACCTGAATGATGCAACCACACACACGTTGACCTGCTGTGAGGAAAAAACGAGTTAGTACATTTCAAACATGAAAAAGGTCACTTAAAATCAACATGAAAAACCAAAATTCCAAAAGTATCAGACACAAAAAAATGCTTACTGAAGAAAGAAAATGTATCGTGCTCCGCACCCTCCTCCCGCCCTGTGGTGCAAGTGATGCCCCTCTATCCAAAAATGTACGAAATTGGACCATAATGTTGCAACCACACACGCGTTGACCTGCTGTGAGAAAAAAACGAGTTAGTACATTTGAAACATGATAAAGGTCATTTTAAAATCAGCATGAAAAACCAAAATTCCAAAAGTATCAAACATAAATAAATGCTTACCGAAGAAAGAAAATGTATCGTTCTAGGCACCCTCCTCCCGCCCTGTGGTGCATCTGATGTCCCTCTCTCCAAAAATGTACTCAATGGGACCATAATGTTGCAACCACACACACGTTGACCTGCTGTGAGGAAAGAATGAGTTAGTACATTTCAAACATGAAAAAGGTCATTTTCAAATCAACATAAAAAACCAAAATTCCAAAAGTGTCAAACACAAAATAATGCTTACCGAAGAAAGAAAATGTATCGTGCTAAGCACCCTCGTCCCGCCCTGTGCTGCAACTGATGTACCTCTCTCCAAAAATGTACTCAATGGGACCATAATGTCGCAACCACACACATGTTGACCTGCTGTAAAAAAAAAAAACGAGTTAGTACATTTCAAACATGAAGAAGGTCATTTTAAAATCAACATGAAAAACCAAAATTCCAAAAGTATCAAACACAAAAAAATGCTTACCGAATAAAGAAAATGTATCGTGCTAAGCACCCTCCTCCCGCCCTGTGGTGCAACTGATGTCCCTCTCTCCAAAAATGTATGCAATGGGACCATAATGTTGCAACCACACACATGTTGACCTGCTGTGAGGAAAAAACGAGTTAGTACATTTCAAACATGAAAAAGGTCATTTTAAAATGAACATAAAAACCAAAATTCCAAAAGTATCAAACACAAAAAAATGCTTACCGAAGAAAGAAATGTATCGTGCTAGGCACCCTCCTCCCGCCCTGTGGTGCAAGTGATGTCCCTCTCTCCAAAAATGTACTCAATGGGACCATAATGTTGGAACCACACACACGTTGACCTGCTGTGAGGAAAAAACGAGTTAGTACATTTCAAACATGAAAAAGGTCATTTTAAATTCAACATGAAAAACCAAAATTCCAAAAGTATTAAACACAAAAAAATGCTTACCGAAGAAAGAAAATGTATCTTGCTCCGCACCTTCCACCCGCCCTGTGGTGCAAGTGATGTCCCTCTCTCCAAAAATGTTCTCAATGGGACCATAATATTGCAACCACACATACGTTGACCTGCTGTGAGGAAAAAACGAGTTAGTACATTTCAAACATGACGCAGGTCATTTTAAAATAAACATGAAAAACCAAAATTCGAGAAGTATCAAACACAAAAAAATGCTTACCGAAGAAAGAAAATGTATCGTGCTAGGCACCCTCCTCCCACCCTGTGGTGCAAGTGATGTCCCTCCCTCCAAAAATGTACTCAATGGGACCATAATGTTGCAACCACACACACGTTGACCTTCTGTGAGGAAAAAACGAGTTAGTACATTCCAAACATGAAAAAGGTCATTTTAAAATCAACATGAAAACCAAAATTCCAAACGTATCAAACACAAAATAATGCTTAGCGAAGAAAGAAAATGTATCGTGCTAGGCACCCTCCTCCCGCTCTGAGGTGCAAGTGATGTCCCTCTCTCCAAAAATGTACTCAATGGGACCGTAATATTGCAACCACACACACGTTGACCTGCTGTGAGGCTAACGAGTTAGTACATTTCAAACATGAAAAAGGTCATTTTAAAATCAACATGAAAAATCAAAATTCCAAAAGTATCAAACACAAAATAATGCTTACCGAAGAAAGAAAATATATAGTGCTAGGCACCCTCCTCCCGCCCTGTGGTGCAACTGATGTCCCTCTCGCCAAAAATGTACTCAATGGGACCTGAATGATGCAACCACACACACGTTGACCTGCTGTGAGGAAAAAACGAGTTAGTACATTTCAAACATGAAAAAGGTCACTTAAAATCAACATGAAAAACCAAAATTCCAAAAGTATCAGACACAAAAAAATGCTTACTGAAGAAAGAAAATGTATCGTGCTTGGCACCCTCCTCCCGCCCTGTGGTGCAAGTGATGCTCCTCTATCCAAAAATGTACGCAATTGGACCATAATGTTGCAACCACACACGCTTTGACCTGCTGTGAGGAAAAAACGAGTTAGTACATTCCAAACATGATAAAGGTCATTTTAAAATCAACATGAAAAACCAAAATTCCAATAGTTTCAAACACAAAAAAATGCTTACCGAAGAAAGAAAATGTATCGTGCTAGGCACCCTCCTCCTGCCCTGTGGACTAACTGATGTCCTTCTCTCCAAAAATGTACTCAATGGGACCATAATGTTGGAACCACACACACGTTGACCTGCTGTGAGGAAAAAATGAGTTAGTACATTTCAAACATGAAAAAGGTCATTTTAAAATCAACATGAAAAACCAAAATTCCAAAAGTATCAAACATAAATAAATGCTTACCGAAGAAAGAAAATGTATCGTGCTAGGCACCCTCCTCCCGCCCTGTGGTGCAATTGATGTTCCTCTCTCAAAAATGTACTCAATGGGACCATAATGTTGCAACCACACACACGTTGACCTGCTGTGAGGAAAAAACGAGTTAGTACATTCCAAAAACGAAAAAGGTCATTTTAAAATCAACATGAAAAACCAAAATTCCAAAAGTATCAAACACAAAATAATGCTTACCGAAGAAAGAAAACGTATCATGCTAGGTACCCTCCTACCGCCCTGTGGTGCAACTGATGTCTTTCTCTCCAAAAATGTACTCAATGGGACCATAATCTTGCAACCACACACACGTTGACCTGCTGTGAGGAAAAAATGAGTTAGTACATTTCAAAAATGAAAAAGGTCATTTTAAAATCAACATGAAAAACCAAAATTCCAAAGGTATCAAACACAAAATAATGCTTACTGAAGAAAGAAAATGTATCGTGCTCTGTACCCTCCCCTCGCCCTGTCGTGCAAGTGATGTCACTCTCTCCAAAATTGTACTCAATGGGACCATAATGTTGCAACCACACACACGTTGACCTGCTGTGAGGAAAGAATGAGTTAGTACATTTCAAACATGAAAAAGGTCATTTTCAAATCAACATGAAAAACCAAAATTCCAAAAGTATCAAACATAAATAAATGCTTACCGAAGAAAGAAAATGTATCGTGCTAGGCACCCTCCTCCCGCCCTGTGGTGCAATTGATGTTCCTCTCTCAAAAATGTACTCAATGGGACCATAATGTTGCAACCACACACACGTTGACCTGCTGTGAGGAAAAAACGAGTTAGTACATTCCAAAAACGAAAAAGGTCATTTTAAAATCAACATGAAAAACCAAAATTCCAAAAGTATCAAACACAAAATAATGCTTACCGAAGAAAGAAAACGTATCATGCTAGGTACCCTCCTACCGCCCTGTGGTGCAACTGATGTCTTTCTCTCCAAAAATGTACTCAATGGGACCATAATCTTGCAACCACACACACGTTGACCTGCTGTGAGGAAAAAATGAGTTAGTACATTTCAAAAATGAAAAAGGTCATTTTAAAATCAACATGAAAAACCAAAATTCCAAAGGTATCAAACACAAAATAATGCTTACTGAAGAAAGAAAATGTATCGTGCTCTGTACCCTCCCCTCGCCCTGTCGTGCAAGTGATGTCACTCTCTCCAAAATTGTACTCAATGGGACCATAATGTTGCAACCACACACACGTTGACCTGCTGTGAGGAAAGAATGAGTTAGTACATTTCAAACATGAAAAAGGTCATTTTCAAATCAACATGAAAAACCAAAATTCCAAAAGTGTCAAACACAAAATAATGCTTACCGAAGAAAGAAAATGTATCGTGCTAAGCACCCTCGTCCCGCCCTGTGCTGTAACTGATGTACCTCTCTCCAAAAATGTACTCAATGGGACCATAATGTCGCAACCACACACATGTTGACCTGCTGTAAAAAAAAAAACGAGTTAGTACATTTCAAACATGAAGAAGGTCATTTTAAAATCAACATGAAGAACCAAAATTCCAAAAGTATCAAACACAAAAAAATGCTTACCGAATAAAGAAAATGTATCGTGCTAAGCACCCTCCTCCCGCCCTGTGGTGCAACTGATGTCCCTCTCTCCAAAAATGTATGCAATGGGACCATAATGTTGCAACCACACACATGTTGACCTGCTGTGAGGAAAAAACGAGTTAGTACATTTCAAACATGAAAAAGGTCATTTTAAAATGAACATGAAAAACCAAAATTCCAAAAGTATCAAACACAAAATAATGCTTACCGAAGAAAGAAAATGTATCGTGCTAGGCACTCTCCTCCCACCCTGTGGTGCAAGTGATGTCCCTCCCTCCAAAAATGTACTCAATGGGACCATAATGTTGCAACCACACACACGTTGACCTGCTGTGAGGAAAGAATGAGTTAGTACATTTCAAACATGAAAAAGGACATTTTAAAATCAACATGAAAAACAAAAAATCCAAACGTATCAAACACAAAATAATGCTTACCGAATTAAGAAAATGTATCGTGCTAAGCACCCTCCTCCCGCCCTGTGGTGCAACTGATGTCCCTCTCTCCAAAAATGTATGCAATGGGACCATAATGTTGCAACCACACACATGTTGACCTGCTGTGAGGAAAAAACGAGTTAGTACATTTCAAACATGAAAAAGGTCATTTTAAAATGAACATAAAAACCAAAATTCCAAAAGTATCAAACACAAAAAAATGCTTACCGAAGAAAGAAATGTATCGTGCTAGGCACCCTCCTCCCGCCCTGTGGTGCAAGTGATGTCCCTCTCTCCAAAAATGTACTCAATGGGACCATAATGTTGGAACCACACACACGTTGACCTGCTGTGAGGAAAAAACGAGTTAGTACATTTCAAACATGAAAAAAAGTCATTTTAAAATCAACATGAAAAACCAAAATTCCAAACGTATCAAACACAAAATAATGCATACTGAAGAAAGAAAATGTATCGTGCTCCGCACCCTCCTCCCGCCCTGTGGTGCAAGTGATGTCCCTCTCTCCAAAAATGTACTCAATGGGAACATAATGTTGCAGCCACACACACGTTGACATGCTGAGAGGAAAAAACGAGTTAGTACATTTCAAACATGAAGAATGTCATTTTAAAAACAACATAAAAAAGCAAAATTCCAAAGGTATCAAACACAAAATAATGCTTACCGAAGAAAGAAAATGTATCGTGCTAAGCACCCTCGTCCCGCCCTGTGCTGCAACTGATGTACCTCTCTCCAAAAATGTACTCAATGGGACCATAATGTCGCAACCACACACATGTCGACCTGCTGTAAAAAAAAAACGAGTTAATACATTTCAAAAATGAAGAAGGTCATTTTAAAATCAACATGAAGAACCAAAATTCCAAAAGTATCAAACACAAAAAAATGCTTACCGAATAAAGAAAATGTATCGTGCTAAGCACCCTCCTCCCGCCCTGTGGTGCAACTGATGTCCCTCTCTCCAAAAATGTATGCAATGGGACCATAATGTTGCAACCACACACATGTTGACCTGCTGTGAGGAAAAAACGAGTTAGTACATTTCAAACATGAAAAAGGTCATTTTAAAATGAACATAAAAACCAAAATTCCAAAAGTATCAAACACAAAAAAATGCTTACCGAAGAAAGAAATGTATCGTGCTAGGCACCCTCCTCCCGCCCTGTGGTGCAAGTGATGTCCCTCTCTCCAAAAATGTACTCAATGGGACCATAATGTTGGAACCACACACACGTTGACCTGCTGTGAGGAAAAAACGAGTTAGTACATTTCAAACATGAAAAAGGTCATTTTAAATTCAACATGAAAAACCAAAATTCCAAAAGTATTAAACACAAAAAAATGCTTACCGAAGAAAGAAAATGTATCTTGCTCCGCACCTTCCTCCCGCCCTGTGGTGCAAGTGATGTCCCTCTCTCCAAAAATGTTCTCAATGGGACCATAATATTGCAACCACACATACGTTGACCTGCTGTGAGGAAAAAACGAGTTAGTACATTTCAAACATGACGCAGGTCATTTTAAAATAAACATGAAAAACCAAAACTCGAAAAGTATCAAACACAAAAAAATGCTTACCGAAGAAAGAAAATGTATCGTGCTAGGCACCCTCCACCCACCCTGTGGTGCAAGTGATGTCCCTCCCTCAAAAATGTACTCAATGGGACCATAATGTTGCAACCACACACACGTTGACCTGCTGTGAGGAAAAAACGAGTTAGTACATTCCAAACAAGAAAAAGGTCATTTTAAAATCAACATGAAAAACCAAAAATCCAAACGTATCAAACACAAAATAATGCTTAACGAAGAAAGAAAATGTATCGTGCTAGGCACCCTCCTCCCGCTCTGAGGTGCAAGTGATGTCCCTCTCTCCAAAAATGTACTCAATGGGACCGTAATATTGCAACCACACACACGTTGACCTGCTGTGAGGCTAACGAGTTAGTACATTTCAAACATGAAAAAGGTCATTTTAAAATCAACATGAAAAATCAAAATTCCAAAAGTATCAAACACAAAATAATGCTTACCGAAGAAAGAAAATGTATAGTGCTAGGCACCCTCCTCCCGCCCTGTGGTGCAACTGATGTCCCTCTCGCCAAAAATGTACTCAATGGGACCTGAATGATGCAACCACACACACGTTGACCTGCTGTGAGGAAAAAACGAGTTAGTACATTTCAAACATGAAAAAGGTCACTTAAAATCAACATGAAAAACCAAAATTCCAAAAGTATCAGACACAAAAAAATGCTTACTGAAGAAAGAAAATGTATCGTGCTCCGCACCCTCCTCCCGCCCTGTGGTGCAAGTGATGCCCCTCTATCCAAAAATGTACGCAATTGGACCATAATGTTGCAACCACACACGCGTTGACCTGCTGTGAGGAAAAAACGAGTTAGTACATTCCAAAAACGAAAAAGGTCATTTTAAAATCAACATGAAAAACCAAAATTCCAAAAGTATCAAACACAAAATAATGCTTACCGAAGAAAGAAAATGTATCGTGCTAGGTACCCTCCTACCGCCCTGTGGTGCAACTGATGTCTTTCTCTCCAAAAATGTACTCAATGGGACCATAATCTTGCAACCACACACACGTTGACCTGCTGTGAGGAAAAAATGAGTTAGTACATTTCAAAAATGAAAAAGGTCATTTTAAAATCAACATGAAAAACCAAAATTCCAAAGGTATCAAACACAAAATAATGCTTACTGAAGAAAGAAAATGTATCGTGCTCTGTACCCTCCCCCCGCCCTGTCGTGCAAGTGATGTCACTCTCTCCAAAATTGTACTCAATGGGACCATAATGTTGCAACCACACACACGTTGACCTGCTGTTAAGAAAAAACGAGTTAGTACATTTCAAACATGAAAAAGGTCATTTTCCAATCAACATGAAAAACCAAAATTCCAAAAGTGTCAAACACAAAATAATGCTTACCGAAGAAAGAAAATGTATCGTGCTAAGCACCCTCGTCCCGCCCTGTGCTGCAACTGATGTACCTCTCTCCAAAAATGTACTCAATGGGACCATAATGTCGCAACCACACACATGTTGACCTGCTGTAAAAAAAAAACGAGTTAGTACATTTCAAACATGAAGAAGGTCATTTTAAAATCAACATGAAGAACCAAAATTCCAAAAGTATCAAACACAAAAAAATGCTTACCGAATAAAGAAAATGTATCGTGCTAAGCACCCTCCTCCCGCCCTGTGGTGCAACTGATGTCCCTCTCTCCAAAAGTGTATGCAATGGGACCATAATGTTGCAACTACACACATGTTGACCTGCTGTGAGGAAAAAACGAGTTAGTACATTTCAAACATGAAAAAGGTCATTTTAAAATGAACATGAAAAACCAATATTCCAAAAGTATCAAACACAAAAAAATGCTTACCGAAGAAAGAAATGTATCGTGCTAGGCACCCTCCTCCCGCCCTGTGGTGCAAGTGATGTCCCTCTCTCAAAAATGTACTCAATGGGACCATAATGTTGGAACCACACACACGTTGACCTGCTGTGAGGAAAAAACGAGTTAGTACATTTCAAACATGAAAAAGGTCATTTTAAAATCAACATGAAGAACCAAAATTCCAAAAGTATCAAACACAAAATAATGCTTACCGAAGAAAGAAAATGTATCGTGCTAGGCACCCTCCTCCCGCCCTGTGGTGCAACTGCTGTCCCTCTCTCCAAAAATGTACTCAATGGGACCATAATGTTGCAACCACACACACGTTGACCTGCTGTGAGGAAAAAACGAGTTAGTACATTCCAAACATGAAAAAGGTCATTTTAAAATCAACATGAAAAACCAAAATTCCAAAAGTATCAAACAAAAAATAATGCTTACCGAAGAAAGAAAATGTATCGTGCTAGGCTCTCTCTTCCCACCCTGTGGTGCAAGTGATGTCCCTCCCTCCAAAAATGTACTCAATGGGACCATAATGTTGCAACCACACACACGTTGACCTGCTGTGAGGAAAAAACGAGTTAGTACATTTCAAATATGAAAAATAACATTTTAAAATCAACATGAAAAACCAAAATTCCTAAAGTATCAAACACAAAATAATGCTTACCGAAGAAGGAAAATGTATCGTGCTAGGCACCCTCCTCCCGCCCTGTGGTGCAACTGATGTCCCTCTCTCCAAAAATGTACTCAATGGGACCATAATGTTGCAACCACACACTCGTTGACCTGCTGTGAGGAAAAAACGAGTTAGTACATTTCAAACATGAAAAAGGTCATTTTAAAATCAACATGAAAAACCAAAATTCCAAACGTATCAAACACAAAATAATGCTTACCGAAGAAAGAAAATGTATCGCGCTAGGCACCCTCCTCCCGCTCTGAGGTGCAAGTGATGTCCCTCTCTCCAAAAATGTACTCAATGGGACCGAAATGTTGCAACCACACACACGTTGACCTGCTGTGAGGAAAAAACGAGTTAGTACATTTCAAACATGAAAAAGGTCATTTTAAAATTAACATGAAAAACCAAAATTCCAAAAGTATCAAACACAAAATAATGCTTACCGAAGAAAGAAAATGTATCGTGCTAGGCACCCTCTTCCCGCCCTGTGGCGCAAGTGATGTCCCTCCCTCCAAAAATGTACTCAATGGGACCATAATGTTGCAACCACACACACGTTGACCTGCTGTGAGGAAAAAACGAGTTAGTACATTTCAAATATGAAAAATAACATTTTAAAATCAACATGAAAAACCAAAATTCCTAAAGTATCAAACACAAAATAATGCTTACCGAAGAAGGAAAATGTATCGTGCTAGGCACCCTCCTCCCGCCCTGTGGTGCAACTGATGTCCCTCTCTCGTAAAATGTACTCAATGGGACCATAATGTTGCAACCACACACTCGTTGACCTGCTGTGAGGAAAAAACGAGTTAGTACATTTCAAACATGAAAAAGGTCATTTTAAAATCAACATGAAAAACCAAAATTCCAAAAGTATCAAACACAAAAAAATGCTTAGTGAAGAAAGAAAATGTATCGTGCTAGGCACCCTCCACTCGCCCTGTGGTGCAAGTGATGTCCCTCTCTCCAAAAATGTACTCAATGGGACCGTAATATTGCAACCACACACACGTTGAACTGCTGTGACGAAAGAACGAGTTAGTACATTTTAAACATTGAAAAGGTCATTTGAAAATCTACATGAATAACCAAAATTCCAAAAGCATCAAACACAAAATAATGCTTACCGAACAAAAGAAAATGTAACGTGCTAGGCACCCTCCTCCCGCCCTGTGGTGCAAGTGATGTCCCTCTCTCCAAAAATGTACTCAATGGGACCATAATGTTGCAACCACACACACGTTGATCTGCTGCGAGGAAAAAACGAGTTAGTACATTTCAAACATGAAAAAAAGTCATTTTAAAATCAACATGAAAAACCAAAATTCCAAACGTATCAAACACTAAATAATGCATACTGAAGAAAGAAAATGTATCGTGCTCCGCACCCTCCTCCCGCCCTGTGGTGCAAGTGATGTCCCTCTCTCCAAAAATGTACTCAATGGGACCATAATGTTGCAGCCACACACACGTTGACATGCTTGAGGAAAAAACGAGTTAGTACATTTCAAACATGAAGAAGGTCATTTTAAAATCAACATGAAAAACCAAAATTCCAAAGGTATCAAACACAAAATAATGCTTACTGAAGAAAGAAAATGTATCGTGCTCTGTACCCTCCCCCTGCCCTGTCGTGCAAGTGATGTCACTCTCTCCAAAATTGTACTCAATGGGACCATAATGTTGCAACCACACACACGTTGACCTGCTGTGAGGAAAGAATGAGTTAGTACATTTCAAACATGAAAAAGGTCATTTTCAAATCAACATGAAAAACCAAAATTCCAAAAGTGTCAAACACAAAATAATGCTTACCGAAGAAAGAAAATGTATCGTGCTAAGCACCCTCGCCCGCCCTGTGCTGCAAGTGATGTACCTCTCTCCAAAAATGTACTCAATGGGACCATAATGTCGCAACCACACACATGTTGACCTGCTGTAAAAAAAAAACGACTTAGTACATTTCAAACATGAAGAAGGTCATTTTAAAATCAACATGAAGAACCAAAATTCCAAAAGTATCAAACACAAAAAAATGCTTACCGAATAAAGAAAATGTATCGTGCTAAGCACCCTCCTCCCGCCCTGTGGTGCAACTGATGTCCCTCTCTCCAAAAATGTATGCAATGGGACCATAATATTGCAACCACACACATGTTGACCTGCTGTGAGGAAAAAACGAGTTAGTACATTTCAAACATGAAAAAGGTCATTTTAAAATGAACATGAAAAACCAAAATTCCAAAAGTATCAAACACAAAAAAATGCTTACCGAAGAAAGAAATGTATCGTGCTAGGCACCCTCCTCCCGCCCTGTGGTGCAAGTGATGTCCCTCTCTCCAAAAATGTACTCAATGGGACCATAATGTTGGAAACACACACACGTTGACCTGCTGTGAGGAAAAAACGAGTTAGTACATTTCAAACATGAAAAAGGTCATTTTAAATTCAACATGAAAAACCAAAATTCCAAACGTATTAAACACAAAAAAATGCTTACCGAAGAAAGAAAATGTATCTTGCTCCGCACCTTCCTCCCGCCCTGTGGTGCAAGTGATGTCCCTCTCTCCAAAAATGTACTCAATGGGACCATAATATTGCAACCACACACACGTTGACCTGCTGTGAGGAAAAAACGAGTTAGTACATTTCAATCATGACGCAGGTCATTTTAAAATCAACATGAAAAACCAAAATTCCAAAAGTATCAAACACAAAAAAATGCTTACCGAAGAAAGAAATGTATCGTGCTAGGCACCCTCCTCCCGCCCTGTGGTGCAACTGATGTCCCTCTCTCCAAAAATGTACTCAATGGGACCATAATGTTGCAACCACACACTCGTTGACCTGCTGTGAGGAAAAAACGAGTTAGTACATTTCAAACATGAAAAAGGTCATTTTAAAATCAACATGAAAAACCAAAATTCCAAACGTATCAAACACAAAATAATGCTAAGCGAAGAAAGAAAATGTATCGTGCTAGGCACCCTCCTCCCGCTCTGAGGTGCAAGTGATGTCCCTCTCTCCAAAAATGTACTCAATGGGACCGTAATATTGCAACCACACACACGTTGACCTGCTGTGAGGCTAACGAGTTAGTACATTTCAAACATGAAAAAGGTCATTTTAAAATCAACATGAAAAATCAAAATTCCAAAAGTATCAAACACAAAATAATGCTTACCGAAGAAAGAAAATGTATAGTGCTAGGCACCCTCCTCCCGCCCTGTGGTGCAACTGATGTCCCTCTCGCCAAAAATGTACTCAATGGGACCTGAATGATGCAACCACACACACGTTGACCTGCTGTGAGGAAAAAACGAGTTAGTACATTTCAAACATGAAAAAGGTCACTTAAAATCAACATGAAAAACCAAAATTCCAAAAGTATCAGATACAAAAAAATGCTTACTTAAGAAAGAAAATGTATCGTGCTCCGCACCCTCCTCCCGCCCTGTGGTGCAAGTGATGCCCCTCTATCCAAAATTGTACGAAATTGGACCATAATGTTGCAACCACACACGCGTTGACCTGCTGTGAGGAAAAAACGAGTTAGTACATTTCAAACATGATAAAGGTCATTTTAAAATCAACATGAAAAACCAAAATTCCAATAGTATCAAAAACAAAAAAATGCTTACCGAAGAAAGAAAATGTATCGTGCTAGGCACCTTCCTCCTGCCCTGTGGACCAACTGATGTCCTTCTCTCCAAAAATGTACTCAATGGGACCATAATGTTGGAACCACACACACGTTGACTTGCTGTGAGGAAAAAATGAGTTGGTACATTTCAAACATGAAAAAGGTCATTTTAAAATCAACATGAAAAACCAAAATTCCAAAAGTATCAAACACAAAATAATGCTTACCGAAGAAAGAAAATGTATCGTGCTAGGCACCCTCCTCCCGCCCTGTGGTGCAACTGATGTCCCTCTCTCCAAAAATGTACTCAATGGGACCATAATGTTGCAACCACACACACGTTGACCAGCTGTGAGGAAAAAACGAGTTAGTACATTTCAAACATGAAAAAGGTCATTTTAAAGTCAACATGAAAAACCAAAATTCCAAACGTATCAAACACAAAATAATGCTTACCGAAGAAAGAAAATGTATCGTGCTAGGCACCCTCCTCCCGCCCTGTGGTGCAAGTGATGTCCCTCTCTCCAAAAATGTACTCAATGGGACCATAATGTTGCAACCACACACACGTCGACCTGCTGTGAGGAAAAAACGATTTAGTACATTTCAAACATGAAAAAGGTCATTTTAAAATCAACATGAAAAACCAAAATTCTAAAAGTATCAAACACAAAATAATGCTTACCGAAGAAAGAAAATGTATAGTGTTAGGCACACTCCTCCCACCCTGTTGTGCAAATGATGTCCCTCTCTCCAAAAATAAACTCAATGGGACCGTAATGTTGCAACCACACACACGTTGACCTGCTGTGAGGAAAAAATGAGTTAGTACATTTCAAACATGAAAAAGGTCATTTTAAAATCAACATGAAAAACCAAAATTCCAAAAGTATCAAACACAAAATAATGCTTACCGAAGAAAGAAAATGTATCGTGCTAGGCACACTCCTCCCACCCTGTGGTTCAAGTGATGTCCCTCTCTCCAAAAATAAACTCAATGGGGCCATAATGTTGCAAGCACACACATGTTGACCTGCTGTGAGGAAAAAACGAGTTAGTACATTTCAAACATGAAAAAGGTCATTTTAAGATCAACATGAAAAACCAAAATTCCAAAAGTATCAACACAAAAAAATGCTTACCGAAGAAAGAAAATGAATCGTGCTAGGCACCCTCCTCCCGCCCTGTGGTGCAAGTGCTGTCCCTCTCCCCAAAAATGTACGCAATGGGACCGTAATGTTGCAACCACACACACGTTGACCTGCTGTGAGGAAAAAATGAGTTAGTACATTTGAAACATGAAAAAGGTCATTTTAAAATCAACATGAAAAACCAAAATTCCAAAAGTATCAAACACAAATAAATGCTTACCGAAGAAAGAAAATGTAACGTGCTCGGCACACTCCTCCCGCCCTGTGATGCAACTGATGTCCCTCTCTCCAAAAATGTACTCAACGGGACCTGAATGTTGCAACCACACACACGTTGACCTACTGTGAGGAAAAAACGGGTTAGTACATTTCAAACATGAAAAAGGTCATTTTAAATTCAACATGAAAAACCAAAATTCCAAAAGTATCAAACACAAAATAATGCTTACCGAAGAAAGAAAATGTATCGTGCTAGGCACCCTCCTCCTGCCCTGTGGTGCAACTGATGTCCCTCTCTCCAAAAATGTACTCAATGGGAACATAATGTTGCAACCTCACACACGTTGACCTGCTGTGAGGAAAAGATGTGTTAGTACATTTCAAACATGAAAAAGGTCATTTTAAAATCAACATGAAAAACCAAAATTCCAAAAGTATCAAACACAAATTAATGCTTACCGAAGAAAGAAAATGTTTCGTGCTAGGCACCCTCCTCCTGCCCTGTGGTGCAACTGATGTCCCTCTCTCCAAAAATGTACTCAATGGGACCGTAATGTTGCAACCACACACACGTTGACCAGCTGTGAGGAAAAAACGAGTTAGTACATTTCAAACATGGAAAAGGTCACTCTAAAATCAACATGAAAAACCAAAATTCCAAAAGTATCAAACACAAAATAATGCTTACCACAGAAAGAAAATGTATCGTGCTAGGCACCCTCCACCTGCCCTGTGATGCAACTGATGTCCCTCTCTGCAAAAATGTACTGAATGGGGCCATAATGTTGCAACAACACACACGTTGACCTGCTGTGAGGAAAAAATGTGTTAGTACATTTCAAACATGAAAAAGGCCATTTTAAAATCAACATGAAGAACCAAATTTCCAAAAGTATCAAACACAAAATAATGCTTACCGAAGAAAGAGAATGTGTCGTGCTAAGCACACTCCTCCCACCCTGTGGTGCAAGTGATGTCCCTCTCTCCAAAAATAAACTCAATGGGACCATAATGTTGCAACCACACACATGTTGACCTGCTGTGAGGAAAAAACGAGTTAGTACGTTTCAAACATGAAAAAGGTCATTTTAAAATCAACATGTAAAACCAAAATTCCAAAAGTATCAAACACAAATTAATGCTTACCGAAGAAAGAAAATGTAACGTGCTAGGCACCCTCCTCCCGCCCTGTGATGCAACTGATGTCCCACTCTCCAAAAATGTACTCAATGGGACCTGAATGTTGCAACCACACACACGTTGACCTGCTGTGAGGAAAAAACGGGTTAATACATTTCAAACATGGAAAAGGTCATTTTAAAATCAACATGAAAAACCAAAATTCCAAAAGTATCAAACACAAAATAATGCTTACCGAAGAATGAAAATGTTCGTGCTAGGCACCCTCTTCCCGCCCTGTGGGGCAACTGATGTCCCTCTCTCCAAAAATGTACTCAATGGGACCATAATGTTGCAAACACACACACGTTGACCTGCTGTGAGGAAAAAATGTGTTAGTACATTTCAAACATGAAAAAGGTCATTTTAAAATCAACATAAAGAACCAAAATTCCAAAAGTATCAAACACAAAATAATGCTTACCGAAGAAAGAAAATGTATCGTGCTAAGCACCCACCTCCCGCCCTGTGGTGCAACTGATGTCCTTCTCTCCAAATATGTACTCTATGGGACCTGAATGTTGCAACCACACACACGTTGACCTCCTGTGAGGAAAAAACGAGTTAGTTCATTTCAAACATGAAAAAGGTCATTTTAAAATCAACATGAAAAACCAAAATTCCAAAAGTATCAAACACAATATAATGCTTACCGAAGAAAGAAAATGTATCGTGCTAGGCACCCTTCTCCCGCCCTGTGGTGCAAGTGATGTCCCTCTCTCCAAAAATCTACTCAATGGGACCGTAATGTTGCAACCACACACGCAATGACCAGCTGCGAGGAAAAAACGAGATAGTACATTTCAAACATGAAAAAGGTCATTTTAAATCAACATGAAAAACCAAAATTCCAAAAGTATCAAACACAAAATAATGCTTACCGAAGAAAGAGAATGTATCGTGCTCCGCACCCTCCTCCCGCCCTGTGGTGCAAGTGATGTCCCTCTCTCCAAAAATGTAACCAATGGGACCATAATCTTGGAACCACACACACGTTGACCTGCTGTGAGGAAAAAACGGGTTAGTACATTTAGAACATAAAAAAGGTCATTTTAAAATCAACATGAAAAACCAAAATTCCAAAAGTATCAAACACAAAAAAATGCTTACCGAAGGAAGAAAATGTATCGTGCTAGGCACCCTCCTCCCACCCTGTGGTGCAAGTGCTATCCCTCTCCCCAAAAATGTACTCAATGGGACCGTAATGTTGCAACCACACACACGTTGACCTGCTGTGAGGAAAAAATGAGTTAGTACATTTCAAACATGAAAAAGGTCACTTTAAAATCAACATGAAAAACCAAAATTCCAAAAGTATCAAACACAAAATAATGCTTACCGAAGAAAGAAAATGTATCGTGCTAGGCACATTCCTACCGCCCTGTGGTGCAAGTGCTGTCCCCCTCCCCTAAAATGTACTCAATGGGACCGTAATGTTGCAACCACACACACGTTGACCTGCTGTGAAGAAAAAATGAGTTAGTACATTTCAAACATGAAAAAGGTCATTTTAAAATGAACATGAAAAACCAAAATTCCAAAAGTATCAAACACAAATTAATGCTTACCGAAGAAAGAAAATGTTTCGTGCTAGGCACCCTCCTCCCGCCCTGTGGTGCAACTGATGTCCCTCTCTCCAAAAATGTACTCAATGGGGCCGTATTATTGCAACCACACACACGTTGACCTGCTGTGAGGAAAAAACGAGTTAGTACATTTAAACATGGAAAAGGTCATTTTAAAATCAACATGAAAAACCAAAATTCCAAAAGTATCAACCACAAAATAATGCTTACCGAAGAAAGAAAATGTATCGTGCTAGGCACCCTCCTCCCGCCCTGTGGTGCAAGTGCTGTCCCTCTCCCCAAAAATGTACTCAATGGGACGGTAATGTTGCAACCACACACACGTTGACCTGCTGTGAAGAAAAAATGAGTTAGTACATTTCAAACATGAGAAAGGTCATTTTAAAATCAACATGAAAAACCAAAATTCCAAAATTATCAAACACAAAATAATGCTTACCGAAGAAAGAAAATGTATCGTGATAGGCACACTCCTCCCGCCCTGTGGTGCATCTGATGTCCCTTTCTCCAAAAATGTACTCAATGGGATAGTAATGTTGCAACCATACACAGGTTGACCTGCTTTGAGTAAAAAATGAGTTAGTACATTTCAAACATGAAAAAGGTCATTTTAAAATCAACATGAAAAACCAAAATTCCAAAAGTATCAAACACAAAATAATTCTTACAGAAGAAAGAGAATGTATCGTGCTAGGCGCCCTCCTCCCGCCCTGTGGTGCAAGTGATGTCCCTCTCTCCAAAAATGTACTCAATGGGACCATAATGTTGCAACCACACACACGTTGACCTGCTGTGAGGAAAAAATGTGTTAGTACATTTCAAACATGAAAAAGGTAATTTTAAAATCAACATGAAAAACCAAAATTCTAAAAGTATCAAACACAAAATAATGCTTACCGAAGAAAGAAAATGTATAGTGTTAGGCACACTCCTCCCACCCTGTTGTGCAAATGATGCCCCTGTCTCCAAAAATAAACACAATGGGATCGTAATGTTGCAACCACACACACGTTGACCTGCTGTGAGGAAAAAATGAGTTAGTACATTTCAAACATGAAAAAGGTCATTTTAAAATCAACATGAAAAACCAAAATTCCAAAAGTATCAAACACAAAATAATGCTTACCGAAGAAAGAAAATGTATCGTGCTAGGCACACTCCTCCCACCCTGTGGTTCAAGTGATGTCCCTCTCTCCAAAAATAAACTCAATGGGGCCATAATGTTGCAAGCACACACATGTTGACCTGCTGTGAGGAAAAAACGAGTTAGAACATTTCAAACATAAAAAAGGTCATTTTAAGATCAACATGAAAAACCAAAATTCCAAAAGTATCAACACAAAAAAATGCTTACCGAAGAAAGAAAATGAATCGTGCTAGGCACCCTCCTCACGCCCTGTGGTGCAAGTGCTGTCCCTCTCCCCAAAAATGTACTCAATGGGACCGTAATGTTGCAACCACACACACGTTGACCTGCTGTGAGGAAAAAATGAGTTAGTACATTTCAAACATGAAAAAGGTCATTTTAAAATCAACATGAAAAACCAAAATTCCAAAAGTATCAAACACAAATTAATGCTTACCGAAGAAAGAAAATGTAACGTGCTCGGCACCCTTTTCCCGCCCTGTGATGCAACTGATGTCCCTCTCTCCAAAAATGTACTCAATGGGACCTGAATGTTGCAACCACACTCACGTTGACCTACTGTGAGGAAAAACCGGGTTAGTACATTTCAAACATGAAAAAGGTCATTTTAAAATCAACATGAAAAACCAAAATTCCAAAAGTATCAAACACAAAATAATGCTTACCGAAGAAAGAAAATGTATCGTGCTAGGCACCCTCCTCCCGCCCTGTGGTGCAACTGATGTCCCTCTCTCCAAAAATGTACTCAATGGGACCATAATGTTGCAACCACACACACGTTGACCTGCTGTGAGGAAAAGATGTGTTAGTACATTTCAAACATGAAAAAGGTCATTTTAAAATCAACATGAAAAACCAAAATTCCAAAAGTATCAAACACAAATTAATGCTTACCGAAGAAAGAAAATGTTTCGTGCTAGGCACCCTCCTCCTGCCCTGTGGTGCAACTGATGTCCCTCTCTCCAAAAATGTACTCAATGGGACCGTAATGTTGCAACCACACACACGTTGACCAGCTGTGAGGAAAAAACGAGTTAGTACATTTCAAACATGGAAAAGGTCATTCTAAAATCAACATGAAAAACCAAATTCCAAAAGTATCAAACACAAAATAATGCTTACCACAGAAAGAAAATGTATCGTGCTAGGCACCCTCCACCTGCCCTGTGATGCAACTGATGTCCCTCTCTGCAAAAATGTACTGAATGGGGCCATAATGTTGCAACCACACACACGTTGACCAGCTGTGAGGAAAAAATGTGTTAGTACATTACAAACATGAAAAAGGCCATTTTAAAATCAACATGAAAAACCAAAATTCCAAAAGTATCAAACACAAAATAATGCTTACCGAAGAAAGAAAATGTATCGTGCAAAGCACACTCCTCCCACCCTGTGATGCAAGTGATGTCCCTCTCTCCAAAAATAAACTCAATGGGACCATAATGTTGCAACCACACACACGTTGACCTGCTGTGAGGAAAAAACGGGTTAGTACATTTCAAACATGAAAAAGGTCATTTTAAAATCAACAGGAAAAACCAAAATTCCAAAAGTATCAAACACAAAATAATGCTTACCGAAGAATGAAAATGTTCGTGCTAGGCACCCTCTTCCCGCCCTGTGGTGCAAATGATGTCCCTCTCTCCAAAAATGTACTCAATGGGACCATAATGTTGCAAACACACACACGTTGACCTGCTGTGAGGAAAAAATGTGTTAGTACATTTCAAACATGAAAAAGGTCATTTTAAAATCAACATGAATAACCAAAATTCCAAAAGTATCAAACACAAAATAATGCTTACCGAAGAAAGAAAATGTATTGTGCTAGGCACACTCCTCCCACCCTGTGGTGCAAGTGATGTCCCTCTCTCCAAAAATAAACTCAATGGGACCGTAATGTTGCAACCACACACACTTTGACCTGCTGTGAGGAAAAAACGTGTTAGTACATTTCAAACATGAGAAAGAACATTTTAAAATCAACATGAAAAACCAAAATTCCAAATGTATCAAACACAAAATAATGCTTATCGAAGAAAGAATATGTATCGTGCTAGGCACCCGCCTCCCGCCCTGTGGTGAAACTGATGTCCTTCTCTCCAAAAATGTACTCAATGGGACCTGAATGTTGCAACCACACACTCGTTGGCCTGCTGTGAGTAAAATCGTGTTAGTACATTTCAAACATGAAAAAGGTCATTTTAAAATCAACATGAAGAACCAAAATTCCAAAAGTATCAAACACAAAATAATGCTTACCGAAGAAAGAAAATGTATCGTGCTAGGCACCCTCCTCCCGCCCTGTGGTGCAAGTGACGTCCCTCACTCCAAAAATGTACTCAATGGGACCGTAATGTTGCAACCACACACACGTTGACCTGCTGTGAGGAAAAAATGAGTTAGTACATTTCAAACATGAAAAAGGTCATTTTAAAATCAACATGAAAAACCAAAATTCCGAAAGTATTAAACACAAATTAATGCTTAC
Organism: Schistocerca cancellata; assembly: GCF_023864275.1. Classification (NCBI taxonomy): domain Eukaryota; kingdom Metazoa; phylum Arthropoda; class Insecta; order Orthoptera; family Acrididae; genus Schistocerca; species Schistocerca cancellata. The sequence goes on along the minus strand of NC_064628.1, from coordinate 280,214 downwards.
CGAAGAAAGAAAATGTTTCGTGCTAGGCACCCTTCTCCCGCCCTGTGGTGCAACTGATGTCCCTCTCTCCAAAAATGTACTCAATGGGACCGTAATGTTGCAACCACACACACGTTGACCTGCTGTGAGGAAAAAACGAGTTAGTACATTTCAACATGGAAAAGGTCATTTTAAAATCAACATGAAAAACCAAAATCAAACACAAAATAATGCTTACCGAAGAAAGAAAATGTATCGTGCTAGGCACCCTCCTCCCGCCTTGTGGTGCAACTGATGTCCCTCTCTCCAAAAATGTACTCAGTGGGACCGTAATGTTGCAACCACACACACGTTGACATGCTGTGAGGAAAAATGTGTTTGTACATTTCAAACATGAAAAACGTCATTTCAAAATCAACATGAAAAACCAAAGTTCCTAAAGTATCAAACACAAAATAATGCTTACCGAAGAAAGAAAATGAATCGTGCTAGGCACCCTCCTCCCGCCCTGTGGTGCGTGTGCTGTCCCTCTCCCCAAAAATGTACTCAATGGGACCTTAATTTTGCAGCCACACACACGTTGACCTGCTGTGAGGAAAGAATGAGTTAGTACATTTCAAACATGAAAAAGGTCATTTTAAAATCAACATGAAAAACCAAAATTCCAAAAGTATCAAACACAAATTAATGCTTACCGAAGAAAGAAAATGTATCGTGCTAGGCACCCTCCTCCCGCCCTGTGATGCAACTGATGCCCCTCTCTCCAAAAATGTACTCAATGGGACCTGAATGTCCCAACCACACACACGTTGACCTGCTGTGAGGAAAAAACGGGTTAGTACATTTCAAACATGAAAAAGGTCATTTTAAAATCAACATGAAAAACCAAAATTCCAAAAGTATCAAACACAAAATAATGCTTACCGAAGAAAGAAAATGTATCGTGCTAGGCACCCTCCTCCCACCCTGTGGTGCAACTGATGTCCCTCTCTCCAAAAATGTACTCAATGGGACCATAATGTTGCAACCACACACACGTTGACCTGCTGTGAAGAAAAAATGTGTTTGTACATTTCAAACATGAAAAAGGTCATTTTAAAATCAACATGAAAAACCAAAATTCCAAAAGTATCAAACACAAAATAATGCTTACTGAAGAAAGAGAATGTATCGTGCTCCGCACCCTCCTCCCGCCCTGTGGTGCAACTGATGTCCCTCTCTCCAAAAATGTACCCAATGGGACCATAATGTTGCAACCACACACACGTTGACCTACTGTGAGGAAAAAACGAGTTAGTACATTTAGAACATGAAAAAGGTCATTTTAAAATCAACATGAAAAACCAAAATTCCAAAAATATCAAACACAAAATAATGCTTACCGAAGAAAGAAAATGTATCGTGCTAGGCACCCTTCTCCCGCCCTGGGGTGCAAGTGATGTCCCTCTCTCCAAAAATGTACTCAATGGGACCGTAATGTTGCAATCACACACACTTTGACCTGCTGTGAGGAAAAAACGTGTTAGTACATTTCAAACATGAAAAAGGTCATTTTAAAATCAACATGAAAAACCAAAATTCCAAATGTATCAAACATAAAAGAATGCTTACCGAAGAAAAAATTTGTATCGTGCTAGGCACCCTTCTCCCGCCCTGTGGAGCAACTGATGTCCCTCTCTCCAAAAATGTACTCAATGTGGCCGTAATGTTGCAACCACACACACGTTGACCTGCTATGAGGAAAAAACGAGTTAGTACATTTAAACATGGAAAAGGTCATTTTAAAATCAACATGAAAAACCAAAATCAAACACAAAATAATGCTTACCGAAGAAAGAAAATGTATCGTGCTAGGCACCCTCCTCCCGCCCTGTGGTGCAAGTGCTGTCCCTCTCCCCAAAAATGTACTCAATGGGACGGTACTGTTGCAACCACACACACGTTGACCTGCTGTGAAGAAAAAATGTGTTAGTACATTTCAAACATGAAAAAAGTCATTTTAAAATCAACATGAAAAACCAAAATTCCAAAAGTATCAAACACAAATTAATGCTTACCGAAGAAAGAAACTGTTTCGTGCTAGGCACCCTCCTCCCGCGCTGTGGTGCAACTGATGTCCCTCTCTCCAAAAATGTACTCAATGGGACCGTAATGTTGCAACCACACACACGTTGACTTCCTGTGAGGAAAAAACCAGTTAGTACATTTCAAACATGAAAAAGGTCATTTTAAAATCAACATAAAAAACCAAAATTCCAAAAGTATCAAACACAAAATAATGCTTACCGAAGAAAGAAAATGTATCGTGCTAGGCACCCTCCTCCCGCCCTGTGGTGCAACTGATGTCCCTCTCTCCAAAAATGTACTCAATGGGACCGTAATGTTGCAACCACACACACGTTGACCTGCTGTGAGGAAAAAACGAATTACTACATTTCAAACATGAAAAAGGTCATTTTAAAATCAACATGAAAAACCAAAATTCCAAAAGTATCAAACTCAAAATAATGCTTACCGAAGAAAGAAAATGTATCGTGCTAGGCACCCTCCTCTGCCCTGTGGTGCAAGTGATGTCCCTCTCTCAAAAAATGTACTCAATGGGACCGTAATGTTGCAACCACACACACGTTGACCTGCTGTGAGGAAAAAATGAGTTAGTACATTTCAAACATGAAAAAGGTCATTTAAAAATCAACATGAAAAACCAAAATTCCCTAAGTATCAAACACAATATAATGCTTACCGAAGAAAGAAAATGTATCGTGCTAGGCACCCTTCTCCCGCCCTGTGGTGCAAGTGCTGTCCCTCTCTCCAAAAATGTCCTCAATGGGACAGTAATGTTGCAACCACACACACGTTGAACAGCTGTGAGGAAAAAATGAGTTAGTACATTTCAAACATGAAAAAGGTCATTTTAAATTAACATGAAAACCAAAATTCCAAAAGTATCAAACACAAAATAATGCTTACCGAAGAAAAAGTATGTATCGTGCTCCGCAACCTCCTCCCGCCCTGTGGTGCAAGTGATGTCCCTCTCTCCAAAAATGTACTCAATGCGACCATAATGTTGCAACCACACACACGTTGACCTGCTGTGAGGAAAAAACGAGTTAGTACATTTCAAACATGAAAAAGGTCATTTTAAAATCAACATGAAAAACCAAAATTCCAAAAGTATCAAACACAAAATAATGCTTACAGAAGAAAGAAAATGTATCGTGCTAGGCACTCTTCTCCCGCCCTGTGGTGCAAGTGATGTCCCTCTCTCCAAAAATGTACTCAATGGGACCGTAATGTTGCAACCACACACATGTTGACCAGCTGTGAGGAAAAAACGACTTAGTACATTTCAAACATGATAAGGTCATTTTAAAATCAACATGAAGAACCAAAAATCCAAAAGTATCAAACACAAAATAATGCTTACCGAAGAAAGAAATTGTATCGAGCTAGGCACCCTCCTCCCGCCCTGTGGTGCAACTGATGTCCGTCTCTCCAAAAATGTACTCAATGGGACCTTAATGTTACAACCACACACACGTTGACCTGCTGTGAGGAAAAAACGAGTAAGTACATTTGAAACATGGAAAAGGTCATTTTGAAATCAACATGAAAAACCAAAATCAAACACAAAATAATGCTTACCGAAGAAAGAAAATGTATCGTGCTAGGCACCCTCCTCCCGCCCTGTGAAGCAACTGATGTCCCTCTTTTCAAAAATGTACTCAATGGGACCGTAATGTTGCAACCACACACACGTTGACCTAGTGTGAGGAAAAATCGAGTTAGTACATTTCAAACATGAAAAAGGACATTTTGAAATCAACATGAAGAACCAAAATTCCAAAAGTATCCAACACAAAATAATGCTTACCGAAGAGAGAAAATGTATCGTGCTAGGCACCCTCCTCCTGCCCTGTGGTGCAACTGATGTCCCTCTCTCCAAAAATGTACTCAAAGTTACCATAATGTTGCAACCACACACAAGTAGACCTGCTGTGAGGAAAAAACGAGTTAGTACATTTCAAACATGAAAAAGGTCATTTTAAAATCAACATTAAAAACCAAAATTCCAAAAGTATCAAACACAAAATAATGCTTACCGAAGAAAGAAAGTGTATCATGCTAGGCACTCTCCTCCCGCCCTGTGGTGCAACTGATGTCCCTGTCTCCAAAAATGTACTCAATAGGACCATAATGTTGCAACCACACACACGTTGACCTGCTGTGAGGAAAAAACGAGTTAGTACATTTCAAACATGAAAAAGGTCATTTTAAAATCAACATGAAAGACCAAAATTCCAAAAGTATCAAACACAAATTAATGCTTACCGAAGAAAGAAACTGTTTCTTGCTAAGCACCCTCCTCCCGCCCTGTGGTGCAAGTGATGTACCTCTCCCAAAAAATGTACTCAATGGGACCGTAATGTTGCAACCACACACACGTTGACCTGCTGTGAGGAAAAAACGAGTTAGTACATTTCAAACATGAAAAAGGTCATTTTAAAATCAACATGAAAAACCAAAATTCCAAAAGTATAAAACACAAAATAATGCTTACCGAAGTAAGAACCTGTATCGTGCTATGCACCCTCCTCCCGCCCTGTGGTGCAAGTGATGTCCTTCTCTCCAAAAATGTACTCAATGGGACCGTAATGTTGCAACCACACACACGTTGACCTGCTGTGAGGAAAAAACGAGTTACTACATTTCAAACATGAAAAAGGTCATTTTAAAATCAACATGAAAAACCAAAATTCCAAAAGTATCAAATACAAAATAATGCTTACCGAAGAAAGAAAATGTATCGTGTTAGACACCCTCCTCTGCCCTGTGGTGCAAGTGATGTCTCTCTCTCCAAAAATGTACTCAATGCGACCATAATGTTGCAACCACACACACGTTGACCTGCTGTGAGGAAAAAACGAGTTAGTACATTTAGAACATGAATTAGGTCATTTTAAAATCAACATGAAAAACCAATATTCCAAAAGTATCAAACACAAAATAATGCTTACCGAAGAAAGAAAATGTATCGTGCTAAGCACCCTCCTCCCGCTCTGTGAAGCAACTGATGTCCCTCTTTTCAAAAATGTACTGAATGGGACCGTAATGTTGCAACTACACACACGTTGACCTGGTGTGAGGAAAAAACGAGTTAGTACATTTCAAACATGAAAAATAACATTTTAAAATCAACATGAAAAACCAAAATTCCAAAAGTATCAAACACAAAATAATGCTTACCGAAGAAAGAAAATGTATCGTGCTAGGCATCCTCCTCCCGCCCTGTGGTGCAAGTGATGTCCCTCTCTCCAAAAATGTACTCAATGGGACCATAATGTTGCAACCACACACACGTTGACCTGCTGTGAGGAAAAAATGTGTTAGTACATTTCAAACATGAAAAAGGTAATTTTAAAATCAACATGAAAAACCAAAATTCTAAAAGTATCAAACACAAAATAATGCTTACCGAAGAAAGAAAATGTATAGTGTTAGGCACACTCCTCCCACCCTGTTGTGCAAATGATGCCCCTGTCTCCAAAAATAAACACAATGGGATCGTAATGTTGCAACCACACACACGTTGACCTGCTGTGAGGAAAAAATGAGTTAGTACATTTCAAACATGAAAAAGGTCATTTTAAAATCAACATGAAAAACCAAAATTCCAAAAGTATCAAACACAAAATAATGCTTACCGAAGAAAGAAAATGTATCGTGCTAGGCACACTCCTCCCACCCTGTGGTTCAAGTGATGTCCCTCTCTCCAAAAATAAACTCAATGGGGCCATAATGTTGCAAGCACACACATGTTGACCTGCTGTGAGGAAAAAACGAGTTAGAACATTTCAAACATAAAAAAGGTCATTTTAAGATCAACATGAAAAACCAAAATTCCAAAAGTATCAACACAAAAAAATGCTTACCGAAGAAAGAAAATGAATCGTGCTAGGCACCCTCCTCACGCCCTGTGGTGCAAGTGCTGTCCCTCTCCCCAAAAATGTACTCAATGGGACCGTAATGTTGCAACCACACACACGTTGACCTGCTGTGAGGAAAAAATGAGTTAGTACATTTCAAACATGAAAAAGGTCATTTTAAAATCAACATGAAAAACCAAAATTCCAAAAGTATCAAACACAAATTAATGCTTACCGAAGAAAGAAAATGTAACGTGCTCGGCACCCTTTTCCCGCCCTGTGATGCAACTGATGTCCCTCTCTCCAAAAATGTACTCAATGGGACCTGAATGTTGCAACCACACTCACGTTGACCTACTGTGAGGAAAAACCGGGTTAGTACATTTCAAACATGAAAAAGGTCATTTTAAAATCAACATGAAAAACCAAAATTCCAAAAGTATCAAACACAAAATAATGCTTACCGAAGAAAGAAAATGTATCGTGCTAGGCACCCTCCTCCCGCCCTGTGGTGCAACTGATGTCCCTCTCTCCAAAAATGTACTCAATGGGACCATAATGTTGCAACCACACACACGTTGACCTGCTGTGAGGAAAAGATGTGTTAGTACATTTCAAACATGAAAAAGGTCATTTTAAAATCAACATGAAAAACCAAAATTCCAAAAGTATCAAACACAAATTAATGCTTACCGAAGAAAGAAAATGTTTCGTGCTAGGCACCCTCCTCCTGCCCTGTGGTGCAACTGATGTCCCTCTCTCCAAAAATGTACTCAATGGGACCGTAATGTTGCAACCACACACACGTTGACCAGCTGTGAGGAAAAAACGAGTTAGTACATTTCAAACATGGAAAAGGTCATTCTAAAATCAACATGAAAAACCAAATTCCAAAAGTATCAAACACAAAATAATGCTTACCACAGAAAGAAAATGTATCGTGCTAGGCACCCTCCACCTGCCCTGTGATGCAACTGATGTCCCTCTCTGCAAAAATGTACTGAATGGGGCCATAATGTTGCAACCACACACACGTTGACCAGCTGTGAGGAAAAAATGTGTTAGTACATTACAAACATGAAAAAGGCCATTTTAAAATCAACATGAAAAACCAAAATTCCAAAAGTATCAAACACAAAATAATGCTTACCGAAGAAAGAAAATGTATCGTGCTAAGCACACTCCTCCCACCCTGTGATGCAAGTGATGTCCCTCTCTCCAAAAATAAACTCAATGGGACCATAATGTTGCAACCACACACACGTTGACCTGCTGTGAGGAAAAAACGGGTTAGTACATTTCAAACATGAAAAAGGTCATTTTAAAATCAACAGGATAAACCAAAATTCCAAAAGTATCAAACACAAAATAATGCTTACCGAAGAATGAAAATGTTCGTGCTAGGCACCCTCTTCCCGCCCTGTGGTGCAAATGATGTCCCTCTCTCCAAAAATGTACTCAATGGGACCATAATGTTGCAAACACACACACGTTGACCTGCTGTGAGGAAAAAATGTGTTAGTACATTTCAAACATGAAAAAGGTCATTTTAAAATCAACATGAATAACCAAAATTCCAAAAGTATCAAACACAAAATAATGCTTACCGAAGAAAGAAAATGTATTGTGCTAGGCACACTCCTCCCACCCTGTGGTGCAAGTGATGTCCCTCTCTCCAAAAATAAACTCAATGGGACCGTAATGTTGCAACCACACACACTTTGACCTGCTGTGAGGAAAAAACGTGTTAGTACATTTCAAACATGAGAAAGAACATTTTAAAATCAACATGAAAAACCAAAATTCCAAATGTATCAAACACAAAATAATGCTTATCGAAGAAAGAATATGTATCGTGCTAGGCACCCGCCTCCCGCCCTGTGGTGAAACTGATGTCCTTCTCTCCAAAAATGTACTCAATGGGACCTGAATGTTGCAACCACACACTCGTTGGCCTGCTGTGAGTTAAATCGTGTTAGTACATTTCAAACATGAAAAAGGTCATTTTTAAATCAACATGAAGAACCAAAATTCCAAAAGTATCAAACACAAAATAATGCTTACCGAAGAAAGAAAATGTATCGTGCTAGGCACCCTCCTCCCGCCCTGTGGTGCAAGTGACGTCCCTCACTCCAAAAATGTACTCAATGGGACCGTAATGTTGCAACCACACACACGTTGACCTGCTGTGAGGAAAAAATGAGTTAGTACATTTCAAACATGAAAAAGGTCATTTTAAAATCAACATGAAAAACCAAAATTCCGAAAGTATTAAACACAAATTAATGCTTACCGAAGAAAGAAAATGTTTCGTGCTAGGCACCCTTCTCCCGCCCTGTGGTGCAACTGATGTCCCTCTCTCCAAAAATGTACTCAATGGGACCATAATGTTGCAACCACACACACGTTGACCTGCTGTGAGGAAAAAACGAGTTAGTACATTTCAACATGGAAAAGGTCATTTTAAAATCAACATGAAAAACCAAAATCAAACACAAAATAATGCTTACCGAAGAAAGAAAATGTATCGTGCTAGGCACCCTCCTCCCGCCTTGTGGTGCAACTGATGTCCCTCTCTCCAAAAATGTACTCAGTGGGACCGTAATGTTGCAACCACACACACGTTGACATGCTGTGAGGAAAAATGTGTTAGTACATTTCAAACATGAAAAACGTCATTTCAAAATCAACATGAAAAACCAAAGTTCCTAAAGTATCAAACACAAAATAATGCTTACCGAAGAAAGAAAATGAATCGTGCTAGGCACCCTCCTCCCGCCCTGTGGTGCGTGTGCTGTCCCTCTCCCCAAAAATGTACTCAATGGGACCTTAATTTTGCAGCCACACACACGTTGACCTGCTGTGAGGAAAGAATGAGTTAGTACATTTCAAACATGAAAAAGGTCATTTTAAAATCAACATGAAAAACCAAAATTCCAAAAGTATCAAACACAAATTAATGCTTACCGAAGAAAGAAAATGTATCGTGCTAGGCACCCTCCTCCCGCCCTGTGATGCAACTGATGCCCCTCTCTCCAAAAATGTACTCAATGGGACCTGAATGTCCCAACCACACACACGTTGACCTGCTGTGAGGAAAAAACGGGTTAGTACATTTCAAACATGAAAAAGGTCATTTTAAAATCAACATGAAAAACCAAAATTCCAAAAGTATCAAACACAAAATAATGCTTACCGAAGAAAGAAAATGTATCGTGCTAGGCACCCTCCTCCCACCCTGTGGTGCAACTGATGTCCCTCTCTCCAAAAATGTACTCAATGGGACCATAATGTTGCAACCACACACACGTTGACCTGCTGTGAAGAAAAAATGTGTTTGTACATTTCAAACATGAAAAAGGTCATTTTAAAATCAACATGAAAAACCAAAATTCCAAAAGTATCAAACACAAAATAATGCTTACTGAAGAAAGAGAATGTATCGTGCTCCGCACCCTCCTCCCGCCCTGTGGTGCAACTGATGTCCCTCTCTCCAAAAATGTACCCAATGGGACCATAATGTTGCAACCACACACACGTTGACCTACTGTGAGGAAAAAACGAGTTAGTACATTTAGAACATGAAAAAGGTCATTTTAAAATCAACATGAAAAACCAAAATTCCAAAAATATCAAACACAAAATAATGCTTACCGAAGAAAGAAAATGTATCGTGCTAGGCACCCTTCTCCCGCCCTGGGGTGCAAGTGATGTCCCTCTCTCCAAAAATGTACTCAATGGGACCGTAATGTTGCAATCACACACACTTTGACCTGCTGTGAGGAAAAAACGTGTTAGTACATTTCAAACATGAAAAAGGTCATTTTAAAATCAACATGAAAAACCAAAATTCCAAATGTATCAAACATAAAAGAATGCTTACCGAAGAAAAAATTTGTATCGTGCTAGGCACCCTTCTCCCGCCCTGTGGAGCAACTGATGTCCCTCTCTCCAAAAATGTACTCAATGTGGCCGTAATGTTGCAACCACACACACGTTGACCTGCTATGAGGAAAAAACGAGTTAGTACATTTAAACATGGAAAAGGTCATTTTAAAATCAACATGAAAAACCAAAATCAAACACAAAATAATGCTTACCGAAGAAAGAAAATGTATCGTGCTAGGCACCCTCCTCCCGCCCTGTGGTGCAAGTGCTGTCCCTCTCCCCAAAAATGTACTCAATGGGACGGTACTGTTGCAACCACACACACGTTGACCTGCTGTGAAGAAAAAATGTGTTAGTACATTTCAAACATGAAAAAAGTCATTTCAAAATCAACATGAAAAACCAAAATTCCAAAAGTATCAAACACAAATTAATGCTTACCGAAGAAAGAAACTGTTTCGTGCTAGGCACCCTCCTCCCGCGCTGTGGTGCAACTGATGTCCCTCTCTCCAAAAATGTACTCAATGGGACCGTAATGTTGCAACCACACACACGTTGACTTGCTGTGAGGAAAAAACCAGTTAGTACATTTCAAACATGAAAAAGGTCATTTTAAAATCAACATAAAAAACCAAAATTCCAAAAGTATCAAACACAAAATAATGCTTACCGAAGAAAGAAAATGTATCGTGCTAGGCACCCTCCTCCCGCCCTGTGGTGCAACTGATGTCCCTCTCTCCAAAAATGTACTCAATGGGACCGTAATGTTGCAACCACACACACGTTGACCTGCTGTGAGGAAAAAACGAATTACTACATTTCAAACATGAAAAAGGTCATTTTAAAATCAACATGAAAAACCAAAATTCCAAAAGTATCAAACTCAAAATAATGCTTACCGAAGATAGAAAATGTATCGTGCTAGGCACCCTCCTCTGCCCTGTGGTGCAAGTGATGTCCCTCTCTCAAAAAATGTACTCAATGGGACCGTAATGTTGCAACCACACACACGTTGACCTGCTGTGAGGAAAAAATGAGTTAGTACATTTCAAACATGAAAAAGGTCATTTAAAAATCAACATGAAAAACCAAAATTCCCTAAGTATCAAACACAATATAATGCTTACCGAAGAAAGAAAATGTATCGTGCTAGGCACCCTTCTCCCGCCCTGTGGTGCAAGTGCTGTCCCTCTCTCCAAAAATGTCCTCAATGGGACAGTAATGTTGCAACCACACACACGTTGAACAGCTGTGAGGAAAAAACGAGTTAGTACATTTCAAACATGAAAAAGGTCATTTTAAATTAACATGAAAACCAAAATTCCAAAAGTATCAAACACAAAATAATGCTTACCGAAGAAAAAGTATGTATCGTGCTCCGCAACCTCCTCCCGCCCTGTGGTGCAAGTGATGTCCCTCTCTCCAAAAATGTACTCAATGCGACCATAATGTTGCAACCACACACACGTTGACCTGCTGTGAGGAAAAAACGAGTTAGTACATTTCAAACATGAAAAAGGTCATTTTAAAATCAACATGAAAAACCAAAATTCCAAAAGTATCAAACACAAAATAATGCTTACAGAAGAAAGAAAATGTATCGTGCTAGGCACTCTTCTCCCGCCCTGTGGTGCAAGTGATGTCCCTCTCTCCAAAAATGTACTCAATGGGACCGTAATGTTGCAACCACACACATGTTGACCAGCTGTGAGGAAAAAACGACTTAGTACATTTCAAACATGATAAGGTCATTTTAAAATCAACATGAAGAACCAAAAATCCAAAAGTATCAAACACAAAATAATGCTTACCGAAGAAAGAAATTGTATCGAGCTAGGCACCCTCCTCCCGCCCTGTGGTGCAACTGATGTCCGTCTCTCCAAAAATGTACTCAATGGGACCTTAATGTTACAACCACACACACGTTGACCTGCTGTGAGGAAAAAACGAGTTAGTACATTTGAAACATGGAAAAGGTCATTTTGAAATCAACATGAAAAACCAAAATCAAACACAAAATAATGCTTACCGAAGAAAGAAAATGTATCGTGCTAGGCACCCTCCTCCCGCCCTGTGAAGCAACTGATGTCCCTCTTTTCAAAAATGTACTCAATGGGACCGTAATGTTGCAACCACACACACGTTGACCTAGTGTGAGGAAAAATCGAGTTAGTACATTTCAAACATGAAAAAGGACATTTTGAAATCAACATGAAGAACCAAAATTCCAAAAGTATCCAACACAAAATAATGCTTACCGAAGAGAGAAAATGTATCGTGCTAGGCACCCTCCTCCTGCCCTGTAGTGCAACTGATGTCCCTCTCTCCAAAAATGTACTCAAAGTTACCATAATGTTGCAACCACACACAAGTAGACCTGCTGTGAGGAAAAAACGAGTTAGTACATTTCAAACATGAAAAAGGTCATTTTAAAATCAACATGAAAGACCAAAATTCCAAAAGTATCAAACACAAATTAATGCTTACCGAAGAAAGAAACTGTTTCTTGCTAAGCACCCTCCTCCCGCCCTGTGGTGCAAGTGATGTACCTCTCCCAAAAAATGTACTCAATGGGACCGTAATGTTGCAACCACACACACGTTGACCTGCTGTGAGGAAAAAACGAGTTAGTACATTTCAAACATGAAAAAGGTCATTTTAAAATCAACATGAAAAACCAAAATTCCAAAAGTATAAAACACAAAATAATGCTTACCGAAGTAAGAACCTGTATCGTGCTATGCACCCTCCTCCCGCCCTGTGGTGCAAGTGATGTCCTTCTCTCCAAAAATGTACTCAATGGGACCGTAATGTTGCAACCACACACACGTTGACCTGCTGTGAGGAAAAAACGAGTTACTATATTTCAAACATGAAAAAGGTCATTTTAAAATCAACATGAAAAACCAAAATTCCAAAAGTATCAAATACAAAATAATGCTTACCGAAGAAAGAAAATGTATCGTGTTAGACACCCTCCTCTGCCCTGTGGTGCAAGTGATGTCTCTCTCTCCAAAAATGTACTCAATGCGACCATAATGTTGCAACCACACACACGTTGACCTGCTGTGAGGAAAAAACGAGTTAGTACATTTAGAACATGAATTAGGTCATTTTAAAATCAACATGAAAAACCAATATTCCAAAAGTATCAAACACAAAATAATGCTTACCGAAGAAAGAAAATGTATCGTGCTAAGCACCCTCCTCCCGCTCTGTGAAGCAACTGATGTCCCTCTTTTCAAAAATGTACTGAATGGGACCGTAATGTTGCAACTACACACACGTTGACCTGGTGTGAGGAAAAAACGAGTTAGTACATTTCAAACATGAAAAATAACATTTTAAAATCAACATGAAAAACCAAAATTCCAAAAGTATCAAACACAAAATAATGCTTACCGAAGAAAGAAAATGTATCGTGCTAGGCATCCTCCTCCCGCCCTGTGGTGCAAGTGATGTCCCTCTCTCCAAAAATGTACTCAATGGGACCGTAATGTTGCAACCACACACTCGTTGACCTGCTCTCAAGAAAAAACGAGTTAGTACATTTCAAACATGAAAAAGGTCATTTTAAAATCAAGATGAAAAACCAAAATTCCAAAAGTATCAAACACAAAATAATGCTTACCGAAGAAAGAAAATGTATCGTGCTAGGCATCCTCCTCCCGCCCTGTGGTGCAACTGGTGTCCCTCTCTCCAAAAATGTACTCAATGGGACCGTAATGTTGCAACCACACACACGTTGACCTGCTGTGAGGAAAAAACGAGTTAGTACATGTCAAACATGAAAAAGGTCATTTTAAAATCAACATGAAAAACCAAAATTCCAAATTTATGAAACACAAAAAAATGCTTACCGAAGAAAGAAAATGTATAGTGCTAGGCACCCTCCTCCCGCCCTGTGTTGCAACTGGTGTCCTGCTCTCCAAAAATGTACTCAATGGGACCATAATTTTGCAACCACACACACGTTGACCTGCTGTGAGGAAAAAATGAGTTGGTACATTTCAAACATGAAAAATGTCATTCTAAAATCAACATGAAAAACCAAAATTCCAAAAGTATCAAACACAAAATAATGCCTACCGAAGAAAGAAAATGTATCGTGCTAGGCACCCTCCTCCCGCCCTGTGGTGCAACTGATGTCCCTATCTCCAAAAATGCACTCAATGGGACCGTTATGTTGCAACCACACACACGTTGACCTGCTGTGAGGAAAAAACGAATTAGTACATTTCAAACATGAAAAAGGTCATTTTAAAATCAACATGAAAAACCAAAAATCCAAAAGTATCAATCACAAAATAATGCTTACCGAAGAAAGAAAATGTATCGTGCTCTGCACGTTCCTCCCGCCCTGTGGTTGAAGTGATGTCCTTCTCTCCAAAAATGTACTCAATGGGACCATAATGTTGCAACCACACACACGTTGACCTGCTGTGAGGAAGAAACGAGTTAGTACATTTCAAACATGGAAAAGGTCATTTTAAAATCAACATGAAGAACCAAAATCAAACACAAAATAATGCTTACCGAAGAAAGAAAATGTATCGTGCTAGGCACCCTCCTCCCGCCCTGTGGTGCAACTGAAGTCCCTGTCCCCAAAAATGAACTCAATGGGACCATAATGTTGCAACCACACACACGTTGTCCTGCTGTGAGGAAAAAATGTGTTAGTACATTACAAACATGAAATAGGTCATTTCAAAATAAACATGAAAAACCAAAATTCCAAAAGTATCAAACACAAATTAATGCTTACCGAAGAAAGAAAATGTTTCGTGCTAGGCACCCTCCTCCCGCCCTGTGGTGCAACTGATGTCCCTCTCTCCAAAAATCTACTCAATGGGACCGTAATGTTGCAACCACACACACATTGATCTGCTGTGAGGAGAAAACGAGTTAGTACTTTTCAAACATGGAAAAGGTCATTTTAAAATCAACATGATAAACCAAAATCAAACACAAAATAATGCTTACCGAAGAATAAAAATGTATCGTGCTTGGCACCCTCCTCCCGCCCTGTGGTGCAACTGATGTCCCACTCTCCAAAAATGTACTCAATGGGACCATAATGTTGCAACCACACACACGTTGACCTGCTGTGAAGAAAAAACGAGTTAGTACTTTTCACACTTGAAAAAGGTCATTTTAAAATCAACATGAAAAACCCAAATTCCAAAAGTATCAAACACAAAATAATGCTTTCCAAAGAAAGAAAATGTATCGTGCTAGGCACCCTCCTCCCGCCCTGCGGTGCAAGTGATGTCCCTCTCTCCAAAAATGTACTCAATTGCACCATAATGTTGCAACCACACACACGTTGACCTGCTGTGAAGAAAAAACGAGTAAGTACATTTCACACATGAAAAAGGTCATTTTAAAATCAACATGAAAAACCAAAATTTCAAAAGTATCAAACACAAAATAATGCATACCGAAGAAAGAAAATGTGTCGTGCTAGGCACATTCCTCCCACCCTGTGGTGCAAGTGCTGTCCCCCTCCCCAAAAATGTACTCAATGGGACCGTAATGTTGCAACCACACACACGTTGACCTGCTGTGAGGAAAAAAATGAGTTAGTACATTTCAAACATGAAAAAGGTCATTTTAAAATCAACATGAAAAACCAAAATTCCAAAAGTATCAAATACAAAATAATGCTTACCTAAGAAAGAAAATGTTTCGTGCTAGGCACACTCCTCCCGCCCGGTGGTGCAACTGATGTCCCTCTCTCCAAAAATGTACTCAATGGGACCGTAATGTTGCATCCACACACACGTTTACCTGCTGTGAGGAAAAAATGAGTTAATACATTACAAACATGAAAAAGGTGATTTATAATCAACATGAAAAACCAAAATTCCAAAAGTATCAAACACAAATTAATGCTTACCGAAGAAAGAAAATGTTTCGTGCTAGGCACCCTCCTCCCGCCCTGTGGTGCAACTGATGTCCCTCTCTCCAAAAATGTTCTCAATGGGACCTGAATGTTGCAACCACACACATGTTGACCTGTTGTGAGGAAAAAACGAGTTAGTACATTTCAAACATGAAAAAGATCATTTTAAAATCAACATGAAAAACCAAAATCAAACACAAAATAATGCTTACCGAAGAAAGAAAATGTATCGTGCTAGGCACCCTCCTCCCGCTCTGTGAAGCAACTGATGTCCCTCTTTTCAAAAATGTACTCAATGGGACCGTAATGTTGCAACTACACACACGTTGACCTGGTGTGAGGAAAAAATGAGTTAGTACATTTCAAACATGAAAAAGGTCATTTTGAAATCAACATGAAAAACCAAAATTCCAGAGGTATCAAACACAAAAAAATGCTTACCGAAGAGAAAATGTATCGTGCTAGGCACCCTCCTCCCACCCTGTGGTGCAACTGATGTCCCTCTCTCCAAAAATGTACTCAAAGTGACCATAATGTTGCAACCACACACAAGTAGACCTGCTGTGAGGAAAAAATGAGTTAGTACATTTCAAACATGAAAAAGGTCATTCTAAAATCAACTTGAAAAACAAAAATGCCAAAAGTATCAAATACAAAATAATGCTTACCAAAGAAAGGAAATGTATCCTGCTAGGAACCCTCCTCGCGCCCTGTGGTGCAACTGATGTCCCTCTCTCCAAAAATGTACTCAATGGGACCGTAATGTTGCAACCACACATACGTTGACATGCTGTGAGGAAAAAACGAGTTAGTACATTTCAAACATGAAAAAGGTCATTTTAAAATCAACATGAAAAACCAAAATTCCAAAAGTATCAAACACAAAATAATGCTTACCGAAGAAAGAAAGTGTATCGTGCTAGGCATCCTCCACCCGCCCTGTGGTGCAACTGATGTCCCTGTCTCCAAAAATGTACTCAGTGGGACCATAATATTGCAACCACACACACGTTGACCTGCTGTGAGGGAAAAACGAGTTAGTACATTTCAAACATGAAAAAGGTCATTTTAAAATCAACATGAAAGTTCAAAATTCCAAAAGTATCAAACACAAAATAATGCTTACCGAAGAAGGAAAATGTATCGTGCTAGGCATCCTCCTCCCGCCCTGTGGTGCAAGTGATGTCCCTCTCTCCAAAAATGTACTCAATGGGACCGTAATGTTGCAACCACACACTCGTTGACCTGCTCTCAAGAAAAAACGAGTTAGTACATTTCAAACATGAAAAAGGTCATATTAAAAATGAACATGAAAAACCAAAATTCCAAAAGTATCGAACACAAAATAATGCTTACCGAAGAAAGAAAATGAATCGTGCTAGGCACCCGCCACCCGCCCTGTGGTGCAACTGATGTCCCTCTCCAAAAATGAACTCAATGGGACCTGAATGTTGCAACCACACACACGTTGACCTGCTATGAGGAAAAAACGATTTAGTACATTTCAAACATGAAAAAGGTCATTTTAAAATCAAGATGAAAAACCAAAATTCCAAAAGTATCAAACACAAAATAATGCTTAACGAAGAAAGAAAATGTATCGTGCTAGGCACCCACCTCCCGCCCTGTGGTGCAACTGGTGTCCCTCTCTCCAAAAATGTACTCAATGGGACCGTAATGTTTCAACCACACACACGTTGACCTGCTGTGAGGAAAAAACGAGTTAGTACATGTCAAACATGAAAAAGGTCATTTTAAAATCAACATGAAAAACCAAAATTCCAAATTTATGAAACACAAAAAAATGCTTACCGAAGAAAGAAAATGTATCGTGCTCTGCACCTTCCTCCCGCCCTGTGGTGCAAGTGATGTCCCTCTCTCCAAAAATGTACTCAATGGGACCATAATGTTGCAACCACACACACGTTGACCTGCTGTGAGGAAAAAACGAGTTAGTACATTTCAAACATGAAAAAGGTCATTTTAAAATCAACATGAAAAACCAAATTCCAAAAGTACCAAACACAAAAAAATGCTTACCGAACAACGAAAATGTATCGTGCTAGCCACCCTCCTCCCGCCCTGTGGTGCAACTGGTGTCCTTCTCCACAAAAATGTACTCAATGGGACCATAATGTTGCAACCACACACACGTTGACCTGCTGTGAGGAAAAAACGAGTTAGTACATTTCAGACATGAAAAATGT
Organism: Schistocerca cancellata; assembly: GCF_023864275.1. Classification (NCBI taxonomy): domain Eukaryota; kingdom Metazoa; phylum Arthropoda; class Insecta; order Orthoptera; family Acrididae; genus Schistocerca; species Schistocerca cancellata. Next base: position 262,308 of record NC_064628.1, on the reverse strand, counting down.
CATTCTAAAATCAACATGAAAAACCAAAATTCCATAAAGTATCAAACACAAAATAATGCCTACCGAAGAAAGAATATGTATCGTGCTAGGCACCCTCCTCCCGCCCTGTGGTGCAACTGATGTCCCTCTCTCAAAAAATGCACTCAATGGGACCGTAATGTTGCAACCACACACACGTTGACCTGCTGTGAGGAAAAAACGAGTTAGTACATTTCAAACATGAAAAAGGTCATTTTAAAATCAACATGAAAAACCAAAAATCCAAAAGTATCAATCACAAAATAATGCTTACCGAAGAAAGAAAATGTATCGTGCTCTGCACGTTCCTCCCGCCCTGTTGTGCAAGTGATGTCCTTCTCTCCAAAAATGTACTCAATGGGACCATAATGTTGCAACCACACACACGTTGACCTGCTGTGAGGAAGAAACGAGTTAGTACATTTCAAACATGGAAAAGGTCATTTTAAAATCAACATGAGAAACCAAAATCAAACACAAAATAATGCTTACCGAAGAAAGAAAATGTATCGTGCTAGGCACCCTCCTCCCGCCCTGTGGTGCAACTGAAGTCCCTGTCCCCAAAAATGTACTCAATGGGACCATAATGTTGCAACCACACACACGTTGTCCTGCTGTGAGGAAAAAATGTGTTAGTACATTACAAACATGAAATAGGTCATTTTAAAATAAACATGAAAAACCAAAATTCCGAAAGTATCAAACACAAAATAATGCTTACCGAATAAAGCAAATGTATCGTGCTAGGCACACTCCTCCCACCCTGTGGTGCAAGTGATGTCCCTCTCTCCAAAAATAAACTCAATGAGACCATAATGTTGCAACCACACACACGTTGACCAGGTGTGAGGAAAAAACGAGTTAGTACATTTCAAACATGGAAAAGGTCATTTTAAAATCAACATGAAAAACCAAAATTCCAAAAGCATCAAACACAAAAAAATGCTTACCGAAGAAAGAAAATGTATCGTGCTAGGCACCCTCCTCCCGCCCTGTGGTGCAAGTCCTGTCCCTCTCCCCAAAAATGTACTCAATGGGACCGTAATGTTGCAACCACACACACGTTGACCTGCTGTGAGGAAAAAATGAGTTAGTACATTTCAAACATGAAAAAGGTCATTTTAAAATCAACATGAAAAACCAAAATTCCAAAAGTATCAAACACAAATTAATGCTTACCGAAGAAAGAAAATGTTTCATGCTAGGCACCCTCCTCCCGCCCTGTGGTGCAACTGATGTCCCTCTCTCCAAAAATCTACTCAGTGGGACCGTAATGTTGCAACCACACACACATTGATCTGCTGTGAGGAGAAAACGAGTTAGTACTTTTCAAACATAGAATAGGTCATTTTAAAATCAACATGAAAAACCAAAATCAAACACAAAATAATGCTTACCGAAGAAAGAAAATGTATCGTGCTTGGCACCCTCCTCCCGCCCTGTGGTGCAACTGATGTCCCTCTCTCCAAAAATGTACTCAATGGGACCATAATGTTGCAACCACACACACGTTGACCTGCTGTGAGGAAAAATGTGTTAGTACATTTCAAACATGAAGAAGGTCATTTTAAAATCAACATGAAAAACCAAAATTCCAAAAGTGTCAAACACAAAATAATGCTTACCGAAGAAAGAAAATGTATCGTTCTAGGCACACTCCTCCCACCCTGTGGTGCAAGTGATGTCCCTCTCTCCAAAAATAAACTCAATGGACCATAATGTTGCAACCACACACACGTTGACCTGCTGTGAGGAAAAAACGAGTTAGTACATTTCACACTTGAAAAAGGTCATTTTAAAATCAACATGAAAAACCAAAATTCCAAAAGTATAAACACAAAATAATGCTTACCGAAGAAAGAAAATGTGTCGTGCTAGGCACATTCCTCCCGCCCTGTGGTGCAAGTGCTGTCCCCCTCCCCAAAAATGTACTCAATGGGACCGTAATGTTGCAACCACACACACGTTGACCTGTTGTGAGGAAAAAATGAGTTAGTACATTTCAAACATGAAAAAGGTCATTTTAAAATCAACATGAAAAACCAAAATTCCAAATTTATGAAACACAAAAAAATGCTTACCGAAGAAAGAAAATGTATCGTGCTCTGCACGTTCCTCCCGCCCTGTGGTGCAAGTGATGTCCCTCTCTCCAAAAATGTACTCAATGGGACCATAATGTTGCAACCACACACACGTTGACCTGCTGTGAGGAAAAAACGAGTTAGTACATTTCAAACATGAAAAAGGTCATTTTAAAATCAACATGAAAAACCAAATTCCAAAAGTACCAAACACAAAAAAATGCTTACCGAACAACGAAAATGTATCGTGCTAGGCACCCTCCTCCCGCCCTGTGGTGCAACTGGTGTCCTTCTCTCCAAAAATGTACTCAATGGGACCATAATGTTGCAACCACACACACGTTGACCTGTTGTGAGGAAAAAACGAGTTAGTACATTTCAAACATGAAAAATGTCATTCTAAAATCAACATGAAAAACCAAATTCCAAAAGTATCAACCACAAAATAATGCCTACCGAAGAAAGAATATGTATCGTGCTAGGCACCCTCCTCCCGCCCTGTGGTGCAACTGATGTCCCTCTCTCAAAAAATGCACTCAATGGGACCGTAATGTTGCAACCACACACACGTTGACCTGCTGTGAGGAAAAAACGAGTTAGTACATTTCAAACATGAAAAAGGTCATTTTAAAATCAACATGAAAAACAAAAAATCCAAAAGTATCAATCACAAAATAATGCTTACCGAAGAAAGAAAATGTTTCGTGCTAGGCACCCTCCTCCCGCCCTGTGGTGCAACTGATGTCCCTCTCTCCAAAAATCTACTCAGTGGGACCGTAATGTTGCAACCACACACACATTGATCTGCTGTGAGAAGAAAACGAGTTAGTACTTTTCAAACATAGAATAGGTCATTTTAAAATCAACATGAAAAACCAAAATCAAACACAAAATAATGCTTACCGAAGAAAGAAAATGTATCGTGCTTGGCACCCTCCTCCCGCCCTGTGGTGCAACTGATGTCCCTCTCTCCAAAAATGTACTCAATGGGACCATAATGTTGCAACCACACACACGTTGACCTGCTGTGAGGAAAAATGTGTTAGTACATTTCAAACATGAAGAAGGTCATTTTAAAATCAACATGAAAAACCAAAATTCCAAAAGTGTCAAACACAAAATAATGCTTACCGAAGAAAGAAAATGTATCGTTCTAGGCACACTCCTCCCACCCTGTGGTGCAACTGATGTCCCTCTCTCCAAAAATAAACTCAATGGACCATAATGTTGCAACCACACACACGTTGACCTGCTGTGAGGAAAAAACGAGTTAGTACATTTCACACTTGAAAAAGGTCATTTTAAAATCAACATGAAAAACCAAAATTCCAAAAGTATCAAACACAAAATAATGCTTACCGAAGAAAGAAAATGTGTCGTGCTAGGCACATTCCTCCCGCCCTGTGGTGAAAGTGCTGTCCCCCTCCCCAAAAATGTACTCAATGGGACCGTAATGTTGCAACCACACACACGTTGACCTGCTGTGAGGAAAAAATGAGTTAGTACATTTCAAACATGAAAAAGGTCATTTTAAAATCAACATGAAAAACCAAAATTCCAAAAGTATCAAACACAAAATAATGCTTACCGAAGAAAGAAAGTGTATCGCGCTAGGCATCCTCCACCCGCCCTGTGGTGCAACTGATGTCCCTGTCTCCAAAAATGTACTCAGTGGGACCATAATATTGCAACCACACACACGTTGACCTGCTGTGAGGGAAAAACGAGTTAGTGCATTTCAAACATGAAAAAGGTCATTTTAAAATCAACATGAAAGTTCAAAATTCCAAAAGTATCAAACACAAAATAATGCTTACCGAAGAAAGAAAATGTATCGTGCTAGGCATCCTCCTCCCGCCCTGTGGTGCAAGTGATGTCCCTCTCTCCAAAAATGTACTCAATGGGTCCGTAATGTTGCAACGACAAACTCGTTGACCTGCTCTCAAGAAAAAACGAGTTAGTACATTTCAAACATGAAAAAGGTCATATTAAAAATGAACATGAAAAACCAAAATTCCAAAAGTATCGAACACAAAATAATGCTTACCGAAGAAAGAAAATGAATCGTGCTAGGCACCCGCCACCCGCCCTGTGGTGCAACTGATGTCCCTCTCCAAAAATGAACTCAATGGGACCAGAATGTTGCAACCACACAAACGTTGACCTGCTGTGAGGAAAAAACGAGTTAGTACATTTCAAACATGAAAAAGGTCATTTTAAAATCAAGATGAAAAACCAAAATTCCAAAAGTATCAAACACAAAATAATGCTTACCGAAGAAAGAAAATGTATCGTGCTAGGCACCTTCCTCCCGCCCTGTGGTGCAACTGGTGTCCCTCTCTCCAAAAATGTACTCAATGGGACCGTAATGTTTCAACCACACACACGTTGACCTGCTGTGAGGAAAAATCGAGTTAGTACATGTCAAACATGAAAAAGGTCATTTTAAAATCAACATGAAAAACCAAAATTCCAAATTTATGAAACACAAAATAATGCTTACCGAAGAAAGAAAATGTATCGTGCTCTGCACCTTCCTCCCACCCTGTGGTGCAAGTGATGTCCCTCTCTCCAAAAATGTACTCAATGGGACCATAATGTTGCAACCACACACACGTTGACCTGCTGTGAGGAAAAAACGAGTTAATACATTTCAAACATGAAAAAGGTCATATTAAAATCAACATGAAAAACCAAAATTCCAAAAGTACCAAACACATAAAAATGCTTACCGAACAACGAAAATGTATCGTGCTACGCACCCTCCTCCCGCCCTGTGGTGCAACTGGTGTCCTTCTCTCCAAAAATGTACTCAATGGGACCATAATGTTGCAACCACACACACGTTGACCTGCTGTGAGGAAAAAACGAGTTAGTACATTTCAAACATGAAAAATGTCATTCTAAAATCAACATGAAAAACCAAAATTCCAAAAGTATCAAACACAAAATCATGCCTACCGAAGAAAGAATATGTATCGTGCTAGGCACCCTCCTCCCGCCCTGTGGTGCAACTGATGTCCCTCTCTCAAAAAATGCACTCAATGGGACCGTAATGTTGCAACCACACACACGTTGACCTGCTGTGAGGAAAAAACGAGTTAGTACATTTCAAACATGAAAAAGGTCATTTTAAAATCAACATGAAAAACCAAAAATCCAAAAGGATCAATCACAAAATAATGCTTACCGAAGAAAGAAAATGTATCGTGCTCTGCACGTTCCTCCCGGCCTGTGGTGCAAGTGATGTCCTTCTCTCCAAAAATGTACTCAATGGAACCATAATGTTGCAACCACACACACGTTGACCTGCTGTGAGGAAAAAACGAGTTAGTACATTTCACACATGAAAAAGGTCATTTTAAAATCAACATGAAAAACCAAAATTCCAAAAGTAACAAACACAAAATAATGCCTACCAAAGAAAGAAAATGTATCATGCTCCTCCCGCCCTGTGGTGCAAGTGATGTCCCTCTCTCCAAAAATGTACTCAATAGGACAGTAATGTTGCAACCACACACACGTTAACCTGCTGTGAGGAAAAAACGAGTTAGTACATTTCACACATGAAAAAGGTCATTTTAAAATCAACATGAAAGTTCAAAATTCCAAAAGTATCAAACACAAATTAATGCTTACCGAAGAAAGAAAATGTTTCGTGCTAGGCACCCTCCTCCCGCCCTGTGGTTCAACTGATATCCCTCTCTCCAAAAATGTACTCAATGGGACCTGAATGTTGCAACCACACACATGTTGACCTGTTGTGAGGAAAAAACTAGTTAATACATTTCAAACATGAAAAAGGTCATTTTAAAATCAACATGAAAAACCAAAATTCCAAAAGTATAAAACACAAAATAATGCTAACGGAAGAAAGAAAATGTTTCGTGCTAGGCACCCTCCTCCCGCCCTGTGGTGCAACTGATGTCCCTCTATCCAAAAATGTACTCAATGGGACCGTAATGTTGCATCCACACACACGTTGACCTGCTGTGAGGAAAAAACGGGTTAGTACATTTCAAACATGAAAAAGGTCATTTTAAAATCAACAAGAAGAACCAAAATTCCAAAAGTATCAAACACAAAATAATGCTTACCGAAGAAAGAAAATGTATCGTGCTAGGCACCCTCCTCCCGCCCAGTGGTGCAACTGATGTCCCTCTCTCCAAAAATGTACTCAATGGGACCGTAATGTTGCAACCACACACACGTTGAACTGCTGTGAGGAAAAAATGGGTTGGTACATTTCAAACATGAAAAAGGTCATTTTAAAATCAACATGATAAACCAAAATTCCAAAAGTATCAAACACAAAATAATGCTTACTGAAGAAAGAAAATGTATCGTGCTAGGCACCCTCCTCCCGCCCTGTGGTGCAACTGATGTCCCTCTCTCCAAAAATGTACTCAATGGGACCATAATGTTGCAACCACACACACGTTGACCTGCTGTGAGGAAAAAAAGAGTTAGTACATTTCAAACATGAAAAAGGTCATTTTAAAATCAACATGAATAACCAAAATTCCAAAAGTAGCAAACATAAAAAAATGCTTACCGAAGAAAGAAAATGTATCGTGCTAGGCACCCTCCTCCCGCCCTGTAGTGCAACTGGTGTCCCTCTCTCCAAAAATGTACTCAATGGAACCATAATGTTGCAACCACACACACGTTGACCTGCTGTGAGGAAAAAACGAGTTAGTACATTTCAAACATGGAAAAGTTCATTTTAAAATCAACATGAAAAACCAAAATTCCAAAAGTATCAAACACAAAATAATGCTTACGGAAGAAAGAAAATGTATCGTGCAAGGCACCCTCCTCCCGCCCTGTGATGCAAGTGATGTCCCTCTCTCCAAATTATGTACTCAATGGGACCGCAATGTTGCAACCACACACACGTTGACCTGCTGTGAGGAAAAAACGAGTTAGTACCTTTCAAACATGAAAAAGGTCATTTTAAAATCAACATGAAAAACCAAAATTCCAAAAGTATCAAACACAAAATAATGCTTACCGAAGAAAGAATATGTATTGTGCTAGGCACCCGCCTCCCGCCCTGTGGTGCAACTGATGTCCCTCTCTCCAAAAATGAACACAATGGGACCTGACTGTTGCAACCACACACACGTTGACCTGCTGTGAGGAAAAAACGAGTTAGTACATTTCACACATGAAAAAGGTCATTTTAAAATCAACATGAAAAACCAAAATTCCAAAAGTAACAAACACAAAATAATGCTTACCAAAGAAAGAAAATGTATCATGCTCCTCCCGCCCTGTGGTGCAAGTGATGTCCCTCTCTCCAAAAATGTACTCAATAGGACAGTAATGTTGCAACCACACACACTTTGACCTGCTGTGAGGAAAAAACGAGTTAGTACATTTCACACATGAAAACGGTCATTTTAAAATCAACATGAAAAACCAAAATTCCAAAAGTATCAACCAAAAATAATGCTTACCGAAGAAAGAAAATGTATTGTGCTAGGCACCCTCCTCCTGCCTGTGGTGCAAGTGCTGTCCCCCTCCACAAAAATGTACTCAATGGGACCGTAATGTTGCAACCACACAGACGTTGACCTGCTGTGAGGAAAAAATGAGTTAGAACATTTCAAACATGAAAAAGGTCATTTTAAAATCAACATGAAAAACCAAAATTCCAAAATTATCATACACAAATTAATGCTTACCGAAGAAAGAAAATGTTTCGTGCTAGGCACCCTCCTGCCGCCCTGTGGTGCAATTGATGTCCCTCTCTCCAAAAATGTACTCAATGGGACCGTAATGTTGCAACCACACACACGTTGACCTGCTGTGAGGAAAAAACGAGTTAGTACATTTCAAACATTAAAAAGGTCATTTTAAAATCAACATGAAAAACCAAAAATCCAAAAGTGTCAAACACAAAATAATGCTTACCGAAGAAAGAAAATGTATCGTGCTATGCACCCTCCTCCCGACCTGTGGTGCAACTGATGTCCCTCTCTCCAAAAATGTACTCAATGCGACCGTAATGTTGCAACCACACACACGTTGACCTGCTGTGAGGAAAAAACGAGTTAGTACATTTCAAACATGGAAAAGGTCATTTTAAAATCAACATGAAAAACCAAAATCAAACACAGAATAATGCATACCGAAGAAAGAAAATGTATCGTGCTAGGCACCCTCCTCCCGCCCTGTGGTGCAACTGATGTCCCTCTCTCCAAAAATGTACTCAATGGGACCATAATGTTGCAGCCACACACACGTTGACCTGCTGTGAGGAAAAAACGAGTTAGTACATTTCAAACATGAAAAAGGTCATTTTAAAATCGACATGAATAACCAAAATTCGAAAAGTAGCAAACACAAAAAAATGCTTACCGAAGAAAGAAAATGTATCGTGCTGGGCACCCTCCTCCCGCCCTGTGGTGCAACTGGTGTCCCTCTCTCCAAAAATGTACTCAATGGAACCATAATGTTGCAACCACACACACGTTGACCTGCTGTGAGGAAAAAACGAGTTAATACATTTCAAACATTAAAAAGGTCATTTTCAAATCAACATGAAAAACCAAAATTCCAAAAGTATTAAACACAAAATAATTCTTACCGAAGAAAGAAAATGTATCGTGCGCGGCACCCTCCTCCCGCCCTGTGGTGCAAGTGATGTCCCTCTCTCCAAAAAATGTACTCAATGGGACCGCAATGTTGCAACCACACACACGTTGACCTGCTGTGAGGAAAAAACGAGTTAGTACATTTCAAACATGAAAAAGGTCATTTTAAATTCAACATGAAAAACCAAAATTCCAAAAGTATCAAACACAAAATAATGCTTACCGAAGAAAGAATATGTATCGTGCTAGGCACCCGCCTCCCGCCCTGTGGTGCAACTGATATCCCTCTCTCCAAAAATGAACTCAATGGGACCTGAATGTTGCAACCACACACACGTTGACCTGCTGTGAGGAAAAAACGAGTTAGCACATTTCACACATGAAAAAGGTCACTTTAAAATCAACATGAAAAACCAAAACTCCAAAATTATCAAACACAAATTAATGCTTACCGAAGAAAGAAAATGTTTCGTGCTAGGCACCCTCCTGCCGCCCTGTGGTGCAACTGATGTCCCTCTCTCCAAAAATGTACTCAATGGGACCGTAATGTTGCAACCACACACACGTTGACCTGCTGTGAGGAAAAAATGAGTTAGTACATTTCAAACATGAAAAAGGTCATTTTAAAATCAACATGAAAAACCAAAATTCCAAAATTATCAAACACAAATTAATGCTTACCGAAGAAAGAAAATGTTTCGTCCTAGGCACCCTCCTGCCGCCCTGTGGTGCAACTGATGTCCCTCTCTCCAAAAATGTACTCAATGGGACCGTAATGTTGCAACCACACACACGTTGACCTGCTGTGAGGAAAAAACGAGTTAGTACATTTCACACATGAAAAAGTTCATTTTAAAATCAACATGAAAAACCAAAATTCCAAAAATATCAAACACAAAATAATGGTTACCGAAGAAAGAAAATGTATCGTGCTAGGCACCCTACTCCTGCCCTGTGGTGCAAGTGATGTCCCACTCCCCAAAAATGGACTCAATGGGAGCGTAATGTTGCAACCACACACACGTTGACCTGCTGTGAGGAAAAAATGAGTTAGTACATTTCAAACATGAAAAACGTCATTTTAAAATCAAAATGAAAAACCAAAATTCCAAAAATATCAAACACAAAATAATGCTTACCGAAGAAAGAAAATGTATCGTGCTAGGCACCCTCCTCCCGCACTGTGGTGCAAGTGATTTCCCCCTCCCCAAAAATGTACTCAATGGGACCGTAATGTAGCAACCACACACACGTTGAACTGCTGTGAGGAAAAAATGAGTTAGTACATTTCAAATATGAAATAGGTCATTTTAAAATCAACATGAAAAACTAAAATTCCAAAATTATCAAACACAAATTAATGCTTACCGAAGAAAGGAAATGTTTAATGCTAGGCACCCTCCTGCCGCCCTGTGGTGCAACTGATGTCCCTCTCCCCAAAAATGTACTCAATGGGACCGTAATGTTGCAACCGCACACACGTTGACCTGCTGTGAGGAAAAAACGAGTTAGTACATTTCAAACATGGAAAAGGTCATTTTAAAATCAATACGAAAAACCAAAATCAAACACAGAATAATGCTTACCGAAGAAAGAAATAGTATCGTGCTAGGCACCCTCCTCCCGCCCTGTGGTGCAACTGAAGTCCCTCTCTCCAAAAATGTACTCAATGGGACCATAATGTTGCAACCACACACACATTGACCTGCTGTGAGGAAAAAATGTGTTAGTACATTTCAAACATGAAATAGGTCTTTTTAAAATCAACATGAAAAACCAAAATTCCAAAAGTATCAAACACAAAATAATGCTTACCGAAGAAACATAATGTATCGTGCTAGGCACACTCCTCCCACCCTGTGGTGCAAGTGATGTCCCTCTCTCCAAAAATAAACTCAATGGGACCATAATGTTGCAACCACACACACGTTGACCTGCTGTGAGGTAAAACGAGTTAGTACATTTCAAACATGAAAAATGTCATTTAAAAATCAACATGAAAAACCAAAATTTCAAAAGTATCAAACACAAAAAAATGCTTACCGGAGAAAGAAAATGTATCGTGCTAGGCACCCTCCTCCGTCCCTGTGGTGCAAGTGCTGTCCCTCTCCCCAAAAATGTAGTCAATGGGACCATAATGTTGCAACCTCACACAGGTTGACCTGCTGTGAGGAAAAAATGAGTTAGTACATTTCAAACATGAAAAAGGTCATTTTAAAATCAACATGAAAAACCAAAATTCCAAAAGTATCAAACACAAATTAATGCTTACCGAAGAAAGAAAATGTTTCGTGCTAGGCACCCTCCTCCCGCCTTGTGGTGTAACTGATGTCCCTCTCTCCAAAAATGTACTCAATGGGACCGTAATGTTGCAACCACACACACGTTGACCTGCTGTGAGGAAAAAACGAGTTAGTACATATCAAACATGGTAAAGGTCATTTTAAAATCAACAAGAAAAACCAAAATCAAACACAAAATAATGCTTACCGAAGAAAGAAAATGTATCGTACTAGGCACCCTCCTCCCGCCCTGTGGTGGAACTGATGTCCCTCTCTCCAAAAATGTACTCAATGGGACCATAATGTTGCAACCACACACACGTTGACCTGCTGTGAGGAACAATGTGTTAGTACATTTCAAATATGAAAAAGGTCATTTTGAAATCAACATGAAAAACCAAAATTCATAAGTATCAAACACAAAATAATGCTTACCGAAGAAAGAAAATGTATCGTTCTAGGCACACTCCTCCCACCCTGTGGTGCAAGTGATGTCCCTCTCTCCAAAAATAAACTGAATGGACCATATTGTTGCAACCACACACACGTTGACCTGCTGTGAGGAAAAAACGAGTTAGTACATTTCAAACATGAAAAAGGTCACTTTAAAATCAACATGAAAAACCAAAATTCCAAAAGCATCAAACACAAAAAAATGCTTACCGAAGAAAGAAAATGTATCATGCTAGGCACCCTCCTCCCACCCTGTGGTGCAAGTGCTGTCCCTCTCCCCAAATATGTACTCAATGGAACCGTAATGTTGCAACCACACACACGATGACCTGCTGTGAGGAAAAAATGATGTAGTACATTTCAAACATGAAAAAGGTGATTTTAAAATCAACATGAAAAACCAAAATTCCAAAAGTATCAAACACAAATTAATGCTTACCGAAGAAGGAAAATGTTTCGTGCTAGGCACCCACCTCCCGCCCTGTGGTGCAACTGATGTACCTCTCTCCAAAAATGTACTCAATGGGACCTGAATGTTGCAACCACACACACGTTGACCTGTTGTGAGGAAAAAATGAGTTAGTATATTTCAAACATGAAAAAGGTCATTTTAAAATCAACATGAAAAACCAAAATTCCAAAAGTATCAAACACAAAATAATGCTTACCGAAGAAAGAAAATGTATCGTGCTAGGCACCCTCCTCCCGCCCTGTGGTGCAACTGATGTCCCTCTCTCCAAAAATCTACTCAATGGGACCGTAATGTTGCAACCACACACACGTTGACCTGCTGTGAGGAAAAAATGTGTTAGTACATTTCAAACATGAAAAATTTCATTTTAAGATCAACATGAAAAACAAAAATTCCAAAAGTATCAAACACAAAATAATGCTTAACGAAGAAAGAAAATGTATCGTGCTAGGCACCCTCCTCCCGCCCTGTGGTGCAACTGATGTCCCTCTCTCCAAAAATGTACTCCATGGGACCGTAATGTTCCAACCACACACACGTTGACCTGCTGTGAGGAAAAAACGAGTTAGTACATTTCAAACATGAAAAACGTCATTTTAAAAACAACATGAAAAACCAAAATTCCAAAAGTATCAAACACAAAATAATGCTTACCGAAGAAGGAAAATGTATCGTGCTAGGCACCCTCCTCCCGACCTGTGGTGCAACTGATGACCCTATCACCAAAAATGTACTCAATGGGACCGTAATGTTGCAACCACACACACGTTGACCTGCTGTGAGGAAAAAACGAGTTAGTGAATTTCAAACATGAAAAAGGCCATTTTAAAATCAACATGAAAAACCAAAATTCCAAAAGTATCAAACACAAAATAATGCTTACCGAAGAAAGAAAATGTATCGTGCTAGGCACCCTCCTCCCGCCCTGTGGTGCAACTGATGTCCCTCTCTCCAAAATTGTACTCAATGGGACCGTAATGTTGCAACCACACACACGTTGACCTGCTGTGAGGAGAAAACGAGTTAGTACATTTCAAACATGAAAAAGGTCATTTTGAAATCATTATGAAGAACCAAAAATCCAAAAGTATCAAACAGAAAATAATGCTTACCGAAGAAAGAAATTGTATCGTGCTAGGCACCCTCCTCCCGCCCTGTGGTGCAACTGATGTCTCTCTCTCCAAAAATGTACTCAATGGGACCGTAATGTTGCAACCACACACACGTTGACCTGCTGTTAATGAAAAAACGAGTTAGTACATTTCAAACATGGAAAAGGTCATTTTAAAATCAACATGAAAAACCAAAATCAAATACAAAATAATGCTTATCGAAGAAAGAAAATGTATCGTGCTAGGCACCCTCCTCCCGACCTGTGGTGCAACTAATGTCCCACTCTCCAAAAATGTACTCAATGGGACCATAATGTTGCAACCACACACACGTTGACCTGCTGTGAGGAAAAATGTGTTAGTACATTTCAAACATGAAAAAGGTCATTTTAAAATCATCATGAAAAACCAAAATTCCAAAAGTACCAAACACAAAATAATGCTTACCGAAGAAAGAAACTGTATCGTTCTAGGCACACTCCTCCCACCCTGTGGTGCAAGTGATGTCCCTCTCTCCAAAAATAAACTCAATGGACCATAATGTTGCAACAACACACACGTTGACCTGCTGTGAGGAAAAAACGAGTTGGTACATTTCAAACAAGAAAAAGGTCATTTTAAAATCAACATGAAAAATAAAATTCCAAAAGTATCAAACACAAAAAAATGCTTACCGAAGAAAGAAAATGTATCATGCTAGGCACCCTCCTCCCGCCCTGTGGTGCAACTGACGTCCCTCTCTCCAAAGATGTACTCAATGGGACCTGAATGTTGCAACCACACACACGTTGACCTGTTGTGAGGAAAAAACGAGTTAGTACATTTCAAACTTGAAAAACGTCATTTTAAAATCAACATGAAAAACCAAAATTCCAAAAGTATCAAACACAGAATAATGCTTACCGAAGAAAGAAAATGTATCGAGCTAGGAACCCTCCTCCCGCCCTGTGGTGCAACTGATGTCCCTCTCTCCAAAAATGTACTCAATGGGACCGTAATGTTGCAACCACACATACGTTGACCTGCTTTGAGGAAAAAACGGGTTAGTACATTTCAAACATGAAACAGGTCATTTTAAAATCAACATGAAAACCAAAATTACAAAAGTATCAAACACAAAATAATGCTTACCGAAGAAAGAAAATGTATCGTGCTAGGCACCCTCCTCCCGCCCTGTGGTGCAACTGATGTCCCTCTCTCCAAAAATGTACTCCATGGGACCATAAAGTTGCAACCACACACACGTTGACCTGTTGTGAGGAAAAAACGAGCTGGTACATTCCAAACATGAAAAAGGTCATTTTAAAAACAACATGAAAAAACAAAATTCCAAAAGTATCAAACACAAAATAATGCTTACCGAAGAAAGAAAATGTATCGTGCAAGGCACCCTCCTCCCGCCCTGTGGTGCAAGTGATGTCCCTCTCTCCAAAAATGTACTCAAAGGGACCGTAATGTTGCAACCACCCACACGTTGACCTGGTGTGAGGAAAAAATGAGTTAGTACATTTCAAACATGAAAAAGGTCATTTTAAAATCAACATGAAAAACCAAAATTCCAAAAGTATCCAACACATAATAATGCTTACCGAAGAAAGAAAATGTATCGTGCTAGGCATCCTCCTCCCGCCCTGTGGTGCAACTAGTGTCTCTCTCTCCAAAAATGTACTCAAAGTGACCATAATGTTGCAACCACACACAAGTTGACCTGCTGTGAGGAAATAACGAGTTAGTACATTTCAAACATGGAAAAGGTCATTTTAAAATCAACATGAAAAACCAAAATCAAACACAAAATAATGCTTACCGAAGAAAGAAAATGTATCGTGCTAGGCACCCTCTTCCCGCCCTGTGGTGCAACTGATGTCCCTCTCTCCAAAAATGTACTCAATGGGACCATAATGTTGCAACCACACACACGTTGACCTGCTGTGAGGAAAAAACGAGTTAGAACATTTCAAAAATGAAAAAGGTCATTCTAAAATCAACATGAAAAACCAAGATTCCAAAAGTATCAAACACAAAATAATGCTTACCGAAGAAAGAAAATGTATCGTGCTAGGCACCCTCCTCCCGCCCTGTGGTGCAACTGATGTCCCTCTCTCCAAAAATGTACTCCATGGGACCATAAAGTTGCAACCACATACATGTTGACCTGTTGTGAAGAAAAAACGAGCTGGTACTTTCCAAACATGAAAAAGGTCATTTTAAAAACAACATGAAAAAACAAAATTCCAAAAGTATCAAACACAAAATAATGCTTACCGAAGAAAGAAATTGTATCGTGCTAGGCACCCTCCTCCCGCCCTGTGGTGCAACTGATGTCTCTCTCTCCAAAAATGTACTCAATGGGACCGTAATGTTGCAACCACACACACATTGACCTGCTGTGAGGAAAAAACGAGTTAGTACATTTCAAACATGGAAAAGGTCATTTTAAAATCAACATGAAAAACCAAAATCAAACACAAAATAATGCTAACCGAAGAAAGAATATGTATCGTGCTAGGCACCCTCCTCCCGCCCTGTGAAGCAACTGATGTCCCTCTTTTCAAAAATGTACTCAATGGGACCGTAATGTTGCAACCACACACACGTTGACCTGGTGTGAGGAAAAAATGAGTTAGTACATTTCAAACATGAAAAAGGTCATTTTAAAATCAACATGAAAAACCAAAATACCAGAAGTATCCAACACAAAATAATGCTTACCGAAGAAAGAAAATGTATCGTGCTAGGCACCCTCCTCCCGCCCTGTGGTGCAACTGATGTCCCTCTCTCCAAAAATGTACTCCATGGGACCATAAAGTTGCAACCACACACACGTTGACCTGTTGTGAAGAAAAAACGAGCTGGTACATTCCAAACATGAAAAAGGTCATTTTAAAAACAACATGAAAAAACAAAATTCCAAAAGTATCAAACACAAAATAATGCTTACCGAAGAAAGAAAATGTATCGTGCTAGGCACCCTCCTACTGCCCTGTGGTGCAACTGATGTCCCTCTCTCCAAAAACGTACTCAAAGGGACCGTAATGTTGCAACCACACACACGTTGACCTGGTGTGAGGAAAAAATGAGTTAGTACATTTCAAACATGAAAAAGGTCATTTTAAAATCAACATGAAAAACCAAAATTCCAAAAGTATCCAACACAAATTAATGCTTACCGAAGAAAGAAAATGTATCGTGCTAGGCATCCTCCTCCCGCCCTGTGGTGCAACTAGTGTCTCTCTCTCCAAAAATGTACTCAAAGTGACCATAATGTTGCAACCACACACAAGTTGACCTGCTGTGAGGAAATAACGAGTTAGTACATTTCAAACATGGAAAAGGTCATTTTAAAATCAACATGAAAAACCAAAATCAAACACAAAATAATGCTTACCGAAGAAAGAAAATGTATCGAGCTAGGCACCCTCCTCCCGCCCTGTGGTGCAAGTGCTGTCCCTTTCCCCAAAAATGTACTCAATGGGACCGTAATGTTGCAACCACACACACGTTGACCTGCTGTGAGAAAAAATGAGTTAGTACATTTCAAACATGAAAAAGTTCATTTTAAAATCAACATGAAAAACCAAAATTCCAAAAGTATCAAACACAAATTAATGCTTACCGAAGAAAGAAAGAGTTTCGTGCTAGGCACCCTCCTCCCGCCCTGTGGTGCAAGTGATGTCCCTCTCTACAAAAATGTACTCAATGGGTCCGTAATGTTGCAACCACACACAGGTTGACCTGCTGTGAGGAAAAAACGAGTTAGTACATTTCAAACATGGAAAAGGTCATTTTAAAATCAACATGAAAAACCAAAATCAAACACAACATAATGCTTACCGAAGAAAGAAAATGTATCGTGCTAGGCACCCTCTTCCCGCCCTGTGGTGCAACTGATGTCCCTCTCTCCAAAAATGTACTCAATGGGACCATAATGTTGCAACCACACACACGTTGACCTGCTGTGAGGAAAAAACGAGTTAGTACATTTCAAAAATGAAAAAGGTCATTCTAAAATCAACATGAAAAACCAAGATTCCAAAAGTATCAAACACAAAATAATGCTTACCGAAGAAAGAAAATGTATCGTGCTAGGCACCCTCATCCCGCCCTGTGGTGCAAGTGATGTCCCTCTCTCCAATAATGTACTCAATGGGACAGTAATGTTGCAACCACACACACGTTGACCTGCTGTGAGGAAAAAACGAGTTAGTACATTTCAAACATGAAAAAGGTCATTTTAAAATCAACATGAAAAACCAAAATTCCAGAAGTATCAAACACAAAATAATGCTTACCGAGTAAAGAAAATGTATCGTGCTAGGCACCCTCCTCCCGCCCTGTGGTGCAAGTGATGTCCCTCTCTCCAAAAATGTACTCAATGGGACCGTAATGTTGCAACCACACACACGTTGACCTGCTGTGAGGAAAAAATGAGTTAGTACATTCCAAACATGAAAAAGGTCATTTTAAAATCCACATGAAAAACCAAAATTCCAAAAGAATCACACACAAAAAAATGCTTACCGAAAAGAGAAAATGTATCGTGCTAGGCACCCTCCTCCCGCCCTGTGGTGCAACTGATGTCCCTCTCTCCAAAAATGTACTCAATGGGACCATAATGTTGCAACCACACACACGTTGACCTGCTGTGAGGAAAAAACGAGTTAGTACATTTCAAAAATGAAAATGGTCATTCTAAAATCAACATGAAAAACCAAGATTCCAAAAGTATCAAACACAAAAAAATGCTTACCGAAGAAAGAAAATGTATCGTGCTAGGCACCCTCATCCCGCCCTGTGGTGCAAGTGATGTCCCTCTCTCCAATAATGTACTCAATGGGACAGTAATGTTGCAACCACACACACGTTGACCTGCTGTGAGGAAAAAACGGGTTAGTACATTTCAAACATGAAACAGGTCATTTTATAATCAACATGAAAACCAAAATTACAAAAGTATCAAACACAAAATAATGCTTACCGAAGAAAGAAAATGTATCGTGCTAGGCACCCTCCTCCCGCCCTGTGGTGCAACTGATGTCCCTCTCTCCAAAAATGTACTCCATGGGACCATAAAGTTGCAACCACACACAAGTTGACCTGCTGTGAGGAAAAAACGAGTTAGTACATTTCAAACATGAAAAAGGTCATTTTAAAATCAACATGAAAAACCAAAATTCCAAAAGTATCAAACACAAAATAATGCTTACCGAAGAAAGAAAATGTATCGTGCTTGGCACCCTCCTCCCGCCCTGTGGTGCAAGTGATGTCCCTCTCTCCAAAAATGTACTCAAAGGGACCGTAATGTTGCAACCACACACACGTTGACCTGGTGTGAGGAAAAAATGAGTTAGTACATTTCAAACATGAAAAAGGTCATTTTAAAATCAACATGAAAAACCAAAATTCCAAAAGTATCCAACACAAAATAATGCTTACCGAAGAAAGAAAATGTATCGTGCTAGGCATCCTCCTCCCGCCCTGTGGTGCAACTAGTGTCTCTCTCTCCAAAAATGTACTCAAAGTGACCATAATGTTGCAACCACACACAAGTTGACCTGCTGTGAGGAAATAACGAGTTAGTACATTTCAAACATGGAAAAGGTCATTTTAAAATCAACATGAAAAACCAAAATCAAACACAAAATAATGCTTACCGAAGAAAGAAAATGTATCGAGCTAGGCACCCTCCTCCCGCCCTGTGGTGCAAGTGCTGTCCCTTTCCCCAAAAATGTACTCAATGGGACCGTAATGTTGCAACCACACACACGTTGACCTGCTGTGAGAAAAAATGAGTTAGTACATTTCAAACATGAAAAAGGTCATTTTAAAATCAACATGAAAAACCAAAATTCCAAAAGTATCAAACACAAATTAATGCTTACCGAAGAAAGAAAGAGTTTCGTGCTAGGCACCCTCCTCCCGCCCTGTGGTGCAAGTGATGTCCCTCTCTACAAAAATGTACTCAATGGGTCCGTAATGTTGCAACCACACACAGGTTGACCTGCTGTGAGGAAAAAACGAGTTAGTACATTTCAAACATGGAAAAGGTCATTTTAAACCAACATGAAAAACCAAAATCAAACACAACATAATGCTTACCGAAGAAAGAAAATGTATCATGCTAGGCACCCTCTTCCCGCCCTGTGGTGCAACTGATGTCCCTCTCTCCAAAAATGTACTCAATGGGACCATAATGTTGCAACCACACACACGTTGACCTGCTGTGAGGAAAAAACGAGTTAGTACATTTCAAAAATGAAAAAGGTCATTCTAAAATCAACATGAAAAACCAAGATTCCAAAAGTATCAAACACAAAATAATGCTTACCGAAGAAAGAAAATGTATCGTGCTAGGCACCCTCATCCCGCCCTGTGGTGCAAGTGATGTCCCTCTCTCCAATAATGTACTCAATGGGACAGTAATGTTGCAACCACACACACGTTGACCTGCTGTGAGGAAAAAACGAGTTAGTACATTTCAAACATGAAAAAGGTCATTTTGAAATCAACATGAAAAACCAAAATTCCAGAAGTAACAAACACAAAATAATGCTTACCGAGTAAAGAAAATGTATCGTGCTAGGCACCCTCCTCCCGCCCTGTGGTGCAAGTGATGTCCCTCTCTCCAAAAATGTACTCAATGGGACCGTAATGTTGCAACCACACACACGTTGACCTGCTGTGAGGAGAAAATGAGTTAGTACATTCCAAACATGAAAAAGGTCATTTTAAAATCCACATGAAAAACCAAAATTCCAAAAGAATCACACACAAAAAAATGCTTACCCAAAAACGAAAATGTATCGTGCTAGGCACCCTCCTCCCGCCCTGTTGTGCAACTGATGTCCCTCTCTCCAAAAATGTACTCCATGGGACCATAATGTTGCAACCACACACACGTTGACCTGCTGTGAGGATAAAACGAGTTAGTACATTTCAAACATGAAAATGGTCATTTTAAAATCAAAATGAAAAACCAAAATTCCAAAACTATCAAACACAAAAAAATGCTTACCGAAGAAAGAAAATTTAACGTGCTAGGCACCCTGCTCCCGCCCTGTGGTGCAAGTGATGTCCCTCTCACCAAAAATGTACTCAATGGGACCATAATGTTGCAACCACACACACGTTGACCTGCTGTGAGGAAAAAACGAGTTAGTACATTTCAAAAATAAGAAAGGTCATTTTAAAATCCACATGAAAAACCAAGATTCCAAAAGTATCAAACACAAAATAATGCTTACCGAAGAAAGAAAATATATCGTGCTAGGCACCCTCATCAAGCCCTGTGGTGCAAGTGATATCCCTCTCTCCAATAATGTACTCAATGGGACAGTAATGTTGCAACCACACACACGTTGACCTGCTGTGAGGAAAAAACGAGTAAGTACATTTCAAACATGAAAAAGGTCATTTTAAAATCAACATGAAAAACCAAAATTCCAGAAGTATCAAACACAAAATAATGCTTACCGAGTAAAGAAAATGTATCGTGCTAGGCACCCTCCTCCCGCCCTGTGGTGCAAGAGATGTCCCTCTCTCCAAAAATGTACTCAATGGGACCGTAATGTTGCAACCACACACACGTTGACCTGCTGTGAGGAAAAAACGAGTTAGTACATTTCAAACTTGAAAAAGGTCATTTTAAAACCAACATGAAAAACAAAAATTCCAAAAGTATCAAGCACAAAATAATACTTACCAACGAAAGAAAATGTATCGTGCCAGGCACCCTCCTCCCGCATTGTGGTGCAAGTGATATCCCTCACTCCAAAAATGTACTCAATGGGACCGTAATGTTGCAACCACACACACGTTGACCTGCTGTGAGGAAAAAACGAATTAGTACATTTTAAACATGAAAAAGGTTCTTTTTAAATTCAACATGAAAAACCAAAATTCCAAAAGTATCAAACACAAAAAAATGCTTACCGAAGAAAGAAAATGTATCGTGTTCTGCACCTTCCTCCCGTGCTGTGGTGCAAGTGATGTCCCTCTCTCCAAAAATGTACTCAATGGAACCATAATGTTGCAACCACACACACGTTGACCTACTGTGAGGAAAATAATGAGTTAGTACATTGCAAGCATGAAAAAGGTCATTTTAAAATCAACATGAAAAACCAAATTTCCATAAGTATCAAACACAAAATAATGCTTACCCAAGAAAGAAAATGTATCGTGCTAGGCACCCTGCTCCCGCCCTGTGGTGCAAGTGATGTCCCTCTCACCAAAAATGTACTCAATGGGACCATAATGTTGCAACCACACACACATCGACCTGCTGTGAGGAAAAAACGTGTTCGTACATTTCAAACATGAAAAAGGTCATTTTAAAATCAACATGAAAAACCAAAATTCCAAAAGTATCAAACACAAAAAAATGCTTACCAAAGAAAGAAAATGTATCATGATCTGCACATTCCTCCTGCCCTGTGGTGCAAGTGATGTCCCTCTCTCCAAAAATTTACTCAATGGGACCGTAATGTTGCAACCACACACACGTTGACCTTCTGTGAGGAAAAAAGGAGTTAGTACATTTCAAACATGAAAAAGGTCATTTTAAAATCAACATGAAAAATCGAAATTCCAAAAGGAATCAAACACAATGAAATGCTTACCGAAGAAAGAAAATGTATCGTGCTAGGCACCCTCCTCAAACCCTGTGTTGCAACTGATGTCCCTCTCTCCAAAAAGGTACTCAATGGGACCATAATGTTGCAACCACACACACGTTGACCTGCTGTGAGGAAAAAACGAGTTAGTACATTTTAAACATGAAAAAGGTCATTTTAAAATCAACATGAAAAATCAAAATTCCAAAAGTTTCAAACACAAAAAAGAGCTTACCGAAGAAAGAAAATGTATCGTGCTCTGCACCTTCCTCCCGTGCTGTGGTGCAAGTGATTTCCCTCTCCAAAAATGTACTCAATGGAACCATAATGTTGCAACCACACACACGTTGACCTGCCGTGAGGAAAATAACGAGTTAGTACATTCCAAGCATGAAAAAGGTCATTTTAAAATCAACATGAACAACCAAATTTCCAAAAGTATCAAACACAAAATAATGCTTACCCAAGAAACAAAATGTATCGTGCTAGGCACCCTCCTCCCGCCCTGTGGTGCAAGTGATGTCCCTCTCACCATAAATGTACTCAATGGGACCGTAATGTTGCAACCACACACACGTTGACCTGCTGTGAGGAAAAAACGCGTTAGTACATTTCAAACTTGAAAAAGGTCATTTTAAAACCAACATGAAAAACAAAAATTCCAAATTTATCAAACACAAAAAATGCTTACCGAAGAAAGAAAATGTATCGTGCTCTGCACCTTCCTCCCGTGCTGTGGTGCAAGTGATGTCCCTCTCTCCAAAAATGTACTCAATGGGACCATAATGTTGCAACCACACACACGTTGACCTGCTGTGAGGAAAAAACGAGTTAGTACATTTCAAACATGAAAAAGGTCATTTTAAAATCAACATGAAAAACAAAAATTCCAAAAGTATCAAACACAAAATAATGCTTACCCAAGAAACAAAATGTATCGTGCTAGGCACCCTCCTCCCGCCCTGTGGTGCAAGTGATGTCCCTCTCACCAAAAATGTACTCAATGGGACCGTAATGTTGCAACCACGCACACGTTGACCTGCTGTGAGGAAAAAACGAGTCAGTACATTTCAAACATGAAAAAGGTCATTTTAAAATCAACATGAAATACCAAAATTCCAAAAGTATCAAACACACAGAAATGTTTACCAAAGAAAGGAAATATATCGTGCTAGGCACCCTCATCCCGCCCTGTGGTGCAAGTGATATCCCTCTCTCCAATAATGTGCTCAATGGGACAGTAATGTTGCAACCACACACACGTTGACCTGCTGTGAGGAAAAAACGAGTTAGTACATTTCAAACATGAAAAAGGTCATTTTAAAATCAACATGAAAAACCAAAATTCCAGAAGTATCAAACACAAAATAATGCTTACTGAGTAAAGAAAATGTATCGTGCTAGGCACCCTCCTCCCGCCCTGTGGTGCAAGAGATGTCCCTCTCTCCAAAAATTACTCAATGGGACAGTAATGTTGCAACCACACACACGTTGACCTGCTGTGAGGAAAAAACGAGTTAGTACATTTCATACTTGAAAAAGGTCATTTTAAAACCAACATGAAAAACAAAAATTCCAAAAGTATCAAGCACAAAATAATACTTACCAACGAAAGAAAATGTATCGTGCCAGGCACCCTCCTCCCGCCCTGTGGTGCAAGTGATATCCCTCACTCCAAAAATGTACTCAATGGGACCGTAATGTTGCAACCACACACACGTTGACCTGCTGTGAGGAAAAAACGAATTAGTACATTTTAAACATGAAAAAGGTCATTTTAAATTCAACATGAAAAACCAAAATTCCAAAAGTATCAAACACAAAAAAATGCTTACCGAAGAAAGAAAATGTATCGTGTTCTGCACCTTTCTCCCGTGCTGTGGTGCAAGTGATGTCCCTCTCTCCAAAAATGTACTCAATGGAACCATAATGTTGCAACCACACACACGTTGACCTACTGTGAGGAAAATAATGAGTTAGTACATTGCAAGCATGAAAAAGGTCATTTTAAAATCAACATGAAAAACCAAATTTCCATAAGTATCAAACACAAAATAATGCTTACCCAAGAAAGAAAATGTATCGTGCTAGGCACCCTGCTCCCGCCCTGTGGTGCAAGTGATGTCCCTCTCACCAAAAATGTACTCAATGGGACCGTAATGTTGCAACCACACACACGTCGACCTGCTGTGAGGAAAAAACGTGTTCGTACATTTCAAACATGAAAAAGGTCATTTTAAAATCAACATGAAAAACCAAAATTCCAAAAGTATCAAACACAAAAAAATGCTTACCAAAGAAAGAAAATGTATCATGATCTGCACATTCCTCCTGCCCTGTGGTGCAAGTGATGTCCCTCTCTCCAAAAATTTACTCAATGGGACCGTAATGTTGCAACCACACACACGTTGACCTTCTGTGAGGAAAAAAGGAGTTAGTACATTTCAAACATGAAAAAGGTCATTTTAAAATCAACATGAAAAATCGAAATTCCAGAAGGAATCAAACACAATGAAATGCTTACCGAAGAAAGAAAATGTATCGTGCTAGGCACCCTCCTCAAACCCTGTGTTGCAACTGATGTCCCTCTCTCCAAAAAGGTACTCAATGGGACCATAATGTTGCAACCACACACACGTTGACCTGCTGTGAGGAAAAAACGAGTTAGTACATTTTAAACATGAAAAAGGTCATTTTAAAATCAACATGAAACATCAAAATTCCAAAAGTTTCAAACACAAAAAAGAGCTTACCGAAGAAAGAAAATGTATCGTGCTCTGCAACTTCCTCCCGTGCTGTGGTGCAAGTGATTTCCCTCTCCAAAAATGTACTCAATGGAACCATAATGTTGCAACCACACACACGTTGACCTGCCGTGAGGAAAATAACGAGTTAGTACATTCCAAGCATGAAAAAGGTTATTTTAAAATCAACATGAACAACCAAATTTCCAAAAGTATCAAACACAAAATAATGCTTACCCAAGAAAGAAAATGTATCGTGCTAGGCACCCTCCTCCCGCCCTGTAATGCAAGTGATGTCCCTCTCACCAAAAATGTACTCAATGGGACCGTAATGTTGCAACCACACACACGTTGACCTGCTGTGAGGAAAAAACGTGTTCGTACATTTCAAACATGAAAAAGGTCATTTTAAAATCAACATGCAAAACCAAAATTCCAAAAGTATCAAACACAAAAAAATGCTTACCAAAGAAAGAAAATGTATCGTGATCTGCTCATTCCTCCCGCCCTGTGGTACAAGTGATGTCCCTCTCTCCAAAAATGTACTCAATGGGACCGTAATGTTGCAACCACACACACGTAGACCTGCTGTAAGGAAAAAACGAGTTAGTACATTTCAAACATGAAAAAGGTCATTTTAAAATCAACATGAAAAACCAAAATTCCAAATTTATCAAACACAAAATAATGCTAACCGAAGAAAGATAATGTATCGTGCTCTTACTTTCCTCCTGCCCTGTGGTGCAAGTGATGTCCCTCTCTCCAAAATTGTACTCAATCGGACCATAATGTTGCAACCACACACACGTTGACCTGCTGTGAGGAAGAGACGAGTTAGCACATTTCAAACATGAAAAAGGTCATTTTAAAATCAACATGAAAAACCAAAATTCCAAAAGTATCAAACATAAAATAATGCTTACCGAAGAAAGAAAATGTATCGTACTAGGCACCCTCCTCCCGCCCTGTGGTGCAAGTGATGTCCCTGTCTCCAAAAATGTACTCAATGGGACCATAATGTTGCAACCACACACACGTTGTCCTGCTGTGAGGAAAAAACGAGTTAGTACATTTCAAACATGAAAATGGTCATTTTAAAAACAACATGAAAAACAAAAATTCCAAAAGTACCAAACACAAAAAAATGCTTACCGACGAAATAAAACGTATCGTACTCTGCAAGTTCCTCCCGCCCTGTGGTGCAAGTGATGTCCGTCTCTCCAAAAATGTACTCAATGGGACCGTAATGTTGCAACCACACACACGTTGTCCTGGTGTGAGGAAAAACGAGTTAGTACATTTCAAACATGAAAAAGGTCATTTTAAAATCAACATGAAAAACAAAAATTCCAAAAGTATCAAACACAAAATAATGCTTACCCAAGAAACAAAATGTATCGTGCTAGGCACCCTCCTCCCGCCCTGTGGTGCAAGTGATGTCCCTCTCACCAAAAATGTACTCAATGGGACCGTAATGTTGCAACCACACACACGTTGACCTGCTGTGAGGAAAAAACGCGTTAGTACATTTCAAACTTGAAAAAGGTCATTTTGAAACCAACATGAAAAACAAAAATTCCAAAAGTATCAAACACAAAATAATACTTACCGACGAAAGAAAATGTATCGTGCTAGGCACCCTCCTCCCGCCCTGTGGTGCAAGTGATGTCCGTCTCTCCAAAAATGTACTCAATGGGACCGTAATGTTGCAACCATACACACGTTGACATGCTGTGAGGAAAATCGAGTTTGTACATTTCAAACATGAAAAAGGTCATTTTAAAATCAACATGAAAAACCAAAATTCCAAATTTATCAAACACAAAAAATGCTTACCGAAGAAAGAAAATGTATCGTGCTCTGCACCCTCCTCCCGCCCTGTGGTGCAAGTGATGTCCCTCTCTCCAAAAATGTACTCAATGGGACCATAATGTTGCAACCACACACACGTTGACCTGCTGTGAGGAAAAAACGAGTTAGTACATTTCAAACATGAAAAAGGTCATTTTAAAATCAACATGAAAAACAAAAATTCCAAAAGTATCAAACACAAAATAATGCTTACCCAAGAAACAAAATGTATCGTGCTAGGCACCCTCCCCCCGCCCTGTGGTGCAAGTGATGTCCCTCTCACCAAAAATGTACTCAATGGGACCGTAATGTTGCAACCACACACACGTTGACCTGCTGTGAGGAAAAAACGAGTCAGTACATTTCAAACATGAAAAAGGTCATTTTAAAATCAACATGAAATACCAAAATTCCAAAAGTATCAAACACAAAGAAATGCTTACCAAAGAAAGGAAATATATCGTGCTAGGCACCCTCATCCCGCCCTGTGGTGCAAGTGATATCCCTCTCTCCAATAATGTACTCAATGGGACAGTAATGTTGCAACCACACACACGTTGACCTGCTGTGAGGAAAAAACGAGTTAGTACATTTCAAACATGAAAAAGGTCATTTTAAAATCAACATGAAAAACCAAAATTCCAGAAGTATCAAACACAAAATAATGCTTACCGAGTAAAGAAAATGTATCGTGCTAGGCACCCTCCTCCCGCCCTGTGGTGCAAGAGATGTCCCTCTCTCCAAAAATGTACTCAATGGGACCGTAATGTTGCAACCACACACACGTTGACCTGCTGTGAGGAAAAAACGAGTTAGTACATTTCATACTTGAAAAAGGTCATTTTAAAACCAACATGAAAAACAAAAATTCCAAAAGTATCAAGCACAAAATAATACTTACCAACGAAAGAAAATGTATCGTGCCAGGCACCCTCCTCCCGCCCTGTGGTGCAAGTGATATCCCTCACTCCAAAAATGTACTCAATGGGACCGTAATGTTGCAACCACACACACGTTGACCTGCTGTGAGGAAAAAACGAATTAGTACATTTTAAACATGAAAAAGGTCATTTTAAATTCAACATGAAAAACCAAAATTCCAAAAGTATCAAACACAAAAAAATGCTTACCGAAGAAAGAAAATGTATCGTGTTCTGCACCTTTCTCCCGTGCTGTGGTGCAAGTGATGTCCCTCTCTCCAAAAATGTACTCAATGGAACCATAATGTTGCAACCACACACACGTTGACCTACTGTGAGGAAAATAATGAGTTAGTACATTGCAAGCATGAAAAAGGTCATTTTAAAATCAACATGAAAAACCAAATTTCCATAAGTATCAAACACAAAATAATGCTTACCCAAGAAAGAAAATGTATCGTGCTAGGCACCCTGCTCCCGCCCTGTGGTGCAAGTGATGTCCCTCTCACCAAAAATGTACTCAATGGGACCGTAATGTTGCAACCACACACACGTCGACCTGCTGTGAGGAAAAAACGTGTTCGTACATTTCAAACATGAAAAAGGTCATTTTAAAATCAACATGAAAAACCAAAATTCCAAAAGTATCAAACACAAAAAAATGCTTACCAAAGAAAGAAAATGTATCATGATCTGCACATTCCTCCTGCCCTGTGGTGCAAGTGATGTCCCTCTCTCCAAAAATTTACTCAATGGGACCGTAATGTTGCAACCACACACACGTTGACCTTCTGTGAGGAAAAAAGGAGTTAGTACATTTCAAACATGAAAAAGGTCATTTTAAAATCAACATGAAAAATCGAAATTCCAGAAGGAATCAAACACAATGAAATGCTTACCGAAGAAAGAAAATGTATCGTGCTAGGCACCCTCCTCAAACCCTGTGTTGCAACTGATGTCCCTCTCTCCAAAAAGGTACTCAATGGGACCATAATGTTGCAACCACACACACGTTGACCTGCTGTGAGGAAAAAACGAGTTAGTACATTTTAAACATGAAAAAGGTCATTTTAAAATCAACATGAAACATCAAAATTCCAAAAGTTTCAAACACAAAAAAGAGCTTACCGAAGAAAGAAAATGTATCGTGCTCTGCACCTTCCTCCCGTGCTGTGGTGCAAGTGATTTCCCTCTCCAAAAATGTACTCAATGGAACCATAATGTTGCAACCACACACACGTTGACCTGCCGTGAGGAAAATAACGAGTTAGTACATTCCAAGCATGAAAAAGGTTATTTTAAAATCAACATGAACAACCAAATTTCCAAAAGTATCAAACACAAAATAATGCTTACCCAAGAAAGAAAATGTATCGTGCTAGGCACCCTCCTCCCGCCCTGTAATGCAAGTGATGTCCCTCTCACCAAAAATGTACTCAATGGGACCGTAATGTTGCAACCACACACACGTTGACCTGCTGTGAGGAAAAAACGTGTTCGTACATTTCAAACATGAAAAAGGTCATTTTAAAATCAACATGCAAAACCAAAATTCAAAAAGTATCAAACACAAAAAAATGCTTACCAAAGAAAGAAAATGTATCGTGATCTGCTCATTCCTCCCGCCCTGTGGTACAAGTGATGTCCCTCTCTCCAAAAATGTACTCAATGGGACCGTAATGTTGCAACCACACACACGTAGACCTGCTGTAAGGAAAAAACGAGTTAGTACATTTCAAACATGAAAAAGGTCATTTTAAAATCAACATGAAAAACCAAAATTCCAAATTTATCAAACACAAAATAATGCTAACCGAAGAAAGATAATGTATCGTGCTCTTACTTTCCTCCTGCCCTGTGGTGCTAGTGATGTCCCTCTCTCCAAAATTGTACTCAATCGGACCATAATGTTGCAACCACACACACGTTGACCTGCTGTGTGGAAGAGACGAGTTAGCACATTTCAAATATGAAAAAGGTCATTTTAAAATCAACATGAAAAACCAAAATTCCAAAAGTATCAAACATAAAATAATGCTTACCGAAGAAAGAAAATGTATCGTACTAGGCACCCTCCTCCCGCCCTGTGGTGCAAGTGATGTCCCTGTCTCCAAAAATGTACTCAATGGGACCATAATGTTGCAACTACACACACGTTGACCTGCTGTGAGGAAAAAACGAGTTAGTACATTTCAAACATGAAAAAGGTCATTTTAAAAACAACATGAAAAACAAAAATTCCAAAAGTACCAAACACAAAAAAATGCTTACCGACGAAATAAAACGTATCGTACTCTGCAAGTTCCTCCCGCCCTGTGGTGCAAGTGATGTCCGTCTCTCCAAAAATGTACTCAATGGGACCGTAATGTTGCAACCACACACACGTTGTCCTGGTGTGAGGAAAAACGAGTTAGTACATTTCAAACATGAAAAAGGTCATTTTAAAATCAACATGAAAAACAAAAATTCCAAAAGTATCAAACACAAAATAATGCTTACCCAAGAAACAAAATGTATCGTGCTAGGCACCCTCCTCACGCCCTGTGGTGCAAGTGATGTCCGTCTCTCCAAAAATGTACTCAATGGGACCGTAATGTTGCAACCATACACACGTTGACCTGCTGTGAGGAAAAAACGAGTTTGTACATTTCAAACATGAAAAAGGTCATTTTAAAATCAACATGAAAAACCAAAATTCCAAATTTATCAAACACAAAAAATGCTTACCGAAGAAAGAAAATGTATCGTGCTCTGCACCTTCCTCCCGTGCTGTGGTGCAAGTGATGTCCCTCTCTCCAAAAATGTACTCAATGGGACCATAATGTTGCAACCACACACATGTTGACCTGCTGTGAGGAAAAAACGAGTTAGTACATTTCAAACATGAAAAAGGTCATTTTAAAATCAACATGAAAAACAAAAATTCCAAAAGTATCAAACACAAAATAATGCTTACCCAAGAAACAAAATGTATCGTGCTAGGCACCCTCCTCCCGCCCTGTGGTGCAAGTGATGTCCCTCTCACCAAAAATGTACTCAATGGGACCGTAATGTTGCAACCACACACACGTTGACCTGCTGTGAGGAAAAAACGAGTCAGTACATTTCAAACATGAAAAAGGTCATTTTAAAATCAACATGAAATACCAAAATTCCAAAAGTATCAAACACAAAGAAATGCTTACCAAAGAAAGGAAATATATCGTGCTAGGCACCCTCATCCCGCCCTGTGGTGCAAGTGATATCCCTCTCTCCAATAATGTACTCAATGGGACAGTAATGTTGCAACCACACACACGTTGACCTGCTGTGAGGAAAAAACGAGTTAGTACATTTCAAACATGAAAAAGGTCATTTTAAAATCAACATGAAAAACCAAAATTCCAGAAGTATCAAACACAAAATAATGCTTACCGAGTAAAGAAAATGTATCGTGCTAGGCACCCTCCTCCCGCCCTGTGGTGCAAGAGATGTCCCTCTCTCCAAAAATGTACTCAATGGGACCGTAATGTTGCAACCACACACACGTTGACCTGCTGTGAGGAAAAAACGAGTTAGTACATTTTATACTTGAAAAAGGTCATTTTAAAACCAACATGAAAAACAAAAATTCCAAAAGTATCAAGCACAAAATAATACTTACCAACGAAAGAAAATGTATCGTGCCAGGCACCCTCCTCCCGCCCTGTGGTGCAAGTGATATCCCTCACTCCAAAAATGTACTCAATGGGACCGTAATGTTGCAACCACACACACGTTGACCTGCTGTGAGGAAAAAACGAATTAGTACATTTTAAACATGAAAAAGGTCATTTTAAATTCAACATGAAAAACCAAAATTCCAAAAGTATCAAACACAAAAAAATGCTTACCGAAGAAAGAAAATGTATCGTGTTCTGCACCTTTCTCCCGTGCTGTGGTGCAAGTGATGTCCCTCTCTCCAAAAATGTACTCAATGGAACCATAATGTTGCAACCACACACACGTTGACCTACTGTGAGGAAAATAATGAGTTAGTACATTGCAAGCATGAAAAAGGTCATTTTAAAATCAACATGAAAAACCAAATTTCCATAAGTATCAAACACAAAATAATGCTTACCCAAGAAAGAAAATGTATCGTGCTAGGCACCCTGCTCCCGCCCTGTGGTGCAAGTGATGTCCCTCTCACCAAAAATGTACTCAATGGGACCGTAATGTTGCAACCACACACACGTCGACCTGCTGTGAGGAAAAAACGTGTTCGTACATTTCAAACATGAAAAAGGTCATTTTAAAATCAACATGAAAAACCAAAATTCCAAAAGTATCAAACACAAAAAAATGCTTACCAAAGAAAGAAAATGTATCATGATCTGCACATTCCTCCTGCCCTGTGGTGCAAGTTATGTCCCTCTCTCCAAAAATTTACTCAATGGGACCGTAATGTTGCAACCACACACACGTTGACCTTCTGTGAGGAAAAAAGGAGTTAGTACATTTCAAACATGAAAAAGGTCATTTTAAAATCAACATGAAAAATCGAAATTCCAAAAGGAATCAAACACAATGAAATGCTTACCGAAGAAAGAAAATGTATCGTGCTAGGCACCCTCCTCAAACCCTGTGTTGCAACTGATGTCCCTCTCTCCAAAAAGGTACTCAATGGGACCATAATGTTGCAACCACACACACGTTGACCTGCTGTGAGGAAAAAACGAGTTAGTACATTTTAAACATGAAAAAGGTCATTTTAAAATCAACATGAAACATCAAAATTCCAAAAGTTTCAAACACAAAAAAGAGCTTACCGAAGAAAGAAAATGTATCGTGCTCTGCACCTTCCTCCCGTGCTGTGGTGCAAGTGATTTCCCTCTCCAAAAATGTACTCAATGGAACCATAATGTTGCAACCACACACACGTTGACCTGCCGTGAGGAAAATAACGAGTTAGTACATTCCAAGCATGAAAAAGGTTATTTTAAAATCAACATGAACAACCAAATTTCCAAAAGTATCAAACACAAAATAATGCTTACCCAAGAAAGAAAATGTATCGTGCTAGGCACCCTCCTCCCGCCCTGTAATGCAAGTGATGTCCCTCTCACCAAAAATGTACTCAATGGGACCGTAATGTTGCAACCACACACACGATGACCTGCTGTGAGGAAAAAACGTGTTCGTACATTTCAAACATGAAAAAGGTCATTTTAAAATCAACATGCAAAACCAAAATTCCAAAAGTATCAAACACAAAAAAATGCTTACCAAAGAAAGAAAATGTATCGTGATCTGCTCATTCCTCCCGCCCTGTGGTACAAGTGATGTCCCTCTCTCCAAAAATGTACTCAATGGGACCGTAATGTTGCAACCACACACACGTAGACCTGCTGTAAGGAAAAAACGAGTTAGTACATTTCAAACATGAAAAAGGTCATTTTAAAATCAACATGAAAAACCAAAATTCCAAATTTATCAAACACAAAATAATGCTAACCGAAGAAAGATAATGTATCGTGCTCTTACTTTCCTCCTGCCCTGTGGTGCAAGTGATGTCCCTCTCTCCAAAATTGTACTCAATCGGACCATAATGTTGCAACCACACACACGTTGACCTGCTGTGAGGAAGAGACGAGTTAGCACATTTCAAACATGAAAAAGGTCATTTTAAAATCAACATGAAAAACCAAAATTCCAAAAGTATCAAACATAAAATAATGCTTACCGAAGAAAGAAAATGTATCGTACTAGGCACCCTCCTCCCGCCCTGTGGTGCAAGTGATGTCCCTGTCTCCAAAAATGTACTCAATGGGACCATAATGTTGCAACCACACACACGTTGACCTGCTGTGAGGAAAAACGAGTTAGTACATTTCAAACATGAAAAAGGTCATTTTAAAATCAACATGAAATACCAAAATTCCAAAAGTATCAAACACAAAGAAATGCTTACCAAAGAAAGGAAATATATCGTGCTAGGCACCCTCATCCCGCCCTGTGGTGCAAGTGATATCCCTCTCTCCAATAATGTACTCAATGGGACAGTAATGTTGCAACCACACACACGTTGACCTGCTGTGAGGAAAAAACGAGTTAGTACATTTCAAACATGAAAAAGGTCATTTTAAAATCAACATGAAAAACCAAAATTCCAGAAGTATCAAACACAAAATAATGCTTACCGAGTAAAGAAAATGTATCGTGCTAGGCACCCTCCTCCCGCCCTGTGGTGCAAGAGATGTCCCTCTCTCCAAAAATGTACTCAATGGGACCGTAATGTTGCAACCACACACACGTTGACCTGCTGTGAGGAAAAAACGAGTTTGTACATTTCAAACATGAAAAAGGTCATTTTAAAATCAACATGAAAAACCAAAATTCCAAATTTATCAAACACAAAAAATGCTTACCGAAGAAAGAAAATGTATCGTGCTCTGCACCTTCCTCCCGTGCTGTGGTGCAAGTGATGTCCCTCTCTCCAAAAATGTACTCAATGGGACCATAATGTTGCAACCACACACATGTTGACCTGCTGTGAGGAAAAAACGAGTTAGTACATTTCAAACATGAAAAAGGTCATTTTAAAATCAACATGAAAAACAAAAATTCCAAAAGTATCAAACACAAAATAATGCTTACCCAAGAAACAAAATGTATCGTGCTAGGCACCCTCCTCCCGCCCTGTGGTGCAAGTGATGTCCCTCTCACCAAAAATGTACT
The DNA here is from genome assembly GCF_023864275.1 of Schistocerca cancellata. Taxonomy (NCBI): domain Eukaryota; kingdom Metazoa; phylum Arthropoda; class Insecta; order Orthoptera; family Acrididae; genus Schistocerca; species Schistocerca cancellata. The sequence goes on along the minus strand of NC_064628.1, from coordinate 228,459 downwards.
CAATGGGACCGTAATGTTGCAACCACACACACGTTGACCTGCTGTGAGGAAAAAACGAGTCAGTACATTTCAAACATGAAAAAGGTCATTTTAAAATCAACATGAAATACCAAAATTCCAAAAGTATCAAACACAAAGAAATGCTTACCAAAGAAAGGAAATATATCGTGCTAGGCACCCTCATCCCGCCCTGTGGTGCAAGTGATATCCCTCTCTCCAATAATGTACTCAATGGGACAGTAATGTTGCAACCACACACACGTTGACCTGCTGTGAGGAAAAAACGAGTTAGTACATTTCAAACATGAAAAAGGTCATTTTAAAATCAACATGAAAAACCAAAATTCCAGAAGTATCAAACACAAAATAATGCTTACCGAGTAAAGAAAATGTATCGTGCTAGGCACCCTCCTCCCGCCCTGTGGTGCAAGAGATGTCCCTCTCTCCAAAAATGTACTCAATGGGACCGTAATGTTGCAACCACACACACGTTGACCTGCTGTGAGGAAAAAACGAGTTAGTACATTTTATACTTGAAAAAGGTCATTTTAAAACCAACATGAAAAACAAAAATTCCAAAAGTATCAAGCACAAAATAATACTTACCAACGAAAGAAAATGTATCGTGCCAGGCACCCTCCTCCCGCCCTGTGGTGCAAGTGATATCCCTCACTCCAAAAATGTACTCAATGGGACCGTAATGTTGCAACCACACACACGTTGACCTGCTGTGAGGAAAAAACGAATTAGTACATTTTAAACATGAAAAAGGTCATTTTAAATTCAACATGAAAAACCAAAATTCCAAAAGTATCAAACACAAAAAAATGCTTACCGAAGAAAGAAAATGTATCGTGTTCTGCACCTTTCTCCCGTGCTGTGGTGCAAGTGATGTCCCTCTCTCCAAAAATGTACTCAATGGAACCATAATGTTGCAACCACACACACGTTGACCTACTGTGAGGAAAATAATGAGTTAGTACATTGCAAGCATGAAAAAGGTCATTTTAAAATCAACATGAAAAACCAAATTTCCATAAGTATCAAACACAAAATAATGCTTACCCAAGAAAGAAAATGTATCGTGCTAGGCACCCTGCTCCCGCCCTGTGGTGCAAGTGATGTCCCTCTCACCAAAAATGTACTCAATGGGACCGTAATGTTGCAACCACACACACGTCGACCTGCTGTGAGGAAAAAACGTGTTCGTACATTTCAAACATGAAAAAGGTCATTTTAAAATCAACATGAAAAACCAAAATTCCAAAAGTATCAAACACAAAAAAATGCTTACCAAAGAAAGAAAATGTATCATGATCTGCACATTCCTCCTGCCCTGTGGTGCAAGTTATGTCCCTCTCTCCAAAAATTTACTCAATGGGACCGTAATGTTGCAACCACACACACGTTGACCTTCTGTGAGGAAAAAAGGAGTTAGTACATTTCAAACATGAAAAAGGTCATTTTAAAATCAACATGAAAAATCGAAATTCCAAAAGGAATCAAACACAATGAAATGCTTACCGAAGAAAGAAAATGTATCGTGCTAGGCACCCTCCTCAAACCCTGTGTTGCAACTGATGTCCCTCTCTCCAAAAAGGTACTCAATGGGACCATAATGTTGCAACCACACACACGTTGACCTGCTGTGAGGAAAAAACGAGTTAGTACATTTTAAACATGAAAAAGGTCATTTTAAAATCAACATGAAACATCAAAATTCCAAAAGTTTCAAACACAAAAAAGAGCTTACCGAAGAAAGAAAATGTATCGTGCTCTGCACCTTCCTCCCGTGCTGTGGTGCAAGTGATTTCCCTCTCCAAAAATGTACTCAATGGAACCATAATGTTGCAACCACACACACGTTGACCTGCCGTGAGGAAAATAACGAGTTAGTACATTCCAAGCATGAAAAAGGTTATTTTAAAATCAACATGAACAACCAAATTTCCAAAAGTATCAAACACAAAATAATGCTTACCCAAGAAAGAAAATGTATCGTGCTAGGCACCCTCCTCCCGCCCTGTAATGCAAGTGATGTCCCTCTCACCAAAAATGTACTCAATGGGACCGTAATGTTGCAACCACACACACGATGACCTGCTGTGAGGAAAAAACGTGTTCGTACATTTCAAACATGAAAAAGGTCATTTTAAAATCAACATGCAAAACCAAAATTCCAAAAGTATCAAACACAAAAAAATGCTTACCAAAGAAAGAAAATGTATCGTGATCTGCTCATTCCTCCCGCCCTGTGGTACAAGTGATGTCCCTCTCTCCAAAAATGTACTCAATGGGACCGTAATGTTGCAACCACACACACGTAGACCTGCTGTAAGGAAAAAACGAGTTAGTACATTTCAAACATGAAAAAGGTCATTTTAAAATCAACATGAAAAACCAAAATTCCAAATTTATCAAACACAAAATAATGCTAACCGAAGAAAGATAATGTATCGTGCTCTTACTTTCCTCCTGCCCTGTGGTGCAAGTGATGTCCCTCTCTCCAAAATTGTACTCAATCGGACCATAATGTTGCAACCACACACACGTTGACCTGCTGTGAGGAAGAGACGAGTTAGCACATTTCAAACATGAAAAAGGTCATTTTAAAATCAACATGAAAAACCAAAATTCCAAAAGTATCAAACATAAAATAATGCTTACCGAAGAAAGAAAATGTATCGTACTAGGCACCCTCCTCCCGCCCTGTGGTGCAAGTGATGTCCCTGTCTCCAAAAATGTACTCAATGGGACCATAATGTTGCAACCACACACACGTTGACCTGCTGTGAGGAAAAACGAGTTAGTACATTTCAAACATGAAAAAGGTCATTTTAAAATCAACATGATAAACCAAAATTCCAAAAGTATCAAACACAAATTAATGCTCACAGAAGAAAGAAAATGTATTGTGTTAGCACCCTCCTCCCGCCCTGCGGTGCAAGTGATGTCCCTCTCTCCAAATATGTACACAATGGGACCGTAATGTTGCAACCACACTCACGTTGACCTGCTGTGAGGAAAAAACGAGTTAGTACATTTCAAACATGAAAAAGGTCATTTTAAAAACAACATGAAAAACAAAAATTCCAAAAGTACCAAACACAAAAAAATGCTTACCGACGAAATAAAACGTATCGTACTCTGCAAGTTCCTCCCGCCCTGTGGTGCAAGTGATGTCCGTCTCTCCAAAAATGTACTCAATGGGACCGTAATGTTGCAACCACACACACGTTGTCCTGGTGTGAGGAAAAACGAGTTAGTACATTTCAAACATGAAAAAGGTCATTTTAAAATCAACATGAAAAACAAAAATTCCAAAAGTATCAAACACAAAATAATGCTTACCCAAGAAACAAAATGTATCGTGCTAGGCACCCTCCTCCCGCCCTGTGGTGCAAGTGATGTCCCTCTCACCAAAAATGTACTCAATGGGACCGTAATGTTGCAACCACACACACGTTGACCTGCTGTGAGGAAAAAACGCGTTAGTACATTTCAAACTTGAAAAAGGTCATTTTAAAACCAACATGAAAAACAAAAATTCCAAAAGTATCAAACACAAAATAATACTTACCGACGAAAGAAAATGTATCGTGCTAGGCACCCTCCTCCCGCCCTGTGGTGCAAGTGATGTCCGTCTCTCCAAAAATGTACTCAATGGGACCGTAATGTTGCAACCATACACACGTTGACCTGCTGTGAGGAAAAAACGAGTTTGTACATTTCAAACATGAAAAAGGTCATTTTAAAATCAACATGAAAAACCAAAATTCCAAATTTATCAAACACAAAAAATGCTTACCGAAGAAAGAAAATGTATCGTGCTCTGCACCTTCCTCCCGTGCTGTGGTGCAAGTGATGTCCCTCTCTCCAAAAATGTACTCAATGGGACCGTAATGTTGCAACCACATACACGTTGACCTGCTGTGAGGAAAAAACGAGTTAGTACATTTCAAACATGAAAAAGGTCATTTTAAAATCAACATGAAAAACAAAAATTCCAAAAGTATCAAACACAAAATAATGCTTACCCAAGAAACAAAATGTATCGTGCTAGGCACCCTCCTCCCGCCCTGTGGTGCAAGTGATGTCCCTCTCACCAAAAATGTACTCAATGGGACCGTAATGTTGCAACCACACACACGTTGACCTGCTGTGAGGAAAAAACGAGTCAGTACATTTCAAACATGAAAAAGGTCATTTTAAAATCAACATGAAATACCAAAATTCCAAAAGTATCAAACACAAAGAAATGCTTACCAAAGAAAGGAAATGTATCGTGCTAGGCACCCTCCTCCCGCCCTGTGGTGCAAGTGATGTCCCTCTCTCCAAAAATGCACTCAATGGGACCGTAATGTTGCAACCACACACACGTTGACCTGCTGTGAGGAAAAAACGAGTTATTACATTTCAAACATGAAAAAGGTTATTTTAAAATCAACATGAAAAACAAAAATTCCAAAAGTATCAAACACAAAAAAATGATTACCGAAGAAAGAAAATGTATAGTGCTCTGCACATTCCTCCCGCCCTGTGGTGCAAGTGATGTCCCTCTCACCAAAAATGTACCCAATGGGACCGTAATGTTGCAGCCACACACACGTTGACCTGCTGTGAGGAAAAAACGAGTTAGTACATTTCAAACATGAAAAAGGTCATTTTAAAAGCAACATGAAACACCAAAATTCCAAAAGTATCAAACACAAAATAATGCTTACCGAAGAAAGAAAATGTATCGTGGTAGGCACCCTCCTCCCGCCCTGTGGTGCATCTGATGTCCCTCTCTCCAAAAATGTACTCAATGGGACCACAATGTTGCAACCACACACACGTTGACCTGCTATGAGGAAAAAACGAGTTAGTACATTTCAAACATGAAAAAGGTCATTTTAAAATCAACATGAAAAACCAAAATTGCAAAAGTATCAAACACAAAATAATGCTTACCGAAGAAAGAAAATGTATCGTGGTAGGCACCCTCCTCCCGCCCTGTGGTGCATCTGATGTCCCTCTCTCCAAAAATGTACTCAATGGGACCACAATGTTGCAACCACACACACGTTGACCTGCTATGAGGAAAAAACGAGTTAGTACATTTCAAACATGAAAAAGGTCATTTTAAAATCAACATGATAAACCAAAATTCCAAAAGTATCAAACACAAAATAATGCTTACAGAAGAAAGAAAATGTATTGTGTTAGCACCCTCCTCCCGCCCTGCGGTGCAAGTGATGTCCCTCTCTCCAAATATGTACACAATGGGACCGTAATGTTGCAACCACACTCACGTTGACCTGCTGTGAGGAAAAAACGAGTTAGTACATTTCAAACATGAAAAAGGTCATTTTAAAATCAACATGAAAAACCAAAATTCCAAATTTATCAAACTCAAAAAAATGCTTACCGAAGAAAGAAAATGTATCGTGCTCTGCACCTTCTTCCCGTGCTGTGGTGCAAGTGATGTCCCTCTCTCCAAAAATGTACTCAATGGGACCGTAATGTTGCAACCACACACACGTTGACATGCTGTGAGGAAAAAACGAGTTAGTACATTTCAAACATGAAAAAGGTCATTTTAAAATCAACATGAAAAACCAAAATTCCAAAAGTATCAATCACAAAAAAATGCTTACCGAAGAAAGAAAATGTAACGTGCTATGCACCCTCCTCCCGCCTTGTGGTGCAAGTGATGTCCCTCTCTCCAAAAATGTACTCAATGGGACCGTAATGTTGCAACCACACACACGTTGAATTGCTGTGAGGAAAAAACGTGTTAGTACATTTCAAACTTGAAAAAGGTCATTTTAAAACCAACATGAAAAACAAAAATTCCAAAAGTATCAAACACAAAATAATACTTACCGACGAAAGAAAATGTATCGTGCTAGGCACCCTCCTCCCGCCCTGTGGTGCAAGTGATGTCCCTCTCTCCAAAAATGTACTCAATGGGACCGTAATGTTGCAACCACACACACGTTGACCTGCTGTGAGGAAAAAACGAGTTAGTAAATTTCAAACATGAAAAAGGTCATTTTAAAATCAACATGAAAAACCAAAATTCCAAAAGTATCAAACACAAAAAAATGCTTACCGAAAAAGAAAATGTATCGTGCTCTGCACCTTCCTCCCATGCTGTGGTGCAAGTGGTGTCCCTCTCTCCAAAAATGTACTCAATGGGACCGTAATGTTGCAACCACACACACGTTGACCTGCTGTGAGGAAAAAACGAGTTAGTACATTTCAAACATGAAAAAGGTCATTTTAAAATCAACATGAAAAACAAAAATTCCAAAAATATCAAACACAAAATAATGCTTACCCAAGAAACAAAATGTATCGTGCTAGGCACCCTCCTCCCGCCCTGTGGTGCAAGTGATGTCCCTCTCACCAAAAATGTACTCAATGGGACCGTAATGTTGCAACCACACACACGTTGACCTGCTGTGAGGAACAATGTGTTAGTACATTTCAAACATGAAAAAGGTCATTTTAAAATCAACATGAAATACCAAAATTCCAAAAGTATCAAACACAAAGAAATACTTACCAAGGAAAGGAAATGTATCGTGCTAGGCACCCTCCTCCCGCCCTGTGGTGCAAGTGATGTCCCTCTCTCCAAAAATGTACTCAATGGGACCATAATGTTGCAACCACACACACGTTGACCTGCTGTGAGGAAAAAACGAGTTATTACATTTCAAACATGAAAAAGGTTATTTTAAAATCAACATGAAAAACAAAAATTCCAAAAGTATCAAACACAAAAAAATGCTTACCGAAGAAAGAAAATGTATAGTGCTCTGCACATTCCTCCCGCCCTGTGGTGCAAGTGATGTCCCTCTCACCAAAAATGTACCCAACGGGACCGTAATGTTGCAAACACACACACGTTGACCTGCTGTGAGGAAAAAACGAGTTAGTACATTTCAAACATGAAAAAGGTCATTTTAAAAGCAACATGAAACACCAAAATTCCAAAAGTATCAAACACAAAATAATGCTTACCGAAGAAAGAAAATGTATCGTGGTAGGCACCCTCCTCCCGCCCTGTGGTGCATCTGATGTCCCTCTCTCCAAAAATGTACTCAATGGGACCACAATGTTGCAACCACACACACGTTGACCTGCTATGAGGAAAAAACGAGTTAGTACATTTCAAACATGAAAAAGGTCATTTTAAAATCAACATGATAAAACCAAAATTGCAAAAGTATCAAACACAAATTAATGCTTACCGAAGAAAGAAAATGTACCTTTCTAGGCACCCTCCTCCCGCCCTGTGGTGCAAGTGATGTCCCTCTCACCAAAAATGTACTCAATGGGACCGTAATGTTGCAACCACACACACGTTGACCTGCTGTGAGGAAAAAAGGAGTTAGTACATTTCAAACATGAAAAAGGTCATTTTAAAATCAACATGAAAAACCAAAATTCCAAAAGTATCAAATACAAAATAATGCTTACCGAAGAAAGAAAATATATCGTGCTAGGCACCATCCTCCCGCCCTATGGTGCAACTGGTGTCCCTCTCTCCAAAAATGTACTCAATGGGACCGTAATGTTGCAACCACACACACGTAGACCTGCTGTAAGGAAAAAACGAGTTAGTACATTTCAAACATGAAAAAGGTCATTTTAAAATCAACATGAAAAACCAAAATTCCAAATTTATCAAACACAAAAAAATGCTAACCGAAGAAAGATAATGTATCGTGCTCTTACTTTCCTCCTGCCCTGTGGTGCAAGTGATTTCCCTCTCTCCAAAAATGTACTCAATCGGACCATAATGTTGCAACCACACACATGTTGACCTGCTGTGAGGAAGAGACGAGTTAGCACATTTCAAACATGAAAAAGGTCATTTTAAAATCAACATGAAAAACCAAAATTCCAAAAGTATCAAACATAAAATAATGCTTACCGAAGAAAGAAAATGTCTCGTACTAGGCACCCTCCTCCCGCCCTGTGGTGCAAGTGATGTCCCTGTCTCCAAAAATGTACTCAATGGGACCATAATGTTGCAACCACACACACGTTGACCTGCTGTGAGGAAAAAACGAGTTAGTACATTTCAAACATGAAAAAGGTCATTTTAAAACCAACATGATAAACCAAAATTCCAAAAGTATCAAACACAAAATAATGCTTACAGAAGAAAGATAATGTATTGTGTTAGCACCCTCCTCCCGCCCTGCGGTGCAAGTGATGTCCCTCTCTCCAAATATGTACACAATGGGACCGTAATGTTGCAACCACACTCACGTTGACCTGCTGTGAGGAAAAAACGAGTTAGTACATTTCAAACATGAAAAAGGTCATTTTAAAATCAACATGAAAAACAAAAATTCCAAAAGTATCAAACACAAAATAATGCTTACCCAAGAAACAAAATGTATCGTGCTAGGCACCCTCCTCCCGCCCTGTGGTGCAAGTGATGTCCCTCTCACCAAAAATGTACTCAATGGGACCGTAATGTTGCAACCACACACACGTTGACCTGCTGTGAGGAAAAAACGAGTTAGTACATTTCAAACATGAAAAAGGTCATTTTAAAATCAACATGAAATACCAAAATTCCAAAAGTATCAAACACAAAGAAATGCTTACCAAAGAAACGAAATGTATCGTGCTAGGCACCCTCCTCCCGCCCTGTGGTGCAAGTGATGTCCCTCTCTCCAAAAATGTACTCAATGGGACCGTAATGTTGCAACCGCACACACGTTGACCAGCTGTGAGGAAAAAACGAGTTATTACCTTTCAAACATGAAAAAGGTTATTTTAAAATCAACATGAAAAACAAAAATTCCAAAAGTATCAAACACAAAAAAATGCTTACCGAAGAAAGAAAATGTATAGTGCTCTGCACATTACTCCCGCCCTGTGGTGCAAGTGATGTCCCTCTCACCAAAAATGTACTCAATGGGACCGTAATGTTGCAAACACACACACGTTGACCTGCTGTGAGGAAAAAACGGGTTAGTACATTTCAAACATGAAAAAGGTCATTTTAAAAGCAACATGAAACACCAAAATTCCAAAAGTAACAAACACAAAATAATGCTTACCGAAGAAAGAAAATGTATCGTGGTAGGCACCCTCCTCCCGCCCTGTGGTGCATCTGATGTCACTCTCTCCAAAAATGTACTCAATGGGACCACAATGTTGCAACCACACACACGTTGACCTGCTATGAGGAAAAAACGAGTTAGTACATTTCAAACATGAAAAACGTCATTTTAAAATCAACATGAAAAACCAAAATTGCAAAAGTATCTAACACAAATTAATGCTTACCGAAGAAAGAAAATGTATCGTTCTAGGCACCCTCCTCCGGCCCTGTGGTGCAAGTGATGTCCCTCTCACCAAAAATGTACTCAATGGGACCGTAATGTTGCAACCACACACACGTTCACCTGCTGTGAGGAAAAAACGAGTTCGTACATTTCAAACATGAAAAAGGTCGTTTTAAAATCAACATGAAAAACCAAAATTCCAAAAGTATCAAACACAAAAAAATGCTTACCAAAGAAAGAAAAAGTATCGTGCTACGCACCCTCGTCCAGCCCTGTGGTGCAAGTGATGTCCCTGTTTCCAAAAATTTACTCAATGTGACCGTAATGTTGCAACCACACACACGTTGACCTGCTGTGAGGAAAAAAGGAGTTAGTACATTTCAAACATGAAAAAGGTCATTTTAAAATCACCATGAAAAACCAAAATTCCAAAAGTATCAATCACAAAATAATGCTTACCGAAGAAAGAAAATGTATCGTGCTAGGCACCCTCCTCCCGCCCTGTGGTGCAACTGATGTCCCTCTCTCCAAAAATGTACTCAATGGGACCATAATGTTTCAACCACACACACGTTGACCTGCAATGAGGAAAAAACCAGTTAGTACATTTCAAACATGAAAAAGGTCATTTTAAAATCATCATGAAAAACCAAAATTCCAAAAGTATCAAACACAAAAAAATGCTTAGCGAAGAAAGAAATTGTATTGTGCTAGGCACCCTCCTCCCGCCCTGTGGTGCAACTGATGTCCCTCTCTCCAAAAATGTACTCAATGGGACCGTAATGTTGCAACCACACACACGTTGACCTGCTGTGAGGAGAAAACGAGTTAGTACATTTCAAACATGAAAAAGGTCATTTTAAAATCAACATGAAATACCAAAATTCCAAACGTATCGAACACAAAATAATGCTTACCGAAGAAAGAAAATGTATCGTGGTAGGAACCCTCCTCCCGCCCTGTGGTGCATCTAATGTCCCTCTCTCCAAAAATGTACTCAATGGGACCATAATGTTGCAACCACACACACGTTGACCTGCTATGAGGGAAAAAAGAGTTAGTACTTTTCAAACATGGAAAAGGTCATTTTAAAATCAACATGAAAAGCCAAAATTCCAAAAGTATCAAACACAAAAAAATCCTTACCGAAGAAAGAAAATGTATCGTGCTAGGCACCCTCCTCCCGCCCTGTGGTGCAACGGATGTCCCTCTCTCCAAAAATGTACTCAATGGGACCGTAATGTTGCAACCACACACACGTTGACCTGCTGTGAGGAAAAAACGAGTAAGTACATTTCAAACATGAAAAAGGTCATTTTAAAATCAACATGAAAAACCAAAATTCCAAAAGTATCAAACACGAATTTATGCTTACCGAAGAAAGAAAATGTATCGTTCGAGGCACCCTCCTACCACCCTGTGGTGCAACTGATGTCCCTCTCTCCAAATATGTACTCAATGGGACCGTAATGTTGCAACAACACACACGTTGACCTGCTGTGAGGAAAAAACGAGTTAGTACATTTCAAACATGAAAATGGCCATTTAAAAATCAACATGAGAAACCAAAATTCCAAATGTATCAAACACAAAATAATGCTTACCGAAGAAAGAAAATGTATCGTGGTAGGCACCCCCCCCCCCCCCCCGCCAGCGGTGCATCTAATGTCACTCTCTCCAAAAATGTACTCAATGGAACCGTAATGTTGCAACCACAGATACTTTGACCTGTTGTGAGGAAGAGACGAGTTAGCACATTTCAAACAAGAAAAAGGTCATTTTAAAATCAACATGAAAAACCAAAATTCCAAAAGTATCAAACACAAAAAAAGGCTTACCGAAGAAAGAAAATGTATCGTACCAGGCACCCTCCTCCCGCCCTATGGTGCAACAGATGTACATCTCTCCAAAAATGTACTCAATGGGACCGTAATGTTGCAACCACACACACGTTGACCTGCTGTGAGGAAAAAACGTGTTCGTACATTTCAAACATGAAAAAGGTCATTTTAAAATCAACATGAAAAACCAAACTTCCAAAAGTATCAAACACAAAAAAATGCTTACCAAAGAAAGAAAATGTATCGTGCTAGGCACCCTCCTCCCGCCCTGTGGTGCAAGTGATGTCCCTCTCTCCAAAAATGTACTCAATGGGACCGTAATGTTGCAACCACACACGCGTTGTCCTGGTGTGAGGAAAAAACGAGTTAGTACATTTCAAACATGAAAAAGGTCATTTTAAAATCAACATGAAAAACCAAAATTCCAAAAGTATCAAACACAAAATAATGCTTACCGAAGAAAGAAAATGTACCGTTCTAGGCACCCTCCTCCCGCCCTGTGGTGCAAGTGACGTCCCTCTCTCCAAAAATGTACTGAATGGGACAGTAATGCTGCAACCACACACACGTTGACCTGCTGTGAGGAAAAAACGAGTTAGTACATTTCAAACATGAAAAAGGTCATTTTAAATTCAACATGAAAAACAAAAATTCCAAAAGTATCAAATACAAAAAAATGCTTACCGAAGAAAGAAAATGTATCGTGATCTGCTCATTCCTCCCGCCCTGTGGTGCAAGTGATGTCCCTCTCTCCAAAAATTTACTCAATGGGACCGTAATGTTGCAACCACACACACGTTGACCTGCTGTGAGGAAAAAAGGAGTTAGTACATTTCAAAAATGAAAAAGGTCATTTTAAAATCAACATGAAAAACCAAAATTCCAAAAGTATCAAATACAAAATAATGCTTACCAAAGAATGAAAATGTATCGTGCTAGTCACCCACCTACCGCCCTGTGGTGCAACTGATGTCCCTCTCTCCATAAATGTACTCAATGGGACCGTAATGTTGCAACCACACATACGTTGACATGCTGTGAGGAAAAAACGAGTTAGTACATTTCAAACATGAAAAAGGTCATTTTAAAATCAACATGAAAAACCAACATTCCAAAAGTATCAAACACAAAATAATGCTTACCGAAGGAAGAAAATGTATCGTGCTTGGCACCCTCCTCCCGCCCTGTGGTGCAACTGATGTCCCTCTCTCCAAAAATGTACTCAATGCTACCGTAATGTTGCAACCACACACACGTTGACCTGCTGTGAGGAAAAAACGAGTTAGTACATTTCAAACATGAAAAAGGTCATTTTAAAATCAACATGAAAAACCAAAATTCCAAAAGTATCAAACACAAAATAATGCTTACCGAAGAAAGAAAATATATCGTGCTAGGCCCCCTCATCCCGCCCTGTGGTGCAACTGATGTCCCTCTCTCCAAAAAGGTACTCAATGGGACCATAATGTTGCAACCACACACACGTTGACCTGCTGTGAGGAAAAAATGAGTTAGTACATTTCAAACATGAAAAAGGTCATTTTAAAATCAACATGAAAAACCAAAATTCCGGAAGTACCAAACACAAAATAATGCTTACCGAAGAAAGAAAATGTATCGTGCTAGGCACCCTCCTCCCGCCCTGTGGTGCAACTGATGTCCCTCTCTCAAAAAAAGTACTCAATGGGACCATAATGTTGCAACCACACACACGTTGACCTGCTGTGAGGAAAAAACGAGTTAGTACATTTCAAACATGAAAAATGTCATTTTAAAATCAACATGAAAAACCAAAATTCCAAAAGTATCAAACACAAAATAATGCTTACCGAAGAAAGAAAATGTATCGTTCTAGGCACCATCCTCCTGCCCTATGGTGCAACTGGTGTCCCTCTCTCCAAAAATTTACTCAATGGGACCGTAATGTTGCAACCAAACACACGTAGACCTGCTGTAAGGAAAAAACGAGTTAGTACATTTCAAACATGAAAAAGGTCATTTTAAAGTCAACATGAAAAACCAAAATTCCAAATTTATCAAACACAAAAAAATGCTTACCGAAGAAAGATAATGTATCGTGCTCTTACTTTCCCCCCGCCCTGTGGTGCAAGTGATGTCCCTCTCTCCAAAAATGTACTCAATGGGACCATAATGTTGCAACCACACACACGTTGACCTGCTGTGAGGAAGAGACGAGTTAGCACATTTCAAACAAGAAAAAGGTCATTTTAAAATCAACATGAAAAACCAAAATTCCAAAAGTATCAAACATAAAATAATGCTTACCGAAGAAAGAAAATGTATCGTGCTAGGCACCCTCCTCCCGCCCTGTGGTGCAAGTGATGACCCTGTCTCCAAAAATGCACTCAATGGGACCATAATGTTGCAACCACACACACGTTGACCTGCTGTGAGGAAAAAACGAGTTAGTACATTTCAAACATGAAAAACGTCATTTTAAAATCAACACGAAAAACCAAAATTCCAAAAGTATCAAACACGAATTAATGCTTACCGAAGAAAGAAAATGTATCGTTCGAGGCACCCTCCTACCACCCTGTGGTGCAACTGATGTCCCTCTCTCCAAAAATGTACTCAATGGGACCGTAATGTTGCAACCACACACACGTTGACCTGCTGTGAGGAAAAAACGAGTTAGTACATTTCAAACATGAAAATGGCCATTTAAAAATCAACATGAAAAACCAAAATTCCAAATGTATCAAACACAAAATAATGCTTACCGAAGAAAGAAAATGTATCGTGGTAGGCACCCCCCCCCCCCCCCGCCCAGCGGTGCATCTAATGTCCCTCTCTCCAAAAATGTACTCAATGGAACCGTAATGTTGCAACCACAGATACTTTGACCTGCTGTGAGGAAGAGACGAGTTAGCACATTTCAAACAAGAAAAAGGTCATTTTAAAATCAACATGAAAAACCAAAATTCCAAAAGTATCAAACACAAAAAAAGGCTTACCGAAGAAAGAAAATGTATCGTGCCAGGCACCCTCCTCCCGCCCTATGGTGCAACAGATGTACATCTCTCCAAAAATGTACTCAATGGGACCGTAATGTTGCAACCACACACACGTTGACCTGCTGTGAGGAAAAAACGTGTTCGTACATTTCATACATGAAAAAGGTCATTTTAAAATCAACATGAAAAACCAAAATTCCAAAAGTATCAAACACAAAAAAATGCTTACCAAAGAAAGAAAATGTATCGTGCTAGGCACCCTCCTCCCGCCCTGTGGTGCAAGTGATGTCCCTCTCTCCAAAAATGTACTCAATGGGACCGTAATGTTGCAACCACACACGCGTTGTCCTGGTGTGAGGAAAAAACGAGTTAGTACATTTCAAACATGAAAAAGGTCATTTTAAAATCAACATGAAAAACCAAAATTCCAAAAGTATCAAACACAAAATAATGCTTACCGAAGAAAGAAAATGTAACGTTCTAGGCACCCTCCTCCCGCCCTGTGGTGCAAGTGACGTCCCTCTCTCCAAAAATGTACTCAATGGGACAGTAATGCTGCAACCACACACACGTTGACCTGCTGTGAGGAAAAAACGAGTTAGTACATCTCAAACATGAAAAAGGTCATTTTAAATTCAACATGAAAAACAAAAATTCCAAAAGCATCAAATACAAAAAAATGCTTACCGAGGAAAGAAAATGTATCGTGATCTGCTCATTCCTCCCGCCCTGTGGTGCAAGTGATGTCCCTCTCTCCAAAAATTTACTCAATGGGACCGTAATGTTGCAACCACACACACGTTGACCTGCTGTGAGGAAAAAAGGAGTTAGTACATTTCAAAAATGAAAAAGGTCATTTTAAAATCAACATGAAAAACCAAAATTCCAAAAGTATCAAATACAAAATAATGCTTACCAAAGAATGAAAATGTATCGTGCTAGTCACCCACCTCCCGCCCTGTGGTGCAACTGATGTCCCTCTCTCCATAAATGTACTCAATGGGACCGTAATGTTGCAACCACACATACGTTGACATGCTGTGAGGAAAAAACGAGTTAGTACATTTCAAACATGAAAAAGGTCATTTTAAAATCAACATGAAAAACCAAAATTCCAAAAGTATCAAACACAAAATAATGCTTAGCGAAGGAAGAAAATGTATCGTGCTAGGCACCCTCCTCCCGCCCTGTGGTGCAACTGATGTCCCTCTCTCCAAAAATGTACTCAATGCTACCATAATGTTGCAACCACACACACGTTGACCTGCTGTGAGGAAAAAACGAGTTAGTACATTTCAAACATGAAAAAGGTCATTTTAAAATAAACATGAAAAACCAAAATTCCAAAAGTATCAAACACATAATAATGCTTACCGAAGAAAGAAAATATATCGTGCTAGGCCCCCCCATCCCGCCCTGTGGTGCAACTGATGTCCCTCTCTCCATAAAGGTACTCAATGGGACCATAATGTTGCAACCACACACACGTTGAACTGCTGTGAGGAAAAAATGAGTTAGTACATTTCAAACATGAAAAAGGTCATTTTAAAATCAACATGAAAAACCAAAATTCCGGAAGTACCAAACACAATAAAATGCTTACCGAAGAAAGAAAATGTATCGTGCTAGGCACCCTCCTCCCGCCCTGTGGTGCAACTGATGTCCCTCTCTCAAAAAATGTACTCAATGGGACCATAATGTTGCAACCACACACACGTTGACCTGCTGTGAGGAAAAAACGAGTTAGTACATTTCAAACATGAAAAAGGTCATTTTAAAATCAACATGAAAAACCAAAATTCCAAAATTATCAAACACAAAATAATGCTTACCGAAGAAAGAAAATGTATCGTGCTAGGCGCCCTCCTCCCGCCCTGTGGAGCAAGTGATGTCCCTCTCTCCAAAAATGTACTCAATGGGACCATAATGTTGCAACCACACACACGTTGACCTGCTGTGAGGAAAAAACGAGTTAGTACATTTCAAACATGAAAAATGTCATTTTAAAATCAACATGAAAAACCAAAATTCCAAAAGTATCAAACACAAAATAATGCTTACCGAAGAAAGAAAATGTATCGTGCTAGGCACCATCCTCCTGCCCTATGGTGCAACTGGTGTCCCTCTCTCCAAAAATTTACTCAATGGGACCGTAATGTTGCAACCAAACACACGTAGACCTGGTGTAAGGAAAAAACGAGTTAGTACATTTCAAACATGAAAAAGGTCATTTTAAAGTCAACATGAAAAACCAAAATTCCTAATTTATCAAACACAAAAAAATGCTTACCGAAGAAAGATAATGTATCGTGCTCTTACTTTCCCCCCGCCCTGTGGTGCAAGTGATGTCCCTCTCTCCAAAAATGTACTCAATGGGACCATAATGTTGCAATCACACACACGTTGACCTGCTGTGAGGAAGAGACGAGTTAGCACATTTCAAACAAGAAAAAGGTCATTTTAAAATCAACATGAAAAACCAAAATTCCAAAAGTATCAAACATAAAATAATGCTTACCGAAGAAAGAAAATGTATCATGCTAGGCACCCTCCTCCCGCCCTGTGGTGCAAGTGATGACCCTGTCTCCAAAAATGCACTCAATGGGACCATAATGTTGCAACCACACACACGTTGACCTGCTGTGAGGAAAAAACGAGTTAGTACATTTCAAACATGAAAAAGGTCATTTTAAAATCAACATGAAAAACCAAAATTCCAAAAGTATCAAACACGAATTAATGCTTACCGAAGAAAGAAAATGTATCGTTCGAGGCGCCCTCCTACCACCCTGTGGTGCAACTGATGTCCCTCTCTCCAAAAATGTACTCAATGGGACCATAATGTTGCAACCACACACACGTTGACCTGCTGTGAGGAAAAAACGAGTTAGTACATTTCAAACATGAAAATGGCCATTTTAAAATCAACATGAAAAACCAAAATTCCAAATGTATCAAACACAAAATAATGCTTACCGAAGAAAGAAAATGTATCGTGGTAGGCGTCCCCCCCCCCCCCCGCCCAGCGGTGCATCTAATGTCCCTATCTCCAAAAATGTACTCAATGGAACCGTAATGTTGCAACCACAGATACTTTGACCTGCTGTGAGGAAAAAACGAGTTAGTACATTTCAAACATGAAAAAGGTCATTTTAAAATCAACATGAAAAACCAAAATTCCAAAAGTATCAAACACAAAAAAAGGCTTACCGAAGAAAGAAAATGTATCGTGCCAGGCACCCTCCTCCCGCCCTATGGTGCAACAGATGTACCTCTCTCCAAAAATGTACTCAATGGGACCGTAACGTTGCAACCACACACACGTTGACCTGCTGTGAGGAAAAAACGTGTTCGTACATTTCAAACATGAAAAAGGTCATTTTAAAATCAACATGAAAAACCAAAATTCCAAAAGTATCAAACACAAAAAAATGCTTACCAAAGAAAGAAAATGTATCGTGCTAGGCACCCTCCTCCCGCCCTGTGGTGCAAGTGATGTCCCTCTCTCCAAAAATGTACTCAATGGGACCGTAATGTTGCAACCACACACGCGTTGTCCTGGTGTGAGGAAAAAACGAGTTAGTACATTTCAAACATGAAAAAGGTCATTTTTAAATCAACATGAAAAACCAAAATTCCAAAAGTATCAAACACAAAATAATGCTTACCGAAGAAAGAAAATGTATCGTTCTAGGCACCCTCCTCCCGCCCTGTGGTGCAAGTGATGTCCCTCTCTCCAAAAATGTACTCAATGGGACAGTAATGCTGCAACCACACACACGTTGACCTGCTGTGAGGAAAAAACGAGTTAGTACATTTCAAACATGAAAAAGGTCATTTTAAATTCAACATGAAAAACAAAAATTCCAAAAGCATCAAATACAAAAAAATGCTTACCGAAGAAAGAAAATGTATCGTGATCTGCTCATTCCTCCCGCCCTGTGGTGCAAGTGATGTCCCTCTCTCCAAAAATGTACTCAATGGGACCGTAATGTTGCAACCACACACACGTTGACCTGCTGTGAGGAAAAAAGGAGTTAGTACATTTCAAAAATGAAAAAGGTCATTTTAAAATCAACATGAAAAACCAAAATTCCAAAAGTATCAAATACAAAATAATGCTTACCAAAGAATGAAAATGTATCGTGCTAGTCACCCTCCTCCCGCCCTGTGGTGCAACTGATGTCCCTCTCTCCATAAATGTACTCAATGGGACCGTAATGTTGCAACCACACATACGTTGACATGCTGTGAGGAAAAAACGAGTTAGTACATTTCAAACATGAAAAAGGTCATTTTAAAATCAACATGAAAAACCAAAATTCCAAAAGTATCAAACACAAAATAATGCTTACCGAAGGAAGAAAATGTATCGTGCTAGGCACCCTCCTCCCGCCCTGTGGTGCAACTGATGTCCCTCTCTCCAAAAATGTACTCAATGCTACCATAATGTTGCAACCACACACACGTTGACCTGCTGTGAAGAAAAAACGAGTTAGTACATTTCAAACATGAAAAAGGTCATTTTAAAATCAACATGAAAAACCAAAATTCCAAAAGTATCAAACACAAAATAATGCTTACCGAAGAAAGAAAATATATCGTGCTAGGCCCCCTCATCCCGCCCTGTGGTGCAACTGATGTCCCTCTCTCCAAAACGGTACTCAATGGGACCATAATGTTGCAACCACACACACGTTGACCTGCTGTGAGGAAAAATGAGTTAGTACATTTCAAACATGAAAAAGGTCATTTTAAAATCAACATGAAAAACCAAAATTCCGGAAGTACCAAACACAAAAAAATGCTTACCGAAGAAAGAAAATGTATCGTGCTAGGCACCCTCCTTCCGCCCTGTGGTGCAACTGATGTCCCTCTCTCAAAAAATGTACTCAATGGGACCATAATGTTGCAACCACACACACGTTGACCTGCTGTGACGAAAAAACGAGTTAGTACATTTCAAACATGAAAAAGGTCATTTTAAAATCAACATGAAAAACCAAAATTCCAAAATTATCAAACACAAAATAATGCTTACCGAAGAAAGAAAATGTATCGTGCTAGGCGCCCTCCTCCCGCCCTGTGGAGCAAGTGATGTCCCTCTCTCCAAAAATGTACTCAATGGGACCATAATGTTGCAACCACACACACGTTGACCTGCTGTGAGGAAAAAACGAGTTAGTACATTTCAAACATGAAAAATGTCATTTTAAAATCAACATTAAAAACCAAAATTCCAAAAGTATCAAACACAAAATAATGCTTACCGAAGAAAGAAAATGTATCGTGCTAGGCACCATCCTCCTGCCCTATGGTGCAACTGGTGTCCCTCTCTCCAAAAATTTACTCAATGGGACCGTAATGTTGCAACCAAACACACGTAAACCTGCTGTAAGGAAAAAACGAGTTAGTACATTTCAAACATGAAAAAGGTCATTTTAAAATCAACATGAAAAACCAAAATTCCAAATTTATCAAACACAAAAAAATGCTTACCGAAGAAAGATAATGTATCGTGCTCTTACTTTCCCCCCGCCCTGTGGTGCAAGTGATGTCCCTCTCTCCAAAAATGTACTCAATGGGACCTTAATGTTGCAACCACACACACGTTGACCTGCTGTGAGGAAGAGACGAGTTAGCACATTTCAAACAAGAAAAAGGTCATTTTAAAATCAACATGAAAAACGAAAATTCCAAAAGTATCAAACATAAAATAATGCTTACCGAAGAAAGAAAATGTATCGTGCTAGGCACCCTCCTTCCGCCCTGTGGTGCAAGTGATGACCCTGTCTCCAAAAATGCACTCAATGGAACCATAATGTTGCAACCACACACACGTTGACCTGCTGTGAGGAAAAAACGAGTTAATACATTTCAAACATGAAAAAGGTCATTTTAAAATCAACATGAAAAACCAAAATTCCAAAAGTATCAAACACGAATTAATGCTTACCGAAGAAAGAAAATGTATCGTTCGAGGGCACCCTCCTAACACCCTGTGGTGCAACTGATGTCCCTCTCTCCAAAAATGTACTCAATGGGACCGTAATGTTGCAACCACACACACGTTGACCTGCTGTGAGGAAAAAACGAGTTAGTACATTTCAAACATGAAAATGGCCATTTTAAAATCAACATGAAAAACCAAAATTCCAAATGTATCAAACACAAAATAATGCTTACCGAAGAGAGAAAATGTATCGTGGTAGGCGTCCCCCCCCCCCCCCCCCCCCCCCGCCCAGCGGTGCATCTAATGTCCCTCTCTCCAAAAATGTACTCAATGGAACCGTAATGTTGCAACCACAGATACTTTGACCTGCTGTGAGGAAAAAACGAGTTAGTACATTTCAAACATGAAAAAGGTCATTTTAAAATCAACATAAAAAACCAAAATTCCAAAAGTATCAAACACAAAAAAAGGCTTACCGAAGAGGGAAAATGTATCGTGCCAGGCACCCTCCTCCCGCCCTATGGTGCAACAGATGTACCTCTCTCCAAAAATGTACTCAATGGGACCGTAATGTTGCAACCACACACACGTTGACCTGCTGTGAGGAAAAAACGTGTTCGTACATTTCAAACATGAAAAAGGTCATTTTAAAATCAACATGAAAAACCAAAATTCCAAAAGTATCAAACACAAAAAATGCTTACCAAAGAAAGAAAATGTATCGTGCTAGGCACCCTCCTCCCGCCCTGTGGTGCAAGTGATGTCCCTCTCCCCAAAAATGTACTCAATGGGACCGTAATGTTGCAACCACACACGCGTTGTCCTGCTGTGAGGAAAAAACGAGTTAGTACATTTCAAACATGAAAAAGGTCATTTTAAAATCAACATAAAAAACCAAAATTCCAAAAGTATCAAACACAAAATAATGCTTACCGAAGAAAGAAAATGTATCGTTCTAGGCACCCTCCTCCCGCCCTGTGGTGCAAGTGATGTCCCTCTCTCCAAAAATGTACTCAATGGGACCATAATGTTGCAACCACACACACGTTGACCTGCTGTGAGGAAAAAATGAGTTAGTACATTTCAAACATGAAAAAGGTCATTTTAAAATCAACATGAAAAACCAAAATTCCGGAAGTACCAAACACAAAAAAATGCTTACCGAAGAAAGAAAATGTATCGTGCTAGGCACCCTCCTCCCGCCCTGTGGTGCAACTGATGTCCCTCTCTCAAAAAATGTACTCAATGGGACCATAATGTTGCAACCACACACACGTTGACCTGCTGTGAGGAAAAAACGAGTTAGTACATTTCAAACATGAAACATGAAAAAGGTCATTTTAAAATCAACATGAAAAACCAAAATTCCAAAATTATCAAACACAAAATAATGCTTACCGAAGAAAGAAAATGTATCGTGCTAGGCGCCCTCCTCCCGCCCTGTGGAGCAAGTGATGTCCCTCTCTCCAAAAATGTACTCAATGGGACCATAATGTTGCAACCACACACACGTTGACCTGCTGTGAGGAAAAAACGAGTTAGTACATTTCAAACATGAAAAATGTCATTTTAAAATCAACATGAAAAACCAAAATTCCAAAAGTATCAAACACAAAATAATGCTTACCGAAGAAAGAAAATGTATCGTGCTAGGCACCATCCTCCTGCCCTATGGTGCAACTGGTGTCCCTCTCTCCAAAAATTTACTCAATGGGACCGTAATGTTGCAACCAAACACACGTAGACCTGCTGTAAGGAAAAAACGAGTTAGTACATTTCAAACATGAAAAAGGTCATTTTAAAATCAACATGAAAAACCAAAATTCCAAATTTATCAAACACAAAAAAATGCTTACCGAAGAAAGATAATGTATCGTGCTCTTACTTTCCCCCCGCCCTGTGGTGCAAGTGATGTCCCTCTCTCCAAAAATGTACTCAATGGGACCATAATGTTGCAACCACACACACGTTGACCTGCTGTGAGGAAGAGACGAGTTAGCACATTTCAAACAAGAAAAAGGTCATTTTAAAATCAACATGAAAAACCAAAATTCCAAAAGTATCAAACATAAAATAATGCTTACCGAAGAAAGAAAATGTATCGTGCTAGGCACCCTCCTCCCGCCCTGTGGTGCAAGTGATGACCCTGTCTCCAAAAATGCACTCAATGGGACCATAATGTTGCAACCACACACACGTTGACCTGCTGTGAGGAAAAAACGAGTTAGTACATTTCAAACATGAAAAAGGTCATTTTAAAATAAACATGAAGAACCAAAATTCCAAAAGTATCAAACACAAAATAATGCTTACAGAAGAAAGAAAATGTATTGTGTTAGCACCCTCCTCCCCCCTTGCGGTGCAAGTGATGTCCCTCTCTCCAAATATGTACACAATGGGACCGTAATGTTGCAACCACACACACGTTGTCCTGGTGTGAGGAAAAACGAGTTAGTACATTTCAAACATGAAAAGGTCATTTTAAAAACAACATGAAAAACCAAAATTCCAAAAGTATCAATCACAAAATAATGCTTACCGAAGAAAGAAAATCTATCGTGCTAGGCACCCTCCTCCCGCCCTGTGTGTGCAACTGATGTCCATCTACAAAAATGTACTCCATGGGACCATAATGTTGCAACCACACACACGTTGACCTGCTGTGAGGAAAAAACGAGTTAGTACATTTCAAACATGAAAAAGGTCATTTTAAAATCAACATGAAAAACCAAAATCCCAAAAGTATCAAACACAAAAAAATGCTTACCGAAGAAAGAAAATGTAACATGCTAGGCACCCTCCTCCCGCCTTGTGGTGCAAGTGAAGTCCATCTCTCCAAAAATGTACTCAATGGGACCGTAATGTTGCAACCACACACACGTTGACCTGCTGCGAGGAAAAAACGAGTTAGTACATTTCAAACATGAAAAAGGTCATTTTAAAATCAATATAAAAAACCAAAATTCCAAAAGTATCAATCACAAAATAATGCTTACCGAAGAAAGAAAATGTATCGTGCTCTGCACCTTCCTCCCGTGCTGTGGCGCATGTGATGTCCCTCTCTCCAAAATTGTACTCAATGGAACCATAATGTTGCAACCACACACACGTTGACCTGCTGTGACGAAAATAACGAGTTAGTACATTCCAAGCATGAAAAAGGTCATTTTAAAATCAACAAAAAAATAAAATTTCCAAAAGTATCAAACACAAAATAATGTTTACCGAAGAAGGAAAATGTATTGTGCTAGGCACCCTCCTCCTGCCCTGTGGAGCAAGTGATGTCCCTCTCTCCAAAAATGTACTCAATGGGACCATAATGTTGCAACCACACACACGTTGACCTGCTGTGAGGAAAAAACGAGTTAGTACATTTCAAACATGAAAACGGTATTTTAAAATCAACATGAAAAACCAAAATTCCAAAAGTATCAAACAAAAAATAATAATTACCGAAGAAAGAAAATGTATAATGCTAGGCACCATCCTCCCGCCCTGTGGTGCAACTGGTGTCCCTCTCTCCAAAAATGTACTCAATGGGACCGTAATGTTGCAACCACACACACGTAGACCTGCTGTAAGGAAAAAACGAGTTAGTACATTTCAAACATGAAAAAGGTCATTTTAAAATCAACATGAAAAACCAAAATTCCAAATTTATCAAACACAAAAAAATGCTTACCGAAGAAAGAAAATGTATAGTGCTCTGCACATTCCTCCCGCCCTGTGGTGCAAGTGATGTCCCTCTCACCAAAAATGTACTCAATGGGACCATAATGTTGCAACCACACACACGTTGACCTGCTGTGAGGAAGAGACGAGTTAGCACATTTCAAACATGAAAAAGGTCATTTTAAAATCAACATGACAAAACAAAAATTCCAAAAGTATCAAACACGAAAAAATGCTTACCGAAGAAAGAAAATGTATAGTGCTCTGCACATTCCTCCCGCCCTGTGGTGCAAGTGATGTCCCTCTCACCAAAAATGTACTCAATGGGACCGTAATGTTGCAAACACACACACGTTGACCTGCTGTGAGGAAAAAACGAGTTAGTACATTTCAAACATGAAAAAGGTCATTTTAAAATCAACATGAAAAACCAAAATTCCAAAAGTATCAAACAAAAAATAATAATTACCGAAGAAAGAAAATGTATCGTGCTAGGCACCATCCTCCCGCCCTGTGGTGCGACTGGTGTCCCTCTCTCCAAAAATGTACTCAATGGGACAGTAATGCTGCAACCACACACACGTTGACCTGCTGTGAGGAAAAAACGAGTTAGTACATTTCAAACATGAAAAAGGTCATTTTAAAATCAACATGAAAAACCAAAATTCCAAAAGTATCAAACACAAAATAATGCTTACCGAAGGAAGAAAATGTATCGTGCTACTCACCCTCCTCCCGCCCTGTGGTGCAACTGATGTCCCTCTCTCCAAAAATGTACTCAATGCTACCATAATGTTGCAACCACACACACGTTGACCTGCTGTGAGGAAAAAACGAGTTAGTACATTTCAAACATGAAAAAGGTCATTTTAAAATCAACATGAAAAACCAAAATTCCGGAAGTACCAAACACAAAAAAATGCTTACCGAAGAAAGAAAATGTATCGTGCTAGGAACCCTCCTCCCGCCCTGTGGTGCAACTGATGTCCCTCTCTCAAA
The DNA here is from genome assembly GCF_023864275.1 of Schistocerca cancellata. Lineage (NCBI taxonomy): Eukaryota > Metazoa > Arthropoda > Insecta > Orthoptera > Acrididae > Schistocerca > Schistocerca cancellata. Next base: position 203,717 of record NC_064628.1, on the reverse strand, counting down.
AATTGTACTCAATGGGACCATAATGTTGCAACCACACACACGTTGACCTGCTGTGAGGAAAAAACGAGTTAGTACATTTCAAACATGAAAAAGGTCATTTTAAAATCAACATGAAAAACCAAAATCCCAAAAGTATCAAACACAAAAAAATGCTTACCGAAGAAAGAAAATGTAACATGCTAGGCACCCTCCTCCCGCCTTGTGGTGCAAGTGAAGTCCATCTCTCCAAAAATGTACTCAATGGGACCGTAATGTTGTAACCACACACACGTTGACCTGCTGTGAGGAAAAAACGAGTTAGTACATTTCAAACATGAAAAAGGTCATTTTAAAATCAACATGAAAAACCAAAATTCCAAAAGTATCAAACACAAAATAATGCTTACCGAAGAAAGAAAATGTATCGTGCTCTGCACCTTCCTCCCGTGCTGTGGCGCATGTGATGTCCCACTCTCCAAAATTGTACTCAATGGAACCATAATGTTGCAACCACACACACGTTGACCTGCTGTGACGAAAATAACGAGTTAGTACATTCCAAGCATGAAAAAGGTCATTTTAAAATCAACATAAAAAATAAAATTTCCAAAAGTATCAAACACAAAATAATGTTTACCGAAGAAGGAAAATGTATTGTGCTAGGCACCCTCCTCCCGCCCTGTGGAGCAAGTGATGTCCCTCTCTCCAAAAATGTACTCAATGGCACCATAATGTTGCAACCACACACACGTTGACCTGCTGTGAGGAAAAAACGAGTTAGTACATTTCAAACATGAAAACGGTATTTTAAAATCAACATGAAAAACCAAAATTCCAAAAGTATCAAACAAAAAATAATAATTACCGAAGAAAGAAAATGTATAATGCTAGGCACCATCCTCCCGCCCTGTGGTGCAACTGGTGTCCCTCTCTCCAAAAATGTACTCAATGGGACCGTAATGTTGCAACCACACACACGTAGACCTGCTGTAAGGAAAAAACGAGTTAGTACATTTCAAACATGAAAAAGGTCATTTTAAAATCAACATGAAAAACCAAAATTCCAAATTTATCAAACACAAAAAAATGCTTACCGAAGAAAGAAAATGTATAGTGCTCTGCACATTCCTCCCGCCCTGTGGTGCAAGTGATGTCCCTCTCACCAAAAATGTACTCAATGGGACCATAATGTTGCAACCACACACACGTTGACCTGCTGTGAGGAAGAGACGAGTTAGCACATTTCAAACATGAAAAAGGTCATTTAAAAATCAACATGAAAAACCAAAATTCCAAACGTATCAAACACAAAATAATGCTTACCAAAGAAAGGAAATATATCGTGCTAGGCACCCTCCTCCCGCCCTGTGGTGCAAGTGATGTCCCTCTCTCCAAAAATGTACTCAATGGGACCGTAATGTTGCAACCACACACACGTTGACCTGCTGTGAGGAAAAAACGAGTTATTACATTTCAAACATGAAAAAGGTCATTTTAAAATCAACATGAAAAACAAAAATTCCAAAAGTATCAAACACGAAAAAATGCTTACCGAAGAAAGAAAATGTATAGTGCTCAGCACATTCCTCCCGCCCTGTGGTGCAAGTGATGTCCCTCTCACCAAAAATGTACTCAATGGGACCGTAATGTTGCAAACACACACACGTTGACCTGCTGTGAGGAAAAAACGAGTTAGTACATTTCAAACATGAAAAAGGTCATTTTAAAATCAACATGAAAAACCAAAATTCCAAAAGTATCAAACAAAAAATAATAATTACCGAAGAAAGAAAATGTATCGTGCTAGGCACCATCCTCCCGCCCTGTGGTGCAACTGGTGTCCCTCTCTCCAAAAATGTACTCAATGGGACAGTAATGCTGCAACCACACACACGTTGACCTGCTGTGAGGAAAAAACGAGTTAGTACATTTCAAACATGAAATAGGTCATTTTAAAATCAACATGAAAAACCAAAATTCCAAAAGTATCAAACACAAAATAATGCTTACCGAAGGAAGAAAATGTATCGTGCTACTCACCCTCCTCCCGCCCTGTGGTGCAACTGATGTCCCTCTCTCCAAAAATGTACTCAATGCTACCATAATGTTGCAACCACACACACGTTGACCTGCTGTGAGGAAAAAACGAGTTAGTACATTTCAAACATGAAAAAGGTCATTTTAAAATCAACATGAAAAACCAAAATTCCGGAAGTACCAAACACAAAAAAATGCTTACCGAAGAAAGAAAATGTATCGTGCTAGGAACCCTCCTCCCGCCCTGTGGTGCAACTGATGTCCCTCTCTCAAAAATTGTACTCAATGGGACCATAATGTTGCAACCACACACACGTTGACCTGCTGTGAGGAAAAAACGAGTTAGTACATTTCAAACATGAAAAAGGTCATTTTAAAATCAACATGAAAAACCAAAATTCCAAAATTATCAAACACAAAATAATGCTTACCGAAGAAAGAAAATGTATCGTGCTAGGTGCCCTCCTCCCGCCCTGTGGAGCAAGTGATGTCCCTCTCTCCAAAAATGTACTCAATGGGACCATAATGTTGCAACCACACACACGTTGACCTGCTGTGAGGAATAAACGAGTTAGTACATTTCAAACATGAAAAATGTCATTTTAAAATCAACATGAAAAACCAAAATTCCAAAATTATCAAACACAAAATAATGCTTACCGAAGAAAGAAAATGTATCGTGCTAGGCACCATCCTCCTGCCCTATGGTGCAACTGGTGTCCCTCTCTCCAAAAATTTACTCAATGGGACCGTAATGTTGCAACAAAACACACGTAGACCTGCTTTAAGGAAAAAACGAGTTAGTACATTTCAAACATGAAAAAGATCATTTTAAAATCAACATGAAAAACCAAAATTCCAAATTTATCAAACACAAAAAAATGCTTACCGAAGAAAGATAATGTATCGTGCACTTACTTTCCCCCCGCCCTGTGGTGCAAGTGATGTCCCTCTCTCCAAAAATGTACTCAATGGGACCATAATGTTGCAACGACACACACACGTTGACCTGCTGTGAGGAAGAGACGAGTTAGCACATTTCAAACAAGAAAAAGGTCATTTTAAAATCAACATGAAAAACCAAAATTCCAAAAGTATCAAACATAAAATAATGCTTACCGAAGAAAGAAAATGTATCGTGCTAGGCACCCACCTCCCGCCCTGTGGTGTAAGTGATGACCCTGTCTCCAAAAATGCACTCAATGGGACCATAATGTTGCAACCACACACACGTTGACCTGCTGTGAGGAAAAAACGAGTTAGTACATTTCAAACATGAAAAAGGTCATTTTAAAAACAGCATGAAAAACTAAAATTCCAAAAGTATCAAACACAAAAAAATGCTTACCGAAGAAAGAAAATGTATCGTGCTCTGCAAGTTCCTCCCGCCCTGTGGTGCAAGTGATGTCCGTCTCTCCAAAAATGTACTCAATGGGACCGTAATGTTGCAACCACACACACGTTGTCCTGGTGTGAGGAAAAACGAGTTAGTACATTTCAAACATGAAAAGGTCATTTTAAAAACAACATGAAAAACCAAAATTCCAAAAGTATCAATCACAAAATAATGTTTACCGAAAAAAGAAAATGTATCGTGCTAGGCACCCTCCTCCCGCCCTGTGGTGCAACTGATGTCCATCTACAAAAATTACTCCATGGGACCATAATGTTGCAACCACACACACGTTGACCTGCTGTGAGGAAAAAACGAGTTAGTACATTTCAAACATGAAAAAGGTCATTTTAAAATCAACATGAAAAACCAAAATCCCAAAAGTATCAAACACAAAAAAATGCTTACCGAAGAAAGAAAATGTAACATGCTAGGCACCCTCCTCCCGCCTTGTGGTGCAAGTGATGTCCCTCTCTCCAAAAATGTACCCAATGGGACCGTAATGTTGCAACCACACACACGTTGACCTGCTGTGAGGAAAAAACGAGTTAGTAGATTTCAAACTTGAAAAAGGTCATTTTAAAACCAACATGAAAAACAAAAATTCCAAAAGTATCAAACACAAAATAATACTTACCGACAAAAGAAAAAGTATCGTGCTAGGCACCCTCCTACCGCCCTGTGGTGCAAGTGAAGTCCCTCTCTCCAAAAATGTACTCAATGGGACCGTAATGTTGCAACCACACACACGTTGACCTGCTGTGAGGAAAAAACGAGTTAGTACATTTCAAACATGAAAAAGGTCATTTTAAAATCAACATGAAAAACCAAAATTCCAAAAGTATCAAACACAAAATAATGCTTACCGAAGAAAGAAAATGTATCGTGCTCTGCACCTTCCTCCCATGCTGTGGTGCATGTGATGTCCCGCTCTCCAAAATTGTACTCAATGGAACCATAATGTTGCAACCACACACACGTTGACCTGCTGTGACGAAAATAACGAGTTAGCACATTCCAAGCATGAAAAAGGTCATTTTAAAATCAACATAAAAAATCAAATTTCCAAAAGTATCAAACACAAAATAATGCTTACCCAAGAAAGAAAATGTATCGTGCTAGGCACCCTCCTCCCGCCCTGTGGTGCAAGTGATGTCCCTCTCACCAAAAATGTACTCAATGGGACCGTAATGTTGCAACCACACACACGTTGACCTGCTGTGAGGAAAAAACGAGTTAGTACATTTCAAACATGAAAAAGGTCATTTTAAAATCAACATGAAATACCAAAATTCCAAAAGTATCAAACACAAAATAATGCTTACCGAAGAAGGAAAATGTATCGTGCTAGGCACCCTCCTCCCGCCCTGTGGAGCAAGTGATGTCCCTCTCTCCAAAAATATACTCAATGGGATCATAATGTTGCAACCACACACACGTTGACCTGCTGTGAGGAAAAAACGAGTTAGTACATTTCAAACATGAAAACGGTCATTTTAAAATCAACATGAAAAACCAAAATTCCAAAAGTATCAAACAAAAAATAATAATTACCGAAGAAAGAAAATGTATCGTGCTAGGCACCATCCTCCCTCCCTGTGGTGCAACTGGTGTCCCTCTCTCCAAAAATGTACTCAATGGGACCGTAATGTTGCAACCACACACACGTAGACCTGCTGTAAGAAAAAACGAGTTAGTACATTTCAAACATGAAAAAGGTCATTTTAAAATCAACATGAAAAACCAAAATTCCAAATTTATCAAACACAAAAAAATGCTTACCGAAGAAAGAAAATGTATAGTGCTCTGCACATTCCTCCCGCCCTGTGGTGCAAGTGATGTCCCTCTCACCAAAAATGTACTCAATGGGACCATAATGTTGCAACCACACACACGTTGACCTGCTGTGAGGAAGAGACGAGTTAGCACATTTCAAATATGAAAAAGGTCATTTTAAAATCAACATGAAAAACCAAAATTCCAAACGTATCAAACACAAAATAATGCTTACCAAAGAAAGGAAATGTATCGTGCTAGGCACCCTCCTCCCGCCCTGTGGTGCAAGTGATGTCCCTCTCTCCAAATATGTACTCAATGAGACCGTAATATTGCAACCACACACACGTTGACCTGCTGTGAGGAAAAAACGAGTTAGTACATTTCAAACATGAAAAAGGTCATTTTAAAATCAACATGAAAAACAAAAATTCCAAAAGTATCAAACACAAAAACATGCTTACCGAAGAAAGAAAATGTATAGTGCTCTGCACATTCCTCCCGCCCTGTGGTGCAAGTGATGTCCCTCTCACCAAAAATGTACTCAATGGGACCGTAATGTTGCAAACACACACACGTTGACCTGCTGTGAGGAAAAAACGAGTTAGTACATTTCAAACATGAAAAAGGTCATTTTAAAATCAACATGAAAAACCAAAATTCCAAAAGAATCAAACAAAAAATAATAATTACCGAAGAAAGAAAATGTATCGTGCTAGGCACCATCCTCCCGCCCTGTGGTGCAACTGGTGTCCGTCTCTCCAAAAATGTACTCAATGGGACCGTAATGTTGCAACCACACACACGTAGACCTGCTGTAAGGAAAAAACGAGTTAGTACATTTCAAACATGAAAAAGGTCATTTTAAAAACACCATGAAAAACTAAAATTCCAAAAGTATCAAACACAAAAAAATGCTTACCGAAGAAAGAAAATGTATCGTGCTCTGCAAGTTCCTCCCGCCCTGTGGTGCAAGTGATGTCCGTCTCTCCAAAAATGTACTCAATGGGACCGTAATGTTGCAACCACACACGCGTTGTCCTGCTGTGAGGAAAAAACGAGATAGTACATTTCAAACATGAAAAAGGTCATTTTAAAATTAACATGAAAAACCAAAATTCCAAAAGTATCAAACACAAAATAATGCTTACCGAAGAAAGAAAATGTATCGTTCTAGGCACCCTCCTCCCGCCCTGTGATGCAAGTGATGTCCCTCTCTCCAAAAATGTACTCAATGGGACAGTAATGTTGCAACCACACACACGTTGACCTGCTGTGAGGAAAAAACGAGTTAGTACATTTCAAACATGAAAAAGGTCATTTTAAATTCAACATGAAAAACACAAATTCCAAAAGCATCAAATACAAAAAAATGCTTACCGAAGAAAGAAAATGTATCGTGATCTGCTCATTCCTCCCGCCCTGTGGTGCAAGTGATGTCCCTCTCTCCAAAAATTTACTCAATGGGACCGTATTGTTGCAACCGCACACACGTTGACCTGCTGTGAGGAAAAAAGGAGTTAGTACATTTCAAACATGAAAAAGGTCATTTTAAAATCATCATGAAAAACCAACATTCCAAAAGTATCAAATACAAAATAATGCTTACCAAAGAAAGAAAATGTATCGTGCTAGTCACCCTCCTCCCGCCCTGTGGTGCAACTGATGTCCCTCTCTCCAAAAATGTACTCAATGGGACCGTAATGTTGCAACCACACATACGTTGACATGCTGTGAGGAAAAAACGAGTTAGTACATTTCAAACATGAAAAAGGTCATTTTAAAATCAACATGAAAAACCAAAATTCCAAAAGAATCAAACACAAAATAATGCTTACCGAAGGAAGAAAATGTATCGTGCTAGGCACCCTCCTCCCGCCCTGTGGTGCAACTGATGTCCCTCTCTCCAAAAATGTACTCAATGGGACCATAATGTTGCAACCACACACACGTTGACCTGCTGTGAGGAAAAAACGAGTTAGTACATTTCAAACATGAAAAAGGTCATTTTAAAATCAACATGAAAAAACCAAAATTCCAAAAGTATCAAACACAAAATAATGCTTACCGAAGAAAGAAAATGTATCGTGCTAGGCCCCCTCATCCCGCCCTGTGGTGCAACTGATGTCCCTCTCTCCAAAAAGGTACTCAATGGGAACGTAATGTTGCAACCACACACACGTTGACCTGCTGTGAGGAAAAAACGAGTTAGTACATTTCAAACATGAAGAAGGTCATTTTAAAATCAACATGAAAAACGAAAATTTCGGAAGTACCAAACACAAAAAAATGCTTACCGAAGAAAGAAAACGTATCGTGATAGGCACCCTCCTCCCGCCCTGAGGTGCAACTGATGTCCCTCTCTCCAAAAATGTACTCAATGGGACCATAATGTTGCAACCACACACACGTTGACCTGCTGTGAGGAAAAAACGAGTTAGTACATTTCAAACATGAAAAAGGTCATTTTAAAATCAACATGAAAAACCAAAATTCCAAAATTATCAAACACAAAATAATGCTTACCGAAGAAAGAAAATGTATCGTGCTAGGCGCCCTCCTCCCGCCCTGTGGAGCAAGTGATGTCCATCTCTCCAAAAATGTACTCAATGGGACCATAATGTTGCAACCACACACACGTTGACCTGCTGTGAGGAAAAAACGAGTTAGTACATTTCAAACATGAAAAAGGTCATTTTAAATTCAACATGAAAAACAAAAATTCCAAAAGCAACAAATACAAAAAAATGCTTACCGAAGAAAGAAAATGTATCGTGATCTGCTCATTCCTCCCGCCCTGTGGTGCAAGTGATGTCCCTCTCTCCAAAAATTTACTCAATGGGACCGTAATGTTGCAACCGCACACACGTTGACCTGCTGTGAGGAAAAAAGGAGTTAGTACATTTCAAACATGAAAAAGGTCATTTTAAAATCATCATAAAAAACCAACATTCCAAAGGTATCAAATACAAAATAATGCTTACCAAAGAAAGAAAATGTATCGTGCTAGTCACCCTCCTCCCGCCCTGTGGTGCAACTGATGTCCCTCTCTCCAAAAATGTACTCAATGGGACCATAATGTTGCAACCACACACACGTTGACCTGCTGTGAGGAAAAAACGAGTTAGTACATTTCAAACATGAAAAAGGTCATTTTAAAATCAACATGAAAAAACCAAAATTCCAAAAGTATCAAACACAAAATAATGCTTACCGAAGAAAGAAAATGTATCGTGCTAGGCCCCCTCATCCCGCCCTGTGGTGCAACTGATGTCCCTCTCTCCAAAAAGGTACTCAATGGGAACGTAATGTTGCAACCACACACACGTTGACCTGCTGTGAGGAAAAAACGAGTTAGTACATTTCAAACATGAAGAAGGTCATTTTAAAATCAACATGAAAAACGAAAATTTCGGAAGTACCAAACACAAAAAAATGCTTACCGAAGAAAGAAAACGTATCGTGATAGGCACCCTCCTCCCGCCCTGAGGTGCAACTGATGTCCTTCTCTCCAAAAATGTACTCAATGGGACCATAATGTTGCAACCACACACACGTTGACCTGCTGTGAGGAAAAAACGAGTTAGTACATTTCAAACATGAAAAAGGTCATTTTAAAATCAACATGAAAAACCAAAATTCCAAAATTATCAAACACAAAATAATGCTTACCGAAGAAAGAAAATGTATCGTGCTAGGCGCCCTCCTCCCGCCCTGTGGAGCAAGTGATGTCCCTCTCTCCAAAAATGTACTCAATGGGACCATAATGTTGCAACCACACACACGTTGACCTGCTGTGAGGAAAAAACGAGTTAGTACATTTCAAACATGAAAAAGGTCATTTTAAAATCAACATGAAAAACCAAAATTCCGGAAGTACCAAACACAAAAAAATGCTTACCGAAGAAAGAAAATGTATCGTGCTAGGAACCCTCCTCCCGCCCTGTGGTGCAACTGATGTCCCTCTCTCAAAAATTGTACTCAATGGGACCATAATGTTGCAACCACACACACGTTGACCTGCTGTGAGGAAAAAACGAGTTAGTACATTTCAAACATGAAAAAGGTCATTTTAAAATCAACATGAAAAACCAAAATTCCAAAATTATCAAACACAAAATAATGCTTACCGAAGAAAGAAAATGTATCGTGCTAGGTGCCCTCCTCCCGCCCTGTGGAGCAAGTGATGTCCCTCTCTCCAAAAATGTACTCAATGGGACCATAATGTTGCAACCACACACACGTTGACCTGCTGTGAGGAATAAACGAGTTAGTACATTTCAAACATGAAAAATGTCATTTTAAAATCAACATGAAAAACCAAAATTCCAAAATTATCAAACACAAAATAATGCTTACCGAAGAAAGAAAATGTATCGTGCTAGGCACCATCCTCCTGCCCTATGGTGCAACTGGTGTCCCTCTCTCCAAAAATTTACTCAATGGGACCGTAATGTTGCAACCAAACACACGTAGACCTGCTTTAAGGAAAAAACGAGTTAGTACATTTCAAACATGAAAAAGATCATTTTAAAATCAACATGAAAAACCAAAATTCCAAATTTATCAAACACAAAAAAATGCTTACCGAAGAAAGATAATGTATCGTGCACTTACTTTCCCCCCGCCCTGTGGTGCAAGTGATGTCCCTCTCTCCAAAAATGTACTCAATGGGACCATAATGTTGCAACGACACACACACGTTGACCTGCTGTGAGGAAGAGACGAGTTAGCACATTTCAAACAAGAAAAAGGTCATTTTAAAATCAACATGAAAAACCAAAATTCCAAAAGTATCAAACATAAAATAATGCTTACCGAAGAAAGAAAATGTATCGTGCTAGGCACCCACCTCCCGCCCTGTGGTGTAAGTGATGACCCTGTCTCCAAAAATGCACTCAATGGGACCATAATGTTGCAACCACACACACGTTGACCTGCTGTGAGGAAAAAACGAGTTAGTACATTTCAAACATGAAAAAGGTCATTTTAAAAACAGCATGAAAAACTAAAATTCCAAAAGTATCAAACACAAAAAAATGCTTACCGAAGAAAGAAAATGTATCGTGCTCTGCAAGTTCCTCCCGCCCTGTGGTGCAAGTGATGTCCGTCTCTCCAAAAATGTACTCAATGGGACCGTAATGTTGCAACCACACACACGTTGTCCTGGTGTGAGGAAAAACGAGTTAGTACATTTCAAACATGAAAAGGTCATTTTAAAAACAACATGAAAAACCAAAATTCCAAAAGTATCAATCACAAAATAATGTTTACCGAAAAAAGAAAATGTATCGTGCTAGGCACCCTCCTCCCGCCCTGTGGTGCAACTGATGTCCATCTACAAAAATTACTCCATGGGACCATAATGTTGCAACCACACACACGTTGACCTGCTGTGAGGAAAAAACGAGTTAGTACATTTCAAACATGAAAAAGGTCATTTTAAAATCAACATGAAAAACCAAAATCCCAAAAGTATCAAACACAAAAAAATGCTTACCGAAGAAAGAAAATGTAACATGCTAGGCACCCTCCTCCCGCCTTGTGGTGCAAGTGATGTCCCTCTCTCCAAAAATGTACCCAATGGGACCGTAATGTTGCAACCACACACACGTTGACCTGCTGTGAGGAAAAAACGAGTTAGTAGATTTCAAACTTGAAAAAGGTCATTTTAAAACCAACATGAAAAACAAAAATTCCAAAAGTATCAAACACAAAATAATACTTACCGACAAAAGAAAAAGTATCGTGCTAGGCACCCTCCTACCGCCCTGTGGTGCAAGTGAAGTCCCTCTCTCCAAAAATGTACTCAATGGGACCGTAATGTTGCAACCACACACACGTTGACCTGCTGTGAGGAAAAAACGAGTTAGTACATTTCAAACATGAAAAAGGTCATTTTAAAATCAACATGAAAAACCAAAATTCCAAAAGTATCAAACACAAAATAATGCTTACCGAAGAAAGAAAATGTATCGTGCTCTGCACCTTCCTCCCATGCTGTGGTGCATGTGATGTCCCGCTCTCCAAAATTGTACTCAATGGAACCATAATGTTGCAACCACACACACGTTGACCTGCTGTGACGAAAATAACGAGTTAGCACATTCCAAGCATGAAAAAGGTCATTTTAAAATCAACATAAAAAATCAAATTTCCAAAAGTATCAAACACAAAATAATGCTTACCCAAGAAAGAAAATGTATCGTGCTAGGCACCCTCCTCCCGCCCTGTGGTGCAAGTGATGTCCCTCTCACCAAAAATGTACTCAATGGGACCGTAATGTTGCAACCACACACACGTTGACCTGCTGTGAGGAAAAAACGAGTTAGTACATTTCAAACATGAAAAAGGTCATTTTAAAATCAACATGAAATACCAAAATTCCAAAAGTATCAAACACAAAATAATGCTTACCGAAGAAGGAAAATGTATCGTGCTAGGCACCCTCCTCCCGCCCTGTGGAGCAAGTGATGTCCCTCTCTCCAAAAATATACTCAATGGGATCATAATGTTGCAACCACACACACGTTGACCTGCTGTGAGGAAAAAACGAGTTAGTACATTTCAAACATGAAAACGGTCATTTTAAAATCAACATGAAAAACCAAAATTCCAAAAGTATCAAACAAAAAATAATAATTACCGAAGAAAGAAAATGTATCGTGCTAGGCACCATCCTCCCTCCCTGTGGTGCAACTGGTGTCCCTCTCTCCAAAAATGTACTCAATGGGACCGTAATGTTGCAACCACACACACGTAGACCTGCTGTAAGAAAAAACGAGTTAGTACATTTCAAACATGAAAAAGGTCATTTTAAAATCAACATGAAAAACCAAAATTCCAAATTTATCAAACACAAAAAAATGCTTACCGAAGAAAGAAAATGTATAGTGCTCTGCACATTCCTCCCGCCCTGTGGTGCAAGTGATGTCCCTCTCACCAAAAATGTACTCAATGGGACCATAATGTTGCAACCACACACACGTTGACCTGCTGTGAGGAAGAGACGAGTTAGCACATTTCAAATATGAAAAAGGTCATTTTAAAATCAACATGAAAAACCAAAATTCCAAACGTATCAAACACAAAATAATGCTTACCAAAGAAAGGAAATGTATCGTGCTAGGCACCCTCCTCCCGCCCTGTGGTGCAAGTGATGTCCCTCTCTCCAAATATGTACTCAATGAGACCGTAATATTGCAACCACACACACGTTGACCTGCTGTGAGGAAAAAACGAGTTAGTACATTTCAAACATGAAAAAGGTCATTTTAAAATCAACATGAAAAACAAAAATTCCAAAAGTATCAAACACAAAAACATGCTTACCGAAGAAAGAAAATGTATAGTGCTCTGCACATTCCTCCCGCCCTGTGGTGCAAGTGATGTCCCTCTCACCAAAAATGTACTCAATGGGACCGTAATGTTGCAAACACACACACGTTGACCTGCTGTGAGGAAAAAACGAGTTAGTACATTTCAAACATGAAAAAGGTCATTTTAAAATCAACATGAAAAACCAAAATTCCAAAAGAATCAAACAAAAAATAATAATTACCGAAGAAAGAAAATGTATCGTGCTAGGCACCATCCTCCCGCCCTGTGGTGCAACTGGTGTCCGTCTCTCCAAAAATGTACTCAATGGGACCGTAATGTTGCAACCACACACACGTAGACCTGCTGTAAGGAAAAAACGAGTTAGTACATTTCAAACATGAAAAAGGTCATTTTAAAAACACCATGAAAAACTAAAATTCCAAAAGTATCAAACACAAAAAAATGCTTACCGAAGAAAGAAAATGTATCGTGCTCTGCAAGTTCCTCCCGCCCTGTGGTGCAAGTGATGTCCGTCTCTCCAAAAATGTACTCAATGGGACCGTAATGTTGCAACCACACACGCGTTGTCCTGCTGTGAGGAAAAAACGAGATAGTACATTTCAAACATGAAAAAGGTCATTTTAAAATTAACATGAAAAACCAAAATTCCAAAAGTATCAAACACAAAATAATGCTTACCGAAGAAAGAAAATGTATCGTTCTAGGCACCCTCCTCCCGCCCTGTGATGCAAGTGATGTCCCTCTCTCCAAAAATGTACTCAATGGGACAGTAATGTTGCAACCACACACACGTTGACCTGCTGTGAGGAAAAAACGAGTTAGTACATTTCAAACATGAAAAAGGTCATTTTAAATTCAACATGAAAAACACAAATTCCAAAAGCATCAAATACAAAAAAATGCTTACCGAAGAAAGAAAATGTATCGTGATCTGCTCATTCCTCCCGCCCTGTGGTGCAAGTGATGTCCCTCTCTCCAAAAATTTACTCAATGGGACCGTATTGTTGCAACCGCACACACGTTGACCTGCTGTGAGGAAAAAAGGAGTTAGTACATTTCAAACATGAAAAAGGTCATTTTAAAATCATCATGAAAAACCAACATTCCAAAAGTATCAAATACAAAATAATGCTTACCAAAGAAAGAAAATGTATCGTGCTAGTCACCCTCCTCCCGCCCTGTGGTGCAACTGATGTCCCTCTCTCCAAAAATGTACTCAATGGGACCGTAATGTTGCAACCACACATACGTTGACATGCTGTGAGGAAAAAACGAGTTAGTACATTTCAAACATGAAAAAGGTCATTTTAAAATCAACATGAAAAACCAAAATTCCAAAAGTATCAAACACAAAATAATGCTTACCGAAGGAAGAAAATGTATCGTGCTAGGCACCCTCCTCCCGCCCTGTGGTGCAACTGATGTCCCTCTCTCCAAAAATGTACTCAATGGGACCATAATGTTGCAACCACACACACGTTGACCTGCTGTGAGGAAAAAACGAGTTAGTACATTTCAAACATGAAAAAGGTCATTTTAAAATCAACATGAAAAAACCAAAATTCCAAAAGTATCAAACACAAAATAATGCTTACCGAAGAAAGAAAATGTATCGTGCTAGGCCCCCTCATCCCGCCCTGTGGTGCAACTGATGTCCCTCTCTCCAAAAAGGTACTCAATGGGAACGTAATGTTGCAACCACACACACGTTGACCTGCTGTGAGGAAAAAACGAGTTAGTACATTTCAAACATGAAGAAGGTCATTTTAAAATCAACATGAAAAACGAAAATTTCGGAAGTACCAAACACAAAAAAATGCTTACCGAAGAAAGAAAACGTATCGTGATAGGCACCCTCCTCCCGCCCTGAGGTGCAACTGATGTCCCTCTCTCCAAAAATGTACTCAATGGGACCATAATGTTGCAACCACACACACGTTGACCTGCTGTGAGGAAAAAACGAGTTAGTACATTTCAAACATGAAAAAGGTCATTTTAAAATCAACATGAAAAACCAAAATTCCAAAATTATCAAACACAAAATAATGCTTACCGAAGAAAGAAAATGTATCGTGCTAGGCGCCCTCCTCCCGCCCTGTGGAGCAAGTGATGTCCCTCTCTCCAAAAATGTACTCAATGGGACCATAATGTTGCAACCACACACACGTTGACCTGCTGTGAGGAAAAAACGAGTTAGTACATTTCAAACATGAAAAAGGTCATTTTAAATTCAACATGAAAAACAAAAATTCCAAAAGCAACAAATACAAAAAAATGCTTACCGAAGAAAGAAAATGTATCGTGATCTGCTCATTCCTCCCGCCCTGTGGTGCAAGTGATGTCCCTCTCTCCAAAAATTTACTCAATGGGACCGTAATGTTGCAACCGCACACACGTTGACCTGCTGTGAGGAAAAAAGGAGTTAGTACATTTCAAACATGAAAAAGGTCATTTTAAAATCATCATAAAAAACCAACATTCCAAAGGTATCAAATACAAAATAATGCTTACCAAAGAAAGAAAATGTATCGTGCTAGTCACCCTCCTCCCGCCCTGTGGTGCAACTGATGTCCCTCTCTCCAAAAATGTACTCAATGGGACCATAATGTTGCAACCACACACACGTTGACCTGCTGTGAGGAAAAAACGAGTTAGTACATTTCAAACATGAAAAAGGTCATTTTAAAATCAACATGAAAAAACCAAAATTCCAAAAGTATCAAACACAAAATAATGCTTACCGAAGAAAGAAAATGTATCGTGCTAGGCCCCCTCATCCCGCCCTGTGGTGCAACTGATGTCCCTCTCTCCAAAAAGGTACTCAATGGGAACGTAATGTTGCAACCACACACACGTTGACCTGCTGTGAGGAAAAAACGAGTTAGTACATTTCAAACATGAAGAAGGTCATTTTAAAATCAACATGAAAAACGAAAATTTCGGAAGTACCAAACACAAAAAAATGCTTACCGAAGAAAGAAAACGTATCGTGATAGGCACCCTCCTCCCGCCCTGAGGTGCAACTGATGTCCCTCTCTCCAAAAATGTACTCAATGGGACCATAATGTTGCAACCACACACACGTTGACCTGCTGTGAGGAAAAAACGAGTTAGTACATTTCAAACATGAAAAAGGTCATTTTAAAATCAACATGAAAAACCAAAATTCCAAAATTATCAAACACAAAATAATGCTTACCGAAGAAAGAAAATGTATCGTGCTAGGCGCCCTCCTCCCGCCCTGTGGAGCAAGTGATGTCCCTCTCTCCAAAAATGTACTCAATGGGACCATAATGTTGCAACCACACACACGTTGACCTGCTGTGAGGAAAAAACGAGTTAGTACATTTCAAACATGAAAAAGGTCATTTTAAATTCAACATGAAAAACAAAAATTCCAAAAGCAACAAATACAAAAAAATGCTTACCGAAGAAAGAAAATGTATCGTGATCTGCTCATTCCTCCCGCCCTGTGGTGCAAGTGATGTCCCTCTCTCCAAAAATTTACTCAATGGGACCATAATGTTGCAACCACACATACGTTGACATGCTGTGAGGAAAAAACGAGTTAGTACATTTCAAACATGAAAAAGGTCATTTTAAAATCAACATGAAAAACCAAAATTCCCAAAGTATCAAACACAAAATAATGCTTACCGAAGGAAGAAAATGTATCGTGCTAGGCACCCTCCTCCCGCCCTGTGGTGCAACTGATGTCCCTCTCTCCAAAAATGTACTCAATGGGACCATATTGTTGCAACCACACACACGTTGACCTGCTGTGAGGAAAAAACGAGTTAGTACATTTCAAACATGAAAAAGGTCATTTTAAAATCAACATGAAATAACCAAAATTCCAAAAGTATCAAACACAAAATAATGCTTACCGAAGAAAGAAAATGTATCGTGCTAGGCCCCCTCATCCCGCCCTGTGGTGCAACTGATGTCCCTCTCTCCAAAAGGGTACTCAATGGGAACGTAATGTTGCAACCACACACACGTTGACCAGCTGTGAGGAAAAAACGAGTTAGTACATTTCAAACATGAAAAAGGTCATTTTAAAATCAACATGAAGAACCAAAATTCCAAAAGTATCAAACACAAAATAATGCTTACAGAAGAAAGAAAATGTATTGTGTTATCACCCTCCTCCCGCCCTGCGGTGCAAGTGATGTCCCTCTTTCCAAATATGTACACAATGGGACCGTAATGTTGCAACCACACTCACGTTGACCTGCTGTGAGGAAAAAACGAGTTAGTACATTTCAAACATGAAAAAGGTCATTTTAAAAACACCATGAAAAACTAAAATTCCAAAAGTATCAAACACAAAAAAATGCTTACCGAAGAAAGAAAATGTATCGTGCTCTGCAAGTTCCTCCCGCCCTGTGGTGCAAGTGATGTCCGTCTCTCCAAAAATGTACTCAATGGGACCGTAATGTTGCAACCACACACACGTTGTCCTGGTGTGAGGAAAAACGAGTTAGTAAATTTCAAACATGAAAAACGTCATTTTAAAAACAACATGAAAAACCAAAATTCCAAAAGTATCAATCACAAAATAATTCCTACCGAAGGAAGAAAATGTATCGTGCTAGGCACCCTCCTCCCGTCCTGTGGTGCAATTGATGTCCATCTACAAAAATGTACTCCATGGGACCATAATGTTGCAACCACACACACGTTGACCTGCTGTGAGGAAAAAACGAGTTAGTACATTTCATACATGAAAGAGGTCATTTTAAAATCAACATGAAAAACCAAAATTCCAAAAGTATCAAACACAAAAAAATGCTTACCGAAGAAAGAAAATGTAACATGCTAGGCACCCTCCTCCCGCCTTGTGGTGCAAGTGATGTCCCTCTCTCCAAAAATGTACCCAATGGGACCGTAATGTTGCAACCACACACACGTTGACCTGCTGTGAGGAAAAAACGAGTTAGTACATTTCAAACTTGAAAAATGTCATTTTAAAACCAACATGAAAAACAAAAATTCCAAAAGTATCAAACACAAAATAATGCTTACCGACGAAAGAAAATGTATCGTGCTAGGCACCCTCCTCCCGCCCTGTGGTGCAAGTGAAGTCCCTGTCTCCAAAAATGTACTCAATGGGACCGTAATGTTGCAACCACACACACGTTGACCTGCTGTGAGGAAAAAACGAGTTAGTACATTTCAAACATGAAAAAGGCCATTTTAAAATCAACATGAAAAACCAAAATTCCAAAAGTATCAAACACAAAATAATGCTTACCGAAGAAAGAAAATGTATCGTGCTCTGCACCTTCCTCCCGTGCTGTGGTGCATGTGATGTCCCTCTCTCCAAAATTGTACTCAATGGAACCATAATGTTGCAACCACACACACGTTGACCTGCTGTGACGAAAATAACGAGTTAGTACATTCCAAGCATGAAAAAGGTCATTTTAAAATCAATATAAAAAACCAAATTTCCAAAAGTATCAAACACAAAATGATGCATACCCAAGAAACAAAATGTATCGTGCTAGGCACCCTCCACCCGCCCTGTGGTGCAAGTGATGTCCCTCTCTCCAAAAATTTACCCAATGGGACCGTAATGTTGCAACTACACACACGTTGACCTGCTGTGAGGAAAAAACGAGTTAGTACATTTCAAACTTGAAAAAGGTCATTTTAAAACCAACATGAAAAACAAAAATTCCAAAAGTATCAAACACAAAATAATACTTACCGATGAAAGAAAATGTATCGTGCTAGGCACTCTCCTCTCGCCCTGTGGTGCAAGTGATGTCCCTCTCTCCAAAAATGTACTCAATGGGACCGTTATGTTGCAACCACACACACGTTGACCTGCTGTGAGGAAAAAACGACTTAGTACATTTCAAACATGAAAAAGGTCATTTTATAATCAACATGAAAAACCAAAATTCCAAAATTATCAAACACAAAAAAATGCTTAAAGAAGAAATAAAATGTATCGTGCTCTGCACCTTCCTCCCGTGCTGTGGTGCAAGTGATGTCCCTCTCTCCAAAAATGTACTCAATGGAACCATAATGTTGCAACCACACACACGTTGACCTGCTGTGAGGATAAAACGAGTTAGTACATTTCAAACATGAAAAAGGTCATTTTAAAAACACCATGAAAAACTAAAATTCCAAAAGTATCAAACACAAAAAAATGCTTACCGAAGAAAGAAAATGTATCGTGCTCTGCAAGTTCCTCCCGCCCTGTGGTGCAAGTGATGTCCGTCTCTCCAAAAATGTACTCAATGGGACCGTAATGTTGCAACCACACACACGTTGTCCTGGTGTGAGGAAAAACGAGTTAGTAAATTTCAAACATGAAAAAGGTCATTTTATAAACGACATGAAAAACCAAAATTCCAAAAGTATCAATCACAAAATAATGCTCACCGAAGGAAGAAAATGTATCGTGCTAGGCACCATCCTCCCGCCCTGTGGTGCAACTGGTGTCCCTCTCTCCAAAAACGTACTCAATGGGACCATAATGTTGCAACCATACACACGTTGACCTGCTGTGAGGAAAAAACGAGTTAGTACATTTCAAACATGAAAACGGTCATTTTAAAATCTACATGAAAAACCAAAATTCCAAAAGTATCAAACACAAAATAATGCTTACCGAAGAAAGAAAATGTATCGTGCTAGGCACCATCCTCCCGCCCTGTGGTGCAACTGGTGTCCCTCTCTCCAAAAATTTACTCAATGGGACCGTAATGTTGCAACCACACACACGTAGACCTGCTGTAAGGAAAAAACGAGTTAGTACATTTCAAACATGAAAAAGGTCATTTTAAAATAAACATGAAGAACCAAAATTCCAAAAGTATCAAACACAAAATAATGCTTACAGAAGAAAGAAAATGTATTGTGTTATCACCCTCCTCCCGCCCTGCGGTGCAAGTGATGTCCCTCTCTCCAAAAATGTACTCAATGGGACCATAATGTTGCAACCACACACACGTTGACCTGCTGTGAGGAAGAGATGAGTTAGCACATTTCAAACAAGGAAAAGGTCATTTTAAAATCAACATGAAAAACCAAAATTCCAAAAGTATCAAACATAAAATAATGCTTACCGAAGAAAGAAAATGTACCGTGCTAGGCACCCTCCTCCCGCCCTGTGGTGCAAGTGATGTCCCTGTCTGCAAAAATGCACTCAATGGGACCATAATGTTGCAACCACACACACGTTGACCTGCTGTGAGGTAAAAACGAGTTAGTACATTTCAAACATCAAAAAGGTCATTTTAAAAACAACATGAAAAACAAAAATTCCAAAAGTATCAAACACAAAAAAATGCTTACCGAGGAAAGGAAATGTATCGTGCTCTGCAAGTTCCTCCCGCCCTGTGGTGCAAGTGATGTCCGTCTCTCCAAAAGCGTACTCAATGGGACCGTAATGTTGCAACCACACACACGTTGTCCTGGTGTGAGGAAAAACAAGTTAGTACATTTCAAACATGAAAAAGATCATTTTAAAAACAACATGAAAAAACAAAATTCCAAAGTAACAAACACAAAAAAATGCTTACCGAAGAAAGGAAATGTAACATGCTAGGCACCCTCCTCCCGCCTTGCAGTGCAAGTGATGTCCCTCTCTCCAAAAATTTACCCAATGGGACCGTAATGTTGCAACCACACACACGTTGACCTGCTGTGAGGAAAAAACGAGTTAGTACATTTCAAACTTGAAAAAGGTCATTTTAAAACCAACATGAAAAACAAAAATTCCAAAAGTATCAAACACAAAATAATACTTACCGATGAAAGAAAATGTATCGTGCTAGGCACTCTCCTCTCGCCCTGTGGTGCAAGTGATGTCCCTCTCTCCAAAAATGTACTCAATGGGACCGTTATGTTGCAACCACACACACGTTGACCTGCTGTGAGGAAAAAACGAATTAGTACATTTCAAACATGAAAAAGGTCATTTTATAATCAACATGAAAAACCAAAATTACAAAATTATCAAACACAAAAAAATGCTTACCGAAGAAAGAAAATGTATCGTGCTCTGCACATTCCTCCCGCCCTGTGGTGCAAGTGATGTCCCTCTCTCCAAAAATGTACTCAATGGAACCATAATGTTGCAACCACACACACGTTGACCTGCTGTGAGGAAAAAACGAGTTAGTACATTTCAAACATGAAAAAGCTCATTTTAAAATCAACATGAAAAACCAAAATTCCAAAATTATCAAACACAAAATAATGCTTACCGAAGAAAGAAAATGTATCGTGCTAGGCGCCCTCCTCCCGCCCTGTGGAGCAAGTGATGTCCCTCTCTCCAAAAATGTACTCAATGGGACCATAATGTTGCAACCATACACACGTTGACCTGCTGTGAGGAAAAAACGAGTTAGTACATTTCAAACATGAAAACGGTCATTTTAAAATCTACATGAAAAACCAAAATTCCAAAAGTATCAAACACAAAATAATGCTTACCGAAGAAAGAAAATGTATCGTGCTAGGCACCATCCTCCCGCCCTGTGGTGCAACTGGTGTCCCTCTCTCCAAAAATTTACTCAATGAGACCGTAATGTTGCAACCACACACACGTAGACCTGCTGTAAGGAAAATACGAGTTAGTACATTTCGAACATGAAAAAGATCATTTTAAAATCAACATGAAAAAACAAAATTCCAAATTTATCAAACACAAAAAAATGCTTACCGAAGAAAGATAATGTATCGTGCTCTTACTTTCCTCCCGCCCTGTGGTGCAAGTGATGTCCCTCTCTCCAAAAATGTACTCAATGGGACCATAATGTTGCAACCACACACACGTTGACCTGCTGTGAGGAAGAGACGAGTTAGCACATTTCAAACAAGAAAAAGGTCATTTTAAAATCAACATGAAAAACCAAAATTCCAAAAGTATCAAACATAAAATAATGCTTACCGAAGAAAGAAAATGTACCGTGCTAGGCACCCTCCTCCCGCCCTGTGGTGCAAGTGATGTCCCTGTCTGCAAAAATGCACTCAATGGGACCATCATGTTGCAACCACACACACGTTGACCTGCTGTGAGGAAAAAACGAGTTAGTACATTTCAAACATGAAAAAGGTCATTTTAAAATAAACATGAAGAACCAAAATTCCAAAAGTATCAAACACAAAATAATGCTTACAGAAGAAAGAAAATGTATTGTGTTATCACCCTCCTCCCGCCCTGCGGTGCAAGTGATGTCCCTCTTTCCAAATATGTACACAATGGGACCGTAATGTTGCAACCACACTCACGTTGACCTGCTGTGAGGATAAAACGAGTTAGTACATTTCAAACATGAAAAAAGTCATTTTAAAAACACCATGAAAAACTAAAATTCCAAAAGTATCAAACACAAAAAAATGCTTACCGAAGAAAGAAAATGTATCGTGCTCTGCAAGTTCCTCCCGCCCTGTGGTGCAAGTGATGTCCGTCTCTCCAAAAATGTACTCAATGGGACCGTAATGTTGCAACCACACACACGTTGTCCTGGTGTGAGGAAAAACGAGTTAGTAAATTTCAAACATGAAAAAGGTCATTTTATAAACAACATGAAAAACCAAAATTCCAAAAGTATCAATCACAAAATAATGCTTACCGAAGGAAGAAAATGTATCGTGCTAGGCACCCTCCTCCCGCCCTGTGGTGCAATTGATGTCCATCTACAAAAATGTACTCCATGGGACCATAATGTTGCAAACACACACACGTTGACCTGCTGTGAGGAAAAAACGAGTTAGTACATTTCATACATGAAAGAGGTCATTTTAAAATCAACATGAAAAACCAAAATTCCAAAAGTATCAAACACAAAAAAATGCTTACCCGAGAAAGAAAATATAACATGCTAGGCACCCTCCTCCCGCCTTGTGGTGCAAGTGATGTCCCTCTCTCCAAAAATGTACCCAATGGGACCGTAATGTTGCAACCACACCCACGTTGACCTGCTGTGAGGAAAAAACGAGTTAGTACATTTCAAACTTGAAAAAGGTCATTTTAAAACCAACATGAAAAACAAAAATTCCAAAAGTATCAAACACAAAATAATGTTTACCGACGAAAGAAAATGTATCGTGCTAGGCACCCTCCTCCCGCCCTGTGGTGCAAGTGAAGTCCCTCTCTCCAAAATTGTACTCAATGGAACCATAATGTTGCAACCACACACACGTTGACCTGCTGTGACGAAAATAACGAGTTAGTACATTCCAAGCATGAAAAAGGTCATTTTAAAATCAACATAAAAAACCAAATTTCCAAAAGTATCAAATACAAAATGATGCTTACAGAAGAAACAAAATGTATCGTGCTGGGCACCCTCCTCCCGCCCTGTGGTGCAAGTGATGTCCCTCTCTCCAAAAATGTACTCAATGGGACCATAATGTTGCAACCACACACACGTTGACCTGCTGTGAGGAAGAGACGAGTTAGCACATTTCAAACATGAAAAAGGTCATTTTAAAATCAACGTGAAAAGCCAAAATTCCAAAAGTATCAAACATAAAATAATGCTTACCGAAGAAAGAAAATGTATCGTGCTAGGCACCCTCCTCCCGCCCTGTGGTGCAAGTGATGTCCCCGTCTCCAAAAATGTACTCAATGGGACCATAATGTTGCAACCACACACACGTTGACCTGCTGTGAGGAAAAAACGAGTTAGTACATTTCAAACATGAAAAAGGTCATTTTAAAATCAACATGAAGAACCAAAATTCCAAAAGTATCAAACACAAAATAAAGCTTACAGAAGAAAGAAAATATATTGTGTTAGCACCCTCCTCCCGCCCTGCGGTGCAAGTGATGTCCCTCATTCCAAAAATGTACTCCATGGGACCATAATGTTGCAACCACACACACGTTGACCTGCTGTGAGGAAAAAACGAGTTAGTTCATTTCAAACATGAAAAAGGTCATTTTAAAATCAACATGAAAAACCAAAATTCCAAGGTATCAAACACAAAAAAATGCTTACCGAAGAAAGAAAATGTAACATGAAGGCACCCTACTCCCGCCTTGTTGTGCAAGTGATGTCCCTCTCTCCAAAAATTTACCCAATGGGACCGTAATGTTGCAACCACACACACGTTGACCTGCTGTGAGGAAAAAACGAGTTAGTACATTTCAAACTTGAAATAGGTCATTTTAAAACCAACATGAAAAACAAAAATTCCAAAAGTATCAAACACAAAATAATACTTACCGATGAAAGAAAATGTATCGTGCTAGGCACTCTCCTCTCGCCCTGTGGTGCAAGTGATGTCCCTCTCTCCAAAAATGTACTCAATGGGACCGTTATGTTGCAACCACACACACGTTGACCTGCTGTGAGGAAAAAACGAATTAGTACATTTCAAACATGAAAAAGGTCATTTTATAATCAACATGAAAAACCAAAATTCCAAAATTATCAAACACAAAAAAATGCTTACCGAAGAAAGAAAATGTATCGTGCTCTGCACCTTCCTCCCGTGCTGTGGTGCAAGTGATGTCCCTCTCTCCAAAAATGTACTCAATGGAACCATAATGTTGCAACCACACACACGTTGACCTGCTGTGAGGAAAAAACGAGTTAGTACATTTCAAACATGAAAAAGGTCATTTTAAAATCAACATGAAAAACCAAAATTCCAAAATTATCAAACACAAAATAATGCTTACCGAAGAAAGAAAATGTATCGTGCTAGGCGCCCTCCTCCCGCCCTGTGGAGCAAGTGATGTCCCTCTCTCCAAAAATGTACTCAATGGGACCATAATGTTGCAACCATACACACGTTGACCTGCTGTGAGGAAAAAACGAGTTAGTACATTTCAAACATGAAAACGGTCATTTTAAAATCTACATGAAAAACCAAAATTCCAAAAGTATCAAACACAAAATAATGCTTACCGAAGAAAGAAAATGTATCGTGCTAGGCACCATCCTCCCGCCCTGTGGTGCAACTGGTGTCCCTCTCTCCAAAAATTTACTCAATCTGACCGTAATGTTGCAACCACACACACGTAGACCTGCTGTAAGGAAAATACGAGTTAGTACATTTCAAACATGAAAAAGATCATTTTAAAATCAACATGAAAAAACAAAATTCCAAATTTATCAAACACAAAAAAATGCTTACCGAAGAAAGATAATGTATCGTGCTCTTACTTTCCTCCCGCCCTGTGGTGCAAGTGATGTCCCTCTCTCCAAAAATGTACTCAATGGGACCATAATGTTGCAACCACACACACGTTGACCTGCTGTGAGGAAGAGACGAGTTAGCACATTTCAAACAAGAAAAAGGTCATTTTAAAATCAACATGAAAAACCAAAATTCCAAAAGTATCAAACATAAAATAATGCTTACCGAAGAAAGAAAATGTACCGTGCTAGGCACCCTCCTCCCGCCCTGTGGTGCAAGTGATGTCTCTGTCTGCAAAAATGCACTCAATGGGACCATAATGTTGCAACCACACACACGTTGACCTGCTGTGAGGAAAAAACGAGTTAGTACATTTCAAACATGAAAAAGGTCATTTTAAAATAAACATGAAGAACCAAAATTCCAAAAGTATCAAACACAAAATAATGCTTACAGAAGAAAGAAAATGTATTGTGTTATCACCCTCCTCCCGCCCTGCGGTGCAAGTGATGTCCCTCTTTCCAAATATGTACACAATGGGACCGTAATGTTGCAACCACACTCACGTTGACCTGCTGTGAGGATAAAACGAGTTAGTACATTTCAAACATGAAAAAGGTCATTTTAAAAACACCATGAAAAACTAAAATTCCAAAAGTATCAAACACAAAAAAATGCTTACCGAAGAAAGAAAATGTATCGTGCTCTGCAAGTTCCTCCCGCCCTGTGGTGCAAGTGATGTCCGTCTCTCCAAAAATGTACTCAATGGGACCGTAATGTTGCAACCACACACACGTTGTCCTGGTGTGAGGAAAAACGAGTTAGTAAATTTCAAACATGAAAAAGGTCATTTTATAAACAACATGAAAAACGAAAATTCCAAAAGTATCAATCACAAAATAATGCTTACCGAAGGAAGAAAATGTATCGTGCTAGGCACCCTCCTCCCGCCCTGTGGTGCAATTGATGTCCATCTACAAAAATGTACTCCATGGGACCATAATGTTGCAACCACACACACGTTGACCTGCTGTGAGGAAAAAACGAGTTAGTACATTTCATACATGAAAGAGGTCATTTTAAAATCAACATGAAAAACCAAAATTCCAAAAGTATCAAACACAAAAAAATGCTTCCCGAAGAAAGAAAATGTAACATGCTAGGCACCCTCCTCCCGCCTTGTGGTGCAAGTGATGTCCCTCTCTCCAAAAATGTACCCAATGGGACCGTAATGTTGCAACCACGCACACGTTGACCTGCTGTGAGGAAAAAACGAGTTAGTACATTTCAAACTTGAAAAAGGTCATTTTAAAACCAATATGAAAAACAAAAATTCCAAAAGTATCAAACACAAAATAATGCTTACCGACGAAAGAAAATGTATCGTGCTAGGCACCCTCCTCCCGCCCTGTGGTGCAAGTGAAGTCCCTCTCTCCAAAATTGTACTCAATGGAACCATAATGTTGCAACCACACACACGTTGACCTGCTGTGACGAAAATAACGAGTTAGTACATTCCAAGCATGAAAAAGGTCATTTTAAAATCAACATAAAAAACCAAATTTCCAAAAGTATCAAACACAAAATGATGCTTACAGAAGAAACAAAATGTATCGTGCTAGGCACCCTCCTCCCGCCCTGTGGTGCAAGTGATGACCCTGTCTCCAAAAATGCACTCAATGGGACCATAATGTTGCAACCACACACACGTTGACCTGCTGTGAGGAAAAAACGAGTTAGTACATTTCAAACATGAAAACGGTCATTTTAAAATCAACATGAAAAACCAAAATTCCAAAAGTATCAAACACAAAATAATAATTACCGAAGAAAGAAAATGTATCGTGCTAGGCACCATCCTCCCGCCCTGTCGTGCAACTGGTCTCCCTCTCTCCAAAAATGTACTCAATGGGACCGTAATGTTGCAACCACACACACGTAGACCTGCTGTGAGGAAAAAACGAGTTAGTTCATTTCAAACATGAATAAGGTCATTTTAAAATCAACATGAAAAACTAAAATTCCAAAAGTATCAAACACAAAAAAATGCTTACCGAAGAAAGAAAATGTATCGTGCTCTGCAAGTTCCTCCCGCCCTGTGGTGCAAGTGATGTCCGTCTCTCCAAAAATGTACTCAATGGGACCGTAATGTTGCAACCACACACACGTTGTCCTGGTGTGAGGAAAAACAAGTTAGTACATTTCAAACATGAAAAAGATCATTTTAAATACAACATGAAAAACCAAAATTCCAAAAGTATCAATCACAAAATAATGCTTACCGAAGAAAGAAAATGTATCGTGCTAGGCACCCTCCTCCCGCCCTGTGGTGCAACTGATGTCCCTCATTCCAAAAATGTACTCCATGGGACTATAATGTTGCAACCACACACACGTTGACCTGCTGTGAGGAAAAAACGACTTAGTTCATTTCAAACATGAAAAAGGTCATTTTAAAATCAACATGAAAAACCAAAATTCCAAAGTATCAAACACAAAAAAATGCTTACCGAAGAAAGAAAATGTAACATGCTAGGCACCCTCCTCCCGCCTTGTGGTGCAAGTGATGTCCCTCTCTCCAAAAATTTACCCAATGGGACCGTAATGTTGCAACCACACACACGTTGACCTGCTGTGTGGAAAAAACGAGTTAGTACATTTCAAACTTGAAAAAGGTCATTTTAAAACCAACATGAAAAACAAAAATTCCAAAAGTATCAAACACAAAATAATACATACCGACGAAAGAAAATGTATCGTGCTAGGCACTCCCCTCTCGCCCTGTGGTGCAAGTGATGTCCCTCTCTCCAAAAATGTACTCAATGGGACCGTAATGTTGCAACCACACTCACGTTGACCTGCTGTGAGGAAAAAACGAATTAGTACATTTCAAACATGAAAAAGGTCATTTTATAATCAACATGAAAAACCAAAATTCCAAAATTATCAAACACAAAAAAATGCTTACCGAAGAAAGAAAATGTATCGTGCTCTGCACCTTCCTCCCGCCCTGTGGTGCAAGTGATGTCCCTCTCACCACAAATGTACTCAATGGGACCGTAATGTTGCAACCACACCCACGTTGACCTGCTGTGAGGAAAAAACGAAATAGTACATTTCAAACATGAAAAAGGTCATTTTAAAATCAACATGAAAAACCAAAATTCCAAAAGTATCAAACACAAAGAAATGCTTACCAAAGAAAGGAAATGTATCGTGCTAGGCACCCTCCTCCCGCCCTGTGGTGCAAGTGATGTCCCTCTCTCCAAAAATGTACTCAATGGGACCGTAATGTTGCAACCACACACACGTTGAACTGCTGTGAGGAAAAAACGAGTTAGTACATTTCAAACATGAAAAAGGTCATTTTAAAAGCAACATGAAAAACCAAAATTCCAAAAGTATCAAACACAAAATAATGCTTACCGAAGAAAGAAAATGTATCGTGGTAGGCACCCTCCTCCCGCCCTGTGGTGCATCTGATGTCCCTCTCTCCAAAAATGTACTCAATGCGACCACAATTTTGCAACCACACACACGTTGACCTGCTATGAGGAAAAAACGAGTTAGTACATTTCAAACATGAAAAAGGTCATTTTAAAATCAACATGAAAAACCAAAATTCCAAAAGTATCAAACACAAAATAATGCTTACCGAAAAAAGAAAATGTATCGTGCCAGGCACCCTCCTCCCGCCCTGTGGTGCAACTGATGTACCTCTCTCCAAAAATGTACCCAATGGGACCGTAATGTTGCAACCACACACACGTTGACCTGCTGTGTGGAATAAACGCGTTAGTACATTTCATACATGAAAAAGGTCATTTTAAAATCAACATGAAAAACAAAAATTCCAAAAGTATCAAACACAAAAAAATGCTTACCGAAGAAAGAAAATGTATAGTGCTCTGCACATTCCTCCCGCCCTGTGGTGCAAGTGATGTCCCTCTCAACAAAAATGTACTCAATGTGACCGTAATGTTGCAAACACACACACGTTGACCTGCTGTGTGGAATAAACGCGTTAGTACATTTCATACATGAAAAAGGTCATTTTAAAATCAACATGAAAAACCAAAATTCCAAAAGTATCAAACACAAAATAAAGCTTACCCAAGAAACAAAATGTATCGTGCTAGGCACCCTCCTCCCGCCCTGTGGTGTAAGTGATGTCCCTCTCACCAAAAATGTACTCAATGGGACCGTAATGTTGCAACCACACACACGTAGACCTGCTGTAAGGAAAATACGAGTTAGTACATTTCAAACATGAAAAAGATCATTTTAAAATCAACATGAAAAACCAAAATTCCAAATTTATCAAACACAAAAAAATGCTTACCGAAGAAAGATAATGTATCGTGCTCTTACTTTCCTCCCGCCCTGTGGTGCAAGTGATGTCCCTCTCTCCAAAAATGTACTCAATGGGACCATAATGTTGCAACCACACACACGTTGACCTGCTGTGAGGAAGAGACGAGTTAGCACATTTCAAACAAGAAAAAGGTCATTTTAAAATCAACATGAAAAACCAAAATTCCAAAAGTATCAAACATAAAATAATGCTTACCGAAGAAAGAAAATGTATCGTGCTAGGCACCCTCCTCCCGCCCTGTGGTGCAAGTGATGTCCCTGTCTGCAAAAATGCACTCAATGGGACCATAATGTTGCAACCACACACACGTTGACCTGCTGTGAGGAAAAAACGAGTTAGTACATTTCAAACATGAAAAAGGTCATTTTAAAATAAACATGAAGAACCAAAATTCCAAAAGTATCAAACACAAAATAATGCTTACCGAAGAAAGAAAATGTATTGTGTTATCACCCTCCTCCCGCCCTGCGGTGCAAGTGATGTCCCTCTTTCCAAATATGTACACAATGGGACCGTAATGTTGCAACCACACTCACGTTGACCTGCTGTGAGGAAAAAACGAGTTAGTACATTTCAAACATGAAAAAGGTCATTTTAAAAACACCATGAAAAACTAAAATTCCCAAAGTATCAAACACAAAAAAAAAGCTTACCGAAGAAAGAAAATGTATCGTGCTCTGCAAGTTCCTCCCGCCCTGTGGTGCAAGTGATGTCCGTCTCTCCAAAAATGTACTCAATGGGACCGAAATGTTGCAACCACACACACGTTGTCCTGGTGTGAGGAAAAACGAGTTAGTAAATTTCAAACATGAAAAAGGTCATTTTAAAAACAACATGAAAAACCAAAATTCCAAAAGTATCAATCACAAAATAATGCTTACCGAAGGAAGAAAATGTATCGTGCTAGGCACCCTCCTCCCGCCCTGTGGTGCAATTGATGTCCATCTACAAAAATGTACTCCATGGGACCATAATGTTGCAACCACACACACGTTGACCTGCTGTGAGGAAAAACCGAGTTAGTACATTTCATACATGAAAGAGGTCATTTTAAAATCAACATGAAAAACCAAAATTGCAAAAGTATCAAACACAAATTAATGCTTACCGAAGAAAGAAAATGTATCGTTCTAGGCACCCTCCTCCCGCCCTGTGTTGCAAGTGATGTCCCTCTCTCCAAAAATGTACTCAATGGGACCGTAATGTTGCAACCACACACACGTTGACCTGCTGTGAGGAAAAAACGAGTTAGAACATTTCAAACATGAAAAAGGTCATTTTAAAATCAACATGAAAAACCAAAATTCCAAAAGTATCAAACACAAAATAATGCTTACCGAAGAAAGAAAATGTATCGTGCTCTGCACCTTCCTCCCGTGCTGTGGTGCATGTGATGTTCCTCTCTCCAAAATTGTACTCAATGGAACCATAATGTTGCAACCACACACACGTTGACCTGCTGTGACGAAAATAACGAGTTAGTACATTCCAAGCATGAAAAAGGTCATTTTAAAATCAACATAAAAAACCAAATTTCCAAAAGTATCAAACACAAAATGATGCTTACCCAAGAAACAAAATGTATCGTGCTAGGCACCCTCCACCCGCCCTGTGGTGCAAGTGATGTCCCTCTCACCAAAAATGTACTCAATGGGACCGTAATGTTGCAACCACACACACGTTGACCAGCTGTGAGTAAAAAACGAGTTAGTACATTTCAAACATGAAAAAGGTCATTTTAAAATCAACATGAAAAACCAAAATTGCAAAAGTATCAAACACAAATTAATGCTTACCGAAGAAAGAAAATGTATCGTTCTAGGCACCCTCCTACCGCCCTGTGGTGCAAGTGATGTCCCTCTCTCCAAAAATGTACTCAATGGGACCGTAATGTTGCAACCACACACACGTTGACCTGCTGTGAGGAAAAAACGAGTTCGTACATTTCAAACATGAAAAAGGTCATTTTAAAATCAACATGAAAAACCAAAATTCCGAAAGTATCAGTCACAAAATAATGCTTACCGAAGAAAGAAAACGTATCGTGCTAGGCACCCTCCTCCCGCCCTGTGGTGCAACTGATGTCCCTCTCTCCAAAAATGTACTCAATGGGACCATAATGTTGCAACCACACACACGTTGACCTGCTATGAGGAAAAAACGAGTTAGTACATTTCAATCATGAAAAAGGTCATTTTAAAATCATCATGAAAAACCAAAATTCCAAAAGTATCAAACACAAAAAAGTGCTTAGCGAAGAAAAAAAATGTATTGTGCTAGTCACCCTCCTCCCGCCCTGTGGTGCAACTGATGTCCCTCTCTCCAAAAATGTACTCAATGGGACCGTAATGTTGCAACCATACACACGTTGACCTGCTGTGAGGAAAATAACGAGTTAGTACATTCCAAGCATGAAAAAGGTCATTTTAAAGTCAACATAAAAAACCAAATTTCCAAAAGTATCAAACACAAAATAATGCTTACCCAAGAAACAAAATGTATCGTGCTAGGCACCCTCCTCCCGCCCTGTGGTGCAAGTGATGTCCCTCTCACCAAAAATGTACTCAATGGGACCGTAATGTTGCAACCACACACACGTTGACCTGCTGTGAGGAAAAAACGAGTTAGTACATTTCAAACATGAAAAAGGTCATTTTAAAATCAACATGAAATACCAAAATTCCAAAAGAATCAAACACAAAGAAATGCTTACCAAAGAAAGGAAATGTATCGTGCTAGGCACCCTCCTCCCGCCTTGTGGTGCAAGTGATGTCCCTCTCACAAAAAATGTACTCAATGGGACCGTAATGTTGCAACCACACACACGTTGACCTGCTGTGAGGAAAAAACGAGTTAGTACATTTCAAACATGAAAAAGGTTATTTTAAAATCAACATGAAAAACAAAAATTCCAAAAGTATCAAACACAAAAAAATGCTTACTGAAGAAAGAAAATGTATAGTGCTCTGCACATTCCTCCCGCCCTGTGGTGCAAGTAATGTCCCTCTCACCAAAAATGTACTCAATGGGACCGTAATGTTGCAACCACACACACGTTGACCTGCTGTGAGGAAAAGACGAGTTAGTACATTTCAAACATGAAAAAGCTCATTTTAAAATCAACATGAAAAACCAAAATTCCAAAAGTATCAAACACAAAAAAATGCTTACCGAAGAAAGAAAATGTATCGTGCTCTGCACCTTCCTCCCGTGCTGTGGTGCAAGTGATGTCCCTCTCTCCAAAAATGTACTCAATGGAACCATAATGTTGCAACCACACACACGTTGACCTGCTGTGAGGAAAATAACGAGTTAGTACATTCCAAGCATGAAAAAGGTCATTTTAAAATCAACATAAAAAACCAAATTTCCAAAAGTATCAAACACAAAATAATGCTTACCCAGGAAACAAAATGTACCGTACTAGGCACCCTCCTACCGCCCTGTGGTGCAAGTGATGTCCCTCTCTCCAAAAATGTACTCAATGGGACCGTAATGTTGCAACCACACACACGTTGACCTGCTGTGAGGAAAAAACGAGTTCGTACATTTCAAACATGAAAAAGGTCATTTTAAAATCAACATGAAAAACCAAAATTCCGAAAGTATCAGTCACAAAATAATGCTTACCGAAGAAAGAAAACGTATCGTGCTAGGCACCCTCCTCCCGCCCTGTGGTGCAACTGATGTCCCTCTCTCCAAAAATGTACTCAATGGGACCATAATGTTGCAACCACACACACGTTGACCTGCTATGAGGAAAAAACGAGTTAGTACATTTCAATCATGAAAAAGGTCATTTTAAAATCATCATGAAAAACCAAAATTCCAAAAGTATCAAACACAAAAAAGTGCTTAGCGAAGAAAAAAAATGTATTGTGCTAGTCACCCTCCTCCCGCCCTGTGGTGCAACTGATGTCCCTCTCTCCAAAAATGTACTCAATGGGACCGTAATGTTGCAACCATACACACGTTGACCTGCTGTGAGGAAAATAACGAGTTAGTACATTCCAAGCATGAAAAAGGTCATTTTAAAGTCAACATAAAAAACCAAATTTCCAAAAGTATCAAACACAAAATAATGCTTACCCAAGAAACAAAATGTATCGTGCTAGGCACCCTCCTCCCGCCCTGTGGTGCAAGTGATGTCCCTCTCACCAAAAATGTACTCAATGGGACCGTAATGTTGCAACCACACACACGTTGACCTGCTGTGAGGAAAAAACGAGTTAGTACATTTCAAACATGAAAAAGGTCATTTTAAAATCAACATGAAATACCAAAATTCCAAAAGAATCAAACACAAAGAAATGCTTACCAAAGAAAGGAAATGTATCGTGCTAGGCACCCTCCTCCCGCCTTGTGGTGCAAGTGATGTCCCTCTCACAAAAAATGTACTCAATGGGACCGTAATGTTGCAACCACACACACGTTGACCTGCTGTGAGGAAAAAACGAGTTAGTACATTTCAAACATGAAAAAGGTTATTTTAAAATCAACATGAAAAACAAAAATTCCAAAAGTATCAAACACAAAAAAATGCTTACTGAAGAAAGAAAATGTATAGTGCTCTGCACATTCCTCCCGCCCTGTGGTGCAAGTAATGTCCCTCTCACCAAAAATGTACTCAATGGGACCGTAATGTTGCAACCACACACACGTTGACCTGCTGTGAGGAAAAGACGAGTTAGTACATTTCAAACATGAAAAAGCTCATTTTAAAATCAACATGAAAAACCAAAATTCCAAAAGTATCAAACACAAAAAAATGCTTACCGAAGAAAGAAAATGTATCGTGCTCTGCACCTTCCTCCCGTGCTGTGGTGCAAGTGATGTCCCTCTCTCCAAAAATGTACTCAATGGAACCATAATGTTGCAACCACACACACGTT
Source organism: Schistocerca cancellata (assembly GCF_023864275.1). NCBI lineage: Eukaryota > Metazoa > Arthropoda > Insecta > Orthoptera > Acrididae > Schistocerca > Schistocerca cancellata. The sequence continues at coordinate 169,804 of NC_064628.1, read as the reverse complement.
GACCTGCTGTGACGAAAATAACGAGTTAGTACATTCCAAGCATGAAAAAGGTCATTTTAAAATCAACATAAAAAACCAAATTTCCAAAAGTATCAAACACAAAATAATGCTTACCCAGGAAACAAAATGTACCGTACTAGGCACCCTCCTCCCGCCCTGTGGTGCAAGTGATGTCCCTCTCACCAAAAATGTACTCAATGGGACGGTAATGTTGCAACCACACACACGTTGACCTGCTGTGAGGGAAAAACGAGTTAGTACATTTCTAACATGAAAAAGGTCATTTTAAAATCAACATGAAATACCAAAATTCCAAAAGTATCAATCACAAAATAATGCTTACCGAAGAAAGAAAATGTATCGTGCTAGGCACCCTCCTCCCGCCCTGTGGAGCAACTGATGTCCCTCTCTCCAAAAATGTACTCAATGGGACCATAATGTTGCAACCACACACACGTTGACCTGCTATGAGGAAAAAACAAGTTAGTACATTTCAAACATGAAAAAGGTCATTTTAAAATCAACATGAAAAACCAAAATTCCAAACGTATCAAACACAAAATAATGCTTACCGAAGAAAGAAAATGTATCGTGGTAGGCACCCTCCTCCCACCCTGTGGAGGATCTAATGTCCCTCTCTCCAAAAATGTACTCAATGGGACCATAATGTTGCAACCACACACACGATGACCTGTTGTGAGGGAAAAACGAATTAGTACATTTCAAACATGAAAAAGGTCATTTTAAACTCAACATGAAAAACCAAAATTCCAAAAGTATCAAACACAAAAAAATGCTTACGTAAGAAAGAAAATGTATCGTGCTCTCCACCTTCCTCCCGTGCTGTGGTGCAAGTGATGTCCCTCTCTCCAAAAATGTACTCAATGGAACCATAATGTTGCAACCACACATACGTTGACCTGCTGTGAGGAAAATAACAAGTTAGTACATCCCAAGCATGAAAAAGGTCATTTTAAAATCAACATAAAAAACCAAATTTCCAAAAGTATCAAACACAAAATAATGCTTACCCAAGAAACAAAATGTATCGTGCTAGGCACCCTCCTCCCGCCCTGCGGTGCAAGTGATGTCCCTCTCATCAAAAATGTACTCAATGGGACCGTAATGTTGCAACCACACACACGTTGACCTGCTGTGAGGAAAAAACGAGTTAGTACATTTAAACATGAAAAAGGTCATTTTAAAATCAACATGAAATACCAAAATTCCAAAAGTATCAAACACAAAGAAATGCTTACCAAAGAAAGGAAATGTATCGTGCTAGGAACCCTCCTCCCGCCCTGTGGTGCAAGTGATGTCCCTGTCACCAAAAATGTACTCAATGGGACCGTAATGTTGCAACCACACACACGTTGACCTGCTGTGAGGAAAAAACGAGTTAGTACATTTCAAACAAGAAAAAGGTCATTTTAAAATCAACATGAAAAACAAAAATTCCAAACGTATCAAACACAAAGAAATGCTTACCGAAGAAAGAAAATGTATAGTGCTCTGCGCATTCCTCCCGCCCTGTGGTGCAAGTGATGTCCCTCTCACCAAAAATGTACTCAATGGGACCGTAATATTGCAAACACACACACGTTGACCTGCTGTGAGGAATAAACGAGTTAGTACATTTCAAACATGAAAAAGGTTATTTTAAAAGCAACATGAAAAACCAAAATTCCAAAAGTATCAAACACAAATAAATGCTTACCGAAGAAAGAAAATGTATCGTGGTAGGCACCTTCCTCCCACCCTGTGGTGGATCTAATGTCCCTCTCTCCAAAAATGTACTCAATGGGACCATAATGTTGCAACCACACACACGTTGACCTGCTATAAGGAAAAAACGAGTTAGTACATTTCAAACATGAAAAAGGTCATTTTAAAATCATCATGAAAAACAAAAATTCCAAAAGTATCAAACACAAAAAAATGCTTAGCGAAGAAAGAAAATGTATTGTGCTAGGCACCCTCTTCCCGCCCTGTGGTGCAACTGATGTCCCTCTCTCCAAAAATGTATTCAATGGGACCGTAATGTGGCAACCACACACACGTTGACCTGCTGTGAGGAAAAAACGAGTTAGTACATTTCAAACATGAAAAAGGTCATTTTAAAATCATCATGAAAAAACAAAATTCCAAAAGTATCAAACACAAAAAAATGCTTACCGAAGAAAGAAAATGTATCGTGCTAGGCACCCTCCTCCCGCCCTGTGGTGCAACTGATGTACCTCTCTCCAAAAATGTACTCAATGGGCTGTAATGTTGCAACCACACACACGTTGACCTGCTGTGAGGAAAAAACGAGTTAGTACATTTCAAACATGAAAAAGGTCATTTTAAAATCAACATGAAAATCCAAAATTGCAAAAGTATCAAACACAAATTTATGCTTACCGAAGAAAGAAAATGTATCGTTCTAGGCACCCTACTCCCGCCCTGTGGTGCAAGTGATGTCCCTCTCACCAAAAATGTACTCAATGGGACCGTAATGTTGCAACCACACACACGTTGACCTGCTGTGAGGAAAAAACGAGTTCGTACATTTCAAACATGAAAAATGTCATTTTAAAATCTACATGAAAAACCAAAATTCCAAAAGTATCAAACAAAAAAAATGCTTACCAAAGAAAAAAAAGTATCGTGCTAGGCACCCTCGTCCAGCCCTGTGGTGCAAGTGATGTCCCTCTCTCCAAAAATGTACTCAATGGGACCGTAATGTTGCAACCACACACACGTTGACCTGCTGTGGGGAAAAAAGGAGTTAGTATATTTCAAACATGAAAAAGGTCATTTTAAAATCAACATGAAAAACCAAAATTCCGAAAGTATCAATCACAAAATAATGCTTACCGAAGGAAGAAAATGTATCGTGCTAGGCACCCTCCTTCCGCCCTGTGGTGCAACTGCTGTCCCTCTCTCCAAAAATGTACTCAATGGGACCATAATGTTGCAACCACACACACGTTGACCTGCTATGAGGAAAAAACGAGTTAGTACATTTCAAACATGAAAAAGGTCATTTTAAAATCATCATGAAAAACCAAAATTCCAAAAGTATCAAACACAAAAAAATGCTTAGCGAAGAAAGAAAATGTATTGTGCTAGGCACCCTCTTCCCGCCCTGTGGTGCAAATGATGTCCCTCTCTCCAAAAATGGATTCAATGGGACCGTAATGTTGCAGCCACACACACGTTGACCTGCTGTAAGGAAAAAACGAGTTAGTACATTTCAAACATGAAAAAGTTCATTTTAAAATCAACATGAAAAAACAAAATTCCAAAAGTATCAAACACGAATTAATGCTTACCGAAGAAAGAAAATGTATCGTTCGAGGCACCCTCCTACCGCCCTGTGCTGCAACTGATGTTCCTCTCTCCAAAAATTTACTCAATGGGACCGTAATGTTGCAACCACACACACGTTGACCTGCTGTGAGGAAAAAACGAGTTAGTACATTTCAAACATGAAAAAGGTCATTTTAAAATCAACATGAAAAACCAAAATTCCAAAAGTATCAAACATAAATAATGCTTACCGAAGAAAGAAAATGTATCGTTCTAGGCTCCCTCCTCCCGCCCTGTGGTGCAACTGATGTCCCTCTCTCCAAAAATGTACTCAATGGGAACGTAATGTTGCAACCACACACACGTTGACCTGCTGTGAGGAAAAAACTAGTTAGTACATTTCAAACATGAAAATGGTCATTTTAAAATCAACATGAAAAACCAAAATTCCAAATGTATCAAACTTTGACCTGCTGTGAGGAAAAAACGAGTTAGTACATTTCAAACATGAAAAAGGTCATTTTAAAATCAACATGCAAAACCAAAATTCCAAAAGTATCAAACACAAAATAATGCTTACCGAAGGATGAATATGTATCGTGCTAGGCACCCTCTTCCCGCCCTGTGGTGCAAGTGATGTCCCTCTCTCCAAAAATGTACTCAATGGGACCGTAATGTTGCAACCACACACACGTTGACATGCTGTGGGGAAAAAACGAGTTAGTACATTTCAAACATGAAAAAGGTCATTTTAAAATCAACATGAAAAACAAAAATTCCAAAAGTATTAAACACAAAAATTCTTACTGAAGAAGGAAAATGTATCGTGCTCCGCACCTTCCTCCCGCCCTGTTTTGCAAGTGATGTCCCTCTCTCCAAAAATGTACTCAATGGGACCGTAATGTTGCAACCACACACACGTTGACCTGCTATGAGGAAAAAACGAGTTAGTACATTTCAAACATGAAAAAGGTCATTTTAAAATCAACATGAATAACCCAAATTCCAAAAGTATCAAACACAAAATAATGCTTACCGAAGAAAGAAAATGTATCGTGCTAGGCACCATCCTCCCGACCTGTGGTGCAACTGATGTACCTCTCTCCAAAAATGTACTCAATGGAACCGTAATGTTGCAACCACACACACGTTGACCTGTTGTGGGGAAAAAACGAGTTAGTACATTTCAAACATGAAAAAGGTCATTTTAAAATCAACATGAAAAACCAAAATTGCAAAAGTATCAAACACAAATTAATGCTTACCGAAGAAAGAAAATGTATCGTTCTAGGCACACTCCTCCCGACCTGTGGTGCAAGTGATGTCCCTCTCACCAAAAATGTACTCAATGGGACCGTAATGTTGCAGCCACACACACGTTGACCTGCTGTGAGGAAAAAACGAGTTAGTACTTTTCAAACAAGAAAAAGGTCATTTTAAAATCAACATGAAAAACAAAAATTCCAAACGTATCAAACACAAAGAAATGCTTACCGAAGAAAAAAAATGTGTAGTGCTCTGCACATTCCTCCTGCCCTGTGGTGCAAGTGATGTCCCTCTCACCAAAAATGTACTCAATGGGACCGTAATATTGCAAACACACACACATTGACCTGCTGTGAGGAATAAACGAGTTAGTACATTTCAAACATGAAAAAGGTCATTTTAAAAGCAACATGAAACACCAAAATTCCAAAAGTATCAAACACAAAATAATGCTTACTGAAGAAAGAAAATGTATCGTGGTAAGCACCCTCCTCCCGCCCTGTGGTGCATCTGATGTCCCTCTCTCCAAAAATGTACTCATTGGGACCACAATGTTGCAACCACACACACGTTGACCTGCTATGAGGAAAAAACGACTTAGTACATTTCAAACATGAAAAAGGTCATTTTAAAATCAACATGAAAAACCAAAATTCCAAAAGTATCAAACACAAAAAAATGCTTACCGAAGAAAGAAAATGTATCGTGCTAGGCACCCTCCTCCCGCCCTGTGGTGCAACTGATGTACCTCTTTCCAAAAATGTACTCAATGGGATCGTAATGTTGAAACCACACACGCGTTGACCTGCTGTGAGGAAAAAACGAGTTAGTACATTTCAAACATGAAAAAGGTCATTTTAAAATCAACATGAAAAACCAAAATTGCAAAAATATCAAACACAAATTTATGCTTACCGAAGAAAGAAAATGTATCGTTCTAGGCACCCTCCTCCCGCCCTGTGGTGCAAGTGATGTCCCTCTCACCAAAAATGTACTCAATGGGACCGTAATGTTGCAACCACACACACGTTGACCTGCTGTGAGGAAAAAACGAGTTCGTACATTTCAAACATGAAAAAGGTCATTTTAAAATCAACATGAAAAACCAAAATTCCGAAAGTATCAATCACAAAATAATGCTTACCGAAGAAAGAAAATGTATCGTGCTAGGCACCCTCCTCCCGCCCTGTGGTGCAACTGCTGTCCCTCTCTCCAAAAATGTACCCAATGGGACCATAATGTTGCAACCACACACACGTTGACCTGCTATGAGGAAAAAACGAGTTAGTACATTTCAAACATGAAAGAGGTCATTTTAAAATCATCATGAAAAACCAAAATTCCAAAAGTATCAAACACAAAAAAATGCTTAGCGAAGAAAGAAAATGTATTGTGCTAGGCACCCTCTTCCCGCCCTGTGGTGCAACTGATGTCCCTCTCTCCAAAGATGTATTCAATGGGACCGTAATGTTGCAACCACACACACGTTGACCTGCTGTTAGGAAAAAACGAGTTAGTACATTTCAAACATGAAAAAGGTCATTTTAAAATCAACATGAAAAACCAAAATTCCAAAAGTATCAAACACGAATTAATGCTTACCGAAGAAAGAAAATGTATCGTTCGAGGCACCCTCCTACCGCCCTGTGGTGCAACTGATGTCCCTCTCTCCAAAAATTTACTCAATGGGACCGTAATGTTGCAACCACACACACACGTTGACCTGCTGTGAGGAAAAAACGAGTTAGTACATTTCAAACATGAAAAAGGTCATTTTAAAATCAACATGAAAAACCAAAATTGCAAAAGTATCAAACACAAATTAATGCTTACCGAAGAAAGAAAATGTATCGTTCTAGGCACACTCCTCCCGCCCTGTGGTGCAAGTGATGTCCCTCTCACCAAAAATGTACTCAATGGGACAGTAATGTTGCAACCACACACACGTTGACCTGCTGTGAGGGAAAAAGGAGTTAGTACATTTCAAACATGAAAAAGGTCATTTTAAAATCAACATGAAAAACCAAAATTCCGAAAGTATCAATCACAAAATAATGCTTACCGAAGAAAGAAAATATATCGTGCTAGGCACCCTCCTCCCGCCCTGTGGTGCAACTGATGTCCCTCTCTCCAAAAATGTACTCAATGGGACCATAATGTTGCAACCACACACACGTTGACCTGCTATGCGGAAAAAACGAGTTAGTACATTTCAAACATGAAAAAGGTCATTTTAAAATCAACATGAAAAACAAAAATTCCAAAAGTATTAAACACAAAAAATGCTTACTGCAGAAGGAAAATGTATCGTGCTCCGCACCTTCCTCCCGCCCTGTTTTGCAAGTGATGTCCCTCTCTCCAAAAATGTACTCAATGGGACCGTAACGTTGCAACCACACACACGTTGACCTGCTATGAGGAAAAAACGAGTTAGTACATTTCAAACATGAAAAAGGTCATTTTAAAATCAACATGAATAACCAAAATTCCAAAAATATCAAACACAAAATAATGCTTACCGAAGAAAGAAAATGTATCGTGCTAGGCACCGTCCTCCCGCCCTGTCGTGCAACTGATGTACCTCACTCCAAAAATGTACTCAATGGAACCGTAATGTTGCAACCACACACACGTTGACCTGCTGTGGGGAAAAAACGAGTTAGTACATTTCAAACATGAAAAAGGTCATTTTAAAATCAACATGAAAAACCAAAATTGCAAAAGTATCAAACACAAATTAATGCTTACCAAAGAAAGAAAATGTATCGTTCTAGGCACACTCCTCCCGACCTGTGGTGCAAGTGATGTCCCTCTCACCAAAAATGTACTCAATGGGACCGTAATGTTGCAGCCACACACACGTTGACCTGCTGTGAGGAAAAAACGAGTTAGTACATTTCAAACAAGAAAAAGGTCATTTTAAAATCAACATGAAAAACAAAAATTCCAAACGTATCAAACACAAAGAAATGCTTACCGAAGAAAAAAAATGTATAGTGCTCTGCACATTCCTCCTGCCCTGTGGTGCAAGTGATGTCCCTCTCACCAAAAATGTACTCAATGGGACCGTAATATTGCAAACACACACACGTTGACCTGCTGTGAGGAATAAACGAGTTAGTACATTTCAAACATGAAAAAGGTCATTTTAAAAGCAACATGAAACACCAAAATTCCAAAAGTATCAAACACAAAATAATGCTTACTGAAGAAAGAAAATGTATCGTGGTAGGCACCCTCCTCCCGCCCTGTGGTGCATCTGATGTCCCTCTCTCCAAAAATGTACTCAATGGGACCACAATGTTGCAACCACACACACGTTGACCTGCTATGAGGAAAAAACGAGTTAGTACATTTCAAACATGAAAAAGGTCATTTTAAAATCAACATGAAAAACCAAAATTCCAAAAGTATCAAACACAAAAAAATGCTTACCAAAGAAAGAAAAAGTATCGTGCTAGGCACCCTCGTCCAGCCCTGTGGTGCAAGTGATGTCCCTCTCTCCAAAAATTTACTCAATGGGACCGTAATGTTGCAACCACACACACGTTGACCTGCTGTGAGGAAAAAAGGAGTTAGTACATTTCAAACATGAAAAAGGTCATTTTAAAATCAACATGAAAAACCAAAATTCCGAAAGTATCAATCACAAAATAATGCTTACCGAAGAAAGAAAATGTATCGTGCTAGGCACCCTCCTCCCGCCCTGTGGTGCAACTGCTGTCCCTCTCTCCAAAAATGTACTCAATGGGACCATAATGTTGCAACCACACACACGTTGACCTGCTATGAGGAAAAAACGAGTTAGTACATTTCAAACATGAAAGAGGTCATTTTAAAATCATCATGAAAAACCAAAATTCCAAAAGTATCAAACACGAATTAATGCTTACCGAAGAAAGAAAATGTATCGTTCGAGGCACCCTCTACCGCCCTGTGGTGCAACTGATGTCCCTCTCTCCAAAAATTTACTCAATGGGACCGTAATGTTGCAACCACACACACGTTGACCTGCTGTGAGGAAAAAACGAGTTAGTACATTTCAAACATGAAAAATGTCATTTTAAAATCAACATGAAAAACCAAAATTCCAAATGTATCAAACACAAAAAAATGCTTAGCGAAGAAAGAAAATGTATTGTGCTAGGCACCCTCCTCCCGCCCTGTGGTGCAAGTGATATCCCTCACACCAAAAATGTACTCAATGGGACCGTAATGTTGCAACCACACACACGTTGACCTGCTGTGAGGAAAAAACGAGTTAGTACATTTCAAACATGAAAAAGGTCATTTTAAAATCAACATGAAAAACCAAAATTCCAAACGTATCAAACACAAAATAACGCTTACCGAAAAAAAAAATGTATCGTGGTAGGCACCTTCCTCCCACCCTGTGGTGGATCTAATGTCCCTCTCTCCAAAAATGTACTCAATGGGACCATAATGTTGCAACCACACACACGTTGACCTGCTATGAGGAAAAAACGAGTTAGTACATTTCAAACATGAAAAAGGTCATTTTAAAATCATCATGAAAAACAAAAATTCCAAAAGTATCAAACACAAAAAAATGCTTAGCGAAGAAAGAAAATGTATTGTGCTAGGCACCCTCTTCCCGCCCTGTGGTGCAACTGATGTCCCTCTCTCCAAAAATGTATTCAATGGGACCGTAATGTGGCAACCACACACACGTTGACCTGCTGTGAGGAAAAAACGAGTTAGTACATTTCAAACATGAAAAAGGTCATTTTAAAATCATCATGAAAAAACAAAATTCCAAAAGTATCAAACACAAAAAAATGATTACCGAAGAAAGAAAATGTATCGTGCTAGGCACCCTCCTCCCGCCCTGTGGTGCAACTGATGTACCTCTCTCCAAAAATGTACTCAATGGGCTGTAATGTTGCAACCACACACACGTTGACCTGCTGTGAGGAAAAAACGAGTTAGTACATTTCAAACATGAAAAAGGTCATTTTAAAATCAACATGAAAATCCAAAATTGCAAAAGTATCAAACACAAATTTATGCTTACCGAAGAAAGAAAATGTATCGATCTAGGCACCCTACTCCCGCCCTGTGGTGCAAGTGATGTCCCTCTCACCAAAAATGTACTCAATGGGACCGTAATGTTGCAACCACACACACGTTCACCTGCTGTGAGGAAAAAACGAGTTCGTACATTTCAAACATGAAAAAGGTCATTTTAAAATCAACATGAAAAACCAAAATTCCAAAAGTATCAAACAAAAAAAATGCTTACCAAAGAAAAAAAAGTATCGTGCTAGGCACCCTCGTCCAGCCCTGTGGTGCAAGTGATGTCCCTCTCTCCAAAAATGTACTCAATGGGACCGTAATGTTGCAACCACACACACGTTGACCTGCTGTTAGGAAAAAACGAGTTAGTACATTTCAAACATGAAAAAGGTCATTTTAAAATCAACATGAAAAACCAAAATTCCAAAAGTATCAAACACGAATTAATGCTTACCGAAGAAAGAAAATGTATCGTTCGAGGCACCCTCCTACCGCCCTGTGGTGCAACTGATGTCCCTCTCTCCAAAAATTTACTCAATGGGACCGTAATGTTGCAACCACACACACGTTGACCTGCTGTGAGGAAAAAACGAGTTAGTACATTTCAAACATGAAAAAGGTCATTTTAAAATCAACATGAAAAACCAAAATTGCAAAAGTATCAAACACAAATTAATGCTTACCGAAGAAAGAAAATGTATCGTTCTAGGCACACTCCTCCCGCCCTGTGGTGCAAGTGATGTCCCTCTCACCAAAAATGTACTCAATGGGACAGTAATGTTGCAACCACACACACGTTGACCTGCTGTGAGGGAAAAAGGAGTTAGTACATTTCAAACATGAAAAAGGTCATTTTAAAATCAACATGAAAAACCAAAATTCCGAAAGTATCAATCACAAAATAATGCTTACCGAAGAAAGATAATATATCGTGCTAGGCACCCTCCTCCCGCCCTGTGGTGCAACTGATGTCCCTCTCTCCAAAAATGTACTCAATGGGACCATAATGTTGCAACCACACACACGTTGACCTGCTATGCGGAAAAAACGAGTTAGTACATTTCAAACATGAAAAAGGTCATTTTAAAATCAACATGAAAAACAAAAATTCCAAAAGTATTAAACACAAAAAATGCTTACTGAAGAAGGAAAATGTATCGTGCTCCGCACCTTCCTCCCGCCCTGTTTTGCAAGTGATGTCCCTCTCTCCAAAAATGTACTCAATGGGACCGTAACGTTGCAACCACACACACGTTGACCTGCTATGAGGAAAAAACGAGTTAGTACATTTCAAACATGAAAAAGGTCATTTTAAAATCAACATGAATAACCAAAATTCCAAAAATATCAAACACAAAATAATGCTTACCGAAGAAAGAAAATGTATCGTGCTAGGCACCGTCCTCCCGCCCTGTCGTGCAACTGATGTACCTCACTCCAAAAATGTACTCAATGGAACCGTAATGTTGCAACCACACACACGTTGACCTGCTGTGGGGAAAAAACGAGTTAGTACATTTCAAACATGAAAAAGGTCATTTTAAAATCAACATGAAAAACCAAAATTGCAAAAGTATCAAACACAAATTAATGCTTACCAAAGAAAGAAAATGTATCGTTCTAGGCACACTCCTCCCGACCTGTGGTGCAAGTGATGTCCCTCTCACCAAAAATGTACTCAATGGGACCGTAATGTTGCAGCCACACACACGTTGACCTGCTGTGAGGAAAAAACGAGTTAGTACATTTCAAACAAGAAAAAGGTCATTTTAAAATCAACATGAAAAACAAAAATTCCAAACGTATCAAACACAAAGAAATGCTTACCGAAGAAAAAAAATGTATAGTGCTCTGCACATTCCTCCTGCCCTGTGGTGCAAGTGATGTCCCTCTCACCAAAAATGTACTCAATGGGACCGTAATATTGCAAACACACACACGTTGACCTGCTGTGAGGAATAAACGAGTTAGTACATTTCAAACATGAAAAAGGTCATTTTAAAAGCAACATGAAACACCAAAATTCCAAAAGTATCAAACACAAAATAATGCTTACTGAAGAAAGAAAATGTATCGTGGTAGGCACCCTCCTCCCGCCCTGTGGTGCATCTGATGTCCCTCTCTCCAAAAATGTACTCAATGGGACCACAATGTTGCAACCACACACACGTTGACCTGCTATGAGGAAAAAACGAGTTAGTACATTTCAAACATGAAAAAGGTCATTTTAAAATCAACATGAAAAACCAAAATTCCAAAAGTATCAAACACAAAAAAATGCTTACCAAAGAAAGAAAAAGTATCGTGCTAGGCACCCTCGTCCAGCCCTGTGGTGCAAGTGATGTCCCTCTCTCCAAAAATTTACTCAATGGGACCGTAATGTTGCAACCACACACACGTTGACCTGCTGTGAGGAAAAAAGGAGGTAGTACATTTCAAACATGAAAAAGGTCATTTTAAAATCAACATGAAAAACCAAAATTCCGAAAGTATCAATCACAAAATAATGCTTACCGAAGAAAGAAAATGTATCGTGCTAGGCACCCTCCTCCCGCCCTGTGGTGCAACTGCTGTCCCTCTCTCCAAAAATGTACTCAATGGGACCATAATGTTGCAACCACACACACGTTGACCTGCTGTGAGGAAAAAACGAGTTAGTACATTTCAAACATGAAAAATGTCATTTTAAAATCAACATGAAAAACCAAAATTCCAAATGTATCAAACACAAAAAAAATGCTTAGCGAAGAAAGAAAATGTATTGTGCTAGGCACCCTCCTCCCGCCCTGTGGTGCAAGTGATGTCCCTCACACCAAAAATGTACTCAATGGGACCGTAATGTTGCAACCACACACACGTTGACCTGCTGTGAGGAAAAAAGGAGTTAGTACATTTCAAACATGAAAAAGGTCATTTTAAAATCAACATGAAAAACCAAAATTCCGAAAGTATCAATCACAAAATAATGCTTACCGAAGAAAGAAAATGTATCGTGCTAGGCACCCTCCTCCCGCCCTGTGGTGCAACTGCTGTCCCTCTCTCCAAAAATGTACTCAATGGGACCATAATGTTGCAACCACACACACGTTGACCTGCTATGAGGAAAAAACGAGTTAGTACATTTCAAACATGAAAAAGGTCATTTTAAAATCAACATGAAAAACCAAAATTCCGAAAGTATCAATCACAAAATAATGCTTACAGAAGAAAGAAAATGTATCGTGGTAGGCACCCCCCTCCCTCCCTGGGGTGCAACTAATGTCCCTCTCTCCTAAAATGTGCTCAATGGGACCGTAATGTTGCAACCACAGACACTTTTACCTGCTGTGAGCAAAAACGAGTTAGTACATTTCAAACATGAAAAAGGTCATTTTAAAATCAACATGAAAAACCAAAATTCCAAAAGTATCAAACACAAAATAATGCTTACCGAAGAATGAAAATGTATCGTGCTAGGCACCCTCCTCCCGCCCTGTGGTGCAAGTGATGTCCCTCTCTCCAAAAATGTACTCAATGGGACCGTAATGTTGCAACCACACACACGTTGACATGCTGTGGGGAAAAATCGAGTTAGTACATTTCAAACATGAAAAAGGTCATTTTAAAATCAACATGAAAAACAAAAATTCCAAAAGTATTAAACACAAAAAATGCTTACTGAAGAAGTAAAATGTATCGTGCTCCGCACCTTCCTCCCGCCCTGTTTTGCAAGTGATGTCCCTCTCTCCAAAAATGTACTCAATGGGACCGTAATGTTGCAACCACACACACGTTGACTTGCTATGAGGAAAAAACGAGTTAGTACATTTCAAACATGAAAAAGGTCATTTTAAAATCAACATGAAAAACCAAAATTCCAAAAGTATCAAACACAAAATAATGCTTACCGAAGAAAGAAAATGTATCGTGCTAGGCACCGTCCTCCCGCCCTGTGGTGCAACTGATGTACCTCTCTCCAAAAATGTACTCAGTGGGACCGTAATGTTGCAACCACACACGCGTTGACCTGCTGTGAGGAAAAAATGAGTTAGTACATTTCAAACATGAAAAAGGTAATTTTAAAATCAACATGAAGAACCAAAATTGCAAAAGTATCAAACACAAATTTATGCTTACCGAAGAAAGAAAATGTATCGTTCTAGGCACCCTCCTCCCGCCCAGTGGTGCAAGTGATGTCCCTCTCACCAAAAATGTACTCAATGGGACCGTAATGTTGCAACCACACACACGTTGACCTGCTGTGAGGAAAAAACGAGTTCGTAAATTTCAAACATTTAAAAGGTCATTTTATAATCAACATGAAAAACCAAAATTCCAAAAGTATCAAACAAAAAAAATGCTTACCAAAGAAAGAAAAAGTATCGTGCTAGGCACCCTCGTCCAGCCCTGTGGTGCAAGTGATGTCCCTCTCTCCAAAAATTTACTCAATGGGACCGTAATGTTGCAACCACACACACGTTGACCTGCTGTGAGGAAAAAAGGAGTTAGTACATTTCAAACATGAAAAAGGTCATTTTAAAATCAACATGAGAAACCAAAATTCCGAAAGTATCAATCACAAAATAATGCTTACCGAAGAAAGAAAATGTATCGTGCTAGGCACCCTCCTCCCGCCCTGTGGTGCAACTGCTGTCCCTCTCTCCAAAAATGTACTCAATGGGACCATAATGTTGCAACCACACACACGTTGACCTGCTATGAGGAAAAAACGAGTTAGTACATTTCAAACATGAAAGAGGTCATTTTAAAATCATCATGAAAAACCAAAATTCCAAAAGTATCAAACACGAATTAATGCTTACCGAAGAAAGAAAATGTATCGTTCGAGGCACCCTCCTACCGCCCTGTGGTGCAACTGATGTCCCTCTCTCCAAAAATTTACTCAATGGGACCGTAATGTTGCAACCACACACACGTTGACCTGCTGTGAGGAAAAAACGAGTTAGTACATTTCAAACATGAAAAATGTCATTTTAAAATCAACATGAAAAACCAAAATTCCACATGTATCAAACACAAAATAATGCTTACCGAAGAAAGAAAATGTATCGTGGTAGGCACCCCCCTCCCGCCCTGGGGTGCAACTAATGTCCCTCTCTCCTAAAATGTGCTCAATGGGACCGTAATGTTGCAACCACAGACACTTTTACCTGCTGTGAGCAAAAACGAGTTAGTACATTTCAAACATGAAAAAGGTCATTTTAAAATCAACATGAAAAACCAAAATTCCAAAAGTATCAAACACAAAATAATGCTTACCGAAGAATGAAAATGTATCGTGCTAGGCACCCTCCTCCCGCGCTGTGGTGCAAGTGATGTCCCTCTCACCAAAAATGTACTCAATGGGACCGTAGTGTTGCAACCACACACACGTTGACCTGCTGTGAGGAAAATAACAAGTTAGTACATTCCAAGCATGAAAAAAGTCATTTTAAAATCAACATAAAAAACCAAATTTCCAAAAGTATCAATCACAAAATAATGCTTAGCGAAGAAAGAAAATGTATTGTGCTAGTCACCCTCCTCCCGCCCTATGGTGCAACTGATGTCCCTCTCTCCAAAAATGTACTCAATGGGACCGTAATGTTGCAACCACACACACGTTGACCTGCTGTGAGGAAAAAACTTTTTAGTACATTTCAAACATGAAAAAGGTCATTTTAAAATCAACATGAAAAACCAAAATTCCAAACGTATCAAACACAAAATAATGCTTACCGAAGAAAGAAAATGTATCGTGGTAGGCACCCTCCTCCCACTCTGTGGTGGATCTAATGTCCCTCTCTCAGAAAATGTACTCAATGGGACCATAATGTTGCAACCACACACATGTTGACCTGCTGTGAGGGAAAAACGAATTAGTACATTTCAAACATGAAAAAGGTCATTTTAAAATCAACATGAAAAACCAGAATTGCAAAAGTATCAAACACAAATTAATGCTTACCGAAGAAAGAAAATGTATCGTTCTAGGCACCCTCCTCCCACCCTGTGGTGCTAGAGATGTCCCTCTCGCCAAATATGTACTCAATGGGACCGTAATGTTGCAACCACACACACGTTGACCTGCTGTGAGGAAAAAACGAGTTAGTACATTTCAAACATGAAAAAGGTCATTTTAAAATCAACATGAAAAACCAATATTCCAAAAGTATCAAACACAAAAAAATGCTTACCAAAGAAAAAGAAGGTATCGTGCTAGGCACCCTCGTCCTGCTTTGTGGTGCAACTGATGTCCCTCTCTCCAAAAATTTGCTCAATGGGACCGTAATGTTGCAACCACACACACGTTGACCTGCTGTGAGGAAAAAAGGAGTTAGTACATTTCAAACATGAAAAAGGTCATTTTAAAATCAACATGAAAAACCAAAATTCCGAAAGTGTCAATTACAAAATAATGCTTACCGAAGAAAGAAAATGTATCGTGCTAGGCACCCTCCTCCCGCCCTGTGGTGCAAGTGATGTCCCTCTCTCCAAAAATGTACTCAATGGGACCATAATGTTGCAACCACACACACGTTGACCTGCTATGAGGAAAAAACGAGTTAGAACATTTCAAACATGAAAAAGGTAATTTAAAATCATCATGATAAACCAAAATTCCAAAAGTAACAAACACAAAAAAAATGCTTAGCGAAGAGAGAAAATGTATAGTGGTAGTCAACCTCCTCCCGCCCTGTGGTGCAACTGATGTCCCTCTCTCCAAAAATGTACTCAATGTGACCGTAATGTTGCAACCACACACACGTTGACCTGCTGTGAGGAAAAAACGAGTTAGTACATTTCAAACATGAAAAAGGTCATTTTAAAATCAACATGAAAAACCAAAATTCCAAACGTATCAAACACAAAATAATCCTTACCGAAGAAAGAAAATGTATCGTGGTAGGCACCCTCCTCCCACCCTGTGGTGGATCTAATGTCCCTCTCTCCAAAAATGTACTCAATGGGACCATAATGTTGCAACCACACACACGTTGACCTGCTGTGAGGGAAAAACGAATTAGTACATTTCAAACATGAAAAAGGTCATTTTAAAATCAACATGAAAAACCAAAATTGCAAAAGTATCAAACACAAATTAATGCTTACCGAAGAAAGAAAATGTATCGTTCTAGGCACCCTCCTCCCGCCCTGTGGTGCAAGTGATGTCCCTCTCACCAAAAATGTACTCAATGGGACCGTAATGTGTCAACCACACACACGTTGACCTGCTGTGAGGAAAAAACGAGTTCGTACATTTCAAACATGAGAAAGGTCATTTTAAAATCAACATGAAAAACCAAAATTCCGAAAGTATCAATCACAAAATAATGCTTACCGAAGAAAGAAAATGTATCATGCTAGGCACCCTCCTCCCGCCCTGTGGTGCAACTGATGTCCCTCTCTCCAAAAATGTACTCACTGGGACCATAATGTTGCAACCACACAATCGTTGACCTGCTGTGAGGAAAAAACGACTTAGTACATTTCAAACATGAAAAAGGTTATTTTAAAATCATCATGAAAAACCCAAATTCCAAAAGTATCAAACACAAAAAAATGCTTAGCGAAGAAAGAAAATGTATTGTGCTAGTCACCCTCCTCCCGCCCTGTGGTGCAAGTGATGTCCCTCTCTCCAATAATGTACTCAATGGGACCGTAATGTTGCAACCACACACACGTTGACCTGCTGTGAGGAAAAAACGAGTTAGTACATTTCAAACATGAAAAAGGTCATTTTAAAATCTACATGAAAAACCAACATTCCAAACGTATCAAACACAAAATAATGCTTACCGAAGAAAGAAAATGTATCGTGGTAGGCACCCTCCTCCCGCCCTGTGGTGCAAGGGATGTCCCTCTCTCCAAAAATGTACTCAATGGGACCATAATGTTGCAACCACACACACGTTGACCTGGTGTGAGGAAAAAACTAATTAGTACATTTCAAACATGAAAAAGGTCATTTTAAAATCAACATGAAAAACCAAAATTCCAAAAGTATCAAACACAAAATAATGCTTACCGAAGAAAGAAAATGTATCGTGCTCTGCACCTTCCTCCCGTGCTGTGGTGCAAGTGATGTCCCTCTCTCCAAAAATGTACTCAATGGAACCATAATGTTGCAACCACACACACGTTGACCTGCTGTGAGGAAAATAACGAGTTAGAACATTTCAAA
This sequence comes from Schistocerca cancellata, assembly GCF_023864275.1. Classification (NCBI taxonomy): domain Eukaryota; kingdom Metazoa; phylum Arthropoda; class Insecta; order Orthoptera; family Acrididae; genus Schistocerca; species Schistocerca cancellata. Next base: position 152,043 of record NC_064628.1, on the reverse strand, counting down.
CATGAAAAAGGTCATTTTAAAATCAACATGAAATACCAAAATTCCAAAAGTATCAAACACAAAGAAATGCTTACCAAAGATAGGAAATGTATCGTGCTAGGCACCCTCCTCCCGCCCTGTGGTGCAAGTGATGTCCCTCTCACCAAAAATGTACTCAATGGGACCGTAATGTTGCAACCACACACACGTTGACCTGCTGTGAGGAAAAAACGAATTAGTACATTTCAAACATGAAAAAGGTCATGTTAAAATCAACATGAAAGCAAAAATTCCAAAAGTATCAAACACAAAAAAATGCTTACCGAAGAAAGAAAATGTATAGTGCTCTGCACATTCCTCCCGCCCTGTGGTGCAAGTGATGTCCCTCTCACCAAAAATGTACTCAATGGGACCGTAATGTTGCAACCACACACACGTTGACCTGCTGTGAGGAATAAACGAGTTAGTACATTTCAAACATGAAAGAGGTCATTTTAAAATCAACATGAAAAACCAAAATTCTAAAAGTATCAAACACAAAATAATGCTTACCCAAGAAACAAAATGTATCGTGCTAGGCACCCTCCTCCCGCCCTGTGGTGCAACTGATGTCCCTCTCACCAAAAATGTACTCAATGGGACCGTAATGTTGCAACCACACACACATTGACCTGCTGTGAGGAAAAAACGAGTTAGTACATTTCAAACATGAAAAAGGTCATTTTAAAATCAACATGAAAAACCAAAATTCCAAACGTATCAAACACAAAATAATGCTTACCGAAAAAAAAAATGTATCGTGGTAGGCACCTTCCTCCATCCCTGTGGTGGATCTAATGTCCCTCTCTCCAAAAATGTACTCAATGGGACCATAATGTTGCAACCACACACACGTTGTACTGCTGTGAGGGAAAAACGAATTAGTACATTTCAAACATGAAAAGGTCATTTTAAAACCAACATGAAAAACCAAAATTGCAAAAGTATCAAACACAAATTAATGCTTACCGAAGAAAGAAAATGTATCGTTCTAGGCACCCTCCTCCCGCCCTGTGGTGCAAGTGATGTCCCTCTCACCAAAAATGTACTCAATGGGACCGTAATGTTGCAACCATACACACGTTGACGTGCTGTGAGGAAAAAACGAGTTCGTACATTTCAAACATGAAAAAGGTCATTTTAAAATCAACATGAAAAACCAAAATTCCAAAAGTATCAAACACAAAAAAATGCTTACCAAAGAAAGAAAAAGTATCGTGCTAGGCACCCTCGTCCAGCCCTGTGGTGCAACTGATGTCCCTCTCTCCAAAAATTTACTCAATGGGACCGTAATGTTGCAACCACACACACGTTGACCTGCTGTGAGGAAAAAAGGAGTTAGTACATTTCAAACATGAAAAAGGTCATTTTAAAATCAACATGAAAAACCAAAATTCCAAAAGTATCAAACACAAAAAAATCCTTAGCGAAGAAAGAAAATGTATTGTGCTAGTCACCCTCCTCCCGCCCTGTGGTGCTTCTGATGTCCCTCTCTCCAATAATGTACTCAATGGGACCGTAATGTTGCAACCACACACACGTTGACCTGCTGTGAGGAAAAAACGAGTTATTACATTTCAAACATGAAGAAGGTCATTTTAAAATCAACATGAAAAACCAAAATTCCAAACGTATCAAACACAAAATAATGCTTACCGAAGAAAGAAAATGTATCGTGCTCTGCACCTTTCTCCCGTGCTGTGGTGCAAGTGATGTCCCTCTCTCCAAAAATGTACTCAATGGAACCATAATGTTGCAACCACACAAACGTTGACCTGCTGTGAGGAATAAACTAGTTAGTACATTTCAAACATGAAACAGGTCATTTCAAAATCAACATGAAAAACCAAAATTCCAAAAGTATCAAACACAAAATAATGCTTACCAAAGAAAGGAAATGTATCGTGCTAGGCACCCTCCTCCCGCCCTGTGGTGCAAGTGATGTCCCTCTCACCAAAAATGTACTCAATGGGACCATAATGTTGCAACCACACACACGTTGACCTGCTGTGAGGAAAAAACGAGTTAGTACATTTCAAACATGAAAAAGGTCATTTTAAAATCAACATGAAAAACAAAATTTCCAAAAGTATCAAACACAAAAAAATGCTTACCGAAGAAAGAAAATGTATAGTGCTCTGCACATTCCTCCCGCCCTGTGGTGCAAGTGATGTCCCTCTCACCAAAAATGTACTCAATGGGACCGTAATGTTGCAAACACACACACTTTGACCTGCTGTGAGGAATAAACGAGTTAGTACATTTCAAACATGAAAAAGGTCATTTTAAAATCAACATGAAAAACCAAAATTCCAAAAGTATCAAACACACAATAATACTTACCCAAGAAACAAAATGTATCGTGCTAGGCACCCTCCTCCCGCCCTGTGGTGCAAGTGATGTCCCTCACACCAAAAATGTACTCAATGGGACCGTAATGTTGCAACCACACACACGTTGACCTGCTGTGAGGAAAAAACGAGCTAGTACATTTCAAACATGAAAAAGGTCATTTTAAAATCAACATGAAAAACCAAAATTCCAAACGTATCAAACACAAAATAATGCTTACCGAAAAAAAAAATGTATCGTGGTAGGCACCTTCCTCCCACCCTGTGGTGGATCTAATGTCCCTCTCTCCAAAAATGTACTCAATGGGACCATAATGTTGCAACCACACACACGTTGACCTGCTGTGAGGGAAAAACGAATTAGTACATTTCAAACATGAAAAAGGTCATTTTAAAATCAACATGAAAAACCAAAATTGCAAAAGTATCAAACACAAATTAATGCTTACCGAAGAAAGAAAATGTATCGTTCTAGGCACCCTCCTCCCGCCCTGTGGTGCAAGTGATGTCCCTCTCACCAAAAATGTACTCAATGGGACCTTAATGTTGCAACCATACACACGTTGACCTGCTGTGAGGAAAAAACGAGTTCGTACATTTCAAACATGAAAAAGGTCATTTTAAAATCAACATGAAAAACCAAAATTCCAAAAGTATCAAACACAAAGAAATGCTTACCAAAGAAAGAAAAAGTATCGTGCTAGGCACCCTCGTCCAGCCCTGTGGTGCAACTGATGTCCCTCTCTCCAAAAATTTACTCAATGGGACCGTAATGTTGCAACCACACACACGTTGACCTGCTGTGAGGAAAAAAGGAGTTAGTACATTTCAAACATGAAAAAGGTCATTTTAAAATCAACATGAAAAACCAAAATTCCAAAAGTATCAAACACAAAAAAATGCTAAGCGAAGAAAGAAAAAGTTTTGTGATAGTCACCCTCCTCCCGCCCTGTGGTGCTTCTGATGTCCCTCTCTCCAATAATGTACTCAATGGGACCGTAATGTTGCAACCACACACACGTTGACCTGCTGTGAGGAAAAAACGAGTTGGTACATTTCAAACATGAAAAAGGTCATTTTAAAATCAACATGAAAAACCAAAATTCCAAACGTATCAAACACAAAATAATGCTTACCGAAGAAAGAAAATGTATCGTGGTAGGAACCCTCCTCCCGCCCTGTGGTGGATCTAATGTCCCTCTCTCCAAAAATGTACTCAATGGGACCATAATGTTGCAACCACACACACGTTGACCTGCTGTGAGGAAAAAACGAATTAGTACATTTCAAACATGAAATCAGGTCATATTAAAATCAACATGAAAAACCAAAATTCCAAAAGTATCAAACACAAAAAAATGCTTACCGAAGAAAGAAAATGTATCGTGCTCTGCACCTTCCTCCCGTGCTGTGGTGCAAGTGATGTCCCTCTCTCCAAAAATGTACTCAATGGAACCATAATGTTGCAACCACACACACGTTGACCTGCTGTGAGGAAAATAACGAGTTAGTACATTCCAAGCATGAAAAAGGTCATTTTAAAATCAACATAAAAAACCAATATTCCAAAAGTATCAAACACAAAATAATGCTTACCCAAGAAACAAAATGTATCGTGCTAGGCACCCTCCTCCCGCCCTGTGGTGCAAGTGAAGTCCCTCTCACCAAAAATGTACTCAATGGGACCGTAATGTTGCAACCACACACACGTTGACCTGCTGTGAGGAAAAAACGAGTTAGTACATTTCAAACATGAAAAAGATCATTTTAAAATCAACATGAAAAACCAAAATTGCAAAAGTATCAAACACAAATTAATGCTTACCGAAGAAAGAAAATGAATCGTACTAGGCACCCTCCTCCCGCCCTGTGGTGCAAGTGATGTCCCTCTCACCAAAAATGTACTCAATGGGACCGTAATGTTGCAACCAAACACACGTTGACCTCCTGTGAGGAAAAAACGAGTTCGTACATTTCAAACATGAAAAAGGTCATTTTAAAATCAACATGAAAAACCAAAATTCCAAAAGTATCAAACACAAAAAAATGCTTACCAAAGAAAGAAAAAGTATCGTGCTAGGCACCCTCGTCCAGCCCTGTGGTGCAACTGATGTCCCTCTCTCCAAAAATTTACTCAATGGGACCATAATGTTGCAACCACACACACGTTGACCTGCTAAGAGGAAAAAAGGAGTTAGTACATTTCAAACATGAAAAAGGTCATTTTAAAATCATCATGAAAAACCAAAATTCCGAAAGTATCAAACACAAAAAAATCCTTAGCGAAGAAAGAAAATGTATAGTGCTAGTAACCCTCCTCCCGCCCTGTGGTGCAACTGATGTCCCTCTCTCCAAAAATGTACTCAATGGGACCGTAATGTTGCAACCACACACACGTTGACCTGCTTTTAGGAAAAAACGAGTTAGTACATTTCAAACATGAAAAAGGTCATTTTAAAATCAACATGAAAAACCAAAATTCCAAACGTATCAAACACAAAATAATACTTACCGAAGAAATAAAATGTATCGTGGTAGGCACCCTCCTCCCACCCTGTGGTGGATCTAATGTCCCTCTCTCCAAAAATGTACTCAATGGGACCATAATGTTGCAACCACACACACGTTGACCTGCTGTGAGGGAAAAACGAATTAGTACATTTCAAACATGAAAAAGGTCATTTTAAAATCTACAAGAAAAACCAAAATTGCAAAAGTATCAAACACAAATTTATGCTTACCGAAGAAAGAAAATGTATCGTTCTAGGCACCGTCTTCCCGCCCTGTGGTGCAAGTGATGTCCCTTTCACCAAAAATGTACTCAATGGGACCGTAATGTTGCAACCACACACACGTTGACCTGCTGTGAGGAAAAACGAGTTCGTACATTTCAAACATGAAAAAGGTCATTTTAAAATCAACATGATAAACCAAAATTCCAAAAGTATCAAACACAAAAAAATGCTTACCGAAGAAAGAAAATGTATCGTGCTCTGCACCTTCCTCCCGTGCTGTGGTGCAAGTGATGTCCGTCTCTCCAAAAATGTACTCAATGGGACCATAATGTTGCGACCACACACACGTTGACCTGCTGTGAGGAAAATAAGGAGTTAGTACATTCCAAGCATGAAAAAGGTCATTTTAAAATCAACATAAAAAACCAAATTTCCAAAAGTATCAAACACAATATAATGCTTACCCAAGAAACAAAATGTATCGTGCTAGGCACCCTCCTCCCGCCCTGTGGTGCAAGTGATGTCCCTCTCACCAAAAATGTACTCAATGGGACCATAATGTTGCAACCACACACACGTTGACCTGCTATGAGGAAAAAACGAGTTAGTACATTTCAAACATGAAAAAGGTCACTTTAAAATCACCATGAAAAACCAAAATTCCAAAAGTATCAAACACAAAAAAATGCTTAGCGAAGAAAGAAAATGTATTGTGCTAGTCACCCTTCACCCGCCCTGTGGTGCAACTGATGTCCCTCTCTCCAAAAATGTACTCAATGGGACCGTAATGTTGCAACCACACACACGTTGACCTGCTGTGAGGAAAAGAGGAGTTAGTACATTTCAAACATGAAAAAGGTCATATTAAAATCAACATGAAAAACCAAAATTCCAAACGTATCAAACACAAAATAATGCTTACCGAAGAAAGAAAATGTATCGTGGTAGGCACCCTCCTCCCACCCTGTGGTGCAACTGATGTCCCTCTCTCCAAAAATGTACTCAATGGGACCATAATGTTGCAACCACACACACGTTGACCTGCTGAGAGGGAAAAACGAATTAGTACATTTCAAACATGAAAAAGGTCATTTTAAAATCAACATGAAAAACCAAAATTCCAAAAGTATCAAACACAAAAAAATGCTTACTGAAGAAAGAAAATGTATCGTGCTCTGCACCTTCCTCCCGTGCTGTGGTGCAAGTGATGTCCCTCTCTCCAAAAATGTACTCAATGGAACCATAATTTTGCAACCACACACACGTTGACCTGCTGTGAGGAAAATAACGAGTTAGTACACTCCAAGCATAAAAAAGGTCATTTTAAAATCAACATAAAAAACCAAATTACCAAAAGTATCAGACACAAAATAATGCTTACCCAAGAAACAAAATGTATCGTGCTAGGCACCCTCCTCCCGCCCTGTGGTGCAAGTGATGTCCCTCTCACCAAAAATGTACTCAATGGGACCGTAATGTTGCAACCACACACACGTTGACATACTGTGAGGGAAAAACGAGTTAGTACATTTCAAACATGAAAAAGGTCATTTTAAAATCAACATCAAACACCAAAATTCCAAAAGTATCAATCACAAAATAATGCTTACCAAAGAAAGAAAATGTATCGTGCTAGACACCCTCCTCCCGCCCTGTGGTGCAAGTGATGTCCCTCTCTCCAAAAATGTACTCAATGGGACCATAATGTTGCAACCACACACACGTTGACCTGCTATGAGGAAAAAACGAGTTAGTACATTTCAAACATGAAAAAGGTCATTTTATCATGAAAAACCAAAATTCCAAAAGTATCAAACACAAAAAAATGCTTAGCGAAGAAAGAAAATGTATTGTGCTAGTCACCCTCCTCCCGCCCTGTGGTGCAACTGATGTCCCTCTCTCCAAAAATGTACTCAATGGGACCGTAATATTGCAACCACACACACGTTGACCTGCTGTGAGGAAAAAACGAGTTAGTACATTTCAAACATGAAAAAGGTCATTTTAAAATCAACATGAAAAACCAAAATTCCAAACGTATCAAACACAAAATAATGCTTACCGAAGAAAGAACATGTATCGTGGTAGGCACCCTCCTCCCACCCTGTGGTGGATCTAATGTCCCTCTCTCCAAAAATGTACTCAATGGGACCATAATGTTGCAACCACACACACGTTGACCTGCTGTGAGGGAAAAACGAATTAGTACATTTCAAACATGAAAAAGGTCATTTTAAAATCAACATGAAAAGCCAAAATTGCAAAAGTATCAAACACAAATTAATGCTTACCAAAGAAAGAAAATGTATCGTTCTAGGCACCCTCCTCCCGCCCTGTGGTGCAAGTGATGTCCCTCTCACCAAAAATGTACTCAATGGGACCGTAATGTTGCAACCACACACACGTTGACCTGCTGTGAGGAAAAAACGAGTTCGTACATTTCAAACATGAAAAAGGTCATTTTAAAATCAACATGAAAAACCAAAATTCCAAAAGTATCAAACACAATAAAATGCTTACCAAAGAAAGAAAAAGTATCGTGCTAGGCACCCTCGTCCAGCCCTGTGGTGCAACTAATGTCCCTCTCTCCAAAAATTTACTCAATGGGACAGTAATGTTGCAACCACACACACGTTGACCTGCTGTGAGGAAAAAAGGAGTTAGTACATTTCAAACATGAAAAAGGTCAGTTTAAAATAACATGAAAAACCAAAATTCCGAAAGTATCAATTACAAAATAATGCTTACCGAAGAAAGAAAATGTATCGTGCTAGGCACCCTCCTCCCGCCCTGTGGTGCAACTGATGTCCCTCTCTCCAAAAATGTACTCAATGGGACCATAATGTTGCAACCACACACACGTTGACCTGCTATGAAGAAAAAACGAGTTAGTACATTTCAAACATGAAAAAGGTCATTTTAAAATCAACATGAAAAACCAAGATTCCAAACGTATCAAACACAAAATAATGCTTACCGTAGAAAGAAAATGTATCGTGGTAGGCACCCTCCTCCCGCCCTGTGGTGGATCTAATGTCCCTCTCTCCAAAAATGTCCTCAATGGGACCATAATGTTGCAACCACACTCACGTTGACCTGCTGTGAGGAAAAAACGAATTAGTACATTTCAAACATGAAAAAGGTCATTTTAAAATCAACATGAAAAACCAAAATTCCAAAAGTATCAAACACAAAAAAATGCTTACCGAAGAAAGAAAATGTATCGTGCTCTGCACCTTCCTCCCGTGCTGTGGTGCAAGTGATGTCCCTCTCTCCAAAAATGTACTCAATGGAACCATAATGTTGCAACCACACACACGTTGACCTGCTGTGAGGAAAATAACGAGTTAGTACATTCCAAGCATGAAAAAGGTCATTTGAAAATCAACATAAAAAACCAAATTTCCAAAAGTATCAAACACAAAATAATGCTTACCCAAGAAACCAAATGTATCGTGCTAGGCACCCTCCTCCCGCCCTGTCGTGCAAGTGATGTCCCTCTCACCAAAAATGTACTCAATGGGACCGTAATGTTGCAACCACACACACATTGACCTGCTGTGAGGAAAAAACGAGTAAGTACATTTCAAACATGAAAAAGGTCATTTTAAAATCAACATGAAAAACAAAAATTCCAAAAGTATCAAACACAAAAAAATGCTTACCGAAGAAAGAAAATGTATAGTGCTCTGCACATTCCTCCCGACCTGTGGTGCAAGTGATGACCCTCTCACCAAAATTGTACTCAATGGGACCGTAATGTTGCAAACACACACACGTTGACCTGCTGTGAGGAATAAACGAGTTAGTACATTTCAACATGAAAAAGGTCATTTTAAAATCAACATGAAAAACCAAAATTCCAAAAGTATCAAACACAAAATAATGCTTACCCAAGAAACAAAATGTATCGTGCTAGGCACCCTCCTCCCGCCCTGTGGTGCAAGTGATGTCCCTCTCACCAAAAATGTACTCAATGGGACCGTAATGTTGCAACCACACACACGTTGACCTGCTGTGAGGAAAAAACGAGTTAGTACATTTCAAACATGAAAAAGGTCATTTTCAAATCAACATGAAAAACCAAAATTCCAAAAGTATCAAACACAAAAAAATGCTTACCGAAGAAAGAAAATGTATCGTGCTCTGCACCTTCCTCCCGTGCTTTGGTGCAAATGATGTCCCTCTCTCCAAAAATGTACTCAATGGGACCATAATGTTGCAACCACACACAAGTTGACCTGCTGTGAGGAAAATAACGAGTTAGTACATTCCAAGCATGAAAAAGGTCATTTTAAAATCAACATAAAAAACCAAATTTCCAAAAGTATCAAACACAAAATAATGCTTACCCAAGAAACAATGTATTGTGCTAGGCACCCTGCTCCCGCCCTGTGGTGCAAGTGATGTCCCTCTCACCAAAAATGTACTCAATGGGACCGTAATGTTGCAACCACACAAACGTTGACCTGCTGTGAGAGAAAAACGAGTTAGTACATTTCAAACATGAAAAAGGTCATTTTAAAATCAACATGAAATACCAAAATTCCAAAAGTATCAATCACAAAATAATGCTTACCGAAGAAAGAAAATGTATCGTGCTAGGCACCCTCCTCCCGCCCTGTGGTGCAACTGATGTCCATCTCTCAAAAAATGTACTCAATGGGACCATAATGTTGCAACCACACACTCGTTGACCTGCTATGAGGAAAAAACGAGTTAGTACATTTCAAACATGAAAAAGGTCATTTTAAAATCATCATGAAAAACCAAAATTCCAAAAGTATCAAACACAAAAAAAATGCTTAGCGAAGAAAGAAAATGTATTGTGCTAGTCACCCTCCTCCCGCCCTGTGGTGCAACTGATGTCCCTCTCTCCAAAAATGTACTCAATGGGACCGTAATGTTGCAACAACCCACACGTTGACCTGCTGTGAGGAAAAAAGGAGTTAGTACATTTCAAACATGAAAAAGGTCATTTTAAAATCAACATGAAAAACCAAAATTCCAAACGTATCAAACACAAAATAATGCTTACCCAAGAAACAAAATGTATCGTGGTAGGCACCCTCCTCCCACCCTGTGGTGGATCTAATGTCCCTCTCTCCAAAAATGTACTCAATGGGACCATAATGTTGCAACCACACACACGTTGACCTGCTGTGAGGGAAAAACGAATTAGAACATTTCAACCATGAAAAAGGTCATTTTAAAATCAACATGAAATACCAAAATTCCAAAAGTATCAATCACAAAATAATGCTTACCGAAGAAAGAAAATGTATCGTGCTAGGCACCCTCCTCCCGCCCTGTGGTGCAAGTGATGTCCCTCTCTCCAAAAATGTACTCAATGGGACCGTAATGTTGCAACCACACACACGTTGACCTGCTGTGAGGAAAAAACGAGTTAGTATATTTCAAACATGAAAAAGGTCATTTTAAAATCAACATGAAATACCAAAATTCCAAAAGTATCAAACACAAAGAAATGCTTACCAAAGAAAGGAAATGTATCGTGCTAGGCACCCTCCTCCCGCCCTGTGGTGCATCTGATGTCCCTCTCTCCAAAGATGTACTCAATGGGACCACAATGTTGCAACCACACACACGTTGACCTGCTATGAGGAAAAAACGAGTTAGTACATTTCAAACATGAAAAAGGTCATTTTAAAATCAACATGAAAAACCAAAATTCCAAAAGTATCAAACACAAAAAAATGCTTACCGAAGAAAGAAAATGTATCGTGCTAGGCACCCTCCTCCCGCCCTGTGGTGCAACTGATGTACCTCTCTCCAAAAATGTACTCAATGGGACCGTAATGTTGCAACCACAGACACATTGACCTGTTGTGAGGAAAAAACGAGTTAGTACATTTCAAACATGAAAAAGGTCATTTTAAAATCAACATGAAAAACCAAAATTCCAAAAGTATCAAACACAAAAAAAAGCTTACCAAAGAAAGCAAAAGTATCGTGCTAGGCACCCTCGTCCAGCCCTGTGGTGCAAGTGATGTCCCTCTCTCCAAAAATTTACTCAATGGGACCGTAATGTTGCAACCACACACACGTTGACCTGCTGTGAGGAAGAAAGGAGTTAGTACATTTCTAACATGAAAAAGGTCATTTTAAAATCAACATTAAAAACCAAAATTCCGAAAGTATCAATCACAAAATAATGCTTACCGAAGAAAGAAAATGTATCGTGCTAGGCACCCTCCTCCCGCCATGTGGTGCAACTGATGTCCCTCTCTCCAAAAATTTACTCAATGGGACCATAATGTTGCAACCACACACACGTTGACCTGCTATGAGGAAAAAACTAATTAGTACATTCAAACATGAAAAAGGTCATTTTAAAATCATCATGAAAAACCAAAATTCCAAACGTATCAAACACAAAATAATGCTTACCGAAGAGAGAAAATGTATCGTGGTAGGCACCCTGCTCCCGCCCTGTGGTGCATCTAATGTCCCTCTCACCAAAAATGTACTCAATGGGACCATAATGTTGCAACCACACACACTTTGACCTGCTATGAAAGAAAAACGAGTTAGTACATTTCAAACATGGAAAAGGTCATTTTTAAATCAACATGAAAAGCCAAAATTCCAAATGTATCAAACACAAAATAATGCTTACCGAAGAAAGAAAATGTATCGTGGTAGGCACCCCCCTCCCGCCCTGCGGTGCATCTAATGTCCCTCTCTCCAAAAATGTACTCAATGGGACCGTAATGTTGCAACCACAGACACTTTGACCTGCTGTGAGGAAAAAACGAGTTAGTACATTTCAAACATGAAAAAGGTCGTTTTAAAATCAACATGAAAAACCAAAATTCCAAAAGTGTCAAACACAAAATAAAGCTTACGGATGAAAGAAAATGTATCGTGCTAGGAACCTCCTCCCGCCCTGTCGTGCAAGTGATGTCCCTCTCTCCAAAAATGTACTCAAAGGGACCGTAATGTTGCAACCACACACACGTTGACATGCTGTGGGGAAAAAACGAGTTAGTACATTTCAAACATGAAAAAGGTCATTTTAAAATCAACATGAAAAACAAAAATTCCAAAAGTATTAAACACAAAAAATGCTTACTGAAGAAGGAAAATGTATCGTGCTCCGCACCTTCCTCTTGCCCTGTTTTGCAAGTGATGTCCCTCTCTCCAAAAATGTACTCAATGGGACCGTAATGTTGCAACCACACACACGTTTACCTGCTGTGAGGAAAAAACGAGTTAGTACATTTCAAACATGAAAAAGTTCATTTTAAAATCAACATGAAAAACCAAAATTCCAAAACTATCAAACACAAAATAATGCTTACCGAAGAAAGAAAATGTATCGTTCTAGGCACCCTCCTCCCGCCCTGTGATGCAACTGATGTCCCTCTCTCCATAGATGTACTCAATGGGACCATAATGTTGCAACCACACACACGTTGACCTGCTGTGAGGAAAAAGCGAGTTAGTACATTTCAAACATGAAAAACGTCATTTCAGAATCAATATGAAAAACCAAAATTCCAAAAGTATCAAACACAAAAAAATGCTTACCGAAAATAAAATGTATTGTGCTAGGCACCCTCCTCCTGCCCTGTGGTGCAAGTGATGTCCCTCTCTCCAAAAATGTACTCAATGGGAACGTAATGTTGCAACCACACACACGATGACCTGCTGTCAGGAAGAAACGAGTTAGTACATTTCAAACATGAAAAAGGTCATTTTAAAATCAACATGAAAAACCAAAATACCAAAAGTATCAAACACAAAAAAATGCTTACCGAAGAAAGAAAATGTATCGTGCTAGGCACCATCCTCCCACCCTTTTTTGCAACTGATGTCCCTCTCCCCAAAAATGTACTCAATGGGACCATAATGTTGCAACCACACACATGTTGACCTGCTGTGAGGAAAAAATGAGTTAGTTCATTCCAAACATGAAAAAGGTCTTTTTAAAATCAACATGAAGAACCAAAATTAGAAAAGTATCAAACACAAAAAAATCCTTACCGAAGAAAGAAAATGTATCGTGCTAGGCACCCTCCTCCCGCCCTGTGGTGCAACTGATGTCCCTCTCTCCAAAATTGTACTCAATGGGACCATAATGTTGCAACCACAGACACATTGACCTGCTGTGAGGAAAAAACGAGTTAGTACATTTCAAACATGGAAAAGGTCATTTTAAAATCAACATGAAAAACCAAAATTCCAAAACTATCAAACACAAAATAATGCTTACCGAAGAAAGAAAATGTATCGTTCTAGGCACCCTCCTCCCGCCCTGTGATGCAACTGATGTCCCTCTCTCCATAAATGTACTCAATGGGACCATAATGTTGCAACCACACACACGTTGACCTGCTGTGAGGAAAAAGCGAGTTAGTACATTTCAAACATGAAAAACGTCATTTCAGAATCAACATGAAAAACCAAAATTCCAAAAGTATCAAACACAAAAAAATGCTTACCGAAAATAAAATGTATCGTGCTAGGCACCCTCCTCCTGCCCTGTGGTGCAAGTGATGTCCCTCTTTCCAAAAATGTACTCAATGGAACCATAATGTTGCAACCACACACACGTTGACCTGCTGTGAGGAAAATAACGAGTTAGTACAATTCAAGCATGAAAAAGGTCATTTTAAAATCAACATAAAAAACCAAATTTCCAAAAGTATCAAACACAAAATAATGCTTACCCAAGAAACAAAATGTATCGTGCTAGGCACCCTCCTCCCGCCCTGTGATGCAACTGATGTCCCTCTCTCCATAAATGTACTCAATGGGACCGTAATGTTGCAACCACACACACGTTGACCTGCTGTGAGGAAAAAACGAGTTAGTACATTTCAAACATGAAAAAGGTCATTTTAAAATCAACATGAAATACCAAAATTCCAAAAGTATCAAACACAAAGAAATGCTTACCGAAGAAAGAAAATGTATCGTGCTCTGCACCTTCCTCCCGTGCTGTGGTGCAAGTGATGTCCCTCTCCCCAAAAATGTACTCAATGGAACCATAATGTTGCAACCACACACACGTTGACCTGCTGTGAGGAAAATAACGAGTTAGTACATTCCAAGCATGAAAAAGGTCATTTTAAAATCAACATAAAAAACCAAATTTCCAAAAGTATCAAACACAAAATAATGCTTACCCAAGAAACAAAATGTATCGTGCTAGGCACCCTCCTCCCGCCCTGTGGTGCAAGTGATGTCCCTCTCTCCAAAAATGTACTCAATGGGACCGTAATGTTGCAACCACACACACGTTGACCTGCTGTGAGGAAAAAACGAGTTAGTACATTTCAAACATGAAAAAGGTCATTTTAAAATCAACATGAAATACCAAAATTCCAAAAGTATCAAACACAAAGAAATGCTTACCAAAGAAAGGAAATGTATCGTGCTAGGCACCCTCCTCCCGCCCTGTGGTGCATCTGATGTCCCTCTCTCCAAAGATGTACTCAATGGGACCACAATGTTGGAACCACACACACGTTGACCTGCTATGAGGAAAAAACGAGTTAGTACATTTCAAACATGAAAAAGGTCATTTTAAAATCAACATGAAAAACCAAAATTCCAAAAGTATCAAACACAAAAAAATGCTTACCGAAGAAAGAAAATGTATCGTGCTAGGCACCCTCCTCCCGCCCTGTGGTGCAACTGATGTACCTCTCTCCAAAAATGTACTCAATGGGACCGTAATGTTGCAACCACAGACACATTGACCTGCTGTGAGGAAAAAACGAGTTAGTACATTTCAAACATGAAAAAGGTCATTTTAAAATCAACATGAAAAACCAAAATTGCAAAAGTATCAAACACAAATTAATGCTTACCGAAGAAAGAAAATGTATCGTTCTAGGCACCCTCCTCCCGCCTGTGGTGCAAGTGATGTCCCTCTCACCAAAAATGTACTCAATGGGACCGTAATGTTGCAACCACACACACGTTGACCTACTGTGAGGAAAAAACGAGTTCGTACATTTCAAACATGAAAAAGTCATTTTAAAATCAACATGAAAAACCAAAATTCCAAAAGTATCAAACACAAAAAAAAGCTTACCAAAGAAAGCAAAAGTATCGTGCTAGGCACCCTCGTCCAGCCCTGTGGTGCAAGTGATGTCCCTCTCTCCAAAAATTTACTCAATGGGACCGTAATGTTGCAACCACACACACGTTGACCTGCTGTGAGGAAAAAAGGAGTTAGTACATTTCAAACATGAAAAAGTTCATTTTAAAATCAACATGAAAAACCAAAATTCCAAAACTATCAAACACAAAATAATGCTTACCGAAGAAAGAAAATGTATCGTTCTAGGCACCCTCCTCCCGCCCTGTGGTGCAACTGATGTACCTCTCTCCAAAAATGTACTCAATGGGACCGTAATGTTGCAACCACAGACACATTGACCTGCTGTGAGGAAAAAACGAGTTAGTACATTTCAAACATGGAAAAGGTCATTTTAAAATCAACATGAAAAACCAAAATTCCAAAACTATCAAACACAAAATAATGCTTACCGAAGAAAGAAAATGTATCGTGCTAGGCACCCTCCTCCCGCCCTGTGGTGCAACTGATGTCCCTCTCTCCAAAAATTTACCCAATGGGACCATAATGTTGCAACCACACACACGTTGACCTGCTATGAGGAAAAAACTAATTAGTACATTTCAAACACGAAAAAGGTCATTTTAAAATCATCATGAAAAACCAAAATTCCAAACGTATCAAACACAAAATAATGCTTACCGAAGAGAGAAAATGTATCGTGGTAGGCACCCTACTCCCGCCCTGTGGTGCATCTAATGTCCCTCTCACCAAAAATGTACTCAATGGGACCATAATGTTGCAACCACACACACGTTGACCTGCTATGAAAGAAAAACGAGTTAGTACATTTCAAACATGGAAAAGGTCAGTTTTAAATCAACATGAAAAGCCAAAATTCCAAATGTATCAAACACAAAATAATGTTTACCGAAGAAAGAAAATGTATCGTGGTAGGCACCCCCCTCCCGCCCTGCGGTGCATCTAATGTCCCTCTCTCCAAAAATGTACTCAATGGGACCGTAATGTTGCAACCACAGACACTTTGACCTGCTGTGAGGAAAAAACGAGTTAGTACATTTCACACATGAAAAAGGTCGTTTTAAAATCAACATGAAAAACCAAAATTCCAAAAGTGTCTAACACAAAATAAAGCTTACCGATGAAAGAAAATGTATCGTGCTAGGAACCTCCTCCCGCCCTGTCATGCAAGTGATGTCCCTCTCTCCAAAAATGTACTCAAAGGGACCGTAATGTTGCAACCACACACACGTTGACATGCTGTGGGGAAAAAACGAGTTAGTACATTTCAAACATGAAAAAGGTCATTTTAAAATCAACATGAAAAACAAAAATTCCAAAAGTATTAAACACAAAAAATGCTTACTGAAGAAGGAAAATGTATCGTGCTCCGCACCTTCCTCCCGCCCTGTTTTGCAAGTGATGTCCCTCTCTGCAAAAATGTACTCAATGGGACCGTAATGTTGCAACCACACACACGTTTACCTGCTGTGAGGAAAAAACGAGTTAGTACATTTCAAACATGAAAAAGTTCATTTTAAAATCAACATGAAAAACCACAATTCCAAAACTATCAAACACAAAATAATGCTTACCGAAGAAAGAAAATGTATCGTTCTAGGCACCCTCCTCCCGCCCTGTGATGCAACTGATGTCCCTCTCTCCATAAATGTACTCAATGGGACCATAATGTTGCAACCACACACACGTTGACCTGCTGTGAGGAAAAAGCGAGATAGTACATTTCAAACATGAAAAACGTCATTTCAGAATCAACATGAAAAACCAAAATTCCAAAAGTATCAAACACAAAAAAATGCTTACCGAAAATAAAATGTATCGTGCTAGGCACCCTCCTCCTGCCCTGTGGTGCAAGTGATGTCCCTCTCTCCAAAAATGTACTCAATGGGAACGTAATGTTGCAACCACACACACGATGACCTGCTGTCAGGAAGAAACGAGTTAGTACATTTCAAACATGAAAAAGGTCATTTTAAAATCAACATGAAAAACCAAAATACCAAAAGTATCAAACACAAAAAAATGCTTACCGAAGAAAGAAAATGTATCGTGCTAGGCACCATCCTCCCACCCTTTTTTGCAACTGATGTCCCTCTCCCCAAAAATGTACTCAATGGGACCATAATGTTGCAACCACACACATGTTGACCTGCTGTGAGGAAAAAATGAGTTAGTTCATTCCAAACATGAAAAAGGTCTTTTTAAAATCAACATGAAGAACCAAAATTAGAAAAGTATCAAACACAAAAAAATCCTTACCGAAGAAAGAAAATGTATCGTGCTAGGCACCCTCCTCCCGCCCTGTGGTGCAACTGATGTCCCTCTCTCCAAAATTGTACTCAATGGGACCATAATGTTGCAACCACAGACACATTGACCTGCTGTGAGGAAAAAACGAGTTAGTGCATTTCAAACATGGAAAAGGTCATTTTAAAATCAACATGAAAAACCAAAATTCCAAAAGTATCAAACACAAAAAAATGCTTACCGAAGAAAGAAAATGTATTGTGCTAGGCACCCTCCTCCCGCCCTGTGGTGCAAGTGATGTCCCTCTCTCCAAAAATGTACTCAAAAGGACCGTAATGTTGCAACCACACACACGTTGACATGCTGTGGGGAAAAAACGAGTTAGTACATTTCAAACATGAAAAAGGTCATTTTAAAATCAACATGAAAAACAAAAATTCAAAAGTATTAAATACAAAAAATGCTTACTGAAGAAGGAAAATGTAACGTGCTCCGCACCTTCCTACCGCCCTGTTTTGCAAGTGATGCCCCTCTCTCCAAAAATGTACTCAATGGGACCGTAATGTTGCAACCACACACACGTTTACCTGCTGTGACAAAAAAACGAGTTAGTACATTTCAAACATGAAAAAGTTCATTTTGAAATCAACATGAAAAACCAAAATTCCAAAACTATCAAACACAAAATAATGCTTACTGAAGAAAGAAAATGTATCGTTCTAGGCACCCTCCTGCCGCCCTGTGGTGCAACTGATGTCCCTTTCTCAATAAATGTACTCAATGGGACCATAATGTTGCATCCACACACACGTTGACCTGCTGTGAGGAAAAAGCGAGATAGTACATTTCAAACATGAAAAAGGTCATTTTAAAATCATCATGAAAAACCAAAATTCCAAAAGTATCAAACACAAAAAAATGCTTACCGAAAATAAAATGTATCGTGCTAGGCACCCTCCTCCTGCCCTGTGGTGCAAGTGATGTCCCTCTCTCCAAAAATGTACTCAATGGGAACGTAATGTTGCAACCACACACACGATGACCTGCTGTGAGGAAAAAACGAGTTAGTACATTTCAAACATGAAAAAGGTCATTTAAAAATTAACATGATAAACCAAAATTCCAAAAGTATCAAACACAAAAAAATGCTTACCGAAGAAAGAAAATGTATCGTGCTAGGCACCCTCCTCCTGCCCTGTGGTGCAAGTGATGTCCCTCTCTCCAAAAATGTACTCAATGGGAACGTAATGTTGCAACCACACACACGATGACCTGCTGTCAGGAAGAAACGAGTTAGTACCTTTCAAACATGAAAAAGGTCATTTTAAAATCAACATGAAAAACCAAAATACCAAAAGTATCAAACACAAAAAAATGCTTACCGAAGAAAGAAAATGTATCGTGCTAGGCACCATCCTCCCACCCTTTTTTGCAACTGATGTCCCTCTCCCCAAAAATGTACTCAATGGGACCATAATGTTGCAACCACACACATGTTGACCTGCTGTGAGGAAAAAATGAGTTAGTACATTCCAAACATGAAAAAGGTCTTTTTAAAATCAACATGAAGAACCAAAATTAGAAAAGTATCAAACACAAAAAAATCCTTACCGAAGAAAGAAAATGTATCGTGCTAGGCACCCTCCTCCCGCCCTGTGGTGCAACTGATGTCCCTCTCTCCAAAAATGTACTCAATGGGACCATAATGTTGCAACCACAGACACATTGACCTGCTGTGAGGAAAAAACGAGTTAGTACATTTCAAACATGGAAAAGGTCATTTTAAAATCAACATGAAAAACCAAAATTCCAAAAGTATCAAACACAAAAAAATGCTTACCGAAGAAAGAAAATGTATCGTGCTAGGCACCTTCCTCCCGCCCTGTGGTGCAAGTGATGTCCCTCTCTCCAAAAATGTACTCAAAGGGACCGTAATGTTGCAACCACACACACGTTGACATGCTGTGGGGAAAAAACGAGTTAGTACATTTCAAACATGAAAAAGGTCATTTTAAAATCAACATGAAAAACAAAAATTCAAAAGTATTAAACACAAAAAATGCTTACTGAAGAAGGAAAATGTATCATGCTCCGCACCTTCCTACCGCCCTGTTTTGCAAGTGATGCCCCTCTCTCCAAAAATGTACTCAATGGGACCGTAATGTTGCAACCACACACACGTTTACCTGCTGTGAGGAAAAAACGAGTTAGTACATTTCAAACATGAAAAAGTTCATTTTGAAATCAACATGAAAAACCAAAATTCCAAAACTATCAAACACAAAATAATGCTTACTGAAGAAAGAAAATGTATCGTTCTAGGCACCCTCCTCCCGCCCTTTGGTGCAACTGATGTCCCTCTCTCCAAAAATGTACTCAATGGGACCATAACGTTGCATCCACACACACGTTGACCTGCTGTGAGGAAAAAGCGAGATAGTGCATTTCAAACATGAAAAAGGTCATTTTAAAATCATCATGAAAAACCAAAATTCCAAAAGTATCAAACACAAAAAAATGCTTACCGAAAATAAAATGTATCGTGCTAGGCACCCTCCTCCTGCCCTGTGGTGCAAGTGATGTCCCTCTCTCCAAAAATGTACTCAATGGGAACGTAATGTTGCAACCACACACACGATGACCTGCTGTGAGGAAAAAACGAGTTAGTACATTTCAAACATGAAAAAGGTCATTTAAAAATTAACATGAAAAACCAAAATTCCAAAAGTATCAAACACAAAAAAATGCTTACCGAAGAAAGAAAATGTATCGTGCTAGGCACCCTCCTCCCGCCCTTTGGTGCAACTGATGTCCCTCTCTCCAAAAATGTACTCAATGGGACCATAACGTTGCAACCACACACATGTTGACCTGCTGTGAGGAAAAAATGAGTAAGTACATTCCAAACATGAAAAAGGTCTTTTTAAAATCAACATGAAGAACCAAAATTAGAAAAGTAACAAACACAAAAAAATGCTTACCGAAGAAAGAAAATGTGTCGTGCTAGGCACCCTCCTCCCGCCCTGTGGTGCAACTGATGTCCCTCTCTCCAAAAATGTACTCAATGGGACCATAATGTTGCAACCACAGACACATTAACCTGCTGTGAGGAAAAAACGAGTTAGAACATTTCAAACATGAAAAAGGTCATTTTAAAATCAACATGAAAAACCAAAATTCCAAAAGTATCAAACACAAAAAAATGCTTACCGAAGAAAGAAAATGTATCGTGCTAGGCACCCTCCACCCGCCCTGTGGTGCAAGTGATGTCCCTCTCTCCAAAAATGTACTCAATGGGACCATAATGTTGCAACCACACACACGTTGACCTGCTGTGAGGAAAAAACGAGTTAGTACATTCCAAACATGAAAAAAGTCATTTTAAAATCAACATGAAAACCAAAATTCCAAACGTATCAAACACAAAATAATGCTTACCGAAGAGAGAAAATGTATCGTGGTAGGCACCCTCCTCCCGCCCTGTGGTGCATCTAATGTCCCTCTCACCAAAAATGTACTCAATGGGACCATAATGTTGCAACCACACACACGTTGACCTGCTATGAAAGAAAAACGAGTTAGTTCATTTCAAACATGGAAAAGGTCATTTTTAAATCAACATGAAAAGCCAAAATTCCAAATGTATCAAACACAAAATAATGCTTACCGAAGAAAGAAAATGTATCGTGGTAGGCACCCCCCTCCCGCCCTGCGGTGCATCTAATGTCCCTCTCTCCAAAAATGTACTCAATGGGGCCGTAATGTTGCAACCACAGACACTTTGACCTGCTGTGAGGAAAAAACGAGTTAGTACATTTCAAACATGAAAAAGGTCGTTTTAAAATCAACATGAAAAACCAAAATTCCAAAAGTATCAAACACAAAATAAAGCTTACCGATGAAAGAAAATGTATCGTGCTAGGAACCTCCTCCCGCCCTGTCGTGCAAGTGATGTCCCTCTCTCCAAAAATGTACTCAATGGGACCGTAATGTTGCAACCACACACACGTTGACATGCTGTGGGGAAAAAACGAGTTAGTACATTTCAAACATGAAAAAGGTCATTTTAAAATCAACATGAAAAACAAAAATTCCTAAAGTATTAAACACAAAAAATGCTTACTGAAGAAGGAAAATGTATCGTGCTCCGCACCTTCCTCCCGCCCTGTTTTGCAAGTGATGTCCCTCTCTCCAAAAATGTACTCAATGGGACCGTAATGTTGCAACCACACACACGTTTACCTGCTGTGAGGAAAAAACGAGTTAGTACATTTCAAACATGAAAAAGTTCATTTTAAAATCAACACGAAAAACCAAAATTCCAAAACTATCAAACACAAAATAATGCTTACCGAAGAAAGAAAATGTATCGTTCTAGGCACCCTCCTCCCGCCCTGTGATGCAACTGATGTCCCTCTCTCCATAAATGTACTCAATGGGACCATAATGTTGCAACCACACACACGTTGACCTGCTGTGAGGAAAAAGCGAGTTAGTACATTTCAAACATGAAAAACATCATTTCAGAATCAACATGAAAAACCAAAATTCCAAAAGTATCAAACACAAAAAAATGCTTACCGAAAATAAAATGTATCGTGCTAGGCACCCTCCTCCTGCCCTGTGGTGCAAGTGATGTCCCTCTCTCCAAAAATGTACTCAATGGGAACGTAATGTTGCAACCACACACACGATGACCTGCAGTCAGGAAGAAACGAGTTAGTACATTTCAAACATGAAAAAGGTCATTTTAAAATCAACATGAAAAACCAAAATACCAAAAGTATCAAACACAAAATAATGCTTATTGAAGAAAGAAAATGTATCATTCTAGGCACCCTCCTCCCGCCCTGTGGTGCAACTGATGTCCCTTTCTCAATAAATGTACTCAATGGGACCATAATGTTGCATCCACACACACGTTGACCTGCTGTGAGGAAAAAGCGAGATAGTACATTTCAAACATGAAAAAGGTCATTTTAAAATCATCATGAAAAACCAAAACTCCAAAAATATCAGACACAAAAAAATGCTTACCGAAAATAAAATGTATCGTGCTAGGCACCCTCCTCCTGCCCTGTGGTGCAAGTGATGTCCCTCTCTCCAAAAATGTACTCAATGGGAACGTAATGTTGCAACCATACACACGATGACCTGCTGTGAGGAAAAAACGAGTTAGTACATTTCAAACATGAAAAAGGTCATTTAAAAATTAACATGAAAAACCAAAATTCCAAAAGTATCAAACACAAAAAAATGCTTACCGAAGAAAGAAAATGTATCGTGCTAGGCACCCTCCTCCCGCCCTTTGGTGCAACTGATGTCCCTCTCTCCAAAAATGTACTCAATGGGACCATAACGTTGCAACCACACACATGTTGACCTGCTGTGAGGAAAAAATGAGTAAGTACATTCCAAACATGAAAAAGGTCTTTTTAAAATCAACATGAAGAACCAAAATTAGAAAAGTAACAAACACAAAAAAATGCTTACCGAAGAAAGAAAATGTGTCGTGCTAGGCACCCTCCTCCCGCCCTGTGGTGCAACTGATGTCCCTCTCTCCAAAAATGTACTCAATGGGACCATAATGTTGCAACCACAGACACATTGACCTGCTGTGAGGAAAAAACGAGTTAGAACATTTCAAACATGAAAAAGGTCATTTTAAAATCAACATGAAAAACCAAAATTCCAAAAGTATCAAACACAAAAAAATGCTTACCGAAGAAAGAAAATGTATCGTGCTAGGCACCCTCCACCCGCCCTGTGGTGCAAGTGATGTCCCTCTCTCCAAAAATGTACTCAATGGGACCATAATGTTGCAACCACACACACGTTGACCTGCTGTGAGGAAAAAACGAGTTAGTACATTTCAAACATGAAAAAGGTCATTTAAAAATTAACATGAAAAACCAAAATTCCAAAAGTATCAAACACAAAAAAATGCTTACCGAAGAAAGAAAATGTATCGTGCTAGGCACCCTCCTCCTGCCCTGTTTTGCAAGTGATGCCCCTCTCTCCAAAAATGTACTCAATGGGACCGTAATGTTGCAACCACACACACGTTTACCTGCTGTGAGGAAAAAACGAGTTAGTACATTTCAAACATGAAAAAGTTCATTTTGAAATCAACATGAAAAACCAAAATTCCAAAACTATCAAACACAAAATAATGCTTACTGAAGAAAGAAAATGTATCGTTCTAGGCACCCTCCTGCCGCCCTGTGGTGCAACTGATGTCCCTTTCTCAATAAATGTACTCAATGGGACCATAATGTTGCATCCACACACACGTTGACCTGCTGTGAGGAAAAAGCGAGATAGTACATTTCAAACATGAAAAAGGTCATTTTAAAATCATCATGAAAAACCAAAATTCCAAAAGTATCAAACACAAAAAAATGCTTACCGAAAATAAAATGTATCGTGCTAGGCACCCTCCTCCTGCCCTGTGGTGCAAGTGATGTCCCTCTCTCCAAAAATGTACTCAATGGGAACGTAATGTTGCAACCACACACACGATGACCTGCTGTGAGGAAAAAACGAGTTAGTACATTTCAAACATGAAAAAGGTCATTTAAAAATTAACATGAAAAACCAAAATTCCAAAAGTATCAAACACAAAAAAATGCTTACCGAAGAAAGAAAATGTATCGTGCTAGGCACCCTCCTCCCGCCCTTTGGTGCAACTGATGTCCCTCTCTCCAAAAATGTACTCAATGGGACCATAACGTTGCAACCACACACATGTTGACCTGCTGTGAGGAAAAAATGAGTAAGTACATTCCAAACATGAAAAAGGTCTTTTTAAAATCAACATGAAGAACCAAAATTAGAAAAGTAACAAACACAAAAAAATGCTTACCGAAGAAAGAAGATGTGTCGTGCTAGGCACCCTCCTCCCGCCCTGTGGTGCAACTGATGTCCCTCTCTCCAAAAATGTACTCAATGGGACCATAATGTTGCAACCACAGACACATTAACCTGCTGTGAGGAAAAAACGAGTTAGAACATTTCAAACATGAAAAAGGTCATTTTAAAATCAACATGAAAAACCAAAATTCCAAAAGTATCAAACACAAAAAAATGCTTACCGAAGAAAGAAAATGTATCGTGCTAGGCACCCTCCACCCGCCCTGTGGTGCAAGTGATGTCCCTCTCTCCAAAAATGTACTCAATGGGACCATAATGTTGCAACCACACACACGTTGACCTGCTGTGAGGAAAAAACGAGTTAGTACATTCCAAACATGAAAAAGGTCATTTTAAAATCAACATGAAAACCAAAATTCCAAACGTATCAAACACAAAATAATGCTTACCGAAGAGAGAAAATGTATCGTGGTAGGCACCCTCCTCCCGCCCTGTGGTGCATCTAATGTCCCTCTCACCAAAAATGTACTCAATGGGACCATAATGTTGCAACCACACACACGTTGACCTGCTATGAAAGAAAAACGAGTTAGTACATTTCAAACATGGAAAAGGTCATTTTTAAATCAACATGAAAAGCCAAAATTCCAAATGTATCAAACACAAAATAATGCTTACCGAAGAAAGAAAATGTATCGTGGTAGGCACCCCCCTCCCGCCCTGCGGTGCATCTAATGTCCCTCTCTCCAAAAATGTACTCAATGGGGCCGTAATGTTGCAACCACAGACACTTTGACCTGCTGTGAGGAAAAAACGAGTTAGTACATTTCAAACATGAAAAAGGTCGTTTTAAAATCAACATGAAAAACCAAAATTCCAAAAGTATCAAACACAAAATAAAGCTTACCGATGAAAGAAAATGTATCGTGCTAGGAACCTCCTCCCGCCCTGTCGTGCAAGTGATGTCCCTCTCTCCAAAAATGTACTCAAAGGGACCGTAATGTTGCAACCACACACACGTTGACATGCTGTGGGGAAAAAACGAGTTAGTACATTTCAAACATGAAAAAGGTCATTTTAAAATCAACATGAAAAACAAAAATTCCAAAAGTATTAAACACAAAAAATGCTTACTGAAGAAGGAAAATGTATCGTGCTCCGCACCTTCCTCCCGCCCTGTTTTGCAAGTGATGTCCCTCTCTCCAAAAATGTACTCAATGGGACCGTAATGTTGCAACCACACACACGTTTACCTGCTGTGAGGAAAAAACGAGTTAGTACATATTAAACATGAAAAAGTTCATTTTAAAATCAACACGAAAAACCAAAATTCCAAAACTATCAAACACAAAATAATGCTTACCGAAGAAAGAAAATGTATCGTTCTAGGCACCCTCCTCCCGCCCTGTGATGCAACTGATGTCCCTCTCTCCATAAATGTACTCAATGGGACCATAATGTTGCAACCACACACACGTTGACCTGCTGTGAGGAAAAAGCGAGTTAGTACATTTCAAACATGAAAAACATCATTTCAGAATCAACATGAAAAACCAAAATTCCAAAAGTATCAAACACAAAAAAATGCTTACCGAAAATAAAATGTATCGTGCTAGGCACCCTCCTCCTGCCCTGTGGTGCAAGTGATGTCCCTCTCTCCAAAAATGTACTCAATGGGAACGTAATGTTGCAACCACACACACGATGACCTGCTGTCAGGAAGAAACGAGTTAGTACATTTCAAACATGAAAAAGGTCATTTTAAAATCAACATGAAAAACCAAAATACCAAAAGTATCAAACACAAAAAAATGCTTACCGAAGAAAGAAAATGTATCGTGCTAGGCACCATCCTCCCACCCTTTTTTGCAACTGATGTCCCTCTCCCCAAAAATGTACTCAATGGGACCATAATGATGCAACCACACACATGTTGACCTGCTGTGAGGAAAAAATGAGTTAGTACATTCCAAACATGAAAAAGGTCTTTTTAAAATCAACATGAAGAACCAAAATTAGAAAAGTATCAAACACAAAAAAATCCTTACCGAAGAAAGAAAATGTATCGTGCTAGGCACCCTCCTCCCTCCCTGTGGTGCATCTAATGTCCCTCTCTCCAAAAATGTACTCAATGGGACCATAATGTTGCAACCACAGACACATTGACCTGCTGTGAGGAAAAAACGAGTTAGTACATTTCAAACATGGAAAAGGTCATTTTAAAATCAACATGAAAAACCAAAATTCCAAAAGTATCAAACACAAAAAAATGCTTACCGAAGAAAGAAAATGTATCGTGCTAGGCACCCTCCTCCCGCCCTGTGGTGCAAGTGATGTCCCTCTCTCCAAAAATGAACTCAAAGGGACCGTAATGTTGCAACCACACACACGTTGACATGCTGTGGGGAAAAAACGAGTTAGTACATTTCAAACATGAAAAAGGTCATTTTAAAATCAACATGAAAAACAAAAATTCAAAAGTATTAAACACAAAAAATGCTTACTGAAGAAGGAAAATGTATCGTGCTCCACACCTTCCTACCGCCCTGTTTTGCAAGTGATGCCCCTCTCTCCAAAAATGTACTCAATGGGACCGTAATGTTGCAACCACACACACGTTTACCTGCTGTGAGGAAAAAACGAGTTAGTACATTTCAAACATGAAAAAGTTCATGTTAAAATCAACATGAAAAACCAAAATTCCAAAACTATCAAACACAAAATAATGCTTATTGAAGAAAGAAAATGTATCGTTCTAGGCACCCTCCTCCCGCCCTGTGGTGCAACTGATGTCCCTTTCTCAATAAATGTACTCAATGGGACCATAATGTTGCATCCACACACACGTTGACCTGCTGTGAGGAAAAAACGTGTTAGTACATTCCAAACATGAAAAAGGTCATTTTAAAATCAACATTAAACTTCAAAATTCCAAAAGCATCAAACACAAAAAAATGCTTACCGAAGAAAGAAAATGTATCGTGCTAGGCACCCTCCTCCCGCCCTTTGGTGCAACTGATGTCCCTCTCTCCAAAAATGTACTCAATGGGACCATAATGTTGCAACCACACACATGTTGACCTGCTGTGAGGAAAAAATGAGTAAGTACATTCCAAACATGAAAAAGGTCTTTTTAAAATCAACATGAAGAACCAAAATTAGAAAAGTAACAAACACAAAAAAATGCTTACCGAAGAAAGAAAATGTGTCGTGCTAGGCACCCTCCTCCCGCCCTGTGGTGCAACTGATGTCCCTCACTCCAAAAATGTACTCAATGGGACCATAATGTTGCAACCACAGACACATTGACCTGCTGTGAGGAAAAAACGAGTTAGAACATTTCAAACATGAAAAAGGTCATTTTAAAATCAACATGAAAAACCAAAATTCCAAAAGTATCAAACACAAAAAAATGCTTACCGAAGAAAGAAAATGTATCGTGCTAGGCACCCTCCACCCGCCCTGTGGTGCAAGTGATGTCCCTCTCTCCAAAAATGTACTCAATGGGACCATAATGTTGCAACCACACACACGTTGACATGCTGTGAGGAAAAAACGAGTTAGTACATTCGAAACATGAAAAAGGTCATTTTAAAATCAACATGAAAAACCAAAATTCCAAAAGTATCAAACACAAAAAATGCTTACCGAAGAAAGAAAATGTATCGTGCTAGGCACCCTCCTTCCGCCCTGTGGTGCAACTGATGTCCCTCTCCCCAAAAATGTACTCAATGGGACCATAATGTTGCAACCACAGACACATTGACCTGCTGTGAGGAAAAAACGAGTTAGTGCATTTCAAACGTGAAAAAGGTCGTTTTAAAATCAACATAAAAAACCAAAATTCCAAAAGTATCAAACACAAAAAAATGTTTACTGAAGAAAGAAAATGTATCGTGCTAGGCACCCTCCACCCGCCCTGTGGTGCAAGTGATGTCCCTCTCTCCAAAAATGTACTCAATGGGACCATAATGTTGCAACCACAGACACATTGACCTACTGTGAGGAAAAAACGAGTTAAAACATTTCAAACATGAAAAAGGTCATTTTAAAATCAACATGAAAAACCAAAATTCCAAAAGTATCAAACACAAAAAAATGCTTACCGAAGAAAGAAAATGTAACATGCTAGGCACCCTCCTCAAACCCTGTGGTGCAACTGATGTCCCTCTCTCCAAAAATGTACTCAATGGGACCATAATGTTGCAACGACACACACGTTGACCTGCTGTGAGGAATTAACGAGTTAGTACATTTCAAACATGAAAAAGGTCATTTTAAAATCAACATGAAAAACCAAAATTCCAAAAGTATCAAACACAAAGAAATGCTTACCGAAGAAAGAAAATGTATCGTGCTAGGCACCCTCCTCAAACCCTGTGGTGCAACTGATGTCCCTCTCTCCAAAAAGGTACTCAATGGGACCATAATGTTGCAACCACACACACGATGACATGCTGTGAGGAAAAAACGAGTTAGTACATTTCAAACATGAAAAAGGACATTTTAAAATCAACATGAAAAACCAAAATTCCAAAAGTATCAAACACAAAAAAAGGTTTACCGAAGAAAGAAAATGTATCATGCTAGGCACACTCCACCTGCCCTGTGGTGCAAGTGATGTCCCTCTCTCCAAAAATGTACTCAATTGGACCATAATGTTGCAACCACACACACGTTTACCTGCTGTGAGGGAAAAAGGAGTTAGTACATTCCAAACATGAAAAAGGTCATTTTAAATTCAACATGAAAGACCAAAATTCCACAAGTATCAAACACAAAGAAATGCTTACCGAAGAAAGAAAATGTATCGTGCTAGGCACCCTCCTCCCACCCTGTGGTGCAACTGATGTCCCTCTCTCCAAAAATGTACTCAATGGGACCATAATGTTGCAACCACACACACGTTGACCTGCTGTGAGGAAAAAACGTGTTAGTACATTCCAAACATGAAAAAGGTCATTTTAAAATCAACATTAAACTTCAAAATTCCAAAAGCATCAAACACAAAAAAATGCTTACCGAAGAAAGAAAATGTATCGTGCTAGGCACCCTCCACCTGCCCTGTGGTTCAAGTGATGTCTCTCTCTCCAAAAATGTACTCAATGGGACCATAATGTTGCAACCACACACACGTTGACCTGCTGTGAGGAAAAAACGAGTTAGTACATTACAAACATGAAAAAGGTCACTTTAAAATCAACATGAAAAACCAAAATTCCAAAAGTATCAAACACAAAATAATGCTTACCGAAGAAAGAAAATGTATCGTGCTAGGCACCCTCCTCCCGCCCTGTGGTGCAACTGATGTCTCTTAATGGGACCATAATGTTGCAACCACACACACGTTGACCTGCTTTGAGGAAAAAACGAGTTAGTACATTTCAAACATGAAAAAGGTCATTTTAAAATCAACATGAAAAACCAAAATTCCAAAAGTATCAAACACAAAATAATGCTTACCGAAGAAGAAAATGTATCATGCTAGGCACCCTCCTCCCGCCCTGTGGTGCAACTGATGTCCCTCTCTCCAAAAATGTACTCAATGGGACCATAATGTTGCAACCACACACACGTTGACCTGCTATGAGGAAAAAACGAGTTAGTACATTTCAAACATGAAAAAGGTCATTTTAAAATCAACATGAAAAACCAAAATTCCAAAAGTATCAAACACAAAAAAACGCTTCGCGAAGAAATAAAATGTATTGTGATAGGCACCCACCTCCCGCCCTGTGGTGCAACTGATGTCCCTCTCTCCAAAAATGTACTCAATGGGACCGTAATGTTGCAACCACACACACGTTGACTTGCTGTGAGGAAAAAACGAGTTAGTACATTTCAAACATGAAAAAGGTCATTTTAAAATCAACATGAAAAACCAAAATTCCAAAAGTATCAAACACAAAATAATGCTTACCGAAGAAAGAAAATGTATCGTGGTAGGCACCCTCCTCCCGCCCTGTGGTGCATCTAATGTCCCTCTCTCCAAAAATGTACTCAATGGGACAATAATGTTGCAACCACACACACGTTGACCTGCAATGAGGAAAAAACGAGTTAGTACATATCAAACATGAAAGAGGTCATTTTAAAATCAACATGAAAAACAAAAACTCCAAAAGTATCACACACAAAAAAATCCTTCCCGAAGAAAGAAAATGTATCGTGCTAGGCACCCTCCTCCCACCCTGTGGTGCAACTGATGACCCTCTCTCCAAAAATGTACTCAATGGGACCATAATGTTGCAACCACACACACGTT
This sequence comes from Schistocerca cancellata, assembly GCF_023864275.1. Lineage (NCBI taxonomy): Eukaryota > Metazoa > Arthropoda > Insecta > Orthoptera > Acrididae > Schistocerca > Schistocerca cancellata. The sequence continues at coordinate 121,458 of NC_064628.1, read as the reverse complement.
GACCTGCTGTGAGGAAAAAACGTGTTAGTACATTCCAAACATGAAAAAGGTCATTTTAAAATCAACATTAAACTTCAAAATTCCAAAAGCATCAAACACAAAAAAAAGCTTACCGAAGAAAGAAAATGTATCGTGCTAGGCACCCTCCACCTGCCCTGTGGTTCATGTGATGTCTCTCTCTCCAAAAATGTACTCAATGGGACCATAATGTTGCAACCACACACACGTTGACCTGCTGTGAGGAAAAAACGAGTTAGTACATTACAAACATGAAAAAGGTCACTTTAAAATCAACATGAAAAACCAAAATTCCAAAAGTATCAAAAAACAAAATAATGCTTACCGAAGAAAGAAAATGTATCGTGCTAGGCACCCTCCTCCCGCCCTGTGGTGCAACTGATGTCTCTTAATGGGACCATAATGTTGCAACCACACACACGTTGACCTGCTTTGTGGAAAAAACGAGTTAGTACATTTCAAACATGAAAAAGGTCATTTTAAAATCAACATGAAAAACCAAAATTCCAAAAGTATCAAACACAAAATAATGCTTACCGAAGAAGAAAATGTATCATGCTAGGCACCCTCCTCCCGCCCTGTGGTGCAACTGATGTCCCTCTCTCCAAAAATGTACTCAATGGGACCATAATGTTGCAACCACACACACGTTGACCTGCTATGAGGAAAAAACGAGTTAGTACATTTCAAACATGAAAAAGGTCATTTTAAAATCAACATGAAAAACCAAAATTCCAAAAGTATCAAACACAAAAAAACGCTTCGCGAAGAAAGAAAATGTATTGTGCTAGGCACCCACCTCCCGCCCTGTGGTGCAACTGATGTCCCTCTCTCCAAAAATGTACTCAATGGGACCGTAATGTTGCAACCACACACACGTTGACTTGCTGTGAGGAAAAAACGAGTTAGTACATTTCAAACATGAAAAAGGTCATTTTAAAATCAACATGAAAAACCAAAATTCCAAAAGTATCAAACACAAAATAATGCTTACCGAAGAAAGAAAATGTATCGTGGTAGGCACCCTCCTCCCGCCCTGTGGTGCATCTAATGTCCCTCTCTCCAAAAATGTACTCAATGGGACAATAATGTTGCAACCACACACACGTTGACCTGCTATGAGGAAAAAACGAGTTAGTACATATCAAACATGAAAGAGGTCATTTTAAAATCAACATGAAAACCAAAAACTCCAAAAGTATCACACACAAAAAAATCCTTACCGAAGAAAGAAAATGTATCGTGCTAGGCACCCTCCTCCCACCCTGTGGTGCAACTGATGTCCCTCTCTCCAAAAATGTACTCAATGGGACCGTAATGTTGCAACCACACACACGTTGACCTGCTGTGAGGAAAATACGAGTTAGTACATTTCAAACATGAAAAAGATCATTTTAAAATCAACATGAAAAACCAAAATTCCAAAAGTATCAAACACGAATTAATGCTTACCGAAGAAAGAAAATGTATCGTTCGAGGCTCCCTCCTACCGCCCTGTGGTGCAAGTAATGTCCCTCTCACCAAAAATGTACTCAATGGGACCGTAATGTTGCAACCACACACACGTTGACCTGCTGTGAGGAGAAAACGAGTTGGTACATTTCAAACATGAAAAAGGTCATTTTAAAATCAACATGAAAACCAAAACTCCAAAAGTATCAAACACAAAAAAATTCTTACCAAAGAAAGAAAATGTATCGTGCTAGGCACCCTCCTCCCGCCCTGTGGTGCAAGTGATGTCCCTCTCTCCAAAAATTTACTCAATGGGACCGTAATGTTGCAAACACACACACGATGACCTGCTGAGAGGAAAAAACGAGTTAGTACATTTCAAACATGAAAAAGGTCATTTTAAAATCAACATGAAAAACCAAAATTCCAAAAGTATCAAACACAAAAATATGCTTACCGTAGAAAGAAAATGTATCGTGCTAGGCACCCTCCTCCCGCCCTTTGGTGCAACTGATGTCCCTCTCTCCAAAAATGTACTCAATGGGACCATAATGTTGCAACCACTCACACGTTGACCTGCTGTGAGAAAAAAATGAGTTAGTTCATTCCAAACATGAAAAAGGTCATTTTAAAATCAACATGAAAAACCAAAATTCCAAAAGTATCAAACACAAAGAAATGCTTACCGAAGAAAGAAAATGTATCGTGCTAGGCACCCTCCACCCGCCCTGTGGTGCAAGTGATGTCCCTCTCTCCAAAAATGTACTCAATGGGACCATAATGTTGCAACCACACACACGTTGACTTGCTGTGAGGAAAAAACGAGTTAGTACATTCCAAACATAAAAAAGGTCATTTTAAAATCAACATGAAAAACCAAAATTCCAAAAGTATCAAACACAAAAAAATGCTTACCGAAGAAAGTAAATGTATCGTGCTAGGCACCCTCCTCCCGCCGTGTGGTGCAACTGATGTCCCTCTCTACAAAAATGTACTCAATGGGACCATAATGCTGCAACCACAGACACATTGACCTGCTGTGAGGAAAAAACGAGTTAGTACATATCAAACGCGAAAAAGGTCATTTTAAAATCAACATAAAAAACCAAAATTCCAAAAGTATCAAACACAAAAAAATGCTTACTGAAGAAAGAAAATGTATCGTGCTAGGCACCCTCCACCCGCCCTGTGGTGCAAGTGATGTCCCTCTCTCCAAAAATTTACTCAATGGGACCATAATGTTGCAACCACAAACACATTGACCTGCTGTGAGGAAATAACAGGTTAGTACATTTCAAACATGAAAAAGGTCATTTTAAAATCAACATGAAAAACCAAAATTCTAAAGGTATCAAACACAAAAAAAATGCTTACCGAAGAAAGAAAATGTATCGTGCTAGGCACCCACCTCCCGCCCTGTGGTGCAACTGATGTCCCTCTCTCCAAAAATGTACTCAATGGGACCATAATGTTGCAACCACAGACACATTGACCTGCTGTGAGGAAAAAACGAGTTAGAACATTTCAAACATGAAAAAGGTCATTTTAAAATCAACATGAAAAACCAAAATTCCAAAAGTATCAAACACAAAAAAATGCTTACCGAAGAAAGAAAATGTATCGTGCTAGGCACCCTCCTCCCGCCCTGTGGTGCAAGTGATGTCCCTCTCTCCAAAAATGTACTCAATGGGACCATAATGTTGCAACCACACACACGTTGACCTGCTGTGAGGAAAAAACGAGTTAGTACATTCCAAACATGAAAAAGGTCATTTTAAAATCAACATGAAAAACCAAAATTCCAAAAGTATCAAACACAAAAAATTGCTTACCGAAGAAAGAAAATGTATCGTGCTAGGCACCCTCCTCAAACCCTGTGGTGCAACTGATGTCCCTCTCTCCAAAAATGTCCTCAATGGGACCGTAATGTTGCAACGACACACACGTTGACCTGCTGTGAGGAATTAACGAGTTAGTACATTTCAAACATGAAAAAGGTCATTTTAAAATCAACATGAAAAACCAAAATTCCACAAGTATCAAACACAAAAAAAGGCTTACTGAAGAAAGAAAATGTATCGTGCTAGGCACCCTCCAGCCGCCCTGTGGTGCAACTGATGTCCCTCTCTCCAAAAATGTACTCAATGGGACCATAATGTTGCAACCACAGACACGTTGACCTACTGTGAGGAAAAAACGAGTTAGAACATTTCAAACATGAAAAAGGTCATTTTAAAATCAACATGAAAAACCAAAATTCCAAAAGTATCAAACACAAATAAATGCTTACCGAAGAAAGAAAATGTATCGTGCTAGGCACACTCCTCAAACCCTGTGGTGCAACTGATGTCCCTCTCTCCAAAAATGTCCTCAATGGGACCATAATGTTGCAACGACACACACGTTGACCTGCTGTGAGGAATTAACGAGTTAGTACATTTCAAACATGAAAAAGGTCATTTTAAAATCAACAAGAAAAACCAAAATTCCACAAGTATCAAACACAAAAAAAGGCTTACCGAAGAAAGAAAATGTATCATTCTAGGCACCCTCCACCCGCCCTGTGGTGCAAGTGATGACCCTCTCTCCAAAAATGTACTCAATTGGACCATAATGTTGCAACCACACACACGTTTACCTGCTGTGAGGGAAAAAGGAGTTAGTACATTCCAAACATGAAAAAGGTCATTTTAAATTCAACATGAAAAACGAAAATTCCACAAGTATCAAACACAAAGAAATGCTTACCGAAGAAAGAAAATGTATCGTGCTAGGCACCCTCCTCAAACCCTGTGGTGCAACTGATGTCCCTCTCTCCAAATATGTACTCAATGGGACCATAATGTTGCAACCACACACACGTTGACCTGCTGTGAGAAAAAACGAATTAGTACATTTCAAACATGAAAAAGGTCATTTTAAAATCAACATGAAAAAACAAAATTCCAAATTATCAAACACAATGAAATGCTTACCGAAGAAAGAAAATGTATCGTGCTAGGCACCCTCCTCAAACCCTGTGGTGCAACTGATGTCCCTTTCTCCAAAAATGTACTCAATGGGACCATAATGTTGACACCACACACACGTTGACCTGCTGTGAGGAAAAAACGAGTTAGTACATTCCAAACATGAAAAAGGTCATTTTAAAATCAACATTAAAGATCAAAATTCCAAAAGCATCAAACACAAAATAATGCTTACCGAAGAAAGAAAATGTATCGTGCTAGGCAACCTCCTCCCTTCCTGTGGTGCAACTGATGTCGCTCTCTCCAAATATGTACTCCAAGGGACCGTAATGTTGCAACCACACACACGTTCACCTGCTGTAGAGAAAAAACGAGTTAGTACATTTCAAACATGAAAAGGGTCATTTTAAAATCAACATAAAAAACAAAAATTCCAAAAGTATCGAACACAACAAATGCTTACCAAAGAAAGAAAATGTATCGTGCTCCGCACCTTCCTCCAGCCCTGTGGTGCAAGTGATGTCCCTCTCTCCACAAATGTACTCAATGGGACCATAATGTAACAACCACACACACGTTGACCTGCTGTGAGGAAAAAACGAGTTAGTACATTTCAAACATGAAACAGGTCATTTTAAAATCAACATGAAAAACCAAAATTGAAAAAGTATCAAACACAAAAAAATGCTTACCGAAAAAATAAAATGTATCGTGCTAGGCACCCTCCTCCCGGCCTGTGGTGAAAGTGATGTCCCACTCTCCAAAAATGTACTCAATGGGACCATAATGTTGCAACCACACACACGTTGATCTGCTGTGAGGAAAAAACGAGTTAGTACATTTCAAACATGAAAAAGGTCATTTTAAAATCAACATGAAAAACCAAAATTCCAAAAGTATCAAACACAAAAAAATGCTTACCGAAGAAAGAAAATGTATGGTGCTAGGCACCCTCCACCCGCCCTGTGGTGCAAGTGATGTCCCTCTCTCCAAAAATGTACTCAATGGGACCACAATGTTGCAACCACACACACGTTGACTTGCTGTGAGGAAAACTCGAGTTAGTACATTTCAAACATGAAAAAGGTCATTTTAAAATCAACATGAAAAACCAAAATTCCAAAAGTATCAAACACAAAAAAATGCTTACCGAAGAAAGAAAATGTATCGTGCTAGACCCCCTTCTCCCGCCGTGTGGTGCAAGTGATGTCCTTCTCTCCAAAAATGTACTCAATTGGACCATATTGTTGCAACCACACACACGTTTACCTGCTGTGAGGAAAAAACGAGTTAGTACATTTCAAACATGAAAAAGGTCATTTTAAAATCAACATGGAAAACCAAAATTCCAAAAGTATCAAACACAAAAGAATGCTTACCGAAGAAAGAAATTGTATCGTTCTAGGCACCCTCCTCCCGCCCTGTGGTGCAAGTGATGTCCCCCACTCCAAAAATGTACTCAATGGGACCGTAATGTTGCAACCACACACACGTTGACCTGCTGTGAGGAAAAAACGTGTTAGTACATTTCAAACATGAAAAAGGTCATTTTAAAATCAACATGAAAAACCAAAATTCCAAAAGTATCAAACACAAAAAATTCCTTACCGAAGAAACATAATGTATACCGCTCCGCACCCTCCTCCCGCCCTGTGGTGCAACTGATGTCCCTCTCTCAAAAAATGTACTCAATGGGACCATAATGTTGCAACCACGCACACATTGACCTGCTGTGAGGAAAAAACGAGTTAGTACATTTCAATGATGTAAAAGGTCATTTTAAAATCAACATGAAAAACCAAAATTCCAAATTTATCAAACACAAAAAAATGCTGACCGAAGAAAGAAAATGTATCGTGCTAGGCACCCTCCTCCCGCCCTGTGGTGCAACTGATGTTCCTCTCTCCAAAAATGTACTCAATGGTACCATAATGTTGCAACCACACACACGTTGACCTGCTTTGAGGAAGAAACGAGTTAGTACATTACAAACATGAACAGGTCATTTTAAAATAAACATGAAAAACCAAAATTCCAAAAGTATCAAACACAAAATAATGCTTACCGAAGACAGAAAATGTATCGTTCTATTCATCCTCCTCCCGCCCTGTGGTGCAACTGATGTCCCTCTCTCCAAAAATGTACTCAATGGGACCATAATGTTGCAACCACACACACGTTGACCTGCTGTGAGGAAAAAACGAGTTATTACATTTCAAACATGAAAAAGGTCATTTTAAAATCAACATGAAAAACCAAAATTCCAAAAGTATCAAACACAAAAAAATGCTTAACGAAGAAATAAAATGTATCGTTCTAGGCACCCTCCTCCCGCCCTGTGGTGCAAGTGAAGTCCCTCTCTCCAAAAATGTACTCAATGGGACCGTATGTTGCAACCACACACACGTTGACCTGCTGTGTGGAAAAAACGAGTTAGTACATTTCAAACATGAAAAAGGTCATTTTAAAATCAACATGAAAAACCAAAATTCCAAAAGTATCAAACACAAAAAATTACTTACCGAAGAAACATAATGTATACCGCTCCGCACCCTCCTCCCGCCCTGTGGTGCAACTGAGGTCCCTCTCTCCAAAAAAGTACTCAATGGGACCGTATGTTGCAACCACACACACGTTGACCTGCTGTGTGGAAAAAACGAGTTAGTACATTTCAAACATGAAAAAGGTCATTTTAAAATCAACATGAAAAACCAAAATTCCAAAAGTATCAAACACAAAATATTGCTTACCGAAGAAGGAAAATGTATCGTGCTAGGCACCCACCTCCCGCACTGTGGTGCAACTGACATCCCTTTCTCCAAAAATGTACTCAATGGGACCATAATGTTGCAACCACACACACGTTGACATGCTGTGAGGAAAAAACGAGTTAGTACATTTCAAACATGAAAAAGGTCATTTTAAAATCAACATGAAAAACCAAAATTCCAAAAGTATCAAACTCAAATTAATGGTTACCGAAGAAAGGAAATGTGTCGTGCTAGGCACCCTCCTCCCGCCCTGTGGTGCATCTGATGTCCCTCTCTCCAAAAATGTACTCAATGAGACCATAATGTTGCAACCACACACACGTGGAACTGCTGTGAGGAAAAAACGAGTTAGTATATTTCAAACATGAAAAAGGTCATTTTAAAATCAACATGAAAAACCAAAATTCGAAAGTATCAAAAACAAAAAAAAGCTTAGCCAAAAAAGAAAATGTATCGTGCTAGGCACCCTCCTCCCGCCCTTTGGTGCATCTGATATCCCTCTCTCCAAAAATGTACTCAATGGGACTATAATGTTGCAACCACACACACGTTGACCTGCTGTGAGAAAAAAACGAGTTAGTACATTTCAAACATGAAAAAGGTCATTTTAAAATCAACATGAAATACCAAAATTCCAAAAGTATCAAACACAAAATAATGCTTACCGAAAATAAAATGTATCGTGCTAGGCACCCTCCTCCCGCACTGTGGTGCATCTGATGTCCCTCTCTCCAAAAATGTTCTCGATGGGACCATAATGTTGCAACCACACACACGTTGACCTGCTGTGAGGAAACAACGAGTTAGTACATTTCAAACATGAAAAAGGTCATTTTAAAATCAACATGAAAAACCACAGTTCCAAAAGTATCAAACACAAAATAATGCTTACCGAAGAAAGAAAATGAATCGTGCTAGGCACCCTCCTCCCGCCCTGTGGTGCAACTGATGTCCATCTCTCTAAAATTGTACTCAATGGGGCCATAATGTTGCAACCACACACACGTTGACCTGCTGTGAGGAAAAAACGAGTTAGCACGTTTCAAACATGAAATAGGTCATTTTAAAGTCAACATGAAAAACCAAAATTCACAAAGTATCAAACACAAAAAAATGCTTACCGAAGAAAGAAAAAGTATCGTGCTCCGCACCTTCCACCCGCCCTGTGTTGCAAGTGATGTCCCTCTCACCAAAAATGTACTCAATGGGACCATTATGTTGCAACCACACACACGTTGACCTGCTGTGAGGAAAAAACGAGTTAGTACATTTCAAACATGAAGAAGGTCATTTTAAAATCAACATGAAAAACCAAAATCCAAAAGTATCAAACACAAAAAAATGCTTACCGAAGAAAGAAAGTGTATCGTGCTAGGCACCCTCCTCCCGCCCTGTTGTGCAACTGATGTCCCTCTCTCCAAAAGTGCACTCCATGGGACCATAATGTTGCAACCACACACACGTTGACCTGCTGTGAGGAAAAAACGAGTTAAAACATTTCAAACATGAAAAAGGTCATTTTAAAATCAACATGAAAAAACAAAATTCCAAAAGTATCAAACACAAAATAATGCTTACCGAAGAAAGAGAATGTATCGTGCTAGGCACCCTCCTCCCACCCTGTGGTGCAACTGATGTTGCTCTCTCCAAAAATCTACTCAAAGGGACCATAATGTTGCAACCACACACACGTTGACCTGCTGTGAGGAATAAACGAGTTAGTACATTTCAAACATGAAGAAGGTCATTTTAAAATCAAAATGAAAAACCAAAATTCCAAAAGTATCAAACACAAAAAAATGCTTACCGAACAAAGAAAATGTATCGTGCTAGGCACCTTCCTCCCGCCCTGTGGTGCAACTGATGTCCCTCTCTCCAAAAATGTACTCAATGGGACCATAATTTTGCAACCACACACACGTTGACCTACTGTGAGGAAAAAACGAGTTAGTACATTCCAAACATTAAAAAGGTCATTTTAAAATCAACATGAAAAACCAAAATTCAAAAAGTATCAAACACAAAAAATGCTTACCGAAGAAAGAAAATGTATCGTGCTAGGCACCCTCCTCCCGCCCTATGGTGCAAGTGATGTCCCTCTCTCCAAAAATGTACTCCATGGGACCATAATGTTGCAACCACACACACGTTGACCTGCTGTGAGGAAAAAACGAGTAAATACATTTCAAACATGAAAAAGGTCATTTTAAAATCAACATGAAAAACCAAAATTCCAAAAGAATCAAACTCAAAATAATGCTTACCGAAGAAAGAAAGTGTATCGTGCTAGGCACCCTCCTCCCGCCCTTTGGTGCAACTGATGTCCATCTCTCCAAAAATCTACTCCATGGGACCATAATGTTGCAACCACACACACGTTGACCTGCTGTGAGGAAAAAACGAGTTAGTACATTTCAAACATGAAAAAGGTCATTTTAAAATCAACATGAAAAACCAAAATTCCAAAAGTATCAAACACAAATTAATGCTTACCGAAGAAAGAAAGTGTATCGTGCTAGGCACCCTCCTCCCGCCCTGTGGTGCAACTGATGTCCCTCTCTCCAAAAATGTACTCAATGTGACCGTAATGTTGCAACCACACACACGTTGACATGCTGTGAGGAAAAAACGAGTTAGTACATTTCAAACATGAAGACGGTCATTTTAAAAACAAACATGAAAAACCAAAATTCCAGAAGTATCACACACAAAAAAATACTTAACCAAGAAAGAAAATGTATCGTGCTAGCCACCCTCCTCCCGCCCTGTGGTGCAAGTGATGTCCCTCTCTCCAAAAATGTACTCAATGGGACCATAATGTTGCAACCACACTCACGTTGACCTACTGTGAGGAAAAAACAAGTTAGTACATTCCAAACATGAAAAAGGTCATTTTAAAATCAACATGAAAAACCAAAATTCCAATAGTAACAAACACAAAAAAATGCTTACCGAAGAAAGAAAATGTATCGTGCTAGGCACCCTCCCCCCACCCTGTTGTGCAACTGATGTCCGTCTCTCCAAAAATATACTCCATGGGACCGTAATGTTGCAACCACACACACGTTGACCTGCTGTGAGGGAAAAATGAGTTAGTACATTTCAAACATGAAAAAGGTCATTTTAAAATCAACATGAAAACCCAAAATTCCAAAAGTATCAAACACAAAGTAATGCTTACCGAAGAAAGAAAATGTATCGTGCTAGGCACCCTCTTCCCGCCCTGTGGTGCAACTGATGTCCCTCTCTCCAAAAATGTACTCAATGGGACCATAATGTTGCAACCACACACACGTTGACCTGCTGTGAGGAAAAAACGAGTTAGTACATTTCAAACATGAAGACGGTCATTTTAAAATCAACATGAAAAACCAAAGTTCCAAAATTATCAAACACAAAATAATGCTTACCGAAGAAAGAAATTGTATCGTGCTAGGCACCCTCCTCCCGCCCTGTGGTGCAACTGATGTCCCTCTCTCCAAAAATGTACTCAATGCGACCATAATATTGCTACAACACACACGTTGACCTACTGTGAGGCAAAAACGAGTTAGTATATTCCAAACATGAAAAAGGTCATTTTAAAATCAACATGAAAAACCAAAATTCCAAATGTATCAAACACAAAAAAATGCTTACCGAAGAAACAAAATGTATCGTGCTAGGCACCCTCCTCCCACCCTGTGGTGCAACTGATGTCCCTCTCTCCAAAAATGTACTCCATGGGACCATAATGTTGCAACCACACACACGTTGACCTGCTGTGAGGAAAAAACGAGTTAGTACATTCCAAACATGAAAAAGGTCATTTTAAAATCAACATGAAAAACCAAAATTCCAAAAGTATCAAACACAAAATAATGCTTACCGAAGAAAGAAAATGTATCGTGCTAGGCACCCTCCTCCCGCCTTGTGGTGCAACTGTTGTCCCTCTCTCCAAAAATGTACTCAATGTGACCGTAATGTTGCAACCACACACACGTTGACCTGCTGTGAGGAAAAAACGAGTTAGTACATTTCAAACATGAAAAAGGTCATTTTAAAATCAACATGAAAAACCAAAATTCCAAAAGTATCAAACACAAAAAAATGCTTACCGAAGAAAGAAAATGTATCATGCTAGGCACCCTCCTCCCGCCCTTTGGTGCAAGTGATGTCCCTCTCTCCAAAAATGTACTCAATGGGACCATAGTGTTGCAACCACACTAACGTTGACCTACTGTGAGGAAAAAACGAGTTAGTACATTCCAAACATGAAAAAGGTCATTTTAAAATCAACATGAAAAACCAAAATTCCAAAAGTATCAAACACAAAAAAATGCTTACCGAAGAAAGAAAATGTATCGTGCTAGGCACCCTCCTCCCGCCCTGTTGTGCAACTGATGTCCGTCTCTCCAAAAATATACTCCATGGGACCGTAATGTTGCAACCACACACACGGTGACCTGCTGTGAGGAAAAAATGAGTTAGTACATTTCAAACATGAAAAAGGTCATTTTAAAATCATTATGAAAACCCAAAATTCCAAAAGTATCAAACACAAAGTAATGCTTACCGAAGAAAGAAAATGTATCGTGCTAGGCACCCTCCTCCCGCCCTGTGGTGCAACTGATGTCCCTCTCTCCAAAAATGTACTCAATGGGACCATAATGTTGCAACCACACACACGTTGACCTGCTGTGAGGAAAAAACGAGTTAGTACATTTCAAACATGAAGACGGTCACTTTAAAATCAACACGAAAAACCAAAATTCCAGAAGTATCACACACAAAAAAATGCTTACCGAAGAAAGAAAATGTATCGTGCTAGGCACACTCCTCCCGCCCTGTGGTGCAACTGATGTCTCTCTCTCCAAAAATGTACTCAATGGGACCATAATATTGAACCACACACACGTTGACCTGCTGTGAGGCAAAAACGAGTTAGTACATTCCAAACATGAAAAAGGTCATTTTAAAATCAACATGAAAAATCAAATTCCCAAAAGTATCACACACAAAAAAATGCTTACCGAAGTTAGAAAATGTATCGTGCTAGGCACCCCTCTCCCGCCCTGTGGTGCAACTGATGTCCCTGTCTCCAAAAATGTACTCCATGGGACCATAATGTTGCAACCACACACACGTTGACCCGCTGTGAGAAAAAAACGAGTTAGTACATTTCAAACTTGAAAAAGGTCATTTTAAAATCAACATGACAAACAAAAATTCCAAAAGTTTCAAACACAAAATAATACTTACCGAAGAAAGAAAATGTATCGTGCTAGGCACCCTCCTCCCACCCTGTGGTGCAAGTGATGTCCCTCTCTCCAAAAATGTTCTCAATGGGACCGTAATGTTGCAACCACACACACGTTGACCTGCTGTGAGGAAAAAACGAGTTAGTACATTTCAAACATGAAAAAGGTCATTTTAAAACCAACATGAAAAACCAAAATTCCAAATGTATCAAACACAAAAAAATGCTTACCGATGAAACAAAATGTATCGTGCTAGGCACCCTCCTCCCACCCTGTGGTGCAACTGATGTCCCTCTCTCCAAAAATGTACTCCATGGGACCATAATGTTGCAACCACACACACGTTGACCTGCTGTGAGGAAAAAACGAGTTAGTACATTCCAAACATGAAAAAGGTCACTTTAAAATCAACATGAAAAACCAAAATTCCAAAAGTATCAAACACAAAATAATGCTTACCGAAGAAAGAAAATGTATCGTGCTAGGCACCCTCCTCCCGCCTTGTGGTGCAACTGTTGTCCCTCTCTCCAAAAATGTACTCAATGTGACCGTAATGTTGCAACCACACACACGTTGACCTGCTGTGAGGAAAAAACGAGTTAGTACATTTCAAACAAGAAAAAGGTCATTTTAAAATCAACATGAAAAACCAAAATTCCAAAAGTATCAAACACAAAAAAATGCTTACCGAAGAAAGAAAATGTATCATGCTAGGCACCCTCCTCCCGCCCTTTGGTGCAAGTGATGTCCCTCTCTCCAAAAATGTACTCAATGGGACCATAGTGTTGCAACCACACTAACGTTGACCTACTGTGAGGAAAAAACGAGTTAGTACATTCCAAACATGAAAAAGGTCATTTTAAAATCAACATGAAAAACCAAAATTCCAAAAGTATCAAACACAAAAAAATGCTTACCGAAGAAAGAAAATGTATCGTGCTAGGCACCCTCCCCCCACCCTGTTGTGCAACTGATGTCCGTCTCTCCAAAAATATACTCCATGGGACCGTAATGTTGCAACCACACACACGTTGACCTGCTGTGAGAAAAAAATGAGTTAGTACATTTCAAACATGAAAAAGGTCATTTTAAAATCAACATGAAAACCCAAAATTCCAAAAGTATCAGACACAAAATAATGCTTACCGAAGAAAGAAAATGTATTGTGCTAGGCACCCTCCTCCCGCCCTGTGGTGCAACTGATGTCCCTCTCTCCAAAAATGTACTCAATGGGACCATAATGTTGCAACCACACACACGTTGACCTGCTGTGAGGAAAAAACGAGTTAGTACATTTCAAACATGAAGACGGTCATTTTAAAATCAACATGAAAAACCAAAATTCCAGAAGTATCACACACAAAAAAATGCTTACCGAAGAAAGAAAATGTATCGTGCTAGGCACTCTCCTCCCGCCCTGTGGTGCAACTGATGTCTCTCTCTCCAAAAATGTACTCAATGGGACCATAATTTTGAACCACACACACGTTGACCTACTGTGAGGAAAAAACGAGTTAGTACACTCCAAACATGAAAAAGGTCATTTTAAAATCAACATGAAAAACCAAAGTTCCAAAATTATCAAACACAAAAAAACGCTTACCGAAGAAAGAAATTGTATCGTGCTAGGCACCCTCCTCCCGCCCTGTGGTGCAACTGATGTCCCTCTCTCCAAAAATGTACTCAATGCGACCATAATATTGCAACAACACACACGTTGACCTACTGTGAGGAAAAAACGAGTTAGTACATTCCAAACATGAAAAAGGTCATTTTAAAATCAACATGAGAAATCAAATTCCCAAAAGTATCACACACAAAAAAATGCTTACCGAAGTTAGAAAATGTATCGTGCTAGGCACCCTCCTCCCGCCCTGTGGTGCAAGTGATGTCCCTCTCTCCAAAAATGTTCTCAATGGGACCGTAATGTTGCAACCACACACACGTTGACCTGCTGTGAGGAAAAAACGAGTTAGTACATTTCAAACATGAAAAAGGTCATTTTAAAACCAACATGAAAAACCAAAATTCCAAATGTATCAAACACAAAAAAATGCTTACCGAAGAAACAAAATGTATCGTGCTAGGCACCCTCCTCCCACCCTGTGGTGCAACTGATGTCCCTCTCTCCAAAAATGTACTCCATGGGACCATAATGTTGCAACCACACACACGTTGACCTGCTGTGAGGAAAAAACGAGTTAGTACATTCCAAACATGAAAAAGGTCATTTTAAAATCAACATGAAAAACCAAAATTCCAAAAGTATCAAACACAAAATAATGCTTACCGAAGAAAGAAAATGTATCGTGCTAGGCACCCTCCTCCCGCCTTGTGGTGCAACTGTTGTCCCTCTCTCCAAAAATGTACTCAATGTGACCGTAATGTTGCAACCACACACACGTTGACCTGCTGTGAGGAAAAAACGAGTTAGTACATTTCAAACAAGAAAAAGGTCATTTTAAAATCAACATGAAAAACCAAAATTCCAAAAGTATCAAACACAAAAAAATGCTTACCGAAGAAAGAAAATGTATCATGCTAGGCACCCTCCTCCCACCCTTTGGTGCAAGTGATGTCCCTCTCTCCAAAAATGTACTCAATGGGACCATAGTGTTGCAACCACACTAACGTTGACCTACTGTGAGGAAAAAACGAGTTAGTACATTCCAAACATGAAAAAGGTCATTTTAAAATCAACATGAAAAACCAAAATTCCAAAAGTATCAAACACAAAAAAATGCTTACCGAAGAAAGAAAATGTATCGTGCTAGGCACCCTCCCCCCACCCTGTTGTGCAACTGATGTCCGTCTCTCCAAAAATATACTCCATGGGACCGTAATGTTGCAACCACACACACGTTGACCTGCTGTGAGGAAAAAATGAGTTAGTACATTTCAAACATGAAAAAGGTCATTTTAAAATCAACATGAAAACCCAAAATTCCAAAAGTATCAGACACAAAATAATGCTTACCGAAGAAAGAAAATGTATTGTGCTAGGCACCCTCCTCCCGCCCTGTGGTGCAACTGATGTCCCTCTCTCCAAAAATGTACTCAATGGGACCATAATGTTGCAACCACACACACGTTGACCTGCTGTGAGGAAAAAACGAGTTAGTACATTTCAAACATGAAGACGGTCATTTTAAAATCAACATGAAAAACCAAAATTCCAGAAGTATCACACACAAAAAAATGCTTACCGAAGAAAGAAAATGTATCGTGCTAGGCACTCTCCTCCCGCCCTGTGGTGCAACTGATGTCTCTCTCTCCAAAAATGTACTCAATGGGACCATAATTTTGAACCACACACACGTTGACCTACTGTGAGGAAAAAACGAGTTAGTACACTCCAAACATGAAAAAGGTCATTTTAAAATCAACATGAAAAACCAAAGTTCCAAAATTATCAAACACAAAAAAACGCTTACCGAAGAAAGAAATTGTATCGTGCTAGGCACCCTCCTCCCGCCCTGTGGTGCAACTGATGTCCCTCTCTCCAAAAATGTACTCAATGCGACCATAATATTGCAACAACACACACGTTGACCTACTGTGAGGAAAAAACGAGTTAGTACATTCCAAACATGAAAAAGGTCATTTTAAAATCAACATGAGAAATCAAATTCCCAAAAGTATCACACACAAAAAAATGTTTACCGAAGAAAGAAAATGTATCGTGCTAGGCACCCCCCTCCCGCCCTGTGGTGCAACTGATGTCCCTGTCTCCAAAAACGTACTCCATGGGACCATAATGTTGCAGCCACACACACTTTGACGCGCTGTGAGAAAAAAACGAGTTAGTACATTTCAAACTTGAAAAAGGTCATTTTAAAATCAACATGACAAACAAAACTTCCAAAAGTTTCAAACACAAAATAATACTTACCGAAGAAAGAAAATGTATCGTGCTAGGCACCCTCCTCCCGCCCTGTGGTGCAAGTGATGTCCCTCTCTCCAAAAATGTTCTCAATGGGACCGTAATGTTGCAACCACACACACGTTGACCTGCTGTGAGGAAAAAACGAGTTAGTACATTTCAAACATGAAAAAGGTCATTTTAAAGCCAACATGAAAAACCAAAATTCCAAATGTATCAAACACAAAAAAATGCTTACCGAAGAAACAAAATGTATCGTGCTAGGCACCCTCCTCCCGCCCTGTGGTGCAACTGATGTCCCTCTCTCCAAAAATGTACTCCATGGGACCATAATGTTGCAACCACACACACGTTGACCTGCTGTGAGGAAAAAACGAGTTAGTACATTTCTAACATGAAAAAGGTCATTTTAAAATCAACATGAAAAACCAAAATTCCAAAAGTATCAAACACAAAATAATGCTTACCGAAGAAAGAAAATGTATCGTGCTAGGCACCCTCCTCCCGCCTTGTGGTGCAACTGATGTCCCTCTCTCCAAAAATGTACTCAATGTGACCGTAATGTTGCAACCACACACACGTTGACCTGCTGTGAGGAAAAAACGAGTTAGTACATTTCAAACATGAAAAAGGTCATTTTAAAATCAACATGAAAAACCAAAATTCCAAAAGTATCAAACACAAAAAAATGCTTACCGAAGAAAGAAAATGTATCATGCTAGGCACCCTCCTCCCGCCCTGTGGTGCAAGTGATGTCCCTTTCTCCAAAAATGTACTCAATGGGACCATAGTGTTGCAACCACACTCACGTTGACCTACTGTGAGGAAAAATCGAGTTAGTACATTCCAAACATGAAAAAGGTCATTTTAAAATCAACATGAAAAACCAAAATTCCAAAAGTATCAAACACAAAGAAATGCTTACCGAAGAAAGAAAATGTATCGTGCTAGGCACCCTCCTCCCGCCCTGTTGTGCAACTGATGTCCGTCTCTCCAAACATATACTCCATGGGACCGTAATGTTGCAACCACACACACGGTAACCTGCTGTGAGGAAAAAATGAGTTAGTACATTTCAAACATGAAAAAGGTCATTTTAAAATCAACATGAAAACCCAAAATTCCAAAAGTATCAAACACAAAATAATGCTTACCGAAGAAAGAAAGTGTATCGTGCTAGGCACCCTCCTCCCGCCCTGTGGTGCAACTGATGTCCCTCTCTCCAAAAATGTACTCAATGGGACCATAATGTTGCAACCACACACACGTTAACCTACTGTGAGGAAAAAACGAGTTAGTACATTCCAAACATGAAAAAGGTCATTTTAAAATCAACATGAAAAATCAAATTCCCAAAAGTATCACACACAAAAAAATGCTTACCGAAGAAAGAAAATGTATCGTGCTAGGCACCCCCCTCCCGCCCTGTGGTGCAACTGATGTCCATGTCTCCAAAAATGTACTCCATGGGACCATAATGTTGCAACCACACACACGTTGACCCGCTGTGAGAAAAAAACGAGTTAGTACATTTCAAACTTGAAAAAGGTCATTTTAAAATCAACATGACAAACAAAAATTCCAAAAGTTTCAAACACAAAATAATACTTACCGAAGAAACAAAATGTATCGTGCTAGGCACCCTCCTCCCGCCCTGTGGTGCAAGTGATGTCCCTCTCTCCAAAAATGTTCTCAATGGGACCGTAATGTTGCAACCACACACACGTTGACCTGCTGTGAGGAAAAAACGAGTTAGTACATTTCAAACACGAAAAAGGTCATTTTAAAACCAACATGAAAAACCAAAATTCCAAATGTATCAAACACAAAAAAATGCTTACCGAAGAAACAAAATGTATCGTGCTAGGCACTCTCCTCCCCCCTGTGGTGCAACTGATGTCTCTCTCTCCATAAATGTACCCAATGGGACCATAATTTTGAACCACACACACGTTGACCTACTGTGAGGAAAAAACGAGTTAGTACACTCCAAACATGAAGAAGGTCATTTTAAAATCAACATGAAAAACCAAAGTTCCAAAATTATCAAACACAAAAAAATGCTTACCGAAGGAAGAAATTGTATCGTGCTAGGCACCCTCCTCCCGCCCTGTGGTGCAACTGATGTCCCTCTCTCCAAAAATGTACTCAATGCGACCATAATATTGCAACAACACACACGTTGACCTACTGTGAGGAAAAAACGAGTTAGTACATTCCAAACATGAAAAAGGTCATTTTAAAATCAACATGAAAAATCAAATTCCCAAAAGTATCACACACAAAAAAATGCTTACCGAAGAAAGAAAATGTATCGTGGTAGGCACCCCCCTCCCGCCCTGTGGTGCAACTGATGTCCCTGTCTCCAAAATTGTACTCCATGGGACCATATTGTTGCAACCACACACACGTTGACCCGCTGTGAGAAATAAACGAGTTAGTACATTTCAAACTTGAAAAAGGTCATTTTAAAATCAACATGACAAACAAAAATTCCAAAAGTTTCAAACACAAAATAATACTTACCGAAGAAAGAAAATGTATCGTGCTAGGCACTCTCCTCCCGCCCTGTGGTGCAACTGATGTCTCTCTCTCCAAAAATGTACTCAATGGGACCATAATTTTGAACCACACACACGTTGACCTACTGTGAGGAAAAAACGAGTTAGTACACTCCAAACATGAAAAAGATCATTTTAAAATCAACATGAAAAACCAAAGTTCCAAAATTATCAAACACAAAAAAATGCTTACCGAAGAAAGAAATTGTATCGTGCTAGGCACCCTCCTCCCGCCCTGTGGTGCAACTGATGTCCCTCTCTCCAAAAATGTACTCAATGGGACCATAATGTTGCAACCACACACACGTTGACCTGCTGTGAGGAAAAAACGAGTTAGTACATTTCAAACATGAAAAAGGTCATTTTAAAATCAACATGAAAAACCAAAATTCCAAAAGTATCATACACAAAATAATGCTTACCGAAGAAAGAAAATGTATCGTGCTAGGCACCCTCCTCCCGCCTTGTGGTGCAACTGATGTCCCTCCCTCCAAAAATGTACTCAATGCGACCATAATATTGCAACAACACACACGTTGACCTACTGTGAGGAAAAAGCGAGTTAGTACATTCCAAACATGAAAAAGAACATTTTAAAATCAACATGAAAAATCAAAATCCCAAAAGTATCACACACAAAAAAATGCTTACCGAAGAAAGAAAATGTATCGTGCTAGGCACCCCCCTCCCGCCCTGTGGTGCAACTGATGTCCCTGTCTCCAAAAATGTACTCCATGGGACCATAATGTTGCAACCACACACACGTTGGCCCGCTGTGAGAAAAAAACGAGTTAGTACATTTCAAATTTGAAAAAGGTCATTTTAAAATCAACATGACAAACAAAAATTCCAAAAGTTTCAAACACAAAAAAATGCTTACCGAAGAAAGAAAATGTATCGTGCTAGGCACCCTCCTCCCGCCCTGTGGTGCAAGTGATGTCCCTCTCTCCAAAAATGTTCTCAATGGGACCGTAATGTTGCAACCACACACACGTTGACCTGCTGTGACGAAAAAACGAGTTAGTACATTTCAAACATGAAAAAGGTCATTTTAAAACCAACATGAAAAACCAAAATTCCAAAAGTATCAAACACAAAAAAATGCTTACCGAAGAAACAAAATGTATCGTGCTAGGCACCCTCCTCCCGCCCTGTGGTGCAAGTGATGTCCCTCTCTCCAAAAATGTACTCCATGGGACCATAATGTTGCAACCACACACACGTTGACCTGCTGTGAGGAAAAAACGAGTTAGCACATTTCAAACATGAAAAAGGTCATTTTAAAATCAACATGAAAAACCAAAATTCCAAAAGTATCAAACACAAAATAATGCTTACCGAAGAAAGAAAATGTATCGTGCTAGGCACCCTCCTCCCGCCTTGTGGTGCAACTGATGTCCCTCTCTCCAAAAATGTACTCAATGTGAACGTAATGTTGCAACCACACACACGTTGACCTGCTGTGAGGAAAAAACGAGTTAGTACATTTCAAACATGAAAAACGTCATTTTAAAATCAACATGAAAAACCAAAATTCCAAAAGTATCAAACACAAAAAAATGCTTACCGAAGAAAGAAAATGTATCATGCTAGGCACCCTCCTCCCGCCGTGTGGTGCAAGTGATGTCCCTCTCTCCAAAAATGTACTCAATGGGACCATACTGTTGCAACCACACTCACGTTGACCTACTGTGAGGAAAAAACGAGTTAGTACATTCCAAACATGAAAAAGGTCATTTTAAAATCAACATGAAAAACCAAAATTCCAAAAGTATCAAACACAAAAAAATGTTTACCGAAGAAAGAAAATGTATCGTGCTATGCACCCTCCTCCCGCCCTGTAGTGCAACTGATGTCCGTCTCTCCAAAAATATACTCCATGGGACCGTAATGTTGCAACCACACACACGGTGACCTGCTGTGAGGAAAAAATGAGTTAGTACATTTCAAACATGAAAAAGGTCATTTTAAAATCAACATGAAAACCCAAAATTCCAAAAGTATCAAACACAAAGAAATGCTTACAGAAGAAAGAAAATGTATCGTGCTAGGCACCCTCCTCCCGCCCTGTAGTGCAACTGATGTCCCTCTCTCCAAAAATGTACTCAATGGGACCATAATGTTGCAACCACACACACGTTGACCTGCTGTGAGGAAAAAACGAGTTAGTACATTTCAAACATGAAGACGGTCATTTTAAAATCAACATGAAAAACCAAAATTCCAGAAGTATCACACACAAAAAAATGCTTACCGAAGAAAGAAAATGTATCGTGCTAGGCACTCTCCTCCCGCCCTGTGGTGCAACTGATGTCTCTCTCTCCAAAAATGTACTCAATGGGACCATAATATTGAACCACAAACACGTTGACCTACTGTGAGGAAAAAAACGAGTTAGTACACTCCAAACATGAAAAAGGTCATTTTAAAATCAACATGAAAAACCAAAATTCCAAAAGTACCAAACACAAAAAAATGCTTACCGAAGAAAGAAATTGTATCGTGCTAGGCACCCTCCTCCCGCCCTGTGGTGCAACTGATGTCCCTCTCTCCAAAAATGTACTCAATGCGACCATAATCTTGCAACAACACACACGTTGACCTACTGTGAGGAAAAAACGAGTTAGTACATTCCAAACATGAAAAAGGTCATTTTAAAATCAACATGAAACATCAAATTCCCAAAAGTATCACACACAAAAAAATGCTTACCGAAGAAAGAAAATGTATCGCGCTAGGGACCCCCCTCCCGCCCTGTGGTGCAACTGATGTCCATGTCTCCAAAAATGTACTCCATGGGACCATAATGTTGCAACCACACACACGTTGACCCGCTGTGAGAAAAAAACGAGTTAGTACATTTCAAACTTGAAAAATGTCATTTTAAAATCAACATGACAAACAAAAATTCCAAAAGTTTCAAACACAAAATAATACTTACCGAAGAAAGAAAATGTATCGTGCTAGGCACCCTCCTCCCGCCCTGTGGTGCAAGTGATGTCCCTCTCTCCAAAAATGTTCTCAATGGGACCGTAATGTTGCAACCACACACACGTTGACCTGCTGTGAGGAAAAAACGAGTTTGTACATTTCAAACATGAAAAAGGTCATTTTAAAACCAACATGAAAAACCAAAATTCCAAATGTATCAAACACAAAAAAATGCTTACCGAAGAAACAAAATGTATCGTGCTAGGCACCCTCCTCCCGCCCTGTGGTGCAACTGATGTCCCTCTCTCCAAAAATGTACTCCATGGGACCATAATGTTGCAACCACACACACATTGACATGCTGTGAGCAAAAAACGAGTTAGTACATTTCAAACATGAAATAGGTCATTTTAAAATCAACATAAAAAACCAAAATTCCAAAAGTATCAAACACAAAAAAATTCTTACCGGAGAAAGAAAATGTATCGTGCTCCGCACCTTCCTCCCGCCCTGTGTTGCAAGTGATGTCCCTCTCTCCAAAAATGTACTCAATGGGACCATTAGGTTGCAACCACTCACACGTTGACCTGCTGTCAGGAAAAAACGAGTTAGCACATTTCAAACATGAAAAAGGTCATTTTAAAACCAACATGAAAAACCAAAATTCCAAATGTATCAAACACAAAAAAATGCTTACCGAAGAAACAAAATGTATCGTGCTAGTCACCCTCCTCCCGCCCTGTGGTGCAAGTGATGTCCCTCTCTCCAAAAATGTACTCCATGGGACCATAATGTTGCAACCACACACATGTTGACCTGCTGAGAGGAAAAAACGAGTTAGTACATTTCAAACATGAAAAAGGTCATTTTAATATCAACATGAAAAACCAAAATTCCAAAAGTATCAAACACAAAAAATGCTTACCGAAGAAAGAAAATGTATCGTGCTAGGTACACTCGTCCCGCCCTGTGGTGCAACTGATGTCCCTCTCTCCAAAAATGTACTCAATGGGACCGTAATGTTGCAACCACACACACGTTGAACTGCTGTGAGGAAAAATCAAGTTAGTACATTTCAAACATGAAAAAGTTCATTTTAAAATCAACATGAATAAACAAAATACCAAAAGTATCAAACACAAAATTATGACTACCGAAGAAAGAAAATGTATCGTGTTAGGCACCCTCCTCCCGCCCTGTGGTGCCTCTGATGTCCCTCTCTCCAAAAATGTACTCCATGGGACCATAATGTTGCAACCACACACACGTTGACCTGCTGTGAGGAAAAAACGAGTTAGTACATTTCAAACATGAAAAAGGTCATTTTAAAATCAATATGAAAATCAAATATTCCAAAAGAATCAAACACAAAAAAATGCTTACCGTAGATATAAAATGTATCGTGCTCTGCATATACCTCCCGCCCTGTGGTGCAAGTGATGTCCCTCTTTCCAAAAATGTACTCAATGGGACCATAATGTTGCAACCACACACACGTTGACCTGCTGTGAGGAAAAAACGAGTTAGTACATTTCAAACATGAAAAAGGTCATTTTAAAATCAACATGAAAAACCAAAATTCCAAAAGTATCAAACACAAAAAAATGTTTACCGAAGAAAGAAAATGTATCGTGCTAGGCACCCTCATCCCGCCCTGTGGTGCAACTGATGTCCCTCTCTCCAAAAATGTACTCAATGGGACCATAATGTTGCAACCACACACACGTCCTGCTGTGAGGAAAAAACGAGTTAGTACATTTCAAACATGAAGACGGTCATTTTAAAATCAACATGAAAAACCAAAATTCCTAAAGTATCAAACACAAAATAATGCTTACCAAAGAAAGAAAATGTATCGTGCTAGGCACCCTTCTCCCGCCCTGTGGTGCAACTGATGTCCCTCTCTCCAAAAATGTACTCAATGGGACCATAATGTTGCAACCACACACACGTTGACTTGCTGTGAGGAAAAAACGAGTTAGTACATTTCAAACATGAAGAAGGTCATTTTAAAAACAACATGAAAAACCAAAATTCCAAAAGTATCAAACACAAAAAAATGCTTACCGAAGAAAGAAAATCTATCGTGCTAGGCACCCTCTTCCCGCCCTGTGGTGCAACTGATGTCCCTCTCTCCAAAAATTTACTCAATGGGACCATAATGTTGCAACCACACACACGTTGACCTGCTGTGAGGAAAAAACGAGTTAGTACATTTCAAACATGAAGACGGTCATTTTAAAATCAATGTGAAAAACAAAAATTCCAAAAGTATCAAACACAAAGAAATGCTTACAGAAGAAAGAAAATGTATCGTGCTAGGCACCCTCCTCCCGCCCTGTGGTGCAACTGATGTCCCTCTCTCCAAAAATGTACTCAACGGGACCATAAATTTGCAACCACACACACGTTGACCTGCTGTGAGGAAAAAACGAGTTAGTACATTTCAAACTTGAAAAAGGTAATTTTAAAATCGACATGAAAAACCAGAATTCCAAAAGCATCAAACACAAAATAATACTTACCGAAGAAAGAAAATGTATCGTGCTAGGCACCCTCATCCCGCCCTGTGGTGCAACTGATGTCCCTCTCTCCAAAAATGTACTCAATGGGACCATAATGTTGCAACCACACACACGTTGACCTGCTGTGAGGAAAAAACGAGTTAGTACATTCCAAGCATGAAAAAGGTAATTTAAAATCAACATAAAAAACCAAATTTCCAAAAGTATCAAACACAAAATAATGCTTACCCAAGAAACAAAATGTATCGTGCTAGGCACCCTTTTCCCGCCCTGTGGTGCAACTGATGTCCCTCTCTCCAAAAATGTACTCAATGGGACCATAAATTTGCAACCACACACACGTTGACCTACTGTGGGGAAAAAACGAGTTAATACATTCCAAACATGAAAAAGGTCATTTTAAAATCAACATGAAAAACCAAAATTCCAAAAGTATCAAACACAAAAAAATGCTTACGAAGAAAGAAAATGTATCGTGCTAGGCACCCTCCTCCCGCCCTGTGGTGCAACTGATGTCACTCTCTTCAAAAATGTACTCAATGGGACTATAATGTTGCAACCACACACACGTTGAACTACTGTGAGGAAAAAACGACTTAGTACATTCCAAACTTGAAAAATGTCATTCTAATATCAACATGAAAAACCTAAATTCCAAAAGTATCACACACAAAAAAATGCTTAACGAAGAAAGAAAATGTATTGTGCTAGGCACCCTCCTCCCACCCTGTGGTGCAACTGATGTCCCTCTCTCCAAAAATGTACTCCATGGGACCATAATGTTGCAACCACACACACGTTGACCTGCTGTGAGGAAAAAACGAGTTAGTACATTTCAAACATGAAAAAAGTCATTTTAAAATCTATATGAAAAACCAAAATTCCAAAGGTATCAAACACAAAAAAATGCTTACCGAAGAAAGAAAATGTATCGTGCTAGGCACCCTCCTCCCGCCCTGTGGTGCAAGTGATGTCTCTCTCTCCAAAAATGTACTCAATGGGACTGTAATATTGCAACCACACACACGTTGACCTGCTGTGAGGAAAAAACGAGTTAGTACATTTCAAACTTGAAAAAGGTCATTTTAGAATCAACATGAAAAACAAAAATTCCAAAAGTAACAAACACAAATAATACTTACCGAAGAAAGAAAATGTATCGTGCTAGGCACACTCCTCCCGCCCTGGGGTGCAACTGATGACCCTCTCTCCAAAAATGTACTCAGTTGGACCATAATTTTGCAACCACACACACGTTGACCTACTGTGAGGAAAAAATGAGTTAGTACATTCAAACATGAAAAAGGTCATTTTAAAATCTACATGAAAAATAAAATTCCAAAAGTATCAAACACAAAAAAATGCTTACCGAAGAAAGAAAATGTATCGTGCTAGGCACCCTCCTCCCGCCCTGTGGTGCAACTGATGTCCCTCTCTCCAAACATGTACTCAATGGGACCATAATTTTGCAACCACACACACGTTGACCTACTGTGAGGAAAGAATGAGTTAGTACATTCCAAACATGAAAAAGGTCATTTTAAAATCAACATGAAAAACCAAAATTCCAAAAGTATCAAACACAAAAAATCCTTACCGAAGAAAGAAAATGTATCGTGCTAGGCATCCTCCACCCGCCCTGTGGTGCAAGTGATGTCCCTCTCTCCAAAAATGTACTCCATGTGACCATAATGTTGCAACACACACACGTAGACCAGCTGTGAGGAAAAAACGAGTTAAAACATTTCAAACATGAAAAAGGTCATTTTAAAATCAACATGAAAAAACAAAATTCCAAAAGTATCAAACACAAAATAATGTTTACCGAAGAAAGAAAATGTATCGTGCTAGCCAACCTCACCCCGCCTTGTGGTGCATCAGATGTCCCTCTCTCCAAAAATGTACTCAATGGGACCATAATGTTGCAACCACACACACGTTGACCTGCTGTGAGGAAAAAACGAGTTAGTACATTTCAAACATGAAAAAGGTCATTTTAAAATCAATGCGAAAAACAAAAATTCCAAAAGTATCAAACACAAAAAAATGCTTACAGAAGAAATAAAATGTATCGTGCTCTGCACGTTCCGCACGCCCTGTGGTGCAAGTGATGTCCCTGTCTCCAAAAATGTACTCAATGGGACCATAATGTTGCAACCACACATACGTTGACCTGCTGTGAGGAAAAAACGAGTTAGTACATTCCAAACATTAAAAAGGTCATTTTAAAATCAACATGAAAAACCAAAATTCCAAAAGTATCTAACACAAAAAAATGCTTACCGAAGAAAGAAAATGTATCGTGCTAGCCACCCTCCTCCTGCCTTGTGGTGCAACTGATGTCCCTCTCTCCAAAAATGTACTCAATGGGACCATAATTTTGCAACCACACACACGTTGACCTACTGTGAGGAAAAAACGAGTTAGTACATTCCAAACATGAAAAAGGTCATTTTAAAATCAACATGAAAAACCAAAATTCCAGAAGTATCAAACACAAAAAATCCTTACCGAAGAAAGAAAATGTATCGTGCTAGGCACCCTCCTCCCGCCCTGTGGTGCAAGTGATGTCCCTCTCTCCAAAAATGTACTCCATGGGACCATAATGTTGCAACCACACACACGTTGACCTGCTGTGAGGAAAAAACGAGTTAGTACATTTCAAACATGAAAAAGGTCATTTTAAAATCAACATGAAAAACCAAAATTCCAAAAGTATCAAACACAAAGTAATGCTTACCGAAGAAAGAAAATGTATCGTGCTAGCCACCCTCCTCCTGCCTTGTAGTGCAACTGATGTCCCTCTCTCCAAAAATGTACTCAATGGGACCATAATGTTGCAACCACACACACGTTGACCTGCTGTGAGGAAAAAACGAGTTAGTACATTTCAAACATGAAAAAATTCATTTTAAAATTAATGTGAAAATCAAAAACTCCAAAAGTATCAAACACAAAAAAATGCTTACCGAAGAAATAAAATGTATCGTGCTCTGCACGTTCCTCACGCCCTGTGGTGCAAGTGATGTCCCTCTCTCCAAAAATGTGCTCAATGGTACCATAATGTTGCAACCACACATACGTTGACCTGCTGTGAGGAAAAAACGAGTTAGTACATTCCAAACATTAAAAAGGTCATTTTAAAATCAACATGAAAAACCAAAACTCCAATTGTATCAAACAAAAAAAATGCTTACCGAAGAAAGAAAATGTATCGTGCTAGGCACCCTCCTCCCGCCCTGTGGTGCAACGGATGTCCCTCTCTCCAAAAATGTACTCAATGGGACCATAATGTTGCAACCACACACACGTTGACCTGCTGTGAGGAAAAAACGAGTTAATACATTTCAAACATGAAGAAGGTCATTTTCAAAACAACATGAAAAACCAAATTTCCAAAAGTATCAAACACAAAAAAATGCTTACCGAAGAAACAAAATGTATCGTGCTAGACACCCTCCTCCCGCCCTGTGGTGCAACTGATGTCCCTCTCTCCAAAAATGTACTCAATGGGACCATAATTTTGCAACCACACACACGTTGACCTACTGTGAGGAAAAAACGAGTTAGTACATTCCAAACATGATAAAAGGTCATTTTAAAATCAGCATGAAAACCAAAATTCCAAAAGTATCAAACACAAAAAAATGCTTACCGAGGAAAGAAAATGTATCGTGCTAGGCACCGTCCTCCCGCCCTGTGGTGCAACAGATGACCCTTTCTCCAAAAATGTACTCAATGGGACCGTAATGTTGCAACCACACACACGTTGACCTGCTGTGAGGAAAAAACGAGTTAGTACATTTCAAACATGAAAAAGGTCATTTTATAATCAACATGAAAAACCTAATTCCAAATGTATCAACCACAAAATAATGCTTACCGAAGAAAATAAATGTATCGTGCTAGGCACCCTCTTCGCGCCCTGTGGTGCAACTGATGTCCCTCTCTCCTAAAATGTACTCAATGGGACCATAATATTGCAACCACACACACGTTGACCTGCTGTGAGGAAAAAACGAGTTAGTACATTTCAAACATGAAAAACGTCATTTTAAAATCAACATGAAAATCCTAATTCCAAAAGTATCAAACACAAAATAATGCTTACCGAAGAAAATAAATGTATCGTGCTAGGCACCCTCTTCCCGCCCTGTGGTGCAACTGATGTCCCTCTCTCCTAAAATGTACTCAATGGGACCATAATGTTGCAACCACACATACATTGACCTGCTGTGAGGAAAAAATGAGTTAGTACATTTCAAACATGAAAAAGGTCATTTTAAAATCAACATGAAATACCTAATTCCAAAAGTATCAAACACAAAATAATGCTTACCGAAGAAAAGAAATGTATCGTGCTAGGCACCCTCATCCCGCCCTGTGGTGCAACTGATGTCCCTCTCTCCAAAAATGTACCCAATGGGACCATAATGTTGCAACCACAAACACGTTGACCTGCTGTGAGGAAAAAACGAGTTAGTACATTTCAAACATGAAAAAAGGTCATTTTAAAATCAACATGAAAAACCAAAATTCCAAAAGTATCAAACACAAAAAAATGCTTACCAAAGAAAAAAATGTATCATGCTACGCACCCTCCTCCCGCCCTGTGGTGCAAGTGATGTCCCTCTCTCCAAAAATGTACTCCATGGGACCATAATGTTGCAACCACACACACGATGTCCTGCTGTGAGGAAAAAACGAGTTAGTACATTTCAAACATGAAAAAGGTCATTTTATAATCAACATGAAAAACCTAATTCCAAATGTATCAAACACAAAATAATGCTTACCGAGGAAAGAAAATGTATCGTGCTAGGCACCGTCCTCCCGCCCTGTGGTGCAACAGATGTCCCTCTCTCCAAAAATGTACTCAATGGGACCGTAATGTTGCAACCACACACACGTTGACCTGCTGTGAGGAAAAAACGAGTTAGTACATTTCAAACATGAAAAAGGTCATTTTATAATCAACATGAAAAACCTAATTCCAAATGTATCAAACACAAAATAATGCTTACCGAAGAAAATAAATGTATCGTGCTAGGCACCCTCTTCGCGCCCTGTGGTGCAACTGATGTCCCTCTCTCCTAAAATGTACTCAATGGGACCATAATGTTGCAACCACACATACATTGACCTGCTGTGAGGAAAAAATGAGTTAGTACATTTCAAACATGAAAAAGGTCATTTTAAAATCAACATGAAATACCTAATTCCAAAAGTATCAAACACAAAATAATGCTTACCGAAGAAAAGAAATGTATCGTGCTAGGCACCCTCCTCCCGCCCTGTGGTGCAACTGATGTCCCTCTCTCCAAAAATGTACCCAATGGGACCATAATGTTGCAACCACACACACGTTGACCTGCTGTGAGGAAAAAACGAGTTAGTACATTTCAAACATGAAAAAGGTCATTTTAAAATCAACATGAAAAACCAAAATTCCAAAAGTATCAAACACAAAAAATTGCTTACCGAAGAAAGAAAATGTATCGTGCTAGGCACCCTCCTCCCGCGCTGTGGTGCAAGTGATGTCCCTCTCTCCAAAAATGTACTCAATGTGACCGTAATGTAGCAACCACACACAAGTTGACCTGCTGTGAGGAAAAAACGAGTTAGTACATTTCAAACTTGAAGAAGGTCATTTTAAAATCAACATGAAAAACAAAAATTCCACAAGTATCAAACACAAAATAATACTTACCGAAGAAAGAAAATGTTTCGTGCTAGGCACCCTCCTCCCGCATTGTGGTGCAACTGATGTCCCTCTCTCCAAAAATGTACTCCATGGGACCATGATGTTGCAACCACACACACGTTGACCTGCTGTGAGGAAAAAACGAGTTAGTACATTCCAAACATGAAAAAGGTCATTTTAAAATTAACATGAAAAACCAAAATTCCAAGAGTATCAAACACAAAAAAATGCTTACCGAAGAAAGAAAATGTATCGTGCTAGGCACCGTCCTCCCGCCCTGTGGTGCAACAGATGTCACTCTCTCCAAAAATGTACTCCATGGGACCATAATGTTGAAACCACACACACGTTGACGTACTGTGAGGAAAAAACGAGTTAGTACATTTCAAACATGAATAAGGTCATTTTAAAATCAACATGAAAAACCAAAATTCCAAAAGGATCAAACACAAAATAATGCTCACCGAAGAAAGAAAAGGTATCGTGCTAGGCACCCTCCTCCCGCCCTGTGGTGCAACTGATGTCCCTCTCTCCAAAAATGTACTCAATGTGACCGTAATGTAGCAACCACACACACGTTGACCTGCTGTGAGGAAAAAACGAGTTAGTACATTTCAAACTTGAAAAAGGTCATTTTAAAATCAACATGAAAAACAAAAATTCCAAAAGTATCAAACACAAAATAATACATACCGAAGAAAGAAAATGTTTCGTGCTAGGCACCCTCCTCCCGCACTGTGGTGCAACTGATGTCTCTCTCTCCAAAAATGTACTCCATGGGACCATAATGTTGCAACCACACACACGTTGACCTGCTGTGAGGAAAAAAGGAGTTAGTACATTTCAAACATGAAAGAGGTCATTTTAAAATCAACATGAAAAACCAAAATTCCAAAAGTATCAAACACAAAAAAATGGTTACCGAAGAAAGAAAATGTATCGTGCTACGCACCCTCCTCCCGCCCTGTGGTGCAAGTGATGTCGCTCTCTCCAAAAATGTACTCCATGGGACCATAATGTTGCAACCACACACACGATGACCTGCTGTGAGGAAAAAACGAGTTAGTACATTTCAAACATGAAGAAGGTCATTTTAAAATCAACATGAAAAACCAAAATTCCAAAAGTATCAAACACAAAAAAAATGCTTACCGAAGAAAGAAAATGTATCGTGCTAGGCACCCTCCTCCCGCCCTGTGGTGCAACTGATGTCCCTCTCTCCAAAAATGTACTCAATGGGACCATAATTTTGCAACCACACACACGTTGACCTACTTTGAGGAAAAAACGAGTTAGTACATTCCAAACATAAAAAAGGTCATTTTACAATCATTATGAAAAACCAAAATTCCGAAAGTATCAAACACAAAAAAAAGCTTAGCCAAGAAAGAAAATGTATCGTGCTAAGCACCCTTTTACCGCCTTGTGGTGCAACTGATGTCCCTCTCTCCAAAAATGTACTCCATGGGACCGAAGAGTTGCAACCACACACACGTTGACCTGCTGTGAGGAAAAAACGAGTTAGTACATTTCAAACATGAAAAAGGTCATTTTAAAATCAACATGAAAAACCAAAATTCCAAAAATATCAAACACAAAATAATGCCTACCAAAGAAAGAAAATGTATCGTGCTAGGCAGCCTCATCCCGCCCTGTGGTGCAACTGATGTCCCTCTCTCCAAAAATGTACTCAATGGGACCATAATGTTGCAACCACACACACGTTGACCTGCTGTGAGGAAAATTACGAGTTAGTACATTTCAAACATGAAGAAGGTCATTTTAAAATCAACATGAAAAACCAAAATTCCAAAAGTATCTAACACAAAAAAATGCTTACCGAAGAAAGAAAATGTATCGTGCTAGGCACCCTCCTCCTGCCCTGTGGTGCAACTGATGTCCCTCTCTCTAAAAATGTACTCAATGGGACCATAATTTTGCAACCACACACACGTTGACCTACTTTGAGGAAAAAACGAGTTAGTACATTCCAAACATGAAAAACGTCATTTTAAAATCAACATGAAAAATCAAAATTCCAAAAGTATCAAACACAAAAAATGCTTACCGAAGAAAGAAAATGTATCGTGCTAGGCACCCTCCTCCCGCCCTGTGGTGCAAGTGATGTCCCTCTCTCCAAAAATGTACTCAATGGGACCATAATTTTGCAACCACACACACGTTGACCTACTGTGAGGAAAAAACGAGTTAGTACATTCCAAACATGAAAAACGTCATTTTAAAATCAACATGAAGAAACAAAATTCCAAAAGTGTCAAACACAAAATAATGACCACCGAAGAAAGAAAATGTATCGTGTTAGGCACCCTCCTCCCGCCCTGTGGTGCATCTGATGTCCCTCTCTCCAAAAATGACCTCCATGGGAACCATTATGTTGCAACCACACACACGTTGACCTGCTGCGAGGAAAAAACGAGTTAGTATATTTCAAACATGAAAAATGTCATTTTAAAATCAACATGAAAAACCAAAATTCCAAAAGTATCAAACACAAAAAATAGCTTAGCCACGAAAGAAAATGTATCGTGCTAGGCACCCTCCTCCCGCCCTGTGGTGCAAGTGATGTCCCTACTTCCAAAAATGTACTCAATGGGACCATAATGTTGCAACCACACACACGTTGACCTGCTGTGAGGAAAAAACGAGTTAGTACATTTCAAACATGAAAAAGGTCATTTTAAAATCAATATGAAATACAAATATTCCAAAAGTATCAAACACAAAAAAAAGGTTACCGAAGAAATAAAATGTATCGTGCTCTGCACGTTCCTCCCGCTCTGTGGTGCAAGTGATGTCCCTCTCTCCAAAAATGTACTGAATGGGACCGTAATGTTGCAACCACACACACGTTGACTTGCTGTGAGGAAAAAACGAGTTAGTACATTTCAAACATGAAGAAGGTCATTTTAAAATCAACATGAAAAACCAAAATTCCAAAAGTATCAAACACAAAAAAATGCTTACCGAAGAAAGAAAATGTATCGTGCTAGGCACCCTCCTCCCGCCCTGTGGTGCAACTGATATCCCTCTCTCCAAAAATGTACTCAATGGGACCATAATGTTGCAACCACACACACGTTGACCTACTGTGAGGAAAAAATTAGTTAGTACATTACAAACATGAAAAAGGTCATTTTAAAATCAACATGAAAAACCAAAATTCCAGAAGTATCAAACACAAAAAAATGCTTACCAAAGAAAGAAAATGTATCGTGCTAGGCACCCTCCTCCCGCCCTGTGGAGTAACTGATGTCCCTCTCTCCAAAAATATACCCCATGGGACCATAATGTTGCAACCACACACACGTTGACCTGCTGTGAGGAAAAAACGAGTTAGTACATTTCAAACATGAAAAAGGTCATTTTAAAATCAACATGAGAAACCAAAATTTCAAAAGTATCAAACACAAAATAATGCTTACCGAAGAAAGAAAATGTATCGTGCTAGGCACCCTCCTCCCGCCCTGTGTTGCAACTGATGTCCCTCTCTCCAAAAATGTACTTAATGGGACCATAATGTTGCAGCCACACACACGTTGACCTGCTGTGAGGAAAAAACGAATTAGTACATTTCAAACATGAAGAAGGTCATTTTAAAGTCAACATGAAAAACCAAAATTCCAAAAGTATCAAACACAAAAAAATGCTTACCGAAGAAAGAAAATGTATCGTGCTAGGCACACTCCTCCCGCCCTGTGGTGCAACTGATGTCCCTCTCTCCAAAAATGTACTCAATGGGACCATAATGTTGCAACCACACACGGTGACCTACTGTGAGGAA
The DNA here is from genome assembly GCF_023864275.1 of Schistocerca cancellata. Taxonomy (NCBI): domain Eukaryota; kingdom Metazoa; phylum Arthropoda; class Insecta; order Orthoptera; family Acrididae; genus Schistocerca; species Schistocerca cancellata. The sequence goes on along the minus strand of NC_064628.1, from coordinate 87,602 downwards.
AAAACGAGTTAGTACATTCCAAACATAAAAAAGGTCATTTTAAAACCAACATGAAAACCAAAATTCCAAAAGTATCAAACACAAAAAATGCTTACCGAAGAAAGAAAATGTATCGTGCTAGGCACCCTCCTCCCGCCCTCTATTGCAACTGATGTCCCTCTCTCCGAAAATGTACTCCATGGGACCGAAATGTTACAACCACACACACGTTGACCTGCTGTGAGGAAAAAACGAGTTAGTACATTTCAAACATGAAAAAGGTCATTTTAAAATCAACATGAAAAACAAAAATTCCAAAAGTATCAAACACAAAATAATGCTTACCGAAGAAAGAAAATGTATCGTGCTAGGCACCCTCCTCCCGCCCTGTGGTGCAACTGATGTCCCTCCCTCAAAAATGTACTCAATGGGACCATAATGTTGCAACCACACACACGTTGACCTGCTGTGAGGAAAAAACGAGTTAGTACATTTCAAACATGAAAAAGGTCATTTTAAAATCAACATGAAAAAACAAAATTCCAAAAGTATCAAACACAAAATAATGACTACCGAAGAAAGAAAATGTATCGTGCTAGGCACCCTCATCCCGCCCTGTGGTGCAACTGATGTCCCTCTCTTCATAAATGTACTCAATGTGACCGTAATGTTGCAACCACACACTCGTTGTCCTGCTGTGAGGAAAAAACGAGTTAGTACATTTCAAGCTTGAAAAAGGTCATTTTAAAATCAACATGAAAAACCAAAATTCCAAAAGTATCAAACACAAAATAATACGTACAGAAGAAAGAAAATGTATCGTGCTAGGCACCCTCCTCCCACCCTGTGGTACAACTGATGTCCCTGTCTCCAAAAATGTACTCAATGGGACCGTAATGTTGCAACCACACACACGTTGACCTGCTGTGAGGAAAAAACGAGTTAGTAAATTTCAAACATGAAAAAGGTCATTTTAAAATCAACTTGATAAACCAAAATTCCAAAAGTATCAAACACAAAAAAATGCTTACCGAAGAAACAAAATGTATCGTGCTAGGCACCCTCCTCCCGCCCTGTGGTTCAACTGATGTCCCTCTCTCCAAAAAAGTACTCAATGGGACCATAATGTTGCAACCACACACACGTGGACCTGCTGTGAGGAAAAAACGTGTTAGTACATTTCAAACATGAAGACGGTCATTTTAAAATCAACATGAAAAACAAAAATTCCAAAAGTATCAAACACAAAAAAATGCTTACCGAAGAAAGAAAATGTATCGTGCTAGGCACCCTCCTCCCGCCCTGTGGTGCAACTGATGTCCCTCTCTCCAAAAATGCACTCAATGGGACCATAATGTTGCAACCACACACACGTTGACCTACTGTGAGGAAAAAACGAGTTAGTACATTCCAAACATGAAAAAGGTCATTTTAAAATCAACATGAAAAACCAAAATTCTAAAAGTATCAAACACAAAAAAATGCTTACCGAAGAAAGAAAATGTATCGTGCTAGGCACCCTCCTCCCGCCCTGTGGTGCATCTGATGTCCCTCTCTACAAAAATGTACTCAATGGGACCATAATGTTGCAACCACACTCACGGTGACCTGCTGTGAGGAAAAAATGAGTTAGTATATTTCAAACATGAAAAAGGTCATTTTAAAATCAACTTAAAAAACAAAAATTCCAAAAGTATCAAACACAAAATAATACTTACCGAAGAAAGAAAATGTATCACGCTCTGCACCTTCCTCCCGCCCTGTGGTGCAAGTGATGTCCCTCTCTCCAAAAATGTACTCAATGGGACCGTAATGATGCAACCACACACACGTTGACCTGCCGTGAGGAAAAAACGAGTTAGTACATTTCAAACTTGAAATAGGTCATTTTAAAATCAATATTAAAAACAAATATTCCAAAAGTATCAAACACAAAATAATACTTACCGAAGAAAGAAAATGTATCGTGCTAGGCACCCTCCTCCCGCCCTGTGGTGCAAGTGATGTCCCTCTCTCCAAAAATGTACTCAATGGGACCAAAATGTTGTAACCACACACACGGTGACCTGCTGTGAGGAAAAAACGAGTTAGTACATTTCAAACATGAAAAAGGTCATTTTAAAATCGACATGAAAAACCAAAATTCGAAAAGTATCAAACACAAAAAAATGCTTACCGAAGAAAGAAAATGTATCGTGCTCTGCACCTTCCTCCCGCCCTGTGGTGCATCTGATGTCCCTCTCTCCAAAAATGTACTCAATGGGACCATAATGTTGCAACCACACACACGTTGACCTGCTGTGAGGAAAAAACGAGTTAGTACATTTCAAACATGAGAAAGGTCATTTTAAAATCAACATGAAAAACCAAAAATCCGAAAGTATCAAACACAAGAAAAAGCTTAGCCAAGAAAAAAAATGTATCGTGCTAGGCACCCTCCTCTTGCCCTGTGGTGCAAGTGATGTCCCTCTCTCCAAAAATGTACTCAATGGGACCGTAATGTTGCAACCACACACACATTGACCTGCTGTGAGGAAAAAAGATTTAGTACATTTCAAACATGAAAATGGTCATTTTAAAATCAACATGAAAAACCAAATTCCAAAAGTATCAAACACAAAATAATGCTTACCGAAGAAAGGAAATGTATCGTGCTAGGCACCCTCCTCCCGCCGTGTGGTGCAACTGATGTCCCTCTCTCTAAAAATGTACTCCATGGGACCATAATGTTGCAACCACACACACGTTGACCTGCTGTGAGGAAAAAACGAGTTAGTACATTTCAAACATGAAAAAGGTCGTTTTAAAATCAACATGAAATACCAGAATTCCAAAAGTATCAAACACAAAAAAATTCTTACCGAAGAAAGAAAATGTATGGTGCTAGGCACCCTCCTCCCGCCCTGTGGTGCAAGTGATGTCCCTCTCTCCAAAAATGTACTCAACGTGACCGAAATGTTGCAACCACACACACGTTGACCTGCTGTGAGGAAAAAACGAGTTAGCACATTTCAAACTTGAAAAAGGTCATATTAAAATCAACATAAAAAACAAAAATTCCAAAAGTATCAAATACAAAATAATACTTACCGAAGAAAGAAAATGTATCGTGCTTGGCACCCTCCTCCCGCCCTGTGGTGCAAGTGATGTCCCTCTCTCCAAAAATGTACTCAATGGGACCGTAATGTTGCAACCACACACACGTTGACCTGCTGTGTGGAAAAAACGAGTTAGTACATTGCAAACATGAAGAAGGTCATTTTAAAATCAACATGAAAAGCCTAATTCCAAAAGTATCAAACACAAAATAATGCTTACCGAAGAAACAAAATGTATCGTGCTAGGCACCCTCATCCCGCCCTGTGGTTCAACTGATGTCCCTCTCTCCAAAAAAGTACTCAATGGGACCATAATGTTACAACCACACACACGTGGACCTGCTGTGAGGAAAAAACGTGTTAGTACATTTCAAACATGAAGACGGTCATTTTAAAAACAACATGAAAAACCAAAATTCCAAAAGTATCAAACACACAAAAATGCTTACCGAAGAAAGAAAATGTATCGTGCTAGGCACCCTCCTCCCGCCCTGTGGTGCAACTGATGTCCCTCTCTCCAAAAATGTACTCAATGGGACCATAATGTTGCAACCACACACACGTTGACCTACTGTGAGGAAAAAACGAGTTAGTACTTTCCAAACATGAAAAAGGTCATTTTAAAATCAACATGAAAAACCAAAATTCCCAAAGTATCAAACACAAAAAAATGCTAACCGAAGAAAGAAAATGTATCGTGCTAGGCACCCTCCTCCCACCCTGTGGTGCATCTGATGTCCCTCTCTACAAAAATGTACTCAATGGGACCATAATGTTGCAACCACACTCACGGTGACCTGCTGTGAGGAAAAAACGAGTTAGTATATTTCAAACATGAAAAAGGTCATTTTAAAATCAACATGAAAAACACAAATTCCAAAAGTATCAAACACAAAATAATGCTCACCGAAGAAAGAAAATGTATCGTGCTAGGCACCCTCCTCCCGCCCTGTGGTGCAACTGATGTCCCTCTCTCCAAAAATGTACTCAATGGGACCATAATGTTGCAACCACACACACGTTGACTTGCTGTGAGGAAAAAACGAGTTAGTACATTTAGAACATCAATAAGGTCATTTTAAAATCAACATGAAATAACAAAATTCCAAAAGTATCAAACACAAAATAGTACTTACCGAAGAAAGAAAATGTATCGTGCTAGGCACCCTCCTCCCGCCCTGTGGTGCAACTGATGTCCCTCTCTCCAAAAATGTACTCCATGGGACCATAATGTTGCAACCACACACACGTTGACCTGCTGTGAGGAAAAAACGAGTTAGTACATTTCAAACATGAAAAAGTTCATTTTAAAGTCAACATGAATAACCAAAATTCCAAAAGTATCAACACAAAAAAATTCTTACCGAAGAAAGAAAATCTATCGTGCTAGGCACCCTCCTCCCGCCCTGTGGTGCAAGTGATGTCCCTCTCTCCAAAAATGTACTCAACGTGACCGTAATGCTGCAACCACACACACGTTGACCTGCTGTGAGGAAAAAACGAGTTAGTACATTTCAAACTTCAAAAAGGTCATTTTAAAATCAACATGAAAAACAAAAATTCCAAAAGTATCAAACACGAAATAATACTTACCGAAGAAAGAAAATGTATCACGCTCCGCACCTTCCTCCCGCCCTGTGGTGCAAGTGATGTCCCTCTCTCCAAAAATGTACTCAATGGGACCGTAATGATGCAACCACACACACGTTGACCTGCTGTGAGGAAAAAACGAGTTAGTACATTTCAAACTTGAAATAGGTCATTTTAAAATCAATATTAAAAACAAATATTCCAAAAGTATCAAACACAAAATAATACTTACCGAAGAAAGAATATGTATCGTGCTAGGCACCCTCCTCCCACCCTGTGGTGCAAGTGATGTCCCTCTCTCCAAAAATGTACTCAATGGGACCGTAATGTTGCAACCACACACACGGTGACCTGCTGTGAGGAAAAAACGAGTTAGTACATTTCAAACATGAAAAAGGTCATTTTAAAATCGACATGAAAAACCAAAATTCGAAAAGTATCAAACACAAAAAAATGCTTACCGAAGAAAGAAAATGTATCGTGCTCTGCACCTTCCTCCCGTGCTGTGGTGCAAGTGATGTCTCTCTCTCCAAAAATGTACTCAATGGGACCATAATGTTGCAACCACACACACATGTTGACCTGCTGTGAGGAAAAAACGAGTTAGTACATTTCAAACATGAAAAAGGTCATTTTAAAATCGACATGAAAAACCAAAAATCCGAATGTATCAAACACAAGAAAAAGCTTAGCCAAAAAAGAAAATGTATCGTGCTAGGCACCCTCCTCTTGCCTTGTGGTGCAAGTGATGTCCCTCTCTCCAAAAATGTACTCCATGGGACCATAATGTTGCAACCACACACACGTTGACCTGCTGTGAGGAAAAAACGAGTTAGTACATTTCAAACATGAAAAAGGTCATTTTAAAATCAACATGAAAAACCAAATTCCAAAAGTATCAAACACAAAATAATGCTTACCGAAGAAAGAAAATGTATCGTGCTAGGCACCCTCCTCCCGCCCTGTGGTGCAACTGATGTCCCTCTCTCCAAAAATGTACTCAATGGGACCATAATGTTGCAACCACACACACGTTGACCTGCTGTGAGGAAAAAACGAGTTAGTACATTTCAAACATGAAAAAGGTCATTTTAAAATCAACATGAAATACCAGAATTCCAAAAGTATGAAACACAAAAAAATGCTTACCGAAGAAAGAAAACGTATGGTGCTAGGCACCCTCCTCCCGCCCTGTGGTGCAAGTGATGTCCCTCTCTCCAAAAATGTACTCAACGTGACCGTAATGTTGCAACCACTTACACGTTGACCTGCTGTGAGGAAAAAACGAGTTAGCACATTTCAAACTTGAAAAAGGTCATTTTAAAATCAACATGAAAAACAAAAATTCCAAAAGTATCAAATACAAAATAATACTTACCGAAGAAAGAAAATGTATCGTGCTAGGCACCCTCCTCCCGCCCTGTGGTGTAAGTGATGTCCCTCTCTCCAAAAATGTACTCAATGGGACCGTAAGGTTGCAACCACACACACGTTGACCTGCTGTGAGGAAAAAACGAGTTAGTACATTGCAAACATGAAAAAGGTCATTTTAAAATCAACATGAAAAGCCTAATTCCAAAAGTATCAAACACAAAATAATGCTTACCGAAGAAAGAAAATGTATCGTGCTAGGCACCTTCCTCCCGCCCTGTGGTGCAAGTGATGTCCCTCTCTCCAAAAATGTACTCAATGTGACCGTAATGTTGCAACCACACACTCGTTGACCTGCTGTGAGGAAAAAACGAGTTAGTACATTTCAAGCTTGAAAAAGGTCATTTTAAAATCAACATGAAAAACCAAAATTCCAAAAGTATCAAACACAAAATAATACGTACCGAAGAAAGAAAATGTATCGTGCTAGGCACCCTCCTCCCACACTGTGGTACAACTGATGTCCCTGTCTCCAAAAATGTACTCAATGGGACCGTAATGTTGCAACCACACACACGTTGACCTGCTGTGAGGAAAAAACGAGTTAGTAAATTTCAAACATGAAAAAGGTCATTTTAAAATCAACTTGAAAAACCAAAATTCCAAAAGTATCAAACACAAAAAATTGCTTACCGAAGAAACAAAATGTATCGTGCTAGGCACCCTCCTCCCGCCCTGTGGTTCAACTGATGTCCCTCTCTCCAAAAAAGTACTCAATGGGACCATAATGTTGCAACCACACACACGTGGACCTGCTGTGAGGAAAAAACGTGTAAGTACATTTCAAACATGAAGACGGTCATTTTAAAATCAACATGAAAAACCAAAATTCCAAAAGTATCAAACACAAAAAAAAGCTTACCGAAGAAAGAAAATGTATCGTGCTAGGCACCCTCCTCCCGCCCTGTGGTGCAACTGATGTCCCTCTCTCCAAAAATGCACTCAATGGGACCATAATGTTGCAACCACACACACGTTGACCTACTGTGAGGAAAAAACGAGTTAGTACATTCCAAACATGAAAAAGGTCATTTTAAAATCAACATGAAAAACCAAAATTCCAAAAGTATCAAACACAAAAAAATGCTTACCGAAGAAAGAAAATGTATCGTGCTAGGCACCCTCCTCCCGCCCTGTGGTGCATCTGATGTCCCTCTCTACAAAAATGTACTCAATGGGACCATAATGTTGCAACCACACTCACGGTGACCTGCTGTGAGGAAAAAACGAGTTAGTATATTTCAAACATGAAAAAGGTCATTTTAAAATCAACATGAAAAACACAAATTCCAAAAGTATCAAACACAAAATAATGCTCACCGAAGAAAGAAAATGTATCGTGCTAGGCACCCTCCTCCCGCCCTGTGGTGCAACTGATGTCCCTCTCTCCAAAAATGTACTCAATGGGACCATAATGTTGCAACCACACACACGTTGACTTGCTGTGAGGAAAAAACGAGTTAGTACATTTCAAACATGAAGAAGGTCATTTTAAAATCAACATGAAAAACCAAAATTCCAAAAGTATCAAACACAAAAAAATGCTTACCGAAGAAAGAAAATGTATCGTGCTAGGCACCTTCCTCCCGCCCTGTGGTGCAACTGATGTCCCTCTCTCCAAAAATGTACTCAATGGGACCATAATTTTGCAACCACACACACGTTGACATTCTGTGAGGAAAAAACGAGTTAGTACATTCCAAACATGAAAAAGGTCATTTTAAAATCAACATGAAAAAACAAAATTCCAAAATTATCAAACACAAAATAGTACTTACCGATGAAAGAAAATGTATCGTGCTAGGCACCCTCCTCCCGCCCTGTGGTGCAACTGATGTCCCTCTCTCCAAAAATGTACTCCATGGGACCATAATGTTGCAACCACACACACGTTGACCTGCTGTGAGGAAAAAACGAGTTAGTACATTCAAACATGAAAAAGTTCATTTTAAAGTCAACATGAATAACCAAAATTCCAAAAGTATCAACACAAAAAAATTCTTACCGAAGAAAGAAAATCTATCGTGCTAGGCACCCTCCTCCCGCCCTGTGGTGCAAGTGATGTCCCTCTCTCCAAAAATGTACTCAACGTGACCGTAATGTTGCAACCACACACACGTTGACCTGCTGTGAGGAAAAAACGAGTTAGTACATTTCAAACATGATAAAGGTCATTTTAAAATCAACATGAAAAACCAAAATTACAAAAGTATCAAACACAAATAATGCCTACCGAAGAAAGAAAATGTATCGTGCTCCCGTACCCTCCTCCCGCCCTGTGGTGCAAGTGATGTCCCTCTCTCCAAAAATGTACTCAATGGGACCGTAATGTTGCAACCATACACACGGTGACCTGCTGTGAGGAAAAAACGAGTTAGTACATTTCAAACATGAAAAAGGTCATTTTAAAATCGACATGAAAAACCAAAATTCGAAAAGTATCAAACACAAAAAAATGCTTACCGAAGAAAGAAAATGTATCGTGCTCTGCACCTTCCTCCCGTGCTGTGGTGCAAGTGATGTCCCTCGCTCCAAAAATGTACTCAATGGGACCGTAATGTTGCAACCACACACACACGTTGACCAGCTGTGAGGAAAAAACGAGTTAGTACATTTCAAACATGAAAAAGGTCATTTTAAAATCAACATGAAAAAACAAAATTCCAAAAGTATCAAACACAAAATAATGACTACCGAAGAAAGAAAATGTATCGTGCTAGGCACCCTCCTCCCGCCCTGTGGTGCATCTGATGTCCCTCTCTCCAAAAATGTACTCAATGGGACCATAATGTTAAAACCACACAGGCGTTGACCTGCTGTGAGGAAAAAACGAGTTAGTACATTTCAAACATGAGAAAGGTCATTTTAAAATCAAAATGAAAAACCAAAAATCCGAAAGTATCAAACACAAGAAAAAGCTTAGCCAAGAAAGAAAATGTATCGTGCTAGGCACCCTCCTCTTGCCCTGTGGTGCAAGTGATGTCCCTCTCTCCAAAAATGTACTCAATGGGACCGTAATGTTGCAACCACACACACGTTGACCTGCTGTGAGGAAAAAACGAGTTAGTACATTGCAAACATGAAGAAGGTCGTTTTAAAATCAACATGAAATACCAGAATTCCAAAAGTATCAAATACAAAATTATACTTACCGAAGAAAGAAAATGTATCGTGCTAGGCACCCTCCTCCCGCCCTGTGGTGCAAGTGATGTCCCTCTCTCCAAAAATGTACTCAATGGGACCGTAATGTTGCAACCACACACACGTTGACCTGCTGTGAGGAAAAAACGAGTTAGTACATTGCAAACATGAAGAAGGTCATTTTAAAATCAACATGAAAAGCCTAATTCCAAAAGAATCAAACACAAAATAATGCTTACCGAAGAAACAAAATGTATCGTGCTAGGCACCCTCCTCCCGCCCTGTGGTTCAACTGATGTCCCTCTCTCCAAAAAGTACTCAATGGGACCATAATGTTGCAACCACACACACGTGGACCTGCTGTGAGGAAAAAACGTGTTAGTACATTTCAAACATGAAGACGGTCATTTTAAAATCAACATGAAAAACCAAAATTCCAAAAGTATCAAACACAAAAAAATGCTTACCGAAGAAAGAAAATGTATCGTGCTAGGCACCCTCCTCCCGCCCTGTGGTGCAACTGATGTCCCTCTCTCCAAAAATGTACTCAATGGGACCATAATGTTGCAACCACACACACGTTGACCTACTGTGAGGAAAAAACGAGTTAGTACATTTCTAACATGAAAAAGGTCATTTTAAAATCAACATGAAAAACCAAAATTCCAAAAGTATCAAACACAAAAAAATGCTTACCGAAGAAAGAAAATGTATCGTGCTAGGCACCCTCCTCCCGCCCTGTGGTGCATCTGATGTCCCTCTCTACAAAAATGTACTCAATGGGACCATAATGTTGCAACCACACTCACGGTGACCTGCTGTGAGGAAAAAACGAGTTAGTATATTTCAAACATGAAAAAGGTCATTTTAAAATCAACATGAAAAACACAAATTCCAAAAGTATCAAACACAAAATAATGCTCACCGAAGAAAGAAAATGTATCGTGCTAGGCACCCTCCTCCCGCCCTGTGGTGCAACTGATGTCCCTCTCTCCAAAAATGTACTCAATGGGACCATAATGTTGCAACCATACACACGTTGACTTGCTGTGAGGAAAAAACGAGTTAGTACATTTAGAACATCAATAAGGTCATTTTAAAATCAACATGAAAAAACAAAATTCCAAAAGTATCAAACACAAAATAGTACTTACCGAAGAAAGAAAATGTATCGTGCTAGGCACCCTCCTCCCGCCCTGTGGTGCAACTGATGTCCCTCTCTCCAAAAATGTACTCCATGGGACCATAATGTTGCAACCACACACACGTTGACCTGCTGTGAGGAAAAAACGAGTTAGTACATTTCAAACATGAAAAAGTTCATTTTAAAGTCAACATGAATAACCAAAATTCCAAAAGTATCAACACAAAAAAATTCTTACCGAAGAAAGAAAATGTATCGTGCTAGGCACCCTCCTCCCGCCCTGTGGTGCAACTGATGTCCCTCTCTCCAAAAATGTACTCAATGGGACCGTAATGATGCAACCACACACACGTTGACCTGCTGTGAGGAAAAAACGAGTTAGTACATTTCAAACTTGAAATAGGTCATTTTAAAATCAATATTAAAAACAAATATTCCAAAAGTATCAAACACAAACTAATACTTACCGAAGAAAGAATATGTATCGTGCTAGGCACCCTCCTCCCGCCCTGTGGTGCAAGTGATGTCCCTCTCTCCAAAAATGTACTCAATGGGACCGTAATGTTGCAACCACACACACGGTGACCTGCTGTGAGGAAAAAACGAGTTAGTACATTTCAAACATGAAAAAGGTCATTTTAAAATCGACATGAAAAACCAAAATTCGAAAAGTATCAAACACAAAAAAATGCTTACCGAAGAAAGAAAATGTATCGTGCTCTGCACCTTCCTCCCGTGCTGTGGTGCAAGTGATGTCTCTCTCCAAAAATGTACTCAATGGGACCATAATGTTGCAACCACACACACACGTTGACCTGCTGTGAGGAAAAAACGAGTTAGTACATTTCAAACATGAAAAAGGTCATTTTAAAATCAACATGAAAAAACAAAATTCCAAAAGTATCAAACACAAAATAATGACTACCGAAGAAAGAAAATGTATCGTGCTAGGCACCCTCCTCCCGCCCTGTGGTGCATCTGATGTCCCTCTCTCCAAAAATGTACTCAATGGGACCATAATGTTGCAACCACACACACGTTGACCTGCTGTGAGGAAAAAACGAGTTAGTACATTTCAAACATGAGAAAGGTCATTTTAAAATCAACATGAAAAACCAAAAATCCGAAAGTATCAAACACAAAATAATGCTTACCGAAGAAAGAAAATGTATCCTGCTAGGCACCCTCCTCCCGCCCTGTGGTGCAAATGATGTCCCTCTCTCCAAAAATGTACTCCATGGGACCATAATGTTGCAACCACACACACGTTGACCTGCTGTGAGGAAAAAACGAGTTAGTACATTTCAAACATGAAAAAGGTCATTTTAAAATCAACATGAAATACCAGAATTCCAAAAGTATCAAACACAAAAAAATGCTTACCGAAGAAAGAAAATGTATGGTGCTAGGCACCCTCCTCCCGCCCTGTGGTGCAAGTGATGTCCCTCTCTCCAAAAATGTACTCAACGTGACCGTAATGTTGCAACCACTTACACGTTGACCTGCTGTGAGGAAAAAACGAGTTAGCACATTTCAAACTTGAAAAAGGTCATTTTAAAATCAACATGAAAAACAAAAATTCCAAAAGTATCAAATACAAAATAATACTTACCGAAGAGAGAAAATGTATCGTGCTAGGCACCGTCCTCCCGCCCTGTGGTGCAAGTGATGTCCCTCTCTCCAAAAATGTACTCAATGGGACCGTAATGTTGCAACCACACACACGTTGACCTGCTGTGAGGAAAAAACGAGTTAGTACATTGCAAACATGAAAAAGGTCATTTTAAAATCAACATGAAAAGCCTAATTCCAAAAGTATCAAACACAAAATAATGCTTACCGAAGAAAGAAAATGTATCGTGCTAGGCACCTTCCTCCCGCCCTGTGGTGCAAGTGATGTCCCTCTCTCCAAAAATGTACTCAATGTGACCGTAATGTTGCAACCACACACATGTTGACCTGCTGTGAGGAAAAAACAAGTTAGTACATTTCAAACTTGAAAAAAGTCATTTTAAAATCAACATGAGAAACAAAAATTCCAAAAGTATCAAACACAAAATAATACTTACCGAAGAAAGAAAATGTATCGTGCTAGGCACCCTCCTCCCGCCCTGTGGTGCATCTGATGTCCCTCTCTACAAAAATGTACTCAATGGGACCATAATGTTGCAACCACACTCACGGTGACCTGCTGTGAGGAAAAAACGAGTTAGTATATTTCAAACATGAAAAAGGTCATTTTAAAATCAACATGAAAAACACAAATTCCAAAAGTATCAAACACAAAATAATGCTCACCGAAGAAAGAAAATGTATCGTGCTAGGCACCCTCCTCCCGCCCTGTGGTGCAACTGATGTCCCTCTCTCCAAAAATGTACTCAATGGGACCATAATGTTGCAACCACACACACGTTGACTTGCTGTGAGGAAAAAACGAGTTAGTACATTTAGAACATCAATAAGGTCATTTTAAAATCAACATGAAAAAACAAAATTCCAAAAGTATCAAACACAAAATAGTACTTACTGAAGAAAGAAAATGTATCGTGCTAGGCACCCTCCTCCCGCCCTGTGGTGCAACTGATTTCCCTCTCTCCAAAAATGTACTCCATGGGACCATAATGTTGCAACCACACACACGTTGACCTGCTGTGAGGAAAAAACGAGTTAGTACATTTCAAACATGAAAAAGTTCATTTTAAAGTCAACATGAATAACCAAAATTCCAAAAGTATCAACACAAAAAAATTCTTACCGAAGAAAGAAAATCTATCGTGCTAGGCACCCTCCTCCCGCCCTGTGGTGCAAGTGATGTCCCTCTCTCCAAAAATGTACTCATCGTGACCGTAATGCTGCAACCACACACACGTTGACCTGCTGTGAGGAAAAAACGAGTTAGTACATTTCAAACTTCAAAAAGGTCATTTTAAAATCAACATGAAAAACAAAAATTCCAAAAGTATCAAACACAAAATAATACTTACCGAAGAAAGAAAATGTATCATGCTCCGCACCTTCCTCCCGCCCTGTGGTGCAAGTGATGTCCCTCTCTCCAAAAATCTACTCAATGGGACCGTAATGATGCAACCACACACACGTTGACCTGCTGTGAGGAAAAAACGAGTTAGTACATTTCAAACTTGAAATAGGTCATTTTAAAATCAATATTAATAACAAATATTCCAAAAGTATCAAACACAAAATAATACTTACCGAAGAAAGAATATGTATCGTGCTAGGCACCCTCCTCCCGCCCTGTGGTGCAACTGATGTCCCTCTCTCCAAAAATGTACTCAATGGGACCGTAATGTTGCAACCACACACACGGTGACCTGCTGTGAGGAAAAAACGAGTTAGTACATTTCAAACATGAAAAAGGTCATTTTAAAATCGACATGAAAAACCAAAATTCGAAAAGTATCAAACACAAAAAAATGCTTACCGAAGAAAGAAAATGTATCGTGCTCTGCACCTTCCTCCCGTGCTGTGGTGCAAGTGATGTCTCTCTCTCCGAAAATGTACTCAATGGGACCATAATGTTGCAACCACACACACACGTTGACCTGCTGTGAGGAAAAAACGAGTTAGTACATTTCAAACATGAAAAAGGTCATTTTAAAATCAACATGAAAAAACAAAATTCCAAAAGTATCAAACACAAAATAATGACTACCGAAGAAAGAAAATGTATCGTGCTAGGCACCCTCCTCCCGCCCTGTGGTGCATCTGATGTCCCTCTCTCCAAAAATGTACTCAATGGAGACCATAATGTTGCAACCACACATACGTTGACCTGCTGTGAGGAAAAAACGAGTTAGTACATTTCAAACATGAGAAAGGTCATTTTAAAATCAACATGAAAAACCAAAAATCCGAAAGTATCAAACACAAGAAAAAGCTTAGCCAAGAAAGAAAATGTATCGTGCTAGGCACCCTCCTCTTGCCCTGTGGTGCAAGTGATGTCCCTCTCTCCAAAAATGTACTCCATGGGACCATAATGTTGCCACCACACACACGTTGACCTGCTGTGAGGAAAAAACAAGTTAGTACATTTCAAACATGAAAAATGTCATTTTAAAATCAACATGAAAAACCAAATTCCAAAAGTATCAAACACAAAATAATGCTTACCGAAGAAAGAAAATGTATCGTGCTAGGCACCCTCCTCCCGCCCTGAGGTGCAACTGATGTCCCTCTCTCCAAAAATGTACTCCATGGGACCATAATGTTGCAACCACACACACGTTGACCTACTGTGAGGAAAAAACGAGTTAGTACATTTCAAACATGAAAAAGGTCATTTTAAAATCAACATGAAATACCAGAATTCCAAAAGTATCAAACACAAAAAAATGCTTACCGAAGAAAGAAAATGTATGGTGCTAGGCACCCTCCTCCCGCCCTGTGGTGCAAGTGATGTCCCTCTCTCCAAAAATGTACTCAACGTGACCGTAATGTTGCAACCACACACACGTTGACCTGCTATGAGGAAAAAACGAGTTAGCACATTTCAACCTTGAAAAAGGTCATTTTAAAATCAACATGAAAAACAAACATTCCAAAAGTATCAAATACAAAATAATACTTACCGAAGAAAGAAAATGTATCGTGCTAGGCACCCTCCTCCCGCCCTGTGGTGCAAGTGATGTCCCTCTCTCCAAAAATGTACTCAATGGGACCGTAATGTTGCAACCACACACACGTTGACCTGCTGTGAGGAAAAAACGAGTTAGTACATTGCAAACATGAAAAAGGTCATTTTAAAATCAACATGAAAAGCCTAATTCCAAAAGTATCAAACACAAAATAATGCTTACCGAAGAAAGAAAATGTATCGTGCTAGGCTCCTTCCTCCCGCCCTGTGGTGCAAGTGATGTCCCTCTCTCCAAAAATGTACTCAATGTGACCGTAATGTTGCAACCACACACATGTTGACCTGCTGTGAGGAAAAAACAAGTTAGTACATTTCAAACTTGAAAAAAGTCATTTTAAAATCAACATGAAAAACAAAAATTCCAAAAGTATCAAACACAAAATAATACTTACCGAAGAAAGGAAATGTATCGTTCTAGGCACCCTCCTCCCGCCCTGTGGTGCAACTGATGTCCCTCTCTCCAAAAATGTACTCCATGGGACCATAATGTTGCAACCACACACACGTTGACCTGCTGTGAGGAAAAAACGAGTTAGTACATTTCAAACATGAAAAAGGTCATTTTAAAGTCAACATGAAAAACCAAAATTCCAAAAGTATCAAACACAAAAAAATGCTTAAGGAAGAAAGAAAATCTATCGTGCTAGGCACCCTCCTCCCGCCCTGTGGTGCAAGTGATGTCCCTCTCTCCAAAAATGTACTCAACGTGACCGTAATGTTGCAACCACACACACGTAGACCTGCTGTGAGGAAAAAACGAGTTAGTACATTTCAAACTTCAAAAAGGTCATTTTAAAATCAACATGAAAAACAAAAATTCCAAAAGAATCAAACACAAAATAATACTTACCGAAGAAAGAAAATGTATCACGCTCCGCACCTTCCTCACGCCCTGTGGTGCAAGTGATGTCGCTCTCTCCAAAAATGTACTCAATGGGACCGTAATGATGCAACCACACACACGTTGACCTGTTGTGAGGAAAAAACGAGTTAGTACATTTCAAACTTGAAAAAGGTCATTTTAAAATCATAATTAAAAACAAAAATTCCAAAAGTATCAAACACAAAATAATACTTACCGAAGAAAGAAAATGTATCGTGCTAGGCACCCTCCTCCCGCCCTGTGGTGCAAGTGATGTCCCTCTCTCCAAAAATGTACTCAATGGGACCGTAATGTTGCAACCACACACACGTTGACCTGCTGTGAGGAAAAAACGAGTTAGTACATTTCAAACATGAAAAAGGTCATTTTAAAATCAACATGAAAAACCAAAATTCCAAAAGGATCTACACAAAATAGTGCTTACCGAAGAAAGAAAATGTATCGTGCTAGGCACCCTCCTCCCGCCCTGTGGTGCAAGTGATGTCCCTCTCTCCAAAAATGTACTCAATGGGATCGTAATGTTGCAACCACACACACGTTGACCTGCTGTGAGGAAAAAACGAGTTAGTACATTCCAAACACGAAAAAGGGCATTTTAAAATCATTATGAAAAACCAAAATTCCAAAAGTATCAAACACAAAAAAATGCTTACCGAAGAAAGAAAATGTATCATGCTAGGCACCCTCCTCCCACCCTGTGGTGCAAGTGATGTCCCTCTTTCCAAAAATGTATACAATGGGACCATAATGTTGCAACCACACACACGTTGACCTGCTGTGAGGAAAAAACGAGTTAGTACGTTTCAAACATGAATAAGGTCATTTTAAAAAAAACATGAAAAACCAAAATTCCAAAAGGATCAACCACAAAATAATGCTTACCGTAGAAAGAAAAGGTATCGTGCTAGGCACCCTCCTCCCGCCCTGTGGTGCAACTGATGTCCCTCTCTCCAAAAATGAACTCAATGGGACCGTAATGTTGCAACCACACAGAAGTTGAGGTGCTGTGAGAAAAAAACATGTTAGCACATTTCAAACATGATAAAGGTCATTTTAAAATCAACATGAAAAACCAAAATTACAAAAGTATCAAACACAAAGAATGCCTACCGAAGAAAGAAAATGTATCGTGCTCCCGTACCCTCCTCCCGCCCTGTGGTGCAATAGATGTCCCTTTCTCCAAAAATGTACTCAATGGGAGCATTATGTTGCAACCACACACGTAAGTTGGCCTGCTGTGAGGAAAAAACGAGTTAGTACATTTCAAACATGAAAAAGGACATTTTAAAATCAACATGAAAAACCAAAATTCTAAAAGTATCAAACACAAAATAATGCTTACCGAAGAAAGGAAATGTATCGTTCTAGGCACCCTCCTCCCGCCCTGTGGTGCAACTGATGTCCCTCTCTCCAAAAATGTACTCCATGGGACCATAATGTTGCAACCACACACACTTTGACCAGCTGTGAGGAAAAAACGAGTAGGTACATTTCAAACATGAAAAAGGTCATTTTAAAATCATCATGAAAAACCAAATTCCAAAAGTATCAATCACAAAATAATACTTACCGAAGAAAGGAAATGTATCGTTCTAGGCACCCTCCTCCCGCCCTGTGGTGCAACTGATGTCCCTCTCTCCAAAAATGTACTCCATGGGACCATAATGTTGCAACCACACACACTTTGACCAGCTGTGAGGAAAAAACGAGTAGGTACATTTCAAACATGAAAAAGGTCATTTTAAAATCAACATGAAAAACCAAATTCCAAAAGTATCAAACACAAAAAAATGCTTACCGAAGAAAGAAAATGTATCGTGCTAGGCACCCTCCTCCCGCCCTGTGGTGCAACTGATGTCCCTCTCTCCAAAAATGTACTCAATGGGACCATAATGTTGCAACCACACACACGTTGACCTGCTGTGAGGAAAAAACGAGTTAGTACATTCCAAACATAAAAAAGGTCATTTTAATATCAACATGAAAAACCAAAATTCCAAAGTATCAAACACAAAAAAATGCTTACCGAAGAAAGAATATGTTTCATGCTAGGCACCTTCCTCCCGCCCTGTGGTGCAAGTGATGTACTTCTCTCCAAAAATGTACTCAATGGGACCATAATGTTGCAACCACACAAACATTGACCTGCTGTGAGGAAAAAACGAGTTAGTACATTTCAAACATGAAAAAGGTCATTTTAAAATCAACATGAAAACCCAATATTCCAAAAGTATCAAACACAAAAAAATGCTTACCGAAGAAAGAAAATGTATCGTGCTAGGCACCCTCCCCCGCCCTGTGGTGCAAGTGATGTCCCTCTCTCCAAAAATGTACTCAAGGGGACCATAATGCTGCAACCACACACACGTTGACCTGCTGTGTGGAAAAAACGAGTTAGTACATTCCAAACATGGAAAAGGTCATTTTAAAATCAACATTAAAGTTCCAAATTCCAAAAGTATCAAACACAAAAAAATGCTTACCGAAGAAAGAAAATGTATCGTGCTAGGCACCCTCCTCCCGCCCTGTGTTTCAAGTGATGTCTCTCTCTCCAAAAATGTACTCAATGGGACCATAATGTTGCAACCACACACACGTTGACCTGCTGTGAGGAAAAAACGAGTTTGTACATTCCAAACATCAAAAGGGTCATTTTAATATCAACATGAAAATCCAAAATTCCAAAAGTATCAAACACAAAAAAGTGCTTACCGAAGAAAGAAAATGTATCGTGCTAGGCACCCTCCTCCCGCCCTGTGGTGCAACTGATGTCCCTCTCTCCAAAATTGTACTCAATGGGACCGTAATTTTGCAACCACACACACGTTGACCTGCTGTGAGGAAAAAACGAGTTAGTATATTTCAAACATGAAAAAGGTCATTTTAAAATCAACATGAAAAACAAATATTCCAAAAGCAACAAACACAAAATAATGCTTACCGAAGAAAGAAAATGTATCGTGCTAGGCACCCTCCTCCCGCCCAGTGGTGCAAGTGATGTCCCCCTCTCCAAAAATGTACTCAATGGAACCATAATGTTGCAACCACACACACGTTGACCTGCTGTGAGGAAAAAACGAGTTAGTACATTTCAAACATGAAAATGGTCATTTTACAATCATTATGAAAAACCAAAATTCCAAAAGTATCAAACACAAAATAATGCTTACCGAAGAAAGAAAATGTATCGTGCTAGGCGCCCTCCTCCCGCCCTGTGGTGCAAGTGATGTCCCTCTCTCCAAAAATGTACTCAATGGGACCATAATGTTGCAACCACACACACGTTGACCTGCTGTGAGGAAAAAACGAGTTAGTACATTCCAAACATGAAAAAGGTCATTTTAAAATCAACATGAAAAACCAAAATTCCAAAAGTATCAAACACAAAAAAATGCTTACCGAAGAAAGAATATGTATCATGCTAGGCACCTTCCTCCCGCCCTGTGGTGCAAGTGATGTACTTCTCTCGAAAAATGTACTCAATGGGACCATAATGTTGCAACCACACAAACATTGACCTGCTGTGAGGAAAAAACGAGTTAGTACATTTCAAACATGAAAAAGGTCATTTTAAAATCAACATGAAAACCCAAAATTCCAAAAGTATCAAACACAAAAAAATGCTTACCGAAGAAAGAAAATGTATCGTGCTAGGCACCCTCCCCCGCCCTGTGGTGCAAGTGATGTCCCTCTCTCCAAAAATGTACTCAAGGGGACCATAATGCTGCAACCACACACAAGTTGACCTGCTGTGTGGAAAAAACGAGTTAGTACATTTCAAACATGGAAAAGGTCATTTTAAAATCAACATTAAAGTTCCAAATTCCAAAAGTATCAAACACAAAAAAATGCTTACCGAAGAAAGAAAATGTATCGTGCTAGGCACCCTCCTCCCGCCCTGTGTTACAAGTGATGTCTCGCTCTCCAAAAATGTACTCAATGGGACCATAATGTTGCAACCACACACACGTTGACCTGCTGTGAGGAAAAAACGAGTTAGTACATTCCAAACATCAAAAGGGTCATTTTAATATCAACATGAAAATCCAAAATTCCAAAAGTATCAAACACAAAAAAGTGCTTACCGAAGAAAGAAAATGTATCGTGCTAGGCACCCTCCTCCCGCCCTGTGGTGCAACTGATGACCCTCTCTCCAAAATTGTACTCAATGGGACCGTAATTTTGCAACCACACACACGTTGACCTGCTGTCAGGAAAAAACGAGTTAGTATATTTCAAACATGAAAAAGGTCATTTTAAAATCAACATGAAAAACAAATATTCCAAAAGCCACAAACACAAAATAATGCTTACCGAAGAAAGAAAATGTATCGTGCTAGGCACCCTCCTCCCGCCCTGTGGTGCAAGTGATGTCCCTCTCTCCAAAAATGTACTCAATGGAACCATAATGTTGCTACCACACACTCGTTGACCTGCTGTGAGGAAAAAACGAGTTAGTACATTCCAAACATGAAAAAGGTCATTTTAAAATCAACATGAAAAACCATAATTCTGAAAGTATCAAACACAAAAAAATGCTTACCGAAGAAAGAAAAAGTATCCTGCTAGGCACCCTCCTCCCACCCTGTGGTGCAAGTGATGTCCCTCTCTCCAAAAATGTACTCAATGGGACCATAATGTTGCAACCACACACACGTTGACCTGCTGTGAGGAAAAAACGAGTTAGTACATTTCAAACATGAAAATGGTCATTTTACAATCATTATGAAAAACCAAAATTCCAAAAGTATCAAACACAAAATAATGCTTACCGAAGAAAGAAAATGTATCGTGCTAGGCGACCTCCTCCCGCCCTGTGGTGCAAGTGATGTCCCTCTCTCCAAAAATGTACTCAATGGGACCATAATGTTGCAACCACACACACGTTGACCTGCTGTGAGGAAAAAACGAGTTAGTACATTCCAAACATGAAAAAGGTCATTTTAAAATCAACATGAAAAACCAAAATTCCAAAAGTATCAAACACAAAAAAATGCTTACCGAAGAAAGAATATGTATCATGCTAGGCACCTTCCTCCCGCCCTGTGGTGCAAGTGATGTACTTCTCTCGAAAAATGTACTCAATGGGACCATAATGTTGCAACCACACAAACATTGACCTGCTGTGAGGAAAAAACGAGTTAGTACATTTCAAACATGAAAAAGGTCATTTTAAAATCAACATGAAAACCCAAAATTCCAAAAGTATCAAACACAAAAAAATGCTTACCGAAGAAAGAAAATGTATCGTGCTAGGCACCCTCCCCCGCCCTGTGGTGCAAGTGATGTCCCTCTCTCCAAAAATGTACTCAAGGGGACCATAATGCTGCAACCACACACAAGTTGACCTGCTGTGTGGAAAAAACGAGTTAGTACATTCCAAACATGGAAAAGGTCATTTTAAAATCAACATTAAAGTTCCAAATTCCAAAAGTATCAAACACAAAAAAATGCTTACCGAAGAAAGAAAATGTATCGTGCTAGGCACCCTCCTCCCGCCCTGTGTTACAAGTGATGTCTCACTCTCCAAAAATGTACTCAATGGGACCATAATGTTGCAACCACACACACGTTGACCTGCTGTGAGGAAAAAACGAGTTAGTACATTCCAAACATCAAAAGGGTCATTTTAATATCAACATGAAAATCCAAAATTCCAAAAGTATCAAACACAAAAAAGTGCTTACCGAAGAAAGAAAATGTATCGTGCTAGGCACCCTCCTCCCGCCCTGTGGTGCAACTGATGTCCCTCTCTCCAAAATTGTACTCAATGGGACCGTAATTTTGCAACCACACACACGTTGACCTGCTGTCAGGAAAAAACGAGTTAGTATATTTCAAACATGAAAAAGGTCATTTTAAAATCAACATGAAAAACAAATATTCCAAAAGCCACAAACACAAAATAATGCTTACCGAAGAAAGAAAATGTATCGTGCTAGGCACCCTCCTCCCGCCCTGTGGTGCAAGTGATGTCCCTCTCTCCAAAAATGTACTCAATGGAACCATAATGTTGCAACCACACACTCGTTGACCTGCTGTGAGGAAAAAACGAGTTAGTACATTCCAAACATGAAAAAGGTCATTTTAAAATCAACATGAAAAACCATAATTCTGAAAGTATCAAACACAAAAAAATGCTTACCGAAGAAAGAAAAAGTATCCTGCTAGGCACCCTCCTCCCACCCTGTGGTGCAAGTGATGTCCCTCTCTCCAAAAATGTACTCAATGGGACCATAATGTTCCAACCACACACACGTTGACCTGCTGTGAGGAAAAAACGAGTTAGTACATTTCAAACATGAAAATGGTCATTTTACAATCATTATGAAAAACCAAAATTCCAAAAGTATCAAACACAAAATAATGCTTACCGAAGAAAGAAAATGTATCGTGCTAGGCGACCTCCTCCCGCCCTGTGGTTCAAGTGATGTCCCTCTCTCCAAAAATGTACTCAATGGGACCATGATGTTGCAACCACACACACGTTGACCTGCTGTGAGGAAAAAACGAGTTAGTACATTTCAAACATGAAAAAGGTCATTTTAAAATCAACATGAAAAACCAAAATTTCAAAAGTATGAAACACAAATAAATGCTTACCGAAGAAAGAAAATGTATCGTGCTAGGCACCCTCCTCCCGCCCTGTGGTGCAAGTGATGTCCCTCTCTCCAAAAATGTACTCAATGGGAACCTAATGTTGCAACCACACACACGTTGACCTGCTGTGAGGAAAAAACGAGTTAGTACATTCCAAACATGAAAAAGGTCATTTTAAAATCAACATGAAAAACCAAAATTCCAAAAGTATCAAACACAAAAAAATGCTTACCGAAGAAAGAAAATGTATCGTGCTAGGCACCCTCCTCCCGCCCTGTGGTGCAACTGATGTCCCTCTCTCCAAAAATGTACTGAATGGGACCATAATGTTGCAACCACACACACGTTGACCTGCTGTGAGGAAAAAACGAGTTAGTACATTCCAAACATGAAAAAGGTCATTTTAAAATCAACATGAAAAACCAAAATTCCAAAATATTCAAACACAAAAAAATGCTTACCGAAGAAAGAAAATGTATCCTGCTAGGCACCCTCCTCCCACCCTGTGGTGCAACTGATGTCCCTCTCTCCAAAAATGTACTCAATGGGATCGTAATGTTGCAACCACACACACGTTGACGTGCTGTGAGGAAAAAACGATTTAGTACATTTCAAACATGAAAAAGGTCATTTTAAAATCAACATGAAAAACCAAAATTCCAAAAGTATCACACACAAAATAATGCTTACCGAAGAAAGAAAATGTATCGTGCTACGCACCCTCCACCCGCCCTGTGGTGCAAGTGATGTCCCTCTCTCCAAAAATGTACTCAATGGGACCATAATGTTGCAACAACACACACGTTGACCTGCTGTGAGGAAAAAACGAGTTAGTACATTCCAAACACGAAAAAGGGCATTTTAAAATCATTATGAAAAACCAAAATTCCAAAAGTATCAAACACAAAAAAATGTTTACCGAAGAAAGAAAATGTATCATGCTAGGCACCCTCCTCCCACCCTGTGGTGCAACTGATGTCCCTCTCTCCAAAAATGTATTCAATGGGACCATAATGTTGCAACCACACACACGTTGACCTGCTGTGAGGAAAAAACGAGTTAGTACATTCCAAACATGAAAAAGGTCATTTTAAAATCAACATAAAAAACGAAAATTCCAAAAGTGTCAAACACAAAAAAATGCTTACCGAAGAAAGAAAATGTATCGTGCTAGGCACCCTCCTCCCACCCTGTGGTGCAACTGATGTTCCTCTCTAAAAAATGTACTCAATGGGACCATAATGTTGCAACCACACACACGTTGACCTCCTGTGAGGAAAAAACGAGTTAGTACATTCCAAACATGAAAAAGGTCATTTTAAAATCAACATGAAAAACCAAAATTCCAAAAGTATCAAACACAAAAAAATGCTTACCGAAGAAAGAAAATGTATCCTGCTAGGCACCCTCCTCCCACTCTGTGGTGCAAGTGATGTCCCTCTCTCCAAAAATGTACTCAATCGGACCATAATGTTGCAACCACACACACGTTGACCTGCTGTGAGGAAAAAACGAGTTAGTACATTTCAAACATGAATAAGGTCATTTTAAAATCAACATGAAAAACCAAAATTCCAAAAGGAACAAACACAAAATAATGCTTACCGAAGAAAGAAAAGGTATCGTGCTAGGCACCCTCCTCCCGCCCTGTGGTGCAAGTGATGTCCCTCTCTCCAAAAATGTACTCAATGGGACCGTAATGTTGCAACCACACAGAAGTTGACGTGCTATGAGAATAAAACATGTTAGCACATTTCAAACATGATAAAGGTCATTTTAAAATCACCATGAAAAACCAAAATTACATAAGTATCAAACACAAAGAATGCCTACCGAAGAAAGAAAATGTATCGTGCTCCCGTACCCTCCTCCCGCCCTGTGGTGCAATAGATGTCCCTTTCTCCAAAAATGTACTCAATGGGAGCATTATGTTGCAACCACACACGTAAGTTGGCCTGCTGTGAGGAAAAAACGAGTTAGTACATTTCAAACATGAAAAAGGACATTTTAAAATCAACATGAAAAACCAAAATTCTAAAAGTATCAAACACAAAAAAATGCTTACCGAAGAAAGAAAATGTATCGTGCTAGGCACCCTCCTCCCGCCCTTTGCTGCAACTGATGTCCCTCTCTCCAAAAATGTACTCAATCGGACCATAATGTTGCAACCACACACACGTTGACCTGCTGTGAGGAAAAAAACGAGTTAGTACATTTCAAACATGAAAAAGGTCATTTTAAAATCAACATGAAAAACCAAAATTACAAAGGTATCAAACACATAGAATGCCTACCGAAGAGGGAAAATGTATCGTGCTAGGCACCCTCCTCCCGCCCTGTGGTGCAACTGATGTCCCTCTCTCCAAAAATGTACTCAATGGGACCATAATGTTGCAACCACACACACGTTGACCTGCTGTGAGGAAAAAACGAGTTAGTACATTTCAAACATGAAAAAGGTCATTTTAAAATCAACATGAAAAACCAAAATTCTAAAAGTATCAAACACAAAAAAATGCTTACCGAAGAAAGAAAATGTACCGTGCTAGGCACCCTCCTCCTGCCCTGTGGTGCAACTGATGTCCCTCTTTCCAAAAATGTACTCAATGGGACCATAATGTTGCAACCACACACACGTTGACCTGCTGTGAGGAGAAAACGAGTTAGTACATTTCAAACATGAAAAAGGTCATTTTAAAATCAACATGAAAAACCAAAATTCCAAAAGTATCAAACACAAAAAAATGCTTACCAAAGAAAGAAAATGTATTGTGCTAGGCACCCTCCTCCCGCCCTGTGGTGCAACTGATGTCCCTCTCTCCAAAAATGTACTCAATGGGACCATAATGTTGCAACCACACACACGTTGACCTGCTGTGAGGAAAAAAACGAGTTAGTACATTTCAAACATGAAAAAGGTCATTTTAAAATCAACATGAAAAACCAAAATTACAAAGGTATCAAACACAAAGAATGCCTACCGAAGAGGGAAAATGTATCGTGCTCCGCACCCTCCTCCCGCCCTGTGGTGCAACTGATGTCCCTCTCTCCAAAAATGTACTCAATGGGACCATAATGTTGCAACCACACAAAAGTTGACGTGCTGTGAGAAAAAAACATGTTAGCACATTTCAAACATGATAAAGGTCATTTTAAAATCAACATGAAAAACCAAAATTACAAAAGTATCAAACACAAAGAATGCCTACCGAAGAAAGAAAATGTATCGTGCTCCCGTATCCTCCTCCTGCCCTGTGGTGCAATTGATGTCCCTTTCTCCAAAAATGTACTCAATGGGAGCATTATGTTGCAACCACACACGTAAGTTGGCCTGCTGTGAGGAAAAAACGAGTTAGCACATTTCAAACATGAAAATGGTCATTTTAAAATCAACATGAAAAACTAAAATTCCAAAAGTATAAAAGTGAAAAAAATGCTTACCAAAGAAAGAAAATGCATTGTGCTCCACACCCTCCTCCCTGCCCTGTGGTGCAACTGATGTCCCTTTCTCCAATAATGTACTCAATGGGAGCGTAATGCTGCACCCACACACACAAGTTACCCGCTGTGAGGAAAAAACGAGTTAGTACATTTCAAACATGAAAAAGGTCATTTTAAAATCAACATGAAAAACCAAAATTCCAAAAGTATCAAACACAAAAAAATGCTTACCGAAGAAAGAAAATGTATCGTGCTAGGCACCCTCCTCCCGCCCTGTGGTGCAACTGATGTCCCTCTCTCCAAAAATGTACTCAATGGGACCATAATGTTGCAACCACACACTCGTTTACCTGCTGTGAGGAAAAAACGAGTTAGTACATTTCAAACATGAAAAAGGTCATTTTACAATCAACATGAAAAACCAAAATTCTAAAAGTATCAAACACAAAAAAATGCTTACCGAAGAAAGAAAATGTATCGTGCTAGGCACCCTCCTCCTGCCCTGTGGTGCAACTGATGTCCCTCTTTCCAAAAATGTACTCAATGGGACCATAATGTTGCAACCACACACACGTTGACCTGCTGTGAGGAAAAAACGAGTTAGTACATTTCAAACATGAAAAAGGTCATTTTAAAATCAACATGAAAAACCAAAATTACAAAGGTATCAACCACAAAGAATGCCTACCGAAGAGGGAAAATGTATCGTGCTCCGCACCCTCCTCCCGCCCTGTGGTGCAACTGATGTTCCTCTCTCCAAAAATGTACTCAATGGGACCATAATGTTGCAACAACACACACGTTGACCTGCTGTGAGGAAAAAACGAGTTAGTACATTCCAAACACGAAAAAGGGCATTTTAAAATCATTATGAAAAACCAAAATTCCCAAAGTATCAAACACAAAAAAATGCTTACCGAAGAAAGAAAATGTATCATGCTAGGCACCCTCCTCCCACCCTGTGGTGCAACTGACGTCCCTCTCTCCAAAAATGTACTCAATGGGACCATAATGTTGCAACCACACACACGTTGACCTGCTGTGAGGAAAAAACGAGTTAGAACATTCCAAACATGAAAAAGATCATTTTAAAATCAACATAAAAAACGAAAATTCCAAAAGTGTCAAACACAAAAAAATGCTTACCGAAGAAAGAAAATGTATCGTGCTAGGCACCCTCCTCCCACCCTGTGGTGCAACTGATGTCCCTCTCTCCAAAAATGTACTCAATGGGACCATAATGTTGCAACCACACACACGTTGACCTGCTGTGAGGAAAAAACGAGTTAGTACATTCCAAACATGAAAATGGTCATTTTAAAATCAACATGAAAAACCAAAATTCCAAAAGTATCAAACACAAAAAAATGCTTACCGAAGAAAGAAAATGTATCGTGCTAGGCACCCTCCTCCCGCCCTGTGGTGCAACTGATGTCCCTCTCTCCAAAAATGTACTGAATGGGACCATAATGTTGCAACCACACACACGTTGACCTGCTGTGAGGAAAAAACGAGTTAGTACATTCCAAACATGAAAAAGGTCATTTTAAAATCAACATGAAAAACCAAAATTCCAAAATATTCAAACACAAAAAAATGCTTACCGAAGAAAGAAATTGTATCCTGCTAGGCCCCCTCCTCCTACCCTGTGGTGCAACTGATGTCCCTCTCTCCAAAAATGTACTCAATGGGAGCATTATGTTGCAACCACACACGTAAGTTGGCCTGCTGTGAGGAAAAAACAAGTTAGTACATTTCAAACATGAAAAAGGTCATTTTAAAATCAACATGAAAAACCAAAATTCCAAAAGTATCACACACAAAATAATGCTTACCGAAGAAAGAAAATGTATCGTGCTACGCACCCTCCACCCGCCCTGTGGTGCAAGTGATGTCCCTCTCTCCAAAAATGTACTCAATGGGACCATAATGTTGCAACAACACACACGTTGACCTGCTGTGAGGAAAAAACGAGTTAGTACATTCCAAACACGAAAAAGGGCATTTTAAAATCATTATGAAAAACCAAAATTCCAAAAGTATCAAACACAAAAAAATGTTTACCGAAGAAAGAAAATGTATCATGCTAGGCACCCTCCTCCCACCCTGTGGTGCAACTGATGTCCCTCTCTCCAAAAATGTATTCAATGGGACCATAATGTTGCAACCACACACACGTTGACCTGCTGTGAGGAAAAAACGAGTTAGTACATTCCAAACATGAAAAAGGTCATTTTAAAATCAACATAAAAAACGAAAATTCCAAAAGTGTCAAACACAAAAAAATGCTTACCGAAGAAAGAAAATGTATCGTGCTAGGCACCCTCCTCCCACCCTGTGGTGCAACTGATGTTCCTCTCTAAAAAATGTACTCAATGGGACCATAATGTTGCAACCACACACACGTTGACCTCCTGTGAGGAAAAAACGAGTTAGTACATTCCAAACATGAAAAAGGTCATTTTAAAATCAACATGAATAACCAAAATTCCAAAAGTATCAAACACAAAAAAATGCTTACCGAAGAAAGAAAATGTATCCTGCTAGGCACCCTCCTCCCACTCTGTGGTGCAAGTGATGTCCCTCTCTCCAAAAATGTACTCAATCGGACCATAATGTTGCAACCACACACACGTTGACCCGCTGTGAGGAAAAAACGAGTTAGTACATTTCAAACATGAATAAGGTCATTTTAAAATCAACATGAAAAACCAAAATTCCAAAAGGATCAAACACAAAATAATGCTTACCGAAGAAAGAAAAGGTATCGTGCTAGGCACCCTCCTCCCGCCCTGTGGTGCAAGTGATGTCCCTCTCTCCAAAAATGTACTCAATGGGACCGTAATGTTGCAACCACACAGAAGTTGACGTGCTATGAGAATAAAACATGTTAGCACATTTCAAACATGATAAAGGTCATTTTAAAATCACCATGAAAAACCAAAATTACATAAGTATCAAACACAAAGAATGCCCACCGAAGAAAGAAAATGTATCGTGCTCCCGTACCCTCCTCCCGCCCTGTGGTGCAATAGATGTCCCTTTCTCCAAAAATGTACTCAATGGGAGCATTATGTTGCAACCACACACGTAAGTTGGCCTGCTGTGAGGAAAAAACGAGTTAGTACATTTCAAACATGAAAAAGGACATTTTAAAATCAACATGAAAAACCAAAATTCTAAAAGTATCAAACACAAAAAAATGCTTACCGAAGAAAGAAAATGTATCATGCTAGGCACCCTCCTCCCGCCCTTTGGTGCAACTGATGTCCCTCTCTCCAAAAATGTACTCAATCGGACCATAATGTTGCAACCACACACACGTTGACCTGCTGTGAGGAAAAAAACGAGTTAGTACATTTCAAACATGAAAAAGGTCATTTTAAAATCAACATGAAAAACCAAAATTACAAAGGTATCAAACACATAGAATGCCTACCGAAGAGGGAAAATGTATCGTGCTAGGCACCCTCCTCCCGCCCTGTGGTGCAACTGATGTCCCTCTCTCCAAAAATGTACTCAATGGGACCATAATGTTGCAACCACACACACGTTGACCTGCTGTGAGGAAAAAACGAGTTAGTACATTTCAAACATGAAAAAGGTCATTTTAAAATCAACATGAAAAACCAAAATTCTAAAAGTATCAAACACAAAAAAATGCTTACCGAAGAAAGAAAATGTACCGTGCTAGGCACCCTCCTCCTGCCCTGTGGTGCAACTGATGTCCCTCTTTCCAAAAATGTACTCAATGGGACCATAATGTTGCAACCACACACACGTTGACCTGCTGTGAGGAGAAAACGAGTTAGTACATTTCAAACATGAAAAAGGTCATTTTAAAATCAACATGAAAAACCAAAATTCCAAAAGTATCAAACACAAAAAAATGCTTACCAAAGAAAGAAAATGTATTGTGCTAGGCACCCTCCTCCCGCCCTGTGGTGCAACTGATGTCCCTCTCTCCAAAAATGTACTCAATGGGACCATAATGTTGCAACCACACACACGTTGACCTGCTGTGAGGAAAAAAACGAGTTAGTACATTTCAAACATGAAAAAGGTCATTTTAAAATCAACATGAAAAACCAAAATTACAAAGGTATCAAACACAAAGAATGCCTACCGAAGAGGGAAAATGTATCGTGCTCCGCACCCTCCTCCCGCCCTGTGGTGCAACTGATGTCCCTCTCTCCAAAAATGTACTCAATGGGACCATAATGTTGCAACCACACAAAAGTTGACGTGCTGTGAGAAAAAAACATGTTAGCACATTTCAAACATGATAAAGGTCATTTTAAAATCAACATGAAAAACCAAAATTACAAAAGTATCAAACACAAAGAATGCCTACCGAAGAAAGAAAATGTATCGTGCTCCCGTATCCTCCTCCTGCCCTGTGGTGCAATTGATGTCCCTTTCTCCAAAAATGTACTCAATGGGAGCATTATGTTGCAACCACACACGTAAGTTGGCCTGCTGTGAGGAAAAAACGAGTTAGCACATTTCAAACATGAAAATGGTCATTTTAAAATCAACATGAAAAACTAAAATTCCAAAAGTATAAAACTGAAAAAAATGCTTACCAAAGAAAGAAAATGCATTGTGCTCCACACCCTCCTCCCTGCCCTGTGGTGCAACTGATGTCCCTTTCTCCAATAATGTACTCAATGGGAGCGTAATGCTGCACCCACACACACAAGTTACCCGCTGTGAGGAAAAAACGAGTTAGTACATTTCAAACATGAAAAAGGTCATTTTAAAATCAACATGAAAAACCAAAATTCCAAAAGTATCAAACACAAAAAAATGCTTACCGAAGAAAGAAAATGTATCGTGCTAGGCACCCTCCTCCCGCCCTGTGGTGCAACTGATGTCCCTCTCTCCAAAAATGTACTCAATGGGACCATAATGTTGCAACCACACACTCGTTTACCTGCTGTGAGGAAAAAACGAGTTAGTACATTTCAAACATGAAAAAGGTCATTTTACAATCAACATGAAAAACCAAAATTCTAAAAGTATCAAACACAAAAAAATGCTTACCGAAGAAAGAAAATGTATCGTGCTAGGCACCCTCCTCCTGCCCTGTGGTGCAACTGATGTCCCTCTTTCCAAAAATGTACTCAATGGGACCATAATGTTGCAACCACACACACGTTGACCTGCTGTGAGGAAAAAACGAGTTAGTACATTTCAAACATGAAAAAGGTCATTTTAAAATCAACATGAAAAACCAAAATTACAAAGGTATCAACCACAAAGAATGCCTACCGAAGAGGGAAAATGTATCGTGCTCCGCACCCTCCTCCCGCCCTGTGGTGCAACTGATGTCCCTCTCTCCAAAAATGTACTCAATGGGACCATAATGTTGCAACCACACAGAAGTTGACGTGCTGTGAGAAAAAAACATGTTAGCACATTTCAAACATGATAAAGGTCATTTTAAAATCAACATGAAAAACCAAAATTACAAAAGTATCAAACACAAAGAATGCCTACCGAAGAAAGAAAATGTATCGTGCTCCCGTATCCTCCTCCCGCCCTGTGGTGCAATTGATGTCTCTTTCTCCAAAAATGTACTCAATGGGAGCATTATGTTGCAACCACACACGTAAGTTGGCCTGCTGTGAGGAAAAAACGAGTTAGCACATTTCAAACATGAAAATGGTCATTTTAAAATCAACATGAAAAACTAAAATTCCAAAAGTATAAAACTGAAAAAACTGCTTACCAAAGAAAGAAAATGCATTGTGCTCCACACCCTCCTCCCTGCCCTGTGATGCAACTGATGTCCCTTTCTCCAAAAATGTACTCAATGGGAGTGTAATGTTGCACCCACACACACAAGTTACCCGCTGTGAGGAAAAAACGAGTTAGTACATTTCAAACATGAAAAAGGTCATAATAAAATCAACATGAAAAACCAAAATTCCAAAAGTATCAAACACAAAAAAATGCTTACCGAAGAAAGAAAATGTATCGTGCTAGGCACCGTCCTCCCGCCCTGTGGTGCAACTGATGTCCCTCTCTCCAAAAATGTACTCAATGGGACCATAATGTTGCAACCACACACACGTTGACCTGCTGTGAGGAAAAAACGAGTTAGTACATTTCAAACATGAAAATGGTCATTTTACAATCATTATGAAAAACCAAAATTCCAAAAGTATCAAACACAAAATAATGCTTACCGAAGAAAGAAAATGTATCGTGCTAGGCGCCCTCCTCCCGCCCTGTGGTGCAAGTGATGTCCCTCTCTCCAAAAATGTACTCAATGGGACCATAATGTTTCAACCACACACACGTTGACCTGCTGTGAGGAAAAAACGAGTTAGTACATTTCAAACATGAAAAAGGTCATTTTAAAATCAACATGAAAAACCAAAATTCCAAAAGTATCAAACACAAAAAAATGCTTACCGAACAAAGAAAATGTATCGTGCTAGGCACCCTCCTCCCGCCCTGTGGTGCAAGTGATGTCCCTCTCTCCAAAAATGTACTCAATGGGAACCTAATGTTGCAACCACACACACGTTGACCTGCTGTGAGGAAAAAACGAGTTAGTACATTCCAAACATGAAAAAGGTCATTTTAAAATCAACATGAAAAACCAAAATTCCAAAAGTATCAAACACAAAAAAATGCTTACCGAAGAAAGAAAATGTATCGTGCTAGGCACCCTCCTCCCGCCCTGTGGTGCAACTGATGTCCCTCTCTCCAAAAATGTACTGAATGGGACCATAATGTTGCAACCACACACACGTTGACCTGCTGTGAGGAAAAAACGAGTTAGTACATTCCAAACATGAAAAAGGTCATTTTAAAATCAACATGAAAAACCAAAATTCCAAAATATTCAAACACAAAAAAATGCTTACCGAAGAAAGAAAATGTATCCTGCTAGGCACCCTCCTCCCACCCTGTGGTGCAACTGATGTCTCTCTCTCCAAAAATGTACTCAATGGGATCGTAATGTTGCAACCACACACACGTTGACGTGCTGTGAGGAAAAAACGATTTAGTACATTTCAAACATGAAAAAGGTCATTTTAAAATCAACATGAAAAACCAAAATTCCAAAAGTATCAAACTCAAAATAATGCTTACCGAAGAAAGAAAATGTATCGTGCTACGCACCCTCCACCCGCCCTGTGGTGCAAGTGATGTCCCTCTCTCCAAAAATGTACTCAATGGGACCATAATGTTGCAACAACACACACGTTGACCTGCTGTGAGGAAAAAACGAGTTAGTACATTCCAAACACGAAAAAGGGCATTTTAAAATCATTATGAAAAACCAAAATTCCCAAAGTATCAAACACAAAAAAATGCTTACCGAAGAAAGAAAATGTATCATGCTAGGCACCCTCCTCCCACCCTGTGGTGCAACTGACGTCCCTCTCTCCAAAAATGTACTCAATGGGACCATAATGTTGCAACCACACACACGTTGACCTGCTGTGAGGAAAAAACGAGTTAGAACATTCCAAACATGAAAAAGATCATTTTAAAATCAACATAAAAAACGAAAATTCCAAAAGTGTCAAACACAAAAAAATGCTTACCGAAGAAAGAAAATGTATCGTGCTAGGCACCCTCCTCCCACCCTGTGGTGCAACTGATGTCCCTCTCTCCAAAAATGTACTCAATGGGACCATAATGTTGCAACCACACACACGTTGACCTGCTGTGAGGAAAAAACGAGTTAGTACATTCCAAACATGAAAATGGTCATTTTAAAATCAACATGAAAAACCAAAATTCCAAAAGTATCAAACACAAAAAAATGCTTACCGAAGAAAGAAAATGTATCGTGCTAGGCACCCTCCTCCCGCCCTGTGGTGCAACTGATGTCCCTCTCTCCAAAAATGTACTGAATGGGACCATAATGTTGCAACCACACACACGTTGACCTGCTGTGAGGAAAAAACGAGTTAGTACATTCCAAACATGAAAAAGGTCATTTTAAAATCAACATGAAAAACCAAAATTCCAAAATATTCAAACACAAAAAAATGCTTACCGAAGAAAGAAATTGTATCCTGCTAGGCCCCCTCCTCCTACCCTGTGGTGCAACTGATGTCCCTCTCTCCAAAAATGTACTCAATGGGATCGTAATGTTGCAACCACACACACGTTGACCTGCTGTGAGGAAAAAACAAGTTAGTACATTTCAAACATGAAAAAGGTCATTTTAAAATCAACATGAAAAACAAAAATTCCAAAAGTATCAAACACAAAATAATGCTTACCGAAGAAAGAAAATGTATCATGCTAGGCACCCTCCTCCCACCCTGTGGTGCAACTGATGTCACTCTCTCCAAAAATGTATTCAATGGGACCATAATGTTGCAACCACACACACGTTGACCTGCTGTGAGGAAAAAACGAGTTAGTACATTCCAAACATGAAAAAGGTCATTTTAAAATCAACATAAAAAACGAAAATTCCAAAAGTGTCAAACACAAAAAAATGCTTACCGAAGAAAGAAAATGTATCGTGCTAGGCACCCTCCTCCCACCCTGTGGTGCAACAGATGTCCCTCTCTAAAAAATGTACTCAATGGGACCATAATGTTGCAACCACACACACGTTGACCTGCTGTGAGGAAAAAACGAGTTAGTACATTCCAAACATGAAAAAGGTCATTTTAAAATCAACATGAAAAACCAAAATTCCAAAAGTATCAAACACAAAAAAATGCTTACCGAAGAAAGAAAATGTATCCTGCTAGGCACCCTCCTCCCACCCTGTGGTGCAAGTGATGTCCCTCTCTCCAAAAATGTACTCAATCGGACCATAATGTTGCAACCACACACACGTTGACCTGCTGTGAGGAAAAAAACGAGTTAGTACATTTCAAACATGAAAAAGGTCATTTTAAAATCAACATGAAAAACCAAAATTACAAAGGTATCAAACACAAAGAATGCCTACCGAAGAGGGAAAATGTATCGTGCTCCGCACCCTCCTCCCACCCTGTGGTGCAACTGATGTCCCTCTCTCCAAAAATGTACTCAATGGGACCATAATGTTGCAACCACACAGAAGTTGACGTGCAGTGAGAAAAAAACATGTTAGCACATTTCAAACATGATAAAGGTCATTTTAAAATCAACATGAAAAACCAAAATTACAAAAGTATCAAACACAAAGAATGCCTACCGAAGAAAGAAAATGTATCGTGCTCCCGTATCCTCCTCCCGCCCTGTGGTGCAATTGATGTCCCTTTCTCCAAAAATGTACTCAATGGGAGCATTATGTTGCAACCACACACGTAAGTTGGCCTGCTGTGAGGAAAAAACGAGTTAGCACATTTCAAACATGAAAATGATCATTTTAAAATCAACATGAAAAACCAAAATTCTAAAAGTATCAAACACAAAAAAATGCTTACCAAAGAAAGAAAATGCATTGTGCTCCACACCCTCCTCCCTGCCCTGTGGTGCAACTGATGTCCCTTTCTCCAAAAATGTACTCAATGGGAGCGTAATGTTGCACCCACACACACAAGTTACCCGCTGTGAGGAAAAAACGAGTTAGTACATTTCAAACATGAAAAAGGTCATTTTAAAATCAACATGAAAAACCAAAATTCCAAAAGTATCAAACACAAAAAAATGCTTACCGAGGAAAGAAAATGTATCGTGCTAGGCACCCTCCTCCCGCCCTGTGGTGCAACTGATGTCCCTCTCTCCAAAAATGTACTCAATGGGACCATAATGTTGCAACCACACACACGTTTACCTGCTGTGAGGAAAAAACGAGTTAGTACATTTCAAACATGAAAAAGGTCATTTTAAAATCAACATGAAAAACCAAAATTCTAAAAGTATCAAACACAAAAAAATGCTTACCGAAGAAAGAAAATGTATCGTGCTAGGCACCCTCCTCCTGCCCTGTGGTGCAACTGATGTCCCTCTTTCCAAAAATGTACTCAATGGGACCATAATGTTGCAACCACACACACGTTGACCTGCTGTGAGGAAAAAACGAGTTAGTACATTTCAAACATGAAAAAGGTCATTTTAAAATCAACATGAAAAACCAAAATTCCAAAAGTATCAAACACAAAAAAATCCTTTCCAAAGAAAGAAAATGTATCGTGCTAGGCACCCTCCTCCCGCCCTGTGGTGCAACTGATGTCCCTCTCTCCAAAAATG
Organism: Schistocerca cancellata; assembly: GCF_023864275.1. Lineage (NCBI taxonomy): Eukaryota > Metazoa > Arthropoda > Insecta > Orthoptera > Acrididae > Schistocerca > Schistocerca cancellata. The sequence continues at coordinate 51,474 of NC_064628.1, read as the reverse complement.
TACTCAATGGGACCATAATGTTGCAACCACACACACGTTGACCTGCTGTGAGGAAAAAAACGAGTTAGTACATTTCAAACATGAAAAAGGTCATTTTAAAATCAACATGAAAAACCAAAATTACAAAGGTATCAAACACAAAGAATGCCTACCGAAGAGGGAAAATGTATCGTGCTCCGCACCCTCCTCCCGCCCTGTGGTGCAACTGATGTCCCTCTCTCCAAAAATGTACTCAATGGGACCATAATGTTGCAACCACACAGAAGTTGACGTGCTGTGAGAAAAAAACATGTTAGCACATTTCAAACATGATAAAGGTCATTTTAAAATCAACATGAAAAACCAAAATTACAAAAGTATCAAACACAAAGAATGCCTACCGAAGAAAGAAAATGTATCGTACTCCCGTATCCTCCTCCCGCCCTGTGGTGCAATTGATGTCCCTTTCTCCAAAAATGTACTCAATGGGAGCATTATGTTGCAACCACACACGTAAGTTGGCCTGCTGTGAGGAAAAAACGAGTTAGCACATTTCAAACATGAAAATGGTCATTTTAAAATCAACATGAAAAACTAAAATTCCAAAAGTATAAAACTGAAAAAAATGCTTACCAAAGAAAGAAAATGCATTGTGCTCCACACCCTCCTCCCTGCCCTGTGGTGCAACTGATGTCCCTTTCTCCAAAAATGTACTCAATGGGAGCGTAATGTTGCACCCACACACACAAGTTACCCGCTGTGAGGAAAAAACGAGTTAGTACATTTCATACATGAAAAAAGTCATTTTAAAATTAACATGAAAAACTAAAATTCCAAAAGTATAAAACAGAAAAAAATGCTTACCAAAGAAAGAAAATGTATTGTGCTCTTCACCCTCCTCCCTGCCCTGTAATGAAACAGTGGTCGAAGTATAAAACTCTCCCCTGACGTTTCGTCTCCGACTATGGGAGGCATCCTCGGAGGTACAGCTTGGATGTCAGCGTTGCACCGCAAGCGTGACGATCGATTACTTTCAATCGACAATGCGTACAGTGCGCCCGCATAATTTTTTCATGTAAAAAATGTCTAATACAAATCCAGCAAACTTAACACCCTCGAAGAACAGAAACATGAGAAATTTTTGCAAGTACCTGTAAACACAGCCGCTAATGATAATACGTCAGTCTCATCCTGGGCTACAAAAGAGGAGTATCTCTTACCTTCATGCCGAGTAGATTTCTGCTGGACGGTGGAAACAGAAAATAAAATCTTCTGTTACAGAAGTCCTTTATAGAATACTGGAAGTTTCGAATTCGGCTTGTATGTAACTGTCGAAGGCGGAGCAAAAAAGACAAGTCTTGCGATGTGACAGCTACTTGTATACATACACCATTCAAAGAGCAGTTATTCCTTGCGGGAAAACAGAGAGTAATTAATACGTTGCGGGAAAACAATCAAAGAGTAAATATACGTGGCGGGAAAAACAATCTCGTAGCGAACATGACTAAAACCTACGTATCAGTCGTACAGATTTTTGACATGAGCTCAAAATATAATATATGAATTCGAGTAATGTACTGTTTTGTAAATAGCAACGTCGATTGCAGTAGCCCTCTGTCGACCTGTATGTTTACAGAAATTATGGCCAAATTCTTCCATCCATTTATAAAGACCAGCTATTTATAAAGTCCAAAGATTCGAAATTCGTTTTTGCTTTACTCAGTGCCGCAACTTTAAATTTTTAGCTTACAGTTCGTTACACCGATATCTAAACATGCACGCGAAAGAGATGTCAAATTTTACTTTTCCTTTGTTTGTTGCAGACTTGCGTAATAAAGAAATAAACTTTTGCAAAACCCTTTGTTTATTCTCATAAAAAGCAACCTTTACACATGATTCATGTGGTTCTGGGCTATTAACGACTTATTCCTGTTGAGTATGTGGTTTTTAAAAGTAGTCTCACGAGAAGAGGTGTTACCAGGAACTAGGAAATGTGTCAAAGACAAAATAGAAAACTCAGCATACCACATTATTCATAGCCGACATTTGTTTGCACAGTCGTACGTCAACAAGTTTTAATGATAACATAGTGAACGGTCTGCTACGAGCTCACATTGATTTCTTGTCTCAGAGTATGTGCTCTATTGTGGTTAGCCGACATCAACAAGAACGAGAAACATCCCACTTGTCTACATCTACATCTACATCTACATGATTACTCTGCACTTCGCAATTAAGTTCGTGGCAGAGGGTTCATCGAACCACCTTCGAGCTATTTCTGTACGGTTCCACTGTCTAACAGCGCACAGGAAAAACGAGCACTGTGCGAGCTCTGATCACGATTATGATTTCTCGCTATGTGGGTGGGTGCCAACAAAATATTTTCGCATTCGGAGGAGAATGTTGGTGATCGAAATTTGCCATGCACATTTAAAATTAATTTTCAGGTTTATAATGGGCTCATGTGCTGCTCAAAGTATTTTAAAGAAGAACTGTCTTACGTGTATGTAATAGTGTACTCCATTGGCAGTTACAGATAATACAAGTATCGAAGGCCACCTAGAATTAGGTTCCAGTAGTTTCCGGCCTCGCCATGAATACGACCGCGAAGGGGAGCTAGCGACATCTGCCAGTAGATGCTCACACGAACTGCAGTCCGCTGCTAGCCTCGGGCGTATGGTGACACTCCTTTCAGTAACGTGTTGCTTGCTGCGGTGGTGCATCGAGTACCGTGCAGGGATAAAGTTCCTCGGGTTTCCACTGGCTGTGTCCACTTGGATGGTATTATGGTGATTTTTCCCCATCATACTTCACAGTGAAGGAATGGTCCAAACAGTTTCGCCTAGGCAGAGAGAGCGTTGCTGATCCCCCCCAATCTGCCCGGGTCCTCCCCCCCCCCCCCCCATGCCCATATGCCATAGTGCAGTGTTCAGTGTTGTGCGTCCCTTTTGAAAGTGCTGCGAACAGAACCAGACTGTCGCCGTGTTCCTCAATTGTGCCTGTCTATTTCCTAAGTGTTTTTAATGAGCATCACTGATCTCTTTGTTTTTTATGTTTTCTTCACAACTTTTTCGCCATGTATGGCACCAGTTTTAAACAGTCACCGTTTTATCACCTCTTTTTATTGTTATGTCTCCTCATTATGTTTTTAACTTTATCTGTAGGCTGCAGAGCGGCGTATTACACTGTTGCCAGTCCACCCCCTCCCTATGGGGAGGCGACATATAATAAAAAAAAGGTTGGTCGGCCAGCTGAGATGGCGACTGAGAAAACTATAGCTATTTCTGAAAGTGAAGTTCTGAGCGACAGGCAGTTGAAAGTTAAGGACATCGCAGCAAGGTTAGAGTTATCTAAAACAAGCGTTTTCCGGGTCGTGCATGGTCATTTGCACATGAAAAAGGTTAGTGCAAGTCGGGTGCCCAGACTTCTCTTTGCAGTACAGAAGGAACAGCGCGTGACTCGTGCACCGAGTTTTTGGAGCTGTGCCGTGGCAACCAGAAAGAAGTTCTGGAATGTATGTTACACGGGATGAATCTATGGTTCTTTATTACGATCCTCTGTCCAAAAGAGAATCTCTGGAATGGCATAAACCAGATGCTCCTCCTCAAAGAAAGGCGAAGGCTACTCAGTCCACAAAGAAGGTCACGGAACAATCTTCTGTGATTCCAGAGGAATTCTTTTAGTTCATTTCAAAGAAAGGGATACCACTGTGAACGCACAGTACTATGCTTCACTTCTGCACAAATAACGCGAGTCCGTCATACTACAGGGGTGATGAAGGTCGTGACACGGTATTCGTCTTCTCCACGGCACTGCGCCAGTGCGCACAGGGGCAGTTGCGAAGGCTGCAGTAAAGGAATGTGGCTTCTACGAGACTGACCATCCACCTGTAGTCCAGATCTAGCCAACAGTGACTACTCCTCTTCTCCAAACTAAAGAACGTTCTTCGAAGAAGGCCATTTGTTGTGGCCGAGCGGTTCTAGGCTCTTCAGTCTGGAATCGCGCGACCGCTACTGTCGTAGGTTAAAATCCTGCGTCGGGCATGGATGTGTGTGATGTCTTTACGTTAGTTAGGTTTAAGTAGTTCTAAGTTCTAGCGGACTGATGGCCTCGGATGTCAAGTCCCATAGTGCTCAGAGCCATTTGAGCCATTTCTTCGAAGAAGAAATTTGATGATAATAAAGTGAAAGCTGCTGTAATGGGACATTTTGCCGACACAGTATAAGATTATTTTTTGAAAGGCATAGAGGTGTGAAAAGTATATTGACATAAAGAGTGGTTAGGTTGAAACATAGTACCATTGAATGTAGTCAGGCAAGAGAGTTGTGGGACCTACGCCGTATAAGCAAACACCGTCTAAATAGCTGTTGATTCACTACTGCTGAGTTCCATTCGTAATCCACCTCACCGGCATCTCTGTTTACGCATAAAGAATACGTTATTCCGAGACATGAGATACTTTGTCTCTGTTGTGGCTATTCCGAATATGTAGAGACGCGCAGGGCGTGGAACAATAAGTACAACGCAATATCATGTACGTCTCCAAGAAAATGTTTCGTGTTGAATGCAGGCTGAAACATTGACGAGGGTGAGAAATTTCAGATAAATCTGGTTAAAGTCACCCATAGCAAACTAACAAAACATGGTAACATACGTGTACGTAACTATGTGTTAGTGAGAATGAAGCCATGTTCAAAATAGTTTCGATTATCGAACGTTTTTTCTTCACAAGTGGCGGAACGACAGTAACTGTCTCCGAGAAAATGTTTCGTGTTGAATGCAGGGTGAAAGACTTATGAAGGTGAGAAACTTCATATAAATCTGATTAACGTCACCCGCAGCAAACTAACAAAACATGATAACATACGTGAACGTAACTTTGTGTTTGTGAGAATGAAGCCATGTTCAAAATTCAGTTTCGATTATCGAACTTTTTTCTTCATAAGTGGCGAAACGACAATAACTGGATAAAACTGGAGGACCATTTCTCTCAATATACTGGATAAAGACGTAGTTGTTATCAAATTGGTAGTCCACTTATTTATTGTCTGTCTTATTTCTGATTATGATATAATCATACGAATTTAAAAAAAATATATAATCGATGTAGACGACTGACAGCAAACATTTAATGGCCTTTGCTACAAGATTATTTTTTCCGCCACGAGTTATTTATTATTCTCTGAGTGTTTTGTTGCAACACAGTAGCTCCACAGTCTGACCAAGATAAACACCCCCTAACTTTGAGAAATTAATGTTTGATTTTGAGTGTATTTCTGCGTAACTAAGACATGAATGATCGCGAAATAAATGTAAAAAGAGCCAAATCTCGCTGATACAGTGAACAGCTTATTCAGTTAAGAAATACTTTCGTATACTGAATAACTGTAGCTTACTCCGCTGAAAGCAGTATAACGTAAACACAGTGTTTCGTGTATAAGAAGCATGTAGGTACTTATGCTGCTGCCTGTTCTTATTATGACTGCCACTTTTCTTGACACGTCTAGTGATTAGCACTTTCGTACACGTCACTCGACTTTCTAATACACAGATATTACGTAAATGTAATTAATTTTTCTTCAAAAGACGACAGTGCTGAAGATTATTGCTTTTTCAGCAAAACCTGCAGCATTCGTTTCTTCTGTGTCGGGCAACTGTTTTATAGCTTCTGACGTTTTATTATCACGTCTGTGTGGTGTCCTCTTCAGCCCAAGTTGTTGTTTGGTACGTTAAATAGGGCAGATATTGCATTCCATATAAGTTTCTTATGTTCTGTGTTCACTTATATATTTGGAAGTGTAACGAATAAAACTTAACGTTGTTGGGAAGTTACACGAGATCCTTCTGCAAAAGGTCAGGTCTCTTGCTGTTTACCAGTCACTTCTTGTTCTTAAAGGAAAGCGACATTCTTCAGTAAATATCTACAACAACAACAAAAATTATAGTGCGTATGGCAGTACTGGCGGGGATTGGGGATTTTCCGCTGCCTGGTGCAGATCTTTTTAGTTGACGCCACTTCGGCGACTTGCGCGTTGATGATGACGAAATGATGGTAAGGACAACACACACGCCCAGTCCCGAGCGCAGAAATTTTCCTGAGGTGTCTTCCAGACTCTTTTAAGTTACTGATCGTAGTAGAAGACGAGCTTCTTCACGAAGAACTTCGAAATAACTTCTTCATGTACACGAATAAAATAACCTCTCCATTGAAAGAAAAATAAACAAATCTGCTCTAGGAAAATTAAGGAATTTCATTATGGGAAGAAGAGACGTTATGCCAAATTAGTCTGGAAGACACTGAAAAGAAAACGCTTCTAAAAGAAACAGTTGCCACTCCCCTTAAAGAAATAACTGAAACATGTTGGGAAGAAACACAGCGCAAAGACTCTCTATCGGAGATGGTGGAAATTTTTCTTGAGAGAAAACAATAAGGATTTCCTCGAAGAGTAAGAGAAAATCTCTTGTATAAACCCTCAATCTACCTGAAAGAGTTGCAAAATATTGCAGATAAATTCTTTATGTTTCTGTTGTGACTTCTTTTTTAATAGCTTTGCAGTCGTTTAGCAGTGCCAGTCTGGTTGTAATAAATTTTTATCGGTATTGATAAAGGTGCTGTGCAGGTAATATGGGCCATTCTTTTGCGAAGCCACACCCACATTTTCTTTTGATTGACGCACACAGAACGGTGTTCCAGGATGTGTTATAGAGTACACTTAGTGAAATATGGATCCGGTGCCACTCCAACTCGGAACAGGTTCCCTCGCGTAACCACTTTGTCGACAACATCACACTACCATGACTGATGTTGGTGGGGAGAACACTGGGAGTATCACTGATGTTGGTGAGGAATTTTGTCTTTTCTAGTGACAATTGAAGTCCTACCTTGGCAGCTTGGAGTTTAGGCATATTGAGCTGCTTTACTGCTACTTCCACTCAGCTTGCTATAAGTGCCAGATCATCTGTGAAAGCTAAACAGTCTACTACCAGTCCCTTCCATTTGTGTCCAGGTAAATACCGCTCGGTATATTTTGATCTTCCATTTCTTTTCGCCACTCTATGTTCCATAGGATCTCGGTCAACTTGCTAATTGCTTTGTCTCCAGTCTGCTTCCACAGCTCTGCAACTATAGCGTCTTCTCCTGGTGCTTTGTTAGTCTTCAGGGACTGAATGATGTTTTTCACTTCTTCTTCTGTTGGAGGGCGAGAGTTTGGTTGTCTGGGACTGTCTCAATAGATAAAGGAGGTTTTAGGGAACTCACAGTTGAGGAGATTCTCAAAATATATGACAAAATATTTGGCCAATATGTGGCAGTTGTCTTTGTCATTATAGGCTATGTTTCCATCTGGTCTTCTGAAGTGTAAGCTGGGTGGGGCATAGCTTCTAATGTTTCGCTTGAAAGTTTGGTAAAAGTTTCTAGTGTTTTCTCCTTGATATCTTCATCTACTTTAGTCAATTGGTCCTGAGTGTACTGATGTTTAACGTGCTTGATGGTTTTGGCAGTTAGCCAGGGCTGTTCTATGAACTTCTCCTTATTTGTTTTGGACTTCTGTGAGCTCCATCTTAGCCAAGCTGCTTGTCTCTTTGTGATCGCTTGGTCGCAGGTAATTGGTCCCAGTTGTTGCTTTCATGATCTAGTGTTTGCATTCTCTCTGTAAGCATATTGCAGGTTTTCAGTGTCTCAAAGTCAAACTTGGTGATTTTGGGAGTTTGAGACTTTCTTGTATTCCTAGATAGAAATCGGAGAGGTAGTGGTGTGAGTCCAAGTTAACCTTTCTTAACACTCTCACATTCTGGACTTCTCTACAGGACTTTCTTGAAATGACCACATGATCTTTTTGAAACTCTCCTAGAAGTTTATTGGATGAAGTCCATGTCATCTGCTTTCTTGGTAGATGCTTAAAGGCTGTTGATTTCATTACTAGGTTAAATGGTTTACAGAGTCCCACAAGCCATTCTCCATTTCTGTTAGTGTGCATGTGAGCTGGGTATTCCCGCACTATATACTTATACTTCAGCTCTTTCCCTAACTGGGCGTTAAAATCATGCAATAATATGGCTGTATTCCTCCATGGGATCTTGCCAATAGTGTCCTCGAGTTTATTTATTTTTTTATTATTATTGAAAAGTTTATTTATTTATTTAAAGAGTTTTTCAGGAAACCGATCACCACCCCCGCCACCCCATCACCGTCCCCCTCGCCCCCTTCACTCTCTCCCTTCCATCTGCTACCTGGAAATTAGCGGCTCTGCAGTGGAGAGGAAGGATCTCACGAGGGGAAATTCAAGGGTATATTGGTTTTTATAAAATAAAAGAGTTTGTGGGACTTGGATTTCACTTGCTCATCATTTTCTGCTGTTTGGAAAGATGCAGGTCTTGTGAGAAGTAATTATATCGATCTCATTTCTTTTTTTTATTCCGGTTGCGTGAGGAATAGCGTCACGAAACACCAATCACACAGTTAAAAATCCTTCGATCGCGAAGCACGCACCGCCCACCGTACCCTGTCCACTGGACCGCACAGGACGCTACCGCACATGCTCCTAGGAGTCAGGATGCACCGTAAAGTGTTGACGTGGCCATCAGCTGCTGAACCACATGCAGGTGTCAGCTCGGGTCCCGCAAGGATGAGATGGTGGCATCCCTTTGACACACGATAGCTGAGAAATACTTGTCGCAATATGTGCTCACCTAGGCACCGTTGCTGGCGCAATGATGCAGAGCTGCGGGTCTAGCGCTTTAGAAATCTGTCCCAATGATCTATCTGCGAGATCATTTTCTAGTTACTCGATGGTTTACAGCAAGCTCCACCTCATTAACGTTTCGAGTTTCCAGAGAAATAATTTACGGTCTATATCTTGGAAATTATACTGCACAAGCGATGCTGCTAAGCACGCATTATTGCTATGTACTAGATATCGAGAAGTATCACGAAAATGGTATGATATTCTGGCAAGCCGTGTGAAATTACATATGCTCTTGTAACCCTAGAGTCTGGAGACTGATGTAGAAAACAAGCAAAGCAAGCAGGTTGGGACCATGAACAGTGACGCCTTTGTGCCAAGGGGAACCGACGCGGCTTTTGTACAACGATTCTTCACGGTATATGTACGAGTGTCTGGTGGTCGATAGCTGTATGAATGATGCGAAAGGGGCGATTTTGTATGGCGCAAGATACGAATTGTATGTTTACTACATCGACACAGTACGCGGTGACATATTTTTGGGTTGGAGGTCTGTTTCATGCTCTTATGTTCAATCTTCCGTCCTCATTTGTGGAGCAGTGTAATTGAGTAAGAATCTTCCCATATTTGACGATCTGTAGGTCACTTTAGCAGGGTTTAACTGTCAGTGCAATATAGCGATCTGTACAAAATAGTTTCGGGACTGAAAGTCCTGTCTGCAGAAGGAAAAAGGCGGACAGTGGTTCTATACTGACAGCATCAGTAATTTGGCAGGTAAATTCAGTAAGTGCTGATCCTAATGCTCCATTCATTCACAAGATATCCTGTGTGACAGTACATAGGAGCCTCTATACAGGGTGGTCCATTGATAGTGACCGGGCCAAATATTTCACGAAATAAGCATCAAACGAAAAAAACTACAAAGAACGAAACTCGTCTAGCTTGAAGGGGGAAACCAGATGGCGCTATGATTGGCCCTCTAGATGGCGCTGCCACAGGTCAAACGGATATCAACAGCGTTTTTTTTTAATAGGAACCCCCATTTTTATTACATATTCGTGTAGTACATAAAGAAATATGAATGTTTTAGTTGGACCACTTTTTTCACTTTGTGATAGATGGCACTGTAATAGTCACAAACATATAAGTACATGGTATCACGTAACATTCCGCCAGTGCAGACAGTATTTGCTTCGTGATGCATCACCCGTGTTGAAATGGACCATTTACCAATTGCAGAAAAAGTCAATATCGTGTTGATGTATGGCTATTGTGATCAAAATGCCCAACAAGGGCGTGCTTTGTATGCTTTTCGGTATCCTGAATGACATCATCCAATGTCGGGACCATTCGCCGGATAGTTACGTTATTTAAGAAAACAGGAAGTGTTCAGACACATTTGAAACGTCAACCACAACAATTGATGATACCCAAGTAGGTGTTTTACCTGCTGTCATGGCTAATCCGCACATCAGTAGCAGACAAATTGCGCGAGAATCGGGAATCTCAAAAACGTGTGTTGAGAATGCTACATCAACATCGATTGCACCCATACCATATTTGGTTCAAACGGCTCTGAGCACTATGGGACTTAACATCTGTGGTCATCAGTCCCCTAGAACTTAGAACTACTTAAACCTAACTAACCTAAGGACAGCACACACATCCATGCCCGAGGCAGGATTAGAACCTGCGACCGTAGCAGTCGCGCGGTTCCAGACTGAGCGCCTAGAACCGCTAGACCACCGCGCCCGGCGTACCATATTTCTACGCACCAGGAATTACATGGCGACGACTTTGAACATCGTGTACAGTTCTGCCACTGGGCACAAGAGAAATTACGGGACGATGACAGATTTTTTGCATGCGTTCTATTTAGTGATGAAGCGTCATTCACCAACAGTGGTAACATAAACTGGCATAATATGCACTATTGGGCAACGGAAAATCCATGATGGCTGCGACAAGTGGAACATTAGTGACCTTGGCGGGTTAACGTATGGTGCGGCACTATGGGAGGAAGGATAATTGGTCCCCATTTTATCTATGGCAATCTAAATGGTGCAATGTATGCTAATTTCCTACATAATGTTCTACCGATGTTACTACAAGATGTTTCACTGCACGACAGAATGGCGATGTACTTCCAACATGATGGATGTCCGGCACATGGCTCGCAGGCAGTTGAAGTGGTATTGAATAACATATTTCATGACAGGTGGATTGGTAGTCAAGGCACCCTACCATGGCCCGCACATTCACCGGATCTGACGTCCCCGGATTTCTTTCTGTGGGGAAAGTTGAAGGATATTTGCTATAGTGATCCACCGACAACGCCTGACCACATGATCAGCGCATTGTCAATGCATGTGCAAACATTACGGAAGGTGAACTACTCGCTCTTGAGAGGAATTGTTGTTACACGTATTGCCGAATGCATTGAGGTTGACGGACATCGTTTTGAGCATTTATTGCATTAATGTGGTATTTACAGGTAATCACACTGTAACAGCATGCGTTCTCAGAAATGATAAGTTCACTAAGGTACATGTATCACATTGGAACAACCGAAATAAAATATTCAAATGTACCCACGTTCTGCATTTTAATTTAAAAAAACCTACCTGTTACCAACTGTTCATCTAAAATTGTGAGCCATATGTTTGGGACTATTACAGCGCCATCTATCACAAAACGAAAAAAGTAGTCCAACTAAAACATTCATATTTCTTTACGTACGAATATGCAATAAAATGTTGGGGTTCCTATTTAAAAAACGCAATTGATATCATTTGACCTATGGCAGCGCCATCTAGCGCGCCAACCATAGCGCGATCTGGTTTCCAAAAAAAAAAAAATGGTTCAAATGGCTCTGAGCACTATGGGACTCAACTGCTGTGGTCATCAGTCCCCTAGAACTTAGAACTACTTAAATCTAACTAACCTAAGGACAGCACACACATCCATGCCCGAGGCAGGATTCGAACCTGCGACCGTAGCAGTCGCACGGTTCCGGACTGCGCGCCTAGAACCGTGAGACCACCGTGGCCGGCAGAGGTTAATTAATTCATCAATTTAATTAAGTAGTCAATCGAATTGATAAGAGTGAGAGGGGCTATTACAATAACTCAGACCTGAAAGTATACCAGTAGCAGCGAGGGGGGAGCTTTCCTGAGAGGTGGGGGGGAGGTGGAGGAGGCGAGGAACAATAAGTTAAGGACCTGTCAATCAAAAGGAAGGATCCTTTTAGCAGAACAATAGGTTAAGGGTCTGTCAATCTAAGGAGAACAAGAGGTTAATGACCTGTCAATCAAAGGAGAACAGTAGATTTGCCTCTGAGTGCATACCTGTCCCATACCTAGGCAACTGGCACTAGCAAAATGCGCTGGTGACTGCTTTGTTCCACTACTCACAAGCTGCTAAGTGAGTGTTACAAGAGAATCGTAAATGATCTATCCTATGATGTACCAGTTGACAGCAATAGAAAAGCTGAATCGCAAGTAACTAGTTTTGTTTTAAGGACATCAGTAACACAAAATTTGAATTTCGTATTTCAGTGTGGACGAGGAAGTTTCCTTGGCATAAAGGTCAGAACATACGAGTATTACCAGTAAGAGAGTGTGGACAACTGTGATTGTGCCCAGTAAGAACTGCAGGTCTTTGAGATGTGTGTTACTTCCATCCAGATGAGCTACGATGCGTGATGAAATGCTCACATGTAGTCTGTGCAACATGTATGAGTCACACATATACTCGAAATGCTGACATTTCAAGAGTTCTCGCTCTTTCACGGCAGTCGTTATCCATCACGTTAACCCATGGGCAAAACCTATACAGTAAGTGAAATTGCTTTTCTATTTATTGATTGTGCGTCGGAACAGGTAAAAAAGTTAGATGTGTTGTTATTAATGACGTAACAGCATCCCGTTGCAGTCATTTCGAATATTTCTTGTCGCTTCCGTTCTTCCGATGTGAGACTCAGGAAATACACGGCACGAATCTGATGACGTCTATTTTGACACAGACGACAATTTTATGTTCATCTTATGGTACATCGTGTGACACGTTAATGATCTGGATTCGAAAACTCTATGGTGAACAAAATGACTACTTTGAAGTCATGTTGGTGACGCCCACTTGGTGCAATAATACCGTACAGTATATTCCACAGCGTGAACTGACTCCGTCAGGCTGTTGTTTACGTTAGAACTTTACACTAGAATATATCTGACATACGCAGGTGTGCAGTCGAGTCAAATTAATGATCCGTGATCGTTATCATCCCTGTAGTTCCAGTTTTTTAGTGTGTTGCATGCACTGGCCTCCTGTTTTAAAATCCAAATCTCGTCATTGGAGCGCATGTGTGCATTCGGCCATGTTTCAGCAAACCAGCCGAAATCATGGCAAAATCCTTTTCCCCCCACATATCTCCCGTCCAGTGGAATTTCGTTTAAAATAGCCTGAATAAATTTTGTAGATGATAAAACTTACGATAAAGTTGTGTGTACAATTCTTTTATTCCTTGCGTGTTTCTAGATATCACGACTTAAAAATGCGTATGAGTTTGCCAAAACACTTATTTTGCACTAATACATTTGATTTGTCTTGAGTACTTCGTTCCCAGGGCAATTTTGAGAAAGATTAACTGACAAAAATGTAGCACAGCATAAAAGTTGATATAAGTAGTACCGAGGTAATCCTGCGCCCTTGATAGATCTGCCAAAACTGTTTCCAAAAAAGGTTGCAGGAGGAGGGGAGGGGGGGGAGAAGAGTTGGCAACGGGAAGAGGCATCGTGCTCCCTGTACCACTAACAAATTAACATACTGGCCCCGTGAAGATACAGGATACAGCCTAGGAAAAAGAAGAAGAAGAGCAGATAATTTAAATCTGAACACCATCTTAGTTGATGTGTTACGGTTTACAACCGGAAAGTCAAAGCTATGAAACTGGTGGTTTCCCTATAAATTTGATTTTCACAAACATCTACTTTTCTCAAAACTTTGTGTATGTTGTTTGGGCCCTTATGGTTCTCAATGCCTCAATTATGGTCAGAGTTTACGTGAGTAGTCGTGAAAGAACCATATACGATATTTACAGTTCACTACAATATTACGCATAGTAAACACGTAATGTTATGGAATAGTGGTACTTCTCAGTAATAGGTATTGAATCTAACGGGACTAAAGTGGGAAGGTGGGGGTTTTGGGCGGGGGCAACTAACATCTAACACAACACTTGCAACAGAAAATATACAGAAAACGTAACAAGGACATAAGCAGGAAATAAGGAGAAAAAAATACTGAATTCCATAGAGTAAGGGCACTACACAGGTAACGAAAATGCAGAAACAATCCTTGGACTCGATAACTAGAATGGAGCTATATAGGATAGTTCTACTGATCGATTCCAACATTCATTATTTTCAGCGTTGTTTTCGTAGTAGGTGTGTGCAGTTCTTTGCTACAGGATTTCTGTTTTTGGTGTCGCTTTCAGTACTACCGTGATAAATAAAATACCTAGGAACCGGTATCTTGATTTCACCTACATAGGTCAATTCCAGTCGTCGATTCCATGGTTTGTTATTTATACCGTTTTTGCAGTAGTAAAGGAATTAATATCATAAGTTGAATCCTAAAGGAATTAGCAACCTTCGCGTAAAGAAAATAACGTAATAAAGGAACGTAGAATCGGCAATTAGAGCGGTACCACATACGAAAACTCTAAAAGAATGCACTGTAGATTATGCTTTCTTGGTGTTGCTTTCTGTAGTGCTGTTGTTACAGTAGGTGTGTATTGTGCATTCTTTGAGAATTGTCATCCATGCTATCACTCTAATTGTTGATTCCACATTCCGTTATTCTTCATTTTTACTGGCTGTTAATTATTTCGTTAAGGATTTGACTTGTTCGTATCGCTCACTAAGCTACTGGTAAAACGCTAAAAGTAACAAATGTTGGAATCAACAACTAGACTCGTATAGAGGCACAAAAAAAGTCGCAGCAAAAGTAAACACAAACACTCTATGAAAAATCACGACTTGACTCGTATAGACACACAAAAAAAGTCGTAGCAGAAATAAACACTATGAAAAATCACGAAAAATAATGAACCGTGAAATGGAGAACTGAAATTAAGCTATGTAGCAGTCCTCTTAGGTTGTTGCCTAACCACACGCTCGGCGATCGTGCGACATTCTAAAAAAAAGAAAAACAGCCAAATTTTTGTGGGAACCAAGATTATAAATATAGCTTCAAATCGTTTCACATGTAGCAATTTAAGCTTTGCCCTTAGGTTCTTACTTAAAGTCCCCGCCGGAAATCGTGTCATATTCGGAAAAAAAGTAGCCATATATATTTAGGAGAACCAAGATTATAATTACGATTGCTACTTGATTCACTCACAGCAATTCGTGCTGTTCACTAAGGTTCCTGTCTAGCCACACCCTCGAAAATAGCGACATATTTGCAAAAAACAGCATATTTTACGTCAGTTACTAAGAGAACCACAGATAACATTTAATAAAGACGCCAGTACATCATGCAGTACATTCTTCACATCGTGAACTCATGGCGTCATACAGGATGTGACAGGTAAAAGCCGACAGTTGGAATCACAAATAGCACTTAATACCTGAAATTCATCTACAACCCGTTAGAAATTCTTTTAAAAGTATATTATTTCTTACGATAGGACCCTAGAAAACGTGTGTTTCAAGACAGCTTGGCGATGTACCAAACTTGTCGAACGTTATTTAAACGAGCGAATACGACAAGCACGTGGCACGGGCAGCTCCATATGAGCATTTACAATTTGTAGTATTCCGATCTCACTCTAATTACAAGATTTATAAAATTAATTTGTCTCCAGTACAAACTGCTTTAGACTAACCACGATAAACAGTCTGGACGATTGGTTTGCATAATTAAATCACCCTGAATATAATTGCTGTGTCGAAGGTCTCTATTTCATTAAACATATATGACGTGAGAATTTGTGTTATGTGTCCGCAGAAAGGAACAATTGATCGACGCCTCTAGTTTTGGCTGCTAAGCATTCACAGAAGTAAGATACTGGTTCGTGACTTACCAGACACCGCCATTGTTGCCCGTGCCCCTACTGCATTTCACGAACTTTGAAGGTTTTGCTGAATGCGGTTAGGAACACCCGAGTTGCTCACCATTCGAATCGTCTCAGACTGTTGCTCAGATACGGCCCGGACCGTTAAAGAGACCGCAGTATTGTTGAAAACTGCGTCACATCGCGATTTGTGTTGTTTACTCTAAGAGGGTACGCGGACAATTATCACCGTACAATTAAAGAAACTGCAAGCGATAATGACAGGGACACGAATGGTTGTGGCGTCTGGGGCAATGCCGCCGAGAACTAGGTCTGCCTAGCGCCCGAACGAAGGAAAGAAAGAAAACATATAATGAAACATTAAAACAGTAGGGAAAGATGGATAAAAATGGTAAAATGAATCAGCCAAAACAAAGTTCTCGCCACGTTAACGTAATCAAAATAGTTTATTAAAACTTCTCGACAGATTGAAAATTGTTTTCGGGATCGAAAACCTAAATCGGAGCCTTTACATTTCACTGACAAGTACACTACCACCAGAGCTATCCAAGCGCGACTTACAGCCGCTTCTCACAGCTATACTTCCGCCAGTATCTCATCTAATACTTCCCAAACTTCACAGAAGCTCTCCTGCGGAACATACAACACTAACACGCCTGGAAGAAAGAATATTGCGGAGACACGGCTTAGCTCCAGGCTATGGATAATCCGAGCCACCGCAATATCCTTTATCCCAGGAGTGCTAATCTTGCCTAATGAGGCACTGAAGGGAGTAAAGCTGTGAGGACGTGCTCGGGATAGCTGACTAGCGCATTTGGCCCCGGCGGCTGTGGCGAGAGAAGCGGGTTGTGCTTACGTCTCCGCTGCTGGTAGCCGTGTGGTGTTCAAAAATGGTTCAAATGGCTCTGAGCTCTATGGAACTTAACATCTGAGGTCATCAGTCCCCTAGAACTTAGAACTACTTAAACTTAACTAACCTAAGGACATCACACACATCCATGCCCGAGGCAGGATTCGAACCTGCGACCGTAGAGGTCGCGCGGTTCCAGACTGAAGCGTCTAGAACCGCTCGGCCACACCAGCTGGCCGTGTGGTGTTGTCAGTGAGTTTAACGCCGTTGAACTTTCGTAACTTATTGCCACAGATCAGACAGCATTTTTGATGGCAGAACCTGTAAGGAAGGACACTTTGAAGTTTATGTTTGACAATAACTATGCACGACCTAAGCCGTTTGTGGTAGAGGACTTTATGGAAGAAGCAGTTAACAGTTGAGGATATAAGTGGAATCCTTCCTTCGACCAGTAGTAGACTATCTTAAGCTAAAGAATCCCGAAAAATGTGATCTAATTGTGGAATTATACACCAAGTGATCAAAAGTATCCGGACACCTGGCTGAAAATGAACTACACGTTCGTGGCGCACTTCATCGGTAATGCTGGAATTTAGCATGGTGTTGGCCCACCCCTAGCCTTGATGACAGCGTAGACTCTCGCAGGTATACGTTCGGTCAGGTGCTGAAAGGTTTCTTGAGGAATGGCAGCCCGTTCTTCACAGAGTGCTGCACTGAGGAGAGGTATCGATGTCTGTCGGTGAGGCTTGGCACGAAGTCGGTGTTCCAAAACATCCCAAAGGTGTTCTATAGGATTCAGGTGAGGACTCTGTGCAGGCCAGTCCATTACAGGGGTATTATTGTCGTGTAACCACTCCGCCACAGGCCGTGCATTATGAACAGGTGCTCGATCGTGTTGAAAGATGCAATCGCCATCCCCGAATTGCTCTTCAATAATGAGAAGCAAGAAGTTGCTTAGAACAACAATGTAGGCCTGTGCTGTGATAGTGCCACGCAAAACAACAAGAGGTACTAGCCCTCTCCATGAAAAATACGACCATACCATAACACTACCGCCTCCGAATTTTACTAATTTCACTACAAACGTTGGCAGATGACGGTCACCGGGCATTCGCCATAACCACAGCCTGCCATCGGATCGCCACATTGTTTACTCTGATTTATCACTCCACACAACGTTTTTCCACTGTTCAATCGTCCAATGTTTACGCTCCTTGCACCAAGGGAGGCTGTCGTTTGGCATTTACTGGCCTGATGTGTGTCTTATGAGCAGCCTCTCGACCCTGAAATTCATGTTTTCTCACCTCCCGCCTAACTGTCATAGTGCTTGCAGTGGATCCTGATGCACTTTGGAACTCCTGTGGATAGATGTCTGCCTATTACACATTACGACCGTCTTCAACTGTTGGCGGTCTCTGTCAGTCAACAGACGACGTCGGCCTGTACGCTTTTGTGCCGTGCGTGCCCCTTCACGTTTCCATATTACTATCACATTGGAAACAGTGACCTAGTGTGGAAATTTCGCGTACAGGCGTATGACTCTAGTGACACCCAATCACCCGACCACGTTCGAAGTCCGTGAGTTCAGCGGAGCGGCCCACTCTCGTCTCTCACGATGTCTAATGGCTACTGAGGTCACCCATATGGAGTACCTGGCAGTAGGTGGCAGCACAATGTACCTAATATGAAAAACGTATGTTTTTGGTGGTGTCAGGATACTTTAGATCACATAGAGTTGCTGAAATTCATCCGTCGACCAGTAGTAATCCGTCTATCTTAAGTTAAAGAATCCCGAAAAATGTGACCTACTTGTGGGTTATACTGAACATTCTGTCGGCAATGTCGGTGATGTTACTGTTATGAAAACGAGACTTGGACTGTTCCCTCACGTATAATCGTCTGTGGATATAGGGCTATTAATATTTATGAGGGGCAGCCTACAGCATGCACTGGATGTGGTTCCACGCGGCATGTACCCTTTCAGTGTCCGGAGCGCCGAGTGAGCCAACTACGGACGAGGGAGGCAGCTGTACCACCCACTATGTCGCAACTGCCAACTACTGATAACGTACGTCCCAGCAGTTCTTGGAACCCTAGCTAAGACATCAGAGGAAGTTACTGATGATCCTGCGGGCCACTTCGAAGAGGACACACGGATGGAAAAGACCGAAGCAGAAAATGCAGATATGCGGCCCCACGACAATAAACGAGGCAGTGGTGTAGATACTGCGCACAACAGCGCAAACGACGACGACATGGCCGCAGCTCCAAATACTCAGCACAAGTCCGCATATGAGACTGTATCACAGATGACAAACGACGAAACGACAGAAAGCTCCACCACAGAAAACATAAAACGGAGGATTGCCCATCACGGAATTGAAAAAAAAGTGCGCCCACCTGAGAGGAAAAGCGAAGCGAGCACTACAGAAACTACATGACACACCATCGGAAAGACAATAAGATCACCAATAAATGGCGAAGAAATCATGGGTAGCAGAACTGTCAGACCGTGAAATAGGAAAATTAAAGGAATACAAAAACACCACAAAAATTAAAAAAAAATTTCAGCAAATACGAACAACCAACCTACGGAGGCACGAAATGAGAAAAAGGAAACACGGAAATCCAACCATCCACAGGTATCGGAAGACGATAAGGAAGAAGGTGTTCATAACCAGGCAATGGCGGCGACTCTAGAAGATGAGGCTCGAAGAATCGGAAAAAATTTCAGGAGAAACCCCAAAGCAAAGAATGCCAAATGGCTGGCGTAGAACACAGGGACGTATTGAAAATCTCATTCCGTACAGCAACGACGTGTCTGCAACATTACACGACAATACACATAGGAATGAAGAAATGGAAGAGTGTAATCTGCCAGCAACACACGGTGGCAGACGCGATACAGGAACGCTCGGTGGCATGGGTGCAGACATGGGAGACGACTTCTATTAAAGCACAGCTGTGAATCGAGGACTGACCGAAATGAGTACTGACACTGATTTACAATCATATAGAACAGCTTGTGAGACCTGAGTTTCTTCTGGCGTATACAACTTTCAAATAACTTCCGAGAATTCAGCCAGGTAACACTTTCAGCGACCGCCGATATTTCGGTGGGAAAACACCCCGCCATTTTCAAGGCAAACTGCAACGGACAGGCGACGTACATGTAAATTATGTTATATAATAACACAGAGATATTGACTTGTACGTCCAGCTATTGGAGGCAGTTGAGATTAAACTAGCGAGCAACCTCGGTAACAGGGATGGAGGTTTTTGTTTAAACCCCCTTGTCAAAAAACAGAGAGACAGAGTCAATGCTACCTCACCTGCGAGTTCGTAGTCTCACTATCGACAGCTCCGACTTTGATCATCTTTGGTGGCACTAGTGTTCAGTGTGTGTGTTATCTTTCCTGCATCAGTCCGAGAACCGAGGTTTTAAATTTACATGTACGTCGCCTGTCCGTTGTAGTTTGTCTTGAAAATGGCGGGGTGTTCTCCCGCCGAAATATCGGCGGTCGCTGAAAGTTTTACCTGGCTGAATTACCGGAGGTTATTTGAAATATAGCACAGCTACCGTTAGCATTAACAGAATCTCTAATCTGACTAAAATAGAGTGCATACGAGATTTTATATATACTTTCGGTAAGACAGTCATGTTGCACGAAGTGTGCGTAAACAGGGTGGAACATATCGCGATATACGATGCTATCCTCAATAGAGGACCTAAAAGCGGTACCCCCACGTTATTCAGGGATGGAACTATACCTAGACGTGTTAAAAAGTTAGGAAGTGGACGAGGAATTTCTGTCGAAACAGACACAGCTCGGTTCGAAAGCCACACTGGCTAAAACTATCTTCTTTCAGGAAAGCATAGTTGAATTAATCAATCCCGCGAAACAAAACTCCAACCTTGTTGGTGATTTCAACCGTGTTCTTTCCGCCGCCGATCAATCACCCGATCCCAACATAGGATTAGATCTGGGAGACTTAGTGAAGGGATTGCACCTCGTTGACATCTTGCACAGCTAGCCAAGAGGGAACCCAGGGTTCACCTATATCACTAGCCACTCTATGCACAGAATAGACCAAATCTACGACTCTAGTACCCTGAAAGTGTATTCAGCGCAGAAACTTGTCCTGTCATTTTTTCTGCTCATTTCGCAGTTGTGTCTAATATTAACATGCCAAGGCAAAGGACATTTAGGGGTAGGAGTGTGTGGAAATTCAATATCTCACAGCTGATGGTCACAGCTTGAGCACGAGTTAAATTGAGGTTGGTAAATGTGCTTAAGGAACATACGGCGCTGCAGAACTAAGCTGGAATGGTGGGTAACACACACAAAACCTAATATACGAAATTTACTAAAAATGGTGGGAAACACACACAATGGAATTCTACTTCCGGTGTCTAAGAGAATTACATGGAGATGCTGCAAATATGCCACGTCACATCATGAAAATATAACGGGTCAAAGCCAAAATAACGCTGTGAAACGTCAACAAATATTGGGAGTTAAAATAAGATCGAGAGACAAAAGCGACGTCGAGCATGAAATGGTGATTGATGACTACTTATCCACCTACAGTACATCAAAAATTTTGTCCAACGAGACTATATTCCGCAGAAGACACTGACGACAACGACAATTTAGAGGGTTTTTTAAACTGCACTGAACCGACTATGACGGGAGCAGAAAATGCAGATCTGGACTCTCAGATTACTGAAGAGAACTGTACGAAGCGTTGAAAGGAACCCCGGGAAACAAACACGCTGAACCTGATGGATTAAAGTACTGGAATTTGATCGGCAATATGTTGACCGCAGTGCTCAACGAAAAATGTACATCTGCCACCGGCCGGGGTGGCCGAGCGGTTCTAGGCGCTACAGTCTGGAACCGCGCGACCGCTACGGTCGCAGGTTCGAATCCTGCCTCGGGCATGGATGTGTGTGATGTCCTTAGGTTAGTTGGGTTTCATTAGTTCTAAGTTCTAGGGGACTGATGACCTCAGAATTTAAGTCCCATAATGCTCAGGGCCATTTTGTACGTCTGCCACACTTCGTCGTGAGTTTTTAGAGGAGCTCATAATGTTGATCCCTAAAGAGAACTGCGCTAATGATTTGCAAAACACTCGTCCTAAATCGCTTCTAAACGCTGACTACGAAACTAGCTGTTACCGTATTGCTTCATCGACTGAACACCATTGTCGGTCTCCTCACAGGTCAGTATCAGACGCGTACCGTCCCTAGGAGGACAATGCAGCAAGCGCTGTAGGAATACCGTGATCTAACGGCTGTCGCTTCGGCATCCAACTGCAGAGTGACCATCATGTTGTTAGACATAGACAAAGCGTTTGACAGGGTCCATCACAATTACCTGCTACGTGTCATGTCGAAAATGCGATTGAAGCCATTTTTTGTAAATATCATCAGGAGATTATACATTCATTTAACTTCAAGAATTCTTGTAAATGGACAACTAACATAAGGAATTCCCATTCTACCGTCGATACGACAAGGCTGCCCCCTCTCGATGCTACTGTTCTCAATATCAATCGAGCAAGCTCTACGACCACTATCTGAGAAGCTTAATGGAAATGAAAATGGAGGCAACAAATATGTTTATAGATGTTACAGTGATGACCTGGCCGTGTACATGTCTGATCCAACCGATGTTATGAAGTTACAAGACGTGATTCAAATATGTAGTTACTATTCTGGAGCTAAAGTCAATGTAAGAAAATCCAGCATTCTGCAGTTAGGTCGAGGGATATGATTCATTGAAACTGGACCAGTAGAAAAGCAGATAGCATCAAACTTGTAGGGATGTGGTTCAGCGAATGCCCCACCAACAGCCGCATCCGGTAGGCGCACGGTCCACGGCGTCTTGTCACGGCCCGCGAGGCTCTCCCCGTCGGAAATTCGAGTCCTCCCTCCGGCGTGGGTGTGTGTTGTCCTTTGTGTAAGTTAGATTAAGTAGTGCGTCAGCTTAGGGACCGATGACCTCAGCAATTTGGTCCCATAAGACCTTACCACAAATTTCCAATTTCCTACCGAGACAACAGCCTTGAATTTTAAAATGAAGCTCAGTAACAGCTGAGCGATATTAAGAAAGAATTCCACTCGTCTTCTAGTAATAACAGAAAAAAATCACGCTGATAAATCGTGCTATGCTACCTAAGGTGTACTCCCTCGCAAGTATTTTCCCCTTGCCTCCGACAATACAGAAACGCAATGAATCTGTTCCAGCGTAGTTCGTATGGACATGGTGTGTCCTTATGGTTAATTACCAAACCGTGAATCTACCTGAAACAAATGGTGGCTTAAGGCTAACCAACATTAGAGATAAATGCAGAGCTCTGTTGATATTTAGGACAGCAAATGTCCTAGCAACAGGTGACGGAAATCCCACAGCAGACGTTGTGAATGTTGCGTCTCCTCCAGATAGCAGGTTTCCAGCTATGGTCGGCCATATTAGTTATAGGTTGTTGCATATTAAAACACATATTATAGACAATAAGTACGTCAGATAAAGGGTAAGGAACTGAACAAGCAAGGAAGTCTATAAAGTGCTGGCAGAAGATAAGTGTGTAAGCAAATTAGCAAAGAACTTCCCCACAATCTCTTGGAGTAAAGTTCGGCAAAATATTCGTGTTACAACCTTACTGTCGCATGTATGAGATACGTTATTCAAATGGTTCTAAGCACTATGGGACTTAACATCTGAAGTCATCAGTCCCATAGACTTAGAACTACTTAAACCATCACACACATCGAAAGGGTACAGTACCGCCCGACATTGAAAATAGGTACAACATACTTCATTATTTTTGTCAAAACAACACATTTTTTTGTAAAATAACTCAATTTCAATTAATACAGCGAAGCCGGATACCAGTGTAGAAATGAATGACAATTTATTTATTTAATTTATCGTATGTGCACTCCCACAAAATAAATCCCTACATCCAATTTGGTGAGATCTTTTGAAATGAATGAATGTATGGTCGTCTGCTAACCGCAGATAGTGAATGTGAACATATGATCATCTTTGAGTCGATCCTTTGGCCACCTTTGGTGGGACCAAAGACATGAAATTTACCAGAGCTTTGAGCGCCTGAAATGTAGCTGGCCAATAGGGTAGTAAGGTGCTCCCCCACTTCAGCAGAGGTGGAGAGGACCTCGAGAACGGCCATGTTTTAGGCACTCTGCCGCTGGATCCTGTGCTGTTAACACCTGTTTTAGATGTGCTCCGTAATGACGAAAGAGTGGAGGCATGGTATGCATGTGGAATATTTAAGAGTAGTTTGAAATAATAATTTCTCTATTTCAGGAACTTTTGTGGGGAGAATTAAATGTCAGGCAGGTAATATTAATGGGATTGTAGTAATCTTCGGAAGTGACCAACGGTCACAAAGAAACCACGTGTAGCAATAAGTTGAAATACTTCCGTGTGCTTAAGCTAAGCTGAATTACTAGCGTGTGTACAATAAGTTGAAATATTTAAGAAATAGCGTGTGTACCATAAGTTGAAATATTTAAGAAATGGCGTGTGCAGGACTTGAAATTAGAGACGAGTACTTCCACGTGGTGAGTACTGTGTGAGTCTCAATCTGTGTATGAGACAAAGGATAAAGAGAAGTACTCGTCCATGGAATCAGTTGACGACTCGCGTGTGTGATGAATACATTAATATTACCTTGCGTGTGACGCTAGATTCAAACTCTGAGAGAGAGCAAGGTGAGTCGGCCGTCTATCCAGCAGCGCCACATGGCTTGCATTGCACAGGAAGACGTGCATTTATCTCCAGAGTTCACAGTAGGAGAGTAGAATTACAAAGTGGGGCAGTGTCGTGTGAAACTGGGATCAATATTAATTGAAGTGGGAAAGCTGAAAGTGATAATGTTGTAACCATTCTCTGTGTAGTATTTCATATTGTTGTGTAGTGTATGTCATGTAATTTGGGTATGTGTGGTTTCCATGGGTGTGTAGCGAAGTAGTTTCAAAAGATTAGTGGGTTATGCTTGTTCGTTCTGTACCGCTCGGTCTGGAGGAAAGTTTCGTGATGATGATTGTGAGAGTCGAAGTGTGAGGTATGATAAAAGATCCACCAACCTATCCAGAAAGTGCACTGTAGCGTTAAATAAATTACGAGACCATAATATAGAGATTCACTAATGTAAAGCCATGCCCACTGGGCGGAATTTCTCATATTTTATTGTTGTAGGTTATCGAATTTGTGTGTTTAGGTTAGAGAATTTATCGGAATAAATCAGATAGTGAAAAGAAAGAGATTGGTAGACTATTCCTTCAAATTGTATGTTGTCATAATGTCCCGAATTTATAATGTGTGCGCCATTCATATTCAGTGGGATGGCCACGTGTTAATAAAAGCCGTAAAGTAAAAGACAAAAAGAAAATGTGGTACTGCCAGTGCGTAGTGTACAGTCAGAGTTCTGTAAATCACTGATAGTCAGATATGCGTTTCCGTTGCGTAGTAATCATATAGGAGGATAACTTGTAACTTAAGTGAGAGTACTAGAGCTAATATTACTCGATAACTAAGAATGAATCCACTCGCTTGGCAGACCACTCATCTTGCAGGCCTGACTGCTTGATGCCACAGTATGAGCAAGGCATGTGGGTGCCTCTCATAATTTAGGGTCGACGGCCGACTCACCTTGCTCTCTCTCAGAGTTTGAATCTAGCGTCACACGCAAGGTAACATTAATGTATTCATCACACACGCGAGTCGTCAACTGATTCCATGGACGAGTACTTCTCTTTATCCTTTGTCTCATACACAGATTGAGACTCACACAGTACTCACCACGTGGAAGTACTCGTCTCTAATTTCAAGTCCTGCACACGCCATTTCTTAAATATTTCAACTTATGGTACACACGCTATTTCTTAAATATTTCAACTTATTGTACACACGCTAGTAATTCAGCTTAGCTTAAGCACACGGAGGTATTTCAACTTATTGCTACACGTGGTTTCTTTGTGACCGTTGGTCACTTCCGAAGATTACTACAATCCCATTAATATTACCTGCCTGACATTTAATTCTCCCCACAAAAGTTCCTGAAATAGAGAAATTATTATTTCAAACTACTCTTAAATATTCCACATGCATACCATGCCTCCACTCTTTCGTCATTACGGAGCACATCTAAAACAGGTGTTAACAGCACAGGATCCAGCGGCAGAGTGCCTAAAACATGGCCGTTCTCGAGGTCCTCTCCACCTCTGCTGAAGTGGGGGAGCACCTTACTACCCTATTGGCCAGCTACATTTCAGGCGCTCAAAGCTCTGGTAAATTTCATGTCTTTGGTCCCACCAAAGGTGGCCAAAGGATCGACTCAAAGATGATCATATGTTCACATTCACTATCTGCGGTTAGCAGACGACCATACATTCATTCATTTCAAAAGATCTCACCAAACTGGATGTAGGGATTTATTTTGTGGGAGTGCACATACGATAAATTAAATAAATAAATTGTCATTCATTTCTACACTGGTATCCGGCTTCGCTGTATTAATTGAAATTGAGTTATTTTACAAAAAAAATGTGTTGTTTTGACAAAAATAATGAAGTATGTTGTACCTATTTTCAATGTCGGGCGGTACTGTACCCTTTCACCACCGGCTACCCATGCAGAAAAAAATGGCACGGCACTATCCTTGCAATGCGAGGGTAGTTCCGAACATTTTTTTAAGAAAACTGTATTAGAACAAACATAGCAAGTCATCAAAATAACCAGGAGGAGACCTTAGCCCCTGGTGACCTCAAATTGACGACCAAATGTTGTTACTTTAGCAAGTTTTTGACAGAGTTGTTGCATTATTGTACTCTCCACAATCCGGAGTAACGTACACATACATATTTATAACAGTCCAAATGACAAATAAAACATCACATCATACAAATAAAAAAAATAATGGTGAGATAAAAATTGGCTTAGTTACTGGGATCTTCGTTATTTTTATGAGTAATCCAAACTTCACTAATTCTATGACAAATAAAAAAAATACTAATTGTACTCGTGAAATTTTAAACAGCTCACCGTCCAAACACAGAGCAAGTAATCTGACATTCATAAATTGCGGGGTAAAACCCTTTACACAGCAAAGTCTAAATGCAAAACAAAATCAACAAAAGAAAAACATTCCGTACACCAGTTACATGTAGAATGTCAGGCTCCATACCATTACTCTAAAATATACATCAAACGTACAGAGAAATAAAACTGAGAAGAAAAACAATGAAATATACCACAAGTTACATCCTGTTTAGGTAATATAGTTCGTCTAAGACATCATGTCATACCTCATTAACTATCATCACCTAAGCAATTGCCACAACTACTCGACAGTGAGTTTAACCTTATCCTTATCCACCAGTACAAATACCTGCTGCTGAGCCAGTCAGTCCATCAACTTTGATCAATACACGCAATAAATAGTTAGCAATAAGTACTTGAATCCACCAGTAGCTCTCGTATCTTACTCTACTGCTCGTTTCTCTGTTGTTACACATTTAGACGACAAGAACTTGCATTTCGACTAGCCTTCGTTACACTTTAATGTGAAATATCACCACTGTGATAATGAAAATAAGTGGCTTCAGTCAACACACCAACAAGATCACAACTGTCCACGACATCAAAATGCATCAGTTAATTCCGATGTTTGTTGTGCAATGCAAACTCTTGTCCCCTGTGACAACCTTACTGACCAATGCAACAAGAGCCGCTACGTTAGTATTACGCCACTGGCTAATAATTAAAGCATCATTGTACCAAATATCCTAATAAACATGTTACGTGTACTTGATAACCCAGAACAAACAAACAAACAACAATAAAAACACACTAACTATTCTACACACAAATGTTGATAAAATACAATTACACTTGCTGTCCCTTCAGGAATGAAACATATATAAAATACATTTACACAATTACAAATACATTATTCCCTATCTTGCGAGTCACACGGAAACATTTCATTCTGTGATTTTCTTGGGGTCAAAAAAGTTGCTGACAGGTTCCCTAGAAACACTGTCTCGGTGTCAAAGCTCTCCCATGGTTACCCAGACGAAAGTCTTTAAGTCACTTAAATCGGCATTTTGAACACGCACTGAACAGTAAACTGTATCTCACATAAACACAAGTGTCATAGTCACACTCAGCGTACCATACACACGAATCTGGTCGTCCAGAAATGGCCCTACAACTACTATTACCCACGGTTCTGTCCTTTCAGTTCATGGTGTAATTAAAAGTCGTAAGTTCCAACAAACAGCACTTATTCCCGCACCAATTCAAGAAATAACTCCTACTACAGACGCAAATGTCAATGTCCCACTCTAGTTTCTTGCTTTCATACAATAATTAGTCACCAAACGACAACTGTCCTCTTCAAGAATACCAAGCGTCCCACATGCAATTCACAAAGCACATTTAACAAGTCACTGCCAAAAGTTTATGGATCCCACCGTTCAGTGGTCAAGAAAAAACAAAACAATCGTCCTGTCTGCTAAAGACAAAATCTTTTCCACCACTCACAACGTGGAAACACCAGTCCTTCACTTTCCACCTTATGGAGACATACGAGCAGTCATCTTGTTTCACGGCTCCACAGTCCAGTACTAGTTAATAGTTGCTGGTAAAAAATGCCCGCCGGGCTCTGCCGCGCGTCGTCCATTCTGCCGTGGCGCCGCTGCGCGCCCCGTTGAGCAGAAGAAACCACCCGCTGTTGCCTCCGCGGGATACTTCCCCCAGTCGTAAGGGTGGCGGAACTTATGAATGGCCAGTGGTACGTGCGTGTCGCCCCAGGCCGTTGACCTGCTGTAGCGGGCGCGTGGAGCGTACCCCGACCGGCAATGGACTGGGGAGTGCCGCGGTTCTGTTGCCGCCGTCTGCTTGGCTTATGTGGTACGGGCGTGTTCGGTGTAGCCCTCAGCGCTACGACACCCAATCTTCCGTGCATCTCGCAACATTACAGACAAAAGGATATTCTTACAGTATTTAAATACTCATTGATTACATGTATGATCTATTAGATACATTGGTAATAAAAGAATCTTTGTTCTAAAAACATAAAATCATACCCCCTAGTTTTCTACACATAAAACATCAACATTTATCCCTTTTCTATAAACAGCCCACACTTGTGCTATTGCTTGTACCTGTCGTCCTTCATACAAAACATGAAAGTGTTAAAAAAAGGAATAAGAAACAATCTATACAGCTCATACTTACAATATCAAATAGTAGACTACTTTAACATCCTATCACAGTGAAAATATTAGAAACTGTTGCTCCTAATACTACAATATACAACGCACCTTTGTGCTTGTGACAGACTGAAATTAATACCCCTTGAAAGTGTTCCAACAAAAAAAATAAGAAATCATCTACACAGCTCACAATTACCTACCACATGTTATTAAATAGTAAACTACTTTAACATCCTAACACAATAAACATTTTAGAAACTGATGACTCTAAATCTACAACATACAATGCACCTTTGTGCTTGTGACAGACTGAAATTAGTATCTCTTTATATATTTTACATTTTATTATATATAGCAACATTTCTAGGACACGTATGTACCATCCACATATCAGATCCTGACCTGCCATCGAGGTTCATCCAAATCAAACAATACACAATAATGTTTCAGTTACAGATCGGTAGCATCCCCTTTACAGGAGTGTGCGCATTGATCACAGTACTCTACGACTCTCACTCACCAGACATCACATTTTCCTTCTCATTCAGTCCATTAATACACTAACAGAATAGGTCTAGAAGTCAGCTAACCTTAACACCACCACACTCACGACAACATATCATTCCTTTGCTTCCTTATACTCATAACACCACCACTCTCACGACAACATACCATACCTTCGCTCCCTTGTACTCAACCACATAACACATGAAGCTGTTTCGGAGATAGCTTTCCAGTCTCCAAATTCGTCCTTTCACTCTGGCATCTCTCTCCATCGGCTTAGCTCTGCATTCAATTTGCCGATTAATCATTCTGCTAAATATCAACTTTAGAATTGCGGCATTTCATCTAAGAACAAAAAATACACAAATTATTCATCCTGCAAAATAACTGTACACATTCTTGGTACCGTTTTGATTAGTTATACTGGTATTAGGCTTCAACAACAACAACAAAAATATTATCTTTGCAATATTGCAAATGTTATGGTAAGAATCAGATTTACACTTATATTACATCTTACGTCAGTATTCCACAACGTTCACCAACTGGATCTCATACTCCCTTTATGTCCCTTCACGTTGTGCAGTTGTCCTCATCTCTTCATTCGTATTTCGGCTCTCCGTCCGTCCATTACTCCATCATTTCCTGGTCTTCCTTCGCCATTCGCATCAATCTCTATTGCAGCATACATCTAAGACATCTAAGACATCTCCACATTATTAATTCTACTCACCTTTATTTACCACCGTTTCATCACGTCGAATCTCTTTTTATTAATCCCACTGCTTCACGTCGCTTCTTTCCTTAAATATCACCTTTATCCACTACTATTTATCACGTCGCTTCTCTATCTACCATCTTTATCCACTCATTAATCATCACGTCGTTTCTGCTTGATCCTTATTCATATGACAAAAAATACGTACATACACCACTCTGTCGACTCCTGTTCATGACTCATTCGACCAGTCTATTCCGTCATACTTCCTGACACCCCGCCTGAAAATTCTTATGTTCGATTTGACCCTGCACAACGTTACACACCAGAAAAAAAAAATACATTGACTACCTACCACAAATTGCCTACTTTTGATCTATCCTTAACTTTTCCATAATTTGATGTTAGAAATGTGATGAAGCCCACGCGATTGTTTTCCCTTGATCGTCTCAATCAGTACAGCATTTTCATGGGCAATCCGCCTCACTCTGAATGGTCCACTATACACAGTAAAGAATTTGCCAGTTAGGAATCTAAGCTTACATGAAAATTAAATGTGTGCAGAGAATATACAAGCTGGGAGAAAGATACATCACAAGTGTTAGAAACTTTGGTGCTAGTGGCCTCTTTCCCTAACACCAGATTCCGAACAACCATACACAGCACTTCATTATAACTGTCACCACGACAATGACATCAGATAGCATCTAATTTAAAAACTTCGATCACAATGTTGCCTTTTTACATTACGTGTTAATTACCTGCCATAGTCAAATCGCACTAATTAAACTGGACTCATTGGCATTATTACATAACATTTTAGCAAGTGGTTCCTTTGAAGAAACAGTTCTTTTACTTTACTGTTCGAAATAAAAAATTTGCAAATTTTGCTCTGAGAGTCCAGCCTAACAGATGCCATTACTGGTGTTTTATTCTCTGATCAGAAGTATGGTATTTGCATTCCTACATATTAGTAGAGTATGTCTGCTACATAGCCAATTTTCAGTGCCAGCTGCATGTGTTTTAAGGCAAGATGCTAAGGGCTGATATGTTGGATTAGTTTCTCCTATCCTTCAATCCATTATGACAAGAATGAAATGCCTGGATTCCATGCTCTCCTGTCATTCTGATAGTTTCTGCCGTTCCTATCCTCGACACTATGTGACCCATGAGTCATGTCTCCGCTTACGATGTTGCTCTCATTACCAAGTTCCTGCGACAAGTGCTGAAATGACGAAGAATCGTCTACGCCTCTGCCTGCTATCGCTATATCTCTGCGCAATTTCACTGGCAACTTCGTTATACAGATCCTAATGAACTCCACAGTTTCGTATGGCACATCCAAATACCTGTTTTGTCTCAGCATTTCCTGACAGCACGACACTGGATATCTTATACCATCTTCGTTACAATTTGGCATCATCAATATGCTTTGCTTAACCATGTCCTGCTTACTTTTCGTCCAGAATTCATTTAAATAACTACTGCAGTCTTTAATGTCTTCCTGCATTTTCGCTCTAGCCTCGTCCCTCAAATGGTTATACACAAACTTCGTTTTGAGGAGCGGTCCCCACGATGAAGGTAATGAATCTTGAAGTTGAGAAAGCCTTGGACTATACCCAGTTGGGTTTTCAACCTGTTTTATCCGGCACAACCGTTCTTCTGACTCTCTGAATTCGTCTTCCTCTTTCTGCCTATTTTCGCTTTTTGAGTTTATCTCACTCTCCCTCTGCAATCTACCTGGTGGTGTGTCACCTTCGCTACTGCACGCTAATTGCAACTGTGCTAGTTCTTCACTATGTTTCCTACTTATTTCGAATTGTGCCTCTTTAAACTGTAATGGTGATTGTATCTCCTCCTGGTCGGCATAAACCTCTCGCTGCGTACTGTCAGAACCGGTCTCGCCTCTTGTACTGATCTTTTCTGCATCTGCACTAATCGTATTCTTTCTGACCACTACCTCTTTGATTCGCTCATCCGGCAACACGTCCCTACGTTCAGCAGTATCATTCTCTATTGCAAATACTTGTACCTCCAAATTATTAGCTTTTTCTTTCGCGGCGTCACATACTTGCTTCAACGCACCCAGATTCTTCTCCCCCTCATCTAACCGATTATTAACTGCGGACAGACGCTCATCGATAACTGTGTGTAGCTTCCTCATTGCCTCTTTATTCCCCTTATCCATTGCCTCCAATCTTTCCTTATTTGCTTCCAATCTTTCCTTAGTTGCTTCAAATCTTTCCTTATTCTCCCTTTCTCTCTCTTTATTCTCCCTATCTCTCTCCTTATTGTCTCTATTCATCTGCTGTAACAACTGCAGTAGCACACTGTCATTTGCTACTTTCGGTGAGCTCACCTCGTTCGTCCGAGAAACCATAGCTTCGCTAAGGGTAGCTGCACTTTCACTGCATACCTGACCTAGTCCCGGCTCGCCCGCGTCGTCGGGAAAAGCCCCCGATTGTGAACAAAGCCCGCCACATAAAGGATCACCTTGCAGCGGTCCACTGAACAGTTCATCCCCTTCCGCGTGTTTGCCGTCCCCGCTCATTAACAGATGGTCAACAGCTACTTCCTGCTGCACTGCCACGTTCACCCCAGAATCGTTATTCTCCATGGTGGCTACACTTTTCGACTGCGACCTAGTTACTACGGACATTACGCAAAAAAAATTATACAACGATCTTCCAACCTTAGATGACGTAGAAAGCATTACATAAAAAAAATAAAAGATCCTCACCAATCCAGAAAGAAATTGCAAACAAAAAAATTTTTACTTCTTAGCGCTATCACAATACATTCCATAAAAAAAATTTTAACAGCAAACCCTAACAGCAGAATCCTGACAAAATATCCTGGCAAAATATATCCTGGCCAAATCATCCTGACAACAAAATATCCTGGCAAAATATATCCTGGCCAAATCATCCTGGCAACAAAATTATCCTGGCAAAAACGGAATCCTGGCAGGGTCGAAATTATGAGAGGCACCCACATGCCTTGCTCAGACTGTGGCATCAAGCAGTCAGGCCTGCAAGATGAGTGGTCTGCCAAGCGAGTGGATTCATTCTTAGTTATCGAGTAATATTAGCTCTAGTACTCTCACTTAAGTTACAAGCTATCCTCCTATATGATTACTACGCAACGGAAACGCATATCTGACTATCAGTGATTTACAGAACTCTGACTGTACACTACGCACTGGCAGTATCACATTTACTTTTTGTCTTTTACTTTACGGCTTTTATTAACACGTGGCCATCCCACTGAATATGAATGGCGCACACATTATAAATTCGGGACATTATGACAACATACAATTTGAAGGAATAGTCTACCAATCTCTTTCTTTTCACTATCTGATTTATTCCGATAAATTCTCTAACCTAAACACACAAATTCGATAACCTACAACAATAAAATATGAGAAATTCCGCCCAGTGGGCATGGCTTTACATTAGTGAATCTCTATATTATGGTCTCGTAATTTATTTAACGCTACAGTGCACTTTCTGGATAGGTTGGTGGATCTTTTATCAAACCTCACACTTCGATTCTCACAATCATCATCACGAAACTTTCCTCCAGACCGAGCGGTACAGAACGAACAAGCATAAGCCACTAATCTTTTGAAACTACTTCGCTACACACCCATGGAAACCACACATACCCAAATTACATGACATACACTACACAACAATATGAAATACTACACAGAGAATGGTTACAACATTATCACTTTCAGCTTTCCCACTTCAATTAATATTGATCCCAGTTTCACACGACACTGCCCCACTTTGTAATTCTACTCTCCTACTGTG
Organism: Schistocerca cancellata; assembly: GCF_023864275.1. NCBI lineage: Eukaryota > Metazoa > Arthropoda > Insecta > Orthoptera > Acrididae > Schistocerca > Schistocerca cancellata. Next base: position 17,590 of record NC_064628.1, on the reverse strand, counting down.
AACTCTGGAGATAAATGCACGTCTTCCTGTGCAATGCAAGCCATGTGGCGCTGCTGGATAGACGGCCGACTCACCTTGCTCTCTCTCAGAGTTTGAATCTAGCGTCACACGCAAGGTAATATTAATGTATTCATCACACACGCGAGTCGTCAACTGATTCCATGGACGAGTACTTCTCTTTATCCTTTGTCTCATACACAGATTGAGACTCACACAGTACTCACCACGTGGAAGTACTCGTCTCTAATTTCAAGTCCTGCACACGCCATTTCTTAAATATTTCAACTTATGGTACACACGCTATTTCTTAAATATTTCAACTTATTGTACACACGCTAGTAATTCAGCTTAGCTTAAGCACACGGAAGTATTTCAACTTATTGCTACACGTGGTTTCTTTGTGACCGTTGGTCACTTCCGAAGATTACTACAATCCCATTAATATTACCTGCCTGACATTTAATTCTCCCCACAAAAGTTCCTGAAATAGAGAAATTATTATTTCAAACTACTCTTAAATATTCCACATGCATACCATGCCTCCACTCTTTCGTCATTACGGAGCACATCTAAAACAGGTGTTAACAGCACAGGATCCAGCGGCAGAGTGCCTAAAACATGGCCGTTCTCGAGGTCCTCTCCACCTCTGCTGAAGTGGGGGAGCACCTTACTACCCTATTGGCCAGCTACATTTCAGGCGCTCAAAGCTCTGGTAAATTTCATGTCTTTGGTCCCACCAAAGGTGGCCAAAGGATCGACTCAAAGATGATCATATGTTCACATTCACTATCTGCGGTTAGCAGACGACCATACATTCATTCATTTCAAAAGATCTCACCAAACTGGATGTAGGGATTTATTTTGTGGGAGTGCACATACGATAAATTAAATAAATAAATTGTCATTCATTTCTACACTGGTATCCGACTTCGCTGTATTAATTGAAATTGAGTTATTTTACAAAAAAATGTGTTGTTTTGACAAAAATAATGAAGTATGTTGTACCTATTTTCAATGTCGGGCGGTACTGTACCCTTTCAACATCCGTGCCCGAGGCACGATTCGAACCTGCAAGCATAGCAGCTGTGTGGTTCCAGGCTGAAGTGCCTAGAACCGCTCGACCACAGTGGCCGGCAGCTACATGGTATTGCGCTTTATACAACACCACAAGCACAAATGAGCGTCTATTCAGGATCGGCTTGTCAAATACTGGACTGTCAGAACACTGATACACTCCTCCACCGTTTTATTTGCAGTGCTGCTAACGAGATATGGAAATGGACACGACATAAACCTGCCATTATGATCTGTACGACTGACAACAATATATGTGCTGGCTTAAGCTGTGGCTAGCGCACCAAGTGGCAAACAGGTTGCGAGAAGATCGACAGTAGGCACAAGCAATGCACCTATGAAGAGAGAGGCCAAAAACAGACTCGCAGGGGACGCGCCGCCAACGGCCTCTCGGCCGCCAGTATTTAGATAGCCGCTGTAGACCAGAGGGCGTGGTCAATCCTGGGCAGTCATCCAGTGAGTCAACGAGCCGAGTCATCAGTCGCAGCCCAAAGGGAATTGCATTCGCAGTTAGCTGAGCCTCTAACTCAGAGTCAGTCAGTACCTAGTGACCAGGGTAGTGTGCATAGCGGGACGTGTACTTCACCAGCAGTGAGGCTAACGTGGACTATTACAGAAGAACTGGTACCACAACACCTGGACTGTCTTAAGTGACTTCTTGTTCTTACGAATAAAGAACCTTGTTAATACAAGCGTGCAGTGTGTGTTATAGAAGAAGATACCGGCCACCAAACAACATTGTCTCCTTGCTTCCCAGGGTTCAAGCTTACAGTGACAACGAGTCGACACAAAAACTGGCCACGAGTATAATTCAGTGCAGATTTACTTGCTTTTCTTGTGTTTTTACTTGTAGGAGTGCTCGTATTCAAGTATTGCTAATCTCTTATTGTATTCTTACATGTATTCCAGGAGGGGAGCCGCAGAACTAATCAAATTTCTCTTTTCAGAGGCTTTGATTGCTTCTTTGGTATAACATATTTGTGTAAGCCGTGGCTACCCCACCGCTTCTACCCCAGCCCCAGCAGCTCAGCCGCAGACGGCCAGTATGATGGATCTAACACAAGCTTTTCAGTTTCAGAACCAACAAATTGCTGCTTTGATGATGACAGCACAACAACTTGTGGCTGCACAAGCCACGTCGGCCACACAACAGCAACAAGTGCCGCTGACCAGCATACCGGCGTTCCGGCAATTTAACGACACGGAAGAGGAATGGCTCGAATACCTGATACAACTTCTGAGCACATTATCAATTTCATAGTGTAGAAGGTGCTGTATAGCTACCTACAATACTTTCTTCTGATTGAGGGGTCCCCATTGTTCAGGTTAATACAAAAACTCTCCCCAACTGTATCTGCCTCCAGCACAGGCTCATCCGAGAATTGCGCCCGGCGAGCGCGCCCGTGCCCCGCGGGCGCGAGGCAGTGTAGTTCAGCGCCCCGGCCGCGACCGTGTGTCGCTAGTGTCGCCATAGGAGCGAGAGAGAGAGAGAGAGAGAGAGAGGTGCTGAGCGAGTGAGACCGCACAGCACTGCTCTGCGGTGGACTGTCCCGCGGTCAGATCCAAAGGAAACAAAATAACAGAGGAAGCGCAGCCCTGTAAAAGAGGCCGATGAGCGGTAAAACAAGCAAACCATTTACCGTTTAGGTAACAACTAGTGGTCGTGTGGCAGAATTACTACGCAAAGCTTCAGAAACCAATATGCAAAACAAGAATCTACGAACATCTTAGTTGTTTTCTGACCCACAGGTTCATTCTATTAGTACTGCACATGTACACTCGTCATATGTACAATAGGAGTCCTGTGAAAAGTTTATCAGTTTCTTCAATGAACTAGAGTCATAAATATTCTATTTTAGAAATAATTTTACGTAAGGGATATAGTCTCATTCTTACTGTTACCAGTTACAAGCAAATATTTTTTACTATACTTCGAGCTACACCTTTTTGTATCCCTTTTCAGAGTTTAGAAATCGGATCCTTAGTTTGCTGTTTTCTACGTAATAATTTTAGCCGACCTAGTTTGAAAACTTACTAAAAAATAGGATTAAGGTTATAAAGATCTTTAGTTCTTACAGTCAACATTGTTAAAGAAGACAATTAACATTTTACACTTTTTTTCTTTTTCGAGGAAACGATTTTGTCTATGTTTGGTACAATATTCCGTGAGACTGATAACGTCAAGTCAAATTTTTATCGCCAAGTAATGAACGGTTTTTAGTTTTAGCAAGTTTTAAAAGAGAGAAAAAGCGCTCAGATATATATGTGGAACCAAAGATCGGGAGAACTTCGGCCGCGTGCTTCTGGCAAAGAGGATATTTCTCTCCTGGAAGACAATTGTAAAAGTCATCCAAAGTTTGACACATAAGAAAGCGGTCCTTCAGGCGGATATCGCACTACAGGTCAATCAGCTCTAGTTGAAGCACTTGTGAGACGTCGTCTGCCCGAAGGGAAATTGGGCGAACAAATATATCTCAGGCCGGTTGAAGCTCACATACTATCTCCAAAAATCTGTTTTCAAGCTGTTCTTGTAATTCGCAAATGACTTGAACATAATCTGAAAAATTCACATCTTCTTTGACGCTGTCTAGTGCACGAAAGTGTCCACAATTCTCGCGCAATTGTTTTTCCCACAAAATAAGTATTTTTTTTCTGAAATGCTTGACTCGTCTGCACTAAACTTTTTTAAACACATCAGGTTCCGATGACATACTAAACATTTGGCATGATTTTCGACAGCAGTACACAGGAAATTAATTTCCCTCTCAGGTTTAAATAGTGCGGATGCGCCGCTCCTTTCTCTTTTTGTCTGCCGGTGTCGACTATTCGTCTCGATCCACTGTAGCCTTGCGTCTGTTGACTAACGGCTTTGTGTCGCTTTTGACGGCTGCTGGTGCAGCGGTTCGTCGCCTGTACGAAGCGCGCGTACAGCGGCATGGCGGCGCTCGGCGGGCGCTCCGCACAGCCAGCCAGCTCAGCGACACGGCTCGGCCACTGCGACAACATAACGAATTCGCCCGGGGCGCTGGCCGCGGGCGATCGCGGGCGCTGGCGCCCCAGGGGCACAGTTTGGACGAGCCTGCTCTAGCACTACAGAAGAAATTTGATTTAATACGAGCATTCTTATCTTAAAAGGAAGATATGTATCCTTAATATTGTATTGTATGTTAACCGGGGGTCTAGAAACGACGGAGGAGCTCCGTCCCCGCCGCAGCCGCAGTGGTCCACAACCCCACAATGACCACCGCAGTCCACTTCACCCCTCCGCCGCCCCACACCGAACCACTCTTTCAGGGTTACTGTGCGGTTCGGCCCCCGGTGGACCCACCCCCTCCCCCCATTCAATGTCTCACATCAGACGAGTGTGTAACCCCTATGTTTGCGTGGTAGAGTAATGGTGGTGTATGCGTATGTGGAGAACTCGTTTGCACAGCGATCGCAGACATAGTGTAGCTGAGATGGAATAAGGGGAACCAGCCTGCATTCGCCGAGGCAGATGGGAATCCGCCTAAAAACCATCCACAGACTGGCCGGCTCACCGGACCTCGACACAAGTCTGCCAGGCGGATTTGTGCCGGGGACCAGACACTCCTTCCCAGTCCGGAAAGCCGTGGGGGTCTAACGACGCACGGCTAACTGGGTGGGCATCCTCAGCATTCTTTTATATACACATAAGGAATATGTTTAAATTTTCAGGAAGTCTGTTCATTTATGGGTGCATAACTCACTGTAAGTGTACTTAGAACGTGTTTTATTTTTCGAGGAATGTAAGAATGCATTTCAGCTCACAGGCAACAGAGATACCTGATACCACCATTTCTGTTTGATTGGTGTAGTATCATCTGAGTTTATTTCTCTGTTGAAGACGACATATGATACAAAAGAAAAAAGTTCTAGCAGAGACCTTCGTCATTATCATCGCCAACGAAAATGGAAATGTGCACCTCCTGGCGAGTGGCGCGCTCCAAGTTAGGAGAAGTGGAATTAGTAAACAAAGAAAGAATAGTCCTTCGCGCATGCCAATTAATTGTACTTGAAAACAAGTGCATTGAAGCCAGGCGTATGTGTGTGTGTGTGTGTGTGTGTGTGTGTGTGTGTGTGTATGTGTGTGTGTGTGTATAAAGTATGGTATAATGGTTAGCACTCTGAATCCAAAGGAAACAAAAGTTGGTAGAGCACATGCCTGCAAAAGGCAACGGTTCCGATTCGATTATCAGTCCGGCATACAGTTTTAACCTGCCAAGAAGTTTCATATCAGCGTACACTCCGATGCTGTATGAAAATTTCATCTTGGAAACATCCTACAGGCTGTGGTTAAGCCATAACTCCGCAGTATTCTTTTTTCCACGATGCTAGTCATGCATGTTTCGCAGCAGAGCTTCTATGAACTTTGGAAAGTAGGAAGTGAGGTATCTCCGCAAGCAAAGCTGTGAGAAGGGGTCGTGAGTCGTGCTTGGGTAGCTCAACTCCAAGAAAACAAGACTAGATCCCTCAACTGCTTCCAAAGAGTGCAGTTTATAAATATGTATGTTCTTAGTAGAAAGTGTTACCGAAACCCACTGACACTGCTCACAAGCTTCTTGTTGCTATATATATATATATATATATATATATATATATATATATTTTTTTTTTTTTTTTTTTTTTTTTTTTTTTTTTTTTTTTTTTTTGGAGAAAAAATATCTTCAAAACTCCAGTTCAGATAACACTGGCTCGCCATGCAGGCAGGTTAGATACACTACTGGCCATTAAAATTGCTACACCAAGAAGAAATCCAGATGATAAACGGGTATTCATTGGACAAATATATTATATTAGAACTGACATGTGATTCCATTTTTACGCAGTTTGGGTGCATAGATCCTGAGAAATCATTATCCAGAACGACCACCTCTGGCCGTAATAACGGCCTCGATACGCCTGAGCATTGAGTCAAACAGAGCTTGGATGGCGTGTACAGGTGCAGCTGCCCATGCAGTTTCAACACGATACCACAGTTCATCAAGAGTAGTGACTGACGTATTGTAACGAGCCAGTTGCTCGGCCACCATTGACCAGACGTTTTCAATTGGTGAGAGATCTGGAGAATGTGCTGGCCAGGGCAGCAGTCAAACATTTTCTGTATCCAGAAAGGCCCGTACGGGACCTGCAACATACGGTCGTGCATTATCCTGCTGAAATGTAGGGTTTCGTAGGGATCGAATGAAGGGTAGAGCCACGAGTCGTAACACATCTGAAATGTAACCTCCACTGTTCAAAGTGCCATCAATGCGAACAAGAAGTGACCGAGACGTCTAACCAATGGCACCCCATACCATCACGCCGGGTGACACGCCAGTATGGCGATGACGAATACACGCTTCCAATGTGTGTTCACCGCGATATCGCCAAACACAGATGCGACCATCATGATGCTGTAAAAGCAACCTGGATTCATCCGAAAAAATGATGTTTTGCCATTCGTGCACCCAGGTTCGTCGTTGAGTACCCAATCGCAGGCGCTCCTATCTATGATGCAGCGTCAGGGGTAACCGCAGCTACGGTCTCCGAACCGATAGTCCACGCTGCTGCAAACGTCGTCGAACTGTTCGTGCAGATAGTTGTTGTCTTGCATACGTCCCCATCTGTTGACTCAGGGATCGAGACGTGGTTGCACGATCCGTTACAGCCATACGGATAAGATGCCTGTCATCTCGACTGCTAGTGATACGTGGCCGTTGGGATCCAGCACAGAGTTCCGTATTACCCTCCCGAACCCACCGATTCTAAATACTGCTAACAGTCATTGGATCTCGACCAACGCGAGCAGCAATGTCGCGTTACGATAAACCACAATCGCGATAGGCTACAATCTTCTTTATCAATGTGGGAAACGTGATGGTACGCATTTCTCCTCCTTACACGAGGCATCACAACCACGTTTCACCAGGCAACGCCGGTCTACTGCTGTTTGTGTATGAGAAATCTGTTGGAAACTTTCCTCATGTCAGCACGTTGTAGGTGTCGCCACCGGCGCCAACCTTGTGTGAATGCTCGAAAAGCTAATCATTTGCATAACACAGCATCTTCTTCCTGTCGGTTAAATTTCGCGTCTGTAGCACGTCGTCTTCGTGGTGTAGCAATTTTAATGGCCAGTAGTGTATAAGGATGTACGCACTCACCGTCTTGCGGTCTTCATACATAGAACATCCAAAATAATCGGCAGCAACCAGACTGGGATATACGAGAGACTATTCACCTCCTTAATACCTCAGGATGTGACGCCACCAATCAACGTTGGGCACACCAACCAAAGGCTGGGATACGTCAGCGTCTACTTCAGGGAAAGCAACTGCCGGCACCTGTCACCTCATCGTTTTAGTATATCTACACTTTACTTTGAACTGACAAAGAGACAACAACGAAATCCGATCGAAAAGAAAAACCCGGGTAAAACACGGAAACGTATATAGGCGAACATCACCAACCCCGTTCTTGTGTCGGTCATAGGTGCTGTATGGTATGACATTGTAACTAAAAAGATCTCCACAGGCGAAAAGATCCATAAAATTAAACTACGCCCTACACCATACTGTAACCAATGTCACTTCATAGATACAATGGCTCACACCTTCGTTTGTAGAGAGAACATCGTGATATGGAACTGGACGAGGGAAAAGTTATCGATTATTAACAGAACGACAGAGAATGCGATCACTGTGGACGATGTGTTACACCCGGGCTAGCACTTGTTCCCTGCCGCGAAGAACAATAGTTATACCTGGCCCTCGGAAAACGTGCCTACTAAATTGCCACCCAACAGCATGCACTCCTCAAAGCATTCATTTTGTATGTTCAGGAGCAACATCGTAATTTGGAAAAACATCCTAAGTATAAACAGTTGTTCCAAAACTTTTTTATTTGCGTTTTACCTCAAAACTGAGAGTCATTCCACATCGTACAGGGTGTCCGAAAAGTCTTTCCCTGATTACAAAAATTGATAACTCAGGCTAGAAGTAAGATAGACATATGAAACTGGTGTCTAATTGGTTACAAACTATCAAAGTTTTTTTCACACGTCAGTAAACTTCCACATGAGCACCCTCGGTAGCACGTAGCACATCTAGGCGATATTTAATTTCCGTGTGAATGCTCTCAAACGCTGATCATTTGCATATCACAGCATCATTAGCCAACATCACTGGAGGGATCGATTCGACGACTGTGGTTATCCGTTGCCGCAGGGTTTCAAGATCTGGTACACGTGTTCGGTAGACCACGTCCTTGACATAACCCCATAAAAAGAAGTCTAATGGGGTTAACCCCATAAAAAGAAGTCTAATGGGTATATGTCAGGAGAGCGTGGAGGCCAAACCATTGGCCCATCACGACCAATCCATCGCCCAGGAAAGGTCATATCGAGATAGGCACGGACGTCCAAACCCCGATGAGGCGATGCACCGTCTTGCTGAAACAAGGCATCGGGGTGATACTGAAGCAGCTGAGGAACAGCATACAGTTGCAACATGTCCAGATACACTGCAGATGTGATGGTAGCCTCAGCGAAGAAGAATGGCCCGATAATTCGATCGTGCAATAGCGCGCACCAAACATTCACCTTTGGACTGCCTCTGGTGCACTCCATGACGTCGCCAGGGGGTTGTGAACCCCAAATGCGCACATTCTGGCGATTCACTACCCCACTGACGAAAACGTTGCTTCGTCGGAAAAGGCAATTGGTCTGAGATAACCATCATCGTTCTCAATATGTGATAGCATTTCGACCGCAAAGTCATATCGACGTGTACTGTCATTGGGCAACAAGGCCTGAACGATTAGCACTTTGTATGCACGAAACAATAAACGTTTGTGTAAAATGTCACGGAGAGAGCTTTTTGGCATCTGTAATTCACGTGAGGCCCTGCGCACCGATTTCTTCGGACTTCGCAGAAAAGACTGCCTTACAGCTTGCACCATGTCTGCTGAGGTTCTTGGTCGACCACACCTCGGAAGGTCAGCAGCCGATCCTGTGTTCTTGAACCTCTCGTACCAGGCTTTAATGCTCTTGACATCAGGTGGATTCCTTCCAAATGTTGTCTGGAAGTGTCTCTGCACTGTGGTTGGTGATCGTGTCTCATGGTACCACAGGACACACTGTGCCTTCTCCTGATTGGTTAACATGGCTTCTTGGGCACTGCACCTCATCCACTACTTACGTACTGCGAACCTAAAACAGAAAAAAAACTTTGATAGTTGTAGACAATCCGACACACGTTTCATATTTGTATCTTACTTCTAGCCTGAGTTATCAATTTATGCAATCAGGGAAAGTCTTTTCGGACACCCTGTATTACATCATGTTCGGAAAAGCATCTTACACATAGCTGACGAGAGCAAGCACAAAAAAAGTCACATGTACACACGCCAGTCGAGAAAACTGTAAATAGTCAAACGAGAAATGTTATGTAATTTGTTGGAGAAATCTTTTTTTTCTTTTTTTTCTTTATTTCAAACTGATGCTTACATATTGCTGCAAAGTAAATTTCATTTCCAAATGGTGAGAAGCTACCACCACAGGAGAAGCAACTTTCCTTCCGTTTCTTTAAGTTTATTTGTTGTGAATAGCATTCATCCACAACATTCATTTGGATATTAAGAGAAGAAACCCATTACATGAACGCGATACCCTCCTCATATTCTGATGCGCCCAAGCTGGGAGAAAGGATCTCTCAGAGCGTGACGCTGAGAGTTCAGAGAAGATAAACAGAGAAATCCAAACTCGGGAAACCAGAGTGTGGATACATACCTGCCACGAAATGGAAAACCAAGAAACTTACCCTTCGAGAAGACCAACTTGAAGCAGTCACTGAGCTGGGATTTCTCGTGTAGCGGAGGCGGGCGTAGACGGCTGCGGCTACACTTCACGCGGATACAACATTCACCTGTCCGCCACCGGTAGCTGAGTGGTACACCGGCACGGTAGCTCAGCGTGTTCGGTCAGAGATACCCTCTGTAATAAAAAAACAAACAAAAAACTGAGTGAACGGATCAACGAACAACCTGAACAGATGTCATGAGAAGTCCGCCCCGAACGTATACAACGAACAAAACAGAACAAAATGGGATCAACAAAGGAAAAAAAAAAATGGCCAGCGCGACACAATGTCAATCCTAAGGGCCCGGGTTCGATTCCCGGCTGGGTCGGTGATTTTCTCCGTACAGGGACTGGGTGTTGTGTTGTCCCAATTATAATAATTTCATCCCCATCGACGCGCAAGTCGCCGAAGTGGCGTCAACTCGAAAGACTTGCACCCGGTGAACGGTCTATTCGACGGGAGGCTCCAGTCACACGACATTTATTTAACACCCACCTGATCGACGGCTCTCCTTGGTAAGAAGAAACCTGAAGCTGTACGTCTCCTGCAGGGATTGCGATCTTACAATGAAATAATGAAATGAATACTGAATGTCATGTACGTCTTTAAAAGTGTAGTCACTCTGCTGTTGGCCACTCTTGAAGTACTTTCACTTTCAGGGGAGTTGGAACGCCCTATCCCGATAATGTTAAATTTATTGACTTGGTTTCCCTGTATTTAAGGAACTACTGTATCCGTTGACATGAAGCTTTTACAGGGCGTTAAACTGTATGTTCTGTGTCTACTGATCTACGATAATTGCATTTCAGCAACTGCTTTCGCAAATACAATTTTTTAATTACATGGTTAGAATTTTGTGTACTTTTTTGTACGTTATCCTAAATAATTTTAATTATACATAACATTATGTTCTTCTTTTAGTTCAGTGGACTCAGGATATGTATCTCATTACTCCCTGAAAATTTGAATACTCTACTCGAAGTGGTATCTGAGATTTGGGGAAAATGCAACAGAAAACGTAAATTTTCAGGAACGGCTTCTAAAGTTTCAAAAGACTGTAGCTCAATATATGCTTGATTTTTTATTTTTAGTTACTCAGGAGCACCCTACATCATACTGTATATCATCCTCTTGATCTTTTTCTAAGTTTTTTCTTCTTTCTGGACTCCTCAGTGGCCAACTGTGCTGCATACTCTGCTTTATCAATGCGAGCCTTGTCCATCCGTTCAAGTTCTCTGATACAGTTTGCTCCAGGATTAATTCCCATATGCTGTAGCACTTTCACCCTACCAATGTTGCCATCGTTAAAAGCAATAACAGCATCTCTGACACCCATGTTAGTGTCTTCATTCCAACAAAAACATTTTTTTGGTAAGCGAGTCCATGTAAGATTATTGAACGACTCATTGGGATTTTGAGTCTGACAATGCAGACACTTCTTCAGCAATTCAGGATTTGCTGGGTCTCTGTAAATAGGTTTTATGATATCCATGACTGCTGTTGGGATGGAATGTTTACGGCTCTATGAACTTTTTAAGTACTGGGCATTGCGGTAATTGCACCATGAATTAGGTCCTGGAGGGTTTTTCATCAGTTGACAGTCTGTGGAAGACGGTAGCACATACTGCCTGATTCATTTTCAACAAATCCTCAGTATTATTTCTGATGGTCATCCCATAATATTGCTGTAGTTCGTCAATCATTTTGTCTGTTAGCCTGTTTCTTATGGTTTTACGATCAGAAAGGTTCAAGTCTCTCAAACTTTGTTTCAACTTCCTCAACCTGGTGCCCATCCTGTTCTGGACATTGCAGCCTTCTATATAAAAAATTAGCGATTTTATTAAATCTTGAAGTAATGCATGTAAAAATTTTAACATTTTCAACCAGTGTAGATTTTATTTCAAAAAATAAAATAAAAGACTTCCCATGTGAGTATGTTTTTCCTTTCTAACTCCCCTTCTTAATGGTCAAGCTCTGTGATATCGTTGGTGAAAAAAAAAAAAAATCCCGCAGAAGGTAAAGGTCCCGAGTTTGATTCTCGGTCTGCCACGTAATTTTAGTCTGCCAGGAAGTTTCATACCCATGCACGCTCCGCCGCAAAGTGAAAATTTCGTTCTGGAATGTGATTTATTTATTTTTATGTTATTTTACACTTGTGGTTCATCAGGAACAAACTGAGGAGCAAATCTCCGTGGTTATGGAACGGGTCACTACATGAAATTAACATCAGAAACGTAACTAACAGTTAACGTTTACACGAAGCGTATGCAACTGACAAACTGATGAGTAAAAACTGACATAATCAATAATATAACACATGAATTCCCGTCACACTAGAAGGAGTGAGCTATGACAAAATTCTTCATGGTAGCTTATTGAAAATGAATGCACTATAATACTGCACGCCTTTCTTCACAAAGAGGAAAGAAGGTGTGAGTAAAATGCAGGCTGGATTTCTGCCTAGTATTAACTGAGGGAAAGCTGCTACTTCTAGAGAGTAAGCTCAAGTTGTTAACAGCGAACGAAATTAAAGAAAACGTATACTGAGAGGCCTGTGTCAGAATTCCAAGACTCTTGAACAAGGGCCGAGAAGAGGTTCGCGAAGGTATATCACATTTTGCTCGAACTCCCCATTTCTGAACCAAAAATTGAGAATGGAAAGATTTATCCAAGAGTATAATACGATATGCATAAGCGAATGAAACTAAACAAAGTAGACTAATTCCTGTGTTGGTCTATCACTTAGCTCAGATACTGTTCTAATGGTGGTAAATATAGCAGCATTAAGTTTTTGAACAAGATCTTGAAAAGAATTCCATGACAGTTTACCAACTATCCGAATATCTAGGAATTTGGACTGTTCAAATTCATAAATCATATGCTCATCTGTTTCACAGAGGAAGACCGCACTGCAGTTCCTTCTCTAAATCCTCGCACAAACGAAAAAATGGCTGACATCGAAATAAGTGTCCAAGGAATAGAAAAGCAACTGGAATCACTCAATAGAGGAAAGTCCACTGGACCTGACGGGATACCAATTCGATTCTACACAGAGTACGCGAAAGAACTTGCCCCCCTTCTAACAGCCGTGTACCGCAAGTCTCTAGAGGAACGGAGGGTTCCAAATGATTGGAAAAGAGCACAGATAGTCCCAGTCTTCAAGAAGGGTCGTCGAGCAGATGCGCAAAACTATAGACCTATATCTCTTACGTCGATCTCTTGTAGAATTTTAGAACATGTTTTTTGCTCGCGTATCATGTCATTTCTGGAAACCCAGAATCTACTATGTAGGAATCAACATGGATTCCGGAAACAGCGATCGTGTGAGACCCAACTCGCCTTATTTGTTCATGAGACCCAGAAAATATTAGATACAGGCTCCCAGGTAGATGCTATTTTTCTTGACTTCCGGAAGGCGTTCGATACAGTTCCGCACTGTCGCCTGATAAACAAAGTAAGAGCCTACGGAATATCAGACCAGCTGTGTGGCTGGATTGAAGAGTTTTTAGCAAACAGAACACAGCATGTTGTTATCAATGGAGAAACGTCTACAGACGTTAAAGTAACCTCTGGCGTGCCACAGGGGAGTGTTATGGGACCATTGCTTTTCACAATATATATAAATGACTTAGTAGATAGTGTCGGAAGTTCCATGCGGCTTTTCGCGGATGATGCTGTAGTATACAGAGAAGTTGCTGCTTTAGAAAATTGTAGCGAAATACAGGAAGATCTGCAGCGGATAGGCACTTGGTGCAGGGAGTGGCAACTGACCCTTAACATAGACAAATGTAATGTATTGCGAATACATAGAAAGAAGGATCCTTTATTGTATGATTATATGATAGCGGAACAAACACTGGTAGCAGTTACTTCTGTAAAATATCTGGGAGTATGCGTACGGAACGATTTGAAGTGGAATGATCATATAAAACTAATTGTTGGTAAGGCGGGTACCAGGTTGAGATTCATTGGGAGAGTGCTTAGAAAATGTAGTCCATCAACAAAGGAGGTGGCTTACAAAACACTCGTTCGACCTATACTTGAGTATTGCTCATCAGTGTGGGATCCGTACCAGGTCGGGTTGACGGAGGAGATAGAGAAGATCCAAAGAAGAGCGGCGCGTCTCGTCACTGGGTTATTTGGTAACCGTGATAGCGTTACGGAGATGTTTAATAAGCTCAAGTGGCAGACTCTGCAAGAGAGGCGCTCTGCATCGCGGTGTAGCTTGCTCGCCAGGTTTCGAGAGGGTGCGTTTCTGGATGAGGTATCGAATATATTGCTTCCCCCTACTTATACTTCCCGAGGAGATCACGAATGTAAAATTAGAGAGGTTAGAGCGCGCACGGAGGCTTTCAGACAGTCGTTCTTCCCGCGAACCATACGCGACTGGAACAGGAAAGGGAGGTAATGACAGTGGCCCGTAAAGTGCCCTCCGCCACACACCGTTGGGTGGCTTGCGGAGTATCAATGTAGATGTAGATGTAGATAATCAAAATAGCAATTGTAGTTGAATTCTGTGTAGGAAACAGTGAAATCTGGGTCTTATTGTGATTTATCAACAATTTTCTTTCTACAAGCCACGAACTGTACTGTTTGGTACTTTGCCTATGCTGCACTCGATATCCTTCACTACCGAGTTAACAGAAATGTTTCAGAATCACCTGTCATATTAAAAAGTATAACATTTATACATATAAGAAGCGGGAACGGTCCCATCCCCTCCCCAACCGTCTCTCAGTCAGGCTCCACGTCTTAGCCGTTCTCATTGCTGTGGATGTATGACCTTCCGCTGTATATTCTGAAAGTGTGAGTGGAGCCAATTGCGTGTTACTGGTCTTATTCCATCTTCTCCAGTAATATTTTGTGACCAACACAATCGAGCACCTTAGTTAAATCAAAGAAAACAGCTAGTGTCCACGAGTTTTTGTTTAATCCAAGTGACTCACAGAGAAAAAAAGAATACATTATTTTCAGTTATTAAACCACTTCTAAACCCAAGCTGATCTTTTGACAGCAAATTATGTGAAGTGAAATGATTAATTATCGTTACGTATACAGATTTTTCCATAACTTTAGCTAACACCAATGGTATAGGATTACGTCTGAAACTGTCTACGTTATCCCTTTCTCCTTTTTTATATACCGGTCTCACTACTGAGTACTTTAATCGTTCAAGAAACTGACCATTCCTAAAGGAAAAGCTCTAAATGTGGCTAAGTACTGAGTTAATATGTGCAGCACAGTGCTTTAGTATTCTCCACGTAACATGAGAGCCCTAAGTCTCCAAAGATTTAATTATTCACCCAGCCTCCGCCTTGTCAGTATCACGGAAGTATATTTCAGAGGATAGTCTTGGAAAGCCATTTTCTGAGAGAGTTATGTGATTCTCCTTGGAAACTAAGGTATTATTTAACTCACCTGCTTTATTGAGAAAGTGATTGTGAAATATTGTAGCTAAATCTGACTTATCAGTAACGGAATCTGTATTAAATACTGATTTTATGTCATCGGCCTTGTGCTGCCGACCAGACACTTCCTTCAATACTGACCGTATGGTTTTAATTTTATCCTGGGAATTAACTATTCTATTAGCATATCACATGCTTTTTGCCTTCCCAATAACATTTTTAAGTACTTTACAGTACTGTTTGTAACGGGCTACTGCAATTCTATTGTGACTATTTCTAACGTTATATAATTCCCACTGTGTTCTACAAGATATCCTTATCCCACTAATCAGCTACCTCGAATGCCTGTTAGTGCTAGTATCCAGTATAGAGTGCTCTAATGGAAAGCAACTTTCAAACACCATGAGAAATATGTTGAGGAAAGTATTATATTTACTTGTCGGCGATGTTATCAGCTCTCTAAACGTCCTGCCACTTTTGTTCTTTAATGAAGTTAGAAAAAGTCTCTGTTGCCGCTGGATTAACTTTTCTAAATGCTTTGCGATTATATTTAACATTTGTGTATGCACAAATATTATCTGTGGTTGTGCTACCGTACCCTGCACTCTGGTCAGAAAGAACATAATCAACGTCAGATGACACGAATTTAACAGATTTTTCAACATTGTTTTTATTGCACAGTCACAAGTAAAATTAATGTTAAAGTCACCACATAAACTAATTTTTGGTACTTTCTATAAAGTGAGCCGAGAACCCTCTCTAGCTTGAACGGAAATTTCCTGAAATCCGAATTAGGGGACCTATAAATAATTAAAGTTTAACGTTAAGTTTCAATAAATTCAGCTACTCCTGCACAACAGTCGAAGACCTATACAGTGCAGTGCTTTGCTGCGTCAGTAGGTTAAAATGGAATATCGTTTTTCATGTACATAGCCACTCCCCCCCCTCCGAAAAGAGCTCCTTGAAAAACAGACGGGTAACCTGTATGGTGGTAAAGGTAGCCTCTGAAATGTCACATAGCCGGCCATTGCGGCTTCAGTCCAGAACCGCGCTGCTGCTACGGTCGCAGGTTCGATCCTGCCTCGGGCATGGATGAGTGTGCTGTCCTTAGGTTAGTCAGGTTTAAGTAGTTCTAAGTCTAGGGGACTGATGACTTCAGATGTCAAGTCCCATAGAGCTCAGAGCCAATTGTAGTGCCCTGATATACCAACAAAGTCTGAGTCAACATTTATAAGCAGCTCACTCACTATGTTTACATGAGGCTCTCAAATCCGGATTTCGTAGACCGATTTCACAATTCCGTTTCAGGCTGGTCATATAAACACTTCAAAATTTAGTTTTCAGAGGAGAAAACAAGTATGATGGGCAGAGTATGTGCTCATCACAGGTAAACACCACAGCTCGAGCCTTGTTCGGTCCAGGTGCCTGCGCATTGCTTTCTGGCAGTGGTATACATTACATACACTGCACACTATGGGGGCCAGGCCTAGATTCACAAAAGTCGTATATAGCAGCGTGATGAGCTCCTTTGTTCGTGTAGTCTTGATTTTACAAGCAGTGCCATCCGGGCAAAACACATTTCAAAAGAACTGTGTTTTTTTCCGACGGTTCACCTTCTGATAATGCTGTGCAGGGGAAGTCAGTAACAGACGGAGATTTCTGTGTTCCTTGAAAAGCGACTTAGCTGCATTGTATTCAGGAATTCTTTTTCCTTTGGGAACTGTTAGGCCAAATTTTCGTCGCCGGTTAACAGGTGAGCACACTCCTGTCTATAAAGTTTTAAGAGAGCTCCTCTCTGGTTAATCTTAACGAAACAGTAGAGAAGGGAAATCGGGACGCCAATTTCCGCGAAATGTGAACGTGGACAGTAGCGTATTGGCTGAGGTGGAAAACTTAGGTGAAGAGTTGGAATTGTGTAAGAACTGAGCAATTTGGCACTTGAAACGATTGGTTAACATTGTAAAACCTTTTGCTATGCTGGGAGATAGTTGTGTTATTAAAAAAAATACATTGGTTGCATTTAGCAGAGCCTTTTCCATTGGCGTGATGCAATTGCGCAGACTAGTAGAGTGGAAGGAGAAGTCTGTAGAGAATACGTTCTACGGTAAAAGACAAACGACGCACCACAAAGGAATTACCTGAATGGGACGGAAAACGGTAGACACGATGTAGAGTCGTGCTCAAAAGTATCCGAACGACATGAATTGCATTTCGCCCGATTCGCATACAACCCTCATAACGCAGCTGTCTATC